>NW_026606083.1:9107500-11577500 GCF_029834395.1 Sorex fumeus | reverse complement strand
GGTTGGTATGGAGGAGACTCAGGTTTGAACCCGCTACTACTTGGTATCTTGAGCACGGAGCTGGGGGCACTCCTGAGCACAGAGCTGGGAGCACCCCCTGAGCACAGAGCTGGGAGTCACTTCCAAGCACCACTGGCTTTGACTCTAAACCTCCTACAGATAAGCAAAAACAAAGGGACCAGTTTCCCACCTGGAGCTCACATGCTGACCCTTCCCTGGGGGGCCTGGGGTCCGGGGGCTGCAGTCCCAGCAATGCTTCTGCCCACCCAGGCCATCTCCTGCCACTATGCCAGCGCTGACTGCCAGTACATCGACGTGAAGGGCACCACCCAGGAGAACATCGAGAAGGAGATCGTGGACATTGCGGATAAGATGCTGGGCCTTGAAGGGAAGCTCGACCTGAAGGTACACCTGGAGGGGGGACAAGGCCGACATGGGGGTCTCGGGAATCTCACCGCAGAGATTCACTGATCTCAGACCCGCTCCCGAGCCCTGCTGAGCCCCCATGGTTTCAGCGCTGGATCTCGGGGTCCCAGATAAGAGAGGAAGCTGGAGGAGGGGAGTAGGGTCAAAGGGCACCTTTGGGAGGAGGTGCAGGAGGGAACCGGGATGTGTCTAACTTAACGTCAGCCCGAAGGTCAAACCCCACGAACAAGCCCGACACGCCAGGGTTCCTGGGTGCCGAGCCAGGGAAGGGTGGGTAGGAGGAGCGAGAGGAGCACGGGGAGCGGGCAGTGCATCCTGCAGGTTAGAGACACACTCAGGGATTCCCTGAGACCCAGAACCATTGGGGAGCCCAGAGCAGCTGTGTCGGCCCGTTTCTGTGTCCAGGCGGGTCTGTACTGCAGCCTAGACGGACAGTGACCAGGGCTGGTGGCTTATTCGTAAATCGCGTTTAGCTCATGCCCTTTGGAGGATCTTTAGACAATGAATGGGTCAGTGAAGGCAGCGTCAGACGTAATCCCTTCCTTAGCCTCTGAGCCAGACCTGATGCTCTTCTGTTTGGGGGCCACAGCGCAGTGGTGCTCGGGGCTCAGTCCTGGTGGGGCTCTGGGGAGGCTATGGGGTACTTGGGGGTCAAACCCAGGTCACCGGCATGCAAGGCAAGCCCCTCCCTGCTGTACTGTGGCTCCACCCCTGCCCAGCCCCCATCTCTCCTTTGAACGTGGGACTCCCAGCCAGCATTGCCCTGTGGCGCCAGGGATCAAACTCAAGGCTGTGCACAGCTTTGGGCTGTGCGTCACCCGAGTCCCGCCCAAACACAGCCCAGCGACTGGCCTCGGGACCGCAGGGCACAGGGGACACAGCTCCAGTGCAGGGACGGTTTGAATGGCACCATCGCTGTCTCCCAGCCCTTTGCTCTTTGCTCAGAGGATAAACAAAAGGCCCCAGCATGCGCCTTGTGGGCGCTGGGCTGTGGGTCCCATCTGGCTTCACCGGAGTCACCCTGGTGACCCCAAGCACTGTAGCCTCGAAAACAGAGCCCCCCCAAAGAAGAACTAGGTTTAAAAGCTGGAATCGGGGGCTGGAACGATAACACAGCAGTAGGGCATTTGCTTGCAGGCAGCTGACCCGGGTTCGATCTTCAGCATCCCATATGGTCCCCTGAGCACCACCAGGACTAATTCCTGAGTGCAAAGCCAGGAGTAATTCCTGAGCATGGCCAGGTGTGACCCAAAAAGAAAATAATAATAATAATAATAATAATAATTAAAAGCTGAAATCATTTCATGAGAGCAAATGGGGGTTAGGCAGGGAATGCTGGCAGGTAAATCAGTCACGCCAGACCTGGTCTGCTGGACTCGTCCGGTCAGCAGGGAATAGGCACCCGGGAGCAGAGCCAGCGGGGGAAGGGCAGGATCTCGTGGCCAGCTGTGAGGAGAGCTTTGCGGACATTGGGACACAGTTCCGAAGTGGCTCTCTTGGGATCCTGGAGGACAGGTGCAGTGCCAGGCCTCCCAGCTGGGCTTCCTGCCTGCCTGCAGAGCCGAACTCCAGGCCTCCGCCCCCGCGGTCCACGCCGGGGGCCCCCCATTCCACACTGGAGTCCCAGGATAGGGTCTGTTCACCCTCGGGGAGGACAGGACAGGGCTTCTGCTCTCTATTCTGCAGTTGCCAGAGAGGTCAGCCTTCTAGTGAGGGAGCCAGGGGATGGCCACTGACTCACTCTGGCGTCATTTCCAGGATGTCTGGCAGTTCCGAGCACGGCTTGTGAAGGGAGAGAGGAACAACCTGTGAGAGAACCCTTCGCCGCTGCCCTTTCTGAGACCCCAAGGAAACGGGACTCTCTGAAGATGGTTTCCTCACGAGGCTGTGGGGATCGTGGCTGGTGCCTGCTAACACAATCAAAGTGTGGATGCTGGGTCCGTGGGCATGCGGGTGATTTTGCCGCTTAATTTACAGTGAGTTGCGCAGATGCAGAGATGGTGAGCTTGCAGTGTTACTAAGAGAACAGACTTAGGTCACCACTAATAAAGCCAATGGATGTCTAACTAAATGGTGTGCAGTTTCTTGCACTGGAGGGACTCTTGCTGGGTGAGAGTGAACACGTGATGCCACGTGGGCTGGTGCGCCCCTCCCACGGGAAACCCAGCCCCCGCATGGCAGGCCTGGGACAATGATCAGCACAAATACATCTAAGCCAGGGCCGGGAAGGGTGCTGTGCAGTAGATCTGGTGCTTGGATAGAGATGCCATGAGACGCCTCCGACGCAGGCAGAGTCTCTGTCCTGATGCTTTTTGCCGATGCAGACACAGACCTGCCCTCTGAAGCAAGTTCTTTCACTGAGCAAGATGTTATTTCTCATGTATTCATTAGTTGGAGGGACAGAGGCCTTGGGGATACACTCGGCTGTGCTCAGGGGTTATTCCTGGCCCTGTGCTCAGATATCAATCCTGGGAGGGCTCAGGGAACCATAGGGGGTGCCCAGGGTCGGACTCGGGTTGGCAGTATGCAAGGCAAGTGCCCTCCCCACTGTCCCTCCAGCACTATTTTTTTGTTTGTTCATTTTTGGGTCACACATGGTGATGTTCAGGGGTTCCTCCTAGCTCTGTGCCCAGGGATCACTCCTGGCAGTGCTTGTAGGACCATATGGGACGCTGGGGCTCAAACCCAGTTTGGCCGTGTACAAGGCAAGCGCTCTCCCCGCTGTCCCATTGCCCTGGCCCCTCCACTACTATTTTTAAAGTTTTAATGGAAATCACCTTGCCTATAGCATTGTGTAGGTTTATGGTTACATCAAATCCTGTATCTGTATAAGCTATATTCTTTTTGTTTCGGTTTTTGTTTGGTTGGTTTTTGGGCCACGTCCAGCAATGCTCAGGGGTTTCTCCTGACTCTGCACTCAGAAGTTACTCCCGGAAGTGCTCAGGGGACCCTGTGGGATATCAGGGATTGAACCCGGGTTGGTCGCAGCCATGGCTCCTGGGAGCTGGCCAGCAGAGAGACTAGCCCTAATTAGAAGGCTGGGTCTGTCTGGCCTCTGTTCTCCAGAGAGGCTGTAAGCAGAGTCCTTAATTGTATCATCACTCGGTCCTCGCTGGGTCCCAGCCCAGGGGGCCTGTGGGGGCTTGGGGTTGGTCCATATCTCCCTGTGCCTGGAGGACAATTGACCCCCAACTCCAAAGGGACGGGAGCACCGCAGGGGGTTACAGCTCCTGGCTTGGGGCTTTCTCCAGGCTCATCCTAAGCCCCCCTTCCGCAGGCTGCTTGCTGGAGGGCTGGGGAGACCGTTAGTACAGGGGTTAGGTGTCTGCCTTGCGTGCCATTGGACTTGACCATACCATCATGGCATCTGGGTTCCCAGGAGTGAACCTGGAGCATTGCTGAGAGTGGCCAAAAAAACCCTGAAAAAAAAATAATAAAAGGTCCAGGCTGACCTCTGAACCACTGAAAGTCTAAGTGAGCAGCTTTGAGGTCATAGCAGGACAACTCTGCATTTTGCAATCTGCTGGGGGTGAGGGCAGGCACACCCCAAAGTAAAGGGGCAAAATGCACAGCTCTAGGTTTTGATTAAAAGATAGTCAGCCCTGCTTATCATGATGTTCTTGTTTAAAAAATTGCCGATAATTCTTTAATAATAAATAATTGCATGCAGCCGACCCGAGTTCAAATCCTCCGTCCCTCTCAGAGAGCCCGGCAAGCTACTGAGAGTATCTCGCCCACCCGGTAGAGCCTGGCAAGCGCTCTGTGGCGTATTCTATATGCCAAAAACAATAACAAGTCTCACAATGGAGACGTTACTGGTGCCCGCTTGAGCAAATCGATGAACAACGGGAGGACAGTGCTACATATATAATTTTAGGGGGCCAGAGTGATAGCACAGCGGGTAGAGCATTTGCCTTGCATGCGGCCGACCCGGGTTCAATCCCTGGCATCCCATAAGGTCCCCCAAGCACCACCAGGAGTAATTCCTGAGTGCAGAGCCAGGAGTAACCCCTGAGCATCGCTGGATGTGACCCAAAAAGAAAAAAAATTGGGGCTGGAGAGATAGCACAGCAGGTAGGGCATATTTGTCTTGCACACGGCCGACCCGGGTTCGATTCCCAGCATCCCATATGGTCCCCTGAGCACTGCCAGGGGTGATTCCTGAGTGCAGAGCCAGGAGTGGCCCCTGTGCGTCGCCGGGTGTGACCCAAAAAGCAAAATAAATAAATAAATAATTTAAGAAGTTGTGAAAGGATTCTTGTAATTTCTAGATGCTGGAGAACAGGTAACATCAATAATGACCGGTCACAAACGCTTTTCTGGTTCTGGTGGCTCCCATCTCTTTGCTTTCCACCAAATACCAAGAAGCTCTAAGGAACCTATTCACGGAGAGGTCCTGGCAAATAGCATACGGTGATCCATCACTGGCTTTTGGTGTATAATTCAGAAAACTTTCAAAGAATCGAGTGAGTGAGGTTGCTCTAATGAGATTCTGCCTCATCTTATTTACAAGGGGACGTTTCATTAGCTCTTCTATCTATGAAAGTCATAAAGTAGAAGAATATGTCGCTGAAGCCCATCCCAGACTAACGAGTGATAGGTCCTGTGTACCTGGAGTCTAATCTGCAAACAATGACAGTTCAGGAAGAAATGTTTCACGGTTATTTAAAACCTTTTATTTTTTTACCTTTGAGTAATAATGATTAGGTTGGGCTGTTATGGGCTAACATTCATTGCAATGACAGCTCAGAAGAAAGCAGATCGGACACAGTTAGAAATGTGGGCTGAGAAAAATCACTGGTTGGTTGGTTAGTTTGTGGGCCACACCCAGCGATGCTCAGGGCTTACTCCTGGCTCTGCACTCAGGAATCACTCCTGATGGTGTTTGGGAGACCCTCTGGGATATGGGGGATTCAACCCAGGTCAGCTGTGCAAGGCAAACGCCCTCCCTGCCATACTATTGCTCTGGCCTCCTGAGTGAGTGACTTTTGAGCTTAAAGATGTTAACAAGGAAAATATTTTATGAAGGGGAAATATTTTGTGAAGAAAAAGCATAAAAACCGGCCTGGGGACCTTGGCATTTACGAGCCCATTGCTATGGACTAGAAATGCCTTCAAACAAAGAAGAAACTAAGTTTTCTATAATTATAAAGAGTCTATTTTCTCTCTTCCTTTCTCTCGCTAATGATCATCCACTAGATGGCTATTAAATCACTATTCTATTTGGAGTCCACTGGGTAGAACTGAGATAATCTAGGGGCCGGAGAGAGAGCACAGCAGATCAGGCGCTGGCCTTGCCTGTGGCCTGCCTGAGTGAGCTTCCCGGCACCCCCCACAGTCCCCTAAGGCCCCCCGCACGTGGCTTCTGAGCGCAGACAGCCAGGACAGTCCTGCTGAGCACAGAGCTAGGCCCTAAGGACCACCAGGTGCGACCCACCACCAATATTAACCCCTACAACGTGTTTAAAATTACCTGTGATTATTTAAATTTATTCTACTTAAGGCACGTAAAGCAAATCAGTTTTCCAAAACCTTTTAGGGGAGACTGTGATTGACTTTGCGTTTAGAGAACACTCCATTCAACTACTCCACAAACAACTGTTTTCTTTACAAACGAACCTAAACTTGGGCTGGAGCAGTAGGAGAGCAGGGAGGGCGTTTGCTTTGCAGCCAGCCAACCCAGGGTCAACCCCCAGCACTGCACAGGGTCCCCCGAGCACCTCCAGGAGTGATCCCTGAACACAGAGCCAGGAGTAAACGCTGGGCATTGCTGGGTGTGATTCTCTCCCATTCTCTCCCCCCGCCCCCCCCCCAAAAAAAAGGCCTCAGCTAATTTCACAGGATTGAAATCATACTAATTGATAAGTATATTCTCTAACCACAAAGTGCAGCAAAGAAAAAACAGATCTGGAAAAGTCCCCGACCATTTGGAAACTAAAGCACATATTTTTCTTTTCTTTTTATTATTATTTTTGTTGTTTTTTTTTTTGCTTTTTGGGGTGATACCAGGCAATACTCAGAGGTTCCTCCTGGCTCTGCACTCAGGAGTTACTTCTGGTGGTGCTCAGGGGATCCTATGGGATGCTGGGGATCGAACCCGGGTCGGCCACCTGCAAGGCAAACACCCTCCCCGCTGTGCTATTGCTCCAGCCCCAAGGAAATATTTTTCAATAACCCCCAAGTCAAAGAAATGACGCAGAGAATCACAGATCGGTTAGGAAGGTGTCACGCTCAGAAGTGTGGGTGAGCTGAGAAGGGCCCCTCTGCCGGCCTTGTTTCTGGAAGGGGTGACACACATGCGGGCGAGCCTGCTTCACGGCGCAGTCGACCCCCCTCCACTCTCAGCCCCTTCCCCACTGCCAGCCACCTGCTGGAACATTCCATCCCACCCCTGCCGTTCACTCCCCAGCTGTTTCCAGAGCCTCAGAGGTCAGTGATGCTGCCCAGCTGGCCAGTGGCTGCCTGTCTGGCTGCTCCTGCCCTCCTCCCTGGGCACGCGGCCAACTCAGGCGATAAGGTCATCTGCTCAGGCCTGGGGACACCTCGTTCCCGGCTGAGTCACCCTGCCACCCTGAGCTGCGCAAGCCACATTCCCTGCTTGCACATGACCCACCTTGCTTAATCCTCAGGGTTCTCTTCTTCGTGGAAGGAAAACCACCACGGTGAGTTTCCCATATGTAAGAAATTGGACCGAGTGATCGGAAAGAGCACAGTGGGTGAGGCGCCTCACTAGTGTGCGGATGACCCAGCACCCCATTTGGTTTCCCAAGCGCTGCCAGGAGTGAGCCTTGAGCACAGAGTCAGGAGTGACCTGAGCACAGAGCCGGGAGTGACCCTGAGCACAGAGCCGGGACTGAGCTCTGAGCACAGAGCTGGGAATGACCCTGAGCACAGAGCCGGGAGTGAGTCCTGAGCACAGAGCCAGGACTCAATCCTGAGCACAGAGCTGGGAGTGACCCTGAGCACAGAGCCGGGAGTGAGCTCTGAGCACAGAGCCAGGAGTGAGCTCTGAGCACAGAGCCAGGAGTGAGCTCTGAGCACAGAGCCGGGAGTGACCCTGAGCACAGAGCCGGGAGTGACCCTGAGCACTGCCTGGTGAGACCCCTGACACCAACAGCACGGTGTTCGCTCTTACTGCCTCCTTGCTCAGCCCACACCATCCTGTGTCTGCCAACACTTCTGGCCTCGCCTCTGGCCGTCCCCACTGCCGGGGCAATGACATCTGCCAACGCCTCTGGCCTCGCCTCCGGCTGCCTCACTTACCAGGGCTATGACAGGGCTGCACACCGAGGGTGGCCCTCCTGGCTGGGCTCTGGGGAGACCACATGTGGCCGGTGGGGCCGGCGGCGTCTCCTTGGCATGGCGGGGACCTCTGGCGAGCGCCGGGAGAGATCAAGTCTTCCACAGGAAGCAGGAAGCAGGGATGTCTTCGGAAACCACGGCCTGACTCACCCGCTGTATGAGCACCATCACTCCAGGGGCCCTCAGCTAATTGGAACTTTCCCTGGCTCCACGGTTATAAACAAGCCCTATTTTTATTTATTTATTTGTTTATATTGAATCACCGTGAGATACAGCTACAAAGCTTTCATGTTTGAGTTTCAGTTGTACAATGATCGAACACCCATCCCTCCACCAGCGCACATACTCTACCACCGATGTCTCCAGTATATCCCACCCCCCACCCCATCCCACCCTCCCCCTGCCTCTATGGCAGACAATTTCCCCCAAACTCTCTCTTTAGTTTGGGGTACTATGGTTTGCAATACTGATACTGAGAGGCTATCACATTTGGTCCTTTATCTACTTTCCCACACATCTCCCATCCCGAACCATCCTCCAACCATCATTGACTTAGTGATCCCTTCTCTAGTCCAGCTGCCTTCTCCCCCAGCTCATGAGGCAGGCTTCCAACTATGGGGCAATATTCCTGACCCTTGTGTCCTTGGGTTTCAGTCTCATATTATGTTATTTCATATTCCAAAAATGAGTGCAGTCCTTCTATATCTGGCCCTCTCTTTCTGACGCATTTCACTTAGCATGATACTCTCCATGACCATCTACTTATAAGCAAACTTCATGACTTCATCTTTCCTAACAGATGTATAGTATTACATTGTGTAGATGCACCAAAGTTTCTTTAACCAGTCGTTGAACATTCCTATTTTTGGGGGGAGGCCACACCCAGCCACACCCAGCGATGCTCCTGGCTCTGCACTCAGGGATCCCTCCTTAGTAGGGTTCAGGAGACTGTGTGGGATGCCAGGTCAGGTGCATGCAAGGCAAACTCCCTCCCCGCTGTGCTATTACTCCAGTCCCTGGCGAGGGCCCCTTTGGAACAAGCCTTGACTTCCCCTATCACGGGGGGATTGTGGGAGGGCTAGGGGATCAGGAACACCATGAAAAATGAAGCGAAAGGCAGGAACCTCAGCTCTTACTCAGGGTCAGTGTTGGCCGCGGGCAGCTATGCTCTCTCAGGAAACTACCTCCTGGAGCCTGGCCCTGCCTGCACTCTGGGCCCTCGAGAGAGACCGAGTCAGACCCGCATCCGGGTCCCAAGGGTCCCAGAGTCACAGAAGCAAGAAGGCCTCTACTCACGAGGAGGCCTGGGGAGGAGCGGGAGCATGGCGCGGAGGGGGAGGGCGCTGGCCTTGCAGGTGGTCAACCCAGATTCCATCCCTGGCACCCCTCAGGTGCTGCCCGGAGCCAGCCCTCCCAGCTTGGAGCAGGAGTAAGTCCTGAGCACTGCTGGGTGGGGCATATAGCAAAACCAGAAAAAAACAAGGGGGATGGAGATAGAACTTGGGGACTGGGGGCAGGGGGAGGGGCAGTAGAGCCAGGCCAGAGAGATAGCACAGCGGGTAGGGCGTTTGTCTTGCATGCGGCCGACCTGGTTCAATCCCCGGCATCCCACGTGGTCCTATGAACACCGCAGGAGTAATTTCTGAGCGCATGAGCCAGGAGTAAGCCCTGTGCATTGCTGGGTGAGACCCAAAAGACAAACAACAAAATCATTTTCTCTCCTTCCTGGGCGGTGCTTCTGTGTCCCTCTAAGAGAGCTGGCTTCACTGGGGAGCTTTTCCTGCTCTGAATCCCCTTGAATCCCCTGTCTGTACCCCACAGGATCCCAGAATTCCAGTAGGCTGTTGGACTTCGCTTGACCATGAGCGTCATGTGGGGAGTGTGTGTGTGTGTGTGTGTGTGTGTGTGTGTGTGTGTGTGTGTGTGTGCAGAGCTTGAGTTTTCTCCATGTGGGCATGTGGGGGGTCCCACGGGTCAACACACCAGCGCTGCTTGAATCGGGGCCTCCGGCTTTGGGTTCCAGCTCGGCTGGGCCCAGGGACAGGACAGGAGTTGGCGCTTCCCTGAGGAAGAAGCCTGGAGGTCTGTGGACCCTGCCCCCTGCCCCCTATGGCCTGTCCCCTGCCCCCTGCCCCCTGCGCCCTGCTCTGCCCGGCTCCCGGTTGTTCCCTGTTCCCTGCTCCCAGCTGCGCATTCCAGGGCGCCTCCTTGGGCGCGGACCTTGGAAACTTCAAAACTGTCCCAGCCTGGGCTCAGGGAGGTTTGCAAGGTGCCAAAACCAGCTCCAGGGCAGCAGCCAATGGAAGCCGGGAGCCCTCCCCCGCAGCCCCCCGCTGCTCACAACACTGCAGCTCCTCAGGCCTGGCACAGAAGTCACGACCAGTGGCCGGGGTGCTGTGCCCCTGCGCCCGTCCGCTCCCGACATGGCCTGTGGGCAAGTGCTCCTGTTCGCCGGCCTCTCGGCCCTGGGGCTCCTGGCCTGTGAGTAAGGGGGGTTCAGGGTGGACGGGGATCCAGGATGAACGGGGTCTAGGTGGATGGGAGGGCCCAGGGTGGACAGGGGTCCAGGGTGGAGGGGATCCAGGATGAATGTGGTGTCCAGGGTGGATGGGGGTTCGGGATGGATGGGGGTTCATTAGGTACCTGAGCAGCCCCTCCCCCCTACTGAGCTGTGGGGGTAGGGGGACACGCACTCGACCCCCAGGGAACAGTGCTGCTGGTCTCCTCGACAGAGGGACCCGGGACCCCCAATGGGCCACTGAATCCTAGAGCCGGGGAGGCCACCTGGGCGGAGGTCCCCTGGGTGCTGCCTCACTCAGGCTCTGTCCCACAGTGCTGCAGGGGGGTACTGGGGCCTCGGTGGGAACCGGGCAGGCGGGACCCCAGGAGGCGCAGGAAGGTGAGTGATGAGGCGTCCTGGGGGACCCTGGGTGACTTGTGATGGGGGTCTGGGGGTCGTGCTGGGGGTCTGGGGGGGCTGAGCTGGGGAGCTTGGGGGGCTGTGCTGGGGTCTGGGGTCTGTGCTGGAGCCTGGGGTCTAGCTGAGGGTCTGGGGTCTGTGCTGGGGTCTGGGGCCTGTGCTGGGAGTCTGGGGGCTGTGCTGGGGGGCTGAGGGCTGTGCTGGAGGTCGGGGGGCTGTGCTGGTGTCTCGGGGCTGAGCTGGGGGGCTTTGGGGGCTATGCTGGGGTCTGGGGTTATGCTGGGGTCTGGGGTCTGAGCTGGGGTCTGGGGGCTGAGCTGGGGGTCGGAGGACTGGGCTGGGGGCTTGGGGGCTATCCTGGGCTGACTCGCCTCTCCTGTCCCAGACACTGGGCAGATTTTCATGCAGGAATCAGATGCCTCAAATTTCCTCAATAAACGAAGCAGGCGGTCCCCCAAGTCCCCAGATGAGGCCTACGGTGAGACAGGGCGGGGACCTGCCCCTCCTCCTCCCTCTCCCCTTGCCCCCTTCTCCCCCTGCAGCCTTGGGGATTCGCCCTTCCTGCCCACGGCTAAGCCTGTATCCGCATCCCTCCCCCCTACCCTGCCCCTGCCCCGCTGCAGTCCCAAGAGAGGCCTCTGGGTTCTCCCAGCACCCGCTCTGCCGTGTCTCGCGCCATGGGAACTCTAGAACTCCCTTGGGTCAGGTCTCGGGGCGGGGGGGCTCCCTGCGCCCCGAGTCTGGAGACATATGAGGCACATCCAAGTGCTTCCGCTTGGCCCTCCCACCGTGTCCTCCCATCGCTGGGTGGCTGGACACGTTCTCCGAGCCCACTGGACAGTGGGTCCAGCCAGACTCGTCCTGCGCCTGGGCGTTTGCGCCCCTCAGAGCTGGGCGCCGTCAGCCCCTCCAGAGCCCACAGGGTGGCAGGCGGGGAATGTGGGTCCCCATCCGGCTGGGACACCGCGACCGAGAAGGAACCCCCAAAAAAACATCGTGAACAAACCGCTCCAACCGCACTGGGGAGGCCCCCACCCCACTCTTGGGCACCGAACGTAAGGAGGTGGGGACCAGTGGAGGAGCCAAATCTCACCCCCCAAGTCCCATTTCCTGTCCCTCCTGGTGTGCGAGTGCCCTCCTCTCTGCGAGTGTGAGGTTACAGACCCCCAAACGCACACACCAGGGGCTCCAGGCCCTCTGGCGAGAGCACGAGCTTCCCTTTGCTTTGGGCCTTCCTGGATTCTGCTAAATTCTTCTGCTCCTGCTAAATTCCTTCTGGGCCCCTCAGAGACAGAGATGTGGGGGGAGGAGAGAGGCCTCTGGGGAAGGGGCAGGGGAGCGGGGACAGTCTGGGGCCCCGACGGTGCCCAAGCCCACCTGCTGTCCCCCGTCTCCTGTGCTGCCTGGGGCAGGCTAGTGACACACTGTCAGCTGCAGGCGGGCAGCCGAGGTCCGGCGTGTGGGCAGAGAGGGCAGGATGTGGCCAGAGAGGGTCCCTGGGCGAAGCACACGTCCTGTGTCCACACCACAGGGGCCCAGCACGGCCAGCTCCAGCAGGTGTGTCCCTAGGGGGACAAAGGGAGCATAGAATGGCCCCTGCCCAGGGGCTGCTCCCAGCACTACTGACCCCAGGGCTGGTCTGTGCCCCCACAAAGCACAGGTCGTCTATTCTGGGAGGGGGACATGCTTCCTTGGGATCAGAACACCCCCACCCCAGGGTCTCACTGGGTTCCCAGAGGGTCCCCCAGCAGGTGCTGGGGTGTGAGTCCCACCCAGCTCGGCCCTGTCCTGCCGTGGGACGCTGGGGGGGGGGGGGTCGGCCCCTCTCTGGGCTGGGAAATGTGCAGCTGGGTGGCGGGGTGGGGGTGGGGAAACGGGTGGGCCTGCGGGTGGGCTCCCGGGGGCACAAGCACAGAGCGGGACTCCCCCCCACTGACCATGCTGGGGTGTGCGTGGACAAAGGCCTCCTCAGCTGCCCCCTCTCCTCTGGCTCGGGGAGTGGGGGACAGTGCCTGCCCCTCCTTGAGGGCAGGAGGAGGCAGAGGGAGGACTGCATGCTTTGCCAACGCGCAGGGGCTGCCATGTGTGTCTCCAGTCTTGAGATCCCCAAGCAGTTGGGGCCGCCCCTACCAGAGCTGGGCCTGGCCTGTGGGGAAATTGGGGCGGGGTGCAGAGCACAGCGGGGAGGGCGCTTGCTTTGCACACGGCACACCCGGGTTCAATCTCTGGGCCCCCCTAGGGTCCCCAGGGCACCACCAAGAGTGATCCCTGAGCACAGAGCCCGGGGTGAGTGCTGAGCACGGCCAATCAGGGAAGGTGGGGGCCACCCCTGGTGGTGCGCAGGGCCTGGCTCTGTGCTCAGGGCTCACTCGGAGAATCGCAGTGTCAGGGATGGAATTGGGGTCAGCGCCTGACCCCGGACCATCTCCCTGGCCTCTTCCTGTCGCCTTCCTGGGTGGCCCGTGTGTGGAGAACCAACGGCTTCGTCTTCTGGGGTCTCTGTCTTGGCACATGATGCGGTCGAGCTCGAGATTCTTGAGGCTTCCGGGTCAGTGTCAGGAGTGCCGGGGATGCTCCCGCCCCTGCCCACCCAGATGAGGCCAGTCGGGCCAGTCATTGGGGTGGGGGGCGGCCCTGACCGTGAGCCCCTCTCCCTGGCACGACTGGCCACTTCCCTCCCACAGCGGAGACCAGGCAGAAGCTGCGGGCGGAAGAGCTGCGGAGGGAGGACCTGGAGGAGCAGCGGAGCGAGCAGGAGCACTACGCGGAGGAGCAGAGAGACGGTGAGCGGGGCGCGTCTGGGCTCTGCACACAGGGGCGAACCTGAACCCGAGCCACTGTATGCATGGCAGATGCCCACCCCCTCTGCTGTCTCTCTGGGCCTGGGCTGCAGCTCCCAACCCCAGGCGACTCTGGCTGGGTGACTGCTAAGGGTCCTCACCTGTCAGTAAACTACAGGAGGAAATCAGGGACTGGGGAGCTGGGGATGCCCCTCCCTCCCTCCTTCCCTTGCCCTTCCTTCCTCCTTCCTTCCTTCCTTCCTTCCTTCCTTCCTTCCTTCCTTCCCTTCCTTCCTTCCTTCCTTCCTTCCTTCCTTCCTTCCTCCCTCCCTCCCTCCCTCCCTCCCTCCCTTCCTTCCTTCCTTCCTTCCTTCCTCCATCCCTCCCTCCCTTCCTTCCTTCCTTCCTTCCTTCCTTCCTTCCTTCCTTCCTTCCCTTCCTTCCTTCCTTCCTTCCTTCCTTCCTTCCTTCCTTCCTCCCTCCTTCCCTCCCTCCCTCCCTCCCTTCCTTCCTTCCTTCCTTCCTCCATCCCTCCCTCCCTTCCTTCCTTCCTTCCTTCCTTCCTTCCTTCCTTCCTTCCTTCCTTCCTCCATCCCTCCCTTCCTTCCTTCCTTCCCTTCCTTCCTTCCTTCCTTCCTCCCTCCCTCCCTCCCTCCCTCTCTCCCTCCCTCCTCCCTCCCTCCTCTCAGCTTCGGCTGCCCTGGAGGAGATGGTTGGCACCTCTCACCACTACCTGCCAGCCTGGGGCTTGCCCGCTGTGGTGCGTTTGGGTGGGGTCGGAGCTCTCTGGGTGAAGAGGGTGTGGGTGCCTTGCTGATGGCTGGAACCCCTGCCCCTACCCGTCTGAGTCGTGGGCAGGTGCTAGCAGTGGATCTGCCGAGTCCAACTTTCCTGGCTTCGTCCCAGGAATGCGGTGGCCGCCCGGCTGTCCGGGAGAACAGACTCGGCTGGTGGACAGCCCGAGGGAAAGCGTCTCGGAACAGAGGGAGCCACCAGAATCTGTTCTTAGTTTGTTTTTCTTGCTTTGGGGCAGGGCGCCTTCCCGCAGTGCCAGGAGGCCCCAGGCCAGCGGGGCGGCAGCTCAGTGTAAGACTGGGGTGCTGCTGGGCCCTGGGGTGCCAGGGACCTCCAGGTTCCTCCCAGGGGTTCTTAGAGCTGCACCCAGCTCTGCTCAGGTGCCTGTGCCCAGGTCCGAGCAGGGCTGCTGTGTGAGAAGCAGCAGAGCTTGTGCCCTAACCACTGAGCAGCCCCACAGTGATTACTTTTCACTCCAGATGTTACTAAGAAGATTTCATTTTGAACAATTAAGAATATTTCTGGTCTAGGGGCTGGAGAGATAGCACAGCGGGTAGGGCATTTGCCTTGCATGCGGCCGACCCGGGTTCGATTCCCAGAATCCCATAGGGTCCCCCGAGCACAGCCAAGAGTAATTCCTGAGTGCAGAGCCAGGAGTAAGGCCTGAGCATCGCCGGGTGTGACCCAAAAAAGCAAAAAAAAAAAAAAATTTCTGGTTTTGGGGGGTGGGTAGGAGAGGGAATCTGGGAACATTCACGGCAGGAAGCTGACAGTGGTGGAGGACGTGGTGATGGAACATTGTCACAGATAATTTCGTGATCTGTGGCGCTTTAATAAAATGAACATTTGAAAAAGAAAAAAGAAAGTTCAGGTCTAGGGGCTGGAGCGATAGGACCGCAGGGAGGGCACTTGCCATGTACCTGGCCAACCCAGGTTCAATCC
This sequence comes from Sorex fumeus, assembly GCF_029834395.1. NCBI lineage: Eukaryota > Metazoa > Chordata > Mammalia > Eulipotyphla > Soricidae > Sorex > Sorex fumeus. The sequence continues at coordinate 11,562,335 of NW_026606083.1, read as the reverse complement.
TCTGCACCCTACATGAGCACAGAGCCAGGAGTCAAATCTGAGCACTGCCGGGTGTGGCCCCAAAACAAGAATAACAAACCAGTTCAGGTCCCAGTCCCTGCCCGGGAGAAATCGGGCAGAGTCGAGGACAGTCCTGAGGACAGGGCTGACCCCAGGCCCAGCCAAGGGCAGGACGCGGTTCAACAGGGGATGAGAGAGGCTCAAGCATTTGCTTCGGGTTCAACACTGGGGGCTAAGCTAAGGCTCAGGAACCCCAGGCGCAGGAAGTGAGGGTCCTAGCGTCCCTGATGAAGCCCCTGCTTGTGGCAACAGATGGTCGCCGGCAGGGAGATCTCGGGGATTAAGTGCCAGTAAGGCGAGTTCCGAGGAGACTCCAAGGGCAGTGCCACCACCCGGGATGAGGGGCTCCCAGCTCCCACCCCAGTCGCCAGCTCTGCCTGGATCCCCAAAGAACCGGCTCTGTTAAGGGTCTCATCTCTTGGGTCCCCAGGAGGCTGAGGCCGTGGGGGCACCTGAAGCTGGGACAGGGGCTCAGCTGTGGCCGAGGGCGCAGGGCTGAGCAGGGCAGGGTGGGATGTTATCCTGGTCCCTGCCTCTACCTGGGGCCTCCCACACTCTAACTCTTTCCAGAAAAACTTGACCCAGTGCTTTAAAAGGAAGTGGGGGGGGGGTTTAAAGTACTTTAGCATAAAATTGGCCCTCAAAACTCTTTATTTTTCCCTTTCTGTGTGTGTGTGTGGGGGGGGGGGGGAACAACATACCCTGCAGTGTTCAGAGGTTACTCCTGGCTCTGCACTCAGGGATCACTCCTGGCAGTGCTCAGGGACCCCATGTGGTGCTGGGGATTGAACTGGGGTCGGCTGCGTGCAAGGCCAGCATCCTCCCAGCTGTGCTATCTCTCAAACCCGAGACGACTTCTTGTTTCCTGGTTTAGTTGCCTGTGTCTCTTGCTCATGATGTTGAATTCTTTGGGGCTTTGTTAATTTGTTTGGGGGCCATACTTGGTGGTGCTCAGGGCTGACTCCTGGCACTGTGCTCAGGGATCATTCCTGGCGGTCCCAGAGGACCCTCCAGGATGCCGGGGATGGAACTGGGGTTGTCCAGGTGCAAGACCAGTGCCCTCCCCGCCGTGTCTCGCTCCTGTCCGTGGGGAAAGGCTTTGGTCTGTCCTGGTGCCCATTTCTGGGCCTCAGCCGTGCCCATGAGCTGGGTCACTGCAGGTCCTGGGCAGCGGGTGTGTTGGGTGGGAGGAAGGACGGGAGGGAGCCCCGGCTCTGGCTCTCCTCCTGCCAGGGGGCACATGGAGGCAGGGGCTCAGGAGGGAGACTCCCACTGACCGCGCCTCCTGTCTCCCCCAGAGCAGGAAGAGAGGAGCCGCGAGGCCATCGAGCAGTGGCGCCAGTGGCACTACGATGGGCTGTCCCCGCCATATCTCTACAACCGCCACCACATCTGAGCTCTCCTGATGCCCGCCTGCGCCCGCCGCGGGGGCCCCTGGCGGGAAACGCTCGTCTCTCGAGCTCAGGCTGTGCACCCCTGCCCGAGCTGCTTTGCCGCTGGTTCTGGGGGCGAGCAGATGTGTGTCCCGTGCTTTGCTGCTGTCGTGTCCCTGCCAGGAGACACAAGGGCCCATTGGCACCGCGCCTGCAAATAAACACGTCCACGCAAGATCACCGGCTCTTGTCACGTGCTCCTCGGAGGGGGCCGCGTCGCCTCGGAGGCCAGTTCAGCTGGTCTGTTGTCGTGCTGCTGAAGAAGCATGGCCCTTTCCGGGTCCAGGGTTTGAGTGGGGTGTGGGTGGGCTCCCTGTCTCCGTGGTTCTGAAGGTCCATCAGTGATTTCTGCATGGATCTCAGCCCACAGTGCTCCGGGACAGGCATAAGCGTCCTCACCCACTTCTTTCTGTTTTTCGTTTTTGTGTCACAGGTAGCAATGCTCAGGGCTTCCTCCGGCTCTGCACTCAGGGATCACTCCTGGCGGTGCTCGGGGGACCCTATGGGGTACTGGGGATCAAACCAGGGTCAGCCACGTGCAAGGCAAACACCCTCTCCGCTGTGCTATTGCCCTGCCCCTGGCCCTGTGGTCTATATGGTGGTTCTTGGCACAAACACCAGGGCCAGCTTCCAACAGCACAACCATTCCCATGGCCTGGACGGGCCCTCCAGAGGCTCTCGGGTGCCACCTGCCCAGCTCCGGGCACCTGGGCACCTGACCACAGGCCCCTCTCTCACTTCTGCCTTAAAACCGTAAGTCTGCTGACCCGGGTCTTCTTTTCCTCCTATTCTGATTTTGGACCACACCTGGCAGTGCTCAGGGGCTACTCCTGGCTCAGTGCTCTAGGGACAAAGCCTGTGCTCAGGCCTTTAAACCAGCTTCCCAGTCCCCTTTCCTAAAATGCTGAGGATAAGGTCCCCACAAGCCTCCCCCTGCCTAGATGCGCCACGGGGCCCTGCTTCTGGCCAGGATGGGTGCCCAGTGCTGAGGAACGGGGACTTGGCAGGGTTTTGAGTAGGGAGAGCCCCACTCCCAGGGGTGCTCAGGGCTGACCCCTGGTTCCGTACTCAGGGGTCACTCCTGGCAGGGCTCGAGGTGGGGAGCTGAAAGGGTGCCGGGGATCGAACCCAGATCGGCTGCAGGGAAGGTGAATGCCCTCCCCACTGTGCTCCCCCAGACTCTGAGCATATGTTGCGAGGCGCCAAGCACCCCCTCCTCACTCCCTGCCATGTTTCCAGGCTTTGGCGCACAGGCAGGGAGAAAGTCACTGGGTTCCTGAGCTGCCTCCCTCTGCCCTGAGGTGCCCAGCTCAGAGACGCCCTGACACTCTCACCCAGATTCCTCTGCTCCCCACGGGCCCCTGAGGTATGAGAACAGGGAGCTGCAATCCAGCCGGGCCATCACAGGTTGTTCCAAGACCCAGACACTCCCACGAGTGTGTGAGCAGCTGTGTGTGAGCAGCCCGAGAACATCGGGGTGGGGTCCACTCTGGTCAGATGTGCCTGCAAGTGGGGTCCAGGCCTCAGGCCTGCGGGTGGGGGGCCAGGGACACGCGAGCCCCAAATGTAACCAAGGGCCTCCTTGTCTGGCCAAGGGCTGCTCGACCCTAACCCTGATTTGCAGGGCAGTGGGTGAACACCCTTCAGCGGTGCCACAGAACAGGCCACGCTGTGTGTGTGGGGGGGGGGGGGCGGCGGCGGGGGGAACGACTGGGCAGGCTCCGCCAGGTGGCACAGTGCCCGCCTGGACACGCGGGGGCTCTCTCCTGAGCAAGTGGACAATGCCAGTGGACTCCTGCCCGCCTGCCCAGCTCAGTCAGGTCACGGCAGGCCGGCGCAGGTGCCAGATGCCAAGCACGTGGCCAGCTTCAAAGGCAGACACTGCCGTGGGTGCGGGTAGCTGAGATTGCTGCAGACGGCCCCTCACCTCGGCCTACCTCTGACCCCAACAAAGGCCCCATTGTACCTCGGGGTTTTCAAATTCCAGCCCGGGCTCCTGCCCTGGATCCCGATCCCGGTCATTTCCTGGGCAGGGGCAGCTGCCAAAGGTGACAGCAGGACATGAAGGCCGCCGTCCCCGGGCAGTGAGTCAGGGCACCTGCGTCTGTGGCCTGTGACAAGGGGGCCTTGGGGCATCTGCTGAGCTTGTCACGACTCCCCCCCACACTGGAGGGCCCGAGATAAGGGCTGGAGATGAGTGTCGGAGGGTGAACCCCTGCTTACACTCAAGAGCTTTGCCACTTGAATCCCAGTGTGGGCGGCACCGGGGGAGACTGTGGGGTTCAGTGTTTGTGACTTTATTTATTTCAGATGTTTAAGCGGGGAGGGGGCTTTGGTGAGGCTTAACTTCAAAAAATATTTTTTTTTTTGGTTAAATGTGATATGCTCTTTATCCATCTCATTTAACTGGGTCATTCCCCTTCTAATTCATGGACATCTGGTTATGTTCTAATTCTCAGATGTTTTTCACAAACATAGTTATAGCTGTAACTTATGGTAACCACGAAGCAAAACAAGATCATTTACCTTGCCCGCTGACAACCAGGGTTCGATCCCCGGCATCCTGCAGAGCTAAGGGGAACCCCTGAGCATGGCAGGTGTGACCCAACAACTCCTCCCACTCACCCCCAAAAACAAAAACAAAATCCCACACACAAAAGAAAAACAAATCAATAGAGTAAAAGGAATCACATTTCAAAAGAATCTAAATGAAACGAACACAGGAAAAAGAACTCCTAGATTCTGACAGCAGATGGGACTTGCTACCAGGGCAGGTATGTGTGTGTTCAGGAAAAGGAGCCAACTGCACGGTGTTGATGGAAACCAGATTCTCTGTTTCTGGGCCATACCTGGCGATGCTCAGGGGTTGCTGTGGGGCTGGAGAGATAGTACAGAGGGTAAGGTGTTCGCCTCAAATGTGGCCCACCTGGGTTTGATCCCCTGCACTGCCAGGAGTAAGTCCTGAGTACTGTCAGGTGCCAATAATTATTATATATATGGGCTGGAGCGATAGCACAGTGGGTAGAGCATTTGCCTTGCAGTCAACCCAGGTTCGATTCCCAGCATCCCATGTGGTTCCCTGAGCATTGCTAGGGGTAATTCCTGAGTGCAGAGCCAGGAGTAACCCCTGTGCATCGCTGGGTGCGACCCAAAAAGAAAAAATAAATAAAAAAATTTATAAAAAAATATATATATATGTATGTATTACTCTTGGGGCCACCCCCACACCCAGCGGTGCCAGGGCTTCCTCCTGGCGGGCTCACAAGGCCATATGCGGTGCTGGGGATTGAACTTGGGTCAGCTGTGTACAAAGCAAATGTCCCACCTGCTGGCCTATCGATCCAGCCAGTAGTAATAAAAAGATCTTAAAAAGGCACCTAGCCCTGCCTTCCCCCTGAAGCCGTGAGTGGCGTCTGACGTCTGACACAGTTAATGGGGCACTGTGAACCAGCTGCTGGGCTTCACCATCGTGGGTTCTCTGCCAGCACTGGACACGTGGTGTGCCCAGTGCTTATTCTCACCGCTTTTTTTTGGGGGGGGGGGGCATACCCGGCAGTGCTCAGGGGTTACTCCTGGCTCTGTGCTCAGGAACCATCAGGGGTGCCAGGGATGGAACCCGGGTTGGCCCACATACAAGGCAAGCGCCCTCCCTGCTGTACTATCTCTCTGGTTCCTCTTAGCTACTTTTTTTCTTTTTGGGTCGCATCTGGCAATGCTTAGGGGTTCCTCCTGGCTCTGCGCTCAGGAATTACTCCTGGCAGTGCTCAGGGGACCATATGGGATCCGGGAATTGAACCCGGGTCGGCTGTGTGCAAGGCAAACGCCCTACCTGCTGTGCTATCACTCCAGCCCCTTCACTGCTTTTTATTTTTATTTATGTATTTTTTTAGATTTTTATTAGTGAATCACCATGAGGAATAGTTACTTACAAACTTTTGTGTTTGTATTTGTTTTCAGTTTTACAGTGATCGAGTACCCATCCCTCCACCAGTGCCCATTCTCCACCAACACTGATCCCAGTATCCCTACCCACCTCGTCCCTCCCACCCCACCTCATCTCTGTGGCAGGGCATTCCCCCTTGTTCTCTCTTTCCTTTTGGGTGCTATGGTTTGCAAAAGAGGCACTGAGTGGCAATTATGCCCTTGACTGCTTTTTAAAGCTGAAAAAAATTCCAGTTTACAACTGCCGTCTGGGGACACAGCTGGCTTCCACCTTTCCGGCCAGCTCCTTACTTCTGACTTCACTACTCCTTCCTTTGGGCTTGGCAAACAGGTCATTTGATGGTTCAAGACCCCCCTGTGACAGCTGTCCTGTCTCCAAATCTCCACCCATTGGGTGAAATGCTATTTTTCATTACAGGGCAAAGGCTCCAGTGGGCTGACCTTTGGTGACAAATGCTGGCAAACATTCATCTTAGTAACATCACATTCTAGTTTCATCATCCTGACCGAAAGAAACCCCGTTCATACAAACCCTCTTCTTGTCAACTTTGCTCTACCCGTCACCTTGTAAACTCCACTTTGGAAGGTGAAAACTTGAAGGTCAGAGATAAGGCAGCAAGTGGGGCGTGTGCCCTGCCTATGGCTGACCCGCTGCAGCCCCAAGTCCCGCCAAGCAGGCCCCCCAAAACAAAATAATCTGAAAACATATTTTACAAGTTGGAACTTTTTTTGGGGGTCCCACCCAGCGATGCTCAGGGGTTCCTCCTGGCTCTGCACTCAGGAATTATTCTTGGCGGTGCTTGGGGGACCCTGTGGGATGCCGGGGATGGAAGCCAGGTCAGCTGCGTGCAAGGTCAATGCCAACCTGACGTACGGTGGCTCAAGGCCCAGAATTTTCTCTGTCGTTGCCACTGTGTGTGTGTGTGGGGGGGGGGGGTGACAAATGTCCACCCTGAGAAGTGCCTTTCTTCTCATCATCGCTGTTGTTTAAACAACCCCAATTCTTTTTTTTCCCCCTCCCCCTGTGTGATGAGAGGTAGATATTTTAAGACAATCTGAGTGGGCAGGAGAGCTGGTGAACCTTAGCTTGCCTCGGGTGCAGCTGGCCCCAGCCCTGTCCCAGTTCCTTGAGCACCCCGTTGGGTGTGACCACAACACCAGCCTTTGAAGGGAAAAGAGCTTTTCTTTTCTTTGAAAAGCCGTTCATTCCCTCCCTATTGCACTCCACTGAAAAAGTCACAGCAAAACCACTTGAAAATCGTGTGAGGATCCCAGCAACACCTACCCTGGCTTGGCCTCCTGGGGCAACCTATTTCTCTCCGCTGATCCATGCCAGAGGTCACCAGCCTTGGGTCACACAGCCAGTTTTTGTGCCCGATGACAGCTTAAGAAACTCTGACACGTGTTAGGTCGGTTGTATAAAAATATTTAATTGTGTTGATAAGGAGGATAGGATTAAAAAAATCTGTCATCACCGTAAAATCGTGCTTTCCTTATTAAACATCCCTGAATATTCTGAGAAAGGACACACCTCAGATGAAAGACCCCACCCTTAAAAAATAAAATTGATGGAAAGGGAAATAAGTCACAGATTTGAACATTATTCTTAAACTGAAGTGTAAATTTTTTTTTTTTTAAATTTTTGGGTCACATTCGGTGATGCACAGGGGCTACTCCTGGCTCTGCTCTCAGAAATTACCCATGGCGGTGCTCAGGGGACCATATGGGATACTGGGAATTGAACCCGGGTCAGCCACATGTAAGGCAAACACCCTACCTGCTGTGCTATTTCCAGCCACCTAAGTTTAAAAAATTTTAAAAGGGGCCAGAGAGAGACAGGACAGGGGTCAAGGCATTCTGCCCTGCGGGTGACTGGCCCCCATCCAGTCCCTGACTTGGGGTAAGCCCCCCAGAGTGAGCCCCAAGCACAGCGCCAGGAGTTAGGCCTGAAGCTGCCAGGTGGAGCCCAGGAACAAAAAAGAAACTTAAAAACGAAAAAACAAGTTCTGGAAATAAAGCAGCCCGGCCCCCACGTGCCCCGCATGGACAGGAAGGTCAGCACTGGGAGACTCCATGGCCCAAGGTGCATTACTGCCGGCATGCAGTCCCCGCCTGACACAGTGCGGAGGCCAGCCCTGGCCAGCTCCTGCCTGGACCCCTGGGGATTGCATTCCCTCTCCGCCACCTTCAGGTGGTGACCGCGTGCTGGGCTCAGGGGGCCGTGACCTGCTCGGGCTGAACCAGAAGATGCCGAGATGCCCACCACGCTGCCATGGCTCCGGTGAGAGGCTGAGCAGGACGGAGAAGCAAAAGGCTTCAAGGGCCTTTCTGGGTGTTTCTAGGGCAGAGTGGCAGTCCATGGCCCCAGCAGGCTGGGCAAGAAAGCCCGTGGTGAGAGCCGTACCTGCAGCCACCAGGGGACAGACACTGCTTTGGGGGTCGGGGGAGGGGTGAGAGGCCCCTGGATGGGGCTGCAGCAGGGGTGACCAGGACCCGGGGCGGGGGGGCACAGCTGTGCCCCTGCGACTACTTCAGGCTGTTGAGGAACTTGGCGTGTTCCTCGCCCCTGGGCAGCAGGGTCTCTCCACCTATCTTCGGGCCCGTCTTTTCCTATAAAAAGGAAGATTTGTATAAGAAATGGGTCAGAGTGATCTTGATCTGGATGTGTGTATGTGTGGGGGGGGGGGGACTGGGGACTGGGGCGGGGACTCCCCGAAACCAGTCACGGACCCAACACTCACCTTCAGCATGCCGTCTCGCTCCCACTTAAAGAGGCCACAGTTGCTGAAATGAAGAGACAGCCTGCTCAGGGGGCCACGCCCACACCCCAGGCCACAGTGCCTGAGGGTTCCCTTGCTTCGGGGAGTGGAGTGGGGTGATGGGTGATAAATGAATGAGGGGTGACGTCCAGACTCTGGGCTCTGCCAATCCAGGGGGCAGGAGCCACTGGGTCCTGCCGCCCACCCTTTTCCTGGTGACCCTCCTTGCCTCCATCTTCCTCCTCGGAAGCCCTGACAACTTTCTAACCAAGTGGCCTGAGGCTCTTTCTAGCATCTTTCACTGTGGTGCAGGGAGGGCACCACGGGCACCACGGGCGGGGCCGGTTCTGCAGTGGGACAAGGAGGGGAGAAGCTTGCACAGTGAGTAGGGCGTTAGGTTCAATCCCCGGCATCCCACAGGGTTCCCCCAAGCACCGCCAGGAGTCATTCCTGAGTGCAGAGACAGGAGTAACCCCTGAGCATCACTGGGTGTGACCCAAAAAGCAAAACAACAACAACAACAACAACAACAACAAAAAACAAAAAAGAAACAGGAAGGCAGTGAGGGAGGGAGGGAAATCAGAGAGAGGACAAGATGAGTTCAGAAAGGCCCGGGTGGTCGCTGGTTCTCAGAAAAGGGGGAAAAAAGAGTTAATGAGAAACAGTGAACAACTGATGCTGTTCAGGGCGTCTGACGGGGAAAGCAAACACCCAAAAGGTAAGGGAGGCTGAGAAGGGGTGGTCAGTGGGGTGGACACTGGGATGGGGAGGGAGGGACGCCGAAACTCTGGGTGAGGGTCCGGGGTGCTGGACCCATAGCACAGCGAGGAGGGCGCTTCCTTGCCCGTGGCTGACCCGGGTTTGATCTCCGGCATCCCCATATGGTCCCCCGTGCACCGCCAAGAGTAATCCCTCAGTATGACCGGGTGACCCCCAAAAGCCCCCACCCCCAAACCCCAAAGCAAAACTAAACCAGACACGGGTCTGCCGGAGGGAGGCAGGAGCGCTGGGGGCCGCGGCTGTACCTGCAGTGCTTCTTGGGGAGCCGGTCCAGAGAGATGGTCCTGTTCCCGCAGGGGCACCGGAAGAAGCTCTTCACGGCCTCGTGCCAGCGCAGATTGTGCTGTTCGCTGACGCAGGTCTCCCGCGGCTGGAAGTGCGTGTAGGCACACTGCGCAGGTGGGGGCTTGGTCAGGGCCTGTGCTGCCTGCCGCACCCCCGCTCCTCCGCCCAATCCACCCCCACTCACCGTGCGGCATGTCACCACGCGGCACTTGACGGAACGCGTGCTGCGCATCTTTTCCTCCAGCTGCTCCTTTTTCACCAGCGGCTCGAAGTAACGCTCCTGCAGCTCAGCCTCGGCCTACAGGGGCAGGCGTGGGGACGGGCAGGTCAGCAGGTGCACAGGGACCGGGAGCCGGGGGACCTCCTCTCGGATCTGTCTGGGCCCCTTGGGCACGGCGCGGGGGTCATTCCTGGCAATGCTCAGGGACTCTCTGTGGCATCTGGGATCAAACCGGGGTTGGCTGCATGCAAGGGCATCGCCCGACCCAAGCCTGGTGGTCCTAAGCCGCCACAGGTGGTCCCGGCGAGCCTGGGCAAGAAGGGGGTGACCCCTGTCGGCCGGACAGACGGGCTTCAAAGGGACGTAGCGGCCATCGCTACACGCTGTTCTCAGCTCCAGCCCGTGGCGGAAGCCACAGGGACGAGGCATGAGGGTGGGTGGGGGGTATATGAGCGGGCCTGTGCTCCAGTGAGTCAGCTCAGCCCTACAGTGCTCAGGGTCAGCTCGAGCACCGCCTGGACGGAGCTGCACGTCCCCCCGAATCCCCAATCCTGCCAATCAAAGGGGCGCCTCTGCCTTCTCGTGCCACCCCACCCAGGGGACACACCGCGAAGGCCCCCTGGCTGCTGACCGGGAGCAGACGGGCCCCCTTTCTGCAGTGGATGGTGCAGCCCCCAAACCCGAAGACCCCTCTGAATACGCCTCAGGCCCCACATGCCATGCAAAAAAAAATTTTTTTGTTTTTGGCTTTTGCTTTTTGTGTCACACCCAGCGATGCTCAGAGGTTCTTCCTGGCTCTGCACTCAGAATTACTCCTGGCAGTGCTCGGGTGACCATATGGGATCTGGGAATCGAACCCGGGTTGGCCATGTGGAAGGCAAATAGCCTTGCCGCTGTGCTACTGCTCCGACCCGCCATGCAAACTCTTAGACCCCAGCCCAGAGACTCCATGCATGACGCCACAGGCCTGCTCATGGGGATTGTCACAAGGCCGGGGGGTGGGCGGCGGCGGCACTGTGTATGTGCGTGTTGGGGGCTGTCACCGGTCCCCACGCCTGCAGCAGCCCTGTCACACTCACTGCTCACCCCTGTTCCCTATGGCAGCTTAGAGACCCAAGCCCCGGCAGCAACGGCGACTCTGCAGGGCACTCTGTGCCCCCACAGCACAGCACATGCTCTTAACAGGAGTATTTTCCATCTCAGAGTTAATAATATGCAGGAAGGCGTCCAACCCAGGCTTACTCACAGCGTCCCCTGAGCACTGCCAGGAGGGAATCCGAGCCCAGAACCAAGAGAGAGTCGTGGGCATCACTGGGTATGACCCCAAAACCAAAAAGAATTTTGCTCCTTCTTCTTGACACAAGAGCAAGACGCGCTCATGATACCCGTGAGGCGGCTCTGGCAGGTGATTCTACATCAGGGACAACGTGGGACCCCCACCACTGAAGGGAAGGAGGGAAAGGCCAGGCAGGTAACACTGACTCCGGCCGGACACGACCCTCTCACCCCACACACAAGGCAGTGGGGAGCTTCTGGGCGGGGCAGGGGATGGCTCCACCCCCAACATCACCCCGTGCTCCACTCAGGAGCAGCCCATGAACCCCACAACCTCCCCATAAAAAATCCCAGTAGCCAGTGGTAAGCCCTGGAGACGAGCACAGTGTTTTCAACTGAAAGTCGAAAGGTTTAGAACAGAAGCCTACCTAATTAGGGGCCTGAGTGACAGAACAGTGCGTAGGGCGTTTGCTTTGCACACGGCCGATTCAGGCTTGATCCCCAACCTCCCATATGGTTCCCGGAGCACCACCAGGTGTGATCCCCGAGTGCAGAACCAGGAGCAACCCCCAATGTGGCCCCCAAAACTTAAAAAAAAAAAAATAAGTCTGTCCTTCCAAGCCAACCTCCCCTGCTCTAGGCCAGAGTGGCCCGCCCAAGGCCCTCCAGCCTGCACCGCCGCCTTCCTCTCACCTCCTTCACGATCCCCGTGTGCCTCGACCTGGCCTTTAGGATCTTCTGGAATTCCTCGGACTCCAGGTAGGCCTGTTGCTCTTTCCTCCTCTTCCTGGCGGGCTCCAAGTCCTCCTCGGCTACAGGAGGAAGGAACAGCCTTAGTTAGAGCGTGAGCTGAGGCGGCCTGACCCGTCCCCGCGCCCTTCAAATGCCTCGGCCTGCAGGGGGCGATGGTAGAAAGTTCTAGCAAGACAGTGAGAAACAGAACAGGCATCTGAAATCTGGCAGGGCTGGCTACTGAGCCCGACACCTCCCCCACCCCCGTTCTCCTGGAAACAGGAACCACCAACCCCCTTCACAGGATTCGGAGATGCTCCTGCTGGGGCTGCCTGGTAGGAAATCACCTCCTAAGTGATGTTCCCGCCCCCGCCCCCTCCTCCATGCATTGAAAGCCAAAGTACCTGGAGCAGGGCCTGAGATACTCTTCTCTACACGGCCCTTCACTTCGAGGACAGCCCTGGGGTCCTTCGGCTTCTTTTTAATGGTGTTTGGGTTGGTTTTTGTGAGAATCTGGCCTTTGGCCCTTAATTTGGTGATGGCAGCTAACTGGAATGAAGAAGAGCAGAGGGGGAGGGGAAAAAAGCCAACCTAAAAAAAAACATGCCGGAAACACACCGCCCAGAGCTGTGACCTCGGGGCAGCAGAGACGGAAGTTCGTCTCAAGTTTGACACCCACCACGCTAGTAACCCCAGCCCACAGGGAGCCACACACATCTCTAAGGTTCCCTAGTGTCAGCACCAAGACCGGATCCCAGCCTGGCCACTGTCCCGTGTCACTTCCATCTCCAGTCTCAGTTTTACGTGTAATACGGGGCGAGTATTGACTGACTTTATCTGTGTTGGGAGGGTGGGACGTTCCCTTGAGAAGACTGCAGTTCTGCTAAGGAGGGAACAAACCGGTCCCAGCGGCGGGAAGCCCTAGGAATAGAGCCTTAGGCCCTTAGGTTTACACGCAGTCGGAACTTGCTAGAAATGTGAAGCATTCCCAGGGCAAGCCTTTGTCCTTTGGGCTCTAGCAGCTGACTGGGATGGAACAGGCTGGCCGGGGTGCCGGCGCCTTGGGACGGGGAGGCATCCCGGGGGGAATCTGCTCAGCTACCCCACCCTCACTCAGAGCAGAACCCCTGCCTGCTACAGGCCGGCTCCCTCCGGGGTGAGAGTTCTCTCGAGGAGGCTTCCTCGTGCCACTGTTTCACGGTCTTGTCTCAGCAGCCCCACCCCAAGGCCTGGTGAGGAGCTGGTTTCCTTCGTCTCATTAAAGCGTGAATATAATAATCAATGTAGAGAAGAGTTAAGTAGAAATCATCTGCCTCACAGGCATTGGGAGGGGTGGGAGGGGGGTACATTGGGGTTCTTGGTAGTGAAAAATGAGTACTGGTGAAGGGAAAGATTTTTGATCATTGTATGACCCAGATTAAACCTGAAAGCTTTGTAACTCTTCCCACAGTGATTCAATAAATAAATATAAGAAGAAAAAATAAATAAAATTATGGAAAAAAAAAAGTAAGGTGGAGTTCATGCCCAATTCAATCAGCTAATCAGTGGCTGAATAAATAGCAGTACTCCTACGTAAAAAAAAAAAAAGCATGATACCAACACCCTGGAAGTTTCTTTGACACTAACGATCATGACAAGTGAAGGGTCAATGGCACCCACTGCCCACAGCACCATCCACTCACCTTTCTAGCCTCTGCTAATGCGCCCAGCTGAGGTTTGGGTGGTGGTGACTCATCGTAAAAGAGAATGTCGTCTCCTTCCGCGATGCCTCGCCCCAGCCGAGGCAGCTGCGGCCCCGCGTGCGGTGTTCCCGGCGGGGGTGGGGGGGACGGGGGTGGCACCGTGGGGTCCCGCAGTTGGCTGGCACTCTGGAGAGAGCTTCAAGGACAGAGTGAGAGGGTCAGCGTGCGCCCACAGACGGCCTTCCCCAGCACACCTCAGGGCAGGTCGCTCTGTCCACGCAGACCCGGCACCACCCACGTCTGTGGCTTTCCACAGTCCGGGGGGACTGCGCCGAGCCTTCTGGCAGGCACCCCGAATCCCTCCGCGAGTTTGCCGGGGAGAGAACCAGGTGGACAGCGGGAGGCCCCCATAGGAAGATGCGGCCACTCGGCCACTCACAGGATGGACCAGCACATGTGCCGGGAGCCACCAGGGCCTTGAAGCAGCTGTGCTTCCCTCTTCCTGGGGGCTGTGCCCTTCCCGTGAGACACTAAATAGGTCACTTGATCTGAACTCACACCACCAAGTCAGGCAGAGGGCCTAGACACAATTCAGGTTATGCTCCGATCATCGCAGAGTGGGAGAGCGCCCAGGGGTGAAGGCACCGGCCTTGCAAACCGCCAACCCTGCTTCTATCTGGGACCTCACAGGGTCCCTTGATCAGCACCGCTGGGCGTGTGACCCCGAAGCACTGGGGCCAGGCCTAGCCCCCCAAGCACTGCTGGGTGTGACCCTGACCAGTTGGTTTCCTGGGGCCAGAGCAACAGCACACTGGGGAAGGTCCTTGCCTTGTACGTACCCGACCCCTGTCTGATCCCTGGCACTGCAGGGGTCCCCTGAGCCCCACAAGGAGTGACCCCTGCAGACAGTGCCAGGAGAAAGCCCTGAGCACTGCAGGGGGTGGCCTCCAACGCCCCAAATAAGTAATTTTTTGCCTGGTTTTGACTTCCAAAGTTAGAAATGCAGCTGACTGTTCAACATCTAAGGCGGCAGCCCCGAGATCTGCCAAGACACGCTCCCGGGCGCAGGGGGGCTGGTCACCCACCGTTTCTGAATCTCTTCCGCCCTCTTTTTCCTCATCTCCAGCATCTGTTGCTTCTGCTGCTTCAGCAGGGCCGAGGCTGAGATGGACTGGATGGCTGGTCTCAGGAGCCCGGTGGCCCCTATAACACAAGCCACGGAGTGAGGGGCGCAAGGGGTGGGGTGGGGCCTCGGGGGTCGTGGGGGTGAGCGGCCTGACGTGACTCTACCTGACGTGGCCTTCGCCAAATGCTGCTTCAGGTTCCGGGCACCAAACGTGGGCAAGTCCATCAGCTCCTTGAACTCCTCGGAGCACGACAAGCTCTTCTGGGGCATTCCTAGGGGCGAGCGAACATCACGTCAGAGGACCCCCGACCCAGGCCCTGTGACGCACTCCGTGTGTCCCTGGCTGACGGCCCACAGACGTCTGCAGATGCAGGAGAAGCACGTCCAGAAGACAGGGCCCTTGGCCTGCTAGCGTCAGCTAAGACAGAGGCGACCAATCGGAGCCAAAGTCCAGAGCGACAGGACAGTGGGGAGGGCGTTTGCCTTGCATGCAGAGATGACCAGGGTTCGATCCCCAGCATCCCATATGGTCCCCTGAGCACCACTAGGAGTGATTCTTGAGTGCAGAGCCAGGAGGAACCCCTGAGCATCGCTGGCTGTGACCCAAATCCCTCCCCCCACCAAAACCAAAGTCCAGGTGTGGGCTGTGTGTAGCCCCCAGCTGGAACCATACACGCTGCATGCGGCCAACCCGGGCTGATTGCTGGCCCCCCGCTGGCTCCCCCCAGGGCCCCCACTTAGCACGGCCAGGAGTGATCCCCGAGCACTAAGCACCGGCTGTGATCTTCCACCCACCCCCAGAACGTTAGACCCCGGCAGTCCACCTTCAGAAAGGCAGACCGAGCTCCGGTGTGGCTGCGGGCGCCGTGCCCTTTTCTTCCTGGGGGTGGGGTGGTTTGGGCTGCCCCTGGTATGTGCAGGCCAGCACCTTACTCGCAGTGACCCCTCTCTGGCCCCTGCCACAGGCCTGGCCCCGTCCCATGCGCGCATGCCGTGGAGACAGACTCAAGAGCAAGAACTCCCCATTACCCAGCTTCCGCTGCGTCTCCTGGAGGACCTGGTCCGAGCCCCTCACCACCAGGTGGCTCAGCGTGGTCTGGATCTTCTTTTTGGGGGCTCTGAAATGACAAGGGAGCCCCAGAGGGGGTTGCTGAGACCAAGGGCATGGAGGAGCATCAAGTCACCACTGATACAGAACGGCTGAAGCCATGTGGGTGCTACAGGCCCAAGGCAGCAGCAGGCCCTCGCTCTGACACCGTGGAAGTTATCTTAACGTGGTCAGCTCACACAGAAACTAGGAGCGGGAAGTAGGCACTGTATGGGAGACGCCAGGCTCTATGGAACTAACCCACGGGGAGTCGCCATGGAAGCAGCCATCAGAGCCACGTGGGGGTCTGCCATGGAGCGGCTCAGCAGGGACACAGCATCTCATGGGGAATGAGGCAGATTCCAGGGACCCAGGTGAGCCCGGTTCCTCCTGGCCACAGGCATTGCGGGGCAGAGCGAGCTTGGGCTGACCACACAGGGCCTGTTCCTTCCGGTGGGCACTCTGCGGGAATGGTTCTAAATCTCTGGAACAGGCCAGAGAGGGGTGCTCCGGGCCCTGCAGGGAAGGGCTCGCGCCTGAGCAGGTCAGCTCTGGCTCCCCTGTGCCAGGCCCCCCTGGGGCTCAGCCAGGCAGTGGGGGCTTGGCCACAGACAGGGCTTCTGACGGTAACGTGATGAAGTGAGTGGTCACCTCCTGCGGCCCGGGAAGGCCCGCCCAGTGCACCCCTGCCCACACCAGCCTCTTGGCATCCTTCACGGTCCCAGGAGGGCCAGAACCTCTCCTAGGGGCGTGAGGGAAATACTCAGCGAGTGTCCACAGACAACAAACACTTTTTTTCCCCCAAACACACTTTTGGGTTGTTTATTTTTTGGCCACACCTGGTGGTGCTCAGGAGTTACTCCTGCCTCTGCACACAGGGATCATTACTCCTGGCAGTGCTTGGGGTGACACGAAGTGCTGGAGATTAAACCTGGGCAGGCTGCATGCAGGGCAAGCAAGAGCCCTCCCCGCTGCGCTGTCGCTCAGGCCCGTCCATCACGCTTAACCCAACCCCGCGTCCTGTCATCCAGTAGCCCCGAGTCTCTGGGCCTCCTTCTCCCGGCCTACAAAGCCCCGGTGCCCGCTTGCCACTTACAGGGAGGCTGCGTAGGAGGCGGAGGACACGCCCCCGTAGTAGAAGCCGTCCTGGCACAGCCGCTCCTTGAGGCTGGCGCCCCTGCGTGCGAACTTCTTGGGGATGCGCCCACCGGAAAAGCTGGACTGCAGGTCCGGGCGCTTGGCGCTCAGCCGCTTGTACTGGGCCTGGATGTGGTACTGGCAGTACTCGCAGTCCCTCTGCGGGAGAGGGAGTAGGGGGTCACGCAGGACAGAGGACGGGGCCCTGCTTCTGGGGACGCGGTGCTGAGTGCCCGCCCACCGCTCCTGGGGGACTGGCCTCCTGTCGCCGCCCCCAAGCTCTTCCTTTAAGCCTCATGGCATAAAGCCTTCCTTTATGCCATCAGGTCGGCACCATCGCAACACCCACCCTGGCAGTGCTCAGGGCACAGGACGGGGACAGGCCCCGCCAGGGATGGACACAGGGGCTCCCGCCTCAGGCTGTCTCTGTGCTCCCAAGCGGGTGATCACGAACCGCACATCCCGTTCCCCCCAGACACTCCTGATTAGTGGGGATGGTCTGCACGATGCCAGCAACTCCACACTGGTCCCCAGCCCCTCTGCGGCAGGGAGCCCTGGGTGCACCGAGACCCACCAGGTTGACCGTCTGGGTACATGGCTCCCCATTTTTCTTCTTTGCCCGGCAGGTGCCCAGGTCCAGCGCCTCCCCCATGACCAAGATCTTCTGCGGATGGTCGATGCTCAGGCACACCTGCAAGGGGGGCGGGGGGGGGGGGCTCAGATCAGAGCAGCGCCCCTAGACTCGCTCCAGCCCAGGCCTCTCGCTGCCACCACCACCCGGCCGACCCATCGCTGACTCTTGGGCTGCGTGTCTGCATTTATAAGACTTTCCCCTGGGCCCCCCTCCCCCAGGAATATCCTGGGAGCCCATATGGGGTTGTCACAGGGTCCCAAGCTCAGAAACGCATCTCGAGGGTGAGTGAAGCCGTGCTCCGGGGGAGGGAAGGTGCAAGGGTGATTCTCTCCTCAAGTCTCTCCTCTCTTGCCTTCAGCACAGTTTGATTTGGGCCGGCACAGGAATGGTACCACGCAAGGCAATGCTCATCTGTCTGGAGCAGGGCCTCTGCGAGGCAGGGGACAGGCCTGGCTGTCCTCGACTCGCCCTTTGCTCCAGGACTGCTGGGAGCACCACACCCTGAGCTCCAGCCGGGACTGAACTGACCATGCAGTCGAGCACCCGCACTGTGGGCCCCGCCCTGCTGCTGCCCCGAGGAAACTGAGATGCACAGAAGGAAGCGGCCACCGGACACGGGAGGGCAGGGGGAGCTGGAACACTGCGGACAGCACTGACCTCCTCGGAGCCGTCCCGGGGCTTCATGGGGTTGGCGTTGAGCAGCCCGACGACGCTGCCCTCGGCCGTCTTCCAGAGCTGCCTGTGGACGTCCCCGAACAGGAAGAGGGACACGTGCCGCGTCAGGTCCCGGAGGTCGTTCAGGCGCCAGATGCTGAAGGTTTTCCCCTGCGACAAGGACCCGCCCGTTCTCAGGAGGCCTCGGGGCGGCCCCCCGGCCCCCATGCCCACACCAGCAGGGTCAGTGCCGGGCAAGTGGGCCAGCGTCTCCTGCGTCAGGCTCACACTCGGGCCTGTCCTCTCCACGAGGTGAAGGGCTGTGAGGCCATGAGTTGGGTGCCAGGGCCTCAGGCCCTTAGCTAAACCCACCAACACAGCCCAGGAGGCTGAGGGTGAACGCTCAGCACGGCACACAACTGGTTCAGGTTCGACCCCCAAAACCCCGGAGTGATCCTGGGGCAATGCTGGGAATGGCCTCCAACCCAAACCCCATGGGTCGGGGATGACAGGGGGCCTCAGGAGGCCCAACCAGCTCAGAGTGACTCACTAGGGTTCCTGGCCCAGCTGCAAAGCGAGGACCCTGCTGTAGTACCGTTGCCATAAGATTCTAGGCGAGAGTCACGGGACCCAATGGGCCACGGTGTGATGATGGCAACGCGGAAATCCCCGAGACTGTGCCTTGGACCGAGTCCCGCGGATTCCAACTCACTTGTGGTCCTGATCCTAAGGGGCAACCGCGCCCCAACACACACATACACACGAAACGCCGTGAGGGCGAAGCACACAAGGGAAGGAGCTGGAATGGGTCTGGCAGACCGGAGTGAACAGACCCTCCTGGATTCCAGACAGCGAAACCGCGGTTCCACCCCCGCCCTGCTGGGACCCCAGATGGGACTCACGCTGTTGCAGCTCTGCGGGGTGACCTTCTTCAGGATCACCCCGAAGGTCACCCAGTCGATTTCGTCCAGTTTCTCAGTGGCCAGCTTCTCCTGCAGCTGAGACAGGCGGACCAGCTTCCGGCCGACCATCTTCTTGTTCATTTCTGTGGAGGACACACGAGGCCGCCTGCGGGGAGAAGCCGTGTGTGACCCGAGAGACGGCCTCTGCTCTTGGCCGCTCGGCGGGGCCGAGGGGCAGGCATCCCTGTGGAGTTCCTGGGGGGGGCCTCCACGATGTCACGGGGACAAGACACATATCTTCATAGCAAGTACGTAAACAATTAGGTAACTCTTGCTTTCACCGGCTGGAACTGGATACTCGCTGTGCTACGGCTCTGAGAGTCATTTCTTACTGGGGTCAGGGAGACAGGACGGGCTGAAGGCACTTGCATGCAGCTGGCGCTCACTCAAATGCCGACAACACATACGGTCCTCCCAAGCACGTGCAGGGTCACGTCTGAACAGCCCTCACTGGCTGTGGCCCAGCCCTACTGGGAGAGGGTCAGGGAGACCCCGGGTCTGACCCCCAGCACAGCCGGCATGGCCACGATTTAAAAGCACCCAGTGGGGCCTTCTCTGCCGCCTACGCCACGTTCTTTCCTCCTCCCCCTCCTTACATTTTCCTAAATCAGCCTTTCCCGGCACATAGCTGTGCTCCTTGGCATCGTTCCAGGGGGGCCTGCTATGCTGGGTAAGCTGCAGGAATCACCAAGCACCTGAAAATCAGCTCTAGCTCCACCACTTTCTGAGTAGAGGCACCGTTGGGGACAAAGCAGGGAAGGTGCCCCCCTGAGATGTCCCCTCCGCTGCGGCTCCTGTCGGGCCAGGTTCCATCCAGCCCAACCTCTGCCCACCCAGCTGCGAGCCCCAAGGGGATGTCACCAACCTGAGCCGCAGGCCGGAGAAGGCCTCCACAGACACGGGCTCGGCCGCTGCCCCGGGGCTCCTGGGCGCCTCTGTCCGCTGGCCCCGCACCCCTCTGCCGGGCTCGTTCCCAGGCGTGCTCTGCAGTGGTCGGGTGGGTGCCACCGCGGGCCCTGAAGGCGAGCTTTTGGGCTCTAGGGAAATCAAGATAAAAAGTGAGTGAGGAAGAACCCATGCTACTAACTCCACATTTTTGGGGGGGGGGGGGGGGGGGGGGCAATGTTTTCTTTTTCAACCCACACACGCAGACCCAAGCGTGAGAGAATCTCTGCCC
Organism: Sorex fumeus; assembly: GCF_029834395.1. Lineage (NCBI taxonomy): Eukaryota > Metazoa > Chordata > Mammalia > Eulipotyphla > Soricidae > Sorex > Sorex fumeus. Next base: position 11,542,390 of record NW_026606083.1, on the reverse strand, counting down.
GACCGAGCACGCCCGCTTCTCAAACCCAGCAGTCTCAACGAAAACCCACGCCCACGGGGTGAACTGGTCACTGGTGGGCTGGACAGCGATGCCTACCCTAGGACATCTGCTGGGTGTTCTCTGTGGGTCCCCAGGTCAGCAGCATGCAAGGCAAATACCCTCCACTCAGGACAATATATTGCTCCGGCCCCAGTTCTTCATATTTCATTTTATTGTTTTTTGGGTCACACCTGGTGGTGCTCAGGGGTCACTCCTGGCTCTGCACTAAGGGGTCACACCTGGTGGTGCTTGGGGACCATATGGGGTGCCTGGGTTTGAACCTGGGTTGGGTGCGTGCAAGGCAAACACCCTCCCCACTGTGCTATCTACTGCTCCAGTTTCCACTCTCTGTACTTTAAAAGCACCTGCTAATCCCCTGCGGGTAAGAAAAATCGGACATCTCCCCAGTAGTAAAATGCCCAGATAAGGTCTTGCTATTTGGAGCATTGTTCCCAAGTCAGAGGGCGGCCGCCCAGAACCTGAGATTAATCTTTAAAAATCACACTCAGGCATGGAGCTCTGACTGATGAGACACGTCGGTAAGACCAAAGTGCCAATGGGGTGGACCTCACCCGCCAGCAGCCAACTGGCCATTAAACGCGAATACCAGGTGCCACAGATGCCCTGACCCCCTGCTCTGACACCTGCCGAAGTCCACAAAGGCGCCTCTCAGCAAGGACAGCAGCAGACGCTGCTCACCTGGGATCTTAGGAAAATCAGGAATAATGTATTTTCCATAGACATTATCTCCAAGAAATAATCACATCAGCAAGAGAAGGCAGAACAATAAATCCAACATAAAGGGGGCTCTCTCTCTCTCTCTCTGACTTCGGGCCACACCCAGCGGGGCCCAGGGGACCATATGGGGTGCCAGGGATAGATTGCAGATGGGCTGCGTGTTAGGCCAGCAGGCCAGCGCCCACCCTGCTGCCCTATTGCCCACACTCTAGGGTCTCCAAGACATCTTTTCTGTCTCAACGGTAGGCTGAGGTAGGAAGACTGCATCTGAGGCCCTTGCTCCTGGCAAAGACAGATTTCTTAAGAACTGACCCCCAGGCTTAATACAGCCTGGTCTAAACTGGCCACTCGGTGGCTCACCCTCACAACCTCAAGGATGAAAACTCGAGATCATGTGGATCCAGCCCAGAGGTGGCACTGACTACTGCTTACGCCAACTAGAGGATTACAGGATGAACATCCTCAGTTTAAGAATGTCCGGGGGGCTGGAGCAATCAGCACAGCAGGTAGGGCGTTTGCCTTGCATGCGGCTGACCCGGGTTCAATTCCCAGCATCCCATATGGTCCCCTGAGCACCGCCAGGGTAATTCCTGAGTGCGTGAGCCAGGAGTAGCCCCTGTGCATCGCCGGGTGTGACCCAAAAAAGCAAAAAAAAAAAAAAAAAAAAAAAAAAAAAAAAAAAAAAAAAAAAGAATGTCCGCCGGCTCCCCCTCCTCCCCAAACATGGTCTTCTCAGTGTGTGTGTGTGTGTGTGTGTACACACACACACACACACATTTCAAACAAGCCAGCACCCGAAGACCGGGAAGGCCCATGTACTGACCGGCGGGAGTTTTGGGGTCCACCTTCGGGGTCCGAGCCACTCGCTTAGCTCTGGGCGGAGCCGGGACATCAAGCTCGGCAGAAAAGCAGGTGGACTCCTGGATTCTCCGAAGCCTCTTCTCCTTGAGAGGGGGGCGCGGAGCACTGTCTCCTTGGTCTAAAGGACAGTAAATTGGAAAAGAGCAGTTAGACAGGCTGTTCTCCGGGCCCTGGACGTGGTGCCACTTTCCCCGCCACCCAGACGGCCCCTCGAGCCTCACCCCGGGACTCGGGTGGAAGTGGCTGCGCAGGCTTGGCGATGGTGGCCATCTGCAGCTGCTCTTGCAAGGCCTTCATCTGCTCCTGCAACTTCCTTAGTTCATCTAGAAAGAAAAGAGCCTCGGATTTGAGCTGCACCTCAGCGGAAATACTATCCACAACGTTAAAGGCTGGGAACGACTTTGGAGTCCGCCCAAGCCACAAAACCTCAAGACCAGCAGCAGAACCACCCGCTTAGAACACACACCATTAACTTCTGCGTCCGAGAGGCCCCCAGAGAAGTAAACTCAACATCAGCGGTGGGGCTTTTCGCGCCACGGCGAGTTATGTATCTGTCCCGCTGATAACTGTGGGCAGCCCTACTGACCCTACTGACTCACTCTATAGGAAGCAGGAAATGACCGTTCAGTCCATAAACTGTGCACAAACTGTGTGATTAGAGAGAAACCGGCCTCTGTGTTAGACCCAACAGCTGGCGGATGCTGAAACGTGGGACTTTATTACAATAAAGTCGAGAGAAGGTGCCAGAGTCAGGGGGAGCGTGCCTCTTACTGTGAGCTCTGAGTCTAGAACATTCCGTGCCCACGTGCCCACGTGCCAGGGGAGCAGCCAGAGGCTGGCTGCACTACAGGGGAAAAAAAACCCGTGTCACACTTCGCTGTGCCCAGCAGGAAAAGCGCCAGAGCCTTTCGGGAAGGTCAATCGATGACAGCTGGGGGGATGGGAGGAGCCACTCTGGCGGAAACAAGGCCTTCAATATTCGCTCCACCCACTGGGCCGCACGGCCAGCACTCAGGAACCAAGGCGGCAGTGGGTCCCCTCCTACCTTGCAGCTCCTGATGGGTTTTCCCTGGATGGGGAGCGTTGTATGCTGATGACTGCGGAGGGGCACCTTCCTCTTCGTCCGTTAAGTCGCCCACGTCCCCAAACAGGGCGGCCACGTTTTCCTTCTGGTCTTCAGGGGCTCCTCCCTCCTCATCCTCCACTGCCTCCGTATAGGACTCCCCATCCCCATCCGCATCGAAGAGCTCATCGAAGGTGTCCGGGCCACCATGGGGATCCCTGCCCGAGGCCGCCTCGTTCTCCTCCAGCAGGGCGGTCAGCAGACACAGGTCCTCCTCCTCAGCTGGCCAGGGACAGAAGACAAACTACAGGGTCAGGTGGGATCGTGGTAGCAGTCAGCAGGGAAGGGGGGCGGTCAGTGCTGTGGGACGGTCACACACCCTCCCGCTGCTCAGGAAGAAGCCTCTGAAGTGTCCTACTGTTCTCCACCCAAGTTAGCAGCATTCACGCTGGGGAACGTTCATGGGGGTCTCCATGGGAGATAGTTTTTTTTCCCCCCCTTTGGGTGACACCTGATGATGCTCAGGGGTTACTCCTGGCAGTGCTCGGGTTGGGGGACCTTATGGGATGCTGGGAATCAAACCCAGGTCGGCTACATGCAGGGCAAGCACCTTTCCTGCTGTGCTAGTGCTCCAGCCCCAGGAGACAGTTTTAAGGGAAGTTCCGTGGCCGGGACTGGGAGAAAGCAGATCCCCTCGAGGCCCTGCCTCCCTCCTTCCCACAGCACTAAGCGGGGACCATGAAGGGATGCTGCAGTGAAGGATTTTAGGAGGAATCACCTGTGGAGGATGAATCAGTTCCATCTACACTAACACAACCCACTCCCGTGAATCCAACGAGGACTTAAAACTTAAGGCATGAGAGAGTCAGTGCAGCGGGTAGGGGGCTTGCCTTGCATACAGCCGACTGGGGTTTGATCCCTGGCACCCCAGATGGTCCCCGGGTGCACCGGCAAGAGTAAGGCCTGAGTGCAGAGCCAGAAATAACACCTGAGCATCGCCAGGTGTGGGCCCCAAACAAACAAACTAAAGAAAGAAGGAAAAACTATGGAATCTCATCAAAAGTATCACATTTCTATCTAGAACTCCTAACGCTAATGAGTGGTATGCAGCCAACAGAAATGGGGTTCAACAGACTTGGCAATGGGCTCACCAGGATGCAGAAGAAATCAAAGTAGGCACCTCAGGACCTCCCTGAGAGGGTCCCCATTCCAAGGAACAGACTAGTTGGCCCGTCGTGAGCTCCTAAATCTCTCTAAGAAACTAGTTTCTCTCTTTAAATGTCTGCTACTAAGTGACTGACCTGTGTTCCTATGTCCATAAGGCCTGGACATGGGGCTGGAGAGATAGCACAGCGGGTAGGGCATTTGCCTTGCACATGGCTGACCCAGATTCGATTCCCAGCATCCCATATGGTCCCCTGAGAACCGCCAGGAGTAACCCCTGTGCATCGCCAGGTGACCCAAAGGTAAAGGTAAAGGTAAAGGCCCTCCCGTTGATCGTCGATTTGCTCGAGCGGGCCCAGTAACGTCTCCATTGGAGACTTTGTTGTTACTGTGTCTGGCATATCCAATACTCTCGGTAGCTTGCCGGGCTCTCCGAGAGGGGCAGAGGAATCGAACTCCGGTCGGCCATGTTGGCTGCGTGTAAGGCGAACGCCCTACCGCTGTGCTATCGCTCCAGCCCCAAAAACAAAAACAAAACAAAACAAAACAAAAAAAGGCCGGGACACCTGACATCAGAAGTCCTTTTCCATCAAACAAACTCATGGTTAAGAAATTACTACTCTTGGGGCTTGGAGCGATAGCAAAGCGGGCGTTTGCCTTACACGCAGCCAAGCCGGGTTCGATTCCCAGCATCCCATAAGTTCCCCCAAGCACCGCCAGGCGCAATTCCTGAGTGCAGAGCCGGGAGGAACCCCTGAGCACTGCCAGGTACAACCCAAAAAGGAAAAATAAAATCACTACTTTTCGTCCTTATAACCACGGGAATAGGTATAGCACTGTTGCCTTACCGTCTGTCTCACCATCCCAGAGAGTTTTCTAAACCAGCGAACCATTCTGCCCTCCCAAGGACAGAGAAAAGGCTAACCCCCCAGCTCTCATCATCTTCTCTTTCCAGCCTGACGACTCTGAAACCCGCGAATCATGCCTGGGCCCCATTCAAAGGCAGGTAGCATGAGGCTTCCCCCCATGCAGGCAGGAGCTACTAGCTTTTGGTCAGCAAGAAGCAGCCCCAGAAGATAGAACTTCTCCCACTTTCCCCTCAACTATTTAAGGCGGCGAAAATCTCTCCGGGGGGTGTATGAAGCAGGCAGGCACATAAAGGGTCTCCCACCCCCACAGCAATGAGATCTTGGGATGCAATAAAGCCCACCTTATGGACATAGGAACTAAAGGCCCGATAAGACCTTCACTAGGGCCAGCCCCGAGCACGCTGGGTGTGACCCAATTAAAACCAAAGCAGGGTCCAGGGTAGCTGCACAAGTGGCAGGGCGCAGGCCCTGGGGTGCAAGGTCAGGGTTCCATTCCTGACGCTTTATCTCCCTGCAGTAAAAACCTTTTTGGGACTCCCGTCTTTTAGGAGGGGCCTGAAAGATTCCTCACCTCGGGGCTTTCATTCAACACTGCCCAGATTCATCCGAACTGAAACAGTTACCATCCACTCCTCTCTAGCGAGAAACTGGCAACTTTCACTCAACCTTTCCCAGCAAAAGCACTCCCTGGGGCCTGGAGAGCACTGTGGGTAGAGCGTTTGCCTTGGCACACGGCCATCTGGTTCCCCAAGCACTGTACCAGGAGTGATTCCTGCATGCAGAGCCAGGTGTAACACCTGAGCACTGCCGGGTGTGGCCCAAAAACCAAAGAGAAAACAAACACAAAAGTGAGGCTGATTCTCACCCCTCTCCCCCCTGGAACTCTCACCAGTAAGGACCGAGCAGCAGCACCAGATACCCCAGACACACACTGTATACCCCCTCACTGTCCCTAACACGCGTGTCCAGCCCTCCCTCCGAGGGCGTGAGCAGCAGCTCGTATTCATTTGCAGATCTCAGATTCCGGGCGAGGAAAAGAGCTGCTGGTGCTCATGGGCCAGCTGGAGTTCCTCTCTTTAGACATTCCTTTTTATTTTCTTGTTTCCCAGCCCCTCAATTTGGCCACTAACCCTTTATAAAGTGAAAGTTACAGGGGGGCCGGGGCGATAGCACAGCAGGGAGGGTGTCTGCCTTGCATGTGGCTGACCCAGGTTCAATCCCTGGCATTCCATATGATTCCCCGAGCACCGCCAGGAGAAATTCCTGAGTGCCAAGCCAGGAGTGACCCGAGCATCACAAAAAGACCCCCCCCCAAAAGAAGTGAAAGCGACAGTCTTGCCCTAAGACAGTCTCCCCCTTCCCCCCCACCCCCACGACGAAACACACCACAAGCCTGGGGTCCCCCGGCAGAGGTACAGAGACTCCTGCCGACTTACCGTCCATGCTGAGGGCCTTGGAGGAGGGTCCGGCACCCGGGAAGCAACAGGGTGGGATCTGGCTCTGAAAGCAACAACTTGGTCAGCCCGAGCTCCTCCCCATGCCATGCACCTCCCGCCCCGGTTTATTAAAATCTGACTTGTTTACCCCCATCTGGGGCCACATGCCACCCGGAAGGGAGCAGTCCCCCTCCTGCTGTCTAACTAGCCTTGCATCCACAGAGGCCGGCCTGCAACAGGCCGGTATACCCTGCTTTATAGTCTGCCACGCGGGCAGCCCAGCGTGGAGTTCACTGGGATCTCCAGGCAGTTCCCGCTGGTGAGGGCTGGAGCAGCGGCTGGCTTGGGTCGGGGAGATTCATTCAGAGCATCTGAACGGCCGCGGGAACCTGGAGAATTTCCCACGCTACCCTGAGCCTTCGGGAGTGTGACCTGCGGGTGGGAGTGTGGCTCCAGAGCTTGCTTTCCTGGATCTCGCCATCTCCACGCTCCCTGCAAACACCCCCCTGCACTGGTCCTCCACATCTGGGCCGTGAGACAAGCGCTCAGGCCTCCCACAAGCCCAAGCCGGAACTGCTGGGTGCACTTCCTGTATCTGCTCGTACCCCCCACACAACAGCCCAGGAATTTTCCCCTCCTTTCCCAGATCACTCTCCAGAAGAGGTCCCACTGCCCTGGGGCACAGAGGGGACAGGGCCTAGCAGGCTCTGGCCTCATCCGCCCACTCGGCCCCCAAGCCAGGCCCCAGCTGGCCCTGCCCGCTCCCAAGTCCCGGGAACCTGTTAGCCACCACCATAGCAGGCCAGGAGGGAAACAGCCGGACAAGAGACACCCGCAGGGGGAACATACACAAACCACAAGCCTCTCAGATGTCCTGCTCCAGCCTTGAACCCAACGGGCTGGAGACAGGTCAGAGGTAAGGTGGTTGCCTAGCATGCAGCCCACTCGGATCCAATCCTAAGCACCCCAGAAGACCCCCACCAGGAGTGATGCCTGAGCACTGAGCCAGGGGTCAACCCTGAGCATCGCAGGAAGCGGAGCTGCTCCCAGCAGGAGCAGATGGACCCCCGCAGATCACCCCTCGGCTGGAGGAACTTCACTTAGGGAGCCCCTTTCTGCAGTCTGCGGGCAAGGGCTAACCCCCACCCTACCCGGGTCCTCTGGCTGACCCCAACCCGACCGGGCGGGGTGCTCCAGCTCACCCTGACCCGGCGGGGTGCTCCTGTTAACCCTGACCCGACCTGACCCGGCAGGGTGCTCCTGCTCACCCCGACCCGACCCGGCGGGATGCTCCCCCTCACCCCGACCGGACCCGGCGGGGTGCTCCCCCTCACCTCCACCCGACCCGGCAGGGTGCTCCCGCTCACCCCGACCCAACCCGGCAGGATGTTCCCACTCACCGCGACCCAGCCCGGTGGGGTGCTCCCGCTCCTTCTGGAGAGAGGATCCGCGTCCCTGCGCAGTGCGACCCCCGCCGCCGGCGCCAATACACCCCAAGGTGACGGCTCCCGCCTCCGCCGGCCCCGCGCCTGCCCGCACCTCCGTCCGCCGCGCCAAAATTCCAACTCGGCCCCGCCCCTCATGACGTCAGACGCACGCCGGCGGCGGGCCGCACTGGTTGGCTGCGCAGGGGCTCCCGGGGCGGAAGTCCGGGAATGGGGCGCAAGCTGATTGGCTCGCGAGACGGGCCGCCCTCTTTGTTGGGGGCACGGTAGCTTCCGGTCGGGGAAAGGTGGTGGTGGTGTCTGTCTTCATTTAAAGGGTGTCTCCTTTAAATGAAGAAAGTGCTCTAGCGCCTCCCAGTGCCAGGAGGTGGGAACGCAATTTCTAACGCTTAGGACTATCTCACTTCATTCTTTAGAAACTGGTTTTCTCTTTGGAGGGTGGAGTTAGAGAAGGGTACTACCCCGAACCTCCCACCAGAGGGCATGATTCCCTTCTGGAAGGTCAGCTGAGTCCTCCAGCTTTCTCTCATACTCTCCACATGTACATCAAGTGCTCTGCGTTGAGCCACATCCCCCAGCTCAGCTGAGAGCAACAGTTCTGAGGAGGACATCTGGCAAGTACAAATGAAGCAGTGCCTGGTTGATCCTGTTCTTCCCCGCCAGGGATTAGTTCTGTGACCCGAAAACGCTCACAGTTGTATCTTCATTTGCGATTTGCTAATGATCTGTGAGGCTGAGCATTTTTTCCTTTTGGTTTTGGGATACACCTGGCATTGCTCAAGGGTCACATGATCACACTAGGCTTGGCCACATGCAAGGCAAGTCTTGCCTTAATGCCTAAATCTCTCCAGCCCAAGACATGCATATTTTACAATCTCTTTACCAAGCCAGCCGTTTCCCTTAAAACCAAAGCCTTTACCAGGTGCAGGACTTGTCTGCATTTGCAATCCTTCTAATTACCAAACTACTGGTTTGATGGCTAATTTAATACGTCCATTTACATTATTATTTAAGAGTTGGGATTCACTTAATTTTTTTTTTCTTTTTTGGTCGCACCCGGCGATGCAGATGCACCAGGGTTACTGCACTCAGGAATTACGCCGAGTAATTCCTGGCAGTGCTCAGGGGACCATATGGGATGCTGGGAATTGAACCCAGGTCGGTGGCGTGCAAGGCAAATGCCCTGCCCGCTGTCCTATTGCTCCAGCTCCAGGCTTAATATTTTTTTAAAGAATGGGGAGACAGAGAAATAGTACAGTGGGCAGGGCACTTGCCTTCTACGGAAATTACCTGGGTTCAATCCCCCGCACTGCCAGCAGTGATCCCTGAGCACAGAGTCAGGAGTAATCCTGAGCACAGCCAGGTGTGGCCCCAAACAAACAGACATGCTCATGCATGTGTGCATTATATCAGATTTGTCTGGAAGAGATTCTGTGGCAAATCCAGACAGGAAAGCTCTTTATTTTTGTTTTTGGGTCACACCCAGCAATGCACAGGGGTTACTCCTGGCTCTGCAATAATTACTCCTGGTGGTGCTCAGGGGACCATATGGGATGCTGGGAATCAATGCCGGGCTGGCCACATGCAAGACAAACGCCCTACCTGCTGTGCTATTGTTCCAGCCCCAAGTCTCTTCATTTTTTCAGAAATGTCAGTATCTAGATTCATCAAGGTGCTTCTCGTTTTTGGGGGGTCGTAGTCCCCCAAGCAGTGATCAAGGGGTCCTGAGGCCTCTCGGAAATACCTCAGCCAGTTTGGGGGGCCACAAGGGCCACACCGGACCTGGGAATTGAACCTGGGGCTACCACATGCTAACCATTCACTCTGGCTCTTTGAACTAGACAGTTTAAGTTTGAGATGGGCCCAGTATTAGCTAATCTTGGTAAACCATAGCTTTCCAATATAGAACAAATCCTCCTCTACCCCCCTTTACAGCCACATGTGTTGGTCTCAAGTGAAGGAATTGCTCATGCTGATTAGTTTTGTGTGTGTGTTGGTGGAGGCACCCCAGCTGTGCTCAGGACATACTCTTGGCTCTGCACTCAGGGACCACTTGGAGGACTGGGGGGTGGTAGCAATTAAGCCTGTGTCCGCCACATGCAAGGCCAGCACCTCCCGCTGTCCTTTCGCTCCAGCCCTGAACTATTCTGACCTGTAGACTTCAAAGAACAGGTCTGGAGTGTTAAGCTCACATGACTCTGAACATAGACACACGCCAATCAAAAATCTAACTTCTGCGAAAGATTCCTAACTCAAATTTTATTTTGCACCAACTATTTTCTGTGATCATGAATATACAGGAAGGAAATTAGAGAGCGGTTCTTTCCGGAAACTAATAAACTATATACTGTACAAGACCGGCTCTTGGCAGCGCCATGGGAGAGCTGACGGCGGCGGGGAGCCAGGAGCCTGGCGCCTCTCTCTGTGCTTTGCCAACACCTCGCACTCGTGATGCTGTGCCACTGCAGCCCCGAGCTCCCAGGACAGCCATGCGGTGCCCACTGCATCACAACAGACACACGCTTTGAATGGACGGAGACCACTAGCACGACATCGGAAAACAATGCTGGAGAGGTTTCCTTTCTGTCCCTTCATCTCTCCTGCTTCCTTTACGGGCTTCTTAAAACGCCTCGTGGCTGCTCCTGCCCGGCATTCCTGGAGTCTGTCCCACCGGGGATGGGTCTGAGCGAGTTCCTCAGCAGAAGCATGTTCTGTGGAGGACTCTGTCCCACCAGTCGATAGAAATCCAAAACTATCAGACACCCATTTCCTGTCTCCTAAAACAAACATAACGCGTCAAAACGTTAGCATAAAAAACGAGTAACACAACAACGGCTTAGGGAAGCGGTGCTGCCCCGCCTAGATGATGCAGTCCATGACGTGGATCTGGAGTGTGTCGATGTCTGGGAGGACTTCTCCGCACTTGGGGCAGGAGTGGATGGGCAGGGTCCGCGGCGGCGGCCAGTTCCGATCCTCGGCTCCTGGAAGACACGGGAGGGGAAGAGTCACTCTGTGGGCTCCGGGCTACCGTCGGGCCAGTTTCCAGGGTTCACAACAGATGCTTCGTCTGAACCTCATGTGAACTCTGGGATCAGTGCACAGCGGGCACCCTGGTGGCAGGGGCAGTGTGGGAACGAAGTCCGTCTGAAGTCATCATTAATGGGTCTGTGAATCAGAGCACCCCTAAAGGTGGAAGAAACCCAAAAATGTATCTGGAAAGGGACGGGAGGGAGTTGGACAAGAAGGAGGCGGGGCCAGGGGTGCTTCTGATGTTTCCACTTTGGGTGAAAGAGGAGAGAAGGGTTGAGTCCGGTGCCTCGGGGCCCAGCTGTGGGCCTGGACACATGTGTGGCCCCCGTGGGTCTGCCTGGAGGCCGGAAAAAAGGCCAACAGCACACGGAGTGGCAGCGCGCCAGGGAATCCACGGGCTTGAAGTGAGAGGGACTTGATGAGTGCTTGCAGCAGGATGAAAGGTCAGGCCACTCACCTCTCGGGACCAGATACGTCTGTAGTTCCGAGTCACCTGCACGCGCCCCGTGGCGGCTCTGCATCTCCATGAGGGACTGCCTGTGACACCAAGGGTGACAGAGAGGAGAGAGAGGTTGGGGAGGCAGCCTGAGACGGACTCGGGGGGAAGGACTGGGGGAACAGCTGGAGACTGATCTGGGCTCTGTCTTCTTTTATTATTATTTGGGGGTTTGGAGCCTCACACTGACCCCTGGCTCTGAGCCCAGAGATCAACCCAGCGGAGCTCAGAGGACCATATGGGGTGCCAGGGATTGAAACCAGGTCAGCACAGGCAAGGCAAGTAAGCACCTGACCCTCTGTAATATTGCTCCAGCCCCTCCTTTTATCCTATTTTTTGGTGATGTGTATAATTTTATTTCTGCATTTAAACATTTTCTCAAAGTGAAACTTCAGAGGACAGAAGTCACTGCCAGCAGGGAAGGCGCCTGCTTCAAACCCTATGCCCCATACGGTCCCCAGAGCCAGGAGTAAGTCCTGAGCACTGTGGAGTGTGGTCCCCAACCCAAAACAACAGCAGTAATAGTAACAATCAACAAAGCGTCAGAGCCTTGGGATTACTCCTGCCCTGACACTGGCAGGATACGGCATCGGGCACAGAGGGTGAGATTCTGCAGCCGAAAAGCCAAGCACTTGGTGCAGTTCCCACGAGACAACCAAGCCTCGCAGTGGGCCAAGGAAGAAGAAACGAACTCCATTCAGTTGAGCGCTGGGAGGTCCTTCCCCACCACTGGGGATAGCCATCTCCTGCTGTTGCTGCGAGAGCCGGCCACGCAGTGCAGGGCATCAGACCCGGGGCCTTGAGTGTGCCCCGCTCTGGCCGTGCTCTGACTCCACCCTCCTCACCTGCTGCCATCCTCAAACGCGTCATTCTCCTTCAGCAGAAGCGCGAGCTGTAGGGCCAGCTGCTCCTTCTCTTCGTGAATCTTCTCTCTCGCCGCCCTCTCAGCATGAAAGTCCGAGCAGTAAACCTCCATCTGCCGTGGATGGACGGGAGAGAGTTGTCAGCAGCCGGCCAGATTCCCTCAAGGGGCCATGGGGCTCCGCCACAGAGCCTGGCTTCCACTGTGTGCCCCAGCCATGCCTAGCCAGCCTGTCCCGAGGACAGACTCAGTGTGGTCGCAAACAGGCTTCAGCTCATGGGGACCCTCAATTACACCAGTGCAGGCGGCTTACACACTCCGGGTGGGGCTGGGGCCACAGGGAAGGGTTCGAGGTGCCTGTCCTGCATGTGGCCAGCCCTGGCTCCAGCCCTGCTTCCAGCCCTGGCATCACTTGGCCACCACCGTGGACTCCCAAACACCCCTCCTTCCAAAGCAAAACAAAACGAAAACCCAACTCTGAGCCATGAAGTCAGTTCTCATTCCCTGGGCCTATTTTTTTTAAAGGTGACTCTTGGCAGGGCTCGGGGAAGCATCTGGGGTGCGGGGATCACAGTGGGGTGACCCTTAAGCAAGCAAGCGCCTTATTATCGCTCCAGGCATTGGGTTCCTGTGAAGGAACTGACATCCGGGGCTAAGTCATATTGTGAATGGCTATTTAGTCCATCGGACGGATTGATTAAGGCAATATTTTGTTTGTTTTGTTTTTTGGTCTCACCTGGCAGTGCTCAGAGATCACTCCTGGGGAGCTGGGGCGGGGGACTGTACGAGTGCCGGGGGGGGCGTCTAACCTGGTCTGGCCACATGCCAGGCAACCACCCACCTGCTGCCCTCTCACTCTGGCCCCTGGTTTAAGGCAACACTTGAAATGATAGTAACAGGGCCGGAGTGATAGCACAGCGGGTAGGGTGTTGGCCTTGTACTCGGCCGACCTGGGTTCGATCCCCGGCATCCCATAGGATTCCCCGAGCACCACTAGGAGTAATTCCTGAATGCAGAGCCAGGAACCCCGAGCATCACCGGGTGTGACACTACCCCCTCCAAAAAAAAAAAAAGATGCGTAAGAAACATGGTGTTCTTTCCACAGCAATTAGACCTCGTACTAATGACGGAGGGCCGGGGAGACAAGGTCCTTGCCTAGGACACAGGCAGCCCCAGTCTGCTCGCTGGCCCCACACCTGCTCCTCAGAGCACTGCCAGGAACAGCCCTACACACTGCCAGCTGCAGCCAATCTCCCACACTGGGAAAAAAAAGATCAAAACACACTAGAAAAAAAAATCAAACACACTAAAAATCAAATACACTGAAAAAACAGAAACCCAGACAGTGTCTTTGGGCGCCATCACATTCCTGCTCAAGGCCGGTCTCTCCCCACCCCCTCCACCGCCTCCGGCGAGGCCCACCTGAGCCCGAAGCACACCCATGGTCTCCAGCCCCTCCTCCTGCCTCGCGATGGTCTGCTTCATCTCGTCCATCTGCAGCTGCTTGGCCGCCAGGGCCTTCTCCGCCGCCTCCAGCTTCTCCCGCAGCTCCTGGACCTCCGCCCTCTCCACTCTCTCTGACTGCAAAAGATACACGTGTTCTAGGAATGGCAAGGAGGGCATTTGCTCTAATCTGGTAAAACGTTAAATGTTTTTGGGTTTTCTTTTAAAAACTGATTGGCTCTAAACAGTTCTGGGAACTTAGAAAATCATAGCCACTTAAATCCTTAAATCATGGCTTGCAAAGAATAATGTCCTAGTTAAGTCATGTATAAAACACACCGTGCAATCATTAAAAGCAAAGTATTCACTCAGCTAAGGGGGGAAAGAGCCAATCCCAGGCGTGGAGAGATAACTTCTCAATACGTCCTTTTTCCCACTTGTGATTCTTTGTGAAGTCAAAGTACAAGAAGGATCATGTTTTAAAAAAAATTTTTTTTTTGGCTTTTTGGGTCATACTTGGCGATGCGCAGGGGTTACTCCTGGCTCTGCACTCAGGAATTACCCTTGGTGGTGCTCAGGGGATGCTGGGAATCGAACTCGGGTCTGCCATGTGCAAGGCAAATGCCCTACCCGCTGTGCTATTGCTCCAGCCCCTCATGTTTCACGGTCACGGTCCTCCCGTTGTTCATCGATTTGCTCGAGTGGGCCGAGTAACGTCTCCTTCGTGAGACGTGTTGTTACTGTGTTTGGCATATTGAATACGTCATGGGTAGTTTGCCAGGCTCTGCCGTGAGGGCGAGATACTCTCGGTAGCTTGCCGGGCTCTCCAAGAGGGGCGGAGGAATCGAACTCGGGTCGGCCATGTTGGCCGCTTGTAAGGCAAACACCCTACCGCTGTGCTATTACTCCAGCCTCATGTTTAAATTTTTTAATTTTCTGTTTTTTTCTTCCTTCTTCTTGGGTCACACCAGCGGTGCTCAGGGGTTACTCCTGGCTCTGCACTCAGGAATTACTCCTGGTGGTGCTCAGGGGACCATTTGGGATGCCAGGGATTGAGCCTGAGTCGGCTGCATGCAAGGCAAACACCTCACCTGCTGGACTATTGCTCCAGCCCCATAATTTTTAAAAAAAATTTCTAGGTGCTCAGAGGAGCAGCGGGCACTGAAAGGCAGGGCACTTGCTTATGAAGACAAGCAGCTCGGCGTCCCCCGACTCAGGCCCTTCACGCACTTTACTTCTTGCTGCTTTGAGGTCCCTGACAACAGCTCAAGGTGGCCAAGGACACAGCCCGAGGGGCCATGATTTGTGAGCACTGGGAACACTTACTCCCAGTCATGCTGTGAAACACGTCCATCACTGCACACGTCCAGGGCCTGCTAATGGTCATACCGGATTGGCCCTAGGTACTCATGGATATTGCACCCTGAAAAGTTCACAGTCTCAAGTCCACTGGCGGCCAGAGCCTGTGGACACCACACAGCAAAGGGTCCCTTGGCTGTACCCTCTTCACCGCATGCTGCTTTCCTCAGGCCCCTGGCTGAGCTGCCAACGGAACTCCTGACGCCCAGCCACAGCCTCTGACGCTTGGACACCAGGAGCCAAGGACGAACTAAAGCACCACCTTCCAAACCAAGCCTGGCTATCAGCAACGAGCTAGTTACTAGCAACTAACTGGTCCTCTGGTGCGAGAACACGACCCCGCGGTACCTCTTTCCTTCCGAGCTCCTCGACAGTCCTCAGAGTGTGATTGTGTTCCTGGAGCAAGGTGCTGTGCGCCGTCTGCAGAGCGGCCAATCTGGCCCTGCGCAAGAAAGAACGAGGAGAAAGACGGACTCTTGGGAACGCGCAGAACTTGCCTCTCCCAAACACTCCCCGAACACTGAAGTTGCCAAATCTCTCCTCCGTTCACCCCCGGGCCCGGGAGCCTTTCCTCACTCCCCAAGCAAATGAGCTCCCTGCTGCCCCCATCATATAGATCGTGTATGATTTCCACCACCTCCTCCGAAGCCTTGAGTCTTAGCTCCTCTGCAGGGCTCCTTCCATGAGACAGCCGTCACCTCTGCCCAGCAGAGCCCAAGCCCCACCCGCACCGGAGCTGAGTCCCCCGCCCTGGGGCCCCCACTCACTTCTCCTCCTCGGTTTTCGCCTGCTCCATCTGGATTTCTGACCGCATGCTCTCCACCTGGAGCTCCAACTTTCTGTTCTTGTAGATGAGCTCCTGCTTCTCATTCAGCTCGGACGGGCTTGCAGAATTTTTCCTCTCGAGGGCCTGACACCTGAGGAAGATCACGCTTTGGTGAGGAGGAACACGCGCCGTTCCCCAGTGGCCCTCCGCAGACCCCCATGTGCGCACGCAAGGGGCACAGTCCTTGGGTCTGCACCCGCTCCCCTGAGCTTCTCTCCCAGACAAGGCTGTTTCTGGATCTTGTGCCTGAAGATGACAGCCCAAATCAGAGCTGGGGGTCACTGTTAACAGGAAATATGCAAATACGTTTCTCAGGTTTAGACACAGAGTTTGGCTTGAGAAGAACAGGGGGAGCGGGGGGCAGAGAGGTTCCACTGAGGCCGCGGCATTCCGTGTCTACTTGGACTCTCCCAGAGCCTGCAAACAAGGCCTTGAGCTGGGGGAAAGGGGACAGGTGTCCACATGAACCCCGTGGAAAGAAGAGCTGGTGTTTTGTTTGTTTGTTTTTATTTTTGCTTTTTGGGCCACACCCAGCGATGCTCAGGAGTTCCTCCTGGTTCTGCACTCAGGAATTACTCCTGGCGGTGCTCGGGGGACCCTATGGGATGCCCCAGATCGAACCCGGGTCAGCCGTGTGCAAGGCAAATGCCCTCCCCGCTGTCCTATCGCTCCAGCGCCAAGAGCTGGTGTTTTTCCGTGATAAAGTTCACTCAGCTCTTGCTCCCACCGTGCTTCACAAAGCGGCCTGGCCAGCTGGGTCAGCGTCCCCCAAAGGCCCCAAGTTACTGTCTCCAGCTCTCCCCTTAGCCTGGATGCCAAGCTGGGCCCTGCTGCTTTCTAAACCCCCCGTTTGCACCAGGCTCTGCCAGCCCCGCAGCGCCCGAGCCCATGTCCGGGGCCAGTCCTTCAGGCGGGTGAGCTCTCCTCCTTACTTCTCCTGCAGCCTCTTCTTCATCAGCTCCGCCTCGCTGAGCTTCGTGTGCGCCTCCTGCAGCTCCTTGAACAGGTTCGTCACCTGCAGGTTCAGCATTTGGACCTCACTCCCCACCTGTCACATGGGAATCCCAAACGTCAGGTGTTGATTCTGAGCACTGCAGATGAGTCTCTGTGAGAACACGGAGTGATGGGGAGCAGCCAGTGAAGGCCGGGGGTCAGCGAAGCTTTGGACAATGACTGCCCCAAGCAGCCGACAGAAAGCAGGTGCCTGGACACAGTTCTGTTCCCTGGGAGCATTAGCTGAGCCCTGGGATGCGAGTGTGGTACCGCCACCTTCACCCCAGTGACCCAGGCCCACTGCCGCTCTCCCCCAATGCACTCTTCTCCCTCTACCGCCTTTTCTTCTGGCCATTCAAGAATTTCAGTCAGAGTTTGGGAAGCATCAAACCTTTTGCATAATCGGTAACCCATTTCATTTCAGACAACAGGCAACTCTTAAGTTTCTGGTGGTTTCTTCATTTGAGTTTTTGTTTTGGGGAGGTGGGCGGCGGCGGGGGAGCTTACTCCTGGCTCTGCACTCAGAGATCACCCCTGCTGGGGCTGGGGGGGACCATTTGTGGGGCCCAGGATCAAACTCAGGCCAACCACATATAACCTTTCTCGCTACATTCTCTCCGGTCCCTTCATTTCAGTTTTCTAAACATTCTTCAGTCTTTTAACAGTAGAAGAACTCAGCCTGGGGGCAGGCATGTGGCAGGCATCCCCCCACAGTCCGCCCATCAGTGCATAAACCCACAGGGTTCATGTGGATGCCCATCCCCTTCTCCCCAGCTCAAGGACCGGTTTGCAGGCTCTGGGTGAGTCCAAGTAGACATGGAATGCTGCGGCCTTGTGGAACCTCTCTCTGCCCCCCCCCCCAATTCTGTTCAAGCCAAATTCTCTGTATCCTCCCTTCATGCAAAGGATCTCACAGTACAAAGTGTTTCACGTTCAAAGGATCTCACTGTATAGTGGCCAAGGAATTAGGAGTGGACAGGAAACAGGACCCAAGTGACTAAAGCCAACAGCACATCCCAGGACCCCAGCCGAGTGTCTACCCCCCACTTATCTCGGCGGCCCTGAGCACCCACACTCTCTGGGCCCTGCTCCTCTTCATCCTCGCGGTCTGTGCACCCTTCTGTCTGCGTCTCGGTCTCAGCGTGAGTGGGGACTCGCTTTTCATAATAGGAAATTCTGAAAAAATTACAGAATGTAGAAATGTCACTTCCCCTGGGTGGTCGAGAGGCCTGTTCCTCAAAGAGGCAGAACGAAAGACACGAACTCCTTCTGCACACCAGAAACCCTGCCTCCTTTCATGTACTAGCACACAAAATGTCTGAGTGTTTTTGAGTTCTGTGTATGCTCTAGTTGCTAAATGACTGTGTCCCTTTATAAGGATTCGGCAGAGAGGTAAAAACTTGCTGTGGGGGCACATCTCAGCTTGAGTCTCACGTTCTACCCCTGAGCTGACCAGATGCTGGTGGGCAGTGTCCAGTTTAGAAGTCCTCGGAACCATACAGCGATATTCTTGCACCAAGTCATGAATACCTAAGAGCCATCCCAGTAAAAATGAAATCTAGACCCATTTTCCAGATGGGAGCCTGAACTCTGGATGTAATTAAAACAAAGAAACAAAAACACCAAAAAAAACAAAAACCAAACATTTTGTGCCACATCTAGCAGTGCCCAGGGCTTATTCCTAGCTCTCAGGGGACAATCTGGAGTGCCAGGGATCCAACCTGGGCTGGCCATGAGCAAGGCAAGTGTCCTGCCCGCTGTGCTATGGTTCCAACCCTCTGCATGAAATGTTTATCCCAGTGGAGTCTACTAAAATGACTCTGGATGCCACAGACTGGGGCCAGCGGTGAGACACGAGCACAGCCTGGCACGTGTGAGGCCCCGGGATAGATCCTTGGTCCCACAGGTGACCACTCCAACCAGGTGACCTTGCCACCACAGCAACGGTATACACGAGCCTTGTGCCTAGAGGAGTCGAGAGGCAGGGAGACAGAACTACCGCAGGGCATTGGGAAGCACAGGCCAGGAGGAGATGAGCTGCAAGCTCAGAAGGAAGCCAAAGGAGGCCCAGCTCTGGGGGAAAAGGCCAAAATAACTATTTGCAACGACACAATCTTCTCTCTGGAAAATCCTAAGGAATCACTGTAGATCATTAGCGGTAACTGATTCGTGTGGAAAGGTCAAAGTGAGATAAAAAAATGCAAAACTCAGCTGTTTCCATATATTGCCAGTGACCCACCCAAAAATGAAATAATTTCAGGGGCTGGAGCGATAGTACAGATAGTATCACCAGGAGTAATTCCTGAGTACAGAGCCAGGAGTAACTCCTGAGCACTGCCGAGTGTGACTCCCCCCCCCAAAAAATTGTGCATGAGTGTTCAGTGAAACATTTTCATAATAGGCTTAAAAGTGGGAACAGCCCTGCTGTTCACCATCTGCTCGCCAATGTTCATTCAAATTCACCATTTGAATAAACAAAAAGTCCAGTTTCACAATGGAATATTACTCAGCAACCAAAAAACGAAGAGCTGTTGCATGCGGTTACTGGATGGAGCCCCCAAACACCCAGGAAGTCAAAGTCAAGAAGTGTATTCCGTGGTTCCATTTGCACAGAAGGTCCAGGGCACAGGGAGAAAAGAGATCTCCCAGGAAGCTGGTCTTCTGGAAACGGGCACGAGGGAGTAGGCAAGAGTGACCCAGGAACACGGGATGAGGGTTAACGAGTACTGAGTGCTTTGTGGTGGGGGTGGTGGAATGTTCTAAACTTAGAATGCGGTACACAGTTACAAAATCCGGTGAGATTCCACAAGCTGACGGCACTGTTCATTTTCAATGATGCACTGCATCTCCAGAGAGTCGTTCCGAGATGGGCTGCCCTTACAGTGACTGTCCCCTACCTTTCCTTGGCTTCCCTGAGTGCGAGTTCGAGGCTCTCCACCTTCTGGTTTCCTTCTCGCAGACAGAGGAGGAGCTGACTCACAGTTAATTCCTCAGATTCCAGATGATTCCTGGGACCTTCCGCTGATTTGCTCCTATATCAAGATAGTCTAAAGGTTAAAAGGTTTTATTAAAAAAAAAAGTCTACATCTAAGTGTAGAGCAGCTCAATAGAACAAAACCCAATTTAAAGGGTTGGCTTTCCCGAATATTCTTGGGTTAAGTCTCATGTCCCTACCAGGCCCCTTTCATGGGGATGAGTGGGGGACTCACGGGGACAGTGGGGTCCTAAGCGCACTGGTCACCACCAGTGCTGATGGTGGGCCTGTGGCAACCCGCAGGCCATGGGCCTGTGTCCAAATGTGCCAGAATGTGGCCTGAGGTCATGAGGCAAGAGGGAAGGAAATCCTTTTGGTTTGGTTTCAAATAATTAGAGGTGGGAGGGGTAGGGCTGGTCGTTCTGTTTGCTCTTCTCTCCATTCTGCAATGTGGTGAAACCAAATGTTTATTCAATAAGCAACAGAACCAGGCCCTCCCTGCTCTCCCATGAGCAAAGACTCGACTAAGGCTGGACTTAGCCCCTCCTGTGGGGCACCTCCTCAGGCTCCCAGATCTAATAAAGTGTCAGCAGAAACGTCTCGTGCGCTGACTCCAAACTCCAGGATGAGCATGCAATCAGGCTCTGAAACACATTTCATTTTTTGTTTGGGTCACACCCAGCGATGCTCATGGGTTACTCCTAGTGGTGCTTGGGGGACCTTATGGGATGCCAGGGATCAAACCCGGGTCAGCCACATGCAAGGCCAATGCCCTCCCCACTGTACTATCGCTCCGGGCTCTGAAATACATTTCTGAGCAGGGGAAGAGGCTGCCACTGCAAACCAGAGTAGGCTCAAGGGGAAGTGGCTTTGGGGGACACAGATGAGGAGGAAGTGGTCGGGAAATCGCAAACAGGATTTCTTCCTTCCCACCACTTCCTGAAATGCCTTTCGATATTAAAACACACACATATACAGTTTGGGAGAAAGTGGAGGGAGGGATTTCTAACCCAAACAAGGGGAACGATTTTCATTTGTGCCAATTGCTGTTTGAGGAAAGAACGTGTTTCTTTTCTCATGAAAAAGAACTAAAAAAAGTAAAAGTAAAAGGCCCTCCCGTTGATCGTCGATTTGCTCGAGCGGGCCCAGTAACGTCTCCATTGGAGACTTTGTTGTTACTGTGTCTGGCATGGAAAAAAAAGAATCGCTTTTCCTGTCTTCTAAGTGAGTTATTTTCTGTGTACATTCAAGCTCTAGGAGGGAAAGATTACTGTACAGCCGAGGAAGAAGGAGATCCTCAGAGCACATTCCAGGTCACTGGGAATTGTAAGGAAAGAAAAGCAGCGGGTTACAGCGCCGAGAGTGTCTCTGACGCTCTCTGCCTGCATCCTCAGTCATCTCCACTCCTAAACACTCCTAACATCTGGCATGTCAAGGAATGGCCACGATGACCCCTCAGTGGCACTCAGAGCAGTGGCCAGTTCTCAGTGACCTCTGCTCACACACAAGAATGCACAGGGCAGGCCAGATGGAGACTGCTCCTCGGTCAGTCTGGAGACTTGCCTGGGTCAAAGAGCAGGGGCCAACATGGGAGGGTCAGAGAGCAGGAGCCGCCAAGTGGGAGGAGAGGGTCGTCGGACTGGGAACATGCCTGAGCCCCTCTAAGTGGGGGTGTGACAGAGGCCCCAGCCCTTGCTTCTATTCCCTGCCTGATGCCAAAACCATTCAGAGCAAATGCGTGTGAGAGTACAGAGACGTGTCCCTATCAGCCCTCAGCCCCTCCCAGTGGCGTGGAAGGTGGGGAGATTTCCCGGGGGTCTGTCTCCCCAGCCAGTCCAGGTCACCTACGTGTCCAAGGGATCCGCCCGGGCGGGCCTGGGGTTAGGATTCAGGTCCTTCGTGGCCACGTCCACCCCTCCTTCCTGGAAAGGCAGAAAAGTTCGGGGGTGAACACAGCATGTGTACAAGAGGTTTTTGGTTTTTCTCTTGGGTTTGGGGCTATACCCAGCCGTGCTTGGGGGTTTCTCCTGGCTCTGTGTTCAGGGGTCACTCTGGGCAGGGCTGGGGGGCCCCATCTAGTGCCAGGCATTGAACCCAGACTGACCAGGCAAGCGCCTTATCTACTGCTCTATCTCTCGGATGCCAAGATAGATTATGAGAGAGAAAGGGGGAAACGCAGATTTCTGAAGGCAGGCAGCCCCGGGTGGGAACTGTGCCTGCCCTCAGCCCCCACAGGGCAGGTTATAACTCGCTAGGCTAAGGGGAAGGGTAGCCAGGCTGACCCAGAAGTCTGAGAGCTGACCTTGTGCCGCAGGCCTTTTCTTTCCTAGCTCACCAGAGCCTGCATCAATCCACAGACAGATGCTACAACATGCCACCGCTAGGCTGAAAAAGAGAGTTTCCTGGGGAGAGGCCTGCAGGCCATAAGGCTGGCTCCTGCCCCTCATAGCCCGTCTGGGGGCCGTTCAGCACCAGGAGAACCAACAGCTCTGAAGGACATTCATAAAGTCCCCGTGCTGGAGGGCAGGGCAGCGGGAAGCGCCAGGCATGAGCCCTCTTCCTGAAGCGGCAAGTGTCCACCAGCTTGTGGAAGCCCACGGGGAGAACATATTCTCAACAGAGTTAAGCATCGCCCTCTGCGAGGGGGCACAGCACCATAGGCATGCGTGCTGAAGGGCAAGGCTCACTGGGAACTTCCTGGATCTTATCAGTTATTCGCAGGAGGCCGGAGCTCTGAGGGGGAGGGCACGGCCGAGTGCCTGCAGCTGCTGTTTGCATTCCCTGACTTGGCCCTCATCTCCGGGGGTGAAGTGAGCTGAGGCTGGCATACCGATATTCCTTCTTGGTTAGTTTATCTGGGTCAGACCCAGAGGTGCTCAGGGTTTCCCACTGGCTCTGCGTGCCGGGATCGCCCTGGGGAGGAGTGGAGGACCAGGTAGGGTGCTGGCAACC
The DNA here is from genome assembly GCF_029834395.1 of Sorex fumeus. Taxonomy (NCBI): domain Eukaryota; kingdom Metazoa; phylum Chordata; class Mammalia; order Eulipotyphla; family Soricidae; genus Sorex; species Sorex fumeus. The sequence goes on along the minus strand of NW_026606083.1, from coordinate 11,519,840 downwards.
GAAGTCCAGTGCCCCACCCGCTGTGCTATCTCTCGGGCCTGCATGCCAATATGTCTGACCCGTGTGGATAAGGAGATTTCCACCCCCCACCCACGGCCCCCACTTCCTCCAAGTGCATTTTCCTCTTTGAGAGGGAGAGCCTCTACCTCTGGGCCCGAAGTGGTAGGGGCAAGTGGGGGACAGGCAGGACGAGGGGAGGAACGTGGCCCTAAAGAAAAGGAGTTCCGGGCTGGGAGCACCACAGGGTGGCCTGAGCACCAGGGGAGAAGCGTCATCCCAGCTCCCGCTCTGCTGTCTCAGCAGCCCCCCTCCTTGGAACTTAACCAGGAAACGCTCACCGGCCCTGTCCTACGAGGGGGCAGTGGGGACAGGCTCCAGCGGCCCTCTGGCCCCGCCCGTGCTCTGGGCGCCCCGCCTTCCTTCCCGAGTTCCTGGATGGACCCTGCTCCCTGCCTTCAGTCTTCACTGCCTGAGGCCCGGCAGAGAGCAAGTGGCCGTGAGCACTCAGAGGACTCTCCCTCAGTCACGTGTCCCATGTCAGTGCCTTCAGCGATGCCACACCTGGCAAGAGCTCGGGAACTGCCTGCAGCTTGGGGCTCAGGGGTGGTCACTTCCCAGTGCTCAGGGGACCAGGCAGTGCTGGGCCTCCTGCAAGCAGAGCACACGCCTGCCCACCCTTTAGGAGCCTCTCTCTGGCCAGGAGGGTGTGTTTGCAGCAGGCGTCCCAGAGCTGGCCCGTGCCACCCCGGGTCCCCTATTCATGCAGTGAAATGCTGAGACAGCGCGAGGCCTGGCCTGGGAGGTCTTGTGTTCGCTCTTTCCTCGGCCCCTCCTGAGGTCTGACTGGCCGGGGGAGGCTGAGCAGGGCCTCACCAACTCCTTTGTTCGGCACGTCTCCTGGCTTTCATTATCCAAGCTGCCACCGTGATATTTGGCCGCGGATGGTCCTCCAAGTGTCTGGGTCTAAAACCAGAGCCGGGAGATGGGCAGGGCGTGCGCCTTCAACGTGGTCGAACCGATCCCAAGAGCAGAGTCAGGAATAAGCTCTGAGCACCCACCCAATCAATCAATCAATCAATCAATCAGTGCAGAGCCCAGGAGAGCCCCGACACCACAGGGCCCTCTGAGCACTGCTGGGAGAGAGCCCGAGGACAGCCGAAGGCACCGCTGGGTGTGGTCCCCTGATGAAACTCAGGCTGACAACTGTCGGGCTTCCCCTGCGCTGAGAGGAAGAAGGTGTCTGGACCGACCACCCGCAGAGATGGCTGGAGGGTGCAGCCCGCATCCCCAGACTCACGGTCATCCGGATCTCCACGAAGGAGTCCTCGGAGGAGCTGGTGCCCGAGCCCAGCTGCAGCTGGAGCTCAGACACGATGCCCAGCAGGTCGGCCTTCTCAGCCTGCAGGCGCCCCACCTGCGTCTTCAGCTGCTCCACTTCCCGTTCCCCTTCAGCTGTGGGGACCCTGGGGTCCTTACAGGGGTCCTGCAAGTGTAAAGTGTGACCAGTGAGAACCTGGCCCTCGGATGCTAACAGATCCATGGAGGACCGGGCCACAAACTCTGATCCCAAATGTTAACAGATCCATAGAAGGCTGGGCCTCAAACTCTGACCCCAGGCCATTGGTAAAGGTCAAAGTCCAACCTCTCCTAGGGGATTTCTTTTGATGAAGCCTTAGTGCAATTGTTTCTTTTTTACATTTGCTTATTAGGTTCAAATAATAGAAAGTGAAAGCCCGACAGAAAAAGGAAAGGCTTCCTCTACCTGCTGGAATTTGTAGCCGGAAAGGAGCCCCCCTCCCCTTGGCCCCACAGTGTAAGCCAGGATCTGAAACTAGCCCAGTCTAGACAAAAAGCCCATCTCAGGACCCCAAATCCCATTGAGATGGAGAATTCTGCCCCGATCCTGAGTGCATGCCCAGGGGCTGGAACAAAGGTCCCCCGGAGAATATCAAAGGGAGATCAGCAGCATCCACACCCAGTCCGGGGAAGTTTTTCCGGATGAAATTAAGTAAACTAGCTGGGCAGAATAAAGGTGCATTAGCCCGCATGCCCCCTGAGGTATGACCCTGAGGTATGACCTTCAGAGCATCTCTCCATTTCTCCATACTGGGGAAAAGGCCCCCAACATCCTAGAAAGGGCAATACCTTCCCCCAGCCTGGGTTCCCTGACAAAGCAGGGGGTAGGGGAGGGTGGGCAGCAATCATTAACCCCACTGGGCTGGGCAGAGCAGGCGGAATCCAGGCGCAGAGTGACAGGTGCCTTGTGAGACTTCAAGTCTGGACCACGCAGGTGCCTGGGGCAGACTCTCCTGAGTCCTAGATGTCCCCAGCACCTCCCTGGGCGACTGAGGTGGGTGGACAGGGAAGCAGTGGACGCCTCTCCCCTCCCCCACTTCACATATGTCCCGCCTTCCCCCCCCCCCCCCCCACTTAATCCTTGGTGGGTGAGTCATGGCCCCCACCAGATTTCTGGAAAACAAGCATAAAGAATGGCGACCACTCAGCCCAGGGCCTTTCTCTCTCCCTCCCCCAAACCCGTCATGTCCACTTCTAAATCAAAGCTTCCAGACACAAGGTCAGGTCAGTCAAGGTCAGTCATTGCCAAGCATCGTTACAGAGCCTGGGCCTCAGGGCCTCAGGGATGTTCCTGCGAAAAGTAACTCTGGTGAATAATAAGTATAATGACAAATAAGAAGCTGTATGTAATGAAAATTATGAAACTAATGAAAATTAAGAAAATGTGATGGGAACTGGGAAACTGAAACTGACCCCTTACGTTAAACAAAAGAAGGGAGGGAGAAGACTCTTGTTATGATTCAATTAGCCAGCGCACCAGATTGATGGGGGCACACTGGGCCCGCCAGATTGATGGGAGTGCTCAGGAGATGGTACCTGAAGGCCGCACCAAAAATGGGCAAGAGATACTGACACGGACTGTTTTCCTTTTGAGCACCTGAAGGCTGTACCCTGTACCCCGGGAAGGATGCATTGATTGTTTTTCTTTCACTTATTCCCTCTGTATCCCGTTTGACTGATAAGAACATATGTAGATTGTAGCCACCATCAGAGGATAAAAGAGAGACCCTCTCAGCAAAGAGGGTTCCAAGTCTCCTTCTCTTCTGACTTGTAGTCCTCAGCGCCGAGCCTCTGATAAGCTCACTCTCCTATCCGGAGCTGTCCCTTGCACAACAATAAAAATACTGAAAAGCAGAGGCTGGTCCAAAGGCAAAAGGATTACATTTGGGTGTGATCACATCAGGGCTCAGCATTAAGGTTTATTTTTGTTTTGGTTGGTCTCTGGGCCACACCCAGCAGTGCTCAGGGCTCACTCCTGGCTCTGTGCTCAGGGCTCACTCCTGACTCTGTGCTCAGGGATCACTCCTGGCTCTGTGCTCAGGGATGACTCCCAGCTCTGTGCTCAGGGCTCACTCCTGGCTCTGTGCTCAGGAACTGCTCCTGGCTCTGTGCTCAGGGCTCACTCCTGGCTCTGTACTCAGGGCTCACTCCCGGCTCTATGCTCAGGGCTGTGTGTGGCGCTGGGTATGGAACCTGGGTCCATTGCATAGTGCAAGTGCCCTACCCAGGTGCAAGTCTCTGCACTAACATCTCTTGAAGGGCAAATGGGGGTTGGATTCACCTCGGTTCCTGCACTGAGAACAACCTTGTTTAGGCATGGGCCTTGCTGGGAGGGGGAGAGGGATTTGAGTCCCAGGCTGCTCCTCGTGCCCAGGCCATCTGGCCTGGCCGGCACCGGGGAGACAGGGAGAGATGACGCGCCAAAGCCTCCCCGATGTCTTCGTGCTCTGTCTCTGATTTTCTCTACGGGAATGATTGCTCAGATTGCCAGGGCACTGCTAGGCACGAGCCTCAGAAAGTTGGCGACACAACAGAAAAGAAGCGTGTGCATGCACACATGCACGCCCTCTCTCTCTCTCTCTCTCTCTCTCTCTCTCTCTCTCTCTCTCTCTCTCTCACTCCTTGTCTGCTGTAGACTTCTAAGGAAGGTGAAAGGTAGAATGGGTAAAGGGTAGAAAACTAAGGGTAGAATGAGAGCTTTATGTTTGTTTGTTTGTTCGTTTGGGGTCACACCTGGCAGTGCTCAGTGCTCAGGGGTTACTCTTGGCTCTGCACTCAAGAATTATTTGTGGCGGTGCTTGGGGGACCATAGGGGATGTGGGGATGGAACCTGGGACGGCGCCAGGCAAGCAAGTGCCCAGCTCGCTGTATGGCTCCGGCCCTGAGGTGAGAGCTTTCTGAAAGGCACGTGATGGTGACAGCTAACACGGGACAGTGTCACCCCAAACCCAGGAGTGCTGCTCGGCCCACCGAGAGGAAAACAATGCCTGTGACCCTGACGCCAGGTGGTTAAGGAAAGGGTGCCGTGTCCCCCGGGGCTCTGAGCCACCCCAAAAGGACACCAAGTGCAAAGGAAGCAAACAATAAAGAAAAGGTGCTGTTTAGCCCGGAACCTGGAGCCGGGAGCGGGCAGCCCAAACGGAACCCGCAGGGACTCTCAGCCTGGGCAGGTTTCTTGGCCTTCTCTGAGCTGAGACTCTCAATCCGGCCTGAACCCCTCCAGAGCTCCCGCACTGGTCTTACCCTCTGATCTCGCCCACTCCGAGGAGGCCCCCTCAAACCCCGCCCCACCCCGGGCCTGCCCTCTGCCGATGACTCTGTCCTAAGTCTCAGTGACCAGCACAGGCTGAGAGGCACTTCTGTCATTCCGGAAGGAAAAGGAAAGTCCATGAGTGGCGATCTTAGCCCAGCCATCTGTGGCCCCAAGTTCCAAAGCACTCTCCTGAGGTAATAGAACCACAGCAGCTGTCCCTGAGGGCGGGAGGCCTCACCCCTGCGAGAGCAGGGTGTAGATGGGCATGGAACACAGAGGCCCTGAGGACCTGGGGACCCTGGAATCCCTCGCAGATACAGCGCAAGGATGAGCCCGAGGAGGAGGAAGGTCGGCTGGGACCTGCAGAGGCCTAGGAAGGCAGGATCCTGAGCGCCTCCGTGCCACAAATGCCTCAGACGGTCCAAGAAGCAAAGTTAGAGGCCACAGGAGGCCCCACTGCAAGGACAAAGCTGATGCCCAGATTTAAAAGCCTGTAACTGCCTTTTTGCCCAAGTGCTCTGTCCCGGGGCCCACTCTGAGTCTTTCTTGGAGCTGGTGTCAACTGATCTTCTGTAAGAAAGCAACAACAGACCTCTAGCTTCCGATCCCATCCTTCCAGTCACAAGGCCATTGAGGAAAAACCCACAGCCAAACTATCGCAGTAGACAAACTGCTTCTGGAAGTTTCCATCTTGGCCTCTGGGCTATGGGCCCCAGCAGGTTGGAGCTAGCTGTCAGCTCGCACCCCATAAGCCAAGGGAAGAAACAAATAGGAGAAATTTTCTTCAAGTAGAAGATTATTTATCTGTCCTAGTGATCATTTTTTCTGAGTAGCTTACCTCAAAAATATTCAGGTAAAAAGTCCCCACCCAAAGAAGTGACTGAATGCTCTTTGAACTTAAGACAAGAGAAGGATGTGACAAATTTTATCGAGATGGAAACATTTCCAGAACTAATGTATGCTGTTGAATGGAATATCTTCTTTGTCTTCTGAGGTGGGGCTGATGAGAGAGAGACATTGCTGGCATCAATTAGAAAGATTTTTATTTCCTAAAAAAATCTTATCATTTCTTAGAATATTCCACATTGGGGCCAGAGTGATAGCATAGTGGGTAGGGGGTTTGCCTTGCACATGGCTGACTGGGATTCAATCCTCACCATCCCATATGGTCCTCTGAACACCGCCAGGAGTAATTCCTGAGTGCAAAGCCAGGAGTAAGCCCTGAGCATCGCTGGGTGTGACTCAAAACGCAAAACAAACAAACAAAAAAACCCATATATTCCACATCACCTCCATTTCACTGTTTTCTTCCGATTTCTTGGTTTGCATTCTTCATCCAAGAAACAAGAGATCAGCAGAGTTCAAGATAAACTCTGAAAAAGAAACCCTGAGATCTGGGGTGACATTCCCCCCAAATCAGCCCAGGGCCTCCTCCTCTGAGTGTTTGTTTCAGGTCTGAAAGGAAATGATACCTCTCAAACCTGCTTGTAAAATGTGAAGTCCTGAATCTTAGATTGAGAGAACCAAAATGGGCAATAATTAGTGATGATGGGGCCGGACTAATACTACAACAGGGGAGCATTTGTCTTGCATGTGGCAGACCCGGGTTCGATCCCCAGCATTCCATATGGCCCCCCAGCACAGCCAGGAGTAATTCCTGAGCACAGAGCCAGGAATAGCCCCTGAGTATTGTCGGTGTGGCCCAAAAAGAAAAAAAAAATAGTGATGAATCTATCTCAGACTGAGAGAACCAAAATGATCAATAATTAAAAACAGAGGATTCCACTTCCGCCCCCCCCCCCAAAAGCAGAGGATTCCACTTTTTAAATGTAACATATCAAAGACAAAGAGCACATGGGAATTTTAGACACAGGCCCTCTGCACGCTCAGTAGCACTGCTGCACCTGTCGTCCTGTTGTTCATTGATATGCTCAAGTGGGCACCAGTAGCATCTCCATTGTGAGACTCCTTGTTACTGTGTTTGGCAAATCGAATACACCACGGGGAGCTTGCCAGGCTCTGCCATGCAGGCGGGATACTCTCAGTAGCCTGCCGGGCTCTCCGAGAGGGATGGAGGAATCAAACCTGGGTTGGCGGTGTGCAAGGCAAATGCCTACTCACTGTGCACGCTCAGTAGTGGATATAGAATACCGAAGTCTAACCAGGGTACCTTTGATTGTACTCAAACAACTCTGTACCCTCAGCCCTGCAGGGATCATACCTGACCCTTGGAAACTCCACCAGTCTTCTCAGCAAGATCACGTCCTTCAAGACAGCGCCAAATATAGTCTAGCCTGAACCGTAAAGGGTTTCGATCTACAAGTTTAGACAAATGCGATTCCACCCAAAATGATCAACAACATCACCACAGGATTGCTTGGTCTGCTCACCTCCAGGGTCCTCTCTGTTCTCCCTTTGAGGGTTCTAATTTCTTCCTTCAGTTTTTCATTTTCTTGACTCAAAGCCAACAGGCGCTCTTTGGCTTCTCGGCTCTGGGTCTCAAAGAAAAGGCGTTCTTCCTTCTGTTTCTCTGTCCAGGCAGACAGCTCCTCGAAGCGTCCCTTCATGGCCTGGTTATTCAGCTTCATGGCTTCTGTAGGGGTTCAGGGGGACAGCGTCAGATCCAGGGCACTGGGCGGTGAGGGTCACATCAAGCCTTGCCCTGCATTGCTCCCCCCAGGTAGCGCTGAATCTACAGATGCCAAACGTGGCTGGGCCCGCGGAGCAGAAGGAAGAGGGTTTTTCTCCCAGCTGGGCAAATATCATTTCTAGTTCTCCAAAGAAAATATAGTTTGGCCTGGGAACCTAGACTTAGATCTCAGCCCAGCCTTTCGCTTAACAAATGTTGCCCAAAAAACCAGAACAACTGATAAGAGAGGGAAAGGCTAGGCCCGGAGAGCAAGTATACTAGGTAAGGTCCCGGCCTTGCACACGGCCAGTCTGGGTTCCATCCCTGACACCCCATAGGGCCCCCTGAGCCCCTCCAGGAGTGATCCCTGAGAACAGATCTAGGAGTCAGCCCTGAGCACTGCCAGGTGTGGGCCCAAAACAAAAACAAAAAAGGGAGGAAATTAGTTGGTAAGAAAACAGCTTATGCTGGAAACTAGCTAACAGCTGTAGGATAAGCTTCAGGGAGGAAGAGGAAGTCTAGCTGGTGCCAGGCAGAGCTGGGTAGCATGAAGGCTGTGGGCATTCAGAAATGGTCTGGAAGCTCATGAATGTTTGTGAGGGGTGCAGAAAGCATGCACAGCTGAGTCACACACACACACTGAACAGAGAGTGGCCAACAGACGTCCTCAGGGCCATGTTTTCAGTGTGGTGATGAGGAGAAAGGGGACCCATGGTCAAGGAGAGCTCCATCACTCAGTGCTCCCAAGAGTACTGTCCCGCTAGGCCCCTTCGGTCCTCATTGGCAGAAAGGTGTGTGCAAGACTCCACCTCGGCCCAGCTAAAGCCATAAGCATGTACAGGGGGCGTGTCACACCCGGCAAACTACAAACCTCAGACCAGTCTGGGTTGCTTTACCCATAAAGCCCTTCTAAGGCCTTCTTTTTTTCTTTTTTCTTTTTGGCGGGGGGGATGCAAAAGGTTTTGATTATTTGATTATACAAGGTCAGATTATTTTTTCCTGTAAGTGGGCTAAATGTTTTAGTGTTACATCCCTGTAAGGCACGGTTTGGATTCCTGCCTGGGACAGACAATAAGCAAAGGTCAAAGTACTTTGGTTCCCGCCAGAGGTGAAGCTCTGCTCTCTGGCCCAAGACCCCTGCCCCAGCAGCTCACCCTTCAGCTGATGATTCTCAGTGAGGAGCTCCTTCATCTGCTGCAGCAGCTCCTCGGGTGTGAACGTGTCCAGGTTCGGGTGGGCCAGGCTAGGGGGCCCATTTCCGGTGGCCTCACTGGAGCTGTCCCCCTTTTCAGTCCGGCAGACACGTGGTTGGTGGGACATGGTGGGACCACGATTCCTAGGGACAGTCAGAAGCTGGGAAGGTCAGTGTCTTCGCCGCTCCTCCCGGCCGCCACCCAGCCCATTAGCCATCACAAAATATTCATCCCAAAATCTGTCTACTCCCCCATTCTCATTGCACACTTCCAAGTTCTTCCTCTGAAATGTCAAGGATGTATCTCAGCATCAGTGTGAGTCTGTGGATCACAGGGGTATAGAAGGGGCGGGAATAGAGGCGCAAGAAAAGGCAGGAGGGTGTGAGGAGCCAAAAGCCAAACACAGAGTTCAACAGAATCTCCACAGATTTGTAGACATGGGAAAACTTCCAGGAAGTTGATATGCCGGGAGAATCTTGAATTCAACTCTCTACATTTCCTGTATTTTGTTTGTTTAAAGGGAAAAGAAGAAGAGACATATTCTGAGCGCTTATTCTGCCTGAATCAGCGTTCCAGAGTCTTTATTTTAAATTCTCCCTCAAGCCCCACCAAAAAGTCACTTCACAGGGGATGGGGCTGAGTCGGAGGCCAGAAGCTCGTTCATGGTCACAAATAAATTGGGCAACTGAGTCTCCAGGATGATGCCCAAACCCAGCCCTACAGTCCAATCAAGCTGCTCCTGAACCGTAGGCTCAGGACCCCACAGCCCCCCACAGATATGCTGCCGAGGCAGAGGCAAACTTTGCTTAGTCATTGCAGCCCTGACAGTATTCAGGAGAGGAGTCGCTGTGGACATAAACATGGGGCTAGAGCAACAGAACAGCTGGGAGGGCAGGGAGGGCGGAAGGCGGGAGGGCGTTTGCCTTGCACGAAATACACCCAGTTTTTGTTTTGGTTTTGCTTTTTGGATCACACTCAGCGATGCTCAGGGGTTACTCCTGGCTCTGTACTCAGCAGTTACTCCTGGTGGTGCTCAGGGGACCATATGGGACGCTGGGAATAGAACCTGGTCGGCCATGTGCAAGGCAAATACCCTACCCACTGTACTATCACTCCGGTTCCCCACCCAGGTTTGATCCTCAGCATCTAACTGGTCCCCTGAGTCAACCAAGAGTAATCCTTGCTTGAGTGCAGAGCCAGGAGTAAACCTTCAGTACTCCAGGGTGTGACTTAAACAAACAAACAAGAATGTCCATAAACATTAACACTACTGTAACCATGTTACCTAACTATACACACAAAAGAAATAGGTTTTAAATGGATTTTTATTGAATAGAATTGCCACATATTTTGCAGAGGCATTCGAAAAATTCCAGGTAATAGATCTAGAGAAAATGCTGAGACTAGGTATTGCTTATCTGCCCAGTAAAATTACTCAGGCATTCAATGCTCTCGCTTTTCGTAAAAGTACACAGAAAACATCAAACATGAAAACTCAACTCTGAGCAAATGTCTGGTTTGGTGTCATTTTCCTCTATATGCCTATTTCTCCTTCTTGGCTTCTCTAAGCGGAGGGAAGTGGAGGAGGCGGAAGAGAGATTTTGCTCACGAGTTTTCCACTCTTTCCTTTAGACACAGGCTTGATAAAGGGAGGACTGGTTCAAGTTGCAGTATCAGTGTGGCTCAATGTTTTACAAAGAGGAGGCGCAAAAGCGGGGTTATGCTAAAGGCAGAAATGCCATGGGGCCACTAACCAGCCGTGTGACTCTAAGGAGTCACCTGACCTCCGTGATGACTTCCTGACCCAGAAAGTGTCAGGCGATCATGAGAGCTGCTTTCGCAAAGCCCTTCAATGGGCCAGTGGGACGTGCACACGCTTTGCTGACTGGAGGCTTAGGTTCGATCCCTGGAACTGCATGGTGTCCTGAGCACCACCAGGTGTGGCCCCAAACCAAAACATCAAACAAGTCCTGTTAAAAGTATTTTTATATTTCTCACAAGCTCAGGATCCACACTTTCAACGATGCCACCTTCTCTTACCAATCCTTAAAACTCTCTTAATTAATGTAAAATCTAGTTAACCAGCGACGCTAGGAAATCTTATCTGGTAATTCAAATGTAATAAATAATTTGCTGAAGCAGGAGCTATAGTACAACAGACAGGGCGTTTGCCTTGCATGCGGCCAACTGGGTTCAGTCCTCAGGGGCCCTCACGGTTCCCTTCCCCCAACTCCCCGCACTCCCCACCCCAGCACTGCCAGGAGTAATTCCTGAGTGTGGAGCCAGGAGTAACTCCTGAGCATTGCCGGGTGTGACCCCAAACCCAAAAAAAAAATAAATGAATAAGCTGTTATTTTTCTATATGCCATACATAAGTATGCAAAAGCTTGTTACCAAAGCTTATTGAAAGTATACTGATTTTTGGTGACTTGAAGGGCACATTTCATGATATTGGGACAGGGGCACCGTTATGAGTTGTCACAATGCAGTTGTAGAACTTTAGTAGAGTATCAGTTGGAGAAAACTGAATTCTTTAGGATTTTAATATCACCTAAGCTGCTTTCGACTGAACAAATACAGAGATGCATTATAACTCTCTGTATGCATTTTTAAGGTTATAGAAAGTGAACTAAGCCATTTATTCTGAGGTTCTAATAATGGAATTTCTCAGAAAAGTCAAACTAATCGGGATCTGAAATGTGTCATTTCTAAGCAAAGGAGATATTTAACTGCAGAAGGGTGAATTAATTCAGTACAGGATTTGTTAAGATTTCACCAGTGAGGAAGAAAGAGAACTAACTGGAGGTGGCGAGATCAAAAGCAAAATCTCTGAGATGTGTCCCTAAGCCTGCTACTTGAAGCCCGGATTATAAATTAATATCCTGGGGGCCGGAGGGACAGTATAAGGGTTAAGACACCTGCCTTGCAGGGGCCGACCCTGCCAGATCCTCTGCGCCACCAAGAGGAAAAACTTTGTACCTGAGTACAGAGCCAAAGGTACAAGAGTACAGAGTACAAAGCCTGGGCGCTCCCTTTCCCCCCAAAATGAGACCAAATTCTAGAAAAGAGCACCTCAAACACGAACATCAATTTCATCACTGTCACTGTCACCTGTCCTCCCGTCATTCATCGATTTGCTCGAGCGGGCCCAGTAACACTGTGAGACTTGTTACTGTGTTTTGGCATATTGAATATATCACGGGTAGCTTGCCAGGCTTTGCCATGCAGGCGAGATACTCTCCGTAGCTTGCCGGGCTCTCCAAGAGGGGCGGAGGAATCGAACTCAGGTCGACCATGTTGGCTGCGTGCAAGGCAAACGCCGTACTCGCTGTGCTACCGCTCCAGCCCATCAATTTCATATTAAAACAAAAAATTAAAATTAAAAAATGCAGTATCCTGTTATAATTGATAACATATATCATATACATAAATATACATATCCACACCTGCTGGCATAGTCTTAACTTCATCAGTCCAGTTCAGCAATAACTGAACTTTGTAAGCACGAGTATAGACCTCCTTCCTAAATTGGCCTTGTAAGTAAAGGTGTGAACCCAACTTCTTATTCCATATGAGAACACCTTACTGGGTTTCCGTGGCAGAGGTTATACTAAGACTGAGCACTATGAATACAGCCACAGGAAACAGAAGCAAAGAGCCAGGCAGGCAAGGAGCCGGGCATGCCAGGCGGGCTTGGGATGCCAGCGGGCACTCCACTGACAGCAAACACGGAGTAAGCCACAGCCCTCACCCTGGCATGTCTCACTGTCCAGATCTGTGGGCTAAGCATTCAAGGCTAATCCTTACGTGGATTAGTTAATTTAGGGGCCTCTCCAGGGGTGCTCAGAGGGTCTGAGGTCACTCCTGGCGGTACTTGGCTATGTAGGCCAGACAGTTCAATGCCACGGCCTGAGCCTGTGGTGCCGGGGTCCACTAGGGCCACCCCAGCAGAGCCTGGGGAGGTCTCTCCGGCTACACTCTCAATGCTAGGAGGTCATGTGGTGCCGGGGATTCAAGCCGGGTTGCCTGACTGTCATACTACCTCTCAGTCCTGGGTAAGGTCATGTAATACAAACCAGTTTCTTGATTGGAGCCAATAGAGTGTGACTAATAAATTCACATTTGGGCTCACAAGGGGATGAGGTCAGATTCCAGGAAGCATCCTCAAGCCCTTCTCCATCCTGGGGCTAGAGCAATAGCACAGCAGGTAGGGCGTTTGCCTTGCACACAGCTGACCAGGATTCAATTCCAGCATCCCATATGGTCCCCCAAGCACCACCAGGAGTGATTGATTCCTGAGTGCAAAGCCAGGAGTAACCCCTGAGCACTGCCGGGTATGACCCAAAAAGAAAAAAAAAAAGCCCTTCTCCATCCTGGAGAAAGGAGCCCCTGGGCTCATCACATCACAGTAATAAAAGATGCTACTGGAAAGTGCTACTGCATGGATGCAGGTCTGAGGAGTTAGGCTTGGCTCTTATGCCCTCTCCTCCCCCATCTAAGGGGGCTCCAAGTGCTCTCACACCCACCTGTTCTCCAATCCAAAACCTTATAATAATTATTGCATTTTCGGTCACACCGGTGATGCTCAGGGGTTACTCCTGGCTCTACACTCAGGAATTACTCCTGGTGGTGCTCGGGGGACCATATGGGATGCTGGGAATCGAACCCGGGTAGAGTCGCGTGCAAGGCAAACGCCCTCCCTGCTGTACTGTTGCTCCAGCCCCACCAACCCAAAACCTTAGTCCAGGCCCTTCCTATCTTATCTGGACCACAGCAACCAAAAGCACAGGGATTGGCTGATTTCCTGCACTGCTGAGCTCCTGGCATCTAGAGAACTGCCTGGTGCATCTTGTGCTTCAACAAACACTTGGCGAATGAGTTGTCATTCCTACAACTCTGACCCTCGTCCCTCACCACCTTCATGGTTTTCCTCTGCACACAAGGTCACCCCCAGCTTAAAACGCTTCCCACACAAGAGAGAATGACAGAGTGCGTGAGGCTGACCAGTACCAGCCCTGTGTCCGTGCCACGTGTGCCCGGGACACTAAGGGCTCAGAGTTCACCACATGCTATTGCTTCTGTGGCCCATGTTTCACTCTTGGTGGGACACGTTCGAAGTCCCCTTTGCCCTGGTGGATACTCACTGTCCAATTCAATCAGATGGCCCATGGCAGATGAGCTGTTTTTCCTCTGGGCACCTAATTGCACTAGAGTGTTCCACTTCCTTGGTCCTTCCCTGCAAGGTCCAGCAATTGACCCCTGCCCTATATCACTCCTCCAAAGGGCACAGAGCAGATTGGCAGTCAATGTTTATGGAAATGAAATAAGAGTCCAGTGCCCTGGACAGTCACCTTCAAGACACTTTCAACTGTGCAGGTGACACACCCAGCAAACTTCCAGAAAACTCAGTTTCTAATGGTGCTCCTTTCCATTGCCTCAACTTTTCACTGAGTTAGAAAATCAGCACTTTCTAGATCACTCCAGAGGCATCTGGATGTCACTTCACAACTCATTTTTTGTTATCCAAACCTAATTTATGTCTAAGTGAAGACAACCAAAGCTTAAAAAAATTTTTTTCCTCAATGAATATTTTGTTAAAAGTTGTAAATTGGGGCTGGAGAGATAGTGCAGTGGTTTGCCTTGTGTGTGGCTGACTTGGGTTCTATCCTTGGCACCACACATGGTAATCCTAATCCTCCAAGTGTGAGCCTTGAACACAGAGCCAGGAGTAATCCCTAAGCACTGCTGGGTATGTCCCCCTAATCCCCCCCCCAAAAAAACCGTCAAAGCCAAAATTGAAAGATTTGAAATTAAAGAAATTAAAGAAAAATTAAAGAAATCTTTAATTTCTTCCTTTCCTTTTGGATTTACCATCCATAGATTCTATGAACAAAACAGATGGCCACCTATAAAAATCTGGATGAGGCATAACTGAAGGGGGTCCCAGGGGACCCCATGATTTGTAGAGACAGGCAAGAATCAACTTCCCTCTGGCATCTCCGACGGGAGGACTGGATTCTCTTAACATGACAGGCAGCTGAGGTCAAGCTGACAATGACAACCAGAAAATCACTTGTGCAACGTGCGACACAGTAGATCTAAAGCGACACCCAAGTTGACCTGTAATTCCCGGGAAGTTCCAACCTCCATCCTCGCTCCTGGTCCCAGTGAAGCATCATCTTGCCCCGTGCATGCCGGGGTGGGAATGGAGTCCCCGACCAAGCTAAGGTACCCTGGACAGAGGGCAAGCGGGGCGCGCGTTCCTGGTGGCCCTGCCTGGGGACTCCGCTAAGGGCGCGCAGCCCTGTGCGTCCGGGCACAGCTGGCCGGTGGCTTCACGTCCACACCCGCCCTCGGGCCCTGCAGGCTGGATCCCAGCCCGGCTCCCATGTCCCGGCGCGAGAACCTTCCCTGGTGGGCGCGGGCGCCCACCTTCCCATCCAGCGCGCTCCCCTCTGACCCTCGGCCCGGCACGGGGAGGTCGCGGGCGACCCGGGACCCCCGAGGGCCGGAGCGGGCCGGGACTCCCCGAGGGGCGCCCCGCACGGCCCCGGAGGGCAGCCCGCGACCGCCACGAGCCCCCGTGGCGCCCGGCGGCGGGGTCACGACCCGCCGGGCCTGGCCGCCCTTCCCGGCCGCGGAGCCGCGGGGCCAGCGGGGCCAGCGTCCAGCCAAAGCCGGGCCGCCCCCCCTCGCGTGCCCAGTCCGCGCCGTTCCCCGGCTCACCCGGCTCACCCGGCGCTCCCGCCTCTCTCCGGGTCACGGCTTTCTGGGCATCGTGCCCGCTGGGGGCGGGATCCGGACCCGGATGCAGACGCGACCAGGGCACCGGCCGGGAGCTCGGGCTGAGTGGCGGCCGCGCGACGACGCCCAGCGCTGCTCAGCTGACCGCCGCGCCGCGGGGAAATTCCCGGGCCCCGCCCCCGCAAGCCCCGCCCTCGAGGCCCCGCCTCCGGTCAGGCCCCGCCCACAAGCACCGCGCCCTTCCGCTGTTGCGGCTCCTCAGTCTCGCCCCATAGGTCGCGCCCCAAATCCCTCCTCCTCAGCCCCGCCCCAGCCCCGCCCCTGCCTCGCCAAGGCTCCGCCCCCAGGGGGGCCTCCGCGACTCCGGTGCGCCTGGGGCCCCGCCCCTCCCGAGGCCCCGCCCACAGACCCCGCCCCTGCCGCGCGGGTGCGCGTGGCGTCATAACCCTGCGGTGCGCGCAGAGCTCTGAGCCGGGGCTGCCGGCCGAGAGGTCAGCGTTACGCCCAGGTGTCCGAGTGAACAGCGTGGCTCACGGCGGGCACGAGAAGAAAGGGCTGAATGCACGAGCGGCGCTACCCGGCGTTCCTGGGATCCCCTCGGGGGACTGCGGGCATTCCTGCAGAAGGCCAGGGCCACCAGGGCCCGCTGTGGCCGCAGCGACGGGGCAGCGGGGTCCAGGCGCCCTGAGGAGGAAGCCTGGGTGTCCCTCCCTCCCATCTCGGTAGCGTTAGCTGAGCCAGACTTTCCCCCGATGTTGCCCCTACAATAGACCTTTAATGAGAACCAGAAGGGCTGCGGTTTAGGGACAGCGGGGAGCGTGCCTCCCGTGCACGCTGCCCACCCGGGTTCGATCCCCGGTATCCCATGGGGTCCCCGAGCACCGCCAGGTGTGACCCACCGCGCACAGCCGGGGGTGGCCAAAAAACGAACAAAAAAGAAAGCTGCAGTTTGCTCCCTGGGCTCTGGTTCACCGTTGGGTCCCGGCCGTCCTTAGACATCCTTTAGGTGCCTCCTGCAGGTGGGATCTTCGACCCCGACCGGCCAGGGAGGCACCTGAGGGAGGGATCAATGCAATGACACGAGAAGTAGAAGGGGGGCAGCAAGACGGGGCGGGAGGGAGGGCCCGCGCGCGAAGCCCAAGCCGCCGCCCCGAGGACGCGCTGTGAAGGTCGCGGCCAGCGCGGGCGCGCGGGGCTGGGGACGAGGCGATTAGCGCAGGGTCCTCGGGACAGGGGCGGCGGGACGGGGCTTGGTGCTGAAAGCCGAGAAGGACCTGAGGTCGGGGCCGAACTTTGGATGAATCAGGACAGGCGCACCCGAGGCTGAGCACCCGCGATCTCCCGGCTTGGAAGGACCGAGAGGGGTGCAGGGGTGCGGGAGGCGAGTCAATGGTAACAGGCCGGGCGCCCCTTCCAGTCGTCCCCCAAGAACTGCATGTCGCTGTCGGATCGACCTGCTCCAGGCCTTCTCTGCACCCAGGATCCAGGATTAGCCCCCAGAGAGGGTGCATGGGGTGGGGGAAGGAAAGGGGGTGCACTGGGGAGGGAGCGACTAACAACTGCCACGGACACAGTAGCTTCACGGGGTGAGGGGTGGGGGAGGTGGAGAATAGGAAGGAGAGGGAATAAACCTGGGGGTTGCCATAGGCCAGAGTTTTAATTTTTTTTTTTTTTTTTTTTTTTTTTTTTTTGCTTTTTGGGTCACACCTGGCGATGCACAGGGGTTACTCCTGGCTCTGCACTCAGGAGTTACTCCTGGCGGTGCTCAGGGGACCATATGGGACGCTGGGAATCGAACCCTGGTCGCCCACCTGCAAGGCAAATGCCCTACCCACTGTGCTATCTCTCCAGCCCCAGTTTTAAATATTTTAGATAACAGTGCAGCATGGAAGAACTTAGGGAAAAATATCGGGAAAATGGAGCGAAGTTCCCACATTTGTGTTGAAACTGGCCTGGTCATCAGGGCAGGAGACGGTACCATGTTGCTGGGTCAGTGGAAGGGGAGGGTCGCTCTTGGCCCTTCAAGGCCACTGACTTACTGATTCTGTTTCAAGCCAGACTGATGACTCAGGGAAATTCTGCCTGGGATTGGGGCAGGGAGCGGTGCAGAAGAGGGAGGGGTGGGAGGAGGGATTGCTTGGGTCCCAAAGCTCTGCGTGCCCCTGCGATTCTGTGCATATGAAACATCCAGAAACAGGAACTCAGAGACAGGAAGCAAATCTGTGGTTGCCATGGGCTGGGGATAACTTTCATAGCAAGTGAAATTTTTTTCCTGGGGTGGGGGGATGGCAATGAACATATTCTAAGCTGGGCCTGTGGCTATTTCCCTTGAGGCTGGCAAGTTCCCAGGGAGCCACCTTCAAGCAGCTCTGACCCCAAAGACTCAAGATCCCAGTAGTCGCTTCAATATGAGCCCAAAGGTGGGGAAACACCCATGCAGAAGCACAAGGCAGGCAGTCTGGCAGGGGAAATATGCTCAGGAAAAAGTCCTTGGCGGAGCGCCAGCCTCCTATTTTATTCTGGCCTTCAGCTGGCTGGTTGGGCCCCCCCCCCCTACAGTAAGGACAGTCATCTGTCTCACTCAGCAGCACCCCCTTAAAGTTCACTCACCAGCAGCATGCAAGATAGCTGAGCACACAGACCTGATCTACATAAAACCAAGCCTTGCGTGTCTATGGATGTTGGGGTTTGACTAGTTAAACTGGCATGGTCGCTGCTGCAAAGTTGAATAGTTACAAGTCCCCTGTTTCCTGAGCAAAGCTACCGAGGCTTCCTAACAGACTATAACAAACTCTTGGCTGAAAAAAAAAAATGTCCTTGCCGGAGATGATTGGGTGTTCATGGAATAACATAGCACTGGGGCCAAGCTTTGAAGAACCAGCTGAGAAAATTGTTTCTCTCTGTGAACTTGGAAATGCTTCTGTGGTATTTCCCTCCAATCATTTTGGAGATCTCACATAAATTTAGAACCTTCCCATTCATTTGGTTTTATTATAATTCTGGGAAACTAGGCTAGGCTGTTTATTATGGAAACAAGGGAAGAACGCGTGATATTTTTCTAAAGTGATTTCCTGTCTACCTTGGCTTCCATTCTTGAGAATCTTTAATTTTTTTAAGTGCAAAAGTATCTTTTAGTAGAGCTGTTGGCTCCATTGGTGCACAGATACATTCTTTGTCTGCCTATTCATGAACTGTCTGCTCAGTAGTTCTCCACACCCAACACTGTTTCTTTTCTTTAATTTTGTACCCCTCTTTCTAGAGCCCTTATTCGTCCTATAGGGCTAAGGTGATTCAGCGACAGTAATTTGCTGTGCTTTCAACCCAGGACCTTACCTTTTCACTCAGGATTATTTCTATTTTTTTCTTTTTTGGGGGGGGGGGGTGCAGGTCACACCTGGCGATGCACAGGGCTTACTACTGGCTCTGCACTCAGGAGTTACCCTGGCTGTGCTCAGGGGACCATATGGGATGATGGGAATCCAACCTGGGTTGTCTGCATGCAAGGCAAACACCCTACCCACTGTGCTATCTCTCCAGCCCCATTATTTCTAATTTTATAATAGAAACTTTTTTTTGGGGGGGGTCACACCTGGCGATGCACAGGGGTTACTCCTGGCTCTACATTCAGGAGTTACTCCTGGCGGTGCTCAGGAGACCATATGGGACGCAGGAAATCGAACCTGGGTTGGCCGCGTGCAAGGCAAACGCCCTACCCACTGTGCATCTCTCCAGCCCCATATAATAGAAACTTTATTAAAGGAATTGAGAAATCTGCCATTATTGAGGGAACTTTCTTTTTCTTTCTCTCATTTCCCTCCCTCCTCCCTTCCTCCCTTCCTCCCTCCCTCCCTCCCCTCCCCTCCCCTCCCCTCCCCTCCCCTTCCTTCCTTCCTTCCTTCCTTCCTTCCTTCCTTCGAGTCAGATATCTAGAGCACTTCCATCTCCTCTACCCTGGGCTGGCCCAGGCTGGCTGCATTAAGGTGCACACCTTTTTTTTTTTTTTTTTTTTTGCTTTATTTGGGTCACACCCGGCGATGCACAGGAGTTACTCCTGGTTCATGCACTCAGGAATTACTCCTGGCGGTGCTCAGGGGACCATATGGGATGCTGGGAATCGAACCTAGGTCGGCTGCGTGCAAGGCAAACGCCCTACCCGCTGTGCTATTACTCCAGCCCCCAAGGTGCACACCTTAGCCCCTGGTCCCAGGCCCAGATGTGCCTTTTATGCTGTCAGAGTCCCTGGGCCAGATCAGGGCCAGAGTAGGGCTCACTGCGCTGCTCACTCTTCTCTCTCTTCTGCAGACTGGCCCCTTCTCCCAGGTTTCCGATCCACAGCCCTTCCTCATTCTTCTTCCAGGAACCTGAGTGCCGGAAGTGCAGAGACCACGCGGGCACCCCAGAGCTTGGGTCAGTGGGTTTCAGTTGGCACTGGCAATTCTGTCCTGGGCCTTGCACCCAGCCTCTGACACTGGGGTGGAGGCTAACTGGGGCCTTCCAGTACGGCCCTGGGAATCACTGCCTCAGCCATTTGCCCCATTGAGTCACCTCATTTGTATTTCATGCAATAGATGTGTTTTAAAGCAGGTAAGCAAGGTTGTGGAGATGGTTCAAAGGGCTGGGGGTGGGGGTGCAAGACCCCAGGAAGTGACCCTGTGCTGGCACTGGTGTGGCCCCAAAGAGAAAAACAAAGCAAACAAACCAAACCATTGGGGGAGTGTTGTTTTGGGTTGATACCAGCAGTGCTCAAGGATTACCCCTGCTCTGCACTCAGGAATCACTCCAGGCTGTGTTCAGGGGTCCATGTGGGATATCGGAGATCAAACCAAATTGGCCAGGTTTGTGCAATGCTAATGCACTATCGCTCTGGCCCCACAAAAACAAATTTTAGGGTGCTTTATGAAGCTGGAAGGAAGCAGCAGAGAAGATCCCTGAGCAGCTGAGATACTTGCTGGAAGTTGGAGAGGTTTGTTCTCAGGGAGGGAGGAAGATGCTGTTTGCAGGGGCACAGGCGTTGCGCTCAGTCCCGGCTGAGTCTCCCGGCCACTGACTGCCTGTGTCCAGCAGGTGGTGCCAAATGACATCTTGAATGGAGGCTGGGGGGGGGGGGGGGGCTGGGGGACATCTGAGAGCACTCCTGGACCTCTGGTTCGCAAATAGCACTTGTGCAGCTGCCCTGTGTGACCCGCCCAGTGGCTTCAATTAGGGCGGTGTGTGGGTCTGAATAAGAACCGTTTGAGAAGATAATTGTGTCTCTGGGAACCCGGTAATATTATGGGGTAATGGCAGTGTGGGTCACACACACACACAGGTACCACACACTGAGCCCAGTGAGGGAACTCGTGTGTGTGTGTGTGTGTGTGTGTGTGTGTGAGAGAGAGAGAGAGAGAGAGAGAGAGAGAGAGAGAGAGAGAGAGAGAGTATGCACACTTCTAAGAAAAACAGTAAAGAATAATAGACTTCAAAAAAGTTAAAATATATTATAGAACAATCTATGAGCAAAAATAACTGGAGTAGATGAGAGAGGGAGAGAAGTGGGAGAGAAAGAGCAGGAGGAGGATGCTGGGGTGAGCATGAGACCAGGATGAGTTTGGGTTGTTGGGGTGTTTTCTTAGGGGGAGCAGGGGTGCTCAGGGGTTTCTCCTGGCTCTGCACTCAGGAATTATTCCTGGCGGTGCCCAGGGGTCCTTACGAGATGCTGGGGATCCCACCCAGGTCAGGTGCATACAAGGCAGTTGTTCTCCCTGCGTACAGGGATTCCTTATCATTGTGGCCCCCAGGGATAAGATTCTCAGGAGGGAACCTTCGGGAAAAAAGGAACTTGCCCTCTGTGTCTTGCAGTCCTGATCAAAGTGCTTGATTGAAGTGAATCTTATGGAGAGGAAGCATGAGGGAGGGACAACAGCCGACCAGGGCCAAATCGATGAAATTCATTACTTCAGGGGCATATTGCTTAGTGCCTGCAAAGTCTGGACCTGATCCAAAGCCATGGAGACTGCAGGAGAGAGAAGCTTCCGGCAAGGGAGGTGCTGCCTGGGGGAGGGCGGCAGGAAGGATTCAGAAGCTGAGATGGAGTGGCCGCTTCTCCGGGATGCTTGTTCTCCGAGGTGCTTTCAAGCTCTCCCAGTGGAGCCAAGCCTGGAGGAGGTGGGGAGGGCTTTGTCCTGCTGCTGGGGCAGAGAGGGCAGCATCTACTGCTGAGTTCAAAAGGTGCTTCCAAAGCTGGACCATGGACATCGTAGTTTGGAAAAAGGTGCACAGTCTGCAGCCTGAGTGAGTCTCTGGGAACCATGCCAGAGGAAGACAGAGAGCAGGCATTAGCCCTGCCTCGCAGCCACGCGGGCCAGAGAAGCTCCGACGGAGACGCCCAGAGCCTGTCCCGAAGAAAGCAGCTCCTCTGAATCCTGGCAATGGTGCAGTCCCTCAGTGAACGGCACTGCAGGCAGAAGGATCTCGGAGGCATGATGGTACTATGGGCTGTGCTTGCTCACTCAGTTTCATCAGCTCACGCCAGGGTCGCCCTGGCCCTAATGTCCGTTTCTTCCAGGATAATTGATTCCTTATCCAAGGAGTGTGATTTCCCCATCCCCCCACCCACTCCTCTGGATTGTGACACATGCGAGACCAACTTTTAAATGAATGGAGCCAAGTGTTTGTTTGTTTAAGTGAATCGTTGAATTTTATTTATTTATTCTTTTTACTTAGACACAAAAAATAGCATGTTTATTCCTTTCTTTTTTTTTCTTTTTGGGTCACACTCGGCGATGCACAGGGGTTACTCCTGGCTCTGCGCTCAGGAATTACCCCTGGCGGTGCTCAGGGGACCATATGGGATGCTGGGAATTGAACCCGGGTCGGCCACGTGCAAGGCAAACGCCCTACCCACTGTGCTATTGCTCCAGCCCCTCCTTTCTCTTTTTAAAAATTTTTTAAAAATTAACTCACTGTCAGATAGACCCTTACAAAGTTGTTCATGATTAGATTTCAGTCATATAGTGTTCCAACACCCATCCCTCCACCAGTGCACATTTCCCAGCACCAGTGTCCCCAAGTTCCCTTCCATCACCCCCCTCCCCCCAGCCTCCCTCTTTATGGCAGGGGTTTTTCTTCTCTCTGTGTCTCTGTCTGTCTCGGTCTCTTTCCCTCTTGGAGCACAGTGTTTAATCTAGATGATTCCAACTACTCTGGCCCAAACGCCTACTAAACAGAAGCCAGCACCTGGGCGAGAGTTCAGCGGTCAAGGCACACACCTCCATGTGCCAGGATTTGGGTTCAAACTCTGGCACCACACACCCCAGTCCCCCACCTTCCCCTATAACATGTCCTGAATGTTCAAATGGTTGATCCTGTTGACCATATATTGCCTGGAGTGGTCCTGGGTCTCCTGATTACAGCCTAGATGCGCCCCCCCCCCACACACAAAACCTGTCCAGGCTTCTGAAGAAAGTGGGGAGGTTGTGTTGGAACCTAGGAATTTATTTTGTTTTATTTTATTTTTAGCTTTTTGGATCACACCTGGTGATGCACAGGGCTTACTCCTGGCTTTGCACTCAGGAATTATTCATGGCGGTGCTTGGGGGATCATATGAGATGCTGTGAATCAAAACCGGCTTAGCTGCATGCAAGGCAAATGCCCTACCCGCTGTGCTATTGCTCCAGTCCCAGAATTTATATTTTAAACAGTCGTTTTAGGTGACTCAGATGCGTAAGATGAGAGATATCTCTTGAAGAAATATTGTCAAGGCAAAGGAAGGATTGGGCTCCCTGGAAAGCCTTTAGACTCACTTCCCATCCTCCCACTCTCCATCTACCCTCCATCTACTACCCATCCACCCAACATCCATCCACCCACCCGGCCACTTATCCACCAACCCAACCATCCATCCATCCATCCACCCATCCATCCATCCATCTATCCACCCATCCATCCACCCACCTATCTATCCACCCACCCACCCACCCATCCTTCCATGTATCCACCTATCCATCCATTCATCCATCAACCTCCCAGTCATCCACCTACCACTCACCCATCTATTCATCCAGCATCCATCCCACCAACCCACCCACCCATCTATCATCCATCCACCTATCCACCCATCCACCCATTCATCCATCCATCACCTTTCTCCTGAAGTCCTACTCAACAAAAATTCCTGGTGTGCTTGCTTTGTATTTGGTGATCTGAGACACAGTCAAAATAAAAAATCTCAGTTTTTGCCTTATGTAGGTGGTGAGAGCTGAATTTGTCACCAAAGAGAGGGGATAAGAATTTAGGTGGCAGTTCTGTGGGGCTGGGTTAGGTGGGGAAAGGAGACACATTTGTGTGGAAGGGGGGTCTCACCTGGACCCTTGAGAGCGAGCAGAGGCTGGAGATGGAAGACCAGTCTTGGATTCATCTCCGGTGAAGCAGGATGCTGATTACATCTGTCAGCGCCAAGATGTAATCAATTAAGGTGGCATCATGGATACGTGTGTAGGGATGGCAAGGCCAGTCTTGTTAATGAACTGCAGGGAAGAAAAGAAATCGGAAAGTTTCCGATTCAGTAGCATCATCTTTCGTGGATTCATTTTTCACTTGGAGAGTAGATGACAAGTAGAAGACTCTGACCATCATGTGTATGATACACCCTATTTTCCTCCCAAATCCAGTGGATTTACACCAGTTGTCCCCCCTAGGCTGGAGAGGATGATTCTGAGTCCCTGGACGGGGACAGAAAATTAGCCCCCGACGCAGTGGATTAGGATGGGTTGAAACCTAGAAGGCAGGTTTGTCTAAGCAAAACTCACTTCATAGTTAACAAAGAGGTCTGTGTTTCTTTCCATTTGTGTTCAGACATATCATTTGGCTGACTGTGTGCTCCTAACGCCTTGCACGAAAGACATTTTAATCCAACTGCCTCATTCTTCCCTGTATCTCCTTGCCAATGCTCTACAAAGCATCACACCCCAAATATTTAAGCATTTTTGTGCAACAGTTGAGACAGAGCTGGGAGGGAGGGGGTAGTGTTAAGCCAGCCGACTTGATTGGGAGGACGCATAGTCCCAGCCAGAGAGCTGCGTATTTCAGCTCATCCTTCACTTACTGTAGGTGTGGGCTGGGGAGAATGACTTCATCTTATGTTCCTCTTTCTTTATCTGCAAAGAGACATGAATTGGTTGTTGTGGTCACACACACACACACACACACACACACATAGACACACACACACACATACACACACACATACTCCAGGAGGCACTTTGGACAGCTCCTCTGCATTATTGTATCAGCTCTGATGTGGAGGAAAGTTCCAGAGTGTGGCAGTCTGAGTGTTGTGGGACCTGTAAATATGCAGGAGAGGTCTTACTATCTATTTGAAAATCACCCATCCTCGGAGCTAAAAAATATCCAGGTTTCACAACCCCCCTGAGAAAAAATGATATCTTGTGATAGAAAAACATTTCAGAATAAAGTATAACCTAAATCCTTGAGGCAGAGATTTTAAATGTGAGCTGAGCAAGAATTTGGATATAAAAGAGAATGGAAGGAACTCTATCTGGTACAAAAACGCGTGCCATGGTGTTTACACATTGTTCTGGGGAGCTCCCACATTTGTCTCTAAGCTTCCTAGCAACCACGGCGAAAAGGGAAACTCAATTTGTTTCTTGCAAGAGTGAAACTGGCCAGTTGTTAAGAAATGCAATATCCCCTCATACTAAGACCCAAAAAACAACCCTTGAAGGCTCTCTTAGGATGAGCCTGTGCACTGGAATTGTCTTTGGCATCTTTTGAGCAAAGGTACCAAAGATTTTTATAGACAAGTATCTCATGCACTCCTCACACCATATTCAAAGCTTCACTGTCACTGTCACTGTTCATCGATTTGCTCGAGCGGACCCAGTAACATCTCCATTGTGACACTTGCTACTGTGTTTGGCATTTCGAATATGTCACGGGGAGCTTGCCAGGTTTTGCTGTGCAGGCGAGATACTCTTGTTAGATTTCCGGGCTCTCTGAGAGGGGCGGAGGAATCGAACTTCGGTCAGCCTTGTTGGCTGCGTGCAAGGCAAACGCCCTACCCGCTACCCACTGTGCTATTGCTCCAGCCCATTCAAAGCTTATTTTGGCCAAATCAGGTCCATGAGGAGATGGACTGGAGGACCTGGGTCTTTGATTCTCTTTAGGGACTGGAGGAGTTAGAGCCATTCCTGAATGTCTATGCTCTTTAGAAACAATCCTACTTCTATTCTCATTTCATCCCAGAACCTTCTAGAAAGTCCACTTGCCAGACAGGAAACCGAATCTGAGAGTGGTGGCACAGGAAGGGCTTTCTGGGAAGGCTGCCCCTCGCTCACCCTGAGCTCCCCGAGCTACAGCAAAGCCAGATTTTGTGGCCCCCAGTTCCCTCTGCCTCATCTCACAGTCAGTTTCATATTTTTTTATTTTTGCTCAGTGGGTCACACCTGGTGATGCACAGGGGTTACTCCTGGCTCTGCACTCAGGAATTATCCCTGTCAGTGCTCAGTGGACCATATGGGATGCTGGGAATTGAACCCGGGTCGGCCGCGTGCAAGGCAAATGCCCTACCCGCTGTGCTATCACTCCAGCCCTCCAACCTGCTTTTGACTGACATCTGCAAACCAGTTGAAATGGCTCCAGCCAAAGTCACAAATGATCCTTTTCTGGCCAAATTCAATAGACCTTTTCCTCTGTTTCTTCTCTGGAGACAGTGATTCACTTTCCTATGTTCTGGTTTCTGGGGGCACAGCTGGCTCTTACTTCCTCTGCTGAGTCTTCAGGCCTTCTCCTCTCCCTCTGAGCCCCCAGGCCAGGGCTCCCTCTCACAGGACCCCCCACTCTCCTCCCAGAAGAGCCAATCCTGTGGGGAGCTCTGCCACCATCTTGGCAGGCGTGATCCTTGAGCATCTATGCTGTGGTCAGAGGCCACAGCCGGAGACAAAAATAGCATTTCATCCACACGAGACTTGCTCATTGTTTTGTTTTGTTTTCAATGGAATGAGATGAAACAGCTGCCTCAGATTTGAAGCCATTATGTAGTGGGGTGGAATGCTCCTTGAAAGACCAGGATTCTACTCTGAGTGGCATTGTGAAAACAGACAAAGGGCAGGAGACGGTTTGAGGGAAGAGTTGGAGGAGTCCCCCTGTAGAGGCGAGAGTCAGGAGGAGGATGAAGCAGGGAACAAGTACTTACTGACTCTTGCCTCGTTTCCCTCCATTCTTCACTTCCTGGCACATGCATTAGCAACGACTCCCAAGTCTTGACCAGCTCTCACTGGTTGACCATGAACCGTTTCGTTTGTGGGTCCCACGAGATTTCAAATTCAGGTCATGGTCACGGTCCTCCCGTTGTTTATCGATTTGCTCGAGCGGGCCCAGTCTCCATTGGAGACTTTGTTGTTACTGTGTTTGGCATATCGAATACGTCACGGGTAGCTTGCCAGGCTCTGCTGTGCGGGCGAGATACTCTCGGTAGCTTGCCAGGCTCTCCGAGAGGGGTGGAGGAATTGAACTAGGGTCCGCCATGTTGGCCACTTGTAAGGCAAACGCCCTACCACTGTGCTATCGCTCCAGCCCTTCAAACTCAGATTCAATAGAAAATTGATTTTCTGACTCCTCAGGGGGGTTTAATCAGATGCACCAACATAGCCACTCCAGAGTGTTGCTTTGCCAAAGGAACACCAACTTTTCGGTGGCATGAGTCAATAAAGATTGATTTCTTATCTGCCTGGCAGTACAAAGTGGGTATTCTGGTCAGAATGTGGGGGGAGAGGGGACACTGAAGGGTGGTCCCCAGAGTTAGAGACCTGGGCTCAAGAGAGCGCCTGTCACTTTCACCCTGTGGCTTCCCAGGGGACTCGGAGTCATGATGATAAGAGAGAGAAGAGAGGGCCGAAAGGGTCCACCATGCTTCCATGTGGCATTCCTTCTGGGCACCTCATGGCTGCAAGGGGAACCTAGCAGTGTCTGTACCCCTGTGCCCCGAGAGGGAGCACTGTGCACCTCTCGGTGCAGACTGACTACTGTTCACACTTTCCCATCCTCCCGATGTTGAAGCTCTTTTTCCAGCATTACATTGTGACTTGGTTCCCTCTTCTATAAAAAGGGCAAACAAAAGTTTCACTTCTCAGACGTGATAAAAATCGAGAAAATCTCTGTAAATCAACTAGACTGTGCTCGCTTGGGACTGATGCTCAAAAGTTGGCTTACCTACCTAATTAAAAAAAAAATCCACATATTTGGGGCCAGAGAGATAGTACAGAGGGAAGGGCACATGCCTTGCATGTGGCAGACCCAGGTTGAGCTTTATGGTCCCCCAAGCCTCTTCAGGAGTTATTCTTGAGCACAGAACCTGGAGCATGGTCTAAAAAGAATGAATAAAATTAAATAATGCATCTGTTCCTATATAAAAATCTCTTTAAAACAGAAAGAATAGATGCTCCTGATCAAAACACATGAATTTGAATTTTTTTTTAAAAAGAAGAAACAGGGGCTATAGAGATAATACACATGTGCGGAGACCCAGTTCATTGAGGGCCCCTCTGGCCCTGGGGGGACAGTGTATGCTCGTGGCCATCCCATTCGTGTTCCTTATTCTTAGGGAATAGGAGAACTTTCTTTTTTTTTTTTTTTTTTTTTTTTCCCCCTTTATTTTATTTTATTTTTTTTAAAGTTGTAGATTTACAATTTTTTGTGCTTTGGTTTCAATTATACAATGATCAGATACCCATCCCTCCACCAGTGCCCATTTTCCACCACCATGGATAATATCCCTCCCACCCCCATCCCCCCATCCCCCCGTCTCTGTGGCAGGGCAATCCCCTGTGTTCTCTCTCTCTGGAATAGGAGAACTTTCTAAGGATACACAGAAAACACTGGTATCTTCTAAATTCCAGACTCACATTTCCCACATACAGACTTCCCTAAAATTCATCTGCTGGGCACTGAGTGGCTCAGGGACCCATTCCAGAGGGGAAGAGGGTCTCCTTCCGGGGTGTCCACTCTGGGCAGCCAGCCCTTAAGAGCAGGAGGTTCTAATCACCCCCTCTACTTGCCAAGCATGTGGCTCAGACCCAGAGCGGACAGCTGAGCTGGCAAGGGTCCTTGGCGTTCATATGTGGAAATGGAGTCTAAGATTAAGGAGTCAAGTGAGCTTAGAAGTGGGTAGGGGTCTGCTGTCAGCGAGAGAGGATGGTGCCATGTGACAAGGAGACAGGGACCTATAGGACGAATACCAGATGTTTTCTTTTTTTTTTCTTTTTGGATCACCCAGCAATGCACAGGGGTTACTCCTGGCTCTGCACTCAGGAATTACTCCTGGCAGTGTTCTGGGGACCACATGGGATGCTGGGCATCAAACCCATGTTGGCCACGTGCAAGGCGAATGCCCTACCTGCTGTGCTATTGCTCCAGGCCCCCAGACGCTTTCTAATGAGATGTTTGTCCTATTCTAGAAATAGGTTTCCCTGCTATAAAGGCAATTCCAGGTAATGCTCTGAATTCTGAGCAGGACCTCCTGTTTTCTTCCTGGCTCTCAAGGACCCCTCCTAGCAGGGTGCAGAGAACCACTGTGGTGCCAGCGGTTGAAGCTGAGTCAGCTGCATGCAAAGCAAGTGCTTTATTGGCTGTACTATCGGCGCCCCCAAAAATGATGTTTTTGTAAATAAGGAGTAGGATCACAAAGATGACAATGAGGTCTGAAGCGCAGGTTTTGCATGTGGGAATTGCAGGTTAGATTCCTGGCACTGCGGGCTGCCTGGAACAGTACAATATTTCCCCACACCCAAATATACTATGTGGCTGTCTTTTATTAGCACTGTAATCAACTCTCCAGAATTCACACTTATGAATCTGGACACACAAATTCAGTAGGTGATAAAGTCGTGTTAGCTGTAAAATCTGAAGTTATAATCCGTGGGCACTGAACATATTCATCCCTCAGTACTGAGTGTTCAATGCCATTTTATCTAGTGCTCATAATATGAATACAGGCTGGGAAACTTATTCTAAAAAAAATGAGTGTATAAAGTGGGACCCCTTTATTGGCACCAAGTCATGCTATTTTTAAGTACAACAAAGTCAGTGATGGGAAATCTGGAAAAGGCAGATATCCTTCTGGAATGTACTTTTCCTTCGGGGTAGAGTTGCTGAAATACTGGCTCCGTTTTGCCTTGGCAATGAATTGTACAGTGGGAGAGGTTAATAAATGCAGCGCCAATTAAAAAAATCCTCCTAGGGGGCAGAGATACGGCTCAGTGGTAGAGCATATGTCTTGCATATATGAGTTCCTGGGTTAGATCCCTGGCACTGCAAGAAAAAAATTCCTTTGAGAAAAAAAAAAAGGCATGAACCATGATGCCTTTGGGGTTATGTTACAAATGAACTAATTGGACTTATTCCTGATGGGGGAAAAAAAAGAAAAGAAAAGGGAAAAAGGAACTGCAATCAATGTTTGGTTGAATTTACATCTCAGAACCATCTTGATTAACCCTTCTCATGCGCAGCTGTCAGAGCCAGCATCAGAAAACCCCAAAGCATTCCACATTTGTCATTTTTCAGCAGGCATCATTCTATAGCTGGGAGACGGTGGATGGAAGGACAATCCTCCAGCAAACCTTCAAGAGGATTTTAATTCTTCGAGGCAGCTGGTTAAAAAAAAAATGGAAGTAGAAAATTGAAAACACACAGTGGTATGTATGTTTGGAGTCTCGATAAACTTTCCCATGCAAGCAGCTCTTCCCGCTGTCCACTGTCGCGGAGCAGATACTGGCCAGCTGAGATAGCGGGCAAGCTCCGGGGTGAAAATCCGTCTGTGACTTCTTGCTCCCCGGAATGGGTCCAGCTGGGGACCATCCTTGCAGGAGGGGCGGTTCACCCCTTCCAAGAATTTCGCTCCTCTCCCTCCACCCCTCCCCTGGAGACTTCACTCGCTGCTATGGGAAAGAGCCACTTTGACAGGATCTCAGGGACCCCCCAGCGCAGCTCTGTGACAATGACACACAGTCCTTCTTCCCATCCCTCCCCAGTGCGTCTCACTGGCTCCGTTCCATTCCAAGGACCCAGAAGTGAAAGGAGAATCAGTGGACCCAGTTGGCCCCAGTGTGAAGGCGGTCCAGCTTGAAGAGAAGAATTTGTCTCCTTTGCACAGGAGGCAGGCTGGGAGCCTCAGTAGTTAGGTCAGGATATTCCCGAGCTGTTGCTTATGAAGGTTTTCAGCTTATTCATTTCCCTGGTAATGGTTGTGTCTTCAAAGTCTTGTGTGTGTGTGTGTGTGTGTGTGTGTGTGTGTGGCCACACCCAGTGTCGCTCAGGGGTTACTCCTGGCTCTGTACTCAGGGGGTTACTCCTGGAGGTGCTTGGAGCCACTGTGGTGCTGGGGATTGAGCCAAGTTTGGCCACAGACAAGAGCCTTACCCATTGTACTATCTTTCTGGCCCCTCTCTCTCTGTCATTCCCATTTAAGGGTTGATGGACCCAAGAAGACTGCATCTCTTGCTTTGTTTTATTCTCTATAAAATAGACTCTAATTCATTCAAACAGTTCAGAATTTCAGGGGGAGAGCTTAGCACCTCTCTCCACAGTGGGGTTCCCCACCCAAACACTCTCTGCCCACACACTCAGGGTCTCTGCTTCTTTGTGGTGATGTCCTGGGGCCGAGAACACAGTCCTGCACCCAGGAGATGAGAGGGGAACATTAAGAGTTATTTGTTGAGATGTAGATGCTGGATGATAACAATAAAGGCTAAAATCACTCTGTGCCTCCTTTATTCATTAAATATCGACACATTTAAAATATGAGCATGCTGAGAATTTGGTTTGGTGAACTTAACACACCACAACAGGAATTCCCCCTGCCCTTTTTGGGGTGTGTGAGTCACAGTCCTTTTTGCCTCATCACAGAGGGGCTCAGGGCTTGTTTCTGGCTCTGTGATTAGGGGTCTCTCCAGAAGGGACTTAGGGGTCCATATTTAGCACCAGTGATGGAGTCAGGGCAACAGCATGCAAAGCCAGCACCCTAATCCTGTTCTGTCCTAACTTAAGACAGACATGTTTGAGCCTTTCAGTGTCTGAAACGCTCCCCGGGGTCTGGCTTGCATTTTGCCCTTTGTGGAAAAGGATAGACAATGTGTTCCTCATGAGATTCAAGTCCGGGAGCTTGATTTTAACGCTCCCTCTCCCAACCCCTCACAGACCAGAGCAGCTCTCCGAGGGGTTCCTCTTCCCCACACTGGGCTCACTTTCTAAAATACAGAGGTTGAGAAGTGAGGGGGGTATGTCAGGAGTTCTGACTCCTCACATCTGTCCTGTCTTGCCAGAAGAGAACTGTCTCAGACTCAGCCTTGGATGGTTCATGAAAGCCCAATGTCAGGCCTTGAATGAGATGCAAAGGGAATTATCATAGGTACCGGGGCATGTCCTCAACCTGCCTCTTTCATTGAATGGTGTGCAGGGTGCAAGTTGCATCAAAATTGTCGTTTTCATTTCGACCAGCCCTGCGCAGTCCTTCTCGGCAGCAAGATTCCCACCAGAGCTGCACTGTGCAAAGCCATCTCTTCCGACAGAGACTCCTCCCCCCTTTGGGAGCCGGGGGACCCCAGGCAGGGAGTCCTAACCTCCAGCATGATTCCCAGCACCCTTCCCTGCCTGCAGCTATGTGAACTCAGGCGAGGATGTGACCTTCGGGGACTAGAGCGAATTTATCTGTGAATTCACACTGGCTTCCTGCCTCCTGAGGGTGCCAGAAGGGGACCGCGAGGCTGTTCAGAGCGTGTGGGTAGCCTCTGTGAGTCGTCTGTGCCTGGAGAAAATGATCTCATAGGAAGAGCGTCCTTGTTTCATGTTCTCGGGCCCCGATCTGCCTCGCTGGGCCTCTGGATAGTTTTCAAAGCAAACAGAAAACTCTGAACTGAACTCAGTGAGGATGAGCCCCATCTTGTTGCTGGAGGTTTGGGGGGTGTCATGCTAGTGCCAGGGAGGGGCGGGGAAGGGAAGTGCTATTGGGAGACTTGTCTGCACAGAGACCGCAGCAGAAGCACTCCTGGGGAGATTAGCAAGAGGATGGAAAGTTCTAGAAGGGAGTACCTGGGGGTCATGCTCTTTTTTTTTTAAATGTTATACTTAAATTTATTTCCTTTTTAAAAATTTTATTTTATTTTTATAAAGTAGTTCACAATATTTGATTACATTAATATTCAAACACCACCATTATACCTTCCTACCACTACGTTCTGGATATTTCCATCCCCAACCCCAACCCCTGCCCCAAATCAGAAACAAAGTCATTTATTTTGTATTGTTTGTTATGAATAAACCGCTGAAAATGCAGTCATGCCCTTATACCAGCATCTTTGCTTCTTTGTGTTCTGATGAAAGAACCAGGTTCCCCTTTTCCTTTAGGACGTATTAAGACACTCTGGAGGGTTCTTGGGAGGGTTTAGAGTCCAGTGACTGTGAGTCAGACAGTGTCGGGCACTGCCCCAGTCATTCATCTGACCCTCCCACACGGAGTTGGGAGCACCTTATGTGGCACTGGGGAGAGAATCCAGTTCAGCCACGTGACTCGTTCCTTCTCTATACAATGAGGATGAAAAGAGAATCTCTTGCAGAGTAGCAGTATCCTTGCTCAGAGGATGATTTAAAATCATGTGGTTCACAGGAAGCAACAAGCAAACGCTAGCGGTTGTAAACACTGGGGTTTGATGATGTTCATCTGGAGACTGTTTTCTTTTTGTTTCCTTGCTTTTTTTCCTTTTTTGGGTGACACCTGGCGATGCTCAGGGGTTACTTCTAGCTCTGCACTCAGGAATCACTCCTGGCAGTGCTCGGGGGACCATATGGGATGCTGGGAATCGAACCCGGGTCGGCCTCATGCAAGGCAAATGCCCAACCCCCTACACTGTACTATTGCTCCAGCCCCTTCACCTGGAGACTGTTGGCCAGGACTCTAAACCCAGTTTACAGCACCCCAAGCAACATCTCTGACGAACACCTGCTCAATGATTGTTACTTGTCTTTGTTTTTTGCTTTTTGGGTCACACCCAGTGATGCTCAGGGATTACTCCTGGCTATGCTTGGGGGACTGTATGGGATGCTGGGGATCAAACCCAGGTTGACCGCATGCAAGGCAAGCGCCCTCCCTGCTGTACTATCGCTCCTGCCCCTCAATGATTGTTATTGACGAATTGCGTGTCCGTCCTTTCATAACTTCCAAATTCATATGCTAAAGCCCTACCCAGTGTCACTCTGTTTAGAGAGAGGCCCTTTATGGTGGGTGGGGGCATCATTAGGGATCACTGAGATTAAAAGGGGAGGGCTGTAACCCAATAGCTCTGATGTCCTATAAAAGGGAGACGCCCCCTGAGATTTTCCTTTTCCCACGAGGACCTGGAAAGACCACCCCAAACAATACTCTAGTGGTGCCTTGGTGTGCGACTTCCAGCCTCAAGACGTGAGAGCGAACAAATGTCTAAGGTTTGAGCTCCCCGTCCCCCAGCCCCCAGAGTTCTGTGTAGGGCTGCCAGAGCGAACACAATGACATTTTGAAAAATTCCTCATTTGCATATTTAATGGGCAACAAATTAACAGTACTGACGCAGCCCTAGATGCCCCTCGCCCACCCTTTAGTTGTTGTATGAGAGTCTGGAATCCACCAAGGTGTGTGTATATGGGAATGGTGGTGGTGGACAGGACACAGATGCTGAGAGAACCACTGTCTACTTGATTCCTTAGTGATGATAATTTTTTTTTTTTGCTTTTTGGGTCACACCCAGTGATGCACAGGGGTTACTCCTGGCTCTGCACTCAGGAATCACCCCTGGCGGTGCTCAGGGGACCACATGGGATGCTGGAAATTGAACCCGGGTTGGCCGCGTGCAAGGCAAAGGCCCTACCCGCTGTGCTATTGCTCCAGCCCCAGTGAT
Organism: Sorex fumeus; assembly: GCF_029834395.1. Classification (NCBI taxonomy): domain Eukaryota; kingdom Metazoa; phylum Chordata; class Mammalia; order Eulipotyphla; family Soricidae; genus Sorex; species Sorex fumeus. Next base: position 11,485,747 of record NW_026606083.1, on the reverse strand, counting down.
AATAATTTTTTTAAAAATTAATTTATTAAACACTTTTCCCGCTTTATTTAACACCATGGTTTATAAATTGTTCATGATGATTTGTTCTAGGCATTCAATATTCCAACCCCAATCCCACCACCACTGTCACCTTCCCTCCACCATTGTCTCCATGATTTTTTTTTTTTAATAATCAACTGTATTAAGGACCTAGCTGGACTATGGGGTGCTCTGGGATTCATTCCAGACCCCATGGAGGAAGGTTATGTCCACTCTTCCTTTTGGTCCATCCCTGAGGATTTGTTTCTGGTTTACACTTGGCAGTTCTCAGATCTTACTCCTGGCTCTGTGCTCAGGGATCACTCTGGCAGTGCTCAGGGGACCATATAGGGTACCGGGAGTCAAACCCTGTTGGACCTGCTGAATGATCTCTTCGAACCCATCAGATCTGAGGATTTAGTGAAAACTGTCTCCTGGCCCTGGGGCACTTGGTGTGGGTGTGTCAAGTGGGGCAGCCCTGATGGAAACAGTCAGGGAAGTCTTGAAGATTTTCAGGGGGATGGCGTTTGAACCATACTGGGTGGTACTCAGGGATTACTCCTGTACTATTCTTGTACTATTTCTTGTACTATTTGTACTATTTCTTGTACTATTCTTGTACCATTTCTCCGGCCACACTAAGAAGTTTTTTAAAAAGAAATTAATATAATCTAAGCAATATCATTCAGGTACTTACACAAAGGACACACACACATCCCTTATTTAAGATTTTATTTGCACCCTGAATTCACAGTGGTTTATTCACAAGAGCCAAGACATAGAACCTGTCGACATGACCATCCACAGATGATGACACAGCAGCTGTCCACTCAGTGGAACAGTATGCTGCTGTTGAAAGGGAAAGAATTGTGCCTTTTTGGGACATGAGGAATGGATTGGGAGATTATGGTGAATGCAATTAGTCAAATTTCTCTTGGGTTTCATTTAAATGTGGTTTCACTCAAAGATGGAATATGAATTCTGAAAGCAAACAAACTCGCAAGAAACAAAAGTAACTGCTGGACTCATTGAAATTATGGTGGTGATGAGAAAGGGGTGAGGTGGAAAGAATGGGGGGAGTGAGGTAGGAGGGATGGGGAGAGGAAGGGCTGAGATAGAAGGGGGAAGAGGTCCTTGAGGGGGGACAGCACTGGCACTGAAGTAGCAGATACAGTGAATTTGATACTGTACAAGGCGCTAAAATTGAGCCCTAAAATTCTACAACATTGTCAATGAATGATAAATCAATAAGGAAAAGGGAAAACGCCCAAAAGGAAGCACAGGGCCAGACAGGACAGGCTGGGGTGCTGTCTTGCATGAAGATAACCGAGTTCAACTATTGATACCTTCTGCCGTCCTCTGAGCACCAACAGGAATGATCCCTGAGTACTGCCAAGTGTGGCCCCCAAACTGAAACAAACAACTAAATTGAGTTTGGGGGGCAGAACAGAGCTGCTGGGGCACATGTTTTGCGTGTGGAAGTCCTGGGTACTGCACTGAGTATCTTCCTCCAAGCACCTACTGGTGTGCCCCCCAAACCATAACCACCATCCCCTTGCTCCTCGTGGTGAAGAACTTGGGTCTTGTGAAAAGCCGTTGGGGACTTCCTTCTGAATTCACATCTTGGGTAGGAACTAGTCTAAGCGGCAACTTTAGAAAAACCAGATCAAAAATGGTTCTTGGCATCTTTTGTTATATTAGAGAGAGAAAGACAGAGATAGAAACTTTCAATAGCCCCAAAAATGTTTTGGATCACGTGGGCTTCCAGGTCATCTGTGAGAAGGTAGAGGTCAGGTCAGACCAGATTCCCGAGTACTAGGGACACAGAAAAGGTGAGAACTGAGGAGGACCCCTGGAGCTTGGTGGCTATTGCAAGAATGTCTCATGTTTGGAACACAGGACACAGGGGGAACTGGACCAGCAGTGGTGGCAGGAACCCCCACCATCAGTGGAGTGGGAACCCCCCATCATCGGTGGAGCAGAGACTCCCATCATCAGTAGAGCAGAGACCCCCATTATCTGTGGAGCGAGGACCTCCATCATCAGTGGGGCAGAGACCCCCATCATCGTCAGAGTGGGGACCCCCAACATCCATCCCCACTTCAGAGCAAGGGGACCCGTCAGGGGACGCCGGGACAGGGCTGGGCCTCTGCTCGGTGCTTGGGCTTTCTGGCTGCACCCCCCTCCCCGCATTCTCTAAACCCTGAAACCCCTCTGGCCACTGGGCGCTCGGAGGGTCCCTCTGGGCCAGGCCTGGGTCCCCCTTCACTCGGCCCTGGCGCCGCCCCCGCCCGCGCCGCGGGGGGCAGGGCAAGAGGAGCGGCCCCGCCCCCCCAGGGGCCCGGTTAAAGCCGGCGGGCAGGGCCGGGGCGCCGCGAGCGGGGCGTGGGGAGCTCCGGGGGAGCAGTGCGAGCGCCCCAGGCTGCCCTTCCCGGGCCGGCGGCGGCGCTCCGAGATCCACACCGCCGAGGGCGCCCCGCCATGCGCCCCGGCTAGAGCGCCGGACCCGGATCCCGGTCCGGCTCCCTGCCCCGCTCCCCGGTGATCCCCGGCCCGCGCTCCCCTACCCGTGCGCTCTGCCCGACTCCCCCAAACTCCCCGGCCCGGCCCGCGCTCGCCTGGGTCCCCCCGTGCTCGCCGGCCTGTGCGCCCTACCCGGCTCCCCATTGCTCCCCGGCCCGTGCGCCCTGCCCGGTTCCCCTGTGCTCCCCGGCCCGTGCGCCCTGCCCGGCTCCCCTGTGCTCCCCGGCCCGTGCGCCCTGCCCGGCTCCCCTGTGCTCCCCGGCCCGTGCGCTCTGCCTGGCTCCCTGCCCAGTTCCCCGGCCCGTGCTCTCAGACCCGTGCTCCTTGCTCGGCTCCCTGCCCGGATCCCCCGTGCGCTCTGCCTAGCTCCCCGGCCCGTGCGCCCTACCTGGTTCCCCAGTGCTTCTGGGCCCGTGCTCCCTGCCCGGGTCCCCCACCACCCGGCGCGCCCCGGCCCGCGCCCGCCGCCGTCATGCCTCGCCCGCTGCTGCTCGCCGCGCTCTGCCTGCTCGCCGCGGCCCGGGGCTGCCAGCTGCCGTCCGAGTGGAGACCGCTGAGCGAGGGCTGCCGCGCCGAGCTGGCGGAGATCATCGTGTACGCCAAGGTGCTGGCGCTGCACCCCGAGGACCACGGCCTCGCCAACTCCCTGCCCTGGCAGCTCGGGGCCAGCCAGGCCGGCCTCCTCTACGCGGCCGAGGTGGAGCTGCTGTGCGACCAGGCGTGGGGCAGCATGCTCGAGGTGCCCGCCGGCTCCCGCCTCAACCTCACGGGCCTCGGCTACTTCTCGTGCCACTCGCACACCGTGGTGCCCGACGCCGCCTACTTCTTCTTCCTCAGGTGAGCCCGCCCGGTCCCTCGCGCCGCAGAGACCCCGCGCGCCCCTCACTCGGGCTGCAGAATCCTGGGCTGAGCTCCGCGCTTAGCACCCTGAAGAGTTTCCCGGGAAAAAGTCTTTTAAAAAGGCGGGGGATCCGTGGTGGTGGGAAATGGGCACTGGTGGAGGGATGGGTATTTGATCATTGTATAATTGAAACCCAAGCACAAAATTTGTAAGTCTACAGCTGTACCTCATGGTGTCTCACTAATAAAAAGTAAAAAAAAAAAAAAAAAAAAGGGCGGGGTGGGGGCTTCAGGGATCGGAGTGATAGCACAGCAGCTAGGGCACTTGCTTTGCACCGTGGCCCATGCAGTCTACACCCTTGGCATCCCGTTTGTCACCCCTCCCCCCACCCGCCCCCCAGCACCTCCCGGAGTGATTCCGGAGCACCAAGCCAGGAGCGAGCCCTGACATAAGTCATTGCTTTTATTTATTTATTTATTTATTTATTTATTTGCTTTTTGGGTCACACCCTGCAATGCTCAGGGGTTACTCCTGGCTTTGCACTCAGGAATCACTCCTGGCTGTGCTCAGGGGACCATATGGGATGCTGAGAATCGAACCCGGGTGGGTCGCGTGCAAGGCAAACACCTTACCCGCGGTGCTATTGCTCCAGCCACAGTCATTGCAGTTTTGGTTAGATGGTTACAATACCGTCAAAGTTCCTGGAATCCGGGTGCAAAGTTATTGCGCCCCACCCCCATCCCACCAAAGGCCACCTCCTCTCTTCCCTCCATCCCTTATGGGGTGAAGAGATGGTGAGGAAAACTGAGATTGGGTGGCTGTATGTTGTGGGTTTTTTTGAAGGCGGGGGGTGGGGAGACAGAATTTGGGTTTGGGAGTCGGTACACCCTGCGGTGCTCAGGACCTACTCCTGGCTCCGTGCTCAGAGCTCACTCCTGTCCGGGCTCAGGGCATGAAAGCTCCTGCAGGGAATGAAACCTGGATCTGGTCAGTGGCTTGCAAGGCACGCACCCTCCCGGCTGACCTGTGTGTCCAGCCCTCTAATTGGTTTGGAGGAATTCCCGATGCTGAGTCCCAGGAGCCTCATCCTCCTCCCCTGAAAAGCCGGGCTGGTGGAGACCAACTGGAAGTTAAACAGCTGGCACCTTGCGCACGGGGGGCGGGGGAGGGTGCTAGTATCTCCCCCCCACACCAGATGCCCTCACTGGGTGGTGGGAGGCAGGCCCCCTAGCAGATCAGTGGCTGCAGAGGGTGGGAAAGAGCTGCAGGAGCAGACTCTGGGCTCTGTGCTCTGCTGAGGGGAACCAGCAGGAGGCCCTCTCTGACTGGAGCCCCCCCACCCCCACCCCCGAAGCATCCCAAGTTTCAGGAAAATGGGCCAGGTTTGAGGTGGGAACTGAGCTGGACGAGAGAGAGAGAGAGAGAGAGAGAGAGAGAGAGAGAGAGAGAGAGCAGCCAGTGGAACTGGAGAGCCGCCCGCAGCCAACACCGTCTCTAGACGGGACATGGGCAGACGTCCCTGTCCACAGGGGCAGCGAGATCTGGCGGGGGAGGGAAGAGGACTGGAGCTCTGTCTGTGCCTCCCTCCCGCCCTGAGACTTGACATCATCCTGACCAACAATGCAGTCAATCCCACTGAGGGGCCTTCCCAGCTCCTCCGACAACACATGTTTTCCATATTGAAGCCCTTCAGCATTCGTGGCATGCTTTGTCTTGGCTGAGTGCTTTAGTTAGATCTAACCGCATTCTTTTAATTACCAGGGAAGCATCATTTCTAAATAAAGGCAGCATGCGTGGAGACAGCACCTTCCTTGGTACTGTAAACATCACTCAAGTTTTTCTTCTAAATTGGGGCCACACCTGGCAGTGCCGGTGCTCTCTGGGCAGGTGGTGCTGGGGATCCAACCCAGGGATTTGCACCTGGGTGGCTTGTGTTCTACCACTTGAACATCTCCCTGGCTGTTTTTTTCAGACCTTTACGAAGGAGAACCCTGTTCTGAAAGCCTCATTTGGAAAGCTTCATTTCCCGCAATAAAGAACCTAAGTACTTGAGCAGACAGGGTTTTTTTTTCTTTCCCAGTTTATCATGGAACACAGTTTGTCTATGGGGGCTCTGCCAACTCTTTCATCTTTTGCTGTGACATATTACAGCCAAACCATAGTCAGCCTGATTTCCATTTCACAGGACTTTATGGTGGCCATAAAGTGTGTTAACAGCAGCGTTTAAATCCTTCCTCCTGTGTGATCCTGGGGCCCACTGAGAAAAGCAGAGATCCTGGTCAGTGTGAGGGCAGCGAGGAGGGGGGAGAGCCATGGGCTGAACTGTATCTTCCATCTCTCCTTTTCCTGCCTTCTTTATCTTTGTACAAACAATTCACAGAGAGCTCCGCAAAAAACACTCTAAGGTCCGTCCGCGCTCTCTTCCAAGCAAGAACTTCATTCATTCCATTCCCTACTGCAGTCAGTACGCCACCACAGACAGTGCCTTTCTCATCTTCTTTTTGTTGTTGTTGTTTGCTTTTTGGGTCACAACCAGCGATGCTCAGGGGTCACTCCTGGCTCTGCACTCATGAATTACTCCTGGCAGTTCTGTGGAGACCATATGGGATGCCGGGGGTCGAACCTGGGTCAGCTGCGTGCAAGGCAAGTGCCCTACCCACTGGACTATTGCTCCGGCCCCTCTCATCTTTTTTGGTTTGGTTTTGGGGCCTCACCTGGCTGTATCCGGGGCTTGCTCCTGGCTCTGAGTTCAGGAATTACTCCTGGTGGGCCCAGGGGACCAAACCCAGGCTGGTCACATGTAGGGCAGGAGCGCTGTCCACTGTGCCGTGCCTCTGGCCTTCAGCCTCGTTTAATAGACTGGGACTTGGAGCACTGAAGGACTCATTTCCTGTTAAACTGAGCATAAGTGACAATGGCAGTATTTGAACATGGGTCACTCCCTCTGACCTTCCTTTCTCTGGGAAATAGGGACACTTCGAAAGGGAGCCCTCTTGAGAGCTAGTGAGACGCATGCCCAGACACGCTCTCCGCCGACTTGAACCAAATTCACCTTTTTTGAAGACATTAAGGACAAACTGGTAGTGTGAGGCAGAGAAACCGGTTGTGTTCCTCTTGAAAGCATGTTGTGAACCCCTTGCACGTCTGTTCCAACCATGTGTAACTGTCACTATCCGCAGCCCTTGATCGGACCTAGCACAGCCCCTGAATGTCCCCTCTACATCTTGCCTCCTTCCTGTCTCCTCTTAGGATGGATGAAAATTATAACCTCTTGCCTCACGGTGTCAATTTCCAAGATGCCATTTTCCCCGACACTCAAGAGAACAGAAGGATGTTTTCCAGCCTTTTCCAGTTCTCCAACTGTTCCCAAGGACAGCAGCTGGTACCCTTCTCCAGTGACTGGGAGATCCAGGAGGACAACAGGGTAAGAAAGGGCTGTGCTCTGTGCCACAGTCACAAGAACAGCCCAGCCTCACCTTGGACTCGAACTCTTCCAAAAGGCCGATGTAGGCTTCTTTCCCTCCCAGCACTGATAAAACATGACTTAGAGGAGCTGGAGTGATAGCATAGCAGGTAGGGCGTTTGCCTTGCATGCAGCCGACCCGGGTTTGATTCCCAGCATCCCATATGATCCCCCGAGCACCGCCAGGAGTAATTCCTGAGTGCGTGAGCCAGGAGTAACCCCTGTGCATCACTGGGTGTGACCTAAAAAGAAAAAAACAATAACAAAAAAACATGACTCATAAATCTCAACACTTCCCTGTGTAGTTTGGGGTTCTTCATAAAGTGAGGGATCAGATGGATGAGCGTTGATTAAAGTGCTTCTCATTTTTTCTTGAAAATGGGATCATGGGGGTATGGTGCCGCCAGCAGGTCAATCTGTAGCTGTGAGGCGAGTGTATCAGCAGCCTGATGGCACCTTCAGACTTCCAGATACCCCCAAATTGCTGCTGTGCCTTTGGCCAGACCCCAAACACGTGGGGCAAAGTTTACCAAGAAAGTAAATGGCCAAAAGTTAGGTATGTGGGAGACACACCTACAAACCACCTCTGTCTCAGCTATATGATTGGAGGCATGGCCTCTCTGGTTCCTGATCCTACTGCTTAAGGGCCATGATCCCAGAGACTGAGAAACAAATCTTGAAACCCAATGGCTTTTGGCAGAAATGCATCTGGTCCCTGCAGTAGATTACCGGTGCCAGGGTACCCAAGGTGGAAAAGGTTTCGTGCCTTGGCCTGTTCCCTCTGGGGACCTGGTGGCCGTCATCCTTCAGAGGTCACTGGACAGTCAGGTTTGGGCTCACAGTGACAAGACATGTGGGGCCGCACGGGATGGGAGTGGAGCTGGCCCTTTCCTCCCCGTCCCAAGGAGACCGCAAGTTGCCGCCCATGAATGGCCTCTCTGGCTCCTGATCAAGCTGCTTAATGGCCATGATCCCAGAGACTCAGGAACAAATATCGGAACCCAGCAGGTTTTGGCAGAAATCCCTCCAGATTGAAGTGTTTAAATTTTGGAATTTCAAAATCACGTGGTCACTACTGCAGCCACACAATATCATATGTTATTCATAACCAGGCAATAGAAAAAAAAATGTTTACTGTTGCCTTTTCGGCAGATTTGAGTGTTGGGGTAAAATCCCAAATAATAATGGTGGGTATGGTGTCAAAATACTGAATTTGATCAAAGTAGGAGAGAATAATGTGGAAATCATCTGCCCCACAGGTAAGGGAAGGGTGTGGGATGGGGGTATACTAGGGTTTTTGGTGGTGGAGAATGGGTACTGGTGAAGGTATGTGTGTTTCATTGAGACTTAAACCTGAAAGCTTTGTAACTGTTCTCACGGTGATTCAATAAATAAAATTATTGACTTATAAAAAATGAAAAAAAAAGGAAATGGGATCATAGTGGCATCTGCATCAGAGGGATGCTGCAGTATAATTTAACCATGCTAACCAAGATGTAACTATGTCATGCCCTTAGCATCACACTTGATACAGGAAACCATGGTGTGTGGGGACCTTTGGGTCACAGCTACGTCAAATATTGGGCTTGTAGGAATTTTCTAGGAGGAAATTAAAAATCCTCCAGGAACTGAAGTCACTTCCTAGCTTACACTTTCATGATCCTTAATAAAGGTCAGTTCCTTGAGACAGAAAGGTCAGAGCAGTTGTGGAATGTAAAGGTCAGGATGTCCAGGGTATAAAAATATGAAATGGATCTTCCCAAGTGGAGCAGACAGCAGCTGTGGGGGCACCGGGGAGGAAGCATAGTGGAGCTGGGGTGATTGTGGAGCCCCTATTTTGGGAAGCCAGAAGGGGAGAGAGTCCACCTGAAAGCGCTTAGGGCAGGTGGCAGCGTGCTGGGCTGTTCTGATGGGGCCTGTGGGACTTTGTGGGTTCAGGAGCCAAATTGCATAGGCGGGTTCCTTGTTTCATCAGATGAGAAAGGCTGGGGTTTTGTGGGGGGCAGCGTCTTCTCCTTTAGGGGTTGTTGGCTTAGAGGAGGTGCTTTGTTCTCTCACATTCCTTAATCGGATACCCATTGCACCTGAGCATGTGCCAAAACTGGTCTCCCCAGGGGCAGGAATATCCAACAAAGGGAGATCTTGTTCTTCCGTCCTTCACATTTACCAAGACGTTCCTGGGCTGGAGCAGTAGCACAGCGGGGAGGGTGTTTGCCTTGCACTAGGTGACCCAGGTTTGTTCCCGGCATCCATAGGGTCTCCTGAGCACCGCCAGGAGTAATTCCTGAGTGCAGAGCATCTCTGCGGGTGACCTAACACCCCCCCCCAAAAAAAAGGGAAAGAAAAGAAGTTCCTTCTTCTATTTGTTCTGTGGGAGTTCTAGATTTCTCTAAGCCTGTCCATGATTTACCAGAATTTTCTGGATGCCTGTGTTTTTTTTTTTAATGTAGGAGTATTGCTATTTATTCAGCCATTGATTAGGCTGATTGAATTGGGCATGAACTCCACCTTACTTTTTTTTTCTTTTTTATAAATTTATTTATTGAACCACCATGAGAGCAGTTACAAAGCTTTCGGGTTTAAGTCTCAGTCATATAATGATGAAACACCCGTCCCTTCACCATTGCCCATTTTCCATCACCAAAAACCCCAGTATACGCTCTATCCCACACCCTCCCTCTACCTGTGGCAGATGATTTTCACATTACTCTCTCTCTACTTTGATTTCATTCAATATTTTGACCCCAGACCCACCATTATTATTTGGTATTTTATCCCAACACTCAGATCTGCCGAAAAGGCAACCATAGACAATTTGCTTTCTATTGCTGATTATGAATAACATATGATGTTGTGTGGTCACAGTAGTGGCCATGTGATTTTGGAATTCCGAAATTTTAACAATTGAATCTGGAGGAATTTCTGCCAAAACCTGCTGGGTTCCGAGATTTGTTCCTGAGTCTCTGGGACCATGGCTGTTAAGCAGCTTGATCAGGAGCCAGAGAGGCCAGCCATTCATGGGCAGTGACTCGGTGTCTTGTTGGGGAGGGAAGGAAAGGGCCGGCACCACCCCCATCCCATGAAGCCCCGTGTGTCTCATTACTGCAGGTCCAAACCTGACTGTCCAATGGCCTCTGGAGGATGGCGGCCACCAAGTCGCCAGGGGGAACAGGCCAAGGCATGAAACCTATTCCCACTTGGGGTGGCCTGGTGCCGGTAACCTACTATGGGGACAAGACACATTTCTGCCTAAAGTTGCTGGGTTCCAAGGTTTGTTTCTGAGTCTCTGGGATCCTGGCCATTAGCAGCTTGATCAGGAGCCAGAGATGCCAACCCTGGGAGGCAACTGGGGGTCTTGTTGGGGTGGGGAGGAAAGGGCCGGCTCCACCCCCATCCCATGAGGCCCCACGTGTCTTGTCACTGTGAGCCCAAACCTGACTTGCCTCTGGAGGATGGCAGCCACCGGGCCTCCAGGAGGAACAGGCCAAGGCACGAAACCTATTCCCACTGGGATGGTCTGGCACCAGTAAACTACTGCAGGGACCATATACATTTCTGCCAAAAGCCGCTGGGTTTCGAGATTTGTTTCTGAGTCTCTGGGATCATGACTATTAAGCAGTTTGATCAGGAACAGGAGGCCTTGCCTCCAATTATAAGCTGAACCAGAGGTGGTTTGTGGGTGTGTTCCCCACATACCTAACTTTTGGCTGTTTGCTTTCTTGATAAACTTGGCCCCAAGTTGTTGGGGTCTGGCCAAAGGCACAGCAGCAATTTTGGGGTATCTAGAAGTCTGAAGGCACCATTAGGTTGCTGATGCACTCACCTCACAGGTAGAGATTGACCTGTTGGCAGCACCATACCCCTGCGGATGCCTGTGTTTTATATAGTTCGTTCCCAAGCTGTTTCCAGCAAGTGTCTCTTCCCTCCCCCATTTTTTCCTCGAGACCCCTTCTCCCCATTGTCCCCCCCACCCCCATGCTAACACCTCCTGGGAATTGAACCAGCCCATTGGGCTTGAGTACCCTGAGTCATGATCAAACCTTTGGCTTGGCCCTTTTCTTCTCCATGTACCGGGGAGCTTTGCTTTTCATCCAACAATAGATTCCTATCAAGAGATCAGATATTATTCCCAAAATACCTTACAGGCTTAGCCCCCAAACGCTTGCTTCAGCGAAGTAACTTATTCGCCCTGTGGCCACATAATGAAGCTATTAACATTCTCCTGGAATTTGACTTTTCGTGATTTGAGGGAAAAAAAGAAATAGAACAATAGGACCGTGGAGAATTGTTTCAATGTGAAGCAGCAGCTCTATTTCTGGGGGTCAGATGTTGATTTTGAGTGGGGGGTCTACCTTTTTTCCTGGCCAATAATCACCCTGACATAGCCACACTGTTCTAAGGAAGAAGATTATTCCAGGGGCTTCTGGGGAGGAGAACAGGGACTCTGGGGGAGCCTCAATGGTTCCTGCTGGGCCACTCTCCTCATTCTGGAAGTCTCCCCCTCCCTTGGCACCCCTTCCTTGTGCCAGCTGACAACTGTCAGCAGCTCCACAGGAAACCATCCTAGCTCTGACAGGCGAGGAACCATCACAGACAGGCAAGGAACTACTGACAATTTCACACCCGTTTCCTGCACCCCCTGCCTGCCTTCACCTGTGTGGCCTCACCTGGCACTCCTGCACGGCTCAGGAGCCGCAGCTGTCCTGGGAGCTGGGGAATTGGTCCCACTTTTCTCCTTGTTGCTGTTCCAGTAGGAAGGGTGTAAGGAGGCTTAGGACACAGAAACCCCAGGCACACCCAGGGACCACTGCTCTTTGATCACTGCATTTTGCACCCCTTTCTAAGGTCACACGCCCTGGGGTAGACTGCAAATGCTGGGCAGAGTTTCGGGGCCCCCGGCCTCTCTGCCGTTGGCGTCCAGGCTCCGATCACTCAGTAGCCGTGAAGGGCACATTTTGTTCCCCCCCTGGACGTTCTCACTCTCTCACTCTCTGTCCTGGACATCCTAGTAGCTGGGATGCTTGGACAAGGCAGAGGTTAAGAAAGGGGATGGGAGGAAAGCAGTGTAAGGGCGACTTTGAGGAGGGGGGTGTCGGAACCAGCTCCCAGCAGGGGAAGAATCTCCCTCTCTGTGGTTCCAGGCATCCCTTCTTGGCAGGTTGGAAGCAGTTTTGCTTTCAGAGTTGCCGAGAGGTCAGGGGTTACTGAGCAGGCAGGGCCAGTCTTGGTGTCGAAGGGCTTTTGTGGGGTGTCTTGGCAAGCTGAGTAACCCCCAGATATTGGCAGGGCGCCCCCGGCACCAGCCAAGGACGTTATCCCTTCCTCTCTCGCTTCTGAGAGCAGTGAGTTTAACTGTCAAAACAATAGTTGGCTCTTTCCCCCTCTCTGCAGGAACTGTCCTGGGACCGAGGCCCAGACTGACTCTCACTCAGAGTCGTGCATCAGAGAACTGGGATTGCATGGGGTTTGTGTGTGTGTGTGTGTGTGTGTGTGTGTGTGTGTGTGTGCAGTTTCTCTCTCCCCTATTTGGGGTCGGGTAGGAGAGTGGGAAAGCACAAACACTTCTCCAGGCTGCTCCGAAGGAAAGGAGGCAGGTCCTCGAAAGTTCCAGACCGGCACTGACCTGGCTGAAGGTGTGACCTTGACCAGGTCCCCGAGTGGTCTGTAAAACTCATTTTTCCCCTCTATAAAATGGCACCAGAAAGAGAGGAACTGTGTGAGGTTGTTGTAAGGACTTTGCAAACTAGAAAGGGTGGAGGGAGGCCTGATTCCTGTAAACAAATCACTTTGAAATGTGACATACATGGATGTGGTGTGGGGGCTACATCAGGTGTTGCTCAGGGCCGACTCCTCGCTCTGTGCCCAGGAATCACTTCTGGCAGGGCTTGGGGAAGCATGGAGGGTGCCAAGGATTGAACCCAGGTCGGCTGTGAGCAAGGCAAGTGTCTACCTGCTGCATGATTGTTCTGGCCTCTGAAGTATGACGTTACAAGCAACTTTTGGGTTGTTTTTGGTTGATTTGTTTGGTTCTTTTTTTTGGATTCCACCCAGAGGTACTCAGGGCTTACTCCTGGTTCTGAGCTTAGGGATCATTTCTGGCGGTCCTGAGGGACCATATGGGATGCCGAGGGTTGAGCTCAGGCTGGCGGTGTATAAGGCAAGTGTCTTTCGTGCATGTATGTGTGTGTGTTGTGTGTTGTGTGTGTGTGTGTGTGCGTGCACGTGCACACACACAGCACTATCACTCCGGGGTCCCCAGCATTTTTCTTTTGAAACTTAAAGAAGGTACCCACTACTTCCCCTGGAAAGTCCCAAAGCAGCCTATGATCAGGTGGTTTATATCTTCTGTTAGGTTGATGTGGTTTATCACATTAATTTGAGTATTTTAAATCAGCCTCGCATCCCAGGGGCAAATGGTACATAGTTGTGGTATTTAATCTTTTAAATCTGTTGTTGAATTCAGTTTGTTTGTATTTTATTGAGGATTTCTGCATGTTTGTCCAAGACATTTGTCTATAGTTTAATTTCTCTTTTTTTCTGTATTGTCTTTGATATTGAGTCTGACCTCATAAAATGAGGTTGGAAAGACTCTCTACTTTTGTTTCTTTTGGAAGAATTTAATAAGGGTTGGTATTGTTTCTCGACTGGTAGAATTCAGCTGGAAGACATTTGATCTTGGGATTTTCTTTTGGGGGAGTTAAAAATTTCTATATGAATTTTGCCTTATTTGTTATGATTGGATTCCGTTTTTCCATTCTCCTTCTTTTTTAAAAAAATTGGTTTCAGGCTACCCCTTGTGGTGTTCAGGGGCTATTCCTGGCTCTGTGCTCAGGCCTTATCTCTGGTGGTGTGTGGGGAACCATAGTGCTGGGGTTTCCGCCACAGGCAAGGCAAGTGTGCCACCTCCTGTACCATCTGCCTGGCCCCCCAACTTCTTGATTCATAAATTGTATGTTTCTGAGAATGTACCTATTCCTTTTAGATTATTCATCCTTTTCACAGATCTCTTATGATTTTTTTGTTTGTTTTGAGGGCGGTGGGGTGGGGCTTAGTCATATCCCATGGTGCTCAGGAATTACTCCTGGATCTGTGCTCAGGCATTACTCCAACCCAGGAAATGCACCTGGGTTGGCTGTGTGTAAGGCAAGCGCCCTGCCAGCTATACTACTCTCCAGCCCTTGAACTCTTTTTGTTTTGGAAGTACTTGTAGTATTTCCCCTTTTATTTCTGAGTTTGAATTTTTTCTTCTTGATCAACTAAGATTTTATCAAATTTTAATGCCCCCCCAACACTTCTGAGTTTTGTGTTCTTAAATTTTTGTTTTATTTTTGTTTTATTTTGTTTTACCACCTGGCTCTGCACTCAGGAATCACACTTGGTGAACATGGGTGACCAAATGGGATGAACCCAGGTCAGCTTAGTGCAAGGCAAGTACCGTCCTTGCTGTCTTATCTCTCTTGCCCCATTGTGTTTTAAATTTTATGTTCTTTGTTTCTATCCTGATATTTCTTGTTTCCTTCTGTCTGAAAAATTTTAATTTAATTCTCTTTCTAGCTCTTTGTGTATAAAATTAGGTTATTATTTCTATTTCTTTTCATAGTTCTTCTGCCCTTTTTATGTGCCTGTGAGTTCTGTTTTGTGTACATTGATCTATTGATTGTAGGCGATTTAAAAAAAAAAACAGATTAAGAAAGTTTCTTTTTATTCTTAGTTTGCTAAGAATTTTAACCATGAATTGAATTTCATCAAGTGCTTTTATTGCATCTGATATAATCATGGGATTTTTCATTTTTCGTTTCTTCTTAAAGTGAACAACATTGTCAAATATTAGGCAGCCTTTTTGTTCTCAAGATAAGCCTTTTTATATATCGATGGAGTTAAGATTCTCTTGAGTTTCTGATAGTTAATAAATCTATTAAAGATTTCTTTACAGCCACAATTCATAAAGTATATTGATAGGTGGTTTTCTTGTATCTTAAAAAAAAGGGGGGGTCTTGGTACTATTGTCTACCAGAATGAGTTGGAAAGGAAATGACCCTCATTTGCTTTCTCTTTGAGGTGGCATAGAATCCCCCTCAAACAAAATTAAATGTTTGTGCATTAGTCTACTACTGGTGCCTCAGTCTACTATTAGGCGCATCAGATCTTTGTGCATCTGTTTGCTGTTACATGGCTCCAACTCTCTTTGAGTTCTGTGGCTGCTAGTCCAAGTTCATGATGTGGCTCCTTTTTGTCTGCTCCTCGTTTGGTGCCCCTCTTGTTCCTTGTCACACACTCATCCCTCCTATGTCTCTGTGTGTCTTGACTTCTCTAGGTCCTTGTGGGTCAGGGCACAGTCACTCGGCCTCTTAGGAGGCCATGACCCCAAGTGCAGTCACATTCTCTGCTGCCCCATGAGGCTTCCACACAGGGAACACGGTGAAACCCAGTTCTGTCTGAGCATTTGGTCGACTTCACAGGTGCATAATCTGGGCTTGGAGCTCTAGTTTTTCACGGTAAATTTTATTTTATTTTTTTTAATTCCAGTTTTTAAAAATAAATGAGACTAGGACTAGAGTGATAGACAGTGGGTAAAGCACTTGCCTTGCACTTTGACTGACCTGGGTTTGATCCCCGGCAACCCTTGTGGCCCCCCAAGCCCTCCAGAAATGATTCCTGTGCATAGAGCCAGGAGTAATCCCTGAGCACTGCTGGGTGTGACCCTAAAACCAAATAAATAAATAAATAAGTAAATGAGACTATTCAGATGATCTAATTCTTATCACCTGTGCCACTGTGGCAGTAAAAGCCCAAGACTGGCTTTGCATGGGGTTAGGGAAGGGAGCAAAAATCAAGGAAAAGAGAGGAAAATGAAGGGCTGCCCCCTCTGTCTTAGTTCACTGGGCTCCTTCTCTGGGACTCGAGAGAAACAGGAGATTTCTCTGGGAGCTTTTGTTGTATAGTTCCAGGATCCAGCCCCGTTAGGCTTAGATCCCATTGCCTTGAACTGCCTAGCTTTCAGAAAGCTGCTTTTTATGTTCTGTGCAGAGATTTTTATTGTGATCGGTAGGGATGATAGTTTTCAAACTTGTTTTGGGGCCACACCCAGTCGTGCTCTGGGCTTACTCCTGACTCTGCTTAGGGCTTGTTCCTGGAAGGCTTACGGATGGAACCAGGCTAGTTACAAGCATGGCTTAACCCCGTATTATCTTTCCAGCCCCTCAAAGCTATCTTGAGTAAGGACAGTGGAAACTGATATTTTTAATGACTTGGGTCATGAAGGACATCTACGCAGGCATTGGTAGAATATTCTGCAGCGAGGGAAAGAACAGTATGGATTTTCTGATTATTCAAAGCAATTACGAATGGCAGGAGGACTTTTTTATAAGGTCAGAATTGAGTCTTACATGAGTCAAGAAAATCAGAAGTTGAGAGAGGAGTAACAGTCCAAATGGACAGGGCGCTGGCCTTGCATGTGACTGACCTAGGTTCCAATCCACGGCACCCCATATGGTCCCCCGAGTCAAGCCAGGAGTGATCCCTGAGCTCAGAGCTAGGAGTAAGCCCTGAGCTTTGCCAGGTGTGACTCCCAAACAAACAACCCCCCAAAAATAAATACAGAAAGAAAAACAGATTTTTTTTTTGTTTGTACAGATCTTCTCCAAAGTCTTGAAACTATCTGATTTACTATTTCCCTGGAACTTTGCCAAGCAGTGAAGCATATCAACATATGACAAACAGCTTAAATGATTTGTGTAAAGGACAAAGCCATCCCCTACCAACAGAGGAATTGAACTTTGGTTTAAAAAAATATTTGAACACCTGTTAAATATTCTTTTTTACTGTACTGATTCTTCTTTGATACTGTATCAAAGTTTAATATTTTTTTTTATTTTTGGGGTCACACCCGGCGATGCACAGGAGTTACTCCTGGTTCATGCACTCAGAAATCACTCCTGGTGGTGCTCGGGGGACCATATGGGATGCTGGGAATCGAACCTGTGTTGGCTGTGTGCAAGGCAAAGGCCCTACCGGCTGTGCTATTGCTCCAGCCCCTCAGTGATTTTTTTTTTAAAGGTTCAGTTTTATTGTAGAATTTAAAATTGTATCAAGGAACTTTGTGGATATCTATGTGAAAATTTATTCTCTGTCCTTCATTTTGTTTTTGGGTCACCTGGCAAAGCTCAGGACTAACTCCTGTCTCTGTGCTCAGGGAGCACTTCTGGCAGGCCTCAGGGGATTGACCCCGGATCTGCCAAGTATAAGGCAAACACCCAACCCACTTACCATATCTCCAGTCCTCTGTTCTACACTTATTTCTACCATTTTATTATTCTATAATTGGATGGATGGCCCGGGAAATAGTTTAGAGTTATTAATGTTGAGCTTCTGTAGTGTTTGTCAAGAAACGTCCAATTTGTTAATAGGACTACTGACATTGTGAGGAAACCCAGCGTTCAGAATTGTCCGACATGCAGTGACACGTTCTCTCAGATTCTGAGCTGTGCTTGAGAAGCTTGACGTTTCTCGCTGGCAACAGACGCTGTGGGTTGTTTTTCTTGAAGCGACAGCCTGGCTTTATCCACTTTCCAAAGAAAAGTCTGTCAGAGGCTCATGTTTGAGTAACCACAGGCTGCCTGTCATTCACTCTTGCCAGAGCGTTTCACACAAGTCACACATTTCGGTGGAAGCTACACCCATCACTCATTTCCCTGCGTCCCCCCGGGCGTCCCAAGAAACAGGGAGGTACTTTCTGTGACCTGTTTCTGTCTGGCGTGAAAACGGGCCAGGGTCAGGGCTGACTGCGGAATCCTGCTTGCTGCTTTCCTGAAGGCAGCCTCGCGCTTGTCCCCTGTGCCTATGGGGGGCTAAAGCATGTAGGGAGAGTCCCCCCACCAACCCACCCACCCTGGGGGCTACCACGGGCAGGCTGGCTGGCTGCTTCACAGCTGTGCTTGATTGAATGTCAGTATCCTGGTTCTGATGGGATCAGGACCGGATTGGTTCTGCAGAAGTTGGGGTCCAGGGAGGCCCAGGGGACGTCCCACCTGACCAGAGGATGGTGCCAGTGGGCAAACAAAGGGCGCTGGGTCGGGAAACGGTCCCTCCCCCATGCATGCAGAGAATTCAGTGAATTCGTTATTGTTTGTGAGCAGATTTCAACGTGGTAAGAGAGAAGCATCGCTAGGTGGGCGGGAGGGGCCTCGTGCCTGGAGGGGTGTCTCATGTCCATCTGTGCTCAGTCTAACGTGGTGCTTTCCAGCCTCTGCACCTGCAGGCAGCTCTGCAGAACCCGGCTGGAATGCACCGGTCTGAGCATGGCGGGGATCTGAAATGCTCCACTGTGACCCCTTTTCGCCTATAATTTTTTTTATGCGACCTTAGGTATATAGGCCTATAAATCAAAGATGTACTGAGAAGCTATCATAAGGGGATTTTTTTGGTGGGTGTCACACACAGCGATGTTTAGGAGTTACTCCTGTCTTTGCACTCAGGAATTAGTCCTGGTGGTGCTGGGGACCATACAGGATGCCAGGGATTGAACCCGGGTCAGCCTCACGGGTAAGGCAAATGCCCTACCCACTCTACTATCAATCTGGCCCCAGGATTTATTTTATTTCATTCTATTTTTTGGCTTTTTGGGTCACACCCGGCGGTGCTCGGGGGGCCATATGGGATGCCGGGGATCGAACCTGGGTTTGGCCATGTGCAAGGCAAATGCCCTACCTGTGTGCTATCACTCCAGCCCCTGGAATTTCTTTTAAAACAAACTTTAAATAAGTTTTGCATGTTTTCATCCCCTCCGTGGCCCCACCCCCCACCCATTTCAGCCCCGACAGGGTCACAAAGAAACCAGGTCGGGTTGGTGTCATCAGAACGTGTCCAGCACTGGCATAAGTCCAGCTGTGTCTGTTGCTCAGCCGCCCCTAATGGATCTGGGCACATTATTGCAGCTCTGTGAATCATGATCCCGCTGTGGGATTTGGTCCACTGGCTGCATCAGTAAATGATCCGTTTTCATATTGTCCTGATTCATCCTCTCGTTTGGATACTCCGTGACTATTTCCCCAGTGCCTGCCTTGTGGCAAGGACTGCTCTGGAGGCTAAGGGCACAGCAGGGGGTGGCCCCTGGATCATATGCTGACTACTGCCCACTGTCCCCTGCGGCTGTTTCTTGTTTTCTCTCCTGCTTCTTGGTTTCCTCCATTGTTGTTTAGTGGGGGGCGGGGGGGTGCTCTGGCTGTCCTAGAAAGCCACCAAGGAACGGATCAGAAGGAACGTCTATAAAAACACCACGACCACCCACTGTACTTAACAGTCAGTGGCTCCCAGGCAGTTTTTCTTTCTTCCTTCCTTCCTTCCTTCCTTCCTTCCTTCCTTCCTTCCTTCCTTCCTTCCTCTTTCTTTCTTTCTTTCTTTCTTTCTTTCTTTCTTTCTTTCTTTCTTTCACCTTTTGGGTCCTACCTGGTGATGCTCAGTGGTTACTCATGGTTCTGCACTCGAGAACCTGGCGGTGCTTGGGGAACCCTATGGGATACCCAGCCGGCCACACGTGTGAACACACAGTGCATGCGGGTATGGCCTCCAGGCTCACAGCCCTGGGGTGAGCTCCTGAGTGCTTGCCGCCATGCCCAGGGTTCAACACTGTGATTTGTCCCCGTGTTGGTTGCTATCTGGGATGGCTTGTTTCCCCTCTTGGCCTCACCTGACCTCTCCTTCTTCCATTACCAGGGAAACATGCGCATGCCAACAGCCTGCTCCCTTTCCTGGGAACCCCATGTGTAATTCTGTGTATAATTCTGCACTCGAGAATTACTCCTGGGCTGCCCAATGGACCGTCGCTGGGGTCAGATGTGGTAGGAAAGAAGTCACCTTCCCTCCTTCAGAGGCGACAGGATGGAGCTGTCACCTCCGAGTCAGTGATCTGGACAGGACCGTTTCCCCGCTTGAGACTCTGAGCTTGTGCTCAGGGCTCTGTGGGGGGAGGTGTGTGTCGGGGAGGGTGGGGTGTGGTTCCTGGGCTCTCCAGGTTTCTGCTGCTTGAGAGGCAGGCAGGAACTTGAGAACTGTGTGCTCTGATGGTTCACAGGACACGTAGCCAGAAACCCAAGGCAAAATGACAGTCAAGTGCACGTTTTTTCCAGGTTTCACCAGTCCAAGACGTTAGGACATTTCGCGCTGTTTGCTCTGAGCGAGAACCTGCGTGCTGCTGAGTGAGTGTTGTGCTCTCAGACCCAGCGTCCCCCGCAGCATTTCCCTCTGTCCTTGGAGGCAAACAGTGCCCAGGGCAGGGCGGCCTGGCCTGGGCCGATGCTCCTGTATTTGTCCTGCTTCTGGGGCTGGAGGGGGTTGGTGTGTGCTTTGGACAAGCTTGATTGCTTGTACCGATGGGTGTCCTGGGTCACCAGGCCCCTAGGGAGAGGTTTCTGGAAGGCTGGAGAAATCCCTTCTGGGAGAAGGGTGTGGGTTGACAGGGAGGTGTGTGTGTAGGGACTGTCTGCCCTTAAAAAGTGTGTGTGTGTGTGTGTGTGTGTGTGTGTGTGTGTGCGCGCGCGCGCGTGTGCGCACATGTGCGCACACAAGGTCGGCCTTGACCTGAGGGTTCCGGGCCCCCTCCTGAACCCAGCAGCACCCCAGCAGTGCTCATCTGCACAGGATGACTCTCGGGCAGTCCCATGTGTACAGAAATGACCACCTGCCCCCCTGCTGTCAAACAACACACTTCCCAGCCACACAGAAAGAGCTCATAGATGGAAGCGAAGGCTCCTTCCGGCCACAGGAGCAAGACACCTTTCCATTAGCCACAGTTTCTGTCAGCAGAAGTGAGGTGATGCCTTCCCATCCAGTCATACCCGCCTGGGCCTGCCGTGCTCTGGCAGGCCCAGAGAGTGTGTCTGTCCCCTGAGCTCTGGGAGGGCTCACTGCAAGGAAAGAAACAGAGATGGCGGGGCCATTCTGCGGAGACCCTTCCCATCCCTCTGGGCAGCTCTCTTTCGAACGATCACAGCCCCATTTCAGGTGATTACAGCCCTGTCCCTTGAGGGTGATGAGGCTGAGAACCTGCCTAACAGCATGAGCCTTTTATTCCACTTGTGTATGATGGAAGATGAAGGAAATTGTCATAAATTGCTCCCAGGTTAGCACCTGCCATTATAATCTAATACATAGGCGGAAAGTAATTTTTATTTGAAAATGCAACATAACCTCAAATCATTTCTTTCCCGTTCTGATATTATTGACTGACCTCTTTCACATACTCACCTCTTGGCTGCTCATCACAAAGCCCTCAGGGCCGGGATGTCCTTAGGATAAAGTGAATCAGGCCCTGGCTTCAGTCCCAAAGGACCCAGTGACCAGATGTAAAGCAGAATTTTTTTGTTTGCTTTGGGCCAGACCTGGTGATGCTCAGGGGTTACTCCTGGTTCTGCACCCTGGCGGTGCTAGGGGGGTCGTATGGGGTGCCGGGTATTGAGCCTAGGTGGTTCAGGTGTGTGTATAAGATAGATAGATGCGCTATCCACTGTGCTATCACTCCAGCCCCATAAACAGCACCTCCTGCACTTTCTGGCTTTTTCCTCTGATACGCCCCACCCTCCCTCCATCCCCCGTTTTTGTTCCTGCAAAACGGACTGATTCCTTCACACTCTGATTACTTGTCTTGCTTCTGTATTGCGTTTTAGTTCTCAGACTTTCCACACATGTTTCCATGTTTGACATCCAACCCCCACAGCCCCCACTGCACTTGGCACTGTTAGTCCCGTTTTCAGCCTAAAGCAGCCGCTTCGGGCTGCAGGTGAAACACAGCCGTTAGAACCCCCTCCCTTGCATGCGTCAGGCCTGGCTTGGATCCCTGATACCAGAGACAAAACAAGAGCTTCAGAAGTCAATGAACTTTGGGCTGGGGCAATAGCACACTGGGTAAGGCGTTTGCCTTGCACGCGGCCGAACTGGGTTCGATTCCCAGCATCCCATATGGTCCCCTGAGCACTGCCAGGGGTAATTCCTGAGTGCAGACCCAGGAGTAACCCCTATGCATCGCCAGGTGTGACCCAAAAAAGCAAAAAAAAAAAAAAAGGAAGTCTATGAACTTTGGTGGAGGGAAATATGCACTGGTGATAGGTTGAGTGTTGGAACATTATATGATCGAAACCCAATCAGGAACAATCAGTAACTGCATATCTCACTGTGATTAATTAAAAAAAAAAGTCCAGGTTGCTTGCAGTTCCCTCGTGTGGGATTTCATTGGGAAGCATGAATGTGCCAGAGCAGAGTCAGGGGTGTCCTGGGGAGTCCCCCTGGTTGCCAGGGGCATGGAGTTGAAGAGGGTAGAGAAGTTCTGGCAAGGAAGGAGGGGCAGAGCAGGCTCGGCCTGGGTGTGCGGTGCTGCACTTCCCCCCCACCCCCCCCCCTCGCAGGGCCCCGGGCTCCCAGGGGAGCAGATGGGGCCACTCCCCCACAGGGGGCACCTCTTCTCACCCCCAGCACTTCCCTCTCACCAGTTCTGCATCAGCATCCCCGGAGGGCTCCCTGGGCAGACCTGTCTGGGGGGGGGGGGGAGCATGATCCACCTGGTGATGCAGGCAGGTTGGGGGCACACTGTTTGGCCAGAGAGAAAACGGGGTCAAGGTTTTGCTTCACACAGACCCGCACTGCATTGGTGCTGCACCATTGTCCCGCCCTGGGCTCAGGCAGCACCCTAGCCTCAGCACCCTGGCCTCTGCGCCCTGTAGGGAATTCCAGGGAGGGGCCCTGGCTCCCCTCTCCACTGTCTGGGAGCCCCCCAAGAGAAGTAAATGGTCCAGCCATCAGCCGAGTTACTCCAGCCGGAAGCGTGGTCAATTTTGGGCCACTTCCTGGCTTCCCATTTAGCTGCCAGCACCGTCTGCTGAGGGAGGGCCACAGGGCTGGGGGCTGGTGAGACCCTGGAGGGGGCATCAGCTGGACTGAGCAGAGGCCTCTGGACCCGGCTTGTCCCTCTGTCCGTGTGTCGCTCTGGGCTGCCTGGCTCTGCTGCCACTTTCTGACGATAGTCCTTCCAAGTCAAGGGCTTTCCGCTATGCCCAGCAGGGATGTCTGGGTGCTGTGGGCAAACTGTGTGACCCCCAGGAGGGCTCATACACTGCGAGTCATGAGCCCCTCCCCCACATCACCTTTGGCTGCCCCCTGGCCGTGCCTCAGAGCTGTCAGGGCGTACAGGGGCCTGGGGTGTGGACACCTGGATTCCCGGGGTCTCCCCCAGCCCCAGCAGGCCTCAGGGGTCCAGAAACTGGAGTTCCTTCTCCCTGGACATTTGTTCCTCACCTTCTGGAGTTCCTTCTCCCTGGACATTTGTTCCTCACCTTCAGGCCCTGGGTGGGGGTGTGGGGGGACCATCACCCAAGTAAGTCTTGCTTCTGTTTGAGGTATTTTCCCTCCTCTGGAGTTGGAGATTGATAGAAGTGACTTGTCTTGTTTGTGCTCTCTGAAATGCAGAGGGGGTTTCACTTGAAATTGAATAAGAAATTCGAATTCCTCCAGGATTCGAATTCAAATGCAGGAGATTCCTGGGGCCTGGAACAATTGGTGAATTCACTTTATTTGCTGGTGGAAATGATCCTCTTCCGAAGAGTTTTCTGCTAACTGGGGAAAAAAAAAAGAAATTTTTTTTTTAATCAGTGTGTAGCTTAAATCAGCTGGTCTCTCAGAGAGAGAAAGAGAGGGAGAGAGGGAGAGGGAGAGGGAGGGAGGGAGAGAGATTAGGAGAAAGGGGGGGGAGAGAGGGGGAAAGAGGGAGGAAGGAAGGGAGGGAGAGAGGGAGAGAGAGAGAGAGCTGTAGTCAATGCACGCAGGATAGTTTTATTTGGATCATGATTCAAATGAACCAGATTCAAAAAGACATGAAGGTGTAGGAGGTTTGCTAATCTCCAGGAATCGCAGTAACTCTGAGTGTGATTGGGGTGGGGGCGGCAGGAGGTGGGGGGGTGCTTTCACACAGCTCCTCACTGCTGGAGATGCCTGTGGGAGGAGGGGCTGGAAGATCTGGCATCTGGCACTTTCTTTAAGGTCCCCTAAAGAATATGGGTTCTGGACCAGAGTAATAATACAGTGGATTTGATCCCCAGCATCCCATATGGTCCCCCAAGCACTGTCAAAGGTGATTCCTGAGCACAGAACTAGGAGTAAACCCTGAGCATCACCAGGTGAATCCCCCAAACAAAAAGACTTGGAGGGTGATAGTGGGCAGGGCACTTGCCTTTTACAGGCCTACCTGGATAATATCCTCACAATCAATCACAAATCATCCTGTTAATCGTCGATTGCCTCGAGCAGGCCCCAGTAACGTCTCCTTCATCCTAGTCCTGAGATTATATTCAAGGCTCTTTAGGAGAATGAGACCCATCATTGTTACTGGTATTTGGCATATTGGGTACACCACAGGGAGTTTGCCAGACTCTGCCAGACTCTCCTCAATGTCCCTAAAGTCCCTGAGCACTGCCAGGAGTAATTCCTGAGTGCAGAACCAGGATTGAGCCTGGAGCACTGCCTGCTGTGGCCCCCCCAGAAGAAACTGGGGTGTGCGTGCCTGTGGGTGAATTGAGCCAGGGGTGCCATGGGCGGAGGTGGGTCTCTGGGGGCTTGTCTAGAAAAGTTCTTTTATGAGTGTTTGGAAATTTCCATAATAAAACGGTTTGAATTTTTTTAGTTTTTTTTTTTTTATTCCTTTTCTGGGTGGAGATGGGAAAGTGAGCTGGCAAACATGCTGACTGACTTTAGGGGCGTGTGTCTTCCTCTGCTACTAAATCTCAAAATACTTGTTTTCAGAACATGCAAGTGATGGTTTTTATTTCTCTTTCTGATGCCCACAGGGATAATCAGACACACCCTGAGTTTCTCTCTCTCTCTCTCTCTCTCTCTCTCTCTCTCTCTCTCTCTCTCACACACACACACACACACACACACACAGAGCCCCAAGAGAGGGTTCCTGTGTCCCCACTGGTCTGGACCTGGGGGTGTGCTGCCCTCTGACCCCGTGGGAGCTGGAAGGGTCAGAGGAGGCGTTCGACAGGTCCAGGGGCCTCTGGGCTGGCTCATGCCCGGGGATGGCTGGGATGTGGGGAAGATGGCGCCGTGTAGGTGGGAAGGGTGACCTGGGGAACAGCATCAGCAGGGGTCAGTGCCGCTCTGCAGGGTGCTGTGTGGGGCCCACCGGCCCACGGGACTGTGCGGGAAGGAGGAGGTATTGGGGGCTGCGGAGGCACCCATGACTCTGCCTGGCAGCAGCCTTCACCTTGTGAGGATGCGAGGGTTTCTGGAAGCTTCCCAGGAGTGTTTCACGAGCTCATTCCGGCTTCCGGGTCTCCACAACCTCCGGCCCTGAGATCCTGGCATCCAAGGCCACCCGCATGGCAGAGTTGTAGGGCAGGACGGAAGCCCTCGGGGGGCCAGGAAGGGTGTCCCAAACCCCAAGCCCGAAGGCTGTGAAGCCTGGATCCCACTGCTTGGAGCAGAACTCGTTGGCGGAGCAGTTGGCAGTTATTTTTTTTTTTTTAAATTGTAACGAATCACCATGAGATACAGTTACAGACATACAAACTTTCATAATTGTTTTCAAACAATGTTCCAGTACCCTTCCCTCCACCAGTGCCCATTTTCCACCACCATTGGTCCCAGTATCCCTCCCCCCCCACCCCTTCCTACCCCCCACCTCTGTGGCAGACACATTCCCTCTTACTCCTCTCTTCTTCTGGGTGTTATGGTTTGCAATACAGATACTAAGTGGCCATCGTATTTGGTTCATAGCCTACTTTCTGCAGGCATCTCCCATCCCTAGCGAGCCCTCCAACCATCATTCACTTAGAGGTCTCTTCTCCATCCCAGCTGCTTTTTTTTTTGAGATTGGCTTCCAAACCATGGAGCGATCCTCCTGACCCTTCTCTCTACTGTCCTTAAAAACCAGCTCCCGGAACCGCGCGGCCGCATTTGTGGCCGCGCGACATCCTATTATGACATCTCTTATTATATTATCATCTTATTATCTCATTATATCTTATTATCTCATTCCTACTTTGGACAAACTGGCAGGTTACCGAATGTAGACTGCCCACAGGGCAGAGTCTGGCAAACTCCCCGTGGCGTACCCAATATGCCAAATACCAGTAACAATGATGGGTCTCATTCTCCTAAAGAGCCTTGAATATAATCTCAGGGCTAGGATGAAGGAGACATTACTGGGGCCTGCTCGAGGCAATTGACGATTAACAGGATGATTTGTGATTTTTTGTGATGTGACTTTATCTTCCACGAATGAGTGCAGTCCTTCTATGTCTGTCTCTCTCTTTCTGACTCATTTCACTTAGCATGATACTCTCCATGTTGATCCACTTATATGCAAATTTCATGACTTCGTCTTTCCTAACAGCTGCATAGTACTCCATTGTGTAGATGTACCAAAGTTTCTTTAACCAGTTATCTGTTCTCGGGCACTCGGGTTGTTTCCAGATTCTGGCTATTGTAAATAGTGCTGCAATGAACATACAGGTGCAGATGTCGTTTCTACTGTAAGTTGGCTATTATCTGAGACGGGGCCTCTCCTCCCCCCAGCTGCTGGACCAGTCAAGGCCTCCAGGGATTCATGTGACTACCCGGGCCCCCTGAGCTGAGCTGGGGCACCAAGTTACGTGGCCCCCAAAGCATTCCCCAGAGATGTGAGGGGGACGTGCCGGCGGGGTGCACACAGCATCACCTGCTCGGGGGTGTCGCAGGTTTTGTAAACTCCACGCCTGTTTGTATGTGAGGTGGGGGCACCCTGGCGGTGCTTGGGGCTCACTCCTGACTCGGGGATCACTCCTGGAGGGCTCGGGGGACCCCAACTGGCCTGGACGCATGCAAAGCCAGCAACCAACCTGTTGTACACGCGCTCCAACCCCTGCATGCCTCTCAGAGAGACAAGGTCAAGGCACCCCTGGGGGAGGGGCAGAGAGAAAGGGGGTCTGGACCTCCTCTGTGTGCACGTACCTCTCAGCCCTGAACCCTGCGCTGAGAAGTGGGTGACACGGGTCCAGGGAAGGCCCAGCCCTGTGTCAGGGGCTGTGCTAGGACGCAGGTGGGCCAGCTGCCAGCCCTAGGCTGGCATCAGCACAGACACCGCTCGGGGACAGGAGAAGGGCTATGGATGGAGAAAGCTTATGCATCAAAGGGTCACAGGGATGAGAGCGGAATCTGGTTTTCAATCACTGAGCTGCAGGGGCGGGGGGGCTGAGGGCGCCCCTCTCCCCGCCGCCTTGCTCTGGACTGTGGTGCTGCCCTGAGAGCTGTTGAGTGCTGGGGCTGAGTCTGTCACCTGTTCCTGGGTGTCTCGGGCAGGTGATGCTGTAAGAAGGGGGGTTGGAGGCCCCCTGAAGCCTGGGCCCGCAGCTTGCAGTGAAAGCTCCTTGCTTGGAGACCGGCATCCCTCAGTGTGTGAGGACACGTGAGCTGTCTTCTCCCCTCTATTTACATTTTTAAATGAAAACAGGGGCTCCCACGCAGAGCTCCAGGGCCCCTCTGGCCATCCAGTGTGTGTGTGGGGAGAGGGGAGGAGGGGGGTGGGGGGGGGACGGGGCAGGGGGGGAATGAGCCTGGTCAGCACATACCTTTGCGCTCCCCCAGGCTGAGGTCAGAGCTTGGTGTCCCGGGAGGCCCCTGTGACATGCTGCCTGGCCCAGCCACCTCCCGTGTTTCTTGTGCAGGCTCTCCTCCCCAAAGACCCACAGCCCGGGAGTGGAGAGGGAACGGGGTGAGGAGTGTGTGTGCGTGTGTGTGTGTGTGTGTGTACTAATGGGAGTGGGAGAGAGGATGGGGTAAGGAGCTTGCATGTGCGTGGTCTGACATCGAAGTCCCAGGAGATCACAGACACACTTTTATTTCCATGAAGTTCAGGACACTCTAGAGAAGTCACACCCCCAGCCTCAAATCCTGATTCTGCCACGTGATGGGTGAAAGCAGTTTGGTTCTCTAAGGCTCATCATATGGGGCTAAGCTGCCTTTCCTATGACTGTCCTACAAACTCCTCCTGCTCATGCTGCAATTTCCCAGTGTGTGGTGGTGGTGGTGGGCGGCGGCTCTGACCACTGACCCACTGGGTCATGTCCATTGGCAAGGAGAAACAAGACTTTAGACTCTTGTTAAAGTTCCGACACCCGAGGGAGCCCAGGAAGGGAAGCGTGGGCTACTGGGGAGGCGAGAGGGGACTCAGCCCGCTGCTTTGGTGTCCCCAGCTCCTGTGCGCGTCGGTGCAGAAGGCCCTGCTGGACGAGGAGGAGCACGTGAGGACACTGCAGCGCCAGGTGGCAGCGCTGGAGGAGCGCAACCGGCAGCTGCGCGAGCGTGTGCACAGGGTGAAACGCGCGCTGCGCCGGGCCCGCAAGCACGGCCGCCACGCGGCGCTGCTGAGCCAGAAGCTGCGGGAGAAGCTGGAGGCCGCGCGCGCCCCCTACCTGCGGGGCTAGGCATGGCGGGCTCTCCGGGGAGTGCTGGCCGCTGCCCCTCACCCCGGGAGGGCCCTGATGGGGAAGTCTTCAGGGGGGCGCAGCTTCCCAGTCAAGGACGGTCGGCAGTGTCCGTCCTGCTCCAGCACAGCCACTGGTGATCTCCAGCAAGTCCCGAACTCCTGGCCCCAGCTTGACCCCAGCTCACCAGGAGGATGGTGACTTGGCCAGACAGCCCCCGGTGCCTATTAATAAGCTCTGGGAACACCACTTCTCCCTCGAGCCTTTCCCCACAGGAGAGGCAGAGGTGGACAGTGGCTCCCTCTCTGCGGTGAGCACAGGCCATTGGACTAGACGCCTCTCCCTGCTCCCCGAGGCTGAAGTATGAGCTGGACCTGGAGCTGTGTCATCACACTGGGCCTGGACCATTGTTGGCTTACTGCTGCCTTCCTGACTTTCCGAATCCTGGGGCCACTGGCCCGAGATGCTGGGTCCTCTGCAAAGACAGCTCCTCCTTGCCTGCTGGCTCAGGAACCTGACTTCCTCCCCATCCAGACCTTCCTGTCTCTGCTGCGTTATGCAAACGCTTCCCACCCCGGAGACTGGACACTCTCCTTCCACTGCTCCACACAACCAAAGCCCAATATGTGCCCACAGACTTCCTCCATGGGGTTCCCGAGAGCCTCCGTCCTCTTGGCCAATGGCAGCGGGTGTCACATTTCAATGCCACAAAGCCTGGTCCTGGTACACATAAGTCCTGCCTAGAGGGCCAGAATGATGAAGACTCTTGAGGGCACTTGCTCTCAGGCTTCTGCCCCCATTCCCTTGGCCATTCTTTCTCTGACCCGCTCACCAGCACACGTGCTAGCTGCTGCTCCCGACAGCTATGCTCTTGCCCGAGCAGGAGCCCAGCTACCAAGACAGGGACGCTGGGCACAGATGCCTCTGCCCCAGCTCTCCAATAAATACGGCAGCGTTTCAGCCACACCAGCAAGCCCATGTGCTTCTTGGGGGACAGGGGAGTTCCAAGATTTCCAGGTTGGGGCTGGGAAAAAAAAATCAGATTTTTCAGGAGCCGGGGGTAGGGTGCTGGTGGGGGCACGAGCTCCAGTCCCCTCAACTACCCAGTTGGAATGGGTTCCTCCTTCTCTCGGGGTCCCCTCACTCAGCACCCTGCAGGCAAGTTGAGTCAGCCTGGCCTTGGATGTGCCCCACCAAGCTGCATTGCTGGTTTGCAGCCGGAGGGAAGGCCCCAGGCCCTGCTGTCCCCTTAGCTGCTGCCCCCACTGGCTATGGGGTGGAATGGTTTTAGGAAGGATAAAGCCTAGAAGACAGAGCACCCGACGCCCCCAGCACTCTCTGTAGTGGGGGCCTCGGGTTGGTCCTGCTCCAAGTGACTGTCCTGGCCTGACTCTAAGTATGAGGCCTTTGACCCTGGAAGTTGAGCCCAGCAGCACTGGGAGACCGGCAGCCTGGGGACTCCCCCCACCATTACTGAGCCCTCAGACCTTGGCTGCTGCACTGGCTCTTGTATCCAACACCAGGTGGTGTGTTGGCACATTGGTGGCGCCCACCCATCCCCCCAGATGAGCTTCCTGGGGGAGTCACAATGCCTGGGCACCTCCCCGCTTCAGGATTCCAGCTCCTCCTGGGGAGGGCTATCACTCACCTTGGGAGACCCTGATGGGACCCATTTATCCGTATTGTCTCACCTGTCCGCTGTCTAATCTGCCCCCTCGCTGCCTACCCACCTGTCCATCACGGCTTTCCCACATGGACCCTGAAAATTGCCAAGGGCCCGTGCACTTGCCGAGTCCGGCTTTCTTCCATGGGGCATCATTATCTTCATCTCACCTTGTTTTTGCAGGCAGTGGTGACTCCTGCTTTCCTTGGGAAGTCAGATATCGCCTCTGCACCCCCCCCACACCCCCAACCCTAAGGCTGTTTCCTCACTTAGCGTTAATAATTCTGATCCAAGTGTTTGCTTTGGAAGGGGAAAGTCTGCTGCCAATCTCAGGTTTACTTAACCCAAGCCTAAGTGGAAAGTGGTGTGTGTGAGAGTGTGTGTGTGTGTACGTATGAGAGTGTGTATGTGTGTGAGTGTGTGTGTGTGTGAGAGAGTATGTGTGTGAGTGTGTGTGTGTGTTTGTCTTGGTTTTGGGGTAACACCCGGCAATGCTCAGGGGTTACTCCTGACTCTGCACTCAGGAGTTGCTTCTGGCAGTTCTCAGAGGACCGTACAGGATACTAGGGATTGAACCTGGGCTGACTGTATACAAAGCAAGCACCCTACCCACTGTATTATCTACCTGGCCCCTGAGTGGAATGTTTTTCTACACAAGAGATCAAGAGTTTGTATATGTCAAACGTTTCTTGTTTTATGATGGGTTCTTAAAAAAAATCACTTGTCAGGCAAGTTTGGGGGGGGGGGGGGGGGCGGAAACCACCAGTGTCTCATTATTGGAAGCAAAGAAGGCTGTAAAGAGACGACCCCTGCCTCTCACCCATACCCACTACTCAACACAGCATCCCACGAGTCATACAGGGAGAGGTTTTTAAAAGTTCACACTGAGGGGGCTGGAGTGATAGTACAGCGGGTAGGGCGTTTACCTTGCACGCGGCCGACCTGGGTTCGATTCTCAGCATCCCATATGGTCCCCCGGGCACTGCTAGGGGTAATTCCTGAGTGCATGAGCCAGGAGTAACCCTTGTGCATTGCCGGGTGTGACCCAAAAAGAAAAAAAAAGTTCACACTGAGGGGCTGGAGTGATAGTACAGCAAGTAGGCCATTTGCCTTGCACACAGCCAACCCAGATTCAATCCCCAGCATCCCATAGGGTTCCCTGAGTATTTCTAGGAGTGATTACTGAGTGCAGAACCAGGACTAATGAGCATCACCAGGTGTAACTCAAAAAATAAAAAAATAAAAATAAAAACTAAAAATTCACACTGGAAAAGAGGCACCAACAATACTTCCTTCCTATCCCCGCAGGCCTGCTGTGCGGGGGAAGGGAGACTGCCGGTTTCCCTCATTCACACACTGCTGAATTGGCTAAGTGACATGCATACGTGAATATTCCAGAAAAGAACAGGGACCTTCATCCTATTGGCTTTCCCTTGTCACATTTGGGCCACTTGGCGGTCTGTTTGCTCAACCTGGGGCATCCCTTACCAGACCTTTCATGGGGAGGCCTGAGCTGCACATGTCAGAGAGACTGAGATTCCGGCGCCTTCTTGGGGACAGTGACACGAAGCCCCTCATGGGACCTGCCTACTGCTCCATTCCCAGAAATCCCCACAGTCTGTAGCCTGGAGCATAAAAATAGCCTTTCCCTGCAGGGTCAGATCCTGAGAGAAATCCCCAGGTACTTTCCCTCATCTCGGAAGGGCCCAGATTAAACCAGGCTGTTGGCCACGAGCAAAATCGACCCTTCTTCAGCTCCCTGTCCCCGATATTTCATGTCAGTGACCCCAGAGGCTCCCCCCGACTTTTTTCTTTTTTGCTTTTTGGGTCACACCCAGCCGATGCTCAGGGGTTACTCCTGGCTCTGCACTCAGGAATCACTCCTGGCAGTGCTCAGGGGACCATATGGGATGTTGGGAATCAAACCTGGGTCGGCCGCGTGCAAGGCAAACGCCCTACCCGCTGTGCTATTGTTCCAGCCCCGTCCCCCTGACTTTTCAGTGCAGGAGCTGAGCCGGTGGCTGGGGGTGCCCCCTCCCTCTCTGGCCGTCCCCTTACTAGGGGACAATATGCCAGGGTGTTCCGTGATTTAGGCGACATCCGCTCTGGGCTTGGAATCAATGTGCACTTGACTCCTCATCCCCTGATAATTAGTCCCTCTGTCACCCGAAAATCCTGTCCCCTAGGGCTGTGTGTGTTGTGTCAGTAAAGCTACATTTGTAGGGAGCCTATGTCCCCCGTACCCACCAAACTCTCAGTGAGGGCATCCACAATCGTCCACGCTCCCCCAGGAAAAGAAACGGGGGTTGCACTGGGCTGGCTGTCTCAGGTCTGCAGAGTCTCCCAGGCTGGGCTCCCCTTCCCGCTCCCTCCTTCTGCCCCTAGAGCCACCTTCTCCAACTCCCCTCAGCTGTGCCAACACACGAACCCCCCCCCCCCCCACACACACACGTGTCCAATGCTGGTGTTACTGCCAAGGCGGCCGCCAGCGGCTTCCACCTTCTGCAGCTGTGGGCAGGCCAGTAGCTCAAGGCGCACACATCCCTTTTATACTTATGTCTGGAGCCCGGCACTCGCCTGCACTGAGAGCATCATATCTGCTCTCCAGAGTCTTTCAAAGACTTTGGGTCACATTTGGCAGTGTTCAGGGCTTCCTCCTGGTGGGGCTCAGGGGCTCCTGGTAGCGCCTTCATGCCTAGGCTAGTTCCCGTGCTCAGGTGCTAGTAGCCTCTCATGTGACCGTTCTAGAGCGTGGCTGGGCGGGGGGGGGGGGGGTGTGTGTGTCTGACACTCGCCCCTTCTCTTCTGGGATCATCCATCAAAGCTCTCAGACAGACTGGCAGGAGGCAAAACTCACACATAGAAGAGCTCCACAGAAGGGCAGGCTCCTGGGGCCTGGGCCCTGGGTGCTCATTGGCCGTCCCAGGCTAAGGACAGGGCACTTGGGGGCTGGAGCTTCCCAGGGGCGTGAGTCTGGCAAACAAACACAAGTCACCACCAAGCTGAGAAGCTTTTGGGTCTCCACGGCTGTCCCTGGCACGGCTCCTGCACCCGTCGGAGCACTCCGCAAATAAGGAGTGGGAGGAAGTTGCCCCCGCATCTGCCTGTACTGGTCTGTACCCCTGACAACATAGCTGTCATGCTGCCCCTGCCCGCCTCTCGCCATGCCCGCCCCCCCCCCTTCTTTCCAGTCAGGCCCCCACTTGACTCTCGCTTCGAGGCCTTGGCTCGGATTAGGACTGGCCCTCAGCTGTGACCATGTCTCCTTTAAACCCGGCTTGGACAGGCCTCGGGCAGGCTGCCATTAGCACTGGACGAATGCGTGTGCTGGCTAATTGCACCGACTTTCAAAGCTCTTCTTATGTGCAGCCTGTATTTCATCTGCAATTATTTTATTTGCCTCTGGCCTCTCTCCACCCACATTAGAAAATTAACTTCATGGGCTTGGGGATGTCGTAACGAAAGCAATTAGACAAGAAAAGGAAATGAGAGGACTCCTAATCAGAAAAGGAGACATAAAATGACTCTATGTGAAGATGATGTGATTTTATATGGAGAAAGTTCTAAAGATCACACACACACACACACACACACACACACCACAAAAATCATAAAAACACCTTGAGGACTGATAAACGAGGGCCAGAAAGAGGGTAAGGCGGGGAAGGTGCTTGCTTTGCACACGTGTCTGGGAGTTCAATTCCCAGCACTACGGCTGGTCCCCCGAGCACCACTGGGGCTACCTCTGAGCCCAGAGCCAAAGCACATCCCAATGTGGCCCAATCACTCTCCTAAAACAAAACAAAACCCAAAATCATAGGATGGAGCCACAGTACAGTGGATGGTGACCTGTCTTGCTTGCAGTCAACATGGGTTTATTCCCTGGAACCCCATATGGTCCACAAGCTCTGCCAGGAGTCACCACTGAGCACAGAACCGGGAGCCCTGAGCACCGTTGGTGCGATCCCCCAAACCCACACCAAACCAAAGTCATGAATAAATTCAGTAAAGTTTCAGAATACAAAAATGAACCAGATCAGTTTCATTTCTGTTCATTAATAATGAAGTATCAGGAAATTAGAAAAAGAACAATTTACAATTATGCAAAAAAGAATAAAATACCCAGGAATAAAAAAAAACAAAAAACCCACCTAGGAATAAATTTAACCAGAGAAGTGAAAAACCAATACTTAAAATGATAAGACAATGATGAAACAAATTTAAGAAAACATAAACAGGGGCTGGAGCAATAGCACAGCGGGTAGGGTGTTTGCCTTGCACATGGCCAACCCGGGTTCGATTCCCAGCATCCCATATGGTCCCCTGAGCACCGCCAGGGGTAATTCCTGAGTGCAGAGCCAGAAGTAATCCCTAAGCATCACCGGGTGTGACCCAAAAAAGAAAAAAAAACCATAAACATAGGATAGGACATCTTATGGACTGGAAACATTAATGACAAAATATCTGTACTATCTAAGGCAATCTACAGATTCAATAGAACCCCCACCAGAATTCCAATAGTATTTTCTGAAGTAGAAAACAAAAACACCCCAAAACTGGTAGAGAACGACAAAGAACCCTGAGTATCCACGGCACCTGCAGAAAGAACAATGCTGGAGGCATCACACCCCCCATTTCTAAACTATATTATAGAACCACAGTAATCAAAACAATGATTGTTAGCATAAGAACAGACGCGTCAATGGAACAGAATAGAGAACTCAGAGAAAGAGAGGGGGGGGCAGGGCTAGTAGGACTAAATAGCTGGCAAGGATCACTCTGGGCAAGAACTGAGGATTGAAAGTAGGTAATGGGATATACATGATGGCTTTTTAGCATTCTGTATTGCAAACCATAATGCCTAAAATGAGAGAGAGAGAGAGGAGAGGAAACTGCCAAAGAGACAGGGGAATGGGGGCTTGCGGGGGGTGGAGGGACACTGGGGACATTGGTGCTGGGAAATTACACAGGTGGAGGGATGGGTGTTAGAACACTGTATGACTGAAACCCAACCATGGACAACTTTGCAATAGTCTATCTCAAGTGATGGGGGAGGGGGCGTGAATAAAAGAATAGAGCTCAGAAATAAGCCCAAGCATATACGATTGATTCATATATAAATAACAAAACCCAAGGTTGTACAACGGGGTGAGGATAGTCTATTCAATCAACAGAACTGGGAACACTGACTAGACTCATGCAAAGGAAGGAATAAGGGTCTCATCTATCATAAGACACAGATGTCAACCCCAAAGAGGTGAAAGTCTTGAATATGAGACCTGAAACCACAACTCTAGAAGGAAACGTAGGTGCTAAGCTCCTTGACATTAGTCGAGCTGATGATATTTTTGAGAAAGCTGAACCGAAGTAAAACTAAATAAATGGGACGACATTAAATGAAAAAGCTTTTGTACAGCAGAGGAAAGCATCAAGAGAACGAAAAGGAAATCCATTAAGTGGAAGGAAAGACCTGGAAACTGTAACTGACAAAGTACTCAAAACCCAAATGTTGAAAGAATTCACACCAATCAGTAACAAAAACAACCACCCTCCAATAACAACCCCCTCCAAACAATGCAGTGTTAAAAATGGGCAGAGAAAATAAAATATCTTGGTCAAGAAAGCCTACAGGTGAAGCAAAAGGCACTCAACATCATGCAAATCACCAGGGAAACGCAAATCAAAATCCCACTATCACCTCACAGCTGTCAGAACAGCTGGGACCAAAAAGGCCAATAACAAGTGCTGGCGATGATGTGGAGAAAAGGGAAACCAGGTGCGCTGTTGGGGGAACATCCCTGGGTACCACCCTTATAGACAAGAGCAGGGAGAACCCTGCTCCCATCCCTGCGTGGGGTCCCCTAGCACAAAGCCAGGGGATAAGCCCCCAAGCACTGTAGGTGTGGTCCTAAAGTAAAGACGGGAGGATAATAGAGAGAAGTCTCTCAAAGTGAAAGATGGAAGCCCCCTAGGATTCAGCAATCCCACTCAGGTCCGTGCTCAGAGGAAGTGAGATCACCAACGCTGAGAGAGAGCAGCGCTCCGGGTTTACTCTGCTGTTTCCATTAGCCAAGACCGAGACACAGCCCGAGGGCGCGTCAACAGATCAACACGAGTTCTACGCTAATTTGACTTAATATCTAGCCAAAAACAGCAGCACTTCCTCCCAGTTGTGCCAACATGGTGGACCCGGAGGGCATTGTGGTAATGGCTTAAATTAATCAGACTGAAGGATCTGCTATGTGGGATGTAAAGCAAAAACACCTCTCTCCAGCTTAGAGGCATGGAGCAGAGAAATTACTAACGCCCCGATAGCTTAACCATAGCACCTTTATGACACAGTAGGTGACGGGTCTCGGCACACTGTCACCTCTACTCTCGGCCCCTCACAATCTGGTTTATGGCATCGGCAGCCGTGGGTCTGTCCCTGGACACTCCTGCTCAGAAAGCTCCTTCTCAGAGGCCCCTATAAACCACACCTTTGTTTGGCAAATGTCAATCGGACAGTCGAAAGATTGGAAGAGAGTAAGTCCTTGGTTCTTGTCACAAGGAACATATGACAATTACCTGTGGTGGTGGTTGATAAAATGGATTAAGATAACAGCTTCATCAACGACGTGTGTCAAATCCTTGTAATAGACCTGAAATTAATGCATGATTATATATCAATTAACTCACACACACACACACACACACACACACACACAACACAGAAGGGGGCCAGAGAGATAGTACAGCAGTTAAGGTACTTGCTCTGTATGCGGTTGACCCAATCTCGATCCTCAGCACCCCATACAGTCCCCTGAACAAGGAGCCAGGAGTAATCTCTGTTGGATGTGGCCCAAAAATCACATCCCAAAACAAACAAAAAACCCAGAAGCACCAAATCTGCCGTGTCCACTCCTCTCCGGAGCGATTTTGGGTTTGCCCCAGATTTGAGCCCAAGTGTGGAGCTCTGTCCCACACAGACACTGTCCCCAGCAGGGGGGCCGGAGCCCAGGATGTGGAAGGTCACCAGCCCCTGACGCTACTGTCCACCCACACAGAGAGTGTCCACATGCCACATGCCCCGCAGGGAGCAGAGGTGGCCTGAGACCCAGCCACTGCCACGTGCAGTCAACAGGGGAAGCTGGGATGAAGGTTCCGGTGTCCCAGGCCACACAGGTGGGCGCCAGGGACTGTGCTCGCTCACAAGGTTAGTCTGCTCCCTGAACAGAGTCCTCAATGCCCAGGA
This sequence comes from Sorex fumeus, assembly GCF_029834395.1. NCBI lineage: Eukaryota > Metazoa > Chordata > Mammalia > Eulipotyphla > Soricidae > Sorex > Sorex fumeus. The sequence goes on along the minus strand of NW_026606083.1, from coordinate 11,448,559 downwards.
AGTTCCGGTCACTCAGCACCCTAGAGGTTCGTCTTAGAAAAGGAGGGCAGGGGGCCCAAAGAGTGGCTGTCCCCTGAGGCCGTGTCTTACCTCCCAGACATGGGGACTGTCCAGTGCTCTGGAGTCAACTAGTTACCACTGGGGCTGCACCAGGGCGCGGGAAGCTTTCGGCAGCTACTGGGAAGGCTTCCTGGGCAGACACTGCCCATGGACTGTGATTGACACCCATGGCCTCCCAGCTGCTGCCCATCCCAGAGGGTCTGCCCTGCCAGCAGTGGGCAACCCTTTGGTGCTTGAGGGATGCGAGCGGGTTCGAACCTGTGGCGGCTGCCGGCTGCTTTGGGAGGGCTGAGGAGGCTTTTGACATGGAGGTGTGATGACCAGCTCCTGGCCAGCCGGCAGCTTCTGGGCTTCAAATGTGGCTCCTGGACACTCTCCCAGCGGACCGAGAGGGCCCAGCCCTTGGTGGGGACAGGTGTGCCCAGGCGGGGGGGGGGGGGGTGTCACAGCACCTGCATTTCTCACAGTCCCACCCAGACTCCGCAGTGGGCAGGCAGGGTACTGTCCACTCTGGGCAACGGCTCCGGCTGCCTTTTCTGCAGTGTTTCCCTTTAATAAATCCTGACAGTTTTGCATGATTAAGGGGGGCGGGTCCCCAAAGTTCTTTTTTGTTCATTGGGCCACTCCTGGTGGTGCTCAGGGAGCACTGCCGGCAGGGCTCGGGGGACGCTATGGAGTGCCTCACCTCCTGGCCTCTCTCTCCAGCCCCCCAAAGTCCTCTGGTCCCTGATATTTGCCTAAATGATGTCACCTATGCCCCTTCCCTCTCTTTGCCCCCTCCCCACCACAGTCCCTTCATTCTGACCAGCCTCGTAGGTAGAGCCTGGGTTGAGATGGTCATCTGCTAGGAAAGAGCTCGGCCTCAGGGTCCACTCTGGGTCCCCTCAGGTGTGTGTGACCTGGACACGGGCTGGAGGGGAGTCAGTCCCCCATCCCTGCCGCCCATGTCCAGTTCATCTGGCTGTTGACCCAATACCACAGCAGACTGGGTGAGATGTGAGCTGTATCCCCTCCAGCCCCCCAGAAAGGGTAGCAGGGCCTCTGCCGGGACGAGACCCCCCACTCTGAGGGCCAGATGCGAGTTTGTGGGGGTATGGGTTGCTCCGGGATTCGGAGAGGGTCCCTGGGAACCTCCGGGGCCTTTTCTCCAGCACTCTGTGTTCATGCAACCGGTGGCACGTGGGTTTCTGCAGCAACGGGAACGGGGTGAGGACCTGGGGGTGCCCTCCAAGCTTGGGGCGTAGCAGGAGACAGATGCAGGGGTCTCCTGCACTTCCGGCAGGACCCAACGTGAATTCCCTCGCGTCCGAGCTCCAGAAGGGCAGGAAGGGGCGCTGAGCCCCGGCGTCTCTGCCTTTTCACAGACCACACCAGCCGCACGCAGATGAAGGCGGTTAATCGTCTTTATTGGCGGAAAACAGGAAGTCATCCATCTCGTTACCACGGTGATAGAAATCGGGATGTGTACATGATTGTCAAGGCAGAGAATCGTTTGCTACATAGGCCCGGACCCGGCGCCGCAGGGCAGCCCACGGCCGCCGCAGTCCACACATGCACGGGGGAGCGGACAGTTCCCTTTCTTTTGGACGAGCATTTTTTTTTGTTTGTTTTTGTTTTACAGAAAAGTGAAACCGATCACAAGCCTGGTAAGAATAGTCGGGGGTGGGGGCATTCCTGGGTTCGACGGTGGAAGCTTCTGGAAAACATGCTCACTGTTGGGGGCGCTGCAAGGGTGGTGGGTTGGGGTGGGGGGGCGTCAGGGGCCGTGACTCAAGTCAATTTAGAAACGGTTCCGAATGTGTTCTGGACGGAGTGGCCTGTCTTCCAACCCGAGGTGGCCCTTCTCTCCAGAATGACCACTGAGGCTGTCTCTTTGGGGACAGGAAGTCACAGCACTTAAGGCCAGAGCCCCCCCCCCCCTTCGCCCAGAGGAGTGCCTCCAGCAGGGGACACAGCCCCAGGACCCTGCTCCCCAACCCCCAACCCCCAACCCGAGAGATCTCTGAGCTCCTGTCGTGTTTGGGGTGCCCACGGCCCTGCCCATGGCCTATCATGGCTGGCACCACCCACCACACTCCCCTCTGTCCCGTCCCCGGGAAAATAAAGCTCCTTCCCTGTCCCTAAGAAAGGGTCCCTGCAGCCACCTCGAGGGCGGGCACTCCCAGGAAGGCTCCGGAATGAGAATCCTCGTGGGATGAGAAGCGCCCCAGGAAGAAAAGCTACAAAGGGCAGCGCCACCCAGGGTGGGTGCGGGAATTCAGCACCGTCTCCCCCCTGTACAGAGTCAGCGAGAAGCCGTTCCAGGGGGCGTCGTTGGCAAACCCAGGCCCAGGCAGCTGCATGCGGGGGGCGCCGGCCGGCCACCGGGGGTGTAAGCCTGTGGGGTCTGCAGGAGCGCAGACTGAACCCTCCCGGGGCAGGCGGGAGGGAGGGGAGAGCTGGTGTGTGTGTGGGGTGGGGGCGGCCCAGCCTCAGCCAGCATGTGGACGGGCCGTCACAGTGCTGTGTGGGGGCCATGGGGATGTGCCAGGCCTGGCCTGAAGGTACAGGTGGCCGCAGGCCCTTGGGGGCGGCTGTGTCACGCCCGCCTTGACCGCAGATGCCCACTTCTGAGGACCCCGGCTGCCGGGGTCCGTTCTCCCATCTTAAGTCCGGAAAAGTCAAAAAGGACGGGGGACATTTTTGGCCAAAATGTAAAAAATAATTAAAAAGCAGATGCTAGCAGCCCCAAACCTTGGGCCAGAGACCCCCCAAAAGTGGTGGACTACAGACAGGTATGTACATTGTATTTTTTTTTTCTGAGACAAACTGAACAGTGTTTGGTCTGGAATGTGTTTGAGGGAAGGGTCTAGGGGGCAGAGAGAGGGAGAGAGAGAAGGAGCGGGGAGAGGAGAGAAAGAGGGAGAGGGAGCGAGGGAGAGAGAGAGGAGAGAGGATCTGAGGGAGAGAGAAGGAGGAAGAGAGAGGAGGAAGAGAGGCAGAGAGGGGAGAAGGGATGGAAGTAGCATCACTTAGAGAGGACACGCAGGGGTCAGGGCTCGGCCCCCACATCTGCACACCCCTGGCCCTGCCTCTGCCTGAGGGCTGACCCTGACCTGGCCCTCCCGAGCAAGACAGAGGGGTCGCCCCCTGCGCCCCCTCCCTGCTGTCCTCAGCCTTAGCTCTAAAGGGAGCCCCTCCCCCCCATCACCTGAGATATGTGGGAAGGAGAGAGTGCAGGTTCCTGCTGGGAAACTGAGTCTGGGGTCATCATACAAATCCGGGTCACCAGAGGTCTCAGAGTGGCCCCTGGACACGAACTGGGGGCCAGTGTGACAGTCAAGCCATGCTGCTCTCCCCTCCAAGCTCTCCTTCCTTCCTTCCTTCCTTCCTTCCTTCCTTCCTTCCTTCCTTCCTTCCTCCCTCCCTCCCTCCCTCCCTCCCTCCCTTCCCTGCCTGCCTCCTATAGAATTCTTCTCTTCAGAAACCAGACACAGTGGGTCCGGCACCCTTTCTGTTCTCCCAAGGACGGGCCTGGATGCTGAGGACATGGGCTCTGGGGGAGGCACATCCCGCCCCTCTCCGGCCCGCCCCCCCCCCCCACGCCAGACACTGAGAGCAAAGGGCTGCTGGGCAGGGCACACATGTGTCTTAGACGGCAAGACGGCCCCTTCCTGTGCGAGGGGACAGCGTGTCAGACCCTGTCTGAAAACAAGCCGCTCAGTGAGAGAAAACACCGGCCCTCCTGAGAAGGCAGTGGCCCAGTGGGAGGGGCACAGACGAGGGTCCCCAGCAGCGAGCATGACCCTGGGGCCCCATTTGCAGGTTCTTAACAAAAGGCACATCCGGGTTCTCGTCCCATGTGGGAACCAAGTGTCCACGTGGCCGAGGGCAGTCTGTGGGCCGCTCCAGCCCGGCTCCCAGCACAGTGGACAGACCCTCCCGTGGCCTGTTGCCTCTCCCCCTGCACGGAGCATGCTGGCCAGCTCAGCTCCAGAGTGTGGCTAAGTGAAGCCCAGACCCGTCAGGCCACATCCCGGCCATGCATCCACCCACCCACTGTGTCTACTCCCTTCTGCAGACACGTGAACTCTCTGTGTCACGGAGCCTGCCTGCCGCAGCCCAGCTGCCCAGCTACTGCTCACAGGCTAGTGCTCTCCTGCTGGGGCCTAGGCAGCTGCTTGCGCCCATGGGGCTCTGGGGCCCACAGACTTCTGAGGCTTTCCCCAGGCTCTGAGCAGTGACTGCCTGGCTCTGTGACATGGCAGAGACCACGCAGGCGTCCGCCAAGGGACTGTGTGGGCACAGGGCAGGGTAAACCAGTTGTCTGTTCCAGCCGCTCTGTAGTCCTGACTGGTGACCTAAAGGGACCGACCAGCAGGCCTGATGATGTCATGCGTGTGTGCACACGTGCCTGCCCATGTAAATGTATCTGTGTGTTCCTGTGACGCCATGTGTACACATCTGCCTGCCCATGTATCTGTGTGTTCCCGTGTGCCTGTCTGTGGACAAGTGCCTACATTTGTAAATGTATCTATGTTCCCATACACCTGTCTGTACACATGTGCCTGCCTGTGTAAATGTATGTTTTCCTGTGTTCCGGTGTACACACGTGCCTGCATGTGTAAATGGATCTGTGTTCCTGTGTGCAAATGGGCACGTGCCTGGGTGCATGCATGCACTTGGTACCTGCAGGTATATACGTGTTCATGTGTGTGTACGTGTGCCTGTCGGTGTACATATGTGTGTGCACACATGCACATGTCTGTGTGCATGGGTGCCTGTAAGTGCACATATGCATGTGGGATGTATATGCCTGCAATGCACGCACATGCCTGTCTATATGTGTGTGTTGGGGCTGGGATCATCCCTGAACAAAGGCGGGGCGTGGGCAGTGGGGAGGAGGGGCAAGGGCAATTGCCAGTAGGACTGGCTGCTGCAGGAGGCCAGTGGGGCAGCGGGCAGGAAGGCCTCGAGGGCATCAGGCTGCAGAGGGAGCATGAGGCTGACAGTGTCTGTCTGGACTGCAGGAAAGCGTGGGCACCGAGGGAGGGCATGACTGGTCACTCCTCAGAGGCCATCCTGGGAACCTCTTAAAGAGCCACATGGCTGGGTTCCAAGCTGTGCTGATTGTACTGGACCTGTCCACCACATGAGGGGGCCACGGCACGTTTGAGGCTCGGTGACCCCCATCCCTGCCTCAGTCCCTCCGGCCAGGCTGCGGTGGGCAGGTGGCCCTAGGCCTCTGGGTTCTGACACGCTTGCCCAGTCCCTTCCCGCACCGACCCGCCAGGGGCTCATGCCTCCTTCCTGCCCCAGATCAACCGCATCTTTCCCCAAACTGCTCTCCAACCCCCAGAGAGTGCCAGGAAGAGCCCGGCCATGCCTGCAGCAGTCACCAGTGGAGGGAAAGAGGAAGAAGCTATTTGCAGTGGGAGATTAGAAACGGGCGTAGTAGAAAACGGGCTGAAACGGGCTGAACTCTCTAGTGCGCAGCTGAGCTAAGAGAGCAGGCGGGCCTGGGGCTCTGCACGTCATCTGTAAGGTTGGCGGGGGGTGGGGGGGGCATCTCCTTAAACTTCTCAAATGTCGCCTTCAATCTCAGGGAGCTGACAGGGAGTCCCTCATCTCTGCCCACCCAGGCCCCCGCGGAGCGAAGCTGCCTTCAGGGGCGGGGCTGGAGGGGGAGGAGCAGAAACGGGGCCCAGTCCTCAGACTGGCATCGAGAAAAGTGAGACCCCCGAAATCAACACTGAAATGATTCCCCGCGGAGGGAGGAGCGGAAACTGCCGCAGCTTGACCCGAAAACGCCAAGCTTCGAGGTGGGGGAGCCCGGAGGCAGGGCCGGCCCCCTCGGTAGAGGAGACGGCATTCACCCAGACGGAAGGATCCAGTTGAGACCTTTGTTGTCATTAAGGAAAACGAGGAGAACAAGGACAGCATCGACGTGACCTCGGCGGAGGAGAGACGCCAGGGCTGGGGGCGGGCACCGGCTCCCCGAGGCAGGTCAGTGTGAGAAATGGACACCAGAGTCGCAGTATAAAATATGGCCATAAAAAACGTCTTCCAGTCCGGGCAGGCGGGCGCCATGCAGGTGGGGGCGCTCCAGGCGGCGGGCCGCTCCCAGAGCCGGTCACTTGCCCCCAGAGTGCGCTGTGGTCACAGTGGTGGGCCGGGGTCTCCGCTCCGCTGCCACTCCAGAGACCCCCGTCGAGGAGGAGATGAAGTTACAGAGCGTGGACGGGGCCAGGCCTGCAGAGGAGAGGGGACCCGGGAGGTCAGGAAGGGACCCAGCCCCGGGGACACACGCGCGTCCTCTCTGCCCGCTCTGAGTTCCCAGTCTCCCAACCGCCCGTGAGAGGCATTTGCTCCCACCCGCGGTCCCCAGGGATGCCTCAAGAGTCGCTCGTGAGGTGGTGAGGGCTCCCGGCAGCACTGCGGGATGAACTGCTCAGGGCTGGGAGGATGCTGGAGCCCTAGATCACCTGCGTCTGGTTCTGCTCACCAGCCCCAGAGATGCCCGGGTGCCCGGACATAAGATGTCACTAGAACAAAGTTCTGTGACAGCCGTGTGGTGTTGGGGTTCTGAGAGTGGATTGGGGTGTTTGCTCCCTTGGGCCCTTTCAGACATGCTGTTTCTACTTTTTTCTTTTGGGGTCACTCCTGGCAACGTTCAGGGCTTACTCCTGGCTCTGCACTCTGGAATCACTCCTGGCAGTACTCAGAGGACCACATGGGGTGTGGGGAATTGAACCAAGAGAATAAGAGTCCACAGCAGAGGGGGACCGCAGGGGGAAGGGCTCGGGGAGACTGCAGGGATGAACTGACCATATTTCTCTGCATAACTGTCAACTAAGACCAGCACTGTGTGTATATATATATATATATATATATATATATATATATATATATGTGTGTGTGTGTGTGTGTAATTTTGGGGGTCACACCCTACAGTGTTCAGGGCCTACTCCTAGCTTTGCATTCAGGAATTACTCCTGGCAGTGTTTGAGGGACCAAATGGGATGCCAGGAAGTGAACCCAGGTTGGCTGCATGCAAGGCAAGCACCCTACCTGCTGTTCTATCATTCCAGCCCCTAACCAGCACAATTAAAAAAATATTGCACATAATAATCGCACCCCAGTTTTTCTTTTTCAAAAAAAAACCAATATTGGCATAAAATCTGCGATGTTCTGCAGTGAATGTGTTCAGGTCAGGACATTCCTGAGAGCCAGAAGGAGGCATCCCGGAGCCTGGAGGCATCTCTGAGGGACATGAACGCCCCAGGGAGCTCAGGGCGGAGACCTGGGGACAGCCCGCGGTGAGGGCCACATACCTGACGGGGTGGACTGGGGCACAGACTGTGGGGGAGCATGTGAGCTGGGGGAGGCTAGAATCAGAATCCCAGTGAGATGGAACCAAACACTCCCCAGAACCATCCTTCTGAGACAACACGGAGCAAAGCCAGGGAGATGGGCTTGCTCGGGTCAGCTGCAGACAAGAGCCCCCAGACGAGAGCCGGAGGGGCAGGGTGGGGGCCGACTGACCCCTCCTCCAGCCACCCACAGTACCCGGGGCTGCTGACCACCACGAAATGCTCCGTTCTGAGAAAATCCTGCCAAGACAAAAAGTCTCAGGACAGGGAGCACCGGTGAACTCAGAGACGGTAGGAAAAGACCCTGGGCCCTGGCCCCGCCCTGGCCCTGCTGTCCCCAGCTTCTCCAGAAAGTTCTGGGCCGGCGCTGTACGCACAGTCCTTCTGGCTGGCCAGGCTGAGGCTGCCCGAGACGCCGGCGCTGGTGCTGTCCAGGCTGCTGCCCAGGTGAAGCTTCCGCATGTGCCTTACCACCGCCGTGGCGTTGAATGCTTGCTGCAACAGAAGGTTCCGGGTGTTAGCACGTGCGAGCTCCTTCCAACCTGCACCCAACATGCTCTGGCAGAACCTCCACCCTGCACCCAGATCCACTGCCGTGCCAACTCATTCTGGGGATGGGACCCCCCACCCCGGGCCTCACTACCCCCACTCTCTTCTCAAGGCATCTCATGGATCCAACCTCCTCCTCAAGACACAATGTAGAGATTGAACACACACACACACACACACACTCTGAATACACACATACACTGAGTACACACACATTAAATACACACACACACACACTGAGTACACACACACTGAATATACACACACACTGAATACACATGCACACACACTGAATATACACTCACACACACTGAATACACACACTGAATACATACACAGACAGACACTAAATACACACACACACTGAATACACACACACATATATATTTTGCCTTTTGACATAATCTATCGCGTGAAAGTGACTTATTGTCTCCTAGCTGAAGAGTGACTGAGTCCTCAGGTAAAATACACAGGGAATGAGAGCACCTTAAAGCTGTCATTTCCCAGGGCTGGAGACATAGTACAGGGGTGAAGGTACCTGCCTTGCACTCGGCTGACCCTGGTTCGGGCTTCTCTGACACTGCTCTGACCCCGACCACTGCCAGAGTCACTCTGAGTGCAGAGCCAGGAACAGCCTCTGAGCACCTCCGAGGGCAGCTCAAACTCCACCCCCCCACCAATAAAAGACAGTTGTCATTTCCCAAGTATTGTCATGTTTATCCTAAATGGGTTAGGTTCTTTCTCTCGTTCCAGGTGTCCCCTATCACCTCTCCTCCAGACCAGTCAACTCTCCGGAACCCAGGCGGATTAGAAATGAGGCGAGTTGATTAGAAATGGGGCTTCGGCCTATCTCATTGATCCCGGAATAGGACTTAGGGTTCAGTCTGTTTCCTTGGGGCCAGGACACATCAAGGATTAGACTCGGGTGTCCTACTGTTTCCCTGTGACCCCCATGAATCAAAGCCAGCCCACTCACAGTCAGCGGAGAGAGTTGGGGGTCACGTGCCCACAAGACAGAAGGGCTAAGTGTGCTGTGATTGTTTCTGAGCCCCTGAGACTCTCACAGTCAATCCACAAGCCTTCAAGTCTTCATCAGGATTGGTCAAATGAGCCAAGGGTGTGTGGGAGACCATAGGGGGGCTCTCTGAAGTTAGAGGGGCAAGGGGTCCCCATGAAGCCCACAGTGGTCTTACTTACTCTCCACTTGCTTTTGGCGAAGTTCTTCCGGATCTGTGCGCTGACAGACTCGTGGATGTTTTTATTGAGAGCCGTGTCACCAGCGATCCTGAAACCAAAGCAGAGGTGTGTCTTCAAGGAGAAGGGGGACACCAGTGCCCTCTGGCCATGTGGCTCTGTTCTCATTCACACACATCCCGTGGCTGGCCACGTGGCTCTGTGCTGATATACACCCCCGTGGCTGGCCACATGAGTGTGTTCTGATGCATACACACCCCATGGCTGGCCTTGTAACTCTGTCCTGATGCACACATGTCCCGTGGTCCCCAATTCTGTCCCCCTCCCAACCCTGCACCCTTTCCCCCAGTCCTCCTCCCTTCCTGACTCTGGTTTCTTCTCTCTTTCACCCCAATTCCTGCAACTGTAGGACCCAACAGACAAGGCATTGTGAGCTCAGTCACCCCCGCCCCAACCACACCAGTGGCACTCCACGCATAACCTCTGACATCTCGCCTTGTTCCCACCTGAGACCCCTGATCTATTCCCAGAGCATCTTCCTGTGACCCTGTGATCCTTGTTCAGACTTCAGTGCCTGGACCCAGCCAGCTACAGCTCCTGTCTGGGCCAGCTCTGCTGGACAGAGCTCCATCTCCCCGCCTCCCCCTTCCTCTTCCTTCCTCTCTTTTTCTCTCTGTCTCTGGGATGAGACGAATTCTGATAGATCACCTTTTCTTTCTGCTTTTCTACAAAAGTCCTCAGGAAGACAGGGGCCACGTCCCCTGTGTCTCCTGGGCCCTGAGGGGCCACCTTTGACATTTTAGGCCTCAATAGCTGCTGAGCTTTCTGCTCTGGGCAGGGAGGTGGGCAGGGTAACTTCCCTGTCTCTGGCTCGTTTCCTCTCTCCTTACCATCTCAGGCCACGGCAATGACTTCCTGACTTCAGGCGGTCACTCAGAACTCATTCTCTCCACAGCCTGCTCACCCCACACCATCCTCCCTCTACGCCTCCTGCCCTGCCCCCTCAGTTATTTATTACATCAACCTGGTGGACCAGGTTGCAGTGGTTGCTCCCGACAGTGCCAAGGGGTTCCTGCATGCCAAGCTCATGCTCTGGTCTTTCGAGTCATCCTTCCTCCCTTCCTTCTTCCCATTTTGTTTGTTTGATTGTTTGTGAGCCACACCTGGTGGCACTCAGGGCTTATGCCTGGCTCTACACTCAGGAATTACTCCTGGTGGTGCTCAGGGAACCATATGAGGTGGTAACGGGGATCAAACCTGGGTTGGCTGCAAACAAGGCAAACACTGTCCTATCTCTCCAGCCCCATTTCTTCCCATCTTAAAGATCAGAAAATTGAGGCTCAGAGAACCCAAGGTTAAACCCAAGGTCGTGGGAAAGCAGGCTCAGGCCCAGGGATGTGCCATGTTAACTTGAGGTGGCCTTACGAGCTCAGCTGGCTCTGAAGGCCAGAGACCCCCCAACAGCCCCTCCCCACTCTGCAGCGGGAGAGACTCTGCCTAGAGCAGCATCCTCAGGGGGGAGGAGAGACCTTCCCAATCACCAAGGCAGCCAGCTCCATCTCAGTGCCTTCTGGGAAATGGCCTGCAATAAAACCCCGAGTCTTTTCTGCTGCATGGAAACACTTGCCCTCCTGGTTCTGGGGGGCTTCCCCAGCTGGCAGGGAAGAGCTGAAGGTCTCGCTGGGGCCGCCCTGGCCACGGCCCTGTCCCGCTCCCAGTGGGAGGACCGACAGGGGTGAAGGGTTCCTCTGCGGGAAGGCCTGGCCCCTGCGCTCTTTCTGGGCCCTTTTCTTACCAGGGGTGCCGAGCCGCCTGCTCACACGTGTATCTTTTATTGGGGTCTTTCTCCATCAGGTTCCGGATAAAGTCTTTGGCTGTTCAGGGAGAGAGTGTGAGGGAGAGGGTCAGTGTATGGCTGAGAGGGGACATGGTGACACTCGGGGCCTATGGGAGGTTCCCGAGTCCCCGGCAGATGGTGCCAACATGGAGGGAAGGGCTGGCCAAGGCACTTGATGTGGTGACCTGCTGGGCACTCAGTCCCAGCCCCTGGCACCTAGTGGCACCCGTCCCAGGGAGGACATCTTTTGTAGTCCCCTGTCTCTCATAACTCCTGGGGGAAAGAGAAGAGAGCCATTTAGGACACATGCTGTGCATGTGTGTTATGTGTGTATGCATGTGAGTGTGTGTATGCGTGTCAGTAAGTATGTGTGTGTGTGTTTGTGAGTGTGTGTATATGTGTTTGTGAGTGCGCATATGTGTGCATGTGTGTGAATGTGGTGTGTGTTTGTGCATGTGTGTTTGTGTGTGTGCGTTTGTGTATGTGTACGTGTGAATGTGTGCATGTGTGTGTGTGCATGTGCGTGTGAGGGTGTATTTGTGTGTGTGTGTATGTGTGTGTGGTGGTGCAGCTCCTAGAACACTCCCTGCCCCGGGCCTGGCATTGTGGCTGTTTGGCCCTGAGAAGCTACCTGCAGCCAGACAACCTGTTACAGAGAGAAAGTCCCTGCCTGAGCCCAGGCGTGGAGGCCCAGGGCGTGTCTGGCCCAGCAGCCGGGCAGGGGGTCACTGGGGAAGGGAGGGTGTGGGTCAGAGACGGAGAGTGAATGTCCTGGTGGCATCTCTGAGGGCCCAGCTGAGTTCACTGCCCGCAGGATGAGGGTGTGGGGAGGCTCAGAAATAAATCACTCCCTGGGCCGACAGGACAGCAGGGAGGGCATTTGCCTTGCACATGGCTGACCCAGGTTCAATCCCTGGCATCCCATATAATCCCCCGAAGCACTGCCAGGAGTGATGCCTGAGTGCAGAGCCAGGAGTAACCCCTGAACATCACTGAGTGTGACCCAAAAAAGCAAAAAAATAAAGGAAAGAAAAAAAAAGAAAAATTCCCAGGCCTCAGCAAACCCAGCTCCAGTCCAGGCTTGGGAAGACAAAAGCTGAGGTTCCAGTGAGGAGGCACAGATATGAGAAAAAAAGGAGCCACAACTCCTGCCCTCTGCAGTCTGCAGAGGCTGGGCGTCCCCCCGCCTGCCACCCAACCCTGCACTCCTGGGGAGGCTGTACTAGGCCCAGCTCACTGCAGCTGGAGCCTCAGGCCTGGGCTTTACCCCAGGCCGAAAGTCGGGCCTCCTCCTGGGACATTCCTGTGGCGGGGACTGGATGTAGAAGCAGTGGGAACCCAGGTTCCTGTCCCAGCTCTGTCGCTTCCTCCCTCTGAGCTGCAGGACAAGCTACTTCCCCTCTGGGTCTTTCTCCCCAGGCGCAGGTGTGGAGAGCCCAGAGCCCAGGGACTCCACCCCCCAACAATAGCCCCCAACACCCTGGCCAGGAGTGCTGGAGGCTGTGCCCTGCTGACCCTTGCTCAGATGCCTGAAGCCTGCCGTCCACCCTGCTGGCCACAACCCAGCTCAGGATGTTTTCTTGGACTGTCGGCCTTGGGGCGCTTGCATCCAGGGGTGTCAGGGGCCCCTGGGGCCACCCCAGGTGCAGGCGCATGACCTACCGGAGTCAGAGATGTCGTCCCAGTAGGGAGAATCAAACTCATATTCAGCCTTGAGGATCTGTTCAAAGAGCTTCGAGTCATTTTCATCGTAAAAGGGGGGGTAGCCGCAGAGCCTGTGGGGAGATGAGAGGGTGGGGCTGGGGGGAAGGCCGACCGAGACAGGCCGCCCTCGGGAAGAGGGAGGCCCCTGGTCACCTCCACTGCCCCTGGCCTGCTGCCCCTCATGGCCACTGCACAGTGATGGGAACAGCCGAGGGCAGCTTGAGCGACCTGAGACCTTGCCTGGGTCTCTGAGACGCTAACCCATCCCCTCACATGCCTGATTTGAGGGCTAAGCACCGGGACACTTTCTCTTTTGGGAAGGTTGATTTTGGGGGCTGGGGGGGGGGAGTCCCTTCCTGCAGTGCTCAGGGACCAGGATGTGCCAGGGTCCAAACCCAGGATCCCAGCCCAGGAAGTCTGCTCTCAGCCGGGGAGCAACTTCCCTGGCATTTATAATTTTTAATTTTAAAATGAATTTGAGTGGTTTTTAAAATATTGAATGTAATGTGATCATAATCTTCTTAGTTTTTTTTTTTTAATTATATTATCCCTAAAGAAAGGGCTGGAGCGATAGCACAGCAGGTAGGGCATTTGCCTTGCACGTGGCCGACCCGGGTTTGATTCTTCTCTCCCTCTCGGAGAGCCCGGCAAGCTACCGAGAGTATCCTGCCCGCACAGCAGAGCCTGGCAAGCTCCCCGTAGTGGATTCGATATGCCAAAAACAGTAACAACAAAGTCTCACAATGGAGACGTTTCTGGTGCCTACTCGAGCAAATCGATGAACAATGGGAGGACAGTACTACAGAGCTACAAGTGCTAATTTTAAAATTGTTTAAAAGAACTAAAAAATTAATTAGTTATTTTTAGGGGTTGTTTGTTTCGGGCCCACACCTGGTGATACTCAGGAATTACTCCTGGTGGTGCTCAGGGGGCCATATGGGATGTGGGGAATTGAACCACAGACCTGGGGCCAAGGGCAGCGCCCTCCCTGCTGTACCAAAGCTCTGGTCCTTCCCTCTTAGTACTTGGCTAGTTTGGGTGAAGTGGCTCTCCCTGAGCACGCCTGGGCGGGGCTGTAGAAGTTTCCCCTTGGGCAGGTGGAAATGAGACCAGAGTGGACCAGAGCACCAGCAGCCTTGGGAAAGGGCTGTCAGTGGCCCCCGTCAGCGGCCTGGGGACTGGCCCTCCCCTCTCAGCCCAGCTCTCGACAGCGGAAACATCTCCAAGGCCACTCCGGGAAAGACGCCTTTTTCTCCTGCCAAGGCTCCTCTTGTCGACCCCAAGTTCCTCCAGTGTTGGCCCCCCACCCCCACGGACGGATGTGGGGAGACAGAACAGACTTTCTGAGCTGTCCTGCGGGCCTCGAGGGAAGGATAGGTTTGTCTGGAGCTTCCGAGTGCGTGACTGTGGGAACGAACCCCGGGCTCGATCTCTGCGGCATGGCCCCTGAGCACCCAGAGGACCGGCTGACAAGAGGCAGGACAGAGCCAGGGGGAGAAAGGGCACTCAGCACCCCCTGAGGACCTTCTCAAGAGAGCAAATGGAAAGGCCGCGCCCGGCATCCTGGCATTCTCTGCAGGGACAGGGGTCTGGGGAACACTGCGCTCAGGGGCTGAGAAGTTGGCAACAAGGGTCGAAGGTCAGCGGGGACCGTGCCTGGGCTCTGCCTGTTGGGGGCTGTTGTTCCCGTGTGTTTCTTTTACACACCAACCACCCCCCACCCCCCGACCCCCCACCATTTCCCTCTGTTCCAGTCCTTCAGGGATTGGGACCCAGTACCCCACGTCGCGCTGGCCTGCAGGGGGCGCTGGGACCACCACCTCCAGCCTCCCCACCAGGTGGTGGCCGGTGGCTCCTCCTGCTTTGGGGTGCCACTCAGCCCCCTGTACCTTAGGCAGCACTGAGTGCGGCCCCTCCCCACTGCTCCGAGCTCAGCTGGGGCACCCGGCGTGTCCCATTGAGCTTTGAGGTTCCTCTAGTGAGAGACGGCCGAGGGGGCCTGAGGGGACACAGCCAGGGATCCTGCGTTCCCAAATAGTCTGAGACAGTGGGGCCAGTCCCCCACGCCCTGCCTCCCCACCCCCGGCACTGCTCCCGGCCCTTAACTTGTGTGCAGCCCATCTAGGGTGAGTGGGCTGTCATCTCTGGGGGCCAGCACCTCCAAGCCCTCAGCCGGGTGCTCCAGCCCTAGCACAGCTAAGAGAGAGAGAGAGAATCTCGGGGGGCTGGGGCAACAGAACCGTGTGGAGGGTGTTTGCCTTACACGGAGCCAGGTCGGGGCTTGATCCCCGAGCCCCACCAGGAGTGAGCCCTGAGCACAGAGCCAGGAGTGAGCCCTGAGCCACTGCCAGGGGTGGTCCCCAAACAAAGAACAAAAACAAAACAAGCAAGCAGGCAGGAGTGTTCCGCACCCGAGCCTGGGCATCTGCGGGGTCTCTCTGGGTCACCTGTGGTCAGCGCTGCCCGCTGTTTGCTTCTGTGAGGCTGTGGGTCTCCCACAGGGAGGGGCTGCAGGGTGGACGCACCCCCCCCCCCCCCTTCCCCGCCAACACACACACACTGAGTCGAGGCCTCTCACTCCCGGTAACCAGACAGACTTAATATCTTAAGAGCAATAAGACAAAGCAAACTTCCGCAGCCAACAGACGTCCTGCTGGCCGGACCTCTGAGTGCTCCCAGCCAGTTTCTGCGTGTTACTGGCATCTGTGAACGGCCAAGGAGAACTGAATGACGACAGGCTTGGCACCTCGTGATCTCCGCAGCCCTCTGGGTCAGGCTGCCAGGACGTTCTTGCAAGCTCAGCAGAGATCCGCCGAGCAGCCGGGAATGCATTGGATATCAAAGCAGGGGCGGGCTGGCAAGTAAAAGGCCAGGGACAATGGTGCCCTATGTCTGGACAACCGTCCCCAAGGTCTGGATGCTGCCCAGGGACACAGAGGACCCGGGAGCAGATCTGGGAAGGACTTGGAGAAGGGAAAGGACACTGGTGGTGGGAGGGGCGAAGACAAATGTGTTTCTTAAAAAATCTCCACATGGCGGGTGCAAAACAGGGGCTCGGGGAATCGGGGGAGGGGGCAGGGGGAGTGAAAATGTACCCCTGGCTGGGGGCGTTGCTCAGAGATCGAGGGGGGTGCAAGTCTGATCCCTGACAGGGTCCCGGGTCTGCTCCCGGCATGGCACGGCCCCTGGAACAGCAACATTCAAATAGAAAAGGTACCATCATGCATGTGCCTGACGTCCAACAGCCTCCCGGCCCGAGGAGAGCAGAGAGCCCACACGCAACACCCTTCACACCAGCGACAACCATTAGTGTTTTGTCTTGTTTTGTTCTTGGCCACACTCAGCGGTGCTCGGGTGGTTACTCCTGGCTCTGTGCTCAGGGATTACCCCTGATGAGCTCAGGAGACCATATGGGATGCCGGAGACCAAATGCAGATCGGCCGCGTGCAAGTGCCCTACCTGCCATGTTCTCTCTCCGGCTCCAGTGGCCAGTCTGAGTGTCTGCCGAGTGGTGGTCATATTGGAAGCTTGGGACGCCACCCGGGAATGTGAAGAGGCAGCATGAAAGGTGCTTGGAAACAGCAGGATCCCACCTTGGACATATCCGTGGAAGCAACTGGTCTCCCTGACCCAGACAGGCAGCACTGACCCACGTGGCCACGGCAAGAAGGTGGGAGAGGAAGCACCATCCAGCCACATGATGGGATGTGCATCGGCCCAAGAGAAATGTGATTGCTGCACTTGGAACCACACACAAGTCACTGAGCACCAGGGGGGCAGAACGCTCAGAGCCACAGGCCTCAGCCCACGGGAGGGACTCATCACTCACAGTCAAGGGCCTCAGCCCACGGGAGGGACTCAGTGCTCAGAGCCACAGGCTTCAGCCCATGGGAGGGACTCAGCGCCCAGAGTCACGGGCCTCAGCCCACGGGAGGGACTCAGCGCCCACAGCCACGGGCCTCAGCCCATAGGAAAGTGGCATGTGGGAGCAGAGAGATCAGAACAAAGGAACAGAGCATGGGTCTGGGAGAAGCTGCCAGTTAGAAATGACAATGACAGACATCTGGCTGGTGGCAGTGGCTGGGTCACACTGGGGGTGTTGGTCCCCGGTCAATACCCTGCCCTGCTCATCCAGTACCCTGCCCTGGGAACCTCCCTGCATGGTACCCTGACTCCAGGGGGAGGGGTCAGGAGTGTGACGTGGGTTCCGTAACGAGAGCTTTGTGGAAAGGTGCGGCCCACGAAGCGAGTGGCTCAGGAACTTACAGGATGTAGGCGATCACCCCGATGGACCAGCAGTCCACAGCCTTGCTGTAGGGCTTCTGGGCAAGGACCTCGGGAGCTGTGAAAGGATAGAGAGACACGGGGGTGACACATCAGTGCTGGGGACACATGGGCCTCAGGTCTTCCTACTTCTTGCTGTGACTCAGGCTCAATGCAGGCTTCAAAGGGCGAAGGCAGAAGCTTGTTTGATTGGTTTGGAGTTGCCCTAAGCAGGAGAAAGTGTGCGTGCATGTGTTTACATGTGTTGTGCATGTGTGTGTGTGCATATGCGTGTGCATGTGCATGTGTGTGCGTGTATGCATGTATGTGTGTGCACATGTGTGTGTGGATACCAATGGAATCCAGTCGATCCACCTATAGACACTAGCAAGTAAATTGTACTCAGGAGTTCAGAACTGTCGAATCTCCATTTCTTTGGATTTGGGGTGTGACTCCACCTCCACCCCATTTCAGGAAGCACGTCTGGGCCTTGTGGAGTGTGTGGGAAGCTGTCCCTCAGCTTCCCTTGATCCCTGGGTGAGCAGTGGTCATACCTAACTCTAAACCCCGACTCTGAGGTCCCGCCTGGGCCTGCTTTAAGGCGCGTGTGGGGGGCGGAGAGAGGTGGGATAGTGACCCATCCTTCTGGTCTCCCCTTTCCTCCACTCCTGGTCCATCCACTCCCGAGTATCAGTCCTTCCTCGGGACAGGGGCCCCTTTCCTCCCACATGGCTCCTGGCATGGGACCCCTCCCCTGTCCCCCACAGGGGGCTCCCAGGCGTCGCCACACACATCTGTGCCGAATGCACACAGCCAGGAGACCGTCGATGACACACGGCAAGGCTGGGCCGGTGTTTATGCCACATGGAGCAAAGCTGTTCTTGCAGTCGCAGACGACACACGTAATTTTAAAACTATGAGCTTTTTCTGCTTACATAAACTGTATAACATTAATTATGTGGCTTGACATTTTTTTTTTCTGGTTTGGCTCAGTAGCGAGGATGTTCGCTGGAAATAGCAGAGAAGGGATTCCAGGGCGTCCACACGGGGTTGCAAATCGAAGAGCTTCTGCCCAACGTTTCTGGTTTCCTCCGCAGATGGTCTGGTCTGCGTCCGAGTGGCAGCCTGGGAATCTCGGGGTCCTCTAACCGAGACTGGAGGCCCGGCCCCTCACTGTGCTCAGAACCCAGAGACCAGAGCAACCTAACCTGGGGGTGCTGTCTTCACCCACGGGGAGACCGAATGACATATGCCAGAGGTTGGGGTTAACGCCAGGTTTTGGGGTTAATGCTTGTTTTGCTTAGTTTCTGGGATCAAATGCTCTTCTGGGCATGATTTGGACATGACCAACTACGCCATTTAAAATAGCTGCTTAAAGGAGTTCCAGGAGGTTTGCTCCATGGCTTGGAGGCCAGTCACATACGCTGGGGGGGAAAGGCAGCTCAGATAGAGAAGGGAGCACCGAATAAAGGGTGTTGGGAGGATCCTCCCAGGATGGGAGATGCGTGCTGAGAGTAGACTCTAGACCGAACATGACTGCCACACAATGCCTCTTTTGCAAACCACAGCACCCAAAAGGAGAGAAAGAACAAGGGGGAATGCCCTGCCTCATAGGCAGGGTGGGATGGGGGGGAACGGGGGATGGGATGGATACTGGGATCAGAGGTGGTGGAGAATGGGCACTGGTGGAGGGATGGGTATTTGATCATTATAGAACAAAAACCCAAGTACAAAAATTTGTAACTCTACAACTGTACCTCAGGGTGTTTCACTAATAAAAATCTAAATTAAAAAACTGCGCGTGGCCACCAGGGGGCACAGCCCTGCAAGGAGAGGGGAGGGGAGGTCTGCCGGGTCCCTGGTCGGGGCTGTTTCCGGTGCCCTTCAGTCACAGAGCACTAGCGTCTGTCCTGCTCCGAGCTCCGGAGACCGTTTGGAGAAGTGGCCTGAGCCCTGTGGCCTCATGCTGCTTGGTAGGAAGGACCCAGTGATTCGAAGGCGGCCACGTTCAGAATCACACAAGACAAATGAGCTCCCAGGCCCAAGAGACCCAGGGCGCAGTCTCTCAGGGCCATGGGGCGTGACAGGGGGGTCTCAAAGCTGTGCCTCAGAATTCCTGCCCCCTCCAACCCTTCCGGGAGATGCTCAGGCACTTCAGGATCCCGAAGAAGTAAGTTCCCCTCGTAACGGTCTACAGCCCAGGGCGTGTGAGGTGGAGGCTGGCAGGGTCTTCACCCGCAGCCTCTTAAAGGGTCCTGGCCAAGAGCAGTCACAGAGGGCTTTCTGGCTGGGCTGCCACCAGGCAGAGCAGGAAAAGGCTCCATGCCACAGCCCAGAGAGCCCTTATTCCTGACACAGTCCCGGGGCTTGCCCCAGCCCTGGGGAGCAGTGGACACACCCCCCCTCCCGAGGGCTGACTGGCACATGCAAGGTGGCAGGGGCCGCCCACTGCTCTTCCTGTGGACGTGGGAAAAGCCCATTCTGTAGAGGTGCAGAGAGCAGGGCGGAGGCGGGCCCCCATGTGGGGGTGACCTGGGGCAGGAAGGCTGGGTTCCCCCTCCACTGCAGGTGTCAGGGCCACACAGCAGCTACTCCATGGCTGGAGGGCAGGCCCAGTGTCTGGTCCTTGTATCTGCCCAAGGGCTGGTCAGTGAACCTTCCCTCGAACCTTCTACTGGACCGTCCTCTAGGGGAGATGGCTCCAGACTCCCATGGCAGCTCTGCAGAGCTCAGCTGTCACTGAGAGCTTCGGGGAGCAGGCACAGTCTCTCTCTCTCTCTCTCTCTCTCTCTCTCTCTCTCTCTCTCTCTCTCTCTCTCACACACACACACACACACACACACATACACACACACATACAGACTAAGGGGAAGGCAGCAAAGCCTTTGGAAGCTCACCCTGTGCGCCCCAGGGAAGAGCTTCCCTATGGTCAGAAGGCATCACTGCATTTGGGTTTTGTTTGTTTGGATATGTTGGCCACACCCAGTGATGCTCAGGGGTCACTCTTAGTTCTGCGCTCAGGAATCATTCCTTGCGGTGTTCGGGGGACCCTATAGGGCGCTGAGTCAAAGATATCCTCCAAACCGCTATGCACCCTGTTGATCCCGGGCAGTCTCAGGGGCTGCTGGAGATTTGGGGGGGGGGGGGCAGGGAGAAGTATCTCACGCTCCTGGAACATGAGCTTAGACATCTAGCTAAGTGGGTGGCTGCCAGGAGAGTGGCCACAGGCCCTCTGTGGAGAGACTCTTCCACACACGAATAGGGCTGGACGTGGATTTAGAGCAAGATCCCTGGGAACAGGCCGCCCTCCAGAAGGTGCTAAAAGAAACAGCTCCAGGGCTGGAGTGATAGCACAGCCGGTAGGGCGGTTGCCTTGCACACGGCTGACCCGGGTTCAATTCCCAGCATCCCATAGGGTCCCCCGAGCACTACCAGGGGAAATTCCTGAGCGCAGAGCCAGGAGTAATGTCTGTGCATCGCCAGGTGTGACCCAAAAAGCAAATAAATAAATACATAAATAAATAAACAGCTCTGGAAACCTTTCACCCCGCCTCAGAATGCAGCAGGCAGTGCCTTCGTCCACCCCCCACTAAAACGCTGGGACAAGAGCAGGGGAAAGTGGTGGGGTGTCACCCTCCCTAGGTCCCCATCATGTGGGCAAAGCATTTTCCCTTTCCCAGGAAGGGCAGTTCCCACCCAGAGTGGTGGGAGGGTTTGGCAGGGTGGGGATGTGGGGGGGGGGGGGGGCGGAACGACTCTGAGGTTAAGATTCTGACACAGGGTCTGAGGGATGCGCCCTCCACATAGAGCGGGTCCCCTCGCCTGTGGGTTACAGGAGTGACAGATGCTCTTTCTTGCCTCCCCTTGGAGGTGCGGTGTCCCCCCCCCCCGCCCGACACAGAGCTAAAGAGAGCTCACCCACTTAGCACACGCACGAAAGGTCCCCGCGGAGGTGTATCACGGCCAGTGACCCTGCAGCTGGGACCCCCGTTCCAATGTTCCAATGCCCACCCACCCACCCACCCCTGCCTTAGGGATACAGATGGGCTGGGCAGGGGAGTGGAACCAGAGGGCAGCTGCCCCGAGAAGTGTGGGAGCGGCTGGAATTCAGGGGGCAGGAAGGAGGGCAGGGAGAGAAAGCAAAGGACACAGGGACTATGCTCCAAACCACGCCATTTCTTCCTCTCCCCACAAAGAAACGGAGACGATCCATCCCAGGCAGGTGCTGAGAGACCCACGGGGACATTCCACAGGCTGACAAGTGCTCTCTGGCCAGAGCCAGGAGCCATGTGGTCAGTAGCCAGCAGCCACTCCTAGGGCCGGCCTCACCGCCCAGCGCTGGCTCGGGCACCTGTGGAGATGCCCGCGGAGAGGAGAAGAGACATCTCTGGGGTCGCCCAGTCCTGATTCCACAGCAGCTGCGTGAGCTCCAGGGCATGTGAGGCAGCCAATAGCCCAGGGAGGTGGGGTTGAGAGGGCTGTGGGGAGGTGGCAGGCCAGGCTGTGTGGGGAGCTCTGACGGAGCCCAGGGACACTGGGGGCTGAGGTCCAGGAAGGGTGGGTTTTTATATCCTTAGGGGAGACATATGGGCTGGAGCGATAGCACAGCGGGTAGGGTGTTTGCCTTGCATGCGGCTGATATGGCCGACCTGGGTTCGATTCCTCCACCCCTCTTGGAGAGCCTGGCAAGCTACTGAGAGTATCTCGCCTGCACAGCAAAAGCCTGGCAAGCTCCCCGTGACGTATTCGATATGCCAGACACAGTAACAACAAGTCTCACAATGTTACTGGGCCCGCTTGAGTAAATCGATGAACAAGGGGAGGACAGGGGAGACGCAGACGCCCCACCCTAGAAACATCACAGGGGAGCCCAGGACTGTCTCAAAGGGACCCAGCTCACCCCCACATCCAGCTCCCTGAAGGGACCCAGCTCACCTACGCGTTCAACTGAGACCCTAAGAGCCTCAGTGAAGTGCTGGGGCTGCGTGTTTAGATCTCAGCCTGGCCCCACCCAGGGCCCCTAGGGCAGCTGCCACCAAATGTGGGCTCAGTCCCTACAAGCCGGGAGGACCCCGGGTTTCCAAGGCTCATCCTGACCTCGGACCCCACAGCGAGCCCTCACACTGCCCCACTGAACGAAACACATTCCTCTGCCGGCAGGGATAAGTCGAGAATGCAGCCAGCTGGTCTCCGTTTCCATTCTGACAGAACACGGTGAAACGCGCTGAAACTCAGGAAAGTAAAGCCCCAGCTGGACCAAGACTGCTGATGTGTGTGCGTGTGTGTGTGCATGTGTTCGTGTGTGTGCGTGCATGTGTGTGTGTGTGTGTGTGTGTGTGCAGAGCAGGGTTCAGAAGGATGCAGGGACGACCCCTTGCCTAGGTGTGGCTCTGGCTGTCACCGGGGCTGGGGCATGTGTCCGCCGTCTGCTTGCTCCTAAGCAAGCAGAGTGTGGCGACAGGACGCACACTTACACTCACACACACATTCATGCACACATACAGCCATACACAAGCACTCACACACACACACACACACCCGTGCACACATGCACACATATGCACATATACACTCTCACACCCATACTCACATTTACATGTACACACATTCACACACTCAAACACACATTACTGTACATATACAGCCATACAATACACATTCGCTCACAAACACACTCATATATTCACATACTCATGCACATGAACACATTCTTTTTTTGGGGGGGGGTCACACCCAGCGATGCTCAGGGGTTCCTCCTGGCTCAGGCACTCAGGAATTACTCCTGGCGGTGCTCAGGGGACCACATGGGATGCTGGGAATCGAACCCGGGTCGGCCGCGTGCAAGGCAAACGCCCTCCCCGCTGTGCTATAGATCTAGCCCCACCATGAACACATTCTTACACATTTTCTATTCATGGACACACACATGCACCCACGCACACATACCTATGCGACAAACTTATACACATTCATAGACACACTCACCCCCACCCCCACACTTACAGTCACACTCATACACAGTCATCAGTCACACACAGAGTCACATTCACACACACACACACACATCATACCCATGCACACAGACTCACATTCACCCCCTTGGGCAGGTACACACACACACACACACACACACACACACAGAGTGTCCTCCTCCCTCCAACCCCCCCCCCCCACACACACACACACACACGTCTACTCTGAGCCGATTCTAGCTCTGGGCTTTGGTTTTTGGTTTCCGGGCATGTGTCCTCCTGGGCTCTCACAGCGAGCACCCATGGCTCATCGGTGAGTGGGGCCATGTCTGGGCCTCTGCCCATCCCTCCCTATCTTCCCTCCTGCTTTGTTCATCCAGCCACTGCCAAGCTCTGGCTTGTGTCGGCATCCGGCCACGTGGCAGCCGCTCACTGGGAAACAGAGATAACGGCTGGTTCTGGCTCAGAAGCCTGGAACCTTCCAGAACAGCCTGTGGCCTGCAGCCGGGCTGCCTCACAGTGGGGTTCTCCCCGGCCAACTCCAAGGTCTAGGGACAAGCACCCATGGCCTCACGCAGGCCGCTCAGTCTCTCTCTCTGCTTCCTGCAGGGAAACCAGCAGCTGGGCCAGGGGCCACACGTCCTGCTTCGGATGACGGGGAGGTGGTCATGCAGACAGCATGTGATGGTCATGCAGACACAAGCACGCAGCACACGGGCACAAGCAAGCACACAGGCATACACAAAACACATCCTCACACGCACATGTGCCCGAGAGCACACGCTCCCTCACAGGCATGTACACGCATTCAACACGCGCTCACACACATGCAGACACACACACCCCACGCTGCGCTTACCCACGTAGCCTGGAGTGCCGCAGGCCGTGGACATGACGTCACCTTTGCCCTCCATCTTGGACAGGCCGAAGTCGCTGATCATGATCTTCGACTCCTCGTCCTGACTGTAGTACAGCAGGTTTTCGGGCTGCAGGGGAGGGGCGGGACTCAGCCGGGACCAGCGCACCCCCACGCTCCCGGGGCAGAGGCAGAGATGGCTGCGGCGGGGGGATGCGGGAAGGGGCACGCGGTTTCCCTGCGGCGCTGTCTCCCTCCCGGACCTGCTCCTGGGGTGAAGGTCACTGAGGGTCACTGAGTGTGGACGTCCCTGGAGTGTCACTGTGCTTGGCTTGGAACAGGACTGGCCCCAGGGGACTCCCCGTCCCTGCTGGGCTGGGTGCAGAGCCTGAAGGCCACCCCGTGTCCCTCTGGGGGCACCCCTGCTCTCCCGGGCCGTGTTGGGTCCTCATTTCTTTCCAGTTCCCCCGAAACAGGTGTGCGGGGCCGTGCCCAGGTGCCCGGGACCTGCAGGGTGCTGAAGGGCCGGTCAACCCCAATTCCTCTGGGGGACAAGCACAGAACCTGCCCTAGAGGGGGAACTCACCCCACCTGTGCTGGCCACCGCCTCCTCCCCTCCCTGTACCACCTACCGACTCCCTTATGTGCGGAGGCATGAGGGCTGAACAGGGCAGGACTGCGGGCTGGTGGGCACACACTGAGACTCTCATCCCTGCGCCCCAGAAGCCATGCCACACCCCTGCCCCGGGTTCTTCCACCATGGTGGGAGCCTGGACCCCCTCCCCTCGCCCGAACACTGCTGTGGATGAGACTCAAGTGGGTCCCCAGGCCGCATGCCATCACCTCATGGCCACTTGAGCCCCTCCCCCACACTCACCTTGAGGTCTCGATGCACGATGCCCATCCTGTGCAAGTAGTAGACGGCGTCCAGCACCTGGCGGATGAGCGTGCTGGCATCCTTCTCCGTGTAGAAGCCCTTCTCCACGATGCGGTCGAACAGCTCCCCGCCAGACACACTGCAAGAGAAAGAGCCCCATGGGCAGCTGCCGGCATCTGCCTCCTCCCCGGCTGTCCGCGCTGTCTCGACATGTGAGGCCACTTCTACATCCGATTTCCTCCCCCCCCCCCCCCCCCCCCGTTACTCAGGAGAAGCTTTGGGGTATGGTTTCCAGGCAGGGGACCTACGTTCCACTAAGCAAACAAGATCTGAACAATTCGGGGCTGCCAGATGGAGCACAGGAGTGGGGGAAGCCCCAGACCCAGGCCTCAGGCGTGAGCTGGCCCCAACAGCCCCCTTGTCCGGGAAGCCGTGATGTGCCCGGGGGTCACCCCTGGCACTGAAGGTCCCCGTGTGACATAAGCCCCGGAACCCGTGATTGGCTGTGCCAGTGCTGGTGCCCGCCTACTGAGTGCCTGGGGCCGTCCACAAGGCATGAGGCATTTCTAGGCTGTGGGCAAAAGACGTTCCTGCTCGAGTGACCGAGAGCCAAACGCCGCCAAGCCCCAGCGTGTGGCTGCTGCGTGGTCCCCAGTGACCGGCCGGCTCAGCTCACAGGTGCAGGGCGTGGCCTGCCCGCCAGGCCCAGGGTTTCTTGTTGCTGCTGTTCAGCGTCAAAATCTTTTCAGGGGCTGGAGTGATAGTACAGTGGGGAGGGCGTTTGCCTTGCACACGGCCAACCTGGCTTCGATTTCCAGCATCCTATAGGGAGGTAATTACGCCAGGAGTAATTCCTGAGTGCAGAGCCAAGGAGTAACCCCATAAGTGTGACCCAAAAAGAAACAAAACAAAACAAACCTTCCCAGCCTTCTTGACTTGAAAGGGGCTGAGAAAGTGCAGAAAGCACGGAGCTGTAGCCCTACTGTGAGAACGAACCTTCGTTTTGCTCCCCAGACCTGAGTAAAGAGTCTTTTTTCCCTTTCTTGGGTCACACTTGGGGATGTCCAGGGGTTCCTCCTGGCTCTGCACTCAGGAATCACTCCTGGCAATGCTCGGGGACCCTATGGGATGCCAGGGATCAAACCAGGTTGACTGCATGCAAGGCAAACGCCCTCCTGGCTGCATTATTGCTCTGGCCCTGGTAATGAGATATTTTTTACAAAATATGAAAGAGCACATGTTTGTGTTTGTTTGGGGCCACACCTGGCAATGCTCAGGGCTTCCTCCTGGCTCTGCACTCGGGGATCACTCTGGGCAATGCCTGGGGTGCTTGGGCGGTGCTTGGAGGGGGTGCCTGGGATCTAAGGCAGGTTGGCTGTGTGCAAGGCCAGCGTCACACCTGCTGTACCTCCTGCCCAGAGCACGTATTTGAGATAGACAGGACGCTCATGCCCAGATTCCTTTATGCCTCGGCTATCAGGCAGTGGGACTGGCCACGTCTACTGCTCACCCGGCGTCACTCAGTACTTAGACCTGTTCAATATGTCCACCCTGAGGCCCAGAGGCATGAAGGCCTGCCTGAGACCGTCTCACTCGGAGTTCTTCCTAAGGTCCCTGCAGAAGGAACTGGTACATTCCAGGAGACAAGACACACTGCATTGGCTTTGGAGAGCTTCCCAAGGGCATTGCCTGGGCTCTGATTCGACCCAAGGAGAGAGGGGAAAGATACAGCACCCCCGGCAGGCTGACCGAGCAGGAGCTGCCAAGGGCAGCCACGGAACAGAGCAGCCACGGAACAGAGCAGCCACAGAACCACGGAAAAACCCAGGAGTGGAATCCTGCTCAATGCCGCCAGGCCACCCCAAAGAAACACTTCCTGGAACTCTTCCTTTCTGCATTCCCCCAGCGGCTTCACTCTCCAGAAAAAGGCTGGAAAGGCTGTCATTTCCCGGTCACATCTCGGGAGGCCACTTGGGCTGGGTGCCAGGCTCTGGCTGGGACCACAGAGCTGTTTCCTTTGGCAGAGAGGAGAAGCCCCCTTGGGACTCACCGCGCGGTGGCAAGGCTGGGAGGTTAATAAGAGGTTGGGAAGGGGCTCGCCAGGAACGCCGGCACAGCCACGCCTGCTGACCACGCACCACCGCCCTATTTAACTAAAGGCTTTGCTTCTGCACGACGGCCAGGAGACAGTGCGAGGCCCTTTGCGGGCACCCGCCCGGGTGTGGATCAGCACCCAGGCGGCAGGAAGGCTCTTCAGAGCTTCCTCTGCTTCCAGGGACCCCGGGGGCCACGGGGCTGGGGACTGTGGAGACGAACCCAGAAGGACCCCTTTGGTCCTCATTGAGTTACATGTTCTCAGTCCCACGAGCAGCCTGCATCTTGGTTCCCAAGGCAAATGATTTGGTGGGACAGTGAGTGGCCTAGGGTCACAGATAAAGGCATCTTCCTTACAGGGGACACCAGCTGCCTGTTTATTTTAGGAGACTGTGGGGAGGGAGAGGGTTGGGCCACACTCAGCTTTGCTCAAGGCTTACTCCTGACTGTGCTCAGGGATCAATCCTGGAGGTGCTACGGGGCCCGTATGTGGTGTTGGGGATTGAGGCTGGGTTGGATGCAGGCAAGGCAGATGCACAAGGAGGCCTTGTGCTGTCTCTGTGGGCCCAGCTGGGTGTTGGAAGTACTTTCTGGACAGTCTTGCTACCCAGAGAGCACTGTAGTGGCAACTCCTCAGAGCATCTGAAAGGGCAAAGCCAAGGTCCTTCCCGATCTACTCTCCGGGGTGAGGAGGAGCCTCGGGAGATGGCATCTGCAGAAGTCTTGTCTCTCATAAGCTGCCCCTGTGAGTCTGAGGTCCCACTGCCGTTGGCATGTTCCTGCTCAGAAGCTCTCCTGGGGATGATTCTCAGCCACATGCTCTGGGGGACCCAAATCCAAAGGTTGAGACAAGGGCCAGAGTGATAGGACAGCAGGGAGGGTGTTAACCTTGCATTCGGCCAACCCAGGTTCAATCCCAGGCATCCCCTGCGGTCCCTCAAGCACCGCCAGGAGTCACTTTTGAGTGCAGAGTCAGGAGAAAGCTCTGAGCATCGCTGGGTGTGGCCCAAAAGCCAAAACCAACCAACCAAACAACTCCCTCCCCCCGCCCCCCCAAAAAACAACCACCAAACCCCTAAAGATTGAAATGGGCAACTGTTTTCTGGTCACTAAGACAGATTGGTTCTAGGGTAACCGCCCAAACCAACATGCTGGTTAGCTAAAAACCATTTGCCAAAGGAGGAAGGGCAAGACGGACAGAGCGAAAGCTGTGTCGGGGCCAGAGCTGATTCTTGAGGTGTGTCTACAGTCTGGAGTGTGAGCAAGGCTAACACACAGTGGCTGGGGCTCAGGCCTGCTTGCTCCCCGCTTCCACCTGGGGATGGCAGACACAGCCGTAAACTCCGGCCCCTGACGTCTTGGACCAGCCACAAAGTGTGGCTGTGAAGAGCATCACCGCCCGAATCCACAGGATGCACCCCAACACCTCCCAGATGGCGCATGGGAGACCACAGGGAGCACGTAGGGGCTGACTTCCCATCTTCCCCGGAAGAACGGGCCATGTTCCTAGAAGCAGGCGCCTGACCACGCAGCAGCAGGAAATCTGCACAGACCCATCATGGGCGGCGCTGGAATCAGCCCCCGGAACTTCCCAGCACAGAAGCATCCGGGGCCAGAATTGGTCTTCCTGCTGGGCACACCCCAACCATTTAGAGAAGACTCAGACGCCAATTCTCAAACGCTTCCAAAAAGAAGCAGGAGAGGGAATGAGTTAAACACTCATTCCACAAAGCCAGGACTGCCTGGATGCCCAGGTCAGACAAGGACACTCAGGGAATCCTCCACGTGTGTGTGCCTGGAGAATGTAGAACCCCCACACTCTGGGGACGTTGGCAAGGCTCGCTCACATGCCAGGATCATGTGCCACTGACCCCTGAGACACAGGATATCGGACACACACTAACAGATCCCCGCGGTGAAGAGACTCGGAGAGACCAGGAGCCCTTGCAGCCGACAAGGAGGCCTCTGGTGAACCAGCATCCCTCAGACGCACCAGGCGGCAGGTCAGCAGGGAGGGTGCTGGCCGTCCATGCATG
The DNA here is from genome assembly GCF_029834395.1 of Sorex fumeus. Lineage (NCBI taxonomy): Eukaryota > Metazoa > Chordata > Mammalia > Eulipotyphla > Soricidae > Sorex > Sorex fumeus. Next base: position 11,419,765 of record NW_026606083.1, on the reverse strand, counting down.
TGGCTGACCCGGGTTCGATCCCCGGGACCCCACATGGTCCTCCGAGCACCACCAGGAGTGATTCCTGAGCCAAGAGCCAGGAGTAAGCCCTGAGCATGGCTGGGGGGACTCTAAAACCCTAACCAAACCACAAGAATGAAGACGAAAGTGAAAAATAACCCAACCAACCCCTCAGCAAACCAAACACAGGAAGGACTAGCCTCTGTGCCGCAGCGGCTGTATGTGCCAGCAGGAGCTGACACTCGCCCTCTACGGCGAGGAGGGGTGAGTGTGTCTGTCTCATCACTTCCCTTCAGTGCAGTACTTGAAGTCTTGGGAAAAAAAGAAATAAAAGACGAAGTAAAACTGTCTGCAGATGACATAGTCTTGTCTGTGGAAGTGTGAAGACGCCTCACAAAACAGTCTATTTGGTCAAGTTGTAGGGTTCTAAATCAATACGCAGAAACTAGCCGCATTCACGTCCACCAGCGATGGACTCTCCAAAACTACCCCCAAAAGCAAATTAGGAACGATCTGATTACAGCAGCCAGCACCAGGCTCAAGCACATAGGAACTGACCCAATGGAGGTGAGAAACGTGTACAGCGAAAACAACCCATGGCAATAAATCAAAAATCACGCTGAAGCAATGAGCCCAGTAGCCAGGAGAAGCTCCAGGTTCTTGAACTGGAAGTCAAAGGTGACTTCCATCATCTCCTTACATCTCTATCTTATGCAATCCCCTCAAGATTCCAACAGCGTGTAGCTTATTTTTTTTTTCAGAACCAGAGAGGGCAAAGTTCAAATTCATATGGAACCAACCAAGGCCTCCCAAATACCAAAAACAGCCCAAGAAAGAAAAGCAAAACTGTCAGCAACACAGAGTGAGATTTTCAAATAGGTAACGGAGCAGTCCAAAGAGGCAGCAGCACCGCAAGGGACACGGGCCGGTGGGATAGAACCGGGCGCAGAGATAACCCCGCGTGTAAGGTGAAGGCTAACATTTGACAACGGAGTCACAAATTCTCAACAGTGGAGACACAGGCTCTCCAAGACATGAAGACATCCACATGCGATTAACCTGATAAACCTAAGCTCCTTGTACTCCAACACGAAACAATGACTTCTGACCCGTATCTTTATTTTTAAGATTTGTTATTCTTTTATTCGAGTCACTGCGACTTATAGGAACTGCGAATAATAACCAGGTCTCATGCATACAAGTACCAGCTGCTTCCGCCAGTGTCTGGCTCCGCCACCGCTGGCCTTGGAGACTCTTATCTTCCATCATGAAAACACCCTTGACATGGACTAAAGGCTTAAATGCAGAATCTCAAGTGGAAAAAGTCCTCAAAGAAGTCGAGGGGGAAAGCGCCCGGACATTCTCTTGGATGAGGCACCCAAGGCACAGGCGACAAAGTGGGCACAGACAGGAGAGGACACGAATCCACACAGCCCAGCCCGGGAGGCCAACATAGCGGACCCCAGGGCAGGAGGGAAGGTCTCAGGGGAGACCAGTCAGCAGAATAGGGGAGACAGTCACAGGCTATCCCACGGGGGAAGAAGGAAGAGAGGGAGGGAGGAGAAAGGAAGGGGGGAGGGAAAGAAGGAGAGAGGAAAGAGGGAAGGAGGAAGGAAGGAATGAAAAAGGGAGGAAGGGAGGGAGGGAAGGAGAGAGAAAAAAAGAAACAAGACATGTACTATTTCAACTTTGAATGAAAAAAAGAAAAAGCAATTGAAATCCCAGAGGGGCGATCAAGCAGGCCCCGGTGGTGAGGCCAGCGTGTGGACCCACCCCAGCCCTGTAAATTGACCGGGACCAATGCCCTCACAACCGCCACCTGGGCATCAGGCTTCATTCACTCCCATCATTTCCCCGGGCGTATCATTTTATAAAGCCCGAGGGAGCCCTCTGGTGGCCCCTGAGCCCGATGAAGATCCTCCCCCGCCATGGAACCAGCCAGAGCTGGGGAAACCCCATGGGGGCTCCTGCCCTTGCGCCCCCCACCCCACCCCGGGGGCAGGAGCAGCCGCTGGCCCACTCCAGCGACTGCTCTGAAAGACACCGTAGCCGTAAGTGAGAAAATGCCGGCGTGGTACTCGGTACTTAAGGCCGTATTTTCCTGCACAGAATAAGGAGACAGTTGATTCAATTTAATGGCAAACTGGGACTCACCCCAACCCCCCACAAGCCTCTGGCTTGCTGAGATGATGCATGGGTTTAATTAGGTCTATCTGGCTCGACTGTAAGAGAAACAAGGGCCTCTACGGGGAAGATCCAGTGCCTGCTCTGAATAAATTAAGATTTCAATCCTGAGCACTGTTAATAAAGATAATTTAGTACTTAATACATCCTTTCAGGCCGCGCTGGAATTGTTAATGGGTTTAGCACATGGTCTCTCCAAATATAGAACATGTCTTTCTCTGTAATAATTTTTTTTCTTGTTGAAAAATGTACATGTATTACTTTCACAAGGAAGGAGGAGAGATGACTCCAAAATTTCACGTAATGACTGTGGGTAAAGATTTTTTTTTTTGTAATAATACACTCCAACTTTTCTTCTAAAACTTCCATTACTCCAACTTTTCCAGCACTGAACCAGTTACTGCAAATATGTCCTTCTTTCTTTTGCTAATGCTGCTTTTTTTTTTTTGCACGAGGAAAACCCAGCTTCTTCCATGAGTCTAATTATACTGACTTTACTGGCAACACAAAGAAAAAGCAGTTAAGAGTTCCCCATTATTACTTTCCTAGTTCATTGTTAAAGTATAAATTGGCCCCGAAAGTTGGCATGCATACAGAAAACCAGACTGCAATTTTTCAAAGTACTTAAAAGACCCATACAAAGACTCACTCCTAAAGAAAAGCTACGTCTCCTTAAGCCACAATTTAAGCCCAATAGAATACTGAGACTACGGAAAAACATGAGGCCAGTGGGTTCTTTGCAAACAAATGGCATTTCCATTTTCATGACGGTGTAACCTTTTCACATTTTTGTTTACTTATTTTTGTGTTTGACTTGGATACACTGAATGTTTTCTGAGGCTCATAATTGTAAGCATGAAAATTATGTACTTGTTGGTTTAAAATGCCCTATATTAAGCACATGCCCGATGTGTCACTGAACGCTCTTTGAATTCCATTCTAACTCCCACTGGTTGTTTTTTTTTTTTTTTTCCGCCATGATTTATTTCCTGTGAGTGCTAGTGTATAAATATCTTGGTTCAACTGTCAGTTTATATCCACCTTTCTGCCGGTTTGACAGCTCGAAGGATTTCCCTCACGAGTCCATTATTTTCAGTTTGGGGACACTGTCACTTGGGGGTTGGCATCCACTTGGAACATCTGAGCGACAGATGCAGGGAAGCCTGAACACACCATTTCTCCCTGGCTGACACACATTGTCCTTCAAAAACGCTTCCCAGGCTTGGAGCGAATCCAAGAGCCCATTGGTGGATGGGCAGACGAAGATGTGGCTTCCACACACAGAGGAAATGGCCCGGCCGAAGAGACCACCAGGCCCTGCCACTGGCTGTGACGTGGACGGCTCGGGAGGGGTCTTGCAGAAGGAGGAGGAGGACACAGCTCTGGAGTCAAACGTGTGTGTGTGTGTGGGGGGGCATGGGTCACTGACAGGAGGCTGCAACGCTCCAACTTTGGCCTCTGGGAAGAGGCCAGCAAGCAGAACTTCTTCTTTTTTTTTTTTTTTTTGCTTTTTTGGGTCACACCCGGCAATGCACAGGGGTTACTCCTGGCTCTGCACTCAGTACTTACTCCTGGCAGTGCTTGAGGGACCATATGAAATGCTGGGAATCGAACCCGGGTCGGCCACGTGCACGGCAAACGCCCTACCCACTGTGCTAACCCTCCAGCCCCGAGCAGAGCTTCTTGGAGTGAGTTTGGGCCGTTTCCCTCGCCCCCCTGCACTTTCTGAGCCCCACAGCCACCCCCCACCTCCCCCATCCCCGCTGCCGGCTAAACTCCTCTACCGGCCTGTTCCAGAGACTCACAAAGAAGTCTCAAGACCGACCAGCGGCAAGGATTTCTCAGATCCCTGCTCTGGCTGAGACCTCCCGGGTGAGCCTGGAGTGGGACCAGCCGGCTTCTGCCTTCACATAGCCCGACAGCCGCCCCACGCCCCCAGTCACTGCTGAGCCTCAGGCCAGACCGACCAATGAACTATTCTGGATCTTTCTAGAGTGCAACATCTTCAAACTCTGCAACACCGACATCCCCCAGGAGCACGGCAGATTGGATGGGGGGCAAGGTAGAAGCCAACTCATCTCGCCTAACAAAAACATCCACACCGAAGGCTTAGCCTGCAACAACAGCTTAGGGGACCCTCAGACCTTAGGGGACCTTAAGGGCTTAATGTCCACACGTGAGATGCAACAATCTCACAAATGCTCTTTTACTGAAATATGTCTTGATTATTCTGTTAGCCGTCTAATGATAACAAGCAACATAAAATAAATGATGGTGGGAAAGGCTTGGGGGAGGGGGTGGCTGGGAAAATGGAGACAATGATGGAGGGAAGGTGATGGAGTGGTGCGACTGGGGTTGGAACATCGAATGCCTGGAACAAATCATGATGGACAATTTTATAAATCATGATGTTTAACTAGGGGGTGAGGGAGGGGAAGGTCAGGGAGCTGGGGAAAGGGGTCGGGACGGGACAAAAACAGGTTTTGGGGGAAGGAGAGAGGATGCTGAGGGGCTGACGTGTCCGTCAGCATGCTGCTCTCCCTTACTTGTCAACCGAAAGTTCTTTCCAACAGGTGAATACAAGGTGTGACGCCTCACCCGCCTGCACCTGTGCAGATCTGGGCTGAGAGAGAACCACCCTGGGTGGGGAAGGCCTGGCCTGGCCCCACCACCTGGGCCCACAGAGCCTCTGGTCGCGGTACCTCAGCAGCCCTGGGCTTCTCTGTGTACTTTCTGCAGGTCGTGAGCACTCATAGGGCAGGTGGCCCAGGTGAGGCCCCTGTAACCAGTACCCGCTTTCCTCACAGCTGAGTTGCCTTCCGCTGTGGAAGGGGCCACACCTCTTTCTCACCTTCCGTTCCTTCATTGTTCCTGGGCTCTTTCCAGATCCGGACAATCTGGGCTGGCAGACACGGGAGCAGAGACTTGGAACTCGGGACTCAGAGGTGGGCCGGTGCATCCCAGGCTCTGAACTGTTCCCCACGGGTGAAGCCTAACGGCATTCCCGCCAACAGGCAGGGGAGATGGAGGCTGACTGTCCTGTCCCCTCAGCTGGCCTCTGCACTGTGGGATTCGGGGAGAAAATGGAACAGCCAGAACATGGCGATGATTTTCTTTTCTTTTTTTTGCCACTGTCTCTCAAGCTCTCTCCTGGGAGAGAATTTTTATTGATTGAATCACCGTGAGATACACAGTGACTAAGTTGCTCATGGTCGGGTTTCAGTCATACAATGTTCCGACACCTGTCCCTTCACCAGGGTAATTTCTCACCACCAATGTCCCCAATCTCTCTCCCGCCACCCCTACCCATAGCCTGCCTCTATGGCAAACAACTCTCTCTCTCTCCCTCCCTCCCTCTCTCTCCCTCCTTCTCTTTCTGTCTTTTTCTCTCCCCCCTCTCCTCTCTTTCATGCGTTCTTTCTCTTTCCTTGTGGGCACTGTGGTTTGCAATTCTGTTACTGAAAGATCATGGTACTCCTTCCCTCCTTCCATCACTCCGTTCCTGCCCAGAGTGATCATCTCCAACTATCATTGTCCTCATGGTCCCATCTCTGTCCTAACTGCCCTCCCCAGTTTGCAGGGTGATGTAGGCGGGGGGGGGTGGGGTGGGGGAAGGGGTGTTGGTTCTTGATTTTCAGTGTTTGCCTCACTGGGAGAGCAGGCGTGCCTCCCCCCACCTCGCTGGCCCTCCACGAGTATGTGTGCTCGGAGTGGGCTGCATGTGTGTGGCCTCTGGAGCTCAGCGAGAGACTTCTGGCACCCAGTTCTCTTCCCTCACCCCTTTCAACTGCCTCTGATTCCAAAGGAAACTTACCGCACAGTGTCCTGACTGCAGCCACGACCCAAGAGCACCTGTGTCCCCCCAACCCAATTCACAATGAGATGAAGGAGACAGAGAGACAGAGACAGAGAGGGGGAGAGAGAGAGAGAGACAGAGAGAGGGAGAGAGAGAGAGGGAGAGAGAGAGAGGGAGAGACAGAAAGAGAGACAGAGAGAGGGGGAGAGACAGAGAGGGAGGGAGGGAGAGAAAAACACAGAGAGGGAGAGAGGGAAGGAGACAAGGAGGGAGAAAGAGAGAGGAAGAGGGAGGGAAAGAGAGAGAGGGAGAGGGCAGCAGGTGCCCGCCTTCAGACTCTGCAGCCCCATTCTGAGCCTGAGTGTAACCGTCCACATGACACTGTCCAGGTCCTGCTGTCCCTCTGCCCACGCGGCCTGTCCACCTCTGGGCCTGCGTGCCTGAACCACATGTGGTGACCTGCTCCCCCTGACTCCCCCTTTGGGGACATCCCCCTGCAGTGCTCAGGGGGCCGGGGTGATGCTTCCAGCTCAGGTCAAGGGCACGTGCTCAGGGCCCTGCTGCCCAGGGGCCTCCGAGTCGCAGCTGGGCCTGCTCAGGGCCAAGCGGTGCCAGGGCTAGAACACGCCCATCCCATCTCTGCTGGCTTCCAACAGCTTCCGGAGGGCAGAGCCTTCCACTGGCTCCTGGCTAGGACCAAAGCGGAGACTTGAGTGGGAACCCCAGGCCCTCCTGTGCCCATGCCTTCCAGCAGGGATCCCGCCTTGCCTGGAAATGGTCAAGAAGTTTCCAAATGAGTGACCCCCAGGTGTCCCCTCTCAGCGCGCCCTCCGGGTCTTCCTAAGACAGTCAGGCCCTGGGGGTTTGTCTTGCTCGGCCACTAGAGGGCGCTCGAAGGCCACGGGCAAGACTTCCTCAGGGGGCATTTCCACTGTTGCTGGGCACAGTAACGACAGCACAGTGTGTGTGTGTGTGTGTGTGTGTGTGTGTGTGTGTGTGTGTGTGTGTGTGTTTCTGCGTGTCTCTATGTGTGTGTCTGTGGGTTTGTCTGTGTGTGTGTCTATGTGTGTCTGTGTGTGTCTTTGTGTGTTTGTCATTCTGTGTGTGTGTTTCTGCATGTGTTTCTGTGCATGTATGTGTGTCTCTGTGCGTATATGTGTCTGTCTGTGTGTGTGTCTGTGTCTGTATGTGGATATGTGTCTGTGTCTGTATGTGGGCGTGTCTGTGTTTGTGTGGGCGTGTCTCTGTGTGTGTTTGTGTGTGCAAAGCTGGGGGTTATTTGAGAACAGCCGGGGGGCGGGGTGGGACAGACAGCTCAGTGGTGGAGTGCCTGCCTTGCTGAGGTGGAGTGCAACCCCCGGGCAGCAAACTGGTGCTCTGCTGGAGACTGGGTGCAATCATTTATATTCTGAAATGGCCTGAAAATGCATCCCTAAAATGCGCATTTTTTAAAATCTCAATTTTCAAAAATACAAAGATGATGTCAATTTGGGCTGGAGTGATAGCACAGTGGTAGGGTGTTTGCCTTGCAAGCGGCCAACACTGCTGACCGGAGTTCGATTCCTCCACCCCTCTCGAGAGCCCGGCAAGCTACTGAGAGCATCTCGTCTGCACAACAAAGCCTGGCAAGCTACCCCTTACGTATTCAATATGCCAAACACAGTAACAAGTCTCATGATGGACACTTGAGCCCGCTCTGAGCAAATCGATGAACAACGGGAGGACAGTGCTACAGTGCTACAGATGTCAATTTGTTAAATAAAATCATTGTCATCTTTGAGCAGATTTTGAAGAGATTTCATTTCCTTTTTTTTCTTTTTAATTTGTAAATCCCTTAAGTTTAGCCTTTCAGTGAATAAGATGGGGGAGGGACAATTCTTTTAGACAGTAAGTAAGCGACGAGCACTAAATAGTAGAACAGTCTATTTTAGAGATGGTTTACTGGAAACCACCTTCCAGTGGGAAATGGGGGGCGGGGGGAATGAATTCAATATAATTTATAGCAATAACAGGTTTCCTTAGGGCCCGTGTGAGGTGGGCCCTTAAGCAGGGTGTAGGAATCATGTGCAGATTTGCCCAGAACTTAGAGGAGACGATGGAAGAAGACCCAAGCTAGGGGACAGGGTGATAGCACAGTGGGGAGGGCATTTGCTTTGCACAAAACTGACCCGGGCTCCATCCCCGGCATCCCATGTGGTCCCCTGAGCACCGCAGGGAGTAATTCCCCAGTGCAGAGCCAGGCGTAACCCTAAGCATCTCCAGGTGTGACCCCCAAACAAAACAAAGACCCAAGTTGATTCTCCTAAGAATCTTTCCTAAATGACCCTCCTCGTGCCCGGCAGCCAGAACCAGAATGTGGATTTTTTAGAGATGACAAGTACTTCCCTTGTCACAAGCCCTCTGCTCCCTGCCTGGTGTCATGGGGACCAGGAGGGCACTGCTTGCTCTCAGCACGTGTTGTTGACATTTGTAAAAACCCAAAGGAGTTTGCTGGAAACTAGGGCCTGGAAAGGCCCCTGACCCACCTTATTCCCTGTGGCTCTGCTCCGGGGTTGGCCAGTACTGGGCGGACAAGGCCCTATTTCTCTGCCTCACGGTATAGCAGGGCTCATCCTGCATAGGCACTGTGCCACGGCTGGCCCAGGGAAGCTGCTGTTTTTTTTTGTTTGCTGTCCTGAACCCAGGCTCCTCTCATTCCCTCTGCGCCTCAGACACTAACGTTAGCCAGGAACAAAATCCTAGGCTGGGAGTTCTCCTCTGCTGTGCCAGAGACCCAGGAGCTCAGGGTCTGAGAGGTGGGCGCGGGATGGCCGGAGAGGGCAGGCTGGAGCCCGGTGCTGTGTCCCACGAGATGGACGTCACTTCAGAAGCTCTTCTCCCCATTTCCCAAGAAAGCGTTTTTTACCGGAACTACTTGTTCCACTGAATAGAATATTCTGCTGATTCCAACTATAACGAAGAACATCAAGAATTATGAGTAGAATCCAGCCAGTAACTGGCGGCATCTAGAGGGTGACATTTCCATCTATGAAACAGACAGTGACGGCCGAGCCTGAGTAGGAATCTATAACCAGGGTAGACTGATAGATACTTCTCCAGGCGCCCAGCCTCGCCATGAACCAGGAAGCAGCCTTCGGACGCAGTTACAGAGACAACGACTGGCAGGGTCTCGCTGGAGCCCACAGGATGCCGACATTCCCGGAGGTGAAGCAGCCCTTGAGTTCTGAACCAGTGACGCTGCTTCCAAACATTGCATCCAAGAGGTGTTCTACTCTCCAGGCGGTGGGACCTGGGAAATGCAGCCAACAGGAGGGATGCTGGACTGAACTGCCTCAGGGGAAGCCCAGCCCCCAGGGAAGGCCGCTTGGGCTCCGGCCAAACAGCAGAAGCCGCTGCTGCCTTTCCCAGCTTCAGAGCGCCCGTGACCCACGATCCAGAAGCGCACAAATAAATCTTGGAAGAGAGCAACAAGCTTCAGGGAAAACTCCGGTCCCCAAAGTCACCATCCAGTTAAAAACTCAACTCCAGCTCTATCAACCTATTTAAAATTTTAGAATTCCTGAAGTGACACCTCATACTCTACGTCACTGATGTACCACGAGTAGCATGCCACGTTGGATGGGGTATAACATAGAAAGCAACTCACCTCGATAATACAGCACACGGCTCAACCTGGAACAACATGTTAGTAATCCCTTATCCAAGGGCTCACTGGCTCCAGGGTGGGACACAACAATCTTCATACACTTTCCTCTAGGGAAAAATCTCTTGGGATCATTTTCAGTGGATTATTCATAACAAACAACACAAAATAAATTATTTAGGATCTGCCTTTGGGGCAGGCTTGGGTGGTGATGGGAAAATTCTAAATAATGGTGGAGGGAAGGTGTGATAGTAGTGGGATTGGTGTTGGAATATTGAATGTAACCAATTATTGTGAACAACAACAAAATATTCTTAAGACAAAAAAAAAAACAACCCCAAACCCAGTGCCAGCGGCCTGGTTCCTGTGGTGGGCGGATGCTGGTGGGGGGTATGGGTTATGGGTGTGGCTCCCTACACAGATGTGAAGACTTCTTGTCCCCCACCATCGGCCCTGGGTCAGGTCACAGCCACGTCTGTCCACCCCTGAAGGTGGACGGCACATCACCCATAAGCGGAAGATAGGACAAAGCCAACATTGGCTCCCGGGCACACGGAAACTGGCTTGGAAGAAAATCCAGAGACCAAGGGGAATTCATGGCACTGACTACTGCTCCCAACAAAACGAGACTCAACTCCTGGCAGAAAACAAACAAACAAACACGGAATGTGTTTTGTTCCATGTTTTATTCCTTGTCAAACATTTCAGGGGATGACGTGACTGCAATGGATTTGGGGTCCTATCCAGGAGAGCTTCCTGATCTCTTCATTCCCATTCACACCTGCATAATCCCAGGTGAATTTACCATGGGCTCTGGGCTAGAGCTTAGTATGACTCAGGCTGTAATGCCGCAAAGTAGAGAGAGAGTATGGGGGAAATTGTCTGCCAGAGAGACATGGGGAGAGTTGAAAAGGGGGGTGGGATACTGGGGACATTGGTGGTGGGGAATGTGCACTGGTGGAGGGATGGGTGTTCGATCATTGTATGACTGAAACTCAGATGTGAAAGTTTTGTAACTGTATATCTCATGGTGATTCAATATCAAAAATAAAAAATATGACTCAGGCTGGCCGTTGGGCACCATGGCAGTTGGTTTCAACATCCTTCTGCGAAAGTCTCTGCATTACACTTTCTCTTCCAAGAGCTTCTTACTTCCTGGCCAACAGAGATGCTCTGGGATGACCCTGGATTTCCTGCTGTGGCCCTCGGCTTGGCCATTCCTCCAGGGAGCCCCAGCCCCTTTGGCCTCTACTGGTCAGAGATGAAGACCTGGGTACTGGGCATTATCAGTGGCTATGTCATGGCTTTCTGGACCTCTGCAGCAGGCCCAGCAAGGAAACACACAGTGGTGGAATGTCCACCAAGATGGTGCTGAAGAGTCGCATGTGGTCCGAGTACTCAGCCCTCGAAGCCACTGATATGGCCAGCACCCCGGTAGCCTTTCCAGGAATGGCCTCTACCTGCAGTCATGTGACTGCTGCCCCTGGCAGCCCGTTCCCTTCACTCCGTAGCGTGCATTCAGTTATCGGCTGCTGCTGGCATGTGTGGAGCATCGTTCCGTGGTCTAGACGTGCCACAATCTGTTTGCCCGTGCCCCATCTGAAGGGTGTCTTCTTGGCTACTTGGGTTTTGGGAAATCATGAATTAAGCTGCTAAAGACATTCATGTGCAATATTGTGTGTGTGTGTGTGTGTGTGTGTGTGTGTGTGTGTGTGTGTGTGTGTAAACGCAAGTCTGCAATTCCACTGGGAAAAGCCTCTGAATAAAATTGTTAATTCATCCAGCCAGGCTGCAGCTAGCTTTGTGAGAAAATGCTAAACTACCTTACCAGGAGGCTGGAAGACTCTATATTCCCAGCAGCAATGAGTAAGACTCTCCCCCCACCCCCCCATCCCACACCCTTGCCATCCATGGTCAGTCTGGGAGATTTCAGCTGCTTTCATGGGTGTGTGTGTGGTTTCTCTCACTGCTGTCTTAAGGGCAACCTGCTTTGTACATTTTGAAAGTGCCACGTGCTTTAAAAATGCGAACAACATGGAAGGAAACTGAATGCAACGTGCCAGCTTCCCTCCTGGTCCCCTTCCATTCTCTGTAATGAGCCAAAGGAGAGCCTTGTGTGTTGGTTTCAGAACACACAGCATCCCACCGAAACTTGATTCATAAACACAAAATATACATCACATGTTCCTCTTTGCCCTTTGAGTGGTGACAGGCACGTGGGTCTGTACTATGAGAATAATGATGATATTATCAGATAAATCAACATGGCAGGAATAAGAAACGCAGCCATATCTCCATAGCAGCACATAATGCCCACAAGGCACCCCATGTGTATAAACGCACCCGCGGGAACGAAGACCGTCTCCAGTGGACAGTCTGCTTCCACCCTCCTGTGACTGTTGGTCCTGCAACCACCAACAGAACAATGAGTTGCGAGCACATCTCCAGGATGTGCAGTCTTCAGTGATGGTACATCTACACAATGGAGTACTATGCAGCTGTTAGAAAAGATGAAGTCAAGAAATTTACATACAAGTGGTACTACATGGAAGAATCATGCTAAGCGAAATGAGTCAGAAAGAGAGGGATAGACATAGAAAGATTGCATTCATCTGGGGAATATAAAGTAACAAAATAGGAGACTAACACCCAAGAATAGTCGAGGTAAGTACCAGGAGGTTTACTCCAGGGCCTGGAGGCCAGCCTCACACTCTAGGGGTACAGGCAGCTCAGATAGAGAAGGGAGCACCAAATAAAGGGTGTTGGGAGAATCCTCTCAGGATGTAACATGCATGCTGAAAGTAGACTATAGACCAAACATGATTGCCACTCAATGCCTCTTTTGCAAACCACAGCACCCAAAAGGAGAGAGAAAACAAAAGGGAATGCCCTGTCACAGGGGTGGGGTGGGATGGGGGGGATGGGGGAGTGGGTGGGATACTGGGAGCACTGGAGGTGGAGAATGGACACTGGTGGAGGGATGGGTACTCAATCATTGTATAACTGAAACCCAAGCACAAAAATTGTAAGTCTACAACTGTACCTCATGGTGTTTCACTAATAAAAAAAATAAGTAGATAAAGTCTTCAGTGATGCAGCCATGTGGTCCTCGCCCAGATGGCAGAAGCACCAGGACCCTTAGGAGCTTGGGGTCCTGTGTGTCATGACTCAGAGGCTGCTGACTCGGACATTCGTGCCGCTGGGCCAGGGTTTTCCCATTTCAGCTGCCTCCCTCTCGCTGGGCCAGCCTGCCTCGGACACGTATTTGAACGTCCAAGTTCTTGGCTCGGACCCTGCGCCCTTCAATTGTCACGGCTTCTATTCCTACTCTTTGCTTGCACCAACCAGCCCTGTCTTGGGACTTCTGCACAACTCAGACCTCTGCACAACAAACGCCATCCATCTAGTGTTTCTCCCCTCCCCTCTGGCCACCATTTTGCCTCACCACCAGAGACCCGTGGTGGCCAATAGGACACCGGAGCTGGCCGTCCCTTATGTGCCACCCAGTGGCTCTTCTGGGGCCGGAGCAATAGGATAGAGGGGAGGGTGCTTGCCCTGTACGCGGGCGGCCCAGCTGGATTTGATCCCTGGCACCCCAGAGGGTCCCCCTGAGCACCACCAGGGGTGATGCCTGAATGTAGAGCCAGGAGTCAGCCCTGAGCACCACCGGGTGTGGTCCAAAAAGGCTAATAATAATAATAATAACCCTAGTCTGAGACTTGGGTTTGCACATTAAAAAATAACGTAAAAGTTGCCAAGGCGTCGAAAATCAAATGGGCTGGATACGTAATGAGATTTGGAGATGACCGCAGGACTAGAGCCATTACCGGATTCCACAGGACGTCAAAAGATCATGTGGCCACCCACCTACGAGATGGTCAGGTTTCCTCATCAAGACCCTGAATGATCGGTTTGAGGCTATTCGTGTTCCTAGAACGAGCAGACGCCATTGGGCTACACTAGCACATGACAGGGACAAATGGAGACGTTCTGGTGCCCACTTGAGCAAACTGATGAGTAACAAGATGTCAAGTGATCAAGTGATCAAGTGAACGTAAAATAAAATAAAATCAAACCAGCTTTTCTTAGTTTGCAGAAGCATGGCAGCCTTCCCGCAGGGTGACACAGAGAAATGCCAGGTCAGGAGGTGTGTGTGTGTGGGGGGGAGGGGACAGGTGAGTGAGGAGGGGTGGGGAAGGGGCCCTTCTGGGGGTCTCCACAGACTAGACAAGTGGGTGGGACAAGCAAGTGGGAGTCGTTTTGGGGCTGATTCATTTCCAGGGTGCGGGGCTGTCCTGGGGATGCCAGGCCTTGCCCTGGGCTGTGCTGAGCCTATCTGCCAGATGGGGTCCTGAGAGTGGGCTCTCTGCATGGAGTGGGGGTGGGCCAGGTTGAGGCGGGGGGCCCAGCCCAGGAGGGGCGGGACAACAGGTGGGTGACCCAGCACTTCTGGGGCTGCCTCCCCACTTCCAAGGCCCCGGGGGGGGGGCGTCAGTATGGGAGCAGCTTCTGGCCCCTGAGGGCTCTAGATCTTCCCCCACATTCCACCCTGGGACGGGCCCTCACACATCGGCCTCACAGCCCTCCCCAAGGTGGGTGCCCGGACAGCCTACCTGTCCACTGCCCGTCTTCACTGCCACCAGCCACAGCCAGTGGGGACGCTTCTCTGGTGCTTGTCGCCCTGGGCCATCCTTCTAGCTAAATGGCCAGTGCTTTTGTTGTTGTTGTTATTTGTTTATATGAGCTCTCTGACTCATTCGAAAATTAAAATGTGGTCAGCGACATGTTTTTGCTAACGTATTTCCCCATTTCCTCTTCGCTTTTTATAGACCAAACATGACTGTCACCCATTGCCTCTTTTGCAAACCACAACACCCATAAGGAGAGAGAGAACAAAGGGGAATGCCCTGCCACAGAAGCAGGGTGGGATGGGGGGATGGGGGGTGGGAGGGATACTGGGATCCGTGGTGGTGGGAAATGGGCACTGGTGGAGGGATGGGTGTTTGATCATTGTATAATCGAAACCCAAGCACAAAAATTTGTAAGTCTACAACTGTACCTCATGGTGTCTCACTACTAAAAATTAAAAATAAAACAAAAAACTGCTTCTGGCCACGAAGAAGCTTCGAGTGCTTCTCACTGTACAGTTGTTGATATTGTTCTTTACGGTTCCTGAGTCGCAGGCTTGGAAAAGCTGTCACGACTCAACATGGAAAAAAAGCAGCACGACAGGGTTTTATTAAATGAAATCTTTGGTACTTCTAGAATTTATTCTGCTTAAAGAGGCCAAGTGGAGCCAGGTGCCTCCCCCAAGCCCAAATACCTCGCACCAGTTATTAAGCGGGGCTCCCTTCTCCCTGGTCTGGAATAGTTCCATTAACATATACCAATCGGTGCGTGTGTATTTTGGTAGACACATATGTGTGTAATTGTGTACGTGTGGGGGTTCTATTTCTGAACTCCCCTCTCTGTCCCCTTATCCTTCCTGCTCCAACATTACGTATTATGTAAATCACTAGGTACCAACAGCCTCTT
Organism: Sorex fumeus; assembly: GCF_029834395.1. NCBI lineage: Eukaryota > Metazoa > Chordata > Mammalia > Eulipotyphla > Soricidae > Sorex > Sorex fumeus. The sequence continues at coordinate 11,404,607 of NW_026606083.1, read as the reverse complement.
TTCCCTGCAGTCCCGGGCCAGCCGCCCTCTGGGCCCAAGGGAGTGAGCGGACATGGGTGCAGCTGAGCAGAACAGCTGTGTGGAAACATGGAAACAGCCGTGACCCGCAGAGCGCGGCTCAGTCGAGCTGCCCAGGACCGGATCCCTGAGCCCAGGAGGAAAAGCGTCCGCCTGCCCCTGGAAGGACCTCCCCTCCTCTCAAGGGAGCCCAAGCACCACTGGATCGAGTCTCTCTTCCAGAATCTGGGCTGATCCAACCAAACTCTGCCAGCCCTCCTGAGGGGCTTCTCAGAAGACCCCTGGGCGCCCCACTGCACAGAGGAGATGCTGTCCCCTCTTTAATCCTCAGAACAGACAAGCTCCTGGACACTGAAACTGGGCGGTACTGGACTCCCAGCAGCCGACTCGGACAGCAGGGCACGCCCTGCCCTTGCAGATGACCACGCAGAGGGAGCAGCTGGCGGCTGTGGGCTCGGCAGACCCCTCCACCGTGCCAGGGAAGAGGCAAAATGGTGCCATCTGGGGCAAATTGGACAGAACTTGAGGTGATTATGCCGAGTGAAATACGTCAGGAAGAGAAAGACAATTACAGGACGGCCTCAGTCGTGTGGAACAGGAATAAAGCAAGGCCAGCAGCAGAAGGGCCCGGGACCAACTCTGGGCTGGTGAGAACCAGGGCACTGGCTGGGGGCGTCCGGTGGGGGGAAGGGATGGTATGTAGCAACAATGACACACAGAGAGACGAGTGAGGCTGACGCCCCAAATGGCTTAATACTTTGCTTAATGATTGTATCAATAATTTTTTTAAATGGTAAAAAAAAAGAAATCTACCATTTTCATTTTACCTCATTTGCTTCATTTTTATTTCATCTCATTCAGAAGCTGAGCCTGGAGACCAGAGTGTAACCTTGCACCACCTCCCAGGCCTGATCACATGCCCAGACCTGATGATACCCCAAGACCTGATCACACACCCCCAGACTCAATCACATACCCCAGTCCTGATCACATGCCCCCAGACCTGATCACACTCCCCAGACCTGATCACACCCCCAGACCTGATCACACACCCCCAGACCTGATCACACACCCCCAGACCTGATCACACCCCCCTCAGACTTAATCACACACCCCAGACCTGATCACACGCCCACACAGGCCCTCCCGCACCCCATGCCCTGTCCCACGCACCCACACCCACCCACTAGCCCTGATCACACCCACCAACGCCCACACCTACACCTGATGACACTGAAATCCGAATCAGGATGAGCCACAAAATGATGACCAAAGTGCATTTGTTTTCTCCTGGATCAGAAGTTCGGTGTGAAGACACGGTGAGAGGGACGGGAGCAGCCAGCCTGGCTCAGAGCATCCCTAGAGGTGCATGCCTGTGAGAAACCACCTTGAGCTGCTTTGGGCTGAGTTTCCTGCCTGGTGAAGCTTTGGTTCTGGGGGCTAGCAGTGCTCAGGGGTCATACCTGACGGTTTTTGGTTGCCCAGGTGGGGTACGGGGAATCGAACCCATGTGGGCTGTGTGCCAGGCCAGCACCCTGCCCACTGTAACATCTCTCCGGCCCGAAGCCACCCCCGCTCCGTACGACACAGGTGGTCACTCTCCTTCCAGGGGAAACTCCGCTGAGTTACTGAGACGTTACCGGTCCCTGGCCACCCAGTGGAGGGACAGCCAGGAGACAGAGTGAGCAATTAGAGCTGGTTGCCAGGGGAACCATAAAACACGACGCTTACCAGTGGGATGGGACTGTACGAGGCAGGAAGGCGCTGAGTGGGGGAGGCCAATTCCCCGAGCCTGCAGGCCCCGCTGCAGCACGACCCACTTTCTGAGACGAGGACAAAGGGAGCGGGACACTGGCCGCGGGGAGCTCTGTGCCACCCACCTGTGCGCTGGCCTGGTCCTGCCTCTGCCTTCCCCCCACCAGGCTCCCCGGCCTCTGGGCCGGCCCCCTCGTCTTCTGCCTTAGCCTTCCCCTTCCACCCCCCTCCCTGCTCCCTCCTCGGTTATGTGATTTCCCCCTGCGGCCCCTTGGCACATCCTAGTAGTGAAACACCATCCTCAAAAGCAGGGAGTTTCAGCCCAAACCCTCTGGCCTCACTGCAGCTCCTTCTCTCCCCTCTCGCATCCCAGGAGCAGCTAAGCCAGGTGAGGCATGAGTGAGGGTTGATTTCCTCTGATCTCCCACATTCTCTACCCCCGAGGGCTGTGGGCAGGCCAGATGGCAGAGCCCAAACAGCCCGAACCAAAGGGCCTGGGAGCCGGCCGCCCTGCAGGCAGCTGCGCAGCTGGGGGAGAGGGCAGGTCTGCAAGGACTGGGCAGCACCGTGAGGGCAGGCTGGTCAGGAGTGGGCGTGTGCTGGCCCCGGGCGTGGGGGATCCATCCAACACAAGTCAGGGTGTCAGCCCCATGGCGGGATGGGGGGTGTCCATGCCCAGCTCACTTCAACAGCACGTCTCAGCTGTGTCCGGAAGGCTGGGCTCACATCCCGATCACCCAAATGTGGTGTCAAAGGGTGGTGGGGGGGGGGCGCTGGCAGAAGGGAGCGAGCCTTCTCAGTCCCCCCACAACACCCTGCTCTGGGCGTCTGCACGCCGGCTTCTGCTCCCCCTGTCTCCAGACCTGGTGCTCCGGTCTGCAGGTGCCAGCGGGATCACAGGCGTGGTGGGATCGTGGGTCTCACTCCTCCCTCGACGAGGGGAAATGTTACTTCACGCAGCTCTGGCCTCCCTGCGTGATCATCCATCAGCCTTTCACATTAGCGCGGAATTAGCAGCTCATACGTTCACCGAGATTCTACCGTCATAGATTAAAGCCGTAATGGAAATGAAACAGCATCTTTAATCTAATACAAACGCACAAAGCCAGCTGGGAGCGAGCAGATGTAAGGCTGTCTGCCGCTGATTTCTGGGGCGCGAGCGCGGGAGGTGCTGGGTTCAAAGGCTCTTTGTCAAAACACACTGTCTGGTGTTTCTGAGCCTGGACCCGATAAATCAGCCATGAGGCAGCTCCTGAACAGAGACAAGTGCTCGGGGAGATAATTAAGACCCCACACATTAACGGCCCGGCAGGCGGGCTGATATAAAAAATGAATCCGTCATGATCCATTTTTTCCTGCTTGAATCTGAGGTTCTCCTCTCTCTCACTCAAAGCTTTTTGGGCAAGAGTTAGACCCTGCTGATGCTGGCAAAATGCTTTATTATCTTTATTTCTGTGGTCATAATGATAACTGATTCTCGCCCCAGTGCTCAGTTTTATCCTCAGTCCTGGCACACAGACTTTTGGCCAAGCCCTCATCCTTGGGCCAAATAAGGATGTTTACAAAATGTGAGCGGATACAACGAATAACTTCTGGAGTGGTTACTCTAAGTGACTCCACTCCTTCGGTACTTCGCAGATGTTTTACGTACAATTGCTCTATAATCTGAGGGTGTCTGATATTATGCATACTTTAAGGAGGCGCATTCGACACTGAATGAAAGGTGCTGGATTTCGTTCAAATTGGATAAAATGGGTAAGATGATATCTCAAAGAGATGAAATATAATCTTCGTGTCAAAATGATTATATGACAAAGCGCGGTTACAGAGAAAGTGAAAACTGTTACAGAAGACCGAGAGAGATATTATGCATTCAACCTTGCCAGGTTTCAAAACAAGGAAACAGGCAAGATTGAATAATGACAAACCCTTGGCCTTGGATTGAAAAACGAAGATGAGGGGCTGGAGCGATAGCACAGTGGGGAGGGTGCTTGCCTCGCACATAGCGGACCTGGGTTTTATCCCCGACATCCCACAGGGTCCCCTGAGCTTGCAAAAGAGCTATCAGGTGACTTTGAGGAGAAGGCAGGGCCTTTATAAAGTCAGAAGGTGCCAGGCTAACCTGAGACCAGGAGTGATTCCTGAGTGCAGAGCCAGGAGTAACCCCTGAGCACCGCCCCCAAATCAAACCAAACCAAACCAAAAACACTGAGATAATCAAGCAGGAGGGAGGTAAGAGGCAGAGGAGGTAACCAGAGGACAGTGGGTTTTGGACACTTTGGTGGGGGTGAGGTGTGGACATCTTATCAGGACATCTTTTATGACATCTTATTATCTCATTCCTACTTTGGACAAACTTGCAGGCTATCGAATGTAGCCTGCCCACAGGGCAGAGTCTGGCAAACTCCCCGTGGCATACCAAATATGCCAAATACCAGTAACAATGATGGGTCTCATTCTCCTAAAGAGCCTTGAATATAATCTCAGGGCTAGGATGAAGGAGACGTTACTGGGGTCTGCTTGAGGCAATCGACGAATAACAGGATGATGAAATGAAAAATGAAAATGAGGTGTGGTAACCCTGTATTCCAAGCCATGAATCCTACCTCTATTGTAACCAAGTAAAGTATAATGAAAATAAAGAAAATGCTAAAAGTGTCTGTCTTCCAGACGTTATACACAGCAAACATGCACCAAACCTCACAGCTGCAATATTTATAAAGCAAACATTTTGAGAGGGGGTAGAACTGAAGAGAGAAAAGAGACTTTTAGTAGAGAGAACAGCTCAAGAGAAGCTGAATGAGGAAAATGCTCATTTGGGTGTAAAAGACTCACCCAGATACCATCAAATACCAGAATACATTTTTCTCAAGTCCACTGAGAACATTCTCCAGGATACATTAGTCTGAAAACTGTGGGTTGGGGAGATAACACAGGGGTTAAGGTGCTGAACCTACACCCTATCAGACCCCACACATGACACCCCAAGCATGGTTAGAGGTCACTTTTGAGGTCAGAACCAGGAATAGCCTGGGCACTGACAGGTGTGGCCTAAAAAGAAAAATAAGACGTTCTACCCCCCCCCCAAAAATCCCCAAACCCAAATACACAGTTTATTGATTGTCGAAGTCATGCAATGGATCTTTTCTAGCCACAACAGAAGGAAACAAGAAATCAACCAGTGGGACTGGAACAGTTTACACACACACACACACACACACACACACACACACACACACACGTAACAATTAAACAGAGTGCCCTTAAGTAGCCAATGGGACAAAGAAGAAACCCCAAAGGGAGTGAACAAATATCCTGAGACTGAACTAAAACACGACAAACCAAGATGTAGGGGACACAGCAAGAGCGCACAGTGCCAAGAGAAGCCCCCGCAGCCACAAATGCCACACTGAAAGGGTCTCTGCGTCTCAGCGCTCCCAGAGGCTCCCTCCCCGGCACACACACACACACACACACACACACACACACACACATTGCAACATTAATGCAAAAAGGCGATGTTGGCAACCTCAAGGAGTTGAGCTTAATAGCTCTGGTGCGTGACTGTTTAAGACCTTGGGTGTTTTCCTGCACCTCAACTCCCCCTGCCCTTTATCTCAGCAGGTTTCCTGAAGGCAGGGGCAGCGGGGGCATGTGAAACACAGAGGCAGGCAGAAGGAAGGACATGTGGGCCACGGGCAGACGTGACACGGCTGTGGTCCACCAGGCTCTTGATGCAACAGGCCCCACCAGCGTGTTTGTGTAACTCTCAGCAGGTGCAGAGATGAGGCCCGCCTGGGGTGCCCTTATCATAGCATCAGGCCCACCCTTCACACAGCCAGGAGTACTGACTGCCACTCTGCCAGATCTCCCCAGCCGTCTTTCACCAAGATGCCATCCCATGTCCCTGGTCTGGTCAGAGCCACCTCAAAGAATGAATCCCCAAAGTGACTCCCAGAAGCCACAGCTGGAAACCATCAGACGGAACCGCATCTGTGAAGTCCCACAAACCGCCCTCCCCACCCAGTCCACCAGGCTCAGCTGAACCCCTCCGGTGCAGGCCCCTCAACTTCCCCAGGCACCCTCCCCAAGCACAGCCCCCCCTGGGGGTCTTCTCAGGTCCCAATAGGCGTCTGCAGTGAACAAAGACACAATTTGGGTCATTTATGTGCAAATATATGAAGGTGCCACAGACACTTTTTTTCTTCATTAATTGTAACATCAGCTTGGCTACTTCCAGAAGACTTTCTGCTGAGAGAAATAATGTATGCTATGATTAAAGCTGCCTCTGGGAGCACAACGTATGACTTAGGAATACAATTTCCACATGAGATTGGATTCCCTGGGAACCTCCACAAACAGAACTGCTCAGACATCCTATCCTGGGCCCACGTCACTAACATCCACAGATGACATTTCTCTCCCAGAAACATTTCCTGTCTGACAGTCCCGGGGAATCCAAATATTCTTCTTGAAAGAAAGCATATGAAATGGTGTGTTTTTCTTTTTTTTTTTTCTTTCTTCTTCTTTTTTTTTTTTAGTGAGACACCATGAGGTACAGTTGTAGACTTACAAATTTTGTGCTTGGGTTTCAATTATACAATGATCAAATGCCCATCCCTCCACCAGTGCCCATTTCCCACCACCACGGATCCTAGTATCCCTCCCACCCCCCATCCCCCCATCCCACCCTGCCTCTATGGCAGGGAATTCCCCTCTGTTCTCTCTCTCCTTTTGGGTGTTGTGGTTTGTGAAAGAGGCATTGAGTGGCAATCATGTTTGGTCTATAGTCTACTTTCAGCTGAAATGGTGTGTTTTTCAAGCTCAGCAGGTTGAAAGGAATGAAAGGAATTTAGAAATATTTGTTTTGCGGTCACAGCCAGCAGTGCTCAGGGATGACTCTTGGCTCTGTGCTCAGGGATAACTCTTGGTGGGGCTCGGGAGACCATATGGAAGGCTGGGGTTTGTACCTGTTGGCTTTCTGCAAGGCAAGTACCCTACCCACCGTACTGTCGCTGCAGCCTGGGAATTTAGAAATATTTGTATGTCATGTGGCCTGTTCAGAATGCAATGGATCAGCCCACTCACCCACACCATCACTAGCCGAAAACTTATTTAAGGCGTATTTAAGGGAAAAACATGAAGGCCGTGACCAAAGTGAGGTTTGAAGGCATGACCTTGGTGATACTATTTAGTAAACTTTCCCTCCCTTTCAAATAACTACAGGACAGGGTGTTTTCTATTTTACTCTACTTTCAAAATACCCACTGAACAGTATTTTAATTTTGATCATTTATTCACTGGTGGGGGGACCCACGGAGAGGTTCACGTGGTACCAGGAACTACACGGAGCCCGGGGAGGTGCTGACCCGGAACTGTCACCTGGCGCAAGCTAGCACTTTTACAATGTGTTTGATTTTTAAATCGAGAAGTAAGAAGTATTAACTGTTCTCCATTTTATGCATAATCGTATTCATCGAACACACATTTATTTGTTTTGTTTTTGTTTGGGGGCCACACCCAGCAATGCTCAGGGGTTCCTCCTGGATCTGCACTCGGGAATTACTCCTGGCGGTGCTCTGGAGACTATATGGGATGCTGGAGATAGAACCTGGGTCGGCTGTGTACAAAGCAAGCGCCCTCCCTGCTGTACTATCGCTCCAGCCCCCTGAACAAATATTTATTAAGTGACTACTTAATACACAAGCTTTGTCCAAGCAGCACACACAGCAGATATAAATGCTCTGGGGGTGACTACAGAGAAACTTTAATCTGGGGGAGAATTGATCTACATCAAAAAAGACTGGAGACGGTCAGGGCCACGGGAGGTGGAGGAAGAGGAGTCCCTCCCAGAGCCCCTGGTGGGATGCTCAGCCAGTATGGAGATACTCGGGAAAATGGAAAGGGGAATTACCGCATGACGCAGTGATTCTAGAGGACAAAACACTAGACAGAAAAGATCGACACGTGCCTACGTCTCTGCAGTGCCCACTGTAAGAGCCAAGATGTGAAGGCACCCAGTGGCTATCTATGCTCGATGAGTGGACAGGAGGGCATGGTCTGTACATAGCAGGGGAAGCGTGTCCACTGGACACAAACCCCGAGCCCCAGCTTGGATCCGAGGTCAGTGCGCAGAGGGGGAGTGGCTGGGCCGTGAAAGGCCCATGAACAGTGGGAGGGTGAGTAGCACATTGGTGGTGGGAATGGTGTGGGAAGGCCGGAACCCTAAAACATAGTTATGTACACCATCGCCACCCCAATGTAAAGGATCACGAATTTGTGAAGGGGACAGGAAATGAATCTGTGTGTGTCAGGAGGAGGTAGGGGGATTGCTCCTTCCCACCGGGAGCTGGAGCCTAGTTTCCGTGAGAAGGGGACATCTGGCAGAAACCCTGTTATTTCTCTCACTCTATGATAGTATTTAGAGATCTGTGGGGAAGTGCTCCAGGCAGAGAAAGTCCCAGAACAAAGGCCCATGGGGGAGTAGGCTTGGCATGTCTGCTGAACCCAACGGCTGGGGGCCCGACCCACTGCAGCAGAGCAGAGGAAGGAGGAAGTGGGGAGGGGGGCAGAAGGTTGGGGGGTGGGGAAGGTGGAGATATGAGTGGGGACCGGGCATACAGGCCACCCCGGGGACAGGAACTCCTTCTCTGAGAGGGATCCTGAGGCCAGTGAGCAGAGAATGACCGCAAGGAGTGACCAGGAGGGCTCACTGCACGCAGGGCCTGGGACAGGGTGGTGGAGATGAGCAGAAAGAGGCAGAATGGCAAGCAGGTGACCACAGCATTTGCCGGCGGATGGGACTGTGGGCAGAAGAGACAGAGATAGGTCCAGGATACTCTGGGGTTCTGCCCTGACCAACTGGAAGAAAACAGCTGCCATGTGCTAAGGGGCAAGAGGCAGCAAGAAGCAGAGGGTGTGGTAGAAGATTCTAGAGTTAATTTGAGCTCTGGTAAGCGAGGGTGCTTATGGCATGGATGGAATAAATTACAGCTGATGATATAAGTTTAGAAATGACCCTACAGAAACACAAATCTTACTGAAAATATGATCTAACAGGGAATGTCTTTATTTTTTTTTTCAATTTTTATTTTATTTTTTTCCTTTTGTGTCACACCAAGCAAGGCTCAGGGGTTACTCCTGGCTCTGCATTCAGGAATTACTCCTGACAGTGCTGGGGGACCATATCAGATGCCGGGGATCGAACCCAGGTCTGCCGCATGCAAGGCCAATGCCCTCCCCACTGTACTAACGCTCCAACCTGGAATGTCTTTATTTTAAAAAAATGAATTCTGGGAACAGAGAGAGAGCTCAGCGGACGAGCACATGCCTTGCATGCAGGAGGTTCAGGTTCGACCCCGAAAACCACATGGTCCCCTGAGCACCACTAGGAGAAATCCCCAACACGGAGGTCTAAGTTGCCCCTAAGTATTTCTGGATCAATCTTAAACCCAAATCAATCTAAAACTCCCCAAGAAACCACAAAAGAAATGGACTCCGACGTGCCTTTTGAGTTGTCTCAGCTGGAGGATGTTTCACATCCTGGGTGGGAGCAGGGACGGGGGAAATGTCTTTTACCATCTCTAGTCTAGTCTCCAAGCCGAGGAAAAACAGCCTCTAAACAAAGTGACTTTTCTTCTGTGACTTATCTCTAGTCTGACTGACCACACACTATCCAAAGAGCCTTCCAAAAGATAGCATCCCAGAAAAAAAAAATTTTAAATATAGACCTCCCAGAACAATCTCGCTTTCTACTGCAGCCCCACAGGAACAAAAATGCCATCAAAAGGGCAATTAAGTAAAAAAACGAGGGTGCTCAGCCTCCCCTATTATCTCTGCAAATCAGAGGCGAGGACACAGTTTCTGAGGAAGCCAAGGACCTCCCAGGCACAAATATTATGGAACTCAGTCCCCCTCAGTGTTATGTTCCTCCCCCCAAGAATTCTGAAATCAAGGACTTCCTAAGTTCCCAGGAAAACACAAACAAGAAACCCCAACACAACCCAGTAACTCATTTTCCAGACAGAAAAACAGGGGACCCAGGAACCAAAATGGCTGAGACTTTCCAACCCAAACATGACAAACCTAATGATAAAGTACACAAAATACTCAGGCCAAACTCAAAATTTCTCATTTGTATATTTGAAAACATCAAGGTATTCCTTGCCACATTTTTTCCCTTTCGCCATTGGCTTTAAGAACTCCAACTGGGAGAGATGAAGGAATGAGAGAAACCAGTTTGGATTTCCAAAATACATAACATAAACCATTAAAAAAAATACACCTAATAATCAGATATTTTGAACTAAACAATCCATGTTTTACTAAAAATATTCCGGGGGGGTGGGGAAACGGGAAACAAAGTAGAATTATAGTAAATTGCAAATGACAAGATTGTTTAGATAGAAATTGTAAGAAATTAATGAAATAATTACTAGGAATAAAAGGTAAATTTAGGAGGATAAGAGGCTAATACACACAGAAAAAGAAATTTATTTTTTACAAAATAGCAACAAGCTACTAGGGGGAAAAATGAAATAATCATATACAAAAATGGATCAAAAATATTTCTGAATAATTTTAAAACATGGAAGATATACATCTAAAACATTATTGGGAGAAGGAAAAGTCTAAATAAAGAGACTGATCAAGATTGTGGATTAAAAGGTTTAACTTTTAAGTTTCTCAGTTCTTTTCCATATTGATAGAGTCCATAAAATGCCTAATAAAATTTCCACAAGCATTTCTGGCAGGGGGCGGGGGGATTTGATTCTAAAATTTATATGGAAATAAAATCTAGAAAAAACACATCATGCTTAGAAAAAGAAATTTGTGCTCTCGCGGACACGGCCTGTGTGATCCCGCCCAGAGAGTGTTGGGACCAGGTCATCCTAAGGGAGCAGCAAGAAGGTGGAGGAGAGGGGCCTGGCTGATGCAGACAGGGGCGAGTGTCTCCCCAAGGGGCCCGAGCTGAGACTGGAGGGGGTGGCCCACAAGCTGACAGGGCAGTCAAGGCCACAAGCTGACAGGTGCTTATGGGGTACGTTGAAGGTGCAAGGCTGCTGTGAAGCTGCTTTTCATTTTATTTTATTTTGTTTGGGGACCACACCCAGTGTGCTCAGAGGTTACTCCTGGCTCTGCACTCGGGAACTCAGGAATTACTCCTGGCAGTGCTCAGGGCACCATATGGGATGCTGGAGAATGAACTCAGGTTGGCCAAATGCAAGGCAAGCATCCTACCTGCTGTACTATGGCTCCAGCTCAAAAAGCTGTTTTATTAAATGATATCATTTAGGCCGGGGGATGTGGTTCAAGTGGTGGAGAATCTTCTTTGTGTATATGAGGTCTTGGGTCAAATCCCAACACCACATATGGTCTCCTGAGCACTACCAGGAGTGATCCCTAAGCAAAGAGTCAGGAGTAAGCCCTGAGCACAGCCAGGTGTGCCCCACCCCCTCCAACCCAGACAAAAGTTACATATTCAGGGGCTGGAGTGATAGCACAGCAGGTAGGGCGTCTGCCTTGCATGCGGCTGACCCGGGCTTGATTCCCAGCATCCCATATGGTCCCCCAAGCACCACCAGGAGTAATTCCTGAGTGCATGAACCAGGAGTAACTCCTGTGCATCGCCGGGTGTGACCAAAAAAGCAAAAAAAAAAATAAGTTACATATTCATTACTTGTATCTGACAAAGAGAAGTATATATAAAGAACAGTTTTTCACCCAATGATATAATGATACATGATCTAATTAAAAAATGGGCAAAACATGTGATTAGACACTATACCCAAAAAGATAAACAGGTCAGGGATAAGACTCAAGTAGTAAAGCATGAATACAGATTACATGTGTGAGTGTGTGTGTGTGTCTGTGTGTGTGTGTGTGTGTGTGTGTGTGTGTATGCATGTACTCCCAGTCCCCCGCGGATGGAAACTGAGGCTCCTACTTCCAACCATGTGTTCCAGCCTCGAGCCATCTCCTTGGTCCTACACGGAATGACCCTACAGACTTAACACAGTGTGGCTGTGTGCAGGATGTCCTAAGCTTGTGCAGAAGTTTGGGAGGGCCAGACTGGAAGGTTGCTCACAGAGCAACCCCACCCAGCTCACGCTCGTCCCCTTCTACCTACTCTGAGGCTTCACACCAACTCGCTGTTACAGAAACTGCTGGTATAGATACAATCCAGTTGCTTCGAGAGGCAGAATTTAAATCTACTTTTGAATGTTATCTTACAAATGAAGACATGGGCTGAGTCATAGGGACAGAAAGATAGAGATGCCGATAAAGAACCGGCTCATGGGACTGGAGCAATAGTACAGTGGGCGGGAGGGCGTTTGCCTCCCACGTGGCCACCCCCCGGTTAGATTCCCAGCATCCCATATGGTCCCCTGAGCACCGCCAGGAGTAATTCCTGAGTGCAGGGCAGGAGTAACCCCAGAGCATCGCCGGGTGTGACCCAAAAAGCAAAACGAAATATCTAACTAACCAGCTCATGAAGGCAGGGCGAGGGCAATGCTGCCCAGAGATGGCATCTGCTTTGCTGGCTTCAACCCCCCAGACCACCACTACTAAAGGGGGCTTGGGGGAACAGAGCTGAGATTTTCATATTTGGGGCCCTTTTAAGCCAGTTTTTTTTTAATAATTTACACAGTTTTTATTTGGAGGTTTTGAAGGGAAGGAGAGGCAGAAAGTGAGAGAGAGTGGAGATTAACGTGCTCAAGAGAGAACCCGGGCTTCTCCAAGGGTGGAGAGAACCCCTACACACACCCCAGCATTAGACAGGAAAGCATGAAAGTCCGCATTCCAAGAGGGGAGATGTGGGCGACCCATGTTCTCGGGTACCGCATGTGCTCGGCCACACGGACGCAAGCGGCACAAGGGCTTAGGCAGCATATGTGCCCAGTTTTTTTTTTTTTTAAGTTCCAGTTCTATAAACAGAGAGTAAACCAAGTGAATGTATATAGCTTTGGATTCAAGTATCTGCACATTTAATTTGCAGTACCAATGAAAGGAACACAATGGCTACATCAATAGAGGCGGCAGGGGTAGGCTGGCCCTGGCCCTGGCACAAGCATCACAAATTCTTGTGCCAAGCCAAGGGGCACTCTGACCAGCCTCTGATCCCCTGGAGACAGGAGACCAGCTTGGAAAAGGCAGTGGCAGGGCTGCCTTTAGGTCTCAGAAGGTGGAATAAACCAACCTGCTCTTTCTTCGCAGACTCACCAACTCAAACCCTGACCCCCTTGTCTGCTCAGCTCTTGACAAATCCCGTCTTTGTCTAAAAAAGGCAGGGAAGTGTGCTGCTTTGGGCCACTTCTGGGAGACCCCAATTTTTAGGGGCTCCTGCCCACAGATTCCTCCTTCTCCTGTTCTTCCGTTTGATGTGGACTTACTTCATGGAACAATCTATTCTAGAAAGGAAGTAAGTAAAGTAAAGTAAAGGCCCTCCCGTTGATCGTCGATTTGCTCGAGCGGGCCCAGTAACGTCTCCATTGGAGACTTGGTTGTTACTGTGTCTGGCATATCGAATACTCTCGGTAGCTTGCCGGGCTCTCCGAGAGGGGCGGAGGAATCGAACCTGAGTCGGCTGGAGAGATAGCTAGAAAGGAAGGAAGTGGGGAAACGCCCCCCATCACCAAGAATGTCCTGGGCTTATTCCTGGGCTGTGAGGACCTGGGAGGAAGTGACTCCGGGGATTCTGGGAGGCCCAAGCTGGGTACAGAGCACAGTCACATGAGAGGCCCAGAAATGGGGAAAGTGGATGCTCCCTAGGAAGGGCCTAACTGGAAGTGGAAGTGCTGTTAGTTGGAAGTGTCCATAGGAAGAGGAAGTGCTGATGACTGGAAGCGGAAGTAGGCACATCTCGCTCCCTGGGCATTAGGGCGCCACTGAAGGAGGAGCTGGCAAGTGGGCATGTGGGCCTGGGCAGACCCGGGGAGGAGTATCCCAGAGCCCTGCAAGGTGGACAGGGCTCAGGGCTCCAGTTATGCCAGCAGCAGCGGCCTCAACTCATCAATGAAAAGCCACCACTTTGATCCCAGCTTCTGGGAGTCCAGAAATGGGCACACTGCAGCCTTGGTGGCCCACCGTTGTCACGGCAACCACCGCCCTTCCTAACCTACAGAAGCGGAAAGATTCTGTTCCATAAAGGCTGCTGCTCCCCTTCCCTCCCGAGCACGCCCACACTCGAGCTGTCAGCGGTGGCCTTCCACCTACACACGTGGGGTCCCCTCTCTGCACGGGGCGCGGAACTGCCCGTCTTGATGTCTGTCCCAGTGAATGGCATGCCCAGTGAATGTCATCACTGGCATCTGGATTCTTCCCTGTGCTGAATCACAGAAACTGGACTGGAAGAGTGAGGGCCACCAGCCTCGGTCCTGACCGGGACATCCTGTACCAGACGTGTGCCACAGTCTGCAGACACTCCCAGGCTCAGGGCTGATAATAACACACAGACCTCTAAAGCTGCGTGTCCCTGCCATGACAAGTCACATGGTACAGAATGATCATCTTCCAGTCTGGGTGGGTTCTGCCACCACGCTGGTCTGGGGTGGGGAGAGGGGAGTGTTGGCCTTGTACATATGAGGCCCTGGTGTTTATCCCCGACACTGCCAACATTAAAGAAAGTTTGCACAAACGTGTCACACTTATGAAAATACTCTAAAGATAGTGACTGAGTCACCGAGTGCATGTGCTTTTACTGACGAGTACTTAACTTGTACCCTAACATGATTTGAGTGAACGTGGTGCCTAAACCACCCCCAGGAAAATGAGAACACACAGGAAATGCATTTTTTGGGTCAATTCACTGAATTGAATTCTGTTCCCAAAAATGAGAGACTCCAGTTGTGACTCCAGTTTTAACGCAGTCCCTTGAAAGATTAGACATGAATGTGATCTGTGCTTAAGTCCCAAGAACTCACAACAAGCAAGTATGGTGAAAAGACTCAAATGAGGACAGGTAAACACATTGTTAACCTAACCCTCAATGCTTCTCATAGCTCTAGCCATCCAAAGGCTGAAAACCACCGACAAAGAATGGATTTGAAGTAAAGACATAACCTTTAATAAAAACCCTTCTGTCATCAACCCTCTGTGGTGTTTTAGAATATTCATGCAGGTCAGGGAGAACATACAGCACTCTTCCCAAGTTCCCATCCCTGAATCTGGCCCATGGAATTCTGGGCAACTCCCGGGAATGACGTCACTTAAGAGTCAAAGCACTTGTGTGACTAGGGAGGAGAAATTCACTGATTTTTTTTTTAAAGGAAAAAAACACCATGGCCAGGCTCTATCTCTACAGTCCACATGCTTCCTCCCAGAGTAAGAGTTAACCTCCAGAGTTACTGGAGTGCAGAAATGCTCTTAGCGGGAGCGAGTAAGGCCGTGACTGGGCTCCGGACGTTCTTCTCTCGAGTCTGACTGGAATTCCCGTTCAGTCACGTGTGCCCTGATCTGCCAGCAGGGAAGTAGAAGGGACAGAACAGAGCCCAGCTGCCATCAGCACCCTCCCCCGGTGTCCCTGAAACGAAGGCGAGGGTGGGAGTTTCTCCTGGAGACAGGAGCAGCATGTACTTCCCAGCAGGCCAGCTGGCATGCTTTCAGGAAGCAACATTTGGACAAGCAGGCATCAGAGAGACAAGCAGGACGGGGCCACCAGAGTCAGGGGCACCGTGCTCTGGGCAGGGCTCTAGAATGTGCTTCTAGGCCAGCAGCGCGGGCTACACCAAGGATGCACACCACACTTCTCCCAGTGGCCTTGGCTTTCCCCTCTACCTCGGGAGCACTCCCTGGTCCCTCCTGCACACCCTCTCCCCACACCTTCATTCATTTCACCCTCTGGCCCTTTGGGCCCCTGGGCACACAGAGCTGGGCATCTGTGGATCCAGGTACTTACAGCTGCATGACCAGGTACAGGTGGTTTGGGCTTTCATAGATGTCTTCCAGGGCCACGATGTTTTCATGCTTGATTCTGAAAGGAAAGAGAGACACGTCAACCTGCAGCCACATCAGCACGAGGCAGGCAGAGGAGGCATCGTGAACCCAAGACGTGAATTCAAGAAGTTACTCCAGGACACACACACGAAGCTCGTTGCAGAGAACTCTCCAGACCCTAATAATTAAAATTTTGGAATTCCTAGAGCGTGTGGCTGCTCTTTTGCCCGCACAGCATTATATGCTGTCCATAACAAGCAATACAAAACAAATTGTCTAGAATTGCCTCTTCGGCAGGTTTGAGTGGTGGTAGGACTGGTGTCGAAATATTGAATGTAATCATAGTAGAGAGAGAGCATTGTGCAAATTGTCTGCCACACAGGCAGGGGAAGGCTGGAATGGGGGAGATACTGGGGATTCTGGTGGTGGAAAACGTGCATTGGTGAAGGGATGGGTGGGTGATCATTGTATGACCTCAAACATGAAAGCTTTGTAATTGTATTTCACAGTGAATCAATAAAAAAGGGGGGGAAAAAGTTACTCCATCCCCAGTCCTAAAGCTGCCCCAGAGCATGAAGCCTGGATGCGCCTCTGGGGACCCGAGGACTGAGGTCAATAAGATTCTAACTGGCCCCAGGCTGGCCCGGGATGCCCTCGGAAGGGGGAAGCTTCAGCAGGAATAGCAGACAGTGGCCGGAGCCTGGACAGCAGGGGTGGGCGGGGGTTAGGGGCTGGCCTTACATGCAGTGTCCCTCTGTCCCCGGTTCAGCCACCACCACCTAGGGAGCCCCTGGGGACTTGGTCTTTTGGGAGGAGCCATCTGAATCACTGGTGTCACACAGGATTTGAGAAATGCCAGGGGATGTAAAAACTGGAAAACGGGTGTCCTTAGACGGAGTGCAAATTCTTAACACTGAAGCGTGCAGAGCGCTGCTCCCCAACCCACATCCTGGTGCTCTCCCCTGCTCCTCCTCATCTCTAAGTTCCTGCACGAACAGCCCAGTGGGGTGAGTGATCACTGCTGGGTCACCAGAACCCCAGTCTGCCTGACGTTTTCAGGGGGATCCCTGGACTGGGTCCAAATCATTCAAATCTGGCTGTCCTGCAGGACCAACGCAAACGATGGAGTCCTGGTCTGGGTCTCAGGTCCATCAGAACTGGCCAAACTCTTCACTGGATGCAAACTTACTCCTCTCGCAGGCTAGAGCATGGACGACAAGGTTTGTGCTTGTGGTTCCCAGGCACACAAAGTGACACCAGACCTGCTCAGGGGACTATATGGGATGCTGGGAATCGAACCCAGGTTGGCCACATGCAAGGCAAATGCCCTACCCTCTGTGTTATTGCTCCAGCCCCCAGAATCTCTTCTTCGCTGCAGGAATGGAGAAATTAAAGCTGATGTAACTCACGGTGTCTTCCATGAGTTCTCGCAGGGGCTGGATTGCTACTTCTCCTGGCTAGTTCCTCTTAACTAACGAATGAATCAATGGGCATGTGCCATGGTCCTGCTACGTGTCTGGGAGAAAGCAAGACAAAGGCAAGTGAGCCTTCAAAAGGTCGAACAGGTGCAGGTCAGAGAGAGGACGGGGGTCAGAGGGAAGCGCTGTGTATGCAGGACCCGGGTTCAATGTCCAGAGTGGCCTGGTCGCTGTGTCCCACAGGGCTGGTGCTCTCTGCCCTCCTGCATGCTCAGACCAGAGCATTTAATTGCCCTGCCAGGTTGCCCGAGCACTGCCCAGAGCAGCCCGGACACCTTGGATGCCCACACCGGTGGGAAGGGCCCCTCCCTTCTAAAACAAAAAGTGCCACTCAAACTCTCAGAGAGACCCATGAGGCTACTCGGACCCAGTTAAGTAAGGTCCGTAGAACAGTACTAATTCAATGGAATCCAGAACGTGTCTGGGAATCCAGGCCTCAAAAAAATAGTGGACAGAGGCAGCCGGGAATGGGAAACGTCTGAAGAAGCACATGAGAAATTTCAAAAATTTAAAAAATTTCATAACTTTTTCAAAAAATTTCAAAGATTTCAAAAAATCCCTACCAGGGCTTCGTCACTGCACCCCAGGAAAAGGAGTCAAACCGTTTCAGCTGGTGTCAGGACAGGGTGAAAGCGTCACCGGGCCTCCCCACCAGGCACCGGCTCCCCTGTACAGATTGCACGGGGTTCTGCCGTTCCCGACGGATCTCGGTCAGCTCTTCAACCGGGTGCCTGGCAAGGAGGCACGGCCTGGCCACTAAGAGCCCCCCGCATGACTCACGAGAGCCCTCCCAGGCCTGGGCGCGCTCACCCAGGTGGCCGGGGAGGACACTCCTTAAGCAGAGGCCTCTGGGAGCCCTGGGGGGGCAGCCTCCACCCCCTCCCGCTCCCCTGCAGAGATCTCAGGCCAGAAGGCTTGTGCCTGGTCCTCTCGAGCTGTTGATCAGTCCCCGACAATCTGGTTTCTATCCACCCACATCACTGTTGCTCTTATCTGCCCAGATGATGGTATTCAGAAGTGCAAGTAATGATCCGGGAAAAAATAAAGCATCGAGAATAGAGTGTTGACCTGTATTGCAAACTATAATGCACAGAAGGAAAAGGAGAGAGCAAGATGGAAAGTGCCTCCCATAGAGGGAAGCTGGGGGTGGGGGCTTGGGAGTTGGGGGATGGTGAGAGGGAAATAGGGGACATTGGTGGTGGGAAATGGACACTGGTGTGGTGGGCGGATGGGTGCTGGATCATTGTATGACTGAAACCCAATTATGAACAGCTTTGTAATGGCCTATCTCACAAATAACCAATTAAAAAATGTTTTTTAAAGTAAAAATAACGTGGAGTTCATGCCCAATTCAATCAGCTTAATCAATGGCCCAATTCAATCAGCTTAATCAATGGCTGAACAAATACCAATACTCCTACAATAAAAAAAAAAGAAGAGTGTTAGAAACTAAAGCAGTATGGTAAACCATCATGAACTGGAGGTTATACTTTTGCAAATAAAGTCAGCACTAGGTTCTTTTTGGGGGGTGTGGGTGGGGCTGGGGGGCCCACACCTAACTGCACTCAGAGCTGACTCCTGGTGGGGCAAGGGGACCAACTGTGGTGCCGGAGACCAAACCTGAGTAGGCCACGTACAAGGCCAGTGCCTTATCCGCTATGTTTACACGGCCCCAACATAAGGTTCATTTTCACAAAGTGGTTGCATAGCTATTGGCGTTGTAAGAAATCTAAGCTCTCTCTCTCTCTCCAGGGATTGTTTACTCCTCTGTCCACGCCATCATCCCAAAGCCCAGCGTGTGCATGGTGGGCGGCACCTTTAATCCACATTTGGTGAACGAATGAAGGCATGAACAAATACAAGCATATCAAGCTCAGGGTCAGTCAAATTATCAGCTCACAGAGCTCAAATGGTCCTTTAACTTCCTCCAAACAAGGTGCCCATCCTTACTCAGGTTCCGTGTCCTGAGCTGGTCACTTGTAGCTATACTCAAGTAGTCCTTCCAGGCTTGAAGCAATGTTTCCAAAGATAAGGAATCTCTAAATTATGATTCTCTCGTGCACTGTATAGACCACCCCCCTTTCAATGCGCATGTCTGACTGGCACACAGATCTTCACCAAAATCTATAATGTCTTGAATGGAGAAGCTATAGGTCGGAGCTCATGGATTCCCTCAGAGACTCCTGTAGAACCAACCCTGACAGCAATCGGTTGGTTGTGATCCCCACCAACATGACCCTGACAGAATCTGCTCCTGTGATCCCCATCAACATAACCCTGACAGAAATCTGCTCGATGTGACCCCTTATAAACATAACCCTGACAGAAATCCACTTGCTGTGACCCTCCATCAATATAACCCTGACAGAAATCTGTTCACTGTGACTCCCACCAACATACCCCTAACAGAAATCCGCTCGCTGTGACCCCACCAACATAACCCTGACAGAAATCTACTGGCTGTGACCCCCCACCAACATAACCCTGACAGCAGTCAGCTGGCTTTCACTGCTGTGAAGTGTTTTGCCACTATCCTCCAGCAGACAACCCGATTCTCCGCTGAAATGACATTCCTTGGTCTTACATACCACACAATACTGGCCAAAAGGGACACGGGGACTGGTGAAGGTTTCTTCTTAGCAGACCCCCAATGTGGTCCTATGATCTCAACTATCTGCTCGATCTCAACCTCACTTCCAGATTATTGCTGTGCATTGAAGTTAAACTCAATGCTCTGTATTTCCAGAAATACCCTTTTTTTTCTAACATTAGAAAAAGTTGCCAATACCTTTTATATTGTTTACTCACACACTTCAACGTTGACTCTTGGGTGATAAATATAATTTCCTTGGCCCCCTGGGAAGCAAAACATTTAAATATACTGGTAAACTACTCTTATTACTTTCCTTAGCCCCCTGCTTTATAACTTTTATATATGCCCTTTAGGCTGGAGTGATAGTACAGTGGGTAGGGCGTTTGCCTTGCATGCGGCCCACCCGGGTTGAATTCCTCCATATTTTTGGAAGAGCCTGGCAAGCTACCGAGAGTATCCCGCCCACACGGCCGAGCCTGGCATGCTCCCCGTGGTGTATTCGATATGCCAAAAACAGTAACAACAAGTCTCACAATGAAGACGTGACTGGTGTCCACTCGAGCAAATCGATGAACAATGGGAGAACAGTGCTACGGTGCTATATATATATACCCTTTATGAATTGAGTATGAACTATGCATCAAGACTGTACTTTAAATATTTTACTTAATACAAAAGTCCCCTAAAACAGGTATTTTCCTCCCCCCTGGCGGGTGGAGGGGATGTTGAGACATACCTGGGGTGCTCAGGGGGAGATTTTGCTTCCTGCCTGTGAGCCACCCGTACAGTGCTCAGGGGACCATATGTGGTGTCGGAGACCCAGCCAAGGGCGACTCAGATGTAAGGAAAGAGCCTTAGCTCTGCAACTATCTCTCTGGCCTCTCATCCTCTCCATTTTTAAGAAGAAGGGAAAATACATTCTCCAAGAGGTTGGCTAAATTCTCCAAATACTTGAACTCGTGATGGGAAATACTGTGATTTGGACTTCCACTCCCAAGTTCAAGCACATTGGCTACAGCTGCCCATTAAGTTCTAAAGAGGATACTTAAGAGGTCATTAAGGCCAGAGGTGCTTGGATAAGGTCATAACTCCTGACATCAAGGTGTTCCATATATATAATACCAACTTCTGGGGTCATAGAGATCTGCTGAATGATCCTGAAACCCATGGCAGCGCTCGAGACGGCTTGGAAATATGCCTCCCAAGGAAACCCAGAGTGCCAGTGAAGCAGCAGCAGAGGGACTTCGAGCAGACGCCAGTTAGCACCGAGATTATAATTAGAAAGCGCCTCTCGCCAGCTCCTATCCACTAGAGTCATCAAAAGGGAGGATTAAGTGGACAGAGTGGCTGGAATGTTGGCCACGAGCAAACGGAAATCAAGCGTCAGTTAACCTTCAGCGCTGCACAGATAAAGCCCTCCGGGCTGTTTACTCTTCCCAAGATGTGGAAAGGCCCAAACGGGACCTTCTGACACGTGGAATGTTCCCCCACAAAGAGCAAACCTTTCCAATATGTGCCTACTTCCAAGGACTCATGTCACCTAAAGCAATTTGAGAGCATTAAAAGAACCTCACTTTATTTCACCACGGCGGCTTCACTAGGTACAAAAGCAAATATTAGCTGACACACCAGGGACAGAGGTGCAGACATGGGCTAATAGGTTGGTACTCGCCTCAGGCCCAATCGAGGACAGATGAGGAGAGAGAGAGAGAGAGAGAGAGAGAGAGAGAGAGAGAGAGAGAGAGAGAGAGAGAGAGAGAGAGAAGTGGGCCCAGCAGAGCGGGCAGCACGGATGAGGGAAGCAGCAGATGGAAGTAGCACAGGCCGAGATGCTCGCAAGCAGGATAAATGATGCAAGAAGTGACGGGAAGCAAGCCAAGCAAGAAAACCCCAGAAAGAGTCAGGAGAAAAATTTCAAATTGATTCATGTGAAAATATATATATTTTTTGGAGCCAAATGCACAAGTAGGCCCCGTTCCAAACCAGGCTGAAGGGAACACCAGGACCCAAAGGACAGACATTCCATGGAACACATCTGCCTCTGCGGAAGGATCACTGCCTCTTTCCTCCCTCTGCCCCAATTCTCCAGGGCACAGGGATCGGCTGGGTTTGAGGTCTGTGTGGAACGAGGAATGCGCACAAGACACCAAAGAGGACAGGGAAGTAGGCTCAGCATGTTTTTCTTTTGCTCGTCCTACCATGGCTCACTGATCTGGGGAGAGAGAGCTTTAAAATCGTGGCAGTAATTGCGAATTATCAGGCGGAGGCAACAGAAACTCGTTCCTCATGTTGTCTTCTTTGGAAATGTCACTGATGTGCTCAGGCTAAAGAAGCTGCTAGTGGCCATGGGAGGGGAAAGTTTAGACTAGAAAGGGGTGGCAGGAGCTACATAACTACCAGCGAGGGCAGCCTAAGAATGGATCTCTGCAGGACCCCAGGCTGGAAGCACTGAAGACCCAGAACTGCCTCCTCAGCACTTCCGGATGGCCCCAAACTGCTCCCTCAAGCACTTCTGGTTAGAAGAAAGACACTTCTCTGGCCTCTATAATGGACATCATTCACCATTCACCACTCTTTCTAGCCCATTCCACAAGTTAACATCTTATGTGCCAAAAACAAAAACAAAAACAAAAAAACCCCACACCAATATGGTTCTCTGGCATTGCAAATTGTCTGAAAAAGTGTTGAAGACTGTCTTGTCACCTGTTCGGTAAAAATGGAGGTGGTGGGGGAGCAAATGAAACATCATTTCCTCTGTTCTTGGGGCAGATTTTCTTCCCATTATAAATAGACGAGGAAATAATGCTGAAAAAAAATCAGGATAAGTCATAAGGGAAAGTGATAGAACGGAAACACTTGCCAGATGGTATTAAAAAAAAACCCAACAATACCTTTCCTTTTTTCTACCTGAGCAGGTGCACTCCAGACGCTCTCCATCTTGGCCTCTCTATAAGGGGGGCGTGATTGCCCCTATCTGAGAGATGACAGCTCCCATCTCCCTGTCCCTTTCTGCCTCTGCTCGTGTTCTCTGCCTAGCCCTTCTCTGCCTTGCCTTTCCGCGAGCCCTCTACCCCACAACAGAGAAATGATCAACGTCTCTGAACACCCTCCAGTGCTCAGAACATAAAACAGATGATCAACGTCTCTGAACACCCTCCAGTGCTTCAGAACAAAAAACAAACCACTCGGCTGACTTAGTCCAGGCTTGGCCCTGATCCCTTCCCCCAACACCCCACACCAAAACTTCTCTGGAGCAGGGAGGCCACTGCCAAAGGGACATGTGTCCCTCTCGCACCTTGCTATTAAGCTACTCACCCTCTGAGATGTAATCTCAACTCTCCCCCGAGAGCACCAGACTCATCCTTATCTTTTGCAGAACTGATACCCTCTCTTCCAGGCCACCCCACTTCTATGATCTTGTTGTTCCAAATATTTATGCTGTACCCACATAAACTATTCACATGAATATATGTGTATTTTTAAAAAAATTCTTATTTTTCATATTCATTCATGCCACAAATGAGTGCAGTCATTCTATATCTGACCCTCTCCTGACCCACTTCACTCAGCATGATACTCTCCAGGACCGTTCACTTATAGGCAAATTTTATGACTCCATTTTTCCTAACAGCTGCGTAGTATTCCATTGTGTAGATGTACCATAGTTTCTTTATCCAGTCATTTGTTCTTGGGCACTCAGGTTGTTTTCAGATCCTGGATATGGTGAATAGTGCTGTAACGAACATAGGAGTGCAGATGGTGTTTCTGTTGTGTGTTTTTGAGCCTCCAGGGTATATTCCCTGTAGTGGTATTGCTAGGTCAAACGGGAGCTCAATTTCTAGTTTTTTGAGGAATGTCCATTTTTTCCCCCCAAAGTCGGCATTCCTACCAGCTATGAATGAGAGTCCCTTTCTCCCAAATCCTCACCAGCACTGGTTGTGTGTGAGGTGGAGGGTAGGTAAGACAGAAAAGGGACCAGTAGAACAATAATCGTCGGAAATTATCACACTGGATAAGAACTGAGCATTGAAAGTAGTTGAAGGGATATACATGTCAACCTTTAGGTATCTTCATTGCAAACTATAATGCCCAAAAGAGAGGGGAGGGAGAGAGAGAGAGAGAGAGAGAGAGAGAGAGAGAGAGAAACAGAGAGAGACAGAGACAGAGACAGAGAGACAGAGAGAGAGAATAGAGAAGAGAGAGAAGAGAGGAGAGAGGAGAGAGGAGAGAGGGAGAGGAGAGAGAAGAAAGAGAGAAGAAAGAGAGGGAGAGGAGAGAGAAAGGGAGAGAGAGGGAAAGAGGAGAGAGAGGGAGGGGGGAAAAGTGCCCAGTTGAGACGCGTCATGCTTCCGAACCTGCATTCTTCATCCGAACTACGGAACGCAGAAAATGACTTGAGGGACCATATTCTCAGTTCCCCAAAGCAGAGACGTTGCGGGGGAAGTTAGTCCTGTCTGCCTGAACAGCAATTTCTTCAGAAACCTGATTATTCCGCTGAGCCCCCGTAGAGCAAGCCTGTCGAACCGCCACACATCTATGAGCAGTTTTGCAAAGGTTTGTGATCAAAGCCATTAACATCTCGTTCACCGAGAGACATCCAAGACGCCAGACCCCAAAGAACACAGACTGATTGATTAGTCGAGATGCTCAAGCAGGGACGAGGCTGATCCCGCTTACCACACCGAATCCCGAGCATCTTAGGTCACTAGATGCTCTGTGACTAAATTTCCTCATCTACTACACCTTATGAAATACGTAATCTCTATACACATATACACAGATGCATAGTTAAAATACTATTTAGGATACTAGATACACACCTATGTGTCCTATTAAATAGAGATCTTGTCCTCCAGGCAACCCGGGAATGATCAGAATTCACAATCTGAAGCCGCACAGCCTCTGTCTGCAGCCAACAGATGGCGCCACAATCAATGCCACAATCTCTTAAAACGAAAGGAAAATCTCTGGTTGCCACACCAGCTTCCTAAGTAGGCAAGACAATTTTGTTGTCATGTACGGTATGGAACAGTCTCTTTGCTTTGAGTCCTTGCAAATATTCCTAAGCAATCATACAAATCCTTGCGCTCACTGACCCTACTGTCCAGAGAGCATCTCCCATCCCCAGCAGCAGTGGACCAGTCAGCGTTTGTACCTGGGAGGCGGGACAAGCGCTGGCTGAGACCACAGACTGATCACATCACTGCCAAGAGGCTCTTCCCTCACCTAGAAAAGAACCAGCCAAACAGGATGTTCTCTGAGGTTCTTTCCAACTCAAACGACAGATGAATCTAAAAGTGTACTGAGGCAACGTGGATGGAGGCATATACGGAGCCACCAAACTGGACTCCAAGCCAAGAATCAGTGCTCGTGGAAATAGAGCTTGTTGGACAGTTGCCTGGATTACAACTAGGGCTTCAACGGCTCTTCTGCCTGGGTTAGTTTGAAAGGAAGACCTGCAACAGAATGCTTGGGTGAAGGACCCACTCCCAGGGAAAAGAACTTTCCTTTCTCCCACAGTCAGCGCCACCAGGGAGAAATGCCTGAATGGTTTTATTTGCCCTTGTCTAAACAGCTCCAGCAGTGTAGTCAAAGCTTGATTGTCTGATGCCGAAGGAGAAATAAGCTATGTCTATACTGCTGGGAAAACTCAAATCCCACACTGGGGTAGAGCAATCCTCAATGTCTGTGGTGGAAGAAAGAATCAATAATTAAACCGGGTCTTGCTGAAAAAAAAAAATATATATATATATATATGTATGTTACAATATATATTTTACCCGGTGATGCTCAGAGCTTACTAGTGGCTCTGCATTCAGGAATCACTCCTGACAGTGCCTGGGGGACCATATGTTGGGATCAAACCCACATTGGCTGCACGCAAGGCATGCCCTCCCCACCTAAATTCTTACAGATCAAAGAACTGCAAAGTTAGAGGCCTGGTTCGAGGGTACAGCGCAGGGATAAAGCTCACTGCAAACTCAGACTCCTGATTCCAAAAGGCGAGCTGATCTACTCCACAGTTCCCTTCTACTTCCATTCCCTCGAGAAATTACCAGTGGGTCTCTCAGGTGACTGTTAGAATTACCTGGGGAGCAGCTTGGAAATACACTGATTCTTGGGTCCGGCCCTGGAGATTCTGATTTAATTGGTCTGAGATGTGGCTTGGGCATCAGGACTGTTTTTAAAGCCTCCCAAAGGATTCAAATGCTAAGTCTGAGAAGCACGAGACAATGAGGAAGACTCTTGGCGCTGGTAATTCAGAGTCTCAGATCCATTTTGAATTTGTCTGGGCTAGCTGAATTAATTTACTTCCCAGTGGGTCTGAATAAAGGTAGGATTCTGTGTTTCCAGAGGACAGCTGTAACAAACGAACCCATTTCAACTGGCTAACTATAACACTGGCTTCTGCCATTTCTCTGGAAGGCTTAGCGACCCAGCACTCTTCGGGGAATGTTGGATGCTGTCTTTTCTCTTGGTGGATTTCGTCATGAATTTTGGCCAGAAGATAATGTGTAGCTTTGCATGTTTCAAATGTCAGAGGGGATGTCTGAAGTCTTGGAGAAGAATCCAGGTGATTAGCTGCCTGGAATAGAAGTTTCCTGACTTTTCCTGCCCACCATGAAAGTGCATGTTCTCTCTGTGCCAAGAGCCAGAGCAAGCACTTTCAGTAGCACCGTGTGTGTGTGAGTCTGTGTGTGTATGTGTGTGTGGTGCATGTGTGTGTTCCATTGTGTGTGTGCGTGTGTGTGTGTGTGTGTGTGTGTGTGTGTGTGGCCATGGCATCACTTCACCTTGATGGAAACGGGAGTGGAATGAACTGTGAAGGGCTCTCCTAGATGACCCAGCACCTGGACCAGGTGAGCATGGCCCTGGGTGGTCACCGCTTTACTCAGATCTCATGACACAGATTTATAATGGGGAGGGCAGCAGGCCTTAACCCTGTCTGCTCTCAGTAGCCTTGGGAGGGTTGGACTGGTGCTGGAGAATCAATTGATCGATCAATCAATTAGTGGCTCAGGGGCTACTCCCATTTCTGTGCTCTGGGGGTTCCTCCCAGGGGTGCTCAGGAGAAGCACGTGGTGCTGGGGGTGGGCCCAGTGCATTCCAGTGATGGCATCGTTTCATGCAATCCTGTTGGGCTTGGAAATTCACTTTTTCTTATTCAGTCCCTTATTTTTGCTAATAGCTGACAGTTTCTCTGCATGGAAGACTGGGTTAATTGCATTCCATCTTAATGTCCTGTTTGGACACTAGAGACCCGAGGGAGGCCCTGTTGGAACACCTCTATTTTCCAAGAAAGGAAGCACAGATACTAAGGGGTTCAGTGACATGAACAAGGTAAGCGAGGAAGACCCCCCCGGTACATTCAACCTCCCACCCCCCCTGCTGCCAGCTCTTTAGGAAGACCACCTTTTCTCTCTTATGCAGTTGCCTTTCGAAGATGCAGGTATTTCTTCATATTTAAGACACATATATATGTGTAGATATATTGTGTTTTAGAAAAGAGAGGCCTATTTCTGTACTAGTGTAACAAGATCAGTTTCATAACAAGATGTTTTTTCAGATTTCAGTCTTATCTGTAATTGCGATCACTAAGCTTTCTTCTAAGTCAGAAAGAAGCTGTGAAGTATCATAACAAAGAATATTAAAAATTCTCACTGACACTATAGGAAATTGCTCTCCTGGTATTCTTGGAAAACACATTTACATATACATATACACTGTAAACTCTGTAAGCACTGTCCTCCCGTTGTTCATCAATTTGCTCGAGCGGGCCCAGTAACGTCTCCATTGGAGACTTTGTTGTTACTGTGTCTGGCATATCGAATACGTCACGGGTAGCTTGCCAGGCTTCGCCATGCGGGCGAGATACTCTCAGTAGCTTGCTGGGCTCTCCGAGAGGGGCAGAGGAATCAAACACCGGTTGGCCAGGCTGGTCCCCGGTTGGCCAGGCTGGTCCCACGTGCAAGGTAAACACCCTACTGCTGTGCTATCGCTCCACCCGATACATACACACATGTATACACACCCTATACATATTCACATGTATATGTGTATACACATACACATATATAATCAATTCTATGCTTTATGTCAGAAATCATCTCTTTCTGGATAAATAACGAAGGGTAAGTAAAAGTAATTCTCATGGGAATTTACCAGTGAGGGGTTGGAGCGATAGTACAGCGGGTAAGACGCTCACGTTGCAGACGACTGATCTGGGTTTGGTCTCCGGCACCCCATATGGTCCTCTAAGCCCTGCCAGGAGTGAGCCCTGTAGAGTCAGGAGAGAGGCCTGAGAACCAGTCGGGGGTGGCCCAAATAACAAAAAACAAAACCAGAAATTGAGCAGTGATTTACCCGTGTAGATGACTTTAAAAACAATGCAGGTGTGAATGGGAACACACAGAAATCTCCCAGCATGGCAGTGACTTCACCCCAGTGACAAGCTTGGCCTGGCTCCTTCCCTCGGCACCCAGGCGGCTCAGCATGTGCAGAGCTGAGGTGTCTCTGAAGCCCTGGGAAGGTGCTGCTGTGTCCTGACCCCCTCAGGCACCCAGCCGCCTCTCTGGGCCTGCTCGGTTTGGGGTCCACTTCCGGGGCTCTGCCTGTGCTTGGCTGTCGTCCTGCGTTCAGCCCTGCTGGAGACCCCTGTCCCCACCCTGCCAGGGGGCTTCTGGCCAACTTCAGGGAAACACAAATGTCCCAGCTCCATTTTTCTAAGAGAAAATTTTAATTTCTGAATCCATTTCTCGCCTCCTCATGGTTTCCACAGAGAAAAGTGTTGAATTACAGTTCCCAGCACTTTAGGCTTAACATTGAACTCTCTTTTCTCCTCTTGCAGAGAGCTTGGGTTAACTGAATTACTCCCACTCTAGTGGTCCTGGGGGCACACCTAATTCCATCGGGGCTCTCCCAATGCTCTGGGTTCATCTTTAACCTCTCCTTTGTACTATTCTTCCCCATTAGTTAGCCACAAATATCTCCAAATCAGATACAGTAACTTACAGAGTCAAACCTTCTGATGGCTCTGGGTTTTGTGTGAAACACCGCTTTCCCCTTTCCTTTATGTCTTTTGCATATTTTTATTTTAGAGCAATGTCCTTTTTCTATAGACACAGGAAGACAGTTAATGCCAGTTAATGTAATATGGGAGTTAACTGGCTCTGAAAATTTTACCCCTGAGCATTCATAATATTTACTTGACTAAAGCCTCAGTTGCTGCCCTTAGATTGACCTCAGTTCCTTACACCCCAAAAGATGGGTTCCCACCAAGGGACTGGATGGACCCAGGAAATCCATTAGCTACCCTGGCTTCGAAAGGGACAGCCTAAGCACTGTAAGAAGTATGATACGTTAAGAGCACAACCATGGAACAAACTCTGTCATGACCCAGAAAGAAGTAACTGAGTAAGGACCCTGCTGGGATTAGGAAAGACTAACCTGGTCTGAGGACTGTGGTCTGGGGAATATAGCGAGATGTCCCCAAGAAAAGCCACCTTTACCATGAGTCCAGAGAGACGATTTAAGCTTAATCTAAGTATAGATAAAAGTCTGTATCTCTTACCACGTTTATACAAAATGACTAGAAATATTATTAAGAAGTAAATTCAACGTGATTGTTCAAATGGTTTACCAGTAAAGGAAAGGAGAAAGCAACATGCCCCTAGATGGAATTCCATCCTTGAGTGGATCTCCTAGAAAACTCCCCTGAAGGAGGGGCTTTACATCTGTTCATTGTTTATGTTAATGTTCAACCCCACCTATGTGTAACTGCTGTCCCCAACCCTTCCTGACTTCTCTAGAATAATCCAGACTGATATGAATAAACTGCTACTGGTTAGCAGCCTGTGGACCTGTTTCTTCAGCCAGGGGGATGGTCATTAGCCCAGAATGCAACCCAGGGACCCTGGTCACTGCAGGACAGTGACTTAGACAACTGGTGCCCGAATAGGGACGCCTCAGACAAAAAGGAAGTGCTGGTCGCTCTTGCAAATCTACCTGCATTTCCCTGAAGCTGGGCTATAGGTAAAGGTCAAGGTAAAGGCCCTCCCGTTGTTCATCGATTTGCTCGAGCGGGCCCAGTAACGTCTCCATTGGAGATTTTGTTGTTACTGTGTTTGGCATATTGAATACATCACAGGTGGCTTGCCAGGCTCTGCCGTGTAGGCGAGATACTCTCGGTAGCTTGCCGGGCTCTCCAAGAGGGGCAGAGGAATCGAACCCGGGTCGGCCATGTTGGCTGCGTGCAAGGCAAACGCCCTACCGCTGTACTATCGCTCCAGCCCGAAGCTGGGCTATAGATTTGAAAATTGCAGTAAAAGGGGGAGGCCTAGGTCTCCGGGACTCCAGGGCTAGAGAGGAGAAGGACAGAGGAGGAAAGAAATCAAGGGAGGAGAGAGAACGGGAAGCAATGGGTGCGCAGACGGCAGGGCTTCAGTTACACGGGTGATGAGTGGGGGCAGAGCTGCGGGCCCAAACACAGACTCTGGAACTTTGTCACGTGCCTGTGAAGGTGACAGGTGGCCACGGGGTTGGGGTGAGGAGGGAATCTGCGAATGCCGGGGGAGGGAAGTTGACACTGGTGGTGGCACTAATGCTATATGCCTAAACAAACAGGCTCCCTGATGAGGCCTGTGTGCCCACTACGACAGCCCTCACCAGTTTGAGTGCATAATCTGGGCTAGCTGAGGGGCCCCGCAGTTCCTGCATCTTCACTGAATTTCCAGATATCAGGGAACATGACGGGCCTGATCCTGGGGCTTCACCCACCCTGCCAGCAAAGTGGGTTCCGTCCCTCTGACCCAGCTGGGCCAGCTCTAAGGGGTGATAGAGAGCTGACATCCCTCCCCCCCCCCCGCCAACCCAAGACCTGAGTTGGGAAAAGCTCCTCTTGGGCAAAGCAAGTGCTGAGTTTTCTAGGAGTAGAGGCTGTTGGGTCTAGGAACACAGACTCTGCCTGGTGAGAGAAGGAGCCACTTTGCAGAATACTAATCAGGACATCTGTCGGCTCCCATCATCCAGGGGGTTTTCAGGACAGGATTCCGGAGGGGATTTTAAAGAAGAGTTTCCGGGGTAAATGCCACCAGGAATCGCTGATTACTTCCAAGTGCTGGTGTGGAATTTCAGGCGTGTGGGTCCTCCCTGGCATATGCAGAGCCTCCCAGGAGGACGCAGCGCTCAGGCCCGAGGCTCTGGATCATAGAAAACACGAAACAGACTCGGCCAGGAGCACCGGTAAGAGAAACACCTCAGGCCTGAACCACCCACGGGTGAAGCGAGGGACCCGGGCACCAGCACGGCCCAGAGGCGGGGGGGGGGGGTCTGCCTGACAAGGTGGGCACAGGAGTGTGTCATGGATACGGGAAGAAAACTCCTCTGAGGCTGCACTGGGGTGTGCGCGTGTGTGGGGTGTGGGTGTATGTGTGTGTGGGTGGGTGTATGTGTGCGCACGTCTGTATGTGTGTATGTATATGTGTATGTGTGTATGCATGTATGTGTGTGCATGTATATGTGTGTATGCGTGCATGTGTCTAGTGTATGCATACGTGTGTATGTGTGTGTATGTGTGTGCATGTGTGTGCATGTGTGTATGCGTGTATGTGTGTTTGTATATGTGTTTGTGTGTATATGTGTGTATGTGGGTGTATGTGTGTGCATATGTGTATGTGTGTATTTGGGTGTATGTGTATGTGTGTGTATGCATGCATGTGTGTGTGTATGTGTGTGCATGTGTGTGTGTGCATGTGGGGACCCTCTCTAATAGCTCTTTCTGGCTCTCTTGAAAAGCTTTTTCTCCAAATTTTTCTCCATATTTGCGAGACTAAGAAAAAAAAAAGAACACAACTCAAGAAATAAGAATACAACTCAAGAAAAGGGATTTCCCTGTTGTGATGCTGCAAGTCTTCTCTTTTGCTCCCATTTGAAAGAATTCTTGGTACACCCAGCAGACAGGTACTGGATGCTTGTTAGCGCTAGAGAGATGGCCCGAGGGTCCGGGCAGCCCCTTCCTGCCTTGCACGGCCCAAGCCTGGCTCTGGCCCCCAGCACTGCAGAAGAAATAAAGTAGAAAACAGGCGCTCAGAGCTGGGAGGATGGATGGGGCTGTGGCAGTCTCCACCCTCCTCCCAGATGCCCCCATGAGGTCGGGCATGGGTGGCGGTGTAACCAGGTCACCAGGACCCTCCCCAGGCAGCCCAGCCAGGCACAAGCTTGTCTGAGTCACAGGCTCGAAGGGTGCAGGGGATCGTGCAAGAGGCAAGTTTTAGGGACCCCGACAGTTTTAGGGGCCCAAGGCCCAGGGTCCAGGCCCAGACCTCCTGGTGGGAATGCAGGAGGCAGATGAGGGGCAGGCAGGACTCATCCCAGTGAAGAGGGTGTGGGCGGGGGGAGGACGGTGAAGCCCTGGGTGGCCAGAACACCAGCACCCACTGCAGGAGGCCGTCCCAGGGGTCGGATTATAAAGGGCTGTGACAGGGAGGGGAAGGGCTGGGTGGGCAGACAGGGCTAGTGTGGAGGACAAGGGCCAGCTTGTGCCCAGAAAGAAGGCCAAGAGTCTGAGCCTTCCCCAGTGAGCCATGCGGAGCCATAAAATATGTGTCTGTGCTGGAGAGGCAGTAGAGCAGGGAGGGTGCGTGCCTGGCACACAGCCAACCAGGGTCAACCCCCCAGCGCTGCATACTGTCCCCAGCACTGCCACGAGCCATCCCCGAGCCCTGAGCACTGTGGGTGTGGACAAAAAGCAAATATATTTTCAAAAAATAATTTATACTATGATTTTTTTTCATATCTGGAGAAGCCTGTTCTCTCTCTCTCTCTGTGTGTATATGTGTGTATGTGGGTGTATGTGTGTGCATATGTGTATGTGTGTATTTGGGTGTATGTGTATGTGTGTGTATGCATGCATGTGTGTGTGTATGTGTGGGCATGTGTGTGTGTGCATGTGGGGAGGGTGTGTGTGCATGTGTGTCTCTCATACACACACATTTTAAGGAAAGTTCCTTAAAACTATTTTTCTTCACTGGGGGTGGGGAGGAATGTGTCTCCAAGGAGAGAGTTCACATGATGAAATCTCTGGAAACGTGCATGAAAATGGAAAAATATCGACTAAGAGCTGCTACTTCCCGCCTCTCTGTTGCCCGCCTGTCAATCAGTGGGGGAGGGGCATGCAATAGTTGGGCAGAGGGGGGTAGGAGGAGGGGGGAGGGCGACAGGGAGAGAGGAGCAGGGGTGGGTGGCACGACTCCTCCCCAGCCCCCACCCCTCTGCCATTCTGCTGGCTGGAACAGAGGCGGGAGGGGGGTGCAGGGGAGCTGGGAGCAGAGGCTGGGACAGGGCCGCGGGGGGAGGGGGGGGGGGCGGCTTCCTCTGCTCTCGAAGATTAGAAGCCAGCTTGTGTCTTTGCGGTGTTTTTCCTCTGCGCTGAGCACAGGAGAGGGAACACTTTCCTCCCCTCCTCCGCCATATGCTCGGCGTCACCCTCTGAGTGACGTGCCTTAATATAGCACCCCGCCTCGTAACAGGGAGACGGGCCGCGAGGTGCTGCTGATTCCCAGCCATGCTCGCCAATGGACAGCTCCTTCGGAAGGCGCCAACACGGGGTCCAGTGGTCGAGACCTGGTGCACCCCAGCGACCCGGCTGGTGCGGGGTGGGGGGGGGGGGACACGGACACTTGCGTTTATGTATTTCCACAGCAGAACAGCCCAGATGCCACCGTGGGTGGGCAGAAGGTGGGGGAGACGCCCTCTGGCAGAGCCCAACCCCAGCGGGACACACGGGACCCCAGGGCACTGGGGTCGGCTGGGGACACGGGCAGTGGGTGGTACAGAGGCGGCCAGCACCAGTTCGGAATCACGAGCCCAGAACCACCCACCAGCATCCTAGAGGGCTGAGCTCCATCTCTCTGGGGATGCCCCCAGGGCTGCAGCTGGAGGGACCCCAGAGCCCACGGCCACTAAAGCTGATGAGCCCAGTGGAATGGGAAGCGCAGGGCCAGGAGCCACTGCAGGTGGCCGGGGCTGGGGGCACAGCTCCGTGGGAAACTTAGTCCAAGTCCTCAGTTGCCCCGCCCAGGACCACGACCCCACTGGCCACCTGAGCCCCGAGCCCCACCTGCTGCCCCCTCGTCTCCCCAACCATCAGGCCCGTGCTAAGGGCAGGCCCGTGCCCAGGTTCCACGAGGCAGCGCCCTCACTTCCCGGTGCTGCTCCCATTCTCGGGCCACAGGAGAGGGGATGGGCTGGGCCTTCCTGGGCTGCGGGACTCCGGCATCTGTGACGGAGAGACAGGAGCTCGACCAGCCCAGCCAGACACAGGGGCATCTCCTGTGCGCTGTGGGGAGGGCAAGGGGAGTTCTATTCTGAGGCCCAGAGGGCAAAGGGCTTCTGTCCTGGGGTTCAGAGGGCAAAGGGCTTCTGTCCTGGGGTTCAGAGGGCAAAGGGCTTCTGTTCTGGGGTTCTGGATGGGCAAAGGGAGTTCTGTCTTGGGGTTCAGAGGGCAAAGGGCGTTCTGTCCTGGGGTTCCATATTTCCCCGCGTGAACGCTCTGAGCAGACAGCAAAGGCCCATTGCAGGAGCGCCCACTTCCCCGGAGTGTCACTCTGAGCCCACATCTGCTGAAACTGGGTGGCTTCTCACTAACTTCACACCCCAGTTGCTGAGCAGGACAGGACCATGATCCGGGGGGTCTGTGCCCGTAGTGTGATCCCTGCACCCAGGGAAGGGGGAACCTGCCCTGCGGGCTGAAGATGCAGCTCCCCACCATGCCCCGCATGGCTGACCTCTGACCCTCCCCTCATTCTCTAAGCCCCACATGGGACCCGAAGACACCAGTGGCCTCGCCCAGGGTCTGTGCTTGACAAAGCGCCCCCCGAGGTGGGGCTGGGTGGAGGCTGGGGAGGGTTCAGAGGAGGCTGAGCTGGGAGAGGAGCTGAGGGTGAGGGCAGTGGGCAGATGTGGACAAGCCCCCAGAACATGGCACAGGTACACATGGTGCGCGGCCCCCAGACTGGCAGTCGGGAGGGGAGAAAGGGGTGAGCTCTAGTGAGGGAAAAGGCGCCCCCAGAGTTGGGGACTCCAAACACCAAGGCACAGGATTGGGGCTCGTGGTTCCCCAAACACACCCAGCTCCCCCCCACCCCAAGTCCCTGGGGCAAGTCAGCACACAGCCAACGTCAACGGCGGGGTCTTGGGTTCCCAACTCCCAACCGTGCTTACCCCTCACTCGGCCCCTCGCTTCTCGGAGAGATGGGACCTTTCCCGACAAAACCCACTCGCGAGATAAACAACCGCCGGCTCTCCCCAGCACTTGGCACTTGCCTGCGAGATCCCGTGGGGGCAGGAGGCAAACGAGAGGGAAGCCGTGTCCCCTGGCCCCCTCCCGAGGAGGATAATCAGGGCCTTCCCACGCGCCTGCCCGATGCTCTGACAATCCCGCCTGCCGAGGGCCCACCAGGGAGATGCCTGGGCTCAGAACCGGCAGCACAGTCACGCCAGACTCCCTGGCAGTTCCTCCCGCTGCGGCCCGTGGACGCCTGCAGAGCTCTGTACCCGTGCCGCGAACCACGATGAAACACATCCCCCGGGAAACACGGGACCAGGGGGTCACAGGGATGCTGCTACTTTAACTCGGAAGAATTCTGCATCTGAGTTTAAAAAAATAATAATAATCCCCTTCGTCTGAAGGGCACTGCCGGCTCCGCCGTCCTATTTTCGCCCTGGAACCCTCTGCAGCACCCTGGGGCCGCCCCCGTCCCGCCTCATTGGGGAGACTGTGTTTGGGAGCAGCACCCTATCTCCCCGCGGGGCTGGCACAGGGGTGGGGTGCAGGCAGCCCCTTCAAGCGGCGTCCTCACGATGCAGCTTCCAGCACCCCCGAGCCCGCCCCGGCCCGGTGAGTCAGTCTCCAAAGGGAGGAAGCCCACGGGTTTTCCCGGGACACCCACGGCGAAGCTGCCCTGCGGGTTTACTCTGGAAGAAGCTCTCAGGAAAGCCAGCAAGCAGGGAAAACCTTCTTGTCAGGAGACCCCGGGGAGCGCGCCCAGGAAACACTTTTCAGAACCAGATGGCACCATGGACAAGGCTCCTTGGGGAAGGAGAGGTCCAGCTCTCTGCCAGGCTGCAGAGACCGGCCAGGGTCCACCTGTGGCCTCATGAGCTGGACGGTGCTTGCCCTGAGCTTTCCTGAGGGGGGGGGGGCGAGAGCGTCCCCCTTGAGGCCCCAGTGACTCGCTGCTCCTGTCCCAGCCACGTGTAGGTGGGCCTGGGGCCCCCGACTCTCTTGGGGTCCCAGGGGCAAAGGCTGGGGGGCAGCTTCCTGCAGGAGAGGCGGGAAAACGGGAAACGGTTTGTGGCTGCGGCAGAGGGTCTGGGCACCTCCCAGCGCACATGTGCAGCCTCTGGGCTTTTTTTTTTTTAACAAGGAAAAAATGAGTTATTATCTCAATATATATACTTGGTTGTTAGCATCTGAATGACGGAATACTATGTGCATCATCCAGAATTAGAGATACTAAAGAAACAACTTCACATCAGTTCATCTGGCTGTGTTTTGTTTGGGGTCACCCCCGGCGGTGCCGACTCCTGGCTCCGTGCTCAGGGCTGCCTCCTGGCTCCGTGCTCAGGGCTGCCTCCTGGCTCTGTGCTCAGGGCTGCCTCCTGGCTCCGTGCTCAGGGCTGCCTCCTGGCTCCGTGCTCAGGGCTGCCTCCTGGCTCCATGCTCAGGGCTGACTCCTGGCTCTGTGCTCAGGGCTTACTCCTGGTGGGCTCGGGGGACCCAGTGCTGTCCCTCCAGTGTTCTGGCTCCGGACCTCTCTGCCCTATCTGCGGTGCTGAAATGGGCCGCTGAGGAGCCACTCTGGAAGCAGTGTCCAGCACATGTCCCGGTACTGAGGCCCCAGGCGCCCTCCCCAGCCCAACCACCCCAAGGGGGAGAGGAGTGGGGAGAATGCGAGTCCACTTGATGCGTGCACTGTTGCTAATGGACCAGGACAGCAGCACCGGCCTCCCCAGTGGCCTTGCCCCGGATGGGCATCTCACAGCAGCCAGGGCATGGGGCTGCCGGAGGGAGGGGCAACGTCACAGAGGGAGGGGGTGACGCCACAGAGGGAGAGACGTCGGAGGGGGAGGGGCAACGCCACAGGGGGATGGGCAACGTCAACGTAACAGCCGGAGGGGCCACGGTGCCACGTGTGATGCTAGACGCCGGCGACGTACCGTGGAATATGCCTGCACGTGAGGAACACACCCGCACGCTTGGCATCACCAGGCCCCTCCTAAGCAGGCGTGACCGCTTTTGGGGCGTGGGAAGTTCCTGGCGTCTGTGCGTAGTCAAGGAGGTTCAGGGTAGGCCAGGGAGACCCCATGGCTGCCCTGAGCCGGGGAGCAGCAGGCGATGGGTGGGGTATCACCAGTGCCGTCCCCCCGCGACCCCCACGCCCATGTGTTCCCGGGAGGGCTCCGTACCACCCGTGCTGGAGGCAGGGACACGAGCAGCCCCTGCCCCCAGAGCAGCCGAGTACTGTCCATGCCAACACAGGGTCCAGTGGTCCAGACCTGGAGCATCCCAGCGGCCTGGCCAGTGCAGGGGGAGGGGGGCCGCGGACATTGGCATCCATGTAGTTCCACGGCAGAACAGCCCAGATGCTACCATGGGTGGGTAGAAGGCGGGGGAGATGCCCTCTGGCAAAGCCCAACCCCAGCAGGACACAAGGGACCCCAGGGCACTACGGGTAGGCTGAGGGCGTGGGCTGCAGGTAGCACAGAGGCGGCCAGTGCTGCCTCGGAATTACGAGCCCAGAACCACCCACTGCATCCTGGAGGTCTGAGTTCCGTCTCTCTGGGGATGCCCCCCAAAGCTGCAACTGAAGGGGACCCCCAGAGCCCCCCCAACGGCCACTAAAGGTGATAAGCTCAGTGGGATGTCCATGCTGCCCAAAGGGCAGGTGGCATGAGGAAAAATGAAGCTAGGGGGAGGGACGGGTTTCCAGTGCTCAGCGTGAGGGTCTGTCATAAGGGTCTGGGGAGGAAAGGCTTTGGGCCTCGGAAGGAGAGCGCTGGGACAGAACATGCCCCAGAGCTAGGGCAGGGAGGAGAGTGACTCCTGATAGAGACAGAAGGTAGCAACATCTGGGGGGGAGGGTCAAGCGGCCTCCTCCCACTTCGAGAAGCCCCCTCCAATGCTGCCAGCCCAGCTGGGCCTGGGCAAGGAGACCCCCCCCCCCCCGCCAGGGTCGGTCCATCCCCGGGGGCAGGCCTGGGGCTCCCCTAAGTAGGCGCAGCCTTCTGGCACCTGCAGTTCTCACCTGGAAGGTGCCAGGGATCCCGCGGGCAGGAGTGTGAACTGTCTCCAGGGCGGGGACGTCCGTCTGGCAATACCTTTTATTTATTATTTTAGTTTTCGGGTCAGCCCTGTGATGCTGGCCTGACTCCTGACTTAGCGCTCAGGGATCACTCCTGGGGGTGTTGGAGGACCCTGTGGGTGCTGGAAGCGAGTGCGGGTCGGCCGTGTACAAGGTTTAAGATGTAAGACATCCAGCCCCAGCCCCCACCCCCCACCCCCACCCCCCCACTCGGGGAGGGCATCTTCCTCTGGAAGGAAATGAAGCCCATATGAGGCAGTCATGGTGGGGGCCGGAGCCATAGCACAGCAGGGAGGGCATTGACCTTGCACGTGACCCACCCAAGTTCCATCCCAGCATCCCATAGGGTCCCCTGAGCACCACCAGAAGTAATTCCTGAGTGCAGAGCCAGGAGTAATCCCTGAGTGTCACAGTCATGATCATTCAGGGCATGTATTATAACTGCACAATCACGATCACTTTGATCAGTTATATGCCCTGAATGATCATGATTGTGCAGTTATAATACATGCCCTAACCGATCACGATTGTGCAGTTATACACCCTGAATGATCATGATGATGCAATTATAATATACGCCCTAACTGATCATGATTGTGCAGTTATATGCCCCGAGTGATCATGATTGTGCAGTTACAATACATGCCCTAACTGATCATGATCGTGCAGTTACAATACATGCCCTGAATGATCATGATTGTGCAATTACAATATATGCCCTAACTGATCATGTATGTGCGGTTGTATGCCCTAAGCTCTAATGTTTGTGCAGTTACAATACATGCCCTAAATAATCATGTTTGTGCAGTTCATATGCCCTGACCTCTAATGTTTGTGCAGTTATAATACACGCTAAGTTACGATCGTGTGGTTATAACACACTTGCAGTTATGACGTTGATGCTGTGGCCTGCAGACAGTGCAGAGCTGGCGGGGACGAGTCAGAACTTTTCGGCAACAGAGTGGGAAAGACAGTGAAGGACTGAAGGAATGACTGTCTGCAGGAAATGCCCAGAGCCGTGCACTGACCAGATGGACTAGCCGTGGGGGTCTGAGGCTCCAGTAGACCTGACCTTTGCCTGGGGCTGGACTCTGGGGTCGAGGGTCAGCCACGGATAGTGGAACCCAGCTCTCTCTCCTGCCCAGGAGCACATGGCCTGGAGAGTGGGGGTGGCGCTCTTGGGACACTGAGTCAGGCTGAGCAGGGAGACCAAGTGCCACCTCTCTCCACTCCTTGAAGGCCGGCAGCTCCCTTGGGCCCCACAGAAGGAAACACAGGGGAGAGGTGAGGGAGGAGGAGGGGAGAGAGGTAGGGAGGGAGGAAGGAAGGAAAGCTTCTTTAAAAACCCAGTGATGCTGGTGTGCAGGGCGGGCGCTTGCCTTGCACGTGGCCGGGACCCCATAGAGTCCCCTGAGCCCACAGGAGAAATCCCTGAGCACAGAGTCAGGAGTCAGCCCTGAGCACAGCTGGATGGGATCCCAAAACCAAACAAACAAAAACACCCTACAATGACCAACAACCATATTTGCATGAAAATGGAAAAAAAAAACACAACAACAGCCCAAATTTCCAGCCTCCCCCAACTTTTGAAGCACAGAGAGACCAGGACTGCAGGGCTGGACATAGGGCAGACATGAGGCGATGGGAGTGGGGGGGTGGGGGTGGGGAAAAGCCACAGGGCTGCCCGTGGGCACTCATCCGAGGGAAAGGAGGAAGCCCAAGTGTTCTGTGCCTGGCAGGAAGCCGAGACCCTCAGGAAAGGGTGAGTCTACCAGGGTCGCTCAGAGTGGCGCAGGCAGGCCACAGGGCTGGCAGGACTCAGTGAGAAGCAGCCCTGGCCAGGGGCAGGAAGCAAGGCTGACCGGGCAATACTCTGTAGCTCGGGCAGGGCTAGCTGATCACCTCCATTGGCAAAAACGCGCCAACTAGCTCCAGCTGACCTGGGTGCGTTTATTTCTCCCCACAGAGAGCCTCCGGAGAAGCAAAGAGCAAACAAGGAAAACAAGAACCGGGCGAGAAAGTCAGAGGAGCCCTCAGAGACTTAGGGAATCTTGTTCGCGGGTCCCACCTGGCGGCACTCAGGGCTGTGCTCAGGGGCTGGGGGACTTTGTGCGGTGCCGGGGGTAGAACCGGGGTCAGCTGGTTGCAAGGAAAGTGCCCTCCCTGCTGGACTTTCTTTAGCCCCAGACACTCTGGGATCTTGCTGGGACTGTGGTTACAAATGTCAACAGTGATCTGTGACACGCGTGTGTATGAGAGAGAGCGTGCAGGCTTGAGAGTTAGATAAGAAGCTCGTTCCACCAGCTCGTACATCAATACAGAGTGTTCTTCAAGGAAAAGTAGTCAAAACAAGCTGCTTGGAAATCCAGCGTTAAGTAGCAGGGAACCCCCCAGGGAGTGCAGAGCATGTGTCCTGGGAGGGAGAATCCGAGGAAAGGGAAGGCAGGGGGAATGACTATTATTCCTTCCAAGCTGAGTCTCTCGCCTTGATTTTTCAAACTACCTACAAGTACCTCGACTTACCACACACTGCGAAGAACAGACAGCCGGGGGTGGGGGGGGGGGGGGGTGGAGAGCCCATGGCTGTGGTGTGACTTTCATTTTAAAGACAATAAACAAGGGCCTTGGAGTAGGAAGTGATGGATATAAAGACAAGGAAGAGAGGGAGGGAGAGGGACTGGAGGAAGGAAGGAAGGAAGGAAGGAAGGAAGGGAGGGAGGAAGGAAGGGAGGAAGGAGGAAAGGAAGGAAGGAGGAAAGGAAGGGAGGGAGGAAGGAGAAAAGGAAGGGAAAGAGGGAGGGAGGGAGGAGGAAAGTGAGGGAGGAAGGAGAGAAGGAAGGGAGGGAGAAAAGAGGGAGGGAAGAAGCAGGTAGGGAGGGAGGGAAGGAGGAAGGAAAGGAGGGAGGGAGGGTGGGAAGGAGGAGGGAAGGAAGAAATGAAGGGAGGGAGGGAGGGAGGAGGAAAGGAAGGAAGGAGGGAAGGAAGGGAGGGAGGGCAGGCGGGCGGGTCTGTGGAAGCAGCAGCCCCCTCCAAGGGAGGCCCTGTAGGAGCCGGGATGGATGGGCCGTGACCAGCATCATACAACACAGCAACACTTGAACACGCCATCAGGGTGTAATGAATATGAGTCTTCTGAGTAAAGGAACAAGGACAGCAGAAACCAGAGGCCAGGACTGAGGCTGGCTGTAGCCCAAGGACCAGCAATAGTGCTCCTGGCCCCAGCGGGGCGAGTAATGGACATGGGTGGGGCCTGGAGGACAGAGACATTCCGGGAACAGAGGAAACAATCAGCCAATAAGAACCCATTGTTTTCCGTGCCTCCCTACGGACTCTCTTCAGTGGACACTCTTCCCAAGGGATTTCTGGGGGACATGGTCCTCCGTTTCCTCACGAACCTTCTCAACACCTCACACGTGGGGTCCCCGGTGAGTAATTCCTCAACAATGAACGGAAGCAGCGGAGGGGATGGGTGAAGCTGGAGCGACCTTCCGAAGTTGAGGCCCGGCACCCCCAGACGCGGGAATGATGCCGTGTCCACTCTGCCCTTCCTGAGGGGTGGGGAGTTTGCTACATGCCCAGAGGCCCAGGGGACCTGGGGGATTCCTGGTCGGCTAGGCTGGCGGGTCACCGCCTGGGCTTCAGGGTCACGCTCGAGGCCCTCCAGGGCTGCCTGACGCTGCCGGGGGCCCTTGGTTCGCTGCGTGCATGGCGTGTGCCCAACCCTGCGGTCTCCCTAGCCTGTTCCTCATGTACTTTACAGGCGGGGGTGGGGGGGGGGGAGGATGTGCCACGGAGAAGAGGGAGTGAAATGGGGTGTGAGCAGTTAAGAACGACAAGGAAGCAGCGCACGGCCCGGATGGTCTCCCAGTCGCGTGAAGGTGAGGACAGACACACTGCGCTTCAGCTCAAGCCAGAGATCTGAGAGTGTGTAAGAGGAACCCTGACTCTGGGATGGTGGACACTGATGGCCGTGAGAATGATGGATGGGTGGAGGATGGAAAATTCAAAGTGAAACACCCAAGAGAGGGTCAGAGTGATAGCAGTGAAGGTGCTTGCCTTGCATGCAGCCAACCGGGTTTGATCCCCGGCATCCCACATGGTCCCCCAAGCACTGCCAGGAGTAATTCCTGAGTGCAGAGCCAGGAGGAACCCTTGAGTGTCACTGGGTGTGACCCAAAAAAGCCCCCAAATAAAAACAAACGAAACCAGAATGAAATACCTAGAGAGATCTGGGACCGGAAGTTGGCCACAAAAGGAGTCATCGGCAGACACACTAACACTGCATAAGCAGCTGGTGGCCAGAAGGTGACCAAGGCACGGCTGCTCTCACCCTTCCTGCCGGGCCTGACCCGAGAGCAGCTGGGACCGTCCTCTCAGAGTCGATAGTGCTTCAAGAAGCTGCTTCTGTCCAGTCACGAGGACTCTGTCGCCTATGGTGCTCCAAGTACGGTTTCCAGGGCGCCTCGGCACTGTCCGATTCCGCCCATGAGGAACACTCATCTTTTCATCTCCTCTGGCTCCTGAGGGCCACTCTGTGCTGGAGGAGACGTCTCGGCGCCCAGAGGGGCTGGTTTGAGGGGCTCTGTCGGTGTCACCGCAGGGTCCAGGGACTCCAACACAGGAAGAAGAGAAAAGACCTTTTTCCCGAGTGCACAACAGCTCTCCCACAGGTGGCCATGCCCAGGGGACTCTGCCTTCTCTGCTTCTGGGCACCCACCACCCCCATGCGCCCAGCTCATCAGACTGGGGTGGGAGGAAGGTGAACTATACAATTTCCCCCCAAAGATGTCAGTGTGGTCAGTCAGTGGTGACTTCTGTGGAGGAAAGTAGTGAGCATTTTCCCTCTTTTTACATCTTTTAAAGGGGGTGATGGGTAGGGCTATCCCTGGCAGGGCTCAGGGCTCACTCCTGAGTTTACGTTCAGGGTCACTCCTGCAGGGGCTCAGGAGACCATTCTGCGGTGCCAGGATTGAACCCATTGTGGCCACGTGCGAAGCCGGCACCCGGCCCTTCGTGCTCTCTCTCCAGCCCCTACATCTGTCATTCCTCCCTCCCCCAAGCTTGTCTGCTATGAACACGCATTACTTTGGTCATTGTGAAAACAAACCCAAACCCAGAACATCTTTAAATAAAACCATAGCACACATGAGTCAGAAGGAGCAGCTAAAACTCGAGCAGTTTCCTCAGACAGCAAAGCATAAATGCATCTTCAATGCAAAGGTGTTGGCAGATTCCTGCCACCTGCATGTGCCCCTGGGGTGGGATTCTCACCCCTCTCCCTTTGCTTCTGAGATGGAGTGTTTATACAGCAGCAGGGGCCCTGAGCGCCCCCACCCCCTGACAGAGCAGGGACAGACGCTAGAAAGGACGTCCCCAACTCAAGTCCCTGTCATGCCCTTCGCTGGCTCCAAGCCTGGCCTTGGAGTTATTTACTCGGCAAATCCCAGCCAAGAGGGATTAGCAGGTGCTATTAGTGAGGGCCAGGGTCGGGACGGCCAGCTGGTACCGCCTGACTTCCGCCTGGTTCCCACGTGCATTCCACCCGCCAGGACCCGCGTGAGCACTGGGCCTTTCTGAGGAGGCGGGTAAGAATGTGACTGTTCCAAGGGGGGCTGGGCGGTTAATCGAGCTGAGACAGAAAAACGGCCGCAGCGTCTGAGATCCAGAAGCATCCTCCAGGGATGATACCTGTCAGGATGCAGCCCAACGAGTGGGCTTCTGGGAAACACAGACAAGGACCAGGACGTTCACCTGAGCCCGTGGCCTGCACGTGGGAGTGAATCTTGTTTCTCTGTATTTCCTTGCCATCCTTCAGTGCTGACCGGCACATGTGCTTCCCCCATACCTGTATGTGAACAGCCACACGCACACA
Organism: Sorex fumeus; assembly: GCF_029834395.1. Classification (NCBI taxonomy): domain Eukaryota; kingdom Metazoa; phylum Chordata; class Mammalia; order Eulipotyphla; family Soricidae; genus Sorex; species Sorex fumeus. The sequence continues at coordinate 11,360,594 of NW_026606083.1, read as the reverse complement.
CGCACACACATGCACACACACATACACGCACACATGCACAAATATGCACGCACATGCACACATGCACACACATTCACGCACACATATGCACGCACACAGAACACATACACACAGCACACATATGCACACATACACACATGCACATGTCTGCACACACCTGCACATGCATGCACAAGCACGCACACACACACACACACGATTCCTCCCAGAAATGCCACCTGATGGCTGATTCCGTAAACCTAGCTCAATGTCAAGGCTGAGATGGAAAAGCCAACTGGCCTCTGGCTCTTACGGGAGCTAGAAATGGTGAGTGGCCTCTGCAGTGACTCTGGTCTGGGGCCTCTGCGGTGACTCTGGCCTGGGGTCCGCAACAGGGACCTACATTCCCGCCAGTCGTGGCTACTAACGGAAGCTCCATTTCCTGAGCACACGCCACACTCAGGCTGGCGCTCACCTCCTGGTTCCATCTCCACGGGCAGTGGCGAAGCTTTGAGCCCAGAGGGAGCCAGATCAAGGACGACAGGGCACGTCCTGCACTCAGTGGACCCCGGTTGCATCCTGGCCATGACACGGTCGCCCGACCGCTGGGTCCAGCTCTGGAGGACAAGCAGCATCCCAGCCTCGGACACTCAGAGTGAGCCTCAGGCCTGGTTGGCTGAGAATCCTGGGAGCGGCCCCCACAGCCCCCGCACTTGGTAGCCACTTGGTAGTCAGGAGGGAGCAGAGAGAAGAGGGGCTTGCGTATGTGGTGGAGCTCCGGGCCAACCCCTGGGCTTGTGTGTCCCTCCCAGCAGTGCCCACACACACCCAGCTAGGTCTGGAAGCGCCAATGTCTGGGACTCCCCTGCCCCCCGCCCCCTGACACTGCTTACAACAGAGGGTGTGACCCCCAGGGCATGGCAGCCAGGAGGGTGGGACACAAAGTGTAAGACCCCCAGCATCACTACACCTGAGGACTCGAGGCTGAGACAAACATGTGACCCCTATGGCCAGGCCCGTGGGGGGTGGGGGGCGTCACCGCGAAAAGGGAGGCGGAAAAAAGCAAATGGAGAGGTTCTGATCATCCAATCTACCCCCAAGTCTCCACGGCTGATCAATAAAGGATGATGATGGCGTATCAGCAACAGGACCCCGAGCGCCCAGACGGTCCCCAGGAACATCCGTCTCCTTCCCCAATCACAGGGGAGATGGCTTCTGCTCCCCCCTTCACAACTGATCGCGCAGCCTTTGGAGTCACTGGAGCCCCCCCACCCCCCACCCCCCATGCTTTCCTTCCGACAGTCAGCTCCGGGCTCCTCCGTCCTCCCTCCACCCTGAACCAAGATGACATCACATCACACATATTGGGATATTTTGGTCTTCATAGACCTCATAAAAATAGATTTGCTGTGTGCAGTCTAACGCGCTGTGCATTAGACAGTGAACAGGTCTCTTTTCGTTTTGCTTCTACCCCAGGCCAGGGCTGGCTAGAGCCCACAGTGACAGACAACCCGGAGGCAAAGGAAGTTTCAAGAGATGGTACAGATCCTTCCTGTCACACGCCCTGTCCGTGTGCCTCTCACCCAAACAGCGCAACCGGGGCATCTGCCACCTCATGGGCTCGCGGGTCAAAGCGCAGAGCAGCCCGCGGGGACCGCCCCAACAGCACAGGACGGGCCACCCCAACCCGACGCCTAGATATGCAGCAGACTGGCCAGCCCCAGACCGACGATGCAGCCTTCTCGGGAAACTGACTTTGTTTCCCGAGATCCCTCCGCAAGGGCCTGGTGCAGAGTAAATGCCCCACAGATCCTGGCTGAAAGGGCGGGTGTGCTTGGCTGGTTCTCTTGGGACTCCTGCCTGGAAGCAGCACCAAGGGAGGGACGGGGCAGGGGAGCCATTGTCCTGCGGGTGCCCTGGAACGCGTCTGGGCTCAGTGCACATGGGCCCCACAGGGAGACACCCCAGAACACAGGAGAAGCTCCAGTCATGGCTGGGTGTGGCCCCCAAATCAAAGCCCAGCCAGAACAAAACCATACAAGCCCACAACAGTTCAAAACCACACAACAGACCCTGTGGTTCTGGGGCTCTGAGGCCCCAGAGTGACCGGCCTGTAGTCACACCTGGCGGGTTCAGGGCAGGGCAGAGACTCATCCTCGCTCCCAGTGAGCGAGGCGGTGACCAGCTCTGAAGTCGGAGCTCCAGGGAGGGGCCACAGGTATGGTGCCCACAGGGGTGGGGTCAGCGGGGCTGGGGATACACAGCTGTGTGCCTGCAGGTGTGGCCCCGCAGGTCTGGGTCACTGTCCTTCTGCCTGAAATGTCTGTCTTTGTGGCCAGGAAACATCATCTCAGAGATGAGGCATCTATCTTGTCACCCTGAACTTCGGAGTGGGAACCCCTTGGGCCTGGAGATGCTTCAAGAGGCCCGAGGTCCCGGCCCCTGAAGGGTCTGGCTGGAAGAGCAGATGCAGCAGGGGGGATTGTGCCACAGTCTCTGCTGCAGGGCCCTCACGGGGTCAGCAAAAGGCCCAGCTCAGCATCTCCCAAAGTCTCCTTTCCCAGCCCTGTTCCTGTGAAAATAAGGTCAGAGCTCAGCGCGCACCAGGTGGCCAGACAGGCTTCGTGGGTGTCAGAAACTCCAGCCTTTGGGAATGAATGACCAAGCCCAGGGCTCCTCCCTGCGACAGGAGTGCCACCGGGCTCTGGGCACGAGCTCATGGCGCATCCTGGGTCTCAATGAGACAGAATCGCAGAGTCCTGCCTGGCACAGGCGCCAGCGACAAGACAGGAAAGTCCAGGGAGACACAGATGTGGGGGGGAGTGTGTGAGTGCAGATGTGTGTGTGCCCGTGTGCAGTTGTGTGCACATGTGTGTATACATGTATTTGCATGTTACATGTATATGTGTGTACACATGCATGTGCGACACATGTATCCATGCATGTGTATGCATCTGTGTGCACACAGGTGTGCACACGTGTTGGCGGGTGTGGTACTAGAGGAGAGGATAAAAACCAAAGACCAGGAGGATTTTATTGTACAGAAACATGCTCAATTAGAAGCCAGAGGGGCTGGAGCGAGAGTACAGTGGGTAGGACATTTGCCTTGCACGCGACCAACCCGGGTTCGATTCCCAGCATCCCATATGGTCCCCTGAGCACCACCAGGGGTGATTTCTGAGTGCAGAGCCAGGAGTAACCCCTGTGCATCGTGGGGTGTGACCCAAAAAGCAACAAAAAAAAAAGTAGAAGACTGAGAGGAGGCCTGGCCCACGGGCGGACTCTGGTGGGCACTGATAGGCAGACCCCGGCTCTGCTCCTGCACCCGTTCACTTGACCTCTCACTGAATAAAGACTGTCCTGGAGATGCTGAACTGCATAGCTGGGAACCAGTCACTATCTGACAAGTTCTGAAATGGGAGGAAAGAGACTGTGTTGTACAGAACAACGACTGAATGCTTTAACATGGCTAACGGCCCGCCACTTGTTTTTATAAATAAAGTTTTATTGGCACTCAACCCATCCATTCCCTAGCATTTAGTCGGTAGTGGTCTTCGCATTACAATAGGCAGTGTCGAGGACTTGCCTGTATGGCCTGCATGGTCTAAAACGTTTACTAGAGGGCCCTTTTCAGCAAAGGATTTACTGACCCCTTTCTGATGGGGGAGGCCCTAGTTACATCAGGAATTTAGGAAGGCTTCCTGGAAGGGGTGACACTGACAAGGCATGTGAGAGCTGAGTGAGGGCAGGGGGGAAAGGGCAGGGCACGATCAAGGGCTCTGAGCAGCGAGGTGAGCTCTCCCGAGGGAAAGTCCCCTCCCCAGGGGAACCTCTGCAGAATGGGGGCACCAGGAGGGAGAGGAGGAAGAGGAAGGCAGAGAGCAGACGTGCTGCACAGTGACCCCCCAGGGGTTGGGCTGTGCTTACTGCCTTGCAGACACCAGATCTAAAGCCCTTCCAAGGCTCCGGGCCCATGTGAAAGGTTAACGGACCTGGGCCCAGGCTTTGCACGTCGATTTCTGGCATGTCACGCCCCCCCCCCTCCATTTCACTGGGGTGTGGTGCCCAAATCCAAAAGCACCTTGGATGCACGTGTGCCGCCCCATGAGAACCAGAGCGAACACCCACTTCTCTCTGGGGCACTGCCCCCAGGCTGACAGGAGTGGGGCGGTCTGTCTGCTGTGAACTTGCCAGCGCCAGGAGCCAGTCATGCTGGGGAGGAGGGCACGGTGGGCACCCGGGCTGGAGGAAGGAGCAGAGGGGGCTGTGGGACTGGCATGCGCAAAGTGGTGGGGTCTGGGCTCCTGGAGTCTCACTTTGTAAGCCGACGGGAAGCAAGAAAACGATGAGTGAATGAAGGCAGGTTCTCATGGGGCCTTGATGGGCGGTTGCGGGCACCAGGAGGAGGGCACCTCACTGGGGCCTCGCTTGGTCAGGGACACACGCTGCACTTTCTCAGAGAGCTACAGGCGCTACACATGCTTGGTTCCACCCCTGTAACTGCCTGGTCCTCGGAGCACTGTGGTAGGGACCCCTGAGCACGGAGCCGGGAGCAGTCCCTTAAGTACCACTGGATATGACACCCCCCCCAAAAAAAAGAAACACACAAAAAAAACAAAAAGCAATCCATCAGTCAAAGCCAATGCAAGAGCTTCCGAGGAAAACTGGGGCCTGACGAAATTAGAACCTATCGGAAGCTGCTAAGCAGAGTATTGTCCTTCACACAGGGCTCGACACAGAGGGACAGGAGGGTGACAGGCGGTCCGGCTCCCGCTAGTAACACCGGAACTGCTCCTTGGTCAAGCCAGGCCAAGGGGCCGGGCTGAAATCTCCAGGGTCTATGGACCTGCGCTGCTGGGGGCTTGAACGGCTCTTTCCCCCAGAGGCTACAGGTTAATCCAGGGCCCAGACACGCTGCTCCATTAGGAACTGAAAAACAAAACAAATCACCCAGGCGCTTTGCTAAAATGCATTCGCTCAACAATCACGAGGGAACAGTCAGGCCAAGAAAGCAGAATAAAGCATCCTCTCCCCGTATCTAGGAGAAACAAAAGGAGGAAAAAGAAAAGTCGACCCAGCACTAGGAAGTGAAAATGTACACATAACTAACTCGGAAAGCAGAAGACGAGCACTCAGTGCCCTTAAACGATACCCCAGTGCCAGGGAGGAGGAAGTGACAGCAGCTGAGCCAGTGAAACTCACCCGGCATCGACTTCCTGCCCGCTGAGGCTGACTCGCTCCCCTACAGGTTGTGAAACAGAATGCTGGCCCAGCCACTTCTTTTTTCTTTTTTTCATTTAAAATGTCTATATTTTTTATTCTTATCAAAATACACAACTTTTAAATTTCATATATCTTTGAGGTGGGGGCTACAGGAGGAACTGAGGATTGAACCCAGGTGCAGTTACTGTGTTTTAGTGGGTTGTAAGGTGCAAAGATTTGTTTGCTCTCCATTTCACAAGCTGCCCTTCCCGCCCCCCCCCCCCCGCCCCCAGGCTTGAGGTTTGGCACAGCCACAGCTGCTCCTGGCAAGGTTTGGAAATGAGGGTACCTAAAAGGTGGGTTCCTGCCAGAGTCCTGCCAATTTGACCTCCCACAGGATGCTCAGAATCGGAAATGATGGTGGCTGCAGGAGGTTAGACCCCCCCGCCCCCCTTCCCCAATTGCAGATTTCTTCTGAGTCTCTTTTCCGCAGTCCTTGCAGCTCAGAGGCGGGACTGGCTGCAGACGGGTCATTTCCTGCTGCCCTCCACGCCTCTGAAGGCAGGCGGGGCTGGCCAGGCTGGAGGGGCTGGTTTTCATACTGTGCCCTGGACAGCAGAGGCACTTGGATTCTACCAGGACCACGCAGCCCAAGACAATCTTTTCCGCTTGCCCCGCCAGAGGGGTTGTGGCCAGATGGGGCAGTGCTCAAGGATCACTCTGGGCGGCGCTGGGGGGACTTAGGGACGGAACCTAGGTCTCCCGAGCAGAGGGCAAGCATCTTTCCTCTCTAGCCCCAGGATGCTTTCAATGGAAAAGATGCACGTGGCAGTCGCCCAGCCCAGCTGGGGGTCCCTTAGTAAAGGGAGCCTGGCCGCAGCCCACACTCCAGTCTCTCTTACGCACCATGCGAGATTCAGGGTGCTTGAAGCAGGAGAGAGAGAGAGGGTGCCCCTTTTCACGGCTACTTCCCCCTCGAGTTCTGTGCAGAGCAAAAGCTGCTTCCTAGTTTGTTACCTTTTTTTTTAGGTCTGAACTAAATTTGAGGTCCAGTTCAATGAAGAGAAATGTTTCCAGAGCGGAGTAAGGGGGAGACCTGTACCCCACAGGCTGGAAACTGACCAAATTGACCAGGGTTGTCCAGGATCTGACAGTTCCCGTATTTGCTACAACCCCCCAAAACAATCCACAGACACTTGTTTGTTTGTTTGTTTGTTTAGGTCAGGGATTCTCCCGGCTTTCCTGCCAACTCCCCAGGGCGTGTGGGCCTCAGGGACACTGTGACTGAAAGTGCAGAGTGGACGAGACCAGGGGACAGTCCCGGCCCCATCACTGTCTTCAGCTCCAGGGGCTGCAAGCTGGCACCGAATGAGATGAGAGACAAAGGGGCAGAGGGCAGGGACGGCTCTGAAGCTGTTGCCAGACACCTAAGTACTAAACCGCCCAGGGTTTTCACTCCCTCCAGCTATTTACTTACAAGGATTTGCTATAAACAACCTCATTTCCTGCCCCTGCCTCAGGGAACTCCTGTCCATCTTCTACAAAGTGGCAAGTACACAGAGTGTAGGAGTGAGGGCATGGTGCGAACACACATGTCTGCGGGCACACACACACACACACACGCACGCACACACACACGCACGCGCACACACACACACGCTGGACACACACACACGCACGCACACACACACGCGCTGGACACACACACACGCACGCACACACACACGCGCTGGACACACACACACACACGCACGCACACACACGCGCTGGACACACACACACACACGCATGCACACACACATGCGCTGGACACACACACACACACACACACACACACGCTGGATGGGCTCTGAGGCAAAGTCTCCAACAAGACAGTTTCATTCTGCAGCCCTGCTGCTGCTGCTGTGCCTCTCTCTCCAGTTTGTTATTAATGAATAAATTTATGTCAGTGGCAGGAGGTGCTGAGGACGACAGGCCGGCCCTGGCCTGGCCTGGGCTTGAAGCATCCCACGTGCTCAGCACACTCAGCACCCCTGGGTAGCACCCCTGCCCGGTCTCTGGGGCTTCTGACAAGGAGGTTGCTCGTTCGAGAAGAACTACAGACATCAGCATCCCGACGCTCACTGCAGCCTGACACACAGGGATCAAGGTCTGGACATGATGCCCAGTGCCCACAAGAGATGAGGGGGTGGTGTGACCGTCAGAGACGCATGTTTGGTTGGAAGACCACTCAGCTGCAGGAAAAAACGAAACCGTGCAGTGTGCCGCCCTTGTGCACGGAAGCAGAGGGCAGGGTGCTGGGGAACTGGGCTGGAGGGACAGGGACAGACGCAGGGCAAGTGATCTCCTACGTGGGCTCTAGCGAGACAGAGCAGAAGGAATCAACGGCCAAAGGCAGCAGAGCTAGACAGCAGAGTCTGCAGGACTGACCTGGGGGCATGGAGCACGGGGAAGGAAGTGGACACTGGCGGTGGGTGGGTGCTGGAATGAGGCGGGCATGGCCGTCATTGGCAGTACCGTAGATCACTGTCACTGTCACACTGTCACTGTCCTCCCGTTGTTCATCGATTTGCTCCAGCGGGCCCAGTAACGTCTCCATTGTGAGACTTGTTGTTACTGAGTTTGGCATATCGAATACGCCACGGGGAGCTTGCCAGCCTTTGCCGTGCGGGCGAGATCGAACCCGGCTCAGTCAGACCGGCCGCGTGCAAGGCAAATGCCCTACCTCTGTGCTATCATTCCAGCCGACCTTAGATCAGAGCACATCCAAAAGTGGGGGAACATGTCGGGGAGGGAGGGCGGGCAGGCAAGTTCCAGAGGTGTGAAGGCAGCCCAGGTGCTCCGCTGGGCCTCAGGGAAGAAACGGAGGATGAAGCTTCTCTGACACATGTAAAGATGAACTGTTTCACTCCGTGGCTGCCAGCTTGAGCCAACCCCCAACAACCTCCCGGAGGGTCAGAGGGACTGAGTTCCCGCTCAGAGTCAGTCTGGGAAAACACCAGAGCTTTCTGGGTCTTTTTTAAATCAACAACAGCAACAACAACAACAACAACAACAAACACACCCAAAAACCCCTCCTGTTGGGGACCCCAGTCCCAAAGTTTCTGATTGAACTGGATAGGGAGTATTCTTTCTCTCTCTCTCTCTCTCTCTCTCTCTCTCTCTCTCTCTCTCTTTCTTTCTTTCATTTTGTGGTTTTGGAGCCATACCTGGTAATGCTCAGGGGCTACTCCTGGCTCTGCACTCAGAAATCACTCCTGGCAGTGCTCAGGATTGAACCTGGCTGGCTTGTGTGCCAGGCAAGCACCCTCCCCTCTGTACTACCGCGCTGGCCCCAGGCTGGGAGCTTATTAATAAGCCAGAACCCGGAAGCACAGGCTGTAATCAGAGCCCGTGAATCCCTGCAATCCATCACCCACCTCTGCACCCGGGCAGCCAGCTATAGCGCATCAATATGCTTCCAGCTTGGAGGTGCACAGAATCTTCCATGGGATATTATTACAGGGGGCACGGAGCTGCCAGGTGGACCCATTTATTTTGGAAGCCGGGGTGCCTTTGGGGAAAGCTGCTGGGGGCTGGCTACTCCGCGCGGCTGCTGCTTATTCTATACTGTAGGTGACCAGCCACGCCGCAGAGAAGCCCGCCCGCCTTTATGGGGAAGGGAAGCGGGTGAGCCTGCGCCTGGGCCTCAGACCCTTTCCAGCTCGGCAGAGGAGGCGCCAGAAGCAAAGACAATGAAAACTGCTGAGGGAAAAGGCCCCCAAAGTGAGAAAAAGAACTGAGCCAACAGGAGCTGGTCACCGCTTTCCTGCAGGGATGCGGTGACAGCTCCGCCTCTGCGTGATGCAGTTCCCAATCAGCCTAGAGGCTCCTGGAACCAGGAGGGAGCACAAGTCCCCCAGGTGCCTGCAGGGCCAGTGAGGGGGCCAGACCCAGGTTGTACTTTTTTCTTCGTTCTGAGTCTGCACTCTCCTTGTTGTTTCTATTTATTTATTTATTTACTTATTTATTGCTTTTTGGGTCACCCCCGGCGATGCTCAGGGGTTACTCCTGGCTCTGCACTCAGGAATTACTCCTGTTGGTGCTCAGGGGACCCTATGGGATGCCGGGGATCGAACCCGGGTCAGATGCCTTCCCCACTGTGCTATGGCTCTGGCCCTCTCCTTGCTTTCATGCTGCCGTTTTCTCTCTCATGACCAGTTTTTCTCAATGATTCTGCAGCGTTAAATGCAGATCCGGGAAGAGGCTTAAAAGACTGGAGCGAGACTTGGCAGGCCAGAGCCCCAGCACCACCCGGTCCCCAGGGCCTTCCGGGAGTGGCGCTTGAGCACAGGGCAGGGAGCAGCCCCCAGCACCACCAGGTATGACCCCAAACACAGCCCCCTACCCCATCTCTGTGGGTCAGGGAGAGAGCCAAGGGCTGAGCGCATGCCCTGTCCACACCCAGCACACAGCTACCGGGAGTGGCCCCGCTGGCTCAGAGCACACTTGGCTGAGCAGCCCTGAGTCTCCAGGCCCACGCCCTGCCCCTCAGAGCTTCCATGCCCAGAGCACTGCTGGGGAGCACCACCAGTCAGACTAATTAAAGCTGTACCTGGAACTATTCCAGTGGGAACAGGCCTTTGAGACCCCCGTGGGGCAGATGGCCCCTGGTGGGTGCCGGGCTCCCAAGGACACCCCTCTGGGCTGGATACAGATACTGAAGCACAAAGAGCCACTTCCCCCTTCCCCCATTCCCATCACCAGCATCTAGCAGAGATGCCAGGGAGGGGTTGGGCATGTCTGTTCCGTTCCTGGGAAACTTCCGACCTCTGGCAGGAAAGAAGAGACGCAGCGGCCCCGGGGGTGAGGGTTTCTTCCTGCAGGCAGATGGGAGGCCACTGCAAACGGGCCTTCGGAGCAGACCTGCGGCCTCGTGGGAAGGTCCCCGGGGCTCCCTGTCCTCCCGGTTGGCTCCGACGAGCCCAGATTCTCAGGGCCGACTCTTGCTGAGGTCCCTAGGTCTCATGTGTGCAGACCTGGACAGCCCACAGGGGAAGGGCTGAAAACCACTGGAAACCAGCCAGTAGACGGGGCAGCTGAAAGGGGAACAAACAGGTGTCATTCAGGGCTTGGCAGATGATGGAGCCCGATGCCAGGCTGACTCCGTGGGCCTCCTAACGAGGTCCATGACGGGGGAGCTGGCCAGGCACTGACTGGCACTGGCTTCCTCTCGGGCAGTGGACTGGAAGGAGCGAAGGGCCCATGGTTTCCGCCTCACTGACCTTCAATCACAGTGCCAGTGGGCTGCATGGCCCCATCCACTGGTGCTTGTGTTGGCAGCAGCCCCCAGAGGTGCGGGTCTCGATGACTTTTGGGGAACCAACTGCTTCAGTCTCCAGCAACTGCCCAGAATCTCCAGAAAGGCCCTCCCTCACCCTAGCCGGAGGCAGGGAAGCCACTTTCAGGTCTGGACGCCAGACCCTGAGGGGTCCACACCATCTCCTCGAGGCCCTGCCAAGCTTGGGTGCACTCCCTGCCCCCACCCCTACCCCCCAGCACAGCCGCTTTTAAACGGTGACACATTTGCATGAGGAGGCAGGAGGCCGCATAGACAGCCTAGAGATACTTGGGTGTGAGTGACTGCCTTGGCCCACGCTGGCCTTTTCCAGCCCTGGTCTCCTCATGGGTCAAATGTAGGTTCCAATACCCACCTGACAGTTGCTATAAAATCTGGAGATAAATATGCACAGCAAGAGGAGTAGGGGTGTTCAATAACAGCACGCAGGCACTGTCCTCCTGGAATTATAGCCACTGTCATCGCCACACCTCCTTATCCCTACGGTCATCAGCACCACCATTATCATCATCACCCCCATCAGATGACCATCACCCACACTGTCACCAGCATTATCATCACCAGTATCATCATCACCATTCTCCTCACCCACACCGTCATTGCCATAACCATCACCCACACCGTCATCACCATTATCATCGCCAACACGGCCATCGCCATTATTACCGTCATCATCACTTATCACCATCACCCTCTCCATCAACATGCCTGTCATCACCCTATCACCCTCAGTATCCACCCTCAGCATCCTGAAGACATCTTGCCTCCACCTAGTCATTTCATCATTAAGGCCAAACTCCTTGGCTAATGGCCACTCTGGTCTTCTCAACGCAGTCCACATATTTTCTGGAGAATCTTATGGAACCCCTCCTGAATCATCATTCAGAATGAACTGCCCCTTTTACAAGTAAGGGCAATGCATCTGTGGAAGACTCTTCTTAGTCTTGTTAGCTTTTTTTGGTCTGCTTACTGACAACAAATCTTCGCCGTCTTCTGAAGAATCTGCTCACGAGAGATTCCGCAGGACCCAAGATGCACACACTCGTGTCCTGCTTTCCTTACATAGACTGGGGGGTGTTTCTCAGGGTGAAGAAGTTGTTCTCCCCCCAAAACACACGAGAAGCCTGCCCAAGCGCTCCTCCTCTGCATCTGGCTCCTAGAGTCACTTGGGTGTGGCCCTTGCAAACAGCAGACGCGAGAACTCTACATGAAGGTCAATGTGAAGGCCGCAGACCCATGGACCTCAAGGGCCGGTCCTGGAGCCGGGTGCCAGACGTCTCACCAGGAAGCAGGACCTTCCCGCTGCTCATCCTGGAAGCTCTCTGGAGATGAGCTGGCTTTAGCCCTGGCAGGAGTGAAGTCCTCCATCTGCCCCAGCAATTTCTCTTGGATTCCCATGCCAAGGTTAAAAAACAACTCAGATCAGTGGAGGCATTGCCTCAGGGAAATCAGTGTGTCCCATAGCCCCCGAGTGGAGCTGGCGCTGTCCCCGTGGAATGTTCTGGATTCTCCAGGCAAGAACTCATCTCCCCGACTGAGAAACTGCGTTCACCCCATGGAAATGTCATAGACTGACTTCTACAGAATTTCTGAACATGTGACCCCAAACACGCCTTTCAGGCAGGTGGGAGATTCTGCATGCAGCTAATCTGGGGCAGGTCTGGCATTCAAGAGCCTGGCTCCAGCAGGCATGAGGCTTTGGGCTTGATTCTCAGCAGCCCCACCCCACCCCGCCTCCTCATCAATCAATCAATCAATCAATATTTTGAATGCAAAATAGCAAATACAGGAAAGATACTCTGACTCCCTTTTGGAAAGGCAAGAGCTGAGATGCCCATTTGAGGTGCGACTTCTCTGTATCAGGAGAGTGACATTTACCATCGGGGAAGCTGGGGGGCAAGTGGTACTGCATGGAAAATATCACGTTAAGTGAAATGAGTCAGAAAGAGAGGGACAGACATAGAAAGATTGCATTCATCTGGGGAACATAAAGTAACAAAATAGGAGACTAATACCCAAGAATAGCTGAGATAAGTACCAGGAGGTTTACTCCATGGCTTGGAGGCCAGCCGCACATGCTAGGGGAAAAGGCAGCTCAGATAGAGAAGGGAGCACCAAATAAAGGGTGTTGGGAGGATCCTCCCAGGATGGGAGAAGCATGCTGAAAGTAGACTATAGACCGAACATGATTGCCACTCAATGCCTCTTTTGCAAACCACAACACCCAAAAGGAGGGAGAGAGAACAAAAGGGAAAGCCCTGCCACAGAGGCAGGGTGGGATGGGGGGGATAGGGGGTGGGAGGGATATTGGGACCCATGGTGGTGGATAATGGGCACCGGTGGAGGGATGGGTACTTGATCATTGTATAACTAAAACCCAAGCACAAAAATTTGTAAGTCTACAACTGTACCTCATGGTGTTTCACTAATAAAAATTGAAAAAAAAAAAAGAAATTCCACACAAGTGAGCCTCATCAGCATAACTACCGCCTTCCTTCAGCCCCCACGGCCATGGCCACGCTGCTGCCCCTCTCTCCACCCAGCTGAGTGTGCAATCAGGGCAGCCTCCTCGTGCCTTCGGGCTCTGCTCTCATGAAGGGTCCCTGTCTATGCACCATGCTTGAGGCTAACATGGACATTTTCCTCCCGTGTTTCTGCCCCAGGTCGATTCAATTCTCAAGCCTGACCCAGGGGAGCCCGAAGAGGGGAAGGCACATCCCCCGCCCTTGGATCCCTCCAGTTCTCCTCCAGCCGGGCCCAGTTCACACCCCGGGATGTGTGAGCGGTGGGCACTGTATCTGTCTGGGACTCGCTCTCCTCAACCCGTCCAACAAGCAGATGGCCCACTGCATCCACACATGATGATTCTGAACTTTCGAGGACGGGAGAGCCACGACCAACAGCACACAGAGCCGCTCAGCCCACCCGGCCTGGCCTGGCCCGGCCGGCGAGTGTGGATCTGATCGTAGGGGCAGGGCTCACATTCTCCAGGCACGGTGCCCAGGGCCAATCTCCAGCTCCTGCCCGTGCCAGGCTGTCCCCAGAGGCTTTCCCACCCACTCAGGGAACCTGAGCACGGTGCCCTGTGGCTCCAGTCTCTCCCCCTCACTCTCTGCTTAAACGACAGGGCCTATAATTAGAGCTTCCGTGCCTTCTCCACACAGAGCAGAGACCTGAGCTCGTTACTGGCCCTGTTTGAACAGGCGCCTCCAAAGCCTGCAGCCCGCTGAGCCCTGGGGCCAGGCTCTTGGAGTTCACACAACCCTTCGGGGTGGCCAGCTTTATACACCAAATCCTGAGAGCTGAGGGCCACGCTGGGGCCAGCGCTTCACAGAAGCATGTGCCCCTGCACGCCGAGACTCTTTAATGTCTATTTGGGTCGGCCTGCCTCGGTGCGGCCTAGATTTCCAGCCCGAAACAATGGACTGCTGGACTCTGCAGAGTGGACAGTGCCCCGAGAACCCCAGGAGTTGGGGAACCCCAGGCTCACACACTCAGGTCTGGGGGTTCACAGTAAGGGCCACCCCGTGCCTGGGGAGTTGGGGTCCTGTCCACAGACCCTAAGAAGAGAAGGTGTAGTGGCTTTCCAACTGGAGGAAGCCTCCCCCACTACCTCCCCCATCACCTTAGACTTGATTTACTCACCCAACTATATACGGCTTCAAATGTGTCCTAAGTAACACAAACACTGTCCTTCTGTTGTTCATGGATTTGCTGGAGCGGGCCCAGTAATGTCTCCATTTTGAGACTTGTTGTTACTGTGTTTGGCATGTTGAATACGTCATGGGTAGCTTGCCAGGCTTTGCCGTGCGGGCAAGATACTCTCGGTAGTTTGCCGGGCTCTCCATGAGGGATGGAGGAATCAAACCTGGCTCGGCCAGGCTGGCTGCGCGCAAGGCAAACACCTTACTGCTGTGCTATCGCTCCAGCCCGTCCTAAGTAAAATCCTCCTAAAAATGAATCTATCTACCATATAAATAAATGTCCAAACATTATTAAAAAAAAAAAAGAGTCAATCCAATGCAAGTTTAAGCAGAGAGAGTCGACACTGGTGGATAAACTGTCTTTCTCTGGTTGCCCTTCATGCCCGCTCAGGCCTCTTGACACTTAATCCTCTGGGCGCTGTGATCCTCTGATATAAAAGCTGGTCTGGGGGACCAGAGGGAGGGATAGTAGAGTGGGTAGGGCTGCCCTGCAGACGGCTAATCCATCCTCAGCATCCCTGAGCAACGCCAGGAGTAATCCCTGAATGAGAACCAGGAGGAAGTCCTGTGCATCACAGAACAAAGCCCAAAGCTTGTCTGCTTTTTAGGAGTATCAGCAATCTCCCTCTCTCTCTCCCTATCTCTCCCTCTCCCTCCCTCTCTCTCTCTCTCTCTCTCTCTCTCTCTCTCTCTCTCTCTCTCTCTTTCTCTCTCTCTCTCTCTCACACACACACACACACATACTTCTGTAGAATGATTTAAGCAGAGTTTCTATCAATCATTAGTTACGTACATTTACAGAGGAAGAGGGGAAACATTTGACAAAATATGTCACCAGAGGAATTTGAAGCACAACTGAGGCATGCCAGGTCTGCAGGTGACTAGGACAGCTAGGACGGGGATTGGGGGTGGAGAGCAAAGAGAGGGTAGTCACCCAGAAAAGACAGACCTCCTTCGAACCTCCTGTCTAGGGGGGGCACGCAGAAAGTCTGGTCTTGGCCAGGTCTGTGGGGTGGCCTGAGGGACCCTGCAGGCACGGCCCCCTCAGGTCAGCTCCACCTACAACAGAATGTGGGTTTGATCACACACACACACACACACACACACACACACACACACACACACACACACTACCAGCATTGTCACCACGGAACTCGACTATGCTTTATGGCAACTGCACAGTTGTTTGCTTGTTGTTTGGGGTTTACTGTCTCAAAATTCAAAGGAGTGCCCAATGCTGGTTTTCTGGAAGAGCCCAGAGGGCTGGCGTGACCCAAGATAAAGCTGTTTCCTACTACCGTAAGCTTAGAAATATTATTCTTTACTCTGGCCATGTTCTCATGTCCAGGGGACCGTTGGAGAGAAGGAACCTGCCCGGGTTAAGATATTACTTCCCCGATGACCAGCTGGGGTCTGGAAAATCTGTCCCACTGGGGGGACTCAAGCACCAGCTTTTTTACCATCACCAGGAGAGCGATTCTATTCACCTGAACAGCTATGTTTCTATTGTTTCTCCGGCCACACAGCAACAGGGGCCGAGCAAGCGACAGGGCAGTCTTCAGCCAGAGCTCAGCTGGGGGCCAGAGCTGGTCAGCCACAGCAGGTGGAGCCTGAGGTCTCATGGGTGGGTCCCCAGATTAAAATAAGTAAATGCATTCAACAACGCAATACAGATTCTAATTCAGACAGATAACTAACCAGGCCCAGCACAGGCTTTGCATGCAGGTACCCGGTCAGACCCTTGGCACCACATAATGCTATAAGCATTGCTGGACACAACCCCCAGACACACAGAGCCAAGAGAAGCATCTCCCCACATCCCTGCCCCCAGCACTGCCAGGAGATCCCCCCCGCAAATAAACAGATGAATAAATAAATCAATACATAAATAAGAAAAAACAATCCCTGAAGAGGTGGAGTGATCCCTGAGTGCAGAGCCAGGAGTAAGCCCTGAAGCCCTGAGCAGCACCAGGTAAGGGCCAAATGGAAGAGAGAGAGAGAGAGAGAGAGAGAGAGAGAGAGAGAGAGAGAGAGAGAGAGAGAGAGAGATGAGAGAGAGAAAGAAAGAAAGAAAAAGAAAGGAGGAAGAGAAAGGTCAAGTATTACGGGCTTCCGCCCTCGCCTTGCCAGGGCCCTGCCTCTCCGGGTCCTTCCTGCCCTGCCCACCCAGGGGAGGAAGCGGGCAGCTGTCCCTGGGTCTGGGGAGGGCTCTACAGAGACTGCTCCCAGCCACACGCATTCAAACATGCTCTGGTCTCCCAAGAGCACCAGCTGCCTCTTCCTCTGTCCACCTCAGGGCTCACCGGTGCCAGCAGATGCCAGTGGGGAGCATGGAGACCACGAGTCCCACAGGAGAGGGAGCAGGGAGACCATGGGGCCCAGGGGAGGACAGTGCTGGCGCTTGCGATGTGAGGTCCAGTAACCGCACCAACACCATGGACCTTAACACGACTGCGAGCATGCCACCCTAAGTACAGTTATTAGAGAAGAGAAGGCTGAGGGGTGGAGGTGGGAGGGGCGTGTCTCAATATAGCCTACAACACTGACCCTCTGATAATGAATTCACTCCGTTGTGTCCGCTGGTCAGTTTGCAGCATGGACGGGCATTCTCTCTGTTTTACTGGATATGGAATTCAGAGAGAGGGAGCAGGACTCTGGCTGGACACTGTTAGAGGCTTCACCCTCCTGCACGTTCACTAGTAGAGGCATTCGTGTGGCTCACTTTTCTTCCTTTCTTTTTTTGTGTTTTGCTTTTTGGCTCTGCACTCAGGAATTACTCTTGGCGGTGCTTGGGGGATGATATGGGATGCTCAGAATCGAACCCAGGTCGACTGTGTGCAAGGCACACACACCCTTCCCGCTATACTATCGCTCCGGCCCATGGCTTACTTTTCTGAAAGGGGAAAAAAAAATCAACAACCGCCAGTTCCACAAACAGTTTTGAAGGCAGCTCCCCCAGCTCTGTCCTTCCAGACCCCCCTCCGTCCTTCTAGACCCCCAGCACCACTCAGAGGCTTTCTTCCTGCTGCTTTGCAGAGCCGAACTGCTTCTCTTCCCACGTGCAGGGGACCAACAAACCAATGAGGGCCTTCCCAATCATCTCTCTGTCCTTTTGTCCCCGGGGGGGCGCGGATCAGGCTCTCACAAGCCAGCAGGGCGGAAACCAAGATCAGCCCCTGGTGGCTGCCTCCACCTCCCCTACCCCCCCCCACACACCCCCCTATTCCCCAGCCCAAGCCAGGTGGAGAGAAAAGAAGCTCCTGGAGCACAGGGGCTGGGAGCGCGCTCAGTGCTGAGGGCACGGCCGTCCTGCACGGGACCGGCTCGCCCTCAACTCCCCCTGCAATGCTGAGGACCCCCCATCCTGCAGAGCCGAACCAGCAGAGCGTCCCGGGCCCTGCTCGGAACTGCTGAGAACGGGCCCTGATTTCCTCCTAGCCACGGAAGGACACAAACATCTCCCTGCTCTGCAGTGCCCAAGCGATGGGGAGGATACAGCCAGACAAGTGGGCCAGCCCTGGCTCTCAGAGCAGAACCTCCAGAAGGTTCTGGGCCCACCCAGAATTCCATCTGAAATGGCCAATAGTCACCGGGAAGCTTTGACTCAGAACCAGAGCAGCCCCTCCCCCTGCAGCCAGCTTCCTGGCGGAAAACGGGCTGCTCCGCTCTGTGCTTTGCTCCACGCTTCGTTAATGGAGCTGCTTCCAGCTAGACGCTAATGGACAACTGAGACTCATCCTCCTGCAGCCCTCTGCGGGATGATTCTGTACAGTCCTCCCCCCCCCAACCCCCCAGACCAGCAGAGAACCTGGGAACCAAGCAAAGGCCCCAGCCCAGACGTTCCAGCAAAAGGCCCAGACCCTTCTGGAATACCCCCCCACTGTTCAAGCGGGGGTCGGAGACCGTGACCCTCCAGGACACCTTGGTGCTAGATTTGGCCAGTGGGGGAGGGGGGTAGTTGGGATGGGGGCTGGGGGTATGAGGCTGGGAGCCCCGAGAGCAATGTGGGGAGGGGCTGGGTTTCCGCCCACTTCCCGGCCAGGGCTCCCTGCCCTGTGCCTCACCCTAGCCCCCTCCTCGCCCTAGCCCCCTCCGTGCTCAGGGGCCCCTCAAAGCCCTTTCCCAGGCTGTTCACGGCTCTGCTCCCAAACCTTGTGAGAGCAGGGAAGCGACTGGGTCATAGAGTGTGGGGGCCAGGCTGGGCCAGGTGTGAAAGACAGAATCTTGGGGATGCGGGCCCGGCCCCCTCAGAGTGTGTGTGTGTGCCCTGGACAGGGGTTCAGAGGT
This sequence comes from Sorex fumeus, assembly GCF_029834395.1. NCBI lineage: Eukaryota > Metazoa > Chordata > Mammalia > Eulipotyphla > Soricidae > Sorex > Sorex fumeus. The sequence continues at coordinate 11,342,084 of NW_026606083.1, read as the reverse complement.
ACTCAGGGGAACCCCCACACACACCAAGACTCTGGGGAGAGAACGTTCTGAAGAACAAGCTCCAAGAAGCATGGGGATGGGGACACAGCTCGGGCTGAGGCTGGCAGCCCCTCCAATATGTGCTGCCCCTCCCCTCACCCCCAAGGAGCCCCCCACAGCTCCCTTGTGTATGAGCTCCTCACTGAGGGGTCCGACTGCCCCACTTCAAGAGCCACAAACAGGGCCAGAGCGACAGTACAGCAGGCAGGACGTCTGCCTTGAAAGAGGTTGATCTGGGTTCAATCCCCAGAATCCAAGATGGTCCCCTGAGCACCGCCAAGAGTGATCCCGGAGAGTAGAGCCAGGGGTGAGCCCTGAGCACTGCCAGGTGTGGCCCAAGGACCAATAAGTAAGTGAATGAATGAAAAGAGGCACAGCAGCCCCCAGAGAGTAAAAGCATCCACGCCACCAGCAGCTTCTGGCCACTAACGGCAGTTTGCAAACACCAGGTAAGCACCAGGGCATTGTGCAGACCCTGTGCCAGGACCATTAGTAACGCCAGGGGGCTGAGCCCAGTCGCTGACCCAGAGAGGGAGCAGCAGACCACGGCCAGGGCCCACCCATGGCCGAGCTCTGCCTAAAGCAGGTCCCCACTGAGGCTAGGAGGGGCCTGGTCTGGGGAAGGGCTTGGGCCATGCCATACCTGGTCATGAAAACGACCCCGCGTGACCCTGAGGGCGCGGGACGGCGACGCCCGCCCGAGCAGCCGGCCCTCCCCGCAGTGGCACCCAGGCACTTACTTCCTCAGCACTGCGATCTCGTTCTCTATGCTGCTTTCCTTGCCTTTCAGCGCCTTCTTGGGGATGCACTTCACGGCAAACAGCTTTCCCGTCGCCTTCTCTTCAGCCAAGACCACTTCGGAAAACGCCCCCCTGGAAACGAAGGGAGAGAGAGGCGGGTCAGATCTGAGGGTGGCGGTGCACCCGGGGTGGCTCCCACACTATCCTGGTGACAGGCCGCATTGCTGTGACCTTTGACTCCAGCTCTCACCCTCGCGTTCAAAGAAATGTGTGCACATCCATGTGCACGTGTGTACACGGGCACCAAACATGCAAATGCAGGCCAGCCTTCCTGCAGAGGAAGGTGGATGACTCAAGGGGGGGGGGGGCGCGCTGTAGACAGCTCCAGGGCAGGGGACCCCAGGTATGCTCCTGGGAAAGGCCTTCCAGAACGATGCTGCTCCACCCTAGGGGATGAGAGAGACGCACCCAGAGGCCAACGGGATCCGCACAGGCCCGTTTGTCCCCAGAGAATTCCAGAGCACCTGGCACACAGATAATTAGTTGTCGAAGATAGTGAGGATGTGATTACAGAGTAAGCGGGAATGCCATGTAGTGTTGGCCCAGGGCTGATTGGTTGGTAGGGGCGAAAGAGTTCACATACACACTCACACATATACGCACACATTCACACATTCACACACAAACTCACACACGCACATATACACACTCAGACTCACACAAACACAATCACATACACATGCACACACATGCTCACAGACACACACACTTACATACTCACATATACACTCACATACATACACATACACATACACTCACACAGATGTGCACACACACATGCATACTCACACACATATGCTCACACACTCACATACTCATACACATGTGCACGCACACTCACAGACGTATACTCACATACACACACACACATACACACACACATACACCGCAGGGCTGATAAGGTTTCCTGCCTGAAGACAGGAAGTCCGTTTCACCAGGGCAGGGCACCAGGCCCCCAGCGCCAGGCCCTTGGCACCCTGTGCGTTGCCCTCCGTGTGGTCAGCCTGGCACGACTGGGGCTCAGCTGCTCCACCGTCCCAGCTCTCAGCGCTGCAGACCCCAGAGACCAAGACCCACAGAACCTTCCCTGCCCGTGGCTTGTGGGTCGCCTCTCCCTTGCGGCTGCCGGGGCTGTGCTCTGGAGTGCCCAGAGATGCTGCGGTCAGGAGTGGAGCCATCTCTCCCTGCCTGGCCCCTCACAGACTCCTGCCCAATGAGAGGAATTCCCCACTATCTGGAACCCACAAGGCTCCCCGACAGTGCTCAGGAGCATCAACCTGAGAGTGAGACACAGCCCAGCTTCTGTGTCCCCATCTCAGTGTCTCAGCTGAGGGCGGGACAGTCCCCCCACAGAAATAGTCGCAAGTGTCAGAAGGAGGCTCTTCTGCCCAAGTCCACACTGGACTGACCAACAGGACTCTCCCCTCTTGGTGCTGTGGGCCTCACACAGACAGACAGGAATCTTCTAGAACCAGCCAGAACATGCAAAACAGACACCCACCCAACACCCGTGACAGAACAGGGTGGGGAGAAGGCTCAGCGCTGGGCCGCGTGCGCTCGGAGGAGGACCGAGTTTCTCCCCAGCACCTCGTGGTCCCCTGGGCACCAAGCTTGGTGTGGCAGGGAGAAGGGGGACCGGAACCAGTGGGAGACAAAGCCGGGCCAGCCCAGAGGCTTCCTCTGAAAGCCAGGTGACACGTGTAGGCACTTCTGGCCCTGGAGCTGGCCCTGGCCCTCACCGTTGTCTCGGGGACAGACTGGGGAGGAGACGACCCCCTCGCCCTCGGTCCAAGAGTCCCTAAGCGCTGCTCCAAGCGACAGACTACAACTTCTGTTGGGGATGGGAAGATTCCCCCCAGGGCAGAGCAAGCCCGACAGTGATGGGTAAAGACGCTGCCGCCTGCTCAGTTGCTGGAACGCGATCTAGTTATTCTTCCATTGATTTGTTTTTAGATGAAACAGAGCTGACAACAGCTGGTAAGGCACTGGCCTTGCACATGGCTGAACCAGGTTTGGTCCCCGGCATCCCATATGGTCCCCTGAGCACCGCCAGGGGTGATTCCTGAGTGCAGAGCCAGGAGTAACCCCTCAGTATGCTGGGTGTGGCGAAGAAAGAAAGAAAGAAAGAAAGAAAGAAAGAAAGAAAGAAAGAAAGAAAGAAAGAGAAAGAGAGAGAGAGAGAGAGAGAAAGAAAGAGAGAAAGAGAGACAGAGAAAGAGAGACAGAGAGAAATGAAACATTCCTCCTCCTCCTCCTCCTCCTTCTCCCCTTATTCCTCCTCCTCCTCTTCCCCCTCCTCCTCCTTCTTCCCCTCTCCTCCTCCCCCTCCTCCTTCTCCTCTTCCTCCTTGCCTCCATAGAAAGAAACTGGTGCTGTGGCCACAGGCCAGAAGCCTTGTCCCTCCACGACCCCGAGAACCATGCAAGAAGGTGCTGTCACCTCCATTTCCCTCCAGTTGAAGGGGGAAGACGGACAGAAAACAGTTCCCCATCGCCTCCATCCTCCCCGGCGGGGTTGGGCCGCGCCCCCTCCTGCTGGGCAGCCAGCCGGACAGCAGGCACTGGCCTCCTTTATGCTCTCCAAGCAAAGCAGCCTTCGGAGGGGATGGGAGATTAACATAAATTGTTATTGTTCCTGCAATAAATAGAAATCACTTGAAGACACTTCCCCTGTTCCAGGAAAGCTAATTAAAAACATCAGAAGCAGAAACTCATGAATGAAGAGTCTGGGCACTTTCAGCTAATTACTCAACAAAGTAAGGGTGAAGGGGAGAGAGCAGGAGTTGGGGGGGGCAGGGGCGGGGGCGGAGGGGTGCAGGGAGGGAGGCTGAAGCAAAAAAAAACAATAAAAAAAATCCCACCCCAAACCCAGGGCCTATATAGAGTCTCCAGGCAGCCCAAGGAAGTGATTGCCTAGGAGCAAAGTGGGGCGGACAGCAACAGCCCTGAGGACCAGCGGCCAGGCTGTGGGAGAAGCACAGACCTGCCCGGTGTCGCCCTCGAACAGAGGGACACGCAGGCCTCCGGGCCCCACCCTGCCCCGTCCTCAGCAGCCCTTTGCGGTTTGTCCTGCTGGGCAAAGCGCCAGTTCAAAGAACGAGACTGGCACAGGCACGTCGGAGTTGGGTCCCAGAGTGCGGTCCTGAAGGCAGTGGGGCTGTGGGGGTCTGGGGCCACGCAACGACCCCTCGAGGGGCTGCGTGTGCCCGCGGCTCTCCTGTCTGTGTGCCCTGCTCTGCTTCGTGGAGGGGCAGACAGGCCTGGGCCACGGCAGCGCACATGGAGCTGAGGTGGGTGCGTGCTCCAGGAGGGAGGTGCCCGGCATGGCCCCTCCCCCACAAGGAGCCCGCCCACCCCCCTAGGGGCACAGCACGGTCGGGCCTGAGTCCCCATGCAGCCCTCCCGTCACTGGCGGCCCTCGTGCCCACCAAGGGCCCCTCGCCTCCCATGCTGCTGCACTACCCGCCCGGCGCCACCCCCACCCCCACACCAGATCCTCTGAGCGCCAGAGGGAGTCTATAGCCAGCCCTGGGGGTTCAACTCGCACCCCTCACCTAGCGCCCCAGGCTTCCAGAGTACCACGGGCGGCGCCTTCCCTCATTTGAACACACTCCTCTGGCTTCCTACCTGTGAGAAAAAGCCTCCTTCCAGAACATTCCTGAGGCTTCAAGATTCATGTTGGGACCGTAAGGATAGTACAGCAGGGAGGGCACTCGCCTTGCACTCGGCCAACCCAGGTTTAATCGCTCCCCCCCCACACACACACTCCATCCAAAATGGTCCCCCCACCCCCAGGAGTGATTCCTGGGTATAACCTGGAATAACCCTGAGCATGGCTGGGGTGGCCCCAAACAAAGACAAACAAACTTCTCTGCTTTCCTGGTATATTCTAAGCCACACACCCAGCAGCTGAAATGCCTAAACAATATTTAACAAGTGAGCGTGTTTGGGACCACTGTTGTCTTGGTAAAAATTTGGTTAAGAACTTAAAATTTGTCAGCTTTCGATAGGCCTTTCTGCAAACTCTTGCCCTGATGAAATTCGTATAATTTGGTAGGAATGAAGAGAGCAGACTCTCTCATTTTCAGGGGCTCAAAGGACTTTAGAAAGCACATAATCTCGGGAGAAAGGAAAATGCGGTGTTGAAATCTGCACTTTTTACAGGTTGTGACAAGTTGTTTATTTGATTTCTGAAGGAAACCAATTATTCTATTTTTAAAAACACACCAAGTTTCTATCTAAATTAGATCTCTACGACAGAGAAATTAGAGGGAGAGGCCAAACAAAAAGTTACTCTGGAAATGCTAAATATTTTCTGCTCCTGCAGATAAGCTTACTGATTACAGAAGGTGGGTCCCTTAAAGCTAAGCCACTGGCGGCCACCGACTCTAGGTAGGAACAGGAGGAAGCCCTCAGCTCTTGGACAGCTGCGTTTCCGAGTCCAGGGGCAAATGTCACAGTCTCGGCTGAGCAAGGAATTCCAAGCCACAGCTGTCACTGGCCCTTCAGACATGAGGGCCCTGGAAGAGGCCCTGGACTGTGCTTTTGCAGAGCTCAGAAGGGCAAGAGAGAGCGGGTTCTGGTAGGTTTTTAATGTGGGGCCATTTCCCTGCAACGGAGTCCGTCCCAGGGCTGGCAGTCAATCAGCTATGACTGACAAGCCCAATGGGTCAATAGGAGACCGAGAACCGAAATGGGTCTGTCTCATTCTCCCTAACCAGCCTAAGGACGTGTGCCTGGGTAAAAACAGACATCAAGGACTTGGGTAACCTAGAGCATCCTTGGCCTTCTAGTTGTGAATAAATCCTGTCTCCCAGCACATCTTGTGCCCAGACCTGTGGCCAGAACTCAGCTAAGCCATCCTGGAGATGTCCGCCACCCACCACCCATTTCGACGGTGACCAAGAGTCGAGAGTGTCCGCTTTCCCAGATGCTCATGAGCATTTACACTGACCTTATTAAAGAATGAATGTCAGGCTGGAGTGATAGCACAGCAGGTAGGGCGTTTGCCTTGCACGAGGCCAACCCAGGTTCAATCCCCAGCATCCCATATGGTCCCCCGAGCATTGCCAGGAGTAATTCCTGAGTGCATGAGCCAGGAGTAACCCCTGTGCATCACCGGGTGTGACCCAAAAAGCAAAAAAATAAAAATAAAGAATGAATGTCGGTGAGCATCGAAGAAGAAGGTGGTCCAGGGCTGACGGGGCCAAGAGCAGGTCACTTACAGCGGAAGTCACGAGGCAGGCGTTTAGCTCCCAATAGCCCACGGGGGTCTGCACAGGGCCACACACTGCCCACTGTCCTCACCGGCCTGGCCCAGGCTTAGAGAGAAGCCTGTGATTCGCAACAAGAAAGGGGAAGCGGTGCCCGACAGCCACGCTAAGCCTCCCACCGCTGAGTAGAATCTTCTCCAGCCCAATTAGCCCAAGACTGTGCTATGGTGGCAGCGCTCTGCCCCGGCGGCCAAGAGTCACAGCCAGCCGGATCGTTCGTTGCCTTTTCATGCTTCCCTGTCATTCTCCAGACAAATCAGACTGTGTTATTCACACCACTGCCCAGGCACTGTGCCGCGAGACGTGCGTTTCCCCACCCCCCCCCCCCCCCCCGCCCCAGGCTGCAGCCAGAAATTAAAATGTTCTTTTCCACTAAGCACAGCTTTCCCCGGGTCAGGAGGGGACAAGGCAAAGGGCTGGTGCGGAGAGGAGGGAGGGAGAAAGATCCAAACAGCAAAAAATGAAGATAATGACACGTGCTATATTCAGAGCATCTAAGGAACAGTGGCCGCTGGCAAGAAGCGTTATTTTGTTGTTGGTGGTGGTGTTGGGTTTTGCTTTTCGTTTGGGGCCCACACCCAGTGGGGCCGGAGGGTGACTTCCTGCACCATACTGGGGCGAGGGGGACCTTGCGGAGTTGGGATCAAGCCCCGGCTTCGTATGAAAGCAAGTGCTCCGGCCCCTTGAGCCTGCCCCTCCCCCATTCCCCCTCCCGCCCCCCAGAAGCGATTCTCATAGTAGGGAATTCTGTCTGCTTGCCCGCTAACAATTGCCAAAACCCAGAAAATCCAAATGAAGAAGCAGAGACATAGAGGGAGCGACCTCACCGTCTACACAAACCCCCAGGCAGAGATGAGCCACTGTGGGCGTGCTCTGTGCTGTCACTTTGGTTTTGGTTCTGGTTTGGGGGGCTCCCGAGTGGTGCCCAGCATGTATTAAAGGGGTCTTTTGACCATGTCTACATCAGGGCCAGAAGGCGTCGTATATATATAATCTGCTATTTTAAAAATAGCGGATGTCGTATATATATGATCCGCTATTTCCTTCTTCTAGAAGAAAATAAATGAGAGTTTGAAATGGCAAAATGCAGGTGATATGTGCTACTGAGGGGCAGGGAAAGTAAATCTCAATCTGGAAATACAACAGAGGGGCAGGAGATGGCCCCAATGGTCTGCCGTCCCGCCCCACAAGCGCAAGACCCCGACTCGGATCCCCTCCAACTGTGTGTCCCTGCCACAGCCGTGGCCCTGAGGCTGCAGAGACACCTGCTCGGTGAGACACCGCAGTGTCCCGCCTGTGTGGCTGAGCCTAGATTCACCAGGAGTGGCCCCGGGGTCGTCTGCCCCACTGTGTGGGCGTCCCTCCCCCATAAAAGTGTACAAGGAAGCAGTCACTTATGGCAGTTCCTTGGTGTGCCCACCGCAAGAAGAAAGAAGCTTCTTCTGGGCTGGGATGAACCCATGGTGGTTGCCTCAAGCCTCCTGGTGGTCACGGGTCCCAACGGCAGGACGGAACCCAGACACAGATATCTCGTCCCGTGATGATTCGTCATTGGCTTATGGGGGAGAGAACCAAACCTCAAAGCCAGAATTCAGAGGTGAGGGGCGGGCACACTGCAAAGGTAGCTGGAATGCCCAGGACAGCCAACAGCAGGGGCCGTGGCAGCTGGACGGCCCGAGTGACTGAAGGGGACAGCGAGGGCCCCAGCACAGCCAGTGACTGCACAGTCTCGCCCGGCACACGTGCTGCCGTAATTGTCTGTGTTCCGGTCCAGCGTTTCTGAATGGAAATAGATGTGGCGTCCCCCATCCAAGTGACAGGTTTACCTGACAGGAAATTCACTGAGGCAAACATTTTTCCTACTTCTGAGCAACAGGGAAAACGACTTTCTTCTTTTTTGCCTAGAAAACTCCCTTCTGTGCAGGTTAGCAGGAAAACAGCTTTGTGGCTGCCTGGAAAGTCCCTGAGCTGGCCAGGTAGGATGGCACTGAGCTGATCAGGAGGGACGCCCCTGAGCTGACCAAGTGAGACACCACTGCACTGACCAGGTGGGCCACCCCTGAGCTGACCAGCTGAGACGCCCCTGCGCTGACCAGGTGGGACACCCCTGAGCTGACCAAGTGAGACACCGCTGCACTGACCAGGAGGGACACCTCTGAACTGACCAGGTGGGTCGCCCCTACGCTGACCAGGTGGGACGCCTCTGCACTGACCAGGTGAGACGGCCCTGAGCTGACCATGTGGGACGCCCCTGTGCTGACCACCCATCACAGAGAGGCACTTTGGCCAGTAGGTTGAACAAAGCTGCAGACAGACGTGGGTCATAACACAGTTGTCCCCCTGCCTGCCTGACTCGGAATCTGAGCCAAAGGAGTCCTTCCCTTCCCAGGAGAGACCACTGCATCCTCCCATGATGGACACCTGCAGAGAGGCAGAGGGGGCCTTAGCCCACTCCACCATGACCCTACCCAGAGTACCCATGCTGGTGTGTCCCCTGGCCGGCTCCAGCCGCAGACACTTGTCGTCAGGCCCTTTTGGGGACTTTGCCCTCCAATGGGAGAAGTGCTGGATTCCTGGGGAAGAGTAGGAAACCTAAACCACACACACACACACACACGCACACGCGCATACATACACACGCGCACACATACACACACGCGCACACACATACACATACACATGCACACACACGCGCGCACACACACACGTACACATGCATGTGCACACGTACACACACACACACAAACACACGCCATGTGAGACAATCAGCCTTCCTGCCCTGCCACCGAGATTCCATGCTCCAGAAAAGCAGGCTTAACACCGAGGGGCGGGGCCTGGGACTCCCCCAGCCCCAGGATGTGCGGCAGGACTCCTGTCCCCCAGAGCCCCCCAGTGCCCCGGGTCCCCAGGCCTGGAGGACACGGGCATCACCGGTCAGCCTCGGGTGCCTGCCATGCTGGCAGATTTCATCCCACAGCTGTGTTTGTGGGCCCTGAGATCTGCAGGCCAGGCCAGCCCCACTCCCAGCCGCTGCTCCCTCCACCTTTGAACCAGAAGATCAAAGCAGCCGCCTCTCAAAAGCAGCAAAAAGACAGAGCACCGTGTTCCGCCCACCAGGAGCCTCTGAGATGGCAGCTGAGCCCGGAAAGCATCCCCACTCCCAAGCCGTGCCGCACAGCAAAGGGGGAGGGGTCTGGGGCCGGAGAGAGATGCTCCGAATATGGGCACCTTTGGCACTGCCAGACCCCGGGCACCAGCAGGTATTACCCCAAAACAAAGAAAATGGGGTTCCATTTCTCGGGGGTTGGGTTTATCCCTGCAGTGCTTTACCAGAAAATACTACAGAAAATCTCAACAGGACCTTCCTCTCAGGGCTCGCAGCGAGAGGAGGAAGCCGTCCTTCCTGTGCTCACTCAGCACGAGAACCGGGCATGGAAGGCAGAGGTCTGTGCGCCTTCACCAACAGGAGCGGAATCACGGGAAGGAAAGAGATGGTTTAAACATGAGGACAGCCCGATACTGGTTCTCTTTGCATCCCTCTGAGCAGCAGGCTCGCACACCGAGCACCATAGGAGTGAGGAGTCTTGGGGGAGGAGGGTGCTGGCCCCCATCCCGGCAACGACGCTGGAGGGGCACGTTGGACCTGCAAAGCCAGAGCTGAGCTCAGAGGACCCTGGGACTGCAGAGAAGCGCGCTGGGAAATGCAGTGCACGAAGCTGGGCTTCCAAGGGCGTGTTCACACAAGGTCTGTCCACGAAGCATCCCGTCATAGACAGGAAAATGACAGGGCCCACAGAGGGGTGAGGTGACCCCCCCAGGCCCAGCTGAGAGGAAGGCAGAGTTCTGAGCGAAGAACCAGCCCACCAGCCAAGCTGCACTCAGAAAGTCCCATCTTCAACTTTGTGACTGTGTGTTTCACCGTGATTCAATTAAAAAAAAAAAGAAAGAAAGAAAGTAAGAAAGAAACCACAGAACTCATCTTCCTACGGAGCCGTAGCCTTTCCAACAGCAATAAATAAGAATTTGTCTTGCTCTACAGGCTTGCCAGCGTTTGGGTTCTAGATTCTGCCAATTCTAACATCTGTGGTGCTTCATTGTTTCACAGAAAGTTAAGTCTTGCAAATCAAATGAGAAGAATTAGATGTCTGTTGGGGCCAGGTGACCTCTGTTTGGAGAATGAGTGGACAGTATTGTTTGGGGCCATTCCTAATGGTGCCTGGGATCAAACCCGGGCTCCATCCTTAAGCTCTCTACTGACCCCAAAGATTTTCTTTCTTTCTTTTTTTTTTTTCAAGATTTTCTTTTTATAGCCTAAGCAACAAAGGGCGGGGGCGGGGGGGGGGGGGAAGGCAAGGTGGTGACCTTAAGAAAGGGAAAAACCAATTATGAATGGAAAAAAATTAAAACTCCAGTGACACAACTCTGTATGTCCATGGCCACTATGTATTGATAAAAATTAATCAAACTGACAATACCAACGGGAAATGCTCTCAGGAATGCGGAGCAATTAGAACGATCGTCCACTGCCAACGGGAATCTACAGTGGACACCTTGAGCTTCTCTGAGAAGGTCCAACCTGTTCCCACATCTCACCCAGCAATGCCACTCCAGGTATTTGCCCGAGATAAATAAAAAGGCTCGCTGACCCAGAGCCCGGGTGCAATGCCCATGACCACTATATTCACTCAAAGGGAAGCTGATCCCAGGGACCAGCAGCTGGTGAACAAAAGAACTCCCACATGACTGGATGTGTCCTCCAGTGGCAGGGAAACAAAACTTAAAAAAAAAAAAGCCGCAGAGAATTGAAGCAGGAGTGACAGGGATGAGTCACAAATGCTCTGTGTCATCACCCGGACCGCACAGCATCATCCATCCCTACTACATTCGTGCCAAGAACCACTGCGGAGAAAGAGAATTAACGGCAGGGACCGGTGGTACCAGGGCCTGAGGGGGCCCCCTGGAAACGAGGGGCAGATGGGGTGGGGTGGGAAAGTGTCGGTGAAAACGTGCCAAGGTGCTGGTGATGGTTGTGACGCCACGTTTGAGTCAAAGCCAGGAATGTGCAGAGTGGTTTTCACCGCACAGAAGCACAGAGGGGCTTTTCAAGAGGGGACACACACACACACACACACACACACACACACACGTAACGTGTGCGGCCACTAGCCAAGCCAGGCCCCCAGCACGGAACTTGGCATCCCGTCAGGGGGCAACAGAGAAAGATTTCATTTCTGCCTTTTAGAGAACAAGCAACTTGGCTTGGAGCCAGCACTAGTCAAGTGCCCTTTGTGCAGACCCGGTCAGGGAGCTAACTGACCCCAATTGTGACGAAAACATCATGAATAATGCCGATGGTGAGGGTGGCAGCCTCAGCTCTGAGCTCTGGTCTGGTTCTCCTGAGGGATTTGGAACTTGGAACCCTTTTTCTTGTCTGGAATAAAACAGTCCACCCTGCTCCCTGGCTGGGCTACTGTAGGGTCCCGGTGTTCTGCACAGCGGGAGGAGCAGATGGAGTTTACTTTGGGGGGAGGTGAGGGCAGAGCACACCCAGCGATGCTCAGTGGTCACTCCTGGTGGGTTCCAAGGACCGTATGTGATGGTGGGGTCCAAGCAGGCAGGCTGAGTGCAGGGCAAATGCCCAACCCCCTGTACTGTTGCTGAGGGTTGTACAGGGTTTTTACCACCCACAGTTTTATTGATCAGACAGGGACGGTGGCCCAATGGTAATACACCCACCTTGCATGCATGAAACCCGAGTTCAGTCCCTGGCAGTGCAAAAACTATTGTTTTAAAAAATAAATTGTGAGAGGATTCTGTCTGCACACGGAGACGCTCTCGGAGGCCAGGAGCACTGGCGGTGGAACCGGGACTGGTCTTACGCGAGATAAATGCCTCATCCCTAAGCAGCAATCTGGGGTGGGCGTAAAAGGGAACAAAACAATGTCTTCCTTACTAATTGATGCACACACAGCCGGTCTGGTCCAAGCTAGACCTAAGCACTTAGGAAACCTATAAAGTCGAGAGGAGCCTGGGAAATCTGAGCGCGGGTGTGCAGCCGGTTGCCTGGGCTAATGATCCACATTGCGTAAAGCCTCCGTTATCTCCTCATGAGCGCAGTCGATGGGAAGGTCATCACTCACTCGTTAGTACTAACAGGACCACCCGCTGGACCTTTGCGTTTGCATTTGGGATTCTCCAATGCCCTCGCCCGCAGCACGCAAGGAAGCTGTCCTCACGAGGGCGGCCCAGTGCCCACCCTCGGGAGGAGATGCTCAAGCCTGGCAGAGACCAGGAGTGGGCGTGGGGGTGGAGGGAGGAGAGGTCCTTCTAATGCAGAGCTAGCTCCCCTCCCTCCAGGAGCTCGATGATTCCAGGGTTCCGCAGCAGAGATGAGGCCCCATCGGTCCAACACTCACTCATTCAGAGTCCCGAGCCCTGGCCCCAAGGAGCCCCCGCCAGCTTACCAGCCTTCCTTTCCACCAGCGGCCCAGAGCAGGCGATTGCTGGGGAACTGCAGCCAGGACACCGTGCAGGCACGTACCTAGGCACGCATACGGGTACGGGTACATACATAAGCACAGGTACATGCATATATGCACAGGCAGGCACACGCAGGCACACACGCACACAACGCATCCTGAAAGGCAAGCATGCACACAGACACGCACACACGCTTACAGGCACACAGACACACACGCGTGCATGCGTCCACCCAGACGGGCACGCATACTGGCACACCCGGGCACACAGTCATGCTTGCATCCGCACATGCACACACTCAGACAGAACGCACGCACCCGCACATCTGCACAGGCATGCATGCGGGCATGCACATCTGTGCACACGCACATAGACACAGGTAAGTATTCAGGTACACACACGTGCGTGCACACCCACACAGGTATACAGGCAGACATGCACACACGCTAGCACACACATAATCAGGCACCTGCACGGGCATGCATGCACGCTGGCACATGCAGGCATGAACACATGCACACGCACACAAGCGTACACACGCATGCACAGCCACACAGGCCTGCAGAGGCTCCCCCCATGTACCCCCACCTTGCCCCAGGCTGCCCACCCAGCCCCTCCCGAGGAATGACCCCAGTGGTGACAACACAAGCCACAAGACCAGTCACCTCCTCCCAGGGACAGGCCCCTGCAACCAGAACCAGGCAGGGCCCCCACGGCGTTCTCCTGGGGGCTGCCCTAGACAGCGGGCCAGGCCCCCGCTCGTGAGCCTGACTGTGTTCTTGGAGGGCCGCGAGGAGCCGCCTGTTGAAGAAAAGCAAACGGTGGCCGGGGCGAAGGTACACAGGGTGCACCTGCAGGCCTCCAGGATGGGAAAAGTCAACAGCGCTGTTTGTCTTTCCTTCCCGCGCCTCTGAAATGGCCTGGCGCACACGTGTTTTTCCCCGGGAAACCAGCAGACTGCAGATGAGCTCTGGTGACCTTTGAGGAGTGTCACCTCCTGCCCTGGGCTGGACAAAACACTCAAGGTCAGTGCCCTGCACCCACAGGCAGAGCTCTGGGCACGGAGCCCCAAGGAGGGGATGCCAGGTGAACCGAAAAGACAGCACCCAGGTGGGTGTGTGTGCTGCGGGGTGCAGGGGTGGGGATGGGTGGCCGAGCCTGGCCCTCCCGCAGAGCAGGGCAGCACGGCCAAATCCCCGGCCTCCCTCCGCTCTCCTGGTGCAGGGCGGGTGGCCTGCAGGGAGAGCGCATCCGTGGTGCGCCAGGGTAGGGCTACAGCGTGGCTGCAGGGGAGCACAGGGCTGTGCTCATTTGCAGTCATTTCCCTGGCAGTGATGCGGAGTGGGGAAGGACGGGGGTCCAGGAAGCTCCCGGAGGTAAGTCGGGGTCCCCGCTGCACCAGACAACCAGGAGTTCGTCACGGTTCTCAGCAGGGCACAATGAAATCCCGTAGGCTAGTGATGCTGAGCAGGGACTGGGAAGGGGGTAGAGGGAGGCAGAGGTGGGCTGGCAGTGACCGAGGTGGTGGTGCCACCTTCTGCAGCGCTGGGCTCAGTTCTGCCCCTCGAGGGCACACCTGGAGGGGGGCGGGCGTCCAGGGGATAGTGGCTTCCCCCAGTGCTGTTCACCTGAAGGCGGTCCCGCTGCCCATCCCTGCTCCTGCTACTCGGCACTAAGGACAAGTGGGAGCCACAGCATGGCCCTGCTGAGCACTCAGGAGGAGGCCCCGTGGCTGTCCCCCTGCTCCCCCCCTCCCGGCTGCAGAGGGGGAAGCAGAGCCCTGGTCCTTGCGCCCTCAGCCTGCTGAGCGGGCATCGAGGCTCTCCTTCTAGTCAACACGCACGTGCAAAGAACAAATTCAGGGGCACGCCCTTCTTGGGGAGAAATGCTAGCTTTCAAAAAAATGTATTAAAGAATTGTGATTTACAGGGTTATTGGTTGTTGAGTTTCAGGCATATATTTCAAACACCAATTTCACCACCAGCGTCAACCTCCCTCCCGCCCTTCCCGCATTCCCTCCCCAACCCCCGCCCCCGGGAACCTTCACAGGCACGTGACAAAGGTCCGTGGTCGCTGAGCTCTCATGCTTGCATGCCTCAGTGCTGCTGAGTCTTTGCTTTCGAGTCATGCTTAACGCCAAATCCCTGGCAGAACTGACGCCCCGAGCCCTGCTCACCCGTTCCTTCCCCTTCCTCCTTCTTCTCCCCTTGACTACCTTCCTTCTCTGTCCTTCTCCTCTCTAAACTCTGGGGCCCAGGGGGTCTCGGCCTCCCCCTTTTACTACAGTACAAGAAGTTCTTGCTTTTCCGGATGCGGCGAGGGCTGGGGTGGGGAGGAGGCAGGCGGTGGGGGAGGGTCCGGATCCATCTTTCCGGGTCTGGCCTGCTTGCTGGTACAGGCTCCTACATGTCACCCAGCCTCATGGAGACGGAGCCCGCGATAAAGTCACTAGGCAGCCACTGAGTTCCAGCAGGAGCGTCACTAAAGCCTGGGAAGAGTCACCAGCAGGGCCAGTAACGACTCTGATATAGCACAACCACCCGGGGGCAGTGGAAGCTGGCCAAGGCCACAGGACGAGCTCTCTTCTGGGGGTCCCGGGAGGAGCCGGGAAGGGGCCGTGGCAAGGGAGCAGCTGGGGCTCCCTGGCCCTGGGACAGCCAGAGGTCTCTCTATGCCCCATCTGCCACCTTCCACCAGGCAGCCGAGGCATGCAAGCGATCTGGATATTCCCAGCCAACACTCGCAATAAGTCCGTCCATATTCCCAGCCCGGCTGCACAAGGCTGGTTTCTCCCCACACTTTTGAAAAAAAAAAAAAGAGGGGTCAAGAGGAGCCTCCACGCACAGGGTCAGTGTCTCAGCTTACCCTCAAGGGCTTGTCCCGCCATCGCCAAATACCTCTGACCCCAGACTGCCAGGAGGTTCTGATACTGTGCGGCCAGCAGAGAGGGCCCAGGTGACCCTCCAAATACCACCCCCCCCCGGAAAAGTGCGCCCAGGACAGGGTACGCTCAGGAAGCAGGAGGGCCTCACCTGCCACTCTGCCATCCGACCCTGTGACCGGGCTGTTCCCACCCCCACCCTGCTCAGGAGAGCCAGGGACAAAGGGGCCAGGGGTGGAGGGCAGGGGGCTCTGAGAGCTCACATGGTGGGAGTCCAAGAAAGAGAGCAGCGCCCCCAGGATGGGCTCCAGGAGGGACAAGGTGGCCAGCCTTGTCCACCAGGGCCAGGGTCCAGCTCATCCCACCCTTCTCACCTGATCCAGACACACACACACACACACACACACACACTGAGCCACTGACGCCCCCAGATGGAAGCTCACATGTCCTGGAGACATACCAGGACGGCTGCCCCTGGACCCCTCCGAGTGCCTCGGGGAGAGTGGAGGAGGACCAAGCTCACTTATCAGCCCGCGCCATCCTGGCTGCACCTCCCTCAAATGCGGAAGGGTGGGGCAGCCCAACTGGAATTTTCTGCCCGGAGATAAGATCCCCACGCCCAGCAGCCGACCCCTCCCCGCCCCCTCACATCGCCAGGTGGCCCTGTCACCCCAGGGGGACCTGCCTCTGCTCCCCCCTGCTCCCCGACTCTCACTGGGCGGGTCTAAACACATCACAGACAGATACCTGGTCACCCTGGGCAGAGATGGGCTTGCGTCAGCCCACGCTCCCAGAAACACACGCGATGTGCACATTCTAGAACATTCCAGAACATTCTCCTGCCCTGTCCGTTCCCCCAAAGGCCCGAACCACACATTCCTGGGCCTCCTGATCGGCTTAGCTCTGGTCTCCCTAGATGACTGGATCAGACCTTGGATGGTGTCGGTCCCAGCAGGCCTAAGAAAGATTCTGGAACCAGTCTGAGGCCCAGACACCCCCTTGAGGGAATTTCTTCAGCTCCCCAGCTGGCTCCCACCACTCTCTCCCAGGTGCCGCAGACTGGGCCTCCTGGTGGGGCATCCGTCAGGGAGAGGGGCATCCATTTCCTGCCTCGGGCCCACAACATGAAAGCCTCCAGCTCGGCTGAGTCTGTCTGCTCAGCCAAGAGGGAAAGAGCCATGAAATATGCATGTGAGTCTGGACTTCGGCCGCGCCACCGCAGAAGGAGCTTCTCAGAAAGGCAGAGCCCAGGCTGCCCGTGGGGTGCCCTGGATGATGCCCCCAGCCCAGCTCTGAGGACCTACCCAGTGAAGAGCCCAGCCGGGGTGGGGTGCTCCTGGAGGCTCTCCCCACCCCTTGGCCAATCCCTGAAATGATTTTCAGACGCGAGTGAGAAGTAACAGACCCCGCAGTCAGGAAAGCCCTTTTGGGGGCTGCCTCAGACCTTGGCCCCGGAGGCCTCAATGGACCCACTACAGAAACTGGGCAGGACTAGTGGCTGGCTGGACCCTGCGGCAAGGCCTGTCTCCCGAACCCCGTGGGGTGCTGCTGGGCTGTACAGACGGGCAGTGGGACGGGTGTCCAGTGGGACAACTGTCGATGTCCTGGCCTGCAGGCCGGAGGGGGCCTGTCTGCCTGTGAGGGTCTCCATCTGCTCTGGACAGTCCCTACTCCCCGATCTCAGGCCACAGCCCCCCCCCCCCGCCCCCTGTGGGATGGGCATGGCCAGGCATCCTCCACCGAGCTGCTTGGGAGTGGGTGTAACCCCAACTGGTCGAAGAAGCCAAATCCCACAAAACATCACAACGGACCCGGAGGGACCTTGGTCGCTGCCCAGCCACCCACTTTGACCCAGGCATCTCCCGCTGCTCAACACAGACCCCGCATGCCAGGACTCATGGCCAGTCTCCAGCCCAACAAGTAGAGTCAGTCCTGTCTGAATGTAAACCCCACACAGATGTCCAGAGCCTGGGCTTGTCACGAGGCGCCTGTCCCCGTGTCTGGGAAGCTCAGGCACGTCCGGATCACCTCGGGGGTGCTGGGAGTGAGCGAATGAGTGCGGGGCAGAGGCACATGCCTTGCCTACAGCTGACCCTGCCTGTCCCCCTGAGCCCTGAGCATCAAGCATCGCCAGGTGTGCCCCCTCCCCCGCACCCAAACCCAAACACAGCTCCGGAGCATGTAAGAGAAAGCTGGGCACCAAGGCCTGTTCCCCACGCTGCTCTGAGCCTGTACTCCCCGTTTTTTCACAGACGGAGCCTTTCACAGCCTGTCTGTAAGAGGGTGGAGCATTTCCGTGGGTTCCAAACTGCTGAAATGTTTACTCCCCGACATATATATATATATATATATATATATATATATATATATTAAATAGGCAATACCGGCAAATAAACTAGTGTGTACTCTGCAAAATATTCAAGAACTAGTTTTTACTCCCTTAACTGGTAAACAAAAAAAATCTTTGCCCTCTAAAAATTAAGGTGCTTGCTATAGACCAAACATGATTGCCACTCAATGCCTCTTTTGCAAACCACAATACTCAAAAGGAGAGAGAGAACAGAGGGGAATGCCCTGTCACTGAGGCAGGGTGGGATAGGGGGAACGGGGGGGCGGGGGGGCGGTGGAAGGGATACTGGGATCTGTGGTGGTGGGAAATGGGCTCTGGTGGAGGGATGGGTATTTGGTCATTGTATAACTGAAACCCAAGCACAAAATTTGTAAGTCTACAACTGTACCTCATGGTGTCTCACTAATAAAAATTAAAAATAAATAAATAAAAATTCTTACTACATGAAACTGAAAAAAAAATTAAGGTGCTTGGAGCTAGAGTGATAGTATAGCAGGCAATGCGCTGGCCTTGCCCACGAACAACCCGGGTTCCATCCCCGGTATCCCAGAAGGTCCCCCAGCACCTCCAGGAGTGACCCCTGAGAGCAGAGCCAGGAGTCAGCCCTGAGCACTCCTAGGCATAGCCCCCAAACGAAACAAAACAACTGTAGGTGCTTGTTTTCAGCACCAGGTAGGTGTGCAGTTACTGGGGCACAGCACAGCCTGCCTGAGTTTTTTTTTTTTTAACCCAGAAAGAACTGAGAAGCTAGAAGAAGGGGAGACGCTCAGCAGGATGCGACCCAAAACAACCCAGAAAAAGACAAAAGATGAAACTTGCTGATGGAGGTGGGGGGAGTGGAAGGGGCCTGACGTGCCACGTAGAACTTTCCGGGGTCTAGCTGTTACCAGTGCGCCTGCCCAGACTAGGGAGAGCCACGAGGCCCAGGTGCAGGAGGCCCAGGTCCTCCCCGGCCCCACCCAGCACCACACTGGGGTCCCCAAGTCGCACCCGGAGTGACCCTGAGCGTCTCTGGCTGTAATCCAAACCTTACCCCCTCAGAGCACACGTGCACAACACTTACAAGGGCCAGAGAGACCGCGTGGGCAGGCGCTGGCCTCGTCCGCCCCGGCCAGGGCTTGGTCCCTCAAGCTTCGCCAGGAGAGCTTCCTGAGCACAGAGCCAAGAGTGAGCCGGAGCACCCCCAGGGGTGGCCCAGCCTCCTGTGACAGATCCCCTCCACGCTCAGCCTCTGTGAGATCCACTCGGGACACACCGGGCCGGGTCACTGCCAACCTCAGGCGAGAGGGGCCCCTGCGGCCTCTAATCTCTCTGCACTCACCTGCCGACCCCAAGCCCCCAGCATGCCTGCCCCGGGGGAACCTGCCAGCCTCCTGGACAGAGCTGGCGAGGGCGGGTATCTCGGCTCTGCCAGCAGACAACCCAGCGGGCAGCTCCCAGGCAGGCCAGCCGCTGGCCACAGGCCTCCCTTGTGCTTCTTTCTAAACACTCGGGCCTCCCCACAGGACTCAGCCGCCGTCTGGGGTTCACTGTTCGGCTGCTGCACGTGCCCTGGACACGGGGCCCCCATGCCGCAGAGCAGGGACCGTGGTGGCCAGCCATGCAGCCACTGAAGGCTCCAGGCTGAGCGTCACCTCCGGGGCTGCCGGGGGCTCAAGTGGGTGTGAGGGGGAGATAAAGGCTCGGACGGGAGGGGTGACCCGGGCTGCACAGAGCCACCCGCAGAGAATGCCAGGCACTGGGACACGGGCCAGGGGAACATTCCAGGCGCGTGGGCCATGTGGCGCCGAGAACCGATAAGCCGGGTCACCGTCCCACTATCCCAGAGGCTCCCAATGCCACAGACAGTGATGAGCACCGGGCGCTGGGGGTGTCACTGTGAACCCGGAATCCAGGCCCAGTCGAGGTCACAGGCAGAGAGCGCAGACGGGAGCCAGAGGCTGGGTGCTCCCAGCGCAGGGAGGATGAGGGAAGGGGCCTGGGCCTCAGGAGCAGGCACTGATGCATGGACCTCCCCGTGGGCGGGCGTCATCTGCTGAGTCCCTGAGGGTCAGTGGTCAGCATCAGAGCCACACACCGGCTTTGCCTAGTATTGAATGAACGTGGGGGCCAGTATCTTTGGGGGGCGGTAATTCCCGCCCCCTCTGAATGGTGCTCAGGGTACCCGAGGCCCCTCCTGGTGACTCGGCTAACAGGGCCAGCAGCTCACTGTAAGGGTCCGAAGATGTGCACTGCAGGGGCTGTCTGGCCACATCAGGGCGTCGGGAGGGAATGGCTGGGAGCCACGTGGGCGCCCCTGAGCCACTGAACCAGACCCACTGGGAAGCAAATATGACAGTATGGGAGCGCATAGCTGCAGACCTGCCTTTCTGGGCAGCCCCGAGGGTGCAGAGTCCTTCTGAGAGACAGCGACCAGAATGAAGCTCAGCCTCAGCCCCTCCAGGGCGCAGCCAGAGAGACCCCTAGGACTCAGCCCGCTGTTCCTAGAACCCAGTCCACCGCCACTGGGGCCCAGTCACTGTCCCTAGGGCCCTGCCCACCGCCCCCAGGGCCCAGCCCACTGAGAGACCCTCCCCACACGGGTCTCTCCCAGCAGCTGAGGCTGGAGCAGGGCTGACGGGCCGAGAGAGGGAATCCGGTCCATCTAATCAAATCAGACAACACAGCAAAGCCCACAGCAGCCTTAAGCGCTGCTGGCCACAGGCTGGCCGGGCGGCCTCCGGAGAAATGAACCGCCGAGCTCAGACTCTGGGCGATCGATTCTGTCGCTCCAGGCAGGCAGTGCGGGAGCTCATTTGAGGTCACCCCATGCTCTCGAAAAGATTATTGGAAATCGAAAGTTTCCAAATAGAAAAGGGAAACGGTTCATTACAGGACCCTTGCGGAGAATCCCATTATATGGTGCGAATCGCGCCTGCTTCCTGCGCCAGCAGAATCCCCTGCCTGAGGATGGCACCTCTAAAGGCGCCCTCCGCCCTCTGACCCCGCTGCCGGGTCGCTGCCAGGTCGGGGGGTGTGTGTGTGTGTGTGTGTGTGTGTGTGTGTGTGTGTGTGTGTGTGTGTGTGTACGCGCGCATGCGCACAGCAGGGCTCGCAGGGTAAGATGAGCTCCCCGGGCTGGGTGTGAATTCGGGTGGGTTGCATCTTTGCAGTTCCACAGAGAAACAAAATCAAGACTCATTTGAAAGAGCAAACACATGGGGGCACCGGGACGCCCAGAGGGAGGGGGAGTCAGAGAGGGGACAGCCAGGCTCTGGTCCACAGCCAGGGCTAAGCTGCTCCCCAGCTGAGACACTGGAGTCTGGGCACCCCAGGCCCAGGACCCCTACATGGGGGCCCTGTTTTCTGGCCCCGGGCAACAGGTGTGCGGCCACACTGGTCCCCCCAGGAAATCCACTCAGCGCTGTCCACAGTCTCTGCCGGGAGGCCTGGCCTGGACTCAGGACCCCGAGGAAGGACGGGCCAGTCTCTGTTCGCAGGATGACGGGCAGGCGGAGGAGGGCTGGGCGCCATTGGGCCCCTGTCGCACACAGGGGACCCCCTGTCTGCTCAGAGATGGGGGTCACCTGCTGTTGTCGCCCCACCCTGCCACGGCAGGCGAGCACGAGAGGCTCTGGGCACCCCAGAACCCTCAGGAGCACACGCTTGTCTGCCTCTTGTCCCGGGGACAGCTGGAGGCGCCCGGCCCACTGCTTCCCGTCCTCCTCCCCAGCTCCGTCCTCAGCACGGTAATCCGCTTCCCTCAGCCTTGCTAAAAATACTCACGGCCAGGTCCACTCACTGACAGACTGTCCCGGTCTCTGGGCCCCTCTCAGCAGTGCGGATTATTCCACGCTCCGGGGCCCCACGCACTAACCCGGATAATTCCAGCCCTCCTGCCCCGGGGGCCCCACTCACTAGCATGGATTACTCCAGAGTCCTGACAGGCTTCTCCAAGGGCCCAGAGAGAGGGGCACCGAGGGTTGGTGCCTGAGGGGCACGTGGCTGCTTCTGCCAACTCTCGTGGCACCACACACGGTCCCTTAAGCACCACCAGGTGTGGCCTCCAAACCCACCACCCCAGGGGAAAAAGACAAACATGCAAAATGCAGCTGTGCCCACTTTGAGAAGGGCCCTTTCCTCCATGCACAGGGCAGGAGACCCTCGGCGGACCCCCGTAGCCGTCCCGGGCCCCACCGGCTCCCTCCAGACCTGGGGGGGGGGGGGCGATGGCAGTGCTCCTGCCCACCTGGCAAATGGGGCAGCTGAAGTTGGTCCCCCAGAGCTTCACGGTGGCTCTGGCCCTGTGCCCTACCGGTAACTGCACACTCAGGAGGAGGGAGCCGCTGCCCCCAGTTAACAGGCATCCTTACCCGTGGTGTGGGGACAAGGGACACAGGTGCGAGCAGATGGAGGGAGTGCAGCCCAAAGGCAGCTGGTACAAGATTCATGGTTTCCCCACTGCAACGCTCACAGGTGACAGGCAGACGGAAGCAACCAGAAGCCCCCTACCCCAGGCCGGACCCTCTCAGGCTTCTGGACCATGGTCAGGGGTACCGGGCAGAAATTGGGGCCAGTGCGCCCACCTAGGGAATCAGCTCATTAAAGTACAGATCTTGGGCTCGGGCGGCAGCTCGGCAGGTGTGTGGGTCTGCTCTAAAGCTCTAAAGTGTGCACGCAACAGTATCACAGGGCTGCAAAGGTGAGGGGCGGGGGGGGGGGGGCGTTGGCCTTGCCTAGGGCTAACCCGGCACCCCCCCCCCAGCACAGACCTTCCACCCACTGCCCGGCAGATACCAACAGCCCACACACACCAAATAAAAATAAAATAAATACACGTTGTATGGTCTCCTACAGTATATTATTTATACTTAGATGTATTCTATGGATGTCTTAGGGTCATTCTTTATATTCCTGAACATTTTGTAATATTCTATATTGTAGAACCTGATTTTGTAGTTCTCGACAGGTTTTGGTTGGTACCGCGGACATATCCACCAGAACCCAAGAGCGCTCTAGCCAATCACGCACGCATGTCCTCAAGTCAGGCCCAGTGTGGGGTCATTACCCGACCTCTAGGAGGGGGACCCACTGTGTCCATTGCAGAGAGGGGAGGGGTGGGAAAGGCCCTCAGGCCTAGGGTAAGGAGCTCACGAGGGGCTAGCAGGAGAAAATCTGGGAGGCTCGCCCCAAATCTGAGTCAAACAGGGCACAAAAATCGAGATGAAAACGCTTTTTTTCACTCCAAATCATCTTCCTCGTGCCTTCACTCACTGACTTTCCAAAATAAAAAGTCCTGACAGGAGAGAGAGAGATTTCTCTCAAGAAGCAGGGTCCTGGGGGCCGGAGCACAGTGGGGAGGACACTTGTCTGGCTGACCCAGGTTCGATCCCCGGCATCCTGTCTGGTCCTCCGAGCACTACCATGAGTGATCCCTGAGTGCAGAGCCCTGAGCATCACTGGGTATGACCCAAAATTTTTTTTTTAAATCATGGTCCTTACCCTGAATGTTCTTGGCTGCTCCATGGACCTCCTGCCCCAATTCTGGGATGACCCAACCCAGCGCAGGCCTGGAGAGCCCCCCACCCCTGCTCCCCTGCCAGGCATCTGAGCTCAGGGGGCCGAGCAGTGACTGGCCCGAGCTAGAACCCAGGGCCCCTCCGGATCATGTCCCCTCCTCAGCACCACCATGGAGGGCAAGTGCGTGAACAGCCCACAAAGTCTCCTCTCTAGCCTGGCTCAAGTCCGCCCTGCACATGCATGCATGCACACACAGGCGCGCGCGCACACACACACACACACACACACACACGGATCTCCACCGACCTTTTCACGGCTGGGGGCAGTCACCACCAGCTGGGAATCTGTGAATATGCCTGCTCTGCCCCCCCCCCGGCTCACGTCAAAGGAAGAGCCCATTCTCAACTTCTCCTGAACGGAAATCAGAATCCACTAACGCGGCTGGGGGTGGGCTGGAGGGGGCAGCTCTTGGTCCACAAACCCGACCCTTAAGGCCTCCAAACTCAGGTCCTCTAGTTTTGGGGTCACAGCTAGCGATGATCAGGGTTACCCCTGGCACTGTGCTCAGGAATCACTCCTGGTAGTGCTCAGGGGACCCTATGGGATGCCAAAGACCAAACCAGGGCCAGCCATGTGCAAAAGCAGACACCCTACTACTATACTAACCCCCGGCCCCAACCCCACCAGATTTCAAAGCAAGAACTTGACCAGATACCTGCAATCTGCACAAAGCAGCCTGTTCACAGGCCAGAGGGAGGAGGGGCCCCAGCACTCATGCGAGCCCCTGTCCAAATCCACAAGGGGGACAATCACTAGGTCTTGAAAAGAGATAAAGGAACCCTGAGGTCACACGATCAGTGAAATAAGGCAGGCAGGGGGGCAGGAGTCTCTTCTCAAAGAAAGACTGAGAGTCCACCCCTAGGAAACGGCCAGAAGGGGATTTCGGGGAGGGGAATGGAGAGAGGGGGGCACTGGGAGCCCTGGGGGCAGGGGCAGAATGTCACTGTAGAAGATCAACAGTATTGAAGATGCTGGTGATGGGGTTACCACCATCTAAACGTACTCACCACCACTGACTACAGGCTCAAAAGAGCTTAAAACATGATACTTATATTACATTTTATTACACTTTTTTTAAAAAAATGGCAAAAAAATAGATAAACCACTAGCAATACTCACAAAGAAAAAGAGAGAGAAAACCCTAGTAAACTGAATCAGAAATGAGAAGGGGGATATCACAACAGAAAACAAAGAAATTCAAAAGATCATCAGAGACTACTTTGAAAGTCTATATGCCACGAAACAAAAGAACCTAGAAGAAATGGATAAATTCCTGGATTCCTATAATCTCCCAAGGCTGAATCAAGAAGATCTAGAGTACCCGAATAGACCTATTCACATCAAGGAAATTGAAACTGTAATCAAAAGTCTTCCCAAAAACAAAAGCCCAGGTCCAGATGGATTCACTAGCGAATTTTTCCAAACATTTAAAGAGGACCTATTGCCAGTTCTTCTCAAGCTTTTCCAGGATATTGAAGAAACAGAATATCTCCCAAACAGTTTCTATGAAGCCCATGTCTCTCTAATACCAAAAGGAAACAAAGACACCACAAGAAAAGAAAACTATAGGCCGATATCCCTGATGAACACGGATGCGAAGATTCTCAACAAGATACTAGCAAATAGAATTCAACAACAAATCAAAAAGATCATACACCATGACCAAGTGGGATTCATCCCAGGGATGCAAGGATGGTTTAACGTTCAGAAATCAATCAACATAATCCATCATATCAACAAGAGATAAAAACCATATGATCATATCAATAGATGCAGAGAAAGCATTCGACAAGATCCAGCACCCGTTTATGATGAAAACCCTCACCAAAATGGGGATAGAGGAGGCTTTCCTCAATATAGTTAAAGCCATCTACCACAAGCCTACAGCAAGCATCATCCTCAATGGGGATAAATTGAGAGCCTTCCCCCTAAGATCAGGGACGAGACAAGGATGTCCACTCTCTCCACTGCTGTTCAATATAGTACTGGAAGTACTTGCAATAGTGGTTAGGCAAGAAAAAGATATTAAGGGCATCCAGGTAGGAAAGGAAGAAATCAAGCTCTCACTATTTGCAGATGATATGATACTATACTTAGAGAACCCTAAAACCCTACCAAGGAACTCCTAGAAACAATAGACTTGTATAGTAAAGTTGCAGGCTATAAAATCAATACCCAAAAGTCCATGGCTTTCCTATACACAAATAGTGAGAGAGAAGAAAGTCCATAAAAAAAAATTCCGTTCACAATTGTGCCCCAGAAAATCAAGTACCTAGGAATCAGCTTAACTAAGGAAGTAAAGGACCTGTACAAAGAAAACTACAAAACGCTACTTCAGGAAATAAAAGAGGACACAAGAAAATGGGAAGATATCCCCTGCTCATGGATCAGGAGAATTAACATTGTCAGAATGACAATACTTCCCAAAGCATTGTACAAATTCAATGTGATCCCTATAACGAAACCCATGACATTCTTCAAAGAAATGGAGCAAACACTCCTGAAATTCATATGGAACAATAAGCCCCCACAAATAGCTAAAACAATTCTTGGGAAAAAGAAAATGGGAGGAATCAAGCTCCCTAACTTCAAACTCTACTACAAGGCAGTAATAATTAAAACAGCATGGTACTGGAACAAAGGCAGAGCTGCAGACCAATGGAACAGGGTTGAATATACTGACATCTCCCCCCAAGCATATGATCATCTAATCTTTGATAAGGGAGCAAGAATGTGAAGTGGATCAAGAAAAGCCTCTTTAACAAATTGTGCTGGCAAAACTGGACAGCTGCATGCCAAAAAGTGGGCTCAGATCTCTTCCTAACACCATGTACAAAAGTAAGATCAAAATGGATTAAAGACCTCAACATCAGACTGGAATCCATAAGGTATACTGAAGACAAAGTTGGCAAAACCCTCCATGACATTGAAGCTAATGGTATCAGATGTCACGCCACTGGCCAAGCAAGTGAAAACAGAGATAGATAAATGGGACTATCTTAAACTAAGAAGCTTCTGCACCTCAAAAGAAACAGTGACCAAAATACAAAGACAGTCTACAGAATAGGAAAAGATATTCACCCAATACACATCCGACAAGGGGTTGATATCAAGGATATACAAAGTACTGGTTGAACTCTACAAGAAAAAAAAACATCCAACCCCATCAAAAAATGGGGCGACGAAATGAACAGAAACTTTCTCAAAGAAGAAATCCGAATGGCTAAAAGGCACATGAGAAAATGCTCTACATCATTAATCATCGGGGAGATGCAGATCAAAACAACAATGAGATATCATTTCACACCACAGAGACTGGCCCACATCCGAAAGAACAAAAGCAACTGATGTTGGCGCGGATGTGGCGAGAAAGGGACTCTCCTTCACTGCTGGTGGGAATGCTGACTGGGTCAGCCCTTTTGGAAAAGAGTATGTACGATTCTCAAAAAATTAGAAAGTGAGCTCCCATTTGACCCAGCAATACCACTCCTGGGAATATTTCTCAGAGAGGAAAAAAAGTATAGTCAAAGTGACATCTGCACTTGTTTGTTCATTGC
Organism: Sorex fumeus; assembly: GCF_029834395.1. Taxonomy (NCBI): domain Eukaryota; kingdom Metazoa; phylum Chordata; class Mammalia; order Eulipotyphla; family Soricidae; genus Sorex; species Sorex fumeus. The sequence continues at coordinate 11,315,146 of NW_026606083.1, read as the reverse complement.
AGCACTGTTTACAATAGCTAGAATCTGGAAAAAACCTGAGTGCCCAAGAACAGATGACTGGTTAAAAAAACTTTGGTACATCTACACAATGGAGTAGATGAAGATGAAGTCATGAAATTTACATACAAGAGGTATTACATGGAAAGTATCATGTTAAGCGAATGAGTCAGAAAGAGAGGGACAGACATAGAAAGATTGCATTCATCTGGGGAACATAAAGTAACAAAATAGGAAACTAATACCCAAGAATAGCTGAGATAAGTACCAGGAGGTTTACTCCATGGCTTGGAGGCCCCCTAGCACATGCTAGGGGAAAAGGCAGCTCAGATAGAGAAGGGAGCACCAAATAAAGGGTGTTGGGAGGATCCTCCCAGGATGGGAGATGCATGCTGAAAGTAGACTATAGACAGAATGTGAATGCCACTCAATGCCTCTTTTACAAACCACAACACCCAAAAGGAGAGAGAGAAAAAAGGGAATGCCCTGCCACAGAGCCAGAGTGGGATGGAGGTGGGGCTGGGGGGGAGGGGTACTGGGATCAGTGGTGGTGGAGAATGGGCACTGGTGGAGGGATGGGTATTCAATCATTGTATAACTGAAACCCAAGCACAAAAATTCGTAAGTCTACAACTGTACCTCATGGTGTTTCACTAACAAATTTTTTTAATATTAAATTTGAAAAAAAAAATAAAAATGGCCCCCAAAATGTAAAAGCAATGTAGTTGTGGAAGGGGGACCCACTGGGGACACTGTGTCATGGCCAGGAGCGTCTACTGCTCTGGGCCCTGCACAGTGCCCTCAGCCCCAGCCTCTGTTCCTTGGAGCACCAGCTTCCCCTGGGGCCTGGAAGTAGAAAGAAGGCCCAAGGGATGAAGAGAAGGAGTTAAAAAAAAAAACAAAACAAGTCCTTCTCTTACAAAGCAAAATGTTCCAATTGTATCAACACTCGTGTCACTTAACTCCAGTACTGACTCCACCAACACACAGGAATTGTAAGGCCACTTCCAGATTCCTGGAAGCTGTGACTTTAAGGGAAGTGACACGCAGTGAATTCACTTTCATTCCATGAAACTGATGGATCCGATGTAAACAAGAGCTAAGCTCCAACAGCACATTTCTGGTCACCAGATTTCTAAATATCACCAAATGCCTACTATGAAACTCATTTGCATTCATCCATCCCTTTCTCACCCCGCTGATTCTAGTCTGGGGTTGGGCTGCTGTATCTCCTCCTGATTCCGGGGTCAGGACTCCCTTCCATCCCAGAATTGGCATTATTCAAGGCCCTGCTCTGTGGGGCAGGCTTTGTGACCAACACGAGCTAGTCTGAAAGCAGGGCCCAGGACTGCCCATCCAGTTCACAGATCTGGAGAAGGCAGCTCCCAATGACTCTTGACCAGTCTCTCAGACACTGGGGCTGTCTACACCGCCTGCCTGGATTCAGTCTGCTCCAGGAGATTAAGTGCACACGCTCCAGGCCCTTTTCCCCACCTGAGAATGCCTTTCTGGAGCACTCTGAGGCCAACAATGAGACACAAACTGGACCCTTAGCAGAGCAGTGGGCAGTGGGCTGGGTCCTAGGGTCAGAGGCACACCCCAGCTCCACCCCCCGCAGTCCCAAGAACCTCCCACTGACCTCAGCCTCTTGGCCTCTGACCCAGACGCCCACTGAAGGGAGTGCACGGCCATGCGCGCGGCCAGCTCCTCAGCTGTGCCACACGCCGTGGCACGCCTCAGCCCACTTTTCCCACATGTAATCCATGGCCTGGCTTCTTAGGCTGGTCACTGTGGCTGCCCAGTGGATCCACACTGGGTGCCACCCCTCTGCCCTTGCGGCCACTCGTGGACACAGGGGCACCTGCCCTCCACTCCCGCTGCAATTCAAGCTCTTCTCACCGGGGCTGTGCACCTGCACACACCTGCACTGCCACCTGCACTCACCTGTGCTCACCTGTGCTCACCTGCACTGTCACCTGCGCTCACCTGCGCGCCCACCTGTGCCCTGGCCTCAGGCCGCCAACAAAATGAATGAACAAGCCGATGAGTAAGTTACAGAGTTAAAGCATGACAGATGCCTGGATGAGTGAACACACACGTCCATGAATAGATGAGCACGTGAGGGAGATTCGAAATGGCAGGCCACGCAGACTCGGGGTGATGTGAGACGGCCCCCTCGGCCACACTGGCACCAACCAAGGGCTCTGGAGGTGCCCCATGTCATGGAGCTTTGTGGGGTGCAACACGGACCCCTCCAGGGAAGTCACACTCAGGGGCACCCACCCCAGCCCCAATTCCAGGCCTAGAGGCATACCCTGAGCCTCCAGGAAGCGCCACCTGCCCAGGGGCGCCAGGGGCGACTGAGGAGTAAGAATCACTGAGCACATGGAGAAGCGCAGGAAGGACTTGGCCAACGGGCGCAGCTCTGCCCCACTCACAGGGGACACTTGTGGCACACAGGGGGCTGCACAAGGCGGGGAGGGGGAGAGCAATTGGAGAAAGAGCCCAGATGTGTCATTTCTGACAAATGGAGGAAACCAACACAGAGGTGAGCATGCCCGAGGCTCAGGCACGCTGCGCCTGGAGAGGCGGCCAGAGGCGCGGCTTTGCTTCTCAGGGGCAGGAACAGCTGACAGCCTTGTCTCCCTTCGCGTCTTTCCACGCAGCACAGAGGTGGGGAGGAGAGCGGAGGGGGTGGGGTGCACCATCCACAAACTACAGTGCCAGACCCGCCCCGCCGTACGGTTTCCAAAGTGTTGGAGAAAATTGTTATGAAATTTGGGGAGTGAATGTGGGGCCCCTCAGGCCAGCTGAGACTATGCACTAAGGGACACTTTGAAACCATCTGCAAAACCTAATTGTCTGGTTGCTTGCTAATCTGAGAACATTTGGAGTAATTTAGACTCATCTTTGCACCCAGAGAATGCTTTGGACCCCAAGCAATCCTGCAGAAACTCACCATCTGAGTTTTCTGGTATTCATCCACTTGCTTAAAAGTCAGAGCATGCCCGAAAGGTGCTCAATACCCAGTAAGAATAATAACCGAGCCAACGAGAAAGGTGAGGATGGAGGAAAACCAGACCAGGAAGCCCGAGGCTCTGTAAGAATGGTTTATGATATAAGGGCTTCAAAGAAAAATGACTTTCCCAAATCCCCTAAAAAGGGTCAATGTGAGCAGATTGCTCTCTCGGAGAAAATGGAACACAGTCTCCCTGCAGAAGCTGCATATTTAAAAGCCAGATTTGTAAAGTCTTGATAAACAATATTAGACCACACACCATTCTGTAAAACCGTTATTCCATTAACTGATCCTGGGGGCGGGGTGGAAGACGTTCTCAGGGTTCCCCCATAATGAGCTCCGGTTTATATCATTATTTGTTTAAGAACTAATCATTCTGGAGAAAGGTGCGCCTTTTATTTTCCAAATGAAAGGCTGAGGGAGAAATCAAATAAGGGGGAGGGTTATATAAATTAGTCTCCCCCGAAACTTTGACACCCACAGGGTGGGGGTGCACCACGGGTGCTGAACTGCAGGGCTGCCGGGTGGTCTTCCTTCCCCCAGGGGCACTAGGCCTGCTCCCACCTTGGGGGTGTTGCCCAGTCTCCAAGGGCACTTCCGGGGTCCTGGGTCTGAAGTGCCCCACCCCCCCCACCCCCCCCCGGGCCCTGCCCTGTCCTGGCCACCTGGGAAGCAGCTCCTCCCATGGGATTAGCCTCTCCCGTGAGATGCTGATGGCCTGGGCCTGGCTGGGCTGCGCAGAGAGACGCTGGACCCACAGACTCTGGACCCCAGAGAATCTGATAGGGCTGCAACCAGGCCGCCCAGAAACTGTTTTACTGGGGACAGAGTCCAGACCCCTGAGCCTCAATCCCTGCCGCAGGGCCTGAGATGGGGGTGTCCCGTCCCTGGAACTGCACCCACTCTCAGCCGCTGGGCCACCCCCATGGCTGCCCGCTGTCATCAGCTCCATGCCATCCCAGGAAAGCCTGTCTTCCCCCTGGGGAGACTACGGTTACCCCAGCCAGGCCCAGACACCTCTGGGGGCAGAGGGCCAGGTCGGGGGGGAGGGTCACGCCTCGGGCACTTTCATCCCCCCTTTGTAGGTGCTCCCAGACTTCGCTGCTGTCCACCAGCTGCCATGGCTGTGAGGGAACAGCCTTCAGGGGACCTGGGGCTGCCCACGGTGACAGGAACCCCTGAGACACAGGGGCAGCACCCAGCTCCAAATTAAGGCTTTCTGCTGGCCAGCCACATGCTTCCAGGCATCGGGCCAGGCGGGAGGCCCGGCCAGGCTCTGTCCACACTACACCCACTAAAAGCCACTCTCAGGGCCGGAGAGCTGGTACAGGGCAAAGGCACTGGCCTGGCACTCAGCTGACCCTGGTCTGCTTCAATCCCTGCCACCCAGATGGTCCCCTCCAGGCAGCGCCAGGAGTGACCCCTGAGCTCAAAGCCAGGAGTGAGCCCTGAGCACTGCCTGGGTGACCCAGCCGCCCAGCCCCCACCACACTCAGATAAATAAGAACCATCACCCTACCCTGCGTTCCACGCAGCACCACCCACAGCAGCCCCAATCTGGAAACAACCCACCCCAGTGCTCAAGGGCAGGTGCCTGGCTAAGGAAACTTCACAGACACGGTGAGACCCACTTGGTTCTACGGAAGAACGAAATCAGGGAACTGGCTGCCACGGGGCCAACCTGGGTTCAATCCTCGGCAGCCCATCCAGTCCCCCGAGCCCGGCAGGAGGGAGTCGTGAGTACAGAGCTGAGAAAAACCCTAAGCATCCCCGGGTGTGCCCCACCCCCCACTCCGATGGTGGGGAGTATGGCGCTGAGTGAAGTTGGTCATTCCCCACTGATCCCCATGTGCAGCTCTGGTCCCCGGGCCCCGAGGGACAGAGCACTGAGCAGCAGGCAGCTGAGGCCCGCCATGCCCAGGTGACGCCCTGAAGAACCAGACCTGCGTCGTGGGAATCCTGGGGTGGTTCTGACGAGAGCCCAGCGCAATCACACTCCAGCCACAGCATGTGTGTGCAGGGACGGGGAGCCGTCGGGGGAGGAGAAGGACCCCCGATGACAACGGCTCTGCTGTGGCCCAAAGGGGCTCAAGAACCAAGAAGCATCACGGGAGGGGCCTCTAAGTTCTCTCTCCAGTGCTCGGGAGCTGCTGGGGGGGGTGCGGGATGTTCGCCCTCGCACCCCGCTCTGCCCTCGCCGCCTGCTGCGCACCCACTCAGAAGTCCCACAATTGCCTTGTGTCCTGCGGCACTTGAACCCGACTCTGGGGACGCAGAGCGTTTGTATCACCTCCTTCCAGGGCCTGAAGTGAGAAAAGAAAAGCAGCAGGAACAGGCAGTGAGCATGCGCCTGCCGGGGCCTCGGCGTGAGCAGCGGGGCTGGTGGCAGACACACTCGCCTCAGCCCCCGCCACGCAGCCAGACACGCTCCTCGCCGACGCTCCCAGCCCCGCTTCAAGCATGGCAGAGCCACCTAGACACGCGTCTCCTCGGCCTTTCAGCCGCTGTTCGTGCTCAACGGAATTGCTCCTGGTCTGGGAAAAGTGGGAGCTTCGGCCTCCTGTCCCCAGCCCAATGCTGACCCTCAACTAGCAAGCGATAGCACAGCGGTAGGGCGTTTGCCTTGCGTGCAGCCAGCCTGGCCGAGCCGGGTTCGATTCCTCTGCCCCTCTCAGAGAGCCCGGCAAGCTACCGAGAGTATCTCACCCGCACGGCAGAGCCTGGCAAGCTCCCCGTGATGTATACGATATTCGATATGCCAAACACAGTAACAACAAGTCTCAAAATGGAGACATTACTGGGCCCGCTCGTACAAAAATTGATGAACAACGGGAGGACAGTGTGACAGGACAGTGTGACAGTGTGACAACTAGCAAGACATGAAACCAGCGTCTCCTGGGCCTTTGCCAGGCCCTCCCCTTAAGTGGAACTGCACAGGCAGCAGCCAGGGGCCCCCGAGGCCTCATATAAATACCCGTCTTGCTATTTTCGTGGCAGTTGTTACTATCGTGTTCTAAGTCCATGCTGTCCAGAAAAAAAAAAAAAAGGGTCCTCTCATTGAGAGGGTCAAAGATTTATCGGCCCTTTGAGAAGACACTCCCCAGGCAGAAATATCAAGGTCGGTGGAAGAAGAGACTCATGTCCTCCCAGAATCCACTGCCCAGGGCCAGAGTGATAGGACAGCAGGGAGGGTGTTTGCCTTGCATGCGGCTGACTTGTGTTCAATCCTCAGCATCCCATATGGTCCCCCGAGCACCACCAGGAGTAATTCCTGAGCGCAGAGCCAGGAGTAACCCCTGGTGTGACACACACACACACACACAAAAAAAAAAGAAAAAAAAAAGAGGATCTACTGCCCATCGCCAGGTGGACGAGCAGGGATCCAGCAATGCACTCGACTCCTGAGAGCAAACGCCTTTCCAGGGGGCTGCAGCCATAAGCACAAGACAGAGGGGCCGATCGGGAAAATTCCCACAAAGCAGAGACCAGACCAGGAAATGGAGCCGCCCGGGAGAAGAGCTCAGCCTGCTCCGTGGGGTGAGTAACAAAGTCCGGGGAAGATGCTGTGACTAAAAATGGAAAGTGCGTATGATCCAGCAGCCCAACGTCTCACCAAGGACGCGTAAAAGATAGTCACACCCTATGATCACAGCAGCACCATTCACAAGAGGGAAACACCCTAAATAAACGCCCAGCGACAGGAGAGTGGAAAATTCCAGACCCCCCCCCCCCCCGCCCCCTGAGGCTGGCTGCCAAGCCAGGGCAATGCCTCTGGATGGGACCAAGACCCAAAAGGTGGACTTGGACATGCAAGAAACACCCTCTTTGTCTGCTCTGGGGTTGCTCCCGGCCCTGAGCTCTGCCTCTCAGCATCCCCACGACTTAACTGAACCCAGCTCGAGTTGGGACTTCAAAATAAAGATCCCGTCCTAGAGACACGGACCAATCTGTGCGTTGCCACGGAGCCACGAAGCCACGGAGCCACGGAGCCACAGAGCCACGGAGCCACAGAGCCATAGGTGGGGGGAACGAGCTATGCAGGAAGGCACTTTTCCTGGACTCTGCTCGCTTCTGTCTCCTGCTGATGTGGTACAGAAATGTCAATGCACTGGCCATGACACAGGGGATGGAAAATCCGACAGCTGCCACAGAGCACGCCAAGGAGAGCTGTGTGGTCAGGGGGCAGGAGGTGTGTGTGGGGACAAGAGGAGCAGCTGTCCACCCCGCTCAGGCCCCAGAGAGCTGGACCCCTGCATCCCCTGCATCTCCTATGGAACCTGTTGGTGGCGTTGGGTGTTGAGCGACTGACCGACTCAGAGGTGGGGGCTGCCAGCCTCTCTCCACTCCCCACCTGCTCGGTCTTGCTCCAGGTCCTGGGGTTCCCACACAGGCTCGGCTCTGTCGAATTCCTAGGTCAGTCCAGCAGGCATGGGGGAGATGGGGGAGGGCGCAGGCTTTGCAAGCAGGGGTGCTGGGTTCAATCCCTGGCACTGGGAGGTCCCTAAACACCGCCAGAATTGGCCCCACAGTGGCGGGGGGGGGGACCTCAGAATGAAACGGGGCCCCATCACAGAGGTGGATGTGGTGGGAAGAGCCCACCCCCGGGAGAGGAGTGTTTGCATCTCCCTCCAGTCTGGCACCACACCTGGGCATGTGGGCACATGCAAACATAAGCAAATGGCCCGGTCATTTCCCTACCCCGCCCCCTGCCCCTGCTTCTTCCAGAGCCCACACAGAGGCTCTGGGCGCCCCCACTGCCGCTCCTGCTCTGGGGGGAACCGGCGGTCCGCGTCACCCACAGTCGCCCGTGACCACCTCGGACACTTGTCCATGGGCAGGCGTGCCTGGAAGCAGGATGGGCCAAGGGGCAACTGCAGCCACAGTGCAGGCTCCCATGGTGCTGGAAGGGCCAGTGCCGGGCAGCAGGGACGGACGGAGGGGGTGGCCAGGACGCAAGGCTGAAGTTCTTGCTCCCTGACTTTGCTGATCCGTCTGTCTCCCTCCAACACAGGAAATGGAAACGCAGAACCCACCCGAACTAACTGCAGGGGGACTTGGTCGCTCCCACACTGCCATGGACCGGGCTAGCAGGCTCCCCTGCAGTTAGCTAGTGCAGGCGCCTCCGAGGAAGACTTGGAAGCATCGTTAATAAGGGTGGAATTAAACTTTTATAAGCGGATTCAGGAATTCTACATCAGCAGCAAAAAAAATTTTTTTTCACCACAATACACAAAATAAGATGGAAAGAAACACATGAATGAATATTTAAAAACCTGGTTTATTCTGATTCGTGGGGGAGGGGGGACCCCAAGCTAGTTTATCTTCTCAGGGTTTGAAGTAAACCATGACTTTTTTTTTTCCCATAGTGAGAATCTAACCTTCAAAACCGAGGCTGGTTTGCAGGATTGGTGGAAAGGTCCTTCCTCTCCTCTGCTCCAGAAGGCAGGAGGGAGCACCCGGGTTCCGGAGAACCTTGGCTCTCAGCAGCTGAGCTCAGAGTCTCCGTCCCGGCACGACAGGGCATGGCACGGCCCAGCAGCTATCATGGGCCTTGGATCTGCCGCTTACAGGTATGCGAGAGGAGACGCGTTTTCCGAGACAGCTCTGTCTCATCCCCACAAGCACTTGCGCCCGTTTGGCCGGGACCCTGCGCCAAGCTGCAGAGGCCACAAAGAAAACACATACAAGGGTCACCTGGTCACCCCATCAACAATGCACCAAAGACTCGCAAAAGGAACTTCCGTGGCTCTCGAGCCCACGCTGGAGACACGCCCGCCTGACTGAAGGGAGAAGGAAACAGGTTCGACTGGAGGACATGGTTTCCCTCTGGAGAATGGACCAGAGACTCAGTGTTTGTTTCCCTTGAAGAAAACACTCGCGTTTCAAATAAAAAAGCAAAACCCACAGGACCACCCAATCCTCACCAACAGCCTGTGGGGCTGGGGGCACTGACTGAGCAGGATGCACCGCGCCCCCCCCCCCCCCCCCCGCAGATCCTCCACCCTGTGGGTGCCCCAGGACCAGGCCCTCCCTGTCTGAACTGATGCTGGGGACCAAAGTGCGCGCGCACACACACACACACACACACACACACACACACACACACATTACACCCTCACATACACACTCGCACTCACACACTCACACACCCTCACACACATACTCTTACACCCTCATACACGCTCTCACATGCACACCCTCATACACACTTACCGCTCATATCACTACACACTCACACCTCACACACACCACACCCTCACATGTTCACATACATTCACAAGCTCACACACTCTCACACACACTCATACATGCTCACACCCTCAATCTCACTCACACACTCACATACTAACACACTGACACACACAAACTTACACTCATGCATGGGAGACCTGGAACCCATTCCTGAAAGGACAGACAGACCCGCCTCACATGTCCTGAGGTGAGGGTGATCCTCGGAGGCCCAGATCCTGGTTGATCACCTGGGTTAGTCAGAGCTCTCCAGAGAGCCAGTGAGACGCAGAAAACAGGCTGGTCAGGGCCCGAGCGACAGCACATCGGGGAGGGTGCTTGCCCTACATGCAGCCAACCTGGATTCCATCCCGGCATCCCAGAGGGCCCCCAAGCACCACCAGGAGTGATCCCTGAGTGCAGAGCCAGAAGCAAGCCCAGAGCATCGCTGGGTCTAGCCCCCAAACAAAGCAAAACCACCAATCAACCAAAGGGAAAAAAACCAGCTGCTCACAACATAGTGACTTAGGAGATTCACATTATGGTCAACAGATGTAAATCAGTCATGTATAAGTAGCTGAAATTTGACACTGAAATATTGATAAATGTCCCTTTAATTCTGTACCTCTCAATCGCCACAATGATCCGATTCCATGCTAACGTCCCCTGCCAACAACGTCGTGTCCTGCCGTGGAGACCGAGAAGGACCAGGCTCCACAGTGGGCATGGTGGGGAGCAAGGGGAATCGGGCAGTGATGCTGCTTGGGCCCAAGGCAGAGTGGCAGGCCTGGGGCCAGGAGCACCAATGTCCCAGGAGAGGACCAGGCCAGGGGCAGGGGCCCCACGGGAAAGTTCCATCTCTCCACCAACCCCCCGAACCCCCACTGGCACTCCAGATGCTGGGACCCTTGGCGTCTGCACGAGCCCCTGAGTATTCCTACAGAAATGCCGTGTCCCTCGCTCCCAAGGGCCTTCGGAACGGTGCCAGGGAAGGCTATTGGGGTACGGGTGGGAGCCCCCATCTCCCCAGTCTCCTGCAGATCAAGTGAGCCTTACACATCCAAACTCCCGGGTATGGCTGGCCTGCTTCCTGGGTCTGTCTCATTCTCTTGTGGATCTCCACCAAGGAAAACTGGGGGAGAAGATCACCTGCCCACACCAAACCAATCTAGCCTGGTTTACTTGAAAAAAAAAAAAAAGAGCAACAACAATGTCTCGCACCCGGGCGAGGGCATGACCACACACAGGAGCGGCAGAGGCGGCGTGGAAAAGTACCGATCGTTGGTAATTGAATCCGGGGCTGCCACGGGACTTGGCAGTGGCCTGCTCGGCTGGGCCCCGGGAGGCGGCCAAGGTGCGGGGAGCCTCGCGGCTGGGCTATGCGGCCTCTGGCACACAGGAGGGTGGTAGCCTCTGCCCTGGTGAGCTGCCCTCTCACTGCACCTGATGGGCAGGAGTCAGGCCTCTCCCGTCATGCACAGCAAGTGCATCTCCCCGGAATCTCCCTCAGCCTGCAGTTCCCACTCCCCGCCACACACACCCCCACCGGGAGCACTGGGAGCACTGAGAGTTGGGCTGCCGAGCGCCGAGCGCTGAGCACCAACACAGGAACCCAGCACCACCATCAATGGGCCAGCCGCGCCGACACTCACCACAGCACGGGCAAAGCCGGGCACCTCCTCATTCTTGCACTCACCACTCATGTATTCACTCACTCATTCGCACACTCATTCATTCATTCACTCACTCATTCACACACCATTCACTATTCACTCATTCATTCATTCATTTCTTCACTTATTCACACGTTGACTTACCCCCTCATTCACTCACCTCTTCATTCTCTCCTCCACTCATTCATTCACTCTCCATTCACTCATCTACTCACCTAGTCATTCACTCATTAATTCACTCACTCATTTCATCCATTCATTTACTTTCTCACTCACTCACTCATTCATTCACTTGCCTGCTCATTCACTCATTTCACACTTTTTTTTTTTTTTGCTTTTTGGGTCACACCCAGTCAATGCCCCTGGTTCTACACTCAGGAATCACTCCTGGCGGTGCTTGGCGGACCATATGGGATGCTGGGAATCAAACCCGGGTCGACCGCGTGCAAGGCAAACACTCCACCCACTGTGTTATTGCTCCAGCCCCTCATTTCACTCATTAATTCACTCACTCCATCCACTCAGTCATTCCCTCATTCACTCCTTCTCCTAGCACTGGTCTCATGAGGACTCTCCACATTCGTGAACCAAGAGCAGCAGTGGCTGGTGGTCCTTGCCCTCTGAGACACGAATCAAGCTGAGGAGCAAGATAAGGAAACACAGTGGGGATGGGGGCAGGCAGGAGCATGCACTGCCCCCGCCTTGGTACCACCCAGGAGATTCCTCAACACACACACACACACACACACACACACACAGAAGGTCGGGGGTGTATCTGCTCTGGGGGTGGCAGAGCATTTGTCTTGTACACAGAGGGGCTGAGTTTGATCCCTGGGGCGTTCCACACAGTAACTGTGACCCCTGGCACCCCCTTGCCCTCAGCGCACTGCAACAACAGCTGAAGAGGAGCAGGGAATGCAGGAGAGGACGGTTATGGAGCCTGGCCCAGAGCAGAGCAGCAGCTGAGTGGCACACAGGCAGACGCAGTGGGATGGAGGGGTGATGGGGGGTCGAGCGGGGGGGTGCAGGAGCTGGAAGGAGGGTCAGGGCAGGGGTCCAGGGGGTCAAGGCTGCAGGCAGCAGAGTCTAGAAGCCCAGCCCGACTGGAGCAGGTGACATGGGGTGTGGGGGGGTGCACGCAAGGAGCCTTCATCTGTCACCCCGACCCAGCCAGGGCAGGTGGGCACACACGGGAAGCAGGACCCCCAGACACCCCACCCGGATCACCCCACCTGGGACATGGGGCAGCAGCACGTCACGGGGACTCTGTGTGGGAAGGGGTGGCAGGAGAGACCTGAGGCCCTCGGGGTGCCAAGGCAACAGACACCAGGACACAGATGCACACAGCAGAGAGGAGAGGCCGTCACTGGGGAGACACAGGGCCAGGAGCGGGGGAGGGCTCCCTGGGGTGCAGAGAGCTGCCAGGCAGGGGAGGGCACCCCCAGAGAAACCGGATGTCTAACTGGGGCACAGAGAAGTCTGTCCCTGGGGATGGAGGAGCTGGGGGTGACGAAGGGCACTGGGGCAGGGGGTGGGACGTTCCACATCTGGTGATGGCTCGGGGCGGAGCGGGAGGAGACCGGGCTGGGGGGCCAGGCGGGGAAGCGGCCTCTGGACACAGAGCCTGGGCCGAGACTTTGAGGAAGGAAGTCTCCGGGGAGCAGAGCCGCAGACCTGCTCGGCCTGACCGACGCAAACGGCCCAATAGGCATCTTCCTGGTTCCCTGCACAGAAGCCAAAGCATGCACTAACCACATCCGCCCTCGACACGCGCCAGGCTGACACAGCCGGAGGGAAACGGGCCTCCCGTCCACGGGCAGCAGCTGCACGCACAGAAGGCTGGACGCCCCGGGCCCCACAGAGGTGTGGCCGCCCCTCATCCTCCACCCCCGGGGCGGGGTGTGGGGGGGGTGGACAGAGGTCACAGAACTTGACCCAGGGCCAAAGTCAAAGGCCCTTTGTTCCTGAGCTACTGGCAGGCCAGGCCCAGACAGGCCCAGAGGGAAAGCCAAGGCGCCCTAAGTGCAGAGGGGCACGCAGCCCTGCAGGAGGGGCACAGCGAGCCCCGCCCCCCACCCACGTCACACCATCCCTCTCCGCATCTGGCCCCGCAGAAGCATGGCAGCCCCGTGCCTCAGAGAACGTTGTGAGCAGTACCAGATACGGACGCAACCGCGCCAACAGAAGATCATCCCACTTCTCTGAGGGGAGGGGTGTGGAGGGAAGGTGCGAGTAAGGGTGCGGAATGCGGGCGAGTGTCACGGGTGTATGTGTGGGTGTGGAGCACGCTCTGTGTGTGGGAATGGGAATGTGTGTGTGTGCGTGCGTGCGTGCGTGTGTGTGTGTGTGTGTGTGGTGGGCCTGGTCTATATGTGTGTTTATGGGTGAATGTCTGTGTGTGTTCATGTGTGTATGAATGTCTGTGTGTATAAATGTCTGTGTGTACATATGTGAACACGTGTGTGAATATCTGTGTGTACATATGTGAACACGTGTGTGAATGTCTGTGTGTTTGTGTGTGTGTGTATGTGTGAATGTCTGTGTTTGTGTGTGTGAGTGTGCACGTGTGTGTGTGTGAGGGGGGTGAGGGGAAGAGGGAGAGAGGAAGAGGGGAGGTGGGAGAGGGAGAGAGACGCTCCGCTTCCCCCCTTCGCAGAGGGCGTTCCCAGGACTTGCCGCAGCTTGCCGTCGGGTGGCCATTCACACACGGGCACCGCGTCCCCTGCCACCCCTGTTATTATGTGGCAAAGCTGGTGGATGCAGCACCTCAGTCAGCACTGGGCGGCCTGGGCCGGCTGTGTAATTAGCTCATTACCCACACACGCTGAAAATCAAGCCGAACCAGGGCCAGGCCGGCTCCCCTCCTCCAGGCCTCCCGCGGGGACTGGTCAGACTCCCGCTCCCCGCCTGGCTCCGGGGATGCGTGGGACCCGCAGGAACAGGACCCACAACACACTGTCCCTCGAGTCCCCAGGGGGCCAGGGAGCCCCGACACCCCCGAATCCAAGCGCTGACCCAGCCGGCCCACCATGGCCGAGAAGGGCCCCCAGGCCCCTGGAGCAATGTTTGGGAGCCTGCAGCCCCACCTCAAAAGCGAGAGTGTGGGGCAGGGGCTGTGGGACAGGGTGGACACTCTCAGTCCCTCGAGCCCCATCCCCCACTCTCTGCGCGAGGCAGGGGAAGGAGGGAGAAGCAGCGAGCACTGGATCAGACCGAAAGGCGGCAGGGTCAGTCCCACAGGCGGCGTTTCCCGACCACTTGGGAAAGACAACATTCCCCAAACACACACACACACACACACACACACACACACACACACACACACACAGACACACACAGTGCCCAAGACCAGCCCTTGGGGCCTCACCTTCCACCCGAAGGATCCACCTGCCTGTGCGGTCAGCGCGAGGCAAACAGAACAGGGGATGGGCAGGTGGGCGACCACGGCTCTCTGGGTCAGGGTCCTGGCAGCGAGGGGCCACCACCCCACTTCTGTTCCATGCCTGGGGCTACAGCGTGGCTTTCTTCGCCACGGCAGAATATTTTTTTTAAGAAACGTTCTAGCCGATCTTCCTGTCTGGGAAGGAAACGCTCGCTCACTCACTCCTGGAAGTCTCCACTGGCGGCCCCACCCAGCCACGCGCCACGGAGTCACCACAGCACCTGCCGCTTCCAGACCCCTAGAGAGAGAACCCCGAGATGCCGAAAAACCCTTTTGTTCCAATGTTTGTTATTCTCTTCCCCACTGTAACCTAGAAATAGTGTGGTGTGTGTGTAACTGTGAGTGAGTGTGTGTGTGTGTGGTGTGTGGTGTGTGGTGTGTATGATGTGTGTATGTGCCGTGTGTGTGGTGTGTGTGTGGTGTTTGTATGTGTGTGGTATGTGGTGTGTGTATCTGTGGTGTGTGTGGTGTGCGTGTGTGTGGTGTGTGAGGGTGTGTGGGGTGTGTGTGGGGTGTGTGTGGAGTGAGTGTGTGTGGGGTATGTGTGGGGTGTGTGTGGGGTGTATGTATGGTGTGTGTGTGGTGTGTGTGTGCTGTGTGGGGTGGTGTGTGCTATGTGTGTGTGGTGTGTGAGTGTGCTGCCTGTGTGTGAGTGTGGTGTGTGTGTATGTGTGTGTGTGTGTGTGTGTGTGTGTGTGTGTGTGTTTGCTCTCCTTTCAGCTCTGGCTGAATCACTTTCTGGCTCCATTCAGAACTCAGGGGCCCGGGAGGAGCTAAGTGGGGGCCGCCTGAGGAGAAGCCACAGGCTGATTCAGAGGAAAGTCTGGGGTGCGGCCGCGGCTCCCGCCTTCCCGTTTCTCCTAGTAACCTGGAAAACATTCCGGGGAGCGCTGGGGTCCCGTCTGGGAGCCCGCGTTGCCCTGCGCCTCCCACGCTCAGCTTGGCCGTGGCCTGCCCATTTTCCGAAGAAAGGGCGAAATGGCTTTTTTTGAAAGGGCTCCTGTGAGCTCCCAAGTGCCAGGCTGGAGGAGGCGCCCGGTCGACAGCATGTTTCCTGCCCGGGGCCTGACGAAGACTGAGCCGCCACCTGGGCGGGTGCACGAACAGGGTCAGGGCCTTTCCCTCTGAGAGTCAAAGGGCAGCTCCTCCTCAGCAAGGCAGGGCCCAGGGGAGATGAGCAGCCGTGGATGCTGCCTTCTCCACATCAGTGACAGACAGCGGGCCAGTGGTCCATGCCCCCAGCCCTGCCCACCATCTCGGACCCTGATGTCACAGAGAGAAGGACTCACATGTTCTCCTCAGCTGGCGTTTGACTTGTTAGCGCTGTCTGTCTGTCTGTCTGTCTGTCTGGGCTCAGGGCCCTGTCCAGTGTGCTACTCCTGGCTCAGTGTTCAGGGGTCCATGTGGTGCGAAAGACCCCTCTTCCCTGCCTTCTCCTGCACCACTGCCACTGCCGTGCCAGTGCCTGGGGGCTGCACATGCACCTAGCCTCACACACCTGGTCACACACACCCGGTCACACACACACACCTGGTCATACACACCCGGTCACACATACCTGTTTGCATACACACCTGGCCATACACATCTGGTCACACACACACCTGTTCATACATACCCAGTAACACACACCTGATCACACACACACCTGGTCACACACACCTGGTCACACACATCTGATCGCACACACACCTAGTCATATACATAGCTGCTCACACCCACACCTGGTCATACACATAGCTGCTCACACCCACACCTGGTCATACACATAGCTGCTCACACCCACACCTGGTCATACACATAGCTGCTCACACCCACACCTGGTCATACACATAGCTGCTCACACCAACACCTGGTTTCACATACACATCAGGTAGTACACACACCTGGTCTCATACCCACATCTGGTCAGACCCACACCTGTTTGCACCCACACCTGGTCTCACACACATCTGGTCATACACACCTGGTTTCTGGCTGGTGCTCAGTCCCTGTGGGCCTGTCCTCACTCTGCTGGGGAGAATCAGGGGGCCCGGGGCTGGGATCCTCAGTGGGGCCTGCACCGACCTGGCGCCCCCGACTCACACATCCACTTGTCTAGACCAGGAAAGCAGCTCGCCATTCTGGAGCAGGGAGCCAGGTCAGGATTGACCCTCCCTGTCTCCTGGAGAAACCGAGGCCCCCCCACCAAGGTAAACTCCGGCTCCAAGGCACACAGCTAAGCTGGCCCTCAGCCCCAGCAGCTGCCTTCTGGACACCCTCGATGTCCTCGAGACCAACAGAGACCTCCAGTCTGTACCCCTCTGACCTGGAAGGACTCTCCAGCACACCCCAGCCCCAGACCCCAGCCCCAGACCCCCGCGGCAGCTCTAGGACCCTGGGCAGAGTGTGGACGCAATAGGGATGTAGCTGGGCAAGGAGCCAGCCTCCCAGACGGAAGGGTTCATGGAGCTGCCCAGAGCTGCCCACCACCACGGGCTAGTCCGAATCTGTCCCTCAGGAAGGCCCAGCATGGCCACCATGGAGCCTCGGGTCACCCGTGGGGACTGTGCAGCCCCACCCAACGTCTGGGCAGCGGAGGCCTGAGTCACCCCCCACACCCTTCCTCTCCCGGCCACTCACGCTCTTCAGACCCTTCAACCAGCAGCCAAGACGGGAAAAGCAGGCCGTGTCCTACCCACTTTGGCAAAACGCTGATCTGTCGCTTCTATTAATACCTGCCAACGCTCAGCAAACGCACGGGCGCTCCGCGGGAGGCTCCATGAAAGGTGAAATCCAGACCAAACGTCTCGTCTGAAATGACATCTGCTCTCTGCCCGCACGCTCAGTGGGGCGGGCCCATCCGACCTGTGCTCCCTGCAGACAAAAACCACAGAGAAGCTCCAAACCCAATGGAGATCTGTTTGCTTTTGCTTTTTGGAGGGGAGGTGGGGGTGGGCACATCGAGTGATGCTTGGGGGCTGCTCCCAGCGCAGCGCTGGGGGTGAGGGTCACTCCTGGCAGGCTCAGGGATGGAGCCCGTCTCCTGCTCGCAAAGCATGTGCTCCAGCCCTTGAGCCCTCTCGGCCCTCCGTGCCCACCCATCCTGGCCCAGCCTTGGCAGGAGCATGTGGACCTTCTCCCCACAAATTCTTCTGCCCCCATACTCAAGCCCTGTCTCGGTCATTTCATTTCTGTTTGTTTACACCCAGAGGAGCTCAGTGCCCACTCCTGTCCCAAGGCTTGGCAGGCCATGTGGTGCCAGGGATCGAACCCAGCATGTAAAGCCTGGCTCTACCCCTCTGAGCTTTCTCCTCAGTCCTCTATCTTTTTTTTAATTTTAATTTTTATTTTGCTTTTGGGGTCACACCCTACGATGCTCAAGGGTTACTCCTGGCTCTGCACTCAGGAATCACTCCTGGCAGTGCTCGGGGAACCATATGGGATGCTGGGAATTGAACCCGGGTCAGCCGCATGCAAGGCAAACACCCTAACCGTTGTACACTCTGGCCCCTCTCTATCATTTTAAAGAGCTAACTTTTTGGAATTGATTCCACTGGCCTGGGAAACAAAAAATTAAAACTTAAAAAAAAAAAGTGGAGTGACAGTACAGTGGGCAGAGCACTTGCCCTGCACACAGACAACCTGGATTCGATCCTTAGCAGCACATATGGTCCCTAAGCCCTGCCAAGTGTGATCCCTAAGTGCAGAGCCAGAGTCCGTCCTGAGTGCCGCCAGGGGGTACAAACAAACAACTAAAAAACAAATTAAGGGACTGGAGCGATAGCACAGCAGGTAGAACATTTTGCCTTGCACACGGCCGACCCGGGTTCGATTTCCAGCATCCCATATGGTCCCCGGAGCACCTCCAGGAGTAATTCCTGAGTGCAGAGCCAGGAGTAACCCCTGTGCATCGCCGGGTATAACCCAAAAAGGAAAAAAAAAACAAATGAAATCAAATAAAAAATATTAAAACATAGGGCACCAGCAAACAAAAGAGCTTCTGCAAAATAAGCAAACCATCAACACAAAAACACAACGGACTGAACAGCAGAGGGAACTGAGTCAGAAACCCAATGAGGGCGCAATAGCCAACATATATAAAGAACTCATACAACCCACAGCAATAAAACCCAGGTTGAAAGAAGCAGAAGAGACAGGAAGTGACCCAGGGTGGGGGGCCTGGAGCACTGTGGTGGGCAGGAGGTGACTCTGTACACCACGACCAGAAATGTCCCCACCATGTAAACACACTATTCAACTACAATAAACTTTTTAAATGAAAATGAATTTTAAGTAGAAATGATTTTTTTGTTAAGAATGTGTGAAGTTAATGGGAACAAAATGGAAAAGGAAAAAGATCTGAACAGGTATTTCTCCCACTATGACTTACAGAAGGCCCACGGGCACAGGAAAAGGTGTTTGACACTGCTCTTAAGGAAATGCAAATCGGAGTCAGGATAAGGTCCCCACACCCATAAGCACAGTTCCAAAGCCATAAGTGATCCCTGAGCACAAAGCCAGGAGCAAGTCCTCAGCACCTCCGGGTGTGGCCCCAAAACAAAACAAGACAGGTGCTAAAGCATGGCTGCAAGCAGTGCAGAGAAGAGGCTCGGAACAACAGCCACAATCTCTGAACAGAAAAAATGAGGTGCCCCATATTGCAAAGAATTAAAACGAGAACTGCCATCGGATCCAACAATTGCCCTTCTGAGTGTGTGCCCCCTCCCCAATGCCAGAACTCTAACTCAAGAAGACGAATGTACCCTTTGGTACAGTGCGGTATCAGCCACAATGACCCAGCTATGGACACTCGCTACATGTCCCTGGCTGGTGTCTGGGGGGGAAAAGAATGCAGTGGAATACCACACATCCGTGTAAAAGATGGAACCTTGTCAGCTGCAACATCAGGGACAGATTATGAGGGTATTAGGGTAAGCAAAATAAATCAGAAAAAATATATCGTATGATTTCACTCATGTGGAAGATAAACAAAATGAAACAAATTCTCAGCATGAAAAATAGGAGGAAAGGTTCTGGAATGGAACGGAATGGAGAAATTCAGACTGAGAGCTGGTCACCAGTCTGAGCACACACTTCAGTCGCAGGAGGCCTAGGTTCAATCTCAAGCACCACTCACACAGTCCCCAAACACACTCAGGAACCAGCACCCAGCCCCGAGTCAGGCGCAGCCCCTGGGTGCCACTGGGCATGGCCCCAAACCAAAAAGGAAACAGACACTCGAGGTCTTCAACTATGTGCCAGAAACTGGCTTCCGGGGGTGATCGTGTTCCCAGTATGCAGATGCCAAGTTATAATGTGGTACACCTGGCATGGGCATAATATCATCCTCCGTGGTTTTCATCCCCCAGCCCACAGAAGGAGCCTCAGACAAGGCAGAGGCAAAGGACTGAACGTCACAATTATAAACCAATGCAGGGGCAACGGGCAGCGGGGGACCCAGGAAAATTAAATATTTACAGAACGAACGGGGAGCTCCAACAAAAACTCCCAGTTCCGAAAAGCACGGTCCAGAGAGACTTTGGAAGGAACTGCAATTTGGAGACGAAAAAGCAACACGCATTTCCAGGGACACTGATAGTGGGTTCCGCGTCCAGTTCATTGGGGGGGAGGGACTGGTCTTGCCTGTCATCGAGGGCCCATGACACCTATGAGCACATGGGAAGGCGTAAGCTTTCAAACCGGGGAGACGGTGGGCGTGTTCTCTTGTCAGTAGGATTTCAAAACCTGAGACCAACCCTTTCAGCGCCTGGGAGAAAGGAGCTGTCATCACTGAACTTGCTGAAGTTTGAGCTGAACTCGGCCCTCCAGCGAGATCTGAACACGTCGGCCAGGCACGGGTGAACCCAGTCCCTTAGCAAGGGCTGGAGACTTCAGGAGCAAATCAAAGAAGAGGTCAAAGGCCAGTGAAGAGGTTTTGTTTCAAATTCTAATCTGCACAGAAGATCGATTGGTTTCCATGCTTGGTCTAAAGCATTCCAAAACCAGAGTGAAAGTGTCTGAGACTTCCAGGAAGTGGGGGGCCCACGGGGCAGCATTCTTGCAAATTAACTCATAAAAAGTCTGTGAAATGCAAGACATGTGCACAGAACAATTCATTCCCCACCCACCAAGAGGTAAGGAGGCGGAACAGCAAAGACACAGGACCCAGCACTCTGGCCCGGGCCCTGGGCTGACTGCTCTTCCCAGCTGGAAAGAAGGAAGGAAGAAGGAAGTTTTGGGACCTCCAATGCTTCCAGATACACATTTTGGACAGAGGCGTTATTCCAAGCAGCCACCACAACGAACTCCAAGTGCACCCAAGTCTCACATGAAGACATGAGCCAGGCAGAGCCCACAGAGGAGGGGGGTGACTGCACATCCTGCCACACGCTGCAGCCCCCCGCAGGAAACTTTCCAACAAGTCAGACACTCCAGGGCTCGGGTTCTGGACATTCTCCCACATGCCTGCATGCCCAGCCCCCAACGACCAGTAAAAGGTACCGAGGCTCAGATATACCGCAGGAGAAGAGGAGGCAGGGGGCCAGCCACAGCCATCGCCACCCCACGCAGCCCGGTGGGGGGCATGCAAATAACCACTCCTGGAAGTACTGTCAGGCCGGGGAGGTGGGAGAGAGGTGGGGATGCAGAGGGGCACACTAGGGGGGCTTCTAGCATGGCTTTCTGTGGGGGACTGATCCAGAAACAGCACGGACAAACGGCAACAGACATGCCACCATCGGCACTCAGCACAGAGCCAAGAAACGCCACGGCCAACAAAACGGGAAGAAGGGGAAGGGGAACGAGGGCAGCTTTGCAGGGAGGACCTCAAGTCGCCCAGTGCCCAGCTCTGCTCTGCCCACCCGCCTGTCCCTGGCACCTGGTGGGGAGCTGGCATCACTGCCAAGACCCAAGCCCGCTGGGTACACAGTACGAGCCACCTTCATGCGGGGAAGTACCTCTAAGACCTGATGCAGAGAAGCACATGGAGTCCCGGGGACTCGGCGTTCCACACACTGAGGTGCAACATCAGGAGTGCGGGAAGCAGTTTCCACTCCCCTGAACTCCGGGTGCCCACTCTTGGCCGTCAGCCCCTGTCCTGGGGTCAGGTCTCAGGGCGGAGGAAGCCCCCTCGAGGATGGGGCTGGAGAGGGACATCCTCACTCGGTCAAAGGAAGTGGCCGGGGGCCAAACCCCGAGAGAGCGGAGGGGCAGACCAGGGTTCCAGGCGGTGCAGCCTGAGCGTCCAGCAGGCTCGCCTGCCCCTCCCCTGCACCACATGGAGAGAAAGGAAACGCTTCAGAACTCACTTAAAACTTCAAAGGCGGGCAAGAGACCGTGGGCCTGAGACTGCTGCGTGGTTGACCCTTAAGCCCCAGCACAAACAGCCACGCTAAGTGTTGTGTTTACTTTCCGAAAGGACTTCGAGGAGCTGCCCCTAAGTGTGTGAGCAAGCAGGCAGGTGTGTGGGCGAGTGGGCGTGAAGGCATGTGTGCATGCAGGCGTTTGCGTGCGGGCATGCAAGCCGACAGCCTTCCCTGACGGACTCAGTAAACTCCACTTCCTAGCAAATGGCCGGGACTCACCTCAGAGGCTTCTGGGGCATGGGACTCACGGGGGGTGGGCTTCTCCCCCAAAGGCCCAGTCCCATGACCCCCACCCCTGCACCCATGGGCGTGCCCCCGTTTCCCTCAAAGCATGGCAGCTGGGGCTCCTTCTCTCTCTGGGCACATTTGCAAACTTCCGTGGTGGGTGTGTGTGTTTTGGGGGCCCGAGGGGGAAGGGGAACTCAATGTCGTGAAAGGATCCCGGCCCACTCAACACAACTGCCCTGTCCCCATTGCCCCCAGGATGGGGTGGTCCCTGGGATACGTGCAGGGCTTCACCACGCCCCTCCAGATGCCCACGTCTACACAGCCCCCTCTACACAGGCTGAGACACTGGGATCCGCCAACTCGGCCAGCAGGACCACCACGCGTCCTGGCTAGGAGGAAGCGGCCGGACACAGCCTGGGTGTTTTCGTCAGCTGAAGTGCGAAGGAACTGCATTCCCGCTGTGCACAGCATCTCCTCAGATGAAGGGAGATCCCTCTGCGGCTTCCCAACATCCAAGAAGCTCATCCCCGAGAATAGCTCTCACTCGGGCTCCGGCAGAGTCCACTCCCACTGCCCTCCCACGCCACACGCCCGCCACGCGGCAGAGATTTTCTGTAGGAAGGTCTGTATCCGCCCCGTGAGTTTTCCTTGCTTTCAAAAAGCTCGAGAAACCAACGGCCTCTTTCCACCAAGCAAACAGGGTGAACTCTAACCGGTCCCAAGGCCATCGTCTGCCACAGTGTGGACAGGAGCCCATGCAGGCCCTGCTCTGTGCCACAAGCGAGATCCCAGTGGTCACTGGCTCAGCTCACCCAAGACAAGTCACTTGCACCAAGACTGAGATGACGCAGCTGGAGAAGAACCTTCCCAAGCGCAGGGCGTCATACAGCAGACTGCTTCATACAGCAGACTGCTCATCGCTTAACCCAGGGTCAGTAACAGGCCCTGACTTCAGGCTGAATCTTTACGATTGAACAGTTTGGATTTGTTTTGTGCTCAGGGCTGACTCCTGGCTCTGTGCTCAGGGATCACTCCTGGCCGAGCATGGGGGAACGGGAGCCTACCCAGAGCCAGGGTCAAATGTGGGTCGAATGCATGCCAGGCAAGTGCCCCACCTGCTGCCCCATATCCCTGGCCTCCCGTGGAGCCCTGTCCACAGCACTCAGAGGAAGCTTTCCGCGGGAACCCCAGCAACGGGGCACGTGTCGCAGAGGAAACTGCTTCTCGGGCCCAGCCCTCTGTTTGCTTGTGAATTCAGGCTCCTTATATAAGATCTGTTCACGTAATTATTCCAAGATGCAAAAAAAAATTTTTTTTTTCTGAAGCACTCACTATGCCAGGATCTGGACAAAGAAGCACCCTCAATTATCTCTTTCCACCCTCACCAGGAATACAGGTCCAATGGGTGCCATGGGGCCCACGATACTCTGATATGGGAGCAGGAATGGTGGGGGGGGGGTGGGGGTCGTCCCGTGCTGGGGAGGGCGTGTGGTGCTCCTGAGGCTGCCACATTCGGCCCCTGTGTCACGCCCACGTCGCTGCAGACGGATCATTAGCCTGTCTCCCCGCCCCGGCCTCCGCACACGCCCCTGCAGCCAGACCAGCCCCCCACGACAACAACACACCGTGAAGCAACTAAGCAAACAGGCCCCAAGGAGAGCGGTCCACGGGGGCTTGTACCAGACCACTGGGCTTGCGGGCACCCCCCCCCCAATGCAGCCCCTAGAAACTGCCACCCCTCTCCCTACACTGGGTGCATGCAAACCCCCTTTCCACGCCCAGGCCCGCCAGCTGCCTCCTGTATCTCAAACTTCAAAGACATCCCTTCCTCCCTCCCCTCACCTCCAGGTGGATCCCCGCCACCATGCGACTCCCACATCCCACGAGCAGGGATTCTTCCCGCCACGGGATGGCTGTTGCCTGGACCCCCAGACAGCCTGCACTCTCCCAGCCTCTGGCGGCCAGAACATGGGCCGGGGCTGGAGCCCCTCTGGGCACTGAGAAGGGACCAATTAATTCCTGGATGGGGAAACAGCAGCCCCAAGCAGTAACCTCGGGCCCCAGGGTGCGTGCAGGGAAGGCACTCGAGAGCATCAATTGTAGAGAGTTCCCTGTTCCCGAAGGTCTGAGGATGCAGGGGGAAGGAATGGGGAGAGGAAAGAGAATTCTGCTCAGGTTTCTGGAAGCACGGAGGGAGGAGCCGGCAAGTATAAAGCACTGCCCGGAGCAGAGACGGGAGGTCAGGCACGGGCTTCTGGGGCCAGTGCTGTCCCTGGTGGGGAGGAGATTTAATTAAGGGGCACTGGCTTCCTGAGTGTCCGGGGCACCCTGGGCATTCTGCAAGAGCGGGTGCAGGGGGAGGCGCCCCCACCTGCGAGAGGCGGGTTCTCAGGCCCGGCACCCACAGCTGTGGCCACACCAGGTGCCTCCTGGCCAGTGGGGCTGAGCGATCAGGGGCCGCAGCCAGAGCCTCGTGGATGCGGACATGGGAAGGTCCTGAGCATCAGTCACAGAGACGCAGCTTCCTGCAGCTGCTGGCGAGGAGCCGAGTGGAGAGGTTGGAGTTTTTTTAATCAGAGAATAAAGCACCTCACCGAGGGTGCCGGCAGGGGGGAGGGCTGGCTTGTAGGCAGCCCTCCTGGGGCGGCCCATGGGCACCGCATGGTCCCCGAGCATGACAGCCCTGGAGCAGCCCTGCTGGTCCCCAGCCCTGCGTCCTCGGGGGGGCGCTGAGGTGGGCCTGATGGGCCTGGAATCAGGAGGAGGTGTCCCCATCCTCCCAAGCTTGGGAGACGCCCCCAAAGACGCCCTCAGTGAAAGAGTAATTTGAGCAAGAAAATGGCACAGACCCCCCCATTCTTCCCAGCCCCTGCCTCTCGGCAGGAAGTTTGGGGCTCCGCAGAGCCCCCAGAAACTGCCCCCACCCAACCTCCTGTGGCTGCACCCAGAAGCAGGGCCACACGGGACCCAGGCACCCCCTGCCTCACACCACACACACTCCCAGGCCGGGTCTGGACCCCAGCTCTGCCCCAGCCAGGCGTGACCTCTGGCCCTGCCACCCAGCGGCTCAAGGCCCCTAGGACCTCCCGCTGTGTTTGACTTGAAGAAGGGGAGAGAGCTGGGATGCAGGGCGAGACCCGCAAATGAAGTTTCGGGTGCATTAAGAGCTCCAGCGCAGGGCACACTGGGCCGGAACTGAGTGTTAGAAGTAGAGAAGGGGTATTCCTGATAACCTTCCAATATTGGTACCGCAGACCACAGTGCTCAAAAGGAGAGACAGAGACAGAGACGGAGACAGAAGAAAGCCGCCTGCCATAGAGGCAAGCAGGGGATGGAGGACGGGGGGTGATGGGAGGGAACCTGGGGACACTGGTGCTGGAAAATGTGCACTGGTGGAGGGATGGGGGTTGGAACACTGTATGACTAAAACCCAAGCACGAAAGGTTTGTAAGGGTCTATCCTACAGTGATTCAGTAAAAAAGATTTTTTTAAAAAAAGAACTCCAGCACAGGACCAGGCTTAATGCAATGGCGAAAGACCAATGTGGCAGCCACATTCTCTCTGGAACTTGGACATCAGGGAAGGTCTGGGGGGCCCCTGGGAAGCACATGCCTGGCTTGGCAAGGCTTCCGAGGACCTCAAAGAGCAGCAGTAATAGTAAACAGGAGTAACACTCGTAGCCTGGATCCGGAGCGGCAGGAAGAGGATTTGTCTTGTTTATTTCTTTTTGGATCACACCCAGGGATGCTCAGGGCTTCCTCCTGGCTCTGCTTTCAGGGATCACTCCTGGGGGTGCTTGGGGGACCCTATGGGGTGCCGGGGATCAAACTCAGGTCGGCTGCGTGCAAGGCAAGCGCCCACCCTGCTGTGCCCTCAAGCAGGCTCCTCGGAAGAGGATCTCTCCACCCTGCAGACAGACACTGCCACCACGCACCCTGTCATATCAGTAAAGTCCTGGAGTGAATCCATCAGCCCCCAAGATGCAGCTATGAGTTACAGCCCCACGGCAGCTCTGGGCTGGAGCGGGACCCCAGCCTGCCCTCCTGGTGAGCCGGCCCCACCCCTCCTGACCACAGCACAGCCTGACAGCAATGCTCTGCCCACAGAGTCCCAGCCCCAGCCCCTCAGCCCAGACCCCAGGGTCAGCTTCCCACGTTCTGGTGTTGCCATGTTTCCCTCACCTGAGGACCCTAAGGGCAACCCAGATGCCCAACAGCTCATCTGCATCAGCCAACTGCATCACCACGTGCAGATGTTTTAATCGCCTGCATTCCCTCTTCCAGATGTTTGGGCAGTCTGTGCCCACCCCTCCCAGGTGACATACCCCTCACATGCCTACATTCCAGATGTTCTAATGGCTGGTGGAATGACCTCCCAGATGTCAGAACAGCCTGGCATCACCCACACAGACTAATCGATCGTCATCACCAGCACAAAAAAGATTTACTTTTTCTTTTTGGGGGGGAGGGGCACCACACAGTGCTCAGGGCTTACTCCTGGCTCTGAGCTCAACATTCACTCCTGATGGGGTTGTTCAAGAAACCCTTTGCGGTGTCTGGGATCGAACCCGGGTCAGTTGCACACAAGGCAAGCACCCTACCTGCGAAAATCATAAATGTTTCTGCCTCAAGCCTCTGAACATCCTTGCAACGCCCCTGCAGCCACCGCTCCCTCATGTACTCCCACACCAAATGTCCCCTCCCCCACTGTCTGCCAGCTGGGCCAGTGCCCAGGACAGTGTCCATGGCCTAGGGCTCTTCCTGCTGCCCTACCTCTCCGGGGCCTTCCTCAAAGCCCCCATGCTGAGAGTCCACAGGGCCCTGCCTGGGGGCCAGATCCAGGCCCTCCCCCTGAGTTTCCGGGTACAGAAGGAAACTCTGAACCATCCCTGGGCTGCAAACACAAGGGTTGTAGATGTTGGAGAAACGTGGACTTCCGGTTCCCATCCTGCACCCTGGCATGCCACCAACTGGCCTTCATAGCCTCTGCCCCCCAAACCCCCCACGGCCCAGCTCCCTCCCAGCCCACCTGAGCAGCTCAGGCAGCACTCAACGGGAGAGTGGCTGCAGGGATCATTTGACTGTCCCCCATTTGAGCCCTGACAGGGCCCAACAGTGGATGCCCCTGAGAGCCACCACCCCAGAGGCTCCCCCAGACTGCTGAGTCCCGACAGGTCCCTGTGAGTTGCACAAATGCATTTTCGATGGAACCATCCCATGGGGTCCTGGGCCAGGAAAGCCCAGGGTGAGGCTCCGGGTGACCGCCCTTGAGGTCCCCACCCAGCGCCTGGCCCGGGAAGGATGGCCTGACAAATTCAGCCAACTCAGGCGTTTGGTTTTTCTTTAAAAAAAAAAAAAATTTAAGTCATCATCCTGAAAAACGAATATTTTATTCATGCCAGTATAAGTAGTGACAGAAAAATATTCTCTACTCAAAATGGAAAGGGAAAAAAAGCGGTCAGCATGAATTTCCAACGGCATCTGGAAAGCTGGCAAGAGAAGAGAACGGGGCTCGGAGACAGCTGGCCTTCCTCTGGAAAATTCCTGAGCACTCAGGATCCCCGTCCAGTCGGGGGGTGGGGCTGGGGGCACCCCTCCTACTTGTCCCCAGGGTCCCCGGACAGACACTGTGTTAAAGGAGTTGCTGCCCTCTGCGCCTTCAGCAATGGGAGCGGAAGGGAGGGAGAGAGAGGGAGGGAGAGGGAGAGAGGGTGTGTGTGTGTGTGTGTGTGTGTGTATGTGTATGTGTGTGTGTGTGTGTGAGAGAGAGAGAGAGAGAGAGGGAGAGAGAGAGGGAAAGAGAGTGTGAGAGATAGAGAAAGAGAGAGGGAGAGAGTGTGTGTGTGAGAGAGAAAGAGAGAGGGAGGGAGAGAGGGGGAAGGATGGGCGGGACCCTCTCTCTGTAGTGCAGACCTGGACGTTCATGCTCCAAACTCACTTGATTGATGAGGGTTCCCTCGAGACAGCCTTCCAGAGTCAGGAGAACACTCTGGGAGGTGGGCAGAGCTGGAATTGTAGTTTGGGGATTTTTTTGGGGGGTGTCACACTCAGCAAGGCTCAGGGGTCACTCCTGGCATGCACTCAGGAATCCCTCCTGGCAGGCTGGGGGGGCCATATGGGGTGCCGGGAATCAAATCCAGGTGGGCCACATGCAAGGCCAACACCCTCCCCAGTTTCTTATCGTCTCGGCACCTGGACTTGGAGTTTTGACCAGGACCAAAGGGTTCCCGACCACGTGACCTTAGGTCTCTTGACCCTCTGGGCACCCTTTCCCTCCCCAAGGTGCTGGAGGGGTTTGGCTCCTAAGGGAGAGAGCAGGGGCTCTTCCGGGGGTCAGGGCAAGTGTCCCCCCGGGTCCCTGCTGTGCCCAGCCAAGGGGCTGTTCCTGTCCTGAAGCAGCCACGTGGCCCACCCAGCACAATGGGCCCCCTCACTGGCAGGTGCTGTCCGGCAGACGTGGGGGCTTGGGACTCTGGGTATCTCCTGCACTGGGAACTGGACTCAGGTGGAGACAGCGACATCCTGCTCCTTCAGACTCTCAGCGCAAACCACCATCCGCTGACGAGGACATCGGCCTTGAGGACTGGTGGGCAGCCGGCCCCGGGCAGTGCTCTCTGTGCAGAATGCCAGGGCCGGGCGGACACTCACACCCATGACCCAAAGGGACCCCATTCAGGATGGGCACCTCCTGAGTCCATGTCACTGTGCATTTTCAGCCTCGTCCCCGCAGAAGGAAACAGAGCCAGACGGATCATTGCTGAGAAGGGCAGGAGGGTCAGAAGTTTCCTCATAAATAAAACTTTCAAACTCATGGTCATTAACACTCGGCGGCCAGTGCAGGGCCGGAGCCAGCCGGGAAAGGGCACGTTACTAAAAGCGGCCTCGGGCCTCCAGGAGGCTCTGGCAAACGGGCCCCTCTGGAGGAGAGGAAGCCAGAGGCAGCAACTGTGCCAATGTGCCAGAGCGCCGTAACTAGGTCACGTTCCCGCCCGGACCTGGAAAGGCCGAGTTCCAGGGGCCCAGGGCTACATCTTAAGGGCAAAACTACGAAGTCCTTGAGTCAGGCGCACAGCGCCATGAGCAGCATTAAGTGAGATGTGCTGGCCTGGCCACACACCAGGGCCACATCAACATGCTGGCGAGGAAACCTCAGGGCACAATCACACACACACACACACACACACACATACACACATGTACACACATGCGCACACATACATACACACATACACACATGCACACACATACATACACACTCAGACACACATGCACACATACACACAAGCACACATGCACACACATACACACTGGCGCACATACACACATGCACACATATACACATGCACACATACACATGTGTACACATGTGTACACATGCACACATATGCACGTGTACACATACATATACATACGCACACATACACACATGCACACACACATACATGCACATGAAAACACACACACACTTAGCCCAGGTCCAGCCACTCTCCAGCAACCAGTATAAAAAGCCCCTGGACCTCTGTATATCTGGAGCTACAACACAGTGAGGAGGGTATTTGCCCTGCACACAGCCGACCCGAGTTTGATCCCCGGCACCCTGTAAGGTCCCCCGAGCACCGCCAGGAGTGATTCCTGAGTGCAGAGCCGGGAGTGACTCTTAAGCATGTCCAGGTGGGGGGGCCACAAAACAAACAAACAAACAAACAAAACACCCCTGCACTCAGCCGGCCCGTGGCTTCCTTATGGGGGTCCCAGCCCACTGAAACTGAACAAATCACAGCTGCCAACTTCCTGCTCACAGCCCCACTTCATGTCAAGACCCCAAGTTAAAGCCTCCAGGCTCGAGGTCTGAGGTGAGCACCAGGCAATTTATTTCACCCCAGTGCAGAGCTTTGAGGGAGCACCACGGTGGTGGAGAGCCCGGAGCCACCTCCCCCTCAGGCCTGTCTCCCTCTGCAGGTGGATAAACCTGCACCAGGGCCCAGCGGGCCCAGCGCATCTGAAACCAATTGCTGGAAATCTTAGGCGGAGGCAGCTGCGGTGGTGGCGGGAAAGCGCTGGGGAGCCTGACCAAGCGCATTTGTCACCATTTATTAATGAAAGAGGCTCATTAGGTGAGATGTTCCTGTCGCAATTAGCAGGCTGCTAACTCGGCCTCTTATCAGTCCCCAGTAGAGACAGACGTGGGGGCTCCACAGACAGGGGCCCTGCACACAGCAGGCCTGGCTGGCCAGTCCCAGCCCCTGTCCCCTTTGCTCAGAACCAGGCTCCGGACGTCACTTCCCTGCAGACACAGGCTCTGGGGGCAGAGAGCGGGAGCACGGCCGCTCTGACGCAGTTCAATGATCGATGCAGAGTCAGGGCTGAGAATTCTCCCAGGGAAGGGGGAGGAAACAAGCCGTTGCCCCTGACATAGCTCCCGCAGAGTAACTGGGAAGGGGCCACTGAGGATAGACCCTCTGCAGAGGGGTCAGCACCTGATCACCACTGGTCTGAGAACCCCGAAGCCCCACGCGAAGCACCTGCAGAAGGAAGGGACCCTGGAAGGAGGGCGGGTCCTTCTCCCCTACGAGAGCCCCTGGCCTCACTCGGGTCTTGTTCGGGATGGGCAAGTGCGAGGGAGAGAAGGATCCATGGCCCAACCTTTAAAAATGCATCACGAGCCGGAGGGACAGTGCAGTGGGGACATCGCTTACTTTACAGGTGACAGACTCGGATTCGATGCCCAGAATCCCAGGCACTGACTCCTGAGCACTGCCAGGTGTGGTCCAGAAAATCCCCCGCACACAGTACTGAACTGCCACTGCCTGGTTGGCAGAATCACCGTGTGGTGCTCCCAGGACTCTTGAGCACCCCTCGGGAGATCCCAAATATTTTTGACTGGTATAAAAAAGCACCCCCCCACACACACACACAAAAGCACCAAATCCTTTATGTAGGACTAACACTCAGAAAAAAATTATTATAGGAGTGATTCCTCAGTGCAGTGCCGGGAGTGACTAGTCTGACGTGGTCCAATACATGCAGGGGACTTTAGTAAGAGTTTACAATGTTGACACTCTGCTGCCCTGAACCTCAAAAGCAAGAGCAGTTGCAGATTACACACGGACACGGGTGTGAGTCGGAACCCGCCAGAGAGAGGATTCAGAGAACGGCACACACCACATGAAATACGGCAGAGGAAGGTTAGCTCGAGTCCCTTCTTCCTTTATTGCCATACGAAACCATTCTTTCATGTCTGTTTCACATAAAATTTCTTTTGTGATAACTAATGCAAGGTTAGCATGGAAAATCTCGGAAATAGAGCAAGACGGGAGAGAATTAAAGCTATCTGTCATCTCAGCACCCGACACCACTACTGTCCCTTAAACGGATGAACATGTCACCCGCCCTCTCCCTCCGCCTATAATTAAAATTGTTCTTCCACAAAATTGGGATATTATTAACAAGTTATTTTTCACACCCAAACTGCAGCACACATCCATGCCTTTAAATCATATTGGGAGTCACTTAACGTCTGCGGTGCCTCGGCTCTTGATGGACATGATTTATTTTATCAATTTTGTGTGATTGAATAAGTTGTTTCCAATTGCCAATTACCACGGACAGTGGTGGCGCTTGGAGAGAAAAACAGAGAGATGACAGATAGAAGGAAAAAGCTCTCTCTCTCGATCTCTCTCTCTCTTTCTCTCTTGTTTTCATAAAATCTTTATAGAGGACCTGAAAGAACAGGGCCAAGTGTCCACCATAAGCTTCAATTCCCAACGTCCCACGTGAATTGAGCAAGAATCTCCCCAGTGCCTGCAATTTCCTACCTCAGTGCAGGTAGAAGTGTGTGTGTGTGTGTGTGTGTGTGTGTGTGTGTGTGTGTGTGCGTGCATGTGTGCACCACCATTATAAAAAACACTCTGTGTCACAGCCAGGAAATGAGAGCCCAGGAACACAGAGCCAGTGTACCATCATAGCCACCAAAAGAACAACCCCTGGGGAACGTGTGGCCTACCTAGTGTACAAGCACAGGACCTGATGTGTGACCCCCAGCAGGCACCACCTACAGCTCTGTGAGCACCACAGGCAGCAGAGTGGGGACCCGGGTCATCACCACCATGAAGGACACGGGGATTTAAAGAAACCCTCGCTGAGAGTGGACAGCTCAATGTTCTTACGTTTTCAAAGAACTGTGTCTTGATGGCCATCAGCAGATTAAGACTATTGTGATATAATGACAACAAATCACCCAAGTCAAAAATCATAGGAACCCCTAGTGATGACCGGGACGCGGCAAACAGGAGCCTCCAGATGCAAGCCAGTTTGGCCTCTGTGCCAAGCAGTATGGAGATTTCTCCAAAAGCCAACACAAAACCATGAAAAGATCTGGCAACTCTGTTCTTGAGAAGCTATGTGCTATGGGTTCGTTGTTGTGTACAGTATGTGTGTAATGGTGTAAATTGATGGTCTTCAACCTTTGGACGTCTGCAGCCCAGCACTTGCCCAAACTCAGCCAGATTTATAGGGGCACAAATGGTAATCCAGAACCATTGGTTGAAGAGTCTTCTTCCCCAACCCCGCCCCCCACCCCAGATGAATTAGCACCTTGGTTGAAAATCAATGGAGAGTTTATTTCTGGGCTCTCAGTTTCAGCTCATTGATCGGTCTGTCTGGTCTTATGCCGGTTCCAGGCTGCCTCGATTACAGTAGCCGTGGAAACAGGTCTGATCCCAAGAACCGTGCGTCTTCCCACTTGGTACTTCTTTCAGCTCATTGGGGCTTCCTGCACTTCCACATCAATTTTAGGGTAAGCTTGCAGAAAGAAAGAAAGGAAGGAAGGAAGGAAGGAAGGAAGGAAGGAAGGAAGGAAGGAAGGCGGGCAACTGGGAGTTGATGTCGGACAGTGGTGGTGCTTGGGTTGAATATGAAGGCAACTTGGTGCGGGGGGGGGAGGGGAGGCGCTTTGGGTAGCTTCACAATGTTGTCTTCTGACCCCAGGATACAAGAAGTCTATTTATTTCCGCCTCCCCTAATTTCTTCAGTGACGTTTCATAGTCTATAGTAGTTAAGTCTTACATATCTTTGGCTAAACATATTCCTAAATATCTTTTTTCCTTTGGATGCAATTATAGATGGATTTGTTCACTTCCATTTTGGATGGGTCATGGTCACCATATAGACATACAACTGAGTTATGCATATGACCCTCGTAACCTCTGTCTCTGACAAACTCATAGACTCATTCCGTAGATTTCAGAGGGAGGCAACGCACATTGGTGTTCAGGGAACCATCTGAACAGGGGATCAAACCCAGGGATCCCACATTCACAGACTGCCCTGTGATGGATCTCCTGGCTCAGCAAAGATAAAGAAATAAGACTTCCTGTCACACAGGGATTTGGAAAGATGGCAGGACTAATTATTCATCAAGTACTTAGAATATAGCAGGTGCTACAATTACCAGGAAGGGAAAGAAATTTTCTCATTGAAACCTTTCAGGACATGAATAAAAGCTCAGTCTAATATAATTTCTCATTTTCAAAAACGTCTGTGGTCAAAATCCTTTCTAAGCAGAACTGGAGAGATAGTACAAAGGGTAAGGCTCTCGCCCTGCACATGACCCACCTGGGTTCAATATCTGGCATATAGTTTCCCTGAGCACTGCTGGGTGTGACCCAAAAACAAAACAAAAAAGAATTACTTCTCAACAGTGTTCATGTTTGTTTTGTCTCTATGTTCTGATGGACAATTACATCCTGCATTTCGTTTCCTAGCGTTTCCTGTGGCAGATTGCACGGAAGTTACCAGAGGCACATCAAATTCCTGCAGGAGAGCTGACGGTCTGGTAGACACAGACCCATGGCCCAAGGGGCTGGCATCCACAAGCCCACGTCTCCTATGCCCAGGACACGGCGCGGCCTATACAGCGAACCAGGCCCTCATTCTCAGACGGCCTCCCCTGGTAAATCCACCAAATGAGCTTATGCAAAACTGTTCACCTGCTTGCCTTCCAGAGAGCTTGTGGGCGGAAAGATCTTCCCTTCCTTTAGCGCCCCAGAGAGGTCATGTCCACACTCAGAACTAATCAGCAACAGCACCGCCGAGATCATTTTCCCTGTGTTAGCATGCACCCGACCCAGGGTAATGAGCGCCTCTGAAATGGTCCAATTAACAAGATCGTGGAAACCGGCCAGTTGCCCCCAAAGGTGGGTGTGGATCGCCATCGGTCACACGGCACCCTGGGAAATGCCGACTGCGGCTCTAGCCAGTTCCGGGAAGCAAGTTCAGTCTCCTGGAAGCCTGGCAAGGCGTCTGCAGACCCTGACACAGTTCTTGTCTCATGGCGAGAGCAGCAAGCTGGGCAGCTGAGGGCCAGCGAGCCGGTGCTTTGAGCTGTGACCAAGAACAGAGGTAAACCCCCGTCTTCACCCTCTACCGCACAATCACGGCCCGGACTCTGCACCCGGGGCAGGAGCTGGGCTGAGCGGAACCAGGACTCTGCAAAATGTAATGCGAAACTTAATTAAGCCAGTCAAGCCTCTTAATTGCCAGCCCACGTGCTCGCGTGCGTGTGCACACACACACAGACACACAGACACACGGAGGACTGTCTCCTAATGAGCAGGGCCGGCCACAGAGCGCCATGCACCACCGCGGAAATGCACCCAGCAACCAGATGGAGCCAGCAGCGCGGGTCCTCCCACACACAGCTCCTGAAACCAAACTGTGTCCGCAGGCAGGGGCACCGGCTGGGGGTCCCAAGGAGCAGGGGGACCAGATAATGAACACAGGGCATCCAATGCATGACCATAATCACACCCCCACTTTGGGGAGCTGGTGGCGGCAGGCACCGTGTGTATGGTGGAGAGTCAGGAGTGCATTTGACCTTCCCACAGCCCAGAGATGGGGAGGGGCGCCCCCATGGGCACCACCATGCCTCCCTGGGGGTTCATTTATATACACACACACAGTGCCAGGGGTGGAAGCCAGGGCCCATGCGTGCAAAGCCTGAGAGGGGGCTCTCTGCGAGTGAGCCATGAGGACAAGAGAAGCAAGACTTCAGTCATTTCCTGGTGTTCCCCCCCCCCCCCCCGCCCCCAGGCATCTCCCTCAGGAGTCCCAATGCAATCGGAGCTAGAGTCTACAAGCCCCAAAGGCCTGACACCCCATTCTGGCACCTTTTCTCTCACCTCATGGCCCAGAAAGTGTCCCCAGGGTTTGTTCAGCCTGATTAAGGACCAAGATGCTGCTGAATCCCATTGTCAACTGTCCACCTGGGGCGTGAAGGTCCTCAAGTGCCCATCACATGCATCAGGCCCCTAGAGCAGAGATGGGAGTTTCCCAGGAGATCCTGATGCTGCCCGTGCTCCCCCTCCTCCCATGCCAGCACCCGGAACCCCAGCTGCTCTCCTGGGCACTGGGGCTTCAGCATGTGTGTGCCAGTGGTCAAGTTGGATTTCTGGGTCCACGCTGACCAGCTAAGAACCAGGACACAGAAATCCCTGACCTTTATGTGCAACTGTGACCTCTCCATTTTGTTCCAGATGCTTTGGCGGGGAGGTGCTCCCAAATGGTGCTTGGGTCTAGCGGCCGCTTCCCAAAGTTCTCAGCCAACCAGGCTGGTTGTGTGTAATGCTAGCGCCTGAGGCTGCTTTGCATCTGGGGCCCTGCAGGACCCTCAGGGTTAAACTGTGCTCAGGGGGGAGGGGACATCCAGAGTTACATGCAGATTACTGGGGATCATGGGGTGCTGGGGGGTCAAACTGCAGCTCATGACCTAGATTCGAGCCTCTGTGCTGTCTCTGCAGTCTCCAGAATCCTTGGGGTTATTTGTTTTGTTTGTTTGTTTTGTTTTACTTTTTAGGTCTCACCCAGTGATGCTCAGGGGTTTACTCCTGGCTCTGCACTCAGGAATCACTCCTGTTCGGGGGACAATATGGGATGCCGGGGATCAAACCTGGGTCGGCCGCATGCAAGACAAACGGCCTACCCACAGCACTATCACTCCAGTCCCAGAATTCTTATTTGGGGGGACCACACTCAGAGAAGCTCAGGGTTTATGCCTGCCTCTGCGCTCCGGGATCACGCCTGGCACGGGGAACACAGTCAGCTGCAAGCAAGCACCTTACCCCCTGGACTATCTCTCCACCACTCCTTCCTCCCCCCACCCTAATTTATTTCCCCAGAATTTCCCCCAAAGGATTTTCTCTAGTCCATCCACATGGTAACACATTTTTGAAAACTCCTGAGTGACAAGTTAAAGGTTACCATACTCAGCTATGAAGCAGAGTGGCCAAAACTGGCCCCAAATGAGCTGGATTTTACTAACATTTACCAGCAGGTAAATGTTTGTTTGTTTTGTTTTACTTTTTAGGTCTCATCCAGTGATGCTCTGATAGACACCAGCGGAATGTGAACCCCAGCACGGCAATGGTTCCTCCTATCAGAACGGCCCCCCGTGGACCAGTACAGGGCCTGGGGGACAGGAGGGCTGTGACCGGCCGGGATGCCGCATACCCACAAACCACTGCCGACAACTGGGGATGCCCACAGACCGGGCACTCAAGTCCACCGACGACCCCCAGCGTCACATCCCAGAGGCTCCCTGAGGTTCTCAGCAGCGAGTGCAGACACGGGGCTTGCTCACAGCACAGGGCTGCTCCCAGGGTCCAGGACACACTCATGTTTAAGAAACCTGTTTAGCCGCTCCCCTGGGAGGCCTTCATCAGCAAAAAGCCTTTGATATTAGGCCGAGGCAGAGAGGGGAGTTTCATAATTAACCGTGATCAGACCAGCTACACTGTTCAAAGAACCCAGGGCAAAATGAAAAGGAGTGAGTCCTGATTCAAAAAATAACTGAGAATTCCAAGACAGCAGGAACAGCCCATTAGAGGAGGTGCCTGGGCCCCCGGCGACTTCAAGGCTGCCAGCAGGGAGTTGGTCCCAGAGGGACAGGGTCTCGGACCCTGGACGTCATTCTGGACTCCGGGACAGCCTGTGAGCCAAGCTCCAAGAGCCCAAAACTTTCTAAAATGTTCCTGGAGAAAAAAGAACCTCTAAAAGGGATGTCAAGTGGCCTGACCTGGGCTACGTTTGATGCCAACTACAGCTTTATGTGTGTCTGTTTGGGGCCACACTCAGCCCAGTATGCAGTGTCGGGGACCAAATCTGGTCAGGGGCATGCAAGGCAAATACCTACCCACTGTAATATTGCTCTGCCCACTGGCAGCTTTTTTAAAAAGGTGCCAGGGATCAAACCCAGAACCTCATACATGCAAAGCATGTGCTCTAACCACTGAACCACAACCCTGGTCCCTAACATACTGTCAAAGTCACTGTCCTCCCATTGTTCATCGATTTGCTCGAGCGGGCCCAGTAACGTCTCCATTGTGACAACTGTTACTGTGTTTGGCATATCGAAGATGTCATGGGTAGCTTGCCAGGCTTTACTGTGCAGGCGAGATACTCTCGGTAGCTTGCCAGGCTCTCCAAGAGGGGGGCCCTAACATAAAGTCTGAACGACTTCTTAGACTGAGTCGCGATGGCAACATCAGATCAAGGCCATTGTACACTTCAAACATTAGGAAAACATTTCCAATAGATCCCAAAGAGAAGCCAGAGACAGCTCGGCAGGCTGAGCACATGCTGAGGCCAGGTTCCCTCAGCCCAGAAGAGTGTGACTGTCCAGACAACAGGCCACAGAGTCTGGGCCACGTGCCCGGCACACCCCTTTCCCCAGAGCCTGAGAGCAGTCTGTGCCCTGAGCACTGTCCCCAGGGTGGCCACCGGGCTCCAGGAAGACACCAGGCAAAGCCCAGCCAACACTGGCCGAACTCTTGTCCACTAAACTGGCCCTTCACCCCAGCCCATGGCACCAAGAGAGGCTGCCCTCAGGTTCAGGGTCCAAGAGGTCCCGGGGGCCCTGGGAGGGCGGGGGTGGCATGGACCCGTGGGGTAGAGGCGCTGCGGTCACACTGCTGGGCCCCTGAAATGTCAATATTTACACTGCGGTAAACCCACGTTGCCTCCATGAAAAATAAATTCAAACGATCATCTTCAAAAAATCTGCCCAGCTAATCCCCAGGGTGAGTAACCTACACGTGGAAAGTGTGGGGGAGGGGGGGCTTGCTTCAGAGGCACGAGATCCAGTGGGAGGAACTCTAGGGAACGTTCTGGAGAGCTTGCCAGTTGGTGGTGAAAACGTTTCAGCCACAGGCTCTCAAGGCTGCACGGAGATCACCGCATTGCTGAGGACTTTTGCTTTAGAAAGAACTGAACAAACTCCATCGATCCTCAGCCGGCGGGGACTGGGGGTGGACCTGTATCCCCCATGCCCACGGAGGGCCGGCAGCACCAGGGAGGACACTCGCTAGGATGCTCACCTGGCCGCGGACGGCCTGGCCTCCTGGGCACTTGTGGCCATGCCGAGACCTGTGCATGTGCCCCAGACCACAGCTGGGCGTGGACGCCGCAGGGACGTCCCAGAGGAGTCCCTCTCTCTGCAGAGACAGGGCGGGCACCCCAACAAGTGTTCCACACATGTCCTGTCTCCCCAGAGCCCCCTCTGGGACATCCTTGGCCTGTGGGAGAACATGGCCGTGGCGTGTTACGTGGATGCATCGTCGCCGTCCCCTGCAAGTGGGGCGCTGAGACGCCATTCAAGAAAGCAAGTGCAGTGGCCAGCTCGGAGGATTCGCCCACATCTCGGGCTCTGGGAGAGTTGCTCCCCTCGGGGGCTGGGGTATATGCAAGCAGGCAGGGGACCAGAGCTCAGGCCCCAGAACTGCCTGGTCAGGTCCGGGTTTGGGCCTCAGATCTGCCTGGTCAGGTTCGGGTTTGGGCCCCAGCACTGCCAGGTCAGGTCCAGGTTCAGGTTCAGGTCTAGGTTCGGGCCCCAGCCCTGCCCGGTCTCCAGAGCAGCCCAGAGCAGCTCTGAGTCTGGCCACTCCCATCCCCCGCCTCAGCTTGCCCTCTGAGTCTATCACTGCCACCAGTATGTGGATACAAGCCCACTTCTCTGTTTAGAGTCAGGGACAACGCTGACCCAGGCAGGGCCACAGCTGCGGGCCGTGTTCTGGCCTCTCTGGGTTGGCCAGAAAGATGCAAAGTGCAGTATTTCATCAGTCTGCTTTGTGGACTCAAGTGAAAAGCCATATAAAGTCCTGGGCCTGGGGCCAGAGCAATGGGACAGCCGGTAGGACACTTGTCTTGTATGTGGCTGAACCGGGTTCGATGCCCAGCATCCCACAGGGTCCCCCCAAGCAGCGCCGGGGGTGATTCCTGAGTGCAGAGACAGGAGTCAGCCCTGAGCATCGCCAGGTGTGACCCATAAACCAAAAAACAAACAGAAAAACTACTGCCACTGCTACTCTTACGGTGTTGTTGTCACTATTATGTCACCCTGGCCGAGCCTGTCCCAGTGCACCAGCAGAGTCCCCACCCCAGGCAGGAGCCACAGATTAACTCGGGTCTGTCCCAGCACTGACCTCGAAGCTTCCGGAGGTCAGAGCGTCTCTGTGGGTGAAGCCCAACGGCAGGCACTAGCCCTCCGTGCTCTCTCACCCTCTCTCTCTCACCCCCCCTCTCCCTCTCTTTCTCCCTCTCTCCCTCTCTCTCACCCTCTCTCCCCACCTCTCTCTCTCTCACCCTCTCTCCCTCTCTCTCCCTCTCTCTCCATAAAGTTGTTCACAATAATTTATTACAGTCAACATTCCAACACCAATCCCACCACCATTACACATTCCCACCACCATTATTTCAAAGTTTCCCACCACTACCCAAGCCTGCCCCCAAAGTGGGTCCTAATAAGTAATTTTGTATTGCTTATTATGAATAATCTGCGAAAAATGATCCAAAACAGTTTCTTTAGAGGAATGTATGTGAAGATTGTTGTATCTCAGCCTGGAGCCATTGAGCCCTTGTATAAGGTACTAACATGTAGTTCCAGGTCGAGCATTGTGTGTGTGTGTGTGTGTGTGTATGTGTGTGTGTGTATATATATACGCACACACACACACACACACACACATATATATATATATATATATATATATATATATATATATAATCGACCGAGGTCAGTTGCCTGCTACTTCACACCCCATCCAGTGTGGCATGAGACTCCTGGTGCCTCAGTAGTGCAGAGTATGAGATATTCTGAATTCTGAAATGTTGACTATTAACTGGATGGGATGGTAACTTTGGGGTCCAGAGCTGCCCCTCTTCTCGGCTGACATGTCCCCTCCCTCCCGCGCTCCCACCTGATCACAACTCAAAGGGTGTTTTTCCCCCCCGCTCAGAGCTGAAGTCCACCCCCTCCCTAGAGTCCAGGAAGGGCCCCAGGCCTGGCTGAGCACCCACCCGGGTCCTGCCCCAAACTCCCCCTCGCCTTAGTCTCTCCCACCCAGGCCGATGGTCAGACCTGGGCAGCCAGAGCTCGTCCTCACGCTCCTCCCTGGGCACTCAATCCTGTCCGGTCACCTCTGCCCGCTCTCCATCACCCCTGGGCGTCTGTCCCATTCTCTGACACCCCTGGGCCTCTGTCCCGCTCTCCAGCACCCCTGGGCCTCTGCCCCACTCTCCAACATCCCATGGCCCTACTCTACACAGGACAGAAAGAAGAACACATGGCCGGAAGCAGTGGGGCCCTGGGGGCCAGTGTGGTGTGGGTGGACTTGGAGCCCCGCCCTGCAAAGACTGGCAGACCGCAGGGAGGGCATGTGACACGCACTCAGGGGACAAAGGGTTGATAGGGACGCTGCTGTTTAGCGTCATTTTTTACAGGCCTTCCTGGCCTGCCTTACTTCACCCAGAAGGGTCAGCAGACACCACTCAGGGAGGTCAGACAAGGGACTGAAGATGGAGAGTGGACAAGCCCCCCGTTTCCAAGGCTGCGAGTGACAGGCCAGGGATTCAGCTCTCGCTCCTGACTTACGGTGTGAGAAGTGCTACTGCCAAGTACAAGGACTTCGCCATGGGTGTGGAACCATGTGAGCCTGAAACGGAAACCGTTGGCCGCGGGAGGATTTACACCGTGGGAATCGGCAACTGAGTCCTCGCCAGACAAAACAGGCCCACGGGAGGGGGAGGGATTTCCTTATCGCTCATTCTTCTCCCTCCCCGGAGACTGAGAAGATCTCTCAGCGACCTTGTCACTGTATCACTGAACGCTTCTGGACGCCGTTTTCACAGTGAGGGTCATGATGGCTGCCCACTTGCAGGTCTAAGCCTCAGCCACAACCACAATTACAAAAGCGTCTTTCAAGTGCAAAGCAGCAAACACCACTACAGAGACCAACGTGGCAGCCCCTCGAGACGCAAGCCCAGAACCCCGGGGGCTCCACACTTCTTGATCCAGACCCGAAAGGACTCAAGAGCTGCCAGTCCGATTCACGCGGCCCTGTTACCACAACCGTCACCTCAACCAGATGCACCCCTGGCTTCCTCGGGGAATGAGCAGACATGGGGTATGGGACACACACAGCAGACAAACGTGTCCCGAGAAGCAGAAATTCATTCACCTACTACAAAGACCAGAAACCTCGAAGATGTGGAGCAAGGCAGGACCACCCCAACGCCACACGGCAAACCCTACCCAGGGTTCTGCTTCCCTGGGCTTCGGAGACAGGAGGACCAGGGTCTGCCAGGGCGGGGCAGGCCTGACACTGAGCGCGGGTCTAGCGGTCTAACAGGTCCAGAGGTCCTAAGGATGGAAGACAGGAACTTCCATGTGTCCCGCCGGGAGAATGCCCATGAGCTGGCTGCTCCCACCTGGTCACCATGGTTCACATATTTTTTACATATGTTTTTAGGAGGGTGGGGCCAGTCCTAATAGTGCTCAGGGCTTGGAGGATCACACAATACTGGGGATTCCAACCACCGCCCTGCTCACAGCTGCTCTCAACACGCTCAGGACAAGCCTCACCCACAAGTTAACCCCCAGAAAACCCAGGTATGCAGGACTTTGTGACTGAGAACTCTGGGTTCAATGGGACCGAGAATAGAGATCCTTCGCCCATATACCCCCTTTCTCCCCCCCACCCCCCATCTCTGGCAACTCAGCAGTCACACCCATAAACCACCCCTGTCTGGCGCCAGATAATCTCGTCATCAGCCACCATCCAGATCACACGGTCCTTCTCTCTCGGAAGGGAGCAACATGACACTTGCCATAACCATGCCACCAGACCTGCGCCAGGCTGTTTCACTCAGGGCACCCCAGAAGGGGGCAGGTGAGACCCCCCCCCGCCCTTAGGAACTCAGCCCCAGCAGCCAAAAACCTCCAGAACCCAACCACACCGCCCTGCTCACAGCCGCTCTCCACACACTCAGGCCGAGCCTCACCCACGAGTGAACCTCTCCCTGGACCACGCGGCCCCAACACATCATAGGACAACACCCTGCACATACACCAAGAGTACCGCACCACGTGTGATGGGGTTCAAAGTAGGAGGCAACCAACCCTAGAGGGAAATATTATATTATTTCGGTTCTGCTTTGGGGCAGGGATTGAGGTTCGGGACGGAAACACCCAAAGTACGGTGGTGGGAAAGTGCAATGGTGATGAGATTGGTGTTTGAATATTAAATGTAATCAAATAATGTGAACTACTTTATAAAATAATAATAATAAATAAATAAGAAAAGGAAAGAAAAGAAAAGAAGAAAAATACTGGGGATTAATCTGCAGCCTCCCACGTGTAAAGCCTATGGCCCAGCCGACAGAGATGCACTCACACGCACACACACACATACACACAGACACACACACACACACACACACACGAGTACTCCCAGCTGCCCCAGCTGCCCAGGGGATGGCAGGGGCCGCAGCCCTGCCTCTCCATCCCTCCTGACTCAGTCCACAGATCCCTCTGGGCACCTCACAGCCAGCACCGTCCACCTCGTCCACTCCTGGCTCTCCCCGGAAGCTCAGCCTGGAGGTCACTAGACGGTCACTGGGCGGTGGCACCGCTGCTCAGGCCCATTTTCTCGGAATGGTAGGCCTCTTCTCACCCACTGGCCTGGAGGCTCTCCACGGACCCTAAAGCGCCTGCGTGCTGCTGGGCGCAGGGAAAGGGAGCAGGCAGGGGTAGACACAGGCATCCCACCTACTTCCTCCCTTCCAGGGGTCCTGCCGGTCTAGAGCCCGGTCTGGAAATGGCCGAGGCCACTGGTCTTGTCCCAAGACCCCAAAGCACTGCCTGCCCGCCTCACTGGGTCTGAAGTGCCCCCCCACCCCCCAAGGTCCATCAGAGTGTCCCTTCCATCCGGCCGCCACTCCCGGGAGATAGAGGACACCACTCGGCGCTGCAGCATCACTGTCTCTGTGTGGCGGCCCCGTGACCTAGTTTGGGCACTTGGGTCTGGTGGTGCTTTCGGCCACGGGCCATGCCGTGCCTGAGAAAGGCTGCAGGCATCGACCTGTCCAGAACAGGCCACAGTGAGATCCGGGTCCTCCCTGGGGGCCGTCACCCCTCCTCACTGTCTGCTAAAGCTACCAAGTCTTGGGGGCTTCTCTGCTTCCCCCAACATGGAGGGCCCGGTTGTAGAGAATGGAGCTGTCTGAGGGAAGCCAGCAGCGAGGGGGCTTGAGGGACAGACAGTCCAGCAGGGAGGGCACTGGCCTTGCCCCACATGTGTCCCCCAAGCACCTCCAGGAATGAGCCCTGAGCACAGGACCATGAGCACCCCAAATGTCGACCCAAAACCATAAAGAGAAAAAGTCAAGGGCGCTGCTAAAAATGGCACCTTGGGGTGCTGGTCACCACGTGACCCACATTCCCCCAACGCCCCCCAATCCCCAGGCAGGCAAGGACGGTGTCCAGGCTGGGAGAGAGGCAGAGGACTGGAGCTCAAGCTCCTCCCACACGTGGGAGACCCCAGGCCCGCTCTCTAGTACCTCAAAGCACCACCAGGACACCCCAAGCAAGAGCAGCTTCCTGACAGGTCACGGCGGACTGGGTCGTGGCCCTCAGGACAGCAGCCGACCCTGGTTCCATCCA
The DNA here is from genome assembly GCF_029834395.1 of Sorex fumeus. NCBI lineage: Eukaryota > Metazoa > Chordata > Mammalia > Eulipotyphla > Soricidae > Sorex > Sorex fumeus. Next base: position 11,271,223 of record NW_026606083.1, on the reverse strand, counting down.
GTCGGCTTTTCAGCCCTGTCATCCACTAGGGATCCAGTAAAGCTGAGGGCCCAGATCCGGCCTGGCCCTACAGAGCATGGCAGGAGGAGTGTCCGGGTGGAAGGAAGGTCGCCCACCCGTCCCCGGCATCGGGAACCCTCCCACACCCCCACCCAAGGGGCCTCCACCTTCCAGCCCCAGGTCCCTTCCGCGGCTGCACAAGGACCTGTTGCCAACACCAAACCTACGGGCACAAAAAGGAAGCAGCCACAAAAATTCCAAGTTCAGATATTGTCCTCGTCACACCCGGACTATTCCGGGCCCGGCCTTCGGGCACAACGGTGGTGTCCTCTCTGGTCTCCCCAGCAGACACACCACACCCAGGAGGGACCAACAGGAGGCCGTGAAAAGCCAGCCCGGGTCGGGGGCAGGAGGTCGCAGCGGGGGAGCAGAGGTGGCACCAGTGCAGGAGGGGGCGGGAGGGCCAGTGTCTTGGGGACGCCGGCTCTGCACCGTTCCAGACCCTCCCCCAGGGCATAAGGGGCACCGGTCAGTCGACCCTCCAGATGTATGCAAGGGCCTTGGCAGCACTGAGGGGACTCGGGAGAGAGTACTCGCCAACCTTCCTGAACCCTGCCAGGTGCCACTCTCAGCTCTCAGCATCACCGCCGCTAGAGGCAGCCCTGCAGATGCATGGCACAAAACTGTGCCCCCCAAACCACAACACGAGGGGGCAGTGACTGCAAACTAGGCAACCTGTAGGGTCTGCAATGCCAGCTGGTCCAAAGCAGCCTGGGGCCCCTCACAGGGCCCAGGCTGCGGGCCAGAGATACTGGTACACTCAGGGCCCAGCTCGCGGGTCAGAGATGCTGGTACACACAGGGCCTAGCACACAGGTCAGAAGATGCTGTTATACACTCAGGACCCAGCACACGGGCCAGAGATGCTGGTACATGCAGGGCCCAGCTCCATCCTGTGCTCTGTGCCCCCGAGGTCCTTCCTGAGCTGAGCACCCTTTCCCGAGGGCATGTGGGTATGTCAAGGGTGTGAGAGGCTCAATGGACACCCTGCATCTCCAAGCAAGGTTACCCAAGAGAAGAAAAAGGCCAGCTGCCCAGAAGTGCTGCACAGAGGTGCCACTGGGTAGATACTGGGGGACGGGCACCCCATTTTCCTCTCTGCAGTGTTCCTTTTGATGCTTCTCACAGATGCTACAATTCTGAGTAAGCCCAGAAAAATATTCAACTGAGTTGGCTGCAAAGGCCACCTCAAGGTACTGTGCCTTCCCATTCACACGCACACACCCACAGAGGCGCACACAGGCACACACGCATGCATGCATCCACACACTCACACACTCATGCACTCACGCACTCACAGACATACTCACACACTCACACTCATGAATTTACACTCATGCACTCACACATTCACAGACTCACACACAGTTATACAAATACACTCACGCACTCACACACTTACGCACTCACACACACACACACACACACACTCACTCTTCATGGCTACACCCACACACGCGCACACAGACTCACGCGCTCACAGACATAGCCACACACTCACACATGCACTCGATTAAGAGCGGCCGGACCCTGCTTCCCAGGTGCTCAGACACGTCCGGCCCCCGTGTGCAGCAGGAGAAGGTTGCAGACCAGAGCCAGGCATACGCAGAGCCTAGCACACAGGTCAGAAGATGCCGTTATAGACTCAGGCACACGCTTACCCCAGAGAGTTCTCATCTGACTCTCCCAGGGGGGTGGCCCCATGGACAGGGCTCTGGGCTCTGACAGGAAGGGCAGGCTCCGTCCACGAGCACACGCAGCGTCCCACCGCACAGGGAGGCGCGGTGCCGGGCCATCACAGGGGCCTGGGAGAGCGAATGGACCACACTTGGGGCTGCAGCGGGAGAGAAACAAGGACACAAATGCCAGCCACCCCCCCCCACCCCCACCCAGCAGCACTTGCAGGTGGTGGGAAGGAACACCTGCAGAGCCGCATCCCGCCAGGACGCTCCAGGAGGCGGGTTTATGTGCCCTGGATGCCCTTTTCCTTTTCCTCTGGTTTGGCTTTTTCATTTGGGGGTCACACCCGGGACCCTCACACACAAAGCCTGTGCTCCAGCCCCTGAGCCATCTTCCTGGGCCCGGGGTTCACACACAGCATTGGAGTCACTGAGGGCCAGTGAGGTTCAACAGTCGTGGTACACTGCTCGGGTGAGCGCTGCTGGGGCCAGCGGGGCCACTCCCAGAGAGGACTTGAACAGTGCCCAGCAGCCCTCGGGGCCTCCTGGGCGGGGGGGGGGGGGGGGGGGGGCGCTCTCTCACCCTTCGCGCTCTCTCTGTGTGCCCAGGACATCACCTTCCTGAGTCCCGGGGGCTCCCTGAAACCACCCCAAATTTCCCTCCACCCTCTGGCCTCTCCAAAGTGCTTCTTTTCATTCTCTTGCATCACAAGAGGCTGGAGAGCACCAAGCTGAGAGGGCCATGCCATGCCCACCAGCCCACAGAAACACCCCACACCTCATTCTCACAGGAGCACAAGGAGGGGCGCCAGGGCAGACAAAGGCCCTCAAGTTCTGGCTGGGTTCTGAAGGTCCCTGGTGGGAGAACACCCAGTCCTGAAACTCGCTCCAGGGAACGCCAGGGTCCACCCCATGTGCCGGCAGGAGTGGGGACATGGGCAGTGCCGGGGATGGAGCTGGGTGACTGCATGAAGTGAGCGCCTTACCCTCTGGACTGTTATCTCTCCGGCCCTCACTGCCCAGAGCCCCTTGCTTTCCTGCCCTCCTTTCCCACCACCCCGGCCACCCAGGACCTCAACCACACAGTGGCCGGATAAACAGGCCCGTCCTGTCCCGCCGGGGCCCACAGAGCACGAAGAGGAGCCTGGCTCTGGCCATCGGCTTATGAGCTGGGCCCTGGGCCGTGACCACGTTCGGTCTGTACCCTGTGGGCCCCTGCCTAGCGCTGAGCGGGGCTGTCCAGCCAGGGTCTCACGGCGGAGGCGCAAGCCATGAGCCTGCAGGTGTCCTGACCGCTGATCTGTCATCAGTCTGGGTGGCTGAGTCCCGCACTGGACAGCCCCGCAGACGACAGCTGTGACCTCACTGTTGACCTGGGGCAGCCTGGACTTGGGCCAGGGTTAGAGGGCCCCAGGGGACAGGGTAACGCTGATGACACCCGTCCTGCCCCCCCAGCAGGCTGGAACATGGCGCCCATCAAGCTCACGGGCTACCCCCAAATCACGTTTTCTCCGCATTGATATTAAAATGAGCTTTCTTTCGAGATACTAAAGTGAAGTCAAATTATGATTCAACGTCGGCTGTTATATAAGCCACCAAGTGGTTCAACCCCATATGGATGGCGGGGAGCTGTCCCCCCTCCAGCCCGGCACCAGCTTCACATTTCATAACCGGCTGGCGGCTGGCAGGTCACTCCAACGCCCGTGCCTCAGCTTCCCCAGCTGCCGACTTGGGGGGACGGTGTGTGTGTGTGTGTGTGAGTAAATTCGAACCTCAGAAGACAAGTGTGGGGGTGCAGTGCCTCAAAAGGCGCAAAGACCGTACCCCCAGGGCGGGGACTTGGCATCCATTTAATAAGGCCACCCATGACCACAGCCCTTAGCGTGTCCAGTAAAAACTCTGGGACCCCTTGAATATTTCTAGGTCCTCCTTCTAAGCCCCTGCCGGCCCTTCAAGACCCCAGGGAGTCCCGAGCAGAGACCCCCACCCACATTCACGATGCTGCAAGAGAGAACTTGCTCTGCCTTGCTGGCACCAGCTGATGAACCCCATCCTTTCTGAGGTCACCCCACAAGGACCTGCCACAGCAGGGGGTGCTGGTGCAGAGGCAGAGCACTCTGAAAGTAAATGATCAACGGTCCAGCCTATCCGGGCTCCGGTGAGGATGTGGCCGGAACATACCCTCCACAACGCGGGCTTCTCTCTCTGCAGAACCCCTCCCCACACCCCTATAAGCAACCTCAATGTGGGCACCTCACGGTCTCTCACACACAGAAACTGCTCCCCCCATCCCCCGGCAGTCATTTTCAAAAGTTTGGACCCAAACTCACCCCTTCACTGGCCACGCCAAGAGGCAACCCCAAGTCCCTCTTCTGATGAAACTTCTTTGGAGAAAACCTCTTTTCACACCAGCAAAGAGAGAAAGGAGGGGGGCTCAGCAGCCTGGCTCCAAGAGCATACCTTGTCTGAGCAGCCTGGGTTCCATGCCAGGCAGAAAGGAAGTGTGGCCAAGGGGTGCCCAGTGGCGGGGGGAGGAGGGGCGCTGCAGGTTTGAAAGTGGGGGAGGAAAAGTGACTGGCGGCCAGGCCGCAGTGCAGGACGCGAGCGACCCTGGGAACCATGCAGATCTGGGGGTAGAGAGCAGAGCGAGGAGGGAACACCAGCAGGAGGGCGGGAGGGGAAGGTGAGCACACGTTTACCCGAGGAAACACCTCCTCTTCCCAGCCTAATCAACACCTCCAGAAACCCCCGCGGCCCCGGGTGCTGCAAGGCTCAGCCGGCAGACGCCGATGCACGCCGCATGCAGATCACACCGGAGGGACGCTGACTTGAACTTCAGATTCCAGGGGACCCGCCTGCCTCCTGCCTCCCGCTCCCGCTCAGCCTCCCGACCTTGGCGGGGCGAGCGGCGCTGCAAGCGCGAGCCCGGGGCGCAGGGCCAGCGCGCGCGGCGGCGGCGAGCGTAGGTGCCCGGGGCTGCGCGCGCCCCCCGGGGGAAGGGGACCCCCCGGCTCAGGTGAGGCCCGGCGCCCCGGCCCACGTGTCCCTCCCCACTGCGAGCTGGCCCGGTTGCCGGCTCGCGGGGGCCCCGGGGCGCGCAGATGTCAGCTCAGAGGCGCGGGCGGCTGCCCCCGTGACCGCGGCTCCGGCCAGCCCGCGCGGGGAGTCCACGCAGCCGGCCGGTCAACAGAGCCCCCCGCCCCGCGCAGCCCGCGTGGGAGCGACGAGGCAGCCGGGAGGCGCCCCCCAGCGCGCGTGGGCAGCCCGGAGTGTGCCCGTGCCCGCGCCCAGGGGGCAGCCGGAGCCGGGCTGGCCGGCGGGGGGCTCCATCCCCGGCCCCCGGCCCCCTCGGCCACCTCCATCCCGTCCACCCCGGTGTGTGTGTGTGGAGGAGGGGGCACTTACGTTCCCAGGGTCTCCTTGAACTCGAAGATCTTCTTGATGTCCTCGGCTTGCTTCTTCCAGGACGCGCTGCTCTCGCCGTTCTCCCGGGCCATTGCAGCGGGGGGCGCGCGGGGCCGGGGGCGCACGGGCGGCGGGTGCGGGGCGCGGGGCGCGGGGGGCGCTGCCTCGCCCGCAGTTTCCTCTTTCGCTCTCGCCGCCGGCCCTGCCCGGCTCCGATGTGGGCTCGGCTCGGGCACGCAGACTTCCTGCCGCCGCTGCCAGCCTCACTTTCTGCTACTTTCTGGGCCTCCCTTCGCCGCGCTCCGCCGCCCGCCCCGCGTCCTCCCCCTCCTCCCCCTCGTCCCCTCCTCCCCCTCCTCCTCCTCCACCTCCTCCTCCTCCTCCTCCTCCGCCCGCGGGCTCCCCGCCCTCCCCGCCTCCCGCGCGCCGCCGCCCTCGGGGATGTCCTGCTGCCCGGGCCGCGGGGGCACCGCGCGGGGCCACCGGGCCACGCTCCCGGCCGCCGCCACGCGCGCGCGCGCCCCGAGCCGCGGCCGAGGCAGGTGCGGCGCGGGCAGGTGCGGGGTGCGGGGCGCGTGCGCGCAGGCGCGCCCCGAGGTTCCCCCCCAGGCGCGGCCCCTTCGGGTGAATCCGGCCGAGGGTTTTCCTCCCCGGCGGCGAGAGGGGGCGCCGGAGCCAGGCGCCCGGATGCGGGGTGCGGGCGGGGGCGCCTTCCCCGCGGGCCCGGCCTGCGGCCCGAGCATCCCGGCGCGCCAGGCGGGGGCCGTTGTCATGGCGACCGGAGGCGGCGGGGATGCGGGCGCAGGTGGGCGTCGACTCGAGCCCGGCGGCCGGCGGCTGGCGCTGGGCGGGCGCTCCCGGCTCGGCTCGGCGGCGGCGGCGGCGGCGGGCGCCGGTTCGCATTGCACCAAAATCGGCTCTGGCTCGCGTCGGTCTCTGGCCGCGGCGAGGAGGCGGCCTGGCAGCCTCGGACACCGGACGCGCAGACGTGCCAAGTCGCTGCTGTCCGCTCTCCCTCGGGGACCTGACCCCGCCGGGGTGCTTGCTTGGGCGCCCGTGGGTTCGGACGGCGCTTGGCACAGGCTCCGGCGATCCTGCGCTCCCGCTGGACTCCCGCTGCCCGCCCTGCGGCCTCTGGCAGGTGCCCCGCACCCTCCTTACCCTAGCCCGTCAGCCTGGTAGGGTCCCCAGGAGGGGCGCATACCTGGCAGCGCCCCTTACTAGAGCCGGTGAGAGACACGCGAGAGTTCCCCTCTGGCCTCATGGCTGCCCCTGCACACTGGACGCCCTGCCTGTACCCATCCTTCAGAGAGCAGTGCACCAGCGGTCCCCCACCTGCAGGGTTCGGAAAGTTGCCCACTTGCTTAGGCCTCCTCAGCTGAGTTGGGTAAAGAGCCTGTCTGTTTTTGCTTGGTGACATGTCCCATTTTCCCAGGGCTGTTCAGCGCCACAGCACCTGAACCCTAAGCCGAGTCCTCACCTCTTCCCTGACCCCAAGCAGCCAGGGGAACCTGATGACCCTCCCCAACCTCCTGGCTGTACCCGAGACTCTGGACACCAGCACTCCAGGCTGAGTGGAGCAGAGTGTTTTACTCAGCTCTTAGAAACCCACCTCCCAAGATGGACCGCTCAGAGCCTCCCGCAAAGTGCAAAGTGCAAAGCAGACAGCACCCCATTCTGTAATATATTTGTTGCCAAAAGTGCAAAGCAAGCAGCACCGAACTCTATAATCTATTTGAGGCAGGAGAGGGTAGGACAAATTTGGCTTGCACCCAAGCAACCTTGATTCAGTCCCCCAACAACCCATCTGATCCCCCAAGTCTGCCAGGTGAGATCCTGAACACAGAGCCAGGAGTAGGCCCTGAGCACCACCAAACGTGGTCCCAAATGAATGCATGTGTGTGCATGTGCACATATATTTGCACGTGTGAGCCCCTCACCACCACCCCACCACCCGCTAAAGTACCAAAGCACAAGCACAGCCCAAGCATGGTCCCCCCCCCCCCACACACACACACACACACACTTCCTGGTCCCCAAGCACTGCCCGACAGGGCGCGAACTAAACCTTCAGGCCTCCACACTGCTGACAATGGCCTCAATCTTTAAACAACAGAAACATATTGGAAGCACTACAGAAGGCCAGGTGACACGAAGCTAGGGCCCACTCTCCCGGCACCCCCTCCCTTCCTTTTGCTTCTCTCTCCTCCTCCCCTTCCTCCCACCCCTCTCCTCCTGCTCTGCCCAGAGTTTCCTCAATTCTGTGTCCTCACATTAAAGTTCCGCTACCAGACTCAGCACGCCCGTTTTCCAGCTCAGCTTCTGCCCCCAAATTGAAGAAGTGCTCGCAGTGGTTTTCTAAGAGCTGGAAGGGGTGAAAAGACAGGGAGACAGGGCGGAAGTCCTGGAGGTCCTGCATCCCAGCACGTTGCAGTCATTGGCTTGCGGCCCCTGCTCTCAAAAGAAACGCAACAGAATTAAACGGTTCTTTGATTCTTGCGGCCTGGGCAGGAGCACTGTAAGGAGTCGGCTTTCTCTTCCAAACCGCTGGCAGTGGTGTTCATTCGGTGTTACTCAACTTTAACAACTTATCCCCAGCTGGACCTGGCCCTGGAGAAAAGATGCAAAACATTTCATGAGGAATTAAGAAGAAATGGGCCCTGTAGCCCCCGGGAGGAGGTGGGAGCACCAGAGACCCGCTCTGTCCAGCAGAAGGAAGTTTGCTCCTCCTGGACAGGATTCTGTGCAGAATAAAAGACCCCTGTCCTGAAATCACAGGGGTTGCCCCACTCCGGAAACTGCCCATGGAGGGCACAGCACATGGCTCCCTAAGCATGACTCAGCTTCCGGCTGAAAGTGGCCCGCTTCAATTCTATTCACTTGGAAGACCTTGTTGGACACTTCCCCCAAAACTGACTCCTGGCTGCCATTCTTGGGGCGATGGCCATTCCCCCACACCCATTTTTGAGCTCTCAGTCAGAAGCTGCCTGCTCCCCTGCACTTCTGCTCCTGACAGCTCCGCCAGATACTCTGGGCTACTCAAGTTTAGAAGTCAAGTGTTAACATTTCCTGAAAGCCCAAAGATTTTCCTTACAAAGTCCAAAGGTACTTTTAAAACCCATCGGGGGAGCTAGAGCGATAGCACAGTAGGATGAGCATCTGCCTTGCACGTGACTGACCCGGCCTCAATCCCTGACATCCCATATGGTCCCCTGAGCACCACCAGAAATAATTCCTGACTGCAGAGCTAGGAGTAACCCCTGAGCAATGCTGGGTGTGACCCCTACCCACCTCAGAAAAAGGAAAAAAAGCGTCAGGAAAGAGTTAATTCTTTCAACAGTCATCAAACATTCCTCCAACCAACCCACCTGCTGATCCTTCATCAGGTTCCCTTGGCCCAGACTCAGCACCAGGCAGATGGTGTGGGAGAAACAAACAATATCTTAAGCAATGCATAGATTAGATTTGAAATTCTCTGAGTTACCTCTCTTCAGCCTTGAATGCTTAAAGAGATAAACCAAGAAGGCAAGCTGGGTTAGTAGAAAGAACTCAGAGTCCAGAAGTGAAACAAAAGAAGAAAGAGAAGAGTGGGAGAAGTCAAATGGAAACGAACAAAAGGCAGCTAGAAGATGATATGAAAGACAATGATGTTCAGTAGATGCATAAATGTTTTTCCTTCTGCATAATGGGGCAAATATATTATAAAATAATAGGACAAAAATATTCCAAGATATTATGCAAGAAAATTTTCCTCAAATGAAGACTACATACTGAAGGGATATGCCTTATACCCCAAAATATATCAATTTATAATAATACTGATTTTTTTCTTTCCTAGTACAGGGGATATATCCTTCTCTTGCAGGAAGATATTTCCTTCTCTTGCAGCTGATCCTGGTTCAGTCTCTGGTGCCATCTAATATCCCCCAAGCACCACCAGAAGTAACCCTTGGGCACTGTAAAATCTGGACCAGAAACCCAAACAGGAATTTCATGAATGATCAATATGGATCCCAGTGGGAGTACTTATCACCAAAGAAAAGAACCTTTTGGATTTATTAGGGAAAAAAAAATCATGTGTATTGGAGGTTGGGGGGTGGAGGGGTGGAGAAATGTTTCAACTGGTTACAAACTTTTGTAGCCCAGCCAAAGATCAAAAATGTTGATCAGGTCCCCAAGGGGAGAAACTGCCAGGTAACCATTTTCTCACCGTTAACATTTGAGAAACTGGTATCATTGAGCAGGCCCTGTTCTAATTCTTTACCCGTATTTTTTGGTAGAAAACACCTCTATTCCCTTTTAGAGGGGAAGAGGACACGCCTTGGGGAGCAGCATGAGCAGGCGACATGGCAGAAGGAAGGCCCGAGCAGCCTGCACACCCCTGCCACCATCCCCAGCCCGGCTCACTTAGACCTGGGGCCCGGCAAGTTACAGGAAGCCGTGGTAAGCAGGCAGACCGACCCAAGGCCACCCTTGTGTGAAATCCCCTTAGTGTCTGTTCCTGGGGGCTGCCCAGGCTTGGTGCCGGCGGCCCGTGTGGTATCCTAGCTGGCACTCGGCCTGCAGTGTACAGCGCATGCCTTCAGCCCATAGAGCCATCTCCTCGGCCGGCATCATCTTTCCAATAAAAGGTAGCAGTTGGGGGTGGGATTGATGCTCAGAACTGAAGTGGGAATCCAACAACTGCTAAGCGTTCACACGGTCTGGTGTTTTTAGGTTTTGTTTTCTGGGACCCCCCCCCCGCAAATGAGCACAGCCCTTGAAACTCTCCTTGGTGTCCCCTACCTGACCGCTCCCCCACCAGCCCAGGCCTGAAACCCGCCAAGGCCCTTTTCTGACATTCACCCTTATCTGGCTGATAGTGAAACTATGGGCGAGTCGGTTCACGTTAGCATCGAGAGTTTGTTGTTCACATAAGGAAGTGCATGTGGGGATGTGCACAGGGACATTCGGAAAAGCAAGGACAGTGCGGCAAGGTGCTGGGTCTTCTGTGGGGATCCAGGGCTAGAAATAAACTGAGGCCAAGCAATAATGCAATGGGTTGGGCACTTGCCCTGCACACAGCGAACCTGGTTCAGTCTCCAGCATCACCAAGGCTCCCCTGAGCACCACCTGGAGTGATCCCCAAATGGAGAGCCAGGAGTAAGCCCTGAGCACTGCCAGGTGTGGCCCAAAAAAAAAACAAACCAATGGGACTGATTGTCTGCCCATAGACACCAGCAGGTTGTGGCTATTGACTCTTGAACTTTCCCATGTATCCAACCCCCTTGCGGGGGAGCTCTCCGCTGCCATGTTTATGAGGATACTGTTTGCATCAGCAACGCCAGCCTGGGCAGCCAACCACAGGAGCTGCCACACCTGAGCCCCAAAGGTGGGACTTTGCCCAAAACCTCCAAGAAAAATCTTTCCAGAATCTTCATCTGTAATGATGAGCAATGAACTGAAAGATGGGACCCTGATTTGATTGGGAGATAATCTTTCTTCGATGGTCGCTTTCTAAACCACAGACATTTTGAAGTACCAGTTACTAATTTCAAAGCTTAGAGAGACATCAGTCTTAAAAAAAGATCCACCCGCAAATTCCTACTTCCAGCACATGGAGAAAACTTGGTGTCTGACCTTGGCTAGGCCCCTCGATTTCTGAGTGCTTTAAATTCTCTGTGAGATACTTACCGTGCTTGTCCTTGGCTGTTTTTGCTTTGTTTGGGGACCACAGCATCAAAGCACAGGGCTGCCCTCAGCCAGATGGCGGGCGTTGCTCCCAGAGGTCCTGGCGTACCATGTGCTGGGAAGCAAACTCAGGGGTCCCACCTGCAGATCACATACCCCAGCCCTTGGCACTGTCTCCGCCACAACCCAGCTGAACTTGCCCTTTGCATAGAAAAGTGAATGAAGCACATTTTTTGCCATATAAATGTTCAGCGTTTACAGGATGAAAACCCACATGTACACAAATACACAAATAGCAAAAAATTAAAATGCGTCTGGGGGTGTGGCCTAGCAGTAGAGCACTCGCCCCGAAGCTGTGTCCTGGCCATGAAGTGGGGCTGGAAGCCCTGAACTTGCTTCACACTGCAGAGAGGGTTGAGGGGGTCAATGTGGAGCAAGGGGTTAAGCCTCACTTCTCTGGTCACCGAGCACATCAAGTGCCCAAGATGCCCCAGCACTCAGGGGCCAGGTTTGCCCCGCCACATGGGGAGCACCTTTCTGCACAAGAGCTGATTGCTGCTACACCCTTGGGTGCACAGAAGAAAAGGATATCGTGGAAGGAATGGAAGAAGTAAAAACATATGGCCCAGGAAGAATCTCGGTGTAAAATAAATACAGATCTGAGTGAAGCTGGAGAAATGAATGGGTGTGAGTCGAGGAGTGTCACTCAGCGGAGGGGGAAGGGACATTAGACAAAGGTTCTCCCTTGGAGCCCCACATAAAATGTGTGCCCATGCTTCCACGGCTGGGGCAATCCAGGGTGAACAAAGCAGCTCCCAGTCCTGTGTCCCGCGCCCCCCCAAAGCATCAGGAGACCTACAGAAAGTGTGTGGGCTTATGATCACTCCCAAGCTTACGGAGAGAATTCACATCATTAGCTCTGGAGTAAATTGTACTTTTGCTTCTTCGTTTCTGACCCCAGATGCAGTGAATTTCAATTCCTTCCTTCCTTCCTTCCTTCCTTCCTTCCTTCCTTCCTCCCTTCCTTCCCTCACTCCCTCTTTCCCTCCTTCCCTCCTCCCCTCCCTTCCTCTTCCCTCCCTCCCTCCCTTCTTCCTTTTTTTTTTTAAACCACACTCCATTACTCCTGGCTCTGCACTCAGGAACTACTCCTGGTGGTGCTCAGGGGACCATATGAGATCCCAGGGATCAAACCCAGGTCAGCCGTATGCCAGGCAAACACCCTCCGTGCTGTACTATCTCTCCAGCCCTGGATTTCAACTTCTAATCTCTAAGGAAACTCGACATGAGGAAACACGTCCTGAGAATGTGCCAAGGGGAGGCCTTGGCGCCCACACTCGCATGCCACTGCGGGACCGTCTCACCGATTCTGATCTCCCTCCAAACCCGTGTTGGTGGCGAGCAGGTGGGTACTCGCCAGCAGCCGGGTGCAGGAGAACAAGCCCACGCGGCACGAGGGCATCAGTGGGGCTGGTGAGAGCTGTGGGCTGCTCAAGCTTTTGCCCTTGTGCTCTGAAAGGGGAAAAAGCAAGGAAAGAACCCGCCAGAGTGCATGCGGGCAGGGTGCCGAGCCCTGCTCGGGGCAGGGGGCATGTGGCCGGCATGCCAACGGCGGCTCACTGAAGATGGGCACAGGCCAGAGGCGGGGCTGCCCTGTCAGATGCCTGGCTCTCAGCTGGGCCGTAGCGGTGATTTCAGGCAATTTCCAGTCCTGCCTTTCAAATGAGGGTAACATATGGGGACGGATGAGATAACGTCTGCGGAGCGCGCTGGACGTGGTAGAAGGAAGGCGGCAGAGAAGCGTCAGGTATTAATAGAAGGCGTCCTTGTTTCCGGTCGCTGCCACATCTGCCTGTGCATCTTTTGTCCACATTATAAAGTGAACGGTTTATAGGGAAAAAAATATATGTCCCACCCCGAGCCCGTCCGCCCACAAGATTCCCACTGAGTTTGCAATTGATGAGAGATGTGAATAATCTGGTCATGTCACTAGTGTCCAGCTGTTCTGGAATGTTCCCATTTCCAGCTGACAGAAACTCGCCCATCAGCAGGGGCTGTGCCACGTCATTCGCTGGCACCCTGAGCGCTGCGGGTAGCAGCTAAAACTGAGACCTTGGCTATCACAGGAACTCATGGTAGTTTTCAGATTCAAACAAAAGTCCTGTATATGGGACCTGACATTCTCACAAAAGTAAATGAGTTAGCGCTCGCTTGCTCTTCCTTCCTTCCTTCCTTCCTTCCTTCCTTCCTTCTTTCCTTCCTCCCTTTCTCCCATCCTCCCATCCCCCCATCCTCTCTCTCTTTCTATGGTAGCACCAGGTGTCAGACCCCCTTTACCACTGAGCCACCTCCTGTGCCTGACTTGTAGCCTTTAAACTTTTTTAAAAGATGCGGGCGAGGAGGGGCAGGAAGCTGGCTCAGAGAGCGTTCGCCTGTGGGAGCTCTGGGTTCAGTCCCCAGGACCACGGAGTCCCCTAAGCACCAGCAGGAGTGACCCCTGAGCACAGAGCTGGGAGTACCCACTGATCACCAGGTGTGGCCCAACCACCTCCCCCAAAACAATTATTGTCCTTGACCAGAGAGACAGCACAGTGGGGAGAGCGCTTGCCTTGCTGGAGGCTGACCTGGTTTGATCTCCGCCACTGCATATGGTTCCTTAAGTCCTGCCTGAGCACAGAACCAGGAGCAAGCCCTGAGCACCGACAGGTTTGGACTCACAACCCCCAGCCTTTCTGATACCCGGCTGTTGTCTTGTCTCTGATCAAAGGTGTGCGCACGGTGACCACTAACCTCAACCAACAGTTTCAGGAAAGACGTTTCACCTCCCCGCCCTGGACACTGACGGTCCTAAGGAAAGATCTGGATTGGGCCACAGCGATATTATAATGGGGAGGGCGTTTGCCTTGCACGCAGCGAGGGGTTCGATCCCCGGCATCCCATCTGGTCCCCGAGCACCACTAGGAGTGCTTCCTGAGTGCAGAGCCAGAAGTAACCTCTGAGCATTGCCCGGTGTGACCCTCCCCTCCCCCCAAAATAAAAGAGAGAGCTTGAGAGGGCAGGGGGTACTTTGGCTGACAGAGCACCCCTCACCCCAACACACACACACACACACACACACACACACACACACATACACTCTTTCTCTCTCTGTCTCTGTCTGTCTCTGTCTGTCTGTCTGTCTGTCTGTCTCTCTCTCTCTCTCTCTCTTTCTCTCTCTCTCTCTCTCCTCATCCCTGGAGAGGCCTCTAGGTCTCAGACTCAGCTCTGGGTCCCTCCCAGCCCCGTGGCCAACAAGGCAGCTGCCCGCTGGACCTGCCAGAAACAACACTGGAAATGGGCTTATTTTTACCCCAGGCTTTGTCATCCATCACTACTGAAAAACTAAGAGACAGGTTTTGGCCGGTCACCCGTGGACTAGTCAAGATCCGTGCAGAACTCGGCCTTCCGTCAGCCACATTTCACCTCCACGTGGTGGCCTTCCATCCCCACGTCCCCGCGCCTGTGGCCAGAATCCTCAGTAGTGTGGACACGGGACCATCTCACCGCTGACATCATGTTGTGCCTCTGGGATGCCCTGGCTTCCAGACTGCGGCCACCTGTGTGATGTGGGGGTCCACACAGCTTCCCTCCTTAGGCAGACAGGACACGCCGTGGGTGGCCAAGGCCTTTCTCTCTGCGCACGAGACTCATACCCGCAGCGAGCTTCCAGCCCCTGCTGCACAATCACCCAACCTGTTCCTGCTCCTTTCCTCATGCCGGCTGACTCGGTTCCCGAAACTCCTTCAGTGTGTGCCCATCTGCTTGGAGCCTGTGGCCAGCCAGAGTGAGGGGTCAAGGGGACCTCAGTGGCAGTGCCCTGGCCCTCATTTTCCCACCCAAAACCCCACCAGTTGCCTCCTCTTCCTTACTTTTCCTCCAGCAAACGACAGCCTCCCCTCCCCCCACCACCCCGTCATCCCCCGTCTTCTCAATCCTCATCATGGCTTTTTCTTCCTTTTGTTTTTCAGGACAGACACGGGCCGTGAGGCCTCACATCAAGGCCTTCCAGCCAGATGCAGGCGCCACTAGGCCACACGGCCTCTTGCCTCTGCACAAACAGCTCCTGGAAAGGGGCAGTTGGGTGAAAGTAAGGCAGGCCTGGCACCTCTCTCCCTGCTCCGCCGCGACCCCAGGGCTCTCACACCAATGCCTGTGTGGATAAGCAAAGGCAGAAGCCAGGTTTGAACCTGAAACTCAGACCCATCTCGGTGTCTCGACGGCCCTGAGTGACAGGTGCCGGTCCTGCCTGTGAGGTCAGCTGTGCCTGGCAGGGGTGGGGTGGGGTCTCAGCGTGTCATACTCCGCAGTCTGCGCCTCTCACAATGGTGCCCCACGTGCCCCACCCCCACCCACCTCCCTCTTTCCCGAGGGGTTGTCAAGCCTCGGTGCTGGACTGTGGCTATGACTGGACTGGAAGCCCCTCCCGGTGACCACTCAGCACCCCACCTCCATTCCGGAAGCCCCAGGCTCCCAGAAAAGGATCCCCTCCCCAGAGCTCTGGCTCCCCCCACCGCAGGACCCAGGCCATGCTCCTGTGTGACTGGAATTCCCTCAGGTCCCCCTGTAGCTCCCATCCGCGGGCCAGGGGTCCCCTCAGGTCCCCCTACAGATCCCAGCCGTGGAGGCAAGGTCCTTCTCTGCTCCCCCTACAGCTCCCAGCCACGGGCCGGCCCCTCTGCTCCGTGGCTGACTCAGCTATCCCCGCGCCCCTGGAGGAGGCAGGCTGAAGTTCCAGGTTTTCTGGTTTGAAAATAAATTGGCAGAAATCTGCCACGCTGCCAATGCCGCCCTCCTGCCCCAGGCAGCTGGGTCCCAGTGGGAGGCCTCTTAGCAACCGAGCTCAAATCAAATATTTGGGCGTCTGGACACATTCTGATTGGAATGAGCTCATGTACAAAAACTTCTCTCCCTCACCCCAGAGACAGGGACGAGGGAAGGGGAGCTGTGTGTTCGGGCTGGGACCCGGTGGGCTGGGACTCTGAAGACCCCGCGGCGCTGCCTGGGGTCCAGTCCTGTGCCTGGCAGCAGAGGCCCTGGCACAGGCCCTGAGCATCTCTGCCCGAAGGAAGCCAGCGTGCGACCAGGTGGGCTCAGGTGTAGAGGGGAGGTCCCGGGGCAAGGCCCAGTGCTGAAAAAAAAAAAAAAAGTTTTCATCTGGCCTAGTCCATGCCGTGCTTTCACCAAAGTGAGGATGTTGGGGGGCTGGAGGCAGTGCAGACATGGGCGAGCACCCACGCAAGCTCTTCACGGAACCCCCAAAGCCAGGAGTCAGTGTCAGCCCCCTGCGCTCCTAAGTCCCTTTACCACAGCCCCCGGGGCAAACACAGCTACCTCCTAAGGAAACACGGAATCAAACGACCCCTTTGCCTCACGGGCCCCTGACAGCCCCACAGGGCGGTCAGAGGCGGCCCCCAACAGGAGAGACCCATTTAAGGCTCACCCCCACCTCGCCAGCTGTGTGGCCTTGGTCAGGATACAGAACTTCTCTGGAGGACGGAAACCTGAACAGATGCTGCTGCACTGTGCTGGTTCAGGGGCAGGAGGTGCTGGGTTGCTGGGAAGCACCATCATGGAGCTCATGTCTCGCGTGAAGGAGCCCCGGGTTGGATCCCCGGCACCTGAAGCACTGCCAGGAGAGACTCGAGCACCTGGGTGCACCCTTCCCGCAAATGCAAAGTGTCCAAACAGCAGTGAGGTTGTGAGAAACATCCGCAAGGCGGCGA
Source organism: Sorex fumeus (assembly GCF_029834395.1). Lineage (NCBI taxonomy): Eukaryota > Metazoa > Chordata > Mammalia > Eulipotyphla > Soricidae > Sorex > Sorex fumeus. Next base: position 11,254,648 of record NW_026606083.1, on the reverse strand, counting down.
GCAGGTGGTGGAAGTGACCGCCCTGAAGCCCTCATCCCACGGCTCTGGCCAGTCTGGGAAAAGCAAAGTGGGCCCCGGGAGGTCACTGGGGCCAGGAGCACATTCCGGCTGAGTTCAATCCCTGGCATCCTTTGTCCATCTACCCAGCACCCCGGGAGATGGCCTTGAAGGTCCCCAGCACTGCATGACCAGCCCCAAACATTGACTTGCCCAGTACAATCAGTCAAGTTTGTCCAGGACTGCCTGGACCCCCTGAACCCTGCATGGGAGGCTCATCTCCACCAATAAATAAATAAATAAATAAAAACAGCTGAGAAAAGTAGTCTCTTGTCCTCAGATCCTCAGCCCGAATGCGAGGCCGTCTTCCAGAGCGGGAGTTCAGATGAACCACCACCCACACCAAAAGCTGGACCCCAGGTCATGGACAGCCTCTGACTTTGGACACATCATTGCTGGCCCACTCCAGGCAGCTCAAGCTTAATGTGTGGATCAGGTGGTGGCAGTCACTAGTGAAAAATCTCCAGCTTCTATCTGCCTATGTGTAGTATTTCTCTATGATACAACATTTTGCATATTATGCATAGAATAAGTGATATTATATAAAATGTCTATACTGAATGCATATATACATTTGATTCTCAACACCCTGTGTTGTCTAAGGGAACCCCCAAGAAAACGAGGCACTGAGCACGAGTAGCAGAGACAGCCGCATGGAGACGAGGCCCCAGAGACTTCCCAGATGGAGCCCTGAGATCCCAATTCTGCAGACCAGCAGCTGCTCCGAGGGAAACCTCAGTGCCCTGGCCAGGGAGGCGGCTTAGAGCAGACACTTGCTGGGGACGTGTGAGGTCCCAGTTCCAGTCCCAGCTCCACGTGCTTCCCGGAGCACTCCCCAGTACCAAGCCAGGTGTAGCCCCTGGGTGTGCCCCCCCCACACACACATACACGCAAAACCAATCCAACAAAACAGAAGCCTAAATTCCACAGTTCAGGTTTTTTTTTTTGTTTTTTGTTTTTTGGGTTTTTTTTTTTTTTTTGCTTTTGGGGCCACACCCAGCGATGCTCAGGGGTTACTCCTGGCTCTGCACTCAGGAATCACTCCTGGAAGTGCTTAGGGAAGCATATGGGATGCCAGAGATCGAACCCGGGTCAGCCGTGTGCAAGGCAAAGGCCCTACCTGCTGTGTTATCTATCGCTCCAGCCCCACCCCAGTTTGTTTTTGATTGGCAACTAGAAACTGTCACAAATTCTTCAAAGGGGCCGATGGAAACCCACAGACAGAGAAGCAGGGTCATTGAAGTACAGACCAGCTAGTGGGCACACTGTCCGTGCAGCAGCCTGACACCCTACGGTCCCCTGAGCACAGAGCTGGGAGCAGCCCCTGAGCACTGCTGGGAGTGCACCACCAACCCCTCGGGAAAACAGAACAAGGAATGAAGGAGCCTGTGGCCAGGCAGCAGCAGGAGATCACAGAGAGGGGAGGACAGGCAGGGGCGAGAGCAGAAGACACCGCCCAGACGGAAATAAGAGCGGGGCCGGGAGATGGTGCCACGGCCAGCACAGTGCTCGCAGGCAGGGAGTGGGCGTGCCTTGGGTCTGACCCCTGGGATGACCAAAAAACATTTAAAACGGGGTAAGAACTCTGAGGGAGGACCCCAAATCCCAGCTGCAGGAGCCTCGGCACCACCCTGACAGTGCTCAGACACCTGAGCCATCAGTCAGGGCCCTGCCTGTGAGCAGTGGACACGCACGCAGAGTGGCCGGCTGCTGACTGCAGCTTTGGCCAGCAGGAGCATCTCCGCTGCAGAGCCAAGATGCCCCAGGTACTGGCTGTGACCATGAGAGCGGACTGGGTCTCCCCCACCTCCTGGGTCATTCTCGAATCCCCACCGGGTTAGGGCAGCCCGGGGCACCCTCGGCTGGGGAGAAGCTGGGGGGCTGGGCCCTGTGCGTGGCTTTCTCATTTGCAGTGCCAAGGAGGGAGCCTCTACCCTGACCTCCTTCCAGACCTCAGTTCTGGGTGGAACACACCTGGTTTCACTTACTTTAAGGGCAATAAAAAGAGTCTGTCTAGAGGGGAGAACAACAGCTATCACCGCCAGGGGAGGGGGGATTCCTGAGTGCAGAATCAGGAGTAACCACTGAACATCGCCCATGTGACCCAAAATACATAAATGATTAAAAAAATAAATAAAAGTCTGTTGGAGTGATAGCACAGCGGTAGGGCATTTGCCTTGCACACAGCCAGCCTGGCCGAGCCAGGTTTGATTCCTCCGCCCCTCTCGGAGAGCCTGGCAAGCTACCGAGAGTATTCAATATGCCAAACACAGTAACAAGAAGTCTCACAATGGAGATGTTACTGGGCCCACTCGAGCAAATCGATGAACAACGGGAGGACAGTTTATAGCAAAGTGAGCACTCGCCTTGCATGTGGTCAACCTGGGTTCAAACCCTAACACCTCCAGGTACGACCCAAAAACAAAACCCAAAAGCCTGTTTGCTCCATCACTCTCCAGCCAAGGCCAAGCACGCGCCTAGGGTGGATTCTGGAACCAGCACGAGGGCAAGCAGGGGGAGCCAAAGGGGCCAGGCCCAGGTGGGATCACGAGTGTCTGCAGGCCCCTCCCGACCTTGTTTGCGGGGAGGGTCAGGTGGGTGGGAGTCAGGACACACTGTCCACGGAAAGGGCAGCGTGTCTGCATGAGGGTCCCCTGTTGGCCAACTCGCCCTCACCAATGCGCACTCATGAGCCTGGGGAAGAACCCCGGTCCCTGGGAGAAGAGCCCACATGGGGAGGGGGGCGGAGACAGCTTGGCTCGTGGCCTCGGGGTGCATCAGAGAGGAGATGGAGCCAGATTAGGGACTCCCCCCACCCCAGGCATCGGGACTCCAGGCAGTTCCGGATGGGCAGACGGAGGCTGGGGAGGCTGTTTCAGGGAGCAGGAGAGTGACCTGGAGCCTCAGGAAGCGGCTTGTGTGCAGGATACTGGTCTCCGGACTCAGCCTGGAAACAGGCAACCTGGTCCTGAGTGTGTGGGGGGTGCGTCTCTGCATCTCCAGTTCTGCCTTCAGCCACAGCAGCAGTTCCTGGGAAATCTGGAAACCAGGGAAGCCTGGGACTGTCCTAGCCAGAGACCATTACAGTTCACATTCTGGCGTCTTTTTTTAAAGCATCCCTTTCCAAATGGGGTGAGGGAATCTACGTTCACGGCACATCCATCACACGCGTTTCTCCAAGACAGTGGGTATTTTTTTAGAAGAGGCTTCCTGGCTGCTCTCTACTCCGTTTTCTAGACATGCCATCACACTATGAAGGATTGCCCTCAGTAGAACATTTACGTGGCCTGGAATTTTTCATTATGACAAATAATGCTGCAATGCACAAACCAGTGTATAAATATTATTCTGCACCTCTCAGAGCACTTCTGGAGACAAAATTATTAGAGCAGAGAATATACATATTTTTAGGACTCTAGATATATATTGACAAATTATTTTTTCAAAAGATCTTACCAATTTACACATTTATCTGCAGTGCATGAAAGGGCTTGTTTTTCTGCAGCTGTTCCCTAGTGTTAAGTATTCATATTTTAATCTTTGTTAATTTGAAAACTGAATCACAGAATTGCCCCTAAATAGTCGTTTTTATTTATCATGCGCTTGAAATTTTTTTTACATGTATTTTTCAACCATGTGTATTTTTGATCATTTCTTCTGTTGGTACAAAAATGTTGAGTAATAAAGCATTCCTTAAGTTCTTCACATATTCGTTTGCTGTTCGTTGCTGCTGTTTGGATTTTGCTCGCTCTTTTGATTAAAAATTTGTTTATATTTTATACAATTTATTGATTTTTTTCCCTTTAAAAATTATTCAAGGCCTGGAGTAATAGTGCAGGGGGGAAGGTGTTTGCCTTGCACTCAGCTGACCTGGGTTTGGTTCCCGGCGTCCCATGTGTTCCCTGGAGCACCACTAGGGGTAATTTCTGAGTGCAGAGCCAAGAGGAATCCCTGAGCATTGCTGGGTCGATTGCCTCGAGCAGGCCCCAGTAACGTCTCTTTCATCCTAGCCCTGAGATTATATTCAAGGCTCTTTAGGAGAATGAGACCCATCATTGTTACTGGTATTTGGCATATTGGGTACGCCACGGGGAGTTTGCCAGACTCTGCCCTGTGGGCAGGCTACATTCGATAGCCTGCAAGTTTGTCCAAAGTAGGAATGAGACAATAAGATGTCATAAAAAAAAGTTCTGATAACTGCGGCCGCGCGGTTCCGGGATCTGGATTTTGTAGTCTCTGAGTCTTGGCCGCTGATGGGATTACACGGCGCCAGGGGGCCAGGTGGTGGGTGTGACCCCCACCTACTGGAATTTGGAGGATCTGGGTGGAAGATGCTCGACTCCAATCCGAGTAGGCTTGGAGGTCTCGGCCCCGGAACCCGCGTGGCTTTGTCCCTCTGCCAGTACCTTCATGTATGCGGAGAGTGGTCTCAGCATGGTGGTGGCTGGTCCTGGAGGTCTTCGGCTGCAGGAGCCCTGGTCGGGGCAGGGAGGAAAGCTCAACCCGCTCCCCTCCAAGGGGCCCCGGGAAGGAACACCCAGGCGCGGGGGCATTGCTGGGTGTGACCCAAAAAAGCCACAAATAAACAAATAAATAATCTTTTTTTTTTCACCATCTCCTTTTCTGCCCTGAGATCACTTATATTTTCTTGGGGGGTTTTAAAAATAGTCTCATCTTCACACTTCACTCCGTCCATCTGGAGTTCATCTTCAGCGTCTTTACATCTGACGCTGAGAACAGAACTTGAGGCCGTTCCCAGCCAGGCCCTTTCCACCACCAGTCACTAAATAGCCCCTCGACTAACCCCACCCCCTCAGGAATGATGCTGGAAAGCTGCCCCCCCCCCAAACCCCCACTCACCCATGTCCTGGATCTGCCCCATGTCTCTCTGCTGTCCCCCTGTCCGTGCCACCACGTGCTCTCCCACGGCCCAACGCGGCTGGGTGCACATGGGACCCGGGTCCGAGCTCCCATCCCTGCATGCCAGAGCCAGCCTCCCACGCCCCGCTCTCCTCTCCTGCCTCTTACTCACACACAAGACAAATGTTCTGAGAAACAGATATCTGGACTGAATGAATCTAAGAATCTTGAAATTCTGTTCCTCTTTTTTGGTGAAAATGAAATAAACAACCCAAAAAACCAAATTTGCGGGTGCAAATGGGAGGCACGGTGGGTTCGTAAAATGGAAGCAACTGAATTCGAGAACTCAAGACCATCATAGACACGGACCATTGCTTGCTTGGGCTGATTATTTTAAATTTAAAAAACGGTGTGTGCTAACGTCCAGGGCAGCCAAAGCTGCAGCCAGGGACACGGCACGGGGACCGAGCACAGGTGAGTGTGTGTGAGACCCCAGCCCCAGACACAAGCTCTCAGGTACTGTTACGTCAGGCACCTCAGGCTGAGCACTGCAGCTTCAGACCTGCACCACTGAACTGAGCATCATGGGGAGGGGCCCCAGGAGAAGAAGTAAATAAATCGAAGGACCAGGTAGATGACTAGAGCCCTGGATTTGATCCCCGGCCCCCGGTGACCCCTGGAGCACCCTGGAAGTGATTCCTGAGCCTCTCCCAAAGTCAAAGAAACAAACCTGGGGAAACGAGAGCACCAGCTGGCACCATCGCTATCAGAACATGGCACCTTGGGTGCTCCTTAGGTGCCTGCGTCCCCAACTCTCCGGGCCCTCTCTGCACCCATCCAGCAAGTCTCAGGGTGCTCAAGTTCCTGCTCAAACCCATTCACAGAATCAACTTTAGGGGCCCCCTCTGCGGCCACGAGGTGGGAACCTGCTGCTCCCAGCCCGGCTGCCATCAATCCTGAGAGAGAGCAGATGCCAGGGCAGCCGCTACCAGGCAGACGCTCGCCCTTAGCACCTAGAAAGTTCCACGTGACCCCCAAACACAGGGTTTTCTTTTAGCCACGGAGTGTCAAAGCACGTCAGAGAGAGAGGCGACAGGAGACCCCTCGGCCCGGGATGGGGTTCCTGCCCTCCTCTCTGGGCGATGGAGAGAGGGCAGCGGGGCGTGGGGTGCAGCCCGGAGACAGACGCGAGGCAGCTGCCTTTCCCGGCCTGTCCCTTGCTGTGTTTCAAGGAACGTGATGCTTCTGGGAAAGCCTGGAAATGCTCTGCTGCGGCTCTGCCCCTCCCGCTCATGGCGCTGTGAATCTGGGACAGCTTGTCTTTTCCAGAAATGCCCTGGGAAGTAGGGTGTCCCGGGGGGCGGGGGGCGGTTGGCACCAAGCTCCCCGGCGATGTGGCACCCTTTCCTTCCTCCAGAGACTTCCTCGGGTCTGTGCACACACGGATGGAGCCGGCAGATGGCAGCGGGAAGGCTGTGGGCACAGCCAGGAAATGCCAGAGAGCAGAGAGGCCTCCTCAGAGCAGAAGGAAGACCGGGCGCAATCTGGGATCGTCTTAATCCCAGAACCTTCTAGAAAAGGGTAACAACTTCAGCTAACAGATGGCTGGGTGGGGGTCGGGGGGCTCTCTCCTCACAGTGGGGGAGGGGTGGGGATTCCTCTCACGGTCTGGGGGGAAGACGGGTACTCAACATTTCAGCATTTGCTGTTGGAAGGAAATGGGACGTCAGAGAAAACCTCCCACAAATCAGTTCACCTTCAGCATCCAGGATCCTTGTTTATCCTCTTTAACTTAGTCATTTGCATGATTTGCAGAGAGGTGGGGGCATTCCTGCCAGTGTTCAGGGGCTACTCCTGACTCAGTGCTCGGTTTCACTCCTGGCAGTGCTCATGAGACTACTAGGTCCCGGGGATTGAACCCAGGCGTCCTGCATGTGAAACCTGTGCTCAGCCCAACGAGTGTTCTCTCTCTCTCCCTCCCTCCCTCCCTCCCTCCTTCCCTCTCTCTCCCACCCTCTCTCTCTCTTCCATTTTATGCTCTTACTGAAACTGGGTTTTTTTGTTGTTGTTGTTCGATTTGGGTTTTGATGTTTTCTTTCCCGAATTCTAGGGATGGGAACAGGGTCTCCCCAAGGCGGGTGCTCTCCCCTGCGCCCAGCCCCAGACCCGAGAGCAATCGCTCTTGCTAAGCTTGGACTCAGCCTCACAGCTTAGGGGCCCAGTGCTCCAGCGGGAAGCAGTGACCCTGAAGCAGCCCCTCAGAGCCCAGGCTGGTCCTTTCCCAGGTTCTCACACTGAGCCCCATGCTGCCCACTCGCTCCCCACTTCCGCAGGCGCCATTCCAACGCTTTCTTTTTTCCTTGTTGTTCTGGGTCAATTCTTATTTTATTCTAATTTTTATAAAGTTGTTCAAAATAGGGGCTGGAGAGATAGCACAGCGGGTAGGGCGTTTGTCTTGCACGTGGCCAACCCGGGTTCGATTCCCAGCATCCCATATGCTCCCCTGAGCACTGCCAGGAGTAACTCCTGAGTGCAGAGCCAGGAGGAACCCCTGTGCATCACCAGGTGTGACCCAAAAAGCAAAAAAAAAAAAAAATTGTTCAAAATAATGTAGTACATTCAAAAGTTCAACCACCGTCACACCTTCCCACCACCATTATTTTGAATTTTCCCAGCCACAAACCAAGCCTATCCCAACAGCAGGTCCTAAATAGTTCATTTTGTATTGCTTGTTAGGAATAATTCTCTAAAAATGATCAAAAAAAGGTGTCCTTAGAAGAAAGCGTGTGAAGATTGTTGTATCTTACCCTGGAGCCATTGAGCTCTGGCATAAGAGACGACTAACATGTGTTCCAGGTTGAGTCTTGTGTGCTGATATTTTTTCATTGAGAGTGGCTGCCTGCTACTTTACATCCCATCCAGTGTGTGCTATTCCCTGTACAGAGTGGTGCAGAGTATGAGATGAGCTCTAGGAATTCTAAAATTTTTAATGAGGTGATATAGTTGGCATTAAATTTTTAACTGGATGGTGACCTTGGGGGCTGGGGGCATCTCTGAAACTTGTTGACCTGTTCTGAGACCTAACTGTGAGTCTCTGGATCATGGCTGGTTAATGAGCTGGTGTGGTGCCAGAGGCAGTTTGTGGGCATAACTGCCAGGCTTCCAGAAGGACAGGGGATTGTGGGGAGGTTGCCCACACCCAACCCCATGAGAGCTGGAGATTTGGGTCACAGGATCCACATACCTGTGTTCTTAACCAGATTCATTCATGGATGAGGCTCATGTGAGCCTGTGGAGATCGGCCATGAACATTGCAATGCTAATTTTAACCCCAGCTCTCCCCTGCCCTACTCCATCACTGTCCCCCCCACAGGCCCCAAAGCTGTAGCCCATCCCCGCACGCCCAAGCTGAAGACTTAAGAAATGTCACTTAACTTCACCATTAGCCTGAACATAGTAAGTAAATCGGTCAATAACCACTTCCAGAGGTGACCAGGAGGCCACTGGGGACATTTCCTGTTACTTAGGTTGGGGCACCAGACAAAGTCGGGAATTACTTTAGCTCTCCTCTGTGCCTCAGTTCCCTCACCTAAGAGGGAACTTTCTAGAGCAAAGGTCAGTGCGGGTGTCGGAGAGACACGGGAAACCAGAGCTGGTGCAGCCAGCAAGACGCCGCTGTTGGTCCCTGTCGCCATGGCTGACCAGAGCAAGAGCTTGAGAGGCACTTTCCTGGAGGCCACTTGACCAGCTCAAAAATTAGGTTCCCCAAGGAACCCTTCAGTGGCTGAGGGTCTTCCAAGAGGGGGTTGCAGTGTGTCACAGCCTGCAGTCTCCAGAAGGTTCTATGCAGAGCCAGCACTGCCAGGAACCAGGCGGGTGAAGGTGACAATCCCGAAGCGTAAGGCAGCCTTGGGCTTGTGGCCCCCTGCTGACAGAGGGCCATCTCCATGGGCTGCTGAGGCTCCTGGGTTCCAGCTGCCCTTTTCTCCCCGAGGTTGGATTTTTCCGTTGAGGCCTCTGCAGCTAAAAGCATCACTGAAGGCAGAGTCCTGAGCCCCAACTCAGCAGGAGCACCTTCATTCTGCCAACAACTGTCAGCAAGGTCCCTTCCGCTCTGGTAGGGGTGCGGGATGACCCAAGGGGCACCTGGAAAGCACTGGGCGCTGGCCGAGGGACGGGGTTCAGCCAACATCAGCCACCATTGCCCTCCCATGAAGGATACAGAGTTGGCAAAGTTGGCAAAGCTCCCACCAGGAGCTTCCACCTCCAGAGAGAGCCGGGAATGATGCAGGAACCTGAGGAGGGAAGGAGGGAGGGAACCAGCACCTCATGGAAGAGCATCTGAGCACCTGAATGTCCCGGACGTGGGCCAGGGAGATGGCCTGGGGGTAAGGCTCCGTGCACACGGCGGCCAACTCCGTTTAGACCCCTGGCACTGCGGAAGAGCCCTGTGGGTACCACCATAAGTGGGTCCTGGGCACTAGCAGGTATGGTGCAAAACCACCCCCTACTGCTCCAGGTCTTGTGCTAAGACCTCCCACACACACAGCTGGAAGGGAGTCAGTACTGAGACCATCACCTCCAGTGTATTTGCGAGAAAACCAGAAAAGCAAAGGGACCCCAACACCACGTGCTTCCCCACCCACCCCCACACACACACATACACACATGCACACACACAGCGGGCCTGTTGGGCCCAGCCTTGGGTGCTGTGTGGAGGCCCTCTAGGGCCACCCCCAATGGGGCTGGAGGGAGTGTGGCTCCAGGGTCCAGCTCGGCCTCACATGCAGGGCAGGCACTTTCACTCTTCCCTGTGACTCTTTAATGGTTAAAAATGAAGAGTCGTGGGGCTGGAGCAATAGCACAGCGGGTAGGGCGTTTGCCTTGCACGCGGCAGACCCGGGTTCAATTCCCAGCGTCCCATATGGTCCCCTGAGCACGGCCAGGGGTAATTCCTGAGCACAGAGCCAGGAGCAACCCCTGTGCATCGCCGGGTGTGACCCAAAGAGCAAAAAAAAAAAAAAAATGAAGAGTCGAGCAAGAAAGGCGGAATGTGGGGAGGCGACAGCACTGGACAGGAGGCCTCGAGTGGGGCCCCTCCCGTCTGACACCATCCAGACACCACCCAGGTCCCCCAACCATTGCCAGGGGCACACATCTGAGCACAGTCAGGAGTATCCCACACATCACTGGCGTGACCCAAAAACAAACACACACAAGAAAAACATGGACAGTGAAAAGGAGAGAAGAGCTCGCTGGGCTGGAAAGGCACGCGGTGAGGAACACCTGAGGGGGAGCATGAGCCCCCCCCTTAGCCCAGAGGGTGGGTGTCAGAACACGGGGTTTATTCCTCGTTGTGAGGGGCACTCCCTGGGGCCGAGAGAGGATTCTCTGTGCTCAGGCTCCCTCTGGTCTTCTCAGCACCGTGAGGTGCTGGAGACTGAACCGGAGCCTCCCACACTCAAAGCAAATGCTCGGCCCACCTTGTTCCCTCTCAGCCCGAGAGGGTCTGGCATAGGCAAGAAGCCTGTGATCCGAAGATAAAGAGGAACAGAACCGAGTCACTTGCTGGCTGGAGTCCAGAAAGTCACAAAGGAAAACGCCAAGTAGTGGGTGTCACTCAGGACATCTGGTCGACCTACATTCATGAATATTTACTAAACCCCGCCAAGGGCCCAGCGCCTGGCATGTGTGAGGGAGAGTTTATTGGCTGTCAGCATCGTGATTCAGTGAAGCCTCTTCTCCCGGGAACAGACAGAACCTTCTCCGCTGGGCAGGACAGCCTAGGTCACTCGAGTGAGGGTCAGCACATGGGAGTGGGTAGAGGTGTCCGCCGAGTCTGTGGGGCCCGAGGAACAGGCTTTCTTAAATTAATCTCGAGGCTGCAGCCTTGGGGGGATTCATACGCGGACAACCCTCCCCCCCACTCCCCGAAGTGCTCTGGCTAGTCTCGCGGCTTCCTTGGCCCTTAATACTTTCCATGTTGGGCCATCGCCATGCGGGGAGGCAAAACAGTTTTAAATCTCCGGGAATCAAATAAAAGTCAAGTGAGGAATCTTTGCCTACTTAATCGTACCAGCGCGTTTGTCACAACTCCCCCTCAGAAACGGGAGAATTCTCTCCAGCTGATTACCGTATGTCGGACAATGAAACGGCTCATCTCTGCCACTGCTTCTCCTTTTTCAATAAGAATTTCTCATTCTGGGACAGGAAGAGGGTTCAACGACCCTGAACACATCAGCATCAGGGAGTCCCAGGTTTGGTTCCCTGGGACCACATGTTGCCCTGAGCACTGCCTGAAGTCAGCTCTGAGCAGTGTGGCTGTGGCCCCATAAATAAGAATGAAAGGAAAGGCCTTCCCCATACCCTCCTCTCACTAGGACCTGTGTTTCTGTATTTCTGTACTGTGAGGATGCGCTCACCGCACCAACAGAGCTTTGAGGTCAGCTGACACCCAGGTGGGCACAGCTAGCCCCGGCCTCCTCTCAGCACAGGGCGAGAAGAAGGTATAGTCCCCCAGCTGCCTCCTTGGCAGGCAGCATGCAGATAACTGCATCTGACTTGGCTTCGTTACAGCCAGGGCCTTGCCCGACCCATATTTCACTGTGGAACCGTCGCCACATTTTTAACATAAACTCACGAGTACTCCGTGCATCTAGGGTGTGCCAGAGACAACCCAGACAGAAATGGTTTTAAAGTCAAACTGGCACGATGTTCTGAAGTCATAGACAAGGCTGCTGGGTGTGGGGAGAGAGTGTCCAGTACCCGTTCTCATAAACCAGAGGGACAGGCCCACAGGCTGGAGCAATGTGCCTGGGTGATGCCACTGCATGCTCCCCCAAGCACCAGTGGGGTGGTACCCTGGCAGCCCCCTGCATGGCTAGGCAGGGCGTGGTGGCCCGGGAAAACCCAAGTGAAATGTCCATCCGGACAGATGATGGCTGGACTCAGAGACCACGGCAGGTAGGCCAGGGCTGTCTCCTGCGCTTCACCTACTCTGCAGACCCAGACCAGAAACCACAAAGACTGGGCTCTGGCCCTTTCCTGGCCTAGTGTTACTCTCCCACCCCGTCTGAGTGTCCGCTGAAGAACAGGACAAAGGGGGTATTACCTTGCTGGGTCAGAGTGCCCCTAATCTGCACGGTCAGGAGGGACATTCGCACACCCCTAGTCGACGGCTCCTAGGCATCCGGCTATGCCACCTCTGCCTCGGCACAAGGCTAGTGCTCACCGGTTCCCAGAGACAGCCCAGGCTGGCCCTTCTGGAACATTCCTGAGCAGGACTTGGCGGGCTGCTGTGAAACCTGCAATGTGGAGTGAGAACAGGCTCAGGGCCCCCTGGCAAGCACCTGGCTCCACCCCCACCTCCTGTACCCACCCCAGCAGCTGCTCCTGGTGGTCCCAGCACGGCTGGACCTGAACGGTGCCACGTTGCTGGGCTCGCTGGACCATTAAACACCCAGCCTGGTTGGCTGAGAATGGCTGGGAGTAGTCCCTGAGCATGCTGGGAGACCCACATAAGTCCAGGGAGGAGGCCCCGCACCCACTTCCCTGCATGTGTGAAGTCCTGGGTGCGATTCCCAGTGAGGGAAAATAAAGAGAAAAAGAGCCACGTGTGCTGAGGCCCTAGACGAACACAAGCCTACAAATGCCAGGGTCAGGGCAGCAGGGAAAGGGGGACAGCAGCTGCGGGGACAGCATCCTGGGCAAGAGGAGGCAGTTCTGCTGCTGGACAGGCCAGTGGAGGTCAGAGGGTGGAGGCGAGAGCTGGAGGGTGGAGTGTGCTAGGAGATCCAGGAGCCTGCCTGGAGGAGGCAGAGGCGGAGAGCAGCTTCTCAGAGCTGAGGTTAGAGCAGGCTCAGGAAGGAGGTGAAAGGCCGCAGCCACACTGGAGGCGGACGGGGAGTTGGGCAAGAGAGCAGAGCAAAGCAAAGGACTCCCGCACATGCAAGGGGCGGGCATCCGGGTCAGTGAAGGCCACGGGTCCCTAGGAAACCAGTCAACAGAAGGCCCACCTCCCACCCGCAGAGGCCAGCCCCATGGTGGCTCTCTCCTGCTAACACAAAGGTTCTTTCTTCCCCCGAACAGCTTTGCTTCTATGTATATATATTTTTAAATCTGAATATAATTGGAATTGCTCCACAGAAGTTGACTCCAAAGGGCAAAATACCCCATTGTCCCTCCAGCTTGAGAAATACCTCCTATTTTTCCCTGTTTGGTAAGAGAACTGCCAAGCCTGACTGAGATGCTGCAGAGATAACAGGCTGGCCGAGCCTCCTGGCCAGGGCCCACCTCTCTCTGCACCCTTCCGGGAGTTGGACAGCTCGGGATGTGAGGCTTCAGAAGCGGCTGATGCTATTCACATTTTCGAAGGCTGCATTCATTGGTCAAGGTGCTAGTTTCTCCCTAAAGGGGTCCGGAGATTCAACAGGATCTAATTCCTCTGAGCTTCTCTCTAGAAATCAGAGTCGATTCTAACGTACTAAGATTTAGAATAGCCAAAGGGACTTTTCTTAAAAAATGCACATCCGGAGTGGGCCTGAGCTCAAGGCTTACTTACTACAAGGGTGGGCGGGATTGGAATAATGAGAGGGGAAATGGGACAGTGAACTAGAACAGATGCCACTCACAAAACAAGCACCGACCTATTCCATGGACAGAAACTCCAAAAGATGGTGAGAGAAGTGAGGACAGCTGTTCCCCCAGCCAACAGTAGCTAGAAATGGCTTCCAGGGGGCTTCTGCATTGATTTTGGATTTTGTTGAATCTCCGGATCCTGGTGCTTGGGGCTGGCTCCGGGCTCTACGCTCAGGGATCATTCCTGGCTATGCTTGGGGACCTATGGGGGTGCTGGGAATCCAACCGGGGTTGGCCGCGTGCAAGGCAAGTGCCCCGCTGCTGTACTGCTGCTCTGGCCACTTGGACATGACCTTAACACTGAGTGGGGTGAGGGCTACATGGACAGGGATGTATCTCGAAGCTTCTCCAGTGCACTTCACATCTCTGCATTTTATTGTTTGAAAAAATGTACCTTTGGGCTTCTAAGTACACCCACAGTGATTCCTGAACACAAAACCAGGAGTGAGCCCTGAGCACCACCAGGTGTGGCCCCAAAGCCAAAGGGGGCGGACAGTTTCTGGAAGGATCCGAGGTGATGCCCAGATGCAGTGCTGGGTGCTGAAGTGGTTCCTGGTCCAGCTCGGCTGAGAGGACATGATTCTATGGGTGCTCAGCCTCCGGAAGCAGGGGCACACCACCAGCGGGACTGAGCAGAAGCAAGCAAGGGACAGCAGCCAAGGCCCCTCCACGTGGTCACAGCGCCCCACGACCCCGAGCACGGCCAGTGGAAGGAAGGGCCTGCATGGCCAGCACTGTGGCCAGCGCCTCTTTCCCGCATCCTCTACCGAGACCCCGTCCTGCATGCGGAACCTGGGAGTGGCCACTGTCCCTTGTGGGCAGCCATGGGACCCTCCAACTCCTCCCCACGACTCGGCAATATCTGCCCCTGTGATTCAGCAAAAGCTCGCGGAAATTTTTTTTCTCTGTATGTCTCGGCAGTGACAATTCAGCCAGCAGGTGTTCTGACCTCAGGCGCCCTGCTGGATAGATGTGACCCCTCACCTCCCAGGTATAACCCCCAGGTCTGCGGCAGCAATGTCCAGGCACTTGCATTCAAGTCATCCTTGGTCATGAGGAACCCATGGGGCGCAAATGAATCTTTCAGGCTCTTGTGTGATGAGTCACAAATTCCAGCCAAAGCCCCAGCCTGCAGCCCCTCGCCCTGAAGATGCCTGATGGAGGCTGGTGCATTCTCTGAGGGTTTGACCCAAAGTCAGCGCCCCGCCCTGGTGATGAGGAAACACTCTGCCTAAGAAGCAGAAATAAACAGGGGTGGAGAAGCTTGGTGACTTAAAGTCCTGGGCTGGAAGGAAACTCCTCACTTGAAATAATCGTGCTGGGAGATGATGAAGCAATATGTTCAAAGAGTTTGTGGGAAATGGCTTTGAATTTAGAGCTCTCCACCCAAGCAATAATCGCTGAACCCCAAAAACCAAAAAGACACCACTGGATGTGTACACAAGAATTTGCACGGCTTATTAACCTCCTGCCCACAAGGAGAAATCACCCAGGACTACATCAGCCAAACAAAGGAGTAATGTGAGGAAGAAAAGCAAATAGGGTGGCCGGGGGATTGGGGGAGCGGGGGGATGTGGGAGCGGCCGGTGGCTCAAAGGGCTGGAGCACATGCTTGAATGTGAGAGCACAGGGTTCAATCCCTAGGACCACCTGGTCGCCCAGCACTACCAGGAGTGATCTACAAAGAAAGGGGGGAAAGGGTCAGAGAAGGAGGCACTGACCCAGCAGAGGTGCCCTGCGGCCGGGTAACCAGCTGCCCACGTAGCCACAGGAATCTAGAGACCCAGGAGCAAATCTGTTCCTGGGTCTGTCCACACATGGCAGGGCCCTCTGGAAAGAGCTCACAGCTCACTCAGACCTTTTCTGTCCGTTGAACCCGGCACCCCTGCACCATGGCTGGTTCAGGAAAAACCGGTGTCCCCAGGGTGTGCTGACCCCAGCAGCTACAAGCCCAGGCTAGCACTCTCCGAGTGATCCCCCAAACTTCGGCAGGGAAGGGGGAACTGCTCACCTCCAGCCTCCATCTGGGCCATTAACCTGAGCCTCTACAAATCAGGAGCTGAGACCTGGCCAGTTGGGGTTCCCTTACCAAACCCAAGTGGACAGACGGTTTAGAATCCAGACATGTCTCAGAAATTCCAGGGTTCAGCTATCCTCCCTGTCCTGAAAGGTCTAGGGAAGACAAACAAAGCATACCCTTAAGTGGTCTGAGGACTCTTAAAAAGATAAAAGTTGGGGGTGGGGGGGCTGGAGTGATAGTACAGTGGTTAGAGCATTTGCCTTGTACAAGGCGGACCCAGGTTCAATCCCCAGCACCCATATGTTTCCCTGAGCACTGCCAGGAATAAGCCCTGATCATCGCCAGGTGTGGCCCCAAAACAAAACAAAAAACAAAAATGGCAATTCCAGGGCCTAAGAGATAATACAGGGCGCTGGCCTATACACAGCTGGGCCAGGTTCCATTCCCAGCACCACAAATGGTCCCCGAGCACTGCGAGGAGTGATCCCGAGCACAGAACCAGGAGTCAGCCCTGAGCACTGACGGGTATGACTCCCCCAATGCTCACACCCCCCCATAAAAGGAGATTGCACACATGATCCAGTAACACCATTCCTGGGCACTCACCCAAAGGCTCAGCAGCCCTGTGCTCACAGCAGCCTGTTCACAAGGGCCAAGACCCGGAGTCCTGACCTGAAGGCCCGTCTGCATGGCTGGACAGAGAAAGCGGCTGTGGGGTGCTTTTCTGTCACACCAACAGGGCAACACGGCACTGGAGCACTGGAAGCAGGAGTGCTGAACCCCAGAAACACACAAAGGTGTGACTTTACCCCCAAGATTCCATACGATTAGTATAAACCAGTGATAAATCGATCGCTCAGGATGGGAGATGTGTGCTGAAAGCAGATAAAGGACCACACGTGATGGCCTCTCAGTATCTGGATTGCAAAGCATAATGCCCCAAAGTAAAGAGGAAGAGGGAAATTGTCTGCCATAGAGGCAGGGGGAGAGGTAGGATGGGTAGGATACTGGGGACATTGGTGGTGGAGAATGTGCACTGGTGGAGGGATGGGTGTTTGATCACTGTATGACTGAAACTCAAACATGAAAAGTTTTGCAACTGTAGCTTACGTGATTCAATAAAAAAACTGAAAAATCGATTTTTAATTATTTTTCTTTTCTCCTTCTCCTGGCTTTTGGACCACACCTGTTGGTACTCAGGGCTGACTCCTGGCTCTGGGCTCAGGGATCAGTCCCGGCAGGTCTTGGGGACCAAAGGAGACAGTGGGGATCAAACCCAGGTCAGCCACGCGTAGGCAAGCGCCTTAGCCCTGTACTATCTCTCCCACGCCCTTTTTTCCCGTCTCCATTTCAAAGTTCTTTCTAAACAGCTGGTGTTTGTGCCATGAGCACTCATAAATGGGTCTTTCAGGGTCCAGCCTGTCATGTATGTCTTTGAAGGGGGCTCCAGAGACGCCCCTCGCCTGGGGAGGGGACAGCAGGGGAGAAGGCTAGGAGACCTGTAACCAGATGCTCCCTGGACCCGCTGGGCCAGCCCATGATGATGGCCTGGATGCCGGGCTGTGCTGGCGAGAGTGTGTGTAGAAACAGAGCAAGAGAACATGTCTGCTAACTCAGACCTAGGGTCCTGAGAAACATACTCTGGCCCCAAGCTATGCAGCCCATCTGGTACCCAGCTCTCCAGCTGCGAGGCCCGGTCCTGACCCTTGAAGTGTGTCCCTGTGGCTCGAGTGGGGACACCTTTGCCTACACCTCAAGCCCTGTGTCCTGCATCCGAGTCTGTCTTTCTGCCACTCTGCAGCAGACTCTCTACCCCCAGATCTTAGAAAACGGCACACTTGGGGGCCAGAGTGATCACACAGCAGGGAAGGCACTGTTCTTGCACACAGCTGACCTGAGTTCGATCCCCGGCTTCCCATATGATCCCCTGAGTCGGCCAGGAGTGATTCCTGATTGCAGAGCCAGGAGTGACCCCTCAGCACCACTGGATGTGGCCCCCCTAACAAAAACACAATAAAAACGGCAGGCTTCTGGTTCCTGGGCATTGTAGTGTGCGTGCAGAGTGGTCCAGCCCTGCAGCCAGCTGGTCTACCCAACAGCACATTCTGGCCAGCCCCTCGGGGCCGCCTACCGCTGAGTCGACTCAGAAGAGGAACCTTTGGGGCCTACCTCTTACCTCCAACTCCTGCAAATGAGCCTGTATTGGCCACCAGAAGTGCCCGGCGCCAGCAGTGAGGAGATAAGAGCGGCGGCTCCCTTCCCTGGGGGCTTGTGTCACCTGCCAGCCCTGCACAGGAAGAACTGCAGAACCACGGACGCTCTTACCACAGAGGTAGTTCCGTGCCCAGTAGGCACATGCCCCAGATCCAGAGCGGCAGGACGCACTCGGCAAATATTTACCAGCTACATGGCAACAGGGCCGTCCTACTCAGGATTCCACGGAACTTCCAGAAAACGCGCCCGCACGCCATTCTCTCCACACACATCTGAGAGAGGCTGTGTCCTCTCCTGGGGCTCCTTTGGCCGAGCACTGGAAACCTGTTCCAATGTTGAGCCCCTTTAGTTTTCAGACCATCCAGTTATTTGGGGGCTTGAACACACCATGGGGAAGATAGTCTGATTGGATTTTACACATGAAGCAAACAGGCATCCAGATAGATCCTTCCCTTTTACAAGAGAATCACCTCAGACATCTATATGGCTGCCACCATCTTCCACAGAGAGACGGACGAGGCTAAGAGACAGGCTGAGGTTGTCTGAGGGCTGGGGTCGGGCTTTGCATGCAGGAGAGAGAAGAGAGGGGAGGAGAGGGGAGGGGAGGGGAGGGGAGAGGAGGGGAGAGGAGGGGAGAGGAGAGGAGGGGAGAGGAGAGGAGAGGAGAGGAGAGGAGAGGAGAGGAGAGGAGAGGAGAGGAGAGGAGAGGAGAGGAGAGGAGAGGAGAGGAAGAGAGAGACAGGGAGAGGGGAGAGAGATGGGGGAGAGAGAGAGAGAGAGAGAGAGAGAGAGAGAGAGAGAGAGAGAGAGAGAGATGGAGAGAGTGAGAGCCCGCCAAGCCCAGCACATAACTTTCCCACACTTTCCATCAGAAGCCAAGGGGAAAACTTAACAAATGCCTTCAGGGACCAACTTAACAAAGCCACAGTTGCCTCAAAATATTTGGGTAATTGTGGGTTTGGTGCTGCCGACAAGGCCTGCTGGAAAAGTAGGAGACTTGTAAACACAAGAGGAAGCGCTTTGCAGTGAAAGCCCCACCAGGCAGGACAGACATTAGTCACCGAGCACGCTCAGACGCGCCAGCCAGGAGCGCGGGTGAACAGCGCTGCATGGCGCCATCTCGCGGCGGAGCCTCAGCAGCTTGAGAGAAGTCAACCGGATCGTCTTCTTAGGAGGTCCATGAGGAACTGCTGGTGCTCCCACTCCCTCCACAAACGTGCTGGGATGCTCCTTTCATTCATGCGGAAAATCCCCCCACACACACACCACCAAAGTCAGCAATGCAAAAACCCAGGAAGAGCGTTTAAGGGAGAAACTGGACTTTTCCTGTGAGAGAAATATTTTGTAAATGACAATGACCCTTCTTTTCACCAGGAAAAAGGAATTCAATTGGAATTTCTGTGGCACAGTCTCAGGACTGTGTGGTTGGGAAGGCGCAGAAAGTGGGCCGGAGATGTCGGGATTGGTAAACTCCAAACAGCTTAAAAGGGACCTAAGGTCTAGTGAGGTGCAAGAATTCTGAATTTTTCTATTTGTTTTTTCATCTTTATTTTTTTGGAATGGGGTGACCCCTCAGGGTCATTCCTGGCAGTTACTGGGTTTTGGTTCCATGCAAGAAACATGCCTAAATCTCCATCCTCTTTCTGCTCACCCCCTTTTTAAATCTCGAGGGGGGTGAACCCAGGGTGTCTCCCTGAAAGTTGCAGATAAAGACTGGATGATGTTTTTTGATTCACATTATATTTTTTTTTTTTGCTTTTTGGGTCACACCCAGTGATATACAGGGGTTACTCCTGGCTTTGCACTCAGGAATTACTCCTGGTGGTGCTTGAGGGACGATACAGGATGCTGGGAATAAAACTTGGGTTGGATGCATGCAAGGCAAACTCCCTGCTGTTTTATTGCTCCAGTCCCTCGATTCACATTTTTCCCTGGTTCCAATTCCCTGTTCCCCACCGGCGCTGGGCTCTCTGGTGAGGGGGGTCATACTTCTGCAGTTTGACTGGGGCTTGTGGTTGGGTGATTTGGCAGAGAAACCAGAGTAAGAGCTCAACCCTATAGGGATGGCACTGGAGACACCCCAGGGTTCTTCCAGCAACTGACTCCTCCCGCCCCCCCCCCCAAATAACTACTGCGAAACACCCAGCCCTGTTCACTGAGTCCTATTGCTTCATGCGGACATAACAGATGAGGTCACAGAAACCTCGGGGACTGTTCTTGATGGAGCAACGGATAAAATCTTTCTCCAGAGGGTGCTGGGGGAATCCATGCGAGAATAAACACATGGTTGGCTACATTTAGAAAACAATAAAAACACTTTGGATAAGAATTCTCTCCTGGGACAGCACAGACAGTCCGTCTTGCCTTGCACAGAGCCCCTCACCCCACAGGGTCTCCCAAGCCCTGCCAGGAGGAAGCCATGAGCACTGCGGGTATGGCCCCCAAACAAAAAGAATTTCCACCTGTCCAAACTCTGAACTCTTTTGTTCATCTCAGCACACGCTTACCGAAGCCTTCTGGTAAGTTCCAGGAAGGGTCCCTGATGTTCCCACTCGGGCCCGCATTGGGAGAAGGAGGTGTGCTCCGGCAAACATAGTCATTGTGGGGGCTCTTCTCCCATAGGAAACTGCGGCCCAGGTGCCAGGCCTCTCGCTCAGCTGCGGGCCCGTGGATAGAGGATCGTCTGCGCATGATTCCGGGAAGCCAGAGCAGGGCAGAGCTCCCAGGTGAGACAGAGCACGCCGCAGACCACAGCCGCATCGCCCCGTGAGAGGCAGGTGAGAAGCCGGAGGAAAGTGGGGGCGGGGCCAGGCAGGAGGGCAGCTGGGGACACAGGGGGCTGGAAATGTGCACTGTGAAGGGACGGGTGTAGGGCTGAAGCAATCATGGACAACTTAAGAACTGTCTTATCTCATGGCGAAGTGATTTTTAAAAATGATTTAAGTGAGAACAAAGCTGTGTGGCTGGAGTGGGTCTCTAAGGAGACCACGGCAGCCGGTGGCAGACGCCTCAGCAGAGAGTCCTGCAGTGGGCATCGAGCCTGCCAGGCTCTGCCTCTGCTCCCGGGCTCTTCCCTCTGCAGGTGTCTCCATTTTCCTTTGGGAAACATCCCCTCTCCTGAAACAGCCGCATCCCGCAGCCAGTGCCCCCGAACCTGAGCGCTGAGACATCCGGCCCAGGTAGCTGAGGGTCACTAGAGTAGCCTCTGGGCCTCCTGAGCACTGCTGGGCAAGCCCCACCCCACCTCATTGGAAAAAGAGAGGGAGGAAGGGGAAAGAAAAAAGGAAGGGAGGGAGGAAAAAGAGGAGAGGGGAGGGGAGGGGAGGGGAAGGACACTTAGACCCAGAGTCCGGCAGAGACAGTGACCATCCTGCTGGAGAGATAGTATTTTTATTTTCAGCCCAGTGGGTAGGTCACTTATACTCACACCTGAAGTCTTTACAGTGTTCCAAGTCAGCCCAAGGGACACTATGGCAGGGAAGGGTCTTGCCTTGCACACAGCCAACCCCAGTTAAATCCCTGGCACCACATAGGGTCCCGGAGCACTGCCAGGAGTGCTCTCTGAGCACTGCCAAGTGTGGCTCAGACCTCACTCAAACACACAAATAAAGTCAGGTGATCCACCTAATCCTACAGATTCTACAGATTAGGACTCTCCCAAATGGTTGAGAAAGTCAGTGACGTAGAAAGTACAGTTTCTACCCCACTGACAGACCAAGAGCAGCACTCTGCATTTGGGCGGTGTGTATGTAAAAGACAGCCTATATTGGCATACAACGGCATCTGTGACATGTTAGCAATCCCTAATACGAGGGTTTAATGGCCCCAACAATCTACACACACTTTCGTCTAAAAGACTTTTTGGGGCTGGAGCGATAGTACGGCGGTAGGGCATTTGCCTTACAAGCGGCCAACATGGCCAACCCGAGTTCAATTCCTCTGCCCCTCTCAGAGAGCCCGGCAAGCTACCGAGAGTATCTCGCCCGCACGGCAGAGCCTGGCAAGCTCCCCGTGACGTATTCGATATGCCAGACACAGTAACAACAAAGTCTCCAATGGAGACGTTACTGGGCCCGCTCGAGCAAATTGATGATCAACGGGAGGGCCTTTACTTTACTTTACTTTTACTTTTAGCGGATTATTCCTAACAAGCAATACGAAACAACTTATTTAGAACAAGCATTGGGGGCAGATGTGGATGGTGGTGGGACGGTGTAATGGTGCCGGGGTTGGTGTTGGAATACTGAATGTAATAAATTATTATGAACGATTGAAAAAAAGAACAGAGTTCATCATCTTTGATTGAAAGTGAAATTTAAAAAAAAAAGAAAAATCAAACCATGGCCAATTAAGATCCTGGAAAACCCCAGAGCAAACAGCACTTCTGTGTGCAGGTGTGCACACTTTCCAGGAAGGCCAGCAGGTGACGCCTGCCCGAATCCACCCTCGGGCCCCCACACTGGAGGGTCTCTGGAGGGCTGAGCTACCCCGCGAGCCGTGACGCCTCCATGAAACAGTAAGCTGGACCAGCAAGTTCCCCCGACAGGTGTGCGAGATGGACTTCCGGGGACGCGCCCCGATGTCCTCTGAGCTGGGTCTTCAGACCTGCTGCCCCTCCTGCCCACTTACACCTGCTGGTGCCCCAGGAAAATCCGGGCCTGCCTCACTAGGTGACCGTCCAGCCAGTGGGGTTCCCCTGCCATGCCTCGTGCTCCCTCCCCTCTCACCAGGCCCTCCCTGGCTGAGTCTCGGGGACTTAGAATCTTCCCTGGCTCCCAGGCCCCATCCTCCTGATTCCCTGCCCCCAACCGGGCCTTAGCACCACTGCCCACCTGCAGGCCGGCTGCCTGGGCCCGTCTGACTTCCTCTCGCTCACTACCTGCCACCTTGTTCCAGGTTTCCGTGTGCCCATGGAGAAGCCAGAGCGACCTGTCCCCCTCGTCCCGCTGGTCTCCCCTGGCACCCCCCCAGTCCGTACCTTGCACGAGGCCTTCTGTTGTCCAGGCACGGGAGCTGCTCCGGGCATTGGTGCCTCTGTCCTGCCCTGTGGACTCGGCCTGCACCAGCCTGTCCAGGACGTCTGAGTGTCCGCTGCTCAAGCCCTGGACGCTAGGCAAGGGCAGCGAGGGCAGCAGCAGAGCATCCAGCCCACCCTGCCCATCTTGTGGTGATGGGCCCTTACTCGCGCTACTATGCCTCGGCCTGGGATTTCTCCTCCCAAGCCTTGTCCAGGCCGGGCCAGGCCCACAAAGAGCCCCCGGCCCTCCTGGACGCTCCTGCAGCCCAACAGAGCACAGGGCTGCTCCTCCGATGGACGGAAACAATTTCCCAAGTCAGGACAGCAAAGAAACCAAGTCACACTCCCTCTAAGAATCCGCCCTGGCGCCTTCTTCCCTCTGTCTGGGTCACGTCAAGGTCAGAAAAGGTCCAGCAGAGGCGTCGTCTAGGGGAGCCCCTGACTTCACCCCCGGGGAACACAAGGTCCGGCAGCACCCAACACAGCATGAAGCTAAATCAGTTTAGTCCTTCTATTTTCCATATTTCCTAACTTTTTATCTGGGCTGGAGTGATAGCACAGCGGGTAGGGCGTTTGCCTTGCACGTGGCTGATCCGGGTTCGATTTCTCTGTCCTTCTTGGAGATCCCGGCAAGCTACCAAGTATCCTGCCCGCACAGCAGAGCCTGGCAAGCTCCCCGTGGTGTATTTGATATGCCAAAAACAACAACAAGTCTCACAATGGAGACGTTACTGGTGCCTGCTCGAGCAAATCAATGAACAACGGGAGGACAGTGCCACAGTGCATACTTTTTATCTAGTTCCTCTCACAGACATATGATGTATTTGTACTTTAGTAAAATATATATATATATATATATATATATATATATATATTCTTTTTTGGAGAAAAGATTTGTTTTAGGGGCAATCTCCAGAGAAAGTAGCTCATGCAAGAGTGTCCTGGCAGTGGGGCGATGGGAACCAGGCTATGTCATCATGCCAGGGAAACATGTAGAGCTGGCCACCCGGCAGGGACCAGCCCCCAAGGCCTGGCCTTAGCTAGCACCGTCTCTCTGACCTCAAAGCATCACCTTTCCAGAGCCGAGACCTCACCCAGGCGAGGCACAGGCTCTGCTGCACTGCCAGTTCCCTGGCTCAGATAATTCTAGAAATTAATAGTATGTGCTGATGGAAACTTACTGTGACAGCCCCAGGCTGAAGCCCTGGGAGAAAAGCCTTCCACTGAGGTCAAGGCTCTGGGTGGTTCAGGACAAGCACAGCCCCTCTGGAAATAGGAAAGAGGTGGGGCGGGGAAGAGGGGAACTGGGTGGGGTCCTGATCACGGTGTAACTCAATGTGGGGGGGACATGAAAATTTTTTACTGTTTGTTTTAGGGGTCGAGAGATAGTATAACAGGTAGTGTTTGCCTTGTATAGCAGACCCAGGTTCAATCCTCAAAAGGAAAAAGAATAAAAAATTTTAATGAAATTGTTTAAAATTTGATGTCTACCCAGCAGTCTCAGGAATCACTCCTGGCTGGGTTTGGGGCCTCCAGGTGTAGTGCTGGAGATTGAACCCAGGTCAGCTGCATGCAAAAAAAGCGCCCTCCCTGCTGTTCTACTGCTCTGGCCCTATTCTCCGTATATGATTTGTATTCTTGCTTTATATGGGTCATGTAAATATTTCTCAGGTGAAAACTGGAAAAAGTTTAAGCAATTCAGGGGCAGAACGATTTTTTCCATTGAAGATGCCCAGTTTTGCTTTATTTAGCTTTGTGATCATACCTGGCAGTTCTCAAGGGCCCCTGAGGTGCTGGGATGGAAGTCCAGCTGGTCATGTTCTTGATTCTGTCCAAGGAAGGTGCCCGCCTACCTCAGGAGAGTGGTATGGACCTATATGGTGGTGGTGGGTTCCTTGTGGGCCTCTCCAGAAGCCCTGTCACCTTACTGGCAAGAGCAGGAGCTTGTGTGACTGTCCCACTATCTATAAGAAACCCACCAGAAACCAAACACTCCTGGGTGTGTCATGCAGACAGCAGCCTCTGCTACGTGCACCCCCAACCATTTCAAGGAAATCAACGCAAAACTTTAGTAAGTTTTACAGCAAGAATTGAGAATTTATGAAAAGCGTGCCAAATTTTGGACCTTGTCATTACAGATGGTGTAAATGCTTCCTATTCATATCAAACACTTCCCTTTTTTCAACTGGCAAAGTAACCTCTTGGCAAAGGCAGTTTCCGTGGTTCAGCTTGAATCAAGTCACCGTTGGGAACCCTCCGCGGTAGGCAAATGAACATGGAGGGCAACGGAGGCCGTGGCACCCTGGACAACCGACCTGCAAAGCTGGGGGGGACATGGGGCCCAGAGATCATGACCTGACCTCAAGATGCAAAATTCCAAGCGATTAGAAGTGGGCCAAGACAGAAAGCGAGGGGTTGGGCTCTCTGGCTAAGAAATAGACCCTTTGACAAGGCACAGCACCTGCTTGGGGCAGGAGAGCAGCTCTGGCCTGGTGCGATCTGAACACGTGTGTCACTGGGCTCAGTCATGCTGAGGATCCAGAACTTCACTACCCAAAGGGCCACCTGCAAAACGGAATCGATGGCCCCAAGATCCAGGATTTTGCTTTGATTTTTGGTGCCGGGATCCAACACAGGGCCTCAGGGCACAGTACAGGCCAACACAGCTAATACCCCACAGTCTCCAGGCGCCAAGTCAAAATCCAAACTGTGCTCATTCAGTGTCCCTGGCTTACCCTGCGGGTGACACTGAGTCGTGATGCTTTGCAGTTCCCCAAGAGTTTCCTCTCGCGCCTTGGTACTGGGACCCAGGCAGGATTTCCACACGGCGGTGGGGGGGGGGGGGGGGGGGCTGCGGGCGCGGGAGCACTCCCAGGGAGCTGCACGGAACTGCACCGCACCCCACCCCAGAGGCTGGGAAATCACCCTGAAAAATCCCCCAAGTGGGAAAAACACCTTATGGTGACGTAAGGTGCTACTCCCCGACCCAGTGGAAAAAGCAGTAATTAAGAATTCCTTTTTGTGTAACAGATATAAGAGCGCCCGTCTAACTGATAATTATAAAAATATTAGCATAGAACCATGGGTAAATCGGAACAGACGAAGTCCCAAAGCAAGCAACTCGGTCTGAGACAGGAGCGTTCTTGGCGCGGCGGGGCCCGGCGCGGACCTGTTTATTGATTAGGCGATCTCTGCCAACAGCGCCCGTGCCAGGCTTCTGCAGCGCCGGGGGCTCAGCTCCCATCCGTCCCGCGCCGGCCACGCCTCAGCTGTCCTCCTGCTCGTTCCGTTTCTGTCGGAGAAACCAGGTCAGCGCTGAAACCACCTTCCAGCCGGATCCCCAGCAGGGGCAGGGGACCTCCCGGCCCCCCCCCCACCCCCCACGCCCCGGCTCGTCTGTTACCAGCTTCAGGAAGTCGATGAGTTTGTACGCATCCTCCCCCGTGGACAGGTCCACGAAGTCCTTGGGCAGCCGGTAGCTGAGGTAGGGGCTGGGCTGCACCGTGGCCGCGCTGTCCGTGCACCGGAAGGCCGGCATGTCCTGCGCAGCGACAGGGGGCCCTCAGCACCCCACCCGCAGCAAACACAGACCAGAGGGGAGAGGGTGGGGACGGGGCTGGGGGCATCCCCCACCTCCCGAGACACACACACACACACACACACACACACACACACACACGGGCGGGCTGTGGGAGGGAAGGCACGTGAGGAGAAAGCACGTGTGTGGGCTCGTGTGTTGGAATCTGGGCGGGGTGAAGCATCAGGGTGGGGCCTGTGGGGCGGGGCACGTGAGGGGCCACATGTCCCAGTCCTAGGGAAGAACCCCGGTCTGGTCCGAGGAGCGACGACCGTCTGAGAAGCTGCTGCGTGGGGGTTGCTGGGGCAGCGGCGAGGAGGGGGCGGGCAGTGGGCAGCCAGGAGGGGCCAGGGCGTGGGCAGAGGGGCTGCACCGTGGGAGCGGCCTGACCCGCGTCCGTTCAGCCGGGAGGGGCGAGGTGGGGGTTCAAGCCCAGGAGCTACAGCATGGGCTGTGCCTGTGGTCCCATGGCCCAGCACCACCTGAGCTGCCCCGAGGTACACATGGGGGTCGCCCCAGCACCATGGCACAGGTATGCGGCCGAGGCAGCTTGGGGCGGCCCAGCCTGAGGTGAGTCAGGGGTGGAAGGGGGCGCAGGTGGGCGGAAGGGGAGAGGCGGGGGCTCCGGGGACCTCAGCTGGGTGGGGGGAGGAAGGCGGGCATGGGGGAGATGCCGAGGGCCTTCGGCCCAGGACAGCATGGGCGCAGCTGACACGCACCTGCTCCTGCTCCGGCGCAGGCGTGTCCCCGTCGTCCCCTCGCAGGGCCGGCCCAGACACCAGCTCCTCCCAAGTGAACAGCAGCGGGTCGGTCACTTCCCCAAAGGGATTGAAGTCGATCAGCCACACCTTGCCCTGACGGCAGAGGGAACAGCGTGGCTTCCAGCGTGCCCGTTGTCTTGTCCCGTTCTACCGAGCGAGCGTCCGCCTCAACGTCTTATACACCTACTTCAAAGCCCCGGTCAGTTCCACACCCAAGACAAAGCCGCGTCAAGCCCAGAGCCAAGCTCCCCAGACTCGTGGGGGTCAATCACTCCTGGAGGACCAGACAAGGCAAGTACCCAGCCCGGTCCCCATCTCAGGGCCGCCTCATACTGCCTGCTCAGCTTACAGACACTGGGGTAGACCTGGAGGGACAGGCATGGGGCACCCGCCCGGGCAGAAAGCAGGACCAAACGGCCATCTGTGACACAGACCCCCTAAACACAGGACACATCACATCAGGTCGCTGCTGAAAACCTGCGTCTCCCGACAGTTTGTGACAGGGACATTCTCCACACTGCTGTCCAAACACCTGCGTTGCCCTAAGAGGCTGGTGTGTGTGTGTGTGTGGGGGGGGGGGGGGGGGAGGCAAAGAGGAGGAGGGGTCGGTCCTGGCCCCTCCGCAGCAGCCTCGCCCGCCAGATCCAAGCCAGCCCCACTCACTCCCCAGCTCAGTGCAGCCCCGACTTACCCGACTGTCCCTGTAGATATCGAACACAACTGGGAAAGAAAACGAGACAAATAACAGCATTAACTCCTGGCTTTCCATCATCTAAGCTGCCTCCTGAAAATCAAAATGCATCTGATTCGCTCCTCAAGAGTGAGTGACTCCAGTGACTTCATGCTTCATGGTCTCAAAACTTCCAACATCCAGGGGCACCCTGTAGAGTGTTCTTATGATTTCCCTTCCCCTATCTACTCTCAATCTTAAGCCCTTACATTTAAAATCCCAAACCAGTGACCAGAACGATAGTACGGTGGGGAGGACGCTTGCCTTGTACACGACTGAACCGGGTTCGATCCCCAGCACCACATATGGTCCTCTGAGCCCTCCGGATGTGATCCCTGAGCACAGAACCAGGAGTAAGTCCTGGGCACTGCTGGGTGTGGCCCAAAACCAAAACAAAAATGATGATAAAAAGGGATTCTGACTACAAAAGGTAAAATTCATAGGCAAATCATCAGGAACTACTTCTAGTCAACAAAGTGAAATGTTTCATGATCTGCACCAAGTAAGGAGTAAGGCCGCTTTCTGTCTCCAGTCATCCGGCCAGTCGTCGCCATACTCACAGTCCTCATCCAGGAACTTGTACTGAATGTGCTTCTGGAAGAAGTCCTGGATGCCCTGGATGATCTCGTCCTTCTGCTTGGAGATGTGCTCATAGTGCTGCGTGTAGTCCCGCTGGGACACGCCTGCCGAGGAGACAGTGTCACCCCCAGCACGGCACAACGTCCTTTCAGGGACACCAAGACCCGTCAGGAGCAAGAGGAGTGGAAGGGCAGGCAGACAGGAATCCCATGGGCATAACCCTGCAGTTCACAGGGATACAAGCCCCTCCCGACGCTGGGAAAGACCCCATGGGAAGCCTAAACTTGTGAGGACTCCCGTGGACAGGAGAAGCCCCAAACCCTAAGCATAATATAAACATTGGAGCAACCGCTGGTCCTTTCATTGACAAGGGGATTCAAGCCCTAAGCATTAAAAGCAAAAAATGAAAGCACTTCTTGTAAGCCTGCTGGTAAGGTCAACTGCTTTTTAGAAGTTTCCCAATTAATTCCACAAATGACTTTCTCCACAAACTCCACTTTCTTGGGGAAGATTCAAAATGCTCCTCGCCATATGCCTCCCACAAGTGCTGCACAGGGAGTGGGCCAGAGCAGTGCTCTTGCTCGGGACCACGCTAGGACACCAGAAGCTGGACACCGGAAGACTTCCCCTCCCTGCACCCCAATCCCCTGCGGAGCCCCTTCTTTGGCTGTGTCCACATTCAGTCTTTTCAGGAATCCCTAAAGGCAAGGTAAACTCAAACACCCCAAGTTTCTTTTAGGCAAGTCAAACAAGGTCAACATTACATTCAGTAAATGTGCTGGTCGGAGTCTGTTAAAACCATATTTTTTCTCAGTTGAAGCTATATTTTACTTCATGAAAAACATGCCAAGACAAAAATAAATTCTCTTCAATATCTGACTGGAACAAGTGCTAGCAAGAAAATAAAAATGAATGACAGAGAATAGGGTTTTTTTCTTGGGGGCAGGGTTACTCAGGGGTGCTGGAGAGCGTGTGGTGCTGAGGATGAATCAGGAGGAGCTTGCAACCTGGCCCATGGGCGGCTTTTCAAGCATGCACTTACTGGTTGACACGGTTTGTCTTGCTAGAATGTGAGTGCTCCAATGACAAACAAAAACTCGCTCTGCGTGACACTTAGCTGCACTGAGGTGGGACGCAGTGATGTGGGAAGCACCCCAGCCACGGTTTCCTTGGGCATGCTGCAGGCAGGGTGCACTGGTGAGCCTCTTCTCTGTGGCCCTGGCACACGGCCCTGCCAACAGTGGGCAGAGCCCCCACCCTGGGATAAAGGCAGGGTCTGAGGCACAGATGGTGAAGTCTGTCTTGAATAGCCACTCTAAGCAATCTCACCGATAAGCTTGTTTTCCTTTACAAAGCATCGGAACTCAGCCCCAGGAATTAATTCGCACCACTTCCGGAGAACAAGCTGTGGACAAAGCAAAAGAAAATGAGAATAAGGTAATGGGACAGGGGGTGTCCAGCAGGTTAGGAGACTCTATCTCAGTCACAGTTGTTATCAAATGTCTTTTTAAAAAAAAGGTCCCTAAGCCACTGTCTGGACCAGCTGAGAAGTGCCTGTGGATCTCCCTCCACATGTATGGGGTAGAGACCTCGAATGCAGGGACCAAGTTCAATGGGACAAGATCCATTTATTCCTGTGATGCCCACTAGGCATACGGAACTGTCACAAGCAGGGCCACGAAGTCATCAGCCACCCTCTTACTTAGGATCCTCAACCCTTTGAAGTCACAGAGGACAAAATCATCCCAAAGCTCCTTTCTACAGTCAGAACTAAAACTTCCCCAGGGAATGATCACTGTCGGTGACCTGGAAAGACTTCCACGACCTTCTCATCCTCTTAAAGGTCAGGGCTGGGGGCGCCGGGAGAGGTATAGTGGTCAGGATGCCGGCCCAACAGCTCTGCAGCCTCGGCCCTTGCACTGAGCCACTGTCTAAAGAGGCTGAGCATCACCATGGGGTGCCTTGGGAGATGACCCACCCCCACCCCAATGAAGTAGCCGGAAAGAGTCTCCAGGCGCTAAGGCACTTGCTTGCATATGGATGACATAGTTGCTTCAAGACCAGCACGGCATACGGTTCTCACGACCAGGAATGACCCCTGAGCACAGAGCCGGGAGTACGCCCTGAGCACCACCGGCTGTGTCCCGAGACCAGAAACCAAACAAACAAAAGATCAAAGCCAGTGCTGGAAAGGGCGAGGCGCAGCTTTGCAAAGCCTGCAGTGACGTGCCACATGCTGCAGGAGCTGTCTGTTCTGGGGCCACATGCTCCAGGTCCTCATGGGGCCGGGCCCCTGCCAGCGCTCCCGTGTGCAAAGTCTGAGCTCAGCCCTGAGCCATCTCCCAGCCTTGCTTGCCCAGGACATGCCTCTCCAGCCGCCCTTCCCCAGCCTGCAGCTCTCTGCTCTCCTGGGAGGCTGTACCCCAAGGCACGAAGGCCCGGCAGGCTGAGCATGAACTCTAGCACACATGGACAGTTTCCCTTTCACATGGTTTTCTGTTATGCTCTGCAAAGCAGGGACTGAACTCAGGAATTCACACCTGCACAGCAAGCACTGAGTGACAAGTTCGCCACGGCTGCCTCTTTGGGGTTTGGTGGTGATGGTTTTGCTCTGTCTGTGGTGCTGGTGACTGCAGCCAGGGCCTCATGGGCATGGGACAGGTGCTTTGTTCACGGCCTGCGTCTTTAAATACAGATGGTGTGGCTATACATAGAATTCCGTGTGCAATGTCTGGTGTTTAATTACTCTGGCAATGTCATTCTTGCAGACTTTGGGGACTGGATTCCAAATCGCGTGCACTAACATGATAATGGCCATCCTAAAAAAAACTATAGCAAATTCTGGCAAAATAAATCGTGGGGAGACAATGGCATCCCAACGTCTCAGAGCAGGGCGAAAGAAACCATCTGGCGGCAGGGGCACACCCAGCGATACACAGGGGTTACCTCGGGCTCTGTGCTCAGAGCTTACTCCTGGAAGTGCTTGGGGACCATATGGGGTGTGAGGCAGGCGCCGTGGCTGCTGTCCCTCGGCTCCAGCCCCATCTCCTTCCTGAGTCTAGCTCTGAGCAACAAAGCTGTTCTGCGAGACTAAGGTGCCCTGCATACACAGACACTGTCCTAACCGCTGAGGGGCCGCAGAGCACAGGGGTCAGCCCTGCTGTGTTCCC
Source organism: Sorex fumeus (assembly GCF_029834395.1). NCBI lineage: Eukaryota > Metazoa > Chordata > Mammalia > Eulipotyphla > Soricidae > Sorex > Sorex fumeus. The sequence goes on along the minus strand of NW_026606083.1, from coordinate 11,223,026 downwards.
TGGCACCACGGACAGTCCCCAATCATGGTCAGGGGAGCACTGCTGCGCGCAGACCCAAAAATTAAAAACAAAAGTTCGGTGATCCGGAAAAATGCCCGTTGGGTGATATTAAGTCAAAGAGAAGACCTCAGAGTGTACACAGACCTCAATGCCAAGAGCTAGAGGGCCCAGAGACTGCTGGGCGGCTGGCAAACTTGTCCCACCTGCATGGCACAAGCCCAGAAGTGAAACCCACCCCCCACACCAAGACGGTCCGGTCAGGTGGGCTGGGACCACTGTGAAAGCACAGGACGGGAGCTGAGAGATGATGAAGAGAGGACAGTCCTAGAAGTTCTAGGACTAGTTCTACAGGGTGGTACAAATCCAGGAAGGCAAAGTTCCACAGCGGTGGAGTGAGCATCCCACATCCTCACATGCACGGGAGAGCGTCAGATGATGGTCTGCTGGGAAGGGGTGAAGCCCAGAACCAGCATCTGAGAGATTCCTATCTACAGGAGCCAGAGAGCCAGTACAGCAGGGAGGGAAGGTGTTTGCCTTGCATACCCCAGATCGAGGTTCGATCCCCGGCACCCCACATGGTCCCCCAAGCACCGCCAGAGGTAACTCCTGAGTGCAGAGCCTGGTGTAACCCAAAAACCAAACAAACAAGTCAAAAAAACAAAGAAAAAACAAGCCTCTCACCTCATATTCCAGGCCTGGGTCTGGGGAGTCATCCGTGCAGTGGACAAACCTTTGGAGGGAAAATGGGCAAATGAACGAAAGGGTTCCGGCATTCAACTCATGCCCGTGAGTGTGGGCGCATCCTCCATGCCCATCCACGTGGCTGTCTTCAGGGAGACTTGGGGCAGGCTGGGCCATGGCTAGAGCAGGACAGCAGGTGACATGCATGCGAGAGGGGCTGTCACCATATCTATGTGAGGAGAAACGGAGCCCTGGGACCCTCCTGAGGGGTCTAGGCACAGCCTGGAGCCTGGGAGAGCTGGAGGGGAGGACAGAGGAATGTAGTGGGAAAGCTCCCGTCGGAAGCAGAAGGGTCACTCCCACAGAGCTCTGAGCACGAAGCCCAGAGAAACTCAAGAACTGCTGGGTGTACCCCCCCAAAAAACAAAATCAAATGCAGTCATCTGAAGCAGATCGAACACATGCATGGCCCTTCACAGTCACAGTGCAGCCGGAAGGTCCTAGTGTCCCGCACCTGCCCCGCAGCAGGAGGTCTGTGGTGAATGCCCAGCAGTGCCTAGAGCACAACCAGGGGTGCCCTCAGCTCCAGACAAAACATAACCGCCGTGGGTAGGGTGCCAATGGGAGGGGCTCAGTGGCAGAGCACATGCCCATAGCACGTGAGGCCCGCAGCTCCATTCCTGGCACTGTAGCAAGGTCAAGGTTCTGGCAGCCTCTGTCAGTTCCAGTAAGGCAAAAAATTGGCCTCCAGAAATGTTTTGCTTCTGAACTTGAGAATTAAAAACTAGTCTGGGCTGCCATGGGACTGCCCCGGCTCCCAGGTAACCTCTGATTCCGGAAGTCATGCCCACAACCCGTCCCCCAGTGCCATCTTTACAGCGCACAGCAACAAAGAAGAAAACCGCTGGGGGGCTCCACAGTTCCCGGAGAATGCTCCAGGTCCCAAACAGAGCCCATATCACTGGGAAGTACCAGATGGGGTAGGTGCTGCATCCCGCCTTCTCCAGATGGAACCCCGGTGACCAAGAGCCTCTACAAGCATAGCTCAGGCATGCGGGAACCAGGACATTCACTCCAAACCCGACATCTCCTTATATACAAAGTGATCAATGGAAAGTAAATCATCCAACGTTTCTCCCTGAAAATCAGGCTTGACTCTTTTGCAAACCACAACACCCAAAAGGAGAGAGAGAACAGAGGGGAATGCCCTGCCACAGAGGCAGGGTGGGATAGGGGGAGTGGGGGGTGGGAGGGATACTGGGATCTGTGGTGGTGGCAAATGGTCACAGGTGGAGGGATGAGTATTCAAAATAAATAAATAAATAAATAATTACCATTAAAAAAAAAGAACTAGTTTCGGGAGAACCAACTAAAACTATGCTGAAAACAGCCTCACGGATACTGCGAAAACAGAGGCACTTCCTGACCCCAGGAGTCAACCCCACCAGCAGGAGAGGAAGGACAGACTGCGCTTTCCCTTAGTCCTTTCCTCTAAATGCCAACTGAAGAGTGGGCAGTGGGGCTCCTTCTCGTGCTGGCTCACTGGGGTGACAATCAATAATTAATGAGGTGACTTGTAACTCAACAAGTCTAATCACAGAGGTAAGTACCTGGGCCAGGAGGTTAACAGTGAGAGTAAACAGATGGATTAGGTTAAAGGGAAGTCTGTGACACAGGTGGCCAACAGGCCTGTGAAGGAACGCTCTGCATCACGCCTCATCAGAGGATGCAAACCAGAACAAAGTATCCCCTCACACCAGGGAGCCCGGCACTCATCACGAAGAACAAAGACAACCCGTGTTGGCATGGTGCAGGGAAAGAGGAGCCCTCGGCAGCTGCTGATGAGAAAGCGACAGGCCGGCGGCCAGTGCAGTTCTCAAAACATGAAGAACTGAGCTTCCATCTGAGCCAGCAATCCCAGTTCATGGTGTCTACCAGGGCCCCAAAACTTTATTCCCGGAAGACTGCAGCGCTCCTAGGTTCACTACAGCACTATGCACAATAGCCAGACCGGGAAACAACCCAAATACCCAAGAGCAGATGACAGGATAAAGACACTGGGATGGAACGTGCTACTGTGTAGACAGGTCTGGAGAGTATCACGCTGAGTGACACAGGCTAGGAGGGGGAGAGACTCAAACTGAGCTCTCTCACACAGGTGATAGAAACAGGGAGACAGACAGACAAAGGCAGAAACAGGCCCTGAGGACAACAGATTGAGCTAATCCCTGACGGGATGGGGGGTAGGGGTGTGTGTGTTGGGGGCGTGATCCTGAGACAACGGAGGAGGAAGCAGATTCTCCAGATGAGCGCGGGTTATCAGAAAGCTGCATGTGATTCTAACAGGATTATAAATCATGGTGCCTCAAAATTTGGGTGGAGAGAATGGGTTTTGTTTTATTGAATGGTTGATGGTACCTGGGAGTAGACCCGGGGCCTCACACATACAGGGCACGTCTTACTACTCAGCCGCAGCCTCAACTTCCACTCTTTCCCCCTCTTCTGGCGGGCCGAGGGTGATGGGAGGGCACAGCGAACAATATCGGGGTCCCTCCCATGTGCTTGGGGGAGCATGCAGTGCACACACTGCACTCAGCTCCAGCCCCGACTCCCTATTCCTGAGCACTAGTGCCAGGCAGGCGCCAGTGCTGGGACCATGAGGACAGAAGCCAAAACCAGGGCCCAGAGGGGACACACTCACGGCTGTGTGAAGTCCCGGGTGATGAAGTCGGAACTCTTGAATAGGAGGAAGATGTCGCTGAGGGTCCGGCACTTGAGCGAACTGTTCATGGCTATCCAGTAGGCATCCTGCGTGAGGAAACAGAACACGCACCAGCTCAGAAGGCACCCGCGCCCTGGCACCCTGGCGCCCTGGGACTGAGTGACACGTGCTAGGCCCCTCTCAGCTCAGGGCCTGTGTGTCTTGCTCGAGAAATGTGAGCATCAGCCCACAGGCCACGTGGAAGGTGAGGCTCATTCGCTGAGTATCAGCTCACCTCACATCAAGTGGTATTTTTTTTTCCCCCTTGTGTTAGAAAAATAGTGAATTTTCCTGCAGACTTAATTCAAAAAAATTCAGACTGCTCCAGCGTTAAAATAAGAAACCAGCATTTAAGAAAGTATCCGTTGACCTCGCAAAACTGCCGTTTCTAAATCCCAGTACATTCCTAATTTTTATGGCTTTTTGGCAGAGAAACAAAGTTGTCAGACAGAGAGAGAATGTGTGTCCTTGGATTTCTAACTGACCCACCACTGCCAGAGACGGTGATCCTGGCAAAACTTTCAGGAGCTTCCAGAACCAGGAAGAGACACCACAAAATCAGAAAAGCAAAATACCCGCGGGGAAAGGAAATACCCGCAGTCCCTGGAGCTGCTCTCAGCTACAGGATGAGCCCGACAGGCTGAGAAAAGTGTGTGTGTGTGTGGGGGGGGGGGGGGGGGGGATGCCGTACCCGGGGGGCGCTCCAGTTCAGCTTGGGGAACACACTGCCGCCCAGGGAGTTGATAGCCTCCTGCACCTTCGTGGCGAACTCAGGGAACTCTGGCGCCTGCAGAGAGAAAGAGGCCTCGTGGCTCAGGCCGGACGCGCTGCCACAGGAAACCAGACCCAGGTCTGTGTGCCGGGTCCAGAACCCACATTATCCATCATCGTCAGCATTCCTCAGCTCAGCTCAGCTCTATAAAGCCCCATCAGCTGCTGTCTAGTAGAGGGAAAAGCAGTTCGACAGCAGGTGCTCAGACGACAGGACCTGCCCCGAGACAACCAAACCTGAGTCACACAGAGGGGGATCCAGGACGGGGGGGTGGGGGAGCGGAAGGCCCAAGGCCCGGTCTCTCAGAATGGTGCATTTCCTTAGCGGGAAAAGACAGAGCAACGCCTGGACACAGACCCACGTCTCTGGAATCCCATGTCAGGTTATGGGTCAGGAGTCTTGGACATGTCCCCAAAAGGTTTCATGAGGGATGAGGAATAAATTATGTGGTCAACTATTTAAACACTGCTATTTCCAGGCACGTCTGAGTGTAAACAGGACTCAAAAATAGGATGCCCATCCACTGAAAATGGTCTTTCCGTTCTGGATGTCGTAAATACTTCAGACAAGAGTGACCAAGACATTTTGTCTCTAAAGCGGGCAGTAAACAGATGGGGTGTGAGGCAACTTCAGGGGGCTGCTGGCTCTCTCATCTGTCAGAGGGGCTGCCCCAGCGACCAGATGGGCAGGCTGTCCCATCTGGCAGCGGCACACCCTGACTGGTCCGTGAGGACCACCTGCCTCGCCCAGGGAAGTGCGATCAGGGCCCAGTAACCCCAGCACCCAGCCCTACAGTCAGGTGGCTGATGCTGACCCTGAGGTCTATCCCGTGGCCATTCTCAGCTCACCATCCTCCTCTGCTCACAGCCCTTCCTCTGCCCACCCCTCTGGGCAGCACGGCCTCTCCGTGTGGCGTCCACGAATGCACTTCCTTCGGTGTGACCACTTCTTCAGCTCTGACTCATGGGCTTAGCTGAAATGAGCCCAGGGCTTTCAGAATGAGTGACAGTACCTCTGCTTCCCCATATATGATTTCCATGAAGCCCACCATTCTCTGCGAGCCCCTGAAGGTGCTGACCGCTTCCCCACCCCCTCCACCTCCACCCTGTCCGTAAGGACACCAAGATCCATACTGGGGCGTTTTTCACCCAATTCCAGGAAATCTCCCAATACAAGCCGCGGGCTCCTTCTGCCCCCAGGCCTGGCACGCAGCTCTCGAGCTCTGCATCACGTTCCCAAAGGGGCCGGGCTCCCTGAACCCTTTGCTGTCAGAGCCCTAACGCAATCCCGAGTGGGAGTGAGTTTAGAGAGCGCCCAGAGAAGTGTGTGCCTCCATGGTGTCTCTCACCACCGCCAAGCCTCCTTCTAGGAAATAATTCCCAGGGGTGACAGGAAGGACCAGGACACCCTGGACCTGCACATCCTCCCGAGACAGGAACCCACTCCTGCCTGCTGGAGGAACAGTCTCCCCTCAGCAGCCCAGGCCCCTGAACGGGAGCTCTCGGGAGGGTTCTGACCCTACCAGTGGCCTGGCTCCTCGGCGCTGCACCACACACACTCCAAGGCCTTTCTTCAAACCAGGAACCTTCACACAGACAGAGCCCACGGCGGCGGGCTGCTGTCCCACGCACACGTGATTAAGCGCGACCTCCAGTCTTCCCAGGGGTAAAGGAAGTTACAGATCAAAGGGTTCTGTCCTCCCCCTGCCTTCCCATAGGCTCCTACCCCCATCCCGCAGTATATGAAACTGGCCATTTTCCTCTACAGTTATGACTTTGTACCTGAGGTATGTGTGCTCACATACCCACAAACACAGCAAGACCAACATTTAAGAAAGGCTGGCATTCAGCACACAAATTTTGGGGCCAAGGGATGCACACACGCTGATGTTGGACCCTGTAGGATGCTGGGGACCAGAGCCAGGCCCGCCACATGTCAGCAAGAGCCTTATTTGCTCTGGCCCCAGCGGCTCCTTCTGTTGAGAAACCCTGGGAACGGGGCTGGGCCCAGAGGCAGAGCTCACACTTCCCTGCTCCAGGCCGGAAGCCCAGATAGAGGCCAGGGCTCTCAGCCACTCCCTGCCTGCAGCCTTCTGAGAGAAGAGCACAGGAAAGACGCTGTGATCACTAGTGAGCTGCAGGCAGCTCTCCGTGTCCCCTATACTCCGGGGCACCTCCAGTCATCCCTCAGGTGACGAAGCTCCTGGTGGCAGAAGTCGAACAGCACCAAGCTCCACTCTCTCCATGGAACCCAGAACCTTGGAGAGGCAACACATGCACTGCACAGAGCTACCCTCCCGGGAGGAGGCGCAAGCAAAAGGGACGCACGGTGTTCCCTCTGCTCTAGGGTAGCCAACAGCGACTCAGGCCATCTTCCTGCACAATGAGCACAGCCCACAAGGAGACACCTGAAACGCCGAGCCGTGGACAGATCCCGGGGGCCCCCAGCTGCCCTTACCGTCAGTGTGGCCGTGTTCTCGTCATCGGACCACTGCATGGAGGACAGAAACAAGACATGACATTCAGAGGGTGCCTGGGCTTCCGGAAAGCAGCCCCCTCTCAGATACCCCCAGATAGGAGCCCCCTCGGGCACTGCGCAGGCAGGAGCTCCCCCTCAGGCACCCCGCTGATGGGAGACATCACCCCTGAACACAGGAGGTGCCTGAGGGACACCTCGGTGGATGTTCTCACTTTGGTGACCATGCTAAGGTCAAAAATTAGACCCTCTCCCCAGAGCACTCGATGAGGAGTCCACGAAAGAGGTGGTATATGGTCCGTTCCCTCCTTTGAGGAGAGGCGGGGGGTGGGGCTGCCGGGAAACACAGCCCGCCCTGTCCACCGCACTAACCTGTATCTCCTCCGCCTCGTCATCGTCGTCGTCGTCGCTGTCCGGCTGCGTGCGTGTGGCGGGCTCCTCCCTGGAAGGGCGGGGAGCAAAACTGAAGCCAGGAAGGGGCCACGGGGCCTGGCCTAGGTTCAGGGACCCTGCGTGTGCAGGGAGCTGGTCGCAAAGGGAGAGCAGGGTTAGGGGGGCAGAAACAAACGGACAAACGAGGGGTCGGGGCAGCCCCTTGAGGAGAGACACCACAGGAGACTTTCACGGCTCTTCCCGGGAACTGCCAGGACATGGGGGTCTCGGGACGCAGCTCACAATCAGGCTGATGCCCAGGATCCGAGGAGCGTGAAGGCCGAGGGAGCGGACCAGGGGTATGTTCCTGGGGTGTGGGCAGGTGCTGAAGGCCTGGGGGACCTCCAGGCACAGCGGCCAAGGAACAGGAACAGCACCCCCCGCCCATGACAAAGCCCCGGGCTGGGAAGCCCCTGAGGACCAGGGTGCTGCAGAGAAGAGTCGGCACTCACTCGACCACGCTGAGCCCAGCCCAAGGGTTCAGGTTCCCCTCGGGTCAGCACTTAAGGTGGCCACAGGCACATCCCCTGTGACACTGCAAGACCCATGTGCAGAGCTGAAAGCCGCTGTCACACGTGAAGGGCTTCTTGGGGACCAGGTCCACATACGTGGGCCACCATGTCTAGGGGCTGTGGGAGACACTCTACGTGTCTCCATTCTCCTTGCTCCACAGCACCGTCAGATGAAACTAACTGAGCACTGTTGAGGACTCAGGAGCACTAGTGAGCAATGGTAATTCTCACCATGGGGGAAGGGAGGAGAGTGCGGGGGTGAGGTTCAGCAGGAATGTGGCTCAGAGTTCAAGCCCCAGCACCACCTCCATCACTGAGTGCGACCCCAACAAGCTCCACAGCCCAGAGTGTCCCCCCGCCACACACACACACACCCCCCACCACCGAGAAACAGGGAATCAGACAGAATGCAGCAGAGAAAAGCACTAAGGCTAACACATTTGTTTCACATGGTCAGGGCGAGATCCAATTTGACATGTCTTAAGGATAAAGTTCAAGAACTTTTTCTCCGCTACTTTACCTGCCTGAGACCACCAGAGTCCCATCATCCAGGAGGTAATCCTTCACATTCTGGGGAAGCGGGAGGATGACACTGGAGGAGAAAGCGCACATGAGGGCAGGTCACTCCCGGAAGACCCACCATGGCAGAGCCAGGCATCCGAGCTTGAGCGACTTGTGAATGATTCATTCCTTTCGTTCTAATATAAAGGGAGCGCGGTTTGTGATACTGCCTGGGTACCAGCAGACAGAAACTTAACAAGAAGGAGCAGCGCGGCCACCACATGAGGCTTCTGCAATCAGCCCAACTGTCCGGGTCGGGGAAACCAACCAAATGAGCCCCACCCGGGAATGAGGCCAAAGTGGTATGGCAGGAGTAACAATGTCAGAAGGTTCGGGGCCTGTCGAGCAGGGAGAGATGGGAAGGGCACAGTGAAGCTGCCAGTCTATGAGCCTGCTGGCGGTGGAGGCTGGGGGCACCTCGTTTCTGAGACCAGCAGGGAGAGAAACGCCTCTCCCAGGGCTCCCCGTTCTACGTGCCCTCATCAGAGTGAAGGGAGAGCAAGGTCAAGTCGGACCAGGGAGAAACTTCAGGGTAGGACATCTGCCTCTCACTCTGATGAACCGTCAAAATACCAGGACACAGGCGCTAGGGAGGGGACTCTAAGGGGTGGGCACAGCTTTGCATGTGGGAGCCCCGGGCTCGATCCCCAGTACCTCTAAATCCCCCTAAGCAACATGGCTCTGTCCCCTTCCCAAAGCCCTGGCACAGATATCTGAAAGGAATGCTATTATTTTGACCCTAAAGAATACATATATCCCTTTCTAGAAAAACATAAAACAGGGGCCAGAGTGATAGCACAGCAGGTAGGGCGTTTGCCTTGCCAACTGGGATGTGACCCCAGCACCCCATATGATCCCCCCGACCACTGCCAGGAGTGATCCCTAAGATCAGAACCAGAAGTAACCCCTGAGCACCACCAGGTGTGGTCTCAAAACAAACCCAAAACATGTGTCAAACGGCTCTAGGGCACTTGCCTTACACTCACCAAGGTCTGGGTTTAATCCTCAGCACGGTCAAAGAAAAAAAGCCCAACAGTAATAATAAAGAGGTAAGTATAGCCATTTACAGCCTGCTTCTGACAGTCACTTGAACGTCAACAACTTGAAATATGCTCTGTGTATTACACATTTTGGTGCCCCACAAAAATGTTCAGAGCGTGCTATTCTCTGCTCACACAGGGCCTTCCCTGGCATTTAGGAGATGACCGTGGCCACCCGTGTGGGCCTTAGGAGACTAGTCAATCTAACTTCCACGTTGGACAAACAGAAAGATTTAGGAGCCTGAGTTACAGTACAGCAGGGAAGGCGGTTGCCTTACACGTGGCAGAGCCAAGTTCGCTACTCGGCATCCCATATGGGCTCCCTTAACACCGCCTTGAGAGATCCTTGAATGCTGAGCCGGGGGGAAGCCCTGAGCACCACCAGATGTGTGTCCCCCCCCATCAAAAAAGTAAAGAATCGATTTCGAAAGGTATGGATGGCTCAACGTCATCGACTGGGGGGTGGGGGACGGGACAGGAAGCCCCCAGGCCTGGTGCATCATGTAGCCTCTACGGCTGGAGCCAAAGCAGATGTGGGCAGCTTGCAGCGAGCCTGGAGCGGGCGAGGGAGCAAAACGGAGATGCTCAACTTTTCCAGCCGATCCCCCTCCTTCTGCAGCCACACTGCAGTCCCGGTGCCGGAGCCGCGACCGCTGCAACCGGGGGAGGGGAGGGGGTGGCGGACGGCCAGTCTCTGCTCTCCGTCCCGGACGCGGATGTCCAAGTCGCTCCGGGGGCTCTGCAGGAGGTCCTCCCGCGGCGTCGCCTCCCAGGACCCGAACTGCGGGCGCCGCCAGGCGGGGAGGGGTTCCCCGGGCTGCCCACCACCGGCCCTAACCAGCCCGGGCGGGACTGTCACCAGCTGCCGGCTTTCCGGCAGCAAGCGCGGCGACGTCCCGCTCGGGGCCAGGCCGAGCCCTTCCCGCCCCGCGTCACCTCTTGATGGTCAGGCTCCGGAAGAGCGGGTACCACGCGGAGAACTGGCAGTGCAGCACCTGCTCCTTCTTCATCGTCCCGCCGGCAGCGCGCGTCCGGCCTCGACGCCCCGGCGGCCACGGCGGCGCGCACACCTGCGCCCGCACACCTGCGCCGCCACTTCCGGCCCCGCCGCGCTGACCCGGAAGGGAATCCCGCAGCCGGGGTCGCGGCGGCGCGGGCAGCTACGGCGGCCGGGAGGGGCCGCGCGTTCACAGCTTGCCTCCGCGGGATGCGGCCGCGCGTCCCGCTGTAGCCTCGGCGCCCCGGGAGGTTGCTGCCGCGCGCCCGCCGCGCCGCCCTCCGCCCGCGGGAGCACCTCGGAGTAGGTCCCTGGGAGGGGTCGCGGGGCCCCGGGGAGGCGGGAAGGGGGTGCGCACAGCTGCAGTGGCTGCACTGGGCGCCCGGGCGCGCGTTCCGGGCAGGGGGTAAGCGGGCACGGGTCTGGGAGCGGCTGCGGGGCGCGGGGGAGGGCCCGGCTGGAGGCGCTCTCGGGGCAGCCCCTGTTGCAGGGTCCTGGGGCCAGCGGCTTGGGAGGGTCCCGCGCGCCCCCTTTCCCGCCCCTCGCGCTCCCCCCGGCGCCGGGGGCGACCAGAAGGCGGGATTTGAAGAAAGTTCTTTTTTGGTTTGGGTAAAGGGATGGAAAAAATCACTGCCGACTCGGAGCCTTGCCTCTGCCTCGGGAGACGAGCCTGGCACTTGCGCGGGCCCCTGCTTAGAGTCGGGCGGACTCGGGGCTAGCACCTGCGCGGGGGCTTCTCCGGGGGAGGGGGACCCCCCTCTCTCCGGCATCGAGCCCCCCACGGGAATATGCTCTGCCTTATTGCTTCCTTTTGTCGGAAAATAGCCGGCTAACAGGTTTTTGTCCCGCGCTTTGCTTTGAAAGATACAGTTTCCTAGCAGATGTGAATCGGTTACAATGTTACCCTTGCTGGGGATGGGCTGGGGGGGGGGGGAATACCAGGTGTTGCTTAGGGGCTTCTAACTAAACATCTGCCCTGGAAACCAAGTTGGAACTGAGGGCCTGACTGTGGATGAAACGTTTTCTGTTGAAGATTGGAGTGGGTAGGAATGGAGGAGGACGCTGGAATGAAGGACCTACTCTGGGCGAGGTCGGGGCGTTAAAATCCTAGAAACTGCGGGGTTCGAGAGGCGCCGGATGCTGGTTGAGACGCTGCTCAGCGCGATAGCTTGGCCTGAGAAATAGCTATAGGGCTGAAGGGTAGCGGTTTTGGTTTTTCCGAGGGCCTGTGTTTGATCCTGGGCTCCTCGCTCCCCAATTTGTTACACATTTAACCAGCATCATTAGCCCGGGGCCAAAAGCACCTAGCCCTTGAATGGAGCTGGCTCAATTCCTTTGTTATTTTCTAGCCACCTGGTTTGTCTTGACTCTTTAGCTATGACGTGATAGCTTTGATCCAGGTTCCTTCAGTTTAGTAAAAAGCATTACAGTGAGGAAGAACAGCTTTTTCTCATGTATGGGAAGGAATTGGTGGGGGGCAGTATGTAATTACAGGTTAAATAATGGAAAAAGATTTTTCTTTTAAATACTTAAACAACTAGATTGGTACCTACCAGTTTTCTTCACTTGGAAGTGCTGGGGTGGAGGGGTGGGGGTGCGCAGACCAGATTGTGCTCAGGGAACTGTCCTGCCAGCAATCAAACCCGGATATATGTACACGTGTGCTGCAGCCATACACGTGTGTTGCAGCCGTCTGAACTCAGCTGCCTCTCTTGCTCCCCCTTGCTCTCCTGGAGCTGTCTTGCCGCTAGCTGGAAGTCAAGGAGTTCAGATCTGCATCCTCTTGCGCCCCTTTCTCTTGCCTCAAGCTCTGTTAAGACCATCTCCCAATCAGCTTCTAGCCCCTGAAAGAGCAAGTTTCAGGAATGTGGGATATGTCACTGTGGGCAGGGTATTAAATTTTTCCTTGCCAAGGCTCCCAGCCTTTAGGTCAGATTCTATCTCCGTTTTGTTCCTGTGTGGCTGTAATAAGTAACCTTCTCAAGGGTCACTTGGGGGAGCTCTCCTGCTAAGCCTGAGCTAACAGTTCTGAGTCATCTGTTCAGAATGATGCTCAATCACCTACTAGCATAATTCAGTAAAAGATCGAGTCCCTCCTTGCCCACCTGCCAGCCACACCTAGCATAAATGAAAGAGAACAGTGACTTGCCAGCGTTAACATCTTCCTTGTCTGAGGGTCCTTGTCAGCAAAGAAAAGCAGGATTTGAAACGTGGCACAAGGGAAAAATTGCAAAATTGTCTTGCGTGTGTGTGGTTATAACCAATAAATGATAGATTCCTTAAGATTAATAATTATAACTGTCGTTGTAGGTTCTTTGTTCCTTTTGTTAATTTTATTCACTATTACTGATAATATCTTGGCGTTGGGGTGGCACCTGGCAGTGCTTAGGGCTTATTCCTGGCTCTCTTAGGCTCTCTTGAATAACGGGCATCAAACCCGCCTCGGCCACGGTCAAGGTGAGTGCTTCAAACTCTGTACGCTCCCTCCCGCCCCTCTTGGCTCTGCTGGCTTTTCTGCCTTCACTCGCAGCCAAGACAGACCATCTTGAACCTGCCTGAGCTTAACTTCACCAGCCACACAGTCTGGAAGTTATTCAGGCAGAAACCGGTCACTTTGGATCAATTCCTTTCAGGGTGCGCTACTGGTTCCTCTGTCCGTGTTCTGCTGCCTGTTCCCCGCCTCAGGCTGGAAGCAGGTGCTGTATATGCAGTTCTGAAAGCGGGGCACCCTGGGTTGCCTCACCTTCTCAAGAGCAGGGATTCTGATGGGTCACCTGGGCCTTGGATGCTAATGGCTCAGTGGGACTTTTGAGATTCTCTGTGGAACACTGTGAATCATGGTCCCTGCTTGAGTTTTAATTACATTCTTTATTTTAAGTTTGATTTTTCTCGCTTTGCGACCAAAAACAGCACTTTTAAAATCTGTAAGACACGTAAGGGGCCTGAAGGAGCAGATAAGTGACTTCACGTTGTCTTTTGACTTGGGAGAATGTCCCTGTCCCTGGGAGAGGCGCGGGGCCTTCTGAATTAGATGCACTCCGCCCTCCCTTAGGAAACTGGCGCCCAACCCCTTGTGAGTCACGTCAAGAATGTAGGGGTCGTGGGGGCTGGAGCAATAGCACGGAGGGTAGGGCGTTTGCCTTGCATGCCGCCGACCTGGATTTGATTCCCAGCATCCCACATGGTCCTCCGAGCACCAAGGCTGAGTGCAGAGCCAGGAGTAACCCCTGAGCATCGCCAGGTGTAATCCAAAAAGCAAAAAAAAGAGAATGTGAAGGTTTTGTTTTTAAATATAAATGTGTGACTCCTTTATGGCTTCTTATCAGTAAGTGTCTTGTAGACTTGGCTTGTATCCTAAAGTCTTGGAAAAACGTCTGGGGTGAGAAGGGGTCGCAAGTAGAAATGGCCAAAGAGACCCCGGCCCTGACTTTCTGAGAAGCCAAAGATGGAAAACCTTTTTCGCAGAGAAAATTCAGGATGACTGCGCTCTGCCTTCACTGCTGCTTCTCTTGCCCAGGCCGCGTTCCCAGGTTCAGGGTTGGTGTGTCGAAAAGGAGTTTGGCGTGAACTCACTTTTGACACCACAGTTGGCCTTTGGCTTCACCCGCCCCACTGTTTCGCTGCTGTCTCTCCTGTACCCTGAATGCCACTCGGCTCGAAAGGCCGGTTTCTCTGTCGGGTCTGAGAGTGGAGGGAGCTCTCCTTCTCTGCTGCGTGTCCCTGACAGAAGGGAGCAAACGTGGGGAGGAAGATCCAGGTAGATCAGGCTCCTGATGCGGGCGCAGCGGTGCAGGTGCAGGCAGGCAGCCACTCCCCGCTGAGACCTGGGCTGACCTGTCACGTGGCCACCGCGCCTCTCGGCCTGGGATCCTGCAGACTGCCTGTGAGAACCAAGCACTGTCTCACCCCAGGTGCTTCCAGAGGAATCACTGCCAGGGGTGGGGCCAAGCTCCGGGCAGGACACAGGCTCATGCCAGACCCTGGCTTTGGTGCTCAGCACCATGTGCCACCCACCGCCACCGCATCACCCCATGTGGTTGGGACCGCCAGCTGTCACACCCGCGCCATGGGGCCAAGCATCCTGGAACAAGCTTTTGATTTTGGTTTGTGCTTTCAAGCCACATCCAGCAGTGCTCAGGGTGACTCCCGCCTCTGTGCTCAGGGGTCATTCCTGGTGGGGCTCAGGGGACTATATGGGGTTCTGGGGATCGAACCCAGGTTGGCCACATAAAAGGCAAGCACCCTACCTTTGTCCTATCGCCCTGGCCCCACCAAGGAAAAATCTTCAGAGCAATGGTATTGATAATACTGTATTAAATGAAATCACTTCTGTACAGCAGAAAGGCCCAGTGGAGCATAGTGACGCTCCGGAGACTAGCCCCAAAGCTCAGGGACACTTGCCTACCACTTTCAGGGAGCCAGGGCCTTCGTCAGCTTTTGACAACAACCCCCGCCCCCCCATGTGATCATGGGTATCACCACGATCATGTCCACCTTCCTGGGGCTTATTTGGTTTAGGGGCCACACCCATGATGCGCAGGGATAATTCCTGACTCAGCTCCCAGGAGTAATTGCTGGCAGTGTCCAGGAAACCTTATGGGCTGCGGGGCCGAACCTGGCTTTGCGATATGCCAGGCAGATGCCCTCCCTGCTGTACTAGCTCCAGCCCCACATACAGTCACCCTTTGAACTGTAAAATCCTGCTTCTTGGGGTTCCTCCTTTAAGAGCTCAGAGGCCCTCCACCTTCCTTCAGCCACAGCTCATCCACTTTCTGTCGGTTGATTTGCCTCTCTGGGACCCCCTGAAGTCACATGGTTCAGCCTGTCCTGCCTTTTGCAGCCTTTCTAGGGCCCACCCATGTGGTGGCATTTCATTGGTCCGTGAAACCGTGTTTGGTTTCTTTCCGAGGATGGATACTCTGTTCCATGGCATGGACTAATGCTCTGCAAGGCTGGGACCTTTGCCCCGTACTGTCCCTCTGTTCTCTGTTAGGCTGTCTTTTGGTTACTGTTTTGTATGAGGTTTATTTTTACATATTTCAAGTGCAAGTTTCCTATGGGGTTATCATTTTTGCCCATTTTGTGAGTTTTTTTTGTTTTATTTTCACTCTTCTTGGCAGTATCCTTTGAAGAATAAAGGATACGCTTTTGGTTGGTTTTTTTTTGGGGGGGGGAGGGGTTTGAGGGTGGGACTATTCCAGACTCTGCTCAGGAGACCAGGTGTAGTGCCAGGTACAAGGCACACACTCGCCCCCAAGCACTGGCCCTCCTTAGCGCTCCGACCCCTAAAAGTGTTTCATTCTGCTCAAGTCCAAAATTTTCTTTGGTTGCTGTGCCATAATTTTGTATCTAGAAAATACTGCCTCATCCAAGATCATGAAGATTTGGGGGTTTGGGTTTTTGTTTGGTTGAGTTTGGGGGAGGGGTGCTACTCAGCAGTATGGGGGTTGCACCAGAGTCTTTGTGACCCAGGGGCCTCCCACTACAGAGATGCTTCCAGCCCCTTGACCTTTCTCCAGCACAGGATCAGGAAGGTTAGTTTTACACCTGGTCTCTGAGCCATTAGGGGGTGGTTTCTTTACACACAGTGTAACGTAGAGGCTCAGCATCCTTCCTGTGCCTGTGTGTCTGGTTCCATTTGAGGAGGGACTGTCCTCGCCCCTCCCATGCACACCCGTTGAGTTGCCCGGGCGCTCTCAGGAAAGGCAGTTGATCGTTGATCTTCTGCTTTGATGGAAATCAGGAAGCATGCGTCTTTCAACTGTGTGCCAAGATAGTTTTGAAATTGAGTTTTTAACTCCCTTAATCACATAATGACAAGCAGATGGGGCATATTCTTGAGAACCAGCCGCAGCAGGCCCAGGCTCGCCTGCTTCTCAGCACGGAGTGGTCTGCCTGGAGTTCGTCCTTCACCACACCCAGAGTTTCGCGCCCTGTGACATGAGCAGTCATTTTTTGGGTTTTGTGTGTGTGTGTGTGTGTGACCAGTGTCAAGAGTCGGGCTGTGGAAAGAGAAGTGTGTGTTGGGCCAGAGACTGCCCAGTGGGCTGAGCGCGTGCAGTCTCTGCACAGGGTCCCGGTTCCGTCCCAGGCTCCATGGTCCCCTGAGAGCTGTCGGGAGGACCCCCAAGAACAGCCAGGCGCGACTCAAGACACCAGAAGAGTAAAACCAAGTGTCCAGGAGGTAGGACACTTGGTAGAAAGTGGGAAAGATTTCCTCCCCAGTAGGAGATAGGAGTCCGGGCAGAGTTGGGGGATAGAAACAGTACACCTGATAGAAACAGTACACCTGGGAATGCTGAGGGATGCCTTGCCGTGGAGGGCTGGGAAGGGGAGAGTCACAGCTCTTGAAGGGCACCAGAATCAGAGCTTCCCTTGGTTTAGGCGTGGCAGATCAGCGTCATTCTAGGAGAAACGGGGGCTGGGCTGGGAACTGCCTCCAAATTTCTAAAAGAACCTTCTTTTCAGCCTATAATTCCAGACACAGCCATACCGTCAGTCAGCTTTGCAGGTAGAAAAGCTGTTTGTAGACCACGCAGGTTCCACCAATGAAGGAATCTCCCCAGCTAGAGGAAATGGATTGTAGCCGTTAGCCTGGGAGTCCACGCCCTCCCTCACACCTCCCTCACAGTATTATCAATACCGTTGGCTGTGTGGTGTTACCTCACACGCAGCCAAACGGGGGCCATCGGGCTCCAACTTCAGACAGTGGGTTTCCTTAGGACACATGCAGAGGTCCCGAAGGTATGGGACCAGGACGAGAAGCTGGACCAACACTGGGCTCTGACCTAAGGGAAGCCTCTCAAGGAAGGCAGTAGGGACCTGAGGTGATTGTGTTAAGCAGTCATCCAGGGAAGGGAAGACAGGGACTGGGCGGTTTCACGCACAATGTGTAAACAAAACTGAACTGACACAGCTCAGCCAAAGGAACTTTGAGACTGAGAAAACACTGGTGGTGGTGAGGATGGGAGGGGACGGGGCCCACTGGGGCTTCCTCACAGGGAGGACTGGAACAGTGCACCCCACGCTTAGTGTCGACCAGTGGCAAATCTATACGCTCATTTGGAAAGAAAGTTTTAGGTTTTATGAGATTAACGAGTGTTAAAAAGAGGGGTCTGAGAAAGCTTCTGGGGGGAGGGGGTTGGAGATTGGACATAGCTGAGCAGTGGTCCCAAGAGGTCTAGATCCTTCCAGCACCTTCCAGCACCTTCCAGCTCTCTGCCAGGAAAGGCCTTAAGGTTTGGCTCCAGACACCTGGTCACATTTCCCAGGGGTGGAGGGAGTGGCTGGGCCCCTCGGGCAGGCAGCTCCTTCCTGCACGCACTTGCCGACCTCGTCCTGACTTTCCACGGCCGACCCAGGTCTTCCCACGACAGAGTTTCAGTAACACATAGGTTTTGTGGGGTCTTCTTGATTAGGGGGTCACATCCGACAGTGCTGAGGCTCTCCTGGCCCTGGCTGGGGAGTCGCCCCTGGTGTTGCCGCAGGGATCAAGCCATTTCCTGCCCTCAGCAGCAGCTGGTTGGCTCTGGGGCCCCTCGTTTGCCATTTAATTGCTTTTCCCTGTGGCTGTGGACGAACACTCGGCCTGCTGAACGTTCTCACAGATGTCGCTCGTTCTCTTGCAGTGCGATCTTCTCTCACCTGAGAAACGAGGCCAACTGGTTTGAAAATGGAAAACCAGGAAACGATTTCTTCGCAGAACTCCAGACAGACTATTATTTCCGAGGAGGTAAAGCTTCCCCCCTCCCCCCCCCCGCCCCCTTCTCACATCGAGTCCTGAAGAAGTGCCCAGGTGTGTTGGTTCAAAGGCCGTTTCTTAGTTAAAGTCAGTATGGGGTGGGGTCGGAAAGAGGGGACAGGGGTTAAGATGCTTTCCTTGTATGGCCTGGCCCTGGTTGGAATCCCTCTGAACCGCACAGGGATGGGGAAGAAGCCCTGGGCACTGCCAGGTGTGACCCGAACCCCACATATCCCTTCCCTACAGATGACAGTAATGAGCATTGTCATTGCTCCCTTTTTGGGATCAGAAGCATTTTTTTTTAAGTGTTGTTTTGGGTTTGGTGTGTCACACCTGACTGTGCTCAGGGCTTATCACCTGACTCCAAACTCAAGGATTACTCCTGGCAGCACCAAAGGAACAATACAGGATGCCGGCGATCGAACCCGGGCCAGTCCCGGGCAAGGCTAGCGCCCTCCCCGCTGTCCTTTGGCTCTGGCTCCTAGAGTGACCCCCCTTCACTATACGCGTTAGGGACGCAGATGGTTTTAGTCACAACCACTTCTATTCACGTGAGAACCTTCCCCAGTGGAAGAATGAGCCACGCACGAGCCTTCGGGTTGAGTCATTTCCACCGTGGGCTTCCCATCCCGCCACTGCCGTCCCAGCCTGGGTGTTCAAGAACAGTTGCAGCCATGTTGTCAGTTTTCAACAAACAGTGCGTCTGCGACTCCAGGTAGCTACCGAGCAGAGTCTTCCCGAAGGAACCGTCACCTTGACTCCATCTCAGACCATGCAGCCTGGCACTCTGGTCTCGCCCTGTGCTGCCAGGGGTCCCGGGGTCAGCAGCCTGTGAGGAAGTGCCTTAGCCCTGTCCTCTCCAGCCTGCCTCTGTGGGGACACAGAGAAACGGCTGTCGGATTTAAGGCCTATTCCATGCTGGTGGGACAGACAGGGGCATTATTCAGATGTGCTGCTGCCAGGGAGTGGAAGGGAGGCTAGTGAGAGCAGACTTGCCCAGGGACACAGTGTGACTCAGTCTCAGTTCCGAGGAGCGCCCGGGTGGCTTAGCCCTGCCTCAGTTCAGAGAAGCGCCCCTCGTGACTTTGCCCTGCCTCAAGTTCCGAGGACGACCAGGGTGGCTTAGCTCTGCCTCAGTTCAGAGAAGCGCCCAGGTGGCTTAGTCCTGCCTCAGTTCTAAGGAGTGCCCTGGTGGCTCAGCTCTGCCTCAGTTCTGAGAAGTGCCCTGAGTCGCTTAGTCCTGCCTCAGTTCAGAGTAGTGTCCCAGGTGGCTTAGCCCGGTCTCAGTTTAAGACAAGCACCTTGAGTAGCTTAGTCCTGCCCCGCAGATGGGTAGGAAACCTGGGGGTGCCGGAGTCCCCCTTTAGCCCTCCTGCAGGCCTTGTCAGTAAGATACCATTGAACTGTCCATGAGCTCAGCATGCCTGTGACTGGTGCTCGCTCAGAAGCCAGCACCGAGCAACTCCCCCAACCTACATGCTCTCCTCCCTACACGCCGCGTCCTATCCACTCCCTTCCCTGATCTATACTGTCTTGGGGCTCTACCTCTAGGATTCCCTCCTAAATGCCCCAGCTGAAAACATTGTGTTTCCTGCTTAGAATTGAAAGTGCATGTGCGCGCACACACACACACACACACACAAATACGCACATGCACACATACCTATGCACATGGGCACACACACACACGAGCTAGGGAGAGCTGCGTGGAGTCTTCATGGGCATGCAGACACCTGCACAAACAGCTGCTGGGTTTGAGAGGTGCCAGATTAACTGTCTGATCTCCTTTTAGTTGATTTCAGAAGGAAAATGGGTCAAACTTGAAAAAACAACTTACATGGATCCTACCGGTAAAATAAGGTAAACTTCTTTCACCTTTTGTAAAGTGCTTGGTTCGGGGTTCTCTGCGTCTCTGGGCTTTGGCAGAAACTTTACGACTTTCCTCGTTGTAATTTTCCCCTATTTCCAGGCCGCCTCTCTTCATTGTAAACTCATTTTAAATAATTTGGGTGTTTTCCCATTATCAGTGTTTTGTATGTCTAATTATGCCAAGGTGGAATTAATCTCTTAAATGTAGAAGACAATAAGCAATCAGGATTCTAATGTCACACCATCTGGCCTCAGCAGATTCGTGTAGACAGAGAATTTGCTCTGAACCTAACTTGGTTGATAAAGCAGAAAAGCTATTGGTACTGGTTGCATACTTCTAAACTACTTTTAATCTGTTTTAAATTTATTAGAGAGAGGGAGGCATCCAGTAGGGGACGTGTCACTCCCTACAGGACTTGGCCCAGAGGCCCATGGAGGGCGGTGTGAGGGCCAAACTGGGAGCCTTGCTCCAACCAAGCATTAACTGCACCCTCTGAGGAGCTCCCCAGCACCTAGTTTTTCATCTTTAAATTAGGGGAATTCCAGAGAACATTACTGGGTTTGAGGGAAACTTGGGTTTTATTTGCTTCTACTTTGCACATGGAAATGTTAATTGGGAAAAATGCGGTAAGGTAGTTCACAGTCTGTACCAGTAGCCCGCCATATGCACACACACAGAACCACCAAACATGGAGGTATTAGACCCTTTGTCCTCATGACCCCACTCTGAGCTCTGTGCTAAGGTGACTCTCCCTTACTTTCACATTTATATATGGAAATTGTTCATCAGAATTTAAAGTGAAAAACTTGAAAACAACCTGAGCATCTTAGAAACAGGAAGTGCTGCATGTATTCACCTGGTAAAATCCACAACAGCCGCCTGCAAAGCAGATTGTGGAGACGAGCTAGCAATGTGGGAAAAGTATGCAAGTTGATAAGCAAATAGAAAATTGCATTACGCCATTTAAATGGAATTATCAGCAAAAACTAGAAAGAAAACTAGCAACAGAGTAACGGCAGCTGTGTGATTGTCTTTTTTTTTTCTCTTCTAAAATTTCCGTTTAGTTTTTTTATAACCAGGAAAAAAAAGCGTTAAGATAAATTACTTATCTTTGAAAATTTTTTTTAAGGCAGATTGAGACAATCTGAGAACATCACTAAATGTAGTGTCTAGATTACCTTATAGACACTGATTCTTATAAAAGTTCCATTTGTCAATATTGAAGTGATAGTAGAGCAGGCAGGGTGCTGGCCTTGCATGTGGCTAACTGGGAATCAATCCCTGGCACCCCTTAGGGTCCCCCAAGCAGTACCCTGAGTGATCCCTGAGTCCCCCCGGGTGTAGCCCAAACTGGTAGAGGTTCCTGTGATGGGGGAGGGGGGCAGAGGATTTGGGAGACACATCTGTCCTCGGCACAACCAGCCTCTGATGAACTCCACTCCCCCGGAACGACGGGTGATACAGTGGGTTAAAGACATCAGGAAGGGGCTGGAGCAATAGCACCAGTGGGTAGAGCGTTTGCTTGCACGCAGCCAACCTGGGTTCGATTCCCAGCATCCCATATGGTCTCCCGAGCACCGCCTGGAGTAATTCCTGAGTGCATCACCGGGTATGACCCAAAAAGGAAAAAAAAAAAAAGACATCAGGGAGACACAGAGAAGGTGTGTCAGAGGAGTCCTGGGCTGCCGTCAGGCGTCCTCTGCCCATGCGGGTCTAGACAGAGACGGAGGGGCCTGAGGGGCCCGTCCCTGAGAGTTGTTGGATTCAGTGACTCAGCACCGGCTTCCCTCACACCCTTGCGCCTCCCACCCTTCCTGCCTCGGGACCTAGCGCCAGAGTCACGTGGGGTTTGGGGTTGTTCAGTCTCGGGTCCTGCCACAGCGCCAGGATTCTGGGTGTCCGTCCCTGTGTCAGTTCCCCTCTTCCCGAGAGGTCAGGCATGGGGGGTGGTGGTGGCAGGCAGCGCTGCCCTTTCCAGCTGGGCTTCACCCAGTATTTGGTCCATCACCGACAGGGCACAGCAGCAACGAGAGTTCTCAGATTCAAAGGCGTGGAAACGGGCTGTCCCCGGGCACCTTCATTGACATTGTCACCTCCGGTCCCCTTCCACTTTGAGCTGGCTGAAAGGGGCGAGGAAGGCGAAGGCAGCCTTCCCCTCTCTGGTCGCGCTGGCTGCAGTGAGGAGAGGCTCGATGCCGTCACAGCGGGCCTGGGTTTAGCCGGCCTCCAGTCAAGGCTGCAGGGGTCGGCTGAGGTGACGGAAGGGAGGGTCCGCTTGAGCTGGGGTTTCTCACAGAGCCCCGGTTTCTCACAGAACCCGTGTTTCTCACAGCGCCAGTGTTCCTCACAGAGCTAGGGTTCTCACAGACCCGGTGTTTCTCACAGAGCCGGGGTTTCTCACATGGCTGAGGTTCTCACAGACCCGGTATTTCTCACAGAGCGTCGATGCTGCGCGGCCCGCAGGCCTTGTGACTGCTGACTTCCTGGGAACTCTGGAATCCTGAGCCCCTGTCTCTTGTTTCCTTGTTCCTAGCCCATGGGGGATGGGACCCCTGTCCCTCTCCACCACTGTCTCCTTCAGCGTCGCTCGGGACTCCCCTGTTGAGGCGGCAGAGAGCCTGTGCAGAGGTGCCGAGTTCGGTGGCCTGTCGCTGACTGACTGACTGTGGCTGCTTGGGTTCTGCTACTAACAGGAATGTTGGGGCGCTGGGGGTCGCCACAGAACCTGTGGCCGTCGCGGGTGGCTGGGTGCGGTGATGAAGGACCTGCTGTGGAGCAGGGGCCGAGCCCGGAGACTCAAACATGCCACACGCTTGCCCCGCCACCGCGCCACTCCCCCGGCCACAGCGTCCGTGTTCTGGGGCCGCACCTGGCCGTTCTCTGTGGCTAAGTAGCTCAGTGCTGCAGAGTGACCCCTGGCCGAGCTTGAGGCCATGTTGTGCGGGGACTGTGGCAGAGCCTCATACAGCACCTGTCCTCGTTCCTATCTCGCTCTGGCCCACACAGAGGTCTGGTGTTTGTTAATTTATAAGTATATTAAACGTTGGGGGGGGGGGACTTTATTAATTTTTAAATAGAAACTTGCTGGGTTCCTAGTGACAGAGTTCCTTGAGCCCCACGCCCGCACCCCGGTTCCCGTCTCTCCCCTGTCACCCAATGGGCCCGATACCCCCACGGCCCCATGCCTGTGGCTCCCATGAAGGAGAAGCCAAGCAGAGCGCTGGGCAGAGCGTAGCCGTTTCTCCTCCCTCGCTTACATGCAGGCCGGGTCATTCCGCGGCCAGTAACCCGCCGGCCACCTCTAGGGCATCTCAGGTGAGGGGCGGGAAACTGCCCCGGCCGGCCTGTGGGCTTGATGCGACTGGGCAGGGTGTCCCCGAGGCCTGGCTCCCTGGGGTCCTTTTCGGAACCCCGGGCTGGCCCTCTGGGCTTTGTCCCCATCTGCACGCTTGGTGTGTGTGAAGGTGGGGCTGCGCGCGGGACCCCGCGACTCTGCCTCGCTGATGACTGTCTTCTCCGCCTGCACAGAACCTGGGAGACTGTGAAGCGAACCACTCGGAAAGGACAGTCGGCTGACGGTAGGTGGCCCCGGCTCGGGGCAGCGATGGGCTCTTAACTCCCACCCGACCTCCTCTGCTGGCTGCGAGACTGAGTCAAGCTTCCTCACTCACTCGGGTCCTGCCAAGTGTCTCTGAAGGGATGCGGTAGTGATGCTCTACCGCCGATCACAGATCACGTGGCCTGAAGCCACGTGCTGCGTGCCCAGGAAGGTTCTGACTTCCAGAAGCCCTTTTCATTTCGAACAAAGGACCTCCAGCCGCTCCTTGGGGACGGGGCTCCTTGGGAGGGGGGGCTTGGCCCCACTTTAAGCTTTGTGCATTGATGGGGAAATGGATCAGGAGAAAACTGTCCGCTGGGTTAGCTTCCCTGAGAACCGCTCTGCCCAGAGGTGGGGCAGTGGGCCATGCTTCCCCCCTTCCGCTCTCTGTTTCGTTGCCCCTTTTCCCCAGAATTGGACCTTGTAGGTGCCGCGCCTGCACCTTCTTACTTCTGGGGGATGTTGCATTTGGTTTCCAGGCCAAGAACTGGGGGCAAAGGGTCTTTATTCTTAAACAGCTTATCGGTCTCTCGCGAGAGCAAACCGTCAATTGGTTGCTTTGAGGACACGGAGGCCAGAGTCACATGGCGTGGGGTCAGTCTGCCCAGAGCCGAAGCATGGTCTATGTGGGGCTCAGTGTCCATCACCCCACGCTAACCATTTAATTCTGGTTCCGCTTGGCGCTCAGGGACTACTCCTGACTCTGTGCTCAGGATTATTCCTGGTGGGGTTGGGGGACGGATGCGGTACAGGGGTTGAGCCGGGCTGGCCATCCCTAGCCGCTGTGATTTGCCTTTAAGGCAGTTGTGGGCAGTGTGTATATAGAGGAAGAGCAGTATTACCAGCTGGCTGTTCTCAAGTTGCTGCCTTCGGTAAGAGCAGCTCCAACACCAAGTGCTGGCAGTGTGACTTACGTTCTCCATGTCAGCACACGGCAGACAGTGGCCTGGATGGGGGCGGCACGTCCAGGCCCTCAGCCGGGGTCCTCGTCCTCTCTCCCCGCACAGGCGTGTCCATCATCCCGGTGCTGCAGCGGACCCTGCATTACGAGTGTATCGTGTTGGTGAAGCAGTTCCGCCCGCCCATGGGAGGCTACTGCCTGGAGTTCCCCGCAGGTGTGTGAGACCCGGGGTAGGAGGTGATCCCTGTAGGGGGGCTGAGCCCGTGCTGCTCCCTGTGGCTCTCCTGCCATAGCGGCCACCAGGCACCACCCCAGACCTGGGGTGACCCCACCCACCCGCCTCAGTGCCTAGCGGGGGGGCTCCCAGCTTCGGGACGGGGTCTGGCTTCACTGTCACTAAGTGTTTCCCACAGCCTGACCACAGCAAGACGCTCCCCGAGTCTGCTTGGTCTCCCCGGGAGAGGGAGTGCCCTGCCAAGTGCCTGCATGCTGAGATCTCACTTTCAGGGGGTTTCTGTTGGGACTTTCTTGGGAAGCGGAGGGGGTCTGGGGCCACACCTGGCAGTGCTCAGGGCACCGTGCATTGCGTTTTTACTCCTCTCCAAGAGGCTCCGTCCTCCCCGTCACAGCAGCCACTCCTTCCTCCCCTCCCTTGGGGGCTGCCCTGGGGAGGGGTTGCCGCTGCCCCTCACACGGGACTCATCACAGTGCCCGCCCCCAACCCCCACCCGGGTCCTTCCAGGCCTCATAGATGGTGACGAAAGCCCAGAAGCAGCTGCTCTGCGGGAGCTGGAGGAGGAAACGGGCTACAAAGGGGACATCGCCGAATGCTCTCCAGGTTGGTGTCACTGCCCGGGGCAGGGGCCTGCCACACTGTTGCATGCTCTGGGGGTCACCGCAGCTTTGGGGGCTCCATGGGTTCTTACAGGGCCGATGTCCCTCTCCCATGACCAGAGACTGAGCTTGGGGGGCCAGAGCTGTGGTCCAGTGGGAAGGGGGTTTGGCCACACCCGGCGGCACTCAGGTCTTCCTCCTGGCTCCGCACTCAGGGGTCACTCCAGAGGCCCTTTGGGGTTTCGGGAATGGAAGCCGAGTTGGCATGTGCAGGCGAGGGCCCTCCGTGTTGCCATCTTTTAACTGGAAGAGAGTTTACTCACCCCGAGGAAAGTCTTCACTTTGGAGATGTTTTTGCTTCTCAGTGGTCATTTCTCCCTCATGACCCGAGTGGCAGCCTCGCGAGGTCGGGCCGTCCTCCCTTGGCATGTCTGGGCAATGCGGGAGTGGCTGGGCAGCACCAGCTGTGCCACTGCCCGCTCCGCTGGGGCTGCAGGCAGCGAGGTGACTGTCGGCCTCCCCGTAGCCGTGTGTCTGGACCCGGGCCTATCCAACTGCACCACACACATCGTCACAGTCACCATCAACGGGGACGACGCAGCCAACGTCAGGCCGAAGCCAAAGCCGGGTGAGTGGCTGGCATGGGTGGAGGGGAGGGCCTGTCCAACGGCCTCTCCCACTGCCTACGTACTCAAACTAGCCCGACTGAAATAGCGCATAGCGAGAAGCGGGCACTCCCTTCCTCCTCCTCACACAGGCTGGAGGAGTGGTCTCAGGCTGCGGCCATCTGTGTCTGTGTCTGGGGCAGAGCCGGCAGTGACCCCAGGCATTGCTCAGAGATCGTGCTGGGGACTTGAGCCATGACTGACCACATCCCAGTGCAAAGCAGATGCCCCAATCGTTGCAGCTGCCCTCACCCCTGCACTCTCTCCCCAGCCCGCAGCTCTGGGCATTACTACAGGCCAGTAGCTTGTCAGTTTTCCAGTCGCTTCATATTCGGACTTTCCTGTGTGGCCTTGAAGAGCTTTGCTCTGCAGGTCTGGATTCTGGCGCTTCAATGCCTCTTCCAATTCCATGGCCTCGCACCAGAGCCCGGCACACAGTGAAGCCCAGGCAGAGAACCCCAGACATGCCAGTGAGCCCCGGGCAAGGACACCCCCAGACATGCATGTCCCAGTGAGCCCCAGGCAGACACCCCCAAACTCGCATGCCACAGTGAGCCCTAGGCAGACACCCCCAAACAAGCATGCCACAGCAGGCCCCAGGCAGACACCCCCAAACACGCATGCCACTGAGCCCCAGGCAGACACCCCCAGACATGCATGTCCCAGTGAGCCCCAGGCAGACACCCCCCAAACTCGCATGCCACAGTGAGCCCTATGCAGACACCCCCAAACACATGACACAGCAAGCCCTATGCAGACAGGCAGGCAGACACCCCCAAACACGCATCCCACAGCGAGCTTTATGCAGACACCCCCAAACACATGACACAGCAAGCCCTATGCAGAGACCCCCAAACACATGCCACAGTGAGCCCCAGGCAGACACCCCCAAACACGCATGCCACAGTGGGCCCCAGGCAGAGCCCAAATCTGCGCATTTAGTTGTTCTCAAGGTTCCATCATTCCGCTGCAGCCAGTCGCAGTGTCCCATTTGCAAGCTAGCAAACGTTCATGGTCCAGGCTGTGGGAGATGCTCTGTGCATCCTTCCTGCTGGGACTGAAGGCAGGGCTTGTTGGCTGGCGCCAGGGGCCTGGCGGATGCGGCTGGGGAGCCCTGCTCCTGAGAATGCGCCTAATCCTGGACAGTGGGACTCTTGGGGGATGCGGCTGTGCACCCCTGACTCTCTACGGAGTAATCTGCTGTCCTCGGGAATATGGGGTGCCCAGATCGAACCTGGGTCTACTGTATGCAGAGCAAGCCCCTCCTTGCTGTCTTCTCTCTCCAGTCCCAGAAATGGGACTTTCAGAGCAGTGAAGGTGCTAAGCCCAGGCCTGTTTAAACTTGCTGTACTGTGCTGCCGTTTCGCCATCAGGCCGAACAGGGACCTGGCAGAATATTGGACCGCGCGTATGATTAAATAGCCGGGCAGTGCGGCCTTCTCTGTTGCCAGAGGCCTTACTAACACCAGCCCTTCTGTTTTTCCGCAGGAGATGGAGGTGCGTGACTCAGCCAGCTCCATGCCCCGCGGGGGAGCGGTAATGGTCTGCCCGGGTGCGGGGTTCTGCCCTAGCTCTCTCCTCACTTGCACTTTCTCGTTGTAGAATTTGTGGAAGTGCTTTCTTTACCAAAGAATGACCTGATGCAGAGACTCACCGGTGAGTGGATGCTAATGAGGTCCCCCACCCTCCCATCTGTGGGCTCCATAGATAATCCATGTCTGGGTTTTTCCTCACGGGTCAGCGACCTGGACACTGCAGTTGGCCGAGGGCAGCCATCCCTTCTGGGGCGTGATGAGTCGGGCAGAATGCTCTGGGGTCAGGACACGTCCTCCTTCAGGCTCCCGCAAGGCCAGTCCAGATTGCATTCTCAGTTCTCACCTGCAAACCCGACCGTTCTGCTCCTTCCACCCATTCCTGGGGCCGACTGCCCGTCAGCTGCCTCTCACTGAGCCAGGAGCCGGGTGCTCTGTGTGGGTGCAGGCTCAGAGTGCAGGCCCCCTGCCGCGAGCAGCCCAGATCTGCCTGTGCTCCCTGGGCCATTCCTGGGCAGCTGGAGAATCCAGTGGCCTCCGTCCTGAGACGGCGGGGGCCCAAGATGAAACTGGTCCTGCTGCACACCTACTGGCCGGTGCCTGTGGAAGGGGCTGCTCCCCTGCCAGGCTGGAACCCTTTCCCATGCCTCAAACATGGCCATTCTGGCCATTCCTTCCGTGAGACAGGGGTCCCCATTTCTCTTGCTCGTGTCTGTTGCTTGTGGGCAATCAGCTGTCCAGAGAGTCTGGCTTGCCTTTCAACAAAAACTCTAGCCCGAACAGTGAGAGCACCTGGTCTGAGAGACCGTCGGCAGGTGTTTACTCGGCTTCTGCTGGCCAGCTGTGCAGACGTCAGCATTTTGAACACAATCCTTAGCCTCTCAGCTCTCTTCATAGAACAAGAACAAATGGGACCCGAAAGACAGTAAATCCAGAGGTTGAGGCACCTGCAGTGCACCCCTCCAATACCAGTCCCCACACTGCATGTGGGCCCCCAAGCTGCTGGGTGTGGCCCGGAAACCCAAACATGAGGAAAGGAGCGATATGGAGGAGCCCGTACTGGCTGGCATGTGCCTCAGAGGCAGGTGTGGTTCCCGCCTGCTCCTCTGCATTTAGAGGTGTCCACTCTCCCGCCCACCGGCCAGCCTCCTCCCAATTTAGGAGAGGAAAGGAGCCTGTAGGTACTGGCAGAGGGTGAAGGAACCAGCTTCCCTGGCCCAGTAGGGACAGTCTCATCACTCCCCGCTGACGTAAAAAGGAACGGGATGTGAGCTGTTTACTCCCAGGACAGACTTCCGCCCTGACCGCCTACGAGACTGGACACCCCTCAGGGAGATGCACACAGGCGCCCGAGGGCGTGTTCTATGCCCAGTTCCACCCTCCCAGGCACAGGTGGACTTGAGGGGGGAATGGGGTGGGCAGTAGCTTCCCCTCACAGCCAAAGGGACCCTGAGGGGACGGAACTGCTCCAGGGCCTCCCCATGCCCTTCTGACTCCCTCTGCCCTCCAGCGCTGGTGGCCGAAGAGAAGCTCCTGGTGGACAGCAGAGTCTACGCATACGCCCTGGCCCTGCAGCACGCCCACATGAAGCCCTTCGAGGTGCCCTTCCTCAAATTCTGACCCCTCCCCCTGCAGATATGTATTCCCCCTGTAGATGCAGACCATCTTTTTCATACAATAAAAGCAGCACAGAATGCTTGGGTGTGCGACCTTCAGTCAGGCAGGCCGGGCCTTCCCCACACACTCAGCTGTGGCCAGTGTGTACACATGCAGACATGGACTCTTGACGGGGTCTGGGCTCAGCGGAATTTCCGTGGCTCAAGAAATCGGCTGAATTACAACCAGGCCAGCTGCTTGCTCTCACCCCCAGTGGTCAGCTGTGACACAGCAGAGGCTACTGCTTTGGCATTTTCAACGAAAGCCAAAAGTGCAGAATTCCTACCCCGGGAGGTCTGGGCCCCTCTAATTCAAGCATCTCCTGCCTGAAGTCGGTGTATGTGCAGGACTTAAACTCCAGACAGTCAACACTTGTGCTGAGACATTTACTTTTAGCCCAAGCCTGAACCAACCCTCTCCAGTAAAATGGGGTCTCTGATTCTGAGCAGGAAGGTTTGGGGCCACTGAGAACCCAAGGCACTTCCCTCCTGCTGGTGCACGCTCAAGAATCAAACTCTCAAAAATTCTTCATTCTAAAACCCACTAAGACAGTTTGGGGCATTGCCCTGGTGATAAACTTGGAGCTGGGGGAGAGGGGATGGGTTCTTCGTCCCTCCCCTCCAGACCAGCTAAGGCCCTCAACACCAGGCTTGATGCTGTGTCTCCTGTGTCCCCAGCAGCCAGCCTTCCTGGGAGCCAAGCTTAGCCAGGCCCCTTCGAACATGCTGAGACAGCGCTTGGCTCCCCACCCACCAAAGCTTTGAATGCAAAGAGAATTCAAGGCCCTCCCAGATCAGTTCACTTCTCAGCACGCTCATCTTGTCCCGCTGTATCTGACCTTTGGTTCTTAGATCCCGTCTGGGGTGCTCGGGGCTTTGTGGCACAAGGGGTTGAACCTCCAGCCTGCAGAGCTTGTGCAGCAAAGCCGAGAGACTCCACTGCACTGGCCCCCACCCTCGGGCAGGCCACAGGCAGGTTCTGTAAGGACACAAAGGACCTACACAAACAATCTTAGAATGTTTCGTGTCAGGTTTTATTTTTTCCAACACAACTGAAAGTTTTATTAAATGGAAGTTTATTGTCTACAGTTTACACTCATGTCGCTGCTGTGAAATACAACAGCATACACAGATTCCTGCGTGAATTACTCTCTTGTCCACCCCCGCTGAACTACAGTCGCTGCGTGAGGATTAGAATTTTGCTTCAGGGATTAAGAAGAAAAAAAAAACCGGGGCCTCTAGTGTGTCGACGAGCATTCTCGAGTGGCTGCGGGGCAGGCGGGGGAGCAGTCCCGGGCACGGAGCACGCTGCGTGCGCACCATGAGGAAGCAGGAGAGGAAGGGGCTGAGCCAGGCCTCCCGGGACCCCACCCGACCAGGACTTGGTCTCGCCCATCTGGGCTACGTGGCTGCTTGGAAAAGGGACAACTCAAAGGAGGGGATCGTGGATACTATGAGTTAAAAAAGTATAAAAATTATATCTAAAATATAGATAGAAATGTTCCAGAACTCATGGAATAAGCTCAGGAATACTGGGAGGTGGCGATGGGACGATGTTGATTCTGGAACAGGCTGGGGTGCCGGGTGGCCTGGGCTTGGCACACGTCGGACCTGCGTCCTCGTCCCCAACACTGCGCGCAGCAAGGCGGGGACAGGGGCTCCGTGTCACTGGCCCACAGGGCGTGTCCTTCCCACTCGTGTAAACGTGAGTTTAAGGCAGCCGGTCCTAATGCTGCACACAGGCGCTCGGTGCCCGCCTCGGCAGAGGGCCAGTCAGCAATTCAAAACAAACCGCGGGGAGAAAGGGGAACCAGCATTGTTTGACAAAAACAAACGTGTCAAAATTTTTTTCCCTTTCACGCACACAAAGAGATACCGGAACATTCAGAAAAACAAAGCGCCCATCCCGCCAACTTCTGCCTGTTCCTTAACAAATATCTCGAAGTATTGGTAGATAATGGTGACTGCGAGCAGGATCCCCGTGCCGGAGCCGATGGCGCCCAGGAAGTCAGCCAGCACCGACAGGGCGCCGATGCACAGCCCGCCGAAGGCCGCCGCCGTGGGGATGTACCTGGAAGGCACAGTGGGAGGTGAGGCATGGGCAGCGGCCCGGAGCAGCACATAGGACGGAACAGGCTGGTTCCATCCCAGCACCTCTGGGTATGGCAACCCTGGGGAGTCTGCCCCCTCCCACCACCCTAAAACAAAAATTTAGGTGAACCAGCAAACAAGAAAGGAAATGAATCTTATGGCAGAGAGTCCTCCAGATTCAATATTTTATGTTTTATTTGGGGGCCACACCCAGCACTGCTCAGGGCTTCTTACTCTGGGCTCTGCACTCAGGGATCCTGGTGGGGCTCAGGTGCGGAGGATGAAACCCAGGTGGGCCACACGTGAGGCAAGCGTCATATCCCGGTGTGATCTAGCCCAATACCGCAGCCCAGTGGGTGACTAAGCCCCCTCCTAATTCTCAGAGCCAGAGTCAGGGTCGTGTGTGATTTAGCCCCCTCCTAATGCTCAGGGTTAGGGCCAGGGCCAGGGCCAGGCTCACGTGACCAGACTGATGACTCTCCCACAGCGCCCCCTGCTGGCTGTACATAGCCTAGGAAATGGGATTCTAATTGCGTTTCTGGAAAAAAAGAGATGGGGAGATGGTAGATAAGAGTAGCAGAATGAGGGGACAGAGCCATAAAACAGCAGGTAAGGCACTTGTCTTATATGCAGACCCTGGGTTTGAATCCCAGCACCCACAGTGGTCCCCCCAAGCACCACCAGGCATGATCCCTGATGACGGCCAGGAGTAAGTTCTGAGCACCACCAGGTGTGGCCCAAAAAACGAAAAAAAAAAATGATCCAGAGCACTTGCTGAGAGCAAGAAGTGACACTGCCAAGACACCCAGGCCCACGCGGGGCAGCAGCTTGGGGGGACCCCTTTCCGGTGGCGAGCCCACAGGGGAATCTCCCATCAACTGTCAACACGGCCCAGAAGTGTGGGAAGCTGTTTCCATTAAAAATGTGTCATTTCGTGTGCCAGAGTGCTAGTACAGTGGGGAAAGCATTTGCCTTGCACGCAGTCAACCGGGTTCGATCCCCGGAATCCTATATGGTCCCCCGAGCACCACTAAGAGTATCCTAAATGCAGAGCCAGGACTAACCACTGAGCTTCACTGGGTGTGGCCCCAAAACAAAAGTATCCATTCCATTGGAAAAGCAATTAAGTTTGTGTTGAACTTTTAATTCTTTTATATACAACAGAGAAAAAAAAATGCTTTAAGAATTTCAACAAATACAGAACAGACGGCAGTAAAAGCCCAACAGGAAAGCCCGACTCTCACCTGCGCCCAGCCTCACCTGTTCAGCTCGTGGACCATGGAGGTGTCTCTGTGGCCGCGCATCACCATCTGCTGCTCCTTCAGTTGCTTGGCCACCTGCGAGAGACAGCCATGCACCTGATTCCCGTGGCCACGTCTGTGCCACACTGCACCACAGACACCTCCCAGCCTCCTCCACCCGAGACGGGGGCTGTCAGCATGGCAAACGCCCCATGGCAGCTGCCCGTCTCCTTCCTGGCATTGCCTCCAGGAGGGAAACTGAAGGTTGAGCGTGAGTCTACCGGTAAGGCCTGATCCTGTGGATCTGCCAATGTGCTCGGATGACGCTCAGGAAACCCGGGAAGCCTCCTGAGGCTTCGTGACTGCATCAGGACAGAGCGTGAAGAGCCCAGAAGAGAGCAACAGGCCCAGTCTGACCCCCGGCACCCAGGGGTGGCCCTGAAGGCCTGAGCAGCACTGCATCCTCAGCATTCCTAGGGAACCACCCTGCCCTGCCAAACACGGGTACATGTATAAAAGCTTCTGTTAAGGGGGCTGGAATGATAGCACAGCGGATAGGGCGATTGCCTTGCACGCGGCCAACCCAGGTTCGATTCCCAGCATCCCATATGGTCCCCTGAGCACCGCCAGGGGTAATTCCTGAGTGCAGAGCCAGGAGTAACCCCTATGCATCACCAGGTGTGACCCAAAACAAACAAACAAGCTTCTGTTACAAAAACAGTGGACCAAGCACACCAGTTTCAGTTTGATGTCTACAAATGACACATTTTTTGAAAGGTAAACCAAATGCTCACATCTTTAGCTGAGGAGCCGGACACCTCAATCCATGTCTTGGAGAAGAACGCACAGGACCCCAGCATGAAGATGATGTACACGACCACGTGGACAGGGTCCTCAAAGATGGCCCCCATGGACTCCGGGGGGGAAAGGTAGTAACACAGACCCCCCACGGGGTAAGAGCGAGCCGGGCCCCCGCCACTCACATCCTACACAGTAAGGAAGAAAAGGGCCGACTCTGAATGGCCAAGCACACACCGGCACAGCCAGCAAACTCCCGAACTGTGACCAAGGGTAAGCTCGGGTAAACAGAGCGACAAGCCTACAGAATATAACCATTTACTACCCAGACCTTCATGCCTTCAAAAGCATCTCTATTAAAGGTAAAAAAAAGTATCCATAGGAAGGACATCCCTTTCCTCCTAATCAAAGTGAAACAGTCACACAATTAATCTCTAATTGTATTTCGATTTTAAGGTTTCTTTTTCTTTTTCGTGGTGCCAGGGATTGATGCCCGAGCCTCACACATGCAAGGCAAGTGCTCTACCACTGAGCAAAACAGAACAGGACCTGAAATCTTCTAACTGCAAGAGCAGTAAGTCTGGGGCCAGAGTGATAGTAGAGCGGGTAAAGCACTTTCCTTGCAGGAAGCGGACCTGGGTTCAATCCCTGGCACCGCGTATCTTCACCTGAGACCACCAAGAGTGATCCCTGAGAGCACGAGTCGGGAGGAAGCCCTGAGCACTGCCAGGTGTGGCAAAAAAATTAAAATAGTAAGACCTCTACATGCCATTTTCATTTTGAAGCATCCTATTTAATGCAGTCAATTAAACAACCCACCACGGAGAGTAAACAGTTTCTAGACTGCAGATGTATCACAGTACATATTTACGATGGGACACTTTTTTACCCAGACATTTTGAATATTTTTAATACAATGAGAACAGCACATAATTACATTAAATATAAGTTTGGGGATAGAAAATAGAAAAACATTTTTTCCCCAAATGAACTCTGAATTTATCATTTCCAAATTATTTTTTTACTGGGCCCCTATAGTTAATAACTACAAATCAAAAGAAATTTGGAGACAAGTCCAAGTTCCTAATGCCGCACGATACAGAATCTTGGCCAGGGCTGGGATGTAGATAAAGTGGCAGAGAATATGCAGGTCAGGGCTTGAAACTACTTCACACGACCCCGGGGCACCAGCATATGGCACAGGCCGAGTACTGCTCTGTGTGTCCCAAAGTTCAAAAGAATAATTAGAAAACAAGTGATGGGGCTGGAGAGTAATACAGGGGTAAGGCGCTGCCTTTCACCAACCCCGGTTCCGTCCCCGCACCCCCATGTGGCCTTCACCCCTAGGAGTGAGCCTGAGCACAGAGCCTGAATATCGTTCAAAAACAGAAACAGGTAGACACTAAGTCGCGATCAGAACACAATCTAGAGTGGCTCAAGTCTCCTTCTGTTACTATTAAACTAGTGGCCACGAAGCAAGGACCACATTCCACCATCATCACAAGTAATCAAAGTCTATGAGTGGAAAATGAGCAAATTACATATGGGTACTCCTAGTTCCTTCAATAAGATTGAAGATAATATTCTTTTAAACTGTAGTCAAATCTTCATTTAAAAAACTTGTAACAGGGGCTGGAGAGATAGCACAGCGGGTAGGGCATTGGCCTTGCAGGTGGGCGACCCGGGTTCGATTCCCAGCGTCCCATATGGTTCCCTGAGCACCGCCAGGAGTAACTCCTGAGTGCAGAGCCAGGAGTAACCCCTGAGCATCGCCAGGTGTGACCCAAAAAGCAAAAAAAGTAAAAGTAAAAAAGTACATTCTTAAAAAAAAAAACCAAAAACTCGTAATGGCACAAATGGATGACCTATAATAAATACAAAAGATAGCATTAAAAAAAAAGATAGCAGCATAAAGTGAATGATCACTTCAGAATGGCTTTAAAACAATATCATTCTAGGATGGAATACAAATTCTAGAGCTACATATTATTCAAAAGAAGAAAAGATCTTAGTTTCTTTTTTAGTTTGTCCTGGAGCAATAGCACAGCAGGTAAGGTGTTTGCCTTGCACGCGGCCGACCTGGCCTACCCAGGTTCAATTCCTCCTCCCCTCTTGGAGAGCCCAGCAAGCTACTGAGAGTATCTCACCTGCATGGCAAAGCCTGGCAAGCTACCCGTGACATATTTGATATGCCAAACACAGTAACAACAAGTCTCACAATGGAGAGTTACTGGGCCCGCTGAGCAAATCCATGAACAATGGGAGGACAATGACAGTGACAGTGACAGTTTGTCCTGGGGGTGGGGAATAACATGCTCCCTGGTCAGGTGACTGACAGACTTCCAGCCAAACAATTCAGGACAATGGCCAGGAGCCAGATTTCTTTGGGAGATGCTGCTGTGCAGAGCAGCTCTCGGTGGCAGTCAAGAGCTTACTGGATCCCGTGACCAGTGCTGGGCCCTGTCCAGGTGGACTGAGGCCAAGTCACCACCAGTCACCACCAGCAAGTGAGTGAGCGAAGGTTCAGGGATGGGCAAAGTAAGTAGGACCATGGCCTCGCAGCACGAGGTGCCTCTGAGCCCGGCCGGCCCCAAAACTGCTTTTCAATAATCCTGTTAGACTGTGGAGAGTTTACAGACAGGAAATCCCTTCCATGACAGCAACTGTGATTTCAGCCTCAAAGGTGACTTACATGAGATGTTTCTTAGACAGCAAAATAATAAAAAGATCTTAGCCAATTTCCGTTTTACAATGCTCACTAATGCTTGTTTTTTTTTTCTTTTGGTTTTGGGTAATGCTACCTGTCAGTGCTCAGCCCTCCCCCCCACCCCGCCCCACTCTGTGCTTAGCATCAGTCCAGCGGTACTGGGGTCAAACCTGGGCCCCGCATATAAACATGTGCTCAGCCCAGTGAGTCCTCTCTCCAGCCCAACACGCACCAGTATCTCCAGTAAGTAATAAATGCTGGTCAAAGTGAATCTGATAATGCCAGGACAACTGTTTAAATTCTCTGTCACCTTTTTCAGTTAAAACAATAACCACAAGGTTCGTGGGAGGAAGCGCAGGGTCAGGACGAGCACTTGGAGTCGGCCTGACCCAGCACTGCCGGCCCAGCTGACCAAGAATTATCAGGGGAGATCTCCGGACAATTAAGCAACACGTGGGCAGAAGGGGGAGCACCATGAAATGCAAAGTACAATACATTTAAATACTTAGAATGAACGAATAAAATACTCACGGCCCACTGTCCTAGTAAATTTACTAAAAAGTTGCCACTGAACCGAACAGACAGCATCTGGGAAATAACATACAGGTTGGACACAAGGGCGGACTGCAGGATAATGGGGATGTTGGAGGTGTAGAAGAGCTTGATGGGGTAGCTGCTGTACTGTCCTCGGTAGCGGGCTGACTTGATGGGCAAGTCAACACGGAACCCCTGCGGGAGGAAGGGGAGCGTCAAGCTGAGGAGGCCCCTCGACCCTGCCCGCAGGCAGAGGACCCGGCTCTGCTCCAGAGGCGGGGGCGTCACGCGCGACGGGGAGAATGGGACACCAGCCGGTCAGAGACTCCGGCTTTTCCACAGCCTCTTTCCAGCAGAGGGCAGTGTCCTCCCACCCCCAGGGCGGCCCTCCGAGTACCTGGAAATAGATGACGACTGCAAACACAAACACGGTGGCGATGAGGTTCATGAGGTTGGGCAGGTTCTGCCGGTAGAAAGCCTCCCGCAAGGCCCGGACTTTGTCCGTCCTGGTGGCCAGCAGGTGGAACAGCGCAATGACCGCTCCCTCAAACTCGGTACCTGGAGAGCCGAGAGACAGCCACTGGAGACTCTGCACCCAGCGCCACCCCACGTCAAACAGAATCGTGAAATTCAGAACACAGCAAAAAAATACGAGTTAAACACCACCGATCCAGGTTAACGTTCTGATACAGCCATGTGTGGGGCTTCTATAAAAAGATTTCTAGTAGAGGCAAAAAAAAAATTGGTATTTTTTACAAGTTTCAATTTTCTCGAGTGATTCTTGATTGAAAAAGAATCCACGGGAGAGTAACCCAAAGCAGATACTTAGACCACAGTGCTTTGTCTCCCCTTTCCTTTGAAGAAAGGAAAACGAGTGAAGGGGGAGGAGCAGCAAAGCAGAGTAAAGATGTTAGAATCAAAAGCCGATGTTTCTTGATCAAGCATGTCTTTACGTGACTCGACTAGATCGTCACACCCACCTCTGCTCTGTTCTTAAGGCTGCGTCAGTTTAGATGTTAACCGGGGCAAACGCTCGGGATGGCACTGGAGAGCGGCGGGGACGGGCATGGGACAGGCAAAAGGACATCCATCGCCCAAACAGAGGAGCTACTGCAGTGCCAGCAGACACAGCCAAAGCGGAGGACTCCCCGACCACACCACCCTATGGTCAGTCTGGATCGCTACCCTCTGGTTCTCCCTGGAGACTCTGCCATTGGCCAAATCCATGGTTTCCGCAGCCCTGACTGAGCATGCGAGGTTTTTAAAAACCTGTTTGCATCTTCGGAGAACGTGAATGAACAGCAAAGGCCAAAACTTAGGCAGGACTCTTTTGTCACAGAATCAGCAGCTCATGCCCCCAGAGTCTCTGCCGCCGACCCCCCCCCCCACCAGGCGTCCCGAGCGTCGCTCCACATTCCTCTCCAGCACACACCCAGCCAGACTCGTGCAGGAAGTCACTGCGCAATGTACCTCTGCCAGTGTTAATAGTGGTGGGACTAAAGGCCTTCCAGACAATGGTCTCACAGATGTTGGTGGCAATAAAGAGGGAAATCCCAGACCCCAAGCCGTAACCCTTCTGTAGCAGCTCATCTAACAGCAGCACAATCAAACCAGCAACAAACAACTGTGGGGAAAGAAATGCAAGTGAGCTGAAGCAGAGAGGGGCAGAGGCACCCACCGACACCTCGTGGGCACTGAGGCTTAAGCCTAGGGCCGCAGCATCACCATGACCACGCTGCGTCTTTCGACAGCTTTAGTTTAGTCAAGAGCCAATTCTGGACAATCGAGGACTGGA
This sequence comes from Sorex fumeus, assembly GCF_029834395.1. NCBI lineage: Eukaryota > Metazoa > Chordata > Mammalia > Eulipotyphla > Soricidae > Sorex > Sorex fumeus. Next base: position 11,184,833 of record NW_026606083.1, on the reverse strand, counting down.
AACGAGTGACATTAAAAAGCAGACATTCCAACTCTCGGGTGCATTTACAATCGGGTCTGGACCGTTTCCTGTGCCATGTTCCCAGCATCTACTGGAAAGCTCAGCAGAACAGAAGTGTTCACGGTTGGCCAAATATGACAGCAGGAAACGGGACACGTTCCAGATCCCTCCGAGTAAGCCAAAGGGCAGTTGGATCCTAATAACAAGACGCAACTGCACCCTGCCGGGAGGGAAGGAACATACACAAACTACACTGATACATTTTAAAGCAATAGATATAGCCTTCACATGTCATGGATGCTTGTCACAGATCTACAGGATAAGTCAAAAAGGAGAGTATAAATGCGCATGTACGTGAAGTAAAACAATGAAAGAACGCATCCTATACTCAGAGTGACCAAAACAATGTGAACCTGCAGACAGTTAAGAATGTTCACCATGTTCATAAGCTCATGATTTTAAAAAAATAAGACGAGCCCCTTGAGGGGGACTGGGGCAGAGCCTTCCAGGGGCACCCGCGGGCCCAAGGTTCAATGTCCCTGGCGTCACATGGTCTCCCAAGCACAGCTGGGCATAAGCCCTGGTGGCCTCCAGCAATATTCTCTCTTGTGAAACTGAAAAGTCTTAATTTTCCTCCTGGAGAAGACAGGTCTGTTAAAAGCATGCGTCAGAAATAATCCAGGGCTCTGCCAGCCAGAGCTCCTGCCCGTACCCCGGAGCCCACCTCCCCCGGCCCTGCTTTCCACTCTTGCACTCCTCCCAGCAAGAAGCCCCCCATCCTGGCCGTTTCTCCCTGCCCCTTTGGAGGAAAGGGCCACTCAGTACCCAGCAGGGGTGAGCTTACCTTGTGGTGTTTCCCTTAACTGCCTTTACAATGGTTGCACAGAGCCTAACTTGTCTACATCGTGAGTCTGACTTGACTCGGGACCGGAAGAAAACGAGTCTCGCCATCTCTAAGAGAGCTCATGCCCATCCTTTCCTGTCTGAAAACCAAGGTTGACACTTCAACAAGACAAGAGAGAAGTTAGGACTTACTGAGCTTTCATGACACCCACGATTACAAAGTAAGCACACATTCCCAATCGTGCAGGAATTCAGCCCCAACTGTGAGTCAACCAAAAAGCATTTTCCTAAGTCTTGACTAAACAACTGTCTGGGACACCTGGGCAACGCCATATCCCTCCATAACCAACACTCTGGCCCCATTCAGACCCATGTCCGTGACACCTCAGCGATTCACCTATGTCCTATGTGGGAAAACTTGGTGGGAGAAAGGAATTATAGAGAAATCTGAACGAGGAGGTGTTTTTCTAAAGGAGTAAATGAGATGGAAGACAGCAGGAAGCATGAAAGTCTATGAGGAGGATGAGACACCTGGAATTTACATGATCTCCCCGGCTAGAACAATGATACCTGTGCACCCCACATGCAGTCACTCAGTTCGCTCAAGCAGGCAGGAAAACCCCTCAGGTGGGGCCTTTACTGCCTGCGTGCACGGTGGCCCTCACTCTAACCGTGGCTGTTTACATTTCCCAACTCACTAGCTGAGCACTGACCACGTGAATGAAATACGGGCGGGAGGAATGCCGACGTAACAGCTTCAGAACCATGTTAAAGTGAGCCCCCATCACGTCTTCGGGGAACCCTGGCGTCTCCAACAGTGGCATCGGGCTACCAGGATCCCCACACTCTGAGATCAAACTTTGAAAATTTCCTGTACATTAACCACAACACAGATACTTACACAGCAGCATTTATGCAAAGCATAAATTTCATTCCTTTTGCCTGTTTTGTTACTGGATTATAACTGTTCTTGGGATTCCCATACTGATTAAAAAACTTTAATCCTTTTAACTCCATTTTGTGCCAACTGATATCCGTAACTGGCCCCTAAGAAGTCCATTTACTTAATCAGAATAAGCTAGATGAAATTCCATTAGAATCGAAATAACATCCTCAGCAGAATACTAGGTAAGTCTTACGCTACAAATTATCCTAAAAGCTCTTCTAACATTTGAAAAAATGAGTGATTTAAGAGACCACAACAAAGGTGACACCTGCGGGCGGTCTCCCTAGGAGGCACTGGGAGCCTTCAGGGGCCTCCCACCTGTAGCCTCTCCGGCTCTAGCTGTGGGGGCTAGGGACTCGCAGGGCTTTCGAAGGAGAAAGACCAACAAACTTGTAGGGAAAACACCCAAGACCCTGCGGCCCACCAGCAATGGCAGGCATCTTCCCAGAGAAGCCATCCCCGGCTCAGGGACACCAGCCAACACCTGGACAAAGACTCTCCTTGTTTTAAGAGGTGCTCGCAAAACAACCTTCCAATTCCTATGTGATAGTCAAAGCAAGGAAACAAGGAAACGCCGCTCATCTGTAATTCTTTATACGAGACGGCGATCTTAACTTTCTATATCAATAACTTCCTGTGGCAAGTTTCTTATTAAAAGAGTAACAGTCAACCTTGCCAATCAGAGAGAGCTTCAGATTTCACAGTATCAGTGCTAATAATCTAATAATTTGCTGTTATTTAACATTTTTCTGATTTTTATTCTTTCATCTATTTCAAAACTTTTTTCTGAAATAATCACAACTTATGGAAAAGACAGGGGCATTTCCAAGAGACCCAAGATAGGACCTTGATGGCCAGTTTTTAACAGAAACATCTTTTTGCTGGGGGAAGGCAGGGGTGGGAGCCACACCCAGAGTGCTTGAGGGCTAGTCCCGGCTGTGATGGGGCTTCACTTTCCAAAGTGCAGGGTGAGCTGCACACAACACATTCTCGGATTACTTCTTTACATGATGTGGGGGTTTGGCAGGGAATGGGTGGGCCACACCCAGCAGTGCTCAGGGCTGACTCCTGGGATCACTTCTGGCGGGGCTTGGGAGACCATATGGAGTGCTGGGGATCAAACCAGGGTCAGCCATGTGCAAGGTAAAACCTTACACCCACCATACCATCTCTCTGGCCCCTTTAATTGATTTTTTAAAGGATTATACAAGAGAGAAATATCTTCCAAACTTGACATCCTTTAAAATAGTTATGGCAGCTAAAAAAATAAGATTTTTTTTTAAAGTAAAAAAAGATAGTTGTCAGTTGCCTCAAGCAGGCCCCAGTAATGTCTCCTTCATCCTAGCCCTGAGATTTTAAAAAGTGCCACATTCGAGGCAAAAAAAAGTTACAGCAAGATTTGTAAAAATTCTATACCTAAGCATCAATTTTTAAAAACCAGGCTATATGCATGTCTGCTTATATGCCACTTCACTAACTGTAGTTATTATTGTAAAAGCATTACTTTGAACACCCTAAGAAAAAATATTAACAATAATAACTTGCACAGCAAAATGTTATTTTCTACTTACAAAAACAAGTTACTTTAAATTTAGATATATTTATACCTAGTCTGATCTTTCTGTGCTTGTGTATATATGAAACTTCATTTCAGTAACAAATCTATTTATTTTTGGCCAGTAATAAAACCCAAACACGTTACAAGAACACATGTGTCCGGTGACCAAACTCACAATGTAACTCCTGACTCACACAGCTGCCACCTCTGGAGGGGAGGCGATGGTGAACGAAGTCACTGCACACACGAAAGTGTGTCAGACATGCCTCCCAGAGTCAAGGAAATACCACTGATCTGTAATCCATCATACAACAAAACAGTGAAACTGCTCTAAGAGATCAAACTTTCTACATAGTAAGTTACAAGTTGATATATCAGGTGATTGGAACTTTCTACATAATAAGTTAGAAGTTTATATATCAGGTGATGATCAAAATGCAATTAAATCACTCAAAACTAAAGACACCACCAGAAGACCTGCAGAAGAGGAAGAGACGGCCACTGTGGGCCCCTGGCCACCAGGGCGGGCTCCTTACCTGAATGATGATGAGGAGGCAGATGCCAGCACCCATCTCGGCGGGGTCCCCGTACATGCCCGTCATGACATACACAATGGCTTGGCCAATGGTAATGATCATACCAAACACTGGTGAGAATGGGGAGAGGCACACGCTTACAACCAGAGGCACCTCGGGGCGTCCCTGCCACCAGGCACCCGCCGGGACGGGGAGCTCGGCGCTGGGGGCGGCTCACGTTTCTGGGCTCCATTGAACAGGGCTCGATCTTTGGGTGTGTCTCCAACTTCAATGATTTTAGCTCCGGCTAACAACTGCATAATCAACCCCGATGTGACGATCGGGGAGATGCCCAGCTCCATGAGAGTGCCTGTGAAAGGACAGGAAGGTCAGCTCTGCCGATGCAAATACAGGTTCACCCAGCCCAGGCCTGGACTACGTTCACCCAAACACAGGCTTCAACACTAGCAAGCAAACTGGGGCTAGGGGTGGGGACACTATACCAGTGCTGGGGACCAACGCAGGGTCAGATTACCAACTCCTTAAACATTAATGCCTGAAAACACCCTTTCGTCTCTTTATTGGGGGGAAGGAGTGGGGGGCCCACACCTGACAGTGTTCTGGGCTAACTCCTGGCTCTGCACTTAGGAACGACTCCTGGTGGCTTTGGGGGACCATATGGGATGCCGGGGATTGAACCTGAGACAGCTGCATGCAAGGCAAGTGCCTCAGTCAACCCAGGTTTTATCCCCAGCACTCCATATACCCCATATTGTCCCCCCACCCCCACTCCTGAGCACAGAGCTAGGAGTAACTCTAACCCAGGGGACAATATATTCCCAATTATCATTGGGAATTTTATTTTTATTCACTGGTTTTGTTTTGGGGGAGGGCCACACCCAGCAGTGCTCAGGGCCTACTCCTGGCTCTGTGCTCAGGGGTCACTTTTGACAGTGCTCGGGGGACCACTTTGGGTGCCAGGGATCAAGCCTGGATTGGCCATGTGGAGGGCAAATCCCGACAAGCTCTTCTCTCACTTCGGCCCCATCACCAGGATTTTGATTTTGATCCCCAGCATCATATGACACCAGAAAAGAAAAGTTACAACTTTTGTTTTTTAGGGTGAACCACACACCTTGTGGTAATCAGAAAGAGAAACAAAACAGGTCCAAAAAGTGTGACAGAATTGTGACGGCCCTGTTGACAATGATACTAACCAACCTACAATGGAAAGGAGAGACAAGAAGGGAGCCTCCTACAGGCCAGAAAGCTTCGCCACTCCTCTCACTCCATCTCCCCACCCTCCCCTCCCCCTTCCTTCCACTCAACAGCCTCGCTGGTCACTGCTCCCTGTCAGCACACACCCACCGCAGGGCCGAGGTGCTTCCTAGACTCTGGATGCTCCAGGCCTGCACACGGCCCCCTCGGTGGGAGGCCCAGAGCTGACCTCCAGGCACTGCCAAAAACCTGAACATCACCCCGACACCTTAAACCCCATCATCTCCAAGGCTGGTAAGGACAGGAGCTCAGATCCTGGCACCAGCCCGCAAGCCCCAGTGGGGTCCCAGAAGCACTGACAAGTGGTACCTCTGGCACCATGAGGGTGGCTTCTGTGTGTGTGGCCCTCAGTCACTGCAGAAACAGCAACAGACAGTCGGAGGGAAGGGCAGAATCAACGATTTCCCAAAACCTGGGATCACAACTCACTAATGCAGGAAGCGCCTTTGCCCTCTCACTATAGCAGCGCTGTAGGTCCCACCGCCCTGTCCGGCTGACCCCAGAGGCCAGCTCCACCCCTTCAGGCTGAGCTCCGGGGGCCCACCGATGGCCGGAGGTTTCCTATGAACTCAGTGCACAGGTGAGCCCAGGCATCTTTCCGCGATGAAACACCTGAAAGCAGCATGACTCGGCAGCACCCAGGACGACCTGGAAGCACTGTGCATCCCGACTAGGTACAGTGCCCTTGGGGGAACCATGTCCGGGCCAGCCTCTTAGGCAGGAAGTTCCAGTGATAGTGCTTTCCCTCCCTGCACACCTTCAGGTGTATCCGACATCTGGTCAGGTACAGGGAGAGAAAAAAAAAAGCAGCTCATACCTCTGTTGGATGCAAGAATGACTCTCATCCAGTAGAAAGGATCTGCAGAATCCGATGACATGATTCCAAACAGTGGTATCTGGAATATTCCAGAAAATACTTTACCCAGACGCATAACACAAATCAAGCTTGCCCTGCATTCATAATGCATTCCCCTCAAGGCTGCAACACACAACCACCTACTCTCAACAGCCCACTCTACTTCAAGTACTGGGAGATGGTTGAGGATATGAGCACACGCCTGGCATGCAGAGGCCAACTAGGGCCTGGACTCACTGTGTATTGCTACTAGGCACAGCGCCTTGGGGAACTGTGTAACTGGCCTGTACGGCCCTCTGAGCACCACTGTGTCCAAGCACCATCACATCAATGGGCCAAGCATGGACTGTCCAGCACCCGCGCCCCATACGCAGCGCTGAGAGCACCTCCTCCCCAAAAGAAAACACTTCCAGGTTCCCAAGTAACAAACAAGTACTTAAAGTAACAAATACTTAAAGGTCCTTAGAGGAAAATACACACTGCTTGCAACATGTCACCAGTGAAACTGCCCTAGGTGTGGGAGGTTGCAAAGGGTTCTGAATGTGAATATACTTAGCTCTACTGAGCAGTACTCTTCAAAATGGCTGAAGACATCACGTTTCATGTCTCTTTACCGCAATCTGTGACACTACTCCCTGGGGAGTGAGAGAGCTCACAGGGCTAAGGTGCCCGGCACACAAACAGCTGGCTCTCGCTCCCTGACAGGGTTCCTGAGCACAGGGAACGGCCCCGTCCCCAAGCCCAGTGCCGCAGGGTGGAAAGGAGTGAGCACCACACAGAGGTGTATGTGACACTAACCCCCTGAGATTCCTTAACACTGTAAACCAATGATGCCACTTTTTAAAAAGAAAAACATACTCCTATTGGTAAATAGAATCTTTGCATGGTAGTCCTAAAAGGACTTTTGCAATGCTGAGGATGCTAAGGACAGCCAAGGTCAGTCACACTGCACATATGGGACTGCAGATGACCAAGTAAGTGACAAGGAGAACTGCTCCTGTCTCAGCCACGTGAAGCATTGACTCCTGTGGCCTAGAGCCTCACTCCCTGGAGATGTGTCTACTTTCACACCAGGAGGGGGCGATCCAGGCATCGAGCAATATAGAGAATTAACCTGCCCGACGGTTCAATCCTGTTCAGCCCAGGAACACACACACACACACACACACACACACACACACACACACACACACACAGTTGCTTTGGTGGGATTGGGGAGGTCATTCCTAGCAGGGTTCAGGACTCACTCCTGGCCCTGTGCTCACAAATTACTCCTTTCTGGCTGTGTTCTGGGAATTGTATAAAGTGCCAGGATCAAACCCGGTCAGCTGTGTACAAGGCAAGTACTTTAACCCTAATATTCTCTTTCTGGCGCCTGATATTTTTAAAGAGGGGAATCCCTATAATGTTTTAAAATTTTTAAAATAGGTAATTGGAATATGATCAATAACTCTTGTTTCCTACTTTTCTTTATTTTAAAAGTTCTCTCTCTGCACGTGGCCGACCCGGGTTCGATTCCCAGCATCCCATATGGTCCCCTGAGCACCACCAGGAGTAACTCCTGAGTGCAAAGTCAGGAGTAACTCCTATACATCGCCAGGTGTGACCCAAAAAGCAAAAATAATAATAATAATAAATTAAATTAAATAAAAAATAAAAGTTCTCTCTCCCTGGTCATTCAACAGTTTTAGGACCAGAGCAATAGCACAGCAGATTAAGTGTTTGCCTTGCACGTGGCCAACCTGGGTTCGATCCACAGCACCCAATACGGTCTCCCAAGCCTGCCAGGAATAATTTCTGGGTGCAGAACCAAAAGTAAGCCCTGAGCACTGCCGGGTGTTGACCCAAAACTGAAACAAAACAAAAATGTAAACTAAGTACAAAAGTAAAATACTTTAATGATCCTATCATTTCACTGTGAAATGATGTATTTGGTTTTCCCGAGAGTGTGCCTTAGAGCTTCCTAATATAATTCTTTAAAACTACCTAACAGGGCCAGAGCAATAGTACAACAGGTAGGCCATTTGCCATGCACGCGGTCAACCGGGGTTCGATTCTGGACATCCCATATGACCGGCCGAGCACCACCCAGAAGTAATTCCTGAGCACTGCCAGGAGTAACCCCTGAGCACTGTCAGGTGTGACACACACACACACACACACACACACACACCAGACATACATGCACATACATACACACCTAACATGTACCTCTTTTACTTTTTAGTGAAGCAAAATGGTTTTATTGAAAGGAATTTACTTAGAGAAATGTGAGGAGAGAAATGAGAAAATATGGGCTTCACCTGAGAGAAAAAGCCTCTGACACAAATTTAAAAATACTTTCACCTACATGATCTAATTTAATCCACACAACTCTGTAATGTCAGCAGGTCAAGCTTTTGTTGTTGGGGGCCACACCCAGCAGTGCTCAAGGCTTACTCGTGTCTCTGGGCTCGAGAATAACTCCAAGCAGGGCTCAGGGACCCTACCCGCTGGACTATCACTCTGGCCCCAAGCTTTTATCGTTGTATGGACTTAATGTCTGGGAAATTTTTACTCAAAAGCATGATTAAATTTACCATCACAGCAGAGCCCTAATGTTCCTGATCATGGCTTTCTGTAACACTGAAATACACACTAAGACGTGATAATGAGGAAAACGTTATATACAACATAAAAACTGGTATGTGTGTTGGGGGTGAGGGGTGTGAAGCAATAAATATGTCAAAGATTTAACAATTTTATATATAAAACCTATCAAACCTATCATCCTAATTCTAAAGAAAAAAAAACTCCAGGGAAGGAGGGAGAAAGACATACAGATCATTAATGGAAAACCAAAAGAAAGAGTACTCACAGCCAGGATCCTGACTTGGGAGGAAGGCCATGGATTGTTTCCTTTTTTTTTGGGGGGGGGGGGGGGTCACACCCAGTGATGCTCAGAGGTTCCTCCTAGCTCTGCACTAAGGAATTATTCCTGCAGTGCTTGGGGGACCATACAGAATGCTAAGGATTGAACTCTGGTTGGCTGCGTGCAAGGCAAATGCCCTACCTGCTGTACTATCACTCCGGCCCCAGGACGCCATGGGTCTTAATTCCAAGCACCACAAAGAGACAAACTGTTCAAAGCACAAGTAAACCATGGGGGGGGGGGGGGGGGAAGCACGCCAGAGGGCCTGAGGAGCAGAGGGTAAGGCTCTTCCCTTGCACCCACCAAACGAGCTGGATCCCTGGCACTTGTGGTCCCAAGCACTGCCAGGTCCCTAATGAACAAGGGGCAGGTACCATCTCTGAGCACTGCCGGGTGTGGTCCATGCTGCCCCCAACAGAGCAAGACACACACGCTGTCACTCAAATGAGAAAGATTAATAATGCTCAGAATGGCCACGGAGATGCGTGGAGGGTGGGATGCGTGGCCGCATGCAGGAGCCCCAGGTCCAGCCACGGTGAGAGGAGCTCCGGGCACCAACAGTTCAGTAAATACATTCCTTCCACAGAAACGCACTTCTCACCATAACAACAAAGCTGTCGGAGAACAACGCACGCGTACTTACTGTGAGGCTCACATACCTGACAACATACTAGGAAGATGAAGAGAGTGATAGCAGTCCAGAGGACCTTCTCTCGAAACTGGATCTGCAGAGGAAGCACAGGAAAGGATCCTCAAAACCTGGAAAGGGCCAACACCAAGAACAGGTCCAGACAGTGCTCTTGGCACCGACTCCGACGTGAAGGAGAACTAAGTGACTTAAAGAGCAGACTCTTCGGTACAGTGTACTGTGTTCACTGAAAAGGGCATGAGCATCGCGGGTAAGGCATGCTGACCCAGTCAGATTGGGAGAGGGGCAGTCCCAGGCCACGAGGAGGCAGTTCCCGGAGGCAGGACACCAACGGGAACCACTAGCCTTACAAACTAAAGGAAATAAAGACCGGTCAGGGAAAAATCAAAACAGTGGGACTCGAGAAAAAGTACAGCAGGCAGCCTGCTTACCTTGCACATAGCCAACCCAAGTTCAATCCCCAGCATCCCATATGATCCCCCAAGCACCACCAGGAGTAATTCCTGAGTGCAGAGCCACGAGTAACCCCTGAGTAACATTGGGTGTGGCCCAAAAGTCCATAGGAAAAAAAGTGAATACGCACTAAGTTTGATAAAAGCCTTTATCATTTTCAGATCCTTATTCCTGTTAGTTTCCTGGCAAATTTAAAGTACAGGTAGAAGAATACCTGACCCCTGGCCAGCATGGGGTAAGTAATACTACTCAGATGTGTCTTAGCTCCAAAAAGTTGTTCTCACCCCAAAATTTGAGGAAGGATGATTTGGTTACAGTGTATTCTCAATGCATTATAGTTTCACATTGAAAAAAAAAATCAAGAGATGGGAGGGGCCAACTTAGTCAACTGCAATTCCTTTCTATGAAAGTCTACTCACTGGTCCAGCTAATCACACACACTAGGCTCACTCCTAGCTCAGCTGTTATAAAGGCTCCCTCTAACACTGGACTGACTTCAAAATACGACAAAGTCATTTCTGGGTCCAGAGATATAAGGTATTTGTCTTACATGCAGCCAACCCAAATTCAATTCCCAGTAGTACCTCTGGTTCCCTAAGCACCATACCAGATGTGGCCCCCAAAATAAAACAAAACCCTGGGACTGGAGCGACAGCACAGCAGGTAGGGAGTTTGCCTTGCACGCAGCCGACCCGGGTTCGGTTCCCAGCATCCCATATGGTCCCCTGAGCACTGCCAGGAGTAATTCTTGAGTGCAGAACCAGGAGTAACCCCTGTGCAACGCTGGGTGTGACCCAAAAAGAAAAAAAAAAAAAAGTATTGAGAATCATCATTTCTGAAAACAAGAGAGCTGCTGGCTGCTGGTCCATACTAGTTTTTTTCACTTGTGCCTCTTGCAAGGAGCAGGTGATAAGTTTTTTCATTTTAACCAGAAAAGGGTTAAAGTAAATCACTCTTACTAGCTCATCATGCTAAATCATTTAGTTACCCCTGACATCATAAAAATGTTATACTTACTTTCCTTTCAGGTTTCTGAATTTCTGGTAGAACTGCACAGAAAGGTTTGATAACTTCTAAAAATTTAACTGCAAAATAAATAAATAAATGTCCCTGTGAAAAGGTTTTAAAAAGAGACATTATTTTTTCATAGAATCAAATACCAATGCTTTCTTCTTGTAATTTTTTCCAACCCCACCTCCAAATAAATTATAATGCTTTCCAATTTCAAATACACAAAAGAGAAATAAGGATGGAAAAATCGAAGAGATTTAAGGACGAATCAGCAGAAGTAAAGGAATACAGATTTCCCCATGATTTTGCTCTCCCCTGCTTGTATCCAACATTTTTATGAATCCATAAAAGAAGGAATCCAAGGAGCCTCATTACACCAGGTCAGAGAGCAACTGTCTGGGGTGCAGCTCATTTCCAGACAGGTGAGGTGAGTGCCTTGCAGCAGACTCTGGGTTCAAGTCCCAACGCAGCCAAGAAAAGAGCAAATGCAGTATAACAACCATAGCAGGAGGAAACAGAAGCCATCAGGGAGGAAGATGAGGGAAACGCAAGAGGAAATGGGCTAGAACTGCAGAAGGACCAATTCAAAACGACCAAGACCGAAATGCATCCCTGAGCGGTATCACGGAATGAATGGGCTTCCCCAGAAAGCACCCCAAGCAGACCCCCTCTGCTCCACTTGGTCACTACTCCTCCAAGACAGAGGGATGTTCCGCGTGCCATGATATGGGTCGGGGGGATGACCTATACCTTTCACTGTAAGGTTCTGTTCTCCCAGACCACTTGCTATGATGTACAAGAGGCCAAGCAAGGTCCTTTAAGGACAGATGTTATCTCGGGAAGGCACAATGGGCAGATTCCTCCTGGCCTTCTACAGTGACAAGGGGAGAACCGTGTCTGCACTGGCCCGAGAAATCCCCCTCCTACCGCTGGCCGGTGGCCTGATACGATGCTGACGCACCCCCCCCCCACCCCGCCCGCCTCGGACAGACCCCATTCCTGCATCCCTCCTCCCGCTCCCTCGCGAGCCAGGCTCCACCGAGGAGCATCTCTGGAGCAGCCGCGTTGCAAGTGATGCTCCGGCGCGGGCCCGAAGCTGCCAGGGATGCTCCAGCCCGGGTCCGATGCTGCAAGTGCTGCTTCAGCCCCGGCCCCGATGCACGGGGATGCTCCCGCCCGGGCCCGATGCTGCAAGTGATGTTCCAGCCCGGACCCCGCTGTCAGGGATGCTCCAGCCCAGGCCGCGCGGCCAGAGATGCTCCAGCCCCGGCCCCGCTGCCAGGAATGCTCCTGCCCCGGCCCAGCTGCCAGGGATGCTCCCGCCCGGGCCCGATGCTGCAAGTGATGCTCCAGCCCGGGTTCGGCGTGGCCCCGAGGGTCCGGGCTAGGCCCTCAAGCCCGCGGCAGAGCCCCCCGAGACGGCCGGGAAGAGCCGCGGGGGCGGCCCCGCTGCTCCCGCCCCCCCCCCTCGGGCCCGCCTGTCCCCGGCCTCGGCCGGCGCGCGCGCGGGCGGGCGAGCGCCGAGCCGGGAGCAGCCTCGGCCCAGGCCCCGCGCCCGCCCGCCCGCGCGCCCACACCCCGGCCGTGCCGCCGCGACTCACTGCCCATGGCGGCGGCGGCGGGGACGGCCGGGCGCGGGGCCGCGGCGTCAGCGTAGCTTCTCCCGGATCCCGCTCCAGACGCGCTCCGGCCGGCGCCGCAGGCTCCGCCCCACCACGTGACCCGCCGCCCGCCGGGCCCGCCCCACCACGTGATCCGCCCGGCTGCTGAGTCCTAGTCCCTCCTTCCCCGTTCCCCGGCACGTGACCCTCCGTCCGCCAGGCTCCGCCCAGACACGTGACCCTCCCACGGGTCCCGCCCCCGGGCGCCTTCCCCGGCCTTGCGCCGCAGTCGACGCCCCCCGCGTTGCTATGGCCACCGCCGGCGCTTCCCTAGGCTGCGTCCCGCGGTCCCGGGGCCTGGCGGACCCTCCCGAACCGCGGCCACCCAAACCTGTCCTTCTCTCCGGGGCCCCGAGCTGACCTCTTAGCAGTGTCCCCTCGGGAGCGCTGTCCCTTCGCAGCCTCGCCAAGCGGAGCCGAGTGCGGCCCCCCGGACGCAGCCCGGCCCGCGCCGCCCACCCGTCTGCAGAGCCCCCCCACCCCGCGCCGGCGGACGCACACACGGACCCCCGCGTCCACCTGCCCCTTCCCGGAGGTGACTGCGGCCACCAGACCCAGGGTTCTGCCCTGATGCTCTGATCGGGGCTCAAGCAAGATATTCGGGCTGGACTGTCCCCCCGACCGCGAGGAGACCCCGGGCCTCCCGCCTCCAGCGCGCGGTTAAGCCCGGGCCGACGCCAGCCGCTGACCGCTCTGCAGGAGGGTCCCCGCGCCCAGTCGCTGGAAGGCAGGAGGATAAGTGGGCGGGTACCGACACAAAATTACAAACCCCGTGAGTTTCACTCAACCGGAGCATCACGGCTTCGGACCCCGCCCCCTTCCTGAGCGCTGCTTGGGGGACCAAATAAATAAATAAATAAAAGATCACGGGAAGCTGCTCTAAATAATTAAGCACTGTTTTTTGATTGGGTTCTGGCAGTGCTTCGGACCTACTCCTTGTGGGGCTTGGGGGACTATGCAGGGTGCAGGGGATGGAACCTGGGTTGGCCACCACTGTATTATTTCTCCAGCCTTCTACTTCCTTTGGAATGACTTAAGACTTCTGAAATATTTTTAATTTCAGAAACGGAGAGCTGCAAAAAATGGACAGTGCTTTTATTTCTAGTTCAATAGACAACATTGATAATCATTCTCAATCAACATGTGTGATTATAGTTACCCAAGTGGCATGTCATCAGTTCTCTGATTTATAAAGCGACAGAGGGGGGATACCCAAGGCAAGAAAAAGGATGTGAAGATGACAGAGGTGGTCGATCAACACGCTAAGCGTGTGTTTAAGAGCTGGGTTTGTGAATCTGCTGGTGCCCATTGTCAACCAGACACAGGGCCTAGACACGGACTCTGAGGGGCAGAGTGGGTGTTTCTGGGCCCACCCTGCCCCTCATTTCTGAGAACTGTTGAGTCACAGTAGCAGAGTGGGAGGTGGGCCGGCTCCTGTAGCACCAAGGGAAGGCACGGTGTGGAGCTGCTCACTAATGCTTCCGTGAGCTTAATTTTAGATTAAGGAGGTAGGTTGATGATCTCAAAAAATCCCCCAGCTCCTGACTTGGGGAAGTTCTGCCGTCACAGTGTTCCTTCCATACCGTCTGTAAACATGGAATTTTAGAGGCGAGACGGGGTAAGCAAAGGCTGCATCCCCACATCAGACACCCAGAACCCAGGGAACATTCTAGCTAGCACTGCGATAGTGATTCAGGAAAAACGATGCCAGTGCAGCTGCCCCCAAATCAAGTTCATTGCAGCTAAAACTTCTCAACTTGTGACGCAGGGTAAGAGATACTCCTCTGAGTCACAGTCACCGGGACCTGTGTTGAAGAGGAATGGGCAAGACAACTGACACCAATCTGGACAGAGGGAACTTGGCAACGGCATTCCTGAGACACTGTTCTCAGAGGCAGGCAAACACCCGATGGAAATCACAGTCATCACAGGATTTGGATAAAGTGAAAAATGATCAAAAGTGAAATGCATCAAACAAATCAAGAGGTGATGCTGTTAATCAACAGGCCTAACTCCCAGCGAGAGAACTTTTCCAGGGCATATGCACTTAATGGGGGGGGTGGGGAGGGAGAGGGGGAGTCACAAAAATCCAGATGGTGGCGCAGCTGTCTAACACACATCCTTGGATGTCTGAGGGTGCCGTGGGGTGGGAGTCGGCTTCTCACAACGTGAGCTATGCACGTCGGGTTCATCTGACCTCCCGATCCCACCATGTGTGTCTCAGGAACCGGAGGGCGGCAGGGCAGCATCTCAGGGGTCTGGAGGAGGCTGCCTTCCGCGGGCCTCAAGCAAATGTCTTCTTGAGAACTGCCTCGTGCTGCTGCTGGTGGACGGTCCCGATTCCCACGGCGGGGGGTGGGCAAGGAGGGCCGGCTCACGAGGCGCAGCTGTGGGTGGGCCAGAGAGGAAACCGATGGCACTGCCATCTGAACAGAAGTCTCTCCCCACAGGAAGTGCGCCCCCTCCTCTTAGCTTCTAGATCCGTCCATCACCCTTTCAGATAAACCGCGAGTTACACGGAGTGCGTTGGCTAGAGGTCCATAACCAGCTGAACCTAGCGAAATTCCAGGCACCAGCAGCAGAGACAGGTACTTGACTTTATACTATTCAGTTTTTTAAAGACTCTGTAGGGGCCACACACAGTAACAACAAGTCTCACAATGAAGACATTACTGGGCCTGCTCGAGCAAATCAATGAACAACGGGAAGACAGTGCTACAATGCTACAGTGCTGTAGGGGCCACACCTGGTGGGGCTGGGAACAGGGCTCAACCCCCCCCCCATGTCTTTTTATTTTTTGCATTTTGGGTCACACCGATGCTCTGGGGTTCCTCCTGGCTCTGCACTCAGGAATTACTCCTGGCGGTGCTCAGGGGCCCATATGGGATGCTGAGATTCGAACTCGGCTCAGCCGCATGCAAGGCAAATGCCCTACCACTGTGCTATCACTCCAGCACCCCCCCCCAAATATGTCTTACTGTTACATAAATGTGTCGACTTTTTGGGTTTAGCTGTGGCAAATCCTAACTTGTAACGATTTAAATGTGGAAAGGATTTGAGCCTAATACATTAGGAAATACACAATTCTCCTACTGAGAACTCAGCCGCAAAGGCCCCGAAAATGATCTGCGAACCAGGATGTGAGCAGGCTAGTAGGCTAGTGTGTGTGTGTGTGTGTGTGTGTGTGTGTGTGTGTGTGTGTGTGTGTGGAGGGGCGGGTGTCAGGGGGCAGGAAAGGGGTGGCGGAGTTGGTGGGAAGGGCCTGGAGGGAGAGCTGTAGGGCAGGGATCCTAGGGTGGGGTGGGGGGACTGAGCAGGGGAGGGTGCTGGCGGAGCGGGGCGGGAGGGGGGGTCAGGGCTTTCATCTTTTTAAGCAGAAGTTAGCTTTAACATGATGCTGGAATGTGTAGCTCCCTAGACAGTCACCCTTCAATGAGCTTTTGTGTCTTAGTTTATCTTTAAAAGAACTGGACTGATGATCTTTAAAAGAACTGGACTGATGATCTTTAAAAGAGCTGGACTGATAACAGGGCATTGGTACATTCGTTTGCATTCCGGAAGAAATAGAACTCCCACCCCCTCACCATACACATATACACAGACACACAGACTCACACTGACATGAGAGAGGAGGGGGTGGGAAGGAGAGAGGGAAGTAGGGAGGGAGGGAGGGAGGGAGGGCTTTTATACCTTGCAGGCCAGTTGTTTTTCAAACCTCGGGGAAACGAAGAACCATGGACCCATGTTCTGAGGTTCCTCCTGACTCCAGATAAAATCTAGGAAAGAAGCAAGTTCGTTCAAGCCCCTGCAGCCAACTCCTGCACCACAAACACGCTGCAAGAATGCGCAGGCGGGCCTAGTGCCCTGGGGTGCAGACCAGGCACGCGCTCTCGGAGCTCGGCCTCGCCAACCTGGCATGGTACGCACCATCCTGACCCAGGGCCAGGGCCCACTCGTATCTTTGGCACATTCTGGAGGGACTGGATTATCTGGGCCTCTTACTGCTGGCCTTTATTTTGCAGGAGTGCAGGGGGCACCTTTCGAGCAGCGCTTAGGTGACCTGGGGGCCCCCCAGTGACCTCTGGCCACATGAGTAACAGTGACAGAGTCAATGCTCAGCCACTTGGGTGTGCCCTGGCCCTGAGCTGGCTGGCCTCTCGCCCTCACGGGCACCCGCACTGTCTCCCAGTGTGCGGCCCAACCCGTCCCCACAAGAACGAGGGGCACCTGCTGCGAGAAGGGGAGACTGACAGGAGGGTCAGCGGGAGGCCTCACCTCGGGCCTGGGGGTACTTGCGCATCTCCTGCTGTAGCGCGTCCAGCGGGAAGGGGCAGAGCTCCTCCACCCGGATGATGGCCACCTCCTGCTTCCTGGCCTCCAGGGTCTCCCTCTGCTTCAGCAGGGCGTAGAAGTGTTTGCCGCAGCAGAACACCAGGCTCTTCACCCTGCCGCGGGTGGCAAGTTAGCCTTGCGCCAGAACAGGAATGCTCCCCGCGGGGTTAAATGCTTCACTGATGGGCAGCTTTGGGGCCCTGGGCTTGGGGCCCATCAATGTAAGCACATGTGGGGTTATGTCAAACGTAGCATCATGAACCCCTGAAGCTAACCCCCTCCCTTCCCACCAGCTAGGAGCACACGGGGCCCCTAGGTCACTCGGGCCCCCTCTGGGATATCCCTACAGAGAGAAGACAGAAGAACTGAGTTACTTGCTGGGGTCCACGGAAGAGTCCCCGAGGACTGGGCTGAACGTCGTTCCTGGGCCCATTTCTTGAAGAGTCGACACAGCCGCCTACAGGGTGGGGGAAGCCATGTGTCAGCCACAGAGAGAGCTAAGCCAGCCTGGTGTGTTGGGGTCTCTTAGCAAGAAATGAGGCCCAGCCCCCGCCTGGACCCTAAGTAAACATCTACACTGAACCCCGGTGTTGTTCTAGACACCACCACTCTGAGACACTTCAGAATAAAACGGCTCCTCCGAGATTTCAACCCGTGGCCTTTGGTCTAGCTCTGTAATTACAGTGAAGACTATTCAGGCCAGGGGAGGCTGCCCAGCCATCCAGCACCTGGGGAGGATGGCCCAGCTGTCCAGCACAGTGATTCTGAGGATGGAGATGCTGGGTTCCATCACCAGGACCAAAAATAATAACAAAGCCCCAAAAGCAAAACCAAGAACAGAATCAACTTTCTAGGTGCCAGCAGGGCAAGGGCTGGAGCACAGGCTTTGTGCATGGAAGCCCCAGGGGGTCCGGCCCCCAAACACTGCCAGGTGTGACTCCCCTCCCCCATGTACCTCCAGGTTTCAACTCATACACACACACACACACACACACACACACACACACACACACACACATACACACAAATTAAAAATATCCTGAATGAAAAAAAAATATATATATATCCTGAATGCTGGGGCTGGAGCAATAGCACAGCAGGTAGGGCATTTGCCTTGCACGCAGATGACCTGGGTTCGATTCCGAGCATCCCATATAGTCCCCTGAACACCACCAGGAGTGATTCCTGAGTGCAGAGTCAGGAGTAACCACTATGCATCGCCGGATGTGACCCAAAAAGAAAAAAAAAATTCCTGAATGCATGTATTTCCTGTAGTCATTTTTCACTTGAACTTAGGCCTAACACTGCGTTTCAGTGCGACAGAGTTAAATGCGGAAAGACCATGCAAGGGGAGGAAGGGGGCAGGGGGCATCCACCTCTCTGGAATGTGCTGTGGTACTTCTAGGTGCCCGAAAGCCAATCTCAAGGACACACTCTGGGTCTCCTGGGACCCACAGCGTGTGATCCCGACAAGCCTGGACTTGTCAGTTGGGAAACAGCATCCAGTTGAAGGTAAAGAATGACTGTCCATCCAAATTAAGGGTCTTGTGCAAAGGTGAAACAAGGCACTACAGATGGAACAGGCTTATGCCTTGCGGTATTTATTAGCTTGACCGAAGTTGCTTGAAAAGTCACATATTTTTATTATTCAAAAAAATACACGGGGAGCTGGAGAGATAGCACAGTGGGTAGGGCATTTGCCTTGCACGCGGCCGACCCGGGTTCGACTCCCAGCATCCCATATGGTCCCCTGAACACCGCCAGGAGTAACTCCTGAGTGCAGAGCCAGAAGTAACCCCTGTGCATCGCCAGGTGTGACCCAAAAAGCAAAAAAAAAAAAAAAAAACCACTGTAGGGGGCTGGAGCAATAGCACAGCAGGTAGGGGGTTTGCCTTGCACGCAGCCAACCCGGGTTCGATTCCCAGCATCCCATATGGTCCCCTGAGCACCACCAGGATTCCCTGAGTGCAGGGCCAGGAGTAACTTCTGTGCATTGTTGGGTGTGACCCAAAAAGAAAAAAAAATACACTGTACATGGAACACTTGGTGCAGGTAAAGTAGGGGCAAAGATCCCTTTAAAGCCTCATGGCATGAAGCTCCCGGGTTATTACATCATGCCTTTTGAGACATTACCAAATGCAACTGATCAGTCACCAAAAAAGGAACTAAAGATTTTCTAGAAGATGAGCAAAGCCACAGTTCTCTATCAGAATAAACCCCCAGCTTGCACGGCAACACATGGTGCTCAGGCCCTTTAGACTTTAAGGCTTTTCCATAAAATGGGCTCATGTTCAAGCACATCCCTGCCCGGCAGTCCGGATCTCCATGCAGGATTCGTGATTCCTTTTGTTCTTAAGACCTGGCAGTTCTCAGGCTTACTCCTGGCGCTGCACTCAGGGGCCACAGCATGATGGGTTCAGAGGACCATGTGTGGTATCAGGCCTGTACCTACCCGCTATATTTACCTCTCTAGCCCCATGCAATTCCTTTCACTGTATGGGCTTGGATATTTCTCTCTCTCTCCTTCATTCCCTTTTCAGATTCCCTAAATAAAAATATTTTATCCCCCCCCCCAAAATAAAATGTATGCTCAGACCGCCAGGATCCCAGAGTGCCAATACTGGCTGGTCTTGCCCTCAAGGCAGTGAAGAGAGAGAGGCCTATTTGCCAGCTCTTCCTGGAAGGCTGAAAAGGCCAGGGGTGGGGGGATGCCAGAGACACAGTCCAGCAGGCACTGCGCTTGTCTTGAGCCCAGCTTGAGCCCCAGAACTGCATAGGTCACCTGAGTACCAGCAGAGGTGACCCCAGAGCACAGAAACAGCAGTCACTCAGCACCAGCAGATGTGGATAGAAAATGAGAGAGAGGGAGGGAGGGAAGAAGGGAGGGAAGGAGGATGAAGGAAGGAAGGAAGGAAGGAAGGAAGGAAGGAAGGAAGGAAGGAAGGAAGGAGGGGGGTAGGGAGGAAGAACGGAAGGAAGAAAAGGAGGAAGGAAGAAAGATGGAGGAAGAAAGAAGAGGAGGAGGGAGGGAGGAGGGAGGAAGGAGGGAAGGGACAAAGGAAGGAGGAGGAGCTCGGGTATTTGGGAGGGAGGAGGAAAGAAGGAGGGAGAAAATTAGGAGGAGGAGGGAGGGAGGAGGGAGGAAGGGTGGTGTGCAGCTGTGGGCGGGGGCCACGCCCCCCACCCCCCACCCCCCCATACCGGCGTGGGCTCCTCCTTCCCTACTCACGGGGAACCTCAGCAGCATCTTCGGGGCAGCCACAATCAGGGGCTTCCTGAAGTTTCGGACCATCTGTCTCCTGAGCAGGTGGAAGTACTGGGCCGGGGTGGTGGGGTTGGCCACGAACATGTTCACTGTGTCTCCGTCCACTCCCTCTTCGGTACTGTCACACATCTGGATGAGACAGGCAGCGGGCAGCACAGGCCAGCCCAGTCTGACATCGTGCCAGGAGAAGCCAGTTTCACCTGGGCGAGGGCAAAGCGGGCTGCGGACGGAACCGCCGCAGGACAGGTGGCTCCGGGGCAGGGTGGGGCCAGGGGGTGGACAGAGGGGCTGGGCACACCTGCAGGAAGCGCTCCAGGCGGCAGGACGAGTGATCAGGGCCAGCCCCGTCATAGCCATGGGGGAGCAGGATGACGATGCCGCTCTGTAGCAGCCACTTGGCCTCGCCTGCAACACACAGGACGCTGCCAGGCCGGTGCACGCAGGACGCGCTCCCTGACACACCCACGGGGCCAGAGAGCGCCCACGCTGCCACCCAGAACTCTGGAGCGAGGGTGCTGGGGCCCTCGAGCAGACGGCAGAGGAAGTGGACAGCCCCCCTGAGGTCACAGGCCAAGGTCCCAGCAGGGCACCGGCTGCCCGACAGCCCAGCCGGGTGGGTCTGGCTCCTCAAGGTACTTCTCGTCCTCCCGCCACAGAGGCGTAGAGGCCACGAGCCTAGGCAGGATGGAGGTGCGCACCCCACCCCCAGGATGGCCACCAGAAAACGAGGCAGAAGGCCAGGGGAGGTGTCGCCATGCACTCAACCTGAAGGGTTGCTGTGAGCCAGTTATGGGTTTGGGGGGCGGGCAGAGGGTCACACTCAAGGATAAGTCCTGGCAGGGCTCAGGGGACCACATGTGATGACGGGATCAAAGCCGGGTCAGCCGTGTGCCAGGCAAGCACCCTGCCCGCCGTCCTAGCACTCGACTGGCACTGCTTTTGTAAGTGATGGTCAGGGTAAGGGAGACAGGAGCGCACCAGATGGCAGGGTGGGCAGGGCGCTCGTCCTGCCTTTGGCCAAGCCCAGTTTGGGGCCCGGCACCCCATTGGGTTCCCCAAGCACTGCCAGGAGTGATCCCTAAGCAGCGTCTGCAGGGCCACCCCCAACTCTGCAGTGTGGGACAGAGAGTCTCAGCAGCAGCTCCACTCCCGCCTGGTAGGGCTCTCAGGGGGCTATCGCAGTGCCAGAGACCATGCACGCCAGGGATGAAATCCGAGGCAGGAGTTCTGAGTTCCAGGGTGCTTCACTCTCCTTGCTTTGCTGCCCAGGGACTACTGGCTCAGTGCTCTTAAGACCATGCAGTGCCAGAGTTTAAATCCAGGGCTCCCCGCTGCATGCAAAGTCCATGCTCCAGATCTCTAGGCCCCCCATGACCCCGCTTCATACACCTGCCCCTGGGAGGCTGCGGCCCTGGGCAGGCTGCCCCCACCTCTGCCCCCGAAGCCAACACCCACCTCCAGAGATGAATGTGTCAAAGATGATCTGGGCCCCATTGAAGAAGTCGCCGAACTGGGCCTCCCAGAGGGGCAGCAGGCTGGGGCTCTCGATGCTCATCCCGTACTCGAACCCCAGCACCGCCTCCTCAGACAATGGACTGTTGCTGACCTGTGGCATCAGGTGACATGGGGGGGGTGTCAAACAGAAAGGGTTCGGAAGTTGGGGTGGGGGCACCACATCTGTACGAGGCTCTCGGAGGACAGAGGGGCAGGGTGAGGACTGGGTTTCCAGTCAAGGCCGCTGTCCTTGAGGAGGAGGACTGCTTGTTCTCTCAGTGGGGCAAAGGTGGGAAAGACAGAGGAAGAGAGAAAGATGGTGGGGGCTGAAAGAGTCCCTTTCAGAATAAGCGAAATCGGGTTGAGGAGAGGCCGGAGCTCATGCTCAAGTTTGGTCCCCAGGACCGTAGGGTTCCCTAAACATGATCAGGAACGCCTGCTTGGAGGAACCCCCAAGCACCGCTGGGTGTGAACCCCTCCCACCAAAGAGAAAAGCATCACCGGGAGAGTAGCTCAGCACCAGGGTTCACGCAGTGGGAGACGCCCACCTCAAGGAAGCCCTTCTGACTGGGGTCCATGTGGTTCAAAGGGATGTAGATCTCGTCCGTCTCCTGGCAGACCACCATGGCGTGCCTGTGGCTGAATGTCCCGCGGCCCACATCCTGGCCACTCAGGCGGACGTTGAAACCTAAGCAGGAAGGCGGGATTCTGTGAGTGACCTCATCTTCGAAGGCCAGTGAATCTGATTTTAGAATCACCCACCTGGTGATGCTCAGGGGTTATCCTGGCTCTGGACTCAGGTATTTCTCCTGATGGTGCTCAGGAGACCATTCAGGATGCAGAAGACCAAACTCGGGTGGGCCCCAGGCAAGGCAAGTGCCCTGTCCACTGTACTATCCCTCCAGCCCTGACCCTGAATCTCCCTTGAGGACTTGCCTAACTAAACTAGGCCTGGGGAACTGGCAGACCACGTGTGTTATGGGTGTGAGGCTCCAGGTTTTGTCCTCAGCCCCCAACACAATCAACAAACGAAGGCAGGAACTACAACATACCGGTCCTGACTCAAAATCTTGCAGTTGGGGTGACTGTGAGAATGGGAAGCTGGAACCAAGAGGCACCTCAAGCAAGAGCGCATGTTCTGCATATGGAAACCCCGAGTTCAATCCTGCCACCACTGGGTCCCTGCGCATTCTTGGAAGAAGCTCCCACACAGCTGGAAGTAAGGCCCCAAGCACTGAGCCAGACGTGGCCCAAACAAAACAGAATGTGCACATATACTCTCTCTCTCTCTCTCTCTCTCTCCTCTCTCTCTCTCTCTCTCTCTCTCTCTCTCTCTCACACACACACACACACACACACACACACACACACACGTGTCACTATCTGCCTGATGATTTATAGAGGAAAATACCTCCTTCAAGCATCCAGAGCCTGGCCTGAAGGAATAGTGCAGGAATCAAGGCACCTGCCTTGCACATGGGCAGCCCTGCTTCGATCCCCCAGTACTATATATGGTCCCCTGAGCACCACCAAGGAAAGATCTCTGAGCACAGAGCCAGGAACAAGTACCAGGCACCACCGGGTGTGGCCCCAAAGCAAAATGATACAAATAAATAAAACCCCAAGTATCCAAGGCCAGCTATTTAGTTCTGGTGAAGTCGTGCCTTGCACGAAGCTGACTCTGGTTCACTCCTACACTTCATATGACCCCCTTAGGCACCACTAGAAATGACCCAACCCACCTCTCAAAATAATAAAAACTGGGGCTGGAGCAATAGCACAGCAGATAGGACGTTTGCCTTGTACACAGCTGACCCGGGCTCAACTCCCAGCATCCCATATGGTCCCCCAAGCACCGCCAGGAGTAATTCCTGAGTGCAAAGACAGGAATAGCCCCTGTGCATTGCCAGGTGTGACCCAAAAAGCAAATAAATAAATAAATAATGAAAACTTCCAGGCCAGAGGAATAGTATAGCGGATAGCGCATTTGCCTTGTATGCAGCCAACCTGGGTCTGATCCCCGGCATCCCATATGGTGTCCTGACCACCACCAGGAGTGATTTCTGAGTGGAGCCAGGAGTAACCTCTGAGCATCGTCAGGTATAGACCAAAACCAAACAGCAACAAAGACAAAAAATAAAAAACCCTCAATACCAAACATCTGAATGCAAGGTTCCATCCCAATGGAAAACCAGCAAGACTGTACTACTATACAAGAAAGGAGACATCCACGACATTGGCAACTATCGCCCAATCTGCCTATTGTCTGTCATCTACAAACTATTCACTCGAGTCATCCTGAATAGGATTAGCAGAACACTAGATGAAGGACAACCATGTGAACAAGCTGGATTCCGAAAAGGATTCAGTACCATCGACCATATCCACACAATAACCAAGCTCATTGAGGTATCTCGGGAGTTCAAGATGCCGCTCTGTCTAACGTTCATTGATTTAAAGAAGGCCTTTGATTCTGTTGAGACGGAAGCGGTCATGGAAGCCCTAGCCAATCAGGGCGTACAAACTCAATACATCAGGATCCTTCGTGAGCTCTATTGCGGATTCACTACCAAGATCTCACCATTCTACAAAGAAGTAATCATCCATATCAAGAGAGGGGTTCGGCAGGGTGATACCATTTCACCAAAACTCTTCAGTGCCACTCTCGAGAACATCATGCGACAACTAGAATGGGAAAACATGGGAGTGAAGATAGATGGTCGGCAACTACACCACCTCCGCTTTGCTGATGACATCGTTCTAATAACACCAAACATCAGCCAAGCGGCACAAATGCTTGCGGACTTTGACCGTGAGTGTGGAAAGGTTGGACTACAGCTGAATCTTACGAAGACAATGTTTATGAGAAACAGCCTTGTTCCTGACGCTCCATTCGCTCTCAACGGAACCACCATCTCCGAATGCAACAGTTATATATACTTAGGTCGAGAAATCAACATGATGAATGACCTGGCACCTGAGTTACGCAGGAGGAAGAGAGCGGCTTGGAATGCCTTCAAGAGCATTGAAGAAATAACTAAAAGGACAAAGAACCTCCAACTACGAGCACATCTCTTTGATTCCACTATTCTTCCTGCATTAACATATGCCTCAGAGACCTGGACCCTACGAAAACAGGATGAGAACACTATTCGGGTCTCTCAAAGAGGAATCGAAAGAACTATGCTTGGAATATCACGATTCACTCAAATGAGAGATAGAATCCGGAGTTCTGATCTTCGTCAACGCTCAAGAATCAGAGACGCTGTCTCATTTGCCAAGACATCAAAAATCAGATGGGCTGGACATGTAATGAGGTTTACAGACAACCGCTGGACTAGAGCCATTACTGATTGGATTCCACGAGACATCAAAAGATCACGTGGACGCCCACCTATAAGATGGTCAGACTTCTTCGTCAAGACCCTAAATGATCGGTTTGAGGCTCTACATGTTCCTAAAACGAACAGATACCATTGGGCTACGCTAGCACGCAACCGGGATGAATGGAGATGTTACTGGCACCCGCTCGAATAAATCGATGAATAACGGGGATTAAGTGATTAAGTGATTAATACCAAACATCTATGTGTATTCTCAAATGAGGCCACCCCACAGCTTCCCCACTGAGTGATGGAATCAGGGAAGGAACACTGACACATTTCAGAACGCTTCTCATCCGGAGCTCAGAACAGCAGGAATCACCTATCACAAAGGCCACCCTGAGTGGCCCCCAAGGGCCACATACTCAGCTGCAAGTTCCTACCTTGAGCGAGCAGAGAGCCGAGGGCCAGAGCTTCTGCGGTGGCCCAGTCCAGCTTCGTCCCGTCCATCACTTTCTCCAACCGGGACTGCAGAGAGAAAGGGGTTGAGGGGGAGCTGCTGGGCACCTCACTGCTGTCTGCGCCGAGCTCTGAGCGGAACACAGCATTCAAATGAACGCTTTTGCTAAGTGAAACCGGACGGCAGAGGGAGACCGAGAGAGCAACTGTACATCGCTCCAGAACATTCCAGAAACAAGCTCGGGAGGTGGCTCAGCGTTAGAGCACGTGCCTCACCTGGGCAAGCCTGGGCTTGACCCCTGGCACCACACAGCAGAGACAGGCTGTGGGGGTTGTGGCCAGCCCTGCGGATGAGGGGAGAAGACGCTGGCTGGCAGGGGATATACTGCTAAGGGTCTGTTTCTTCAGCTGCTTTTTACCGTCTGTAGGCATAGGATAAAAACTTAAGACAGAAACTAGTGATCGATAGCAACCCTGAGGGCAAAGTTTCTACAAGTTCAAGAAAGATGAAGGCAAAGGCGGAGCCATAGCACAGCGGCAGAGCATTTGCCTTGGACCCTGCCGACCTGGGTTCCATCCCTGCATATGGTCCCCTGAGCAGTGCAATTCCTGAGTGCAGGGCCAGGAGTAAGCCCTAAGCATCACCAGGTGTGGCAGAAGAAGGTGGAGGAGAAGGAAGAGGAGGTGGGAGAGGAGGAGGAGAAGAAGGTGGAGGGAAAAGAGGAGGTGGAGGAGGAGGAGGTGGAGGAAGAAGAGGATGTGGGGAGGAGGAGGAGGAGGAGAAGGAGGAAGAGGAGGAGGAGGAGGAGGAGGAGGATGTGGGGAGGAGGAGGAGGAGGAGGAAGAGGAGGAGGAGGAGGAGGAGGAGGAGGAGGAGGAGGAGGAGGAGGAGGAGGAGAAAGATGAAGGCCCCTGGCTCCCTGTTCTCTAGGTTTGGGTGCTGCAAGTCCCCAGACCCAGGGACATACGAGTCCAGCCCCTAAGCTGAGGTAGTGCGTAAAAGCTGCCTGTGTCATGCTTGTCTTTGGGGATATTTGTTCATCTTCTTTCTTTTTCCTATCAAGTGATCAGTTTGAGAAGGGGCCTGCCAGGGCCTCCTCCACGCAAAGGCTGGAGCCCCTCTGGCCTCCATGCATCGCGTGATGCATGTTTGGCTTTCTTATGGTTACTGTCTATTAGCCATCCAAAAGAACCAAAGTGGGCAGGAGCTATAGTACAGCAGGTAGGGCGTTTGCCTTGCACACGACCGACCCGGGTTGGATCCCCAGCATCCCTGAGCACCGCTAGGAGTAATTCCTGAGTGCAGAGCCAGGAGGAACCCCTGAGCATGGCCAGGTGTGATCCAAAACACAAAAACAAAACCGAAAAAATAAAAACCACAGGAACCAAAGTGTGTTCTGCTCATTAGCCAGAAAGATGAAACCAGTGCTCAGTGCGGCTGCATTTTCAGTCACGCCGCGCCTGTGGCACCAGGCATCTTATCACATGCCACATCTCTCACATGCCACATCTCCGGCGCAATCACAGAAGGGGAATCCCAGTCCAACACACCAGAGGGGCTTCCCTCCCGTCAGCCGCCAAGTGCTGCAGGCTGGGCCCGTCTCCTGGCAGGAACACAGTCACTGTCTGTCTCGGCCCCACCTACCTGGACATACATCTTCAGCAGGTGGCTGTGCATCTGCAGCTCCTCGGGGACCTGCACGGACTTGGCACCCACGAAGCGCAGGAGGTCGAGGGGCACGCCCGTGTCCCAGGTGGTGATGCAGGCCGGCGGCTGCACCAGGCCCTGCCAGTGGGCCTGCAGGTGTGTGGCAGGCGGGCGGTAGTGCTCCAGGTTCGTCAGGTGGCCGTTCAGCTTGGCGTAGTACGAGGTCTTGATCTCTGACACCTCCTCGGGCGTCATGAGCCCTTTGCCAATGAGGTGCTCCGCGTACGTGTCTGGGATGCTCTTCCGGGCTCTGCAAGAGACGGGGCTGGTGGTCAGTGTGCTCCTGTGCCGCCCAGAGAGAGACGGCGGAAGGGGTTGGGGTGGGGGGTCGGGGGCTTCAGGGCGGAACAGGGTAGCACGGGGTGAGCACCCAAAGGCCAGCTGCTGCTCACGTCCAGGTCCACTGCATGGTTCATGCCCTTTGGGGCCAATAAATCACTTTTTCCCCAAAAGTGTTGGTGAGTAAGCACCTCTGTAGGCCAGCCAGAAAAAATAAATAAATTATCTTTCTGGGGTTTGGGGGTCTACTGCCACGTAGAAGTGATCGGTGGGGAGGTTTCTGCTATGAATCAGTAAATTCTGAACAATCATTTGCAGGACTGACCTGCGTCACCTACTCAGCACTCCTGGATTTAAAAAAAAAATAGAGAGCCCAGTATAGCTGGTATCTGTTCAGAAAGCTTTAATAAGGCCTACATATGTACATGTACACACACACACATTATACATGTGTATATATATATATCATCATCATCATCATCATCATCAGTTACTGAGTTTTGCAGTGATAATCGAGCCAATGCGCATTTCCACAGTGCTCTGAGCTGGAAAACCTGCACGCATAACATCACATCTAATTCTGACCCCCAAAGTGAGGGCTGGGCAGAGAGGGTGTTTTCAGTAGATCCTGAGATATCTCAAATCCTTCAGTTTCTTCAGAATTTAAAGAAAACTGGATTGTCGTCCCAAAAGCTGACCAGTGCAGTGAGCAAATAGCCTGGAGCAAGCCCCCAAGCTCATTAATTTGGGTTGAACAAAGTGGGGGAGGGGATCTGTGTTAGGTCTAGCCTCTTGAAAACGGTGCTCCGGGGCACCCCACCGGCCCACTGCCTGAGCCTGCCTGCACTGTCCTAAAGCTATCCGACACAGCTTTCTATCATTAAAACTCCCCACCCAGCGCCAGAGTACAGCGGGTAGAGAACTTGCCTTGCATTGGTTGACCAAGGTTCGATCTCTGACATCCCATGTGGTCACAAATCCCTGAGCACCAGCAGGAGTATTTCCAGTAAGCCAGGAAAAAGCCCTGAGCATTGCTAGGTGTGGTCCACAATCCAAACAAAAACAACAAATCAAACCTCCCCAAGCAGTCTGGAAAGGCACTGGTGAGTTCATTTCAATAATTCATTTCTTTCACTTCATTTCTTTCCATCCAAAATATTGTCCCTACAGTGGCTAATCCACATCAAAATCATTCCTTTTTTTTTTTTTTTGGCTTTTTTGCTTTTTGGGTCACATTCGGCAATGCACAGGGGTTACTCCTGGCTTTGCTCTCAGGAATTACTCCTGGTGGTGCTCAGGATACCCTATGGGATGCTGGGAATCGAACCCAGGTAGGCCACATGCAAGGCAAACGCCGAACCCACTATAATATCACTCCAGTCCCTCAAAATCACTCTTGAGAAAGCCTTTTTGAGTCTTTATCACAGCAAGTCTCTGAAATCTGGGTGAGTTCGAATTCCCCTCGTGGTCACTGGCTTTCATGCTGAAGGGCACCTCTGAGAAGTGCACCCACAAATCCATCCTCCCCCCTCAAAGGAGGTGTCACTTGTACCAGAGAGCAGGGGACATTCTGTTCTGGCCCAGCAGTGCCAACCTGAGTAAGTTCAGGCAAAGCTCTGAGGGCATCTCCCTGCATGAGCCCAGCTGTAGAGGGGGTTGTCAGTTGCTCTCTGTTCACTTACTGAGGGGAAGAGCAGAGTCTCAAGAATAGAGAGGGGCTGTCCTACAACCGGCCCTCCCAGTTTGGCAAATGTCAAGGCTGGGGACTCCGATAAACTCATGTGCGCTGTGGAGAGGGGGCCGGGGGGATGCGTGTACCTGATGATCTTGTACATGATGGGGTTGGTGAAGAAGGGCTCATCCAGCTCATTGTGGCCCCACTGCCGGTAGCATAGCAGATCCACGATCACATCCTTCCGGAACTGGCGCTGGTACTCAAAAGCCAGCCGGGTGGCACGGACCACTTCCTCTGGGCTGTCCCCATTCACATGGATGACAGCGCAGCCCACCAGCTTCCCTGGGGGAAAGAGGCGTGTGCTGAGCATCTGTGGGCCGCCTGGGGAGACAGCCCGTGGCTAGATGCTGTGAACCCAAAGGAGCCCCATCCCAGCTCTGGGACTGACAGGGGAAGATGGGCGAGCCAGGCCACTGAGTCTCTGGATTTGTCACGTGGGGTAATGGCTCCTGCCTCGGTAATGGCTCTGCCCCTCTAGTATTGCAGATGAGTCAGTGAATACACTAAGAACGCAACTGTGACAAGCATGCACTTCATGAGCAACATCTGCTTTGTGACTGTTCTCTCCAAGATAAAAAGGATACAGCCCAGGGGAAAAGATGGATTTTCTCCAGAGAGAAATTCTGGAATATTGTGTTCATGTCACCATCAAACCAACCAGAAATACTCAGCTCTAAAAGGCACCTGGGAGGGGACCAGAGAGATAGGACAGTAGGGCGCTGGCTTGGCATGCAGCCCACCTGGGTTTGATCCCTGGCATCCAATACGGTCCCCTGAGCTCTGCTCAGAGTGACTTCTGAGTGTGGAGACAGGAGTAATTCCCTGAGCATCGCCAGGTGTGGCCCAAAAACAAATAAAAATCATTTTTTTTTAAAAAGGGCACCCAGGCCAAGCTCGGCATGTAAAAACAGACTAGTTCTTACCACCCAGAAATTCTTATAACCCCGTGAAATCGGGAAAGGATGACAAAAGCCATTGGTATCTGCAAATGATCCCAGTTTTACAGGCTAAAGCAGGTGGGCCCTGCCTCTCTGACCACTAAGCACACAGGCCAGCTGGTCAAATTCGTTGCTGCCATGCACCATCTCGACTTGGAGCTTGGGCAGCCCACACCTGAATGCCCTAAAGATGATCACGCTCATGTGTTCGTGTGTTGACCTTAGTTTCAGCCCCTCCCACTTAGGCATTTAAAATTGCACCTTTAAGCACCTCTCTTATTACTGTTGTTATTTTTGGCTTTTGACTTTGGGGCTACTTCTGTATTCAGGGGTCACTCCAGGCAGTGCTCAGGAGGCTCTATGCAGTGCGGACTGACTGAGGGTGGGCTGTGCACAAGGCAAGTCCCTGGCCGCTGTATTATCTCTCCAGCCCCTCAGTTCCACTCTTACCATATTTCTCAGATTGGAAGATCACACACTCGGATATAGTTGTTCGTTATTTTTTTTTTTTTTAGATTTTTGTGGAGCTGGGGATGAAACACAGGCAGGCCCTATCTTTTACCCAGAGTCATGGTAGAGACTTTGGCTTCTTTGCTTTGTCTTGTTTGGTGCTTGGGGGTTACTCCCAGCTCAGTGCTCAGAGGATGACATGGTACCAGGGATCAGAACCTGACTCCCACATGCAAAGCATGAATTCCAGGAGCTGAGGCAATAGCACAGCAGGTAGGGCGTTTGCCTTGCACGCGGCCAACCTGAGTTCAATTCCCAGCATCCCATATGGTCCCCCAAGCACCGACAGGGGTAATTCCTGAGCACAGAGCCAGGAATAACCCCTAAGCATTGCCGGGTGTGACCCAAAAAGCAAAAAATAAATAAAATTTATTTAAAAATTTAAAAAAAAGCATGGATTCCAGGCTTTGGGTTCTCTCCCCATACCCGTACCAGGACTTTATAGGGAATATTAACGCAGATGGTGCCGACTGACCATCTCTGGTTCAAAGTTAAACTGGAGTAACCAGTAAGGCCCACCATGCTGAGAACTGTGTGCTTCTCTAGAGCTCCTCATGCCCCCTCACCCCCAAGCGCCGCGGGGTCCCCTACCGATGTCACTGCAGTACAGGGAGGAGCGCCCCCTCTCGGCCGGGGTGGTGTAGCCCAGCTGGTTATTGACGATCAGATGCACGCTGCCACCGATTCGGAAATGCGGCAGGTTGGAGAGCGTGAATGTCTCGGGAACAATCCCTTGGCCACAGAAAGACGCATCGCCGTGAACCTAAATCATGAAGGAGAGGAAGGAAGGGAGGAAGAAAGGAAGGGAGGAAGGGAGGGAGAGCGTGAGGGAGGGAAAGAGGATGGGAGGGAGGAAGGAGGGAAGGAAGGAGGGAGGGTGGGAAAGAAAGAAAGAAAGAGCAGAAAAAATGAGTGAGAAATCCAGGTTCTTGGATCGAAATGCTCCTTTTTCCAGTAAAAAACCATCAGCTCATTTCCTACAGCGGCTTCCCTGTCCTCTGCAGCTGCCTCCCGTGACTTCCTCCCTGTCCTGCATGCCATCACCTAACCCTTGCTGGAGCACGGAAGGTGTCAGGGGGGAGTCTCCCAGGAACAACTCCCAGCCCAAACCCTGCTGTGTCCTCCAACTTCTTACCCATCAGGAAGGAAATTCCACAGAGTTCACAGTGCCAAGCCCTGTGAGGTGCCAGCACCACTGTGAGCATCAGGGGCTGATGTGGAGGTTTGGGGATGGCTCGGTGTATCTGTGGGGGTCTGAGGCCAGGAGGTGGATACCGGAGCTGCTCCATACATCTGCCACATGTGAAGGCAGCATTCATCCTTCTGCCTTCTCCACACTACTGTATCTGTTAGTGGTTCGTTTGTTTGTTTGTTTGTTTTGGCCTTTTGGGTCACACCCACTGATGCTCGGGCCTTACTCCTAGTTCTGCAGGAATTAGTCCTGGTGGGCTCGGGGGAACATATGGGATACTGGGGATCAAACCCTGGTCGGCTGCATGCAAGGCGAATGCCTTTCTGGATGTACTATTGCTCCAGTCCCCTTCTGATAGATATGAAGAAACAGCTAAAACGAAGGGTAAAGGAGCCCCAGTAAAGGTTCATCGTTAAATGAAACCTCCTATAGACTCCTGATGGATCACTCCCAGGATTAAGGGAGAAGACGAAGTCAGAAATACAGAAATCAGTTGTGCTTTTTTGCTTTCGCATGCAAGACTTCTTTACTTTTATCCTTACTTTACTGCGTAAGGGCTGGAGCGATAGCACAGCGGTAGGGCGTTTGGCTTGCATGCAGCCAGCCCGGCAGAGCCGGATTCGATTCCTCCGCCCCTCTCGGAGAGCCCAGCAAGCTACCAAGAGTATCTCGCCCGCACGGCAGAGCCTGGCAAGCTACCCATGACGGATTCAATATGCCAAACACAGTAACAGGAAGTCTCAAAATGGAGACATTACTGGGCCCGCTTGAGCAAATTGATGAACAACGGGAGGACAGTGACTGTGGCCCTCTTAAGCAGTGCTCAGGAGGAACAAGGCTGCTCCCAGTGATGCTCAACCTGGCTGAAAGTTTTAATGCTCGGGTTCAGAGTTGCACTACAGCTAAGGCAAGACCCTTCCTTTTGAAACCAAGCAAACAACGGATCAGAGAAAGAGGGAGAGCGTCACAGGCTGGAACACTTGCTCTGCAAGCGCAAGGCCCAGGTTCCAGCCCCCGCATCACAGTCATGACCCCCAAGCACCAAGCCGGGAGTGCACACCAGATGGAATGAGCCCTAAGCTACAGCAACAGCAAACCCTGCACATAAAACCTGCCCAGATCGTGGACGTGGAAGGGGCTTGGACCCCCATGGGCCCCCTGGTGCCCTATTTCCAGGCCAGGAACGTGCCTGAACTCTCAGGAGCAGCAGCTCCGTCAGCGGACACCCTCTGAGATGGTAACTCAGAGGAAGTGGTGGGAGGGGCCTTCTGACATTGTTCCCTGCAAAGTCAGTGGAAGCAGCTGCCTGGAGAAGGCGGGAGCAGCCTCGGACCAGCTGTCCATCTGTGAGACCACCAGAACCACCTTCTGGCCCAAAGTTCAGCCTCTCAGATCTGGGCCCGCCCCTTGGCCCGGGAGCTGCGGGCACCTGCAGGCAGATGACTCTGTCCCCGGGCTGCGCAGAGCTGTCGGGAGAGTAGTCGCCATCCCCACGGGACTGCTGCCGGCCTCGAGTCTTCCCCACAGCCACCGGGTTCACGGCCTCCAGGTGCGAGGGGTTCGGCAGCATAGTCACGTGCAGCGGGTGGTGCGCCCCGAAGTCCAGGTCCACTGAGGAAGTCAGGTGGGACAGCACGTCTCCCGTGGCCGAAACATCCTCCGGAAATTCACTCAGCCCGCGCATTTTCCGAAACATCAGCTGTTAGGGAAAAGCGTTTGTGTTATGTAGATGTCCTATATCACAACGGAGACCTGGGAAGGGGTGGGCAGTTCCTATCACAGCCCCCTTAGTTTATCACACCCCCTCCTTCATTTATATCACACCCCCCCTTATTTATATCACACCCCCTTATCTGTATCATACTGTATCATACCCCCCCTTAGTTTATATTACACTGGAGCGATAGCACAGCGGTAGGGCGTTTGCCTTGCACGCAGCCAACATGGCCGACCCGAGTTCGATTCCTCCGCCCCTCTCGGAGAGCCCGGCAAGCTACCGAGAGTATCTCGCCCGCAAGGCAGAGCCTGGCAAGCTCCCCGTGACGTATTCGATATGCCAGACACAGTAACAGCAAAGTCTCCAATGGAAACGTTACTGGGCCCGCTCGAGGAAATCAATGATCAACGGGAGGGCCTTTACCTTTACCTTTATCTGTATCACACCCCTCCTTAGTTTAAATTATACCCCCTTATTTATATCACAGCCCCCTTAGTTTATATCAGACCCCTCCTTAGTTCATATCATACCCCCTCCTTAGTTTATAGAATACCCCTCTTTAGTTTGTATCACACCCACCTTAATTTATATCACACCCCTCTTTAGTTCGTATCACACCCCCCTCCTTAGTTTTTATCACACCCCCTCCTTAGTTTATATCATACCCCCACCTTAGTTCATATCACATCCCCTCCTTAGTTTATACCATACCCCCTCTCGGTTTATTTCATACCCCCTCCTTCTTGCACACACACACACACACACACACACACGTGCACACACACCTTATGCACAGGATCTCACAGATATTCTTCTCATTCTTTAAAGAAAGATGCCAACTTTTGTTTTAGGGCCATGCCTTATTGCCAGCTTGTGCTCAAAGGTTATTCCTGGCTGTGCTCAGGGGAGCACCTGGTGCTGGATTCAAACTCAGCCCAGCTCCACCCTCCTGCCTGGCTCCGCCCTCCTGCCCGGCTCCCTCTCCTTCCTGGCTCCCTCTCCTGCCCGGCTCATCCACTGAGCTTTTTCTCTGATGCCCAGGCACCCACTTCGAGCTGCTTTATGCACAGAATTATGGAAACCGCATTCAAGTGAAGCACCGGCCCTCTGACAAGCTGTGAACAGTGAATAATCTCTGCCTATACTTTTCCTTTTGTTTGTTGATTTTTGTCTTGGGGCCACACCCAGCTGTGCTCAGTGCTTAATCCTGGTGGGGCCTGGGGAAACTTAAGGGGTCTCAGGGATCAAACCTGGGTTGGCTGCATGCAAGGCAAGAGCCCTACCCACTGTACTTCCTCCCAGCTCCTAATTTCCTTTTAGAATCTATTTATTTCCCTGGGCTGGGAGATGTCACAAAGGGCTGGGGCACATGGTGTGTGGGATGGGCGGGGCTCCTGAGCCTTACCTAGAGAGAGAGAGAGAGAGAGAGAAAGGACACATTTTTTTGAAAAAACCTCTTATCAATCTTGTTAAAATTAGCAATGTGAGGGACCAGAGCAATAGTCCAGCAGGGAAGGTGTCTGCCTTGCACACAGCTGACCTGGGCTCAATCCCCGGCATCCCATATGGTCCCTCAAGCACCGCCAGGACTAATTCCTGAGTGCAGAGCCAGGAGTAAGTGCTGAGCACTTCTGAGTGTGACCCAAGAATCAAAACACAAAACAAAGCAGAAAGTAGCAAGGGAAAGAAACCGAACTTCACCCCGTCGGCAGGGCAGGACATACTGAGAGCCACACGGTGGCCTTCTCTCCCATGGGTCACACTCTCCCGCTCAGAGATGTGGCTGGGATGGTTTAAAACTCAAGATGCACGGAACAGAGTAATGGTACAGTGGGGGAGGGCTTTGGCCTTGCACGCACGGCCCACCCGGGTTCGATTTCCAGCATCCCATATGGTCCCCTGAGCACCGCCAGGAGTAATTCCTAAGTGCAGAGCCAGGAATAACTCCTGAACATTGCCAGGTATGATCCCTGTCCCCCACCCAAAAAAAAATAACCCCAAGCTGCAGACAGTGACTAAATTACTAGTGCCCCTAGCCTGGGAACAGCAGGCAGGCTGGGCACTGAGGCACTCACACAGCTGTCTCTGTTCACGGGTGAGCTGCCTACTGATTGCTCCTGGGTCGGAGCTGGCGGGAGCTGTGCGCTTACACAGTGCGAGGCAGATGTCTCACCCCTCAGATCATTTTCTCAGTTTCAATTTTTTAGGGGAAGATGTTTGGGCCATACCCAGCAATGCTCAGGCCAAACCCCTAGCTCTGCACTCATGAATTACTCCTGCTGGTGCTCGGGGGGACCATATGGAATGACTCCTGAGCACTCCTGAAAAAAAAAATTGTGTTTGAGAGAATGGATTAAAAGTATGGAGGAAGCAAAGCAACTCTTCACATCCTTGAGGGAGAGACAGTCCAAATATCTAGAAAATGAACCCAAAACTAGCTCTATTGGCCAGTATGGGAATCACCAGGGAACCAGCCCTGTCCTAGGCCAACTGCTCACAGGGTTCGCTTATTCTCCTGAGGAACTGTCATCCCCAGTTCCATCCTGACCGACAGGCTTACACACCCCTTGATGAATCCGCCCCAGTTCCATCCTGGCTCACACGCTCCGCCCCTCTTCTGTCCTGCCAGGGAGAGGCCTCACCTCGGGCGGGAACTGCAGCAGACCAGTCAGCAGATTGAGCCTCCCTCTGTGGGGCATCCCGATGATGACGTCGGTGACCCCGCTGTAGGCCGACATCCGCAGCAGCTCGTGGAAGAAGCCCATCATGCTCTCTGCCCCCTCGCCGCCATAGCGCTTCACGGTGGCAAACTTGGTGGCCAAGAAGTGGTCGAACTCCTAGGGACATGATGTCAGAGAGCGGAGGCACAGGGCTCCAGCCTCTCTGGCACCGTGACGCTGCAGGCTTGCACAGTGGAGGCAGAAGTGAGGGGGGTCAGGCCACAGCAACCCAGAAAGGCCCAGAGCAGCAGATACAGCAGGGAAGGCCAAGGACACGGCCAGGCTTCCCTGGAACACTCCTGTGTTGGGGTCAGGCCTGAGATCTACTCCTTCCCCCGCTGGACGTCTGAGCACCAGCCGGCTGCCCGTTACTGGGTGTAGGGTTGGGCCCTCTCGACAGTCCGAGCTGCCTGTTTATTTTAATTCTGCCCCATTACCACCGCAGCCTACAGCAGGGCGAGCTCTTTCCCTTCACGGGGGAAGCAAGTCTGAAGAGTCTTGCCCGCTTTCCTAGAGTCAGCAGGCAAACACAGAAAGGTGGAAAGGTGTTTGGACTCAAGAGAAGCAAAAGGTAGCACTGTTTGTGGCCCATTCTTCTCTCCTGAGAATAAAGGGGTGTGTGTGGTGGGGCAGGGGGGAGGGGTTCAGCTCAGGGTGTTGCTGCCTGAATCCCCTCTCCTCGGCACCTGTGTGTCCCTCGAACGGGAGCTCAGCTGCTCCGCTGGCCCGGCCGCTCCAGTCTCGTACCTGAGACTCCAGCATCAGTCGGGACAGATGTTTGCGCTCTTCTGTGGTGAACGCCTCCTTTTTCAGTTCCTCGAAGCGCTTGGCAAACCAGTCCTTCTCCTCCTGGGTCTGGAGCTGGGATGTTTCAATAGAAATCTGCCCGCAGTAGATCTGGTCGAGATAGGCCAAGACCTCTTCGAGAGAGGCCTCGTCCTTCCCCATGTTCAATAATCCTAGGGGACGAAGCAACAGGGAGTATCTTAGGAATTAATGACAGAAATCTTGGTACGCATTTGCCCCATGATTCACCCGGTTGGTTTATCTGTGACTCTCTGTGCATGTTCCATGCCTTGGAGTGGAAGAAATGTGCCCTAAAAGAGCATTCTAGAAGTTTAAGATTGCTCTTCTGGACCATCCTGAGTGGCCTCTCACTATTACTAGGTGGACATTTCAGAGAGGAGATGAGAGCCCATCTTGGGCTGCAGGCCCTGTAGGGAGCATGGTCAGTGGGCCTTCCCTGCCATATGGAGGGTCCCACGGGGCTGCGGTCAGTGGTCAGTGGGTCTTCCCTGTGGTGTGGAGGGGTCCTGCAGGGCTTTGGTCAGTGGTCAGTGGACCTTACCTACTGTATGGAGGGGCCGTGGTCAGTGCTTAATGGGTGTTCCCTGCCATGTGGAGGGGCCCCGCAGGATGATGGTCAGTGGTCAGCAGGCCTTACCTGCCGTGTGGAAGGGCCCCTGCAGAGTCTGCACCAGGCTGTGGATTTCAGGCACTGTCTCCTGTAGGGCTTGTCCAGCAAACAGAGGATTGATTTTGGCTGCTTTGTGACCATGCTCACAGTAGACTGTCACCAGCCTGGCAAGGCCATGGTCAACTGGATTGGGGAGAAGAAACCAAGAACAGAGTTTAAGATGAGTGGATACAGGCACTGTGGTCTCTGTGTGTACCAGGACGCTGCTCAGCCTTGAGGGAAGAGGAAATCGTGCCTTTGCTACAATTTGGATGGGGCTGTTAAGTGAAATCGGTGAGAGGGAGGACAAATCCTGGAGGTCACTCAGCTGTGACACATAAAGGGACAGAGCAAGGGGACAGGGAGCATCTAAGGATAACCCACCCTAGGGTTATATGAGGTACCATGTGGTGGGAGAATGGGGTGAGGGATCAGGGGGCTGGAATAGCAGCAGGACAGGATATGGTGAAGTGTTTGGGTACTCTGGTTGGAGAAGGTGCACAGCAGAACTACAAACCGGAACACTGTGTAACCACGTTCCCTCAACTACGATAAGAACAGAGAAAAAGAAAGCCCTAGACCAGCCCCTCCAGCTGTTCCTATGTCCAACTCATCCTTTCTACCCATTGCATTGGCCAGGGGATATCAGGACTGGAGTCTCAGAATGCAAGCAAACACATTTCCTGTCTTAAAATGATCTTACCTCACTCTCCCAAGTACTTTTCCAGTCCTCAGAGACTTATTTAAAAGCAAATAACCGGGGCTGGAGTGATGGGGAAGGTTTTTGCTTGCTGTGGCAAGCCCGGGTTTGACTCCTGGCTCCCACAGGGTTCCTAGCAGGAGCAGGAGAGAGTCCTGAAGGCAGAGCCAGGAAAACTCCCTGAGCATCACCAGGCGTGGCCCAGGGGGGCACGTTCTGGACTATGTGTCTGTGTGCCAGCAGTAGTCTATGGGACCCATCCTCTTTCCTTTGGCCATCTTAAATTTGGGGAACACCTCCCCCAAAAAACTCTTGGGGCCAAGTGCTTTCAGCAGAGAGATGGCACCTGTGCGGGGCCTGTCTGGGGGTCCTGAAGAAAAGGACATTTGTGTTTTCTTTCCTTTTTGGCTTGGGGTCACTACCAGCGGTGCTGGGTCCCTGAAGGCCTCCATGGTCATCTAGCCCAGTGTTCGCTGACCCTCTGGTCTATAGACCTTGCCAGGTAGCAGGTATTGACAGGTTGGAGCCCACTGTCTACTGCCCTGGCTTTCACTGCCCAGCCATGAGCCAGTATGCAAAGCGGGTGCCGGGTCCAAAGATATAAAAAGGATGAAGAACACTGAGCTACATGGGGGGGGGGGGCGGGGAAGGAGGTGCCTTAGGCCACTCAGTGCTTCTCAGGGGCTACTCCTGAGTGTGAGCTTAGGAACATTTGGAGCTCCAGCAGCCAAATGTGGTGCCAAGGACCAAACCAGAATTTGCCACGTGCGAGACAAGTACCTGAATGGGGCCGGAGCGATGGTACAGTTGGGAGGGCACTTGCCTTGCACACAGCCAACCCGGATTCAATTCCTGCCATCCCTCAGGCCTGCCAGGAGTGATCCCTGAGCACAGAACTAGGAGTAAACCCTGAGTACAGCTAGGTATGATCCAAAAACAAAACAAAACAAAATAAAACAAAAGACAAGTACCTGAAGCCCCAGACCCTCTCTCCAGCCCCACCATCCAGGGTTCTCATAATCTCTAATGAGGCACAATTTCCTCCAACCCCTTTCAACATCTGAGAAAGGCTCTTGTGATTCTAATATATCCCAGGCCTAATACATTATTCTTTTTGTTTGTTTGGGTTTTAGGTCACACGCAGCGATGCTCAGGGGTTACTCCTGGCCACACACTCAGGAATGACTCCTGGTTGTGTTCAGGGGACCATAAGGGATTCCAGGGATTGAAACTGGGTTGGCTACATGCAGGGCAAATGCCCTCCCTGCTGTGCTCCAGCTCCCTAATACATTATTCTAACAAGCCACTTAGGGCCTCTTGTCACTTCTCAGAGCTCATGGCCGTGGTCAGTAACCATGACAGAGTTTGGATCTTAGGGTGCCCACCTCCAAATCCTGCTATTTGGGGCTGTGAAATGCCAGCCCACAAATCAGCACTTCTACTCGGCCCCCCCGCCCCCACTTCAAACTGGGGTGGACGGCAAATAAATTCAAGTTTACTTGGATACTCGGGCAGTTTACGGAGGTGAAAGTACACACTGTCATTCCCAGCCACGACAAAGAACACTCGCAGAGGTCAAAGTTTAACCAGTGAGCCGCGGACATTCAAAAGGTCACAGAGGCCACCGGAGTCCTTTCAAGCAGCGCCAAGGAAGACCTGCGGGACGCTGCCAAGATAAATGTATGAAGAAAGATGGTTGACGAAGGGCACACGAAGGGGAGAACGCCCCATGGCTGTCCTCCTCCCATCGACGGTGTCACCTTTGGGTGCAGGGGGAGGACGCGGGCCCCGATCTGTAGGACTGGCTCTCCAGCTCGCTTGGCCCCACCTGGCAGTTAGGAACAAGATTCCGCTCACTGCCTGTGACCAAGCTGGTCAGAGCTGGGACAACCGGCACCATCCTAAAAACAGAGATGAGCCATCAAAGCCTGTCCCGGCCTCTTCATCACGTGGAAATGGAAGGAACTGGCCCGGACACCCTATGAAACGAGAGGGAAGCTCAGCGAGGCCGAATCAGCAACGAAAAAAGATTGTTTTCCCTTTCTCTGTTTCCCACTTCCCTTCCCTTCGCTACTTTGCTATTTATGTTGTGATGACTGGGGTCTCTCTATCTATCTATCTGTCTCTCTCTCTTCCTCTCTCTCTCTCTCTCTCTTTCTCTCTCTCTCTCTCTCTCTCACATACACACAGGCATACTAGATGTATGCAGGTGTCATCTGGAGTCAGACTACAGGTCTCACAGTTGCAGTTTTTGCCTTTGAGCCTTTTCCAGGCCCCAAGCAGTGATTACCGCTCCCTTCCCTGCCTCATGCAGGCTACAAGGGTTGTTCATGCACAGTTCAAATTCATTAAATGATTAAATGCCCCAAATAAGCTGCTTATGTGGAATGCTAGTCTGATTTCTTAGTAGAACGAAATCGCTTAAGAAATGTCCTTTTAACTGGAGAGCTGAGAAGAATGTAAGTACAAGATCTTCCAACGTCCATGAGAAGATCCCTACACAAAAACCACAGGATCAGATAAAGTCCCCGCAGGTAAGGGAATGTGGGTAGGGCATCACGGAGCAGCTGGGAATGGAGCCAGGCTGGGCCAGAGAAAAAGAAACAGGCAGAGAATGAGGGGAAGAGACTCAGATAAAGGCAGGGAAGGTGGGGCCTGCAAAGTGCAGGGGAGCAGGGTGCTTGCCTTGTACGCAGCCTACCCGGGTCAATAGCCAGCACCTGATATGGTCCCCTGACATTGCTCCCTGCAGAATTGAGACTCACTTCTCAGCCATCATGCAGCTGCTATGACCCTGGGACCAGGGGGCTGGGGGAAAGGGATCAGATAAATGAACAAAAATGGCTGGACTTTACAGGCTTAAAAACTAGGTCTTGGGAAGGGGCGATGTGTTCACGGCGCCAACAGAAGCAAGACTTCAGGCCTATGAGCGTTATAAGAGAAACGGACTGTCTACTTTATCAGAGAAATCACATGCCGAGAAGGGAAAGCCTGCAGCTGCAGCCTCGGAACGTGGCTGGTTTCCCAGCTGGGAACATGACCCCATGGACCCCAGAAAATTCCAAGGGGGTGAAGGTGACAACCTTCAAAAATAAAGATGGTTCCTGGAACTGGGAGTAGCCCTGAGCACTGCTGGGCATCGCCACAAAATAACACACCCAAAATTACTGAAAAGGGGGGAAAAGATTCAACAACGCAAAGCCTAGGGACTAGCCATAGGCCGGTGGGATCAAGCCAACCCGTGAACTGCCCACACAGCCCAGGGATGCCCCACTCCATCCGACCATGACTCAGCTCTTGTTTTCCCATTCATACTTTACAGACGTAACAGGGGGATGTTTATGGAAGTGGCGGAGTCAGTTGATAACATTCCAGAAGGGCCACCTGACACATTCTTCTACATATTCTCCAGAAAGGCCAAGCCTGGGCACAGAAAAAGGAGGACATGGTTACTCTGGGCACGGCAAGGAAAGCCCAGGGCAGTCCTGGCCACTGGGATCGAGTGTGATGACTAACACTTATTTTCCAATACTTACTTTCCTCTTCTTCCCTAAATATTTCTCACTGGCACATGGTCACTGGGCTGTGTGTTCTCCCTTGCAAGTCATATATAGAAAAGTATTGACATTGACCAAGTTCTGATGAATGCAGTGCTACTAGAAGTGG
Source organism: Sorex fumeus (assembly GCF_029834395.1). NCBI lineage: Eukaryota > Metazoa > Chordata > Mammalia > Eulipotyphla > Soricidae > Sorex > Sorex fumeus. The sequence goes on along the minus strand of NW_026606083.1, from coordinate 11,142,658 downwards.
CATCTACAGTCCCCCTCCCACACAGTCTGGTAGGAGCTGGTTATCTACAACCATGACAGAAAGTGTGATAGCACAGCCAGAGCGATAATATAGCAGGGAGGGTGCTTGCCTTGCATGCTGCCAACCCAGGTTCAATGTTCAACATATCATATGGTCTGTTGGTGTTCACCAGGAGATGCTAGAGCACAGAGCATCGCTGGGTGTGGCCCCCAAACAAAACAACAACAAAAAAACAAAACAGAGATCTGGCAGTGAGGAAAAACCTCAAGAAAATCCCTCCAAAATGAACCTCATTTGGGGCTGGAGCAATAGCACAGCGGGTACGGCGATTGCCTTGCACGCAGCCAACATGGCCAACACAGGTTCGATTCCCAGCAACCCATATGGTCCCCCGAGCACTGCCAGGAGCGATTCCTGAGTGCATGAGCCAGGAGTAACCCCTGAGCATCGCCGGGTGTGACTCAAAAAGCAAAAAAAAAAAGAACCTCATTCACTGCTGATGAGAATAATAATAATAATAATAATAATAATAATAATAATACTGCTTTAACCTGTTTGGAAAGTAATAAGAATACTCCTCAGACTAATAAGAATGAAGACCCACCAGCCCCAGCAATTCTTTCTGGGCATATACTCCAAAGACCCAAACAATCACTTCAGAAAAGACTTCTGAACCCCAATGTTCACTGCAGCACTATTCACAACAGCCCAAATCTAGATGCAAACCAAGTGTCCAAGAACAGAGAATTGGTTAAAGAAACTCCGGTAGCAGGAAGATGAAATCATACAATTTTCTGCTATATGGAGCTGGAGGGGCTCATGCCGAGAGAAGTCAGCCAGAGGAGAGGGAGAGACACAGAATGATCTCATCATTTGTGGGGTATAAAGAAACTTGCTGCCAGAGAGATAGTACAGTGGGGAGGGCACTTGCCTTGCACACGGACGACTCGGGATTGATCTCTGGCATCCCATAGGGTGGCCTGAGCACCACCAGGAGTGATTCCTGAGTGCAGAGCTAGAAATATGCCCTGAACACAGCTAGATGTGGCCCAAAAAACAAGCTAACAAAAATAAAGAGGCTCTTTAAAAAGGAAAGAAGGAAGGAAGGAAGGAAGGAAGGAAGGAAGGAAGGAAGGAAGGAGGGAGGGAGGGAGGAAAAGAAACTTAGCCAGGGCATAACAATGGCTAAAGGCAACCGAACCTGAGAACTGAGCTTATCCCATGGTGGGGAGCTTATCCTGTGTGTGGGGGGAGGTTGTTCAGTGGGAACTCTGGGAGAATAGTGGAGGGGAATTGGTGTGTTGAGATGCTATACATATGGCACCCTAGCATTAAGAGTATCATAAACCACAATACTAAACATTTTTTAGAAGGTATCTCAACAATTGTGCATCTGGCACATAGTAGTCCCCTAAGTGAAGGTGGAATTGAACCTGCGTGGACATTTTTTAGGATTTTTTCGTGACTTTTATGACATAACAGCATTTGTCACAGGTAGCCAGAGCCCTCAGCCAGAGAACTGCCCAGACTGCAGGAAGGAATACATATTCCCAGAGCTGAGGTTGCTGAGCTTTGCATGTGGGAAACTCGGGTCCAACCCCCAGCACTGCACAGTCCCCTGAGCTCTGTCAGGAGTGACCCCAGAACACAGAATCAGGAATGATTCCTAAGGAACACCAGATGTGGCCCCAGCTCACCCACACTCCCGGCTCCCACAAAGACAATATACTCTGGAATTTATGACAACCATTGAAGAAGAACCAGAAAAGGGGGTGGAGCGATAGTACAGTGGGTAAGACACTTGCTTGACATGTGTACAACCTGGATTCAATCTCTGGCCCCCACATGGTCCCCTGGGCCCTATCAGGAGTGATGCCTGAGAGTAAGCCCTGAGCACAGCCAGGTGTGGCACCCCAAACAAACAAACAGACAAACAAAAAGCTATAAAGGGGAGAGCCTGAGGGGAGGCTGGGAACTGGCATTTTGAGCATCAATCAGCGTGATTTAAATGCACACTTAGGTATACGGACAACTTACATATAATTCAAGACACCTGAATTGCAAAGTGAAATAAGCTGTGTATATATATATATATATATATATATATATATATATAGTCTCATCCTCAGGGATTTACAGTCCAGAGTCAGGAGTGATTCCTAAGGACCACCAGATGTGGACCCCAGCCGACCCACTACCCCCGGCTCCCACAAAGACAATATATTCTGGAATTTATGAGAACCATTGAAGAAGAACCAGACAGGAAGGCCAAATGCCTTCCCTAAAGCAACCCCATGGCATTCAAGAAAGAGGAATAAGATTACTTTTTTGTTTGTTTGGGGGCAACACCTGGAGATGTCTGGAGGCTACTCCTGGCTCTGCACTCAGAAATCATTCCTGGCAGTGCTCCCGGGACTATAAGGAATGCTGGGGCTGAATCTGGGTCAGCCACATGTAAGGCAAATGCTCTTCCTACTGGTCCAAGCTGGACCGAGCTCCAGCCTCTCAGACTTATTCTTAATGTCCTGTTAGATCCAGATCCAAATATTGAGGTTTCCAGTGTGTGGTGTAAGATTCAAAGGTCAGCTGCTTAAATGATGGAGTTGTCAATGTTAATCTAACAAGTGGGCTAAGATGCCAAATTATTATTAATTTTTTCTAAGGCTTGATATAAGTATTCATCATCAACTAAGAGGATGATGGATAAAAATACAATAACGTTCAAGCATAAACCAAACAGTGGCAGGAGAGAAAAGGTGGAGGGAGGGCAGGATGTTTGTATTGCACAAGGCCAACCTGGGCCCGGTCTCCAGAACCCCATAAGGGTTCCCCCAAGCATCAGGAGTAATTTCTGAATGCTGAGCTAGAAGTAAGCCATGAGTATCACTGGATGTGGTCCCCAAACAAAACAAAACAGAAATTCCAAGCATAAACCAAACAATCAGGGGCCAGAGCAATAGCACATCAGGTTAAGGGTAAGGCTTGTTTGCCTTGCACGCGGACGACCCAGGTTCAGTCCCTGGCACATCCTATATGGTCCCCTGAGCACTGCCAGGAGTGATTCCTGAGTGCACAGCCAGAACTAAGCCCTGAGCATCACCGGGTGTGACCCCCAAAGCCCCTCCCCACCGTTGGCAAAAAAAAAAATGAACAACCCCCCCAAACACTCAGCATTAGTTACTTGCCCATGAACATGCAACAGAGGCTCCCAAACATGTCTCCTGACCCATCGAAATCACTCTGAGATGCCAGGGACCAAGCGGTGCCAGGAGAGAAGCCAGGTCCCTCCCATGCAAGACCCTGGACAGACTCTCTATCTCTCTTCTCTCTCTCTCTCTCTGTCTCTCTCTCCTCTCTCTTCTCTCTCTCTCCAGTCCAGCAGCGGTTTTTCGATATGGGAGCCACACCTGGCGTTGCTCAGGGGTCACTCCGGGTGAGGCTGGGGGACTGACTCTACCCGACCCAGTCGCGGGGGTCTAACACGGCTCCACTGTGCAAAGCGAGCGCCCTGCCCGCTGCTGTCCTGAGCTCTGACAGGCTCAGGGGGCGCCCTGGGAGAGCCTGATGGGTGAGGACAGGACTTTCCGAGGCTTCCCCGCACTCCCACCACCCGGGTAAAGGGGAGACCTCGACGAGCCCTACGCGGAACCCCCAAGCACCAGGGCTGGCAGGCCTGGGGGGGGTTGGGGGGACCCCGACACTGATTCCGCCCGGACGGCACGCCTTGTGCAGAACCCCCGAGCCCAGGCCTTTTCCTTCCTTCCAGCACAGCCCCCCATGCCCACCACCCGGCCCCCTGCCCCACCTGGGGGGCGCGCCAGGCCGCTCCGGGGCTCGCGGCTCTCAGGCTTCCTCGGCCTGTAACCGTAGACTCCCCTCTCCGTCTGGTAGCCGCGCCGCAGCAGCAGGGGAGGCGCCCGGCCGAGGCCCCGTCTCGCGGCTGTCACGGTAACCGAGGCCATGTCCACCGGGTGCGGGGCCTAGAGGTAGCGGACGAGGAGCTGCAAGTCGGGCGGGAGAGACGGTCCAGCCCCGGGACGCTGCGCGCGGGAGGTAACCGGGGAAACCCCGCCTCCGGACGACGCCCCCGATCCTGATTGGCCGGGCCCGCCGCCGCGGAGCCAATGGGGGCGTCGGATTCCCCAGGCGAAACCCCGCCCCGGAGCTCGGAGGGGCCAGCGCTGTGCTGGGGGCGCCGGGGGCCGCCCTGCAGCTGCCCGAGTGTGGGAGGATCCAGCGGCGGCGTCCAGACGCTTGCATCCCACCAGGGGTCATCAGCCGCCACCCCTCGGATGGAAGGCCTCACGCAGAGAGGGGATCTGAGGGTGCACGCAAAAGAAATGAAAAGATTCAATTCGAAAAAAAAAAAGTGCCTGGGACTGAGATCAAGGGAGGCCAGAGGGAAAGGTCATCTAAAGGAGTCGGAAAATCAATATCTTGCCTCCCCCTCCATTTTTCTTCAGAGTTTTGGAGAAAGAAATCGATCCGGGAGGAGGAGCCTGTGGGAAAGGGAGAAGGAATCGGACAGGGACGGTTTTCAGTCATCTCTCTCAGTTTACCGATTTATTCCATCCAACGACCCTCCTGTGCCAACAGAATGCAAAGGGAGGGCAACTGAATCCTTTCCCCGTCGGCCGTCATCCTAGTCAGTTGTACAGCGACAGTCACTACTTCTAGGAACTTTATTGACAAAAAGAGCCCAAGATATTTTTCCTCCTTACACGTTCAACCTGTATTCCCAGCGAGCCCAATGCCAGGTCCCAGAGGTGAATCAAATATACCATCTGCCCTTAATCAATCCTCAGTCTGTGGCATACTGACCTTGGCACACAGCCGAGAGATGGAACCACCCAGTCATGTGCAGACGCCCTGCAAGCACAGAGAAGCATTGGGTATCCGCAAAGTCCCCAAGTGGAAGAGATGCAAGGGCAGAATCTCTGAGATGGGCACTTTGGTTGGTGCACAAGGAGAAGGGCATACCATGAGAGTCTCAAGGAAATCATGTCTCCGAAGGAAATCATGGGCATTGGAGCTGGAGAGACATTTGATGGGTTTTTGTTTGTTTGCTTTTGGGCAAATAAGAAACTACTCGGGCTCTATACTAGGAGTCAAGGTGGGAAGGGTCACTCCCAGGGATGCCTGGGGGGACCCTGTGATTTGGGGACAGAACCTAGAGTTTCTGCAATGCTCTCAACCCCTGGATCTTGAAGAGAAATTTGAAGTCAGGGTATACAGTGTCCAAAGGCTAGAAAATTGGGCATTTGTTAAGAGACCATAGTGGAAGGTGGATAGGGATAATCAGAAGGTTAAAAGTTTGGGGTAGAGGGGCTGAAGCAATAGCACAGCGGGTAGGACGTTTGCTTTGCACGCGATCGACCCAGGTTCCATTACCAGCATCCCATATACCATGGTTCTCCGAGCACCGCCAGGAGTAGTTCCTGAGTGCATGAGCCAGGAATAACCCCTGAGAATCACCAGGTATGACCCAAAAAGCAAAAAAAAAAAAAAAAAAAAAAAAAAAAGAATGTGTTCATGGGCATGAGTGTGTGAATGTATGAGTGTGTTTGTGAGTGAATGTGTATTTGTACGGGTGTATGTGTACAATAATGTGTGTTTGAAAGTGTGAATGTGTGTACATGTGAATGTGAGTGTGGGTGTGAGAGTGTATATGTGCATATGGGTGTGTGTGCACAGGTGTGGGGTATGTGTGTGAGTGTGTGTGTATGGCTGTATGTGTGCATGAATGTGTGTGCGAGTATAAGGGTGCGCCCTGCCACCACACTCTGCTTGCTTGGGAGCAAGCAGACAGCGGACACATGCCCCAGCCCCGGTGACAGCCAGAGCCACACCTAGGCGAGGGGTCGTCCCTGCATTCTTCTGAACCCTGTCCTGCACATGCGCACACACACACACAAATGCACACACACACGAGCGGGTACACACACACACACACACGCACGCACAAAAACCAGCAGTCTTGGTCCAGCTGGGGCTTTACTTTCCTGAGTTTCAGTGCGTTTCACCATGTTTCCTCAGAATGGAAATGGGAGACCAGCTGGCCGCATTCTCGACTTATCCCTGCCCGCAGAGGTATGTGTTTCATTCAGTGGGGCAGTGTGAGGGCTCGCTGTGGAGTCCAAGGTCAGGATGAGCCTTGGAAACCCAGGGTCCTGCAGGGGGGAAACCTGGGCTCCTGCCGGCTTGCAGGGACTGAGCCCACACTTGGTGGCAGCTGCCCTAGATGCCCTGGGTGGGGCCGGGCAGAGATCTGCCCAAGCGGCCTCAGCACTTCACTGAGGCTCTTAGGGTCTCGGTTGAACGTGTAGGTGAGCTGGGTCCCTTCAGGGGGCTGGATGTCAAGGTGAGCTGAGTCCCTTCAGGGGGCGTATGTGACCCAAAAAGAAAAAAATTGGGGAGTAAGGGACTGGAGTGATAGCACAGCACATGGGGCATTTGCCTTGCACACGATCGACCCGGGTTTGACTCCCAGCATCCCATATGGTCCCCCAAGCACCGCCAGGAATAATTCCTGCGTGCATGAGCCAGGAGTAACCCCTGTGCATCGCCAGGTATGACCCAAAAAGAAAAAAAAAGGTTTTGGGTAAAGGGTAAGGGAGTCATCACAGGATAAGGGTCCTTTGCATGCCACAGAATGGGAGATCCAAAGTGCAAAGGTTCATCTTGGGCAGGAGGGAGGATTCTTTACAGATTACTAAAAGGAAGAGCAGAAACTAGGGGAACTGACTCAGATGAACTGAGATTTGATCATGGGAAATTCTTCTATGTTTTGGGTGAAATGTTAAGTCAAATTGATAGCAGAATATATACATAATGGAACACTATGCAGCCATGAGAAATGAGGCGATCCTGCAACTCACATCAGCCTGGATGGAACTGCAGTACTTCATATTAGGTGAAGGAAGCCAGAAGGACAAGGACAAATACCCTGTTCTTACTGATCTGTGGTACAGAGTATAACGTGTCTAGAGATTGGAAGGTAGCAAAGGTGGGCAAAACATTAACTCTAGATTACAGAAGCAAAAATGCCAGGGGAGGAGAGAGAAGAGGAAGTCTGGAGGGAACATGGGGGCAAAGGCTTAGTGTGTGGGGCGGGCTCACATGTGAAGACTCTCAGGCTTTCTACAACTCTCAACCACCACCAGACAGCACTGCTATAAGCAGGGGATCAAAATTATAAGAAGGTAAACATGTGTCTGCCAAGGAGGCGACGAGGGAAGTGGGAGGGAAACTGGGGTCACTGTCACAGTCACTGGAGTTGGGACTGGAGTTGGAACATTGCATTCCTGAGTCCCTGTTGTCAACAATTTTGTAAATCATGGTGTCTAAATTAAAAAGAAAAATCAGGGCTGGAGAGATAGTGCAGAGGGTAGAACACTTGCCTTGCACACAGCTGACCTGGGTCGGATCCCTAGTATCCCACATGGTCTTCCCAGCCCTACCAGGAGTGATCCCTGAGCACAGAGCCAGGAGTAATTCCTGAGCACCACTAAGAGTGCCCTCACTCCCACCAAAGTCTGAGGGAATGTCAAGAAACAGTGAGCAGTGAGAAGGAAACACTGTGCTGAGTGTGTGTGTGTGGGGGGGGGCATAATTTCAGCAGCCTACTTAGGTTCTGGATCAGAGCAATAGCATAGCAGGTAGGGCGTTGGCCTTTCACAAACGATTCCTCTGCCCCTCTTGGAGAGCCCGGCAAGCTACCAAGAGTATTCCTCCCACATGGTAAAGCCTAGCAAGCTACCTGTGACAGATTCGATATGCCAAAAACAGCAACAACAAGTCTCACAATGGAGATATTACTGGTGTCCGCTCCAGCAAATCAATGAATAATGGGAAGACAGTGACAGTGATTTAGGTTCTGACTCAAGTCCAGTCAGAACTATGGAGTTTCTCTCCAGAAGAGTTCCACTCCTTTTCTGTGTACAGAGGAGTCAGGGGCTGGAGTCAGCCAAGGCTGGCATTCTGCCTGGCAGGGGGTGAAGATGAAGCTGGAGGCCATCTAGAGCACTGAGCAGTGAGATTGAGAGCAAGGGAAAGGGGAATCGGGGGGAGAGGGGGAGGTTTTCACCGAAAACAGATGGGATGGCGATAAAAATACCGAATGCCCGGAACAAACCCCAAGACCTCTTAGCACCTGTATTGCAAACCATAATGCACAGAAGGAAAATGCCTCCCATGGAGGGAGGCTGGGGGTGGGGTGTGGGGTGTTAGGGGATGTTGGTAGGGAGACGGGGGACCTTGGTTGTGGGAGGTGTACTGGTGGAGGAATGGGTTCTGGATCACTGTATGACTGAGACCCAATTATGAACAGCTTTGTAACGGTCTGTCTCATGGATATTCAATTAAAAAGTTAAAAAAAAAGTAATCTGGAGTTCATGCTCAATTCAATCAGCTTAATCAATGGCTGAATAAATAGCAGTATTCCTACATTAAAACAAACAAACAAACAAACAGATGGGACCGGCAGAGTGAAGACGCTGGGATGGTTGGGACGGGGAGTCTAATGAAAGGAAACTAGTGGTTGAAATTGAAACGTGGGGCCAAAAGCAGAGGCGGGCACTGCAGGTGCGGGGCTGGAAACCCCTTTCGCAGACCTGTGAACCGTGGATTAGAATTCCTCATGTATGGGACCTTGGTCACTTTAGTGGTATAGATGTTAAATACACCTCAAAATCGTAAGTGCCAGCACTACTGTAAATGTGTCCCAAACTATAACCGTTAAATCAAATAAGTGAAGGGGCTGGAGAGATAGTTCAGTGTGTAGGCCACTTGCTTTGTACGTGGCTGAACTGGGTTTGATCCCCAGCATCCCATATGGTCCCCCCAGCACCGTCAGGAGTAATTCCTAAGTGCAGAGCCAGGAGCAACCTGAGTATCACCTGATGTGGTCCCCCAAAAAATCTAAAAATGAAAAATCAAATAAATGAATTTGGAGACCGGAGAGTTAGCACAGGGGGTTAAAGCGCTTGACTTGCTTGTGGCCGACCCTCATTTGGTTGCTGGCACTGCATATGGTCCCTGAAGCACCCTTAGGAGTGACCTCTAAGCACAGGGGTTGTACCCCTTCCAAAAAAAGCTTTCCTTAGATTTTTTTTTCCAATAAAGAGGTAAGCATTTATTTCTTCAGGTTCGAAAGTCTATGTCTTTTACGTTACATAATCCCTCTATAGAATATGGGAGACTTAACTTCTGCCATTGCCAAGCAGAAATTTTCATCATCATTAGTGTCTGCTCACCAGTCACGTCCTGATAGTCAAGAATGGCAGCATAATTGCATGTCATTTCTATCAGAACCTAAGACTAACATGCAGGTATATCGATCTCACGTGCCAATGATTCCAAGATTTTATTGCCCGTCACAAAGCATACTTGTGCAGTGCCCCAAGAGTCTCTCAGAAGGCGCTGATGTGTGAGGTCTTGGGCATTTCTGGCCGTTTGTAGATTTGTTCCTTCTGACACTAGCTTCAGCCAGGTGGGGACGCTGTGGTGACAGGACATGGTCACTGGGACCAGCCCATCCCAGGAGCATGTGGCAACCCATGGTTGTGGCGGGCAACTGTTTTCGCACCTTCTACTTGTGTCAACCTGTTATGTCTACCCACTACACAGGACCCTCATCTCCCTCAGCTGCCCACTTCTTATGCTTGGAGTCCAGAGTTCTCCCTGGAAGCAATTCTCTTGCAAATTTCCCCATTCCCCTACTCTTCAGGGCTGCTCTCACTACTGTAATGCAGGGGCAGAGAGGAACAATCCTGAGTTTCTACTCTTCTGGACAAAGTGAATGCTGCAGGCAGGATAATGTTTATTTTTATTTAGTTTGGTTTTAGGGCTTTACTTGGCAGTGCTCGGGGATTACTGCCAGGTGTGGCCCCCAACCCAAAACCTAAAACTCTACCTAAATAGCAGCCAACTTCATTGCCTTCACTTTTTTTTGCTTTTTGGGTCACACCCAGGGATGCACAGGGGTTACTTTTGGCTTTGCATTCAGGAATTACTCTTGGCGGTGCTCGGGGTACCATATGGGATGCTGGGAATCGAACCCAGGTTGTCCATGTGCAAGGCAAATGCCCTATCCGCGGTACTATCACTCCAGCCCCTTGTCTTTAGTCTTAATATCAACTGTGGTTGGCCATGTTCGAGGCAAGTGCCTTAATATCTGTATTATCTCTCTCACCCTAGAATCTTTTAACCACAAGGATCTTTCTATGTTCTTTATCCTGTACTAGAGTTTCTCTGCCTACTGGATTGTCTTTGTTAGTACCTATTCTCTACCATTTGTCATTAAAAAATACAAAATTCTCCTGACTTCATGTACTTTTTGTGCTCTTCATACTAAATTTTCCCAAATGCTTGTTTTCTTCTTCCTATCTTCTGTTTGGCCGTAGCTACTCCCAGCTGTCTCTACTTCTTACCCAAAGAGGCTCCTACAAAGTCAGTCATGATGCCTTAGGTGGGAAACCAACAGCAGCTCTCCATGGCTTATTCTCTTGGTGGTGTTGGAGACAGTGAGTCCATCTGCTTTCCCGAAACACGCCTTTTCTTGCCTTTCATGGCACTACTCTGGGACCTTCTTCCCTTCCTTTGTCTTCCGAGCGGAAGTCTCTAAGGTTAGAAATTACTCAGCGCTCAGAACCGCCCTCTACTTGACCAATTTCACCTGTTTTCTTCCAGCTTTCAACATGAGCTCTGTGGATGACTAAAACCTTTTAAGCCAAAACTCTCTGAATTCTACATGCCTATTGGCTCTCCAGAGGCGGAAAATCTGGACCTCCTGATTCTTCTGATTTTAGATAAAATTTTGCCTCATTGGGGCTGGGGTGATAGCAAACAGGTAGGATGTTTGCCTTGCATGCAGCTGACCCAGTTTCGATCCCCTGCATCCCATATGGTCCCCTGAGCACTGCCAGGAGTGATCCTGAGTGCAGAGCCAGAAGTAACCCCTGAACATTGCCGGGTGTGATCCAGATCACTGAGGAAAGCTTTCTGACTATTCTACAGAAGCTCTTGTCTGCAGCCCCATAACCCTGTTCATTTCTTCTGTAGCATCTATTCTAAACATCTACCCTTTTTATCTACTTAGATTTATCTCTAGTATTAGCTTTCTATGACACTTATTGAATTTTCACTGTTTGCTAAGCACAGCTCTCAACAATTTTTTTTTTTTTTGCTTTTTGGGTCACACCTGGCGATGCACAGGGGTTACTCCTGGCTCTGCACTCAGGAATTATCCCTGGCGGTGCTCAGGGGACCATATGGGATGCTGGGAACTGAACCCGGGTCGGCCACGTGCAAGGCAGACGCCCTGCCCGCCCAGCCCCAACAATTTATGTCTTTTGATCTATTTTTTTCTAATAACAACCTAAGAGCTTTAAAACAAAACAGACAAAAAAAGGGAACCTCAGATTATTTCACTTACATTTTGCTGAAATTTGTAGATGTCCACTTTAGTGAATGACTTTCTATGTTTCATGAGAAATTTCTCCATGGTTTGACCATTAGTCCTAATATTCAAATTTACTTAAATGCACACTCAACACTTATCTTCCTTACTGAGCGAGTTACATCTCAATCCATATGTTTTAGAAGTTATGCCGTGCAAGCAGAGGCAATGGTGTTTGAAGATTTTTTACTGGAGACTTCTCATGAAGGGATAGCGTCTCAGATGCGTTTAAGTTGCACTGTGATCTCTAAAGACAGAGATGAATTTATTCAAGCTCAGCACTCACACACCCGCCGTCTCCCACAAGGCCTGTTTTTCAAGCTCAGGTTGTCCTGCCCTGTAATTGTATTTTTTTTTCCTGTGTGCTTGTTTGCTTCTGCAAAGCAGTATTAGAATAAGGCATACACATACACATTCATACACACACCCTCGAACAACCTCTTGGGACTAAACATAGAGAATGTCCAGTAGGTTTACCACAGGGCCTAGGACATTAGAACAGTTTTTCAACATCTAGGTAAATACCGAACTGTTTGGTATGATGTCGTTTTAAGGAGACAGTGATGTCCGAATTATGTTTGCAAAAACGATAGCACCTTTAGGGAAATGTGTTTCTTCTAGTGAGATTGCAGTGATGTCCCTGCATTAGAGGTCTTTTTTTTTTTTTTTTTTTTTTTTGGTGACTAGCTTGACAGCTTCCTTTGGAAAGAAAAAACATTGGCAGCATCTTCAGTCTGTAAAGGCGCGCATCAAGGCAGTGAGATATAGCGGAAAAAAACTTTGCCTTTGGAGGTTAGACTTGAGTGAAACACTTGGGATTACTAGTTTGGAGTAAACCAGCCCTGTGAGTCAACAGCTATAATTCTTACCTTTGGGGTTACTGAGATCATCCTGGAGGGCAGGGTAGACTGGATTTAGAAGGATGGATCCCCAGCACAGGTTTAAAAAAAAAAAAAACATGGTCAGGAGAGAAAGGAGAGAGGAGGGAGGAGGGGGAGAGTGCCCTAACAGTGGGTGGTTATCGTCAGCACGGACTTTGGGGTCAATTCTCTGAAAATCATTTATCGGTGGGACAGAATGCAGGCACCGTTTGGCAGGAAGAACCTGCGTGCTAATAATATTGAATGTGACGGAAAACAGAGGCAAAAACGGATTCCCAGGGAGCCTCAACCTGCTCCACGGGAATGAGGTTGCACAGAGCAGTTTAGCGCTTGTTCCTTCCAGCTCATCAGCAAAGCTGACCCGCCACCCCAAGTCAGCGAAGTCCCGATGGAAATCGGCGGCCGGACGCACACGTGTCAGCAACTTCCAAGGGAGCGAGTCGGGGAACTTCGTTGATGACCGTTTCTAAAAAGTCGACTTTGGGTTTCTACTTGGGAGAAGCGACAAGCCTAGCCCATGGGCGGGGGCGGAACCCAACAATAGGTGACTTCATTCAGTAACTCAGGGAGATCGTGCCACTGTAATTAAAGAAAAAAAAAAACTTTGCGAAAAGTGGGTGTTTCGTAGGGTTCTTCCGTATGGAAAAGTCTGGATTTTTTTCATCCTAGCCCCGCGGTGTGTTGGCGGCGAACCACTTTCAAACTCAGGGAAATTCCCCCAGAAGCTTTAGTAAGTCTTTCTGGGATGCTAAAATCGAGACCGGTTCCCAGCCTCCTTCCCCCGTCCCTTACCGGCCTTTCCAGCTCCAACTTCCCTAAAACTGCACCCTCCCCTCGAATTAGCCCAATCAAACTTTCCCTTCTCAGCCCTCCGCCTCGCGTTCGCGCCAGGAAACTCCCAGGGCAAGTCACGTGGACACACTTGTCCGCCGCGGCGCTCCGTAGCTCCCCTCCGTCCCTTTCCTCCTGTTAGCTCCGCCCCGCCCCGTCTCGCTCGCCACCCCCCACCCGCACCCCTCCCCCGTGTGCCGGCGCCTGCGCATCTACAATTCAGGCGCTTTCCCTTTCCTGGCGACCAATCCACTTCCTGCCTCCGGCCCTCAGAACCCTCCTCCCCGCGGCCCGGGGGCCTCGACTGGAACTGCTGGGTGGAGGCTGCCCCGCGCAGCGCCTGTCTGAAAACCTCGTACCTGGCCCGCAGCGGGGGCTCGTTCCGACAGAGCCTCAGGCCGGGTCGGCTCTCGGGAGAGTCTTCTCGAGAGGCTCTCCATCCGGGAGCCGTCGGAGGGCGCGGGCGTGCCCGAGGGCGGGCCGGCTGAGGCGCTTTCCGTCCGGCGGCCGCCCGGGCAGCCGCTTCCTCCCGCCCGGCCCCCGCCCCGCCCCCACTCGCAGCCCGGCCGCGCTGGTGAGTGGCGGGCGGGAGGGCCGGCGGGCGGAGGGAGGAGGGGAGCGGAGGGAAGGCGGGCCCTCGGCTGCGAGCGAGCGAGCGGGGGGAGGGGAGGGGAGAGCCCGGGCTGGAGTTGGTGCTGGGAAACCCGGGGCTCATGTTGACAACAGGCTCCAGGTGAGTCCCGGGGCGCCTCCCGCCCTCCCGCCCCGGCGCTCGGGGGGCGGCGGGGCTGGGGGCGCCCCGGCCGGGACTCCCCCTCCCCGGGGGGCGCCCGGGAGGCGAGCCGGCACCCCCGGCGCTCCGGGGGCGGCGCGCAGGGGGCGGACCGCGGGGGTCCGGCGGGCGGCGTCGTCCTCCCCGGACGCGGCTCCCCGGCGACGCGGGCGCCCCCCGGCGCGGCGGGCGCGAGGGGGCCGGGCGGGGGGCAGCTGCCCGCGCTGCCCGCGCCGGGCCCGGGCACCGGGGGCGGGCAGCCCGGGGCGGCGGGGTGGCGGGTGTTTGGGGGCGTGGAGGCGCGCGGGGGGCGCGCGGGCGCCGCGGGCCGGGCCGGGCGGTGCGGTGCGGGGCGGTGCGGGGCTGGAGAAGTTGGGCGCCCGGGGCCGGCCGCGGGAGCCGCGCGCGGGGGGCAGGAACGCGGGACCGGAGCGGGGGTTGGTGGGCGGCGTGCGTCCCGGGGCGGAGCTGGGGGCTTCGGTGGTCCTCGCGTCCCCCGCTCCCCGCTCTCCGTCGCGGCTCCCGCTGCCCGGGGAGCGAGGCAGGCGCCGGTGTCCGGCCGGCAGAGCGCGGGCAGCCCGCGCGGGGGGCTCTCGGCGGAGCGCACCCCGGTGTTGCTGCCCGCGGGGGGCCCGTGCGTGGGGGCGCGGCTGCGCCCTGCCCCGCTCTCGGGCCCCCGCTCGCCCCTCGGAGCCCCTCGGAGCCGCTCGGGGTGGGCGCCGCTGCCGCCCAGCCCCGCCGGGAGCGGGGGCTGCTTCGCCCCGAGCCCGGGAAACTTCGCGCCGGGGCCGTCCGCGCCTCGGGGGCGGCTCCTCGCGACGCCCCGCTGCGGGCCCGCCTCGGGAACACGGCGCGCACCGGCCCGGGAAGGGACCCGGCCCTTCCCTGACAGCCGAGTATTTTCAGAGCTGATTGTGATTTCATCCGTAATCCATATGGTACCCTGCAGAGGGAGAGCTGAAACGGGAAGCACCCCTTCCCACTCAACCCCACTCAACCCCAGTGCGCACCCTTGGGCTCTGAGTTACTCGGAGTTTTTTTTCTTTCTTTCTTTCTTTTGAAAGTTCAGAATATATTTAGATAAACCAAATAAAATATACAACCCCAGTGCCAGGACACTATTTTTGGGAGCTAGGAAGAGTGGCTTTAAAAGCATGGCTTCCTTTTAAGGACTTTCTGAATTTAATTGTAGTCAGTATGATCCTTTGTCAGCGCTCATCACAGGCCATTTAAAAGACCATTCTTTTTTTTTCTTTTTCTTTTTCTTAATCTTCATTTTTAGGTGGAATATTGGAAGTTTTCCGTTTTGCTTGAAAACCTTTTGAACAATATTTGGCCAGTTATTAAAGCTATGGATTTATGAAAAGAGGTAACTTTCATACTTTTAATTTCAACTAAATGTAATTTAGTGCTGATTCTTTAATTGTCCAAATGCATATTGATCTGGATTATGTTTGGTTTATTTGGCGTTTTGAAATCTTAAAGTCAGGGTTGATAGCCGAAACCTGTACTAGAGAGTTAATTTGTCTACTGACCTAGTATAATCTTAGATGGTCAATTTTTCTTCCACCTCAGTGTGAAAGTTGAGACTTGAAGGAGGTAAAAAAACTTGTCCTAACTCTAGTGTATTGTCTTCCAGTAACATTTCAGAGTTGTGTGTTCAAAAGAGCAAACCATTGCTGATGGGCTCTGTGGAGGTGCCAGCGGTCCTGCTGGAAGCTTCAGCATCCGGTTAGGTAGCAGTATCACTGTTCTGCCCATGAACAGACTCAGCGAAGTTGTCTGATCACTGTAGTCAGCTGGTTTTAGAGTTGGGATGCTCTTTTGTCTGATTTCAGAGCACATGCTTTTCACAGGTCACGTTGCTGTCTTTACATGAATCTGTAGATTTTTGTCCTTTTTCTTGTTGTTGGTCACTGAAATTTAGGTTGAAGTAGATCTTTGGATATATATGGCTTCAGTGACCCAAAGAAGCTGCCTTAGCTGAGACTCCAGGACCTTCTTGAGGGTGTGTCTTCTCTTGCTCTAAAGCAGTGGACTTGGGGGTTCAGGGTTGAGAAGCAGTGTTGGACACCAAGGTTATGCCTGGGGGTCCATGGACCTGGAGCAGACACGTGCAGACTGGCTGAGGCATACTCACTCTCCAGAGAAGGGTTGGGCCTGGATGTCTGCTCCAGTGCATTGGATTCAGTGAGGACTTAGACACTGCATGCGCGGGGATGGCAGAAAAGTTTGGGAGGCTTTTTAAAGCTGATGATCTTCTGTGAGTTGGACTGAGTTTATTATTGACTTTTCTTGTTGTTTCAGGGCAGTACCCAGCTATACTCAGGGGGTTACTCCTGGTGATGCTGGGGTAACGGATGGGATGCCAGGGATTAAACCTGGGTCACCTGTGTGCAAGACAAACACCCAACCCACTGTACTAGCCCTCTGCCCCCATGAGTTTATTAATGTTTTCACAACTTAAATGAGATTTAAAAAAAATGCTTATTCATTTATTCTGCGTTTTGGGTCTTACCTAGCAATTCTCAGGGATTCCAATTCTCAGGAATCCCTCCTGGTGGTGCTGGGGGACCTTACGGGATGCCAGGGATCGAACCTTGGTCAGCCATGTGCAGCGCAAATGCCCTCCCTGCTGTCATCTCACTCCGGCCCCTAATTGAGATATTCTTCATAAATTACGGTGTCTTTTTAAGGGATGAGAACTGTGCTTCTTTTTTTTTTTTTTTTTTTTGCTTTTTGGGTCACACCTGGCGATGCACAGGGGTTACTCCTGGCTCTGCACTCAGGAGTTACTCTTGGCGGTGCTTGGGGGACCATATGGGATGCTGGAATCTGGGAATCGAACCCGGATCAGCAGCGTGCAAGGCAAACGCCCTATCCTCTGTGCTCTCTCTCCAGCCCTAGAACTGCACTTCTTTTACTAATGAAAATCACTTGTTTCACATCAGAAAATAGAGATTCTGGGCCTGGAGAGAGGGTACAATGGTATACTTCCCTTGCTTGTGCCCCATTGGTGTTCATTCCCTGGCGCCCCATACAGTTCCCTGAGCTCTGCCAAGAGTGATCCCTGAGCACGGAGCCAGGAATAACACCCAAGCACTGCAGGATGTGGCCTGAAAACCAAAAACAGAAAAGAAGATAGAAATTCTGCAAAACATATACTATGCCTAATGACAAATAGTCCTAAATAAGGCTGTGTTCTTGGGACTAGATTTTTCCCTCCTCTTTTAGCTAGATCTGCCCAAAGTGAAAATGTTCTGTGAAAACTGCCTCGTTGTCATTAGGGGCTCTGTGCCCTGAGGTCCATTGTGCTGTGCTTGGTCAAGTCTTACCAACTGCAGTTGGCACTGGAGGTATTCAGTCACTTTGGTGAGGAGCATGGGTCGGAGGTCAGCTGTCACCAGCCCTACAGATCTTGTTACTAGGTCAGGTCTTCATTGTCTCATTTATCAAATAGGGAAAATAATACCTCCTAAAGATCTTAGCACTGAAGGAGATAATGTTTGTAATGTTTGTAGGGTGCTCTGGTGCCAGGGAGTGGTCTCTGCTACCCTCTGTTGAAAGTTCGCATTTTAAAGGCAGAGTGCATTCACAGTAAGGTGGGTATTTAATTGCAGCTGTGCAAACTGATAACGGCGCTCTGGATAATATTGACCCTGTCTTGCCAGCTCCACAAGTAGCTCTGCTCTTTTTATTTGAATGCTTCACAGCTTATTTTGTCTTGAGTCCTACGATTGGGTTAACTTAGGTCTTTGGGCGTCAATGTGAAAAGAAATGCACCGGGACATGCAGGACAGTAAGGAAAAGGAAGGAGAGTAAAGGAGAAAAGGGGGACTGGAGAGGCACTGAGACAAAGTACAGAGTCTGTGTAGCCAAAAATTAATTATAATGTGTCCTCTGATCTAGATTATCTTTCAATGATAGCATTTTATTAGCGCTGAAGTAATGCTTTTCTATGCTTATAAGTTACTGCGAAATTATTTTGCTGACATCTTTATTGATGTAATTTAAAACCTATGTTTGAAAGTACCATTCTCAAAATACTAATATTTAATATTTTTAACTCAATATTAATATTAGAAAATACTAACATTTAAGAAAACTATATATGTTACTTTTCAGCTAAAAAAAAAAAGACCCTAAACTCAGGAAATTTAAATAACCCTATACTTTCCCAATTTTTCTGGTACATGACTGTTATGTGATTTAGGAGTTAAAACATGACGCTGTGTGGATGAGAGGTTGCAGCACTAGTTTTAAGTAGAGAGCTATATTTTTAGAAAGCCAAAATCTTGACTTATTTGGTTCCTGAGTTTATTTCCAGTTGACTATACAGAACCTATGCCAAAGACCAGTGTTGTCCGATCAAGCTTTTTGTTGTGATAAAATGTCTGTATCTATACTGTCCGTTGAGGTCGCTTCTAGCCAGCCATATGTGAAATCGAGCATCTAAACTAAAAAAGTGCCCAGGGGACAGCGATTCCATTTTTACTTAATTTTAATTAATTATAAGTAGCTATGCGTGACTGATGCTGGTGATGATTTTGTGCCCGGAGGACACTGGCCCTGTCTAGAGGAGCAGTGCTCTTAAACTTGGTTCAGTGCCCAGGGTTGCTGGGTCCCTCCCCCAGCCCTCCAGAAAACACTAAAGAACATACCTGGGCTGTGGCCACTTAATTAGCATGTATGCAATGAAGTACAGTTTTGTAATTATGATTTTGTTTATAAATTCATTTTGACTAATAACAGTGAGAGTTCGGGGCTTGAGCGATAGTCCAGGGTAGGTTGCTTGCCTTGCACCTGGGTTCGACTGTTGGTTCCCGTATGGTCCCCCCAGCACTGCCTGGAGACCATGTGTGGCCCCAAAACCAAACAATCTAAACAAAACAGAGTTCAAATCCAATTAGAGTTGGTTACCAGTTTTTGTACTTGAAAGGTCAGTGAGGTTATATATAGCCTTGCAGTGAAATATGTATCTTTCATTGTCTATTTGGTTGATTTATAGTAGGTGAGAGCTTAGTGATTCAACTTAAATTCTGTTGGCTATTGACTGAAGTAGTGTCACTCCCTAATGACTTGGCAGTGTTGGGTTAAAATGGATCTAAGGACTGGGGAGAGGATTCCTCTGGAGGACACACCTAACGTATGGCTGTCCCGTTGGGTCCTTGGAACTCCACAGACACCCCAGCTCTGCATGGTGTGGCCTCTAGTTTAGAAAAATGGACTCGATCTGGGAGATAGCACATGGGTAGGGCCCTTGCCATGCATGAGCCATACCTGTGTTTGATCACAGCATCCCATATGATCCCCTAAGGCCCGCCTTGGGAGATCCCTTAGCGGAGTAAACCCTGAGCACCCCTGGCTGTAACCCCCCAAAGAAAAACAAAAAGGAATTCAGAAAATTCTTGGAAACATACTGAGGTTTTCTGATTAAATACGTTATTTTGGAGTTGATGGTAGTGGGATCTGGGTAATGTGAGTATGGATGTTTTTCATACTGGGTTCTTTTGTGTTAAAAAGAAATAAAAATAAAATAAAATTAAAAAAAAAAGGCATAACCAAAAGTGACCTAATGCATAACGTGCTCCACAGCATGTTTTTATTACAGAATGAGTATTCATTTTGCATTTATTTAATCTCTTAATATAGTAAAGTCCCCTTTATTATGTCCTGCTTAAAAAAAAAGTCACTGCATTTACTAAATGAACATTCTTGCACTCTTTCAGATTGTCCTGGGTCACATAATGCCAGCTGAGCGTAAAAAGTCAGCAAGTATGGAAGAAAAAGATTCTTTACTAAACAACAAGGAAAAAGACTGCGGTGAAAGGCGACCAGTAAGCAGTAGGGAGAAACCAAAAGACGAGATCAAGCTCACTGCCAAGAAGGAGGTTATTAAGGTCCCTGAAGAGAAAAAGAAGAAACTGGAAGAAGATAAGCGAAAAAAAGAAGACAAGGAACGCAAGAGAAAAGAAGAAGAAAAGGTGAAGGTAGAAGAGGAGTTAAAGAAAAAAGAGGAAGAAGAAAAAAAGAAACATGAAGAGGAAGAGAGAAAACAGCAAGAAGACGAGGCAAAACGACAGCAAGAGGAAGCAGCGGCCCAGATGAAGTAAGAACATATGTCCTGGTTTTCGAGGGAAAGGGGTGGGAGGGGGAAACCGGGGGAAGCAGTGCTATTTGCAAGGGGCTCAGTTCAGCCTTGAAATGCTTGCCTTGCCAAGTGTGAGGTGCTGGGTTAAGTCCTGGCACTGTGAACAAACAAACGAACAAACCAAAAAACACTTTTTGGAGTTCAGCCTCCTGAGAACGGGGAGCATCCTTCTTTATTTAAAAAAATTTTTTTTTGGAACCACAGCCCTGGTGCTGTTTACTCCAGGCTGGGTGCTTGGAGATTTATCCCCACAGTGCTCAAGGGGGCCATGCAGTCCCTGCATCAGGCCCGGAGCGCCCGCCCTCCAAGCTGTCTCCTGGCCTGGGAATTGACAGTATCTCAGCCAGCCTATTTGTTTCACTCAGGCCCGAGGCGTGCTCCTGGTGCCTCATGCTAACAAAGCTTTGATTCTTGAAATAATAGTAACAGTTTTTAATATTTTGAAGTATAGAGTAATGTTTTTGTTTGGAAGTCTGCCCCCCGCTCCCAGGTACAGTCCTAATAAAGACTGAGTTATGCATGGAAAAATAGTTTTATGACTGTATCTGTATATATGGTTTTATGAATAGGTCAGTGTCTGTGAGTATATACATATATATATATGTCAGTGCACACACACACACACAGAGTTTTTATTCCCCAGCCTCCCATATTTTAGTTCTCCTTCTGGCCAAGTGTGCAGGTTACTCCTGGTTGTACTTGGAGTGCCTTCTGCATGGAGAACCTGTGGTCCAGTCCCTTGAAGTCCTTTATTAAAGGACCTTTTTTGGGTGTCGGGTTTGTCTTGGGCCACACCCAGCTGTGTTCAAAGCTCACTCCAGGCTCTGCTCAGGGCTCACTCCAACATTACTGGCCCCTATGAAACAACGGGTTTTTTTTTTTGGCTTTTTGGGTCACATCTGGCAGTGCACAGGGGCGTTACTCCTGGCTTTGCACTCAGGAGTTAATCCTGGTGGTGCTCAGGGAACCATATCGGATGCTGGGAATCGAACCCGGGTCGGCCACATGCAAGGCAAACGCCCTACCTGCTGTGCTATCTCTCCAGCCCCTGAAAGAACTTTTAATGGATGTCTTAGTTCTGAGTTTCTAAGGTTTTAACATCACATTTAAGTGTTAGGACTTAAACCGAAACAGGTGTCTTGTTACAGGTTTGGATAATATTGAAGTGTGGGAAAATGGTACTTAAACATCTCAAAACAAACCTGGTTTGTGTCTTCTTCTGTTGCTGTTGGGACCACATCAAGGGTGCCCAGTGACTCCTGGTGGTGCGCAGGGACCCTGCAGTGCTGTAGATCAAACCCCGCGTACATGGCATTGGCTCCAGCCGTCTCGAGTGCATGTGTAGTACTCTTTTTGAGGAGTCGGGATTAGCTCAATGGGCCCTGGCTGGGCCCTGGAGGTTGGGAGGGAGTGACTGGGTCAGGGTCTGATGCTGGCCTGCTGCGTGCAGCGCATGGGCGCTGACTCTCTGGCTTCCTGTCCACAGATCCGTAGAGTGTACTTCACAGGTGATGTTTCCAATTTTGTTTTCCTCTTGTGCTTTTATTTTATTTTATTTATTTTTTTTATTTGCTTTTTGGGTCATACCTGGCATTACTCTTGGCGGTGCTCAGGGGACCATATGGGATGCTGGGAATCGAACCTGGGTTGGCCGTGTGCAAGGCAAATGCCCTACCTGCTGTGCTATCTCTCCAGCCCCATGTACTTTTATTGTTTTAGGATTTCTAGCATGTATCATCCACTTATTTTTTTCAACTTTATTGTAGGTATAATCGACAAGTCTCTTTCATCCACTTTGTCAGTTGGCAGAATCATTTTCATTCTAGTTATTCATAATCTTATACCAGATTTGGCAATATTAATATTTTGGGTTTTCTCTATCTGAAGCCATAATAAGGGTTTTGAAAAGTAGTAATGAGCTGTTTTCATCTTTTGTTCTTGAATGTTCTCTTAAGGGATGAGATATATCAGTGTATTAACTTTTTTTTATTTTTGTGTAGAGAGAAAGAAGAATCCCTTCAGCTTCATCAGGAAGCTTGGGAACGACATCAGCTAAGGAAGGAACTTCGTAGCAAAAACCAAAATGCTCCAGATAACCGACCGGAGGAAAACTTCTTTAGCCGGCTGGACTCGAGCTTGAAGAAAAATACTGCTTTTGTGAAGAAACTAAAAACTATTACGGAACAGCAGAGAGACTCCTTGTCTCATGACTTCAGTGGCCTGAATCTGAGCAAGTACATTGCCGAGGCCGTGGCGTCCATCGTGGAGGCCAAGCTGAAGATCTCCGACGTGAACTGTGCCGTGCACCTGTGCTCTCTCTTCCACCAGCGCTACGCCGACTTTGCCCCATCCCTCCTGCAGGTCTGGAAGAAGCATTTTGAAGCAAGGAAAGAGGAGAAAACCCCGAATATCACCAAGTTAAGAACCGATCTGCGTTTTATTGCAGAATTGACAATAGTTGGGATTTTCACTGATAAGGAAGGGCTTTCCTTAATCTATGAACAGCTAAAAAATATTATTAATGCTGATCGAGAATCCCATACTCACGTGTCTGTGGTTATCAGCTTTTGTCGACATTGTGGCGATGACATTGCTGGGCTTGTACCAAGGAGAGTGAAGAGCGCTGCAGAGAAGTTTAATTTGAATTTTCCTCCTGGTGAGATAATCAGTCCAGAGAAACAGCAGCCTTTCCAGAACCTTTTAAAAGAATACTTTACGTCTTTGACCAAACACCTGAAAAGGGACCACAGGGAGCTACAGAATACTGAGAGACAAAACAGGTGATTTTCAAATGTTTCTCAGAATTGAGAATTTATTTTGGAGCTCATGCTTAGAATTTTTAAAGTCTTCATGCCACTGAAAGAACTTATGGAAAAGGGCTCATTGCAGGTGATTTCTTAACATTCCAGGAACATTTCAAAGTGTAGTAGTCTTAAGTATTTATGTTTGAGTGTGAGTCTCTGGTAGGTTGTTTCAGACTTTAAAAGAAAGCTGGCAAATCTGTGATGACTTTTACTTTGCAGATGGGTTTTCGGTGATTTTAAAAGCCCCTAAACATGAGGGATAAATTTCTTTTTTTTTTCCCCTTTTTCTTTCATTTGAACTTAACCTTTCTCTTCTCTGTAACAGGTTTGCCTTCACAGTTTCCGTGTATGTATGTCACTCTTGATACTCGTTCTTTTTAAGAAACTCACTCATCCTCCAGTGTTATAGATCAGGAAGTCGGGAAACAGGGAACAAGATGAGCGGTGAGAAACATCCAGTGCACTGACAGAGGTGGGCCTCCAGGGGCCATCCGCTCTCAAACCCTAAAGGATTCCTGCCTGTGCCTGTGGGGGGAGGAAGGAGGCCTGTCTAGGGGCCACTGTTGACTGTTGCGTATGAGCAGAGATTGCCCAGTGTCATCTGTACCTTGGAGGGAACAAGCTAGAAGTTGGTGTAGATCGTGGACATTAGTTTTATGGAGGCTGGTTTTTTTGTTTTGGGGCCACACCTGGCAGTGCTCAGGACTGACTTATGACTGCACTCAGGAATCACTCGGTGCTCAGGGACCGAATGGGATGTTGAGGATTGAACCTGGTTAGTCGCCTGCCATGCAGGTACCCTCCCGCTGTCCTCTCTCTCTGGCCCATGGAGGGTGGTTTTTAGAGGAGGACCGAAGGCGTCCGTTTGGTGATAATTTGCTCAGCGTGAATAATTTCAGTGACCCGGTTGAGAGTCTGAAGTCTGTGTAGATAGGGGATTAGACTCAATCAGAGGAAAGAGAGCAGGAGTGTATGTCAGCATACACTGTAAGGCTGGGGCCAGCTTTGGTGCAGTGCTGACCAGGTATGTCACTCAGCGAGCACTTACGATGGCAGCGATGTTTCTCAGTGGCCCTTCAAGAAGGGGAAAAAGGACGGTCATCCTTGTGCTTTTGAAGAGCAAGGGCAGTCTTAAACTTTGAAGACACAGCTTCAGAATGTATTCTGTAACTGGGGGGATGAAAAGGGAAACGTTGGCCCTTTTTATATTATGACCTGTCCTTTTCATTCTCCCTTACGTTCTGCCCATTAACACCACAGCTCATTTCTGCAATAGGCTTTGATTATTTCCTTAATGGCTACTTAAAAGGATGGTGTGTGTGCTTTTTTGTTTTCTTTCAGGAGTGGAGGGTTTGGCCTTCATCTCTTAGAAGATAAGAGATAATTCTGCAGGAATTTTTGTTTCCCCCTTTTGATTTGGTGCTGGGGGCCTCACATTTGCAAGACATGTACTTGTTACTGAGCTGTGTCCCCACTCAGTCGGAGACAATGGGAGACAATGGCCCCCCCGAGTACCTCATGAGCCCGTGGTGAGCCATTCTGGCTGCGGATGCGCCTGTTTGCTAGGAATGCAGGTTGAGACGTAACTCATCTCTGTTCACAACAAATTAAGTGTAGAAAAGAATACTTCATACATACGTGCTCACGCCCACGGTTGGACTATACCAGTATGTGGGGGGGGGTGCTGTCTGAGGGGGCACCAGGTGGTTTCAGGGACCTAACTGGGACCAGCTTCTTGCAAAAAAAAAATCTTACCTATACTGTCTCTCTGGCTCTCATCAATGGGGGTTGGGGGTTGGGAACACAATACCTGGTGTTGCTCAGGTTTTACTCCTGGCTCTTGGCCCAGCGATCACTCTGGGCTGTACTTGGTACTCAGGGGGCCATATGGGATTCTGGGGATTGAACCCGGATTCGCCATGTGCAAGAAAAGCCCCCTACCGTTTGTATCATTGCTCCGGCCCCATCATCTATGTATTTTTACAGCATTTTTCTTTTGGTATAATATTGTTGCCACACTTTATGAAAGTGTTGGCAATGATTGGTGAAAAAAATTATTCCATTACCACATAGAGTTGAAGTACTGCTTAAGGAAAACATGTCTATAAATGCTTAGGATCCCATCTCAAATATTTGCAGGCTGCCAGGGTGCTACCCTTTTTAAAAAATTTTTTTTTATTGAACATCCTGAGATAGACCATTACAAAGCTGTTCATGATTGGGTTTCCGTCATACAATGATCCAACACTCATCCCTCCACCAGTATGTATTTCCCACCACAGTGTCCCGTTTCCCTCCCTCCACACTTTTCTTCTTTCTTCTTTTGTTCTTAGGGTTTGCAATACAGGTACTAAGAGATCGTCGTGTTTGCTCAGAGCGTTCAGTATTTTTATCAGGAAGGTACAGCTGGGGTAGCTTTTTAACCGGGTGGCAGCTTGGGGGTGTGGACATGATTGCCCGGGCTTCTGGAAGCGCAGGGAGGTGAGGGGAGGTAGCCCATCCCGAGAGAAAGCTGGAGATTTAAGTCACAAAACCCATAGACCTGAATTTTCAGCAGATTATATCTCAGTGAGGTCTGTCCCGAGACAGTGGATGGAGTCTGGCCTGGGGTCACGGCGATTTTTGTATTGTTGAGTTGAGTCCAGCAGCTGCCAGGTCTGCGCTTCTGCCGGCAGCAGGCAGATGGACCCTTGCCCCCAGTCCAGTTTACCCCAGTCTCTTCAGCCTTGCGTGGGGCAGAGATTAACTGCAGCCTTTTGATCTCTTTGGAGATTTATTTATGAGTCTCTGAAGCAAGGCCGATAAATGAACTTGTGTAGCTGAGCCGGAGGTGATTTATGGGCGTGATTCCCACCTACCTAACTTCTGGGCTTTTACTTTCTCGGGAAACTTGGTCCCGAGTTGTTCGGGTCCATCCAGAAGCACAGCGGCAGTTGTGGGGTACCAGAAGCCTGAAGGCACCATCAGGCTGCTGATGCACTCGCCCTGCCCCGCACATATAGGTTGACCTGCTGGCGGCACTTCACCACAGGATGTTACCCTTTCATCTCTGCAGCCTAAATACCTTTAGTTCTTTGAGTTTGCTCTCATTTCCAGACAGTTCACTGTCCTTCCTCCATTTTTTTTGGTTACAGTTTTTTTCTGTCTGTGACCTAAAATGTTAGTTTTTCTCTCCCTTGTCATTTTTTTTTGGACTTTTTTTTTATTAGCCCTCAAGCCTAATTTCTCTAGCGAACTGGAGATGTTAATTTTTGTAGCAGGAGAGTGTTAAGAGCTTTGTGGCTTTTCCCTAGAAGCGTTGATTTCGATACAGAACTGTCTGCCGTCATCAGCGGTGTTTGCCCAGTGGAAACTTAACGTGACATTCTCACGGTTGGTTTTTCATGGGAGACTTTGTCCACACACATGTAATATTAGGAAGATGTGAAGATGTTTATCTTAAAAGTAATTGGTATATGGTTTAATGCATTGCTCATTTTAAAAGATAGCTTTGATCTGAGCTGCTTTTATATTGAGTACTTCATGGAGCAAAGAAGAGAGGAATAGTGAAAAATTCCTACTTCTTGGCTAATGTTAGTTTGCTTACTTCCAAGAGGATATGTTATAGAGTTAAACTGGTCTGTTAAAATGACCAGTTTCTGACAGTGTTTCCTTTTCAGTTAGTATCTAGTAGGTATCTTCAGAGGTTTTTTTTTTTTTTAATTCATAAGAAATAAATTACAGGCATAGTTTTTCCTGGCAAGATTTCGCTTAGGCATCATAACTTCTTGAGATTCCTTTTTTTTTTTTTTTTGAGATTCAGAAATTTTATTGTTTTTTTTTTTTTATAATTTATTTATTTATTGAATCACTGTGGAAAAAGTTACAGAGCTTTCGGGTGTAGGTCTCAGTCATGTAGATACCAAACACATTTCCCTTTACCAATACTCATTTTTAACCCCGAACCCCAATAGACCCCCACCTCCCACCCCTCCCAATTCTTGTGAGGCAGATGAGTTCTAGTTAATACTCTATCTACTTTGACTAGATAGATTATTTCGATAGAAGATGCACAATTATTGTTTAGAGTTTACGACCCACCCCCCACAATCAGACATGCTGAAACAGCGTTGTGAAATGATTTGCTTTCTACAACTTGGTTTAAGAATAGAATGATGTCGCGCGGCCGCAATAGCGGCCGGGCGGTTTTGAATTTCTGCTATTTTACTTATTGGCCCTGGAAGAATTTCTATTAAAAGTTAGCTAGTTAAGAGATTGGTTTCTGTGCCCTGGAGTCGTGGCCGTGCCGGAGAGCCGCTCGTGGGGGGCAGCTGGCGACCTCGGTGGGGCGTGGGGGACGGCCCACAAAGCCCCCCTTCCCATGAGGTCCCCGCCGCTCCCCCGAGCCCGGCTCAAACCTGCTTTCCACAAGGCTCCCGTGCGGCCGCCATCTTTCGAGATTCCTTTTTAAGGTTGTTATTATTATTATTGTTTTTGGGCCACACCTGGCAGTATTCAGGAGTGCACTCAGGAGTCACTCCTGGCAGTGCGCAGGGGACCATATGGGATGCCCGGGATTGAACCCAAGTTGGCCACGTGCAGAGCAAATGCCTTATCCACTGCTTGAAATCTTAAGTGCCAAGCTTAGTGGATAAATTGCACATGTAGTTAAATCAGTTTTAGCCTTCACTAATACCTGGATGCTTTTTAAAAAGCTCAAGTACCAAAATATTTTTAGCTCATAAATTTCTAAATGCTTTTGGTCACCTTAATTAACTTGGAAGCTTTCACTGTTGTGACTACTCACTGTAGTCTTCTCCAAAATGAATCCAGCCAATTTTTTAAAAAGTTTTATTTTATTTTTGAGTCACACCTGGCGATGCACACGGGTTACTCCTGGTTCATGCACTCAGGAATTATTTCTGGCGGTGCTCAGGGGACCATATGGGATGCTGAGAAACGAACCCAGGTCGTCTGCATGCAAGGCAAACGCCCTACCCGCTGTGCTATCCGCTCAAGCCCTCAACCAATTTTTTAAACTAAGTAATAGTGTCACTAGTCAGTCATATTTTATTTTGTTTTTACTTTTTTGTTTGCTTCTGGAGCACACCTGGTTGTGCTCAGAATTTACTCCCGGCTCTGTGCTCAGGGATCACTTCTGGTGGGCTCATATTTGATGAGATGGGATGCCTGGAAATTGAACCCCAGCAGCTGCAAATGCCCTCCCAGCTGTACTGTCTCTATGGCTCTCTGCTGTTCTTTCTCATCATTTGGGCCCATATAGGTTTTAGATGGTTGTTTTCTGAGTCTCTGAGTCCCTTTATGGCTGGCAGCAGCAATTCTGACCTGAGGGTTGGGCTGATTCTAGGAATTTGAATTTTATAACATTTTGTATTGGATCCAGAATGATAGTAAAGCAGGTAGAGCACTTGCCTTGCATTCAGCTGAACTGGGACTGATCCCCAGCATTTCATACGGTCCAGTGAGCACTGCCATGAGTGAATCTTATCATAATCTCTTGAGTATTGCCATGCATGGCTCAAAAAACAACAGTAAAAGAGTGCGCTTCAACCATTTTGTATTTAAAAGTATGCTATTTTAAACCTTTCACTTTCTAGCCCCGCTAACTTTTACCTTGCTATTACTGGTAGGTTGTTTGACAAATTGCATTATTAAGATATTCTATTGCTGCGCATATGCTGCCCGAGCCCATGTGCTGCTTGTGCCCACGCGGCCTAGCACATGTGGCGGCTGAGCACATGTGTCACCCGCATCTCCCCTCTTGAGATGTGTACTTTCATGTTTTTGCGTCTAATGCTGGTATGTGTGTAGAGGCTCTCTCCGCTCTTGGAGAAGCCCGTGTTCTCTCTTGAGTACGTTGCTCTCTCTCTCTCTCTCCTCTCCTCCTCCATACCTTAAAAATCCTCCAAATGAAATCTGTTTATTTCAAAAAAAAAGATACCACATATATGTACATAAACATACTGTTAGAATAAAGGCAGTAGAAAGGCCAAAAAAAAAAAAAGATATTCTGGATATTCTGTTGCTGTAGTTGAGATGTAAAAGACTCTTAATATTCTAAGTGCTCTGAAATTGTCCTCTCCTTTAAGATTTTCTCCAGTTTATGTTTCAATGGCATTGATGTACTTCTTTAATTGGTACTTTGCCAAGTAGTTGTGCTTTATAGTAGTGTCTATAACACATCCATAGCAAAATCAGAGAGAGAAAACTGTTTTTGGTTTTGGGATCGTACCCAGAAGTGCTCAGGGTTTGCTCCTGGCTCTACACTCAGAAATTTCTCCTGGTGGGACGCTACGGGTCACATGGGATGCCAGGGATTGAACCAGGGTAGGCTGCATATAAGGCAAGTGCCCTACTTGCTGTACTTGTTGCTCTGGCCCCTCAAGTGGGAAACCTGAAAGGAAACTTGATGCTCATGAAAATTTGACAGGTTCCTGGAAGGAGATGAAAAATAAAACCCAGTGGTGTGTCATGGATATGCTTTGATTATTTTGTTCTGTGTTATTTTGCATGATTACATTAGGGCAAAGCTGAAGTCAGTTTTCTGTGTTCATGCCAGGGTATTCTGTTTTAATTTGACTATTGGAAGATCAAAATGATACTTGCTGTTTAAGCTCTTGCCTTTTGTACAGTGGACTCTGTCACTCACTGTCACTGTCCTCCCGTTGTTCATCGATTTTATCGAGTGGGCCCAGTAACGTCTCCATCATGAGACTTTGTTGTTACTGTGTTTGGCATATCGAATATGTCACAGTGGACTCTAGCATTTTTTGTGGTTTTTTTTGCCCTTGTAAAAACATTTTTACATTGAGAAACTGCAGTGTGGACAAGATTGTCGTGGTTCCTCACTATACCCCTGAAAAATAACGTGTATTTATTTATTTATGTGTATTTTTTTAACATGGAATGTATTTTTGATTTTTTTTTAACGTGTATTTTAAAGGCAGTAGATCATATTCAGGAATTAAAGAACTTGCCCGAGGAACCAGGACTCCAGGTGACAGAACCCAGATTCATCTTCACACATTAACCCCTAGGCACTTGCCGATTGAATCCAAACTAGAGGCCCCAAAAAGAATTTTCACCAGGCACCTTAGTGTGGATGGATTCTGAGTTCTGTGAGAAATACGTAGTGGCTAAATTTCCTTGAATTAGTGAGGCAGTATTTCCTCATAGTGAACTTTGAGCTGCACTTGGTTTCGGGTTTGTAGATGTGTCAGTTTGCTCATTAGGTTCCCTTTGGGCAAGTCACCTAACATCTCTGTGCCAGGATTTTCTCATCTGCAAAAGGAAGTAACTACTTCCGAGGTTAGGAATGGTGCAGTGAATTCATATGTGCAAAAGCACTTCTGAAACACATGCGGCACCTTGTAAGTATTCAGTAATGTCAGTTCACTCTTAATAACAGCACCTACTTAATCCTTCAGAAGTCTTTTGAATGAGAATTTCTCTTTGTGCTCTTTTATGATTTTGAAAATCTGGATGTTGAACTTACATAGATTATTTTAAAATTCAGTACAAAATAAAAGTAAACAATGTGCAGGAAATCAAGTAATGGTTAACAAAAAATGAGAAAATATCCTGATACTCAATGCTTTGACTTGTTCATGAAATTTTTTCATTTAGGAACTATGCTTGATTCAAGACTGGACTATTACCTGGCTTGGAGAATGTCCCTAGCCGTGCTCAGGGTTACTCTTGGCCCAGTGCTCAGGGGTTGTTCTTGGTGGTGCTGGGGATCTAACCTTTGTCTCCGGCCCACTGAGCTGTCAATCCTGCTCAGTAATAGACTGTTAAGTCCCTCTTCTGGTTTTAAATTAGTGATAATAAAAAATACAAGGATCTGATGTACCTTAGGGGTGCTTTAGGCAGTGATGTTTCATGTATTGGGTGAAAGAGGTTTCAAAACTTTCTTGTATTTGTTACTATCGTGAATGAGCCTTGGAATTAACGTTGTTTTTATAGTTGGCTTTTTGGGCTGGAGCGATAGCACAGCGGGTAGGGCTTCTGCCTTGCACGCAGCCAACATGGTCGACCAGAGTTCGATTCCTCCGCCCCTCTCGGAGAGCCCGGCAAGCTACCGAGAGTATTCGATATGCCAGACACAGTAACAACAAAGTCTCCAATGGAGATGTTACTGGGCCCGCTCAAGCAAATCGATGATCAACGGGAGGGCCTTTGTATTTCAAATGGTGCCAGTACCCTTGTCTGTTGATGGTGATATCATGGGAAGGAAAGAACTTATTTATCATACATTATGATATGATACTGATTCGGATAAGGGTGGTTAGCTGTGACCCCACACTAGATGTTACCCACCAGTACTTTGAGCTTGGGCTTTGAGAGAAGAATGGTCTTAACTATTTTACCTGATCTAAAACAATCAAAAGAATAGTATTCTGTGAAATACTAAAAATATATGAGGTTCAAATTTGAATGTCCACCAGTTTTTTGGAACATAGTCTCACCCATTTCTTTATATAATCTCGGCTTTTCCTTTTCTGCATCAGCAGTGTTGAGTTGCAATAAAGACCGCCTGGTCTGCAGAGCCCACAATATTTATTATCTGACCCTTTGCAGAAAGTTTGCTGAGCTCTGATTTATGATATTCTCAAAAGAATGGCTTCAATTCAGCCTTCTATAATAGATTTGCGTCTGAACAGATTGTAACTGAAATAGTTGATGAATCATTTCTTCAGCTTGATTTTGCTTAATAGCATATTCTCATGAAAAAGTTTTGGTGAATTACTGTGCTGTCTGGAAGCGACACGAGTCAAGGGGTCAGAGCGATAGGACAGCAGGGAGCGCATTTGCCTTGCACACAGCATACCCAGGTTCGTTCCCCTGCAGTTCCGATAGTCTCCTTGAGACCCACCAGGAGTAATTCTGTGTGCATAGCCAGGAGAACTGAGCATTGCTGTGTGTGACCCCAAAACAGAACAGAAGAAGGGACACCCAGTAAAGTGTGTTGTATTGTGCTTAGTTCCATCACTCAGGTCTAGAAATTTAATCCGATGGAGAATACTTCTTACGAGCTTTGTAAATGAAAAACAAACCCATCACAATGATATAGTATATTCATAAGAACTCTCAGATAGCAAAGAATGAAAATACTTTTAAATAATGCTTCTGAAAATAATATAATTTGCAGCCAGGGCTATAGCTGAGTGGTCGACCCCATGCTTTGCATGTGTGCATATCTTGCTTAACTAAAAGAAAGGGATAAATTTATTAAAAATGTATAATTTACTTTTTGGAGTCTATATTTGCATTACTGTTTGGAATTTACATCTAGATTTTATACTACTACAGAAACATTTGCCTCTCCAGAACAACCCCGTCAGCCATTGGGTCATGGCCATCAGTGCTCAGCCTTTCACCCGGCTCTGTACTCAGGGATCATCCTTCACTCCCGGCAGGTTGTGGGGGCTCCACGTGGGGTCCCAGGGGTCTAGCCCAGTGTGCAGGGCCAAGACCCTTACCTGCCGTACTGTCACTCAGTCCGGGAAGAGTTTTTTACTTGAATTTATACATTTTGGAATTGTTCAGTAGCTTTCCATTCCTAATTATGGGGTTGTAAGTGCTATTTTCAATGGAGTAGAAGTTGTGTCCTGGGCTTGAGTGATAGCACAGTGGGTAGTGTCTTTGCCTTGCATCTGGCTGACCCAGGTTCGATTCC
Organism: Sorex fumeus; assembly: GCF_029834395.1. Taxonomy (NCBI): domain Eukaryota; kingdom Metazoa; phylum Chordata; class Mammalia; order Eulipotyphla; family Soricidae; genus Sorex; species Sorex fumeus. The sequence goes on along the minus strand of NW_026606083.1, from coordinate 11,110,082 downwards.
TAGCATCCCATATGGTCCCCCGGGCACCACCAGGAGTAATTCCTGAGTGCAGAGCCAGGAGTAACCCCTGTGCATCGCTGGCTGTGACCCAAAAAGCAAAAAAATGTCTGTTCTTTGTGCCTTGGGATGGCTTGGCCTTTATTAAGTCCGTTGTTTGTCCAGGGAGTATTTGTGAAATGGGTAAATCACTAGTGCTGGCCCAGTAAATTGATAGTGGGCAGTCCAACAGGCATGAGGATTTTCAAAAGGTACACTTTTTCAAATCATTGTCAAAGTTAAAGGATAACTTTCTTATGGTCTCTGTAGCATGTTGTTCTTGAAAACTTGTTTAGTTGTGTTAAATATTTTTGGTTACTGGATGTGTGAGGGGAATATTATTACAACAAAATACTTAAGTTTTCATTCTTGGGTGGTACTAAATTGCGCAGGCATAATCGTTGAGTGTACCTCAAACTAGGAAGAACCAATGTTAAGTGCTTAGGTGGATTTTATTTTAATTTTCAGATAAAAATTATTTTCATTTTCAGATAAATTTGAAAAATTTTTAGTGTTAAAGATTGTGCAATGAAATAAATTTTTATGAAGCATTCCACTATAATGAGAAATGATTATTACTTTGGAAAAAATTATAATGCATTTCTTTTTGACAAAATTATCAGCTTATTCATTTGTTTTCAGGCGTATTCTGCATTCTAAAGGGGAGCTAAGTGAAGACAGACACAAACAGTATGAAGAATTTGCCATGTCTTACCAGAAGCTGCTTGCAAACTCTCAGTCCTTAGCAGATCTCTTGGATGAAAATATGCCAGATTTGCCTCAAGACAAGCCAACACCGGAGGGTAAGATGATAGCCCTAAAAACAAATACTGTAGGTTTTTTCAATAAAGTTAGCTTTGCCAGTTGTATATTACTAAAACATCTTCTATTAAGATCAGTTATTAGAAATGCATCTCTCAATGCAGAATGCTTTGATCTTACCTGATGAATTCATATGCTATTGCATTTAGTTTCATGAGGGTGATGCAAGTAGCAATAGTATTCTTGGATCGTATTCTTCAGGGGCTTATTTTATTTTATTTTTTTTTTTGCTTTTTGGGTCACACCTGGCGATGCACGGGGGTTACTCCTGGCTCTGCACTCAGGAGTTACTCCTAGCGGTGCTCAGGGGACCATATGGGATGCTGGGAATCGAACCCGGGTTGGCTGTGTGCAAGGCAAACATCCTACCCGCTGTGCTATCTCTCCAGCCCTGCAGGGGCTTATTTTAACTGTCCTTAGGGTTATGGAAAGATTCTTTTTTTTTTTTCCCAGATAGGTAAGATTGAGGAGAATTAAACCTTTAGCATTCTAATGCTTCTTCTGTATATATCCTACTTTTTAATTCATTGGTTTGAATGCTAGAGTATCTAAGTTACTATTTAGAATTAGAGTTTCCCTTGCAGTTTTGCGAGGTAGTTGCTTTGTGAGAAGAGCAGTTTTCCATGTTACTCACTGGTGTTTGGATTTGATCAGCCTTCAGTTGCTAGGGCTCCTGGTATTTCTCTAACCATCTTGTCAACTGCTCAGCAGTGATTTCATTAGGAGGGTAAAGACAGCATTACCTTGGAAACCTACCTGTCAGTCCTAGTTATTTCTTTTGCTTTGTTTTTGGATCACACCCAGCGTTGCTCAGGGCTTACTCCTGACTCTGCACTCAGGAGTCACTCCTGGTGGTGCTCGGGGGACTATATGAAATGCTGGGGATCGAACCTGGGTTGGCCGCATGTCTCTCTGGCTTAGTCCTTCTCGTTTAAAAATCTCGTTGGCTAGAATGATGGCTTAAAGAACGAGCACGTGTTCAGCATGGGGGAGGTGTGAGATAGGGTCAAAATCCCTGGGTACGTCCCAGGCAGTGTCTGCCACCCCTGATGTGTCCCAGGGCCACTTCCCCTCAGCGATGTGGTGTTTCAGCCCAGCAGTGCCGGGGCCTTGCAGTGACTGAGCGTCCTTATCAAGGTCGATTCTATTCCCTGTGGCATGCAGGCTTGAATCTTTTACCTTTTTCTTTGATAAATAAAATCAACTATTTACCCTTTATTGAATTGTAAAAGCTTTTTGCAAATTAAGATTATTCCTTGTCATTTGAATTATAAATATTTCCCCCAGTTTTTCATTACTTTTAGACCCTGCAACAGATTTTTACCTCTCAGAAGTTGGTATTCTTTTTATAACTTATAATCATTATGTAAATACATTATTTTTAAGATACATAAGGTATTCAGGTATACAGAAAAATGGAAAATGAAAGTCTCTTGGGGTCAGAGTGAAAGTACAGCAGGTAGGGTGCTAGCTTGCATGTGGCTGACCTAGGTTTAGTCCTCGGCACCCCATATGATCCCCCAAGCCCTCCAGGAGTGCAGAGCCAGGAGTCAGCCCTGAACACTGCTGGGTGTGACCCCAAAACAAAACAAGGTCTCCTGTCATTCATTTATTAAGCCAATGAATTATTTTATTAATAATGCATTGTTAATAACTCATTAATAAAAACAATCATTAGTATGAAGATGATTGTGGTATAAGTGATACAGAGTGCTGAGACAGTTGGGAGTGCCTAGAAATAGTGCATTATGGGAAAAGTGAAACTTTGAGCTATGCGTTTTAGAATTGACCAGTTTTATATATTTCTTCTTTTGGTTTTTCATGAAGTAAACCTGATAAAGCACACTAAAATATTTAATAAGAGAGGGGCCAGAGAGATAGTACAGCGGGTAAGACCCTTGCCTTACATGGCCAAGCCAAGTGTGATCCCGGGCATCTCATCTGGTTCTTCGAGCAGCACCAGGAGTGATTCCTGAGAGAAGAGTCAGGAGTAATTCGTGATCAATGCCCAGTGTGACCCCAAAACCAAAAAGAAAAGTTTTAGAAGGAAGGCATCTGCAATGATATTCTCTAGTTTATTAGGGCTTTTCTTAAAACTCAACTTGTGACTTGAGGGTCTGAAATGATAAGACAGTGGTAGTGTGTTTTCCTTGCATGTGACCAACCCTGGGTTTGATCCCCAGAATTACATATGTCCCCCAAGTACTATAAGGAGTAATTCCTGAGTGCAGAGCCAGAGCATCGTTGGGAGTGACCCAAAAAGCCAAAAACAGCAACAACAACAAAAAAAACCCCTGTGATTTGATGTTAAAACATACAATTAAATGAACGATTTAGAGTAGCTGTTGAAGTTTCATGTTTGTCATGCTAAGGCTGAAATGGTTTAATCTTTTGCGTTTTATTTTTCTGTAGAGCATGGACCTGGAATTGATATATTTACTCCGGGGAAACCCGGAGAATATGACTTGGAAGGTGGGATATGGGAAGATGAAGACGCTCGGAACTTTTACGAAAACCTTATTGATCTGAAGGCTTTTGTTCCTGCCATCTTGTTTAAAGATAATGAAAAAAGTTGTCAGAGTAAAGAGTCGAACAAAGATGATTCTAAAGGTAAATTCTGAAGGCAGACCGTTTACATTAAGTGTTATAAAAGTTGGTTTCGAAGTGATAGTGAAGTTTTTTCTGCGGGGGAGCTGGAGACTTAGCTGGGGTTGAGCTGCTTGCCATGCATGTGACTCACCCAGGTCTGAAGGCTGGTACCATGTGGCCTTTCCTCCCCTTCAGCCTACACTGAGCACTGCCAGGGTGTCTCGGGGTCCCTGGCACTGCGGGGGCCCAGCAGCACTGCCTCAGCAGGCCCTCACGTGAACTGCTGACCTCACGGGCCACATGTGCAAGGAGAGGCTCTGGTCTACTGGGCTCTGCGGGGAGGGGTTCCCTCAGAGACACCTCGTGTGGCTAGTGGCTTTGTAATACGAACATTTAGTGATTAAATCAAACATACAGAATTTCCAGGACACTGTGTTCGTGTGAGATGTTGGTCAAATCAGACTTCCCCCTCGATAGATTGTTAGGGAAAGTATTAGTATGTAACAACCTTCACTTAATGTGCTCTTTGCAGACTGGACATCTCTGACTCTGTGTGACAGTGTGTTACTTTAGGAAGCTTTAGGACTATTGTGTGTGAAGAAGTCCTAATGACCAGTTACAGGATTGTGTGTGTGTAATTTATATATATATTATATATATGTTGGGGCAGAGGTTAGGTGGTACTGATTGGGATACCAGTTAGAATTATAAACCAATTTATTTTTCTTAAAATGTGCTTCTTCAGAATTAAAATTGAGGGCCTGAGTGATTGCACAGTGGGAAGGGCATTTACCTTGCATGCAACCAACCTGGGTTTGATCTCTGGCACCCTGTAAGATCTCCCAAGCCTTGCCAGGAGTGATCTCTGAGCACAGAGCTAGGAGTCAGCCCTGAGCACAGCTGGGTGTGGCCCAACTCCCCCCACCAGCCCCTGCCCCCCATAAAAACAGTTGATATTTTTGTCATCAACTATGGTTACCTCGTGGGAGAGCACTGTTAAGGACGAATAATCCTTTGAAATTATTAAAATCTCGGGACCTGTGCCATAGTACCATTGGTAGGGTTCTTGCCTTGCACATGGCAGGCCTGAGTTCAATCCCTGACACTCTCTGAGCCCCACCTGGAGCAATCCCTGAGCACAGGATAAAAAAAAATACACACTTTCCTTAAGATAAATTTTACTTTATATTTTATAAAGAGGTGATTGAAATATTTCATGGATTTCAAACAGTATAGGAAATAATATTCATAAAAATAATTTTACATATGCACTTCCCTGTTTTGGTAGTTAAAATTCTAAAAACTTTCTCATCGATAGCTAATTGTCTTTGGCTTTTGGTTTTGGGAGTCACACCCAGTGGTACCAAGTCCAGGCCTCACACTCAGGCTTTTGCGCTCTGCTCCTACCCTCATAGGTGCGTTGGAAGTCTTGTTGAGGACCAGCTTGTTTTGTTTCTTTTGTGCTCACACCGCCAGTTCTCGGGGCTAACTCCTGTCTCTGCTCAGGAGTCAGTCTTTATTATTTTGTTTTTGTTTATTTTTCTCTTACCTGGTGGTGGTGCTCAGGACTTACTCTGGGCTCTCTGTGCTCAAGGATCACTTGGCTCGGGGGACCATGTGGGGTGCCAGGAATGGACCCTGGTAATTGAAACGCTTGCAGGCAAGTACTTTACTCCCTGTTCTGTGTCTTGGCTGTGGGAGAATCACTATTGTTAATGCTCTGGGGACCTTATGTGATCCTGGGCTTGGCTCAGCTACGCAAAGGCAAGTACCTTCACCCCTGTACTAGCTCTCTGACCTCCAGGACTAAGTTTCAAACATTGCCCTGTTTCAAAGCTGGAGCAGTAGTACGGCGGGGAGGGCGTTTGCCTTGCACGCAACCAACCTGGGTTCGGTCCCTGGCATCCCAGAGAATACTGCCAGAGTATTGCCAGCTATGACCCAAAAAGCCCCTCTCTTCCCCCAAAACAAACATTACTGTGTTTCAGTTAGTTTTAGGGATGGGAGAGAACTGTGATCCCTGCCTGGTCTGCCTTTTCATACTGATACAGTTCCATATAGTCATAAACCACAGATCCTGATGGTTTGCTTTGTTTTTAAGGAGAGGTGAAAGAATCTAAGGATAATAAGGAGGTTACAAATCCTGATGATTTGGAACTTGAATTGGAGAACCTTGAAATTAATGACGACACTTTGGAGTTAGAGGGTGGAGATGAAGCCGAAGATCTCACAAAGAAGCTTCTTGATGAGCAAGGTAAAGCGCAGTTTTGCCAAAAAAAATTTTCTGTTCTTTTTGGGCCACACCTAATGATGCTCAGAGGGTGTCTACATTCTACATCCAGGGATCACTCCTGGCAGTGCTCAGGGGACCAGATGGGGTGCTGGGGATCAAATCCAGATTGGCCACTTGCAAAGCAAGCACCCTCCCCACTGTACTGTTGTTCTGGCTTGCTTGCCAAAACCGTTGTCATTTGCGGAGAGTGAGATGGGAACTAAAGCTTAGAGTTGTGAAGCATATGCCCTACCACTAAACTGAGCCCCGAGTCCCAAGATTTTGTAAGAGTTTGATTAATTGATCATTGGTTTGTATTACCAGACCCTTTCACTTCTCTGTTGAAGTGTGTTAGACTCCTCACCCGCCAGAACCGACTGTCATCTCGCCATCAGAATGACCCCGCTGCTTTTCCTTTTTTCTCTAACATGACCACCTTGGTTTTATTAAGTCTGCCTTAAGAATTAGAGGAGGGGGCAGGGGTTGGGCTGTTTATTTGCTTTAGTTAATTCTGATTCATAGGAACGAACCCATCCGAGAGTCTTTATCAATAACTTGAGGGGTGGGTGCACATGCCATGATGGAGACTGGGTAAACCCGGGGCGTGCGCTCTACATTGGCACCCCGTCCCGACACTTCTGAGGCTTCCTCTTGGCTCTCTACGCTGGAACTCTGTGTGCACGGCAGGCACCCTTCCCCGCTAGACTGCCACTGCAGCCCTCTGGCTGTCACCTTCTTTTCGATCAGGCAAGTCCCACAGTCAGTGTTGCTCAGGGCCATGTGGGCCTGGGTGCTGGCGGGCCCCACAGACAGTGCTCAGGGCCTCTGTGCTCACGGGCCTCCTGCATGTGAAGTGCGAGCTTCAGAGTGTTCGCTGGCTCCACAACCCATCACTTTTTTAAATTTGATTTAGACATTACCGATATTAAAGGACTAAGAGTTTTAGTGATCCTGTAAGTGCTAAATATCTTAATAGATAATTCTGTACTTACACTACGACTTGTTATAATTGTCCTGAGTTTATTTGAATGCTATGACATAATCTGTGCAGTTTTTTAATTTGGTGTTTGGCCAAACACCTGGCAATGCTAAGGGTTTTCTCCAGACTCTGAGCACTCTGCGATTACTTCTGGCGGTGTTTGGGGACCATATAGGGTGCCAGGGGTCAAACCCATGTCAGCTGTGTACAGGGCAAGCACCTTAATCTGTCAGCTCTTGTCATCCAAGGAGGAGGCAGATTCTTTCCCACTGTGTATGTATGAGTTGCCTGAATGGTGGTGCCAGGCTTGGCAGTGCGCTCCCCTCGCAGCATCCCATGAAACAGGGAAGCGTGTTCTGCTTTGCCCAGCAATGGAAGGGCCATTAGTCAGGCACGGAGGCCAGGACTGTGCTCAGCTGTCGAGCACTTGCCTTATATGCATGAGGCCATGGGCTCAAGCCCTGGCACCACCAGAGTCATTTAAAAATAGAAAATTGATACAAAACATGCCTTCAGTTGTGATAAAGATTTTGTGTTTAATGTGGAAGCTTGCCTTTTATAGTTGGCATCTGAAAGGTGGAGTCGATTCAACAAATGCTCTACTTTGAGATGGAGCTGTTCCGAATCCTTGTTTGACCTGACCCATCTCTTCACGTAGGGCCCACAGTTGCAGAGTACTATTTTCAACCAGAGGTGTGGACACGATTTTAGAGATGCCCAAACATCTCAAAAGATACTTTCTATTTTCATAAGTAAAAACAGAGCCCTAGACTGTTCTCTGGGCAATTGATGATGGGGTGTTTTCATTCTCTGTCTCTCTGTGTGGTTTTAATCCATTTAAATACTGTATCAGAACAAGAGGATGAAGAAGCCAGCACTGGATCTCATCTCAAGCTCATAGTAGATGCTTTTCTCCAGCAGTTGCCCAACTGTGTCAACCGAGATCTGATCGACAAGGTACGAGCTTCTCTCTGCAGGACACATGTGGCACACAAGTGGGAGAGGCATGCTTTCCTGTGGAAGGAAGGGCCTGCGCTGTTTCAGCCAGTCCAGAGTGAATAGTAAAACGGGAGCCAACTGGTTAGCGTCTGCTCTGGTTCAGAGGTGGGACTCTCCAGGTTCTGGTTGGCTCCATTGACCCTTCTGCACGTGGAGGCCCTGTGATTTGGAGAGTACTGTTTGAAAATGAAGGTTTCTTTTTGTGTGTGTGTTTTCTGGTTGCACCCAGCAGTGCTCAGGGCTGACCCCTGGCTCTGCTCAAGCATCACTCAGGGCTCTGGGCTCAGGACATCACACTGGGGTTCTGGGGATCACACCCGTGCTGGCCACATGTACGAAAGCACCTCACCCACTGTTGCTCAGTCCCTAGTACCCGTCCTTTCAATCAGGTGAAATGGGAAGGACATGTAAGTGCTTCTGCTGTCTCAAGAGAAGCCTCTCGTGTGGTGAGTCACAAGCCACACTGGTTGCTTTCCTCACAGCCCCTTTTATGTGGAAGGAAATGATGGGCGAACTGGTTGTGGAAACTCAGGGATTCATGAGGCATTTTTCTGACATGAACAGTGTAAGCCTGTCACCGAAGGGAAACAACCAAGAGTCACCAAATTTAAGTTTCCAACGAAAGCGAGCATTTCGGTAACTTAACGTTTACTCACACATTAACTCAGTAGCTTCCTAATGCTTTTCTGAGGAGACTTTCTTGATGAGACTTTCCTGTTAATACTGATGGCCATATTCAGTAGTGTTTTGGGGGGGTTGGGGGTAGGGGGCCATACCCAATGGTGATCGGGGTCACTTCTGGTGGTGCTTGGGAGATGAGGCTGAGTTGGGGAGTTGGCAACCAAGTGGTGGGACTGGGACCACGGGACCCAGATCTCCTGTGTATATGACATGCACTCCGCCCATTGAGCTCCTCTCTCCAGCCCGAAACAGGATTTTTTCAGTTTTTGGTTTCTCCTAGTAGTACTCAGGGGTTACTCCTGGCTCTGCACTAAGGGATCACTCCTGGCGGTGCTCAGGGGACTGGCTATATGGGATGCTGGGGAAGGGCATCTGGGTTAGCCCCATGCAAGGCAAGTGCCTTACCCGCTATATTACCACTCTTGCTCCCCTAAACAGTTTTTTAAATAGATCTGATTTTGGAAGATTTGTGAAACTCAGAAAATAGCTGTTTGCAGTGACTGGTGCAGTATTAACAAAATCTTGACTGAATTTTATTTAATTTGTTTGGTTTTTTTGGGTCATACCTGGCAGTGCTCAGGGGTTACTCCTGGCTCTGCACTCAGGAATTACTCCGATGGTGCTGGGGAACCATATGGGATGCCAGGGATCGAACCCGGGTTGGCCGCGTGCAAGGCAAACGCCCTCCCCGCTGTACTATCGCTCCAGCCCCATTGACTGAATTTTAAAGGATTCCAAGTGCAAGGTAGACCAATATGCTGTAACTGGCATGAAGTTTACTGATAAGTTTGATATTCCAAGTTGCAACTAACCTTTAAGAAACTTTGTCAATTGTTGCAAGAGTAGCAGAATTATGGCAATTATTGGGAAGTATATGAAACTCTGCCTCCCTTTCTAACAGCTGCATAAGTGTATGAAGTGATATTTTCTCCATATCTTCATCCACACCATATCACTACAGATTAAAAGTGTAAATTGATTGGAAAATCTAGCCACTGTTAAGGAATGACGGTCTTCTCTCACTGAATGTGTTTTCATTTTGATGAAGGAACTCTATTTCCAAAATATGTTTGCAATTAATAGGATTATTTGTATTATGAATGAATCTGTCTATCTAGTTTTGGTAGATCTGCTGATACTCGGGCACTGTACATGGCTCTGTTCTTGGGGACTGCCCCTAGTGCTATCGGGGGACCATGTGGTTAAGGGGATCGTACCTAGGCCTCCCATATGAAAAATGTGTGCTCCAATCCATGTGCTTTCTGGCCCTGAATTAGTACAATTTCTTTCTTTTGTGGTTTTGGGGCACATCCTGCAGTGCTCAGGGATAAAAAGAAATAGAAAGAAGGGCCAGAGAGGTAGTACAGAGGTAGTACAAGGCAAGTGAGTTACTTGCCTTGCAAGCAGACAGCCTGGGTTTGATCCCTGGCATCCCATATGGTCCCCTGAGCCCTCCAAGAGTGATTCCTGAGTGCAGAGCCAGGAGTAACCCTGAGCACTGAGTATATTCACACCACCCCCTTCCCCAAAAAAAAGAAAGAAAAAGAAAAGAGATTTAGTAGTAATTTTATGGTTCCTGGTAAGTATTCCTAAAATTTTCTAGTTAGAAAACATTCCTGATATTACTGTTCATTTTCTCGGCCTTAATGAGGTCAGAGACATTAACTGTTCTTTCCATATAATACTTGCAGTTATATCATAATAACTCTCCAGACTTCCCACTTGAAGATCTGGTAACAACACTAGGTTGCCCGTAGGATAATAAGAAACAGGATGAGCTAGGTGCGTAGGTTGCTGTTTCAAAGCTTAGGGAACATTATTTTGAGATTATTAAGGAAAGAAGATTTTAGTGATTATTTAATTTGGAAAATGCCTAAAATAAGGGTGTCTTAAATCTGTTTCAACTTGTTTATGAAGAAGTAGAAATGCATTGTAGCATGCAAGTTTTCTACCTTTCAATAACTAAATTGAGAGGCTGTTTCTTTTTTTTTGTTGTTTAAGAAAAATGTTTGCTTTTTTTCCTACTGCAGGCAGCAATGGACTTTTGCATGAACATGAACACAAAAGCAAATAGAAAGAAGTTGGTACGGGCACTCTTTATAGTTCCCAGACAAAGGTAAGTATTAAAAAAATTGTTAGTGTTCTTATAGTGATGATTTTAAGGTCAAAATTCTCATTTATTTTCTTTTGGAAATGTCTGTTAATGTCGTCATATTAGCATATTTCCTAGAACTTGTTTCTCATTAAAGTATATTCTTTATTAGCTCTAGTGAAATTCTTTAACACTGATGTTAATTCTAAGAGAAAATATTTTAGGAATAATAGGCAACTTAAGTATAGCAATAGCCTAATCTAATAGCTAGAAATAATTTTGCCTTGAGAAGAAAGAAATTTCTAAGTTTTGGAGAGTGTTTTAATTTTGTGTAAAGACTATACCAAGTATGTCTAATTCTCAGTGGTGTTTAAATGAAAATTCTCAAATTCTTTTTTGTACTTATGAAAGTTTAGAAATTAAAGTTTTATATATAGATACGTATATATATTTTTTGCTGGCAATTCAGAATCTGGTAACGGAATCTGGTATTCAGCTGTATTGTGCTTTTGTCAATTCAGATGCTTGAGGTTACACCAAATTAATTTACCTGCATATTTCAGAATCAGGCATACGCTATTAATCTTAGGAACTTAGGAGATCCACTTCTGTTTATTTAACTTTGAATTAGAAAAGAATTTCATTAGCTACTATTTCACTAGCTATTATGGTGCCCGTGTACAACAGAAAGAGGATCGATACTCAATGAGAATTCTGAAGGGTATCAACTGACGGGTTTCTTAAGCAAAACTTTAACTTGGTCCATTCATTGTTGTAGGTTCCCTGGTCTCTTAATAATAGTCAGATTTTTCCCATGAGAGCTCACTGCTTCCTTTCTTCTGGGAGACTGGGCTCCGGCAGAGCTGGTGGTGCTCCGGCTATCTTCTGCTTATGCGGTTGGAGCCGAGTGATGCTGGATTGAAATCAAGTGGCCCGCAGCAGCGCATGTGCTCAGCTGCTTGCCCATTGCTCTGCTTGCTTTCCTGAGTGCTGAGGGATCGGGCGGGCGGACGGGCCTCTCGAAGGCAGGCAGAGCTTCCCACTGAGCCCCAGGCCCAGCCTTTTTCTTGTCTCTTGATTTCTGGCTCATGGCAGTTACACTAAAATGAGAATTTGCTTCTTCATTTTAGCAAGACACGGAAGATCAAGCATGCTGGTACATATTGTAGAAAATGAAGAATTGTCTAGTTGAGGGGCCGGAGTGATAGTACAGTGGGAAGGGCTCTGGCCCTGCACGCAGCTGACCCGGGTTCCATCCCCGGTGCCCCGTATGGTCCCCTGAGCACTGCCAGGAGTGATTCCCGAGTGCAGAGCCAGGAGGAACCCCTGAGCATCACCGGGTATGGTCCAAATCCCCCAAAAAGATTTATCTAATTGAAAACTCCTATAGATCAGTGTTCTTTTTTTTTTTCAATTATTTATTGAATCACTGTGGGAAAAGTTACAAAGCTTTCAGGTTTAGGTCTCAGTCATGCAAATATCAAACACATTTCCCCTTACCAATACTTATTTTTTACCACGAAGAACTCCAATAAAACTCCACCCCCAATCCCCTCCCAATGCCTGTGAGGCAGATGAATTCTAGTTAACACTTTATCTACTTTGACTAGATTCATTGTTTCGATAAAAGATGCACCATTATTATTTAGAGTTTACCTCCCCCCCAAAATCAGACATGCTGAAAAAGCATTGTGAAATGATTTGCTTTCTATAGCTGGGTTCAAGAATTAAATGTTGTTGCGCGGCCGCAATAGCAGCCGTGTGGTTTTGGATTTCTGCTATTTTACTTATTAATCCTGGAAGTAGATCAGTGTTCTTGTTATATAAACTTACCTGCTACATTTTATCAGATCTAGGTGCCATTACTCAGGAACAGGTTGACCTGTTTTCTGTATACAACTGGAAAGAAAAACTCAGCAGTTACTTCTAGTATTTTAATTTGGAGACACCTTTTAATAAATTAATAAAACCTCAAATGATTTACTTCCTGGATATTCTGGGCTGAATATTTTTCAGATGATCCTTTTCTCTAATTTACACAATTAAATGTAAATTTTTCATATTTTTCTTTCCATCTCTTTGAAGAAACATAGTTAAAACTTTTGTGCTTATAGTTTGTTTGGGGGGGCGGAGGGTTGGGCCACACCTGGCGATGCTCAGGGTATTTCTTGCTCTGGACTCAGGAATCACTCCTGACAGTGTTTGGGGGACCAGATGGGATGTCTGGGATTGAACCCTGCTTGGCTACATGCAAAGCAAGCATCCCTGCTGCTGCACTACCTCTCTGGCCCTGTACTTAGAATATTTATAACTTATTATTGACTGAACTGAACTTCCCAGAGACAGAAAGCTTAGATAGAAGTCTTGCAGTAATGGTTTGGATGTTTACTTGTAAAATGACATCTTGCTTAATTGGCTTACCAGTCCATCCATCTCTCCCTTTACTCTTCAGAGTCCTCAGAAACTCCCTATTATTTGATCTTTAGCCAGTCCATACCCTTAACAACAGTCTCTCTGCTTAGATGAGTTGACAGCTGCAAATTAACATAGACTTGAAAGTAGTAGAAAGTGACAATTTGTGGTCTTGGTTCTTTGTTTGGTTTGGTATGTCTGGGTCACAGCCAGCGATGCACGGCCCTCACCCCAGCTCTGCTCAGGCATCATTCCTATTGGTTCCTGGTGACAGTGTATGGTGTTGGGGTCCAGCCTTGGTCAGTCGCATGCACGGCAAGTACCCCGCCTGCTGTACAGTCTCCCCACCGTTGTGAGGAGAGAAAACATAAGGAAAAATACAAGCTCTTAAAATACATAGCAGTATATGGACCATGTATAATCTTAACAGACTTGAAGTGTATGAATAGAATAATTTAGGATTCTTAATCAGCTTGGGTGCTCAGAAGACTCTGTTATGTTCTGAGTTTATCCAATTGTGAATTCATTAAAGGTGTACTTAAATATGGTGATTAGTGGTGAACAAGGCCTTTGGACTCATATAGCATGCAGTTTGAAGAGGAGCAAAGACAGTTCTAAGTGCAGTTCCTAAGTAGCAGCTCAGCATCTGTGGAAGTATACAGCAAGTGGGACCAGCGGGTTAATCTTGGAATCAGAAGGCTGCCTGGAATAAGGATCATATACTTCATCTAAGCCCGAAAGAAGGAGTTGGCTAGGGTAGGGGTGGACACAGCAAGTGGATTTGGGGGTGAGGGTTGCGGATTCGGGCCATATCTGGCTGTGCTCTGTGCTCGGGGATCGCTCCTGGTGTTGCCTAGGCACTGTGTCTAGTGCTGGGGATTGACTTGGGTCAGGCTCAAGCAAGGCCTGTTGGATCTCCAACCCCAGAGAGGGGTTTTCTGAGAGGCAGCAGTATGTTCAGGGGCCGGAAGCAGGAAAGGCTGTGATGGCAGAAACCTCTCTCTGTTGGTGACCCTGGACGTTGTCCTCCAGACCAGGAAAGGACAGAAGCAGGCCTTGTGTCTTTTCTCATCCCTACCACTTAGCACATGCCTAATATGTAGCAGGAGAGAAGATACCATAACATGACATTTGATGTCCATTGTTAATCTAACCTGCTGTCAGCTTCTTTAGTCGCAATTATATCCATTTTGGCTCTTGCAAAATCCCAACTAGTAATGATTTCATAAATAGTCGTTGTTCTTTCTTTCTGCTTCCAAGTCTCTTGTTCACGACTTTATTTCTTTATTTGAAACCCCCCCCCCCCCCCCCGCCATTCTGTGGGTCCCCGTTTAAGCCTCCGGTTAGTGTCAGTCCATTTTCTCTGAGCAGCCTTCCTTGGTCCCCTGGTGGCTGCTGGTATTCCTTTCCAGCACTTTGAACAAAGTGTCACCACAAGTGGTTAGGCACGTCTGTCCAGGTGGTGGTCTCTCTGTCCCCGGATTCCCCCAAACTAAACTCACACACCAGAGGACTAGGTCTGGCAAAGAGCAGGTGCTTGAAAGTATTTGATGAATTAATGTTGGTCTTATGCAAGTTTAAAGTTTTATTTTAAAACAGTGTGTTCCCGAGCCACAGACTTTCTGCTGTTTAAAGCATGCTGGAAACTTTTCTGTCCCTGTCTTACCCGGTCATGTGCCTCATGTCTCCCTGTAGACAGCCTCTGTCTTACTACTGGGTGCGTGCCCTTCCAGGGTTTCTGTAGAATGAATCAGAAAAGGCAATGATAGAAACTTTCTCTGTTTTTTCCAGTAGGGCAGCATATTATTCTTTACCATTTTTCACTGAATCTGTCTTGTCTTAGAGATCTTTTTATACAAATACGTGGAGATGTCTTCTTTTTTCAGGCTGTATTTCATTTTATGAATGTGTTATATTTATGGGGGGGGGGGGCACTTTTTTTTTCTTTTTAATTTTGGTGCTGGGCTACACTTGGCGCCTCCTGGTGTGCTCAGGGGACTATGTCCCGCCCAAGGTCAGGCCTGGGCCTCTTGTATGCAGAGTATGTGCTCTTGTCCTTCGAGCTATTTCTCTGACACCACCCCCTCCCCCTGCGATCTGTAACAAATCGTGACTTTCCCAAGATAGATATATTTTCTTTCAAAACCATCAGTTCTGCTCCATTCATGAAACTTTTTATTATCAGTTACATTTTTCTGATTGTACTCTTATGCTGCAGCATCATGCAAGGCACTCTACTGCAAACCGGCGCTGGATTTGGGCACCCTCTTGCAAATTCTTGCCTCAGTGTGTCACTGCATTTGCATGGTCTTTTGAGTATAGATTTTGGATGAAGTTAATAGCACTAGTCCGATTTCCTCTGCATGGGTGAATAGGAATGAGATGAGATTCTGGCTGTCCAAGTGTGCACACACTAAAAAAAGACTTCTATAAAGTATTATTATCCATGCATTTTACAATTTATTAAATATCTCCTCTCTGTATAGCACTATTCAAGAAACGAAAGAGAATGCAGCACTGCAGGATTTGCTCTGCCTTTTCTGAGCTGCTGTTGCTCTGGCCCATTTTTTCTGACTCTCAGAAAAAAACATTTTATTTTTATTTTTTAAGGAGTCTTGGGGCTGGAGCGATAGGACAGCGGGTAGGGCGTTTGCCTTGCACGCAGCCAACATGGCCAACCCAGGTTCGATTCCCAGCATCCCATATGGTCCCCCGAGCACCGCCAGGAGCAATTCCTGAGTGCATGAGCCAGGAGTAACCCCAGAGCATCGCTGGGTGTGACCCAAAAAGCAAAAAAAAAAAAAAAGAAAGAAAAAAGAAGTCTTATTGGATCACGTGAGATAGTTAACAAGCTTGCATGATTGAGGTTCAGTCACACAGTGCTCGAGCACCCATCCCTCCACCAGTGCCCATTCTCCACCACCATTGTTGCCAGCGGAACTCCTCCCACCACTCCCTGCCTCTGTGGCAGGTACATTTCCTCTCACGCTCTCTCTAATTTTGGGCATTATGATTTGCAGGTACTGAGAGGCCATCGTCTCACCCTCTTCAGAGACTTGTTTTGTCCTTGTCCTGGCTGTCCCATCAGCCCCTCCGCTGGTGCATTTGCCGCGTGTTCTTTGCTATTTTCTAGGGCTCCTGTTCTTACCACTCACTCTCTGCAGTGTTGTTTTTGTTCCAGCTTCCGCCTCTGCCTCGGCTTTAAGATCTGTTCTTCCTGTAGTATTTTTCCTCCTTTTAAAATCCATACAATACGTCTAAAACCATGGAAAAATGTTTTTAGTTAGAATTTCTGTATCGTTTATAGTAATACTTTTCTGGTGAGTTATAGTGGGTTTTGAGGAACTCCCCCTCCCCCCGTTTTTTTTTCTGCTGTTTGTTTTAGGGTCACACCTGGCAATGCTCAGGGGTTACTCCTGGCTCTGCACTCAGGAATCACTCCTGACGGTCCTCAGGGGACCCCATGAGATGCCAGGGATCGAACCGGGGTTGGAAGTATACAAGGCAAACCCTACCTGCTGTACTATTTCTCCATTCCCATGGTGTTTACTTCTTAATGAAAATTTTTCATGGTTCTTTTTTCCCCTCTTATTTTGTGTTTGTGAGGGGTAGGGGTGGGGTGGGTTTGGGCATACCCATTGGTGCTCAGGGATCACTACTGGTGGTTCTTGGGATCACCCCAGCTCTGAAAAAGCCCTGCCCACGGTACTGTCTCTCCAGCCCACATAGTTCTTTTCTTCTGTTGGTTTGCTGCCTCTCTTTTTTTTATATCTGGTGAGTTGTGTTTTCTATGCTCGTGTTTTGTACAGATTTTTCAAGGGCTTGTTTTTGCCCTTGTTTTTGGTATTTGTTACTTTGGGTCTGTTCTTTATTCTGTTCTTTATTCTAAAGTACAATCTTCATTTATTTCCTAATGTGGTTTTAGGGCAGTCTTTGCCCTGCCTTTCTTTTGTTCCAGTTTTTGATTGTTTGTGAGGGACAGTGGTCACTTTACGAAGCCCAGTGATGTCATTGACCCTGTTTGTCTTTGCTTCCTGCTGACTTTTCACTTGGGGCTTCTGCTGTAATTTACTTTGCCCCAAATCTGGACTGATTTGGCAGCTTCAGTTAATCCTTACATGGCGTTTGAATTTATATCCTCCACGTTCTCTGAAAATAAATTTTACGAGTGCTGAGGCTGAAGACGTAGTACAGAGGGTAAGGCGCTTCCTTGCCTCGCACGCACCCAACCCGGGTTCAATTCCTGAGCCCATATAGTCCCTCAAGCACTGCCAGGAGTAATTACTGAGCGCAGAGCCAAGAGTGACCCCTGAGCATTGCTGAGAGTAACCCACAAACAGTAAATAACCAAGTTTTGCAAGTGTCTTCCCATATTGCTCCTGTAGCTTCTAGGGTTGGCTTGGCTTAGAGTTTAAGCTCAGTGGTTTCAGCCAGGACAAGGAGGACACAAAGAGGACTGCGTCATTTCACTCTCAGCTCACTGGCCAGTGCCCTGGGTTGGCTGCCTGGAAACAGTGACAGAGGTGTTCGTCAGGGTATGGTGTGTCCCAGTCACTCAAGGGTGGCGTTTGGAAGCAGCATGCACAGTTTTCTCTTTCTGTCTTTTATGTGTATTTATATATTATGTGACCTCTCTGTCTTTTATATGTATTTCATTCAATCACTGTAATTATATCAGTCTCTACTTTGTGCAAGTCGGTTGCTAATTTGCATACTTGCCTGGTATTAAAGGTGTTCTCAGGAGTCTTATCTGAAGATTTCCGTGTTTTCGAGAAAACTTGCTTACTCTTTAATGTCCTTGCTGAGTGGATTGGAAAGCCAAGGCCCCGTTTACACATCCATGACGTTTGTATCAGGAAAGTCTTGGCTTGGGCCGATGCTTCCATGGCTGGATGTGTTCTGAACAGAAAAAGATTTGTCCAAAACCTCCAGGCATCTTTCTGTGACCTGGGCCCGGGGTGGGAGGCTGGAGAGGGAAGATAGCAGCTTTGCCTGTGCTCCCCTGCCTTGCTGTCGGCTTCCCTCCCCTCTCTTCCTTGGATAGAGGAGACAGTGCTCACCTCAGCCGGAGGACTGGGCATAGAGTAGCAGCATATGGCCCCTTCTGGGCAGCAGGGCGGAGAGGGGCAGTGGGAAGAGGGAGCTGCTTCCCTCCTCTCTGCTCCTCCCCGTCCAGGGGCCCCTTTTCCCACCTTCCTCCTACATACGGTTCTGTGGTCCTGTGGTCCTGTCTCGTCCCTCCTCTTTCCTGTGGCCAGGATTCCCTGCTTCCTTGCCCCAGGTAGCTTGTTCAGCCCATGTAGACAAAACCAGAGGAATTACTGAATAGTGTTCGAGGTGACTGTTTAGACCAAAGATTTTCCTACAGTCTGTGGTAAGAGAAAAAGTCTGTTGTTCTACCTCATCTGTGTAGTTTGCTTTTGCTTTTTCTGGTTTTTACAGTTCTTTAGGAAAAAAAAAAATAAAAGCCACTGGCTGGGATGTGGCTTCAGTTGTTGAGCACATAGCTCGTGCTTGGTGCCGGCACTGCACGATGGGCCTCGACATCCCCACCAGAGTCCTTGGTGCCCCAGGCACTGCCAGGTACAACTGCTGCAGCAATTAGAACAAAACCACTTTTGCTGAGCTGTAGTTCATGCAACAGACAATACATTCTAAGCGTCCGTAGAGTTTTGTGTTCTAGATGTATGCAGTCACCACAATAAGATTCTCCCTAGTTACCAAGCATCCTAGGTGTGGTACAGGAGGCCCACAGGTGCTGTGGGGGTAGCCACTGTGAGCCCTGAGCAGTAGCACCTCCTTGTGTCCTCGCCCCAGCAGTAACTAACTACCAGGACTGAAGCTCCCCAGGACAATCACATTTCGGAACATTATCTTCACCCTAAAGAAACCTCATATCTGTTAGCAGTTAATTCCAGTTTCTCTCTGGCCACTTCCTATCCACCCCCAGCCTCCTGCTACTTACTAAGAAAATAATTGGATTCCAGATGTTTCAGATATATGAAATCACAGATTACAAGTTTTTTTTGTGTGTTTTTGTTTCATTTCTCTGCCATATATATTCTTTCCCCCCAAGATTCGCCCTGGCAGCATGCTTCAATATTCCATTCCATTTTCTAGCTGGAGAATCCATTGTGTGTCTAGACCTAATCTTACCAGTCATTTAGGTGGTTTCCGCTTTGTAGCCATTATTTTTAATGGCATTTGTGTGCCTTTTGTGTAGACACTGGTCACTTCTCTTGGGTCTGTGCACTAGGAGTGAGATGGTTGTGTCACCCCTTGGTTTGTGTTTACAGTTCAGACTGCTGTGACCTGAATTTAACGTCCACACCAGCAGTGCCCAAATGTTTCCCTGCACCCTTGTCAACCCTTCTGATTGTTCTGTTCTAGAGCTCCTAATGGTTGTGAAGGGGTATCTCAGTGAGTTTCTGATTTATATTTCCTCATATTTAATGTTAATGAACATGCTTTTGTGTGCTGGCCATTTTTTGATTGGCCATTTGTGTATCTTCTTTGGAGAAAGGTCTGATCAGTTCCTTCGCTCCCTCCCTTTTGTGTTGTCCTTCATTTATGCAGTTGTTTATATATGTAGTTTACACCTCATTCCTTATATACGTATGTGTGTATATATATGTATTTTTAAATTTTTTCGTGAATCACCATGAGGTACAATTACAGACTTAGGAACTTTCATGCTTGTGTTTCAGTCATAAAATAATCGAGTACCCATCCCTCCACCATTGCCCATTCTCTACCACCAATGATCCCAGGATCCCTCCCATCACCACCACCAACCTCCCCCCACCACCCCTCCTCTGTGGCGGGGCATTCCCTTTTGTTTTCTCTCTCCTTTTAGGTGTTGTAGTTTGCAATAGAGGTATTGAGTGGCCATCATTTTCGGTCTGTAGTCTACTTTCAACATGCATCTCCCATCCTGAGCGAGTACTCCAAACACCCGTTACTTGGTGGTCCCTTCTCTGTCTGAGCTGCCAACCCCAGCATGTGAGTTGGCTTCCAAGCAAATCTCCTGGTACTTATCTTTACTGTTCTTGGTTTTCAGTCTCCCATTCTGTTACGTTATATTCCACAGATGAGTGCAATCTTTCTATTCCTGTCCCTCTCTTTCTGACTCATTTCACTTAACATGATATTTTCCATGTTGATCCACTTATATGCAAATTTCATGACTTTACCTTTTCTAACAGCGGCATAGTATTCCATTGTGTAGATGTACCAAAGCTTCTTTAACTGGTCATCTCTTTTTGGGCACTAGGGTTTTTTCCACATTTTGGCTATTGTAAACAGTGCAGCAGTGAACATACAAGTGCAGATGTCATTTCTACTATACTTTTTTGCATCTCTGGGATATATTCCAAGAAGGTATTGCTGGGTCAAATGGAAGCTCAGTTTCTAATTATTTGAGAAACGTCCATACTGTTTTCCAAAAGGGCTGAACCAGTCGGCATTCCCACCAGCAGTGAAGAAGAGTCCGTTTCTCCACACATCCATGCCAACACTGATTGCTTTTGTTCTTTTGGATGTGTGCCAGTCTCTGTGATGTGAGGTGATATCTCATGGTTGTTTTGATCTGCATCTCCCTGATGATTAATGATGAATATTTATATACTTTTAACGTATATTTTATTTTTCAGATACATTTCACAAACACTTTCTTCTATTCTTGGAATTTCCTTTTCAACCCATGGTTATCTTTTGCAGTGCAGAGGATCCGAACTTCAAGAATTGAAAACATGAAATTCTAAAACATTTCTTGAAGTTCCGATCCAGTTGGGGTAGTTTTCCCACTTCTGGTTGTGCTCTCCCTTTGTTAAATAAATTGTAGTGGGGCTGGAGTGATAGCACAGTGGGTAAGGCGTTTGCCTTACACGTGGTTGATCCAGGTTCGATTCCAGCATCCCATATGGTCCCCCGAGCACCGCCAGGAGTAAATCCTGAGTGCAGATCCAAGAGTAACCCCTTTGCATCGCCAGGTGTGACCCCAAAAGAAAAATAAATAAAAATAATAAATTTTAGTTAGAAAGTGTAGCTATAAATTGTAGCTATAACTTAAAAGCCTGATACTGTATTGAAATCTATTCATTTAGTGTTCTACAGAAATGAAATTGACTAGAATCCCACAATTTGATATTTAAGTGTCATTTAATAGTTAATTTATACTTTGACATAATTGAAATTTCACAGCAAAACCTTTTATGTGTATATGTATGAATTCACCACCTAGATCAAGATACAGTGCCTACACAGCCCTCAGAAGTCTCCCTCTCCTTGCCAGATTTTGGTGTTATTAGGGAAAGTACCTAAGAATCTTTTAGTTTCTTGTTTAAAGTACAGAATAATAAACCTAGAATTGATTTTAGTGGCCTTAATGCCATATGGATTTAACCTAGTTTTAACAGAGGGCTATCTAGAAGCTCTTTCGATTAATAGAAGAGTCTTCATTATTAAACAGCCTTTCCTGATTCAACTTGTAGGAGAATTGCTGGGATTTTGTGAGGGACTCTTCCTCTGGCTAAATTTGAAACCATGCAAGATGAGGTCTTGGAATCTCTTAGTATGGGACGCCACTTGATGGCAGTGTTGCATTGGGAACATGAGCAATGTTTAGTAAATGTCACCAGGACATTTGATAGGCGATTTCAAATTGACCCCAGTCTTTCTCTTACAAAATTCCATCTTTTTTGGAATCATCTGCTCTAGTGTTTCCTATAAAGTCATTTTTATTCTTTAGTTGAGCAGTTACTTGCTCTTTCACATTCCTCTTTTCCCTAGATGTTTTTGATCACAGAGATAAAATAGCTTTCAACAGTTAAATTCTTTTTTTTTTCTTTTTGGGTCACACTCGGCAGTGCTCTGGGGTCACTCCTGACTCTGCACTCAGGAATCACTCCTGGCAATGCTCGGGGGACCAAATGGGATGCTGGGAATTGAACCCGGGTTGGCTGCGTGCAATGCAAACTCCCTACCTGCTGTATTGTTGCTCCAGCCACATCAACAGTTAAATTCTTTGAGGTTTTGGTTTTGTGGTGGTGGGGGAGGGGGGGTTGGGCCACACCCAGCAATGCCCAGGGCTTACTCCTGCCTCAGTGCTCGGGAATCACTCCTGGTGGGCTTGTGGGACCAAATGGGGCGTCCTACCCTATAATATCTCTCTATCCCTAAATTCTTTAGATTTTATTTTATTTTTTTTTTTATAAATTCTTTAGATTTTAAAGAGAAAAAGAAAGCTTGTTATTTCTTTGAGCCAGATGCTGGGGGTCAAACCACATGTAGGGCTCTCCTGCCTTGGGCCCCTCAACTGGGAATTGAGCAGTTTAAAATACCCATTAAAACTGAAAGCTTCCTTGTGTTGTTGCTTTACCAGAGTCTGATGGTAAACCAACTGGTTTGTTTAAGAATGGATTGCTGTACTCAAAATTTTCAAGGGGAGGAGGAAAAAAGCTTTGGATTAGATTGAGCTAATTAAAAGAAAAATAAACAGAGCGACTTTCCAGGAAGAGAAGAATCATATGCAACATGTTGTAATCTCAGACTTTATTGGCAAATAACAACAAGAGTAAAATTAGTTCTAAAAACTAAAAATTGTGAGCTGCATTCTGAAAGGAATGTAAATATAGCGGAGCATTTAGAAAACATAAAGGACATTTAAAAGTTTAAGGGGCAGGGTTGGAGAGATAGCACAGTGGATAGGGTATATGCCTTGCATGCAGCCCACCTAGGTTTGATCCCCAACACCGTTTGGTCCCTTGAGCCCTCCGTAAGTGATTCATGAGGGTAGAGCTAGAAGTAAGTCCTGAGCACTGCCGGGTGTGGCCTAAAAACCAAACCAAACCAAAAACAGTTTAAGGGGCATTGGAGCTAGAGTCAGTGGGTAGGCGTCTGCCTTACAAGCGGCACACCTGCGTGTCAGTCCCTAGCATGTGATCCGCAGCCCCGCCAGGAGTGAGCCATGAGCATTACTGGAATGGCCGTCCCCTCCCAAACCCTTGAAATCCTAAATGAGACCAAGCAGGAAGTCATTAGCATATCATTACCAAATTATATTTAATGTATACTTAATGTATCAAAAGCAAAAGTCTATCCCTGCACTGCAAACAAGTGAATTGACATAAAAATACCCAGCATTATCAAAGAGAATTGATTTTAGGAATAAGATATTAATTTTTTCCCCCCTGAAATGATGCTTTATGGGGGAGAAAACAATGTGATTATCTCACTAATTGCACTGACTACTGGATAAACTCACCTTTTTTGGTAAAGTACAAAACTCAAGATTTGATATTCTTATGGAACAGGATCCTTCCTTAATATGGTGAGGGGTAGTGTACATGGCAAGCTATCAGTGTCATCGTGCTGGGGGAGTTTTTCCTCTCCCATGCATCTACTGAGGACCTGCTATGGCCTCGGTACTTGTTTTGAGTACTGGCAAACTCTCCCAGGGCACCTAGTCTATTGGGGCACGTGCCAACCTAGTAAACAGTAAACCGAATGAGTGCGCACATGTGTGTTAGGGGAAGGATGAATTCTGTAGTTTTAAACCAGCACGGGGTTTGGGAGCGGTGGCATGTCTGTCGGGGATGGAGGCTGGAGGGGGCTGACTGGTGCCTGAGGCAGTTTCACCCAGGCAGGAAGAATGCCTGTCCTTGGTCACAAGTGTTGAGGTGGTGAAGAGGTAGGTGACGAGGGTGGGTCAGTTGTGAGGTCACAGAAGAGCTCTTCGGGTAGAATGAGAGCCTGGCCTACCACATAGCTCTTTCTTTCTTCCTCTTGGGTCTGAATTTGGTTTGCTGACCTGTAATTGTGGCATTTGGGAGCATAGTACCTGGCCGTGGGTGTAAGGCTCTATGTATCTTATGGTTGATAATGAGCTGGGGGAAAAGTTCTGCAAAATGAATATGAAAATTAAACAGTAACCCTCAGATCTATTAAAATACCCATTAAATATGATTCTAACACTTGGACATTTAAAAAGTTCATTTGATACTGGTATGAATCCAGAGGGTGGACTTGCCCCACCCTTGGACATAGTCTGGTGTGTTCTTGGACACTGGTTTGTACCAGATTTTGGCCATTGTGAAGGCTGCTGCAGTGAAAACAGTAGTGCAGATGGCATGGCTTTGCTTTTATTTATTTATTTATTTATTTATTTATTTATTTTGCCACACCCAGCGATGCTTAGAGGTTACTCCTAGCTGTCCACTCGGGAGTTCCTCCTGGTGGACTGGAGGGGCCATATAGGATGCTGGGGATCAAACCTGGGTCGGTCGCATGCACAACCCATGCTCTGCCCACAGCACTGCTGCTCCAGGCCGCAAATATCTTTTCTGAAGAGTTTTTGGGCCCTGGGGGTAGCTGGCCATAAGTGGAGTTGCTGAGTCATACAAGTCTTGGTTCTTAGGCTCTCTTGAGACATGTCCATATCTTCTAAGAAGGTGGAACCAGTGACATTCCCATCAGCAGTGGGGGAGGGTTTCTTTCCCCATGTTCATGCCAACACTGGTTATCTTCATTCTTTTTGATGAGTACTGGTCTCACAGATGCTGTGACTATTTTACACTATGGCTTTTTTGTTTGTTTTTATCTCCAAACCCCGACTCCATTTTTATTGTTGTTGTTTTTCTGTGAGCCACACGCAGTGGTGCTCAGGATCACTTCTGGTGGTGCTCCGCAGACCACAGAGGGGGCTGGGGATCAAACCTGGGTGGATCGACATCTGCATAAGGCAGGCACCCCGACCTCTCCCTTCTCTCCAGTCCTCCTGTTGTTCTACATTTCCTTGGTGCTCAGAGGTGGCATCTTTCACAGATGCCTGTTAGCCCCTGTCTTTTGTGGGGGACGTTTATCTGATTCCTCCTCCCCACTTCTGATGTGCTTGGTCATTCTTGTTGAGTTTCTGAAGTGCTTTACATATCTTGGATATTAGCCCTTTGTCGGATGAGTGTTGGTGAATATTTTCTCCCAGTCTGCTCCTGACTTCTTTTTCGCTAGGTGATGTTAGGAAACACTCCACATTTATGAGCATGACTTACTGGGGCTTCGTATTAGTGGCACCCTCCAATAGTGGGGCGAGGCCCACCCCCACATTGTAAGAGTGATGGGGGCCTAGCCCTCATCCATAAGCCCTTCTGAAGTATTTGAAGTAAGCCTTTAAAGATTGACTGCTAAATGTCTTGGTTTGGGTCTCTCCATGCAGGATTGCTGTTTCCTTTGTGGGGCGGGGGGGGGGGGGGGGGGCGGGGAGTGGGTGACATGCATCTGTAAATGCCATCGCGCAGCCAGCGGGCTCGTCCCTGCCTCTGTTGCCTTCTCTGAGTGGGCAGCTAGGACAGTGCTGCACAGGGGTGTTAGAGGCACAGCAGCTCACATGGGGTGTCAGATGCCTCAACGGGGCCTGGCATACGAGGGGGCACTGCCGGAACTGCGTCCGAGACCAGGCTCAGGCAGACAGGCACCGAGTGTCAGGCTTGACTGGGGGCACCTGCCCCACCATGGCCGGCCTTTCCAGAGCCCCTCCGCACCCTCTCTTCTTCATTCACTCTGTCCCTTTTCCAGCTCAGATAAAATCTGTCCACTTACAAGTTTCCCAGATCTACTTGGAAGCCTTTCAGGGCTTTTCTCTGATGATCAAACCGTTTCCTGCCTCTTTCTGCAGTGACACGCAGATCGTTAGGACGGGGTCATTGTGCTATAAGGGGCTCCGGGCTGTCGCCGTCTCCTGCTTCCGTGCTTTCTGTCAGCCGCCCTGCCCTGCAGTCTGCATCTGCTCACATGAGCTCTTACCCTGCTTCTTTTTTCTTCTCATTTACTGAATGTGAAGTTGGCAGTGTCAGGTTTTACAAAATAGCATTTATTGCAAGAATGGAAACTAAAATTGAGCTTGTAGGTTGGTTCTGAGTAACAGTGACACCTGGAATGTTGGGTTAAGCCAGGTTTGGGGCCATAGCCCAGCCCAATGGGAAATGCTCCCATGGAGGGGGGTGTCAGGAGGCATCATCACAGATGGGCTGTTTGTTGTCTGAAGCTGAAGGCCCCAGATTTGTCTTAACTGCCCCCTTTTCAGTAGGGAAAAAACTCACCAGGAGCTTCCCTGGAAATCTACCTTTAAGCAAAGTGTTGTCCCCTAAACTCCTCCTAGCCCTGGTGGACACTGCATTCATGGTTCTAGGGCCCAGCTGTCCCACCCATGTGGCCCCATCTTCACAAAGAGTGGGCAGGGGTTTGAGCTCAGGAGTGCCACAGTGAGTTAGAAGCCCAAGGGCACTGTCCTGGAACTCTCACAGAGACCTTTCTGGGTATTGATTTTTACTTTTTTTAGCATATTGAGGTTTCAAAATACCTGCATTGCTAGAAGGAAATGGTTTAAGAGGATCTTCACTTTATGCTGTTACTTTTAGATCAATAAGTGTTCTGTTAGTCAAATGTGAATAGAAAATGCAAGCCATGTTAAAATTCAGTGTTCTTTGGTATTTCTTGTTTTATCAGAATTTCATACTCAGTAAAATTGCAGATGTGCAATATATTCTCAGTGAAAAATACTAGATTATTATTAAGCTTTCACAGGGTGGATTGAATTTTCATATACTTCATTTGATGGCAATAAATAGGCTTGTCTGTATAATTCTTAGTTTTTATAATCATTTAATGTGTGAATATATCTAAGAAAGTTTAAATTTTTAAAATGAATTATTTCTGACATGTCTTTCCGTTTATACATATCACATATAACTTTTGCAGGTTGGACTTGCTACCATTCTATGCAAGATTGGTTGCTACATTGCATCCCTGCATGTCTGATGTAGCAGAGGATCTTTGTTCCATGCTGAGGGGGGATTTCAGATTCCATGTATGTATTTAAGCATTTATTTTGTAATATATATGCTTATAAGTCGAGTAAGGATTCTTTAGTTTAAGAACATGATCATTTTATTGGTAAGCATATTTTTGAAATTTGACAGTGGTGTAATACTTCAGAATGTGTGCAGGCTTGTGAGTCTCTAAGCGTACATTTACTTGCTGGAGTGTGAAATGACACCTGTGATCCAGTCTGAGCTGTCAGTGCTCCCTCGTTCCCCTCTTAGGTGTTCCCAGAAGGACCTAGGTGGGTGATGAGGCGAGGCCAGGGCCTGTTGGGTGTCTGGTAGGGGTCCGGGCAGCACAGACTCCCTGGGTGCTCAGAGCCCACGGATGCTGTCCGCTCCATGCTTGGGTTCTTGCTTTAAGCACATAAGAACTTGTGGGGCGATCTTTAGTGCTCACCCCGTGAGGTGCCTGGCACCTGTCCCAGTGGGGGGAGGTTTACAACCTTATTTTAGGGGCTCTCCAAAACCCACAGATTCTACCCTCTTGGAGAGATAATGAGTTCCTAATTCCGGCCTGCGAGGAGGGAGCTGTGATTGAGACCGAGCACTGGTAGACTGGAGGGACGTGACATTCAGGTGCGTGGGTGGCCAGATGGCACTGACCAAGTACGTGCATGACTAAGTACACGCGTGAGTGCGCTCAGACTGCAGGTGAGCGCCAGCTCTGCCCAGGCACACAGTGGGCAGGATGCCCAAGGAAGGACGGACACAAGCACAGAAGAGCGAAGTAACCGTGTCTACGCTGAGCGTAGTCAGTCTGGAGAGAGATGCTAGGCTTAACTGCCGCGGGAATGGGTCGTGAGCAGGTGCCTTGGGTTCAGAAGGCGGGAAATTGGGGGTTGGGGGCTGTTCTCTGCAGGCTTTTGCAAGGTGTCTGTGAGCATGAGATTTACGGTTGGAGTTTTTCTGGGCCAGCTTTTGCTAAAATGTGTGTTAGATTTTCGTAGCTACTAGTCAAGGATAGCTTTCTGTATTTAAAGTAGTTCGGATATACTGGGCTGAAGAAAGTTAAGTGTGCTTTTTTATTTACTCTGGATCTGTATTCTCTCTTGAACACATAGCTCTCTTTCTCTTCACTCACTTTTTTGTTTAAAGTAAATGTCTTTGAATGAAACTATTGTACTTCAGGGGCTGGAGCAGTAGTACAGCAGGTAAGGCGCATGCCTTGCGTGCAGCCGACCCGAGTTTGGACCCCTGAGCACTGCTGGGTATGACCCAAGAGCAATGCTAAGAAACACACATCTATTTTACTTCAAAGAAAGAGAGCTACGTGATTCTTGTAAGAATCCTCCACGAAGAGGTTGTGAGTAGGGGGAAGTACGTTCTGAGTCTCTCAGGGGCTGAATATGCTGCTGCTCGGAGAACACACCTTGCTCAGGGCTGCTGTCCAGAGCGGATGTGCCCTGTTACTGGTGCCTGCTGCGTTCCCCGAGTCACAGCCCTCAGCCAGCTCCAAAGAGGAAGCACCAGTGACTGTGCCAGCCAGGCAGGATTTGGGTGAAAATTGGTGAAAAAACCTGAAGCAATTTCTGTTTATACATACTTTTCCCACCTTTGAAAGATTGGGGTGGGGGAATTTGGGAAAGTGCATGCTTTTCACCGGCTGCAGCCAGAAGAGCAGAATTCCGGAGTGTGGGAACCGCTCTTGGGCGGGCAGGAGGGGCACCTGGGCTCATGTTCGCTGCCTTCCTCCACAGTCCCATGTTTCCTGGATCCAAAGTCCAGGCTTTTTCCCTCAGCGTTCTCACATCATTAAATGAAAAGAAGATGAAGTATAGCAGCAGCAGCCCCACCCTCAGCTGCTTGTCCCTCCTTCCCCGTTTCATTTTCTCTTTGCGGGTGTGTGCTCAGGGCTTCCTCCCGGCAGCTGCCCAGGATTGAACCCGTGTTGGCCCGTGGAAGGCAAGCGGCAGTGCTCTTCTCGAGTCGCCTCTACTTCTGCCATTCTCCCTTTGTTTCACATCATCCACCTGGCAGACCCTGACCCCTGCACGCTGGGTTAAATGCCACGTGTCAGCCCATTCCCCTGCAGACTGGGAATGCTGCGCTGTCCTGCCTTAGGAGACCGGCTCTGTCCTGTGCTCTCACTGTCACTTGGGCTGAGCCCGCAGTGCTCTGCTTCTGTTTCCTTGCCTAGGAGTCCTGGCTGTAATTGTGCCTTTTCAGCAGGATTGTCCTCGAGGTGTACATGCACGTAAAGTTGGACTCGCAGTGCCGGCTTAGAGATCCCTGCCTTGGCTCTCCCTCCTCTGCGGCCACCCTCTCCTGCTCTGCTCCGCACGGCCAGTCTCAGTACCGTTCTCGTTTTTTCTAGAGTTGCTCTGTTGGGGTTTCCCGGGCTCTCTTCCTTCACCCTCCTTTCTGGGGGAGCACCGTTGACCTGGGCTTCCCTAGCATCTGTCTCCCCGAAGCCTCAGATACTTCTCTCCTGCCAGTGCCCCTCACCCGGTGCTTGTCAGTTGTCTGTCCCTGTGGCTGAGTCTGCCCACACAACAAACTCCTTCATTCTCTTCTCAGAAATGTCTTCTTCACTCCCGCATTTGATATCGGTACCTGCCCTGTAAACTTGTGCTGTGTTTCTGTCTCATCCTGAAAGAAAGACTCCCCACTCTTGCCCTTCTGACTCTTGAGGCTGGCCTGGACTCTCCCTGCTGGCCTCTCAAGCTGCTCTGCAAACTGTCACCGTTTCCGTCAGCAGGACTAGTGAGCCACCTTCCTCTTGGGCTCAGCATATTCCCACATCGGCTCGTATCTGCCTTGGCTTACACTGGTTTTTAACTCATGAAATCTCATAGTATGATCATAGAAATTTCGATTCAAACAATAATTTGATCATTTGATGAACAGATTAGTGAAGAAAATTTAAAAGAGAGAGAGAGACCATTCTTACATACTCCAGATGGGAATTTAGAGGAGCATCTTGGCACGCTGTGTCTTGCGATTCTCAGAGGCACTTGTGATCCATTGAGCCACTCAGAGAAGCTTTCCTAAGGCGACCTACAGGCTCCGAGAGGCTCCTCACAGCATGACGTGTGCATATAATCACGGTGATGAAATACTAGCCGTGAGAAGTGGTGTTTGCCAACGAATTTTCATAGTACACAGAAAGCACTTCATTTTTTAAAAAGGCAAGATGTAAAATCTTTAAATTTAGTTGTAGTAAGTAGTTGGAGTGGAAAAACTAGAAAATAATTATACATCAGTATGAGTAGTGACTTTGGTTCGTGGGGGTATGAGAAATACTTCTTTCTCTAATTTTCTGTTTTCTCATTTTAGCAGAGCTTCTTAATAATAGAGAAAGTGGGGTCAGAGCTATGGTACAGCAGGAGAGGGCGCCCCTTGCCCGTGGCCAACCTGGGTTCTATCCCCTGCATTGCATATGGTCCCCTGAGTACCTCCAGGAGTAAATCCTGAGCACAGCTGGGTGTGGCCCAACTCCTTCACACCCCTCCCCCCCAATAGAGGAAGCAGCATTTATTTATTTTATTATTTTTTTAGCCACATTTATTTAAATATAAACATTTATTAAAATCACCATCACTAAGATATGTGTGTAATATATGTTTACTTAGTCTTGGGGCCACACCTGGTCATACTGAAGGCTCTGTGCTCAGGGCTCCCTCTTAATGTTACTGGAGAACCTTCTATGGTGCTGGGAGTCGAACCTGGGCTGACTGCAAGGCAAGTGCCTTACCTGCCTATACCCAGTACTGGTATTTTTAAATGTGTGGTCTTTTTGTTGTGTAGGTCTTTTGCCTTTCTACTGGTAAAATAAGTTCACTACATGTTTCAACAAGGCATGACTATTTATAAATTATATGTGCACTTGTACCACATCTTAAGTACAAGCTTTAAAAAATGGTAAGTGCAGAAGTGTGAAATAAAGCAATATTAATACATCGTCCAAGAAGAAAGTCTAATTTTATTTTTCCTTTTAGCATGGTAGCACGGTCCTCCCGTTTTTCATCGATTTGCTCGAGCTGACCCAGTAACATCTCCATCATGAGACTTGTTGTTACTGTTTGGCATATTGAATATGTCATGGGTAGCTTGCCAGGCTTTGTGCGGGCGAGATACTCTCGATAGCTTGCTGAGCTCTCCGAGAGGGGCAGAGGAATCAACCGGCTCTGCTGGGCTGGCTGCGTGCAAGGCAAACGCACTACCGCTGTGCTATCGTGCCTTCAATAAATTTATATTTTATTATTTTTTAAAAATTGAATCACCATGAGTGAAAGGTTTGAGATGCAACAGAATGTGGAACACAGAAGAGGGAGTAGGAGTTATCAGGAGGACAAAGAGAGAATGGAGGCATTGGCAAAGGTTTAGGAAGAGACCCACAGGAGGAACTCAGTAGGTGATGCTAAAGTTCACTCTAGGCTCTGTGTGATAGCTGGGGATTCAAGCCTGTGCATACAAGCCATTGCACTCTGAATTATGACCATGTTTATATCGATGAAAATTTCATCTGCTCCTGGGATTTTGAGCTACTTAATCTCTCCCCTCTTGCTTGAGCTTCTCAAACTCATGTTGCATTCAGTGTCCTTTGCCTGCTGAGTTGGCACTGCCCTTGCCTGATGTGACAATATTCCTTCTTAGACTTGTTTCTGAGACCCTAAATTCACCATCAGATATTCATCCTTTGAAAGAGTCATTATTATAGAATCTGCCTCCCTGCCTCCCTCATTATAATAAAAATGCTTTTGTGTGGGAAAAATACAGTCATATTGTCAGGGATGAAAAAAGAAACTGATATCGGTGGGTATCACCATGTTCTATATATTGGTTGACAGTTGATTCCTAAAGAGGTCTATCAGTGATAGTTGGGAATGATCTCTCTGGACAAGAACTGAGTGCTTTAAGTCGGTAAAGGGATATATGTAATAACCTTTCAGTACCTGTATTGCAAGCCATAATGCCCAGAAGGAGAGAAAGAGAAGAAAAGTGTCTGCCATAGGGGCAGGCACATGAGCATGTAGCAGGAAGGAAACTGGGGAATTGGTGGTGGAAAATGTATGCTGGTGGAGAGATGGATGTTAGAATATCGTATGACTGAAACCAAATCATGAGCAACTTTGTAACTGTGTATCTCACAATGATACAATTAAAAAAAAAAGGGAAAAAATGGAATCACCCTGAGATACAGTTACATAGTTGTTCATGAGTAGGTTTCAGTCACACAGTGTTCCAACATCTGTCCCTCTCCAGAGTATATTTTCCAGCACCAAAGGAAAAAAGTCTTAATCCATATCTCTGTAGATAAAAATCTCAACTTGCCCTAATTTGGAGACAGTGATCCATAGAATAAAATAAATTCCTTTGAAGCCAAACTTACTTAGGTAGAGACTTGTAAAGAGTATTTAGCAACAGAAAAAGCAGTTGAATGATAAAATGAATAAAGCTTTGATGAAACAAAAGGAGACAAACCATGGTATCTATGGGTGGAGTTTTAGAATGCTTTGGAATCCTGACTTTTATGTCTAAGAGTTTTTATTAATGCTCATGAATTTACTTTGTAAGTTAGTTTAGTTTCTACTTTCATCAGTAAATGAATAGGAAGTGCTCCTCAGGCTATAAAGATTATTCATTATAGAGCTATAGCCTTTCAAGAGACATTGTAGAGGAATATATATATATTTTATATATATATATTTTTATTCATCTGTACTGTTACGTGCTGGAGCGATAGCACAGCGGGCAGGGTATTTGCCTTGCACGCAGCCAACCCGGGCTCGAGAGAGAGCCAGCAAGCTACCGAGAGTATCTTGCCCGCACGGCAAAGCCTGGCAAGCTCCCCATGACGTATTCAATATGCCAAAAATAGTAACAGCAAGTCTTACAATTTGTTGTGAGACGTTACTGGTGCCCGCTCAAGCAAATTGATTAACAACGGAAGGACAGTGCTACAGTACCATTACAGAAATTGACTCTTGGGACCAGAGCAGTAGTACAGCAGGTAGGGCATTTGCCTGCCATGAAGCTGACTTGGGTTTAATCCCGGGTACCCCAGGAGTAGGGCGTCTGCCTTGCACGCAGCCAACATGGCCGACCTGAGTTCGATTCCTCCGCCCCTCTCGGAGAGCCCGGCAAGCTACCGAGAGTATTCGATATGCCAGACACAGTAACAACAAAGTCTCCAATGGAGACGTTACTGGGCCCGCTCGAGCAAATCGATGATCAACGGGAGGGCCTTTACTTTACTTTTTTACTTTACCCCAGGAGTAAGTCCTTACCACTGCTGGGTGTGGGTCCCAGGCTTGCCCCCCCAAAAAACCAGCTTTTGACTCTTTAAGGAATCAACAAAAGAAACTAGAAAATATTGAAAGAGAAGTATGCTTATTTTTATTTATTTATTTATTGCTTTTTCTGGTCATACCTGGCGATGCACAGGGGTAACTCCTGGTTCTGCACTCTTGTGTCTCCCACCCTGTTTCGAGAGTGTGTGTGTGCACGTGCTTGTGCATGCACAAATAACTGCTCTCCCTAAAATTCAACTTCCTGTATTACTTTTGAAATGCTTTGCTACGCATTTTTTGTTTTACCTTCACTTATTATTTATTTATTTTGGTGTTTTTTGGATCACACCTGGCGATGCACTCAGGAATCACCCCTGGCGGTGCTCAGGGGACCATATGAGATACTGGGAATCGAACCTGGGTTGGCTGTGTGCAAGGCAAATGCCCTACCCGCTGTGCTATTGCTCCAGCCCCAGCCTTTACCTATTTTTAAGTTTATTTTGGGTCACCTGGTGTTGCTCAGTAGTAGCTCCTGGTTCTGCACTCAGAAATTACTCCTAGCGATGCCTGGGGGATTACATGGGTTGCCAGGGATTGAACCCAGGTTGGCTGTGTGTAAGGCAAGAGCCGCCTCCCCTCTCTGCCCTCCCCCTCTGTACTCTCTCCAGTCCCCTTATCTTTTTAAAAACTGGAACTCGCGCATGGTGTGATTCACAAAATACAAAGTTTAGTAGGAAGAAGGGAAGGAGCCTCAGCACTTAAAAGTAGTTTGAGTTAATATGTTAGTTATTTTCTGTACCTATTTTCTTCTCTAGCCTTTCATTGATGAACTTGTATCTTTTCAATAGTTCTCTCACTCAGGATGTCATTTGAAACATTCCTTCTGCATCCTAAAGGTTGTATGATCCTTGGTTATATACAGTGTGTATGAAGGGAAGTTCCCGCCATGATCTCCCATGCCCCGGTTTTGTTTTGTTGGGGCCACTTCCGGCTTGTTGCTGGGGCGTGGGGCTGGCGCTAGCTGTGCAGGGAACCTTGTGTTGGGGACTGGACCTGGGCTTCCTGCACATAAAAAGATGTACTTTCTCTTTGTAGCTAGTGCCCCAGCTCATAGCCTCTTTATTTCTCTTCTCACTTTACCAACCAGTCCAGCAGGTTCTGGGAGTTTATGTATCTCTGCTTATGCGGCTTGTTCAGCATCCAAAAGATGACACCAAAGCACCACTAGGGCTTCGATGTTATGACCAAATCTTTTGCTCTTTTATACCTCTAAGATCGGTCTAGATTGGTAGATATGTAGGGATCTCCCAGCTCTGTGCTCAGGGGTCAATCCTGGGGTCTCAGGGGACTCTCTGGGGCCAGGGATTGACTGTAGGTCGGCCACGTGCGTGTCCACTCTTGCTCCAGCCCCCTGTAAGCACCATAAGTGTGCAGTGTTTGGTGCCCAAGAGATACCTGCTGGGCCTGCAGGAGGGCCGGCTTTGATTCCCCAGGACTAATGCAGCCCCTGAGCACCACTGGGAAACAGGGAAGCCTTTTGTTTACTCAGTGAGCATTTATTTAGTGCCCATCTAGTAGAGGTCCAGAGATAGAGAACATTGGTCACTTGGATTGCTTCCATTGTATAGGTGAGGAAGTTGAGCAATGCATGAAGTGGCAGCTCGATTTAAATGCAGCACATCTGATTGAGAGTATACACCTTCTAAGCTAGGAGTCCATAAAAGAAGATAACTTCCTAAGAGGAACTTCCTGGATACTGTATTTATCCTATTTCCTTGTGAGAGGGTCTTCATGAAGGCTGTGCTCTTTTAACTTTCATGGCTGAAGTCAAGTTTCTTCGGTATTGCACTGTTTAACGTTATAAACGGACCCTGGTTCTGGCTTTTCTATTTGCTCTAATTTCAAGACTATCTATATGCTTAATAAGTTGTGATACAAATAAAGTTCTGTCGGAGCTGGAGCAACAGTACAGCGGGTAGGATTCTTGCCTCACATGCAGCCATGCACCTTGGTCCCTGGGATCCCCTCTAGTCCCTGCGTCTACCAGGAGCGACCCCTGAACACAGTCAGGAGTGGTTCCGGAGTGTAGTCAGTTGTGACCCCCCCCAAGCCAAAAATAAAGTTCTGTAATTGACGTTTTTGTGATTTTTATTTGATGTCGTTTTGTTGGTCCTTCAGATCAGTGAGGTTTTAATGAGTTTCAGGTTTACTGTGAATTTTGATGAGTAAGCGTGGTTGTATTTTAAAATTATTCCTAAAGATCTGAAAAAAAAAAATCTAAACACCTTCCTCTGATTGGTATAGTAATAACAATATATATTCCTGAAAAATTAAGAAGGTACATTCTTGGTGTTTGCTATCTGGGTCTGAAAATTCAGTGTTTCTAGAAATGGCTACCATGAATTGTTTAGTCACTGGTGAGATTAAGTCTTATTTTGTACCCCAGCACATAACTAGAGGGGACATTGCAATAGAGTGCAGTTAACAAGAGACTGGAATTTTAATATTAATTTTTTGTTATTGGTTAGTGTTATTTTTACATATAAACTCAGTTTTTTAAAAGTAGTATTCCTCAGAATTCTGGGTGGATCCAGCACTGTGATTTTATTCTGGAAGAAAAATATGACACCGACTTAATTGAAAGCACCATTATGTTAGGGTTGTTGTTATTCAAAAGATTTCTGTTTTCTGATGAAAATGAAATTTTTGGGGTTAGACATGATTCTAGTTATCTTGATGTATCTGTTTGTAGCATGCCATTGTAAAGAAATTTTGTTGTAGTCAATGTTTCTTAAAATATGGGCCATAAGTAGAGAGCTTATATTTGCAGAGTATTTGAATTTTGCCTCATTTACTGTCGGTAAGAATAAAATAATAGCAATTATATTAGAAATTTTTATGAAGTTATAATAAAAAAGTGGTATTTACTTTGTAACTACTACATCAACTAAGCTTTAGTATATTTGCTTAAGAGAGTTATTGGTATTCATTATTCTTAAAGCAGCATTTCTTAACGTGTATTCCTTATATTAATTTAGTAGAGGAATTAGTAGTCAGCAGTTTTTAAAAGGGGTTTTATATTGCCAAATAAATTTGAGAACCATTGAATTAAGTTTTCCTTATTTGAGAACCTCTAAATATGATGAAAATGTGGTTTCCCCAACCATGTGACCATGGAATTGTTTTGCAAAAGACATCTTTGCTTTTGTATTCTCTATAGCATATTTTGCCTTAAAATAATTTAAGTATAGCAAGAAATTATACTACATTAATTTAAAATATTTGGGGTGAAATATATGTTTTTATCAGATTTTAAGTTGTTAATTGTCTAAATAGGATCTAATCTTTTTTATTTTGTAGGTACGAAAAAAGGACCAGATCAATATTGAAACAAAAAATAAAACTGTTCGTTTTATTGGAGAACTTACTAAGTTTAAGATGTTCACCAAAAATGACACACTCCATTGTTTAAAGGTAAGTGGTGATTTTTTTACTAATAAAAAACATACATTTTTAGTTGTGAGTGCTAAAAAAATAAAATGATTAATTTGGAGGAAGACCAAATTACTAGCAATATACTGAGTTGAATACAGTAATCAATTGTAATTGATCACATACCCATTATCAGTTGCTTCAAACGTTGAATCCTTTACCAGGAATCAGCCATAAAGTCTAAGCAAATCCAAGAAGACTGAGCATTTGGTGACCGCACGCCCTGGTTTCCCACGTAGGTCATCCCATTGGGAAGCTGATGCAGACAAAGTGCGTTCCCTTCTAGTGGAGTTGATTCTCGCCAGCAGTGGGTTTTCCCTTTAATTCCTTTGGGATATCACACAGAATGGTTAGCGTGAATTTAGATATATTTGGAAAACCCCAAGTTGAACCGCATCAATCAAATTTGTGTCCCGTGTGATTACCCAGGATGTGTTGCGTTACCTGTCTGTGCTTGGGACGTTGCTCAAGTTTCAAGAGCGCGTGCCTCGGTAGGGGCCTCATCCGGGCAAATATATTTCTTTGTTTATGTCGGTGATCAAAAGCATATGTCAGACGGATGCACATTTCTTTGACACAAAAATTCCATTTCTAAAAATTCATGTGAAGGAACTACAGTCCTAGATGGTTGTCACAGGGTTATGGTCTCCAGATAGATCAGGATCACTGAGGGGTCTGGGAGGCGGCCCACAGGGCTGCGGTCCTTTGCTCACTTCCGCCCTGAGGTGGGTGGATCCCCAGCCGCCCGGGGCCCCCAGCTTGAGGGGGACAGCCTGGTTCACACTGCACCACGAAACCATGTGGCCTGTAGGGCTGGGTGCCCCTGGGCCCCATGAGCACTTCTGGGACTGGGAGAACCTCCGCTCTTCCACACAGACTTGCTCGTAGTAGAGTGCTTGGTTTAGACTCTGTGCACCATCTGAGTCATGTCATAAAGAAAATGAAATGAAAATACACTCATGCTCCGCCACAAAAGCCAAGTTATTAAATGAAATATCCAAATCTATTTTGGTTTTGAAATTGAGCTCAGAAAAATATTGGGAGGATAAATTCTAAAATGCCTCGGTGGCGTATTTTGTTTATGAATTTCGTACAAGCCTTTTGTTGTCAGAATTTTGAAAAGTAAATGTCATGTAAACCAAACCCAAACAAAACAGTAAAAGCCGTTTAGAAAATATCATCTGTGTATGTGGTGTGTGTTTACGTAGCATCTATGAATATAGAAAAGGTTTTAATAGTAGTCTTCATACATCTGTTTGAGGAAAGACATTAAATACATTGAAATTTTCAGTCAGAAAATTTTGACTCATCGAAAGGATGCCTTGCGAACAAGCTTGTTTAGCTCGTGTAGATGAGCTTTTGGTTTCTACACTGACATTTTTAAAGTTGTCATAAACACTAGAAGTATAGTATTTTCTTTCTCTAATAGGAATGAAGTCTTTCTGGGTCTTTTTATTACTTTCATTATTATAGATGCTTCTGTCCGACTTTTCCCATCACCATATTGAAATGGCGTGTACCCTACTGGAAACATGTGGAAGATTTCTTTTCAGATCTCCAGAATCACACTTGAGGACCAGTGTACTCTTGGTAAGGGGCTGAGGACCTGGGGACAGCTCGGCCCTGGGGTTGAATCAGTGCCTGGTGGGGTGTGGGGACCTCCAGGGCTACCCCGGGCCGTGCTGGGGCCTGAACTGCGATCAGCCCCATCAGCCTCTGTGATGTCTCTCACCCTTCCTAGGGCTGTAAGTACCATTGAAAAGCTTTTATCAGGTAGGACAAATAGGATCAGGTGTGTATGTGTGTGTGTGTGTGTGTGTGTGTGTGTGTATGATGCTTCATCAGGTAGGACAGAAAGGATCCAGATAGGATAAGGAGGGTGTGTGTGTGTGTGTGTGTGTGATGCTTCATCAGGTAGGACAGAAAGGATCCAGGTGTGTGTGTGTGTGTGTGTGTGTGTGTGATGCTTCATCGGGTAGGACAGAAAGGATCCAGATAGGATAAGGAGTGTGTGCGCGTGTGCATGTGTGTGTGTGTGTGTGTCCCATACTTTGCACACACTTTGTTAGTTGTGGTGCTTGCTGGGGTCCTATTCCATTGTCTGAGCATTTGGTGACCGCACTCCCTGGGAGCCATCCATTTGCTGCGCTGTTTCCACAGTCTAGCGCCTGTCGAGAGTCACAGACCATGGAAGTCACAGGCTCTGGGTGGCACTGATGACCCCAGCCTGCAGAGCTGCTGGGACTGCACCTGGCACACCAGGTGCTGCCTAGGTTGGATGACGGGTCTCACCAGCCTCACGCTTGTGAAGCAGGTGCTAAGGCGCTGTTCTCAGGCCCCAGGCTGGTATTTTCAGAAAGATCGGTGTGGAGGGAAGACGACAGGCAGGACAGAAAAGTCAGCAGGAAGGGGCACGGTGGTGGCATGCAGGCAGGACTCGGGTGGCTGATATCGAGCCCTTTTTGTGGTGTTAGGAAGCAGAGACTGTTGGCATGTGCTGGGGAAGTGCTGTGAGGTGAGGAAGAAGAAATGTGCAACGAGAGGCCGAGTCTGAATCCAGGTCCCTAGATGAGGGCCAGCCCCCAGCACGGGTCCGGGAAGGTGATAAGCAGTCACATGCCTAGAGGGTGTCCGAAGTACACTGGGGTTTGTTTGGAAGCATAAAATGCTTGAACTGGCTTGAATTCGGCACTGTTCTGGACTGATGTTTGATCAGTTTGACGTATGTGTTGGGGAGACCGTTGTAAAGCAGCCTCCACCGGTGGTTTCCATGGCCAGTCTGTGGAGCAGTGCTGGCCCAGTGGTAGAAGAGCTGTTAGAAGTGTGGAACTGTTCTCGTTGTCTTCGAAGTATCAGCACAGGCTAAAGCGTTCACAAGTTAAAATGGAGTGTCAGTAAGCTGTGTACACACATGTGCGCACACGCACACACTCAAACACATGTGCGTGCACGCAGCATTAGCAGACGAGAAACAGTCGAGAGCCTGGTGTACTCACAAGGGGTCTGACTCACAGAGCAGACTTCTCCCCAGTGTGTGACGGCTTCCTCAGGAGAGCAGAGCAGAGCGTGGGAAAGCTTGGCCGAGGCTCCAGACATGAGGCGGGGAGCTTTTTAGTCCTGGGTATCCACAGAGAAGCGTCACTGCCCGTTCTGGAGCTGACCAGACGTGACCTGAGTAGAGCTGGACACCGTGCCCCCCTTCCCCCCCACCCCCCATCATTCTGACGTCCAGCTCTGGAGGTGTCCCACACGCCTGGAACCCACAACTCTCCAGCTCTGGAGCTTCTGTGTGACCAGCTTCATCTCATCTCGCCGACCCTGTACTGACCTTAGTCTGAGCGTCACCCCCAGCCCCTTACCCTGCCCCCACCTCGCTGCCCCTTAGCTCCCCTCATAACCTCTGTTCTCACCCTCGCCACTGCTCTGCTTCTTTCGTGGTCAGAGCTAAAATGTCACTTCTTGGAGAGGTTTGCCCTAATAGCTCTTAAGTGAAAAGTAGGAGCCCATTCTTCTTCTTCTTCTTCTTTTTTTAATATATCACTATGTGATACAGTTACAGACTTACAAACTTTTATGATTACATTTCAGTTATACAGTGATCGAGTACCCATTCCTCCACCAGTGCCCACTCTCCACCACTAGTGTTCCCAGTATCCCTTCCGCCACCCCTACCCCATCTCCCCGCCTCTGTGGCAGGCACACTTCCTCTTACTCTGTCCTTCTTGGTGTTACGGTTTGCAGTATAGGTAGTAAGTGAGCCCATTATTCCTCCTCATCCCAGCACCGCGGCATTTTCCTTCGTACACTGGTCACACTAAGTTTATTTGTGGGCCAGCTTTTCCCTCTTTGTCCCAGACTAATTAGACTTGTTTTTACAAAGCGGGAATCATATTTTCTTGTTTGTTGGCCATTTCCTAGCATTTTGCATAGTGCCTAGCTTATCTTAAGTTCCAAGAGGAATGTGTGTCAGGGACTGAGTGAATCCAATTATCTC
This sequence comes from Sorex fumeus, assembly GCF_029834395.1. NCBI lineage: Eukaryota > Metazoa > Chordata > Mammalia > Eulipotyphla > Soricidae > Sorex > Sorex fumeus. The sequence continues at coordinate 11,069,604 of NW_026606083.1, read as the reverse complement.
AATCCTTAAATGGACGCCGTTTTAAGACCTAGGTGTGCTGTTTGAATCTCTCTGGGCTCCACCGTGAACCAGCTAACAGGACACCAGCCTGCCCAGCGTGTCCAGAGGGGCCAAGCCTTAGTAGATGATGTGGGCTCAGTCAGTGAGTTAAGGACCCTGGACATGTATCAGGTGAAATTTGGCTTTTGGCTTTCTTGTTTGTGGAAACAAGTCAGAATTTCCTGGTGCAATACAAGAGGGCACAAGCTCTAAGGATAAATTCTTCTCGGGTGGTGCTTGTGGGTGAGCCAGAGCAAGCATTGTCTGAGTTTCTCTGTTCTTGTTTCTTCAGTCCCTCGTCGTGAATGTGAGCCGGGTCTTACTGAGAGACCAGCCACTTGTCAGAACTGCTCTGAACTGATAGATGTAGGAAGCGTGAGTTTCAGTGGAGCAGGCTTGGAGCAAGCAGTCCCGGGTGAATTTGTTCCAGAGTGTGCTCTGTGGTCTGAGGGGGCCCACGTGCTTTCCAGAATACCTGGTGGATTATTGTTTTCTTTTTCCCTTTTCCTGAAGTCTTGCCACTAAAAATGGAAGTTGACTTAGAATTAGGAAAATCTTGGGATGAAAGGGTTTTGATGAGTTTGGATTTTAATTGTAGGAACAAATGATGAGAAAGAAACAAGCAATGCATCTCGATGCAAGGTACGTCACGATGGTGGAGAATGCTTATTACTATTGCAACCCTCCCCCGGCTGAGAAAACGGTGAAGAAAAAGAGGCCTCCGCTCCAGGAGTATGTCCGGAAACTGCTGTACAAGGACCTCTCCAAGGTCACCACTGAGAAGGTCAGTCATCACGGAAGTGTGGGACAGTGGTTGTTGGGCTCCCTACAGAGGGACCACGTTTGTCAGTGTTCAACGGATGTCATCCTTTCGCACTCCTTCTCCAGTGTGTTGTTTGGGATCAGAAACCTGTATTTCAGTACTCTAGATCAGTTGTTCATATAATCCTTCAGCACCCCACAAAGTAGACGCAGAGCATTCTTCACATTGTCAGTGAAGAAATTGAAGCAGAACTATTAAGGAAACTTTCGGAGGCCGTGTGGTACCAGGGATTGAACCCGAGTCTGTTCTGATACGTGTGCTACCATGAAGTGTTTCCCATTTTGAAACAGACCACACAGCCACAGTCAAGAATATAGACCTGGGGCTGGAGCGATAGTACAGTGGGTAGGGCGTTTGCCTTGCACGCGGTTGATTCGGGTTCGATCCCCGGCATCCCATATGGTCCCCCAGCACCGCCAGGAGCGATTCCTGAGTGCAGAGCCAGGAGTAAGGTGTGACCCAAAAAGCAAAAACGAATAAAATCTGCCAAGCTTAAAACAAATTTTAAAAAAAGAATCTAGACCTATTTATGTTGAATTCATTGCTGTGGTGTGCTCATTATAGTAATGGACAAATTCTCTTCATTTAGGTTTTGAGACAGATGCGCAAATTACCCTGGCAGGACCAAGAAGTGAAAGACTATGTCATTTGTTGTATGATAAACATCTGGAACGTGAAATATAACAGCATTCACTGTGTGGCCAACCTCCTGGCAGGGCTGGTGCTGTATCAGGAGGATGTTGGAATACACGTTGTGGATGGGGTTTTAGAGGATATTCGGTTAGGAATGGAGGTAAGCACGGGAATGGCTGTGCACTCGGGAGTTGCTCCTGCGGTGCTTGGGGACCACATAGGATCCTGGGGATGGACCCGTAGTCGGCCCCCTGCAAGGCAAATGCCCTCCCGGCCCTACTATCGCTCTGGCCCTCGAATGACCTTTAAATCTCACTATTGAAAATAATCCTTTGAAAACCATCCTTTCTCCTGCTGTCATTTCCTTGTGCTACTTTGGAGTTAGTGGTTTCTTGATAAACCCTGCTTCTCTCGGGGGCCTTTTATACCTCTGGAATAAGAAGGTGTTTGATTCCTGGAATGCAGAGAAAATTTATGGCAGTATTGAGAGAACTGCATCTGACCGTTTCACGCTATCAATCCATTTAGTGATCACTTCATACTAAGTATACTGTTCAGTCGAGTCTTTTTATTGCAGTATTTTAAAGAGAGCTGTTTCCTAGAGACAGAAAAGGGGCACCCGGGGGCGATCACTTTACTTCCAAAGAGGAAGGACATTCACCCCTTTTCCACCCCTTCACTTTTTTTAATGGCAGTGTTCTCCCCTCTCTGTGCCTTCCACTCTCCCTTCAGGTTAATCAGCCAAAATTTAATCAGAGACGTATCAGCAGTGCCAAGTTCCTAGGAGAACTTTATAATTACCGAATGGTGGAATCAGCTGTTATCTTTCGAACTCTTTATTCCTTTACTTCGTTTGGTGTCAACCCTGATGGCTCGCCGAGCTCGCTGGACCCTCCAGAGCATCTCTTCCGAATTCGACTAGTCTGCACTATTTTGGACACCTGCGGCCAGTACTTCGACAGAGGCTCCAGCAAACGAAAACTTGATTGCTTCCTTGTATATTTTCAGGTATGCCGCTCGTGTTCGTCATTGTTCTTTTGACTCTGAGAAGAAAACAGGACAGTGTTCATATATCAGAGACAGTGTGCCCCTCCTTGGATTAAGTCTTTTGCAGGATGATTTTTAGAATTGAAAATACACAATGGAGGCGCCATTTAATTTTGTTTGTTTGTCTCCAGCGTTACGTTTGGTGGAAGAAAAGTCTGGAGGTTTGGACAAAAGACCACCCATTTCCTATTGACATAGATTACATGATCAGTGATACTCTTGAGCTGCTTAGACCAAAGATCAAGCTCTGCGATTCTCTGGAAGAATCCATCAGGCAGGTGCACGACTTGGAACGAGAATTCTTAATAAAACTAGGTAAGCAGTTAATCACAGAAGGGAAGTGAAGGCGGGTCCTGGAGTTTGCTCTGCATCTTTGGCAGCGTCTGCTCTGGCCTCTCTCTTCTATGATGACTGTCACAGGAGAGCGTTGGGTAGACTCTGGTGACCTTTTCTTGATTTCATTGAGTTACCTTAGTTTGAAGGAAAATAGTCAAGTGGGACTTGAAGCAAATGGTAGGCACAGAAACCAACCTGTCGGCTTCTCTTATTTTATATTTTGGGTCACACCTGATGGTGCTCAGGGGACCATACAGGGTGTCAGGGATCGAATCCAGGTCAGCCCTGTGAAGGCAAACCCCTCCCTGCTGTACCCTTTGCTCCTGCCTGGCGAATTCTTTTAATTTTAGAATTTTGGGTCGCTTATCTACTATCTGCTTGCGTGGTATACATTTTCAACAAGCGTTTTTTGTGTGTGTGTTTTGCGACCGTGCAGGCTAGAAGGAGGGGAGGGGAGTCCTTGTGAGGTGTTAGGAACTGCTGGGCGGTTAGGCCTGACACTCACTAGGAGTGCCGCCTCTCTTTCTGGACTAGAGGAGATGTACTGCTAGAGAGCTTGGTTTCCTCCCTTTTCCTCCTGCAACTTGCCAGAGAGGACTGTGGGCAGCTGGGCCATGGTCAGTAGGGAGAGCACAGCCTCTGGCCTCCAAGCTCCATGGGCTGTTCTGTGCCTGACGCTGTATGGCACCTGTCTGACGCTCAGAAACTCTGGCCTTACCAGTTGGACCAGTTGTATCACTTCACGTTGCAGATTTGAAGAATCAATTTGGATAAGCCTGAGCATTTAATTTTTTCTCTTAAACCTTTTTCATACTATGTTCAGCATGGTAATAAGATTTTTTTTTTGCGGGGTCCCCCTCCATTGGTGCCTGGAGTTTGGGGGTCCTGCCCCCAGCAGTCCCTGTCTTGGTATGAGCCTGATGGTGCTTGGAGTCAGTGGTGCTGGGTGGGCCGCTGGGGGCCGTGCAGTGTCGGGGAGCTAGCTTCAGGGGCTCTGCTAGAGAGGCAACCGCTAGCTTTTCTGCCTACTAAACTCGTAAGAGCAATTAATGGTTCTTTTTATTAGTTGCACTTTCTCCCCAAGTTGTCTACTTTTTTTTTTCTTCTTTGGGTCACACCGGGCGATACACAGGGGTTACTCCTGGCTCTGCACTCAGGAGTTACTCCTGGCGGTGCTCAGGGGACTGTATGGGATGCTAGAAATTGAACCCGGGTCAGCTGTGTGCAAGGCAAACGCCATACCCACTGTGCTATTGCTCCAGCCCCTTATCTACCTTCTTTTTCTTTTCAGGTTTCTAATGGTATAGAACAGTTATTTCAAGCAGAAGACTTACTTATTTGTTTTCTTCTTTTGTTTCACTTACTTGATGTGTTTTGAAATAATTAAGCCTTACCTCTGTTTTCCCAAAGCCTTTGTGAATAGCGTTATCTGTATGGTGTGTATGAGAAAATACTGGTTTGGTGCTGTTTGCGGTCCAAGAGCAATGGAATGCGCCTTGTCCTTTCGAGACCAGAGTCAAATTAAAATACATCAAGCTTCTTCTCAGGCATCTGTGCTCAGAATCCGGGAAGGAGGGACCAGAGGGATCGGCTGAGTGCATGCTTGCCTGGCAGACAGAGGGCCTGGGTTCTAGTCCCAGTACCCCAGGGGGTCCCCCACCCTCAGTTATGGAAAGAAAAAAAATTGTTTACTGTTTGTAGATGTGGAGATGTGGTTCTTAAAAGATAGTGGCAGCTAGAATCATTATGCTTCTCAGGTCACCCCCATTTCCTCCTGCTGCTTAGAGTCTAAATTGTCAGCAATTCAGGAGTAGATGTATGCATTAAATCTAGTTTGTTTTGTTTTTTGCTATACCATAAGATATTAGCATAATATCTTGCTTATGGTAATTTTTGGTTTTCAGGCACTTTCAAATGATTTCATTTTAAACTAATAATTATCAGGAAAATAATGAAAACAAACAAAAAAGATCACCAGTATTCCATACACAAAGATAAACATATATAAATGTTTTCATACACACTTTTTTCTTTCATGAGGTTCCACATTTCAGTATTTTCACATCGCCAACTTTTATCACATAATGTATGAAATTCTTCCTCACGTGAATTTTTTAAAAAAATTTTATTTAAAAATATTTTTTAAATTGTTGCATGAAAAATTTTTAACTCTTCATTCTTTTTCAGTTGGCTATGTCTTTATGTATGAATGTGGTATAATTTATTCTGTTAGCTGGGATTTGGGTTATTTGCCGTTTAATACCACTATAAATAGTATACTCGGGGGCTGGAGAGATAGCACAGTGGGTAGGGCGTTTGCCTTGCACGTGAACGCACCCGGGTTCGATTCCCAGCATCCCATATGGTCCCCTGAGCACTGCCAGGAGTGACTCCTGAGTGCAGAGCCAGGAGTAACCCCTGTGCATTGCCGGGTGTGACCCAAAAAGAAAAAAAAAATAGTAAAATAGTATACATGTGTTATTCATATGTACCTTGGTTTTCTCAGAATAGATAAAAATCACTATTTTTATCTATTTTTTTAACTTCAGAACAAAACTTTCCCTTACTTACTTACTGCTCTAAGTGAATGGTTGAATTACCTATGTATTTGGGTTTTTTGCCACAACCAGTGTTACTCAGGGGTTACTCCTGGCTCTGCACTCAGGGATCTCCCCTCGTGGTACTCGGGGGACCATATGGGATGACGGGGATCCAACCCCAGTCAGCCACTGGCCAGGCCAACACCCTATCCACTGTTCTGTCACGCCAGCCCCTGGGCATAGTTTTCAGTAAGTGCTGCAGTGTTGAAACTGTCTCTTTCGCCTTTCCAATGTATTTTTCTACTTTCTCACATCTTAAGGCCTCGTAAATGATAAGGATTCCAAAGATTCGATGCCAGAAGGGGAGAACCTTGATGACGATGAGGAAGAAGAGGAGGGAGGAGCTGAAACGGAGGAGCAGTCTGGGAACGAGAGTGAAGTGAACGACCCGGAAGAAGAGGTGCTGTTCTTAGTGTGCCTGTGTAGTCCATGTGTGACCCAGGATGTGCTTCAGTGTCTGTCCTGCCCCCTCTACTTCTCTGAGCGTGCAGTACTCAGCAGTGCTGGGGGCTGACTCCTGGAAGGGCTCAGGGGTACGGGCATCTAACCCAGTTGCTGTGTGCAAGGCACGCTGACCTGGGTGTGCTCAATCCTCTCTACCCTTTGGTCCCCCGAGTCTTCCAGGAGTGAATCCCTGAGTTCAGGGCCAGGATTCATCCCCCTGAGCACCACCAGATGCGGCTCAAACCCAATCCTTCCCCCCAAAAAAAGAAAAGAAATGTTAATGTATTTTTAGCTTAGCTTTTACCTTTTTTTTGAATCAGAAATACCTTTTTAATACTGCTAAAGGTATTATTAGGTGCTTCTCTTTTGCAAATTTAACTTTGAATTACAGAATTAAGTTCATACAGGGGAAAAATACATTCATTTTTGTACTTCCTTAAAGTCAAGAAAAGCACCCAGAGGTGTTCAGGACTTCTGGCTCTGTGTTTAGGAGTCCCTCCTGGTGGGACTTCGGGGACCATATGGGATGCTGGGGATCAAACCCAGGTTAGCCGCATGAAAGACAAAGGCCTTCCCAGCTGTGCTATCACTCCGGCCCCCAGTAATTAATTTTTAGTACTGATTTTACGTGTTCTGTGGATGATGTTGACAGATGATTAGCATTTGCTTTCTCCTGGAAATGATCTCTTAGTCATTTTGGCACAGTGAGAAGCAGCTGGATTCAGTGTCGATCTTTTGTGGATGATGTGCGTTGGGGGTAGACAGGCAGACATGGGAACTTTTCCCTGTGTGTTTTTTCCTCCTTTTGTACCTTTTGGGAAAATACGATTAGGCTCTGTCAAGTCTTGTTTTACAGGACTTTCCTGAAGACAGAGAGGCTGGGAGATGCTGTGTAATTTCTCACTGTCACTGGTAGCAGTGTAGCTTCATATGCGTCACCGCACTCTTTGAGCCTTCATTTGTTCCTGTATTAAAGTGGGACAGAGGGGCTCAAGAAATAGCACAGCGGGTAGGGCATTTGCCTTGCATGCGGCTGACCCAGGTTCAATTCCCAGCATCCCATATGGTCCCTCAAGCACTTCCAGGAGTAATTCCTGAGTATATGAGCCAGGAGTAACCCCTGAGCATCATCGCTGGGTGTGACCCAAAAAGAAAAAAAAAAAGAGGGACAGGGAGATGTCGCTCGATTGGAGACTTGTGTCTGTTGGGCTCTGGTTCAGTCCCCAGCATCACCAAGAGTATGGGAACAGAGACACTTTCTCTGGCAAACGCGGGCAGAGCCAAACAGAACCAAGTGCTTGTGAGCATCTTCTCCAGGAGGTCCTCCCGGGATGCAGGGTCACTGCTGTCACTGATGCTGCCGTGAGCTTGGGCGCCTCCGTTTCTGGGAAGTAAAGCAGAACTGTGAGACACCCAGTCTCAAGTTAGTGTCAGGGGAGACGGTCACGGAAGGCTCTGGAAACTCATCCGTAGGATGTTCGGGGGAGGGCTCACCCAGAGGAGCTTGTAGCAGGGTCTTGATGGGCCTGGCTGCTGTGCCCCTTCCCTTGTAGGTAGACGACATGAAACGTTTCTCATGAAATGTGAGAGCAGTAAACAGGTGCACAGAAGTTCTAGAATCTTCTCGAGATCTCCTGCAGGTGGCTACCTGAGCTGGAGAGACACTTGGTGGACAGGAGCAGAACCTGCCCTTGGGTCCCCAGCGCACACTCTCCCGAGCAGTTGACATGGCCCAGAAACCAACCAAAATGCTGTGACCCTTCTCAGGGTGTCATAGTAATCTGAGACTGTTTTAGGAGGGTTCTGATAACGACGATGATGAAGGAGAGGACGAAGAGGAGGAGAACACAGATTACCTTACAGACTCCAATAAGGAGAATGAAACTGATGAAGAGAATACGGTAAGTACGGCGGAAAGGCTCTGCACAGCCTTTAGCCGATGAAATGTTTCTTTTGATATTGGCAAATAAACACTGTAGCACTGTCCTCCTGTTCATCGATTTGCTCGAGCGGGCACCAGTAACGTCTCCATTGTGAGACTTGTTGTTACTGTTTTTGGCATATCGAATATGCCTTGGGGAGCTTGTCAGACTCTGGCGTGCAGGTGAGATACTCTCAGTACCTTGTCGGGCTCTCCAAGAGGGATGAAGGAATCGAACCCGGGTTGGCTGTGTGCAAGGCAAACGCTCTACCCACTATGCTATCGCTCCGCCCTTTGGAAAATAAATCTTTGGAAATTCGGCAAACTCTTTAAGTTTGTGAATGCATAATAGTGTTATAATTTTTACTTGTTCCATATTTTGTCTGAGTTGTCAGTGAAACAAAGCCTTATACAAAACAACTCTGGCATAATTTGTTTTTAAAAGGAGGTAATGATTAAAGGAGGTGGACTTAAACATGTGCCGTGTGTGGAAGATGAAGACTTCATTCAAGCTCTGGATAAGATGATGCTAGAGAATCTCCAGGTAGTAAATATCGCTCCTGATAGACCCGCATGTGATCCTGCAGCCCTTGGCAGGGGCTCCCGCCCACCTGTAGGAGCTTGCTCCTCCTTTGTCCAGCTCATCAGTTTACCCACCTTGCTGATCCCTCCTGCCTTTCGCTTGTGGATTTGAACGTTTCTCTGAGATAGGGTGGTGTATGTAACTAGGAGACTGGGAACTAAGTAAGTCCATTGGCTGAGCCTCGTTTGGCCTTTCCCTCCCCTCTCCTGGGTGGGTGGGGGCTCTGCGAGGCCAGGAGCAGGTGCTGTGTGTGTAGGTGCCGGGGGTCCTTAGTTCCATCTGTGCTCAGAAAAATCCAGTGGTGGTGGTTCTTAGAAATAAAGAACTGTGATTGAATTGTTTGTACTTGATAAAAGTTGCGCATTTTGAAGTACTTATTGGTGGATTTTTTCCCCCGTTTCTATTTGCAAGCAACGGAGTGGTGAGTCTGTTAAAGTGCACCAGCTGGATGTCGCCATTCCCTTGCACCTCAAAAGCCAGCTGAGGAAAGGGCCCCCCCTTGGTGGGGGGGAGGGAGAGGCGGAGTCTGCAGATACGATGCCGTTTGTCATGCTAACAAGAAAAGGCAATAAGCAGCAGGTAAGAAACTGTCCGTTCTGCATTCACAGCTGGTCTGCCATTTATCTAGCATAAGCAGTCGCTGTTTCCTGGGGCTCTGTTGTCTTCCGCCTGCGAAGGGAGAGAGTTGGAGGTGATGTTTGAAATACACAGGGGCAGAAATACTCATCTGCCAAATGCTAGTAGAAACAGCAGACTTGTGCCGAGTGGATACTTTGTGGAGGGAAGGGTATCCAAGGAGACTTGCAGCGTTCCTGGATCTCATGGTTCTGGTTCAGTCCCTGGCACCGGATGTCCCTCCAAGCACCGCCAGGAACAGCTTCAAGCTAGAGCACCACCATGGCCCTAAGACTGTCATTAACGTTTATATGTTTTTATTAGCAGACACAAATATCTTCTAGTAGGAAGTGTTCCTAAGTTTAGGTTTGAAAGAAAAGTTGGATCCTGACAAATCTCAGAACAGGTGACCCTCACCCCAGTTTCCTGGCCACTTAGCTGCTGCTTCAGGGATTCTTGCATTTGTCGTTCAAGTGGTCACTGATTGTCTGCCAGGTGCCGGCCACGGTTCTGATGTTGAGACTTTAGAAGAGCGGCTTTGCCTTGTGTGCCGACATGCTGCTGAGGCAAGGAGACAGCCCTCACACTGCCACATCTCCATCAGATTCGGCATCGATTGTTCATTGCCGAGTCTTTTTTTTTAAGTTCATTTTGCTTTCTCATTTCTAAAATTAGGTTCCTCATAAGACTTGATGTAGGGGCTGGAGCAATAGCACAGCAGGTAGGGCATTTGCCTTGCGTGCAACTGATCCGGGTTTGATTCCTGGCATTCCATATGGTCCCCCAAGGCCTACCATGACTAATTCCTGAGTGCAGAGCCAGGAGTAATCCCTGAGCATCACTGGATATGACCCAAAAAAGGAAAGAAAAAAAAAGTCAATGAAATCTGTGGCGATTGGCATCATTAAAAAATTCTTGTGGCATATAAAATCAAGGCACATCTAATAATTAATGTTCAGTTCTGTGAGCCTTGGTGGCTGTCACGGCTCGAATGGCCATTAACAGGGGTCACTGCTCGTGACATCTTGTCACAGAAGCGCAGACTCTGAGCACAGGAGTGCTTGAGTAATGAGGAAAGGTTTGCGCCAGAACTTGGGTTGAGAGGTTAGTCTAACTGCCATTTCCACAGCTGCCTGGCCCCTTCCCAGCATAAGGCCTCCCTCACACACTTGCTCTGTCCACTGAGTCCCGGTCCAGCTCATAGCATCCTGGCCTGTCTGCTGCCAGCACCCCCGGGGACAGTGGCCGGGCCCTGTCTGCTGCCAGCCTCCTGGGGACAGTGGCCGGGCCCTGTCTGCTGCCAGTACCCCTGGGGACAGTGGCCGGGCCCTGTCTGCTGCTTTGAACAACTCCCAGCCCCGCCCTGTGCTGCCCTCTGTCCAGTGTGTGTCTGCATTCCTGGCTGAGCTGTGTGTGAGAGCCCTGTCACCTGCGTCTCTCCGCGGGGCCGTCTGCTCTGTGATATGGGCCTACAGGCTGTCCCCAGCTGGCCCTGTCCCTCGGGTCTCCCGTCCAGGTCCCCAGGTATGTGGTGAGACCCTCTGCTGCCACGTGTTTATTCGCGCACAGGTGAAGGAGCGAAGAGGAGTGAAGTTTCCCTGTCCCCTGCCCTGCCCTGCCCTGTCCTGCTCAGCAGCACCCTAGGCGCTCACTGCAGCGGGACAGGGAGGCAGGGCCCGAGAGAGAGAGAGAAAGAGAGAGAGAGAGAAAGAGAGAGAGAGAGAGAGAGAGAGAGAGAGAGAGAGAGAGAGAGAGCGAGCAGGATGCTGAGAAGACGCTGAGGGGGTGGTTGGGGTGCCGGGGAGGCCACTGGCGAGTGCCATACCATGCAGCATCTCGTCTTCCTTCCCCACAGAGGAGCAGCATAGGGTGGCACTGATGCTTCTTTCCTGTGAGTAAATCTGAGAGCAGGATGGTGGTCCCGCAGGTGGCCCCGGGCCCCGGTAGTGCGCCCCTAGTCCCACACTGGCTTCTCGCCTCCAGCCTGTGGGCCCTCTGCAGCCCAGGCGGGGGCGCTGTCCCAGCTTCGGATGCATTCTGCCCCCTCCCACCCCCAGAGCAGGCTAGGGGCTGGCATTTCCCTACACCGTGCCATTCAGACCCTAGGAAAAGAGAGAATGAGACTTTTTTGTTTGGGGGCCTCTGGCCTGTGCCAGTTAGCCCAGACTGTGGCCCCAACGGTTTGGTGTTCAAACCCAGATGTGCTGGGAGCCAGGGTCGTGCCAGGGATGGAAGCCTGGGCACTTCTTTACCTGTCTCCTCACCCTGGGCTCCTGGACCACAGCCCTAGAGGGGGCTCCCGCTGACATCCTGCCATCCCTCGGCCCTGGGGGCAGGGAGTTCTCCCAGGCTGACTTGGCCGTTTCAGGCATCACATCGAAGATCAGTTTCTTAGAAAAATAAAAAGGCCCAGTCCTCTGCCAGCTTGTTTTGGCACAGAGTGCGCAGCGTGGGGCGTCCTGGGGAACCGCTGCGCTCGGCTTAGAGGGGCACACGTCCGGAGCTGGGCTCGCCTTACCTGCAGGGGCTTAGAATGCCTTTGCCATGAAGATGGGGTAGCCCGACAGTGATCTGCTCTCTGCCTCCTTCCTCCCTGGGGAAGTGCAGTGCACATGCTCTGCCTGCTCTGTCTTTGACCCTTACGTGGGTCTTGGAAACAGCACAAACCAGCTTTCACAAATAGTGGAGCTTTGAACAACTCTCAGCAGCCCTAAATTCTAAAAATTATGTGCCAGAAGAGGACTGTGACTGTATTTTAGGAGAATTATGTTTGTTTCCGAGTGAGCAGATCATGTACTGTGTGACCCACATAACCTTTGTGCCACATGATGGCAGAGAGTCTATTTTTCTTAAAATACAGAATTCCGTCTTTAAATTTTATAAAAATTATTGTTTTTAATTTTATTTAAAATATCACCAATCTGGGCTGGAGCGATAGCACAGCGGGGAGGGTGTTTGCCTTGCACATGGCCGACCCGGGTTTGATTCCCAGCATTCCATGTGGTCCCCTGAGCACGACCAGGAATGATTCCTGAGTGCAGAGCCAGGAGTAACCCCTGAGCATCGCCGGGTGTAACCCATAAAGCAAAAAAATAATAATGATGATAATAAATAAATAAAATAAAATATCACCAATCATGAAATGAAAGACTAGTACTTGGTTCCAAAAAGTTTCCAGTTCCTGTGCTTTAGTTGGAATTTTGGAATGCGTTGGGTTTTGGGAATATTATTTGGAGAAACATCACCAGTATTCTGTGGTCTGAAAAAGAAAGTGTATTTTGTTTTGATTTTTATTACTTTATTTGACTTTTGGGTGTTGGCTCTTCTGGTGGGGCAGTTTTGCTAGAAACGTGGACTGTGCCTCCTCCCAGGGCCTTGCCTTGGGAAGGAAGATCTCAGGCGCCAGCTTGGTGCGCAGTTGTACTTCTGTACTATTTAGAAAAACAGAACTTTACACATGTGAAATGAGTTGAAAAGAAAGGATAATGCCGTTATTTCTTTTTCAAGTTAAAAGATTGCTAATAATTTGAATAACATTTAAATGAGATGTTTGGTCATTTAAAACAAAATTTATAAAGCCAACTATGTAATATTCTTAAGAGTTTCAGTAGCTAATACCTATAAATTGCAGTTGTATAATATGAAATGCAAACCATTTATTATATGAAATACAATAAGATGGTTCCAAACCCACACTTAAAGCTTTTCATCTCAGTGTATCTGGCCTGGTGTCCAGGTGTACATTCTGTGCTTTTGATTGATTTTGGATTTAGGGGCACATCTATTGGTGCTCGGTGTAAGTCTGAGCCCTGCTCTCAAAGATCACTCCTGGCGGGCTTGATGAATTTTCTAAACCAGAGGCATCCTATTAAATGCATCACGTGGATGCAGCTCTCCCCTAACTGAGAGGGCGGCAGTGCCGGCCTCCTCCCCAGCCTGCTACTGTCTCTGCAACAGTAGGGTCTCGTACCAGAGGGGTGAGCAGGACACCAGCCGGCTGTGATGCCCAAAGTCTGGTGCCAAACGGGCAGGGGATGGGCAGCTTCTGCTCCTCACACCTGTAAGTTCTGAGGCTTTGCACTCCACACCCAGGCCCAGTTTGTCTCTCGGCAAGGGCTGCTGTTGCTGTTCATATTCTTAGACACAGCCTGTCTCTTACAGGGAAGGAAAGACGCTCTTTCTCTAAGTCATCTAGCTCTGTTAGACTCCTTTCCTTGGGCCATTTGTGACTCCTTTGCTGTTTTCTTCCCAGTTCAAGATCCTTAATGTCCCCATGTCTTCCCAACTTGCTGCGAATCACTGGAATCAACAGCAGGCGGAGCAAGAGGAGAGGATGAGAATGAAGAAGCTCACTCTCGACATCAACGAACGGCAGGAGCAGGAAGATTACCAAGGTGAGCTTGGGGCAGGTGGCGGGCACGGGGGTCCCCCTTACACTCTGCATCACGATGGAAATGGGGTTTTTGTCGCCCGTTCATTTTGCTACCGTGTTAGCGCTGCATGTGCCGGTGCAGTCGACGGATCTTTAACCGTCTCGTGCTGCCGGTCCCGTTGGCTCTGGCTCTTTGGGAATCCTGGACTCTGGCTTCCGGTGCTCCCCGTGTGAGGGGGCTCACATCCCCTCAGGGCTGACCTGGGCCGTGACCCAGAAACCTCAGGGGCTGCCCTGAGGGATGTCTGTTGGCACAGGCTTGGCACAGCTGTTCACCTCACACTGGAGAGCGGTTGCTTCCTGGGCAGGAGATGGTTGTAGGAACAAATATCCAGGTGTCTGTCTGAGGGCTGGGCTCCTCTTCTCCCCTTCCCCCCCCCCCCGTCCTCCCCCCCCCCCCCCCCCCCCCGTGTAGTGGGTAAGCAGTGCTTGGTGAGCATGCGTCCCTGGGACGTTGCCCTCAGCTCTCTGCAGACATCTCGGCACTTAGTCCTCACAGCGGCTTTAGGAAGCGAGTTCATGATTGTCCCCATTTCACAGGGATAAGCTGAACCCAAAGTCCTGTATCTAGGAACTGGCAGAGATGGGCTCGCCTTGTCTGTGCTCACGGCTAATGTGCCAGCCTGCTCTCTGCACTGTCAGTGCTGTCTCAGACTCACAGGGGGCGAGTCGGCCCAGAGAGGAACATCGGTGCTCACTGCTGGCACCCCCAGTATGTCACCTCTGTACCCTCTCTGTGCTTTATCCACTCTGTGTCTAAAAAGGTGAGTTCCCTGAGAGCTGCAGAGAACACAGGGGGTCGGGTTGTCTCGGGGCTGAATATGGTCCAGTGCCAGCACTGCATAGGTCCCCGAGCCCCAAGAGTAGAGCCGGAGATGCCCAGAGCACCACCCAAAAGGCCCAGTGAGCTTGATCCCGAGGGCTGGGGTGTGTGGCTGGTGTGGGCTCCCCCGCAGAGTCTAACCTCTCCTCTGTTCTCGCCCTACCACAGAGATGTTGCAGTCTCTCGCCCAGCGCCCGGCTCCAGCCAACACCAACCGGGAGCGGCGGCCTCGCTACCAACATCCCAAGGGAGCACCTAATGCGGATCTAATCTTTAAGACTGGCGGGAGGTAGGTGGCTGTGAGGGGATTGAGGGGGAGGGGAGCCGGTTCCCGGCCAGATCCAAGGTCTGTGGGGCCAGAACCGGGCGCAGGTGGTGTCTGAGAGCCTCCAGCCCAACTACACATCCTAGCTTTCACTCTCTCAGAGCGGACTCCGGGTTTTCTTCATTTCTCTTTGGCCTTGATAGAGGACTAGTTCTTCTAGATGCATTAGAGAGAAGTCACTCGGTTAGTGCTAAGTCATCGTAATGGTCCCAGCATCTAAAAACCCGTCTGCCAGACTTCCAAGCTTGAAGGTTGAATTTGTTTCCAGGTGCTGTGCTTCCTACATGTTTCCTGTGCTTCCGGGGATCTCTGCCAGTTCTCTTTCTTGTTTGGTTTTTGTTTTGGGCCACACGCTGCGTGCTGAGGGCCTACTCCTGGCTCTGCAGTCAGGAATCACTCCTGGCGTGCTTGGGGGACCCTATGGGATGTTGGGAATCAAATCAGGGTCGGCCGTGTGCAAGGCGAGCGTCCTACCTGCAGTGCTATCACTCTGGCTCCCGTGCCAGTATTCTTGAACTGTAAGTTATTTAATAATCAAAACTCTATAAGGATTTCCACATTGAAGATGTTCCCTGATTGCACCTTATTTGTACTTTTTTCAGGAATAAAATTATTTAAATTCTTTTCTGATCATCAATAACTCAGGTTTTAGCCAACAGTGGTTTTTTTTTTTCTCTTTGTGGCGGGGGGGCGGGGCACACCCGGCAGTGCTCAGGGCTTTCTTCTGGTTCTGTGCTCAGAGAATACTCTTGGTGGGCTCGGGGGACCCTAGGGGGTTCTGGGGATTGAACCCGGGTCAGCCTTGTGCAAGGCCAGTGCCCTCCCGCCACTGCCCTCTCTGATCTCATTCGGCATCAGACTGCAAGGCCAGCAGCCCCCGGTGTCTGGCACCCGGTCTGAGTGTTCCTGAGGCACTTTCTCTGGCCATCTGCTCAGATAACTTAGCACATCGTGATGTGGAAAATCTGTTTGTCAGAGACTTGTTTGGAGACCTGTTTCCTCCTCTTAAGTGTCAAGTTTGTTTGTTTGTTTTTCCCCCCAAATTCAAGTTAGAGTCTATGCACCGTCCCACCTCATCAGGCGCATAACGACGCTGGCAAGGGGGGTTCTCTGTCCTGGGCCACGCCCTGTGAGTGCTCCTGACCTGCATGGAGGAACCGCTCCTGCCAGGGCCACGAGGACCATCTGGGGGGAGGGGAGCAGACCGGGTAGGCTGCTGGCTGCACGAGCGCCCTGCCCGCTGCCCTGTTGCTCTGGCCCCTTTGGCCTGCTTGGTGGTGCCCTCTGTGTTCCCTTGTCTCCGTGCCAGAGGATGGAACCATTGGCTCCATCATGGCCCTGGTCCCCGCCTTCATCCCATCCCTGTGCCCGAGGCTTTTCCACCCGTGCAGAGAGCAGCCTTCCCCAGAGTGGGTGAAGGAAGGGCCGGGGCAGAGGGCCTTTGGGTACATTGGGAGTCTTTTTGGTCCTTCCACTTATAGGTGGGTTTCCACAGGCGTGTGGAAGGAGGTGTCGGCAGTGCTTCCTGAGCACCGCCCGGGGTTGGGCTAGGTTGCCCTGGGTCCCATCTCTCTCGTGCTCCTGGGTGCCTCATCTCCCCTGGGTCTCGCAGCTGCTGCGAGATTGGGCAGAGGTGCCCCTTGCCCTGCCCACCAGGGGCACTCAGGGACCAGCTTCAGAGCATTTGTGGCTTGGAGAACAGGCTGCTGTCCTTTCCCCAGTCGACTGGCAAAGGCAGTTGATTCTGGGCTCCCACCTCCCCTCCATACTGTGCTGGCAGACACCCTCCGCCTCAAGTCACAACACGCCTGGCCTGGCCTGGCCCTGGCCTGCCGGTCAGTCTCAGCTCCTCCGGCCCCTCCTCGGCTGGCCGTGCCAGCCCTGTCAGCTGCTGTGTGCTCCCTGACTTGCGGGTCCCGCTGGAGGTGCCCTCTCTGCCTTGGCCCGAACCTTCTGGTGACATGCATGTCGTCAGGCCTTGCCCTCTGGCCCCACACGGTCCGCACACCTGGGCCTTGTCCCCTCACTCCGTTGCCGTTTCATCTCCTCCATAGCCGTCCCCCAGGCGCTGGGGGAGACCGAACGGTGCGTGGCGAACAAGGCTCCCTCGGCGCAGGCCCCTTCACAAGCTCATGCCCCTGCCCCTGGCGCCCACGTCTGCCCACCTGCTTGTGCTTTGCCTTTCCTGTTGGAGGCTCTGAACACAGCTTTTCCATGTCTGCTCCACTTCAGTCGGCCCTGGCAGGGCAGGGGGGAGCACTGTGGGGGAGCATATGCTTTGCACAAGAAGATCCTGGATGGCTAATGCACACGTATGCACATGCTTGCGCTCTCTCTCTCGCTCTCGCTCTCCCTCTCTCTCGCTCTCGCGCGCTCTCTCTCTCTCTCTCTCTCACACACACACACGCAGTAAGTAGGGTCTTAAAATGCACGTGTTTGGGAGCTGTGAGTGTGTAGCAGCATGAGCCCGCAGGCTGGGAGCCTCTGAGGGGTCCTTGGCCTCTCTGGCCCGCATGTTCCACGATGTGGAGTCGTGCAAAGACGGGCATGGTGGGAAGGGTCTCGTCAGTAGATGGAGGTGGGCCAGGCCGGACTCTGGCCACTGTGGGGGACCTCCTGTACAGGACTGGCTGGGGGCCCGCTCTGGGGTGCTCAGGAGACTGGTGTGGCAGCACCATGCAAAGCGTGTGCTCACCCTTCCCCAGGAAACCAGCTCCTGTGATTCAAATCTGATGTGTGGCTGATTTGACTCCTTACTAGTGTTTTGTTTTTTAAATGAATCATAAATACTGTCGCTGTCACGTGGCAGATAAGGAAATTGTCATTTAAGGGCTTTTTAGGACATACCCTGACCCTCCTGCGATAGCTTGGGGGTTCCCAGTGCTGCAGGCTCCGTGAACCACCTTATTTGAACCACCTCAGTTGGCTCCGAATCACGAGCGACCCCTGGGTCCCCCGAGCACCTCCCCGAAACAAATACTGATTGTTCACAGTTCAATAGCTTGGCATAGCTTTGGATTTGGGTATGGCTCTGCAGACCGTTCTGGTGAATATTGCTTTTCCTAGGAGGCTGGAAGAGCCAAGTCTGCCATTGTCACTGAGCAGGACGGAGCCTTTGCCGCCTGGTCCGAGGGCACAGCGCCCTTGGGAAGCTGAGGGTCGGTGTCCTTGGTGGCTGTGTGCTGCTCCCTGAGGCAGCCCCTGCTTGGCTCATGGCGTGGCCCAGGCTCAGCCCTGCTCTGCTCTCTGGACAGAACTGCCCATCCTGGGCTCTGCTGCCTGAAACTGGGAACGCTGGTGTTTACCACATTTGCACTCTGTTCTTTGCGTGCTTCTCGCTGATATCACTTGCCCTGGGAGAAACAGGCTGTGCCAGGCTGTCGTATCCAGGCACTAAAGATTGGGTGGCTAAAGCTCAGCACTGGGGCACCTTCCTGGGTGCTGGAAGTCAAGGTCAGCAGCCATGGCCGTGCCTGAGCACTGGCATCCCCAGGCCTGTCTCACTTGGCATCCTGGGTTCACCTTTCTCTCTGGGTGGCTCTGTGTGAGTGTGTGTCTGCGTGTGTGTGTGTGTGTGTTCGGGTGGCTCTGTGTGAGTGTGCACATGTGAGTGTGTGTGTGCGTGTGCTGTACGTCTCCCATTTCTGAAGCTATTCCGTACGGACTGTGTGGCTTGTCTTGTTCCAGTGTCCTCGTAACTGCTGACACCTCCAGTGATCTTGCTTCTGAGTGAGGGCTCGTCCTAGATGGACAGAGAGACTCCATCTTACTAGTTTGGGGGACATTGCCCAGGCGTAGTGTATGCCCTGAACCCGCAGCCCTTAGAAAGGCACCGAGCAGAGGTCCCAGCCCAGCCCCCTGCCCCTGCTGGAGCCCTGTGCTTGTGTGTCTGGGTCATCGAAGGTGTACTTGTTTTTTTTTTTTAATATTTTTTTGTAAAAGAAGAAAGATCTGTTTATCCAGATCTCTTCTAGAGTTATCCTAAAGCTCCTGTGTCTTTGTGATTCTAGCATCTTTCCGTGAAGTGTTCCGATCATGTGTGTACGGTGGTCTCGGCGCCCGAGGGCAGCCGTGCACTTGTGAGCGCTTCTGTGATTCGGGAGGGGCGTCAGGAGGGGGCGCTGGGGGCCGCTGGCGCCGTCCCGTGGCCGTGTTAATGGTGCCCTGTTTGTGCCTCCAGGAGACGCTGATCCGGCAGCACGTGTCATTCCATTAGGTCCTGTATCTGATGTTGTGGATAGTGGAGTCCTCCAGCAATGGAATGAGCAGTGGACACATCTCAGCATGGCGGTCTAGAGAGTTGCGAGTCTAAACCTGGGACAGGCTGGGGCCATGAGGCGGGAACAGCAGCCTCGCCAACACCGGAACAAGCCGAGGCTTCCAGACGAGGCACACGGCCTTTTGAAATGGAAATCATGTGAGGGTTAATCTTCTCTCGAGAGTGGCCGTCGGGAATGAGATGGTTCACTCCACACCTGCGCAGTTCCACCACGCGTCAGTGAGATGACTTGAGTCGGAGAAGAAACAGTTGTGATGGGAATGGCATGGGGGAAGTGAACCTGAGTTTACACTTGATCTGAGTTACAGCGTCTCTGAATCAAACATCCCGTGTTGGAAGAAGATACATTTGGGGGCTCCAGGACTACAGTAGAAAAGCATAGAGCAAGCAGTCAAACCTTCTAGCAAAAACTTACATGCAGGACAACAAAAGTGATGAAAGATCTCCAAATACTAGATAATCCGCCAGGAAGGCTTTCGTTTAGGAATTGGTTTCAAGAGGAACAAGGGATGAGGGAGGAAAAAAAATCAGTTTCATCTATCAGAGTCAGTAATACACAATTGCCTACTAGGGTAAAGGAAAGATGTGAAGACTATTAGCATACCAAGAGCGTGAGTTGAGATGCTTAGGGAGGTGTGGTGCCAGCCTCAGCACAGGGAGTGGAGCCCCGCGTAAGTATCATTGAAACCAGCCGCCTGCCAGGCAGGGAGTCCGGAGCAGGGGCGCCGGGCAGCGAGGCGGGGGTCCGAAGACTGTGTTGACCTTCATGGGTTTACAGCTCTGTCTCGAAACTAAGTATGGAAATAGTAGAGCTTTTATTTTGCTTTCGTTTTTTTGTTTCTGTTTTTGTTTTGTTTCACCCCCACCCCACCTCACCCCCGCCCCACCCCCACTGGTAGAAACGGGGGTCCTTAGTCTGTCTCTGGAGATGTTAATTTATTAGGATAGCTGTCTTCCGTTGGCTTTCCCACAGGCACAGTACCTTTAGTTCAAGAGCACCTCTGGAGGCCACAACTTGATTACATCTATTTTTCTTTCTAGCAATTTTACATTTTTTTTCTTTTACCATGTTTCTGTTTCTGCATGTAGAATTAAATAAGAAACAAAACCTGTAAAGTTGTAACATTTCACATGGAAATGCTGCCCGATCTTCACCAGCTTCAGAAATCTGACCTTTGCCGATGCTGCAATAAAGTGTTGTAATTTAGATCTGGCGTGTCTGTGTTTCACTGGGTTCAGGGCTTCGAAGTCCCAGCAGATGAGTGACCCGGTATCTGCCGGGGTCCCCTTGGCGCGTGATAGTCTGAGAGATGCTCCCTGGGCTCCAGAGCGTGCCTCCAGCTCGGCTTGGGTGCAGAAAGCACCCTTGGCTCAGGAGGCTGGTGGCCAGGTTCCCCGGCCAGGGGCTCAGGAATCACCACTTTCCTCCTTGCTGTTTTCCCAGTGTCACAAAACCTGACTCATGTCACCCAAAAAGAGCCATGGCTGTTGGATGGTCACTGCCAACACTCCACTGGGAGTCCTACAATTGAAAACAGCACAAACACCCTCTAACGTCACTGTGTGTGCTGGAGGACACACAGGTTTTTGTTCTCTGTGCCTTTTCTGGGGCCTGGGGATGGCTCGTGTGCAGGGCAGAGGTGCTTGAGACTCAGTGTGCTGCGTCCACCCTTCCTAGAACCAAGGTCACTGCTGGGTGGTGGCCTGTCTGCCAGCCGTGAAGCATGCAGAGCCAGTAAGACTGTTGGCACTGTTACTGTCGTCGGGACAGCTGTGGTGGCCAGAGGTGTATGTGGGCCCTGCACCCCTCCCACCCATCTTTCACCGTGTGGTAGGAATCTCGGCCTTCCCACTGGTAACAGCCGTCTTCTCCCTGTGGAGAGGCGGAAGGGAGCTGTGAGGGGGACAGAGGGGCTTAGACACCAAGCACCAACCTTGCCGGTCTCAGGCCCTTGCTCTCAGCTCCTTCTATCCCCAGCCTGACACCAGACACGGAGGTCCAGCACGGATCTGCTATACTGGAGTTTCGGAAAAGCTTAAGATCAGTAGCTTTTACACATCCCATTTGTTGTTGTCCTTTTTTGGGTCACACCCGGCGACACTCAGGGCTGATTCCTGGCTCTGCACTCAGAAATTACTCCTGGCTTGGGGGTGCTTGGGAGACCATATGGGATGCTGGGGATTGAGCCCGGGTCAACTGCATGCAAGGCAAATGCCCAACTCACTGTACTATTGCTCCGGACCCCGAAATACATCTTTAGACCTGGAAGGAAAGGACTCTGCTCTTTAGTGCTGTCCTGTTGAGGGAGTTCTGGAAATTGAACCATGTCTGGGTCCGTGATGCCCCTGAAGTACACACACACACACACACACACGCACACCACCTATTGGTGCATATTTCCTATTATGAGTCACTGGAAACTTCATGTCTGGGTCCATGAAGCCCCTGGAGTGCGCACATGCACACACACATTCTCTGACACACATCCCCATTGGTGCACTTCCCTATTACTGATGAGTCACATCCCTTTGCGGTTAGGTGGTCTCCACTAGGGGGCACTGCTGAGCAACGCAACAGTAATTGTGGCTTGTTTTTTTTCCCCCCAATTGATAAAATTATTTACTCTTAACCCATTTCAGGGGTGTGCATCCAGAGTGTGTGGAGTGTCCGTTCTGTCATTGTGCAGGGACAGTGGCGTCTTTCCAGCAGGGCCACCCCAGGGCGCTATGGACTCCTGCAATATCTCAGGACTGTGCCAGTTCCTTGTCCTTGGTGAACTGCCTGCTTTGTCATTTGCCGTCCTGGTTTGATTTGCAGTGCAGCCGTGTTTCTGTTTCCATTCGCTTCAAGTTGAGATTTTATCCCCCCCAGTAGAATCTCTAACGTGGAATGGAGTAAATACAGTAAATAAACAGTAGCTACACTAAGCATAGTACATTTCAGTTATAAATGGGGTCTTGGGGGGGGGGGTCTCAGCAGTGCTCAGAGGTCCTGGATGGAGATGTTTTTTCTTTATATACTCTAGATCTGAGTCAGGTAAGTGATTTTCAGATATTTTTCCTCAATCTGTAGCTGGTCATTTTTTTGTTTTTCTTTATCACAGAAAGAGAGGATCTTTTAAAAAAATTTTTTTTATTGGATCACTGTGAGATACACCCTTGCAAAGCTGTTCATGATTGGGTTTCAGTTATACAGTGTTCCAACCCCCATCCCTCCACCAGTGTACTTTTCCCAGCACTGGCGTCCCCAGGTTCCCTCCCATCACACCCCCACCCCCACTCCTGCCTGCCTCTATGGCAAGCGCTTTTCTTTTCTCTTTCTCCTCTCTCTCTCTCTCTCTTTCTCTCTCTCTCTCTCTCTCTCTCTATCTCTCTCCCTCCCCCCCACCCCTTTTGGGCATTGTGGTTTGCAATATTGATACTGAAAAAAAAAAAGGCAGTTAAGGAATATCACCTACTTTTAACCCTCAGATCGTGTCCAGCGTGGTCATTCCCTATAGCTAATCTTCTCAACAGGGCCTTTTGCTCAGAAAAATGTACGTTTGACTGGAACCCAGCTTACTGCTTTCCCCCCATACAGTAACCTTTTGACATCATGTCTAAGAATATTCTTTGCCTAGCTCCAGAGTTCAAAGAATTCTTCCATTCCTCCTTTAAAAGTTTCATGAGACACTGATGATGACGAGACATTAGTGTTGGTTTTTGTGGGAGCGAGTGTTCGAGCAAGGTCTGGGCGGGGTGGGGGACATCAGGGCCAGCCATGTCGTGCTTCGAGGCACCTCCCCGGACCGGCGGGGTTTTCTATCGCTGCGAGACGTCGGGTCACTCTGTGACCACGTGTTGAAGAAGCTCCCACTGGGTTGCTTCCCTCAACTCTCTGTCCAAAACAGTGAACTTCCTCCCACTCTCCCATGCCCGGGCCCTTTGTTCTGCCTCCAGGATGTGTCCGTCCACCCTCCAGCACGTCTGCGGCCTGTGGTACACCTCCCTGCAGGCGAGAGGGTTTCTCTGTCCTCTGGCAGGACTGTTTCCGCTACTCCAGACTTTGCCCCTCCGGAAGAAACTTGCCTGTGTTTACAAAGTATCTCTGGGATTTGGGGAGGTACCTGTTGTTTCCCATGGATGTGATTTCTCTTTTGTGACTCAGGATCAAACCTGAGCCCTTGCACATGCTAGGCAGAGCACGCTGTCCAGAGTTATGTTCCCTGGCCAGTAGTGAAATGATTTTTATTTTCAGGTTGTGTTTACTGCTAATATATCAAAAGTTTAGTTCATTTTTTTTTGGATCATCCTGGTGGGTTCCGGGGACCATGTGGGATGCTGTGTGCAAGGCAAGTGCCGTACCCACTGTACTGTCACTCCAGCCCACAGCTGACTTCTTTCCCCATACACTAGTTTGTATTCATGTGACACTGATTCATTCGTTGGCCTTTAATTCTCTCTGTTGTTTTGCGGAGTTCTTGGGGGTTTTCCCCATGTCGGATCATGTCGCCTTCAGTTATACGCTCTGTTTGCAATTTGGACAGCCTGTCTTTCCTTTTCCTTCCCTGTGGCACTGGCTGGACACGCTGCTACTGCAGTTTAGAGAGGAGAGAGACATCCTGCTCCTGGTCACAGCCCCAAGAGCACCGGTCACTGAGCAAGCACCAGGGGTTGAGGAAGGAGGAGCGGGGCGTCTAGGAAAGGCACCCGGGGAAGACAAGCTGGGAAGCGGAGGCTCTCACTGAGGCCAGGAAGTCTGTCTGTTTGTCTGTCTGTCCTCACCCCAGCCCTGAGATTGATGGTATTCTAGAGGCTTTGCTATGAGCCTTTTTCCCTCCCTTTGGAGAGATTCATTTTATTTATTGGTTTGTTTATGTGTTCATTTAAATCACCGTGAGATATCACGGTCACGGTCCTGTTGTTCATCGATTTGCTCAAGCGGGCCCAGTAACGTCTCCATTGTGACACTTGTTACTGTGTTTGGCATATCGAATATGTCACGGGGAGCTTGCCAGGCCCTGCCGTGCAGGCGAGATACTCTCGGCAGCTTGCCGGGCTCTCCGAGAGGGGCGGAGGAATCGAACTCGGGTCGGCCATGTTGGCTGTGTGCAAGGCAAATGCCCTACCGCTGTGCTATCACTCCAGCCCACCGTGAGATACAGAGTTACAAAATTGTTCATGTTTGGATTTCAGTCATACGGTGTTCCAAAACCCACCCCATCACCAGTGCGCATTCCCTACCACCAATGTCCCCAGTTTCCCTCCTGCCACCCTGCCACAGTCTGCCTCTATGACAGGCGCTCTCTCTCTCTCTCTCTCTCTCTCTCTCTCTCTCTCTCTCTCTCTCTCTCTCATGAGCCTCTTACCCAGGCAGGCCCCCTCTTCCTCTCCACATACCCACATCTCTCTGGGACAGCCTTCCAGGGGTGCTGTGCTTATGCACACATATGTGCACAATACATGCATGAACACACGCACATTCACACGCACACGCATGCACATACACATGGTGCACACACTTCCGGGAAAGGAGCCAGTGGGAGTCTTGTCCCCGGTGGTCGGGGCCAGTTCCCCCTTCCTGCTCCCGTTTTGGTTTCGCTGACATCTTACCTGGCACCAGCTTGGTACACAGCGTCATTTGAGACCTGGCATGGATGAAGTAAACCAGAAGGTCCACCAGACCCGAGCAGTTTACAGCCGAGGGGAGCGTCTCAGATTCACGTTCCCAGCAGCGGCATGAGCACTGGGTGAAGGAGGCGAGGCCAGGACTGGCTGTTCTGAGGGGAAGCAGCCCTGCTGTCTATGTTGGGGGCCTGGCTGCCTGGGGTGTGGAGGGGGCGTGCTGCAGGCATGCCGGGCTCTCAGGTGGCAGGAGCCTGGAGCGGTGATTTGCCTGTCAGGTACAGAATCAGATCTAGCGGGGCTGGAAGGCAGCGTCGGGTCAGACACCGGCCCGCGGGGCTGCACCTCAGATGGACACGCTGAGTCGTGCTCGTCGTGGGGAACTGACGGACCAGGGCAGGGAGAACCGAGAGTCACAGGGACCGTTTCCCAGGCTGAGACTTCGGCTGATTCTGGCAGCCACACAATCCCTGAAGGTATTTGGGTCATGAAGTGAGCCAGTGGGGCTGTGCAGATTAGCCCAGAAATCACTCAGGCAGCTGGAGGCAGAGACTCGTTGCCACCTACCACCCTCCCTCATATTCTCCGCCCACCCACCCACTCTTCCATCCACCCATCCATCCACACACCCACGCACCCACTCACCACCCACCCACCCTCCCTCCCTCCCACTCACCCACCCTTCCTCCCAACCACTCATCTATCCATCCAACCCACCCATGCACTCACCCATCTGTCCACCCACCCACCCAGCCTCCTACTCATCCACCCACCCAACCTCCCACGCACCCATGCACCCATCTGTCTGCTCATCTACTCACTCTTCACCCACCCAGTTGCTTATGCATCCACCCACCTCCACCCCTCCCCCATCCCCCTACCTATCCACTCTCCGCCCCATCCCCCCACCTACCCCCTGCCCACCCAGTTGCCTTCAACCCTTCCACTTCCCGTCTGCCTCCACTCCTGCCCGCCCCCACTCGCCCACCCGCCCGTCCTCCCCCACTCACCCTCCCGAAATGCCTGCTTCCTGCTGTCGGCTAGAAGGTGCCATTCTGAAATCTAGGGGGTCAGGCAATAGACACAGACAACAGGCCTGGCACAGAGGCAACCTTTATTTTGGAGGGGCTGGGTGCAGGTCCCCCCCCCCAGGAGGGGGACACTTCGCCAGATGGTGGGATGGTTCTGCACCGCGAACCACCCGTAAACCACAGCCCCCCCCCCACTCGCCCCTACGCCCATACACAGCGCCTACCCTGATGGCCCCTCCTGTGGCACCCTTCCTCGGGGGACTCCCGAAGGACCAAGGATGGCCTGTCTCAAAGTCTGTGCGGCAGAGACTCAGACCCCACCAGAAAGTGCCGACAGAGGTGAAGGGCTGACAGTCCTTCGGGGGCAAGTGTGCCTGTGGCTGTTTAACTGTGGCCGTTTCTTCTTTTGTGCTGTATTTTGGGTTTCGGACCACACCCTGGGGTGCTCAGGACTGACTCCTGGCTCTGTGCTCAGGAATCCCTCCTGGCAGCGCTCAGGGGCCCATGTGGGGTGCTGGGATTGGCCCCAAGTCTGCCATGTGTGAAGCAGACACCCTCCCCGCTGTAGGATTGCTCGGCCCATTTCTTCATTTCTGGGACGGGCAGGATGAGCGCTCGCGTGCCCCCCTCCCTGCCCCCCACCCCGCCCAGGACTGCCTGGCTTTCTGAGCTGGTGGAGCGTTTCACTGGGGGCAGGCATCAGAGCAAGGACTTGGGGACACACCCGGCAGGAGGCTTGGTCCCCACGAGGAAGCAGCGCTCAGCTGGGCAAGACCCGCAGGCACGCAGCCACGGCAGCCCCGCCCCGCACGGGCACGCAGGGCGCCGGGTGGCAGCTGGTGGCGGTACCCGCAGGGGCGTGCGTCACTGCCTGCAGCTTGGGAGCAAGCGGGGCCAGGCGCACCCCGAAACCCAAGGCACTCGGCTCGGATGGGGGAGGACTTCCTGCCCGAGCGGGCGAGTCTCGACCAGCGCCACGGGCGGCCGCTCAACCCCTTGTCCCTCTCCAGAAGTGGCCGGGCTGACTTCGGCAGCTGTGGGCCGAAGTCCCGGTCCTCAGCCTGTGTCCTGGGCGCAGTTCCGGCCCCGCCCGCACCTACCTTTGACCCAGCTCCTGACCTGGCCAAGGACAGGTGTGGGGCTATTTACTTTTGCACAGGTAGTGCAGATAAGGCTGGTCCCGGCCACGGTGGGCACTGTCGGGCCGGCAGGTGCCTCGGGGCCAGGGGTCCCCGCTGGACTGGGGCACCAAGCCCCAGGGACCCCTAGCCGCGGGCCTTCCTCCCCGTCTCCACTCTGGGCTCTCCCCTCATCCTCTTCCTGATTCTCCTCTCTCTCTCCCCTCTCTCCTCTCTCTCCTCTCTCCACGTCTTTCTCTTTCTCTGTCTCTCTGTCTCTGTCTATCTGTCTCTGTCTCTGTGTCTCTGTCTCTCTCTCATCCCAGAGACTTTCTGCAACACGCATCTGGTCTCCAGGACTCAACTCCTGCGGGCTGGGGAGGGACCCCAGTGGCCCCACGGCTGCACTGGCCTTCACCATCTGCCTTTGGCCATGGAGGGCCATCAGGAGTTCTCTGCCCCACTGTGGGCCATGCCTCCCTCTCCACTGCCAGCAGGGGCGCGGTTGGGGGAGCACACCTGCGGGGACACTCATGGGGTCCGGCTCCAGTGCCCCACCTTCCTGGGAGGGTCAACATGAGAAGCCTGAGCCCAGCTTAGGTGTGGGAACCCACACCCCACCCTGGGCCCTGGCGCAGGCCCTGCGGGGGGAGGCAGCTGAGCACGGGCTGTCTCCACCATGGCTCATGGTCTCTGTGGCCCTAACGGAGGGACCCGTCTTGGGTGAGTGGACGCCTGCTGTCCCACCCAGCAGAGCCCGAGACCCACACACTGGGCGGCTGCCCCAAGCACCCCCAGCTGGTGGGGGCCCTTTTCCGAGACAGCCCCAGAAATGGACGTGCAGGAAATTCAGGCTTGACCCCTGTGGGTGTGAGCCTGGGGATGTCGTGGGCCCCCTGAACAAAAGGTCACTTTCGGCCGCCCTCAAGGTCGCCTTCTGGGTGGTGACTGCCCACTATCCTGAGCAGCAGCCCAGTGCTCCCAGCAGGAGCCCAGGTCAGCAGGGGCTGAGGGAGGATTTCCAGGGATTCTGCACCCCCTCCGCCCTTCTCCCTGCGAACTCCAGTGGTCAGAGCTGGGGGTGGTGTGGGGGGCTCCAGGGCGCTCAGAGGCCTGTGTGGGCCCCTGGGCCTGCCCTGGAATGCCCAGAGCTGCAGGTGTGGATGCTTGCAGGGTGATGTCAGCTGGCCCGGGCAGTGGGGATGGTGGCAGGGGCGCTGGCTTACGGCTCCTCCGCAGCGCTATGAGGTGACTCTCTGGACCCGCCGGCCTTCTGCTCTGTCCCCCAACCAGCCTCACAGCCAGGGTCCTGGGCTCTGAACCTGGGTCTGAGCAGCCCAGGACCCCCGGTGCTGTGCCCAGGAGCTTCCTGTAGCCGTCTCAGGCCTGTTGGAGCCAGCCTGGGGCTGGGTGAAGAGCCAGAGCTCACGGCCCAAGACAGCCCCTCCACACACAGACCTCGGACTGCTTCCTGGAGGCTCAGGAGCCCCCCCCACACACACACACTCACACTCACACACATGTACACACTCACACTCATACACACACACACAGACACATACACATACACACACCCACACCCATACACACAGACACGTACACACACATACACTCAGACTCATACACACATGCACACATGCACAGACACATACACTCACACATATATACACACGTGCACACACAACACATACACTCATACACACGTACATACACAAATACATACACACATACATAAACACATGCACACACATATACATACTCATACACACATACATACACACATACACATGCATACATATACACACATTCATACATATACACATACATGTACACACGCTCACAAACATACACATGCACACACGTGCACACATACATGCACATATACATACACATATACACACATGCACACACTTCGACACACATATACAAATACACACATGTACACACACTCATACACATAGATACACACGTACACTCACGTGTACACATACACACATGCACACTTATGCACATATACATATACAAATGTATACACACTCAAATGCACATGCACACACATACACACATACATGCACATATACGTGCATACACATATACACACATGCACACACATACACATACACACACTTCGACACACATATACAAATACACACATGTACACACACTCATACACAAAGATACACACGTATACTCACGCGTACACATACACACATGCACACTTATGCACATATACATACACAAATGTATACAAACTCATACGCACATGCTCACACATACACATACACGTACATGTACACATACTCATACACACATACACATACACACGTACATACATACACACACAAACACGGTCATGGGGAGGTGTCCCCGAGGCTGTGTCCATCTGTGTGAGCTCATGCTGATGAAGGCAGTGGCTGGAGGCGACCCCAGCCTGGGGCCTGCGTTTCCGAAACATTGGCACACCAGTTTAGAGATGGCGGACGGAACTTCCACAGGGGTGGCCCCAGATTGCTCACGCCAGCCAGGCACCTCATGCGCTGCAGCCTTTGTTTACCCAAAGACCAAAAGTTTTTCTCACCCAGTGATCCTCGGAGATTACTCGTAGCTCTGCACTCAGGAATTACTCCTGGTGGTTCTCCAGGGACCCTGTGGGATGCCAGGGATTGAATCCGGGCTGGCCGCGTGCAAGGCAAACATCCTACCTGCTGTACTATCGCTCCGGCCAAGATCAAAAGTTTAAGCCATAGAAAAGGCCTGATGAACTAGCACAGCAGGCAGGGTGGTCTCCGTGCATGTGACTGACCCAGGTTCAAGGCCTAGCAATTGCTGTGGTCCCATGATCCCCACCCAGTGTGATTCCTGAGCACAGAATCAGGAGTTAAGCCCCGAGTACTGCCGGGCCGGCCCCCAGCACAGAAACCACGGCGTCAGTTCTGTTGGGCTAAGAGCTGCCTCTGAGGGACAAAGTGCCTCGGATCCCGGCCGCCCTATCAAGGCCTTTTTACGGTCTCTTCCTCTGCTCCCAGCTCGCCTTCGCCCCTTGCTCTCTGCTCCAAGCTTATCTCTTGCTCCCGAGATCTCCGGCCGCTGGAACTGACCCTTGGCCAGTGCCAGCTGAGAGTCCCATCCCCGCCCCACCGGCTCAGCGATCCTGGACAACCATGGAGTCCCCCGAGCTTATGCTAAGGCACAGAGCACTGGAGCCGACCAGCGCATGGCAAAGCCCCATCTGGGGGTCATGTAAACTTCTTCAAAATCTGTTTTCAAATGAATCCTTTAAACTCAGTGATCACAGCCAGTTTGGACCGTGAACCTATTTTTCTATCCTTTACGTAAGCCCAGGATCACATAAAAATATCGTGGGTGTAAAAGGGTCTTTCTTTGAAGTTGCTTTTTCTGGTTTGGGGGCCACTCTGTGCTGTTCTCATTCCCGGCGGTACTGGGAATTGAACCGAGATCTCCTGCATGCACAGCCTGTGCTCAGACGGCGGGGCTCCCCTCCCAGCCCGGGCCTCCCCCCTGCTCGAGTGAGTGTCTGCTGCTGGCTTCCACACAGTTGTGTGGGGAGAGAAAACGCCACTGAGGGAATCACGGGGAAGAGACAGCCGGGCGGGCAAGTGGGCTGTCTCAGGCTGTTTCCCAGGATGCCCATTTCTGTTTATTTGTCCTGGGGAGTCACACCCAGTGGTGCCCAGGCAGGGAGCTGGGTCAGCTGTGTGCACGCACCTTGCCCTGGGGCTGGGGGAGTGTTTGGCTGCTTGAGGGTCACAGCAGGACCTGGCCCAGTCTTCTTGGCGTGGTGTCATGCGCATGCCAAGCTCCTGGCCTTCTGGTGGCCCTGCCTGTGGTGTGGAAGTTTCCCAGCCAGGGAAGGACCCAGGGCCTCCCGGAACATCGGGTGAGAGGGCCTGGGGGCTCAACACTTCTCACTCCATACTCAATTCCCTGGACTTCTGGGGCAGAGCCCAGCTTCCCTGAGACCCCCTGGCATGCTGAGTCCTGGTGTGTGTATGGGGGGGGGGGGGGCGGGAGGGCACTCCTGGGAGTGCGCAGGGCACCGTGCAGAGTCCCTAGTGACT
The DNA here is from genome assembly GCF_029834395.1 of Sorex fumeus. NCBI lineage: Eukaryota > Metazoa > Chordata > Mammalia > Eulipotyphla > Soricidae > Sorex > Sorex fumeus. Next base: position 11,038,872 of record NW_026606083.1, on the reverse strand, counting down.
GACACGTTCCCCTCCCCCATCCCCCATGTCTCTTACTGATGGGTCCTCACCTTGTGCCCCTGCCCCGCCCCGCGCCCCAGGACACCCAACCTTACGGCTTTCTCACGACTCTGCGGGGTGGGGGGGGGGGCGCAATGAGAGCCTTTGCAAGACAGAATATTTCAGCCGGGGCCCCCCAAAGCCTTCCTCTGTCCCTTAGGTTTGTGACTTGCTGGCTTGTGTCCCATTCCCTGCCCCGTCCTCTCGTCCCCCCACCCGCCCCCCCCAGACCCCCTCTGGCCTGCCTGACCCCGTGTGTGCATGCCGAATGTGCGACCTTGGCTGGTTTACACTTTAACAGCCTGGGAAACTTTCCACGCTCCCCCTGGGATTCACACTGCCCTGAGCAGACCAGCAGCTCCAGGGCTGGCCAGGTCCAGGGCCCGGGACCTCAACAGCCTGGACTCCCCAAGGCCAAGAGGGACCCAGCCCCTCCCGCTGACTTGGGCCTGAGACCCCCCCCCCCCATTCTCTCCCCAAAGGAGACATATCCAGTGGCCAGCAAGGCTCCTGGGAGCCCGCACAAAGGGACAGCCGAGATCCTCCAGGGAGGACCCCCAGACCGTCGCTGTCGGGGCCCCCAGCTCACCCATGTCTGCCTGCAGAGGCCCGTCCAGCTGGGGACCAGCACCTTGCTCTGTGGAGTCCCCGTGGTGACAGCGGGTTCTAGCTCGGCTGTGGCACCTACCAGCGTGGGGCCTCAGTGCCCTCCATACGTACCCCCATCCCTGGTCACCTCCCAGACCCCACAACACAGCCTACACAACCCCTCCACGGGCACCATCTCCAACCCATGTGGCCTGTGCAGCTCTTGGTGGGCATCTCGAGGGTCCCCAACTCCCTGCCTGATTTAGAGAGGTTTGAGGGGCCTCCCTCTCCCCCGGCTCCCTGCTGGGCTCAGGTGCTGGAGAGGTGCTGGCTGGGAGGGAGGCGCAACCCAAGTGCTCATGGGCAATCCCAGAGGCCAGCTCAGAGGCAGCAGCTCTGCGGGTGACCTGGCTGTGCAAGGGCACTGTGGGGCCCAAGGGGAGGGCAGCCCACTGGGGCCCAAACTCTCCCATCCAAACGTGCTGCTTTTCTCTTCAGCAAGTCAGAGCCAGCCGGAGACGCTCACTCGGGGGCTGCACTGGGCTCAGGTGCTGACCAGCCCCCCTGGGAGGCCTCTGCTGCCGGACACCACCACCCCCACCTCCCAGAGGTGCCTCCTCTCGGGTCTACCAGTTTTCTGGCAGAGGACAGCCATGCTGTCCACCTCCCGCAGGGCTGCCAACTGAAGGGTCAGCATGTCCCCACATGGCCAGGCCTCCTACTGCATGGCCGGCCCTTTACCTGGGCCTCTGGATGCTCTTGGACACCCCTTGGCCCAGGCCTGACATGGTTCATGAGGCCTGGCGGGACTGTGCATACAAGGTCCATGCATGATGAGTCCATGCGTAATGGGTCCATATGTGATGGGTTCATATGTGATGAGTTCATGCGTGATGGGTTCATGCATGCCAGGACCATGTGTGATGGATCCTTGCATGATGGGTTCATGCATGATGGGTTAATGTGTGATGAGTCCATGTGTGATGGGTTCATACGTGATGGGTCCATGTGTGATAGGTCCATGCATGATGGATTCATGCATAATGGGTCCATGCGTGATGGGCCCATGTGTGATGGGTTCATGCATGATGGGTCCATGCATGATGGGGCCATGCATGATGGGGCCATGCATGATGGGGCCATGTGTGATAGATTCATACATGATGGGTCCATGCGTGATGATCCATGCGTGATGGGTCCATGAGTGCTGGATCCTTGTATGATGGCTCCATGCTTGCCGGGTCCATGCGTGCCAGGTCCATGCATTCCAGGACCATGTGTGACAGCTCCATGTATGCTGGGTCCATGTGGCCTCTCACCCTGACCCAAGCAGCTCCCCTTTGCAGCCTCTCTCCAGCCCTAAGGGGCTTCACAGAGCCCCAGGGAGAGGCCGCCTGTTTGGGTGCAGTACGGACTCTGGCCAGAGGGTGGGCACCCCCTGTCCCGTGCAGGGCTGGAGAGCTGCTAGCTGTGTCCGACCCAGCCACCAGGTGTGGAGGTGACAGGTGACAGGGACAGACCCCGCCCTGCCCACCACGCACTCCCGTCCCTCCCTGGCCGCGCCTCTGCCCCAACCACTGCACCTCTTCCCCCCTCCTCTCCCTGGATGGGTCGGGCAGGGAGGTGAGGCTGGGGGCGTGAACCCCAGGACACAAAACCAGCTCTCAGGGAACAGATCAATGACATCACGTGACCCCCACACATGAGCCCTGGGTCCTCTCAAGGCTCCCCTCAAGTCAGGTAGGGGGTGCTGGCAGTCAGGGCCCTTGTCCAGGGGTGCCCAGGGCCACTGCACCTAGGATGGGCAGTCGGGAGGCCCCGGCTCACTGTCCGTCTGCTCCCTCCTCTCCCTTTTTCCTCTCCATCTCACCCCTCAGACCCTGCAGGATCCCCGCTTTCTTTCTGTGTTTTGGGGGGTGGCTTTTTGCTTTTTGGGGGGACACTTGGCAACACTCAGGGGTTACTCCTGGCTCTGCACTTAAGAATTAATCCTGCCGGTGACTGGGGGGGACCATATGGAATGCTAGGGATCGAACCCGGGTTGGCCGCGTGCGAGGCAAACACCAAGGCAGGTGCCCCGCCCCTGCACAGTCACTCGGTCCTGCCAGGTCCCCACTTTCTAAGTCACAAGTTTGCCGGGAGACTCGCGACCCCCCTGTTCTCTGGGGCTCCACACACCCTCACTGGGCCTGTTCGGTGTGTGGGCACCACGCTGGGCACGGGGCTATAAGCTCAGGGAGTGACCCATCTACCCTGTGAGGGCATCACAGCCCAGCACTGCTCTGGCCTCAGGACCCCCAAGCTGTGCCCATGGCCTTGGGCCTGTGCTCACTGCCCAGGGCACCCCAGTCCCACGAGGCGGGCGGGTGCTCAGTGCATCCAAGGTGGTGCTCACCCGCAGATTCTGCTGCTGGGTGCCTCTTTGAGGCCCCCGCCCTCCAGCTCACAGGAGCCCCTGATGAGAGACCCTCTTTCATGTCTGCACCCCGCTGTGCCAGGCTTTCTGGGAAAGCTACCCTTTGTGGGGTGCCCAGAGGTGTCTGGACATGCCGGCTGCCAGGCACTGCTATGAAAGGGAGGAGCATCTGCCACAGGCCTGCTAAAGGCCAAGGGTAAGGGGGTCTCTAGGGGAGGCATGACCCCCTGCAGCCCCGCCAGCGCCCTGCCGCTAGCACTCACTCTGGGGGTAGTCGGAAAGGAGACCCTGGGAAGCCTGAGCTCTTCCCAGAATAAGTGCTTCCTCCTGGCAGCGGGGGCGCCCACGCGGGCGGGCACTCCCTTCCCTGGGAGGGAGCCCAGCTCCTCAGGGCGGGCCCAGGATGCTGGGGCGGGAGACTTGGACGCTGTGCCCACTGGGTGGTGGTCCCAGCAGGAAGTCAACCCTGCCCAGCCCAGGAGGGAAAGTCAAGTCTGGTGGTATTTTTAGAAAGCAGCCGGCCCTGCCCCTTGTCTGCTGTGGGCGTCCATCCCCGCCCAAGGCACCACAGGCAGGTCCTTCCACAGCTAGGGGTGGGGGTCCGTCACACAGCACAATCACTCTGGGCTGTGGACAGCATGGGGAAATGCCCAGTCTCCGAGCCCCCTCCCCGCCCGCCTGTGTATCACACCCCGAGACTCACGTCCTTCTTGGCAGCCAGCCCCGAACAAGGACAGTGGCTGAGGCCAGCGTCAGAGGTGTGGGCTGCCTCAGAGGACGCCCCACACAGCACTCTCGTTGCAGGCTCTGCTGAGGGGCCCTGAGGGGACAGTTACCAAGCCAGCAGCCACCACCGCCATGGCCAGAGATGCTCCTCAGGGCCCTCAGGGGGTGGCTGCCCCCCGGGGTCCTGCCCCAAATGCTCTGGGGAGCTGAGACTTCCCCAGTAGGAGCCCGCGTCAGGGGCTGCCAGGGACGCACGGAGTGTGTGTGTACCTGCGAGCGTGCGTGTGTGTGTTTATGTGTGTACATGTGTGTGTGCATGAGTGTGTGAGCACAGATGTATGTGTGTACATAGCTCTGTGTGTATATGTGCGATTGCATGAATATGTGTGGATACACACATATGTGTGTGAATGTGTGTATATTATTCATGTGACCGAGTGTATGTGTGTTTGAGTGCTGAATGTGTGTATTATGTATGTAAATATGTATCTGAGTAATTGTACTGTGAGTGAACGTGTGAGTATGTGAGTTAGATGTGTGATGGTGGTGGTGAAATGTGTGAGTGTGTGAATGAGTTGTGTGAGTGTATTGTGTGTGTGAGTGTATAATATATGTGTATTGTGTGTACGTGTCTGAGTGCATGTGTGTATTTGTACGTGTGTGAGTGTATTATGTGTATGTCAGTGAAGGTGTGTGTATGTGTGTATTATATGTGAGCGTGAATGTGTGAGTGTATTCTTATGTGTGTGAGAGAATGTGTGTTGAGTGTGGGTGAGTGTACTGTGTATATGTGTATAACATGTGAGTGTATTGTGTGTATGTGGGTGGTGTGTGAGTGTATAGTGTGTGTGCAGTGTGAGTCTGTGTGTGTGTGTGTGAGAGAGAGAGAGAGAGAGAGAGAGAGAGCCCTGTTTCCAGGCCATCAGAAACTGGGGACACCAACTGCAGCGGGTGGGTGCCCCTGCTCTGATCCTGACCTGGGTGGCAGGCCCAGCCCCCGCTGCTGCCAGAGCCCTTCTCAGGCCCAGGGACTGGCGGGCCCTCCGGTCCTGCTGCCCTTCCTGCTGTCCTAAAGTCACCCCAGCCCCCGGCAGCGGGAAGGGAAGCGCAGGTGGGGCAGAGCCAGGGAGTGTGGGGGCGTGAGGGCAGTCCCGGGGGGGGGCCAGGCCAGCCCCAGGCAGACTCCAGGTGGCAGCCTGGGGAGGCCTGTGCCTGCCGCTGCCCATGTACACACACAGCCATGCGCAGCACATGCAGTCACATACATGTGCACACCCACACGTGCGGACACATGGATACACGTGCATAGAGACACGCATGACCCAGCCTGGGCGGGGCACACACGCAAGCCGCCCCTGGTGCTCCTGCTTCTCTGTTCCTTTTCCTCTGACGGGGTTTCTTCCTGAATTCCGGCAGCCCCACCCCGGAAAGGCATTTCCAGAATCTGCTTCACACACATGCTGGGCGTGAGGCTGGTGCCGTGTGACCTGTTTATCCGTGACTAAGTCCCATTCACCCGGCACGGTGTGACCTTCCCTCCCGCTGGGCGCGGTGTCCGGGCCGCCTCACTGCCTCGGAGCTGGGGGACCGGAAAGGGGACCCCCCAGGCAAAGCTAGAACGTGTGAGACCCCGAGTGAGTCCGGCCTTGCTTCCCCACGATCCCCAGCACCTCACAGGGAAAACCTAAAGCTCAGCCCCAGCGCTGGGGTAGACCCTGGAGGGCCCCAAAGCAAAAAGGGCCCTGGGGCTGCCCACCTGACCTGTCCTCTGCCCGCGTGCCGCGGCCCGTCACCCTCTTGGCTCTCTGTAAGCCCCCTGGCCCTCTCGAGCGCCCAAGCTGGGAGGTTCCAAGGTCGGGCCAGTCTCTTTCAGTCAGCTGGGCCAGGCGGGGTGGGCACTGCCTAGGGTCACACCAGCCCTCCTCAGGACAGAAACTAGGAGGGAGGGTGAGCTTGTGGAGTGAGGGGGCCTTTGGGAGTGAGCAGGAATGTGCGGGAATGTGCGGGATCCGATCCTGCTTTTATTCGGCCCAAGACCCGTGTGAGTGTGGTCAGTCTCATAGTGCGGTCAGTCTCCTTGCACGGTCAGTCTCCTAGTGTGGTCAGTCTCCTAATGCGGTCAGTCTCCTTGCACGGTCAGTCTCCTAGTGCAGTCAGTCTCCTAGTGTGGTCAGTCTCCTGAGTGTGGTCAGTCTCCTTGCATGGTCAGTCTCCTGAGTGCGGTCAGTCTCCTGAGTGCCGTCAGTCACCTAGTGTGGTCAGTCTCCTAGTGTGGTCAGTCTCCTGAGTGCAGTCAGTCTCCTTGCATGGTCAGTGTCCTGTGCGTAGTCAGTCTCCTTGCATGGTCAGTCTCCTGAGTGCGGTCAGTCTCCTGAGTGCGGTCAGTCACCTAGTGCAGTCAGTCTCCTAGTGTGGTCAGTCTCTTGAGTGTGGTCAGTGTCCTTGCACAGTCAGTGTCCTGTGCGTTCAGTCTCCTAATGCGGTCAGTCTCCTTGCACGGTCAATCTCCTTGAGCGGTCAGTCTCCTAGTGCGGTCATTCTCCTGAGAGCAGTCAGTCTCCTAGTGTGGTCATTCTCCTAGTGTGGTCAGTCTCCTGAGTGCAGTCAGTCTCCTTGCATGGTCAGTGTCCTGTGTGTAGTCAGTCTCCTAGTGCGGTCAGTCTCCTGAGAGCAGTCAGTCTCCTGAGTGCGGTCAGTCTCCTAGTGTGGTCAGTCTCCTAGTGCGGTCAGTCTCCTGAGTGCGGTCAGTCTCCTAGTGCGGTCAGTCTCTTAGTGTGGTCAGTCTCCTGTGCGTGGTCAGTCTCCTTGCAGAGTCAGTGTCCTGTGCGTGGGCAGTCTCACGCACAGTCAGTCTCGTGCATAGCCCTCCAGTCCTGCAGACAGGGCTTTCCTGGCAGTGTTGTCACTGCAGATAAGCAGGTGCCGGGAGGGAGGAAGGGAACCCGCTTGGAGGTGGCTGGGGTTCCCCCTCGGCTCCTGCTTCTCCTTCCTGTTCGGGCCTGGGCCTTTCCCAGGACCCGCTGCCCAGCCGGTGCCCGGGTCAGGTGCCAGTCCTCAGGAAGGGAGCTGGCCCGCTCCCCTTGTTGTGAAGGAGAAACAAACCTGTTTGGTGACTCGTTTGAATGCCAACAAGCCTTTCCCAGGCAGTGCCTGACCTCCCATCCCGGCAGGCACCGGGGCTGGGGGAGAGGGCGGCTGCAACACGCGTGCAGAGACCCTCCCCGTGCGGGTGTCCGGGACGGGGGCGTCCACACCTACATGCGGCACAGAAGCTCCTTGTTCTCCGCTTCTCTGGGTGCTCCTGAATAAACATGTAGTGCTGGTGGCTGCGGTCAGCGGGTGGCGGTGTCCACGGGGCCTGAGCTGGGCTCAGCAGGACATGGCTGGTGGGGGAGGGGGGAACCACCAGGGCCCTCCCCCACCCCGGGCTGGGCAGACTCGGGTCCCACGCATACCGAGCTTCCTCCGGGCCCCACTTCTGAGGTTCTCAAGATAAAAACGGCCAAACCCAGGGTCCGCAGCCGGAAGCCTCGTTCCCAGCTCCACCCGCTTTTCATGGCAGCGGCTTCAGGGGGACAACGGATGCAGTGGGAAATGTGAGGGACATCTGACAGCTGCCAGGCCCTGCCCTGAGGGTGCCGGACCCTACCACCCCCAACACAGGGCAGCTTCCCTGCTGGGTTTCCCAAAAAGAGCACTGAGCAGGGAGGCACAGCAGAGGCAGGTGGATTGTGGGCGCTGTGGCTTCTGTGTGCATGCCGGACAGTGGATTTGGGGCTGGGGGGGACACCTCGCCCTCCATCTCTGAGCAGCATGATTGGGTCTGACCACTGTCTACTCCCCCTCCCCCGGCTTTCAGTATGTGAGAGAAATTCATCTGCAGTGCAGAGGCAGCGGACACGCCTATTCAGGCACCTGGTTGTGTCAGGGACCCCTGCAGGGGCACTCAGGGACCCTGCTCTGTCACAGTGACCCAGTGCTCCCGGGTTCTCTCTGTTAGCAGCCGCAGTCTGGACAGAGCGGAGAGCTCCAAGGAGGGGGTGGAGTCTGGCGTACAGGAAATGACCTGGATATAACTGTGAGCCTAACTAGGAATAAGTAGGTGGAAGAACGTGGAACCAGATAGAAGGGTTGAATCATTTTCAAGAAAATACTTGAGCATGAGTACATAATGCCAACACAAGGCCAGTTTTCCTGGAGATAAAACTAAATTTATTTTTCTCAGGGGGGAGTAGAGAATAAATATACAGACAAGTTCATCTGACTCATCAGAAGCCCAGGGTGAGACGAAAGGAGGAAACCTCCCCTAGGACAGTGAGCAGGGGCCGCCAGACCCCCGAGTCAGCACCGCCGGCATCTCCCTCTGCTACAGGGACAAGCCCTCAAGACCCTTTTAGCACAGCCAACACAAACAGCAGCGAGAAGACCAAGACGGTTTGCAAAGCCGGTAGAAACCAAAGTACCTATTTACACGAAGACCATGGAGCAGCGAGGTCAGGGCTGGGTGTGTGCACACACGCACACATACACACACACAGTCACACTCACAGAGACATACTCTCATAGACATAGACACACACATAGTCACATACGTGGAAACACACACATACACCCAGACACACACAGTCACACCCAGAGACACACACTCACATAGACACAGACACACACATACAGTCACACACATGAAAACACACACATACACCCAGACACAGACACACACACAGTCACACTCACTCAGAGACACAGATACACACATACAGTCACACACATGGAAACACACACATACACCCAGACACAGACACACACAGTCGCTCAGAGACACACAGTCACATAGACACAGACACACACATACAGTCACACACACAGAAACACACATACTCAGACACAGACACACACAGAGTCACATAGGCACTGACACACACATATAGTTACACACATGGAAACACACACATATACCCAGACACAGACATACATACACAGAGACGCACATACACACAACAAACACACACACAGAGTGGAGTTAAGGCAGATGTTGTGACAGCAGGAGGCCCCTTTGCGACATGTCTCAGAACTGGATCTCCATGATGCTGGCCAGGAAGAGCGTGGCCCGACAGCCACAGAAGGGCGGGGCTGCCCCTGTGATTGGCCCAGCTCTCTGCAGACGCTTTCAACTCCAGCTCTGAACAGTCAGAGAATGAAGCACATGGCCCGGGAGGACACAGCCCTTCCAGCACTCCAGGACTCGATGCCGCCCGCTCCCCTTCCAGAGACCCAGGTCTGATCCCCCAGAACCGCTGGGGTAGCCCTCACCCACCCCAGGTGTGCTCCTGAGAAAGGGACAGGAACTGCCAATTTGGAAGACGACGTTTAATTGCAGAACGCCGTGGGCAGGAGTGCTTTGGGTCATGGAACAGTGACAGTGACAGGCTGTGTCCTTCGGTGCCTTCCAGGAGGGGCCCCCGACTCTGGACCTGCCCAGCAGAGGCTGGGAAGAGACGCCATCCTGTGATGACGTGACGGGGTTTCCAGAAGTCCGTGACGCTGCATCCTGGCAAGTGTGGAGCACGGCTGCAGACACTCAGTGCGGCACAGTCGCCAGCATCTGACGAGCCCGGCTCTCTCCAAAACACCCCCTCCCCAGCTCTGCCTTCCTGGCCCATTACAGAAAAAAAAAAAACACAAAAACGGGCAGACCAAATCCTGCATCGAGAACATCTAGACAGGCCTTCCCAGGGTCGCACGCCTGCCGTGGCCCTTCAGAGACTGAGCCAGGGGCGGCCACAGCCGCTGTGTGTTTCCTACAGGAAAGTGCTTTCTTGCCGACGGGGCGGGACCCACAGGCAAATGGGGAAACAGCCCCGAGCCCAAGAGGGAGGACAGCCAGCATACACCTCCCCTCCAGAGGCCCGACAAAGCAGGTGGCAGTGAAGACAAGTCCCAGAGTACCCGGGGCTCCGGCCCCCAGGCTGGCGCTGGGAGGATTCTTGGGGCCGTCCTCCCTCAGTCTCTGCGGTCCATCCTCCCTACAGGTGCTCCTTCAGCAGCCCCAGCTTCCGCAGCGCCTCCCTCCGGGCCTCCTCCGTGGAGCCGCGACCCGAGAACTGCACAGTGACGCCCTGGGGTCTGAAGCCCACCGCCCGGGGCAGTGAGCCCGAGCGTGGCCGGGCCATGTCCTGGCCTGGTTCAGGCAGCCGCGGCTCGTACACGCTCTTGCTGGCCTGGTGCCGGGCCAGCCTGTTGCTGGCGGCTGGCTCGGGCCGGAAAGTAACCGTCTTGCCTGTGGGGATGAAGGGCGTGGGCTGGCTCGTGAGGGCCTCGTGGAGGCTCTGGAAGCCATTGGCCCAGGCAGGGGGCCTGTCCGTCTGCACCCCCCGGGACTGCTGCCGGCCGGCGGCCTCCTGGCCAGGCCCCGGCCGCCCCGCCAGGTCACTGGGGACGGCCCGGTCTCCCAGCTCCCCCGTGGCGGGGAAGGCCACCCCGTTGATGTTGGCCAGGACGCGTGCCTTGCGCTCCTGCACGCTGACCGCTGCCTTGGATATGGTCTGGCTGAAGTCGCGGCCGGCGCTGTTGGTGAGGCTGATGTTACTGGGGAAGCGGTGCAGCTTGGGCCGGGGCCCTGCGGGAGGCTCACCCGGGCACGGCAGGGTCCTCCTGCCCTCCTTCCAGGGGGACGTGGGCGAAAGGGCTTCGTCTCCGGCCAGCTTCTCGGAAATCTTCTGGGCGATGATCAATGGGGTGGGCACAGAGCGGGGCAGTTTGGGGTGTTCTGCGGGCGGAGACGGGGACAGCGGCTCCCTCCGGGGCCGGCCGGGGGCTGCAGCAATGGGTGAAGTCGGAGGCGGGGTCTCCGGGCCGGGAGCATCTGTCAGGGTCACCTCGGGAGAGCCCTGTCCCCCAGTGTTGGGGAGGGCCGCGTCTTCCTTTCCGGCAAGTGGGGTCCCTGGGAGGGAGAAGAAGCCTGAGAAGCTGCCGGAAGGCATCACCCGCAAAGACAGGCCCGTCCCCAGCACCTTTGGGAGTGGCCCCAAGCACGTCCGGTATGGCCCCAACCCCCAGCAGAAAGAAAACACACCGTGATTCCCTTCCCCCAGGGGTTAGGAGGGTTTGAGGACCCATTAGACCCTTGTAGCCTGGGCTAGAGAACATTCTAAGGCGTGGTGTCTGTGTAAGGAATTCTGCGAGGCCCTCGGAAGGGGTCCCCAGAAAGGGTGCTGCTGGGCAGGAAGTCAGTTTCTGCTGAGCGGGGAAACTGAGGCAGGCAGTGAGTGTGGCACACACCCGCTTCCCACCCATCCTCGAGGGCTGCCAGCGGGGGCCTGCAGTGCACAAACTCTTGGGAAGACCCCCATGCTAAACCCCGTCTCCAGCCGCCGGTCCAGGCTTCCCCGTGCCTCCTGCCAGGCCTGGCCTGGACGCGGCTGCGCAAGACTATGTGAGGGGCCCTCGAGGAGCCGCTGGTGTTCAAGGTGCTTCCCGGGGCCCCGTGACCTGAGCTGACGCTCTCACTGGCTCAGCTGGTCCAGAGGGGAACTGGGGGCTCGACTGCAAGGAAGAAATGTGATTTTAAAACCAAAAAAAGCGGGTAGAAGGGATTCAGATGGGCTGGAGAGATAGCACCGGGGTGGAAGCACCTGCTGAGCACAAGGCAGACCCCAGTGAATCCCCAGAACCCCATGGGGATCCCTGAGCACTGCCCTGAGTCAGCCCTGGCACCCCTAGGTTTCACACTCACTCCCCCCAAAAAAAAGTCATGAGAGGAAAAAGAGAACCAACAAAGGGAAAAAAGCAAACAAACAAAAAAAAAAATTGTAAAGAAAAAATATGTAAGAGGGGGAAAAAAAAAACCAAAATAAAACAAACAAACAAAAGACACCAGGAAATTCATCTTCGGCTACTGCTTTGCAAACTATCCTGCATGTTTGGAGTCATTCCCCCAAGCCCCAGCCCAGTGAATCGCTGGGCTTGCATACAAAACAAGGGAAGAAGTCAATTTGTTGTGACAAATGACAGCAGTTTGCAGGTGGTGGGACAGTCAAGCTTTCTCTCCTGTTCTTTCTCGGGGTCGCCAATCCTCACCTCCGTGCTCACGACTATTTCTGACCGTGACCGTCCCCCCGGCCTGCCTCCCTCATGCTCAGCTCATGCTCAGCATCCCGTGGACAGGACTTTTGCAGATCTGAGCTCTGTTCTGATCTTTTTGGGGGGTAGGTGTGGAGGGGTCACTCCTGGCTCTGCACTCAGGAACCACTCCAGGTGGTGCTTGGGGGACCCTATGGGGTGCTGGCGATTGAACGAACCCAGGTCAGCTGCATCAATGCCCTGCCTGCTGTGCTCTGGCTCCGGCCACTCTGCTCTCTTCCCTCAAATTCTCGAGCCACCAATGACAGATCACACCCTCCCCGGGGAAGCAGCGCCACTGACAGTCTCACACCCACTCAGGCTCACTCTCTGGGGACGGTCCAAGGGGCCTGCTTTCACCCTCGTGGGCCAAGCCGGGGAAAGGACCAAGGAAAAGTCCGCTCACTGGTCATTGGCCGCGGCACCACACACCTGGCTCAGCCCTTCCTGTACCTGTTGCCTGCATCACTGCATCTGGCAGGGGTGCAGCCTCCTCAGCTGCGGGCCCCGGGGGTACCAGGTCGATGACGTCCTCTGGCTCCAGGGGGCATGGGGAGCGGTGGGACGCCCCACCATCACAGACTCCCTGCTCCTCCAAGGCCGCCTCCAGGGAGTCGATTGTCTCTTCAAAAAACTGCAGGACATCCAAGACATCCTTCTCCTCATGCGTGAGGTCCCTCGGGCTCTCGTCCTCCTGGGGGTCCAGGGCGGGGAGACAGGAGACAGAACAGGGTGTCAACAAGGAGAAAAGCCCCGAGCCATGCGGGGTTCCTGGCGATCACGAGGGGTCAGGGTGGGACTCACAGGCTGAAATCCCCCCACCGCCCCCCACCCCCCCAGTCTAGGTCCCGGCTGGGAGGGCTAGGTTCAGGCCCAGATGAAGATGCTAAGTCAGACTCTTCCCCATTCGCCCCCTCCACCGCCAGTCGGGGTGAACTTCTTGCCAGATCATCAATATTTGGGACTTTGCTGGTCCTTGGGAAGCAGCGACTCCCCCATCCAGGGAGAGTGAAAGTTACAGTCAATTTGCATCTGACCAGAGCTCAGCCTGCTTTCAATCGAACTTTACTGACACAAACAGTAAAGTTGGGGGGGACCCGACTGGTCCCCAGGCTGCAGCTTCAGCTTTGCGATCCTCCTCGTGACACCACGCCTCCAGCATCTACTGAATCATACATTCAAATATTTGCGCGCCCCGTGCGCTGCAGCCGTGCAAACAGCATCGCAAATGCCCAGCAGAGCAGGAACACGCCTCAGGTGACTCAGCGCTTGGGGCCCGGGCGCCCACAGGGAACACGCTGGGGAGGAGATGCCGGGCAAGTCGGCGGGGAGTCCCTGAGACGGGACTGGGCGCCAGGGCGGCTTGGATGAGACCCTGAGGAGCACAGCCTGTGAGACGGGCGGGTGAGGGTCACCTCTGCAGAGCCAGGGCATGGCGCCGAGGGGAGAGGAGACATGAGGGTCACCTCTGCAGAGCCAGGGCATGGCGCCGAGGGGAGAGGAGACGGGTCTCGGCGTGGAGGAAGCGGGAGCCTTCCTCACTGAGCTCATTCCTGCCCTAGAGGTCTCCTCAGCCTCGCTTGCCACACACTGGACCTCACCCCCAGATCCCTGATGCCCCCCTCACCAGCTTTCCCCTCTTCCCTCCTCTCCCCTCCCCTCCCTTTTCACTTCTCACCTCTCCTACCCTCCTCTCCCTTCCTACCTATCCTCACCTCCCCTCATTTCTCACTTCTCCTCACCTCTCCTCCCCTCCCCTCACCCCTGGGCTGGGACATCACATCTCTTCACAACCAAACACATGCACCCCTTCCAAGCCTCTCTCCCGGAGGCTTTCCTGGGCAGTGTTCGTTCCTGCTTCAGCAGCGGCCCAGCCCCGAGTGATTCTCTCATCCCGCCAGCCCTACAGTCTGACAAATGGCCTCATCTGCCGACTCTCAGCCCCCCACCCCGACAGCTCCCGAAGCCCAGGGTCTACTGGGGAAACAGCAGGCTGGGCTGGGGCGTGTGAGGCCTGGCTTCCACCCTCCCCTCTGCGCCCTCCCCCCCAGCTACTTCTGAGCATGCCGCAGGTGTGGCCCCACAACCAACCACGGTAGAACTCTCCAGAAAACCATGGCTCCCCCTTCCATCTGCCACGCTGGCGTCGGGCACCTCCGGTCCCCAGGGTAACAGGGCTCTGCCTTGGGAACGCAGGAGTTCCGCACGCACCCCTGAGTCTCCCTCTCTGAAGAAGTCACATCTCTCGTATGTCAAGCCAGAAAGCCCAAATGCTGGGTCTGTGTCAGGCCCACGTGGGCTGCCTGTGGCCTCGTGATGTGCATGATGGAGCCACCGAGCACCTCTGGGTGACCTGGAGGGTCAGGCTCAGGCCCAGGGCCAGGAGCACAGAGCTGCAGCGGAGTTTGACAGGGCAGAAACGATGGGGGAAGAAAGAAATACCTTTGGTTGGACAAAGAGTGGAGCAAGCTTTAAACACCCGCCACAGCGCCCCGCCCCTATCAAGCTCTGAAGCGTTTGTTCTTTCCTTTGTGCTGCTTCTGAACAAAGAACTCTGGGCTCACTGCCCCTTTCGGAGGAGAGAAAGGGCCCAGGGGCCTCACCTCGACCGACCACGGCCATGAGGAAGGACCATGATGCGGGGAGTGCCTGAGCCAGCCACGCTCAGCTCCACACTGGCTGGTGTATGTGTGTGTGTGTGTGTGTGTGTGTGTGTGTGTGTGTGAGTGTGTGCGTGAGTGCACATGTGTGTGTGCATGTGTGGGGTGCATGTGCGTGCACGTGAGTGCGTGTGGGGGCGTGAGGGTGCATGCATGTATGAGTAGGTTGTGTGGGTATGGGTGCATGTATGTGTGCACTGGGGGGCTATGCATGAGTGTGGGGGGTGTGCATGTGACGGGAGGCAACTGTGTGTGTGTGTGTGTGTGTGTGTGTGTGTGTGTATACCTGATCGATCCCCTAAGCTGTTCCAGAACCATCCTCCAACGCTGTGGCGGTGATCCTGCTCAGCACACCAGGTTGGAAATCTTTTTGCAAGTAATTGCTTTATTTAAGGGCCACACCTGGCAGTGCTCAGGGCTTACTCCTGGCCCAGTGCTCAGAGATCATTCCTGGCGGTACTTGGGGGGACGGAACCCAGGTTGGCTGCATGCAAGGCAAGCGCCCTCCCTGCTGTGCTGTTGCTCAGGCCCTTCAGGTCATCAGCCTCCATGCTCAGGGCCATCCCCAGAGGCAGCGGTCAGCCCTCGGCCCCCCCCCCCCGCCCCACCCCACGCAGCCCCCTGCTCATCCACTGCAGCCTGCAGCACCCTTACCCCACTTCTGTGGGGACAGACTGCAGTCCCAGCCCCCACCCCCGCCCCACGTGTCCCCTGGAAGCTGAGCCCAGAAATGCACCCTGGGGCCAGGGGTGGTGCCGTTAACACTCAGACTCTGGTCCCCTCCTGTGAGAGCAGGGGCCTCCCTGGGGACTGTATCAGGAGGGCAGGGCCATCCCCGGGCTCACTCCTGAGGGACACGGGGTCTCAGGAGCTCGACTCAAGTTCAACAAGAGAGCGAAACAAAGGGTAAGTACAGAAGTGAGGCCTCCGGGCTCCCTGGAGAGCCCTCGGTGACGCATGGCCTTGATGTCCCCTCACGCAGCCTCTCGGCCATTGTTCCTGAGTCGGCCACTTCACACTTTGGCAGGACCTTCTGTATCAGGGCCACTTCCTGCACCCACCCCCACGGCCCCGAAGCGCCACAGACTCTTCTTGCTTGTTTGTTCAAGGGGCCACGCCCAGTGGGTTCAATCCCAGTGCAGTGTTTAGGGGGGACTCCCAGCAGTGCTCAGGGGACCAGGCGGGGCAGGAAATCAAACCTGGGCCGCCAGAATGCAATGCATGAGGATCCAACCTTCCTGGCCCAGGACTTTACAAGTGAGTCTCGCGGCGGGAATGACTCCATGAAAACGCCGGGAGTTTGTCCTGCGGCCCAAGCCTGGCGAGTGAGGGGCCGCAGAAGCATCGAGGCGAAGTTAGGGACCATCCCTCTAGGGCCAGCGCTGCCCTCGCTCTCCCTGACTATCGCTTCTTTGGCTCCTGGGTTCTGAGAGGCAGCAGCTCCTGCTGTGCCTGGGCCCTGTCTCGGGTCAGGAGGGTCCTGCGTGGCAGCCCCCAGCCTGGCTGCAGAGGGAATGTCTCTTCCCTGCCCCAGAGGGAGAAAAACACTTGATCCAGGGCGGTGAGAACTGCGCTGGCACCTCCCCAAGTGAGGTTCCCAGGACTCGGGCTCGCTCGCTTGCCTGAGTGGAGGGAATAACGGTATTTCTTAAAGGAACAGGTGCAGTGGGCAAAGCCAGCCAGGCCTGGCCACCGGGTGGTGTCCCAGAAACCCAATGTTCCCTCACCAGAGTGAAGCTTCTGGAACGGGAGCTACTGCTGCGGCTCTCCAGGCTTCCCCCTCTGCTCTGGTCGCCGGGAGACAGGTCCGGCTCCATCTCCGACTTCTGCTGGTGGATCGGCATCCCCACGGACACTCGGGTGCTGGCGGGACCTCAGGATGGGGCTTAGCGCCCGGACCCCATTCCTCAGCCCCGGGTCGGCCCTGGAGAAACCGGAGACAGAGCGGCAGGCGTTAGTGAGTACAGGGACACGTCAACATCCCGAAGGGGGCAGATCTGGATGGCGCTCTCCTTCCCAGCTGGCCCCGTCATGAGCAGGTAGGAGCTATTTGTGTGTGTGTGTGTGTGTGTGTGTGTGTGTGTGTTTAAATTGAATCCCTGTGAGATGCAGTTACAAGCTTCCATGTTCGAGTTTCAGTCATACAATGATCTAACACGCATCCCTCCACCAGCGCACATTCCCTACCACCAATGTCCCCAGTATCCCCGCCCCCATCCCACCCCACCCTCTGCCTCCATGGCAGACAATTTCCCTCTTACTCTCTCTCTACTCTTGGGCATTATGGTTTGCAATACAGACACTGAGAGGTTATCACGTTTGGTCCTTTATCTATGTACAGCACATATCTCACATCCTGAACAATCCCTAAAAACATCATTGTCTTGGTGATCTCTTCTCTACCCCAGCTGCCCTTTCCCGCAGCTCATAAGGCAGGCTTCCAACTATGGAGCAGTCTTCCTGGCCCTTGTGTCTACTGTCCTTGGGTGTCAGTCTCATGTCATGTTATTTTTTTTCCTTAAATTTTTATTAGTGAAACACCATGAGGTACGGTTGTAGACTTACAAATTTTTGTGCTTGGGTTTCAGTTATACAATGATTGAATACCCATCCCTCCACTAGTGCCCATTTTCCACCATCATGTCATGTTATTTTATACTCCACAAATGAGTGCAGTCCTTCTGTCTGTCCCTCTCTTTCTGACTCATTCCACTTAGCATGATACTCTTCATGATCATCCACTTATAAGCAAATTTCATGACTTCATCTCTCCGAATAGCTGCATAGTATTCCACTGTGTAGATGTACCAAAGTTTCTTTAACCAGTCATCTGTTCTAGGGCACTCGGGTTGTTTCCAGAGTCTGGCTATTGTGAACAGGGCTGCCATGAACATGCAGGTGCAGATGTCATTTCTGCTGTGCTTTTTTTTGCACCCTCAGGATATATTCCCAGAATTGGTATTGCAGGGTCATATGAAAGCTCAATTTCTAGTTTTTGAAGGACTGTCCATATTGTTTTCCAGAAAGTCAGCTTTCCCACCAACAGTGAAGGAGCGTCCCTTTTGGTAGGAGCTATTTTTAAGGGGGAGGGATAAAATGCAGAGAGCCTGTGAGATGCTGCAGCTCGGTGGAACAATGCATGCCTTGCAAATACCAGGGTCTGCCTGGGTTCCAACCCAACCCAACTCAACTCCCTGACCCCCCCTCAAATAAGGCTGGTGCTGGAAATTTCACGGAAGAACGTTCTGGCACCTTCTCCACAGGCTGAGGGCTCAGCTCACTCACACAGACACAGACGTTCCATATCTGGGTGACTTTCTGCCTCTGAGTCCATGGCTTCTTGTTTGTTTGCTTGTTTGGGGGCCACACCCGGCAGCACTCAGGGATTACTCCTGGCTCAGCACTCAGGAATCACTCCTGGCAGTGCTCAGGGTATCGGAGATCAAACCTGGCAAACACCCTACCGGCCGTACTATCTCTCTGTTCCTGCCCCGGCGTCTTTCGCAGGCCCTCACCATCTAGGGCTGGGGGGAACAATGGCAGCAGGGTACCGGCTCTGGGACTCTGGGCTGGCGGAAGCGCGGACGCTAACGGCATTTCTGTGCTGGATACTAAGGAGCTGTGAGCCCGAGGGTGTCATCAGGAACTCTACCTTCTTCCTTCCAGGAATTGCTGTTTTCATTCATTAACTCGTCCCCGGAGCAAAGACCGCAAATCACCTGCCATGCCCCTGGAGGAGATTCAGCCCAGGCACAATACACAGCTGAATTTGATAGAACCTTCCAGAAGACAAAAGATAAGGAATGGGGAAGGAGGGCTCGGCCGGCCGGTGATGACAGCAAGACCCGGCTCGGTGGCTGAGTCCCGCCCGATAGCCTGAACCGCAGGGCAGAGCATGTGGGCGGCAGGTCCACTGATCTGCAGATGTGGACGCTTCTCACACAGAAGCGCAACCATTCGCGATGACTCTAATAGGGAGGGCCTTGTCATCTCAGATGTCAGAAATTACTCAGAGAAGCTCCTCAGAGGAACCCTGACAGATCAGAGCAGGAACTACCCCTCCCTGCATCTGCCTTTCTTTCTCCGAGGAATCATTTGATGTCAAAGTCACGTAACAGCAAGCAAGACGGGGAACCAGAATATTCAGCACATACACATATATTTGGTAACATGATTTGGTAACAAAAAATATATATTTTTTGATGTGTGTATGGGGGGGGGGGAGTCACACCCAGTGATGCACAAGGGTTCGTCCTGGCTCTGCACTTAGGAATTACTCCTGGCGGTGCTCAGGGGACCCTATGGGATGCCAGCGATTGAACCCCAGTTGGCTGCGTGCAGGGCAAACGCCCTCCCAGCTGTCCTATCGCTCTAGTCCCTATTCCAAATGGTTTTTAAAAATTGAAAAAAAACAAAACAAAACAAATAAAGTTAGGGGCTGGAGTGATAGCACAGCGAGTAGGACATTTGCCTTGCACCGGGTCGACCCGGGTTTGATTCCCAGCATCCCTTCTGGTCCCCCGAGCACTGCCAGGAATAATTCCTGAGTGCAGAGCCAGGAATAACCCCTGTGCACCACTGGGTGTGACCCAAAAAGAAAAAAGAAAAAAAAAAAGTTAAATGTTGAAGGTTTAAAATTGGAAAGCCGGGATGGAGAGATAGGACAGTGACTAGGGACTGTAAGCTGCTGACCTGGACTCAATCCCTGGCACCGTGTATGGTTTCCTGCACCCGACCAGGAGTGAGTGACTGAGCTCAGAGCCAGGTATAAGCCCTGAGCAGCACCAGGTGTTGCCCCAAAACAAAAGTGGAAATTTGGGACACTGAGGATGTGACTCAGAGGTGAGACATGTGTATCCCATGCATAAGGTCTTAGGTTTGACGCCCCCCCCCCCCCAGAAATGGGCAGGAAAGTGAGGGGAGGTTGTTTTTATTTTGTAGGATACCTCCCCCCGTTGGTACCCTGAGGGTCACAGGCACTGGAGGTGAGCTGCTGCGGGCAGGGCCGCTGGACTTGGCATGGCTTGGATGCCCTTTGGCCTCACTGCCTGCCTGCCCTGAGCACTAAGGCATCTGAGGGCAGGGCTGGGCGGGCAGTGTGGCTTAGTGTCAAGAGACCGCCTTCCTTGGCCACGGAGGACTCAGGTTCAGTCCCCAGCAGCACATCTGAGGCCCTCCAGGAGTGAGCCCTGAGCACCGCCAGGTGTGGCCCCCGCTGACCCCCACCAAAATACAGAGGTTTTATATCAACTACAGAATCGATAATAAAAACTACCTGCCAACAACTCCCAAGCTTAGATTAGCACAGAGACTCTCTACGGGATCGTCTAAGGAATCGGCGGTAGATGTGACAACAGCATTTGCCCACACAACACGTAAGCACAGAGACCTGCATACACCTTCACCTCTCCCACATGTGCAGAGATATCACACATGCCGCCAAGCAGCACACCGATGGGACATACACACGCTCGCATGGAGGGCACACCAAGCACTGCTGTCCAGCCGGATGAAGGCGTCCACTGCTGTCCCGGGCACTGAGCGATGGTGGTGGGTTGGGCAGGATGACAGAGTAGCCAGGTTGACCCCTGAACCTCCCTGCTCCCCATTCCCCCCAAGCACTCTGCATGAGTCCCGTCCCCAGGAGAGGAGGGACAGACGGCCTCACTCCCTCACTCTGCAGGGCAGAGACCCAGGGGAGAGCTGGGCTGTGGGAAAGGACGGGGACAGTGCTCCTGGCTGCGGCCCTTGCTGTGGTGGACACTAGGCAGAGGAGCTTCCTGCATTGCTGCCCCCCAAACCTTTCTGCGTTAGACCTGCAGATGGCGCTGCTGAAGGTCTGGGGGGGGGGGCTCATGCAGTCCTGCAGAGGGGCCCAAGGGGGTCCCCCTGTACGGGCTCAGCATGGTGGTTTCTCTCCTCTCTTAAGGAATCGGGGTCTACTCAGATGGGCCCCAGAGCACCCCGCAGGAGGTGCCCTGGGGAAAGAGCCCAGTCTTGGGGAGAAGGCCAGGAAGTGGGTCCTGGGAGTGGGGGGGGGCAGGAAGGGGGTCCTGGGGGTGTGGGGGCACGGGGGAGGAGAGTTCGTCTCACTGCAGCAATGGAAATATGGACATGAATTGCAAATTTCTCTTGCTTAATCTGTAACTTGACCTAAAAAAGTTCTTTCTTATATTGTTGAATGTATCCACGTTTGTTGTTTATGTCTTAGGGGTTTTGCAAACTTAGGCCTTTCCTAGCCTAAGAAGACACAGCAGTTACCTCCCACATTTTCTACTTGGCTTTTCTCTGGCTTCACGGTTTATCATGAAGTAGCTGACCCAACTGGAACTTTCGTTAGTGTCCAGCAGTGACCCCACTCACCCACCGGCCAGCAGGGAGCCCCAGCTGCTCCAAGATGCAAAAAAAAAAATGCGTCTTTCCACTGTCTTCAACTCCTGAGTGTATTTACCTGCTAACTGTGTCTGTCTCTCAGGTTCTGAACATCATCCTGTTCTG
This sequence comes from Sorex fumeus, assembly GCF_029834395.1. NCBI lineage: Eukaryota > Metazoa > Chordata > Mammalia > Eulipotyphla > Soricidae > Sorex > Sorex fumeus. Next base: position 11,017,827 of record NW_026606083.1, on the reverse strand, counting down.
CCCCGTGAAGCTTTCTGACATACTTGTCCTGACTGCAAGCATTTCAACCACGCGGTGAAAGTTCCCGTGATTACGCTGTACAAAAATGACAGCCACCAGGGTTACATTCATGGACCAGTGGCGAGCAGAGAGAAGACATCCCCCAACCATGAGAGGCAAGCAAAATGCTTCTCTTCCTCAGAGCTCAGTGCCGGGCAGGCGTGACGCCCTGGGCGGATCCCTGTCGCCACTCTAAAATAAAACACAAACTCTTATAAATCAACAGGGACAGGAATAAGGCAGGAAACTTATCAGAAAACGAAAAAGGAATATCAGCGAGCGGTTCACAAGTGAGGAAACCCACATGACTCAGGAGTATGTGTGAGAAGATCAGCCTCGTCAGTGGGCAAAAACGGACAAGCATGGGCCGGAGCTTTAGGACAGTGGAGAGGGCACTAACCGCGCTCGCAGCCAACCTGGGTCCGATCCCCAGACCCCAGGCAGTCCCCTGAGCCCTGCCTGTGGTCCTGGACAGCCAGGAGCACCACTGGGTGGGGCACAAAAGAAAACAGAAAGAAAAGAGTGAGCTAAAGCCACGGCAGGGCTGAAAGACCACGGAGGGGGACAGCGCTTGCTTTGTGTGTGTGAGGCCCAGGGCTCCCGGCACCCCACACATGCGCGCCCGCACACACGCACATGCACACACACACACAGATTATTAACCAAAATGCTAGATTAACCAAAATTAGATCATTATGGACAAGCAGCCCTGTCAGAGGCACTAACTCGCATGTCCACTCTGGGACACCCCCCGGAGGGCCTTCGGGAAGCCAAGTCTGGGCTACAGTCCCAGTCCCTCTGCCCAGTCTCCTCCAGAGGAATTCCCTCTGGGGGCACTTCTGAGGACTGGGATCAAAGCAAAGCCCCCAAGGGTTGCCGGCCACACTGAAACCACTAGAATCAGAAGCACGTGGCCGACGCTGGCCGGTGGGGCAGCTGCGTGGCACACACCTGGAACACACACGTTCGTGGCCTTTCCCATCCCCGTCCAGAAACGGGCCAACAGCAGGCAGAGGGCCACCAGACAGCTGTCCCTCATGTCCCCTCACGCCACAAACTCCCCCGAGTCCTGGGCCCAGACGCTCCTGACTCCTAGCGCAGGCAGGAAAGCAGCCACGATGCCCGTGGAGGCTCAGAGACCAGGACTGACCTGGACCGCTTCTCCTCCTGGGAAGGTTCAAGAGCCAGCAGACCCGGGCTTCCGAGGACAGAAGAACAGCCTAGAACCCCCACTCTGAAGATGGGCTCGTCCTGAGTCTCAGTTTAACTCAGCATCCACTAGGGGAAGGGCCACCAGATCCCACTGAGGGCGGAATCCGAGCTGGAAAAAATACAATAGATTAAGTTCCCTCAAGTTCAGCCCGTGCATAGACTTTGTACCCCAGGGGTGGGGGCGGGCAGGGAATCGGACCTCCTCGGGCTCGGATCTTGAGAGGCAGGCCACATAAATCACATTTGTTTAATCACATTATTGTCTCGGGGAGTTCTGAACTTGAATGGAAAAATGATCCACCTGTCCCACGTGACACGGAACTAATTTTGTTTGGCACGACTGCCTTAGCTTAAGACAGGACGAGAGCTGCTCCAGCACATGGCTGGGAGGAGGCTTCGGCAAGGACGGGCCCAGGCGGAGCTGGGGGGTGGGGGGGGCCTGAACCGCATGGAATCACGGTGCAGACCTTATCCCCTGGTCTGATACCCAGCAACAGACAGATGCGGAGACGGAGATATGAATGGAGGAGAGGGAGGGTGATGCGTGATGGAGGAGAGATGGAGGGATGCAGGACAGATCCACACAGGGTGATGGGCGGATGAGAGGTGGAGAGACAAGACAGAGGATGGCTGGGTAAGAGGGCGATTAACCAGGTGCTGAGGGTCAGTAGTGGCGCAGTTTAAACGGGGAAGGTGTAGAAATAAGCCTCTTTTTGTTTTGTTCTGGGGCTTGGGGGACAAACCTGGTGGTGTTCAGTTATCACTCCTGGTGGTGCTCAGAGGACTATCTGACGTGCCAGGGATCGAACCTGGGTCTCCCATGTGCAAATCAAGCACCTTAACCCTGTCCTGTCTCCTGGCTCCACTAAGTCTCTCGAGATACCCCCACTTCCCGGACCTCACCGTGCCCCGGGGGGAGCACCCATGAGCACCCCATCACGTAAGGGAGAGATGGACCAGTGTCCGCCCACAGGCCACTCTGATCGCCCTTCCCCCCGCTTCTAGTCCCAGGCATTTGGTGGAGATTCATCTCTAAACCTAGAAAAGCAATTCCAGGAAACAAACGCTCTTTAAAGCCTGTGCATAGACACCCCCACAGTGATGTCGGAAGAGCCACGCCCCTCTCAGAAAAATACATTTTTGTGGCCTTTCAAGAACAGTAAAAATGAAGGAGCCCCCATGGGAACCACGGCCCGATATGATGAATGGACTTTTTCATCCGGCTCAGCTGTGGGGGAGAATAAAGAGGCCGCCCGCTCAGTGGAATGTCCACGCTTGGGGTGAAATCATCGGTAAACACAAGCTAGGCCTTGTTGCCCCCCTGGCCAGCGGCTCCCGTCTGCGTGGCGGCCACTCTGCTGGGCTCCTGCTCAAGCCAAGAAGAGAGGACCCCGCCTGACTGGCCACTCCTGCCTGTCTGATTTCTGCTTTTATCTACACCACATTAACGAAAATGGGGTCTGTGGGCCAGAAAGGTGTCTCAGTGGGCTGATCTGTGTCTCGCCTACTGGGGCGGGGGCCAAGCATTGGGGGGCTCCTTGCTCTGCTGGGAGCAGACCCCATCCCTGAGTTGGGAGTAGCCCCTCCGCCCCGCACCACAGTGGCCCACCTCACCCTCCAAAACTGCATTTTGTATGATGAAAGTAACTAGGAAGGATGCATTTCCTCAAGAGCCAGATCCAGGGACTCAAGGGACACTGAGCACCGACACTGTCTCCTTTTTCCTTTGTTTTGTGGCCACACGCAGCTGTCCTTCGGGCTCACTCCTGGCTCTGTGCTCAGGAATCGCTGCTGACAGTGCTCAGGGGGCCATATGTAGTGCCAGGGATCGAACCTGGGTGGGACTCGTGCAAGCCCCATACCTGTTATGCTTTCACTCCAGCCCCCTGGGGAAAATAGTTTTGTTTTGTTTTTTAAAGAGAGCAATGGTTGCTCGGACAGATGAGATGTTTGCTGAGAGAAACACACTGAGCTTTTTTATTCTCTCTCTCTTTTTTTTTCTTAAATTGGCAGGCTGGCGGCCCGCTGCGTTTCTAGATTCTTTAGCAAATTAAAGGAAAAAAGAGCAAATCCCAGTTTGGGTTGAGCTTTGGTTAGACAGTTTTGGCCTCTGTGGTAGAAACAGCCCATGCCAAGCTGAGCCCCATGGGGTCTCTCTGAGACGGGTCCCACTCGATTGGCATCTCTGTTTCCCCCAAAAGCCCAACTTCGTTTCCTGTTTTATTTTGGTTGGGAGGCCTGAGCGGTGCGTGGGATGGTGGAGGCAGAGCTGGGTGGGCCGTGAGGTGCCAGGGATCAAACCCGAGGTACCTGCATGCTAACCAGATGCTCAGTCTGGGGGCACCTCTCAGGCCTGAGAAGCTCAAGATTGTTTGTTTTCTTTTTGTCCCACATTCTGCGATGCTTAGGGGTTCCTCCTGGCGCTGTACTCAGGTATGACCCCAGACGGTGCTCGGGGGACCCTATGGGATGCTGGGTTGGCCATGTGCAAGGCAAACGCCTCACCGGCTATACTGTTGCTCCCACTGCAAGAAGCTCAAGTTTTGGGCTGAGCTTTTCACCGTCCTCACCGCAGAATCAAGCAGGACGCCATCTGAGACTGGTGAGGTCGTACACAAGTCTGGTTTCCAAACCGGACCTACTTCAAGCCTGACCAACCAAACGGCAAATGTGTGTGCTGGGGCGGGGGTGGGAGGAAAAACTCTGGCGACCTCAGCTGGGTCAGCTCAGGGCACCCCTCGCCCTCCTCCAGCGTCTCTTTGCTGGGAGCGGGGCTCTAAGTGCCCACCTCAGGGGTCTTCACACAGTCTCTCCTTCCCCACTTAGCCCAGACCAACCCCTCCTCAGTAGCCAGGGACCAAACACCAACCCCCCAAACCCCACATTCAGACTGTGGCACCATCTACTAGCCCCATATTCATGGAGGAAGAAATACATGAGCTTTTCCACATTTTTTGTTTCAGGAAACCAAAGGCAATGTAAGTAGAAAAGACGGGCTGACTCCACGGAAAGGGGGTGGTGGCTGCGGAAATGCGAGGGGGCCTCACGGCAGGTCAGAGCAGGGGGCTCGTGAGACTCCCATGGAATAGGAGCAGAAGGCGCTGCTGCCGGGGGAGCACTTGCTGGGAACATGACACCATCCCGCGGTCCTTATCTGTGCCTCCCAGCCCCCTGCCGTATTCTTACAGTGGCGAAGGGCAGAGGGGGCAGCCGGTCCCACAAGCTCAGCACTGAGTCACGGGTGCAGGTCAGGGCCGGGTGAGCAGTGGCAGGGGCCTGGCACGCACAGAGAGTTGGGGAGAGAAAGGCTACAGGCCAGCGCAGGCCAGCATGGGGTCCCCGCAGAGAGGCTTTGGGGGCGTCTGGTCTCATAGGTGGGTGTGAATGCACTTCCCCCTCACCGACACCCCTCAAACCACGGCAAGACCCAACAGGGAGAAGTGGGCCCCCCCTCACGGACACTTTCCAAGAGCTCTAATTCCTGGTCGGGTGAGAGCTGGGGTGCATGCTCTGTCTGCGAGGAGCCTGGCTGCATGTCTGCACCCCAGGGACCGGTCGCTCAGCCCCTGAGCTCTGCGGGGGTGACCCGAAAGACAAACCGATGATCTACCATTATTATTTGGAATTTTTCCCCAATATTCAGATCTGCCGAGAAGGCATCATTTGATAATAATGGTAGGTCTTCTGTCGAAAAACTGAATGTAGTCAAAGTAGAGAGAGATAAAGTGGAAATCATCTGCCACACTGGCGGAGGAGGGGTGAAATGGGGGGTATACTGGGGGTCCTTGATGGTGGAAAACGTGCACTGGTGAAGGGATGGGTGTTTGATCATTGTATGACTGAGACTTAAACCTGAAAGCTTTGTAACTATTCTCACGGTGATTCAAAAAAAAAAAAAAAAGACAAGCCAGTGAAAGTTTCTCTAAACCTCAAGGAAGCCAGAAGCCTAGCTCAGGGGCATAAGCCTCACGGACAGGGCCCAGGTTTGACCACTCGTATGAACACAAGCACCCGCACAGCCAGGAACGAACAGCCTCCAAGTATGGTTGGGTGTGGTACCACCCCCCTAAAAAAAATTACAATAAGCACAGAGGCTGGAGCAGCAGAACAGCGGGCAGGGCACTTGCCTGGCACACGGCCAACTGAGGTTTGATCCCCGGCACCCCACATGGTCCCCTGAGACCCAGCAGGAGTGATTCCTGAGCACAGAGCTAGGAGTCGGCCCTGAGTACTTCTGGGTGTGGCCCCAAACCCCAATCAAACCAACAAACAAACGAGCCATAATAAGCAGAAAGCAAGAAAGAGGGACGGGGTTTGAGTCCTTCGACTCAGAACTGAAGCGGCCAGTGTGTGGCCACTCCTCAAGTCCTAACCCGACTCAGCCAGGCTCGCCCCCCACCCCCCACATCCCCCATGTGCTAGGCACCCGTGGCTAGCTCAGAAATGTTCCAGAAAGTTCTGCAAACCCTGGTGGTAGCAGGTGCTCACTGCAAAGGAATGGTATAGAAAACAAAACTAAATTATTTTTTTTTAAATTTCACTTCAGGAACCAGCGAGATTGTCCAGCAAGTCGGGTGCTTGCCTTGAATCCCCAGCATCCCCTATGGTCCCCTGAGCACCGCCAAGAGTAATTCCTGAACTCAGAGCCAAGACGAGCCCCTGAGCACCACCGGGTGTGGCCCCCAAACAAACAAAACCTTTTCTATTCAATCCCCCAGAAAATATCCAGTGAGGGGTGGCAGACTCAGAACTTCAGGCGCCACTTTGGGGACACCAAACGGGGCAGCCCCCGAGACTTGATTGCACAAACCGGACCAGAGCAGCAGAAGAAGAGACCCACAGGCCTGCAGCGCGCGGTCCCCAGGGCACAGAGCCGGGAGTCAGTCTTCCCAGGTGCCCCTGGCTGAGCCCCTGGCACTTCCGGCAGCTCTTGCAGCTTGAGCCTGGCGACAGCCGCACAGGTCAGAAGCAACACACTCAGCACTGCTGGTGTCACTGCACGAAACAGCGGCTGCAGCAGCGTCCACCGAGTGCAGGGCCGCACTCGGGCTCACTCGTCTCCCACGCAGGCCACAAACCCAAGCCCCCTTTCTTCAGAGAAGTTTCCGGATGAATGCTGTGACCATGGGAGGGTCCAGGAGATGGGGGCAGGGGGAACAGAGCATTTGACAGGCGCAGGGGAGCCTGCGGTTATCCCCACTGGGTGGCGGGGCTGCATGGGTGTGGACAGAGCTTTCCATGGTGGCCAGCAGCCCCTTCATTCATAAGGTCAGGGAGGGTGTGGGGACAGGCATGTCAGACAAACCGCATCTAGCAGGAGCCAGTGGTGCCTTTGCTGTGGCCCAGGGGCCAGATCCGGCCTCCTGCAGGCAAGAGTGGGGAGCCAGCCCCCGTGGGAAGGCGTCCAGCACCCCTGCAGATTCGTGTTCCCAAGCATCTAGGCTCTGCGCCAGCCAAATCCCTCATCTCTCTGCCTCCAGGTCTCAGGACTCTGCTCCAGAGTCATTCGAGACCATCTGTAACATCGACACAGAGTGCCAGCAACAAGCTCCCGGGTGTCGGGGAGCTGGGAGACCCGGGGCCAGGTGTCTCTTAGGCTGCCGCACAGGATTACTTGATCCGGTTTGAATTCGTTTAGGTCGCAAGGCTGTTCACGGGATATGTCTGTGTGTCCCTGGAGACGTTCGCGCTGGGACGGTCATTTCCGACCACTGACACGCTCCAGAGGGATGATTGGGAGGGAAAGAGGATGATGCTTCTCAATGATTCTGCAGCTGTTTGCAGCAGGCATGCTGGAAAACACCCTCCAACACACACACACATGCACTCACGCACACACATGCACATACACACGCACACACACGCACATGTGCACACACACGCATACAGACATGTGCACACATGTACACACACGCATACACATGCACACACGTGTGCACGCATGCACGCACACACATGTGCATAAACATGTGCACACACATACACATGTATGGACATGTGCATACATGCACACACATGCACATACAAATGCATGCACACACAAGCACGCGCACACACGCGCACATGCACACACACATGCAGACGCAGACACAAACACACATACACACGCACGCGCACATGCACATACACACACACGCACACACACACGGGCATCACTGGGAACAGACAAACCCAGAAGCACCCAGAAGCACCCCTCCTCTCTCCCATCCTCTCCCAACCATCACTGTGGCTTTGGCCATCTGCTGTCTCACAGTGGACTCGGCATGGTATTTTTTTTTCTGTCATTCCTCCCCGCCCCGACCAGGGCTACGGCAGCCGAAGACCTCCAGGACCAGCCACCACCATGCTGAGACCACTCTCCGCACACATGAAGGTACTGGCAGAGGGACAAAGCCACGCGGGGTTCCGGGGCCGAGACCTCCAAGCCTACTCGAATTGGAGTCGAGCATCTTCCACTCAGATCCTCCAAATTCCAGTAGGCGGGGGTCACACCCACCACCTGGCCCCCTGGCGCCGTGTAATCCCATCAGCGGCCAAGACTCAGAGACTATAAAATCCAGATCCCGGAACCGCGCGGCCGCATTTGCGGCCGCGCGACATCTTATTATCTCATTCCTACTTTGGACAAACTTGCAGGCTGTCGAATGTAGCCTGCCCACAGGGCAGAGTCTGGCAAACTCCCCGTGGCCTACCAAATATGCCAAATACCAGTAACAATGATGGGTCTCATTCTCCTAAAGAGCCCTGAATATAATCTCAGGGCTAGGCTGAAAGAGACGTTACTGGGGCCTGCTCGAGGCAATCGACGATTAACAGGATGATGAAATGAAATGTCGTCTACTTACTCAGTGTTTAAGTTTGGGGGCCACCCCAGCTGTGCTCAGCATTCATTCCTGGCTCTGGTAATGTTCAGGGAAACCATTTGTGGTGTCGGGGATCAAACCGGGCTCCCCTGAATGTAAGGCCAGTGCCTGAGTCCTGTCCTCTCTTGAGTCCTCTTATTTTTGTCACTTTTCTGGAAGGGGCCACCCCTGGACCATTCCAGGCTCAGTGCCTGGAGGTGGCTCCCAGGGGTGCTCGGGGGACCATGCAGTGCCCAGGATGGGACTTGGGGTGCCCGTGGGCACAGCCTCCCTCTCAGGCACCCCCCTTACCCCAAAGTGTGTGAACTTCCAAGTTGGCTGCAGTCAGACCTTTCCCAGAAGACAGGACGCAGCACCCGCAGCTCTCAAGGGACAGATCCGGCTCATAAAAAAAATTTGGGGGCTGGGGGAGGGGCCTCGCAGTGATTAGACAGGGACCGGGGCACTTGTTCCTAGACAGGCAAACCCAGGCTTGATCCCTGGCATCCCATATGGCCCCCTGAGCCCTGCCAGGAGTCATCCCTAAGCACAGAACCAGGAGTAAATTCTGAGCATCACCAGATGTGACCCAACCCCATGTCCCCCACAAAAAAAAAAAATCACAACTCTGGAGTAGTGGGAGGCAGTGCTGAACACATGCTTTGTGTGAGTCGGGGTGGGGGGGACAATCATGGATGGTGACCCCAAGCACCCAGCCAGGAGTAGCCTGAGTACTGACAGGAGTAGTCCCCGCCCAAAAAGGGTGTTCTTACTAGCCTGGGCCAGAAAATACACAAGATTCCATACATACACTGTCAGCCTGGCAAGAAGGATTTCAGCTTCCATCCCTTCTACCCAGTCCCAAGTAAATAGCGCGCTTGTTTGTATTTCCACAAGGGCCTCATGAACGAAAACACCTTCTCCACCTAGAAAAATAGCCTATAACAGCCAGGCTTGTACTTTGCAGGGTTCCTAGTGGTGCTAGAACACGGAACATGTAGTTCTTTAGAGATAGTCACAGATCAAGCAGCACACAGTTAATAAAGCTGTTTTGGGGATTATTCTCCTCAGACCTGGGCTAGTGTTTCCATTCCTTTCACAGTCATTACCGAATTTAAAATTTTTTTCTTTTAAAGAAATGTCCGCATTACAAGGGAGCTAGGGCGGGCTTCTTCCTACTGTACAGCACTTGAACCCTGTGCTCTGTTTAGGGGCCCAAGAACACGCAGGTTTTCTGCTCTGCACCCGCTGGGTCCTGACGGAGTTAAAAGTTTTCTGAGGCTAGTTACTGCGGTTAGAAATGAAAGAAAAGAGAAAGCTGCAAGCTTAAATTTAGAGTCTGTAAAACAATACTGGGAAACTTCCGAGGTCAAGGAGGAGCGGCTCTCGGTTGCCTTTGGCTGGAGCGCGGCGCATTCTCGCCTGCCTCTGACCCGACCTGCCGGGCTCACCGCGTGATGTGGTTACCTGGCGGGGCTCGCGCGGGTGTGGACGCCGGTGGCGCGGTCACTGCGCAGGACGCAATTTCCACCAGGGGTTTGGGCCACCTCCAGCCGCTCCGTGGGTCCCCGGGGAAGGGCGGCGGGGACGAGGAGCGGGCGAGGGTCAGAGGGGTCCGCGGGTGCCTAGAGCCAGGCACTTGCCAGGGACCACGGCGCGCCCCCCAGTAGGTCTACCTCCGAATCGGAAAACGCGCGCTTCCCACGGCCCCTGCCCAGAGACGCACGCAGACCCCGGCAAGTCCCCTGGGGGCCCCCGGTTTTCCGGGACGGGCCACCCTGGTGCCCGCCCTCGGCGAGCGCGGCCCTTCGGGGCTCTGCTCGAACTAACTTCAGGTGCCCGGGAAGCCCGCGACGTGGAGGGCATTGGGGGAGGAGGGGAGGCTCAGGCAGGCAGTGGGGACAACCGGAAGGGGGTGCCCCCCGCTTTTACCCGGAACCCACGGGAGCCCAAACACCGCCTCGCTCCCCCACACGCCAAGCAGAACCCGGCTGCCAGCGCGCCCCCGCCGCGCCCAGCCCGGGCTGAGGATCGGAAGTGGTGGGCACTCACCTGGCACCGACTGGGGGGTCCCGCCGCGCTCGCTCCTGCGCGCTCCCCGCCGCGCGTTCTCCTCTCCGTGCGCTCCCGCCGCGCGCGCTCCGCCTCCTCCCCGCGCCCCCGCCGCGCGCGCCCCGCCTCCTCCCCGCGCTCCCCGCCGCGCGCGCCCCGCCTCCTCCCCGCGCTCCTGTGCGCTCCTCGTCCGTGCGCTCCCGCCGCGCGCGCTCCGCCTCCTCCGTGCGCTCCTGCCGCGCGCTCTCGCGCGCTCTCGCGCTCCTGCGCGCTCCTCGTCCGTGCGCTCCCCGCCGCGCGCCTTCCTCGTCCGTGCGCTCCCCGCCGCGCGCCCCCTCTTCCTGCGCGCACCCCGTTTTGCCCGCGCCTGGACGTCTAAAGCCCCAGGTCCCTTGCCCTGCGGACGCCCGGACGGAGCCCTACGTCTCCGTCTCACGGTGAGGGCTGGGCCGGGCGCCATCTGAGTGCTCCCCACCTCTCCCCCGAGTTACAACCCGCCGAGATAAGCCAAAGGGGTTTGCGTTTGAAGCTCGGAGTGAGATTCCTCCTAACTCTCAGCTTCGCGAGGCTGTTTTCTGTTTAATGACAATAATAATAATAATAATAATAATAATAATAACAACTACTGTGTGTTTGAATACCTATTACCTTTGGGCAAGGCGATTCACTCACGCTCACTGTTTCATTAGGTTCTGGAACGAGACTCTGATTTCTTCTCTCCCTTACACCAAGGAGGAAAGGTGGCACTCAGAAAGGGGAGGAAACTCAGGGAACTGCCTCCACCTTGAGGAGCAGCCCAGCCTCAGATGCTGCAGGGGACAAGCGCTTGGGAGCTGGTGGAAATTCGAGTTCCTGGGGTTTCCTGGGGTGGAAAACTCCAGGGAGGGAGAAAGCAACCGGGAAGGAGCGTTGGTCATTGTCGGTCCCCCCCCCCCCCCCTCCAAGGGCAGGCCTCCAGGACACCCGGGTTGTCTGCATTGTCCCGTTTTACAATCGATTGGGGAAGGAGGCCCTGAGTCACAGGCAGGACTTGGGCTGAGTCCCAATTCCTTAGGCCTTACATCATTCTCTTCCCTCCCGCCCCAGGAAGGGATACCTGATTACAGGGAAGAAAACTTTTTTTCACTAATAACACACTGGGCTCATCTAACACCTTGCATCTTTAATTAATGTTTACAAAGCACTTTAATCTACCAACATGCTGGTTAATTAGGCAAGTATTATTACCCTCTTTCTGAACCAAATCCAGAAGAGAATCAATTCTGTCCCAGCTTAATCCTGGAGGTGGGTGCTCGCCGGGGCTCTCTGCTTGTGGGCTCTGCTTTCCCACCCTTTCTGTCCTCTCTCATACCGTGTTCCGTACCAACGCGTGTAGCAGGAATGGCCTCAGTAAAAGTTAAATGGCTTGTGGGGAGGTAACCAGTCTTAAAGGAATTCAGACAAATACAAAAGGACATTTGAAAAGTGTTTCTCAGAATTTATTCCTTTTTGCTGAGTAATGTTTTTATGATGCATAAGCTGAGATGTTTCACTGTCTTTTTGTGTAGAAATTTAGTTGCGCACTTTCTTGCTTCACAGATGAAAAGGCAGGAAAGAAGAAGCTGAAGGATGATGGGATTAGACAGGATGGTAGGGAAAGGAAAGGGAGAAAATAAAGGCAGGAAGGGGAGAGGGAAGAAAATGAGACAGAGGTTCCGAGAGGCTGGGAGAGGTGAGATCAGCGTGGGCCGCCGCTGCCAGCCCCTTGTGAGAAGAGTGAGCCTGGACACTGCCTCCAGGCTGGCAGACTCTCCCAGTGACCTAGGGAAGTAGCGGGGCCCAACCCACTGCACCCCTGTCCAGGCACCTCCATCCCTCTTGAGTGCACCTGGAGAATCTAAAATGCAAGACAGACATTCGTGAAAGTATTTGCGTGAGGTCAAGGAACAAAAGGAAGAACCCAAAAAATCTTTGTGGCTAGGTCTTTAGCACATGAAATTGACAGGATTTTCCTTCATAGTTATTGGATTTTGTGTGTGTGTGTGTGTGTGTGTGTGTGTGTGTGTGTGTAGTTTTGTTTAGATTTGGGGGCCACACCCAGTAGTGCTCAGAGCTTACTCCTCCTGCCTCTGTGCTCAGGGATCACTCCTGGTGGTGGGTGCTCAGGGGACCAAATGTGATGCCTGGGATCCAACATGGGTTGGCCACGTGCAAGGCAAGCACCATCCTCCTGAACCATCATTCGATCCGTCACTGGACTGTAACCATCTCTGAGACTGGTCTTTGCTAAGAAAAATACCAGAAATGCATAAGCCCGCTAAATATCACACAATTGTTCTGGCTAAGTTTATGTAATTGGCAGGGTTTTTTTTGATAAACAATATAAAAATGAAGTGAAATGTGTTTTTATTTTGCAATATAAAACGTACTTAAGAAATTGCAGTACCAAGGATGACCGCCAGGAGGAGGCAGAGAGGCGGGGGCAAAGGTAAGTTGTAAATATCACGACTATTAAAATAATTGAGCATCTTAGAGCTGAAAGGGGAGTGGTCAGAAGAAATTATCTTGACTTATGTTTCTATCACTTAAGAGATATGTTAACTTCAACAATTTATGATTTGGGATACTCAGTTCCTCATCTTTAATTTTTTTTGGGGGGGCCATACTCGGGAGTGCACAGGGCTTACTCCTGCCTCTGTGCTCAGGAATCATTACCAGCAGGGCTAAGGGACCTTATGGGATGCCGGGTATCAAACCAGGGTCAGCTGTGTGCAAAGCAGGTGTCCTACCTGTTGCTCCAGCCTCAATTCCTCATCTTTTTTTTTTTTTTGAGGGAGGGATCACATTTGGTGATATCAGCTCAGGGATTCCTCCTGGCTCTGAACTCAGGAATTACTCCTGGCTGTGCTCAGGGGACCATATGGGATGCTGGGGATCAAATCTTGGTTGACTGTAAGGCAAAAGTCCTTCCCACTGTGCTATCGCTCCCTCCCCATCCTCATCATTATAATAAGGCTATTAACACCTTTCCAAAATGATTTTACAATTTACCTAAACAAACAGAAGATGAGGAGATCAAGACAATTATGAAAATTGAGAAAAATATGGTAAATTTTATTGTTTAAACAGGGTGGGGTTATAACAATGTTTAAATGCACTGCATGATATTTAACATACTATAACAAAGTTATAAAAATAATAGATATTGGATGACATAGATAATAAAATAGAATAAATAACCGAGAAAAAGATGGCATTTATGTCGTGAACACTGTGATAGTAGCAATTCTTGCCAGTGATTGAACCCAGGGCATAGACATTCAAGGCAAGTACCTTCCCACTGACCCACATTTCCTGCCTCAGGTGCCCTTCCATATGTGAGAGAAGATTAAACCCATCTCAGATAAGCTGATGCCCAGGAAGCAACACGGGGCCAATACGAAGTATTAGAGAACTAGGAAACCTTTTTGATCTAATAGGCGCAGGTTTTTTTTGTTTGTTTGTTTTTTTGTTTTTTTGGGGGGGTCACACCCGGCAATGCACAGGGATTACTCCCGGCTCTGCACTCAGGAGTTACTCCTGGTGGTGCTCAGGGGACCATATGGGATGCTGGGAATCGAACCCAGGTCAGCTGTGTGCAGGCAAATGCCCTACCCACTGTGCTATCTCTCCAGCCCCAATAGGTGCAGTTTTTAATTTATTTTTTTTCTCCCTGACCACTGTGCTATCTCTCTGGCCCTTGGCCTTCTTTCTTCAGCTCTGATTCTCCTAAGGGGTTGTTCTTCTCTTGTACAGACGGGCAAAGAGGATCCAATGCATCTGGAAGGCTGGACCCACAGATGTGAGAAGTGGTAGAGCGAGACCAACAGACTGTTTTTCTTCGCAGTAAAATCTTAGCATGCTGAAGGTTGTGTGTTCGCGGGGTCTCTGGACGGCTCTGTTTCTGAATCGCCCGCGTTCAGTTCTCTTGAGCCGCTGTGTGTGGCCTGGATCAGGATGGCTGTTGGCCAAGGGCAGACTAAAGAAGAAACGAGAGCCAGGATGGTCGATATCAATTGTAGTTTATTCCAATCCTCTTCACTCCTGTCTTTCCTCTGCCTCCTTCTCTCCTGGGCCCCAATCTGGAACCTTTCTCCTTCTGGCTCTGACTCTGGATCTCTGGAGCCCGAGCTCTCTCACTTCTGACTCTGCTCTCTCTGAGCTTGCATTCTTAGTTTATATGGCAATCACGTAGGGTGGTGACATAAAGGTGGGTTGAACATTAACAAATCAACAAAGAGAGGTAAGACCACTCCTCCAGGAGATTAACTCAAGGATAAAATCTCATCTAAAGAGATTACTCCAGATTACTAGGAGATCCGCTCAAGGGTGGGATCCTAACAAGGGTGTGTTCTTTCCTCAGCTAGTAATCGACTTAAATAGTTGTAGTCAATCTGCTTCTAATATTTCTAGCAATGTCATTATGTGTGAGCACAGTAAGAGTTATAAACATCTCATTATACATTCCGCAGTCCTCAGGCCAGGTTAGTCTTCCTAGCCCCAGCAGGGTTCTAGTCTTGTTGTTACTTACTTTTGGATCATGACAGCATTTGTCCATGATCATGTTCTCAACTTATAGTTGAGTATCTTGGTGCTTTGGCCTGGCCCATTTCGATGCCATGGTAGCTCACGGCTTGCCCTGGGTCCATTCAGTCCCTTGTTGGGACCCTGCTTTTGGGGTGCTAGGAACTAAGGGCAACTGAGTCAAGAAAGCAGATGCCCAGGAGTAAATATTATTCGGAGTCAATCAATTCCCAAGTTACAAAGCATAATATTAACTGTCTTCCTGTGTCCATACAGAAAGGACATTGCTTACAGTACAAGTTCAGTGTCCTTAGAAGGATCTGATCTTACAAGCTAACAGAATCTGATTAGGGAGAAAAGGTGATTAACTTGCTGGGGAGGAGAGCACAGAGAAGAGCTTACAGATAAACAGAGGAATGGGAGTGACTCAGGAGCACTGGGATGGGTGTGACCGATAAACCTAAGCTACCTGAGGAAGGACAAGACATTGTTATCCTACACTTTGCTCTCCGTGGCTTCCCTTTCCTTGCTGCTGGGGTCATGTGGGCTGGCGTTGTGGGGCCCTTGGCTTCTGTGATGCTAGCACAGTGCACTGTTGTGCCCTGGAGGCTGAACAGGGCATATGCCACAGCGTCTCCAAGGTGCCAGACAGCAGAGGTGCTGGCTCTGTGGTCAGCGAGTGTGGACAGCACCCACCGGGGGTTGAGCTCTGGGCCTCCCACTCGGGAAACTGGCGCTTATTGCCACAGAGCTCTGCTCAGGCTTAACCCTTTACCCTTCCTGGGCATGGAATTTCCTGGGAAGAGTTCAGCCTGATGGGCGGCTGGGGGAGCCGTGGTCAGCATCAGGAGCTTGGAGACTTGTTCAGGAGTGGACATGCTCCCTGATAGTCTATTCAATGCTGCTCTGGGGGCCCGCAGGGCGGACACAGAGTGGAGTAGGGACGTGGCCCTATGGACACGGAGGGTGACGTGACCCTACGAGCACGTGGAATCCATGGCCTGCAGGTCCATGGGGATGTCTGACCACTGCTCTGTGCCCAGAGAGAGAGCCCATGAAACACGGAAGAGAAGCTGCAGGAATAGGACTAACGGTCATGAGCGCCACCTCCTCCTAACTCTGGAGGAAGCAGGGTCCCAGCACAGCTGTCCCCAGCACCAGGCACTCTGAGGGCCCCCAAAGCTGGAGCCATGTCTGGGATGTCGCCTTCCTCCCCACTGCCCTGCTCCAGAAACTTTCAAGCTGTTTGCGGACCCCACGGGCCTGGGGCACCATCATAGGCCGGAGATCTGCCTTCCATCAGAGACTGGCCCCGATACTGAAAATAGGAACATTCTACTCCATTAATCTCCACGGCCTTAATCTTCCTCTTCCTCTCCTGGGAACACCAGCTTATGGACTGGGGAGAGAGAACCTGGTTGGAATCACCGGCGACAGCCACCGTCTGTCAGCTCTGGCTCTTGAACTGCGGTGGGTGGAGCCATTGGCTCACTGGGTGCCTGACCCTTCCCAATTCACACTCGGGGCTGAGATGTCCAGCATCCACAGTGTTGCCAGGCAACCGAGTCCCTTTTCGGTGATTGCAGTCTCTGAAAAGTGCCTCCGATGCGGTGACCACTAAGCCACTGCGAACATGCAGGTCAGACCCAGGAGGACTGCTAAGGGCAGGAATGCCTGTAACTTTCCCCCGACCATGTCTTGGTCTTGAAATATTTTCTGCGTGCCAATCCATTGACCCGACAACATTCTCTATCCCGATCTCAGAAGCCTCCAGGCAAAGGGCAGCATCCAGTCTTCGGCTTTCCCAATGCACCTTTGCAGGGTCAGGATAAGTTGCTCTTAAAGTTGGTGTTTGGTAAGGAGAGAGAGAACAAAAGGGAATGCCCTGCCACAGAGGCAGGGTGGGAGGGGGGGAGGAGGGGATATTATCCATGGTGGTGGGAAATGGGCACTGGTGGAGGGATGGGTATTTGATCATTGTATGACTGAAACCCAAGCACAAAGATTTGTAAATCTACAACTGTACCTCATGGTGCTTTACTAATAAAAAAAAAATCATGAAAAAAAAATTAAATAAATAAATAAGTTGGTGTTTGGAGAGGCCAGGACACCGCTTGCAGGGCACAGGGAAGCACCAGTTTCACCCCCTAAATCAGGTTCCGTGAGCACCTTCAGGTGTGCCATCCCCAAACAAAAACCAGTCCCCCCAAAAGGCACACTGTGGAGGCAGGGCAGTCACAACATAACTCTGCAATCTGGGGCAAAATTGTTGTCAGGCAGTTGAAAATAGCCATGAACCTTGCATTGGTGGAAGGAGAGGGAATGGAAGTAGATTTTGCCGGTGTCTCAGCATCGTCCTCCGGCGCCAAGGACAGATGCAGCGGGTGGCATTCACTGGACATGTTTAAATAAGTGAAAAAGTATCTCGTAACCGAAACGGAGGCCGGGCGTGTGCCCAGGCAGTGTGACATTTCAGGCTGGCCTGGGGCTGACCACCCTCGGGCGCTGATCGTTATCCGGCCAGGCAACCAGGACGCCTCCTTGGCAGGTGCCCCAAGATCGAAACACGATGGCCCAGTTCTCTGCAGGTGCCTGGTGTCGAGGTGCTTCTGGGGCAGCACCTCAGCTCCCAGAGGCAGCGGGGATAGGCCACGTTGCTTCCCGGGGCTGCTTTCCCCTTTGCCCCAGGGCCCAGTAGCCGGCCCTCTCCCCAGCTCGTGCAGAGCCCGAAGCCACCCCTCTCGCCAAGAGCAGCTCTGTCCTGTTGCAGCACCTGTGTCAGGACTGGGATGGGGTGTGGGGCGCTGACTGGAGGCTTCACCACCTGCGCCTCTGCTGGAGCATCAGTGACAAATCGGGGCTGCATTCCTGCCCTGCCTTAGTCATGCAGCACCTGCGAGGCCTCGAGTGTGAGCCCCGACCCCAGGCCCAGCACTCAGCCCCAGGGGAGCCCCACATCAGGCTTAGCAATGCAACAGTGACAAAGGGAAAGAAGGAAAAATAAATTCTCAATTCTCTTTATTTTTTATTTTATTTATTACACATACAATAACAAAGGGAATGAAGAAAAGATACATCATCTATTAATTTTTAACTCTATTTGAAAGAAGAAAAAAAGAAGTCATCTATTTTATTTCTTTTTATTTTATTATATATACGATGATAAAGGGAAAGAAGAAAAAAGAAATCATCTATTTTATTTATTTTTAATTTACTTTTGTTTTTGGAGTCATACCTGGTGATGCTCAGGGGTTACTCTTGGCTCTGCACTCAGCAGTTTACTCTTGGCGATGCTTGGGGACCTTTATGGGGTGTTGGGGATCGAACCTGGGTCACCATGTGCAAGGCAACTGCTCTCCCTGCCGTACTCTTGCTCTAGCTCCTAAACAGTATTTCTTAAACGTGTCATGTGGTTAAAAGCATAACAGAGGCTCCTTTCAGAAACCTTCACTTGTCCATCACACGTCACGATTCATTGTGTTCGGCCCAGCCTCCTCTGCTACCCCTTCCCTTGGCCTCGCCAGCATCCTCTTCCCCGGAGCCCCTTCCCTCCTTCTGGAAGGTTCTGCCCATCCCAGCTCAGCTGGTCTTGATACAGACCTGGCTGGTCCTGGAGGACTCGCCTCCCTCCATGCAGCCTCCTTCCTCCCCAGGTTGCTGCACGGCCTGAGTGGGAGGGATTGGGCCTGGGGCAAAGGCAGTGGTCGAAGCTGGAGAGAGTCGCTCAGTTCTGCCCTACGAGGGGCCCCTGAGCCGGTGAGGGGCGGGGTCTGTCTCACCAGCAGCCTAAAGAGCACACGGAGCCAACTCCTACATTGCTCTGCTTCTTGGAATGCCCTGGGCTGATGAATAGCTCCTGTGGAGTCAAGGATTTCATCCTTCTACTTGACCCATCCTGTCCCTGGGGACAGAGCTGGGGGTGGGAGGGTTAAGTGCCAGCAGCCTCCAGGACAGCTTTGTTGTGATCCTCAGTCACCCTCATGGGAGGGACTTGAGGACCAGATGCCAGCGAGGGAGAGACTTCCTAGCACCAGGGAGAGAGAAACGGTGCTCAGGGGAGTGGGGGCCCGGCTTCCCTGGAGGAGAGAGTCCCAAGAAGCAGGAGAAAGCCAAGGCACATCCAGGCTGGGAGGGAATGGTGCCTGCCTCGTGGGGGTTCATGGGGCTGGGGGGTCACAGCTCCCCTGCTTGGGGGCTTTTGGGGGAGAGTGCAGGCGTTGGCACTGGGAAGGACGCTGACCTTTGGGGAAGGGCCTCCTTGGTTTATGTCTGTTTGGGGGCCACACTGGACATGCTCAGCGCTAACTCCTGACTCTGTGCTCAGGGATCACCCCTGGTGGTGCTTGGCAGGGGTTATATATGGGGTGCCAGGGACTGAACCCGGGTGGACAGCATGCAGGGCGAGAGCCTGGCCCGCTGTATTATCCCCCGGCCCCCGGGGGTCTCTTGTCCATACAATAACTTCCCATCTCATCAGACCCCCGGGTCTGAGTCCTGTGTTGGCCTCACCGAGGGGCTGAGTGAAGAGGTGAGGGGAGAGCTTCCCAGTGGCCCTCAGGCTCCCTCCATGAGGAGACCATGGCTGCGACTTCTCTCTAGGCCATCATGATTTAGAGGGGAGAGGCGGGCCAGAAATATAGAACAGCGGTAAAGCACTTGCCTTGCATGCGGCTGACTCAAGTTGGATCCCCAATACCCCATATGGTTCCCCAAGCCTTGCCAGGAGTGACCCTGAGTGCAGAGCCAGGAGTAAGCCCTGAGCATCACCAGCTGTGGCCACAAAACGAAGAAGGAGCGGGGAGGGAGAACAGGCCATGGGCTGCACAGCTGAGTTTCAACACGACTTTCCCCCGGGGACAGGACTCCATCACAGCCCCCTGCAGTTCCCAGAGGACCCCTCTCTCAGTCTCAGGCTACGGTTCCAATCTTTTCTCACTCTTATTGCCTTAAAATGAGTTCAGCATCATTTCAAACGGACTCATCCTGGAATTTCCGATGTGAGGGATGCGCTGTGCCCAGGATGAGCTGCTTTGCTGCCCTGGGGGTGGATTTCTCTGGGTGCAGCCCCTGCTCCTCACTCTTAGTGCTACAGAGACATTCCAGCTGAGACGGTGCTGGGTGCTGGGGACAGTCAGGCAGGGACTGGCTCCAAGCAGACGGTTCGGTCCCGCTCATTGACTTCCGAGGTAGCTTTTTATGTAAAAAGGCATTCACTGTGCTCACCCAATTGTTATAATTTTCTTTGTAATGCTAGGTCAGCCATAGGTGGCCCTTTTGCCCGAGGATGGCCCTGCTCTCCCTGTAATTTCGATAATTGCAGCCAGCTCGCTGCAGCACATACCCTTGACTGCATCTGGGAGAGTGGAAACTTATCTCTTCACGGGCCTCAGTGGAATAGTTCTGGCTTTGATAGAATCTCAAGAGTCAGGGCTGGCTCCCAGGGCTGAGCACTGGCTTTGTGTAGGAGGGTTTGATCCTGGGACCCTGTGTCCCCGCCAGCGACTGCGGGGAGTAAATGCCGGGGAAAGAGTTGGGAACAGCAAACAACAGAAACAACAACAGCACACACACACACACACACACACACACACACCTGCTAAAACCCCAAGCACAACCAGTCATCAAACGTTCTTTATTTTGCCTAAACACTGTCTACTGGATATGTAATATGAAATGTTTCATTCCTTGTGATTTTCACAATATTGCTCCATAAGTTCCCCGCACGGAGAACTGAGGTGTAATTCTGTGACAATGAGCCACGGAGCTGGTCTTTTTTGCACGACGGTGTTTGCGGGATCTTGTCTTCACCCGCCTGTGCAGTCGCCCCAAGATGCAGCCCGGGAGCACTCACCGACGCGGGGCTCTGCCCTCAAGGGGGGGACGGAGGGCCTTGGGGAATGTCTCGTCGCTGACTGCCTTTCGGACAGTCCCAGGTGTCCAGAAACCTGCGCGAACCACTACGTTGCAGCCCACTAATCAGCCAATCAGCACGCTGCATCCTCCCGGGCTCGTGATTGGTCCAAAGAACCAGAGGAGCGGCCCGCCAGGTCCAATCATAACGTTTGAGCATCTCCTGCCCTGCCAGGGGTGCAGGCTCCAGCGGCTACCTAAGTCCTGCGGCCACAGGACTGGGCTGACTCCTGGTGGCATCAGCTCCCCACGGCCTCGGAGCTTCCCTACCTCTAGGTTTGTTTTCTTAAATTTATTTCAACGCGACTTGATACAGCTGGAGCTCGTTTGAACTCGCCTTTCCCGCTGCGTCCTAACCGACTCGTTAGGTGGAGAGTTAGTTCCCCGCCCGCTGTGAGATCTATTTTGGTACCTGGGAAGATACCTGGGCAGGTTTCCTGGGAACTGCCTGTGTAGTGAGCGCCGGGCGTTTCCGAATCTCAGCGTCGTCCGCAGTACGTTGGTAATGAAGAGATTCACTCATGGACTAATCTTCCAGAATGTACGACCTGGTCTTTTGGTCACCTCATGTATGTTAGTCCTCTCTGTTTACCTCGAGAGAAAAAGAAATGTATTTTCTTAGACTGGAGAGTGAAAAGTAGGTTCTAGTCTGGTCTGTGTTTTATTTTAAGCAGCAGAGAACACTGTCTGCAGGCCATAGCCTGTGAATTGTCCTTTTTTGCATAGCTAGAAGTCATTGGTTAGAGAGAAGGAAAGAATCGACTAATAAAAATGGACAGACACAAAATAAACCATCTGAGCAGGTGTACCAAGTATTCTCATAGAAAATAGTTAATGAATGACATGACAGTGTGTATGGAAAACTACAGAATAAGCGACGGAGAGTGATGAGAATCTGTGAGATAGTAAGTCCTCTGGGTCAAAGATAAAAAAAAAAGAGGAGAGATAGGACAGGGGTTAAGGTGCTTGCTTTCTACATGGCTGAACCCAGTTCAGTCCCTGAAACTGAATATTATCCCTTGAGCACAGAGCCAGGAGTCAGCTCTGAGCACCACAAGGTGTAGCCCAAAAACCAAACAAAGAACAACAGTAAATGAAGGCAATAGCAGTTCCCTAAACCGGCTACAAGTGGGTAAATGTAGTCTTATAAAGCTGAGATGAAAATAGTAATAAACGAGGAACCTAAGAGGACATAAAGACCCTTTGGGCTGGAGAGTCCAAGAGCTGAACCCATACTCTGCATGAAAGAGGTCTGGGTTCTATGCCCCAATACCGTGTGGTTTCCCGAGCGCTGTGGGGAATATCTACCAAGCACAGAGCTGGGAGTAATGACTGGGCCTTCCAGGGGGTAGACTGCCAACACTCCCCCCCGCTCCCCCCCTCGCAAAAGATCCATTGTGGGGCTAAGGCTGTAGCTCAGCTCAGTCATAGAGCACTTGTTTTACATGTGTAAAGCCCTAGATTTTATCCCCAGCACCTGATTGGCGCCCAAGCAAAGCTCATTTCACCCAGCTGAATCCATCCATCCACCTTCCAGAGGATCGCACCATAGGCAGGCGAGACTCGAGGAAGCCTGAGCTGGACTCCGGGGTCTCCTTCTAGCTGGGGTAAAGGGCCTCTGTGGAGCCCCAGCAGAGCTGCCCCCTCCAAATTTTGCTCCTGAGTGACCTGAGAAGCCTCCAGGCTGCTTCCTGCCTTGGATAACAGCTGCTGCTGTGGCCTTACGCATCACATCCTGCTGTCCCTTCTTGGACTCCAGAAGCATCGTGTCCCTCAGTTTCCGGGCCTCCATTGGGCCCAGGAGTCTGTGACATGTGCACTTCTCTCATTCTCGAGGGCTTCCCAGCGATGAACAGTTTTCACCTTCTAGAACCGACATTTGAAATTTCTCTTTCTTCCTTGGCTTTGCAGTGCCTGGGTGGGCCCACGATCTTTGTGCCAGCCAGCTGCCTCCTGGTCCCGGTTTCTCGGGGAATCTGACCTTCACACGAGTAAGGAGTGAGCTTCCTGCGCTGCAGCCCCTGAGCCCACACGGGAGCTGGCCTGGCCTTTCCCAGGCATTTTCCTCCAGACTCCCTAACCCTCCGGAGCGGTGGCTCCCTGAGATTCCTGACAGAATCCCACAGACACGGGGCTTCCTCACACCTTTACTCAGACACCCAGGGAGGTCTCTGGAAGGAGCGGGTGGGCGGGCACCATCTCACCTGCACTGGGACTGGGGTTCAAGTCCCCATACCATGTGTTCTCCTAGGCACGGCGAAGTGTGGCCCTGGTGTTCTCTGGAATTGTGGCCCCAGGCTACAGCATCACAGCTACTGGCCCTAGCACCGGACAGCTGCCCGTGAGGCCGACTGTCATCAGGAGTGACCCTGAGCACCAGTCTCCCTCCATAAAAACATCAGAACCAACAGACATGACAAACAGCATGTCCAGGGAGCCTGCCTGGCATCCAGGGGCTGTGCCCACCGCAGCATCCTGTCTAGCTGATGGAAGAGGCTTCTTGGAGTCCACTGTCATCCATCTCCTGTGTGCCCAGGGATGACCTATCATTTGTCGCCACCTTTCTGGAACCTCTCTGGCCTCCCTCTGGTGAGATGACCTGTGTGTGTTGGGGGGGGGGGGTCATGCTGTGTCCACTTCCGCTGCCCTCCAGGGTGCTCAGGGCTATTGGGGTGCTCCACTACCAAACTCTGCTTCAGAAAAAGCTGAGAGGTGTCATCTTTGTTCCTCAGCAAAGAGTTTCCTCAGAACATTCCCCCCCCCCTTTTATTTTTGGTTTGTTTTTTTGTGTGAGGTTGTGTCCGGCTGGGGTACGGGGTGGGGGGAGTGGAACTGGTCTCCGGCCAGCTGAGTCTGGGGCTTTTCTATCCACCGGTTCTCCGCAGAGGGCACAGAGTGAGGGCAGCAGGACCCATTTCTCCACCGTGTCTTGCACGTTAGCAGACGGAGTCGGGTGGAGTGGGGGCTGGACCCCAGGCTGCATGTGACCACCTCTGGGTAACTTCAAACACACCCTGATGCTCAGATCAAAAAAGAAGGGGGAAGCGGTCAGGCAGCAGGGGGCCTACTCGCCAGCATGGATTCTGGATTCTCATGGCAGATCTTCAGGGCAATCGAAGCACCGTGGGCTCAGGAATCACAGCTGCCTCACACGTGTAAACAAATCAGAGAGGGGGCAAAGAGGCCCCGATGCAAAACAGCTGGAGCAAGACCAGACAAGCAGGGTCCAGCCTGAAGGCAGAGGTTGTACGTGAAGCCTGGCTCTTGGCCACCCCCTGAAGAGAAGGCCCATCCCCCCTCCCTCCTGCCCCCCAGAGGGGCCCACCACCCTCCGAGCCCAGAGCTTCTTCTTCCGCAGGTCGTGGGGAGACCCTGCAGGCAATTCTCCTGGGGAATGTCGACCACCCCTGGGTCCCCCGGGGAAGGCAGGCCCTAATGCAGATTTATTTATTTTGTTTGATTGTTGGGTCACACCCGGCGATGCACAGAGGTTACTCCTGGCTCTGCACTCAGGAATTACTCCCGGCGGTGCTCAGGGAACCATATGGGATGCTGGGAATCGAACCTGGGTTGGCCGCGTGCAAGGCAAACACCCTACACGCTGCGCTACTGCTTTGGTCTTGCTAACGCAGATTTAATATGTTCTTGGAAACTCCTGACAAAAGCTGGCCCTGTTCTCTGCAGAGGATCCGCCCGCAAGATTTCATTCATTCTCTAATAGTCATTGTTGCTCACGTTCTACATGTGCCATGTCAACAGTGTGGAGAGACCCTGTGGCTTTCCATGCAGTGGTCTTGCCCCCTGACCCCGTGTACGAAGGGACAGGCCTTCCTTCACTGCGTTTAGCTGACACCTTTGCCCAGGTGTATCTTCCTCGTCCGCGTGGGTCTGTGCCGGGGCCCTGGCCCGGTCCTGCAGCCTGTGTGTCTGCTTTTGTGCCGGCGTGTGCTGTTTTGGTGACCCCAGCTTTGTGATACAGTTTGGTGTCATGCCCTCAGCATTGTTCTTCTTTCTCATGATTGCTTTGGCTGTTGGATGGAGGTCTTTCATGGTTCGATGCACATGTTAGGATTGTTTTATTTTTATGAAAGAAAAATGCTCTGACTTTTGGTTGCATTGAGTCTCCAGGCTGCCTTGGGGAGTGTGGGTATTTTTTTCAAACTCTGAGTTTTTAAAAATGCGTTCAGCACTCAGTGTTTGTCCAGAGTGATCACTTCCAGCCATCATTGTCATGGTGGTCCCTTCTCTGTCTCCACTGCCCTCCCCCCCGAATTCTGAACCCCTTTCCTGCTAAGGTCTCTCCCAGCTGGCATCATCCCCTTTGTTCTCTCTGGACACGTCTCCATGTGCAGGAGGAGGTCACTGCCAAAGCCAGGCCGTGCTGTCTCGAGGGTGTTCCCTGATACCCTTCATTTCCTCATCCAATTATTCATCCCATTAATAACTGCTGAGTACCTGCTGAGTGTAGCCCGGGCACGTCCTTGCCATGAGGGGGACAGAGCTGACCCAGGCAGCCGAGGCTGACACTGCAGCGTGCAGGAAACAGAAGCTTGGGAGGGCGAGAGAGGGAAGGGGATTCTCTCTTGGAGCCACAGATTCCAAGAGAGTCAAAGAGGTGATAGCAGAGACCAGATGGTTTCTGACGGGGCTGCTGGAGTAGATAGATGTAGGCCAGCCCCCAGGCTGCTCCCCAGCACTGCATATGGCCCTGAGCACTGTGTGAGGGGGGATAACTCCTGAGCACTGCTAGGTGTGGTTCAGACCCTCCACCACCACCCCCCCCACCCCTGACAGAAGGAATGGCCAGGATGCTAAGGCTGCAGGAAGCGGCTCAGGTGAGAGGGAAGTGTGTTCTGAGAAGGTGGGTTCTAATCACATGACACTAATAGCATTCGTGGCACAATGGTGGACTCCTAATAAATACAGTTTCAGACATCTCATTTCTCTTAAAATATGATTCGGAGCCAGCTCAGGGGGCTGAGTGTGTGATTTTTTTTTTTTTATGCAGGAGGCCCTATGGTGTAGAAACAGCCCCACCAGATGGTGACTGCACGGAGGTCGAGTGCCCTGGTAGAGAGACTGACCCTCCCCAAAGGCCACAGGAGTGACCTTTGGTGCAGTGTTCAAATGCCCTATAGTCAGTTGCCTTTATTTTATTGGCTTTTTTTTGGAAGGGGGGAGGTCACTTTCTGGTGATGCTCAGGGGTTACTCCTGGCTCTGCACTCAGTAATCACTCCTGGCAGTGCTTGGGGGACCACATGAGATGCTGGGATCAAACCCGGGTTGGCCGCGTGCAAGGCAAACGCCCTACCTGCTGTGCAATTGCTCTGCCCCCCCCCCTTTTTTTAAATTAAAAGCAAACCAGGGCCAGAGAGATAGTATAGTGACTAGGGTGCTTACCTTGCACGCAGCTGACCCAAATTCAATCCCCCCACCCTCCAGATGATCCTCCAGATGAGCCCTGAGCACAGAACCAGGAGTAAGCCCTGAGCACTGCCAGATGTGCACCCACCCCGCTCTGTCCAATGCAAACTGTAGCTATGAGCTTCCCTTTCCACTTTCAGCCTCAGCGATCTTTCCTCTTGAATCTGCTCAATATATTGCCTGTATTCTCAGAACACAGGTCCCCTTTATTCATAGAAAAAGCAATGTGGTTTTCCTGCACTTGGGACACCTCCATCCCCTGCTCCCCCCCCCCAACACCCCCCCCTCCCTTTTCTAGCTAGAGCTGAGCAGGCATTGCCCCCTGCTGGTGAAGACCAGCACTGCAGCTCCAAGGTGGAGGCATCCCAGGAACTGGTTTGCTGGCCCAGTGGGTGTTTGCTTGGGGTGGAGGGGGGTGGGGGGGGGGCAGGAGCACAGCTCTGCAGATCTGCCCCTCCCTGCTGCCCTGCCCGCGGAGACATTGCTTCGGATCTATAGGCCCAGAATTAAATAAACCAGCAAATGGAATCTAAGGGACGTGACAGAGACGCTAGCATAGCCTGGGAGGCACTTTGAAAACTGCCAGTGACTTAAGATTTAAAGGAAAACAAAACAAAACAAGAACCCCCAAACCTGAGAAACCAAGAAGAAAAGAAGAAATATGTGCAAACCACTTCCAGGAAAGAGCAAAAGGAATCGTTTGCCTCCGGGAATCACCTTCCAGCTGGTCCACCAGGAAAGTAACTAGGTTTGTAAAGATGGATTTGAACTTGACAGATGGTGCGGAGGTGACTGTCTCCTTTCCTTGCACGTAGCTGACCTGGGTTCGATCCCTAGCATCCCATATGGTCCCCCCCACCCCCCCGCCGAGTGACCCCGGATTGCAGAATCAGGAGTCAGCCCTGAGCACTGCCAGGTGTGGACCCAAACGAAATCAAAGGGAATTTGGGGTGCTTGGGTTTTGTTTTGGGTGTGGGGGCCACACCTGGAGTTGCTGGGTGGTGCTGTGTGTGTGTGTGTGGGGGGGGTTGTTCCCGGAGTTCCTGCCAGCAGTGTTCTGGCCCTGCCACTTCCTTTTCACTTTGGAACGACATTTGCACTCCCAGGCGTTTAGGCCATTTCCTGGCGGTTTCTAAGTTTCCCCTAGGGCTGTGGCCATTTCAAGGATGTAGATACTCAATGTCTCATCTCTGCCCTGAGTGATGTGCTGTGTTGTCGTCCCCCCACCCAGTCCTGCCTGACCTTGGGATCATCATGAGTATTTCTGCCACGTCGGGCAGAATGCTGGAGACTCACGTTCAATTTCTGGCGTGTCCTGTGTTGTCCAGTGGTTATGTCGCTCTGGAGACCTCTGTGTTCTGGTCCAAGAATGCAAACCTGCCATGTGCAAACATGTCTGAGCCAGTGCACACACATGAGTGTGTGTGTGCGTGTACGGTGGGAGACGCGCAGGGCCTCGCACACCCACTCGAGGCAGCAGCAAATCGAGTTTTCCTTTTCCTAAAGGCTCGGTGGTTTCTCAGAGCAGCGGCGTGTGATTTAAATCTCAGCCCAAGATTTAGGGAAGTTCTCACATGAGGACCGTGAGCTGCAGGCTGGACGTTCCCTGGGCAGAGCAAGACAGTCCCAGGCACTGCTCGCCGCCCTCCCCAGGTACCTCCGAGCAGGAAAGATGTGGAGGAGAGGGGAGGGGGCGCTCCAAAGCATAGGGAGGAAAATGAAAGGAAAAATCTGAAAAAGCCTTGCAAATCAGAAATGTGATCTTTTATTGAAAGTCAAAAAACATCATCAATCATGTAGATCCTAATGATTGCCAAGGAAAAAAAAAACCACATATGAAGCGCTATTTCTAATGAACGTTAAACCCGCCTGAGAGCTGGCGAGAAAGCCCGGACATGCCTGGTGGATGCTCTGGGGTGGGATTCTAGAGGGCTGCAGCCAGGCCCCCGCTTTCCCGACCCTGTTGGTGCTCCTTCCCGGCCCCTTTCCATCAGGGAAGTCTCACAGCTCCAACTTCTCCAATGCGAGTGAGCGAGTGAGCGTGGGAGAGAAAATAGCAGCGGGCAGGGTGGCAGCAGGAGGACACCATGGGCAGGAGCCCCCCCGAGACGCCCAGCAGGGCCTCCAGCACTCACAGCTCCTTCAGCCACTGAGCATGAGCTTTGGGGAAGGCACTTGGCTCTGCTCTCGCAGCCGCTTCCAGATCCCAGCGGAACTGGGATGGCTGTTGGTCAGAAAGGCACAAGAAGGTACTGTGGTGTAGGGGAGGCGGGCGGGGGGTCGCTGGGGACAGGGGCGCAGTCCAGGTGCTGTTGTAGCCCATTAGTCACCCTGGGCTCAGGGCCGCCAGCCGGTCTGTGCCCAGCAAGCTCACGCGTGAAGTGGCCGGTAGGAACGAAGACAGCCAGGCCCACAACTGCCCGCAGGAAGGAGCAGAGCCCACTGCCAACTGGCCACGGGAGGGGATGGGAGGGGACTCAGGCAGTGCAGTGCCCTTCGACCCTTCCCGGCAGGGCCCTGTCCCTGGGTGTGGGTGGGTCTGTGGTTAGAGACAAGGTGAGCCCTAGATTTCAATTTGCCCGATGCGTGGGGCCAGGGACAGCCCCTCCCGCTGAGCTGGGCGACCCTCGCACTTCCTCTGATGGCGATGTCGGCGGACATGGGCGGGTGGTCAGTGGGACCAGTGGGGCTTCCTCTTCTGCAGGAAGGCGGTGATGCCCTCCCGGCCGTCCCGCAGGCCCAGGTTGTCCACCATGGCCTGGCAGGCCAGGTGGTAGGCGGTGGGCAGGTCCTGTGGCAGCTGCCGGTGGAAGGTGGCTTTGCCCAGTGCCAGCACGGGCCGGCTGAGGGCGGCAATCCTGCTCGTGATCCGCGATGTCTCGGCCTCCAGCTGTGCCTCGGGCACCACCCTGCTCAGCAGCCCGTGGCGCAGGGCCTCCTGGGCCGAGATGGGCTCCCCCGTGAGCAGCATCTCCATGGCCACCTGGGGGATGGCAGGCAGACGGTCACTCGCTTCCCCAGGCTCCCCGTGCCTGTCTGCAGGTGACTCATACCCACTGCCCCTCACGCACGACAGACTCATTCCAGAACCTTTCCTGGGAAGTGCAGAGTCGGATGGAAGATTCCAGCCTCGGGTCCCCATGCCCACAACTCGGGTGCGGAGACAGAGGCTGGCGCAGACTGGCATGCAGACGGGCCCTAAGCTGGCAGAGGCAAGCCCTGGCAGGGTGGAATCTTCAGGGCAGGTGGCTGGGCTCCAGGTGCCCAGCAGAGGGCTTTGGGTGCCCACAAAAGTGGCCCGTGTTCAAGGGTCAATTTACAGCTTCTGCCCTGGCCCAGTAGGTGCATGGGGCAGGGAGGACACATGTCCTTGTTGTCCCACTGAATGGGGCCCCCAGGTGAGAGGTGCAGCCCCTGAAGCCTGAGGGAGGAGTAACCGCCCACAGGTGGCCAGCTCCAGACCTCCATCCACTGTCCCCGACCCGGCATTCACGCACCCCATGGAATCTGGACCATCTGAGCTTCAGGGGAGAATGGAAGGGGGGGATGCGGAGGGCACATGGACCCGGGACAAACCGGGCAGTGTCAGGCCTGTCCAGCCCTGGACACCCCCCACCTGGCCAACTCTGCCCCTGGCGTGGGAACCTCCCTTCTGGCACACTGGCGGCCAACAGGAGGTGCCTGTTCTCTGAACGCATCAGTGCAAAGTTTGTTCTAAGAAACAAAAAGGTTGAGATGATGCCAGCCCCCACCCTCCCCCACCCTCCCAGGGGATGGCGCATGCCTGCGGGCACTGGGCCCAGCCTGGGTGGGCATTACCTTCTTGGGCACGGCCCTGGCCAGGGCCACGGCAGGGGTGGAGCAGAAGAGCCCAACGTTCACTCCCGGAGTGGCAAAGGTGGACTTGTCACTGGCCACGGCGATGTCGCAGCTGGCCACCAGCTGGCAGCCGGCCGCGGTGGCCAGGCCGTTCACCATGGCGATGACGGGGACCGGGTGGCGCTGGATCAGCATCATGACCTGCCGGAGCAGGCATGCAGGGCTGTGGCGAGAGGGGCCATGCCCACTCCTGCTCTCACACATGTAGCCCAAAGGGTTAGCGGCTGGGTGACCCAGAAGCAGTGCCAGCCGGGCCCCGGAGTAGAAGGGGTTCATGTTGGTGGGGGGCTGAGACCCCATGTCTCGGCAGAAGCCCCTGCTGCCCCGCCAGAACAGCCATGTGGGGGTCTGGAGGACCGCTCAGCCCCTCGCAATCTCATGCTCAGACCTCAGAGCCTGGCCCACCCTGGGGAAAGGGGTGGAACCCGCTGTCCTTGGCTCCACACCTTCCATAATGGGGCCACCTCCCAGAGGACAGCCAGAAGCTGCTCCGGGCACCAGCACGCCTCAAAACTTCAGCCTGCCCTGACCCTGGCCAAAGGGGTGCTGGGCAGCTGTGAGGGGCCTTAGCCCCGTGCTCCCTTGGAGGCACCCCTGTCCCCCTCCTGACTAACGTGCCACTTTGGGGTTGATCTGCTCCAATACATGACCCTGCTCTGCCCCAAGGAACAGCAGTGCTCGGGCCAGTGCTCCACGAGCAGGCAAAGGGGGACATGGACTTCCCCGAATCAGCACTTCAACATGAACAGGAAGAGGGCCAAGGAGTTTGGGGTGTGCGGCCAGAGCTGCCAAAGGTGCGCCCCTCCCCTCGCCAAGTGTGGTCCAGCCGCCCATTGCCAGGCTGTGGCAGGGTCCTCTGGCTGAGTGCAGATAGCGCTCAGAGACGGGTTTCTGAATCATCTTCGGTCTCCTGCTCCGGCTCTTCCTCTGACCAGGACTTGCCAAAGCTTAAAGCAGGGTCACCGTGACAGACCCCCTTAAGCCCGAGCTGGCAACTCTCAGGGTGGGTGTGGATTCAAGGGTTTCCAACGATATGCAAACACAAGAGCTAACTGCATCTCTTCCTTTTGTTTGTCTTGGAGGTAGGTGGTACTCAGGGCTGACTCCCCACTCTGTTCTCAGGGGTCACGCCTGATGGTGTTCAGGGACCCACATGAGGTGCCAGAATAAAACCCAGCTTGGCTGCGTGCAAGCCCAGTGCCCGCCTCCCTGGACAACAGCTTTGGCCCCTTCTGAAGAGTAGGAACCAACAGCTGTCTACCCGAGGGATCCCCGGAACCAGGCCTGAGGGGCATCTCCCGGGGACCCCTCCACAGGGCCCTGCCTGCACTGACTCACCTCGGCACAAGTCTGGAACACGTCGGTATGGACTTCATGGCCTTGCTCCTCTGTCAGCTCCTTTAGGTCATGCCCCGAAGAGAAGACAGGCCCCTCGGCTGAGAAAAGGGACGAGAGAGAGGCGTCGGCTTGGCGTGACCCAGCCATGCGAGGGGGCTAGGTCTGGGGGTCATGGGGAGACCATATGAGACCGGGTTGTATCCAAGCTCTGGCATGCCAAGAGTGAGCTCGGGCCCCCTGAGTTGTCTCCCTCACCCAGAGAGTCCCTTTATTGTTATTATTATTGATTTGGGACCACACCTGGCGGTGCTGGGGTGACTGGGTAGTACCAGAGCTGGAGCACGGGTCCCCACAGGCAGAGCCTGGAGTACACTACTAAACCATCTTTCCAGCCCCAAGAGCCCCTTTCAAGGACTAATCTTGGTTTCTGGCTATGGCTGGCTGACGGGGCTCAGGGCTCACATGTGGTGATGCCCAGAAGCCCCTTTGAAGGGGAGATCTGACATCTGAGATCCTTCACGGTGGCAGCAAAGGAAGTTCCCAGGCAAGCTGGAAGCACCATGTCACGGCCACCTGGACAGGTGCTATTAACTGCCCCCCTTGTTTTTTATAGGGGGCACACTGGAGCTGCAGCACCCCTGCCCAGTTGTTCCTCTGTGGGTGGGCACGAGGCTGTGGAACTGCACTTCTGTTTCTTTCCCTGCCCGAGGGGAAGGTAACGTTCCCCAAACTCAGCTCCCCTGGATGCAGAACTCTGACCCCCTCAAACAATGCTTGACACAGCACAGAGGCCCTGCAAGCTGCCCCGTGGATATTTCCTGTGGCTTGGCTGACACCCACACACACACACCCTGCATGCTCCCGTCAACAACTCACGGGCAAACAGGAGTGGGAGACAGCCCCAAACTTGCCCTTTCTGTCCAAAAACACGCAGATGCTTGAGCCAGCGTGTGGGCAAGCCCCACAAACCCTGGCAGCTCTGCCCTCCCCCGGATGGCCCATGGCTATCAGGCATCAGGCTGGAGGCTGGCCCGGCTGGCACACAGGGCAATTGCGCTCGCCTTCTGCAGGCAGGTCATTTATTTATTTTGGTGGTGCTCAGGGGGGACTCCTGGCTCTGTGCTCAGGGATCACTCCTGCTGGTGCTGGGGATGGAACCTTACCACAGCCCCCACCCCCACCCGGGACCAAGCCTCTGGCCTCCAGAGCTAATGTTCTTTGAAAGGAACTTTGGGATGATCCTCCCAGGGCAAAGACTTGGAGAAGGTGCTCCTGGCCACTGCAGGGCACCCTGAGACACACCTGAAATGACGATGACCTTGAGCTCGGGGCTGTCAGCCTCGTGGAGGAGGTCACTGCGAAGAGATCTCAGCATGGCCAGGGACAGTGCATTCCGCCGTTGGGGGTTGCTCAGGACGATGCTCCTGTAAGAGTGTGTCCATGAGCCCCGGGACCTGAGCCCCCTCTCTGGTTTCCGGGCGGGCTGCCTCCCGACCCCCTTCTCTCTGTGCTCGCTGGACGAGGTTTTCCACGGCAGCAGCTCCAGACTCTGGAGGCCTCTGTGGCACCGTGGCAGGTCCCCATTCTCAGAAGGGGCCGAGTGAGGCCACGCTGTGACAGCCGCCTGCATGCTCTGGGTAGCATCTCCACCTTCTCCCAGCCGTGCCCATAGCAGGGCTGGGAGCTCTGTGAGGGGCAGCGTGACAGGGGCCGGCTCTGAACATGGTCAAGCAGTGGCTGACGTGCAGAGTCCCTTGGGCTGCCTTGCGGTGTCCGGGGTTGATGGAGAGATGCTCTGGGTTGGGCTGCTCAGCAGCGAGGTGTCTGCTTTGCCTGGGCAAGTCTCACCCTGGGCATGACCCCAGCACATCACAGCCGGGTAGAGCCCTGGTGACTTCAGCCCCAACCCCAGCTGGAGAGTTCTCTGCCTCCTGTCAGGAAAACCCTCTCTTGGGAATGATGTGCCCAGCGCGGGCAACAGGTCCCTATGGGGGGCTCTGAGTACTGAATCGCCCCCAGTTCCCTGCAGGTCAGCCTTCCGCCAGGATCCTGGGGGTTTCTCGCAAGCATGTTTTCTCACAGGGCCTGACACTGGGGCCCAGAGCTGCTGCTGGTGCTGGGCGCCCCTGGGCGCAGGCCAAGCTCGGGAGGGCAGGCTGGCGCTGTGGCCTGGGCTGAGATGCAGCCACTGCCAAGGCCAAGGCCTCCGGCCGAGCCCCACAGGACGGGGGGAAGGCAGGCCCGGCAGCCCCAGCCACCATGCCTCAGAGGCCCTGCTCTCGGGGAGAAGGGGCTGCCCCAGCCCACTAATGTAGCTGCCAGTGGGGTTCTGCACGGTGCGCCATTCCTGGCTCCCCACCACCGGGAGGAGACAGTTTCAGGCATTCCAGGCGATCGTCTCTGGCCGGTGTTGGCATCAGGGAACTCAGGTCTGGTTCTCTGACTGGCAGGCCAGAAGGACCCCCACAAGCGCTGGGACTTTACAGACCCTCCTGGGCCTCCCCCATATGAGGAGTCCCTAAGCATGATGGGATGTGCCCATAGAAACCTCACCTACGGCATGGACACCAGGCTCTGGCACCTCTGGCTCTGCAGGGGAAACCCCAGGCCCAGGGGATGGCCAAGAACAGTGGCCTTAGTGGGCAGGGTGGAGGGCTGGCCAGCTGAATGGGGTGTCCCACCCAGGCGCCCTATGCCTAGGGCAGGGCCTGGGAGGTGGGGGAGGTGCATTCTGGGAAGAGAAAAAAGCTACAGGTGGTTTGGGAAGAGAGAGGAAGGGGTGCCCGACAGCCTTTGGGGAAAGGGAAGGAGGTCCCAGAAGCCTGGGGGTTGTTGTGAAGTTCAGCCTGGCTGTCCAGGTGGTAGGAAGGTAAGCAGCTGGCAGATTCTGCAGTTAGCTTGGCGAGAAGCACACCTAGACGCGCTGGGTGGGGCTCTCCCCCCTGTAGAGGCCTGGGTAGTTTAGGGGGCTTCATCTCTCCCGCCAGGTGTGTGTCTGTTCGTTCTGGGGCCACACTCGGTGACTCAGAGGGACCATATGGAACGCCCGGGATGCAAGCTGGGTGGGCTGCGTGCACGCAGAGCCTTCTCCGCCGCGCTGCGTCTCTCCCGGGCCGGGTCATGGGGCGCGCTGCCCTTTCCCCCACCAACAGGCGCCCCTGGGCGCGGGCCAAGCTCGGGAGGGCAGGGCGGCGCGGACACCGCCCGCCAAGGTCGGGAGGCTGCCTACCTGACGCCGTCCCGCTGCTGCGCGCGGGTGGGCCGCGGCCCCGGGGTCCCGCTGCAGAAGCCCGCGGCCAGCCGAGCCCCCGGGCCGCGCCGGAGCCGGCCGCACGCCAGTGCCCAGCTTGCCGCCATGGCGGGGCTCCAGTGCCCAGGCGCCACCTCGCTGCCCCGATCGCACGGACCACGGAACCGAACCGCGTCGGGACCCGCACGCAGCCCACGCAGCCACCCGGCCGGTCTCCCCGCCCCGCCCCGCCCCGCCCCGGAACACCCGGCCCCGCCCCCAAACGCCGAGCCCCCGGCACGTCCACACACCTCCAAACGCCCAGCCACGCCCCCGAGCGCAGACCCAGGGCCCGAGTGCACCGCACCGCCCCGCCCCGAGTGCCGAACCCGGTTCCCGGACCTCTGAGCCCCGTCCCCAAGTGCCCAGCCACGCCCCCAGAATGGCCAATCACGCCCCCGAGCGCCGAACCACGCCCCCGGAACGTCCAATCACGCTCCTAGAGTGCCCAGTCACGCCCCAGAGCGCCGAGCCACGCCCCCACAACGGCCAATCACGCTCGCAGAGCGCCCGGCCGCGCCCCCAGAAGCCCCGCTCCCGAGTTCCCCGCCCCTCCGATCCTCATCACGACGTCCGCCGGAAGTCTGGCCGGCCGGTCCCCGCAGTGACTTCCTGCCCCCAAGGCCACCCCTAACCCTCCCGATGTTCCCGCCCCGCCGTGGCCCCGCCCTCTACCCGATGTCCCGCCCTTGCCCGATGCCCCGCCCTTGCCCGATGCCCCGCCCACTCTTGTAGCTCCGCCCCGCTCCGCCTCTCCCTCCTGCCAGGGCCGGGGCGGGCTGGGCTAGGAGCTGTCTTGCTGGCGCTAGGGACTAGCCCAAGCCGAAGAGCTGCTGATTGAGTTCCTGTTGTTCGTTCATTTTCGTGATGCCCAGGTCACAGCCCGGCCTCGCCCCTGCCGGACGCGTGTCCTGGGCCTAGCCCCAGACTCTTCCCTCCTCGCTCCCCTCCCGTGCTCGTGGGAGTGGGCTGCTCAGCTTGGCCTGGCGTGCTTGTGCCCGCTACGGTTAACCCTTTCGGAGTCTTTCATTTATTTTTGCCGTGCTGGGAGTTGATCCAGGGCTTTACACATACGAGGCGGGGGTTCTGATGCTGAGTCACATCTCCGCTCAATTTCTTTAAAAATAAATTATAATAGTTTATTAAGAACACAATTTCTTTAAAAAATTATAATAGTTTATTAAGTAACATGGTTACAACAGTGTTACAATAGTGTTAATGTTTGTGTGTGCTTTCCATGTAGAGTTACTGCACCTTTACCCTAAGAGCCCCGGACCCTGAGTCAGCCACTTCTGGTCCATGTCTTCCTTCCCATCCTCCCCCACTGCCTGGAAATCTGTTTTGTAATCTGGGGTCAGCGGTTTGTCATGGTTTGGCTGTCTGTTCCCTTGCTTTGTCTCTGCACCCCAGCTGAGTGAACTCCGCTGGCCTTTGTCCTCCCTTTGATTCACTGCTCTCAGCATGTCACTCTCCACTCCAAACTGCAGCAAGCCTCCCGCCCAGTGTACTCTGCCGTGGGTAGTCCACAGTTTCTCTGCCCACTGCTGAGCACAGATTCTTGAGTTTGAACGTGTGCCTTAAACTGAACAAGCTCAGTGACTTAGGTCATGGCAAAGGGAGGACCTCGTTCTGGGGAACGTGCTCTCTGGACAGTGTGTCAGAGAAGGTGAAACCATGTAGGATCTTGAGCAGAGCCTGGGTGTTGTAGGTGGTAAGGCAGCTATGAGGTGAGGTTGCAGCAGGGACCCAGAGGAGGAGAGGGGGGTGTCGCGAAGACTGTGGGTGCGAGGACAGGGCCAGGATACGGGTGGCCAGCAGCCCCCTCAGCTGGGGAAGTAGGAGACTCCTGGACTCAGGCAGTTTGAATTACCACCTCTGACCTGTGCCCCCTCATTCGTGGGTAACTCACTGGGCATCCCCCCGTCCCCCTAACGGCTCTGCTGCCCTCCCGTTCTGGACGTGTCTTCCCTTTGCCCTGTGCGGGTTTGAATCTCCTCCTGTACCCCTTGTACCTGGCCTCCCCACCCTGGGGGGGCGTGGTCACTGAGGTTCCCCCGAACCCACCACTGACCTCCCAGGCCCCTCTAAGACAGGCAGCCTTCGAAGTGCCTCTAGTCCCTGCCCTGAGGCCACATAGGCCAGGTGAGCATTTGCACCCCAGACCAGAGTGGCGGACACTCATCCTGCACCCGGGATCATGCCCACAGCCTCAGCTGGTCCTCACCGTGACCAGCTGACCTCAGTTGACACACGGAGACACACACATACACACATGCTCAGACACACACAGATATGTGTATCTGGTCAGGCAGACACAGACACACAAAGGGCCGCAGTGCGTGCCGTACGCGGAGGCCCTGGGCCCCGTTCTTGCCACCACCCGGAGTACCTCCAGGAGGTTCTGGTGGCCCGAGCAGTACTGGGCTGAGTACTGCCAGGAGTTCTGTCTCCGCCCCACCCCTGGGTACCCTGAGCACTGCCTGGGAGCCCCCCACCCCTACGGCTGGACTTTGTCACACTTTTGGAATCCCTGGGCCTGCCTGGTGCTCCCTCCAGCGCAAGATTTGGATGGGGGTTTGTGTCATGCCACCAAGGGACCCGCTGCCACCATGCGTTTACTTCCCTGCAGAGACACACGGGGGCGCCCGACCCCAGCAAACCGGCCAAGACAGCCCGTTTCTCCCTGATTTTAAAGGTGATGGGGCCCCTTTTGATCTGTGTTGTGTTGCACTGGTCCCGTCCATTAGCCTAAGTGACAGGAGGGACATGCAAAGAACAGCTCAGGGGCAGAGCCGGGCATTCAATTACACACAAGACAGAGCCTGCTGAGGGGCCCTCGGTCAGAGCACCGGGCTGGTGAGGGGGACCCCTCGGACAGAGCACCAGGATAGCATCCTCTGCGGGCCTCCTGGGGGAGAAGCCTTAGGTGTGTGGTGGGCTGAGGTGTCCCCCGATGGTGGTGTGTGGAGAGGGGCGTCAGCTGTGTCCCTGACACTCCCCTGCCCCAGAGATCTCCCCCATGTTTGATCCCAGGTACTAAAGCAAAACAAAGCACAAAAGAAACGTTCTCTGACCCCTTCCCTGGAAATGTCCCTGCACCGTTTTCCTTCCAGACTGCTGCTCAGGCTCTCTGACCCCCTCTACTCCTCTCTTCCCTGCCCATAACCCCCACTCCTACCCTCCCCGCATGCCTGGGATGGCCATGCCGGGCTGTCGGTGGCAGGACTGTGCTGAGCCCAGGCTGCATCTGGAGCCCTGCAGGGGTAGGTGTGCGGATGTCTGGGGTGGGGGGTGGGGGTCCTGTCTGAGAAGAAATCTCAGGTAATGCCCCTGAGAGGATTCTCGTGCACGGCAGGCTGGGGGCTGACGGGGGCCGAGGAGCCCGGGTAGGTAGGGAGGAAGATTCTAGCTGATCCAGCAGGGTGGGACTCTTGACAGCGCCCAGGGTCCAGCACATCCCACGGTCCTGCTGACAGGCCTGGGCTGAGGGGGGGCTGGCAAGGAGAGACACTTAGGTGTTTTCAGATTATGTCTGGGGAGGTCTTGAGGGGCCCTGAGAAGGGCTTAGGAGGTCCCAGCATGGCCCCAACTCAGCAGTCAGCCCGGACGGTGGCTCCGGCCCTGTCTGATAGGGTGTTGGTCTAGTCTCTGGCCCCATCCCTCCCTCTGGATACCCTAAAGCAGAGGCGGAGTGAAGACCCTGTTAAGGCTCTGAGTCGGTCTCAAGCAAGTGTGCCGAGCCCCCACTTAGGTACCGGCACCCCAAAGCCCAGTCTGGGGAGCAGTGCTGCCCTCCCAAGCGCATCAGGGCGCAGACTTGTACTGGGGGGCTTCCATCTGTGCGCTGTATGTGGGCCCTGACCAGTCATGAGTTCACATGCACATGCACATGAGCACACACACACACTCTCACATCCACATGCATGCACACATATGCACACACATATATACACAGCTGCACACATGCCCACATACGCACACACATACACATACTCTCACACATGGATGGATGCCCACGTATGCGTTTGCGCACATGCCCGCATGTGCACACACAAACACACAAGGGCAACACGATTAAGCAGCGCACTCACAGTACATGCGCGTGCGCGCGCGCACACACACACACACACACACTTGCACATACACATACACACTCACACATGCCCACATGTACACACACATATTATATGAACGGCACACTTACAACACATGCACACACACATACATGCACACATGCATGCACTTGCACACACATACACAGACACGTGCTCATGAGTATTTGCTCACAGAAACACACACTCTCTGTGCCCAATCAAGCTGTAGCCCGGGACAGGAAAGGCTGTCTTGTTAAAGCGTGGGGGAGGGGGCGTGCACACACACACACACACACACACACACACGCAGAGTGCCCACCAGGGCTCCCTGAGAGGGTTCCTGTCTTTCGGCCGCCTCCCTGTGAGTTTCCTGCCATGTTGAAAGCCCCCACAGGAGGTCAGGGCAGTGCCTGGCGTCAAGGCCACCTTCAGTCCTGCCTGCGGGTGCTGCCGCCTTTCCTGTGTGAGGGGGGATGTGACAGGCGGGCAGGGTGGTGGCCCCGTGCCGACAGAACCTCCGTTGCCATGGGGATGTCCTTGTCTCCTCTGAGGGACGTCCCAGAGTGCCCCAGAGACAGCCAAGCTGGGATGTGCAAGCAGCATTTGCGCTCACGGGTCATTGTTCAGAAGGCCAGGCCCGTGGCATCCACTGAAGCTGCATCTCGTTTGTTTATAAAGAGCCAAAGAGTTCCCCAAGTCTGACCTCGCACGCTAAGGGGAGAGGCCCAAAGAGGCAGAGGCCAGAGGCAGAGCGGGTCAACGTTCCCAAACAGTGTCGCCCAGTCGGATCCACAGAGTATCCCCGACAGTGGGATGAGATGACCCGGTTCTGGCCCTTCAGGGCAGGCTTCCCAGAGAAAAGCAGTGGGGACTCGGGGGACGGGTGCGCACGCATTCCCAGGGACATTATTCCAGGAGCTCGAAGGCGGCAGCGACCCAGAGTCCATCAGTGCCTGCGTGGACCCACGAAATGTGGCCGCTAGTGGGATATTAACAAGGAAGGAAACACTGACCCAGCCGCTATGTGAGAGCTGAGGCCGCTCTGCTGAGAGGGATGCGCCGGTCACTGCGGCGAATACAGCAGGATTCTACTTAGTTGAGGGCCCGAGTCTGCCCAGTCTTGAGTGCAGTGGGAGCCGGGGGACGTAGGAGGTGCCACGCCAACAAGCAAGTCTGGCTTGGGCAGTGACATTGCCGGGTGCAGCCCTAGAGGCCCCAGCACTGCCCGGCTGGTCCCCCCTCTCAGGCTGGCGGACCCCAGACCTCCCAAACACCGCGAGGGCGGCCCGCAGCAGAGAGAGGAAGTGCACTGGTGGGGCCAGTGGGAGGGACTGAGGCCGGTGAGTCAGTGTTTAATGGCAACAGACGATCCATTTGGCAAGATGAGAGTCTGGAGATCGGCATAGTGACAGTTTTACACCTGTGAGTGTCCTCCTGCCGCCTGTCTCCTTCCTCCGCCCTCTCCCCATCCCCTCCTTCTCTCCCTCCCTCCTTCCATGCATGAGAGTCAGGGTGTCTGGGGTGGGGACAGGGACTGCAGTGCCGCCTTTGTCTGGGTGGGTGATTCGAGATG
Organism: Sorex fumeus; assembly: GCF_029834395.1. Taxonomy (NCBI): domain Eukaryota; kingdom Metazoa; phylum Chordata; class Mammalia; order Eulipotyphla; family Soricidae; genus Sorex; species Sorex fumeus. Next base: position 10,977,632 of record NW_026606083.1, on the reverse strand, counting down.
CAGTTGACCCCACAGCTACCTGGGAGGAGCCACTTATCAGCCACTGTATCTGCCAACTTTCCTGCATTAAACCTGCTAAAGCTACTTTTCTAGGAGACGTGGATCTTCTGGAGGTCAAAGAACTTGAACTGGGCTGGTGTAGGGCGCTCCCCACACACCTGCTCTGCAGCTTGGCCCAGGAGATGCCTGGCTGGTGTGCCAGGGGCTTTCCAGAGCCATTCACGTTTCCTGTTTGGGGCCTAACGCTGGGGACAGCGTGAGGACGAACATGAGTGTCCACCACAGAGAACTGTACCCAAATTCTACCCGGGCAGTTATGGAACTAAATGGCAGTAATAATCTGAACTGAGGGGGGGTCAAGCTGGTTACTGGCATTTCACCACAATTTTTAAAAAAGCGGCCAGCACATAGGATGGAAAGATTAAAAGCTCAAGATAGGTCTAGGAGGATCTCTCATAGAAAGGACTTTCATGTTTTGATTTTATTTATTGGGAGGCTCCCCAAACAGTGCTCAGGTGGCCCAGGGATGCCCTGGGGCTTCTCGGCCAAGAGGATCAACAGGTCTGTACAAGGGCCCAAGGAGACAGTGTTATTGGGACATCTGGGTCACTTGGACGTGCTGAGGGTCTCCTGGGGCTGCACCTGGTGAGCTGGGGGGGGGGGGGTCCCTGTGGTACTGGGAATTGAACCCAGGCTGGGTATGTGCAAGGCTTGTGCTCTAACCACTGTGCTCTTCCCAAGTCCTGCTTTTTCTAGGAGGCCGTGAGGAAGGTGGCAGGCCTTGGAGAGGGGTCAGCAGGTCGCCTTCTGCAGGTGGGGGTGGCCCCTGTGGGTGCAGCCAGAGGCGGGGCAGAGATGGGCCGGGAGGTTGTCTTACCCGCTTGGCTGGTCTGGAGGGGACTGTGCTGTCTTGACAGAAATGGTGTCAGCGGAAAACGGAAGGAGCTTGCTCAGCCTGCACTTCCTAGGTGGTGCCCGTCCATCTCCATCTCAAGTCCTGGAAGAAAAGTATCTAGAACCTGGGCTGGGTTTGCCCTGCAACGCCTGGCCAGCAGCCCACCCCTGCCAAACTCTGGGTCACTTCCTCCTCCATGAGGTGGCACCCAGGCCGAGGGGTGGGTGACCTGCAGAGGGGACAGGTGACACATACACCCGATTGCAGAGAGCATCACCCCAGTTCGAACAGCGGGTACTCTGGAGCAGCTGTGACACCCCGCCCCAGAGCAGGCGAGCTTCTGGCGCTGGCTGTTTGGGGACTTGGGGGCACACCCAGCGGTGGTGCCAGGGATGAAGCCCGGGGCTCCAGTGGGCAAAGCGTGGGCTCAGCCCTTCTGATCTCCCCAGCCATGAGTGAACTTGCCCAGAGCGTGGCGACCGCGAGACTGCACTGGCGCCTCTGATGCCTCCCTCATGAGCCTTCGGAAACAGTGAATGTGTTTTCTGTTGGCCACGGGTGTGCCCTGAACCTCCCGCGGGTGTTGCCTCTCACTGCTGCCCGCGCCTCATTCCTCAGCCCTCCACCTCCCCTGGCATCGCCCTGCTCTTCAGCCGGCCTCCAGTTCCACGCCAGCAGAGGAAGAGAAGCTCTTGTGTCTCGTTTCCCCTCTGCGGGCTCCTCTGGTCACGCTGTGTCCACGGGGGCCTGACTCAGTGGCACTGTCAGAGGGAGGAGAGGGCATTTCCGTTGGGAGCGTGCTCCAGCCCCCAGAGGCCTTTCCTGCAGGCTCCTGCAACCCTCTGGCTCCGCAGGCCGGCGGGGAGGGGCTGGGGCTGCTTCCTGGGGGTGTCTGGAGCCCTCCCTGCTCCCCCGTGCCAGCTGGACCTCTGTCCCCTCATACCCCACCCGGCCAGTCCCTTGGATGAAAGCACAGCTCTTTAATCGGGGCCAGAGAACTTCCTCCGCACCAACTTCCTCTCCACCACTCCTCAGAGGTCCATTTCTTCTTGGGATGGGATCAACTCTGGGACGGGTGGGCGGGCTGGGGATCACCAAGCCAACTGGCCTAGGCCCGAGGGTGCTCGCAGGTTCCTGCACAGGCGCCGACTGAGACTTCCTAGCTTGTCTGCCTGGGACCCCACATTAGCGTCCCTATGGCGCTTAGTCTTGCAACATCAGAAGAAAATCTTGCAGATGGGAAAACCCCCGGGGATGATGCCTTGGTTAAATCCACCAGCTTGCCTGTCCACTTGCTGAAACTCATCCTTCCAAACAAACACCCAAACCAACCAACCAAACAAGCAAACCCCAGCAGATGTTCTTTTCTACCAAGATCTTGGAATCTCAGGACTGGGGCTATGTGGTCGGTCACCTGCCTTGCGTGTGTGAGGTCCTGGGTTTGATTTCTGGCAGTGCCCAAACAGAATTAAAAGAAACAAACAAACAAGCACAAACGATGTTGCAGCCCTTCAAAGACATCCACAAATCTCAGTTCTCTGCTGTGTCCGCTTGAGGAGCGTAACGTGCTTTGAGCACCTCTGAGGTACTTGCAGCCTGAGAAGATAATGGACTTCTTGTTCCTTCAAATCCTTCTTACTCTCGGGCTGGAGCTAGGGGGTTATATTGGGCTACTTGGGAAGATAAGTTAGAAGCAATTGATGGATCAGGGGAGAAGGGAGCCCTGCCCTGAGCCAGCCTGGCTGATGTCAGCTGTTAATGAATCGGGCAGTGAGTGGGGAAGACCCTTTTACAGTATATATAACCTCTCAGTGACAACCATCAAGAGTATTTTTGCAGGATAACCACCGAGACTTTTTTGCTTGTTTTTCTATCACACCTGTTGGTATCTGGTGGCTACTCTTGGCTCAGTGATCTGGAGTTGTTCCCCGTGGGGCTCAGGGGACCAAGTGATGCTGGAATTGAATCAGCCACCAGCCTGCAAAGCCTGTGCTCATGCCTTTTGAGCCAACTCTCCATATCCCCAGCCCTCAAGAAGGTCTGGTGCTTGCCCTCCCCACTCCATTCATAATTGGTTCTGGTTTAACATTAAGCATATAATGCAAGGATGTTGCGGGGGAGAGTCATAGTACAGCAGGGAGGGTGTTTGCCTTGCAGGCAGCCAACCTGGGTTCAAACCCTGGGAACGCCATATGGCCATATGGTCCCCCAAGCACTGCCCGGAGTAATTCCGGAGTGCAGAGCCAACCCCAGAGCATCTCTGGGTGTGGCCTTAAAACAAGATAAACAAATAAGATAAACAAAAAAAAATGCATGAACATCTTTTAGGATTAAGAGATAGGGAAAAGGCCAAGGGGAAATGAAAGGTTATAATTACTTATGTGGGCCAGAGTGATTGTACAACGGATAGGGCATTTGCCTTGCATGAGGCCAAACCCGGTTTAATCTCCGGCATCCCATAGGGCACCTCACACCAACACCCAGCACCACCAGGAGTGATCCCTGAGTGCAGAGCCAGGAGCAACCCCCTGAGCACCACCAGGTGTGGCCCAAAAGGAAAACAAAAACAAACAAAAAGGATTATTCATGCAAGGAGCAAAACAGAGTCCCCTGCTTGCTGGTGCTTCACTGCCTCTCTATTTCTTTCCCCATCGATGGGGTCTGTGAATTTCCGGCGGCATCTGGAGTCCAGGAACGCTAGTGGTGTGGTTCTCTTTCTAGTCCGGAGGTCCCGGAGGTTGGGGCAGTGTCGGGTCTCTGCATGCTTGGAAGTCCGGGGGTGAGGAGAGCCATGGCTGAAGAGTGGGAACTGGATTCCCGTTCTGGCAGAGTGGCCTTTGCCCAGCCTCCACCTTTGGTTTGAGATGGTCTCAGGGAACAGGCTGGTTCCCAATTCCTCTGATAATCTCTTCTGGAAACTCCCGCCCAGACACTCCCAGATCTGATGTTTAGCCAGCTAGTGGGGCCCAGTCAGGCTGACACGCGTGTAACGTCAGCCATCGCCTGGGCAACATCTGACTTGACTGTCCAAGCCCGGAGTCTCTGACCTGGCCTAGGCCTGAGGTGAACTTTACTTGCTTCTGAAAAACAGAAATCCAATTTCTTTCTTTTTAAAAAAAAAAAATTATTTTGGGGCCACACCCCAGCAATGCTCAGGGCTGACTGTGACTCAGGAATTACTCCTGGCAGTGCTCTGGGGACTGTATGAGATACCAGGGATCAAATCCAGGATGGCCACAAGCAAAGCAGGCACCCTACCCACTGTACTATCTCTCCAGCCTCTCCAGTGTCTTTGGAAGCGCTCTTGATCAAGAGTCACTTAAGATTCCAATTTCTCTACCAGAGGAATTGACTGATGGCTCTTCTGAATTGTTGGCCCAATTTTTATTTTGTTTTGTTTCATTTTTGCTTGTTTGGGGGCCACACTTGTGCTCGGGGCTTACTCCTGACTCTGTCTTCAGGGATCACTCTCAGCGGTATTCTGTGAAACCATATGTGGTGGGGGAATCAAACCCCGGCTGACCCGTGTGCAAGGAAGGTGCCTTACCCGCATCATCTCTCTGGCGCCTGTTCTGATTAGACTCTGGACCCTGCAGGTCTAGCTAACTTGGCATGACATGGCACATTGTGTGGTTTGCAGCAGTGGAGAGACTCCACTGAAGGAGCTGCAGATTCCGTGTTGGGTCAGGGGGATTGGGCGCTGCTCATCTGCCCATGTGGGCCAGCCTGGCAGCCCAGCCCAGGATCTCCTGGTGTGTGTGCCCTCGGTACTGGATCTTTGCATTGTCCTTGTTTCTCAAAAAAAGGGTGGCCCAGTGCAATGGAAACGCTAAATGACAACTACGTTCTGCAGGCCACTTTACTGAAGAACGTAAGTGCTGTTGACAGGCTGATTCAGCTTCAGAATCATCCATTTCGGGACCACCTACCATGGATGCTTACTGAGGGGAGAAACAGGAACATGGGGTGAGAAATAGGGGCTCCAGTTTCTGTGTGAGCAGCAGACTGACATCAGGAAACTCCAGACCAGCGGTCAGAGTCTGTAAATGCGACCAACTGTGACTAAGGAGACAGCAGGGCCACAGAGCCTGGGGGATGGGTTGGCCCAAGAAGTGAAGGATGTTTCCTAGGGCCTGAGCAGCAGAGGCAGAAGGATCCCAGTGCAAGGATCCTGAAGGGCGGAAGGGATTTGGCATCTGAGCCCCCATTTGGAAACACCCTGCTTGTTGCTCCTTCAGCTTCCCTGCCCTGAGGGACCAGCCCTGAGGAGCATATGTGAGGCCCTTCTGGCAACAGTGTCTCTCTGATAAATCTGGAAAATGGTGCCCCCCCGCCCCCGCCCCCAATTCCTCCCACTTCCAAAGAGGTATTTCTAAGGCCTTGGTATGGCTGAGGAGGCTGACATTGGCCCTGGAGCAGGTTTCAGGGAGAGCCTGGCACCTCCTGGGGCCTTCAGAGGCTGTGGGCGTGACCAGGTGGAACTGGTTCTCTAGGTATCGAGGTCACCTGTGGGCCATCCCCTGTGCATGTTTAAATGACAAGCCCACAATACCCGGGCACCTGGGGCCCATCTGACTTCTGTTGGGGTTGGCTTTTATTCCCAATTACTCAGCTGTGTGTGAGTGTGTGTGTGTGTGTGTGTGTGTGTGTGAGAGAGAGAGAGAGAGAGAGAGAGAGAGAGAGAAGGAAGGCTGTGTGTGACAGAGTGTGTAGGAAGGCTGTGTGTGTGAGAAAGTGAGCATGTGGGAAGGCTGTGTGTGTGTGAGAGAGAAAGCATGTGGGAAGACTGTGTCTGTGTGTGTATCTGTGTGTGTGTGTGCGCGCACGCGAGAGAGAACGCATGTGTGGGAAGGCTGTGTGTATGTTTGTGTGTGTGTGAGAGAGAAAGCATGTGGGAAGGCTGTGTGTATGTGTGTGTGATAGAAAGAGAATGTGAGGAGGCTGTTTATATGTGTGAGAAAAAGTGTGTGGGAAGGCTGTGTGTGTGTATGAGAGAGAGTGTGTGGGAAGGCACTTTGTGGAGGAGTTCTTCCCTGAGAGGAACCAGGGTCATGGATCCCCAACAGAGGGACCATGGCCATGGCAAGGCAACTAAAGGGCAGGGCCTTCAACACCAAGTCTTTGTTCCTCCCAAGCAACTGGTCTACCCCATTGTACCTGGGGCTCAAGGGCATGACACATCCTCATGAAACTTCAGGGCTTCTCAGTGGTGCCCTTCCCATCTCCACCGCCCTCGGCCCCTCCTCTTCCTCCGACATTGAAATTCCTGTCAGACCATATTCCTTTTGTGCACGACAGGTTTCTCCAGAGACTCTCCATAAAGACAGAGACACAGAGGAGGGAGGAGGAGGAACTGCTATGCCTGGTTGGTGGCCATAACTTGGAGACTGCCGGAGTAATTCCAGTCCAAACCCAAAGGCTTAGGGGAGCCAAAGGTGTCAGTCCCGGGCCAAGGTACTGAGAATGGGCAGTGCCAAAGGATAGAAGACAGATGTCCAACTCAGGGAGAGACCAGGTTCTTTTTCCCTTTTGTCCTATTTGTTCAGCCATCAGTTGGTTTAAAGCTATCCACTGGGGCTGGAGCGATAGCACAGTGGGTAGGGTATTTACCTCGCACGCGGCTGACCCAGGTTTGATTCCCAGCAACCCATATGGTCCCCTGAGCACTGCCAGGAGTAATTTCTGAGTGCAAATCCAGGAGTAACCCCTGTGTGTAGCCGGGTGTGACCCAAAAAGCAAACAAAACAAAACAAAACAAAACAAAAATCTATCCACCGCCCTGTAAGGGAGGGTCATCTTGAGCCCACTGACTCAAATGCCCACCGCTACCAGCAACACCTCCATAGACATACCCCAGAATGCTGTTTCCCCGCTGCCTGAGTCTCCCTTGTCCTGTCAGGCTATGTGCCCACTTAGCCATCCTACTTTTCCTGGTGCTTCTGTTGAGTTCGTAGTGAGGCCACAGAGGTGCTGCTGTGGGACCAGCCCTCGGAGTCTTGCCTTTTCTGGAAAGCCCAGGAGCTTCAGGAGAGGGGCCAGGGTGGAGCTTGTAGGAAGGAGACAAGGAGTGAGACTGTACAGAAGCAGATGCGGGAGGCTGGGTGGCGGGCCTGGATGGTTCATGGGTCCCTGGAGCCGGGCAAGTCCGTAGGAGGCAACGAGGGTCAGCCACTAGAATCAGGAGCTCCTCGGACTCTGTGCCTCTTCCCATCCTGATGCCCAAGCGGAAGAACGAGCTACAAATAAGATGGATGCGGACAGGTGGGCTCAAGGCTCAGAGCAAGGGGAGCCCCTGGGTTTGATCTCTGCATGGCTCCCACTTCTGGCTCCTTTAGGCATGGTGCTGGGCCCTCTGACCATCACTGCAAGTGTCCCCCACCAAATTAATGCCTGTGAGGTGTGGGGAGAGAGGGAGACAGAGGAAGGGAGAGAAAGAGGGAGACAGAGGGAGAGAGAGAGAGGGAAAGAGAGGGGGAGAGAGGGAGAGACAGAGACAGAAACAGAGAGACAGAGACAGAAACAGAGAGACAGGGACACAGAGACAGATATAGAAACAGAGGGAGAGAGAGAGAGGAGAGAGGGAGGCAGGGAGGGAGGAAGAGAGGCACCTGCCATAGAAGCAGACTGGGCAGGGGGGTGGAAGGAGGGGAAACTGGGGACATTACTGGTGGGAAATGTACACCAGGGAAGGGACTGGTGTTGGACATTGTACAACTGAAACTTGGTCCTGAACAACTTTGTAACTGCATATGTCACAGTGATTTAATAAAAAATAAATAAAAAGAAAGAGAAAAAGAAAAAGTAATTAATCAAAACACAAAAGATGGAAGCCCTGAGAACCCCTAGTTTGTGATAGGTGCTGTGGGGGGATCCACTACTTCTCCAGCCTGTCACCTACAAAACTGAGAGAACCAGTGTTTGGGGGCCGGAGAGATAGCACAGTGGAGAGGGCGCTCGCCTTGCATGCCACTGACCCAGGTTTGATCCCCGGCATCCCATATGGTCCCCTAAGCACCACCAGGAGTGATTCCTGAGTGCAGAGCCAGGAGGAACCCCTGTGCACCTCTGAATGTGGCCCCAAAAGAAAAATTGGAACCAGCCTAGACAGTGCCACTGGTGCCCCAAAGCCTGAAGCCTTCTCCCGGGCTCCTGGCTGGGAGCCAGTCTGGCTGCTGGACTCCATTGTTGGGAGATATTGAGTCCCTGAGCTGGTGTCCGTATTTCATGACCCTTCTGAGTGAGTCGAGACTCACACCACAGTTGGTGCCCTCCATGCTGACGTAGCTAGTTCCAAAACACAAGAATCCCTTGGCATGTACCTCCTGTGTGTGCCCGTACAGGCAGTGTGGGAGGACATTAGGGTGCTGAGAGTTTAGTAACATGGACGGAACTCGCTTAGGACTGGGGTGTGTGTTGTGCAGTGGGAAGTAAGGCGCATCGTGTGACTGGTTGGTCCTGCTCCACGGGGGCGCTGCACGCTCAGACTTGGAGTTGGTGGATTCTAGGTCCTTCCTTGGGACTTTGTCCCCTCTCTCGTCTCTTCCCTTTGTTGCAATTGTTATCGCTGGGGTGTGTGATGGGGTGGGGGTGGGCATTGCACACTTGACAGTGAATTTTGTTTAGGGGCCACATCTGGTCAGTGCTGGGGATTGAGCCGAGGCCCTTGTATGCCCAACCTGCACCCAGTCCTTGGACATCTCCGTCCAGTATGGCTATTTAAGAGGAAGACACGTGTGTCCCCTAAGTTTCCTGTTGACCCCTGCAGAGTTCTCCGTGGCACTTGGTCTTTCCCGAGCCCCCCGATTTCATTCGGGCCACGTCTCACCCCAAGCACGTGCATCAGGAGCCAGACTCAGAGCTTTAGGGACTGTCACCCCGTCATGTCCTCAGCCCATCCACCTACAGAGCTGATGACAGTCTGGTGCTTGGTGAAGTCACCAAGCAGAAACAGGTCGGGCCAGCCCTGGCTTCAGGAAGGAAACTCCGCCTGCCCATGGCCACCCTTTGGGTCCCGAAAGCCAGCTCTGAGACCTGACAGGGTCCTTCTGGGACTGAGCCCCCACCCCCTGCTTGCCCAGGCTCTCCCCCAAATACCCATATGCCCAACTTTGATATTGGACCAGGAGAGCCAGGCCTCAGGCCCTGCAACTGGCCTCGAGCTGGTGACTCATGGATTAGCTAAGATCTATGGTGTGAGGCCATGGCGCACCCGTCATGCGGGCGCCGGTGCCAGGAGGAGCACGGCCCTTGGCTGCCGAGCTGGTTTGAACACTGCTGGTGCCAGGGCCATGCCGCCCTCCTGCAGCCTGGGAGTCCCTGAGGTGTGTGGTGGGGATGTGACAGGGAGGGGGGAGGGGGCCGAGGGTGGCTTTAGCCTCAAAGACTGCGCCTTTGGCAGAGGGAGAGATGGGCACTGGGTCTCCTAGGAAGCCTATGGGGGTCCGGAGAGCCAGGCGGCCTGAGCAGTGCCAGCCCTGACACTGTGCTGGGAAGGACCCGGAGGCTCTAGACCGCCGGGCAGTGCCCAAGCAGGGCGGCCCAGCCATGGGCAAACGGGACTGCCCAGCCCCCTGCCTCAGCTCCTCTGGCTTGGAGGCCCAGCCCGGCTCCCCAGTCAGCTGACCTAGCGCTCCGGGACCCTGGGATGTCCGCTCCTGAAGCACACGCAGGTCAGGTCAGGGCAGCTGTTTGGTGTCCGGCGGTTCGGGCCCGGGCTGAGACAGGGCTGCCCGTCGTGGCCTCAGCTCCCCTGTCTGGCCTGCTGGCATCTTGCCCAGGAAGCGAGCATTTGGTGGGGGTTAATCAAAGCTTTTTCAGTGTCAGAGGGTCAGCGATGACACAGGCTGGGGGGATGGTGAATGGTCATTCATGTGTCCTTCCTCCCTTCTTACCAAAGGCAGTGACAAAATGCACAGGACAGGAAACGGACCATTTGAACATCATAAGTGGACAGCTGGGCCGGAAGGGCGGCTGCACTGGGGGGCAACTGTCACCCCGACCTTTGACAGTACTTCTGTGACTCCCCCAGTGGAAGTTCTGAGCCCCTTAACCCAGCTCCACCCTCCCTGCCCTCGATGGAGCGTCTCCTCCAGAGACACATCGCCCCTCCCCAGGTGAGGCCCGCTCAGTACCCTGTTCCACGCTGGTGCTGGGAATTGGTTCTCCATCTCTCTTCCTTCTCAGGGTTTTTGCCCTTCCTAGATGGACTCAACATTCTGCCCTTGGACCCTGGCATCTGCCATTCTAGAGGCATGCTGGTGGGGGAGGGGGGGAGAGAAGGGGACAGGAGAGGGAGAGGGAGGGGAGTGACAGAGAGAGAAGGAAAAAGAGAGGGAGAGAGAGAGGGAGGTGGAGAGAGAGAGGGAGAGAGAGGGAGGTGGAGAGAGAAGGAGAGAGAGAGAGAGAGAGGGAGGTGGAGAGAGAAGGAGAGAGAGAGGGAGAGAGAGAGGGAGAGAGAGGGAGGGGGAAGAGAGATGGATGGATGGAGGGAGGGCGGGAGGGAGGAGAAGAGAGATGGAGGGAGAGAGAGAGAGACCATTGCAAAGCTCTGAGCATCAAGCGGCCGGGAGAGCAGAACCGAGTGTGAAGGCAAAGGCAGGAGCTGAGCTCTGCATCGCCCCTCCCCAGGTGAGGCCCGCACACGCCCTGGCCAGCAGCCCCTGATAACAGCTCGGTCCTGCAGCAGGAGCTGGGGACTGCCGGTCCCTTCCTCCCCTAGACTCCAGCCCACCTGCTCACCATGTCCCTCTCCCACACCAAGGACCCACAAACACCTTCTGGAAAGGGCCTTGCCTAATCCATGTGGGCTGCTGTAAGGACACCCACAGACGGGGAAAACCCAAGATTGCCTTTGTCCAGTCCTGGCCACAGAAGGATGTCCTGGTGGATTTGGTGAAGGGGTGACGGGCCCTTCTCCTTGTCCTCACACATGGAGGACAGGGTCTGCTTTGTGGGCCTCATGCACGAGATGCTCATGACAGGGGAGAGAGCCCTCCTCGTGAGCCGAGCGCCCCAAGAGTCCCCACCTCCAAATCACTTTGGGTCTTAGCTTTCAACACGGGGATCTTTTGAGGGGCATCCGTGGCCTTGCTCGGGGAACTCTGGGGTGCTGGGGATTGGACCCGGGGCACTCTCGTGCAAAGCACGTGCTCCAGCCCTTGAGCTCACTCCTTGCCTGCCACACGGGCTCAGGAGGGAACAAACCTCCTCCAGACCACAGCAGCCAGACAGGGAATGGCTCTCAGCCCCTCAAGCACCATCTCCCTCAGCCTCTCAGCCCGCCCCAGGGCCACAGAAATATGTCAGCAGGGAACTCTGCCTGCTTCCTCCTCCTAGGCGGATTGCCCGAAGCCCCTTTCTTCCTTGTTAGGCCTCCGTGGATTTCCCTCCCTAGGGCCCTGATCCCATGCTGGGAAAATGCAGACCAGATGGTTGGACACAAGTTCCCAGGTTTGCAGAGAGAGGAGGGAGTTTCTTATCGGGCTAGACCTCTGCTCGAAGGAATCCTCTTTGCTCTGAGATGAGGCTTTTCCACTTGGGGGGAAGGACCGAGTCTGGGGTTTTGGGAAGTGGGGACAGAGGGGGGCAGTGTGGAACACAGACAGGCCACGGGGCTAAGGCGCTGGTATGCAGGCATCCACATGGCCTCACACTCACCAGACACGTGCTGTCCACTGAGCTGCCCTTCCCGGCCCTAATAACGCACCCCTCTACCACACCCCATAACCTCTAACCGGGAACTTTCCTAAACCCCGACATTGGAGAGCTCAGGTCAGGGGTGTTTATGAGTCCAGGTCTATGTGCCCCTGATGCCACTTCTGAGCACTGAGCTGCAAAACTGTGATTCCAGGTGTGTGTGTGTGTGGGGTGGGGTGGGGTGGGATTCTTATTTGGACCCATGCTTCTAAGTCGGTAGATTCTGATGGGAATATTTTTAATTTTTAGTTAATTATTTTTTTTATTGAATCACCATCAGTTACAACATTGTTCAGGATCAGGTTTCAGTCATCCGATGTTTTAACACCCGTCCCTTCACCAGTGTCCATTTCCTACCATCAGTGTCCCCAGTTTCCTCCCACCCCACACCCAACACTGCCCCAGGGCAACACTGCCCCACTGCCCCTTCCCTCTCTCTGTCTCTCCCTCTCCTTTTGGGCATTATGGCTTGCAATACAGATACTGAAATGTTATCCTGCATATCCCTTTATCTCTTTTCTGCACTCAGTTCTTGTCCAGAGTGATCATTTCTAACTATCATTGTCACAGTGGTCCCTTCTCTGTCCTAACTACCCTCTACTGCTCCTCCTCCCCTGCTCTCTCTCTCTCTCTCTCTCTCTCTCTCTCTCTCTCTCTCTCTCTCACACACACACACACACACACACACACACACACACACACAGAGTATCAGGCTTCCAGCCATGTTCAGTCCTCCTGGCCCTAACAGGAATATTTGTTATCTCTCCTCCCTCTTCCCATTGCTCCATCCCTCCTTCTTTCCCTCCTCTTCCTGAGTCCCTTATCAGAATCAAGGCCATGTGTCACTGGCCGCAGTTAGAAACATGGACGTTTGTCCGGCATCCCACTTCCTGGCGCTCCGTGGCTGACCACCGCTAAAGCCCGAGAGTCTCAAGAGCTCATTCCCTCTCTGGCAGCTCTGATGTAGCCCCTGGTGTGCTCCCCACTACCCTGCCCTGCCTCCAGCTGCCAGTCCTGTCGCTGATAACCATCTCACACCATACTGTCTGTCATCCACCAGAGCCCCACCGAGTCCTCCCCAATTCCGAGATAAGCCTCAGAGCCCGATAAGGTCCCCTCGCTGTGCCTCCCTGCCCTTGCTGAGCTCATCATCCCATCACATGTCTGATTCATACCTGCTACCTGCCCCTGCACTTTTGAGGGAAATGACACCTGTCTGCCCTTGAACAAGCACCCTGAGCCCGGAGGAGCCCTGAGCATCGCGGTGGCACTCAAAGCACCCTTCAATAAAAAGAAAGCCTGACCCTGCTGCACCCACACCCTAGGCCCAGTCCTTCTAATTTTTTTTCTTTTTGGCTTTTTGGGTCACACCCAGCGATGCTCGGGGGTTCCTCCTGGCTCTGCACTCAGGAATTAATCCTGGCGGTGCTCAGAGTATCTAATGGGATGCTGGGGATTGAACCACAGGCCAGCTGCATGCAAGACAAATGCCCTCCCAGCTGTACTGTCGCTCTGAGCCCCCTTCTAAGTATTTTTCCTACCTTTCACCATAAAGGTTATTGACTCAGCTGGGGTCACTACCAGCAGTGCTACAGGGTTTGTGGGGGTTTCTAGTGGTGCTCAGGGGACCACATGGTGTTGGGGCTGAAGCCTGGAGCTCCATGTGCAGACATTTAAGCTACTTCTGTAGGCTGGGATTTATTCCTGACCTCATGGGTTCTTGAGTATTGTATGAATATTTGTATAAAAAATCAGAATGCCTGAGAAGTTCAAATTTATTGTGCAGTTTAAGTAGATGGGTCTGGGCTGCTCCTCCCCAGTGTCTGGCTGTCTCCTCCTATCTGGCTATGAAGTCACTTATCCTGCCCCTCAGGGCCTGGCCCAGATTACCACATCCTGGTCCCATCCCTCCAGGCTGTGGGTCTCAGCGTCCCTGCCCCGGTCTCTGTCCAGTGTGACAGGATCTGAGCAAGGCGGCCCCAGAGGGTGGTCTGAAGAGTGGGAGAGTAAAGACAGAAGCTGGCCCCAAGTTTCATCATGAAAAACTTTCAAATGTACTGAAATCTGGAAAGAACAGAAGGTGATGGCGGCCAGGACATGGCTCAGTGACCAAGTGCTTGTCTTGAGCGCATGGGACCTTAGTTTCATCCTCAGCACCAAAACCCAGAGCATGGTCCTGGAGCGCCAGTACAGGGCTGAGGCTCTGGCCTTGTGTAGCCGACCCAGATTCTGTTCTTGACACCATGTTTGGTTTCCCAAACCCTGGCAGGAGTGATCCCTGAGCACAGAGGCAGGAGTAGCGTCTGAGAACCACTGGGTGTAGCCCCAAAGACAAACAGAATAGAATAGTCTATTACTATGCATGTGTACACGTGCATATGTGAATATATAAATACATGTCTCATGCATGTATGTGACTTATATATATGTGTATGTTTCTGTCTGTGTATATAGTCTCATTTTAATCCCCATGCACGTATGTGGCTTATACGTTTATATGTATGCTATTGTCTGTGTATATCATCTCATTTTAATTTCTATGCATGTATGTGACTTATACATATACTTATGTGTATGTACTGTCTGTATATATCATCTCACCTTTTTTTTTTGTTTTGTTTTTTGGGTCACACCCGGCGATGCGCAGGGTTTACTCCTGGCTCATGCACTCAGGAATTACTCCTGGTGGTGCTCAGGGGACCATATGGGATGCTGGGAATCAAACCCGGGTCAGCTGCGTGCAAGGCAAATGCCCTACCCGCTATGCTATCATTCCATCCCCATATATCATCTCATTTTAACAACAACTCTCTGGGGCGTTGACAGGTTCCCCGGGGTGGGCGATCCTTCACCCCAGCCTCTGGGGCAGTGGCCCAGTCACCACTTGCAGGTCTCAGCTGCGACCTGCTCACATTTTCTCCTTATCCTTCCAATCGCCACACTCAAGGTCATTTTTCTTCATCCTTGTCCTTGATGTGAGCCTCTTTGGGAGGAAGTCACGATTCTCCTAATTAAGGAGGCCAATCCTCTGGCTCACCGCATCTCTGACGATAATCTGTGCCAGAAGAATATTTTTCAAACGATCTTATTAGTTTGGGTTGAGATGAGGAATTTGGTCCCTCGGGAGAAAACGAAAGCTGATGTGTGAATTCTTCATGCCTCCTGTGCTGGGGGGGACAGTGCGGGGGGTGGTGTCGGGACTGGGTCTGAAGGGGTCTCTGCCTGAGCCTCACCTGGACACAAGAAGACAAAGGGCCGGGCTGGTAGTACACGGGTGCGGTGCTGGCCTTGCACACGGCCACCCTCGGCTCCATCCCGCATCCTGTATGGTCCCCAGCGCTGCTAGGAGTGATCCCTGAGTGCAGAGCCCCTGAGCATCGCTGGGTGTGGTTCAAAAGCAAAAACAAACAAACAAGGATAAAGTGGGTACCAGACTGCAGGCTGGAGGCAGGTGCGGGTGGGGACAATCCCCCGACCGTCCGCGCCTGAACTCCAGCTCCTCGGGCCCCCATCCTGGAGAAAGAGCCTCAGTTGTTTTTTTTTTCCTTGTCTTTTGCATGGCTGCCTGGCCTTAGAGGATTCTCTAAGTGGGACCTGCCCCTCGCCTTGGGCACTGTGTGTAGGCCCCATCTGTGCTCTGGAACATTCTGAAAAGCTCCCTGCTGTAGAGGAGGCTTCTTGTCTGTGGAGATCTGAAGTTCAGTGGCTCACATATCGCCATCAGGGAGGCCTGGCGTGAACATGGAGCCTCCCCATTGCCCCAGCTGGGAGCGGGGGCACTTCCTCCCGGAAGCCTGGAGGAATCTGGACTTGGTGAGGTCCCCACCGAGCCGCTGCTTTGCAGACCCTCCAACACTAGACTCTGACGCACGAGGTTGAACCCTGATGTGGATCTGGTTCCTCTGTGTCACCAACCACAGAACATTCCAGTTTCCTGAGCACTGAAAAAGGCTGGAGCAATCTTGGGGGGCCTGAGGCTGCTCCCTCAGGCTCTCTCTGCTTCACCCTCTGCTTGCCCGCCCTCCTCCTCCTCTTCCTCCTCCTCCTGTGCCCTCGTCCCAGCACCCTAAGCCTGCAGCTGTCTGGCCCACCAGCTGAGGCAGACTTGGCACCCCCTTCTGTTTTGCGTTTGTGTCACATTCAGGTCATGCGCTGGGCCTACTGCCGGCTGGATGCTTAAAGGTGACTCCTACTCAGTGCTCAAGAGTGTTCACCCGGTGCTCCATCCCTTGGTGCTCTCCCTCCTGCGCAGGATTAGCCTTTCTGCCATGCCTGGGCCGTGCCTGCACTTGATCCTAAGCTTCCGCTGGAGCCCCAGTGGCACCCTGCCCGGGTGCTCTCTGTCTGCTCCTGGCATGCATGGGAGGAAGAAGCCTTCTGAGATGAGGTGAGATGCTTCCACATTGCACTGCTCTCCTCACACCCCGAACCTGCTTGTCCAGGTGAGTGCTGGTTACCTTCAGAGAGAGAGGGAGAGAGACAGAGAGACAGACATACACATAGAGACAGAGAGAGACAGAGAGATAGAGAGAGAGACACAGAGACAGAGGCAGAGAGAGACACAGAGACGGAAAGAGATACAGGGAGATGAAGAGAGACACAGGGAAAGACACAGAGAGAGAGACAGAGACAGAGAGAAAGAGACAGAGACAGAGAGAAACACACAGAGATGGAAAGAGAGACAGGGAGAGACACACACAGAGACACAGAGACAGAGAGAGACACAGAGACACAGAGAGTGGGCGCACAGGCACTTCCATGCAATTCTCCCATAGAAGCATGGCAATCGGTACTTGGTGTGTGCAAGCTGGTGGTAGAGCGTTACCGGAAGTTAATTCTTTAATTGCACTTGGACTTCCTCAGCCTTATCTCTTGGGCTGGGTGGAAGGTGGGTGGGAGGCTGGCACTTCTCCTGGGGTTGAGTTTCAAGCTTCTCTACACCTGGTTCCATAGAGGAACTGAGAAGACTGTGGGTGCAGAAACAGAACTCGGGTCCCTGTACCCTAAGGACTGTGAGCAGAGTCAGTTCCGGGGCCCCTCCAGGATGCGCGACAGGGTGAGAAGCACCCAAGGGGAGCCTTCTGTGGCCGGGTACCTGCTCTAGGGCGTTTCTCTCTTTTTACTTATATCATTTTTAATTTTAAAAATATCCAGGACCAGAGAGGTAGTACAGCGGGTAGGGCACTTGCCTTGCACGTGGCTGACTCTACTCTGTCCCCAGCACACATATGGTCCCCCGAGCCTTCTAGGTGTGACCCCAGAACACAGAGCCAGGAGAGAGTCTGTAGGGTCCATGACTAACAAAGAGGCACTTTCTGGGGACAACACTGGAAATTGGACGCGGGCGGCACATCAGATGATGGATTCCTATCAGTGTTTGGTACTGGCTATGACTGGGACTATGGTTATGCAGCAGAATGTGTGTTCCCGGAAGACACAGGCCGGTTAGCAGGGAAAGCCCTGGTATGTGCCGTGCTGTTTAGCTTCAGATGCGAGGGACGGAGGAGGGAGGAAGGGCAGACTCACAGGCCAGGCCAGGGGGAGGACTGCAGCTCTTGCTTGATGGGTGAGCTTCCACGTTTTAGAGGAGGGGCTTTTCTACCCTAAGAAGTTGTCGAGTCCAGGAGGACAGAGGATGCTGGGGTGACTGGCAGGCACCTCGGGAGCTGCAGAAACCCCGCCTGCTCTTCGCCCTCCCTGGGCGTCCCTTTCTCGGTACAGTTCGTCCCGGTGAGCAGAGCGGAGCTGACACCTGACCTGGTAGAGTGGCCTGGACCCTGATGTCCCTCTGTGCTGACGCTCAGCGTGGAGGGGACTGAGGCTCCTTTGGAGTCCCTGAGAAACCAGGAAGGGGATTTGTGTCTGATTAGAACGTTGGGAGAAACAGCCCTGTTTCAATACTGCCACAGAGATCCAACAGAATAATGGGGGCACTGAGAGGAAGGACAGGGGTTCGAGGGCTCACAGCTGACTCTGATTTGGTCCCCACCACCACAGAAGGTCCCCCAAATTCCTGCAGGAGTGATCCCTGAGCACTGGATCAGGAGTAAGTCCTGAGCACAACTTGGTGTATCCCCCTTCAAAAAAAAAATTAACAAAGTAAGGGACAAAATATTCTTATTTCACCGACTTACCTTTAATTGATTGGGCTGGAGCAATAGCATAGCAGGTAAGGCATTTGCCTTGCATGCGGCCGACCCGGGTTCGATTCTTCCGCCCCTCTCAGAGAGCCCAGCAAGCTACTGAGAGTATTTCACCCTCACAGCAGAGCCTGGCAAGCTACCCGTGATGTATTCGATATGCCAAAAACAGTAACAACAGTCTCACAATGGAGATGTTAATGGTGCCTGCTTGAGCAAATCGATGAACAACGGGAGGACAGTGCTACCTTACTAGATCAATGGTTGTTGTCTTTTATAGGTTTATTCTGAAATCAGATTTCTTTCCAGCTTAAGTGGTTCCGGGTAAATTGGTTTTAGTCTCTGCAGTTTGAATGCTTTGAATGCAATGCTGGTGATATCAACCTATTTTAGTACCTTTTTTTCTTTTTTTAATGGTGCATCTGAAATGGTCTCTGGTACATTCCTGACAGCTAGTGACCAACAGGACTTCTTTCCAGCCTGGGTTTCCGAGAGGGCTGAACTCAAACTTTTTTTTCTTCCGCTCCCGTGTCCTTTCCAGGGGGAGCATGTCACATCCTAACATGCCTGCTGGATGAATCAGCGCTGACAGCAGGGACGTTCCTGGAAGCCAGATTCTCCATCAGCGATTGGCGATCACCAGACCCGCCAGGCCGCCTTCCCCGTCAGTCCCCACATATGCACATGCCTTAGCGAGGTGGCCTGAGTTTGATGCCTGGACAGGTAACCCGACAAGAATGTGACCATGATCTTCATTGCATAGAGTTACAGTATTGAACCTTATGTAATTTTTTGAGCGTCCAAACATTTATTGATTAGGGGGACACACCAATGACACTTGAAGCCACACGTGGGTCAGTGCTCAGGGGCCACACCTACTGGTGCTCAGGGGACCTTGGCTGGTTGGAATCAATGTCAGCATTGTCATGGCAGTGGCTCTGAGCAGGTCAAGTGCCTTGAAGTCTGTTCTATCGCTCTCTCTCTCTCCCAAGTATTGTACTTTATTTATTTATTTATTTATTTGTTTATTTATTTATTTATTTTATTGAGGGGAGTGTGTTGGGCTATACCCAGCAGTGCCCAGGGCTTATTCCTGGCTCTGTGCTCAGGAGTTAAATTGGGTTGGTCAAGTGCAAGGAAGTACCTTAATTCCTGTACTATTTCTCTGCCCTACAGTATTATAACTTATTTATTTTTTTATTGATAGCATTAAGTGGGACTGGAGATGTCTCTTGGATTGTCAGAAGCGTGCCTTTGAGGCTATGATGATGGGTTCTGTAGAGACCAAAGCGTCACTTGGAGATCACTTGAGTGCAAAAACAAACAAGCTTCCTTAAGTGAAAGGGCCGGGAAGGTGGCTTGGGCAGAGCACTTGTGTGTGTGAGCCCCTGAGTTCAATCCCCAGCAGCGCCAAAACAAAACATGTGGAGAAGTAGAAAAGAGATCTTGAGGGGCCGGAGCCATAGCACAGCGGGTAGGGTGTTTGCCTTGCACGCAGCCGACCCGGGTCAATTCCCAGCATCCCATATGGTCCCCCGAGCACCGCTAGGAGTAATTACTGAGTGCATGAGCCAGGAATAACCTCTGTGCATCGCCGGGTGTGACCCAAAAAGAAAAAGAAAAGAGATCTTGAGCCCCCACTCTACATTCCGGTAAAGGCTTACTGAAAGGGGGCTTTAAAATCCTGGACTTGGGGCCTGAGTGATAGCATAGCATTTGCCTTACACACAGTTGACCTGGGTTCAATCCCTGGCATCCCATATGGTCCGCTGGGCACCACCAGTAGTAATTCCTGAGTGCAGAGCCAGGAGTAACCCCTGAGCATTGCTGGGTGTGCCCCCATGCCAAAAAGAGGCAAAAAAAAAAAATCCTGGGTCAAAATGCTGTTTGTAATCAGGATGTGAGGGCTAGGCATAACAAGGTGACTTTGGGTTTTGATTTGGGGCCACACCTGGTGGTGCTCAGACCTTACTCCTGGCTCTGTGCTCAGTGATCACTCTGAGTGGGGCTTGGTGACTCTACGGGGTGCCAGAATGAATGAACCTGGTTTGGCCACGTGCAAAGCAGGTACCCTGCCAGCTGTACTGTTGCTCTAGCCCCTGGCTTTGGTTTCTTATCAGCTACAATTGAATTATGATCATATATATTTAAATATGTGAAATAGGTGCGATCCTGTGCTCACACCCTTACAGTTAGGAAGAGCAGAGTAAGTTGGAACACAGCTAGAAAACTCATAAGCTAGAAATTAGCACTCTGTCCACGGCAGATGGTATCACTTTGCTGAAATCAAATCACTGCTCTGGCATTAATAGTAAATCTATTTGTGTGTTCAGATTTCACTTGTGGGGATGATTGTTTGGATGTGGAGCCATGGGTCTCATCTGAGCCATGCCTCAGGAATAATGCTGGTTTTCCTTTGAAAGAAAGAGTTTTCTCTTCTCTCTGCATTATTTGTATTGTTCCGGGCCTCCCCAGTGCTGCTGAGAGTGACTAGGGCACTGCCTGGCTGTCCGGGAATGGAGGTCTGGTGCGAGGGATCAAACGTGGAGCTCTGTGCCCACGCTCTCCAGCCCTCTGCTCCAGCTCCATGGTTCCCTGTGCAATATTTCATTTTTGGGGGGAAAGGGGCACACCTGGTGGTGCTCAGGGGTTACTCCTGGCTCTGCACTCAGGAATTACTCCTGGGGGGTGCTTGGAGGAGCATATGGGATGCCAGGAATTGAACCCAGGTCGGTCGCATGGAAGGCAAACGCCCTTCCCGCTGGACTATCACCCTGTGCAATATTTCAAAGAAACCGTCTAATTTGTTTTCTCCTCAATCCCTATTTGGTTTGGGGGACACACCTGGTGCTCAGGGCTCTCTCCTGGAGGTGCTGGAGAATGGGACCACCTGTGGCGCCGGGGATGGAACCAGGGTCAATGGTGCATGACACCCGTGCTGTCCCCTCGTTCTGTCTCTCCAGTTCTAGGTTTTCTCCTCTCTTGAGAAGTGTTACACCCATTAAGTGCCAGATGCCCGCCTGCCTACCGCCAGTTGGTGGCACCAGCTGGTGGTGCTCGGGGCGTTTGTTAGCATTGAGGATCAGTTTTGTAGAGACTCGCAGGGCTAACGTGGGTTTGCTTCCCCAAACGTTGTGAGAGCAGATAAGGGAGGTTCAGAGTCCATCGGTCATGAACGCATGCCTGGTCAGAGCACAGTAACAGAGCCAAAGGTTGGTGTGGGGGGTTGCCTGGGTTTTCTTTAGTGGGGTGGCACACCTGGGAGTGCTCAGGGCTGACGCCTGAATCTGCACTCAGAGATCACTCCTGGCAGGCTTGGAGGACCATACGGGGTGCAGGGGATCGAACCCAAGTTGGCTGCATGCAGGCAAGCGCCCTACCTGCTGTACTATCACTCCAGGTCCTGGTTGCCTGATTTAATCTTTCTAGATGATTCCCCACCATATCTGTGTCACAAGAGCGCCTGTACCCCGGTGTCTCAAGCCCCAGCATTTGTCATTTATGTAAGTTTCATTGAGGATTGAAGGAAACTCTGGCATGCAGGCTGTTCCTTTGGGATTGCCAATCCTTCCGCTAGGGAGCAGAAGGCTGGGTTCCCGGCTGACACTGAGAGCAGGTTCGTGGGAGCCCTGGATTCCGTGAGTTCCTGTTCTCAGGGGGTGGGGTCACACGCAAGATGGGGGGCCCCTGTGGTGTGTGGGCCAGTTCTGCTCCCTGAAGATAGGTCTCCAAGCTGTCCAACAGGGTGCACATTACCACCACCCAGTCATCTGATGTCACTCCACGCCCAGAGATGGTACTTAGAGGTAAGGGCTTTGGGGTGTTGAGGTGGTCATAGAGATGCACCCTGATAAATGGGGTTTGTGTCTCTGAAGTCACCCTGGAGCACTCCTTTGTTGCCTGGGTCACATGAAGACTCAGCCAGAAGGTGGCCGGCCCGTGCCCAGGAAGTGGGTTCCCACGGAATGTGCCGGTACCTTGATCTTGGACTTCCTTGACTGCGGAGCTGTGAGAAACGCATGTTTATTGTTTGACTTGCCCAGTGCTGGTGTTTTTATTAGCGCAGTCCCAACCGACAAGGACACGCCAAATGCCTCCCTTCACCGGCACTGTCTCGCCCTGTTTAAAGTTGTATTTATAGTTGTTTATAGTTGTATCTGGGGAGTTAAAAGAAGATCCAAAAGAGAAGGTGGCTCTGCATTGCTCTGGGGGTCTCCAAATGAGCCCACAGGTGGGCCAAGGTGCAAATGCTCCTACCAACATTCTGGTTACCATGACGAGGCTGTGGACAAAGAGGCCCCTGGACTATTGGTTTGCCACACCCAAATGCCAGCAGGAGCCCTCCATGGGGATCAGGAGTGCTGTGTCTGCTGCCCCTGGAAAGAACAGACCTGCTCTCTGTGTAAAGGCCGAAAAAGGGCCGGGAGCTGTAGTACAGCAGGTAGAGCACTTGCCTTGCCCACGGTCTGATCCGAGGCATCCCTTAAGGCCCCCCAAGCCTCATCAGGAGTGAACCCTGAACAAGAACCAGGAGTCATCCCTGAGCACTGTTAGGTGTGGTCCCAAACCAAATAAGGTGAAAAGGAGAACTATATCATTTGCTAACTAGACTCTAAATCTTGCTATAATCAAAGTTAAATACCCCTGGGCCTGGAGAGATTAGGGCACAGTTAGGGCACAGGCCTTGCATGTAGCTGATCCCAGCGTGATCCCAGGCACCACAGAAGGTCCCCTGCACCCCTCGGTGGGCAGCCCCAACTCTGCTTGAGGCCCCAGAGGCTTTTGGGAAGTGCTTTCATAGGATTCCTCCACACAGGGTTTGCTGAAGTTTTGCATAATCTGAGTTAATCTGGGTGCTGTCCCAGAAAAGCCTCGTGCTGCTGCCTGGCTTCTTGTGGCTCATCCCTTGCGCGTTGGTGGTCTCTGACGTCTCAGGGATTCTTCTGTAGCTTCTGAAGGGTCCACCCTTCCCTGGATGGGGACTTAGGTTTCTCCATCTGGGTGGTGCCTCAGTTTCTCCTTTTCAAAGAGCTCAGGATTTGTATCTCAAAGGGATATAGCTGCGTGTCCCGGGGCTGCTTCCGAGCTAGGGAGTCTCTCAGGTTTTATTATTTCCTGAAAGCTCCGGCCCGGCACCGCCCCCACCTCTCTGCCTGTAACAGTTTGCCCGGAACCATCACTCAGGGGTGAGACCGTCTGGGAAGGAGCCTTTGCCTCTCCCGCTGCATCTTCCCCGCATAGCCTTAAGTTGTCTTTTGTACCTTCACTTCCAAGATGACCAAAAGGGCCGTGACCACGTGCAGCCCATCTGCTGCACCCACTGTGGATGAGGCTATTAAGGCGTTTGCTGTTAGGAACACAGGAGAGGCTGAAGCTGGGAGGAACATTCCCGCAGAGAGCATTTCCACTGCTTCTGTGCACTCCGAGCTGTACGTCAAGTCCTGCGGCTGTGGGGTCAAGCCATTCACAGCTAGGGGGTGAGGGACCATCCTCGTGAAGCCCACCGGGACCGACCTTCTCTCCCCCAGTGAGGCTCAGACCTGCGGGTGTACCCCCAGACCTCTACCAAAACTCACGCCAGGCAACTACGGACCTGAAGAACCTGAAGACAAACTCCTCTTGGGGAAAATAAAGTGGACTTAAAAAAAAAAAGGATTGCTTTTAGTGTTTGAGGGTGCACCTGGTGGTGCCCGGGGTCCCTCTGCCTGAAGTATGTCTAAGAAGCATCACCTCTGAGACCATGAAATGTTGCAGGTAAGTGGGTCCATAATGCCGGTTCCCCTGGCACCCTGCTGGACGCCCCAGCCCATTCAGCTTTGATGCTCAGGTGGGCATAGGTGGCTTCTGTCTCCGGTGTGTCTGCAGCAGTGGGCCAGCGGGAGGCTGAGGGGAAACACATGTCCAGCCCCCTCGGCCCTCTGAGCTGCACCCGCAGAGGACCCATGGCGAGCCGGTCTGGAGCTAGGAGCTGCCATCAGCCCGAGGGATTCCGACTGACCTGGGATATGCGGGCCCCTCATGTCCCAGCAGCTTTGGGGAGTCTGCAGTGAGCACGGGGTAGGGAGGTCAGAGCTCTCATGGGCTTTTGGAACTTTGTGGTTCGGGGCCTCTCCTGCGGCGTGGGGACCTCTTCCCAGCTTAACGCTTATTGCACCCAGGTGCTTGCTTCAAAGTCAGTGCCTAGATTTTTGAGCTGTCCCCCAGCCCCAAGAACTGCATGTTTGTTTAATTATTATTATTATTATTTTGGTTTTTGGGCTACACTTGGTGGTGCTCAGGGGTTACACCTGGCTCTGCACTCAGGAATTACTCCTGGTGGTGCTTGGGGACCATATGGGAAGCTGGGAATCGAAGCTATGTCAGCCACGTGCAAGGCAAACTCCCTCCCCACTGTGCTATTGCTCCAGACTCCCTCCTCCCACTCCCCAAGAAGTACAACTTTAAAGACTCATTTCAGCACTTGTGCAGCATTCAACCGTCTATTGGGGCTATGTGGGAGCCCAAATAACTCCCAACATGCCCTTTTGTTTGGGCTCTTTAAAAAAATTGACATTTGTGCAAGGTTGTTAGTGCGTAAGACATTGTTTTTTCCCCACAATTCACAATTACCTGACTCGGGGAGGAAATATACATGAAATGAATAACCACATTGACAACATGATCCAGAAAAAATTAATATTTTTTTTTGTTGTTATTGTTTTGTTTGGAGGGTCACACTTGGCAGTGTTCGGGGGTCACTTCTAGCCATGCCCCAGGGCCCACCCAGGAACTAGAGCAGACCTAGGACTCAGAACAGGCAACCTGGGTGCAAAGTGCTTTGAACTCCCCAGCCTCTATTAAACTTTTTATATTAAAACTAGTGGGAAATATGGGACTGGAGTGATAGCACAGTGGGTAGGGTGTTTGCCTTGCACGCGGCTGACCCAGGTTCGATTCCCAGCATCCCATATGGTCCCCTGAGCACCGCCAGGGGTAATTCCTGAGTGCAGAGCCAGGAGTAACCCCTGTGCATCACCGGGTGTGACCCAAAAAGAAAAAAAAACTAGTGGGAAATAGCTGAACATTTTTTAATTTTTTTTTGTAGGAGTACTGCTATTTATTCAGCCACTGATTAGCTGATTGAATTGTGCATGAACTCCACCTTACTTTTTTCCCCATTTTTTATAATTTTATTTATTGAATCACCATGAGAGCAGTTACAAAGCTTTTGGGTCTAAGTCTCAGTCATACAATGAAACACCCGTACCTTCACCAGTGCCCATTCTCCACCACCAAAAATCCCAGTATACCCCCATCCCACACCCTCCCCCTGCCTGTGGGGCAGATGATTTCTACATTACTCTCTCTCTACTTTGATCACATTCACTATTTCGACACCAGACCCACCATTATTTGAGATTTTACCCCAACACTCATAGCTGAACATTTAGCTGAACATTTTTTTGTTGTGTGTGTTGTGTGCGCTGATATTTATTCATTTGTTTATTGATAGAGATCGGTTGTCTTCTACCTTACAGCGCAGCAAATGTGGAGTGCTACTCTTGGTGCGTCAGTTGGGTAGAGCATGAAACCTAGCCCGGAGGCCTCTCCTTCCCTCTCTCCCTCTCTCTCTCACTGTCTGTTCCCTCTCCTTCTCTTTCCCTCAGGGTCTTCTTCCTCTCTCTCTCCCTCAGTGTCCTCTCCCTCTCCCTCTCTGTCCCTCACTATTGTCTCCTTCTCTCCCCCTCACTATCCTCTCCCTCTCTCTCCCTCACTAGATTCTCTTGTTCTTTCCTCACTGCCTTCTCCCTCCCTCTCTTTCCCTCAGGGCCCTCTCCCTCTCTCTCAGGCACCACTCCCAGCCAGCAGACTCTTGGGGAGGCCTGTAAGCTTTGGCCTGCCTTTGGGACCTGACTCTTGGTCTCACTGTTCATCAGCTTGCCTCACAGACGGACTTTCTTATTAGCACGGGTAGCTGGGGTTTGACAATGCATGTGTTGACTGTGGACCTTGGCGTCTGTTGGTTACAATGTCAACTGTCCCTGCTGTGGCCAGTGAGCTGGACTGGGACTCAGCTGAGCTGTCTTTGCTGACCTAATCCAGGGCGCTGCTGTGACAGAGTGTGTGTTTCAATCCCAGTAAGGTCTGGGCTTTGAGATTTTTTTTTAATGTAAGAGTACTGCTATTTATTCAGCCACTGATTAGGCTGATAGAATTGGGCATGAACTCCACCTTACTTTTTTTTCCCCATTTTTTATAATTTTATTTATTGAATCACTGTGAGAGCAGATACAAAGCTTTCGGGTTTAAATCTCGGTCATACAATGAAACACCTGTACCTTCATAGTGCCCATTCTCCACCCCCAAAATCCCCAGTATACCCCCATCCCATACCCTCCCTTTACCTGTGGGGCAGATGATTTCCACATTACTCTCTCTCTACTTTGATTGCATTCAATATTTTGACACCAGACCCACCATTATTATTTGGGACTTTACCCCAACACTCAGGGGCTGGAGCGATAGCACAGCGGGTAGGGCGTTCACCTTATAAGCGGCCAACATGGCCAACCCGAGTTCGATTCCTCCGCCCCTCTCGGAGAGCCCGGCAAGCTACCGAGAGTATTCGATATGCCAGGCACAGTAACAACAAAGTCTCCAATGGAGACGTTACTGGGCCCGCTCAAGCAAATCGACGATCAACGGGAGGGCCTTTACCTTTTTACCTTTACCCCAACACTCAGATATGCTGAAAAGGCAACAGTAGACAATTTGTTTTCTATTGCTGGTTATGAATAACATATGATGTCATGCAGCAGCAGTAGTGGCTGCGTGATTTTGAAATTTTGAAATTTTAACAATTAAATATGAAGGGATTTCTGCCAAAACCTGCTGGGTTCTGAGATTTATTCCTTAGTCTCTTGGATCATGACCATTAAGCACCTTGATCAGGTGCCAGAGATGCCGTTTGTGGGCGGCAACTCAGGGTCTCATTGGGACAGGGAGGAAAGGGCCAGCTCCACCCCCATCCCGTGATCACTGCAGGCTCAAACCTGACTGTCCAATGGCCTCTGGAGGATGGTGGCCAGCTGGCCGCCAGGGGGAACAGGCCAGGGTACAAAACCTATTCCCACCTGGGGTGGCCCAGTGCTGGTAACCTACTGCAGGGACCGGACACATTTCTGCCAAAAGCCGCTGGGTTCCGAGATTTGTTTCTGAGTCTCTGGGATTGTGGCCATTAAGTGGCTTAATCAGGAGTCAGAGAGGCCATTCATAGGTGGCGACTCGGGGTCTTGTTGGGACAGGGAGGAAAGGGCTGGCTCCACCCCATCCCATGAGGCCCCGCTTGTCTTATCACTGTGGCCCCAGACCTGACTGTCCAGTGGTCTCTGGTGGATGGCAGCCACTGAGCCGCCAAGGGGGAGCAGGCGAAAAGACAGCACCCTTTCCCCCCTGGGGTGGCCCAGCGACAGTAACTACCACAGGGTCCGGATGCATTTCTGCCAAAAGCCGCTGGGTTTCGAGATTTGTTTCTGAGTCTCTGGGATCATGGCCGTTATGCAGCTTGATCAGGAGCCAGAGAGGCCATTCGTGGGTGGTGACTCAAGGTCTCGTTGGGATGGTGAGGCAAGGGCCGGCTCCACCCCCATCCTGTGAGGCCCCATGTGTCTTGTCACTGTGGGCCCAAACCTGACTGTCCAGTGGCCTCTGGAGGATGGCGGCCACTGAGCTGCTGGGGGAACAGGCCAAGGCACAAAACCTATTCCCACCTGGGGTGACCCGGCGCCGATAACCTACTCAGGGACTGGACGTATTTCTGCCCAAAACCGTTGGGTTTCGAGATTTGTTTCTAAGTCTCTGGGATCATGGCCTTTATGCACTTTTATCAGGAACCAGAGAGGCCATGCCTCCAAGTATATAGCTGAGCCAGAGGTGGTTTGTGGGTGTGTCTCCCACGTACCCAACTTTTGGCTGTTTACTTTCCTGGTAAACTTTGCCCCAAGGTTTTGGGGTCTGGCCAAAGGCACAGCAGCAATCTTGGGGTATCTGGAAGTCTGAAAGCGCCTGCTGATGCACTCGCCTTACATGTACAGATTGACTGCTGGCGGTACCATACCCCCTGGGCTTTGAGTTTTTGGAGAGTTCCAGGTCTTTCCTGGGCAATGAGTTCAGTGATGGATTTCTATCTGCAAATGATATCAGTATTCCTTTCACGTGGGGGTATGGACTGCAAGCATGCTCCACTTGAGTTACCCCAGGGTTTAGTAATTCCCCCAGAGATCCAGGGCTCTCTGAGGAAAGATTCTGGGATGGGAGAGAGCATCCAAGAGTTTATGATGGCTCAAGTCCATGGACCACGGGGGCATGACTCCGAGTGTAGGCGTGTCCTCACAGAAGGCACGATTCCAGGGTCTGGCATTAGAGTGCCTCTGACCTCCACTTTTTTTTTTTTTGACTATTACATGCCAAATATTGGCTTTATTTTTTATTTATTTATTTTTTAATTAGTAAAAAACCATGAGGTACAGTTGTAGACTTACAAATTTTTGTGCTTGGGTTTCAGTTGTATAATGATCGAGTACCAATCCCTCCACCAGTGCCCATTCTCTACCACCACTAATCCCAGTATCCCTCCCACCCCACATCCCCCCATCCCACCCTGCCTCTGTGGCAGGGCACTCCCTTCTGTTCTCTCTCTTATTTTGGGTGCTGTGGTTTGCAAAAGAGGCATTGAGTGGCAATCATGTTCGGTCTAGAGTATACTTTCGGCATGCTTCTCCCATATTGGGAGGATCCTCCCAACACCCTTTATTTGGTGCTCCCTTCTCTATCTGAGCTGCCTTTATCCCTAGAGTGTGCAGCTGGCCTCCAAGCCATGGAGTAAACCTCCTGGTATTTATCTCGGCTATTCTTGGGTGTTAGTCTCCTATTTTGTTACTTTATGTTCTCCAGATGAATGCAATCTTTCTATGTTTGTCCCTCTCTCTGACTCATTTCGCTTAGCATGATACTTTTCATTACATACCACTTGTATGTAAATTTCATGATTTCATCCTTTCTGACAACTACATAGTACTTCATTGTGTAGATGTACCAAAGTTTCTTTAACCAGTCATCTATTCTCGGGCACTCAGGTTTTTCCAGATTATAGCTATTATAAACAGTGCTGCAATGAACAGACAAATGCAGATGTCGCTTCAACTATACTTTTTTGCCTTCCGGGGTATATTCCCAGGAGTGGTATTGCTGGGTCAAATGGGAGCTCAATTTCTAGTTTTTTGAGATTCGTCCATACTATTTTCCAAAAGGGCTTCCCACCAGCAGTGAAGGAGGGTCTCTTTCTCGCCACATCCGCACCAACACTGGTTGCTTTTGTTCATTTGGATGTGGGCCAGTCTCTGTGGTGTGAGATGACATCTCATTGTTGTTTTGATCTGCATCTCCTGATGATTAATGATGTAGAGCATTTTCTCATGTGCCTTTTAGCCATTTGGATTTCTTCTTTGAGAAAGTTTCTGTTCATTTCGTCGCCCCATTTTTGGATGGGGTTGGATGTTTTCTTCTTGTGGAGTTCAACCAGTACTTTGTATATCCTTGATATCAACCCCTTGTCGGATGTGTATTCGGTGAATATCCTTTCCCATTCTGTAGGCTGTCTTAGTATTTTTGACCCCCACTCTTAGAGGCTTGCTCATAGCCTTGGGAGAGGGACATAAATGTCAAAGCAATGCAAGAAGTATTTGATGAAATCTTGTGGGGTATTGACGACCCAGGTGACACGGAATAGGCATGTGGGAACTTGGCCTTGAGAATCAGATAGCAGGACGAATTAGGGGGTACAGCCGTGTTGAAGAAGGATGAGAAGATGAGGCGGGTGCAATCTGGGAGGGCTGGATTTTCTACATTTCTGAGTGATGTGGCTTATGGAAGTATAGGTTAGGTATGTGTAACATGAACATTCATGCATGCAGAGCTTGGGGGGATGGCAACAGGCAACAGAGCACTAATCTGGGAGCATTGTTGTTAGCCTGACTCAGGCCAGAATATAATACTTGCGTGTCCACAGAAAGATTTCATCTTAGTATAGGAGAGATGATTCTACACCCAGAAACTTAAGTTAAATGAATACAATCAAGATAGAAGGTGTTCTTGCTGGAAATGGAGTAGTAAGTACTCCAAAAGAAGAAGGTCTTCATCTCTGAATGAGGAGGAAAGGAGGTGATTCCATTAAAAATCCTTCATGCTCTATGGAAAAAAGTCATTTAGCAATCTGCCACAGAAAGCCCAGAACCTTCAACTGGAATAGAGAACCACACTGTTCTTTATGTTTCTATCTGATGAACACAAAACACAAGTTTGGTGAGGCTAAGTATCATGTTTCTTCATCCTTGATACTAGAGTGTATTATAGGATACTTGGTATTTGTAGAGTTTAACAAGTGGGCCCCGGAGAGATAGCATAGTGGATAGTGCACTTGCTTTGCATGCAACTGACCTAGGTTCAATTCCCAGAATCCCATACAGTTCCCTGAGCCCTGCCAAGAGTGATCCTTAAGCCCAGAGCCAGGGAGGGAAAGGGTATCTCTCCCTTCTGCCTCCCCACCCACCCCCCCAGCAGCAAGGTGGCCAATGCCTCAGAGCTTATTGGAAAGCCAGGTATGAGCCGGCGGTGATGGGACAACTGCAGCCTCATGGGAAGGGTGGCGGTACTGGCTCGTCCTTCACGCCCTACCAAGGTCATGAGTTGCCCCCCACAAGAGCCTCTCCGGCACGGCCATGGCTCCAGAGGCACAGAAACCAATCTCGTAATTATCTGGCTCTTGGCAGAAATCCCTTCAGACTTAATTAGTAAAGTATCAGAAATCCAAAATTGTGCGGCTGCTATTGTGACATCATATAGTTTTCATAACCAGCTATAGAAAACAAATTATTTCACAATGCCTTTTCAAGCAATTCTGATTGTTGGGGGGAAATTCTGAACAATAATGGTGCATCTTTTGTCGAAATAATGAATGTGATCAATGTAGAGAAGAGTTAAGTAGAAATCATCTGCCTCACGGGCGTTGGGAGGGGTGGGAGGGGGGTATATTGGGGTTCTTGGTGGTGAAAAATGAGTTCTGGTGAAGGGAAAGGTGTTCGATCATTGTATGACCAAGACTTAGACCTGAAAGCTTTGTAACTTTTCCCACAGTGATTCAATAAATAAATATAACAACAACAACAACAACAAAAGCCCAGAGCCAGGAGTTGGCCCTGAGCACTGCTCTATGTGTCCCCCCCACCCAAATAAGTGATCAAATTAGCAAATCAATACTATAGTTATTAAGCCCTAGATTTAGAAAGATAGGCTTTTGGGGGGGCATACTGAGAGTGGGCACCAAGGATCAAACCTGAGGTTCCTGTTTGCAAAGAATGAGCTCCAACCCACAAATCATCTCCCTGGACCTTACTTTTAGTTCTTAGACCAGTTTAAGGTTCACCGTGAAATAGAAGGAAAGAGAATTCCCAGAGGCCGTCACTCATGGCTTCCTCCATCCATATTCCCACCAAAGGAAAGAATCAGAAATTGAGGGCTGCTACATTAACACATCCTAGTTATTTGAATCCAGCGTTTGCCTTGGGCTCACTCTTGGTGCTGTGTTTTATGACTTTGGATCAATGTGTCTGACATTGCAGTACCATGCAGAGTGTTCGCTCAGCCCTTTAAATCCTCTGTGCACTGCCAGGCCATCCTCCCCTCCCCCGACCCCAAGGACCCACAAGGACCCACTGATGTTTCTTTTCTCTCTAGTTTTGCCTTTTCCTCACTGTCTGGGTCATTGCCCCAGACAGTATATGGCTTTCTGTCATTTCTAAGAAGTCTTCCTTGAGCATAAACCTAACTTCTTTTTTGTCAGCCCGAGTTAGGTAGTTTCAATCCGAGACCAGTGCCAAGCTACCGCATAGGGGAGACCATTTGAGACCTCCCCTGCACCCTTTTGAAGTCTATCTGATCCAAGAAAGGAAAGAGGGACAGCTCGTAAAAGTGGGGTGTCTGATGTTAAGGGGATTTACAGCTTTTCTTCTCAAGTTCTGCCTCTTTTGTATGTTCTCAGAAAGCCTTGATGAAAGAAAGGAAGAGTGAAAAGAGAGGGAAGAAGGGAGCTTTCGAGTCCATGGCGGGTAGTCATTTAACTCTGATCCAGCCTGTGGTTTGGTTTCAACATAATACCACTCATGTCTGCGCGGAGGCCAACCACCAGCCATCCGGTTTTTGTTTTCAGAGGCATGTGTTAAGCTTGAAGTAACAAAGCCTTTAGGGGAAGTTCATTATATCCCTTCATTCAATTAGGGGTAATGAGTGACCATGGAGTGGTGAAATAGCAACGGAACTGAGAAAACTTAGAAGAGAAATGGGCTCTTGGTGAGAGACAAAGATTGTGAGAAGGTACTCAGTCTCCGAGCTGCCACTGACCGAGTTTACTGAATAATGTTGGGGTGCTTTCCCCCTTGCTTTCGGTGGACTGTGAATGGACAATAGATTTGTTGTCACTCCCTTCCTTCCCAAAACTTACCCGGCGTTGGGCCAGGAGCAACAATATAGTGGGGACGGCATTTGCCTTGCATGCAGCTAACTCATGTTCAATCCCCAGCTTCTCATATGGTACCCTCAGAGACGCCAGGAATGATTTGTGAGTACAGAGCCAGGAGTAACCCCTGAGCACTGCTGGGTGTGACCCCCAAACAAAACAAAAAACAAAAGAACTTAACCAGTGCAGATGATGACACTAGATTCTGATGACACGATGGCATTAATGTAAGCTCTCCATTGGCTTACCACCTCCCCAAGGTTCTTGATCTTTATGCCCACCACTGAATCAGTGTTAGGTCCTCTGAGGATACTTTTTGGCTAAAAGAGTACGTGAATGAATGAATTTCCATAAATTAATAGAAGTGAATTGAAGACCAAGACCAAGCATAAAAATGAATTCTGCTAAAATGCGTTCATCTCTATACAGGTTTCATTAACAAAATATCAGACTTGCTTTCTGAAAGTAAAGGCTTTTTCTTTTGGCTGCCTAGTGAGTTAAGTCTAAACTCCTTCATCCACTCGTCCATGGTCTCCGGGATGCTTTGCTTGTGAGCGATTCTCCTAGGGTGATTCATATGATCGGACAGAGTGGTCCAGCTAACCATGTGATCGTTCCCTGTTTTTAAACAAGGACCTTCATGCTCCCCTGCTGTTTGATTCCTTCTTTCCAGGTCAAATCCTACCTCCTCTGTTACAACTTCTCTGAGCTGGTCTCCAGCATTCATTTCTTTCCTTTGTCACTCGCCCCATATTCAGTTGGTGAACCATGCCTTGGGGAGGCAACCAGAACCCATCACTAGTGCTGGAGCTGGCTGAGCTGGCTGAGGGCACTGGACTCCTGTAGTCAGACCATAAGTTCTGATTCCACTTATATTAGGGCCTGGGGCTGGAGAAAAAGTGATCAGGGGTGGAGCATAAGCCTTGCCTGTTTGAGGCCCTGGTTTTGATCCCCGGCCCTGGGCTCCATCCCAAGCCCTTTGGACACAACAAAGCCAAACCTCAACAGTGTATCCCTGGGCTTGAGACAAGTGTTTGCTAAGGTTACTCTTCTCTGACAGAGAGAAGGGAGACCCCTGGGAATGGCTGGAGCTGATGGGTGGGAGGCGGGTAAAGAAACTGGGCCTTGAGTGTGCCAGTGACTCCCACAGAGCCCTTCCTGCCCCCCTCTCAGTGACAGCAGCAGCACGAGGGCAGCCTCATGAGCTCGTCAGAGCAGCCTTGGGTTCTGGGGATCGTGCTGCCTCCAATAAACCAGCGATTCCATGGCTCTCCTCAGCACTCACCGAGTCCCATCTGTGGGCCTCTCCTTAGTGTCTCGTCCACTGATTCCTAGATATTTCTATTTGTATGTAGAGTTAGCTCACAGTACTGATAAAATATACTAGATATACGAGTACAGAATTGACAAACAGCTGTGCAATCCAGTCCAGAGATTATTCCGAGCCATTCATTTAAAAACACAAGTTTGGGCCAGAGAGACAGCTTGGGATGGGGGGTTAAGGTACTTGCAGCACATATGGCCAACTCCAGTTCTATCTCAGGATACCTCAGAGAGTCCCCTGAGCAACTCCAGGAGTGACCCCTGAGCACAGAGCCAAGAGTAAGCATTGAGGAGAGCCAGGTGTGGCCCCCAAACAAACAATAATTAACAAATGCTTTTTTCCAAGGTTAGGTAAATTTTAGCAGTTAGTCTAGGTCAGTGAACTTACCTATTTCACTGGTAATTTTTATTGGTTAAGAAATCTGAAGTTAGTATAAATACTACAACATAGAACTCTTAGAAGAATACAAAGCTTAATAGCTATATTGACTTTGTCTGTGGATGTTTAAATATGATACTAAGATCATGGGATGGAGCTATAGCACAGCGGGTAGGGCATTTGCCTTGCACTCAGCCCACCTGGCCAACCTGGGCTCGATTCTTCCACCCCTCTCGGAGAGCTCAGCAAGCTACCGAGAGTATCTTGCCTGCACGGCAAAGCCTGGCAAGCTACCCGTGACGTATTCAATAGGCCAAAAACAGTAACAACAAGTCTCACAATGGAGACATTACTGGGCCCTCTCGAGCAAATTGATGAACAATGGGAGGACAGTGCTACAGTGCTAAGATCACAATAAAAAACAAAAATTCGTTTGATTGGATATCCTCAAACCTGAAAGCATTTTCCCACCAAAGGATAGCATCAATGTAGTGCAAAACAACCCTAGGGAACAAAAAAAGTACTTGTAAGTCATATTTCTGAGAAACATCAAATTGCTTAAAGAATTTTTTTTTAGTTTCATGAGAACTTTTATTTAAAAAATTTTTTGAATATCTGAATTTACTTTTTAAATTGAATCATCATGAGATACATAGTTACAAAGTTATTAATGATTGGGTTTCAATCATACAATGTTCCAACACCTGTCCCTCCACCAGTGTAATTTCCCAGCACCAATGACCCCCAGTTTCACTCCCCCCAACCCCAACTCCCCGACCCCCCAGCCTACCTCTATGGCAGGCACATCTTCCCTCTCTATCTAGCTCTCTCTATTTAGTGCTCTCTCTCTCTCTCATTTTGGGCATTATAGTTTGTAGTACAGATGCTGAAAGATTATCGTGTATATCTCTTTACCTACTCTCAACATGCCGTTCTTGTCTGGATGATCATTTCCAACTAGTTTTGTCACACTGGCCCCTTCTCTTCTCTCTTTTTTTAAATTTTTATGTTGTTTACATTCATTGATTACATTCAATATTTCAACACCAATCCCACCACCATTACATCTTCCCAACACTATTATTTTGAATTTTCTCACCACCTTTTAAGTCTGCCTACCAGGGGCAGATGCTAGATAATTTATTTTCTATTTCTTATTATGAATATCATGAGAGGTCACGTGCTTCTGGAATTCTACAGTTGTAAATGGTTGGGGTCCAGAGACATCTCTGTAGGGAGCTGATCCATTTTGAGATTCATTTGGGAGTCTCTGGATCAAGGCTGTTGATGCACTGAGATGGTGTTTGAAGGCAGCATGGGCGTGATAGCCAGGACCCCAAGCGGGCAGATGGGGAGATGGGGAGGTGTTTGAATACTGTCTCCGCTGCCGCTGTGTTTGTCCTCTATCTTAACTACCCGCCTGACACTGGGCGTTTCTTTTTATTTATTTATTTAAAAATTTTTCTTTTACTTTTTAAATAATGTAGGAGGACTTCTATTTGTTCAGCCATTGATTAAGCTAATTGAATTGGGCACAAACTCCACATTACTTTTTTATTTTATTGTGACAATAGAGGCGTTGGTGGTGTTGGTGTCCTCGTCAACACAAACTTGGCTATGAGCATTGATTCATTCAAATGCTTAACAACCCAAATCGGACGCTTATGCTTGAATAGATGTGGCTCACTGCTGGCAATTTCTTTTTTCTTTCTTTTTTTAAAAAAAATTTATTTATTGAATCACCGTGAGAAAAGTTACAAAGCTTTTAGGTTTAAGTCTTGGTCAAAAAATTATCAAACACCTCTCTCTTCACCAGTAATTATTTTTCACCACCAAGAACCACAATATACCCACCCCCCATTCCCACCCCTCCCAATGCCTGTGAGGCAGATGATTTCTACTTAACTTTCTCTCTCTACTTTGAATACATTCTTTATTTCTACAAAAGATGCACCATTATTGTTTGGAATTTCCCCCCAACAATCAGAACTGCTGAAAAGACATTGTGAAATAATTTGTTTTCTATTGCTGGTTATGAAAACTATATGATGTTGTGTGGTCACAATTGTGGCCACGCGGTTTTGGATTTCTAATATTTTATTAATTAAGTCTGAAGGGATTTTGCCAAGAGCCAGATAGTTATGAGATTGGTTTCTATGCATCTGGTGCCATGGCCGTGCCAGAGAGCCACTCGTGGCGGGCAACTCATGGCCTTCGTTGGGCATGAAGGACGAGCCGGTTCCACCCCCCTTCCCATGGGGCTGCAGTTGCCCTGTCACCGCTAGTTCATACCTGGCTTTCCAATAAGCTCTGAGGTGGCGGCCACTGTGCTGCGGGGGTTGGGGGAGGGAAGGGGAAGGCTGAAGAGACAGACACCCTTTCCCTCCTGGGGGGCATGGCGCCAGAGTTTAGCACATAGTCCATTCACATTTCTGCCGCAAGCTACTGGGCTCTGAATTAGGTCCATTTGCCTCTGGTGCTATGACCGAGCAGGAGAGCCACTCATGAGGTGCAACTCATAGCCTCCGTTGGGCGTGAAGGATGAGCCAGTTCCGCACCCACCCCTTCCCATGAGGCTGCAGTTGCCCCGTCAACGGCTGGCAATTTCTATCTTCGTTGTCTATGCACCAACATCCAACTACAATGAAGAAGAAATTGAGAAGTTCTACATGGAATTGGAGAAGTTCTATAAAGAAGACCACACCTTCTACAAGATCATTGTTGGTGATTTTAATGCCAAGATAGGACTGAGAAGTTTGCCCAAAGAACTTCACATCGGGACCTGTGGCCTAGAATGGAATGAACAGGGCAAGAGACTGTCTTGAATTCATCATGTCAACCAAGAGCATCCATGGTAACTCACAGTTCCAGAAGGCCGAATCTAAACGTTGGACATGAGAGTCTCCCGGTGGACAGTTCCACAATGAAACTGACCACATCATATTCAATGAACAGTTTTACCTGACCAAGGTCGCTGTTGTCCCAAAATTCCAAATGGGGTTGAACCACCGTCTCCTTCGTATAAAATTCTACTTCACAGAGCGGGGAGAAAGGGTTGCAAAGTTTAAGAAGAGAACTCCCAGAACAACCGCCAACTGGGGATTCTTTGGCACTATTGCAGCAACATAGGAAGATGTCGTTGTTGATGACATCGACGAGGAATATGATGGTTCAGCACCCCCATAATTGTGCAAAGAATGCTGAGAGAGAGAAAGCCACAAAAGACTCCTGTCTTCGGAAACTCTCAAGCTCATTTGTCAATGTGGCTTGGTGCGAGCCTCAGGCAATCACAAGTTAATGTCTGAGCTCGCAAAGCAGTGCAGAGAAGCGATAAAGGAAGACCTCAAAAAGAGAAGAAAAGCAGTGCTGACCGATGCAACAGAAACTGAGAAAAGTATTCGCAATGCCCGCCTGTCCTTCGCCAACTACAAGACCAAGATGACTGCCTTTCGACGTCCTGATGGATCTATCACATTTTCCAGCAGGGCAATGGAGAAGATTATCTACTACTTCTACTCGGATCTCTCTGGTAGCCATGTCCACCTGCCCACATACCAAAATGGATATGTCGTTTCCAACGTTCTCCCTTCCGAAATCCGACATGCCATTTAGTTGGTAAAGAAGCGTACAGCACCCAGTCCAGACAAGGTCAGACCCAAACACCTGAAGAATCTGCCACCAGTACTTGTCAATACACTGGCATGGCTTTTCACACACTACCTGTCTGAATGCAAGGTTTCGTCCCAATGCAGGACCGTTCTGTTGCACAAGAAGGAGACATCCATGACACTGGCAACTATCACCCAATCTACCTGTTGTCTGTCATCTACAAATTGTTCACTTGAATCATCCTGGATAGAATAGGCAGAACACTAGACAAAAGACAGCCATGTGAGCAAGCTGGTTTCCAAAAAGAATTCAGCACAATCAACCACATCCATATGGTGAACAAACTCATTGAGGTTTCTCAGGAGTTCAAGACGCTGCTCTGTCTAACATTCATTGATTTAAAGAAGGCCTTTGATTCTGTTGAGACTGAAGTGGTCATTGAAGCCCTAGCCAAACAGGGCGTTCAAACTCAGTACATGAGGATCCTCCGTGAGCTGTATTACGGATTCACCACCAGGATCTTACCATTCTACAAAGAAGTGATCATCGATGTCAAGAGAGGGGTTCAGCAGGGTGATACTATTTCACCGAGACTCTTCTGTGCCACACTCAAGAATGTCAGTCGACGACTGGAATGGGAAGGAACGGGAGTGGAGATAGATGGTTGGCAACTAAACCACCTCCACTTCGCTGATGGCATTGTTCTAATAACACCAAACATTAGCCAAGCAGCATGAATGCTGGCCGACTTGGACCGTGAGTGTAGAAAGGTCAGACTGCAGCTGAATCTCACGAAGACAATGTTCATGAAAAACGGACTAGTTCCTGATGTTCCATTTGCTCTTAAAAGAATGAACATCTCGGAATGCAAGTTATGTGTACCTAGGTCGAGAACTCAACATGACGAACCACCTGGCACCTGATCTGCGCAGGAGAAAGAGAGTGGCGTGGAACACCTTCAAGAGCGTTGAAGAAATAGCTAAGTGGAAGAAGAACCTCTGGCTCTGGGCACATCTTTTCGATTCCACCATTTTTCCTGCACCAACATACGCTTCAGAGACCTGGGCCCTATGAAAAAAGGATGAGAACACTATTCGGGTCTCCCAATGAGGAATCTAAAAAGCTATGCTCAAATAAGAGAAGGAATCTGGAGTTCCAACCTCCATCAATGATCGAGAATCAGGGACTCTGTCTCGTTTGCCAAGGCATCGAAAATCAGATGGGCTGGACACGTAATGCGATTTAGAGATGATCGCTGGACTAGAGCCATTACTGACTGGATTCCACGGGACATCAAAAGAACACCTGGCCACCCACCTACGAGATGGTTGGTCTTCTTCATCAAGACCCTGAATGAATGGTTTGAGGCTCTTCATGTTCCTGGAGCGAGCAGATGCCACTGGGCTACACTAGCATGAGACAGGGATGAATGGAGACATTACTGGCACCTGCTCGAGCAAATTGATGAGTAACGGGATGTCAAGTGATCAAGTGATCATTGTGAGATAGAGTTACAAAGCTTTCATGTTTGAGATTCAGCCATACGATGATGGAACACCCATCCCTCCACCAGTGCACATTTTCCACCACCGTTGTCTCCCGGCTCTTCCCCCGCCTACATCCTAGTCCTCACCCTGCCTGTATGGCAGACAATTTCCCCAATATTCTCTCTCTAATTTTGTGCATTATTTTTTGCTTGAATTTCCCCACCACCATTCAAGTCTATTTACCAGGTGCAGATACTAGATAATATATTTTCCATTGCTCATTTTGAATATCGTGAGAGCTTGCGCTGCCGCAGATTGTAAATGTAAATTTCTAGATTGTAAATGGTTGGGTTCCAGAGGCATCTCTGTATGGCAATAATTATTTTGGGATTCAATTGGGAGTCTCTGGGCCAGGGATATTGGTGCCTTAACATGGCGTCTGGAGGCAAATTGTGGGTGTGACAGTCAGTCTTCTGGGAGGATAGGGACCTGGGGAAGGACAGCCTGGGTGCTCTGCTGCCATGTGTCCTGGAGATGTATCCTGAACCTGCATACCTGGGCCTTGCTTGTGGAAGCTCTCAGTCACTGGGATTCCATCTGGAGTAGGTGAGGAGACTGCACCTGCCCCATCTGGGGTGCGACCCTGAGCATTTCTAATTCAGTCCCCTGTACTCAATCTCTGATGGTGCAGCCTTGAGTGGTTTCCTTGATCCTTACAGAATCCTGCCTGGGATACAGTTTTATTGCATTTAACATTTAGGAGGTAGAGATAGTACAGTGGTTAGTGCACAAGTCTATCACATGCCTGACCCGAGTTTGATTCCTGACTCCTCATGTTTCCTGAGCATTGCTAGATCCCACCTGTAGCCCTAGAAGTCTCCAAACACTGCTGGGTTTGCCTGGGTAATTTCTAGCACCATGAGTCTTTGTGAACAACCCCTAGTCCATTTGGCTGAGAATCATTGATGACCTCGCCCTGCCTCCTAAGTTCCCCCACAAAGCCCCCCTAAATATTGAACATTTACTAAAATACAAAAATAATAAGAATTTGGGCTGGAGCGATAGCACAGCCGGTAGGGCATTTGCCTTGCACGCAGCCAGCATGGCCAACACAGGTTCAATTTTCAGCACCCCATATGGTCCCCTGAGCACCGCCAGGAGCAATTCCTGAGTGCATGAGCCAGGAGTAACCCCTGAGCATCATTGCCGGGTGTGACCCAAAAAGCAAAAAAAAAAAAAAAAAAGAATTTGTTGAATGTCTGCTACTAATTGGGGGTGGGGGGAGCAGTTATTCTACATACTTCGTCCTAGTTGCTCCTCTTCACGGCCTATCAGCCTATGCGGGTATCGATCTTTTCAGTCACAGCCCTCATTTGGCGTTGGAAGAAACTGAGGCAGAAGCTTAGGGACTAGCCACAGCCACATGCTTCCACCCCTCAGTTACAAGTTTATCCTTGATCTGTGGTGAAGGACTCGTGAAGCCCGAAACCGGAACTGTGGGGCTCAGCTTCTCTTTTCAGAGGGATAAGTTGGTGTGTAGACGGTCGTCTCTTGCCGGTACCCCCTAGGGATGTGCACCCAGACCTAGTCATCAGATGCCCGTGGCTCTGCCGCCAACAGAGTCCTGACATTAAGTTCGAGAAGGGTCTCCACCAGCTTTTTGGGGTTAGGGCCAAACCCAGGGCAGGAAAGCTGACAGGCAGAGGCTCGTGGGACCTCCTGCCCACATTTCCGTAGTAGCAGACAGGAAAGAGAAGCAGAGGCCAGACAGTTTCCATCTGTTGTTTATTTGGGGTCTCTAGTCTAGCCTCTTGGGGGCCACCCCGACTTCCCTATTCATAGCCAGAGCACGTGGCACTCGTGCCAGCCTGTTAGAGTCAGATGTGATTGTGAAGAACTTGGCTTTGCTGCCACCTGAAATTCAAGGTTACTGTGCTGTCCTCCAGGGCAGGTGCCTCACCCCTTCTCTAAGGGAAAAGCAGAGAGCAGCTCAGGAAGAGCAGCCCTGATCGCCACAGTGTGTCTCTTCACCCATTCAGCCTTCCACCACTCACTCTGGTTCATTCTGACACCTACTTATTCATTTTTTATTTTTTGGGTTACACCTGGCGATGCTCAGAAGTTACTCCTTGCTCTGCACTCAGGAATCACTCCTGGCAGTGCTTAGGGGATCATATGGGATGCCGGGGATTGAACCTGGGTTGGCCACATGCCAGGCAAACAGCCTACCCGCAGTGCTATTGCTCCAGCCATCTACTTATTTTTCTTTTAAAGGCTTTAGCTAAATGATGCTGTGTCAAGCTTTAGCACCTTATTTTTATCAACGTTTTCTAATTATCTGTAGGTGCATAATCCCCTGCCCCCAACTGAGTGGCCCCAGCCACCCTTTGTTACTATCCCCATACTGTGGGGCAGCAGGCTCATCTGAGAGGACCTCATTTGGGTTTCTCCCCGGGCAGTGCAGTGGGGTGCCAGCTGGGCTGAGCAGAATGGTCTAGAAGGCCCAGCTTCTACTCCCCCCGCCCCCCCCGCCGCCATGGTCTTCTATAGTGACTGAGTTCCAGAGGGAGGGAATGTGCTGAAGATAGAGACTGACTTCCCTCTCCCTCTCCCTTTCCTTTTTCTTCTCCCTTTCCCTCTCCTTCTCCTTCTCCCTCTCCTTCTCCTTCTTTTTTCTCCTTCTTCTCCCTCTCCTTCTCCTTCTCCTTTTCCTTCTCCTTTTTTCTCCTTCTCCTTCTCCCTCTCCTTCTTTTTCTCCTTCTCCCTCCTTCTTCTCCTTCTCCCTCCTCTTCTTCTCCCTCTCCTTTCTCCTTTCACTCTCCTTCTTCCTCCCTTATTTTCTTCCTCCTTCCCTGTCCTCCTTCCATCTTCCTTCCTCCATTCTTTCCTTCTTCCATCCCAGTCTTCTTTA
Source organism: Sorex fumeus (assembly GCF_029834395.1). Classification (NCBI taxonomy): domain Eukaryota; kingdom Metazoa; phylum Chordata; class Mammalia; order Eulipotyphla; family Soricidae; genus Sorex; species Sorex fumeus. The sequence goes on along the minus strand of NW_026606083.1, from coordinate 10,935,645 downwards.
CTTGTTTCCTTTTTGTGTTTTTGGGCTCCATGCAGCAGTGCTCAGGGCCTACTCCTGGCTTAGTGCTCAGGGATCACTCCCAGTGGGGCTCAGGGACCCATATATGACTCTGGGATTGTGCCAGGACTGGTCATGGGCAAGGCAAATACCTTCATCTCTGTACTATCTCTCACACCCCCTTTTTTTCCTTTAAGGGCCTCCTAAGAGTTCTCAGGGGCCTAGGGGCCCCGCCCAGTGGAGACTTCCATGACTCTTGGGTCTGGCAGTACAATTCAAGAGTCTGTGGCTGGGGTGCTCTATGGGCCCTGGGGTGCTGGGGACCATGGCAGTGCTCAGGGGCCTCCAAGGCCCAGCAGTGCTTAGTGGAGGGGGGGTGTCACATGATCCTGGGGGCGTCAAACCATAGGCCATGCAAGGCATACACCCCCATGCCCTCTCCCAGAACCCCCCTCTTTCTTTTTGTCAAAGTGAGTCACAGGTGCCACACAACTCAGAGAAGGCGGTGTGAGAGACTGGGGATGCTGGAGGCATGGCGGGGAACCCTCATCACTGGGAAAAACTAATAAGAGCAAAGAGTTTGAGGGGCTGGGGGCTAGTTCAGAAGGCTGGAGCAGTGCCTTGGTGCCTTGGTTCAATTCCCAGCATCTCAGGGTCCTCTGAGTACCACCAGGAGACAGCCCCAAGCTGAGCATTGCGGGGTGTGGTTCAAAAATTCAAAAAGAGAAAAAAAAGTGGAATCAAGTTACAAACACACCAAGCGGTGTTTTCCAAGTGATAAGACGTTGTGGAGTCTGGCCTTGAGGTAACTGTTCTGCTGCGTCATTGGTAGCAGGCTGGCTTGTAAGCAGAGGACATGAGGCCCTTGGAGGTGGTCACGGGCACTGGGCCTGTCACTGGACTTTCTTTCTGGAACAGCCCCTCTGAGCATATGAGGAAAGTTAGGAACGTCTCTGCCCGGGAAGAGCGGCTATTCACACACTTCTCTTCCTTTATTCCTTCCTCCCTGCCCCTTCCCTTCCTCCTGCATTTATTTATAGAGCTGATTCTGGGTCAGACACCAATCTAGTCCAAGGGACAGAGGAGAGAAGGGTTCCTCAGTCAGGTGCAATTCTTTCTATGCAGTGTACAGCACACCAGGAAAGAAACAAATGGATGAGGAAGGCCTCCTGGAATTATCAGTAGCCAATCCTACACACAGTGCCTGGGAAAGAGTAGGGGGTCCCAGTCCTGTGAACTCCTCCTTACTTAGCGACCGAAAACATCTTTTCTCTTTCTTTCTCTCTCTCTTTCTCTCTCTCTCTCTCTCTCTCTCTCTCTCTCTCTCTCTCTCTCTCTCTCTCAGCTCTTTTGGGTCACATGTGGCAATGCTCAGGGGTTACTCCTGGCTCTGCACTCAGGAATCACTCTTGACGGTGTTCAGGGGACTATATGGGATGCTGGGGATTGAACACAGGTTGGCTGCGTGCAAAGCAAACACCCTCCCCACTGTACTATCGCTCTGGCCCCCCAAAATGTCTTTTTATTTATTCATTTATATTCTGGGGGGTCTCCAAAGCAGGGCTTGGGGACCCTGGGACCACTCCCACTGACACTGGGTCTGGTTCTGCTGTGGGCCAGCAGTGCTGGATTGCCTGGGGTCCAACAATGTGCTGGAAGCAAGGACGGGTATGAGCTGGATCCCAGGCCTCACAGGCAGCTGTGTGCTCAGGCCTTGGCACTCTCTCCTGCTCTGCATTCTATGTTGATTCCGCTAGGTGATTCTTAATTTTAATTTTTTTGGGGGGAAGCCACATATGGCAGTGCTCTTGGCTGATTCCTGGCTCTGTGCTCAGGGATCACTCTTGGTGGCATGCACACACATACACACACGCGCATATCCATAAACACATATCCACACACACACACACACACACAGACACACACAGACACACAGACACACACAGTCACACAGAGTGCCTGTCAGAAACTGTCTGCTTTTTTCCCCTTACAAAAGTCTCAGGGGTCAAATCGCCAGGATTCAGTCTGGAGCCCCAGTTTACAGGAGACACAAAAGATTGACCTTCCACAGTCTGGAGGTGACAGTGAAGGATGGTTGCTCTGGGGGAACTTCCTCCCTGTACTCTGTTTTCAATAGAACCAGTACCTCTGGCCTTAGTTACTAGGACGCCAGGCTGGGATTGAAACAGACTTTTGCCTTTGGTGGCTGATTAGTTCCATCAGCCTCTGCTCTGACCTGGACCCTCAAAGTGCACAGGGCCTCCTCCCACCTCAGGGCTCAGGATTTGTTCTCAGGTGCTCAAGGGACCATGCCATGCTGGGGATCAAACCTGGGGCTCCTGCTTGCAAAGCCCAGGCTCAGCCTGTTGGGCCACCTTGAGCTTAATGATATGTAACTTTATTTGGTTTTAGGTCACACCTGCTGATGTTCAGGTGTTACTCCTGGCTCTGCACTCAGAAATCACTCCTGGCAGTGCTTGAGGGACTGTATGGGATACCAACAATCGATCCAGAGTCTGCTGCCTGAAAGGCCAACATTCTACCCTTTGCACTATCACTCTGGCCTCAGTATGTAAGTTCTGCAAAACTAAACTGTTAATATTGATGCTATTCTATTTGGATACTTGCAGCATGGTTCTGTACCTTTGATATTGATGCACTATTTTCTAGTGCAGGTAACAACTCTGCCTGTTTTTTGAGTTTTTTTTTTCTTTTAAAGGATTGATATTGGCCTTTTACCCTTTTTTTCAGTAGAAGGGTATTTTAACATCTGGGACTTCATGTTGGAGGGACTATAGTCTTGCAGTGAAAATAATCCAAATGCAATTAGTAAGGGTCTGCAAAATATACCTGTGTATAGGTCAGAGAGATAGTATAGCAGGTAAGGCCCTTGCCTGCCACAAGGCCGATCCGGGTTTGATCCCTGGCGTCCAATGTGGTCCCCTGAGCTCACCAGGAGTGATCCTTGAATGCAGTCAGAAGTAACTCCTGGTTACCACTGGGTGTGCCCCTAAAACAGAACAAAAACCAAAAACAGCTATGTATGGGGAAGCCCACCACACAAGTGAATTTTTTTGGAACAGAAACCCACTTCTTCTCCATAAAAAAAAAGTGGGTTTCTGTTCCTCCTTTTCCATAAAGCAGGTTTCTGTGGCTACTTTTCTATTCATCTTTGCCTTTCTAGAGAAAGTGTGCCAATCCCTGATTTCGAGGAAAAAAAAAGATCTTATCTTTATTTCCTTAATAATGAAACATTTTCAGCATTTATTATATGACCCAGGTAAGTGAATTTGAACTCTGCTGGGTATATAAAGAGAAAAATCTGTGTTCATAGGTGAATAGTACCTAGATTTTTAAATACACTCAAGTGAGTTATGGCTAAGTGGGGATGTTCTGGCTTAGGAGGAAAATTTGGGAATTTCCTTAAAGCAACCACACAGCACGCTGTTATTGAATGATGAAATTGACTGGTGTTCCTCTCCAGGTCCAAAATAAAAGCTTGGAAAATGACTTAAATAACCAGTTAGGGGATGAGGTAGGGGAGGCAAGTGGAATTTCCATTTCATTTGGCCAAATAAGCCTGTGTCCTGAGGCTGTTCACCGGAATCCCATTAGCCCAGTAACCAAAGAACTGGGGTTCTTGTGGCTGATTGGCAGCGATGCCCTTGAGCTCGGGAGTTATCTGTGGTCCCCGGGTCTCCTTGAGTGATAAGGCTCAAGCTCAGAAACGGCAGTTGGACTCAATAAGTGTGCTCAGGGGTGCTGCCACATGCAAAGCTGGCTGCTGGGCCAGTGGGGGCTCCTGCCTTCCAGAGACTCAGAGAAACCCAGTTCAATTGCCAATCAGAGCATTCCAGGACTTCGGGAGAAGTGTGTGGGTGCCAGGAAGCTCCCCCCTGTCCTGCCAGTTCCAGATCTGCTTCTATACCCCAAATCAGAGTCAGAGTATACTTGTAATTTGGTACATAAGCATTGTAAAACAAAACATTCGGTCTTTACAAACCAGGGTTGAATGAATGAAGACCCCCGGGGGTGGGGGGGGTCACATCCATCTTTGCTCAGGGCTTACTCCTGGCTTTGCACTGCAGTAGAGTTCTGAACATCTGTACCCTGGTGGGACCTTGCCTCCTCCATCCATCTCCTTTCTGGGCTCCTGCCTCCACCCCCTGGTTTCTGGGCTGAGAGGGCGATAAAAGCCATTGTGCAGTCCCCAGCCCTGAGTGATCCGAGTTCCTGGAATCAAGGACAGGAAGCCTCTGAGTTATTTGCACTCCTAACTCTTCTGGCTTCCATGGAATCAATCACCCAACTGTCAGCTAATTACAGCCCTGTGAAGTTTGCATCATTTGTCTTTTTTTTAAAAAAATTTTATGGCACCTTTTAATGGGAGACTCTTAATGGGAGACTCTTGACAATTTCCCGGCTATAAAAAAGGAAAGCTGACCTAGAGAAAAGGAGAGAGAAGGTGCAGCACTGGAGGACTGCGCAGGCGAGGCGGCCGGGCAGTGTAGGGGACAGTGCAGGGCAGAGATGAAAGTTGCAGAACCGGGACCTGGGGGGAGGCCAGGCTACTTGGCGGCCGCTTCCTACGGGCCGGGCCGGGCCGGGCCGGGCCGGGCCGGGCAGGCACCTGATGAATCAAAGTCAGTTCTCAGAAAAGGAGAACGCAAACGAGGCACGGGGACCGCCAGGCAGTGTCCAGAGAGGCCCAGCCGGCCAGCAGCCCCCTGCCGGGCGGCCCTGCCCCTGCTCTGGCGTTGCACCCAGCGACCTGCCACTCGGACACCACCAGCCTGGCGCCTGGTTCCCCGGCTGCGGGGGGAGGGCAGGGCGCGCGCCTGGGAAGCGGCCGGCGCGGGCGCGCGCGCTCCCGTACGGGGGCCGCGGGGCCGCGCCCGCCCGCGGCGCGCACGTGCCGCCCGGAAGGGGCCGCCCGCCCTGGCCGCGCCAAGATGGCGGCGGCCGCGGCCGCTGCGGCGGCGCCTGGCGGCGGCCGGTGAACAGGCGGGGCCGGCGGCGCGGAGGCGGGGTCCCGGGCGGGCCGCCCTGGAGGCGGGGGCCGTTTCCATAGCGGCCGCGGGAGGTGTCGCGCCGGGCCACTTCCTGGTTCCCGGGCTCGGCCGCGCCGGGATCGGGGACGGAAACAATGGGGCGGAGGGCACTGCGGTAGCCGCCGCGACCTGCCGCGCCGCCGGAGCCCGCAGCGCCTCAGCGCCCCAGCAGCGCCTCAGCCCGCGCCTCAGCCGCGCCTCAGCGAGCGCCTCAGCGAGCGCCTCAGCCCGCGCCTCAGCCGCCCCTCAGCGAGCGCCTCAGCGAGCGCCTCAGCAGCGCCTCAGCAGCGCCTCAGCCCCGCGCAGCCCCCGCCCCCGGCCCGGCCTGAGGTAACTTGGCGGGCGCCGCGCTTCCGCCCGGGGCTTCCTCCCGCCGGGACGCCGGGCGCCGCCATTCCCGGCCTCGGCCGCGCGGGGGAGGGGCGCCCGGACCCCCGGGGCGGGATCCCCCCCGGAGCCCCCCCACCACACCGGGACCCCCGGGGCCGCGTCTCGCTCGGCGAAGTTGGTGGCGGGGCGGGGGTCGCCGGGGTCGCTCGGCGAAGGGCTGAGGGAGCACCGCAGCGCGCGTCGGGAGCGGGGACCGAGCCGCCTCGGGCTGCGGCTTTATTTTTAAATTCCTTGTTTTTTTTTTCCCTTTGAGGGTATTTTCGCCGTCGGCCCCAGCGTGGACGCCCGGCCGAGCCCACCACGAGACGCGCCGCGGGGTCCGGGTGTGTGTGTGTGGGGGGTCCCGCGCCCACCGGCCCGGCGCGCCCTTCGGGACGCCCCGGCAGGATGGTGTGTGTGTGGGGGGGGCGTGGGGGGAGGAACTGCCCTTTTTTAAAATTTCATCTTAGATTTTGTAATGTGGCGCTCCCCCCCCCCCCCCGTTCCTGTGGCGGAGCCCCCTGAGGGGAAGGGGCTCGGGAGCCCGGCGACCCGCGCGCCTGCACGCGCGCTCTCGCGTCGCACCCCCCGGAGTCCGCGCCTGGTTCCGGCCCGCTCGCGTTCCGAGCCGAGCCGAGGTCTCGCCGCCGAGGTCGCCGCGGGGTCCCGTGCGGATGCGCCCCCGAGGAAACCACCTACATTTTTTCATTTTTTTTTTTAGACTGGGTGCCGGGGTGGCGGGGGGGAGTGGAGCAAAAGATCCCTCGTAGCCAGGACAGGTATCCTGAGGCAGCCCAGTTTCTTTTTTTTTCTTTCTTTCTTTTTTTTTCTTTTCCGACTGATTCTGTCGTTTTAAGACCTTGATGAGTTCCTCGGGACAGACTCCGAGAAACTTGGGTTTCTAAACCAGGTTTTGCGACGACGCAGAGGAGTTTGGTGGGCCGGGAGTCTCGTGCTTCCTGCCGGGCCACTTGTTCGGGGCAGGATGGCCGATGGGGCAGTTCGGCGGTGTTTGCACATGACATCACCCTGCCCAGGACAGTTGCACCGGTAAACAGGCCCTGGCCCCACCTGGGCGCCGAGACCTGCTCCTCAGCCTCCCCGAGCTGCAGGACAGCGCTGGCCGCTGGCGGGGCAAATCCCACCATCTCAGCAGTCAGGGCTCACCCGAGGTGGCCCCCTCGCCCCTGAGCCACGTTTGTGGCTTCTCCGGAAAAAGTGGGAGAAAAGGGACCAGGGAACCTAGACTGGTGGCAAGGGGGAGGAGGGGGAAACGGTGGCTTTCCTGGAGGGGAAGGGAGGTAAACTGGCAAACTGGCAGGAAGCAGGCAGTGAATTTCGAGAAAGCCAGCGGCGGGTTTGGAGATTAGTACATCAGTTACGGAGAAATGATAAAATCTCTTGGTTCATATTCTTGCCAACTATAAAGTTCTTGAATAAACATTCTTAGAGTGCTGTGGTCTTGCACTAACAGTATGTGGACCGTTGACCATCAGAGTGCTTCTTATGTGCTGGGGTGATGGTTGGGAGGGAGGGCATGCTTTGCGCGCAGAAACCCTAGGTGTGGTCCCTGGGAACCACTGGCCCCCTGAGCACTGGCAGGATTTCCCCCTCCCCGCCCCCCCTCTCCCAAAAGGGGAAAGTTACTATAAAGTTTGTCCCTTCAATGTAGTTTTGGAAGGCATGTTTTAATCTTACTACTTTAAAATTAATATTGTGTGTATATACTGTAGCACTGCCCTCCTGTTGTTCATTGATTTGCTCGACGGGGCCCAGTAATGTCTCCTTTGTGAGAATTGTTGTTACTGTGTTTGGCATATCGAATTCGGCACAGGTAGCTTGCCAGGCTTTGCGGTGCAGGCGAGATACTTTTGGTAGCTTGCCGGGCTCTCAGAGAGGGGTGGAGGAATCGAACTTGGGTTGGCCGCTTTAGCCACGTGCAAGGCTCTACGTGCTGTGCTATCTCTCCAACCACTGTGTATATGTATATACATATATATATACACAATATTAATTTGTGTGTTAATATTGTGTTTGTATGTATAGTCTTTTGGTTCACACTGGCACACTGGGTTACTCCTGACTCTGCACTCAGGAATTACTCCTGGCGGTGCTCGGGGGATTATATGAGACACCAGGGTTCAAACTTGGGTTGGCTGTGTGCAAGGCAAATGCCCTTCCCCCTGTACAATCGCTCCAGCCCCTGTATTATTATTATTATTATTATTATTATTATTATTATTTTGCTTTTTTTTGGGTCACACTTAGCGATGCACAGTGGTTCTTCCTGGCTCTGCACTCAGGAATTACTCCTGGTGGTGCTAAGGGGACAATATGGGATGCTGGGAATCAAATCCAGGTTGGCTGCATGCAAGGCAAACTCCCTACCTGCTGTGCTATCGCTCCAGCCTCTCCCTATATTATTTTTAAGATGTTTTTCTCTTTAAAGTGAGAGTCAGTACAAGAATAATATTAATTTGGAAGAGGGATGACTTGTAACACCCTCTTCTATGTAGAGTACATGGAAGTTAGACCATCGGAATTAGTCACACTTAGATTCTCAACTGGGCTATGTCCCTTCATGCAAATAACTTGTTGGTAGTGGTGGTGGGAACCTTCCTTCTCGATGTCTGGTGAACTCAGGTTAGGTGCCAGGTTTTTACCAACAGCTGTGATGCAAAGGTCTTTTGATGCAGAGTGCCAGGACCTCTAAGTGATGTGTGGGAATTGGAGTCAGTTTTCCTAAGGAGGAGGAGGTGGAGATTGTAGCTTCCAAGGGGAGCTGCTGGGGGCAAGTTTAATCCTGCCGGAAGCGCAGGTCTACAGCCCCCTGGAGACTGGGGTGCATGTGCCAGTTGTTTGGTGCACAGGCAGCCTCCATGAATCCATGGCAAAGGCTCTCATACCCTCCGACTCTCATACCCAATGCCAGCCCTCCCCCACCCCCGGCCTTCCTCCCCTCAACCCCAGCCGCAGAGCCAGAACTGACCAGGGAGTCATTCTCTGCGAGGATGCACTCTCGACCTGGAAATGACTTTGGTGTCACTTTCCTACACTGGCCTGCTTTCCTTTGCTTTTTCCAGATAGAGATACTGTTTGACATCAGTATTGTGCTTTTATTTTCTTGTTATGTTTTTCATTTTTGAACACACCCTGTGTTGCTCAGGGATCACTCGTCCTCTGCTCTGCTCTCAGGGATCATTCTTGCCACCTCTTGGAGTGGGGGTGGGGGCATTTGGGATGTGGGGATCAAACTGGGTTGACTCTATGCAAGGCGTGCACTCTACCTGTTGTACAATATCTTTGGCCCCATTTGTATTGTGTTTTGATTTTAAACAGTAGACATTTCCCCTGGGAAGAAGGTAACTGCTTTATTTAAAATGCACCATCTCTCACAAAATTCACTCTAAAATCAGGAATACTTTGGCAGGTAATTCATGTGCTTATAGGAAAATTGAGAGTGACTGGAGATTCTTATTTACTTGTGTGTTTTTGCTCTAAAGAGATTAATCATTCTCCAGTAAATGTATACATTGGTCCTAGTCTTGCTGACATTGATAGTGTAGAAAAGTTATAATTTTACTGCTAAACTTTCAACAAGTTAGCAAGCAAATCAAAAGTAGTAAAGTTTTGCATAACTTCACTCAGTAATGTTATATAGATCAGTAAGATCCACTAGCCTCCCACCGCCATGGTTTTGTTTTTTTGGACTTTGTGTGTGTGTGTATGTGTGTGTGTGTGAGAGAGAGAGAGACAGAGAGAGAGAGAGAGAGAGAGAGAGAGAGAGAAAGAGAGAGATGGAACTCAGGGCTATGTCATACAAGGCCTATCCTTTACCCCTGAGTCCTCTCCCTGACCCTTGGTGCTTATTTGTATGTCTCTGGTAAGGGGAGGTGAATTAAAGTTTTGAGGATATCATGGGTCGGGGGGCGTTCTGGTCCTGGGAAGAAGGTCACCAGTCGCCCCCCGCGAGCGGCTCTCCAGCACGGCCATGGCCCCAGAAGCACAAGGACTTAATGCAGAACCCAGCAGCTTGGAGCAGAAAAGTGAACGGACTATGCGTTGATCCAGCCCATCAAGTCTGCCGGAGGGGAAAGGGTGTTGCCCCATTTGCCCTCTCCTCTCTGGAAAGAAAGATGGCGGCCACATGGGAGCCTTGTGGACAGCAGGTATGAGCCGGGAGTGTGGGGGCGACTAAAACCTCATGGGAAGGGGGGCGTTTCGCTCCGCCCTTCACGCCCTACCGAGGCCACCGGTTGCCCCCCGCGAGCGGCTCTCCAGCACGGCCACGACTCCAGAACACAGAAACCAATTTCTTAACTATCCGACTTTCAGTAGAAATACTTCCAGGGTCAATAGGTAAAATAGCAGAAATCCAAAACCAACATTTAATTCTTGAACCCAGCTGTAGAAAGCAAATCACTTCACAATGGTTTTTCAGCATGTCTGATTTGGGGGGGGGGGTAAACTCTAAATAATAGTGGTGAATCTTTTATTGAAACAATCAAAGCAGATAGAGTGTTAACTAGAATTCATCTGCCTCACAGGGACGGGGAGGGGTGGGGGGTGGGGTTTTATTGGGGTTCTTCATGGTAAAAAGTAAGTATTGGTAAAGGGAAATGTGTTTGATATTTGCATGACTGAGACGTAAACCTGAAAGCTTTGTAACCTTTCCCACAGTGATTCAATAAATAAAAAAAAAAAAAGTTTTGAGGATAAAGAAAATTGAATAGAGAAGGAGATGGGGATCAAGAGCAGGGCACTAGCTTGGCATGTATAAGGCTCTGGGTTTGGTCCTTGGCATGGCAAAACAAGTCTATAAATCCGTACATTTATACATCTATAAAATAAATGAAATGGCATCAGTAACTTGGCATTAATGTTTTAAAATTATTTGACTCACTTGTTCCACGTACCTTTTTAAAGCTTTGCTTTGTATTTTTAAAAGTCTCACTATCCTCCTTTATTAGCTTGGGATGATATATTCTTTCATTATTCGTTCTGTTTAGTGAAACAGTGAACTTTGCTTTTAACTGGAATTCTTCATTACACTTATCAAAGTGTAATGTTGAGACTTTCACCTTTTTTTCACATAATAGAAGATCTTTGAAAACACTGGACTCTTTTTTCCCCTTTCCTTCTCTACCTATTTCATTGTTACCTTTTTTTTTGTTATTGTTGTTGCTTTTTTTTGGGGGGGGCCACATATGACATGGCTCAAGGATAGCTGTTGGTGGGGCTCAGAGATCTATATGGGGTGCTGGGGATCTAACCTGGTTGACTGTGGCTGCATGCAAGGCAAGTGCTTCACCCTCTGTACTGTCTCTCCTGCTCTATTTTATTTGTTATTTTCTACCTCATTCCCCCCTTCAAAAGTTATGGTATGACATAGATGTAATGTGCATTAATCTTAACTAATTTTTTAAGGGCTGGAGCGATAGCACAGCAGTAGGGCGTTTGCCTTGCACGCAGCCAACATGGCCGACCCGAGTTCGATTCCTCCGCCCCTCTCGGAGAGCCGGGCAAGCTACCGAGAGTATCTCGCCCGCATGGCAGAGCCTGACAAGCTCCCCGTGAAGTATTCGATATGCCAGACACAGTAACAACAAAGTCTCCAATGGAGATGTTACTGGGCCCGCTCGAGCAAATCGATGATCAATGGGAGGGCCTTTACTTTTACTTTAATTTTTTAAGAATTTATATAAAAATAACTACAGGGTTGGAGAGATTGTACCGGCGGTAGGGAGCTTGCCTCACATGTGGCTGACTCTGGCTCCATGTATAGTCCCCTGAGTGCCGCTGGGGTGATCCTGAGTACAGAACCAGGAATAACTCCTGAGCACTGCTGGGTCAGCCTCTTCTCCCATAAAGTAGCTATACTCCCATCCAGTTCAGTATGAAAAACTTTTTTGCCTACCCAGAAGTCAGCCACATTCCCCCCAGCCACCATTCTTCCCTGCCCCAGGGAACAGTGCCAACTTTTCCAGCAGCCTCCAACTTTTCCTTCCTTCCTTCCTTCCTTCCTTCCTTCCTTCCTTCCTTCCTTCCTCCCTCCCTCCCTCCCTCCCTCCCGGGGTGGGGGTCACAGTGGGCCCATACAGTATGTATTCAGTTGTGTCTCACTTGGTTCCTTCAAGATTATTTTGTATCAGGGAGTTTCTACTCTCCTTGGCATGTAGCAATAGTGTTTCTTCTCCCTTGCCTTTATTGGTATAGTTTCTGTCACCTCCAGCTTTGCCTCAGAGTGCAGGTGTCTTGGTTTATGGAGGAACTGTCCTGTTGGCATCTAAAATGTTGTGTGTGGTAGATGAGTCTGCCCACAACTCTCAATTCCAGTTCAGTGACATTCTACCTGCATGTCCTCATTAACTCCTTTTTGAGTTTGGACCTATAAGTTGATGTGTTTTCACTCATTTCATTCAGGAAGGAACTTCCCAAGATGAAACTCCCTCCCTTCACTCCCTTGGAACTTTGACCTGAAAGCAAACCTTGTTAGGGAGCTGCTCTGTCTTCACAGCTGCTTCTCAAACCTCTGGAGAAGTTTGCATGGGACTGAATATGTGTGTATTGAATGGTGGAGGGGGGGGGGGAACGGAGGGGAAACGTACCCTTTATTTTATTTTATTTAAAAAAATTTTTTTATTAGTGAATCACCACGAGGTACAGTTATAGACTTAAAAACTTTTGTGCTTTTGCATTTCAGTCATACAGTGGTCGAGTACCCATCCCTCCACCAGTGCCCATTTTCCACCACCAGTGGTCCCAGAATCCCTCTCAACCACCCCCACCTCGTCCCCTCCACCCCACCCCACCTCTGTGGCAGGGCATTCCCTTTTGCTTTCTCTCTCCTTTTGGGTGTTGTGGTTTGCAGTAGAGGTATTAAGTGGCCATCATGTTCGATCTATAGTCTACTTTCAGCTCGCATTTCCCAGGGTGAGATACTCTTTAAAAAAAATTTTTTTTTTATTAAGGCATCATGATTTACAATGTTATTCACAGCCAGGTTTTAGACATAATATGTTCCAGCATGAATCCCACCACCAGTGTCTTCTTCCCTCCCACGGGGTTCCCAGGTTCCTCCCTATCCACCTACCCCATCTCCAGCTTGTCACCTTGACAAACAGTTTTTTGTTTTTGTTTTTGGGCCATACCTGGCTGTGTTTGGGATTTACTCCTGGCTCTGTGCTCAGGGATCACTCTTGGCTATGCTCAGGGGCAATATGGGGTGGTAGGGATTAAATCCAGGTCAGCTGTGTGCAAGGTAAACACCCTATCTGTGCTATCACCCTGGCCCTGACAGGCACTTTTTTTTTTTGCTTCTTGGGTCACACCCAGCGATCCTCAGTGGTTACTCTTAGTTCTGCACTCAGGGATCACTCCTGGCAGTACTCAGGGACCACATGGGATACCGGGGATCTAACCTAGGTCGGTCGTGTACGGCAAATGCCCTCCTTGCTGTACTATTGCTCCGGCCCCCAGTAGGCACAATTTAAAGTTTAGTTGTTAAAGTTTGGATCTCTTACTTAAAGTGTCCTTGACTCTGGTTTGGATAGCGGTAGGGCATTCGCCTTACAAGCGGCCAACATGGCTGACCCGAGTTCGATTCCTCCGCCCTTCTCAGAGAGCCCGGCAAGCTACCGAGAGTATCTCGCCCGCACGGCAGAGCCTGGCAAGCTCCTGGTGACGTATTCGATATGCCAAACACAGTAACAACAAAGTCTCCAATGGAGATGTTACTGGGCCCGCTCGAGCAAATCGACGATCAACGGGAGGGCCTTTACCTTTTACCTTACCACTTCTTTATACCATCAATGTACTTTGGTCCCCTTGACCCCTGGCTCCTCATCGCTTCCTGTCCATCTCACCCGCTTGATTTCTTTTCTTCTCTGTCCTCCTTCCTATACCCCTGGGGTCAAGTGATTTAGGCTTTTCACCCCCTTTCAAACATTGCATTCCCTTGTTCAAATTCTATTAAAATATTACAGTTTTTTTTTGGTTTGGTTTTGAGTCACACCCGGTGATACTCATGGGTTACTCCTCTCCATGCTTGGATATGAGATGCCAGGGATCGAACCCGTGTCAGCTGCATGCAAGGTAAATGTCCTATCCGCTGCACTGTTGCTTTGACTCCTTTTAAAATATATAGCACAGCGGTAGGGTGTTTGCCTTGCACGCAGCCAACATGGCCGACCTGAGTTCGATTCCTCTGTCCCTCTCGGAGAGCCCGGCAAGCTACCAAGAGTATCTCGCCCACACGGCAGAGCCTGGCAAGCTCCCCGTGACTGGGCCCTCTCGAGCAAATCGATGATCAACGGGAGGGCCTTTACTATATATATATATATATATATATATATATATATATAGCTTTCTTTGGGTCATACCCAGGGATGCACAGGGGTTACTCTTGGCTTTGCACTCAGAAGTTACTCCTGGAGGTGCTCGGGGAACCATATGGGATGCTGGGAATCGAACCTGGGTCAACCATGTGCAAGGCAGATGCCCTATCTGCTGTACTCTTGCTCCAACCCCGTCGTATTAAAATATTTTTTAAAAGAAAAATAGGAGGAGGAAGAAAAAAGTACACATTACAGGCTGAGATATGGGCAGAAGTGAGTGTATCTGCAGCATTCTTGTGTTTAGAATTTATCGAAATGTGAATCCCTTGAGGATTGGATTTGGAATTACATCTACTCATATTCTTTAGGCATCTGCTATAGTTGCAGTCTGGAATTTTCACATTTTATTTATAAAAAATATTGAGGTTTCTTGGGAGTTCAAGATGCCGCTCTGTCTAATGTTTAATTTAAAGAAGGCCTTTGATTCTGTTGAGACTGAAGTGGTCATCGAAGCCCTAGCCAAACAGGGTGTTCAAACTCAATACATCAGGATCCTCCGTGAGCTGTATTACAGATTCACTACCAGGATCTCACCATTCTACAAGGAAGTGATCATTGATGTCAAGAGAGAGGTTCAGCAGCGTGATACCATTTCACCGAAACTCTTCAGTGCCACCCTCGAGAACGTCATGCGACGACTGGAATGGAAAGGAATGGGAGTCAAGATAGATGGTCGGCAACTACACCACCTCTGCTTCGCTGATGGCATTGTTCTAATAACACCAAACATTAGTCAAACGGCATAAATGCTGGCCGACTTCGACCGTGAGTGTGGAAAGGTTGGACTGCAGCTGAATCTCACAAAGACAATGTTTATGAGAAATGGATTTGTTCCTGACGTTTTATTCTCTCTCAATGGAATGAACATCTCCAAATGCAACAGTTACGTGTACCTAGGTCGAGAACTCAACATGACAAATGACCTGGCACCTGAGTTGCGCAGGAGGAAGAGAGTGGCGTGAAATGCCTTCAAGAGCATTGAAGAAATAGCTAAGAGGATGAACCTTTGGCTCCGTGCACATCTCTTCTATTCCACTGTTCTTCCTGCATTAACATATGCCTCAGAGACCTGGACCCTATGAAAACAGAATGAGAATGCTATTTGGGTCTCCCAAAGAAGAATCGAAAGAGCTGTGCTTGGAGTATCACGCTTCACTTAAGTGAGAGAAAGAATCTGGAGTTCCAACCTCCATCGACTATTGAGAACCAGCTACGCTATCTCGCTTGCCAAGGCGTCGAAAATCAGGTGGGTCGGACACATAATGCGATTTGGAGATGACCGCTTGACTAGAGCCGTTACCAACTGGATTCCACGGGACATCAAAAGAACACCTGGCCGCCCACCTACAAGATGGTTGGATTTCTTCGTCAAGACCCTGAACGAATGGTTTGAGGCTCTTCATGTTCCTGGAGCGAGCAGATGCCACTGGGCTACACTAGCATGTGACAGGGACGAATGGAGATCTTACTGGCGCCTGCTCAAGCAAATTGATGAGTAACGGGACGTCAAGTGATCAAGTGATCAAAAAATATTATTATATTTTATTGAATCACTGTGAGAAACACAGTTGCAAAGTTGTTCATGATTGGGTTTCAACAGTTTTTTTTTAATTGGCTTTTAAAATGATGTCCGTCTAAAAAAATCAGAACCACTGAATCCTTTACGTTTTACTCAGGCATCTGAAAACAGTTCTGATGGGTGTACTAGATAGTTCATTAGGTAAATTTAATATGTAAATAAGTTTTGACTTTGTTTGAAAGGCCCCACCTCTCTCTGTCTCCTGTATATCTAGAAGTTCTGTTGACTAATATAAAGCTAGTAGGATTTGGTAAATTCTTCTGGACTCCCAACTTACATTCTACCTGTGTGAGGGAATTTGACCTCATTCTTGTCTCATGCTTCATTAACATACATGTGTAAACAAACTGATGAAATCCAAAGAACTCTCTGTTTGCCCTCATTCTCTGATTTTATTAGCAGGAAGTACTTTGTTGATCCAGTGAATAGGATATAAACAAACCTCCTTTCACTCCCTCAATGATAGAAGATTTGCCTGACTTCTTGAGCTGGGAAAATACTGAAAGTTGTGGGAATTTAGCATTGTGTTTCAGGGGATGCCATTGCAGTTAAAAAGAGTGCCAAGCAAGGTGCAGGCCTCCTGGTGAGGCCTGCTTGAAAATGAATAATGATTTTCTTCTTTCTTAAAGACGGATGTTCTTTATCCAGAAGTAAGGTGCCTGCACTGTACCACTGCCCTCCCGTTGTTCATCAATTTGCTGAGCAGGCACCAGTAGCATCTCCATTCTGAGACTTCTTGTTACTGTTTATTTTTGGCATATTGAATATGTCGCGGGTAGCTTGCCAGGCCTTGCCGTGCGGGCGGGATACTCTTGGTAGCTTGCCAGGCTCTCCGAGAGGGCCGGAGAAATTGAACCCTGGTTGGCCGCATGCAAGGCAAATGCCCTATTTGTTGTGCTATATCACTCTAGCCCAAGGTGCATGCACTGCCTGGGAATCTCCCCTGTGGACTGTGAGTGGGTGAAGAAGGGAGAGTAGAACTAGAATGACCTAATGGAAGTTCCCAGAGATTGAATCTTGGTTCTCATTCATGACTGTGTCTGGAGAACCTAGAACACTCCCTGGTTGCTAATAGCTTCTCAGTAATGAACTTGGTTACTTTTAATTTGGAAAGTGAACATTAATCATTTAAAAACTGACTCATAAGCCTTTTGGGGGAAATTTCAGTTGGTTGAGACATCATCTTTGATAGCTCTTATGAGAAGGTTTCCAGAAAGCGCAGCAGATTAGCAAAATAGGATCAATGGATTTCTGCTAGAAAATGAACTTTGAGTGTAGCACCTTGGAGCTGAGATCCAAATCTCCAGAATCAGACAGTACAAATGACCCAGTACTGGGCAGCTGGCACTTCCCCATGGCTCTTGTTCCATGGCCAACCTTTTCACAGCAGAGCTCCTTTGTCTTTTGCAGTGCAGTTGCCAGTCTCACCCCCCCCCTCCTCCTCCCTCTCCCCCTCCTCTCTCTGTCTCCCTCTCTCTCTTTTTTCATCTCCCTCTTTCCCCCTCCTCTCCCTGTATCCCTCTCTCTCTTTCTCCTCTCCTTCTGTCCCCTCCCCCTCTTCCTGTCTCCCTCTCTCCCTCCTCTCCCTGTCCCCCTCCCTCTCCTCACTGTCTCCTCTCTCTTCACTCCCTCTCTTTCTCTCCCTCTCCTCTCTCTCCCTCTCTCCTCTCCCCCTTCTCTCCCTGTCTCCTTCTCTTTCTCCTCTCTCTCTTCTTCCTCTCTCCTTCTCTCCCTTTCTTTCCTCACTCCTCCCCCCTCTCCTCCCTCTCTTTCTCCTCTCCCTTTCTTGCTTCTCTTCTCTCCCTCTCTTCTCCCTCTCTCATCTCTCTTTTTCCTCTCCCTCTCTCCTCCCTCTTTCTCCTCTTCCCCCCCCACCCCATTTTAGGACCACACCCTGTGGTGTTGAGGGTTTAACTGCCTTTGTTCTGGGATAACTTCTGGAGGGACTGGAGCACCATCTGAGCTGCTGGAGCCCGGCCTGGTTGCTTACTGGGCAAGCATCGTAGCTGCTAGACTCTGTTTTGGCTCCTGTGCACAGTTTTTGTTCAGTGCTTAAGGTTTTATTTTTTGGTACCTCCTATTTTAGAAATTTTACCTCAAATATTTGCTTGCATTTACTCATGTTCACTATTTTCTCATTCTTTATATTTCAGACTTTGTTTTGGCATCATTTTTCATCTTTTCATGAAAAAGCAGTTTAGCTGAGTTGGGTACTTAGCTATAGCTTGGTAGTTATTTTCTTTTACAACTTTGAAAATTTACTCTTATCTTTGGCTTTCGCTGTCTAGTTGAGAGGTCAGAAGTCCTGTTTGATTGGCTCTTTGAAGCAATCTGACTTATTTCTGGTTACTTTTAAGTGCTCTTGGTCACTGAAATTTTTGTAGTTTCACTATGATGTCTCTAGGTGTCAATTTCCTTTTTTATCTATACTTAGAATTTGCTGAATTTAAATCTACAGTGTCTTTCACTTCCTTAGTAAAATTTTCAGTTATCTCGTTTTACATGTTGATCTCTCCAGTCTTTGTTCTCTTTATAAAAACTTCAATTAGATGTACGTATTAATATGTTTTAAATATATTTTCAATATCTTATTTTTCTTTCTTTAATCTGTCTGCCTTGGTTAAATTCTGGATAATTTCAGATGTATTTTTCTCTTTTAGCATTATCTAAACTAGCAGAACTTTTGTCTTTGTTCTGGTTTTTGTGCCACACCTGTGGTGCTCAGGTCTTATTCCTTCTCTGAGTTCAGGGATCACTTCTGGAGGGGACTGGAGGACTGTATGGGATATGGAAAATTGAACTCAGTCAGGGAATTGATCATGGGTTAGTCTGGCTCAAGGCAAGCGTGCACCCATTATACTATTGGTCTGGCCCCAAGATAGCAGAACTCCATCATTGAGGTTAATTATTCATTCTCCTATGTTTCACTCGATTTTTTTCAACTTTGTCTTTTTTGTTCATTTTATATACTTTTTCACACTAGGTCCTCATATGATATTTTAAAGACACTTTAAAGCATTACAATGTTAAAGCAGTATTGCTGTCTTTTTCTTTTCTTTTGTAGCCACTTGTGGTAGTGCTTGTGACCATATGGTGCTAGGGAATGAGCTCAGGACTCTGGCTTTGAACCTTAGGCATCTTTTGATTTTTAAAAAAACTTGATGAATTTATTTCAGTTAAGTGTGGGTATATGTGTGTGTGTGTGTGTGTGTGTGAGAGAGAGAGAGAGAGAGAGAGAGAGATGGGCATCTTGATTTTTAAAAAAACTTGATGAATTTATTTCAGTTAAGTGTTGGGATAAGTGTGTGCGCGCGTGTGTGTGATGGGCATCTTTTGATTTTTAAAAAAACTTGATGAATTTGAGTTAAGTTTGTGTGTGTGTGTGTGTGTGTGTGTGTGTATGTAGATAGATGGGCATCAAACTCAGGACCTCACATGGAAGGCCCTTCACTGATTCCATCCTTGGTTGAAATTTTTGTTGAACCTTGCTTATGCAGTTTTGATTTTTGAGCTCATTCTTTTTTTTTTTTTTTTTTTTTTTTTTTTTTTTTATTTATTGAATCACTGTGGGAAAGGTTACAAAACTTTCAGGTTTATGTCTCAGTCATGCAAATATCAAACACATTTCCCTTTACCAATACTTATTTTTTACCATGAAGAACCCCAATAAAACCCCACCCCCCACCCCTCCCCGTCCCTGTGAAGCAGATGAATTCTAGTTAACACTCTATCTGCTTTGATTAGATTCATTGTTTCAATAAAAGATTCACCACTATTATTTAGAGTTTACCCCCCCCCCAAATCAGACATGCTGAAAAAGCATTGTGAAGTGATTTGCTTTCTACGGCTGGGTTCAAGAATTAAATGTTGGTTTTGGATTTCTGCTCTTTTACCTATTGACCCTGGAAGTATTTCTACTGAAAGTCAGATAGTTAAGAAATTGGTTTCTGTGTTCTGGAGTCCTGGCCGTGCTGGAGAGCCGCTCGCGGGGGGCAACCGGTGGCCTCGGTAGGGCGTGAAGGGCGGACCGAAATGCCCCCCTTCCCGTGAGGTTTTAGTCGCCCCCACACTCCCGGCTCATACCTGCTGTCCACAAGGCTCCCATGTGGCCGCCATCTTTCTTTCCAGAGAGGAGAGGGCGAATGGGGCAACACCCTTTCCCCTCCGGCAGACTTGATGGCCTGGATCAATGCAGAGTCCGTTCACTTTTCTGCTCCAAGCTGCTGGGTTCTACATTAAGTCCTTGTGCTTCTGGGGCCGTGGCCGTGCTGGAGAGCCGCTCGCGGGGGGCAACTGGTGACCTCGGTAGGGCGTGAAGGACGGACCAGAACGCCCCCCTTCCCATGAGGTTTTAGTCGCCCCCACGCCCCCGGCTCATACCTGCTGTCCACAAGGCTCCCATGTGGCCGCCATCTTTCTTTCCAGAGGGAGGAGGGCGGAAGGGAGCAACACCCTTTCCCCTCTGGGCAGAAATGATTGCCTGGATTAACGCATAGTCCTTTCACTTTTCTGCTCCAAGCTGCTGGGTTCTGCATTAGGTCATTGTGCTTCTGGGGCTGTGGCCGTGCTGGAGAGCCGCTCGTGGGGGCAACTGGTGGCCTCGGTAGGGCGTGAAGGGCGGACCGAAACGCCCCCCTTCCCATGAGGTTTTAGTCGCCCCCACACTCCCGGCTCATACCTGCTGTCCACAAGGCTCCCATGTGGCCGCCATCTTTCTTTCCAGAGAGGAGAGGGCGAATGGGGCAACACCCTTTCCCCTCCGGCAGACTTGATGGCCTGGATCAATGCATAGTCCGTTCACTTTTCTGCTCCAAGCTGCTGGGTTCTGCATTAAGCCCTTGTGCTTCTGGGGCTGTGGCCGTGCTGGAGAGCCGCTCGTGGGGGGCAACTGGTGACCTCGGTAGGGCGTGAAGGACGGACCGGAACGCCCCCCTTCCCATGAGGTTTTAGTCGCCCCCACACTCCCGGCTCATACCTGCTGTCCACAAGGCTCCCATGTGGCCGCCATCTTTCTTTCCAGAGGGAGGAGGGCGGAAGGGAGCAACACCCTTTCCCCTCTGGGCAGAAATGATTGCCTGGATTAACGCATAGTCCTTTCACTTTTCTGCTCCAAGCTGCTGGGTTCTGCATTAAGCCCTTGTGCTTCTGGGGCTGTGGCCGTGCTGGAGAGCCGCTCGTGGGGGGCAACTGGTGACCTCGGTAGGGCGTGAAGGACGGACCGGAACGCCCCCCTTCCCATGAGGTTTTAGTCGCCCCCACACCCCCGGCTCATACCTGCTGTCCAAAAGGCTCCCATGCGGCCGCCATCCTTCTTTCCAGAGAAGAGAGGGCGAATGGGGCAACACCCTTTTCCCCTCTGGGCAGAAATGATGGCCTGGGTTAACTCATCGTCCGTTCACTTTTCTGCTCTAAGCTGCTGGTTTCTGCATTAAGTCCTTGTGTTTCTGGGGCTGTGGCCATGCTCCAAACTTAACTCTGATTTTCAGGGAGAAAGATTGGGTGGTTTACTTCTCATTGATCACTTTGTATATAGAGAGATGTCGCGCGGCCGCCTAAGCGCATACTCGAGCTGTGTTTGTAGAGGCTTCTGGTCACCAGGGTTCCATCTGGGGGAGGCGGGATGCGGCGCCTACTCCATCTGGAACTTGCCGGTGCTCTCGGCTCTTTTTGGAACCTGTTTTTTCTTTTTTCTTTTCCTCCGGGATCCCGCACCCTCCATGTGTTCCTTCTCTTATCTGAGCTCATTCTTGATGTAATTTTATCAATGGGAAATCCTTTGAGACTTTTAATTTAAGAGAACTTTCTCACAGAGGGCATTTGTAGTCGGAGCCAACCAACCCATTTTATTTGTAGGATTGAGATTTTCACAGCAAAAAAGTTTGATTTCAACTTGAAATCTTATTGAAGATTAGTTTTGATAACAGATTTCTCTGAACTATTCCCTTGTCCCCTCCCAAATCATAAACTTCCCTTTGGGATGCCTCTCCGTTCCCCTCTCCTCCCCCAGCAGTGCTCAGGGCTTGCTTCTGTTAGGACTTGGTTTACCTTATGGTGTGCCGGGGATTGAATTTGGGTCAGCTGTGTGCACGGCAGTTGTTTGATTCTGCATTACATAATCCTCAGTACCCTACCCGCCACACCTTTTTGAGCCACACCTGGAGGTGCTCAGTGCTTATTTCTGCCAGGAATGATCCTTGAGCAGAGCTCAGGGAACCATGGACCGCATGGAGTACTGGGGATTGCACCCAGGTTGGCTGCGTGCAAAGCAATTGCTGTTTTCAGACTGGGAAGTTGTATTTCTAAAATTTGTCTTTGCTTCGCTCTGTCCTTCGCATGCAATCTAGTGTAAAGCTTTGTTTTGTCCCAGTAGGAGTATTAACATGGAAATCCTCTGCATTTTTTCAGTAGGATTTCTATGAAAATAGTCACCAGGTCTGTGCTGTCCAGTAGCCATATGTGGCTGTTGAAATCTGTCTAGCTAGAGGAGGAAACTATATTTAAATTTGAATGGAATCAGGGGACTAAGTGACTATTGAAAATTGTCTTTTGTTATGGGAGATATCTTTAGGGCAGTGACTTATCAATACCCAGGACTGTATGTATATGTGCTTCAGTTCTTTCTTACTATTATTTTGGTCTATGAAGCATTCTCTTAGTCTCTGTGAGCTTAGCTATGTATTTTAAAGAATTATTTTTTGTATTTTAGCAAGTATTTCAGGTATCAAGTCATAAGAGTTAATAAGTCATTTGAAAACAAGAATCTCAGAAACAGAACTTCTTGACAACTTTATTTTCGTTGGAGAAGTACTTATCTGGAGTGATAAAATTGAAAAGTTCACAAATAATGGAAATTCTTCAAATTGAAACGGGCACCACAAAGTTAAAGATTATGGAAAGAATTAATGACTTTAACCTCCTTACCTTCAGAGACTAAGTATGCTAAAAGATAAAACCTGTGACTCAGGAATTTCAGATCATCTGCATTGTCTTCTGCTTCTTTAGAGTTTTATCTGCACATGAAGAACTGTGTGTTTATAAAGGAATGTATTTTGGAAATGGATGAAGATAATCACCTTAGCTTGAGGGAGTTACGGAGAAAGTGTCCTGGGATCAGAGAAGGGCTTCGGCAGTCTTTGCTGAGCATGTTTATTAGCAGTTTAACTGTAGAGCCGAAACAGTTCCAAGTAAAGAGTGCTAGATATTTTTTTTAGATGAACACTGTGTATCTGAACAGATTAGAAAAGGCATAGTGGGTTGTTAATTATTAGGGGCGGTGGGCTATACCCAGTGGTGCTCAGGGCTTACTCCTGACTCTTGCTCAGCAGTGCTCTAGGCACCATATGTTGTGCTGGGTATCAAGCCAGAGTCAGCAGTGTGCAGTGCAACTGCTTTACTACTGTCTTACCTCTTTGGCCCTTTGAACATTTATTAATTAAGATGTCTAGGTTAGGGAGCCTAAGGGATAGTCCAGTCGGTAAGGGTATTTGCCATACACGCAGCTGACCTGGGTTTGATCTTCGGCATTCCATATGACCCCTCAAGCACAGCCTGGAGTTATTCCTGAGTGGAGAAGTTAGGAGTAATCCCTGAGCATCGCCAGGTGTGACCCCCAAAACAACAAACAAAAAAAGTTCAGTTTTTTTGCAATACTTTTTCATAACTTTAGGATTTTTTCCCTCTCTTAGAATCCTGGGTGGTTCTCCTTAAACTTGGACATCTCCCTCCTCTGCCCAGCAGGACTGCCATCCTTTTGCTTCCTTTCCCTTGAATTCCAATCCTGGCCACTGCACTGAAGTGGAACCAGCCTGTTTGCCCCATTGTGACAAATAGACACATTGCATTCAGCCTCATGTCCTCAGAATTGAACTTGATTTTTTTTTTATATTGTGGTTTGTGAGTGGTGGGGAAGGAGATGGAGCACAGACCATTGTTTAGTAGATATTCAGAGGGCCGGGCGCACATGCGCGCTCCCGTGTGTGTGTGTGTGTGTGTGTGTGTGTGTGTGTGTGTGTATAAGTTCTTATCCAGTGAATTAAGGTCATTTACATTGGTTTGCTGAAAGAATACTTTTTGAAGCAGTAGATTGGGATACCAAATACTACACTTTGTAATTCTGTTATGTTTAAATTTTAAAGAAATAGGCTCTAGAATGGAGTATCTAATGTTACAGAAACCAGAAATCCTTTCAGATACTGCCAGAGGGTTTAAGTTTCTCACTGTGGCAGAAGCTCTCCATAGGCCTGCTGTGTGTCTGCACAATTGCTGGGGCTGCTGGCCTTTGGAGGAGGTGTCATCTGCCAGGATGGGCTCTCAATGGGCCACTGCAGCCTCACCGTTCATGTGTAGGAAGATTTGGCATGAGAATGGCAAGAGTCATGTGCAAAAACTCCTGTTTGGTAACCCTGGGTATGAGTGGCTCAATCTTTCCCTTCCCTTCCCTTCCCTTCCCTTCCCTTCCCTTCCCTTCCCTTCCCTTCCCTTCCCTTCCCTTCCCTTCTTCAATTCTTCCCTTCCCCTTCCCCCTCCCCTCCCCTCCCCTCCCCTTCCCTCCCTTCCCTTCCCTTCCCTTCCCTTCCCTTCTCCTTCCTTCCTTCCTTCCTTCCTTCCTTCCTTCCTTCCTTCCTTCCTTCCTTCCTTCCTTCCTTCCTTCCCTCCCTTCCCTCCCTTCCCTCCCTTCCCTCCCTTCCCTCCCTTCCCTCCCTTCCCTCCCTTCCCTTCCTTCCTTCCTTCCTTCCTTCCTTCCTTCCTTCCTTCCTTCCTTCCTTCCTTCCTTCCTTCCTTCTCTCTTTCTCTTTTCTGTTCGTTGGGCTATACCTGGTGATGCTCAGAGCTTACTCCTGGCTCTGTGCTCAGGAATGACTCCTGGTGGTGTTCGGGGGAACATGGGATGCTGGGAATTGAAACCGGGTTGGCACTGTGTACAAGGCAAATGCCTTACCTGCTGTACTATCTCTCTGGCCCCATGAATAGCTCAATTTCTGGGGGGGGGGGTCAAGAAAAAATTCGAAGGGCCAACATTTGTAGAAATACCCCAATACACCTTTTATTTAAAATTGTAGATTTAAAGCAATGCTTCCCTTTCTCTTAGACACTGTGAAAAGCAAAGTACCATCTTCTCTGATTTTCTGAGTGTCCAGTAGAGTAGCATTCAGGGAAGGATAAAGGGAATCTGAAAATGTCACCTTACATGCGACTGAGATGCTTAGTTTAAAAGAATTGATCCACAGGCAATTTTGAAAGTAGATAAGAGAAACATTCTAAACTTTTGAATTAGCATAAAGAATATGAAACAAGTGACTTCAGCTATTAGTAATAAAAATGTATCTAAGAATTATTTTGTGACATTTAATATTCTAATAAATGGATTATTGTTTTGTATTTGTCAAGTACATTTTTCAAATCAGCTGGTAAGGTTAAAAATACAGGGCTTTACAGTGGACAGAGTGCTTGTCTTGCACAAGGCCCATTTGGGTTCATTGCCTAGCAGGAACCCCATATAATCCCCCAAGAAACCCTAGGTGTGACCCCTGAGTTCATGGTCAAGAATGAGCCCTGAGCACTACCAGTTATATCCTCAAAACAAAAAAGAGCAGCAATAATAATAATAATAATGTTGATAATAAGAATAATACCCCCCGGCTTCTGATTTTCATTACCCTGTTTTTTTTTTAAAATTATTATTATTGAATCACTGTGAGATACAGTTACAAGCTTTCATGCTTGAATTTCAATCATACAATGATCAAACACCCATCCCTCTACCAGTGCACATTCTCCACCACCAATGTCCCCAGTATACACCCCCCCCTTTTCTAGCCCTCCCCCTGCCTTCATGGTAGACAATTTCCCCCATACTCTCTCTTTACTTTTTACCCTTTTTTTTTTTTGAAGTTACTATTTTTCATGTGGAGAAAGCTCTAATATCTTAAGGAGTTTCAATTCTTGAAGAAGTATCAATCTGGCAATTTATGATTACGGCAGAGCATGATTATGGCAAAGCATACTGTTTTGTGTGCTCTGATGTTTGTTTCCATTTTGGAATTTCAAATCCAAGCTGAAAGTCTTTGATCAAGGTGACACAACTTGGAGACCTGTTCTGGACATCTGGGCAGGAGGTTCTAATCTTCAGGTACAACTGTTGAAAGTGTATTTGTTTCAGTGTTTATTATACACCAGGAACTTAAATAATGTATCAGCTGCTAAAAAATGACAGTTCTTTTAAAAACAGATCAAAGACTTTGATATAAATATGAGCAAAGAGAAAAGTCTGTGGCTAAGGAGTATAAGTCCTCCGATTATTAGTGAGCTGTAGGTGAACTTCTGGGTCATCTGTAAACATTTAATGCATTTTATTTTGTCTAATCTGGAATTGCTTTCCTGGATCTGCCCCAGGCTTCAGTGTGAAGGACTTGGTAGGTGTTTCCTAGGAGGGAAAACAAATCTGATAGACTCAGATGCACCACTGAGAAAGTGTATTTATTGCAAGAAACTTCATCATGGGGGGACGGGGCAGGAAATAAATAAAAAAGAAAAGAGACTTCATCCTGGGTTCCAAAACTACTAGTGTGGGTCTTATGTTGAGCTAGATTATCTGTCCAACTTCTCAATAACTAGCTGATCTGGAAATGAACATCATTTTATATTACCTGCTGCAGAGATGAAGAAGAAAGCCCGGGGGCTGGGAATCAGGCGACGAGGTGGCAGCGCTGTGATACAGGCCACTGCTAATCGCAGTGTCGGAGCCGGGCTCTGCACCAGGCCCAGGCAAGCCTAGTGCCGCCTTCCTTCCTTCTGTAACTTTCTGCTTCTCATAGGTGGTCCGACCTGAGGGAAGTATCAGTTCTTCAAAAGAAAGCCTTAAATTTATTTCAGACCCAGTGGGAAACTAAGGGGTAGTAGCCCTACTGTCTTCATTGATTCAGAAATAAAGTCGCTGTTCCTTGTTTAGAAGTGCCTTAGCAGTTCATGTTGGAAGCTGTCAGGTGGTATCTTTGTGTCAGTTTTATATCAAATCAAATATTCGCCATGGAAGTCTTGATAGTAGATTTGCAAGGACACATACATTCATGGGTACATTGAGAATGTCAGCATTCATTTATGAATGAAATGCCATTGTGTGGGCCTGCCTGTGAGCTTCCTGTGAGCTTCTTTTTCCATAAAGAAGACTTTTACCTGTCTTTACTGTATGATCAAGAGAGCAAGCTCTGTAATATAAATCTGAAATAAAGCTTAGGTTTATAACTAATATATGGGGTGCGCGCGCGCGCGTGTGTGTGTGTGTGTGTGTGTGTGTATTTGGGGGAGGCCTTCCAGCTCTGCTGGCACAAGGGTGGGGGCTGTTCCCAGTGATTCAGTCAGCTGGGCCAGACAATTCAGTGCTTGGGTCCAGTGGTGCTTCAGGTCTCCAGGGCCATCCCTGCCAAGTGCTTAGGGGCCTTGCAGTACTGGGGGACAGACGTAGGACCTGTGCAGCAAGGAATGAGTCCAGTCCTCTGAACTCACTCCCTGGCCCACAGAATGATACTTATGTAAATAGATGCAAGTACACAATTTTTTTTCTTATTTATTTATTTATTTTGAATACCCATCCCTCCACCAGTGACCATTTCCCACCACCACAGATCCCAGTATCTCTCCCACCCCCCATCCCCCATCCCAATTTTTAATGTAGGTTTTATAAAATATTAAAACCTCCTTCAGTCTTTCTTGGGAGAAGAAACATGTCTTAAGGCCTCACCTAAATACATACACACACACACACACGCACACAAACACACACACATGCACGTAAAAGGTGGTGCATTGTTGGCAGGGGGTTTTTACTTTGTGATTTATTTTCATGTTCCTTTTTGTTTGTTTTGGGCCACGTGTGGTGATGCTCAGAGGTTATTCCTGTCTGTGCTCAGGAAAAACTTCTGGGTCATCTGGCTGTGCTTAAGGCACCATGTGGATGACGGGAATTGAACCTGAGTTGACTGCTTCCATGGCAAATCCCATCCCTGCTATACCATCAGTCCAGCCCTGTGTGTTCCATTTTTAAAAATGATTCACTACTAGTTTTATAATGAGGAAAATGCTTGTTCTTACAGTTTCTATCCGTCCTCTGGTGATAAGTACTGGACAGTGCCTACAAGTTCTTTGTTGGTGGTTAGGTGTGAGGGATTCCTTTCCTCTGGCTGACCTGACGTGGGGGAGAGAATTCTTAGTCACTGAAGAAAAGTAACTCTCGAAAGTACTTTCTGTTGATCGTTTATTTGGGGGAGGGAGGTTAGCTTGTATCAGGGAAGGGAAAAGGTGAGAGAAAGGACAGGAGGGAGCAACTGTTCCCAGAGGCTCAGGCGGTCACCTCCATATGGAGGAAGACAAGGAATTCTTTTGGAAATGGGAAGAAATGGAAGCAAAGTGATTGTCCTCATTATCTCTCAGAAAAGTTGCTTTTAGAAAATATGGTTTCCTTTCTTTTCTGACAGGACATGTATTCCTCTGAGCAGCCTTGGACAGCAGAGTGTGCTTTCCTCGTCGATTGGGACTGCGCCTGGAGCCCTTTCCAGCCATGAGTAAGTGCTTTTTCCAGCGTGGTGCCCGGAACAGGGGGACCGCCATGGCAGGCGGCCGTGCGTCCCCTCATCAGGGCTCTGACACTCTGCTCAGACCCAACCCTGAAGCAGGAGAGACTGGTGTGTGCTTTGTGCCTAGAGGTTGGAGGTGGTGAGCAGTCTGTGTCATTCTCTCCTTGGCTCGGAGCCTCATTGTCTGCAGCTTTCTATAGACTTGTCAGCCTGTGCATCTCACTCTTTAGAAATGCCAAGAGGGAAAATTACAGTGGGCTCTGTTAGCACATTTTTTATTGGATGAAATTGAGTTATTGAGTACCATGAGTTAATACTATATGTAAGCCCCACAAACCAAAAACCCTGAACTGACTATTACTTTTGAGGGAATTTGAATGAACTGGAACCAAAGTCTGTCCCATACCTGTGGGATTTCATGCCCTTATCTTCTCAGTGTGGATGTGACATTCTTTGTCTCCTTCTGCTGAGAATTGGATTTCACTATTTTGGGCTAATGTTTACTTTCAGAGGGAAAAAAAGCAGGGGGTGGGGGAGGGAGTGTGTGGGGAGGGTCTGCAAAGATTTGACCCTGATTGGTATCTTATTATACTTCTGATATACTTTTTAAAAAGGGCAGCTTTTTTCCATAAAGAAAACTTTGAGCATTTCCTTGTTGGAATATAGTTTCAGAAAATCAGTATTATAAAAGTTTTTGTCATATTGATCAAATCTACCTCAATATGAGTAGAGTAGTATTCCTCCTCACCAGTATGGAAAAAATAACTGAAAGCAGTCAATCAGTGAACATTAAGCGTTTATGGGAAACCCTTGTCTGCTTCTTGCATGGCGGTGCGGTGAGGGGTGGTCTCTGCTTTCCTGGCCCCTTCCGTGGCTGCTCTTAAGACTGGTGGGCACTTTGAACAAGCAGGAATTGCTAGTGCAAGAGTTCAAATGTGGATCAAGAAAGATGCAAATGCATTCTTGGAGCTTTTGTGAGCAGTTCTGCCATTGTGTGGGCCTGGCTGTGAGCTTTCTGATGGAACAGAATCAGGGCTTGTGTTGGTGGCTGAGGGCCCTGGTCCACACCACAGTGGGGATGTCACAGACCAGGCCACCGAGTCAGCTGGCATTAGGTCAGCAGCTTCTGGGGCCGGGACATGCAGAGTGGCGACCTGCACTTAGTCTCCTAAGTGAGGAGGAGGGTCAACGCCAGCCTGGGTTCTGAGTGAGCAAGCCCCGCTGGGGAGCGCTCTCACATAAATGTGATTTATGTGAGAATGAATCGCAAAGTAAAAGCCCCCTCCCAACCTGTGTCCCCCGCAGGCCAGGTTTCTGCTGTCCGCTCCCACTCAGGGCTCCAGAGCCCAGTTTAGCTGCCTTAGGCTCAGCTGGCCTGGTGCTCCTGCTCGATTCTCCACCTGCGCATAGGCATGTGTGGCATGTCTGGGGGCACAGGCATGTCATTATACAATGTGTTTTTATGTATTTGCCATTGCTGTGTGGTGGAGAATGGGAACTGCAAAGCATGAAGGGTTTAGCCCTGGGTTGGAGTGATAGCACAGTGGTAGGGCATTTGCCTTGCTCACAGCCAACATGGCTGACCTGAGTTCGATTCCTCCACCCCTCTGAGAGAGCCCGGCAAGCTACCGAGAGTATCTCGCCCGCACGGCAGAGCCTGGCAAGCTCCCCGTGATGTATTTGATATGCCAAACACAGTAACAACAAAGTCTCCAATGGAGACGTTACTGGACCCGCTCGAGCAAATTGACGAACAACGGGAGGGCCTTTACCTTTACTTTTACTGTATCATAGTGCAGAATTCCTGCCTTCACTGTTAGCACATTAAAGCAAAGTTTGTTTCTGCTTAGTTGCCCAGTTCCTGGAACTTCTCTTTGCCACCCAGGCCCCATCATGGTGACTGGCTGACCTCTATGTGCTGCTGTGATACTGTTCCCTGCCCTATGCATTAGAGTGACTTGCCAGTTTGCTCCTTTCTTTAATCGCTTAACTTTTTTTTTTTCTCCCTTCTTTGGGCCAACCTGGCAATGTTCAGGGCTGACTTCGGGATTATTCCTGGTGGTGTAATATGTCCGATATTTATGTCCAGGGGCATCATACAGGATGTTGGAGTTGAATCTGGGTTGGCTGTGTGTAAGGCAATTGCCTTGCCTGCTGTGCTATTGCTCCAGCTAAATCTGTCCACTCTTTGAGCAAAAAGGCATAGTTTGTGCCTAAAACTGGGCCTGGGCTTTACAGTGAACAAGAAAGAGAGGGAGCAGTATTCTAGGATAAAATCTTCCCCGGGGGTTAGGAAAACATAGGGTTTGAGGACACAGAAATGTAGCAAGTGAACATTTTGGAGTACAGAGATAAAAAAGAAAGCAAAATCTGGGTCCAAGTCATGTACATTCCTAAAGTTTGGATTAGATTCTATAGAGGCTGTTGCAGGATTTCAGGGAGGGGCGCAACTGCAGATTTCGTTCTTGAAAATGACCTAAAAGGTAGACATTTTAATTGAATATATCAAGGAGATTGACTACAGTCAGTCTTTCCTTGCTTTGTTCTTAATTTGCAGCTTTTTTTTCCAGGCTCCCTTTGAAGCAGTCTTTTTTTTTTTTTTAAATTGTAGTATTGCTACTTATTCAGCCGTTGATTAAGCTGATTGAACATGAACTCCACCTTTTTTCCCTCCCTTTTTTAATAATTTTATTTATTGAATCACTGTGAGAGCAGTTACAAAGCTTTCAGGTTTAAGTCTTGGTCATACAATGAAACACCCGTCCCTTCACCAGTGCCCATTTCCCCCCACCGAAAACCCCAGCATACCCCCCATCCCACACCCTCCCCCTACCTGTGGGGCAGATGATTTCCACATTACTCTCTCTCTACTTGGATTACATTCAATATTTTGACACCAGACTCACCATTATTAATTTGGGATTTTACCCCAACACTCAGATCTGCAGAAAAAGCAACTGTAGACAATTTGTTTTCTATTTCTGGTTATGAATAACATATGATGTTGTGTGGCTGCAGTAGTGGAATTCTGAAATTTAAACAATTAAAACTGGAGGAATTTCTGCCAAAACCTGCTGGGTTCTGAGATTTGTTCCTGAGTCTCTTGGATCATGGCCGTTAAGCAGCTTAATTAGGAGCCAGAGAGGCCATTTGTAGGCGGTGACTCGAGGGTCTTGTTGGGGTGGGGAGGAAAGGGCCTGCTCCACCCCCATCCTGTGAGGCCCCATGTATCTCAGCACTGCAGGCCCAAACCTGACTGTCCAATGGCCTCTGGAGGATGGCGGCCACCTTGCCGCCAAGGGGGAGCAGGCAGAGGGACCTTCCCACCTCTCTCCCCCTTGGGGTGGTCTGGCGCCGGTAACCCATTGCGGGGACCAGACTCATCTCTGCTAAAAGCTGCTGGGTTCCGAGATTTGTTTCTGAGTCTCTGGGATCATGGCCATTAAGCAGTTTGATCAGGAACCAGAGAGGCCATGCCTCCAATTATGTAGCTGAGCCAGAGGTGGTTTGTGGGTGTGTCTCCCACATACCTAACTTTTGGCCGTTTACTTTCTTGGTAAACTGCCCCAAGTTTTTGGGGTCTGACCAAAGGCACAGCAGCAATTTTGGGCCATCAGGCGCCATCTGGCTGCTGATGCACTCACCTCACAGGTACAGATAGACCTGCTGGCAACACCATACCCCCATTTGAAACAGTCTTGGGTTAACATTTCTTTTTCTTGCTGATTCTTTGATTTCTTTTAGTGGTAAAAAATTATTTGTTTTGTTTTGCTCTTTTTTGGCCACATCTGGCAGTGCTCAGAGTTCACTCTTCAGTGCTCAGGAGACCAGAAGGTGCCTGGGATGGAGTCCAGTGCTGAGCCATTTGCCTGGTCCTAGAATTCTTGAGTAGAATGCCGTAACCAGAGTCAGGTGGGGTGCTGGTCTGTATTATGCTGTGATTTCTAGGAGATTATGAGTTTTCAAAAAGATGGGGCTTGAGTCTATCAAAATTTCTGTTTTTTTGAAAAAAAATGTTGGAGAAGCAAAATGCAGGTTAAACATAGGAATATATGTCAGTGTGGGTGACTGAATCTTTACTTCTATGCTTCTCCAGAGAGAATGCAGGCTTGAGCCCTGGTGTGTATGGGCAGGCTGATTGCTGAGCGCTCTCCCCTCCCATGTGAGGAAGTGGCGCTTGTACAGCCTACAGTGCCCATGGGGGCATGTGGGGCCTCACACCTCAGGTGAGGCTGCCACTTGTGCCCAGTGACCCTGACCACAGGGGATCGGTTTCTCTGTGTACTTGACACACTGCCCCAGCTCTAAAGCCAGGGGGTTGTTAAACACTTTTTATTATTGCTTTTGGCTGGGCCAGGGGTCACCATCACCTGGGTGCTAGGGATTGAACCCAGGCCCTCTACTGCTGAGACTCATCTGGCCTGTTGGTTCAAATGAATTAAGATTTTTTTACCCAGTTTTAAGTCTAAGTCTTTCCATGTCAAACTCTGAGGCGGAATGTTTATTTTGTAGTGCATTGCACAATGCTATTACACTGCTGTGCATTTCATTGTGAATTGTTAATTACAACCCACAGAAAACCTTTTGGTTCTCTGTGCTTGAATTGTTCTCGTTTTTCTATATTTGCATATTTTGCTACATTTAACATTGATCAAATTTGTCTAAAACTTTATCTGATGGTGCCCAAGATGCAAAAATTACCAAGTAAGTTGATTTGTATGTTTAAACTGTGGCTATAATTGGAAATGAATCTCATATCTTTTAATGGCAATTAGAACAACATTAATAGTTTATATAGAAAACAGTGCCAAACAATTTCTAAAGGATTGTTTTGAAAGAACATGCATAAGGAAGAAGCTACAAAAAACAAAGGTTATTGCTGCTTAGGTACTACTTCATTTTCTCACATTTTTTTCCTTATATTTATTTATTGAATCACTGTGGGAAAAGTTACAAAGCTTTCAAGTCTAAGTCTTGGTCACACAATGATCAAACACCTTTCCCTTCACCAGAACTCATTTTTCATCACCAAGAACCCCAATATACCCCCCTCCCACCCCTCCCAATGCCTGTGAGGCAGATGATTTCTACTTAACTCTTCTCAGCATTGATTACATTCATTATTTCAACAAAAGATGCACCATTGTTGTTTAGAATCCCCCCCCCCCCCCCAACAATCAGAATTGCTGAAAAGGCATTGTGAAATACTTTGTTTTCTATAGCTGGTACGAGAATCGTTTAATGTCACACAGGCACGATAGTGATTTTGGATTTCTGCAAAGAGCCAGATAATTATGAGATTGGTTTCTGTGCGTCTGGTGTTATGGCTGTGCCAGAGAGCCACTCGTCGGGGGCAACTTGTGACCTCGGTAGGGTGTGAAGGACGAGCTGGTACCGTCCCCCTTCCCATGAGACTGCAGTTGCCCTGTCACCACCGACTCATACCTGGCTTTCCAATAAGCTCTGAGGCGGCGGCCACCTTGCTGAGGGGGGGGGGGGGAGGCGGAAGGGAGCAACACCCTTTCCCTCATGGGGAGGCATAGCACCCTAGTTTAATGCATGATCCATTTACTTTTCTGCCTCAAGCTGCCGGGCTCTGGATTAAGTCCTTTTGCTTCTGGTGTCATGGCCGTGCCAGAGAGCCGCTCGTGGGGGACAACTTGTGACCTCAGTAGGGTGTGAAGGACGTGCTGTTACCACCCCCCTTCCCATGAACTGCAGTTGCTCCATCACTACTGGCTTTCCAATAAGCTCTGAGGTGGCGGTGATCTTGTATGCGGTCCAGATGCATTTCTGCCAAAAGCTGCTGGGTTTTGAGATTTGTTTCTGAGTCTCTAGGATCATGGCCATTAAGCAGCTTGATCAGGAGCCAGAGAGGCTGTTTATAGGCGGCGACTCAAGGTCTCGTTGGGATGGGAAGGAAAGGGCTGGTTCCACCCCCATCTGGTGAGGCCCTGTGTGTCTCGTCACTGCAGGCCTAAACCTGACTGTCCAGTGACCTCTGGTGGATGGCAGTCACTGGGCCGCAAGGGGGTACAGGCCAAGGCACAAAACCTATTCCCACCTGGAGTGGCCCAGCGCCAGTAACCTACTGCAGGAATAGGACACATTTCTGCCAAAAGCCCTTTGGGTTCCAAGATTCGTTTCTGAGTCTCTGGGATCATGGCTGTTAAGCAGTTCCATCAGGAACCAGAGAGGCCGTGCCTCCAATTATGTAGCTGAGCTGGAGGTGGTTTGTGGTATATCTGCCACATACCTACTTTTGGCCGTTTACTTTCTTGGTAAACTTTGCCCCTAGTTTTTGGGGTCTGGCCAAAGGCACAGCAGCAATTTTGGGGTCTCTGTAAGTCTGACAGTGCCATCAGGCTGCTGATGCACTCGCCTCACAGGTACAGATTGACCTGCTGGCGGCACCATACCCCCCATTTTCTCACATTTTTAGGAAAGAAAAATAAAGCATATTACTCTATTAAATTTAAAGTTCAAAAAAAAACCTTTCTAAGTTCTATATTTTATTTCACTTTCTCCAGGAAGGTTTTGCTCTGTAACTTGATTACATTATATGATTCCTAGCAGACTCTTTGTGGATGTTATTCTCTTTTGACAGGGCACTATCCAGGAGTGAATCTATTGTGTGGGAGTGTTTGATCCTGCCCTTTCGCCTAAATAATGTAGTGAGTTTTTGTTTAGGTGACTTCTGTCTATGAAATATTTCTTACTTAACTGAGGGAAAGTGCT
Source organism: Sorex fumeus (assembly GCF_029834395.1). Taxonomy (NCBI): domain Eukaryota; kingdom Metazoa; phylum Chordata; class Mammalia; order Eulipotyphla; family Soricidae; genus Sorex; species Sorex fumeus. The sequence continues at coordinate 10,900,946 of NW_026606083.1, read as the reverse complement.
GGCAGCAAATTTGCCATACAGGGAATTTGGTGTATAGGGTATTTGTGGATTACTTTCTTTCCTTTTTCTTTTTCCTTTTGATTTTTGGACCACACCTGACTGTGCTCAGGGTTTATTCCTGGCTCTGTGCTTTGGGATCACTCCTGGTGGGTCTCGGGACCATATGGGGTGCTGGAATTGAACCCTGACAGCTGGGTTCAGCTGCATGCAAGGCCAACTCCATGCCTGCTGTACTATTGTTCCAGCCCCTGAGTGTTTGTGGTTTTCTAAGAGCATGAGTGAATATTTTCATTCTTGTTGGAGCCGTGGGCTGAGTTCTTGCGGAAGAACGATTTGTTTGTTATTTGCTCTAACATTTGTTAGAGCAGATAATATTATAAATAGTTGAGTGGATTGCTAATTCTCTCAAAGTAGCATAGGGTTCTTCTGAGTCTTAGTAAATTGAAAAACCATGTGACCTTGAAGGATCTTGTGAATAGTCACTAAAATTTCTCTGTTGGATAGTGCCTAACTGGATAAATACCCTGTTTTATGAAGTAGCTATATATGATGGAAGTTGGGTACTGGTTAAGGAAGTATAAAAAGCTAGATAGTACAGCAGTTTAGGGTGCTTGCCTGGGTTCGATCCCTGGTACCCTATAAGGTCCCTTGTGCCCTGACACGAGTGATCTCTAAGTGTAGATCCAGGAGTAATCCCCGAGCACCTCAGGGTGTTAGCCCTGGGAATATAAAGTTGAATTACAATATTTTTTAATCTGGCTTTTGAGTCACATCCAGCAATGTTAGGGTTAACCTGACTCTCTGCTTCTGCCCTGGCATTGCTTAGGGGATCATGAGGTGCCTGGATTGAACCTGGTTCTCTTGCAGTCTGTGCATGCGCTCACCACTGAGCTATCTCTCTGGCCCGAAATCACATTTCATATACTGGCCTGCCTGCATTGAGCTGAATCTTGAAATAAATCTTACTGAACATCCTTTGTAATGGACTCCTTAATATTTTATAAGCCAGATCGTGGACTGTAGACTTTCAAATCCAGCCGTTTGTGGGGTTGGAGCAGTAGGTCAGTGATGAGCGTGCTGTCCTGCTGGCGCCCAGGATCCCCTAAGCACAGAGTTGGCACTAACCTCCATCCAGCACCAATTTTTGGGGGCTGGGGGTTGGCCCACACTCTGCAGTGCTCTGGGGCTCCTCACTCTCTCTTTGGGGGTTGCTCCAGTGGTGCTCATGGGACCATGCAGCACTGGGGCCCAAGCCAGGGGCCCCCTGCACCAAGCTTGGCACCCCGTCCCTTGAGCTGTCTCTCAGGCCCTAATCAGGGAATCTTAATGGTGAGGAGAGATGGGTTTGGACATGTGTTGAGATTGTTTTTTGGTTATTTCAGTTTACTGGGGGATTATTTCAGGTCATGAACGATCGGTTTGAGGCCCTCCATGTTCCCGGAGCGAAGAGATGCCATTGGGCTACACTAGCACGCGACAGGGACAAATGGAGACGTTACTGGCGCCCGCTCGAGCAAATCGACGACTAACGGGAAGTTAAGTGATTAAGTGATTAAGTGATTATTTCAGTTTACTGCTGGCATTAGGGCTTACTCCTGGCTCTCTGCACAGGAATCACTCCTGGCGGGCTTGAGGAACTATGTGGAGTGTTAAGGCTGAAACCCAGGTCAGCTACAAGCAAGGCAAGTGCCCTTGCCGCTGTACTATCCGTTCAGTGCTTCCCATAACTATGTGTGTATGTGTATTTTTTGGGCTGCACTAGCTGTGCTCAGGGCTTACTCGTGGCTCTGTAACTAGGGCTCTGTCCTGAAGTTGCTCGTGGTCCATATGTGATGCCGGGGATTAAATGGCATTGCCTGCATGCAGGGCGAGCACCTTACCTGCTGCCCTTTCTCTCCGGTCATCTTTTTTTACTTTTTTGTTTATGAAAATATTAAAAATGTATATATATATTTCTCAGTTCATATTTACCAGGTCTCTTACTGCTTTCAAGTGGGGTTTCTTTTCTCTCTTAAGAGTCCCTGAAAAGCTGTTTGTTCGTCCTTTATTACTGGCTGATGGTTCTTTTCCATGGAGCACTTCCCTCGGGCCTGCCGAGCTGCCAGGAGAAACCTGCTGATAATCTTGTGGGTGGTTCCCTTCTCTGTGGCTCTTTGCTTTTCTCTTGAAGCTTTCAGGATTCTCTCTTTCATTTTTGCCTCTTTAATTATAACGTGTCTTGGTGTGCATCTGCTTTATTTTGTTTGGAACTCTTTTGAGCTCCCTGAATGTGAGTGTCAATTTCTCTGCTTGGGAAACGCTCAGCCGTTATTACTTCAAATAAGTGTTCTGCTTCAAACCAGGCCTGTGTCTTGGTGGTACTACTCAAGTTTCCCATGAATGGGAGCCTAAGGTGAGCCCCTGTGAATTCTGTCTTTTCTTTTTTACTGGAACATGTGGCATTTATATTGTTGATTCTCTCCCTTAAAGCAGCTATGTTATCTTCATAGTTTTGGATGAAGATTTCTTGGCTGGTGTTTTTGGGTGACCTGCACCATTTTGCCTTTGAGCTCCCTGATCAGCTTTTGACTCTTTTCTTCTGCTCTTGGACTTTTCTTAGTTTTCAAGTTCAGTTGTTGTTCAGCTCTGACTTCTGTTTGGACTTTTCTGAAACTTTCTCATACTTCTCTTGTCTTTGTTTTTTTCTGCTGATCTCATTGTATGAACATTAGTAAGACTTGCTCTGACGTCCTTTTCAGGTAGCTATGTGCCTTGCTCCTGGAGTTCTTTCTAGTTTGTTGTCGGGCCTACTGATGGAAATATGTTCCTCCATTTCCTCCATGTCCTCGCTGGATCTTTTGTCCAGGGCTGGGTGTGGGCCAGGGAGCCTCTGTTTGAGGATGCCTCGGTGGTAAACAGGGTTTGCAGTTCCTGGTACCTGAGCCTAGCTGTGACTGAAGGGGAGTAGGCCTGGACAGTGAGAGTAGCTTTGGGGAGTGATCACCTGACATCAGCTGTAGCACCCAGGTTCAGCGTCTTTGGCAGTGCCTCGGGCACAGTCACCTGAGCCTGGTCTCTGCTGAGATCCTGAGTTCAGGCAGAAGCAGGTAGCAACCTCGGGTCCATGGCCATCGTAGCCTGGGAGCCCCTAGACTGCCTTATACAGTTGCCCATGCTGTAGGTATAAGAGGCTGCTGCTGGCAGTGACACCAGCTGTGAGCAGGAGCAGCCTGGTTGACTGGACCCACCTGAACCTGTAGGCTCTGGAGGAGGACCCTGTGCTCTCTGCTTGTTGACGTGCAGCTTGGTGTAGACTGGCAGCAGCAGGCTGTGCGCGGCTGCTCTGAGTAAGCGCTTAGTGATCTCTCAGGGCAGAACATAGCTCAGGGGTAGAGGATGTAGCCCTGGAGGTAGCTCAGGGTTAGCATCTGCGCCTGGTATCTGTGAGGCCCCGGATTTCATCTCCAGCACTCAGAAAGAAGGATTTGTCTCTCAGCTCCCAGCTCGCTCAGCTCGCTCTCAGAACAGGACAAGTGATTGTGGAGGGTGAGATCTCGTGTGGTGCCCACCAGCAGGACTTCAAGGTTGTCAGGATGGCGCCTGCCAATGGGCGTTCCTGTGGAGACAAACACTGAGGATGCCTTCCGCCAGGGCTGTTCTTCTGCCGTCTTAGAGACCTCACATGATCTGACCCTGCTCAGACCCTGGATTTTCTAGCCCCTCACTCCCAGTGTTGTAAGTACAGTGTCCTAGGATTGGGGTGGAGTCCCCTCGTTCCTCAGGTAAAGGGGAACAACCCTGTAAGGCTTTTGTCCTGGGTGCAGTTGTTGTCCTGCAGTGGGTTTCCTTCTTGGTGAGGGCACTGCTTCTTTCAGTCTGTCTGCTTGCTCGTCTTCAAGGCTGAGACAGCCTTGTTCACTGAGGTTACAGTGGGTTCTGTGCAGATGATCTAGGTTTTGGTAAGATTCGCTCTGACTGCTGGAGGAAGTAAGCCCGCATTCTCCCCACTGGCCCGTCTTGGCCCTTCCATCTGTGTTTTCAGACTGCTACAGAGGAGGTTGTAGGTCATGCACCTCTTCCCCTTTGTACATTTATGAGTATTTCTGCAGAATGGAGTATTCTCTCTTGGAACATTAAAAGTATTTCGTAGAGAACTTGTGCTTATCTAATCATCAGTGTGCCCATTGTTGGCCCTTCCCCTGGAATGTGCATCAGAGCTGTTTGTGCTGGGCAGGCTGAGTCCAGCACTGCTCTGTGATGCTGTAGTGAGTGGTTTTGTCCCTGGGAAAAACTGAGTTGTCCAGTTTTGTGTCCTTGAATCTGGAAACCAGACTCTGGTGTTCTTCATCTTTCATGATGTGGGCATCTCTGAAGGCGCCACGCCAGCTCTGTGACTGAATCTCTCAGATGAGGGCTGTGGGGAATCAGCTCCTCTCAGGGTGTTGGGCTTCATGTGGATGACCAGTTTGGGCTCCTCTGGAAGAGAGGGAAAAGCACAGGGGATTTCCTGGTCTCCTTCCTATTCATGCCTTAGTAGAAACATTTCCCGTTTCTTTTTCAGTGGAACTAGGGTTTGAATCTCTTATGTAAGGATGGAGTTTATTGTTCTGCTCTGCTAGTTTGTTTTGCTTTTGTTTGAAAGCTTGAGAAAGTTGGTACTGAAATGTTTTCTGGACAGTGAGCTGGCCTTGAGGAGGACAGCCTTTAATGACCACCATGGGAGATATCCTCTGTACACAATTCCATTCTAAGATTACATGGCTGGAAAAATCTCACAGATCATTTGAAGGCATAAGAAAGAGCACTGTTCAACCGAGTTGTTTTCTGCCAGTAAATCCTTCCTCTATAGAAATTGAGATGGGCTTTACTAAAGATTGGCTTTTCTAATCACTTGGTGCCTCTTAGTCATTGTCCTCCTAAATTTTCCTTAGCTAAAAATAGAATAAATGAGTATCTCAAGACTGATTCTCATTAGGGTTTAGAGATTTATGGGTTCTATTAGATTTTAATGTGATGTCAGGATATTACCATTTATGCCTCCTAAAATTTTAATAATTGCAAGGTATAGTGAAATTAATTTGGACTATATAAAATATATAAGTGATTAAAACCTTGATTTCAGACAGTTTATCTAAAACCTTGATTTTAGACAATTTTTATGTAATTGTCGAAATTATTTAAGAGGGGAGAGGATACTATGGGGGGGTTGGGTATGTATCTTGCCTGTGGTCAACCCCCGTGTGATCCCTGAGCACTACCAGGTGGCCCTGGTGGTCTCTGCCACTGCAGACCCAAGAAGCCCTGTATCCTTGGTCTCTACCATTCAGCTCTGCAGTTGGCTGAGAATGGTGACCCCTGAGCTCTCAGGAGCCCTCCTGGCGAAAATGCATATTTTAAGAGTCATGGTGTTTGGGCTAGGAAGATAGGCAGAAACCCCAGGCTTGATCCTCAGTACCACATTATTCAGAGCACTGCTGGGAGTCACCCCTGACCACTGAGCCATGAGTTTCCCCTGAGCACCAATAGTGTGATGTACCTTTCCCCTCCAAATGTCATGGTGTTTGAATCATTGATTTTAAAGATGCGACTGTATGATTTTGGATAAAACAGTATTTGTGTTTCATCATCAACAGTGTTCTTCCTCGTGCACTGCTGCTGTGGTGGTCTTAGGGACTGCAGCAAGAGTGGTCCAGTCTAGCTCCCCAGAGTGGAAAAGGACTGGAGAGGACCGACTGGCCAGGTGGCAGGGTATTGGTGGAGCAGAAAGGACTGGAAGGGACATACTGACCAGGTGGAAGGGTACTGGTCGAGCAGAAAGGAGAGGCCGCAGGAGCAGTGCTCTCTCTGCAGGACAATGGGACGACCCGGGTGGAAATGCATATGCCAGCCAGTGCCTCACTTTAGACCCACACAGATGGAGCCTCAGGAGTAAAGGGCTGCATGAGAGGCTGTGATTGAGGAAAAAAGGTAATTTTAGCTTTCACAGATTTCTATGTTTATTTGTTGTTTTTTTTTTTTTTTTTTTTTTGAGGAGGTGACTACACCTCGCAGTGATTGGGGAGCCACTCAGTGCCAGAGATCAGACCTGGAGCTCCTGTGTGCAGAGCATTGCTCCGGCCCTTTGAGTCATCTCCTCAGCCCTGATTTCATAATTTTTGTGTTCTTTTGTGGTGTCAGGAATTGAACTCGGCATCACATATGCAAGACAAGTGCTCTGTCTCTGAGATGACTACCATCCTTCAGTAACAACCACCTACTTAGCTCCCTACTACCTCTCTATCTAGTGAGGGCCACACCCTGCAGTGCCCAGCCAGGGCTTACTCTTGGCTCTGTGCTCAGGTATCACTCTTGGAGCTGCCCGGAGGACCAATGTGGTGCCAGGGATTAAACTGATACTGGTTGTGTGCAAGGCCAGCAACTTATCTATTGTACTGTCTCTCTGCCCCAACACTTTTATTTATTTATTTATTTTTTAAATTCTTTTTGATTTTGGGCCATACCCAGTGGTACTCAGGGCTTACTTTGGACTCTGCTTAGGGTTCACGCTTGGCAAGCACAGGGCACTCTATGGGGTGCCTTGGACCAACCTGGGTTGGCTGCTTATAAGGCAAGTGCCTGCCCATTTTGTAACGCTTCAGCTTCAACAACTTATAAGCAGCATAGGTTGTATTTTATGTTGATAACTTTGTAGAGATTGATTTTTAAAATTCTAGAGCAAAGTGATTATATGTTACTTAAAATTTAACTATAATATGGAATAAATAAAGTACATTAAGTTATTAACCCAGAAATAGGCTAGTCAGGAATAGTTTTATAATTTAATATTAGTAGTCTGTTTGCAGGCCAATTCATATCTTAAATATTTACCCGTTATTTTTGTTACAAGAAGTGTGACCTCTAACATTTTTCTTACTTATTTACAAGTTCTGAGAAAAAATGACAATAGTTAAATTCCAAAATATATTTCCAGGAAAGCCAAAAAAAGTTTTCTGAAAAGTGGGTAGCAAAAAAATCTGAATCTTTGCCAAGAATGAAAAGATGCTGGGTTGCTCTTAAATGATCAAAAAATGCTATGGTCAGAGAGCTGTGTGAAAGTCCGTCTCTGTGTTTATTATATTAAAATATGTTGGTGACTTTTGTTCTGTTTTGTTTTGTTTTTTTGTGGGCCACACCCTGCAAAGTTCAGGGCTGATTTCTGGCTCTGCACTCAGGAATCATTCCTGGGAGGGTGTGGGGACCAAATGGGATGCTGGGGATCGAACCCGGGTAGACCATGTGCAAGGCAAGTGCCTTATCAACTGTACTATCTCTTTGGTCCCCGATGACAGTTTCTAAAATGTGAAAATACATCAGTTTCAAAGCTGCTTATCGCCTTATTTTTTGAAATCAAAACAGAGAAGAACTTGGATAAGTCTAAAAAATGTAGTGGTGCTCATTTCTTTACGGTGGGCCTTATTTTAGGGGATTATTTTCCTCAGCAAACACATGTAATTTTTCTAATAATAAAGACTCTGAATATTATGCCCATGATTAAAGAAGAAAACGAGGCCTTTAAAGATAGTTCATCAAGATTTAACCTTTATTTTAAGAGTCTAGAGTTGGTTTGATCTCTGTAACATTATTAATTTTTTTTTTGGTTTGTTTTTCTGGTCATGTTCAGCCATTTGCAGTGCTTCCTGGCTCTGCTCAGGGATCACTACTGGCGGTGCTGGTGTGAGTATATGCAGTGCTAGGGATTAAACCAGAGTCATCTGCGTGCAAGGCAAGCATCTTAATCTTCTCTGGTCCTGAAAAATCAACTTTTTTTAGGATTTCCATGCCAGAGTAACCCCATAAGAAGAGTACATACCTTCTAAATTTGTATTTCTGGAGGATTTAGAGTGATGTATAGGATAATGGAAGTAAATATTAGCATGTATTTCTATGCATAAATATGATTCATACAACATGCTCTTACACATACTTAACTGAAGCAAAACCTATATACAATAGGTAATTCCTTTTATTTCTATTATCCTTTATAATTACTATTTCATATGACTGACTCACCTGTCAATACATACCCTTTATAAACAAATGAATATCTTTTGGGATATGTAGTCAGATTTAACTTTTTATTTTAAAGTAACTTTAGACATGGGAAACTATTGCAAGAATAGTAGTTTTCCAAATGTTTGCATTTTACTGCATTTGCATTCTCACTCAGTATTAAGACTCATATTTCCTGAACCATTGGAGAATCATTTGGTGTATTTACCCTTACGTTTCAGATGTATTTACTGAAATGCCGGATTTTTTTTTTATATTGCTCTAGTATAATAGCCATAGGTAGGAAAAAATCTACATGAATTCACAGAATCACACTCAGGTTTCACCAGTTATTCCCAGTCATCATATATACATTTCTCTTCCTCTCTGACCCAGTCTATTCTCTGGTATCATGTGTTACACTGAGTTCTCTACTCTGTTCTAATCAATAATGATTCTTCATTCTTTGTCATTCATGGTCTGAACATGAGAGTGTAGCCAGGTTACATCTCTTAAAATATGTGCTCAGATATTTGGACTGAGACAGTGTGATAGAAGAAATGAGAAGAGGATGAGATAAACAAGACAAAATTATTGGCTGATTTGCAGAAGCGAAAGACTGCCAGTTGTGAGCCAGAGTATCCGTCCAAATGGTTGCTATGTAGTTGGTGTTCACTGTCCAAACTGATACTGCTGTCACTGTGGTGGAGGATGTAGTAACCGAGGTGTTAGGAAGCGTGGGTGTGGACATCACTGACCTCATCCACTGTGGAGGCTAGGGATGACCGAGGAATCCCACTTATGCCATTGTTGGTATAGAAAGAGGAACGTGTTGGGAAAGCAGGTCTGACGAAGACTCTCGAGCTGAGTGCTTTCCAGAAGAGTGGAAGTCATTTCCTAGGAGCTGGGAACAAAGGCGGAACCATGGAGTCTTCACGCCCAGTTTATGGCTAGACCTGTGCTAGGGTGGGGGCACAGGATGGAAATACCCGAGGAACTTGTTTGAGGCCTTTGATCTAAATGGTACTTTGGCTATTAAGTCAGAGTTTTGGTTTTTCTAATGGTGCTGGGGTTGGCACCTGAGACTTCTTACATTCAAGGCAAGTGTTCTAGAGCTGAGCCATGTCCCTGGGCCCTTCTCAGTTTGGATTTGAGGTTTAGAGCTTGAGCTTGGCCCATGTGGAGACTCTTTAACTATGTCTTGCAAATACATGGTTGCTTTTTTTTCTTTTTGGGTCACACCCAGCGATGCACAGGGGTTACTCCTGGCTTTACATTCAGGAATCACTCCTGGTGATGCTCAGGGGACCATATGGGATGCTGGGAGTCAAACCCTGGTTGGCCGCGTGCAAGGCAAACATCCTACCCGCTGTGCTATCACTCCAGCCCCCACAAACATGCTCTTTCAAGGTAGCACGGTAGCACTGTCCTCCCGTTGTTCATCAATTTGCTCGAGCGGGCACCAGTAATGTCTCCATTGTGAGACTTCTTGTTACTGTTTTTGGCATATCAAATATGCCACAGGGAGCTTGCCAGGCTCTGCCATGTGGGATAGTCTTGGTAGCTTGCCAGGTTCTCCGAGCGGGATGGAGGAATCGAACCAGGATTGGCCACGTGCAAGGCAAACGCCCTACTTGCTGTGCTATCGCTCCAGCCCATTCTTTCAAGGTAGTTAGGATAATTGCCCTGTTTTGTCCTCCACTTGCATATTTTCTCACTACCTTGGATCTATAGCACTGATGTCTTAAATTAACATCCATATGGAGAATACATTATGGATGGATATGTATGCATTTGGTATAGCACTTCTTCGTAGAGCTGGAAACTTTCTGAATTTAAAACTATATTTTTACATAGTGAGCCTATACCTTTGAGTTTGGAAACATATTTCACTTCTAACCATGGTTATTCAGTGTATACCTCTGTTGTCTGGGAATACAGCAAATAAGCCTTTAAATCACATGAAAGCAAAGAAACTGCCTTTGATTAGCTCTGGTATCCATGATTTTAAGATAAATTAAAATTTCAAAGTGATATATGGAAAAGAAAAAAATAGGAGAGAGAAATTGGCAACACAGAAAGTGGAACAAATTGCTAGTATAGAATCATTTAGTAAATATATTTAATCACATTAACCTGAAGGTCATCTTGTTATTATGTGCCATCTGCACCTACTCCCTCTGACCATCGCCACAGACCCTGCCTCACCTATCCCCCAAACTATTCTTAATATCAAAGGATTCTGTTTATTCATTTGCTTTATGTCTTTTTATCCTTTACATGTGTGAAGTCTAATCTCTCTCTCTCTCTCTCTCTCTCTCTCTCTCTCTCTCTCTCTCTCTTCTTATTTTAGCATAATATCCTCCAGGTCATTCATGTTTTCACACTTGACAAGCTTCCTCCCCTCTCCTCCCCTTCCCCTCTTTTCCCTTCCCTTCCCTCCCCCCTTTCCCTTCCCCTCCCCTCCTGCATATTCCATTGTGTATGCATATATAGCACATCTTTGTCCAGTCATCTGTCATAGGCTCTTAGATTGTTTCTATATTTTGGCTGTTGTGATTAATGCTGCAGTGTGCATAAGGCTGTATTTTTCTTCTGTAGTTAACTGGAGGCTTATTTTGAAAAGAGCTGTGTTATGATCAATGGAACCTGTAACAAAGATATTAAATATTAATTGAGCATTGTTGCGACTTGGCTGTTAAAAATCGGAGGGCAGGAATTGTAGCTGCCCGATTACAGTGTCTGATCCTTGCCTTGACTTGACATTTCTGATCCTTGCCTCTTGGAGAGACCAGTTTCCACCCCTCCTCCTCTTTGGGGGTTTCCAGGTGTGGTGTGAACTTTGACCTCTCGTTATGCACCTGATGTCAGAGGTTGCACCTGTTGTCAGAGGTTGTGTGTATGTGTGTGTGTGTGTGTGTGTGTGTGTTTCTCTGGGGGCGAGGTATTTTTGAGGGACCCTGTCTTTTATGCAGATCAAGAAATTTGGAGTTAGCAAGATTGATTCATATTTTTATCCTCCTGTCATTTTCTGTATTACAAAGATGAGGTTTTTGAGACCCTGAAGCAGGCGTTTGGGCTTTGACAGCGCAGTATTTTGGTTGACTCCTTCTGAGTGTTTTTGAAAACTTGCACATAGCGTCTGTGATCCAGTCGAGGAGAATTTATAGCACAGTACTTTATTTTTCCTGCCATGACTTCTGTGAGAAAACGTTTTCCCACTGCTTAGTGATGCACAGAAGGTTACCCTCATTTTGTTGTCTTTTGTTTGTAAGTAGTCAGAGCTCTGCAAAGTAGTCCTCTGTGGCCTTTGGGAAGGGGGTTCACACGTGGCTGTCATTTGAAGATGCTTTCGATTCTTGCGTGGCTTCATTTGAACCGCTTCAGAGCCTTCCTGGAAACTAAGCAAAGCCTGGATCTGTCTGGCTGAGCGCGTGGATGCGGGGCTCCCTGAGAGCAGAGATGTGCTGAGCGTGAAACCTGTTGGATTTCTGGAGGAAACATCTGGAGTGTTTGGCTTTTCTCTAGCAATGATTCAGGTCCTGCAGATGGTGAAAGAGCTCATGACCCCCCCATGGCAGAGAGCGGCCACGGTGAAGGAAGGTAGGCGTGTGCTAGCGAAGGCAGTGAAGGGCGCTGCCGGAACGCTCTGACGGAACAGCCAAGCCCGGGAAGGCGCTCACAGTTTCAGCCGCGGCCCCAAAGAGCTGCTGGGGAGAAGGAGTTCAGAGAAGTCATGATGCTTTTGTTCTGAAAGGGACCAGACAGGCCTCTTTATTATTGCCTTCGCTCACAGGTCAGAGCCTGTCCTTTTCTGCTTATGGAGATGGCGGGGGTCAGTCGCTGCTGCAGCAGTGTCTGTCACGTTGCAGAAAGGCTCTTGGATTCTGTGTTTTGGAGGTAGAAGTATCAATTATATAATCCCCTTTCAATTCTAAAGTATGTTCATAGCTATAAGGGAATAAGCAAGCATTCTGTCTGTAGCAGGGCAAAAAGGGAGCACAAGCTAGCTTTATGACTCGCTGATGAAATGGTAGTTATTAATATGAATTTAGTCAGTGAATGGTAGCTCTTATTGCCCCTTTCAGTGAATAATCATTTTAATCTGTGTATGATTATGTATTAACCAATTCTGTTTATACCAGTCCTCTGTTTATAATCTCTGTCAGCTTGGGATATGCCACAGTACATTTTAAAACCTTTTTTTAATTGCATGTCTGTCTTTTACAGATCTTAAAATGAATCAATATGCACACATCTTTGAAGAAAGACTTGTATTATTGCTTTTTTTTAAACATTTGAGATAGTAAATCTCCAGAATATCAATTAGAAATTGATTATAAGATATATAGGCCATCAACTTAAGTTTTCAGTGGTGGTAGTTTCACTAATTAAATCTGTGGTTTTAAATGAGAAGATTGATAAATTTACATGTTACCCTTTTCAAATGTAAGGTTATTATAGCATTCTGTCTTTATGTGATTCAAATAGTATATACGTATCTTAGATAATATAAAAATCTTTTATTTTGGATTTTTTTCCCCTTTAATTTGGAATGATCTATGTTTCAAGTAAAGCTGAGATTTCTTAGGTACTGTGCAAGATGATTTTGGGTGATGGAATGAAGTAATATTTGACATGCAATATAGATAGCCATATGCAGAATATTAGACTTACAAGAAACCTTATTGGATATTTTCTTATCTGTTCTCATTTTAAGGAAGATCATGCTTGTAGATAAATAATTGAGTGAAAATGCTTCATAAAGCAGAGACACTTGTCATTTATCTTTTGAAAATGTGATAGTGTTATGTAGAATGCTTTACGGTTATCTACCTTTTTATTTTCTGCTTTATTTTTCTTTCCTTTCTTCTGAAAGGGAAGATTGCAATCACATCTGAATAGCAGGAATCTATTAGGCATAAAAAAAATACCTCACTGATTTTACTATTTCAGAAGAATGTAAGTTTGTTAACTTGGTCCCAGTTTGATCCAAATGTCAAATCCATACAGCTTGACCTTTATAGACAGTCAGAATTTTTTATAGGAATGTTTCTTCTAGCTTAAATATTTCAGACACAAGTATAGCTGCTTGGAATATTCACAGTGAATATTCTTCTTGTCTTTAAAAATGCATAAAGAAATGCATTCGCACATATATAATTTTATTTGACAAAAAATGCCCTATGAATATAGAAAGCATAGTACTAAAAGATGTTAAATAGTGGGATGCTTATGTTCTTAGAACTTTTTCTTTTCCATGTAATTTTTTTATGACAAAAATAGTGTGTATATGAATACCTTTTTCCTTAGGTACTAGATTTCCTTCCTTCCTTCCTTCCTTCCTTCCTTCCTTCCTTCCTTCCTTCCTTCCTTTCTTCCCTCCCTCCCTCCCTCCCTCCCTCCCTCCCTCCTCCCTTTCTCCCTCTCTCTCTTTTCTCTCCTTCAAGCCAGAAGATACACTGGCGTAATCAACTAACTGCAGAGGATTTCTTAGAAAGTTTTGTTTTCTTTTGTTTTTTGGGCCATAACCTGCTGGTGATCAGGGTTTAGCGCTGGCTTGTGCTCAGGGACTGTATGTTGTGCTGGGGATTTGAACCTGGGTGTACGGAATGCCAGGAAAATCTCTCTGGCCCTAAGTTTTGCTTTCTGGGGCAGTTGGTGCGTCTACTTCCTTGTTAAATTCTTCTTTCTACCTGGAGTATGAATGTGATTTCTGGAGTTGCAGCTGCCATAATGTAACCCTGAGGAGGAAAGGAATCTGGTGAGGCAGCACAGAAATCTGTCCTTTCATGACACAATTGGGACTAGTGAGCATCTGCACCACCCTCTTCGATTTCTGGACTTCCTGGCTTTTTACAGACAGTGAAGTCAGCCCTCCCCAGTGGTATCCAGGGTCTCTTGGAGATCAGAGCTTGAACATGCATCTCAGGTACTGTTTCCATTTCTCTCGTGGCCTAATCAGAGCTGTTCATGAGGAGTAGCAGATGTCCTCTGGCAGAGCTCAGGTGTGGCCGCTGTACCTGGGTAGGAGACATTGATGACTTGGGCTCAGAGGACTTGTGCTTTACTTCTACCACCAGTGACTTTAAGCAAGTCAGTGTCATTTCTATCACAGTGTTTTCCATCTGTCATGTGCTCTACCTGCCTGAAGAGAGTACTGATGCTCAGTACCCCTCCCTCACCTTCCTCCCTCTTCCCCCTCCACTCTCCCTTTCCCTTTTCTTGGATACACTACACCCAGCAATGCTCAGGGCTTACTCCTGGCTCTGAGCACAGGGATCACTCCTGGCTCTGAGCTCAGGGATCACTCCTGGCAGAATTTGGGAGACCATATGGGGTGCCAGGATCGAACCTGGGTTGACCCTGTGCAAGGCCAGCTCCCTATCCACTGTAGTATTTCTTCGGCCTCTTCTACCACTTTTCTCCAATTTTTTTTTTTTGTGGTAGCCTCTTAGATTATAATTATTATTCTTAATGCTTGCCTGCATTTCCTGTCTATGGACATACACATAGCAAACTGGTTTGTGTAATTGACTTAATTATAGGAAGATTATAGAGATTTTTTTTCACAGTTCTACGTTGTTGGTATACAGTTCTGTGAATGACTTAATGAAGGGAAAAGCAGCACAGAGGAAGCTAGCTAGAACAGGAAGTATAATTAGGTAGATTGGAGTCTCAACCCAGAATTCACTATCACTTACTTAGCTGTGTGGCCTTTGGGAAGTTACTTGCCTGCCGCTCCGTGCCCTCCCCCCGAACCCCCCAGTGCATCTGCTCTTTACCTTAGAGAGGGTGATCACAGTGGGTACAAAGCATTGGGATTCTGGGGCTGGAGGGCTGGAGTGATAGCATAGCAGGTAGGGCGTTTGCCTTGCACGCAGCCAACCTGGGTTCGATCCCTGGCATCCCATACGGTCCCCCAAGCACCGCCAGGAGTAATTCCTGAGTGCAGAGCCAGGAATAATCCCTGAGCATAGCTGGGTGTGACCCAGAAAGCAAAAAAAAAAAAAAAAAAAAGCATTGGGATTCTGCTTGTGGCAAGGGCTGGGTGTATGCACTCAGTGTTTTTATGGCGTTTATCATTTGTTATTACTATTATTTCTGTTAATACTGTACTTCTTTGGCTGGAGCAATAGTACAGCGGGTAGGGCATTTGCCTTGCATGCAGCCAACCCGGGTTTGATTCCTCCGTCCCTGTTGGAGAGCCTGGCAAGCTACTGAGAGTATACCGCCTGCATGGCAGAGCCTGGCAAGCTTCCCATGGCATATTTGATATGCCAAAAACAGTAACAAGTCTCACAATGGAGACGTTACTGGTGTCCGCTCGAGCAAATTGATGAACAACGGGAGGACAGTGTTATACTGTACTTCCAATCTCCTAGGTGACTATTGAGTTATTGAATTTTGTACTTAGTCATTGCTTGAAATAAAATGGTTTGAAAGATTTGTTTATTTTGAATTGGTTGAGTGTTTTGGATTGACCTCAAGGGTTCCCGAGTGTTGTTCTTGTCTTGCTGGCCAGCCATCTAGTGTTCTGTAGGGAGAAGAGCAAATCGGAATTCAAATAACCCCTGAAAAGAGATTATTGAACTGGAACTAGCTGGACTTGAGTTAAATGAGCTCTTGAGCTTTCATTTTGCACAGGGTCTGCATTGTGAAGGGCTTCACACAGGTAGATCCTGCCTACTAGCCACATGACCTTGGGCAGAAAGTTTTAATTTCTGCACCCCAGTATCCTCGTATGTAAAATTAGATGAGCAGCAACAGACAGAAGTTCTCATAAGGTCATGAATGTGGGTTTAAATGAGTCAACGTTGTCAAATGCTAGAACAGCCTTGAGCACATGCTGTGTGTTTGTTAAATAAACAAATGTTCACGGTGTTCAGATATATTGTTTTATATTTATAGGTAACAGTTGTCATTCAGTCTTTTCTGTATCTTTTATTACCTTTTTTGGGGGGCTGGGAAGAGAGTTGGGATAGCACCCAAAACCTACACACGCAGGCAGATGCTCTACCTCTGAGGCACGGAATCATCTCCAGTCTTCTTCCTGTACCTTTTTGTAATACAATCTGCTTAAGGCATTTTCCACTTGTAATTTATCCACTTAGTTTTTTTGGGGCTTGTTGGTTTTGTTTAGTTTGTAGGCCACACCTGTGGTTCTGGAAGCTGCTCCTGGTGCAGTGCTTAGGGCTCATGTGATACCAGGGATGGACCCTCAGTGACTCCAGCCTACTGAGCTTGCTCTCAGCACTGTTTGACTTTTGTAGGGAACACTCTTGATGGAACAGTCTGCCTTTGCTCCTCATACCTCAGCACCTGCCCCACTCCACCCCACCACACACACACCTCCAGTTTGACAGTTTCTGTGGAGCAGGTATTCTAGTGAAATGAATTGCGATCGGCCACAGCTGTGGGCATGAAGCAGTCTCCTCTGGGGGGCAGTTGGGGTTCTAGCCACTCCTGACTCATCACCAGCCCATCAAATCTCACTCTTTTGTTCCAGTTTTCTGTTCATCATGACCTTGTTAAGAATATTTGGTAATAATGTTTTCATCTCTTAGAGTGGTATGTAAAGACCCTGGAATGGAAAATGTCATTATCTGTGCAGTTAGGAAATGCTCGGGCATGGCTTGTTGAATACAAGAACCTCCCGATTTTGAAATGCAATCAGTATTTCTATTAATAGTAAAACTGCATTTGTTCAAGGAGGCTGTGAAGTCCGGGGAGTTGAGTATCCATTGCACCATCTGTGATGTCAGCCTGGGCCCAGGCTCCTTCCGCCTTGTCTGTGTTTGTCACATTGGCGAAGGGTCTGAGAATGGCTCATCACTTCCCACATTGGTGACACACGAGGTGATCTGTAGAGGAAGGAGCGTCCAGTTTCAGCTTGATTTACTTACTTCTTTAAATTGCCTCCCATTCTCTTTGTTTTGCTGCTGTGGATTCTTTCTGACTTCGTGCTAATTCTTCTCATGCTTAGAACAAGAAGGCAAAAAAGGTGGGGGTGGGAGGAATCACCAGGAAGAGAGTATCACCTAATACTATAAGCAGAATCTAGAGGGTTTGTTTATTTCTATAGTAATGAATGACATCTGGGTGTGATGTAGGTTATTTTTCACTTCAAATGGGATAGTTCTGCTGCATGTGAAGAATTTTAATGTAAATTTAATGTAATAATCTGGTGGTGCATGATGTGGTAAAGATGATTAGAAATACCCTATTTGTTGCAAGTTGCTCACTGCATCACCATGGTAGACCTATGGCTTTCTGTGACTAGTTTGCATTGGAGACACATGCTTTGTTATAAGGGGTTGTACAGGTTACCTGGTATGTTGTGGGCAGAGGAGATAGTGAATAGTTTCAGAGCATTGGTTGGTTTGTGATGGGTGATTTTGCTTTGTGATCACTAGCTCTTTGCACATGTCAGTATTTCCGCTCCTTTAATGTCATACCTACTGTGGCCACTTCTTAAAGGCTGTGCTGCCTGGTATTGATCTGTGAAGGTGAGCCTCAGGATTCATTCTTCACTTGGAAGATGAGTTGATTCTCAAGAATGCATTGGCTCATGAGCATGTGGGGTATTTATAGCTTACCATTAAAGTGATGAATGTGCATGTGGTTTTAATAGATAATTGATAACATTTAATCTCTTTCCCAGTTACTAAAAGGACTCAATTCTTACTTGGTATTATTTTATTAAATAGACTTTCCAGTGGATATTATAAACATTCTCTAGAGAACAATTAGTCTTGTGGTAAGTTATTTTACTTGAATGCTACTTGGAATTAAATGTTTGTTTGTTCCACTATCTTGATATAATTTAAATGTAATTTAGAAGTGCTGAAGTGTCTTCACTCATAACTTGTTAGTTACCCTTTAAAAATAGGCTGCCATAGTATTGTTTTTCCCTGTTTGGCAGGCAGCAGATGCAGCGATTAATAAAGGTCATTATGCTACTTAGTCATGGAAGCTCTGAGTGCTGATTACCTGAACATCTGGCTGCTTTCATCACTGCACTTATCAGAAACATCTATCACAGTAGAGAGACTCTACTGTAGAAATCTGGCTTAAGTTAATCTAAATTACAATGTAAGAACATTTTAATATTCCTTTGCATTTGAGGTAATTGTGAGACAGCCCTTATCTTTGGAAAATGTCAGTGAAAAACTACTTTTGAATGGTATCCTCGATCACCCTAACTTCCTGTGGGCTGAGTTCTCAGTCTGGGCGTTGTCTGCACACAGAACTGACTTTAGGGGTATTGACTTTCTCATGCCGTCTGTTACGTGTGACCCCTTCCCTGGAAATGAGGGGTTTGGACAGGGGTTAAAGAGGGAAAAACTGGACCAGGAGAGCACTCACATGCGTGAGGCCTTGGACTCAATCCCAGGAAGCACCTTGATCCCCAAGCATTGGGAGGTGGAGCCTGATGGCTCCCAAGCACCCCTGGGAGCTTTGGTTGTGCCTCCCTACCCTCACCCCAACAAGGGGAGACTTCACACAGATTGTTGGGAGAAAGTTGAGAAGTGAGAAAGGTTATATTGATTGTGGGGTGGGGGTGTGTTTAAAAACAGGATCGGGTGTTTTAAAAAAAAACTACAGTTTGAAATAATTATGGATTCACTAGAATTTGCAAAACTGTGCTGAGAGGTTCCATGTACCCTGGCCCGGTGTCCCCCCAACAGTGACAGCTACCAGGACTGCAGTGAGCTGTCAGAATCGGGATATGGACTTTGGGGCATTCCAGTCTTGTTCCCGTATCACGGCCTTCTCTGTGGGTCTTGGACTCAAACTCAGGGCCCTGCAAATACCAGGCCCCATTGTTCCACCAGATGTGTGTGCATGTGTGTGTATGCTAGTCTATCGTGTGGAGGTGTGTGTATCACCCTACAGGGTCAAAAGACAGATTTGTTCATCAACAGCATTCCTTGCTTATCACTGCTCCTCCCCCTCCTTCCCATCCCATTGCAACTCCTGATTTGCTTCACAGCTGTGGTGTTTTGAGACTACGTATAAATGAAATAATATATTACTTTGGAGATTTGGCTTTTGTTCATTAGTTTGATGAAAATTGTTTTCTAGACCAACAATCTGTTTCTGTGACTGAGTGGTACTTCCTGGTATGGATGGAGCAGGATCTAACTGAAGAATATGTGGATTATAAAGAGGCCCTGGGAATTTATGTATAGGTTTTTGTTGAACACAAGTTTCTTTTTCTCTGACATACTCAGGTATGATTAGTAGATTAAATGGGAAGTGGTTGTCTAATATTTTTCAAGAAAGCACCAGAAGACAGCACTGTTATTTCTTTATTTAAAAGTTTTGCTAATGTGTAATAAAAAATAAGACAGAATTAAGTGAAATCACTTTGGTAGTGAGTGTTGTATTTAATACTTTGACTATTGATGTGAAAACTTGGCAGATATAACAGACAAGTTTAAGAAGTACAAATGTCTTGGATACTTTTACTAATCAGAGGCTGATTTGTTGTTAGAATTAATTTGTTGTAAGAATTAAATTAATTTGTTGTTAGAATTAATTAGGTGCAAGTAATTTAAATCTCAGAGCCAGGGGCCAAAGTAGGGTACTTGCCTTGCAAGTGGCCAACCCAGGTTTGATCCCAGGTGATCTCCTGAGCATTGCCAGGAGTAATTTCTGAGCACAGAGCTGAGTAACCCTTGAACACCATTGGGTGTGGCCAAAAAAACAAAACAAAAAACCTGTAGAGCCCGGTATAAGCCCTGAGCATCCCTAGGTGGGGACCAAAACCCTCACTCCCGTCTCCAAATGTATGATGTTTAATGTTAGTCCACATTTGTAATTGCTTAGATGACTCAGATTATTGTGAACTTTATGTGGAGAAGATCATTTGTGTAATGATTTCGCATACAGGGAATACTAGAAGTGTCTTATTGTAATGTGAATTTTTGAGATTTGCATAAATGTGTTGTGCTTTTTTAAAACAAGATTATTAATGTTTTCATTTAAAAACTTGAATTATCCTGAGGGTGTAAAACTATACTTGATTTCGGGGGGCTGGGAATGGCTTGGCCACACCTGTCAGGGGTCAGGAGCTACTTCCATCTTAGTGCTTAGGGGTCACTTATATACTTGGGAGACCACACGGAGCAAGGGATCAAATCGAACCTCTTGTGTGCAAAGTACACGTTTGAGAAGTGCATGTCTTGGATACTTTTAGTAAGCAGAGGCAGATTTGCTGTTAGACTCAAGTTTAGGTGCAAGTAATTTAAAATCGCAGAGCCAGGGGCCAAAGTGATAGTACAGTGAGTAGGGTGCTTGCCTTGCACATGGCCAACCCAGGTTTGATCCTTTATGATCCCAAATGTGTGTGCTCCACCACTGAGTCACATTCCTGGCCTCCTGTAATATTTTATTTTCTGTCATTTTGGTCTTTTATTATGTGTGTATACTATTTAGCTATTGATTCTTTAATTTTTTAAAAGTGTTTATTGATACTCTGATTTACAATGCTGTTAATGTTTCTCATGCACATAATTCCAATGAAGATATTGATTCTTATTAAGTACTTTGTATGTTGGTAGTATCACATTTTTACAAATACAAGAAATGAGAGACTGAGAGAGGTAAAGATCAAATTAGTAGTGATAGTAGAGATAATACAGTGGTTAGGGTGCTCACCTTGCACACGGCACACTTGGGTTCACTTCCAGGCATCTCATAAGGTTTCTTGAGCCCTCCAGGGTGATCCTTGAGTACAGAGCCAGGAACAGGCAGGCCTTGAGCACCACCAGGAGTGGTCCCAACTCCACATAAATAGGGCCTTACTTGCATATTAGTTATAATTTTCAGAAATTTCCTGAAAAACTAGTTGATTAAAATTGCTCCCAGTACCATAGGTTTCCTGCCTCCCCCCCCCCCCCCCCCCCACACACACACACACACACACACGCCACACACACAGAATCTCCCTGTGGTGCTTGGATGTGGGGAACCACACCGCGGAGATCCTTCTTGCTAATGTGCTCCTTGGGTCCAGTGTGGAGGCCCAGTGGTGCACAGGGTCAGCTCAGGCCTGCAGCACCATGCCACTGCCACTTGTTCTAAGGAAACTGCCCTTCACTGCTGCATCACATTTGGGGTTGGTTTTTTACACAGCTTGACTTCTGTTGCTTTTTAAGGAAGCTTTTCAGAATAGAGCTTAAAAGATCACATTAGGGGTGGGTGAGATGGTCTGCAGAGCAGGTCTTGCTTGCAGGCCTTGTAGTGCTTCTGGACGCTGTGCTACCTCCCCCTTCCTCACTCTCAGTTTTCTCCTTTTCTCAAACCTTCAGTGGTTCCCACCATGTCCAGTGGTCAACTTATTGTCTTGCTGCTTCTGAGGAGAGAAGTTAGAAGCTGACTCTGCTGGTGGCCAGACACTGTCCCCTTGCCTGACCCTGTGCCAGCTGTGCGGGACATTCTCTGGCCTCTCTTCACCCACTCAGCATCTTCGCTCACTCGGCTCTTTCTTTTCTTGTGCCAGTTTTCGGACTCGAATGGAACACTCCATCATCCTGCCCACGTGCTGTTAGTTCCCTCCTCAAGTGGGAAAATGCTTCATTTGAGTCCTCCCGCTTGCCCACAGCTACTCCCATTTCTGTTTCCTGTTGCAGTAAAATGCTCCTCGTGTTGTCACTACACAGTGGCCATCGATTTTCCTGTTTCATTTTCTGGCTAACGACTAGAGTCAAACTTTCAGCCCTGTGACTCCAATTCTGTGTTGGAGAGAATCCAGTTTCAAATTTGCATTTAAAAGTTGTAAGTCTTAATTGAATTAGAATGTTATTCACACCAGTTGAAATTCCTTTGCCAAGTATAATAGACTCAGAGAAATGTGGTGACTTTACCATCCACCCATATTTGCTTTGATTGTAAAATAAAGAGGCACTGAAATGATGATATGTTTCGATTGCTTTTGTAATCCTGAGTTTTGTGCTTCCTGGCTTTTGGACTACCACACTCCATCTGTCTCTTTGTGACTGTTTTTCTGAGTTCTTCATCCTGCTAGGAGCTTGTTTAGTTTGACTCAGCAGGTGGTTTCAGGAGCCTCTGTAATATCTTCAATGACATTGGAAATGAGTGACTGAGACACTGAGCAACTCTTAACTTTTCCTTTTTTTTTCTTTTTTATAA
The DNA here is from genome assembly GCF_029834395.1 of Sorex fumeus. Lineage (NCBI taxonomy): Eukaryota > Metazoa > Chordata > Mammalia > Eulipotyphla > Soricidae > Sorex > Sorex fumeus. The sequence continues at coordinate 10,878,779 of NW_026606083.1, read as the reverse complement.
TTTTATTTGGGCTGGAGTGATAGCAAAGCGGGTAGGGCGCTTGCTTTGCATGTGGCCAACACAGCCGACCCGAGTTCGATTCCTCCATCTCTCTCGGAGAGCCCAGCAAGCTACCGAGAGTATCTCGCCCGCACAGCAAAGCCTGACAAGCTACCCGTGACATATTCAATATGCAAAACACAGTAACAAGCCTCACAATGTTACTGGGCCCACTCGAGCAAAATCGATGAACAACGGGAGGATAGTGACAGTGACATAATTTTATTTATTGAATCACTGTGAGAGCAGTTACAAAGCTTTCGGGTTTAAGTCTCGGTCATACAATGAAATACCCATCCCTTCACCAGTGCCCATTTTCCACCACCGAAAACCCCAGCATACCCCCCATCCCACACCCTCCCCCTATCTGTGGGGCAGATGATTTGCACATTACTCTCTCTCTACTTGGATTACATTCAATATTTCGACACCAGACCCACCATTATTATTTGGGATTTTACCCCAACACTCAGATCTGCAGAAAAGGCAACTGTAGACAATTTGTCTTCTATTGCTGGTGTGAATAACATATGATGTTGTGCAGCCGCAGTAGTGGAATTCTGAAATTTTAACAATTAAATCTGGAGGAATTTCTGCCAAAACCTGCTGGGTTCCGAGATTTGTTCCTGAGTCTCTTGGATCATGGCCGTTAAGCAGCTTGATTAGAAGCCAGAGAGGCCGTCTGTGGGTGGTGACTTGAGTGTCTTGTTGGGGAGGGGAGGGATGGGCCTGCTCCACCCCCATCCTGTGAGGCCCCATGTATCTCAGCACTGCAGGCCCAAACCTGACTGTCCAATGGCCTCTGGAGGTTGGGGGCCACCAAGCCACCGAGGGGGAACAGGCAGAGGGACATTTCCACCCCTTTCCCTCCTGGGGTAGTCCGGCGCCGATAACCCGTTGCAGGGACCAGACTCATCTCTGCCAAAAGCTGCTGGATTCTGAGATTTGTTTCTGAGTCTCTGGGATCATAGCTGTTAAGCAGCTTGATCAGGAACCAGAGAAGCTGTTTGTGGGTGGTGACTCAGGGTCTCGTTGGGGCAGAGAGGAAAGGGCCGGCTCCATCTCCATCCTGTGAGGCCCCATATGTCTTGTCACTGCGGGCCCAAACCTGACTGTCCAATGGCCTCTGGAAGATGGTGGCCACTGAGCAACCACGGGGGAGCAGGTGGAGGGACAGCACTCTTTCTTCCCTGGGGTGGCCCAGCGAGAGTAACCTACTGCAGGGACCGGGTGCATTTCTGCCAAAAGCTGCTGGGTTTCGAGATTTGTTTCTGAGTCTCTGGGATCATGGCCATTAAGCAGCTTGATCAGGAGCCAGAGAGGCCATTTGTGGGCGGCGACTTGGGATCTCATTGAGGTGGGGAGGAAAGGGCCGGCTCCACTCCTATCCCGGGAGGCCCCTGTGTCTCATCACTGCAGGCCCAAACCTGACTGTCCATGGCCTCTGGAGAATGGCAGCCACTGAGCTTCCAGGGGAACAGGCCAAGGCACAAAACCTATTCCCAGCTGGGGTGGCCTGGTGCAGGGACTGGATGCATTTCTGCCAAAAGCCTCTGGGTTCCAAGATTTGTTTCTGAGTCTCTGGGATCATGGCCTTAGTTAAGCAGCTTGATCAGGAGCCAGAGAGGCTGTTCGTGGGTGGCAACTTGGGGTCTCATTGGGGCGGGAGGAAAGGGCCGGCTCCACTCCCGTCCTGTGAGGCTCCGCATGTCTTGTCACTGTGGGCCCAAACCTGACTGTCCAGTGGCCTCTGGAAGATGGCAGCTACTGAGCCACCAAGGGGGAGCAGGCAGCGGGACAACACCCTTTCCCCCCTGGGGTGGTCTGGTGACGGTAACCCATTGCGGGGACCAGACTCATCTCTGCCAAAAGCTGCTGAGTTCAGAGATTTGTCTCTGAGTCTCTGGGATCATGGTAATTCCATCAGGAATCAGAGAGGCCTTGCCTCTAATTATGTAGCTGAGCCGGAGGTGGTTTGTGGGTGTGTCTCCCACAGACCTAACTTTTGGCCATTTACTTTCTTGTAAACTTTGCCCCAAGTTTTTGTGGTCTGGCCAAAGACTCAGCAGCAGTTTTGGGGTGTCTGGAAGACTGAAGGCGCCATCAGGCTGCTGATGTACTCGCCTCACAGGTACAGATTGACCTGCTTGTGGCACCGTACCCCCAAGGACTCTTAACCTTTCACATACAGGTTTCTACTGAGAAAATCAAGCTATTTAGCAAAGTGAGTCTGATTGGTAATTAGTGACATCTGTATTTGATGACTGCTTGTATATTTTAGCTTTGGGTCTGTTAAATATTATTATTTTGAGGGTTTGGAACTCTAGAATTTGCTTAGAACCTCTTCCAGTGTAAAAATCTAGGTCGGTAATACACCAAAAAACTGAGTCAGATGAATGAACCCAGAAATACTGAATGTGATTAATTTGTTTAAGAGAGAAGCTCTTTCTGACTTAGCCTTGCCATTCTGCATTTTGTTATATAAAGGCAGATCTAATACTAATGGACAGAGTTAGGGTTCAGTGAATCAATCTTAGTACATATACATTGACATAATTTATTAAGAGTAATTGTTCTTCAGCTGTTTATTTGATTATAACCCAAGTAACAAGCAACACTCACCTTACTCAACAGTCTATACTGGGTTATTATCTGTTTTCTCTGGCATATTTGCCCATTTGTCATCTACAAATGCTTTTCTACATTAGGAAACACAGAAATTCAAGACAGAATTTCTACATTAGGAAACAGAGAAATTCACGACAGAAGAAAGCTTAACTTGAATTTTTGTGGTGTTAGTTATTGTCACTGGCAAGTTACTATGCACCTATGAAATGGTCCCAGTAGCCCACACTTGGAAATTACTGTGTCCTGTCTTGAAGCAACCCTTTCTTTCCATCCAACAAATATCACTCTGTGCACTAAATAGGGTTGAAAATTAATGTGGGAGGGGAATGAAAAAAACAAGGAATGATTGAAAAGTTTCTGACATAAGTGAGAAATTACATGGGTGGGGGTGAAGGAAATGCCAGTAAATGATGCTAATCTTTGAGCTTAAGTTCTGGCATAGTGAAGCCATTGGTAGGAAGAGGTGATTTCGGAGGGATCCTTTGCAAGGAAATATTTCATTACTTAGAGTTAAGAAAATGTCTCACTGGCATACATCCTCTTGGTCTTTATGAATTGTGTGCATACTGTGAATTGCTCTCCACTGGGATAAAATAAACCTCTTTATCTGACTTCCACTGTGGGGGGGGGGGGGGGACAGCTTACCTTGCCAGATCTGTGGTCCTTTGCATGCTCCACAGCTGCCTTAGCCCTGCTGCCTCAGTGTCCCTGCACCCATCTTAAAGTCACTCACCATTCCAGGGCAGGTGGCCAAACTGGGCCACTTGTGAAAATAGGTATTCACAGCAAGCAGCAGCATTCCCCTCCTTTGAAAAAGACGTTGGTGAACATTTTAGACTTAGGGTGATATCTCCTCACGGTTTTTGAGGTATACATTGAAGAATGACTCACCATCCTGACTGACTTGTTTAAACTCATTGTCATTCAAAAGCTCTTTCATTCTTCTTTTCTTTTTCTGGTTTTTAAGTTTTGCCCAATGAATAGAATGATTGTAGTAAGTCTCACATTGCTGAATATGACCTTTGTTTTTTCTTAATTAGTTGTATGTGCCACGCCTGTAGACACAGTCAAAGCCTTTACTCACGGTGCTGGGGCATTTTGTTGTTTTTGTTATGGCAGGTAGTTCAGTAGTGTGGAGGGGGAGAAATTCTTTGCCTTCTCGTCAAGAGGGCAGCAGTATAGGTGGCATGCCTCTGTGGTTTAGGAAGGAAGGCACCATCAATTTAGTTGTGCCCTGTTGGTCTTTTCCAGAAAGTACCAACTGGCCTAGTCAATATTTATGCTTAATAGTGGAGCTGGCTCAGTTGTTTCTAAGAAAATTGGATTAAAATATTCCAAAAAGACAATTTGAATGGCATTTGTATCTGACCAGTAATTTAAGATTTGGCAACTAGACATAAATAACCCCCATAGAAGTTTGGTGCATTTTGCCACATGGAGTAGAGACATTATCACAGTGTTAAGTGCCCAGGAATCGGAGACAGGATTTGATGTGTAGCATCATCACTTAGTCGCCATGTACTCTTGAACCATCATTAAAGCATTAACCCTCTACGCCTCAGTTTCCTCATTGTTATAGTGGTACTCAATTGGGATTAGGATTGAATTGGAACCTGCTTTTTGGGTCACACCCGGTGGTGCTTCCAGGGGCCATGAGTCCTCTTGGCCTAATTCACATTGGAAAACAGGGGCAGTAACTTTATCCAGGACTGATGCTGCTCTGTGGACTTTCTGTTGAAAATTTACTCGACAGTTTTTCAATGGCTAAGATGAAAATTTAATCAGTGTGGTAACCATTGATTAAAGAAGATTGGGGGAGGGTACTGAGATGATAGAAATTGCTAAGGTAAGGCTTATTCACGGGGCTGGAGTGATAGCATAGCGGGGAGGGCGTTTGCCTTGCATGTGGCTGACCTGGGTTCGATTCCCAGAATCCTATATGGTCCCCCGAGCACCGCCAGGGATAATTTCTGAGTGCATGAGCCAAGAGTAACTCCTGTGCATCATTGGGTGTGACCCAAAAAAGGAAAAAAACAAGGCTTATTCGCACGAGGATTTGCAAGATTCTTTATAGGATGGAGTAAGAGATCAGATGAGACTAAACACAAATGTAATTGAAAACTGTAGGTTTTGCATGGAGATCGAAATAGCACTGGGGCCCTCACATTGAATTTTGGCTGTCAGATTTCAAAGGAGATTGGAATAGTATGTCATGCGGTGTGCAGGGTGACTGTCTCAGTGATTTTGTATTTGTAGCTTGTCATGGAGAAAAGTCTATTTTGTTTACAACCAAAAGTGAGCCATTTCCAATAATTGGAACATTGCAAGATGGAATGGGCTAGTTTATGAGATTTTCATCTCAAGAAATTAAGTAAGTTCTTATGAAGGGATATTACCACTTATGGGGAGGTTGAATAAATATTCTTTAAGGTCCTTTCTAATTAAAGTTTTCCAGTTTAATTTTGCTTAGTCGAATATTAAAGTAGCCAATTTGATTAGTCAGTATTACCCTTGGTTTTTATTACTAATAGATATCTGTGTTTATTTAATGCTTGCAGGTTTAAAAATGCTTTTGTTGTTGTTGCTTTTGGGCCACACCCAGCTGTGCACAGGGCTTGTTCCTGGCTCAGTGCTCAGGGGACCATATGGAGCGCTGGGAATTGAACCTGGGTCGATTGTGTGCAAGGCAAGCACCTTACCCACTCGAATGTTGCTCTGGTCCCCTCAGAATGTTTTCAGAGCCTGATTCAGTGTCATCTTCCAAGAATTCTGCGAGTTGGCAGGAAAATGTTTTGTATTTACCAACTATTTCTTAGTAGTTTATAGAATATGGATTCTGGGTTCCTTTAGTTTGAACTCTGCCTCTTGCTGAAACCTTTGGTAATGTAAGAATAGCCCCCCTTCCTCTCCTGTGATTTGTCACCAGTAATAGTGACTATACAATAGAAGTGTTTCGATTCATATATGCACTGTAGCACTGTCCTCCCGTTGTTCATCAGTTTGCTCGAGCAGACACCAGTAACATCTCCGTTGTGAGACTTGTTGTTACTGTTTTTGGCATATAGAATATGCCGCAGGGAGCTTGCCAGCCTCTGCTGTGTGGGCAGGATACTCTTGGTAGCTTGCCGCGCTCTCCTAGAGGGACAGAGGAATCGAACCCGGGTCGGCCACGTGCAAGGCAAAAGCCGTAACGACTGTGCTATTGCTCCAGCCCGGTTCATATATGACTATAAATATATGCTTAAGAACATTAGGATATGCTTAGAATAGTAGCTGGCACATACACATGAAGCAAACATTAGCTGATGCTTTTACTGTTATCATTATTTGTACCTTATAGGTAAGGAGACTTAAGTTCATACAGGTTGTGGTTTGCCCAAGTTTAAAACAGTAATCAAACAGTAGACAGGCGTTAAGAATTCTGTTAAGTTGGGACAAAAACAAAGTCAGAATTGGAGTAAAATTCCTGGTATAGGAATAATTTTGTGAACTCAGTGTCACTGTCACTGTTTTCACTGTCCTCCTGTAGTTCATCGATTTGCTCAAGTGGGCCCAGTAACGTCTCCGTTGTGAGATTTCTTGTTACTGTGTTTGGTATATCAAATACGTCACGGGTAGCTTGCCAGACTTTGTCGTGCGGATGAGATACAGAGCTTGCTGGGCTCTCCAAGAGGGGCAGAGGAATCGAACCTGGGTCGGCCCAGTCGGCTGCGTGCAAGGCAAACACCCTACCCGCTGTGCTATCGTTCCAGCCAACTCAGTATTGATTTTATTTTAATTTGCTAAATGAATTCTTCGTGGACTTGTAGGTTTTGTGCTCCTAAAGTTTATATGTGAAGTTTGTAAAGTTTACATATTTGCACACATTCCAGTCATAATTCAGCAGAAAAATCTTACTAAGTCTTATCATAAATACAGATAACCATGTTCTCCAAAAGATTTATGGTGCTTGATAATGATTGAAAGGAAATAGCCAGTAATTCCCAGTGTAATTGCTGAGCAGCTTAAGCATCTGATTTCAGGATGTCCTTACTCAGATTCTATGGTCCACCTGAAGGCCATTCTTCAAGGAAATCTCCCAGGGGTTTCATTGAAAAGCCTCCTCCTTAACTAATCCTCACCTTCTTACAGTGAAGTCATTAGGTATTTTGTCGTCGAGGGCAGGTGAGAGATGGGTTGTGCAGAGACATGGCCTCTCCTGTGGACTGCACTCGGGAAGCGGCCTCTCTGTCACCTCGGGAGTGAGGTGACATTCATTGGTGAGGGCAGGTAGTGAGCTAGTGAGTCTTTAGGATCTGTGTTTCTTTCTTTTTTGGCAGGGGGGGTCACACCCGGCGATGCACAGGGGTTACTCCTGGCTCTGCACTCAGGAGTTACTCCTGGTGGTGCTCAGGGGACCATATGGGATGCTGGGAATCGAACCCGGGTTGGCCGCGTGCAAGGCAAACGCCCTACCCTCTGTGCTGTCTCTCCAGCCCCGAGGATCTGTGTTTCTTAATACTGGAACAGAGGCTTGAATAGGGCCAAGTCATAAAGCCCCAAAGCATTGATGGCTTTATTATTGCCTACATGTGAGTGAAACCGTGAGGGGTTCGACTTTGCCCATCTGGCCTCGGAGCCTCAAATCTCACCCGTTCTTGCTGTAGATGACAGGATTTCATTGTTTGATGTGAGTCCAGTGTGACGGTGTTGATCCAGCACACCTTTCCCCCCTTACCTGCTGAGGCACACTAAGCGGGTTTCCACTGAAATAGTTCCAGGAACATACAAGGACCGCGTATATTTCGTTGGATCCATGTTTGTATTCTGGTAACTACCAGAAACGGACTCACTGTAACGCGGACTTTCCATTAATCTTTTGAGGAACGTGCACGGGTCTGCAGTCCCACCAGCAGTGCGTGAGGATTCCCCCATCCTTTGCAGTGGCTTCTGTGTATTACCTTTATCTTTCCAGCCACCTCACAGGTGTGGTTGGGATTTTGCACTTCCCTCCATAGACAAAGGTCTGCCCTTAGCAGGAGTACTCTTGGCAAGAGCAGTTTAAAGTTGTAAGATTTTAAATACGAATCTAAAATGAGTCTCCAAGGGGTTTTAAAACACTGTGGGGTTGGGGGACGGAGTTCTAGAAAGCATCCATTTCAAACCAGCCCTATTGTGGGCTGTTCTTTCCTGGCCAAGCCAGCAGACCACAGAAGTGGCAACAGCAGATCTCCCAGGCAGAGCCTCCAATTCACTGGGGGTTGCCTGGTACCTGATTTTGAAGTATTTGAAGTGACTCTCAAACGGCAGAAGAGGCAATGACCTTAGCATGTGTAAGATACTTTGTTGCATATTTTAGTTCTTAGGAAAATGCTGATCCTTTTTTAAATCTTTGCAGGGTCTGAGGGTTTGTTTCCTGGTTCTCATTTCCTCTTTCTGCACCACCACTGTCCTCTCTCTGCTGGCCACTGGGGGAGAAAGCATGTATTGGTTTTCTTCTGGGCAGGGGAGAGGAGTAGTTAGCCAAAGCAGCACTTGATCATGGCTTCAGTCTCTTGAATGCTGTCTTTGAGCAGTAAAGGAAACAAAAAGATGAGGTGTCCTGTCAGGAAAAGGGGATATTCTTGCAGCTCAGCTCTCCCATTAAAGTCAGACGAAGGCCTTTGCAGAAGGGGACACTGGCCTACTTTCAGCACGAGACTTGCAGTAGACGAAGTTCTCTACTTTTCTGGAAAGAGGCATTTGCCTTTCAGATCAGACTATAACTGTCATTTCAGTTTTGTATTTGCTACGTAGGTACATGCACATGGTAAGTCCAGGGTTGTTAAGGGACCAACAGGGAAACATGACATCCCTGCGTTCCCATCCTGTTTCAGTTTCCCCCATGATAGCTGGTCAGCTATGAGTTCAGGGACTCCCTTCCTGTGGTGTATCCTTCCCCACTACTAGGACCTCAGAGATGAACCCAACCATGCCAGGGCATAACTGCCTTGTGGGCTTTAATACTTGGAGTGATGCACATTTATGTTGTTTCCATCTTTTTGTTTTTTTTGCTGCGTAGTGATTCTGGAAAGTTGTTACAAATGTCCTCTGTACTTTGAGATTGTTTGCTCAATGAATTGGTGGCAGTACTTTCTCAGAAACATTTTCCAGAGTGAGGATTTTAAGTTTTCTGTGCAGAATGTGTTTTGATCCTCAGTCCATGGATAGTGACTGCATTTTGCATGGAAATTGACATAGACTTTCGCCCAGTTACTGACCTGAGCGAGTTCCACCATGTCCTCAGCTCTGTGGAGAACTTTGTCAACAGTACATTTAGAATCTGATTTAGAGGCATTGGGATGCAGATGGGTTAAAGACTTACGTGAGTATAAAGATGTAAGGTGGACTTTCACCATACCCAGACAAGAAATCAAGTTAGTCCTTTCTCTTCTGTCCTGGATCAGTTGTATCTAAGAAGGTTGTTATTGTTTTAGTCCTGAGCTTAATGCACTGATTTTTTTCTTTGTGGAAAGCAGCATTTTATTACTACTGGTTTTCTCAAATATATTCAGTTTCAGGAAGATCATATGTATGGTCAGTGATATAAGCGTTTCATATTAGTGGAGGATTATGTATTTGGATGTGATTAGGTTGATTTAAAAAAATTGTTTCGAAATGATGTAAAATTTGCATCATTTACAAAAAGGCTTACAATCACTTAAGTCCATCCTGAACAAGCCAGGAAAAAGTGAATGAATACCCAGGTCTTAATGGTAGGTTGGAAGTGTCAAAGCACAAGTTGTTAATGTTTTACAAAGTTCATTAGCTTTCCTTATGGTCTTAGACTAATTTCTAAACCCTAGATATTTTCTCTTTCTTATTTTTTCAGCATCTATTTAATCTTCTACTCCAAGGATATTTAATCATTGTGGTAGATGGGATATCATTTAAAAAAAGGAAGAAAAATGTAGATAAAAGAGAAATGACAAATGTTTGAAGAGTATTTTTCTGATCCTGTTTGAACACTTGAGGTAGATTTCATTGGAATAGAAGAACCTGTTTGTTCTGACTCGAGTTTTGGTTTTTTTTTTTTAAATAAAGCATCATGAGTTTCCGTGTCCTCATCACCATTTTCTCCTGTTTCCCAGCTTGAATGAAACCTCTTTTCTGATTTTGCGTTTCCCATCAGCTTCTTTATAGCATTTTTCCGGAAGGTGTTGGAGGCCATATCACATCACTTACAGTCAGGTCCTTACATCTGACTCCCCCAGGAGACAGGGGTCTTTTGCAGTAGGTGGTGTTGTCTGCTCTTGTATTCACAGTAGGAAGGTACGATGGCAGTCTGGGGGTTCAGTTCAGTATCTTTGGAATTTTCAAACATTGAAAAACACAATCTGTCCAACTCTTCCAAGGGAAAGTTGGTCTTTTTATCTTACTGGTCACTAAACATTCCAAGTAGGAGTGGCAGGCGGCCATAAAGGTAGGGCAGAGGTTGCCCTATGGCAGGCTCTGGGCAAGCCTTGGCTTCATTGCCTGGTGTTTACTATTTATTCAGAGACTGTGTGGAGTCCGTCCCTGGACTCAGAGTGCTGCCTTGTGTGCTTGGTCTGAATGCCAGTCCTGAAACTTCCAGTCATTTGATTTTCACAGCTTATGAACTCGAGTTTGCTTGTGCTACCGGATTCCTAGTTTTGATGGGAAAACATTCAGTAAAATTGTAGACATTAGTTCACTATATATACACTTAAAGTAGATTTCCTGGGGAGTGCTGAGTGATTTTTATTTTCTGGAAAGGGAGGCCCTTAGGCCTCATAAAATTGGGAACCTCTGATGATCAGTGACTTCCATGTGTCTTTATCACTTTCTAAGTTCGTTCTGGGAAATATATCTAGCATTCTGTGATGACCCTGAGCACAATAGAATGGAAGGTCACACAGTTCTTAACTAAGTTGTTTTTCGCATTGTCAGGTGGGTGTATTTATGAATGAAGTCGGCCTGGGGAGTTTGTGCTAAGGGCTAGAACTCAGGTCCCCCAGCACCATACAGGCATCTCACAGCCAGCCCTAACTCTGCACATCACACCTGATTAGCCAGGCTGAGTATTGCTGAGTGTGGTCCAAACATGAGCGCTTTCTTCCCCAGGGAAAAAAAAGATGAATGACAGCCCCAGTGTGAGAGGGGCACCGATATCTATTTGTGTCCCAGATGCTGGCTTTTGGTACTTTACTTTCCAGTTCCAATTTATGGATCATTGGGGGCAGAGGGAGGCCTTTTTGTTTGTATCTCAGTGTGATTCTTGTGTGTTTCTCAGTTGTTCTTGGGAATGTTTAGTTCTGTGTTGATGTGCCATTTGGGTACAGTTTACTTTGTGTTTCACTTTTGATGTCAAGAGTAGAATAGCTACAGTTGCACAGAGAATAGGGTTGTCAAACTATCTGCGAAATTATTTACTCACTCTAAAGGTAGGTAGTCAGTGAATTTTCTTTTCTCCCCTTTGTCTTGTATTTTGGTATAATTGCATCGTTTCTTGTTAATATCTCTTGGGCTCTATTCAATACAAACTTCTAAAATTTTTGTTTGTTTTTGGGCCACACCTGGCAGTGCTCAGGGCATTCCCTGGTTCTGTGCTGGGGATTGAGCCTGGATCATTTTCATGCAAGGCAGTGCCCTCCCTGTTGTACTGTTGCTCTGATCCCGCAATGCAGAAATTTCGTTGACTGAACTTAACTATATATTTAGCTCTAAGTGAGCCAAAGTCGTTGTGAAAGTTAACAGTTACCAGAACTCCTTTCATAATTATAGAAATTAATCATGACAGCATGATTATTAAAGCACAGAGTATTTTTAAAAAGTTTTTCTTTCCCCCTTGATGCTGTTCTGTGTAGACATTATACTAGTCGTCTAGTGCCGTGGAACAGTGTATGACAAAATGGCACAATTCTGGAATTAGGGATCCAGGAGCAGCTTAAACAGCTGTTCTGATTGGTGCTCCCAAGAGACAGCTCCCCTGACGTTTATTTCTGAGGGTGCCAGTGCCCGTGGTCATCTGAAGGCTGAACTGTGGACAGAGCATCCCTTCTACAGCGCCTCCCTTGCAGGCCTGTGTGTGCAGGTGTGTCTGCTTGTTGCTGGCTCTTGGCAGGAGGGTTCACATCCTTGCACTTGGTGTTAACTGAGTGTGCTCTTGACAGAGTGCTTGACTTTTGCTGGAGTGAGTGACTTGAACCCCAGATATTCATGGGGTTATCACATTCATTTAGAAGTTCTTCGCTATAATCATCCATGGCTGCCATTTTATGTTGCTGGCGACTTGGTAGAGTGGGGAGCAAAGGAGGTAGACTGAATAAAGAGTGTTTCTACCTCTCTGCTCCATCTACTTCAGCCACCAGCTCTCCAGGAATTGCGTGGCCTGGATCAGCTCAGTCCCAATGTAAGCACAGATGTTCCAGGGTCCATCATTTTTCCCTCATAGCAAAGAATTTCAAGGAGATGGAATGGTGAAGCAGGGTAGTTTTTATTGAATGAAGCATGCCTAGGAAGATGCAGGAGGAGAGAAAGAGAGGAAATGTGTTCAAGAGAGAACAGAGGCTTCTCCAGAATGGAAATAAGCAGGCAGAGAAACAGACAAGCAAGTAAGATGCATGTTCTAGAGAAAATAGGGACTTAAAGGGCAAACTAGAAAGTTTTAACTTTAGTAACCATTTGGTGATTAAGTTTCCATTTCTTTGAATATTTTTTCCTATTTCTGTCTTAAACACCCAAATTGGAACATAGAGACGACTCAGAAACATATAGATGATTTTTGAGTCTTCTATGATACCATTTATGTCTATTTTACACAAATAATCAGTAGTCTAGTGCGATAAACTTGGAAGACTTTTAGAATCAGAAAACTCATTGTTAAGAGTTCTCAGGACTCACAGGTAGATTTGTTTCTGAGAAAGGAAACATAAGGGCCAGCAGATGTAAGGTGAAATTAGAGAGATAGTTTATACTTCACCAGAATAGCGTGATGATTGGAAATGATGCTTTGAAGCCAGCCTGACCTGAATGACGTGGGCTGTCCACACCACACCCGTACGCTTCCCTGTGGAGGCTGTGAGCATTTTGTGAGATTAGACCTGCGCAAGGACCTCGTGTGTGCTTGCAGTAGTGCCCGGCTCATAGTAAACTCTCACCGGGCAGGTGATGAAGTTGCCACAAACAGGGAGTTGTTACTAGCCTTTCTTGGGCAAGGCTGCCAAGGTCTGATCTGAGTTTACTGGCTCTGGTAGGCGTATTTGTGTGAGTCAGCCTTCATATGCTCCCCTTGGTTCTGTGGTTGGCAATTTTGTCACTTAGCCCCGCCCCTAAGTGTGGGAATTACACTCTTATTCAGCAACTGGTAATTAATGCCTCTTGTCTGTAGTAATGTGTTTAAATATTGTTACATCACTTCATAGCCTTTTCCTCTGGTGAATCATCTTACACATGAGGGTAGGAGTTGTGATTCTGAGGAACCAGTAGTGCTGCTACTTTGCCCTGGGAAGTAAAGATATTAGGAGCCTGACAGATGGAGATCTGATGGCTGCTGGGAGGGCCTGGCTTAGTCATTTAGTCATCGCTGGGAAATCTAGCCACAGCACAGGCCAGGCACAGGGTGGGCAGCCAGGACCTCTGCTTTCATGAGGGGTGAGCAGAGGAGAGTTCCAGAGTGTCCCTTTGACCAGCCCGCTGCCTGGGCATGCAGAGTGACAGATAGTAACTTCCTTCAGAGAATGTGACCACCAGTTCCAGTCCTTCTTCCCTTCTTCCTTCAGTGTAGGCAGGAGAGAGAGAGAGAGAGAGAGAGAGAGAGAGAGAGAGACAGACAGACAGAGGGGAAAGATAGAGTATGTGTATTCATATTGACTCCTTACTGAATGTGAAGTACTGTAAATAATTATGAGTTAATCTGAAGTACATTGAATACATTGTCATGTTTCATATTAGAATTTTAGTCTTAATAAAAATGTACATGCCATATTGAAATAAAATTTAAAGAACAGAATGAAATGTAAGAGAAAGATAAGGATCACAGGGTGCTTTTTTGCAGTGAAGGTGTATATATGTATATGGAAAATAGCCTGTAACCGTAACTTTGAAGTACAGATCTGAGGGGCCCAGAGATGGCTTAGAGCTGCCCTGGGGCCTGGGGTTGGGCCCCACCCCACACTGCTGGGTGCAGCCCGAGGCTCCAAGTTCCATAGGGGCTCTGCACAGGTCTCCTCGTCCCTGGCTTCAAAGACTGAAAATAGCGCCTCCTCCAGGTGATGGTTGGGCCTGCTGCCTGAGTGGCTGAGTAGTGTAGCAGATGAGTCCCCAACCTCAGGAGCACTGCTTGGGAGACCCCTCTTGCCCCGATAGATCCATTATTTGCCTGTTGAATAATTTATATATATTAGTAATTATCTTGAGTAGTCTTTTTTTTTTAATTTAAAAAATTTTGGCAAGTAAGTGCCCTACTGCTGAATTATTACTTCAGCCCCCTGGATAATCTTTTCCCCTTCTAAGGAATATTTGGTGAACAGCTGCCATGAGATAGACACTAGAGATATGAGCCTTTGTTTGTGGCTGTTACAGTTTACTAAAAGAGTTAGTGCAGAAAAACCTCCACACCTAGTCCAGAGGGAGAGAATCCGGTGAGAAGCAGCAGTCTCCCCCGCCTGGATGCGGACGCAGCTCTGAGGCGGGACAGTTTGTGACGAATCTGAGAATCTCCTGCCAGTAGCTCAGGACTTCCAAACATTATTTTGTTTCTTAGCTTTCTGGAAATGGCGGTGCTAACAGAACCTTGCTTGGGAATGCCTGTTGACGCTATTCTTTAGAGCCTTTAGTTGGCTCAAGGAAGGTTCAGTGGCTCCCATTCCCAGGTATTCTATTTAAAACATGGACTCTGTCCCCTTCTTACAGGCTTTAAAATATGTATGCTGACAAGCAAGCACCATTCTGCTCATCAGGCGGCGCCTTTATTCCTTGTCAGAGGAGGATGTGGAACTGAGACTGGGGCTGGGGTGCTGGGAGAAGGCCCCCGAGCGGTGTTTGCCCACTTTCCAGCGGCCCTGGTGGCAGGTCTGGGAGCTCCCTGCATGGAGATAACCTTGCTGCCTCTTCCCTCTCCTTACAGCTGTGTCTGAACTCAGAGAGATGTGCTCTGAACAGTTTCAAACAAACTGAAGCATGATGTGCTAGGGAGTGTGGACAGACGGCTCATGGTGCCCTGAGCAGCATGGCCATGCACTGTTGAGTGAGAAGGTGGGAACTCGGTTTACACTGGCAGTGAAAGCTAACAGAAGAGGATTGAGCCCTTCCTCTTGGGCACATTCCTGGTGTCAGACAATGCCCGTTCTCATTGGCACACACAGTTATTGGTGTTTGCAGGAGGAAATGGTGTGTTGTACAGTTCTTTGGGGACTGTGACATTGGTTCCTTTATGGTTTTTTAGGGGTGGGCATACCCGTGTGCTCAGGACATATTCCTGGCTCTGTGCTCAGCACCCACTCCTGGGATTGAACCCAGTCAGCCACGAGCACGGCAAGTGCCTACTTGCTGTTCTGTAGCTCTGCCCCCTGGTTCCTTCACATTTTTAACTGTCATCAGCCTTTGACCATTTCTTTCTAGTTTATACTGTTTTTTTAATCATTGTAAACTATGGTCAGAATCTTTTGTTATTATTCCCAAGTGAGCATTTCCAGAAAGAGGGAAAGAAGCCAATTGATTTTTCTAAAATTGTTATACTAATGGGGGAGGTTGTGCAGATTTTGAGAACATGGAAGGAATTTGTTGGGCATGGAAGGAAGTGACTTGGGAGAGATAGAGGGGGGAGTGGGACCATGCCAGGGCCATGGGGGAGAAGCCAGGGTACCTTAGGAGGCTGCAGAACAGTTTTCACATGACCACTGGACAGTTCCTTGGGCATGGTGGCCACATCCTGTGGCCACCCTGGATGGTGTTTCAGACTCAGTCCTAGGGGTGATAGATGCATATTACTCAGTGGCCTCATATAGACTGATCATTTACATAAATGATGGTTTTATGCACCAGCCTTTATTTTGTCTGTTGGTTTTTTTGGTTGTGCTTTGTGTTGTTTTTTACTTTTTTGGGCAGACCTGGTGATGCTCAAGGGTTCCTCCTGGCTCTGTACTCAGGAATTACTCCTGGTAGTGGTTAGGGGACCATATGGGATGCCAGGGATCAAACTCAGGTGGGGCACATGCAAGGCAGGCACCTTACCTGCTGTACTCTCTCTAGCTGTGTTTTGATGTTGATCTGCTTTACTCTGAGCACTCCTCCTCTGAGCATTCCTTCCAGCCTTGGACTGAGATCATGCAGAAAAATGCTGAAGTTTTTAGTAGTGGTGCCTATTAAGATTTTATCATTAAAAGAATGCTTGTTATTAATAGTACTTAGTCCATGCGCTGTCAAGAAAGAATCGCACCAGTGAGCTGAACCATTGCTTAGGCATTTTGGTAGTCTGGGCCTCCTTTGGTTGACAGATAAGATGGAACAAAAGGACTCAAATCAGAGACATCAATGATTGACACAGTTGTTTTCCCAAGAAAGGAGCATTTGCCATATAACAACATTGAACTGGACATGAAAATCTTAAGTTCCAGGGACTGACTCCTGGAACAGCATCTGGTAAAAATCTTTCTGTGACGGACATTTCTGTCTGTTGGAACTCTGTTTTGCCTTGCTTATAAGCACTATATTCCTCTCTGCAACAGCTGCTTTTTCTCAGCTGATTGGTATGACTGGTAGATTCTGTGTCCCGTCCCACTTCCCTCCCCTCAACCCTTCCCCGACACACACACACACACACACACACACACACACGTAGGAAAATATTGGTTTCTCATTTCTGCCTTGCCGCAGGGAGCTTAGGTTTATTGGGTTACTCCCATCACAGTGCTCCCATTCCTCTGTGTTTATTAACCTTTCTTTGTGCTCTGCTTCCCCAACTGTCAATTACCTTTATTTCCTAATCAGTCTCTGTTAACTTATAAATACTGTTTTTCTCTTCTCCTTAAGTCCTTTGAATAGTTAATTCAGAGCAATGTCCTTTTTGTATAGACACAGGAAGACAGTTAATGCTATGCTTTTGTAACTGGGGAATACACATACCTTTTATTTCTCCCCAACTAGCCTTTGGTTGCCTTTGCCAGTAAGCTCTCAATCTTGTGATGGTTCATGTTTAACTCACACTAAAAATGAACTCTTTTGCCTAGCCAAATGAGCAGGAGAGGCCAGTTGAATAAATGATGTTGCTGCATCTGGGAAAATGCATTACGAAAAATGAGTTAGATCCCATGTGATGTCACTAGTGGGTGACATCACATGGGAAGTTCAGAAATTGTCCACCACAGAGGAAGTCTTTTTCAGGCTTGGAAATTTGAGGTGCTACAAACCAGGGCTCTTGGTCCTTACTTCCACAGGAACCAGCTAAATCTTATAGTGTTGCTAGGCAAAGTCCCCAGGAGAGCAGGAGTGAAATTATTTATTGGATAATTCAAGTTTTGCAAAGAAGAGGGAGATTTGAATATGAGTTTGGAAATAGACCTCAGTGTGTGTTCTTGTGTGGGTGAAGGAGAGTTTCGGCAGTGGTGGCTGCTTCTCAGTTGGGGACGTAGAGTGTCTGCAAGCCACAGTTCAGTGGCCCCTTAGCCTCTAGTTGATTATGAACATGGGAATCAATTAAATTCTTATATAACCATTATAGTGTCAATACCATTTATTTCCATTCAAAATTAATGATAAAGTAATTTTTTTCCCCTTTATTTTATTTTATTTTTTTTTACAGTTGTAGATTTACAATTTTTTGTGCTTTGGTTTCAATTATACAATGATCAGATACCCATCCCTCCACCAGTGCCCATTTTCCACCACCATGGATAATATTCCTCCCACCCCCATCCCCCCATCCCCCCTGTCTCTGTGGCAGGGCAATCCCCTGTGTTCTCTCTCTCCTTTTGGGTGTTGTGGTCTGCAAAAGAGGCATTGAGTGGCAAACATGTTCAGTCCATAGTCTACTTTCGACATGCATCTCCCCTCCTGGGAGGATCCTCCAAACATCCTTTATTTGGTGCTCCCTTCTCTATCTGAACTGCCCTTTCCTCTAGGATACCCGGCTGGCCTCTAAGTTATGGAGTAATCCTCCTGGTGCTGATCTCAGCTATTCTTGGGTATTAATCTCATACTTTGTTACTTTATATCCCCCAGATGAATGCAATCTTTCTATGTCTATCCCTCTCTTTCTGACTCATTTCGCTTAGCATGATACTTTCCATATTGTACCACTTGTATGTAAATTTCATGACTTCATCTTTTCTAAGAGCTACATAGTACTCCGTTGTGTAGATGTACCAAAGTTTCTTTAACCAGTCATCTGTTCTTGGGCATTCAGGTTTCTTCCAGTTTCTGGCTATTGTAAAGAGTGCTGCAATGAACAAACAAGTGCAGATGTCACTTTGACTATACATTTTTGCCTCTCTGGGATATATTCCCAGGAGTGGTATTGCTGGGTCAAATGGGAGCTCAATTTCTAATTTTTTGAGAATCGTCCATACTGTTTTCCAGAAGGGCTGAACCAGTGGACATTCCCACCAACAGTGAAGGAGTGTCCCTTTCTCGCCACATCCACGCCAGCATCGGTTGCTTTTGTTCTTTTGAATGTGGGCCAGTCTCTGAGGTGTGAGATGGTATCTCATTGTGGTTTTGATCTGCATCTCCCTGATGATTAATGATGTAGAGGATTTTCTCATGTGCTTTTTTGCCATTCGGATTTCTTCTTTGAGAAAGTTTCTGTTCATTCCCTTGCCCCATTTTTGGATGGGGTTGGATGTTTTCTTCTTGTGGAGTTTAACCAGTATTTTGTATATCCTGGATATCAACCCCTTGTCAGATGTGTATTCGGCGAATATCCTTTCCCATTCTGTAGATTGTCTTTGTATTTTGGTCACTGTTTCTTTGGAGGTGCAGAAGCTTCTTAGTTTAAGATAGTCCCATTTATCTATCTCTGTTTTCACTTGCTCAGCCAGTGGCGTGGCATCTGATAAAGTAAATTTATACAGAGAAAAATCTGTGATGTTTAACGTGTTAATGTCAAATGGATTCACTTTTCCAATATGCCATCAAAGTTTTAGCCCTTTGGTAGGCTTTGAAATTTTTTTAAATCATTGTTTTGCTTATTCTGAGCTCTTTCCTAGTCATTCCACCTTCTTTAGTGTCTTTCATATTGATTTTCATGTTGATTGTCCCTCTTCTAACTACCACTATCGTATGTTGCTCAGGGTCTGACTTCATAAAGACACCCTGAGTTCATTCCCCACTCAGAGCAGTTCCCGATTGTGCTCTGGGCAGTGGTGTCTGGGAAGGTCTAATTTTAGCCCCCTGTGATTTCATGGATCCGGTGTCTGCCCCCTTTCTGATTTTTTTTTTAAGAAAAAACTTATTCAGACACTTGGTAATAAATACAGTGAGGCTGTTAATTGATAAGAGTGCCGCAAAAGGAGTTGACTCAGGTCTGGTGAGGGCCAGAGGGGTTCCTAACCAAAGAGCTGTGAGAGAGGCATGGTGGATGGAAAATTACTCAGTTAAAACATGGAGAGTGACTTACAGTGGACCAGGGATGTTGCTCCGTGTAAGGTCCATGCTTTGTATGTATGCAGCCTGGGTTTAGGCTCTTGTATCTCCCCCCATCACCCCTCACTCCCCCGTATTCCCCAAATAGGATTCCTGGCAAAAGTAGGTCAGGTGGTTAAGAATGGGAGGTGAAGAGTGTGGCCAGTTACCAAGGGTGATGAGGTGCCCAAGATGGCGTTGGCACGTTCCTCAGCTGACTCCAGCATTGTCACTACAGCTGGGGGAGCAGACCAGGACAAGACAGGGATCTACGGCCAACTCCTGGTGTCTCGCTGGGCGCACTCTTGCTTCCGTGTCTTGGCCTTTGTGAGAAATGTTGTGATAAACATTGGGATGGATAGACAGAGCTTTCTTTATCCTCCCACTAGTGCCCCAGAGGAGGGATGGCCACGCGCTGGGCAGCAGCTCAGCTCTGTCTTCAGCTCCTCGAGAAGCTCCGTAGAGTTTCCCACAGTGGCAGCACCAGGCTTCATTTCCCTCATGACGGGAATCTTTCCCCCACACCCTCTTCGTCTTCTCAGTGTAACTGCTTTGGTAGAAACATTCTCCTTGGTGTAAGGTTGCATCTCATCATCATCAGAGGGCTGGGGAGATGGCTCAGAGGACTGGAGCACATGCTTTATATGGCGAAGCCCTAGTTCAAATCCCTGGCATGTATGGCTCCTAGTCCAGCTAGGAAGTTGCCCCCAACTCCCCAGTGGGGGCTTCCTGGTTTGACCCAAACAACAACTGTTGACTGTGACATCTCATTGTTGTCATTTTTACGTTTCCTGATGATCAGTAATGATGAGCATTTTTCCATATGTCCACTGGCCACCTGGGTAATAAACTTGGAGTTACTGTATTTGCTTGCTATTGTCAGATGAGCTGCAGACAAAGGACCCCAAAGGTGGTGGCTTTAGCCCACATATGAGTGTTCTCTATCTGAAGTCGCTGTGCGCTGGGACGGCTCCTGTGTCTTCTAGAGAGAGAGTAGCATCCTTCACTTGCCTTTCTCACCCAGGAGGCCCCTCCCTGCTTTCCTTGTTTCCCACTGCCCATTCTTCCTTACAGCTCTGCGTGGTTGTGTCCCTGGGCATGGCTTCTTCCACCTTGGGTCCTAGGTGTCTTCTGGTTTTGAGTTTCATTTAGTCAGGGGCCATCCTGGGTGGTGTTCACAGGTTGGCCCTGGCTTGGTGCTTGGGGGTTGCTTCCAGCAGTCTCCAGAATCACACCCAAGGGCTCCAGCATGAGAAGCATCTCTCCAGCCCTTTGAACCATCTACCCAGCCTCCTGGGTGTCTTCTGATGGCAGTGGGTGCTCCCTGCGAGTTGCTGGATACTCTGTCTCAATCCTTAATTGCACCTGCAAATCTCTTTGCCATATAAGGTACATTTGCAGGTTCCAGAGATCAGGATGTGGGCATCTGTGGGGTCATTCTCCAGCCAACCACAGCTGCTGCTATCTAAATATGTGTGTGTGCACCTTCCCCCTCCACCCCCCCCCCCCCCCCAAGCTTGATCAGTAGTTTCCTTGGTAGAGAATTCTAGTTTCATGGTATTTTTTTTCCCTCAGAGCTTTGAAAATTAGTGCTTCTTTATCTTTGGATAGAGGTTTGATGTCCAGTCTCATTCTCATTTCTTGGTATTTGGGGTACCTTGACCTTGCTTGGTATAATGAGTTTGAGATCCCCTCTTTCTCTCTGTCAGATGTTTTGCTTATACTTGCTTAGTGTCTGAAATTTCAACATTAAAAATTATGTTAAGGACTGTGGGTGCAACTTGTGTAACTCGGTGGTAGATCATTTGCTTTGCATGGGTGAGGTCCTGGGTTCCATCCCTGGCCCTGAAAAAAAAAATTGTATAAAGGTGGAAAATATTTTTGAGGAGAAACTTACTATTTAGCTACATACTCCTAGCTTACATTTAGTGTTTTAAATGAAAAATGTCTCTGTTGTTCATGGCCAGTTTGTATTAAAAGCAGTAAGAATGTGGCTAATCTGAACACAGCAAGCATAAGGCCTGTTCTGAAATGGTTTGTGTAAAGCCCATTTGTTTTTCGCTGGAATGCTGGGTGTAGGCTGGTGCAGTTCAGACTTGGGAGGGAGCCTGAAAGGCATGTTTCTGCCCTTAACAAACAGCATCTTTGTTTGCGTCCCTGCAGGCCTCGCCGCACAGCGAGGCCCCTCTTCTGCCCCGTGCCGGTTTCTCAGGGACAGCCAGTGGACCTGCCCTCCGCCTTCTGCCTGCCTGTCTCGGTCGCCGAGGCACCACTTGATGTGCTTGGGGGCTTGAGAGCCAGAGGCTGGCCATGAAATCTCGACTCTATGAGGACTGAGGCTGTTGTGAACTCCCAGGGCCGGACTGGTTATCTCATAAAGGGTAAAGTGCTTTCCAAATGGGACTGGTGCTCTGCAATACCTTATGTTCCTCTGTCAAAATGCACTAGGCAGAGCAGTCTGTTGTCATTGTGGAGCAAACTGGTAAAAAGGAATGAAATTGCTGATTCTAATTTGGGGTTGACTTTGTGATAGTATAAAACAATGCGTGCTTTTAAAATTACCTCATCTGAGAGGACGCTTGATTCTTTTTTAAAAGTTCTATAAATTTAAATGGACTCAGATCTTAAAATGTGATAGCTGCCAGCATTTTTAATATGCTTCATAAAATGCTGTGTTTGTCATTTTCTTTCCCAGATTGTGCCCAGAATTGTTTTCCTCTATACTTGAGTATTTAATCCTTAGTAAACATCTTTGGATTCTTACTGTTTTTAAAAAAAATGCATCTTTTAGTTTGAATCTTTGGAATCTTGTTCTATTAGCTACAGAGTTAATAAGGAATCGATCTTACATGATTTGAATAATGTAGTAGGTGTTTTCTGCTCTTGGTGTGGCCTGTGAGGTCCTGCACAGTGACCCTCTTTGGTAGGTGTGTGGAATGAGCATGCACTTGTGCACAGACACAGAGCAGCTGCTCGCAGTCTGTGTTTGGCACTTTGGGGGCGTCCCTCTGTTTCTGCAAAGGGGTTCTCATCAAAATGAGAGCAAAAGCAGTGGCATTCTAGTGCAGTTCTGGATACCTTTCCCAGTGATAAGTCCCACAGCTTGAAAGAATTTAACTACAGTGAATTCTATATAGGATGCTACTTCGTACTGTAGGTGGTGGCCTCACAGTTCACATTATTGAAAATGGTTCTAAATGCAGTGTTATGAGAAGTTGACATTTCCCTTTAGGCCTTTGGAGACACAGTAGAATTTTTTTTTTTAATTAGTTTGACATTACCATTATATGAATTTTCCTACCCCATCCCCTGAGGATGAACTGAGGATAAAAAATTTCTAAAAGAACATGCAGACTTAGAGCTTATTTATTTGCTATAGAGTCAAAGTTAATATTCTGGTCATGCTAAAACTGAATCATCTTTCCTCATACAGAAATCCAGTTGTATTCATTTTCAGTATGGCCTCTGTCAAGTTTTCCATATGGAAATCTCTTGACTGGAGATGATCTTACCATGTTGATGTTTATAATTCACGGTTTGACTCAACACAATTTTCTTGAGATACTTTGTGTCTTCTCTTCCCAACTGTGGACTGTTTTCAATTCTTGCCTTTTTGCATTTAGGCTTCTCTCTGTTAACCCAGAAACCGAAAGGAGAGGCCAGGCTTTCAAAGCACTGTTTCGGGCTGGGCCACGCCCCCCAGCAGCTCTGTCCCTGTCGCTGGATCCCAAGATGCAGGGTCATTCTCCTGGCTGACTCCTGGCTGACTCTGTCCACTCATCTGCCCTCTCAGCCCTTCCACACAAGTGTGAGTGTGATGCTTTCAAGCTGGGTCGCAGAAGAGGAAAAAGCTTCATAAAGCTGTGGTTCATAAGACTGGAGAAGGGGAATGGATCTTTCGAATGAGTTGATTATCCCAGACTCCGGATACCACTAGCCTTCTTGCAAAACTTATCGAATACTCCTTTCATTCATATTTCCCCCCAAAGATAGCAGCATGTAGACACTTGAAGTCAGAGAAAATATAGTTACATAAATCTATTTCCCCAAACAAACTTTAAAAACCTGACACAGTCTCGTTTTACTGTCTGTGCTATTAGAAATAATCTTGTACTTGTTTGAGCCTGCATGCCTGGAGGTGAATTGTCAGCAAGATCTTTGCTGCACGCCATGAAGTTGCTATCCAGGAAGAGTGTGGAGATGTCTGTCCTGGGTAATGCACAGTGGGCTCCCCCTCGCTCTCCGTGTCCGGCCCTGGCCTCTTAGCTTGATGCAAAGTGTTCCTTAAAGCTTGTGTTTCTTTCCTTTCTAAGGAGTTTGGTGTGCTCTCTCCCTCCCCACCCCCACCCTCGCCTGCGCACGTGCCGCCCCCCCCACCCCCGCTTGTCTCTGAGAGCTAGATGTCAGTCAGAGCAGTCTTCCCCTCAAACCCTACCCCCAGCCCCACCTTCAGCCTCATATCACCTCTTCACTTAGAGGTATTTTACTGGCTTTCTGCTTTGCAGCAGTTGCGGGGGAGGGGCTGGTGACCCTTGGGCACCAAGCCTTTCTTTGCACTTGCTTCTTTACACCCCTTCACATCTGGGATGTTGACCCCCTAACTCCACCCACCGAAAGCAACCCACATTTGTGGGTCCTTGGAGGAAGGCGATTGTGGCCATTCAGTGGGGGTTTAGGAGGAACAAACACAAAACGGTGTGTTCCATGTGCTGTCTCTTAAATGGAAGTCCCTTCTCATGTCTTCAGTCATCATTATAAAATAATGGTTTTAATTATGGTCTGTGGGGGTCAAGATGGCCTGTTCTGAATCCCAGCTTTGCTTTTTATTAGTGTTGTAACCTTAGCCAGGTTGCTAATTTGGTTACAGGATCCCCTTGCACCCTGTCTTAGAGTTGTCACATTGAATGACCATGAGGCAGTGTGCCCACAGTGTCTGCACCTTGGCCCAACCTAGACCTGCTGGGCACTTGGTAGGAGCACAGTATAGCTGTTGCCACTGCTGCTGTTCTTGTGTGTATCCTGCTTTTGCCAAGTGTGGGGAATATGTCTTTTTCTTCCAGACGCCTCCCAGCGATTCTCACCACCAGGGCAGGTGGCTCAGTGTTAGGGTCCAAGGATGTTGTGCTGTGCAAGCCCTGCAGTGCCGGGGATGACTTGGGGGCCTCCAGGGCCACACCTGGAGGTGCTTGGGGGACCATGTGGTGCCAGAGATGGAACCAGGGTCAGCTGCATGCAAGGCAAGCACCTTACCTCCACACTCTCTGCCCCGGAGATACTTTCCTATAGTCCCTGGTCTTTGATTTTATTTATGGGACTTGAGATTACATCCATCTGTTACATATTGACTGTTGTTATCAGATTTTTATTTTTAAAAGATACTTAATATAATAAAAACTGTGTGTGTGAGAGAGAGGGGGCATAGAGAGAGGGAAAGGGGGAGGGAGGAAGGGAAGGAGGGAGGGAGGGAGGGAGGGAGGGCGGGAGGGAGGGAGACTGCAGGAAAGTGTAATTAGTGCATTGATTGGGGGGATCTGAGGGACTAAATGAAGGAATGGTTTGTTTAACTCTGTAAGATAGATTTTATTTTAGCTCTTCCTGTGTGTGTGCACTCATGGAAATGGAACCCAGAGCCTTGTATGAGGAGCACGTGCTCTACTGCTGAAATAACACTCTCTAATTGTTAAGCTACCAAATCATATCTGGCACTCATTTATATTTTGGTAAATTTTCTCATTTTTCCAAAGTCTTGAATGTGCCTTCCACTATCTACCTAAGTGTATTTCCTCGTGAAACTTAAGAGGTTTCTGATTTAACACACATTTTTTAATGAAGTTATATAAAAAGTCAATTCCTAAGGGGCAGGCTATTCTATAAGTTAATAAATTTTCCTTCTAAAAGAAAATCCTATCTAACATCCTGGATATGTTGATAATCATGATATATAACCACTGCTTTGGATTACAATCTACAGTGACCCTGTATCCTTTTAAATTTGTTACCTGATTTGCTAGTTTTGTCATTTTACACAGTTGTTTAACATCTTTTGACATTTTAGAGTGTGTTCGTTTATTTTTATTTATTCTATCTTAGCTCAGTAATTAAATGGTTCTTTGAGTAACAGTTCACTTTACTTTGGTCTACCTACAGATACAGACCAAGATGTAGCCCTCAGACTTGCCCAGGAGAGAGCTGAGATCGTAGCTAAGTATGACCGAGTAAGTACCTCTGTCTTCTCTTTGAGGGAGAAACCTTGTGGACAGATGTGGGTCTGATGTTTGGAGAGGTCAGGTGCCAGAGAGTTTTGGGGACTGTGTGTGTGTGGTGAAGTCCTGCTTCCCACTGACCGCTGCGTGACTGGCTGCTCTGGTCTCGCCGCGTCCTGCTGCCTGTACCCGCGCCCTGCCTGGCCTCGTGCCCCTTTGCTGAATCTCTGAACACTTTACTCAGGTTTTGCTCTCAGTGAGAGCCCTGCACTTTCTGTCTCCCCTGCCGCGCTCTCTGCACTCCTTTCTCTCCCTGCCTCTCCCCAGGGTGCAGGACCCCAGCAGGCTGCAGGGTAGACTGGCTTCCTTGAGGGCGGCTCTTACTCTGCTTCCTAAGGGTTAGGGTTTTTTTTATTTGTTTGACTTACCTTATTTTAAATATCTAGAACAGTTTCTGACTCATTCTGGGTATCCTAATGCACAGTGATAGTTCAGTATATAGAATTAGTTGCCCAGTTTCATTCATGATTTATAGCTGCTATTAAACATTTAGCATTGATCTGAAAAACCAAATTTATATATAATCTGCATTAGTATTCTATTCTTTTGTTAGGGGATTTGGTTTTTGAGACCCTAGCAGAAGCACCACTATTGAAGATTTATCTTTACCTCTCTAGGTCTGTAATGAATGAAAGGATTGGTCATAAATGTCATGTCTTATATTTATATCCCTTGTGTGTAGTTTCATATGCATTATCTTTGGTGAGATTGGCAGGAGCATGAAATCACAGAAAGCCTCTGGCTGGGGCTGTATCGGACCCAGTGTGGCCCCTGTGGCCTCATTGGGATCTGGCGCTGGCTTCTGAGTGTCAGGAGTGACTGCGGTGGCTCCTGTTCCTGGCTGTGGCTTGAGGGCAGGCATGAGTGGCCCTATGTCTTACTTGACACCAGTAGGGCCCTCATCACCTACTTATCCTCTTTTTGTTCCAGTGAGCAGGCTGGCATGGTGCTGTCCTGGGGGTTTAGTGCACAGACTCCAGCCCTTCACTCCTTATCCATAGTGTGCTCACTGCTCACTGGTGGAGAAGCATGCGGCCTTCCCAGGGGTGGCATCCATGGAACTGTAGAGTGCTCAGTAGAGACTTAAGGGGTCTATGTCGAAGGGTGCCCACACTCATCCGTGCCAGGTAGCTCTACAGAGGTGTGAGGTGGAAGAGCAGTGGGCTGAGAACTCAGCTCTGGGTGGCCACTGCCTGGCAGTGTCCAGGGATGGCCTCTGGGGAGGGGTGAGGGGAGCAGAGGCCTAGGAAGGTGCCCGGGAACAGGGGCATTACTTCAACCTGGGCTGGAGCAGTGTTAGGGTGGGGGCAGGTAGCTGGGAATCAAGCAGCAACAAGAGGACCTGTCCACTGGTTGGTGTCAGGCCTACGCCATATTCTTGCTGCTCCCTCCCCACCAGGCAACTGCCCCAGGATTACTGCTTGGCCCATGGCAGCGGGTACACATAGGTTCCCTGAATTCCTACAGAGTTAGCCTGCTGCCAGAGGAATTCATTTTCAGAAGGGGGTCCGGGGCTCTTTCCTAGCCTTTATTGTTCACACATTAAAAAAGAGCGTGTGTAACTTTGGCCTTTGTTTGGAAAAATGCCTCACTTTTGTAAATGACTACAGCATCCTGTTTTATCCTGTTTAGGGACGAGAAGGTGCAGAGATTGAACCTTGGGAAGATGCCGATTACCTGGTTTACAAAGTCACGGATAGATTTGGCTTCTTACAGTAAGTTGCCCAGATTAAAAGCTAACTTTTATTATAATGTGTACATGGTCACCTGTTGTCATTGGGATCTTGTGTGTCTGTTTTAAATAGCATTGCTATGAATTATGAATAAGATTTCAGATTTGGGGTTCAGAGAGGTAACACAGGGATTCAGGCCCTTGCTTTGCATGTGACTGGTCCAGGTTCAGTCCCAGGGCCACATGGTTCCCCAAGCATCACCTGACACAGCCCTAGAGTCCCCCAAACCACTGGAGTGCCCTGGGTCACCCCTAGAACAGCAGGCCTCAGCGGCACCACATCTAGGCCTTGCTGGTTGCCCCTGTCTCTAGGAGGTGCCCCATGGCATCCTGAGACCCACCCAGAAGGATGCCCCACAGGAAGATTTCAGGATTGGCCCTGCTGCACGCACAGAACTTGTGGTGCTTTTAATTCCTGCAATTAAAACTACTGTAGTAAAGAATACAGTCTTTAATATTTAAATTTATTGAGAACAATAAATGCAATTAATGAGTTTTTAATAATTTAGCAGAATTAAATGGAAATGAATTTTATTTTTTATTTAAAATATATTACGAACCTTTCATTTTAAAGAAATGCATTTAAAAATAATTATCAATGAGAATGTTAGTGTTAATGCACCCTAAAAATGAGCAATGAAAAGAAACCATTGATCTTGCTTATTATTATTGCTTCTTTTAAAATTAATTCTATTTATCCTGAGTATGTTATATGTAAAAAAAAAGTTAGGAGAGGCTTAGACCACTGTAAAGTCAAAAGATAAAGTGATTTTTTTAAATCTTTTTTTATTTTTTGGGTGGGAGGGACATCTGCACCCAGCTCTGCTCAGGGCTTACTACTAGCTCTATGCTCAGAAGTTAGTCTGATGGTACTCAGGAGACCATATGGGCTGCCAGGGATCAATCCTGGGTTGGCCATGTGTGAGGCAAAGGCCCTCCCCACTGTGCTATTGCTCCAGCTTTGATTTTTATTCTTAAAAATACCCCGCCGGTGAGCTTTCCCAGCTGGAATTGTGGCAGTCTTGCAGCCACACCCACGGCTGTAACCCTTTTGTCTCTCCAGTCTGACATTAGTGAGGAATCATCTCACGTGCTTCCTTTGCCAGCCTTGGCTATTACAGACAGGAACAGGCTGGGCTCTGGGCATGGCAGTAACCCGACACACCTCCACTGTAGGGTCCTAACCTGACACACCTCCACTGTAGGGTCTTAACCCTACACCTCCCCTCCCCCATTGTAGGATCCTAATCTGCACACCCCACTGTAGGGTCTTAAACCAACACCCACTGTAGGGTCCTAACCCTACACACCCCCACTGTAGGACACCCCACTGTAGGGTCTTGAACCAACACCCCCCCCCTACACACACACACATACACACACACACACACACACACACACACTGTAGTGTCCTAACCCTATATAACCCCACTGTAGGGTCGTAACCCTACACGCCCCCACTATAGGGTCCTACCACCCACTGTACCCCAACTGTAGGAAGACCCTTGAGGAGGGTTTGAAATGCCTGGAGAGCATGAAAGGAAAACTCAGAGGGCCAGCAGGGGCTTCATGGCTTCTGTTAGCCTGTCTTGGAGGACTGAGAGGGCTGAGCCTTCACACTGCTGGTTCCGTGCTCCAACACAGCCCTGAGGTAGGCAGGTCTGGGGATGGGGAGGCGCAGAGACCGTCACAGTGCCATGTGGGCCTCCTGGAGTCTCATCAAACTCATGGGTTTTGGTGACACTGTCCCAGGGTCCGCAGTGCTGCTCTCTGCTGCTCACTGTGGCTGGGGTTTTTGTGGTATTGAAATCCGGTCTAGGCATTTAGATGCTGCTTCCTGTCATGCTTTATTTAAAGGAGCAGCCCTACCCCTCCCCCCTCCTATGTTGTCTTAGTTCCTCGTGCTTCTTCCTGGTTCTGTGGTGAGATTGGGCTTTCAGTGCAGTACAGTACACTGTCACACAGTCACTTTGTAGCTTTTATTGAAGGCTGCTGAGTTCATATCCAGTTACTTCTCTGTAACTTAAATGCTTATTATTGGGGAAGGGTGGCAGTACCTAACAGAGGACAGGATTTACTTGGCTTTGTACTAGATTTAATAATAAAGACTTGGCAAACTAACCTGGCTCGGGGGTGGAACAGGAATGCCTTTGTAGTGCTTGGAGACAGGGAGTTATCGCTGGTGCGTGCCTGTGATGGAGATGGAACAACATGAACTTGAGCTAGGACTTTCAACATTTTTATTAAAAATAGTCACTACTAGTCCACTCCACAAAGAATCTTTGGTATTTGGATAATGATAGATAGCACTTTAGGTCACAAGTTATTAATAGAAGAAGTAGGAGGCAATTATACCAAAATTAAGGATAAAATGGACACAAACTCCAGATTTTCAATACTTACCAAAATGTGATTATTTATAAAACTTAGATTGCCTATGACATACTGTAGCTGTAACTATTTGAAAACCAGAAGCAGGTGTTTCGATTTTATTTTTGGGTCCTCATGACTTACTCCTGGTTCTGTGTACAGAGGTCACTCTGGTGAACTCAGGGACAGTTTGGGGTCCCAGGAGTTGAACCCAGGTGGGTTGCATGCAGTGCAAGTGCCTGACCTGAATGAAAGCTTTTGTTTTTAAAGTATAAATGGCGGGGCTGAAGCAATAGCACAGTGGGTAGGGCGTTTGCCTTGCACGCGGCTGACCCGGGTTCGATTCCCAGAATCCCATATGGTCCCCCGAGCACTGCCAGGAGTAATTCCTGAGTGCAGAGACAGGAATAACCCCTGAGCATTGCTGAATGTGACCTAAAAAGCATAAAAAAAAAGTATGGCTATCTCTCCAGCCCTGAAGGTTTTTGTTTTTAAAGTCGAAATGGCTTTGATGATAAGCGCTTGAGATTACCTACCCAATAATTTTGACTAAGAGTAAGTCTAAACATAGACAAAATTTACTACAAAAAATAGAAATAAGCTTATTCATTATAATAAACTTACTCACTTGAACACGTTTTATGTGTCAAATGAATGTTTTTCTACTGTCAAAGAAATACTCCCCCTGACCTGTTAACAGTTACACATCTGTGTTCTACTGCAGTCTGCCTAAGTTTCACTGTTAAATAACCTCAGCTTTGTGGGCCATCTGGTCTTCATCATGACTGTTCAGCTCTCGTGAACAGCCACAGCTGATCCCTAAGTGAATGACTGTGGCCGCATGTCTCCGAGCTTCATTCACAGACATGGACCTGCACCCAGTTGGAACATGGGCTGTCATTTGCTGGGTTGACGGGACACTTCACACCCTCACCCCAACACACACACACACTTTCCCCTTCTCTTTATTCTACTTGCAGGGCCTTTGGGGGCTGGTGTGGGGATGGGTGTCCATATCAGTTCATGTGTGCAACTCTCCCCCAGCTGCCCGTTTCCCCGGGCCATGCTGTGACTCGCTCCTGATGAGGGGGTGTTTCCTTGCTTTCTCCTTGGAAGACTGTGAAAAGATTTGAGGAACAAACTTCTGGGTAGTCAGGGTCATGCACACAGCAGACTTTATAGGAAATGTTTTAATTTTGGAGAAATCAAAATATAAGGAAATTCACTTTGGAAAACTGGGCTACATTCTTAATCTGTCATTCATCTATGAAGTCTTATTATTATTACTATTTTTGGTGAAATTCAACATCCGTTCATGAGACAAGCTGTGTAAATGAAATAACAACTACCATATATGGTTAGCATAATAAAGACCATCTCTGACAAGCCCAAGGCAACATCACACTTTATAGTTACAAACTGGAAGCTTTCCTCCTAAAATGAAGAAGACAGGATGCCACTTTTATTCAACCAGTATTGGAAATCCTGGCCAGAGCAATAAGGCACAAACAAGAAATGAGACTTTCAGATTGGATTGGAAGAGTAGAAACTCTTCCTTCATATTTGAAGATGATAGAAGCTTTTATATTCAGAAAAAAGACTGCATTAAAATTGTTGGAACAAATAAACAAATTCTATAAAGTTTTCTTACAGGTTTAACAGTTACTGGGGTCAAAGCAGTAGTGCAGCAGCCAATCTGGGTTTGATCCCTGACATCTCATGTGGTCCCTTGAGTCCTGTGAGCAATTCCTGAGTACAGAACCAGAAGTTAACCCCTGAGCACCTCTGGGTGTGGCCCCAAAACAGAAGCAAAAGCATAACAATTATTATATTTTAATAAACTCATTCAAGCTATTGGAAAAAGAAATTAAGAAAACATTTGTATCTTATACTTACTTACATCAAAAAGAACCCAGTACCTAGGAGTAAATTTGATCAGATAGGTAAAGGATCTTTACACAAAAAGCTGAAATATTGCTAAAAGATACTGAAGAAGATACAAATGAAAAGCTACTCTGTGCTCATGAACTGGAAAAAAATCAATATTCTTAAGATATCCATATGCCCAAAGCAGTCTGTAGATTTAATGCAGTCTCTATAAAAATTCTGGTTGTATTTCCTACAGAAATAGAATAGACAGTCTTAAAATTTTAGTGGAAACAAAAGTCAAATAGTCAAAGCAATCTTGAGAAAGGAGCAAAACTGGCGGTATCATACTTCCTGATTTCAAACTATGCTGCAGTACAATATTGGCATTAAAGACAAGCACATGTAAAGACATACTTGAAGAAAGAGTTCAGTAATAGATCTGTCCATGTATGTGAATTAACAGAGGGGCCAGGGACACGTGAAGAGGACACACTGGGAAATTGTGCTGGGAAGAGTCAAACAGCCAAAATGCAGAAGAATGGAATCGGGCCACTGTCTTACATGCACCAAAAATAGAACGAAGATTCTAACGTAATACCTGGAATCATAAAGTTCCTACAAGAAAACTTAGTAATAAGCTCCTTGACATTGACATAGAAGATGATTTTTAACAACCCTGACCCTAAAAGGCAATAAGATAAACAACAAATAGAACTATTATTAAAGTAAAAGTCTTCCACACAGCAGAGGAAACCATTAAACAAATGAAATGGCAGCATGTGGAAAGGGAGAAAATACTTGTAAGTCTGCTAGGCTAATAGCTGAAATAGTTCTTGTAAGTCAGTAGGAAAAAATCCAGGTTTAAAAAAATGGGCTGAGGAAACAGAGATAGTACAAGTACTTGCTGTAACCTGCCCTGAGCACCTCCTGGGGTCACTCATGAGTGAAGAGCCAGGAATAGCACCTGAGCACCCCCGGATGTGGCCCAAACCACTGCTTCTCCAAAATTTATTCTAACAAAATGGGCTGAAAGTCGGGGGGACATGAGGCTCCAGCACAACACAGAAGAAAAGAACAGGCAAGGGGCGGGGGTTGTTGAGGATTTGAAGGGCTGTTCCCCTAGTGACGGCCACCAGGGACAAGAGAACACCACCACCCCTCCCTACCACCCCCCCCACCCCTCCCAGCCACTAAACAACACGGAACAGCAAATCAGAACCATGGGCTCTTAGCCTCAGCTGGACAGTGGCTATTGGCAGAGCGTCAGTGTGGTGGTACAGCGCCTTTCTGGTCTCCCTGTCACGTTCTGTGCTAGGTTGCTGTTCCTGCGGCTGTGGCGCAGGGTCAAGTCTGTCCTCCATTGTTGGAAATCTTCTTGCTGTGTCCACAGTTTAGACCACAGTTGCTCTGTCCTCTGCTGCCATGCCCTTTGATGGTGGCTAGAGGGACGACTCACTGAATTTTTAAATTAGTATTTACTTTAGATTAACGTTTAGAATGAACTGGCCGCATGTAAGTGGCTGGAGGTGATGGTAGGGTCAGTGCGATCTGGAATGGACTGATGGGAGTCAGGGAGAGTGCAGAGTGAGCCACTCGCTGTTGTGTGTGGGGTTGGTGGGATGGGTTTGTGACTCTCCATAATGGGAAGTAGGTGATGGTCCATCTCAGGCACGTGTGCCTCTGGGGTGTTTGACATTGGCTGCAGTGTTCTGCGATCTCACCTGTACTGTTTTCCCTCCGCAGCGAGGAGGAGCTTCCCTACCACAATGCAGCTATGGAACGGGTAAGTGCAGCTCTGCCTCTTCCCCTCCAGGGTCTGGGGACTATGGACGAAGGGAGAGGAGCTTCCTCCACCTCTGTGATTTTGGGTGTCACATGACCCCTATACACAGTGGTCCCTGACCCTACCCCTGGTCAGTAGAAAAGTCAGTATGGTCACAGTGAAGTAATTTCAGGAAACCTTATGGGACTGCTCTGGAGACTCACTTCCAGGACGGCCTGAGTCCCAGAGGGCAGCTCTCTTCGTGGCCTCATGTGGAGACAGGAGCAATCGCTTGACGCCCGCCTCAGACTCTGCTCGACTCCGGCCAGATGCTGGCCAGTCTCATGAGAAGTTTCCCCAGAGATTCTCAGCCTCCCTCTGATGTAGCCCCTGTTTCACTCAGATTTCCCACCACCAGCAGTGAGTTTTCTGTAGTCATCGACTCAGATTTCCCACCACTAGCAGTGAGTTTTATAAGTTTGTTTGCTTCCCAAGGAAACTCTTTAGGAAACTTGTCACGTTTTGAACTTGGCCAGGGTGTTGGCTGTAGCTGCTGCCTTAAAAAACCAGGAGGAAAGGTTTCAGCTTGTTCAGAGTCTACCTCCAATGCCACTTTTTTCTGTACCAGGAAATAAGTCGTAGAATGGAAAAACTGCTGGTTTGCATCATCTCCGTTTGTTTATGCTTGATGGGACACTAGTTTCAGGCAGAGAAGGAAAAATACGAATTGGAAAAGGGATTTTGAGAGAGACTTGATAGAATAATAACTTTCTAAAAATAGTAAATGAAGGGGGCCAAAGCAGTAGTACAGTGGGAGGGCATTTGCCTTGCATGTGGCCAACCCGGGTTTGATCCACGGCACCTCATATTGTCCCCTGAGCTCTGCCAGGAGTGATTCCTGAGCGCAAGCCAGGTTAAGCCCTAAGCACTGCTGAGGGTGGCCCAATAAACATAAAAACTGTCCCTAAGTTTGAGATCCTGGCGTCCTTTGCTCTCGGGGACAACTTCTCTTCAGCTCTGTAACTGTGGGGCAGGCCAATGAGTCTTTTGTTTCTTAATTAAAAAAAATTTTGTTGTTGTTTGTTTGGGGCCACACCTGGTGGGACTCAGATTCCTGGCTCAACGCTCAGGGATCACTCCTGGTGGGGCTCGGGGGACCATATGGGGTGCCTGGGATAGAACCCGGTTGACCCCAGGTCATCTGTGTACCAGTGGGGTGGGCACACTACCCGCTGTACTATCACTCCAGCCTATGTCTGTCCTTTAATCGCTTGTCATGGAGAAGCTCTTTTGCATTGAGCTTGGCGCCAGGACCTGCTCAGTGCTTGGATCAGGTAAGTTCTCGCTTCTGCCCAGTCACTAGAGGAGGCCGAGGGAGACCCTGGGTGGCAGACCTTGGGGACCTCCAGCCCGAGTCTTTCTAATCACACTCTTGGTTGTCCTGGCCCAGGGCCTGGCTTCACCAGGGTGACTCTGTTCTCACCAACTATGCCTGGATGTGGTCCAGTGTTTTATGTTTTCTTAACTGACCCTGTTTTTCCTAATGACCGAGTTCTGCCATTTCTGGAAGAGGGTGTAAGAATGGGACCTTTATCACCCTACTGCACAGTTAGTGGAAGCAGCATCCGTACTGTACTGCAGTCTGGAGTGGGGGGGGGGGTGTCTGTGTGGACAGAGGACCCTCACTCTCACTGGGAAGGCCAGGACCCTTATGCCCACATGCCCACAGGAGTAGATTTTCCTTTTTTTTTTTTTTAGGAAGGAGTACTGCTATTTATTCAGCTACTGATTAGCTGATTGAATTGGACATGACCTCCACCTTACTTTTTTTAAAATTTTTTATAATTTTATTTATTGTATCACCGTGAGAGCAGTAACAAACCTTTCGGGTTTAAGTCTCAGTCATAAAATGAAACACCTGTACCTTCACCAGTGCCCATTCTCCACCCCCAAAAGCCCCAGCATACCCCCCATCCCACACCCTCCCCCTACCTGTGGGGCAGATGATTTCCACATTACTCTCTCTCTACTTTGATTGCATTCAACATTTTGACACCAGACCCACCATTATTATTTGGGATTTTACCCCAACACTCAGATCTGCTGAAAAGGCAACAGTAGACAATTTGTTTTCTCTTGCTGGTTATGAATAATATATGATGTTGCGTTGCTGTAGTAGAGGCCACGTGATTTTAAAATTCTGAAATTTTAACACTTAAATCTGGAGGAATTTCTGCCAAAACCTGCTGGGTTCCGAGATTTGTTCCTGAGTCTCTTGGATCATGGTCGTTAAGCATCTTAATTAGGAGCCATAGAGGCCGTTTGTGGGTTACTTTCTTGGTAAACTTTGCCCCAAGTTTTTTGGGGTCTGGCCAAAGGCCCAGCAGCAATTTCGGGGTATATGGAAGTCTGAAGGTGCCATCAGGCTTCTGATGCACTCGCCTCACAGGTACAGATTGACCTGCTGGCGGCACCATATCCCCTTTCCTGTTGTTTTGACTGTGTATTTGTGTTTGGTTTGGGGCCACATCCAGCTGTGCTCAGGGGTTGTACCTGGTGGACCTTAGGACATGCATGGGGATAGGGCCTGGATCTTCCACATGCCATGCTGGGGCTCAGCCTCCTGAGCTCTCTGCCCAGCCCACCTCGGCCAGACTTTACTTCAGACAGTTCTCTGCTTAAAGTAGGGACCCTGAGAGGCTGTCCATTATCAGGGGGAGAAGGGCTGATCTCTGCAGAGGGTTTTGGGTTACCCCGCAGAAGGCAAATAGGTAAACTTACTTACTATATTTGCTCTGCAGAGGACAGTATTAATAATGGCTGTTCTTGTTACTTTGAGGTTATTGATATTTTCAATAAGGTTGAAAAGGGTAAGAGCCATGAATTTTTGTGGAGTCAGCGAGTTTATCTCTGTGCAGTTTGGCCTAACTTACCAATGGGTGGGGCTTTGTCATGTATTTAGGAAGTGAATCGTACTTGTATGTGGTTTTGTGTGTTACTTGGAGTTCCTGCAGACCTGTGGTCTTTGGAGGGTTCCCTCCTTGGAGGCTGGGTCCTCCTGTTCTTCTTGAGCTCTCCTGCCCCCTGCTGGTGAGCTGTAGGAATGCCCAACTCCTGCATCCCCTGCACACTCCCACAGGCCCCACCTAAGACTCAAACAGGACAGAAATGCATCCAGAGACTTGCTGCGAAGTGCTGAGAGTTCTTGTGCTGGAGGAGAAGCCTGTTTCATGCCCAGTGTGCATTGTGCATGTTTAGCCTACTTCATGGCCACCGTGCATGGTGCATGTTTAGCCTCTGTTCTTTGAACAGACTCTGGGTGATTCAGCAGCCACCCTTTGAATTCACCTTTCAGTGCAGTGTCCCTTGCTAGTGCCCGAGAGGCAGCAAGGAAGCTTTTCATCCCAGTCTTTGATTCGCGTCCTTTTGGTCACTTAACATGGCAGTTTTCAGATAGTCAGTATGGGTTGCTGACTTCTTTGTCAGTTTAGTCCCCTCCCAGACACAGTATCTGGGCTGGAAAGCATGCAGCCGTGCCCAGGTGTAGATAACCAAGGGCATAAAGGAGACTGCCTAGGAATGAGCAGTTTTCCTTGTGATAGATGTTGATCTGGTATTCTCAGAGGATTCACATTTCTTATACTTGATTCTCTGATGTGATTTATGGATTGCAGCGGTGAGCACATCTGCTGCCCAGATCTGAGCCTCTCACTCTCCCCAAGGGGAGCCTCCATGTGGGGAGGAAATGGCTGTTGTAGGGCAGAAAAGTACCGGCCAAGTCTGCACTGTTCTGTGGCAGATAAGGCAAGACTGAGAGGCCACTTGATGGGGGAATTGCCAGCCCCACATGGGGATAGGGGAGTGGATCAGCCCAACCAAATTAGGGACAAAATGAACTTCTGGAAAGATCAGCATGAAATGGGTTAATGTGTTAACAAAACAGTTCTTTATACTATAGTTCTATTACAAGGGGGTGGAGAGCTGCTACAACAAGAAAAAGTTTCAGAAAAAGTCCATCAGTAGGGGCAAGAAAGAGAGACCCGTGGGGAGGGCGCTTGCCTTGCCTTGATGCAGACAACCCGGGTTCCATTCCTGGCATCCCATATGGTTTCCTGAGCCTACCAGGAATAATCCCTGAGTGCAGAACCAGGAGGAAGCTCTTGAGCATCGCTAGGTGTGGGCACCCCAAATTGAAAAGCAACCAGAGTTCTTTATGCATTCCCTGTGAATTGCCAGAGAGGGACGTTGTCTGTTGAGTTCATGGGAAATGAATGACCTGACTGGGGGAGGGGGGTGGGTCCCTGTGCAGCCTAGCTGACATGGTGGCTCCAGCTGTGGTGCCAGGGAAGGACAGAGCAACATCTGCTTTGTGCTTCTGCTGGACCTGGAGGGGACAGCAGGGACAGCCAGAGATGGGGCTGGGCTTCCTCCCATGCCTTTGTGGTGGACAACAAGAATGGTAGGGGACTGCTCCAGACTCATGACCTGGAGGACACGGCCTGTGTGTCCAGCACCCATTGCGCCTTCCCCTGGGAGCAGACTCCTCTGAGGAGCACATGCAGACAAGCGAGCACTTTGCCCGTGGACTGTTCTTGTCCACAGTAACAGCAGGCTTAGAATTTATGAGTGAGTCCCTGGTACTGTAGTTAAGTTGGGCCGTGGGCTTCTGTTCTTAGGAGACAGGTGCTTGAATACTCACAGGTGCCCGTGGCCTCCTAAGCAGCCCCCCCGAACCCCCCCAACCAAAAGAAAACAAAACAAAAATCAAACCCGAACCAAACAAGTAAAACAGCTATTGCCTGATGCACATAAATACATTTTTCTGGGATTTGGATGAAGCGTCTTTAGGCTTCATGGTGTAAGGTTCTTCCAGCGTCTCTGCAGGTTTGAAATCCTTTAGAGGAAGAACCGGGAGCTGTGTCAGTCATGAAGGCAGCAGTCACTTCATGTTGTTTTTGTGCAGACTGCTGACATGCGGCTCTTTCTTTTGGAGGCTGAAAAAGTGAAATGTTGTGATCCTGATGGAGTG
This sequence comes from Sorex fumeus, assembly GCF_029834395.1. Lineage (NCBI taxonomy): Eukaryota > Metazoa > Chordata > Mammalia > Eulipotyphla > Soricidae > Sorex > Sorex fumeus. The sequence continues at coordinate 10,840,488 of NW_026606083.1, read as the reverse complement.
ATCCCATTTCTGCTCTTAGGCTCCATGAGAGATGGTGTTAGGCGAGCTTCAGATTACTTTTGTAGTGACTGAACTGCTGTCCTCTCAGGACTTTTGACTGTTCTGTATATAACCCTGACTCATTGCCTCATGCCCTCTGAGACTGCAGGGACCACCACTGACTGCTGTATTTGCTCAGTAGTATGGTGGTCTTTTCTTATGTAAGCCATGTTTAACTTAAAATGCTTATAGAACTTTACTTATGAATTAGCCAGTTTCAGGTGATTAAATTAATAGAGGTATATGACAGGGCTTTTCTGAGCCGGGGATTCGTGCTTTATTAGTTATGTGCTTTGGGCCTTTGGACCCACCACAACACAGGTGTCAGGCGCTCACACAAGCACAGTGATCCCCTTCCTGTAACAGAGACATGAAGACGCAGGAGGGAAAAGGTGCCCGGGTTGCTGCCCAGAGGGAGAGTAGGATCGACATTTGAACGCAGGCCAGCTGGGTCCTGGGTCCATGCCTTGAAATGCTGAGACTCAGAGGGCCACCGGTGCTTGGAAAAGGTTTCACGTCTTTAACGTTTGAGAGAGGCCTGAGAGATACTTACACAGACAAATGGGAAACATTGGCCAAGGGGGTACGGGGCGTGAAAGTCGTGAGACCAAATCAGGAAAGGTTGCATGCGTGCAAGCAGGTGATTTGGGGCTACACTGTGAAGGGCCATTCATATAGAAGTTAGACTTTTATCTCACTTATTTCAGTGGCCACTGGGACCATCTTTAGCACAGATTTTAATTGTGGTAGCAGTTAGGGGAGTGGACCTAAAGCCAAGTCAGACACCAGGAAGCAATCAGCATTGCCCTTGGGAGTAGGATCCTCAGCGGTAGAAGGGCAGGGGAATGGCCACGGGGACAAGTTCCTGGAGCCGGGTCCGGGAGGGAGGATTCTGCCTAGACTGGCCCAGGGGACTGTGGGGCTGTCAGTCAGGAGCAGTGTTAGAATGCAGAGTGCCGGCTTTCTGAAGTGATTCATTGATAATTCATAGTCGGGGAAATGAAAGATGGCAGGAGCCCTGTGAGCTCTCAGCGGGTTGTTCCTGGCAGAATGTGGCGCGCGCTCTCGTGGGCTTGAATTATTCTCTGTCTTCCCGTGCTGGGGAAAGGCTGCTGCTTTGAAACAGCCAAGGCAGGAAGCGCAGAAGCACGAAAACGTACCACATGGCAGCTTCACACGATCTTCACTCTTCACAGCGTGGCCTTCTCGGAAGTCACATTTAGCAAGGAACATTAATTAGGTTTCAGTGCCCCACTGAGTTTCAAAATTAAACATGTTTCTGGAACCATCTGCAATATTTGATCACTAATAACATGAAGAATATGCCTTGTCTTTTGAAAAATGGGAATTATAAAGACAATTTTATGGTCACAAGTAATTATCTTTTGTAAAAAATTAAAAAACTCATCCAGATTTTAAGAGAAGTAATTAAGAGTTTTACTACTCTGCCAAAAAATAAAATTCTGTGACAGTTCCACACTGATGTGACCCTTTTCTTGGGAGTAGAAGTGAGCAGAGCTCGCCGGTGGCCCCTGTGTGAGCCTGCACTGGGCAGTGGCTCGAGGGCTGCCCGAGGGATGAGGTCTGAGCTTCCTGGCATCGGGTGCCGGGGTTGCTGGCAACCTACTGGCCTGTGAACCCACTTCCACTGGAGCCAGTCCAGACTCCTGTGCCGCTCTGCTCAGTCACAAGCGGGGAGGATGAGGCTGACCACTGGGGTTGTGGTGAGCAGTCTCCTAGCACTGTTCTTCCCCGCATCAGCTCCCACATCCTCTCTGCGCTATAGAACTGACCACAAGCAAATCTTCATTTGCTCATAGGAAATAATGTTGAGTTCTGTCTCCGTGAAAACAAAATGCACTCTGGCACTGCTCTGGCCAGGGACAGCAGGCACCTCGGACAGGGCGAGTGAGTGGGCAGGAGAAGGCAGCCCAGGTGTGCAGAGGACTCAGCCTGCCCTCTGCCACTGACGGTTGCCTGAGGACTGAGTGTTTCCTGAGGGTGACAGAAGTGAGCACCCACAACCAAGGGGCAGAGGCTGAGTCTGCTCACTCCTTCCTGCTGGGTCTGGAATTCCCACGAGACAGATTGTCCAGCAGGCCTGGGGGTTGAGAAGCCAGAGCCCTTCCCCTGGACACCACTGGCAGGAAAAGCATCAGTTCCAGGCAACCCCCACTCTCCACCTGACTCACAGCCCACGTTGAAGATGCCTGCTACGGAACCGTGTTAGCCCTCTGCAACATGGAGGCCTTGTTCCCCCCATGGCCTGTGATTGCAGTCTACTGCTTCCCCAGTGCTCATGATCGCAGTCTATTTCTTCCTCTGTGGCCCGTGATTGATTGCAGTTTCGCTTCTTCTTGTTTTTATTTGGAACTGTCTTCTCTAACTTTGGGTGCTATGACTGCCCTTCTACACAGTCTCGTGTGGCCTTCACTGCATGCCCCAGCGCCCAGGTGCCTTAAGCTGGGTGTGGGGTGCTGAAGGGAAGTACCTAGTGCTTATTTCTGTTTGACTTTGCACTTGCCTAGTGCCTGGTGTAATAATCTCCATAGTTTATGCCCAGTTTTTCTTTGAAGATCAGCGCTGGTGCAGAAAATAGTGAAGTGCAAGAATTCAGTAAAATGTGGAAGAAGACTGAGTTTTGAAGTTGTTTATTGCTTCTTTAAAAGACTAGATTATCTTCCTTTGGGTTTAGACTGCAGAATCCACTGGGATTTCAGTGACTTGTTGAAAAGTATTAGAAATTGTAAATAATTTCTTTGCCTTCTATTGGAGAGTCTCCCACTTCATTGTAGCTGAGAAGTGATCAGTTGTCTGACTTTGTAAGTTAATTTGCTATCTAATACAGCATAACATTTTTAGTAGTCCTTTTTTTAAGCCGCATCTTTTCTGACTTCTGGTGATAATATGCGAGTAAAGATGTTGCAGACAGTAACAGTGACTTTCAATTGTGTTTTAGCAAAAACAACTGGAAATTGAAAGAACGACTAAATGGCTGAAAATGCTGAAAGGCTGGGAAAAATACAAGAATACGGAAAAGGTAATCTAAAATAACACCACTTCCATATGAGCCATGCGGATCAGACTTTTCATAGTGTTTCTAGTGGCAAGAGTCTTACATAAGTTGTTGAAATTTCAGTGTAACTCAGTGGGATGCGCTTCTCTTCCTGCGGGGCAGACGGGGATGGAGTGGGATGGTCTTATCCGTTCCTGGCTGCACAGCCTCCCCTTTTCCATGGGCCTCCCTTTGGGCTCAGAACCATCCTGGCGGTTCTCGTCTGCATGTCACAGTCTTCAGGCCTGGCCCGAAGCAGGGCCAGCCCCACAAGGACTGCCTGAAGCAGGGCCAGCTCCTTCTCCAGAGACTTCTGACAAGCCCCCTTCCGTGAGCTTTTGTGCCTTGCACTGAGTTTTTGTCACTTCTAGCACGTTACAGTCACGTGTCCCATTTCTCCAGAGCACCTCTGGGCTCATTAGATAGGCCTGTGGGTTTGGAGAAGCTGTGAAGCTCCTGGTAGACACCTTGCTGCAGCTCCTGCTGTTGCCCAGCAAGCCCGTGTCAGCTGTGGCCATGTGCAGTGTCAGTGAGCCCCCGAGAGTGGCCAGCATGTTCACTGGTGTTTGGGAAGGGGTCTGTGTGACTGTATGGGGCTGTCTTGGTTACCATGATGATGGGTGCTTCTGGTCTGGGCTCGAGGCCGACCCTGGGCTCAGCTGGCCACAGTGCGGTGTTGGAGGGCCCGCTTCTCTCCGAATGCGAGCTGGGCAGCACTCAGTGCTGTGAGCGGGACTCACTGCAAGCAGCGATGCTGAGCACTGAGCAGTGCTGGAATGCAGAGCAGGGGGCTAGATAACATGGTTGGAGGAGAAGAGGGGACCCCTCCGCCCTCTCTGAGAGCCTGTCCCCTCATCTGTAAAATTGGGACAGTAGTTCTCGTCTCTTGGGAGTGAATGGGCTACAAGCTTGGGCACAGAAAGCCCTCAGCGCCCTGTACACAATTGTCCCATCCCTGTCCTACCCCTTGCCCCTCAGCTGAACTCCAGTTCTGTTCTGTTTCGTTGCCTTTATGCAGTCGTTATTCGCCCATTATGTTTCCTTGTACTCCGTACAGGAGAGAAATCACTGTGTAGGTCTCTGTCCCTCTGACCAGCTTCACTCAGCAGGAGACTCTCCAGGTCCTTCCACGTAGGGGCAAATTCCATGGCTATCTTTTCTGATGGCCGAGTAATATATTTCACTGTGTCTTTGTGCCATAGTTTCTTTATCCAGTCATCTACTCTTGGACGCTCAGGTGGCTTCCAGACTTGGGCTATTGTGGAAGGAGTTGCAGGGCATAGAGGAATGCGGGTGTCTTTTTTCCATTGTGTTTTTGGGCCCTTGGCGTATCTCCTTGGCAAAGTGGGTTTGCCGGGTCATATGGAAACTCAGTTCGTATATTTTTTAGGAATGTCCATATTGTTTTCCAGAAGGGAAACCAAACCAGCTGGCTTTGCCCCAGCAGTGGACGTGAGTCCCTTCCTTACCCTGCATCCGCCCCAGCGCTGGCTGCTTTTGTTCTTTTTGATGTGTGCCAGTCTCTGTGGTGCAAGTTGCTATTTCATCCTTGTTTTGCTCTGCATCTCCCAGATGATTAGTTACACACTCTCTTGTTCACTGCTCTATTGCCTCTCAATTGGCCTCAGTGTGGCTGCTGTACCTTCTGTCACTGTGATCAGGTGACTGAGAGGTGACAGCCAGAAGGTTTCACTAGCACTGTCTACCTTGTCAAATGCTGATGGCATTCAGTGGCTTTGTGTTTCTGGTGCCACAGATGCATGAGAAGCGTGAAAACAGCTGAGAAGGTGCGCATTTTCCATGGCTGTTCCTTTGACAGCCGCTCTGGCTAGTGCAGTTCCCATTAAGAGAAATCTTAACAGAATGAGTACCTTAATGTACCCTTCTAATGCACTTTCCTACCACTATATACTCCATCGTTTGATGGTGCGCATGGTCCAATTTGTTCTGAGACAGAAGCACCCTCTGAGAGAATTGCTGCTTCTAATTCACATTTAGTTTTAAATTGCACAAAAGTAAAAAAGGAGCCTTTTTCTTCTGTTCTAAGAACAGGTAAAAGTTTTTTCTTTTCTTTGTTAAATTTTAGGCCACACCCAATGGTGCTCAGGGCTTACTCCTGGCTCTGCACTAAGAGAGCACTCCAGGTGGGCTCAGGGATGCCAGGGATAGCCCTACTTGCTGTATTATCTCTCCAGCCACATTCTCAGGTTTTTTTTTTTTTTAACATAACCATATGACTCCAACATACTGCTTGGTTTGGTTGATAGGTAAAGATACTGGAAACCAAAAGGTAGTTTAAAGGCAGACTTTCTAAGGTGGTACTTTCCAAGTGAGGAAGTTCAGATTTGATTTCAACTCACCAAAGTCTATGTACCAGTTGCTAAGACTGTGGCGTTGGAGGGGCTGAATTTCAGCTCTCTCTCCGCAGGATTACTAGTCTGTGGAGCTGGTCACTCAACCTTTCTGCATCTTCATTTCGTAATCTACAGGATAGAGTTGATAACAGCGGCACCCACCTCTTTAAAAATGTGATATTACAAGGTAACTTTGAACTGGAAGCACACATCAGCACCTCCTATAAACTGTCATTGTGACTGCAGTCAGGAACTTGGTTGTTAAGTTTTAATTCTTCATTATCCTCCAAACCTGGTCCCCAGCCTCCGCTATCTGTCACCCCATGTTCCTCAGTGGTGCATCCATTGTCCTCTCATAGGAGGTGCCAAATTCTGCTCCTGCCACCTGCAGGGTGCCCACTGCTGAGTTTCATCAGTCAGAAGAGAGCACCCTGCAATCTCTGATTCCCCTCTGAATCTGTCCTGCTCCACAGAGGCTAACTGACCTGCGAGGAGCCGAACAGTGAGAAGAGGATAGGACCCAAATATGTCATATTGAAAAGATCCATTGGTTATCATGGATTCTTTGACAACAAATATTAGCCCAAGGAATGAGTCTCAGCCTTTTTCAGTTTCAAGTTTCCATCTCTGTTTCTTTTCCTAAGTTTCACAGGAGAATTTACAAAGGAATCCCACTCCAGCTCAGGGGGGAAGTGTGGGCCCTGCTCCTGGAGATCCCAAAAATGAAAGAAGAAACAAGAGATCTTTATAGTGTAAGTATCTCCTGCCAACTGCCACTTTAAATTAAGAGTTAATGTTGCATCCTGACGCCTTTTAAGGTAATGTAACATATTGATATCATTTTTGGCAATTATATCAAAATTGACATACAATAGGTCTGTTATCTGTTTTCTTGATTATTTATTGCAGTTTGCAAGCTAAATTTCAAATAAATATGTTTTTGAAAAGTCATTTTGAGTCTAATCAGTAAGTATTAGGCACATTTCAAATGCTTGTAATGATCAATCAGTGTTGGAGCATATTCATAAGAAAAACTAACACCTGGTATGTAGGGGCTTGTTCATGGGTTAGTATTAGAAGAGACTTAACGTCTCATTTCTAGAATTTGTGGGGGAGTAATGGGCAAATTTAGTTATCCAGATGCTGTGAGCGATGAGCTGTTTTCTCCAGTGTGAGAAAGAAGACATTCCCCGGATTGTAAGGGTATCTCTAGATTTCATTTGTTGATAAAGCTTTTGACTCTGTGAACAGCGTTGATATCCTTAAATTAGCTAATGTGTTAGATCTCCTTCCTGTCAGCAGAGCTATATTCTTTCTTGACATAAATTTCATAGTAACCTTTAAAGGAATAAATTTATACTTAAAAATCATTTTGAAATATGTTTTTCAGGAAAAAGTTTCCTTTTTTTTATAATTTAGTTACTGTGAGGTTACAAAATTACTCATGATTCATTTTCAGGCATACAGTGTTTCAACACTGATCCTTTAGCAGGTGTCCACTTCCCTCCACCAGTCCCCCCACTCCCAGCCCATGTACCTCCCACCCTGCAGGCTACCTCTCTGAGGGGCTTTATGGGTATGTTTTGCAGTGTGGGTTACAGTACTCTTAATGATAAGGTTTCATACAGAACATTTTACCGCCATTCAGCACCACCTCTTCCTCCCATTGAATGAAAAAAAAATAAAAAAGAATAAATGGAATAAAGGAAAGGTAATGATAAAAGAGGCTTTGTAATACTTTTGGGATAATGTTCTTTGGATAATGTTCTTCTTTCCATATATGAATACGTACAATTTTATTCATATATAAAAATTTTATTGAACTAAAAGGCAAAAATACTGACTAATACTAACACAATTTCTCCTTTTTTCTGAGTGAAAGGTATTTAGGAATGAGCTGTTTGGGCATTTTATTTCCGTGAACATTAGTGGAGTGTGCCTGGCAGGGGACGTTCTCTGTTAATGTGTGTTTAGTGACTGGCTTTATGTTACGTGCCACCTTTGTTCCTGGGATTGGCACAGTGGCTCCCACAAATGGACTTTTCACCCAGCAGATTCCTGCTCTGTGGGGGCTGGCGTAGGACCTGCAGCTGTGTCCCCGTCTTCTCTCCTTGTGTTTGTCTGGTTGTCTCTGTCGTCTCCATCTTGAGGCAGTCCCCTGAGTCACTGGATGGAGACTACCCCCAGCCCGGTGTTGTATGTGTGTATTTGTGGCTTCAAAGCAGATCACCTCATAGGCTGGAGCTCAGTCTGGATTTTACAGTGACACTCTTCAACCCAGTACACAGACTGTAATATTAGAACTATATAGTTCAGATATATAGGGAATGAAGCTGGAGGGTCGACAACTATTCCACCTCCACTTTGCTGATGACATCGTTCTAATAACACCAAACATCAGCCAAGTGGCACAAATGCTAGCCGACTTTGACCGTGAGTGTGGAAAGATCAAACTGCAGCTGAGTCTCACCAGGACAATGTTCATGAAAAACGAACCAGTCCCTTTGCTCTCAACGGAATGAACATCTCTGAATACAGCAGCCATTTGTACCTGGGTCGAGAACTCAGCATGAGGAACGACTTGGCGCCAGAACTGCACAGGAGGAAGAGAGCAGCATGGAACGCCTTCGAAGAGCATCGAAGAAGTTGTTAAGAGTATGAAGAACCTCCGGCTCCAGGCACATCTTTTCGACTCCACTGTTCTTCCTGCACTAACATACGCCTGAGAGACCTGGGCCCTACGAAAACAGGATGAGAACACTATTCAGGTATCCCAAAGAGGAATCTAAAGAGCTATGCTTGGAATACCACATTTCACTTAAGTGAGAAAAGGAATCCGGAGTTCCAACCTCCATCGATGATCAAGAATCAGGGATGCTGTCTTGTTTGCCAAGGCATGAAAATCAGATGGGCCGAACACATAATTCAATTTAGAGACAACTGCTGGACTAGAGCTGTTACCGACTGGATTCCACGGGACGGTCAAAAGGATGTGTGGCCACCCACCTATGAGATTTCCAGACTTCTTCATCAAAACCCTGAACAAACGGTTTGAGGTTCTTCATTTTTCTGGAGCGAGCAGAAGCCATTAGGCTATACTAGCACTTGACAGGGACAAATGGAGACATTGCTGTCGCCCACTCGAGCAAATCGATGATCAACAGGATGACAAGTGATACAAGTGATAGTTCAGATATCTTTTTTTTACTTCATTTAATTTCTCTTCATTTAGTAGAAGTAACCATTTGTAAATACCAGTCATAAAAATAAGCTCAAAAAGTGTATGGCTGCCAACATTTCCAGCTTATCATTTCAATGTCCTAGTCATTGTCAGTACCGTTTCAGTTTCCCCAGCACCGTTACTGGACCAAATCTTCCTTTCCCAATTACTCTCTCTTCCTCTCCTTCTCAAAGGGGTCCAGAACAGTGATTTTCAACCTTTCTACACCTGCCTGCCAGCTGTGAAAACCGCTGATCCAAATGGCTGTCCTCAAGCAAGACACTAATAGGCACATAACCTCCTTTTCTTAAATTGTCCAAACTTTTCCTAACCTGTTTGCTCTCTCCCCCCACCTCGTCTCACTCTCTCTCAGCCCCTTTCTCTCTTTTCTTCCTTTCCACACACCCTCATCCATCTTGCGCCCAGTCCACCTCGATCTTGCTAAGTTTTCATCTGTATACCTCTCTGCATGGAGTCCTCAGATTTATAGGGTGGATCCTAATTCTTTTGAACAGAATGCTTGTAGGTCATTGTGACCCATGGGTCAGTCCTTCTGGTCAGCTCAGCGGTGACTGTAGCACTATGTGTCCTTTCTGATCTGCACATCTACCCTCGCAGGTCTGCTGGGCAGAAGTCCCCTCGTCATGCCAGTCCGTCACCACCTCCCTGGCCTTTGCTTCATCCTGAGGGCTTCCTAATATTGGCCTTTTGGTCCTCCAGAGAAACAGATAATAGAGATAGGGCTTGGGTGTTTTCTTCCATTCAGCTCAGTTTTAGTCTAAAGACTAGTTCATCTCATTCTCATTTAACAGGAAGAAATATTTCCTCTCTGTTTTAACATTTCATCTTAACAGGATGCCCACAGAGCAGTCATCAGAACCTCTGCTTGACCATCACCTTTTGTTTCCCTTGGCGATGCATAATTTTGGGGGTACGGGGCTGGAGAACACACTGCACACTGGTTCTCAGGGCTGACTCCTGGCTCTGTGCTCAGGGATCACTCAGGAGGGATTCAGGGGACCATATGTGATGTTGGTGAATGACCCTGGACTGGCCGCGTGTAAAGCTTACCTTACCTCGCCTTACCTGCTATACTATCTCTCTAGTTCCCTTTTAAAGATTCATTTTCAAAACTAATTTTTAAAAATCTTTTGTAACTTCTTTTGGGGAGTGGAGGGGCACACTCAGTGGTACTCAGGACTTACTCCTGGCTCTCAGGGACCACTCCTGGCGGGGCTTGGGGGCCCCATATATGGTTCCAGGGATGGAACCCAGGTCATTCACATGCAAGACAAGCTATGCTCTTGCTTCAGCCTCTTCTGACCAATTTTTATCTGAACTCTGCACTGTAATTATTCTTCATGTCTTGGAAAGCTCCTGAAGCTGCTTCCTCTGAGCTTCTACCTCAAGACACAAAAATACACAAATTTATTTGATGCTGAATATATACAACACGTGTTCCAGATGGCCTTCTTCCAGTTGTTCTGTTGTTAGCTAATATCAGGAGGTGGCTTATTTGCAGATACACTAGTTATATTTATATGTATGTGTGCGTATGCATGTGTCAATATATAGAAATTAATTTTAGCTGAAATGTCTATTACCAGTGCATATAAATGGATCAGTATAACACATGTATATAAATACTTAATTATACTTAGGCGTAGTTAGGAATAAATAATTTAAACTTTAATCTTCCATCTAGTTAAACGTGAGATCAAGCATATTCATTTATCTCTCCCCTCACCCCCCCAAAAGCTGGTGAATTAGCAGGAGAGTTTTATAAAATCAGACTCACCAAGAATAAGATGGGAGAAGGGATAATACCTGCCAATTTTTGAAGAGCAGAATCCAGACAAAGTTTTAATAAATAGTGGACCCTCACTGTCACTGTCCTCCCATTCATCAATTTGATCGAGCGGGCCAGTAACGTCTCCATTGTGACAATTGTTACTGTGTTTGGCATATCCAGTATGTCATGGGTAGCTTGCCAGGCTTTGCCGTGTGGGCGAGATACTCTCAGTAGCTTGCCGGGCTCTCCGAGAGGGGTGGAGGAATCAAACTTGGGTCAGCCATGTTGGCTGCATGCAAGGCAAACGCCCTACCCACTGTGCTTTCGTTCAAGCCCAGTGGACCCTCAGAGATGGTAAATCCTAGGCTAGCATTGGTAGACTGTTGGAGTTGTCCGTCTCAGGATCTCTAAGAGGCCCGATCATTGCAGGCTCCACTCCCTCCAGTCACCAAGCAGAAGCTGGAAGCAGCCGTGAAAGAGCCCCTAGTCCCCCCACTGTTATCCCACCTCCACCACTGGAGGTGGCTCGAAACAGAACAGGAAGACCTCGTGGGGGGTTTGGGGAGAGGAGGGTTTGCAGAAAGCTGTGAGAGTGGTGTGGAGAGAACCCCCTCCTGTTTGGCTTGTTTTTTAGCTTTGTGCTTTGGTGTTTTGGTTTTGGGCCACACCTGGTGATGCTCGGGGCTGACTCCTGGCTTTGTACTCAGGGATCACTCATGGCTGTGCTCAGGGGACCCTGTGGGATGGATGCTGGAGATAGAACCTGGGTCAGCCACGTGCCAGGCAAGTGCTTGGCTCTCCCCACGTATGGTCTAAGAAAGCTGCACAACATACAGTGCACTAGATTTGAATTCATATCAGCTTTGCAGTACCGGAAGTGGGGCAGATCCAAAGAGGCAGGCATGGTTACCATCAGGACAAGGAAACCCTATATTGCAGAGAGGAAGGAAGCCCTGGGGCTGGCATCAGCACACATGTTCTCAGGTGGGGCAGCAGTGCCTCCTCCAGGAAGTTCTCAGCCCAAATTCAAGCCAATGGGCAGGGCGGAGGAAAGAGACAGGAGAGTGAGGGCGCTTATAACCTTTGATTATCATTTTCAAAGGTTTCAAAGCATGTAAACCTTTGATTATCATTTTCATTTTTGAACCCTGGGGATAATATTCTGAACAGTACAACAATCATAAGTTTACTCTTTGTCATAATATCTTCAGCAGCTGATTAATAGAAAAATGATGTGTTTTCTTTCCCTCTTTTTCCTCCAGAAATTAAAACTCAGAGCACGGGGTTGTTCACCTGATATCAGACAAATAGACCTTGATGTCAACCGCACGTTTAGGGACCATATTATGTTTAGAGACAGATATGGTGTCAAGTAAGTGAAGTTCAATACTGTGAAATGTAAATGATAATCTTTATCATAGCTTCTGTTAACTTCAGATGTGTGTGTTTAGAATGGCTTGTGTATACAATCATTTTGATTCAGGCCCTAAAAACTTAAAACTTAATTTTATAGATGATTCGGTCAATTTTTAGATAATTTAGAATCTAACTTAAACTTTGAAATGTGATTGTGTTGGGGCTATACCTCATGCTGCTTAGGGTGTACTCCTGGCACTGCACTTAGGGACCACTCCTGGTGGGGTCAGGGGACTCTATGGGGTGTGAGGATTCGAACCCAGGCTAGCTGCATGCATGGCAAACATCCTACCTGCTGTCCTTAAATTGAAATTTTAACCCCTAACATAGTAAGTGCTGTAAAATTGGTAAAGAATCATTTTTCTGTTTGGGTATTTTTTCCTTTCATTGGGGTCGGGGGTTGGGGCCATATCCACTTGTGCCCAGGACTTCCTCCTGGCTCTGTGCTCAGGGATCACTCCCGGTGGTGCTCAGGGTACTACATGCAGTGCCCAGTATCCAACCAGGTTCAGCGCCTGCACGGCCAGCACTTGAACCCCTGTACCATCTCTAGCCCCCTGATCTGGGAAAACCTAGTAGATGTAGTCCTAGAACAGAAATGAGTTTGTCACCTATCAGAACCGTGTCAGTCATGTGTAGATGATGAAACACCACAGGGGCTTGGGTGCCAGATAAAGAGCGGAGGCCACACCTGGCATGTGCATGCAGAGCCCTCGGTGCCATACCCACCACTGCCACTGGTGGCCCGTGAACGTTCTGTGTGATGGGTATGCTCTCCCTGACCTCTGCCAGTAGAAGCCAGGAAGGGTCACAGTGTAGAGGTTTGTTGGTGCATTCTGGCTGGCCCAGGTCCATGGGGCACATCATGGAGGACAGTGGCACTCCACAAGATTGGGAGCGAAAGCTGTTTACACGGGGGCTTCTCCCTTGGGGTAACCCCGTTCTCTGCTCTCAGAGCCTTTCACCTGCTGGTCCCACTCAGCCGCCTGCAGGCCACCTTCTTTGCAGTGACACCCTGTGAGTGGGGCTGGCGGAGTCACAACCCAGCCCACTGGCCCGGCTGCCTTTATTAGCCTGTATCAAGAAAGGGCAAGTACAGAGTCTTCCTTCCTGACATGGTCTAGCCTTCTGCCTAGCATGAGGCCTGTGTCCATCCGCAGTGCTGTGTCCAGCCCCTCAGATGGTCAGTCACTGCTGCCCTAGTGTTGCTGTGTATATTCAGTGTCTCCTAAGCAGTAGGACTGCTGTGTCAGCTGATCAGGGAAGAAGGAGACTGACTTCTGTATATCCACATCTTTACTTATTCCTGCCAAACTCAGCGGGAAATGCAGAGCCCTCGTTTCTGCAACTAGTGGTCATAATTGGCTCCTGATGCTCTCCTGATGCCCAGTCCCTGCTCCCTCCATCTCCCCTGAGGTCCAGCGGCCCCACTGGAAACGGCTGTAGTTTAACTTGACAGTCTCAGCCTCAGACACTCCCTCTGTGCTGCAGAATATTCTCCCCCTTGGTCACCGTGCAGTGGCCACTTGGCGGCCACTTAGTGCAAAGGAGCGGGCGTTCCAGCCCATCTGCTCCCCTTCAGGGCTGGTTGCGGCCCAGCATGTTCAGTGGCAGCTCACACTGGCAGCTCTCTGAGGTCCTGCCCATGTCTCCCAGTGGACACACAGCTCCCAAAGAGCCTGGCGTTGGCAGGCTGGGGTAGTACTCGCTCCAGGGCCTGCGGGGATGGTGGGTATAGATGCCCCACTCCTGCCCGTGGTTGGCTGGATGCGGCCTTGATCCCGCTGTACCCTCTGGGGGCTGCCCTGGAGCCCAGAGCTGCATGCAGAGCGCATCACCCCAACCTACCAACATCTGCCTCTGCTGATGTTGGCATTGCCAGGCTCATTCTTCCCAGGGTGATTTCCTCGGGGGAAAGGGCAGCCACTGACCTTGAGCCAAGTCTGTCAGAGACTGACATCCCCCAAGTCAGGTCAGCTGTGCTTTTCCGGCTTGAGCTGGGAATCATTGCTTTACCGTCTTTGACCTTTAACCTGGTGGCCTATTCGAGCAGGCGACCTTGTTTATTGTTTGATGTTTGGGAGGGGTGTGACACCTTGTTCACTGGAGACTCCTCTTCCTAGGCAGCAGTCCCTGTTCCATGTGCTTGCCGCGTATTCCATCTACAATACGGTGAGTCGGGTGTGTGAGGGAGTGACTGAGGGGGTGTGTTTACTTGAAGGGTGGATTTTGGTTGGGGTTTCTGACATGTACACTTGGGACCCTCTGCCCTGGACGATGGTGTCCTCCGGGGATTGTGGGTAGACTCTGCAGTTCCGGGAGAGCGAGCTGAGATGTGGGTGGTGGCGAATCTTAAAACATGTCTGTAGAAGGGCCCCGAAGACACTCATTAGATAACTGCAAGAGGAGAGATATTTGCAGCAGTGTCAGGGATCCTAGCTAAGAATTCCCCCCTTAAAAGGGGCCCAAACTCTTCCCCGCTCACAGCCTTGGGCAGGGCCAAGTGCAGTCCCACTGCCACGTTGGTTCTTGCCCAGGAATTAGCATGTTTCCGTAGGTTCTGACGGACTGTCGGTGGGTTTTCAGATAGATGTGCGCTTGCATATTGCTCATCTCCGCTCTTCCTCCCCACAGGAAGTTGGCTACTGCCAGGGCATGAGCCAGATCACAGCCCTACTCCTCATGTACATGAATGAGGAAGATGCCTTCTGGGCCCTAGTGAAGCTGTTCTCAGGCCCCAAGCACGCCATGCACGGTAAGGCCCAGGACAGCGCCCAGGGATGGTGAAGCAGGCAGGGGAAGGGACCAGCAAAACCCAGGAGCCTTGGGGCAGGCTGACAGATCAGGTGGTGCCCTTCACTGGACTTCCTTTAGCTGCCAATTCTGTTGTGTTGACCCCATGGCTGAGTGCTGCTTTGTGAAAATGCTCTACCAACATGGCCCTCTGGCATGAAGAAACCTATTTCGGGTTGGAGGGATTTCGGAAAGAAAAGGTGCTTTTTGGTGAGATGGTGCTCCGTGTCATGTTCATTGGTGACTGGGTCTGGAGGTTCAGTCGAGGAAAGAGCCAATTATTTGCTCACGGTCATTTGGTGGCTTTGCATCTCGAGTGTGTTTTAGTTCTTTAAGCCGCAAAGTTAATTTCCTTGTATACCAAAGGCCGGCGGCCTGCTCTGACAACTTTAATGTTTCAAAACTGGCTTGATTCTTTAATTTTCATATTAGAAGATTTTTTTTTAGTAACCTTTTCTTTATATTTGCCCAGCATCCACATTAAACTATTTTAAAGAGTTTGGATTGCTACTTGTTTTAGAAATAAAAGTGACCTTTGTCACCTTGACGCAGAATTATTCTCCTCATGCTGCCCTTGTGAGAGCAACGAATTTAAAACAGACATGAGCGTAGATGACACTGAGAAAGTATCCTTCATTCTGTCTGTGAAAATTATGGCTGTCCAGAACCCAATTTATGAAATCTTATATACTTACCGTGTGGTTTGGGGGGAAGAGGGGCACAGGGTGGGGATGTGACCCCTCAGTCCTTGTGGCATTTCAAGTAAATGCTCTCTGCAGGATAACTGTTCCTGGACTCTTTATTCTATTTACTGGGGGCAAACATTGCTGATGTGTCTTGAAGTACAATGAGATGTTACGGTTTAAGCAGTAAGTAATTGTATGCAAGAGGCCCAAATTTAGGGAAGTTATTTCTTTAAGCCTCTTAGTAGCTTACTTGTAGCAATTATTGTCACCAGCTAGATGTAGCCAGTATTTTACATTTGGATTGGAACATAGTGGGTATCATGTGTAGGGTGGTACTTAGCTTGTTCTGAGTCTCTGAAATGTTACAGCTAAGTATGGTTGCTAAGCTCTTTGTGCCTCCTCTCTTAAAGTGGTGTCTTCATAAATGTGCAGAATCAAAGTGAAGGCTGGGGGAACAAGACTTAAAATAGCATGTCTCTGGAATGTCACTGAACAGAGAAAAAAATGTTAGGTGTCTCAGCATCCTTGAAATCATACTTATTAAAGACACATTATTTGTGTCACCCTTTTGAAAATCAAACCTTTCTTCGAACTTGGGTTTCTATCAAATTGGCCTTAAGAATGACATGGATAGAGAGAGATCAGTTTATTATAAAGTCATTTCACTGGGAAAATGTTACTAAGGGAGGGGTCGACCCTCTTCCTCTGGAATTGTATGCCAGTGCTGTAGAAAGCATCTTGGTAGGAAATAGTCCTCCCAAAGGCTCCTGAGTGATGTTCCCCAGCAGTGGGCTCTAGAGGGACACGGGCTTACTTCATGGAAACATGTTCTGTGTGAGAGAAGTGGACTCCACATGAGGAAAGTCTGGGCAGAGCCAGCAAAAAAGGACATTCAGAGCATACAGACGTGAGGAAGCCCTTATATACATCAGTGATAGGCAACAAGGGACTAGGTAACGTCCTGCATTCTAGAATAATTGTGGGCCGTCCGTTAACTTCCTTCAAAACCAGATGGGCCTCAGTTGGAAAATGAGATGGGGAGAAATCAGAAATCTCTTGAGAACCAGAGGTAAGACACTTGCCTTGAACGCAGCTGCCCTGTGTTGGACCCCCCGCACCACAAATTGTCCCCTAAGTCCCAGCCGAGTGATCCCTGAACACAGAGCCATGAACCTCCAAGTGTGGTGGCCCCCGTAAAACCAAATGAAAACTCATGTACGTGTCCTTTCTCACAGACGATGCGAACACCTGAAAGGAAACGTATGACCAAAAGAGATAACAAGGGTCTGGGAATGACTAACACAGAGTCCCCAAGAGATCTTCTGCCGTACACGATCAGTGGGGGTGGAATACAGTGTTTGGTGTGACATTGATCATATCCTACTATATATTTTATTGCTGTTATAGATCACATAGGGAAAGGATTGAATAGTGAGCTAAGTGGGGGTGGAGATGGCCCAAGTGGTCAAGCACATGAGCAGCATGTGGGAGGCCTGCATGGGTCCTGGTGCTCCCCTCCCTCAGCACGTTAGGACACACTGCTAGGAATGGGGCATGCTTAAAAGACTTCAGAAGTGTGAAATTGCTTTTTAAGTATAAAGTATTTGTTATGTATCAACAGTAAAAGCAAGATTACCGTGTCCTATGAACAAACTTGTGTATTTAAGATGTATGCTCAAATACTTTGAGAGGGGCGGAGCAGTAGAACAGCAGGTAGGGGATTTACCTTGCACATGGCCGACCTGGGTTCGATCCTCAGCACCCCATATGGTCTTCTGAGCCCTGCCTGGAGTGATCCTTGAGTGCAGAACCAGGAGTAAGCCCTGAGCACTGCTAAGTGTGGCCCCCGAACAAAACAAAAAAGTCGCAAGAAAAGAGAACAGATATCACTACTAACTGGCTTTAGTTTTCGTTGCTTCTTACCTTCCCTTTTAACCTTTTCCTTTGGGAGGCAGGGGCGGCATACCTGGCATTGCTCATGGCAGTGCTCATGTGATACTGGGCATTGAACCCAAGTCAGCAAATCCTTAGCATCCCATTTAATCCATACATATTTTGTCCTCTTCTCTTTTTCTGCAAGGCTGTAGGGGATCTTTCACCAACCACTATTACCCCATAATACAAGTCTCATCACCCAAATCTCTCACATGGTGATCTCTGTGATGGGGAAGAAGAACGTTCCAATAACTGAATTTTTGTTGTTAACAGTTAAAATGGAAGGGAATGTTGTCACAGACATTTCTGTTGTATTATTTGTGATGTGTTTTTATGTTTTCATTTTAGGCTTTTTTGTCCATGGTTTTCCTAAACTTTTGAGGTTCCAAGAACACCATGAAAAGATACTGAATAAATTTCTCTCCAAGCTTAAGCAGCACTTGGTAGGTAGATGTATCGCTGACTTATCCCGCCTTCATCCAGTGCTGCCCGTTTCATTTATTGCGCATTGTAGTTCCTCTGGCTGGAAGAATACTGAATATGTGAGATTTACTGTTGATGAACTAGAACAGCTCTAACTCAAGCTTTGCTTTATAGCTAGTACATATGTACACATAACAGTACACTTTGAAAAGAAAGTAATTTCTCAGTAGTCATGGAGGGACTTTTCGGGCTTGTTTTTTTAAATTATTCTAGGGACCAGAGTGACAGGAGAGTGGTAGACACTTGCCTTGCACACTGCCAACCCGAGTTCAATCCCTGGCATCCCATACGGTCCTGAGTACCACCTTGTATGCCCCCCACCCCCGCCCCCTCATTGCATGGTTTAGGTGACAGGATTACATTAGTGTTAATGTTCATGGTCTTGATGCACCACATAACTGCCTCCCACCCTCACCAAAGTCCCCATGCCCTCCATTGTTGTCCTCTGGTTACTTCTCTTCCACGGAGATACTTTTATTGTGCAGCTGTGTCCTACAGGCTTGGTTTTATTGACCCAGATAGATGCTCTACGGAGGGAGGAAGAAGAGAAAAGGTGAAAATACCCCAGCATTTAAAGCTTGTCATTTTATGGTTTTCTGTGTAATGTTGATGGCTACCTCTAGTGGCTTCACTAACCTTTAGATCTGTATTGATGTACTTTGTTTACTGCATCCAGAAACTGTTAAGTCTTTGTTTTTTCAGGATGCTCAAGAAATCTACACAAGTTTTTACACAATGAAATGGTTTTTTCAATGTTTTCTTGATCGTGTAAGTATTTATTTCTAGAAGTCCAGTGATAAAATTATAAATAACAGACGAAGGCAAAGTGTTCATCTTATTTCTGTTCTGTTTTGATTATAGACTCCCTTTACACTAAACCTCAGAATATGGGATATCTACATCTTTGAAGGAGAAAGAGTTCTCACCGCTATGTCTTATACAATCTTAAAATTACACAAAAGTAAGAAAATGTTTAACTCTAAAGACTTCACAAAAAAATCTAGCCTTGTTTTAACTCTGATTTCCCATTTCCCACCCAACTTTGACTTCATTTCCTTTAGTAATTAGATTCTTAATCAGTGAAGAAATGGTCTTGAGTTGGTTGATATACTTTCAGGGGTTCTTTGGACTCAAATTTCAAGACATTGCAAAGTTTCTAATTCCTTCCTATATGTCAGTTCTGTTTCCAGGAACCTCAAGGGGTAGTACGCAAGATGTTGCTTTTGCTACAATGATTCTAAAGAACTGGTCTTCCCTGGGGTCCTTGATTCCTTTTCATCAGTGTGAACCTTTGGGTTTTCAGTCAGAAAGAGAGACAAAAGAGAGAGAGAGAGAGACCATTGAGAGCAGGTCCCATAGTTGGAAGGAGCAGATGGTTTCCATCCAGTTTCTCCTTTCCGAGAGGGAGGCAAACCCACAGCTCCCAGCTGCAGCCAGAGATGCTCCCAGCCCAGCTCCCTCCCTCAGCTTGATGGCCCTGTTACCTCCAGGCAAGCACTTCCGGCACTGGCACCATGGTTGGCAGGCTGTGGCACAGGTACTGAGAAAAACTTGTGTTTAACAAGGACTCTGTCAGTTTGATAATATGCCTTTCTTTAAAAATAAATAAGAGTTTTCCATCATAAATATGAAGAATCTTCTTAATTTTAAACTCTTAATTCAGCCTTAAAAAATAAAATATATATATGGGGAGAACACTTGCCTTGCACGTGGCCAACCTGGGTTTGATCCCCAGCACTGCATATGGTCCCCCGAACACCGCCAAGAGTGATCCCTGAGTATAGAGCTAGGAGTAACCCCTGAGCATCACTGGGTGTGGCCCAGAATTGAACCAAAAAAAAATTACGTGACTTCTTTTGTAACTCTGCAAAGAAAGTCATCAAATGCTTTAGAGATTTTCATCGTCTTATACTCTAGGTCAAACACCATCATTTCATGTTTACCCCGTACTTGTTCTACTCTTAGGTTATTCTTGAATGATCTGTTCAGCTTCTCAACAAAATTAGAGGCTGAGTACGTGAGGTCAGGGTTCATGTTTTTTTGCCGACTCTGCTTAGCATTGTTCTAAGTTCTTGGGAGGCTACTGGATTTTTATTTACTGTTGTGCGGGCTACTCCTGGCCCAGGGTGCTTGGGAGCCAAGCCCAGGGCTTTCTTTGCACACACCGGTCATGTGCCAAAAACCTCACCACTTGAGCCGTCCCCCAGTCTTGGTTGGTGGCTTTAAAAGCATGAATTTCAGGGGCCACATACACTCAGAGAAGAATGGAATCCTCTTCTATCCATGCTTCTGTTTAGCGCAAAGAAGAGAACTTGGCAGTGTTACGCTTCCTTGCCCTTCCCTGGCACCCAGACCACAATGTCAGAGCCAAATAGTGTACAGGAATCACTCTGTCCTCTCTCTCTCTCTCTGTCCTCTCTCTCTGTCCTCTCTCTCTCTCTCTCTCTCTCTCTCTCTCTCTCTCTCTTTTTCTCTCTCCCTTTCTCTTGCTCTTGCTCTCTTTCCCCCCTCCCCGCCCTTCCCTCCCCCTTCACTAAGCTCTTATAGGGTTAGGAACTGCCAAGATGCAAAAGAACTGCCGAGATGCAAAAGACAAGTCTCCATGCTCTTGAGATCTGTGTTTCATGTTCCCCAGGGGGTGAGACCGTAGCATGTCCTCATTCTCTTCGCCCTCAAACTTCTGTGGCCCTTAATCTTGAGAAGTAAGCGGCCACGGGCTCTCCACCCTCTGCAGCTAAGCTTTCGTCCTGGCAGCTAGTTCGTACCTTTCCTATGGGAGACCAGGCCAAGGACTTTTGTGAAGTTCCTCGCCACCCTCTCAGGCTTTCAGACAGCTCTGGGCGCCTTCGGGGATCAGCTGCTGTTCCTGAGGAGTTTTCTTTTTTCTGTCCTGATGTATTTGGAGACATTAATGCTAGAGTGGTGCCCAGTGCTGGAGATTGTTGGTGAGGGTGTGGCACAGTGAGCCAAGGCAGTGGCATGTGTTTGGGCCGGAGCAGCAGGGCTCTGGCATGGCCACTGCAGGCTGTGCTCAGTCAGTGAGCACACCTTGTATGTGCATGGCAGGTGGAAGGTTTTGACTGGTCTTTGCCTTCTCCTTTGCACCTCCTTTAATTTCTTTCCAGTAAAACTCAGGTAGAAGCGCACATAAAATCCATAATCCGATCATTTTTAAAATTCAGACATGAAAACCATGGACCTGGTAGTGGGAGCTCCATGTCACAACAGCAGCAGATTGTCCGGGACTGGTGGCCTGCCATGTGCTGGGCCTGGGTTCATATTAGTGCTGGGCACAGTCAGCCTTAGCCAGTAAGACAGCAGAGCCATCCCTCCCCATGCCAGCCACACCTGCTCCTGTCTGACTCTTGGCTTCAGCGCTTATTTCTGCCTCCTTTGAGTCTCTCACCGGGAATTGTGCCTCAGTTCCTGGTGCCTTGTACGAGTGACTTCTGTGCTCCTTTCTTAGAAAGGGCTGCACCAGGATGCTGTGTGCTATTCCTTCACCTGAAGTACATGCTGATACATGATTTTTATTTCTCTCATACTTTCTCAGAACATCTGATGAAATTGTCTATGGAAGAACTCGTTGAATTTCTTCAGGAAACCTTGTCAAAGGATTTTTTCTACGAAGATGACTTTGTAATAGAACAACTTCAGATTTCCATGGCGGAACTAAAGCGGGCAAAATTAGACCTTCCAGAGCCTGGTAAGGCATATCCAGACACTATAATTATAGTTATGATAGCAGATTCAGGGTCAGAGCAAGTAGGGTCCTTGCCTCCATTCGACCAACCCAGACTCAATCCCCGGCATCCCCCATGGTGCCTTGCGTACTGCTGGGAGTAATTCCTGAGTACAGAGCTAGGAGTAACCCCTGAGCATCGCTGGGTGTGGCCCTCTCATCCCCCTCCTCTCACTGCCTCCCCCCCCCCCCCCCCATGATAGAAGATTCGCACAAATAACCCAGGCCTTTCTGTCTTTCTGTATCGGGACATGAGCGTTACCCATGCTCGTGATAACATACACAGATCAGTGTCTTACCGGCTGCTTTTGGCAAGAAGAAAAGAAAAACATTAATTAATTCCGCGCCCCCCCCCCCCCCGCCCCCAGTAGAATGGCATTGTTATCGCCATTTAAATTTAGAAAATTTGTTGGCAAGTAATATTTTCCAACAGAAATTGCTATGGTGCTGTTGTTTGTTTTGGGAGCAAATCTAGTGGTACTTGGAGGCTCCTCCCGGCCCTGTGCTCGGGGTCACTGCAGGTGGTCCTTGGGCGACCCTGTGCTCAGCCTGCTAGACTTGAAAGGAGCATCCCAGCCAGCACTCGTTTGGCTCACGGAAACCATGCGCAAGAGCAGAGCATAGAAGCCCCGTTTTGTGGAAGAGGAACCTGGTAGTAAAGGCTCAGGCCTACTGCTGCTGGCTCTCCCGACCAAGCCCAGGCCTGCGGGCTCTGCTTGTGCATGTGTGTGCATGTGTGTGTGTGTGTGTGTGTGTGTGTGTTGGGGGTGGGGACTGTGTTTCTGCACTCCCTCAGGTACCATCCAGTTCGGGCTGGAGCCATGGGGGTGCCTGCACACCCATTGCTCTCTGTGCACAGCAAATAGGCTTTGCCTGGGGTAGAGCAGATGGAGAGTGAGCAGGGCAGTGCCAGGACTGGTCCGGGGTCAGTGGAGAAGAGGGACAGAGGTGAGGGAGGGAGCAGGAAGTGTAGGACGAGCATGGCAGAAACCTTTCAGGAGTTCCACCACAGTCTGACACAGTGAGTCTGGAGACCGCCCTTTGCCTCCTTGGCTTGATTGCTGTTGTGGCAGTGAATGGGTGTGAGGAGGCAGTGGGCGTTGGCAGGGGACATAGGGATCCTGTAGGTGGGGAGTCATACCCTGGGCCCACACTGGGCTTTGCATCCTGGCAGGGCCGCCCTCACCCTTATGTCCACCTGTTTACATCATCACAGAAATACATACATGAAAAAGGAAAACCTGGTCTTCGCCCCCCTCCCTGTCCCTGACCCCCTTTGATGAAAGCCCCAGTGCTTGGCTTCTAGTGGCATGTGGGTGGTGGGTCTGGATTTGTTCTGGGTCATCAGGACTGATGAGAACATGGAGGGTGGGTGCGGGTCTTGTGGAGCGCTCGCTTTCTGATGAGTCCCAGTCCACTAACCACTTTCACGACTCTGTCTTGATGCACGGAGCACATTTGGGACAGCAGTTCCTAACTACATTCTTGCTGCTTTAACTTTGACTTTTAAGTAGTTTCCCTACTTCTAACGAGCTTAGGTCACGTGTAGTAAAAGACACATGCAGAGGGAAGATAGACTAGAACTATGTAGACAGGAGAATAAAGTAGGAAACCCTGGGATGTCATGAGATGATCAGCACCCAACTGGCAGCCACATGCTCTATCTCATTTTACACCCTCCCAAACCCCTCCTCTCCTTCCCAACACCCCCCCCCCCCCAATACTTCTAGAAAAAGGGCTCTTCCTCCTTTGAATTAGTATTTTGTGTTCTTGGGATAAGTGCCAAAACCCACTTAATTTGAAAAAGATATATTCATGCCTACATTCCACAAAGCCTCAGCACTAGTTATAATAACCAAGATTTGGAAACAGCCCAAGTGCCCAAAGGCCAGCTGAGAGAAATACGAAGATTTCTCAAAAAAAAAAAAAGAGCTCTCTTGTAGCCCAGTGCTACCATTTCTTGGCATCTATCCCCCACACAAATGGATTGATTTGAAAGGCTCTGTGCCCAGCTGCGTTCATTGCTGCACCTCGTGCCATCCCAGGATGCGCAGACAGCCCAGTGCCCAGTAGTTAGGAAGCTGCGCTGCGCGCGCACACACACACACACACACACACACACACACACACTGCAATACATGTGGCTCTAAGAAAAGAATCTTAGATGTGCTTTGCAGGGGCTTATACACACCTCTCTGGTGTGGCAGAATCTTGGCACTGGGAGTTGCCAGGCCAGGCAGTCTCCTGGCACACCAAGGCACTGAGCCCGGATTTTGTCTTTGATGTGGAAGAGAGTAAGAAGCCGTTATCCAGAGCTCCCTGAAGCCATGGCACAGGGGGAGGGAGCCCAGAGGAGCACTTGGAGCCCTAGCTTGTCCCTGGCAGGCTCCTGCCTCTGCAGCTCCTCCTCCAGCACTCGTAGTTGCGCATGGTGTCCACTGGGTGGCGGCAAAGACCTGAGTAAGGATAGGGACGATGGGCCTGAAGGGCCCTGGCGCCACTTGCCCTAGTTTCCCTCTCACACATACAATCCCCAAACCAAGTCTTCACAAAACCCAGTCATACACCTTTTGTCCTTCTGAACTATGGCAAGTTGTACTTCCTCTTGGTCAGTGTTCTGATTGTTGTTGGCACCAGCAAAATGTGCCCACTTGTGTAGAAAATGCCTTTAGCGAAAATGGTCACCGAAGCATCCCCTGTGATAGCTGATGGGTGTTGTCATGCCTTCCCACTTAGCTCCTGTGTTTGCAGGAGGAAGAGGTGTTTCCCGGCAGTGGGTGAGAGAAACTGCTGTGTTTCTTGAATAGGAGGGGCGTAATGAACAGCCACACTCCTAGCCTGCCCGTGGCCTTCTGTCTGGCATCAGTCACACAGGAGTATTTCCAATGCAGTCAGAAAGTTGAACTGCCAAGGTCCAGGACACAGGATTGGTGGGAAGGGGGTGTTCAGGGTCTAAGATGAGACTGGCGGGGACTTGTTGGGCCAGGCCTGCTCTGGGGTCTCCTCCTGGGGTGCACAAGGTCCCTGGTTCCATCCCTGGCACTGGGTGGCCCCTTATGCACAACCCCCCGCCCCGGACTGGCCCTGAAGGACCTCCCCAGAGTCCTGCTTCTCAAGGAGAGACGGTCGTTGAGGAAACACTAGGAGGGTTATCCTGAATTGACTCTCGATGAGCCTACTGCCTCCGCAGCTCAGCATGCTGGGCTGGACCTGACCCGACTCTGCAGATGCTGATGTCACTGTGATGCCATGGACAGTCGTCAGCACTGTTCTGTGATGCTACCACAGACAGTCTCAGAAAGGACCTGGACAAAGTGAAAGTCACGGCAGATTCCATAGAACAGTGGGAGGGCACCTGACCCTGCTCCATCCCCAGTGGCCCATGCGGTCCCCTGAGCACCACTGTGGCCTGAAAGGCAGCGGACAGAGAAGCAGAGGTGACGCTGGCAGGTCCCTTGGGGCTGGCGTGGCTGTGTGGTGGCTTCAGCTGCTGACTCAGCTTGCTCTCTCACCCAGTCACAAACATCTGAAATTAAATTTATCAAAGTTGTAGCTTAAACTTTTGCGTTAAAAATGTCCTTTAATTCATGTGATATATAGATGCATAGCAAGTCTGAGTCCCTTGCTTAGAGAATGTCCCAGTTGACTTGACTGGAAGATAGCCCTAAGCCCCTGAGCAGTGGGAATTCTCCCCTGATGCCTGCGCACGTGTGACACAGCTCTCCCTCCTGGCCCGCACGCATGCCACCACCCGACTCTCCCTTGCATCCATCTCCACTTTCACTCCCTCCTTCCCTGAGAAGTGTGTGTGTGGCATAGCCACAGCCCACACTTCCTGTGTGGCTGTTGGTCTTCTGGAGGAGAGTCCTGTATGGGGCTGCCAAATGGTAGGTCTGGGAGGCAGTTTAGACACCACCTCTGGTCCCTGTTCCCACTGGGTCTTTTGTTGGAGATCAGAAAGATGGCCCTGGAAGCCCTGGGCATGGGGATCTGTTCCTGCTGTTTCCGGGTTGTGAGCCTTGGGCTTGTCCCTCTGTGACTGAGGTCCCCGGGGTCTCTGTTACTGGCTCTTGCCACATAGGCACATAACTTCTATGTGCCTGACAGCAGCAAGGCTTTGCGAGTGTCCACTATCGTGCCCATCCTTGCTGCTGTACATGCTGCATTCACGGTCATGATGTAAGACAGACATCTGATCATGTTCCTTGCTGAAGCAGAGAAATCCCCAAGCTTGCCTGCTGTCCACACGACTGGTGTGTGTGCTGGACTGTCTTCTGTTGCCTGTGTCCTCCCATCCTCTGCTCCGTCTTTCCCTTCTGTGACACCACTGGCTGTGAGCCCCTGAGGGGCCGCTACCAACAGCCTTTGGGGCTGCTGGGGTGGGCCTCGCACCCATGAGGGTGCCTCGTGAGAATTGGGCCCATCTCCATGTGCTTTAGTTGTCCTAGTGCTTTTCCACATGTGAACAGAGTATTGACACAGAGGTGGGCCAAGTTAGGCTTTCAGGGAGCCATCCCAATTTCTCTGACCTTCAGGGAGCCTGGCTTGGGAGGGCATGGGAGCCAGGCTGGCATACTTCTGCTCTGCTCCCTGGCCCAGAGAGCACAGCCGCGTGGGCACTGCCCAGAACCACAGTGGCAGTGGGGCTGGGAGCCGCCCAGCCCAACCTCCGGAGCTGCTTCATTCCCGGTCTGTTGGGACTCATGGTGCTGAGCTGACCTTTCAGATGCTTCAGTGGCTCCCAGCAACCTTTCGTAAAGCAGAGGAGTGTCTTGTGCCCCCCTGCAGGCAGCCCTGCACCCCCAGGGATCTGGGCCAAGGGGGCGCTGACTGGCAGCAGCCCCAGGTGGTGTTACTTTCCAGAAAGGGGGCAGTAGACCAAGTCTTTGGGAACCTCTGATAAAGCTCTGAAAAGTCAGGCGCACAGAGTCTGAAGAACACGGGTCTCTCACTGGCTGCAGGGTTTTAATGACTTTTCAGAATTCTGATGTGTGGGTCATTGACAGATTTCTTACCCCCACAAAGACCAAGCAGCATGGAGACACACGAGGAGGCAGCTGCTTCTAGTGACAAACTGGGCCTTGCCTCGTGCCGTGGGGGACAAGGGCCGTGGGAGTCCATGCCATGGTGTTTCTGGTGTTTCTGCTGGCCTCCAGATGATAGCACAATGGGCATGTGCACTGCAGCAGATAATTTTCTCTTTGGTTTTTTGGGGCGGCTACACCCAGTGATGCTCAGGGGTTACTCTTGGCTCTGTGCTCAGGAATTACTCCTGGCAGTGCTCAGGAGACTATATGGGATGCCAGGGACTGAACCCAGGTCTGCTGTGTGTGAGACAAATGCCCTCTCCCCGTGCTCTTGCTCTAGCCCTGTAGCAGATACTTCTGAAAGTTTGCTTGATGGCAGTTTAACCTACGGTCCTTTCATTCTTCACTGATCTTCTGGTGTTACATATGTAAACTATTAAGTGCCAGATAGGACCTTTTCCTTTTCAGATTCTTTTTCTGCTGTATTTAAAGTTAGATTCTTATCGGATTTAATTTATTTTGGGTTTTGGGGTTGCACCTGGCTGTGCTTAGGGCTTAGTCCTGGCTCAGGGGATTCTATGGGGTGCCAGTGGATAGAATCCAGGTTGGCCGCATGCAAGGGGAACACCCTACCCACTGTGCTATCTCTCTGGCCCCAGATTCTAGAGCATGCTAACTGGAAATAGAGAGGACTGTATTTTTTATTATGAAGTTATACTGAGGAAGGTAGCAAAAATAAAATGAGCAGTGGTAGCAGTAGTAATAACAACAGTGAGTGATTCGGGGGAACACACTTGCTCTTCAGTTGACTTTTAAATTTGGTGGACTTGTGTGAAGTGGTTAAGAAAAAGTTCTACGGCGATTTCAAAACCACTTTGGTTGAATTGGATAAAGTGAAGCTAATGTAATGGAAAATACTGACTGCAGGCCTGTTTTAGGAAGAGAAATGAATACATCAGCCCTTTCTTCTCGAGAAAGCATGCAGAGTATGTCTCAGGGCCGTGGGCCGGGGAGATGGCGGCAGGCTCACGGCTCTGGTCTGCATGTGGCTGACCCCAGTAGGTGCCCAGCACCGTCAGGAGAAGCCCTGAGCACTGCCGGGTGGGGCCCCAGCACCCCCCACCCTCAAACCAAAGGAGAGGTTGTAAGGTTGTGTCCCACTGGATGGGCCTGAACCCCAAGGCTCTAGGGTCATCCTACCCATCTGCAGCCTCACGAATGCTCAGCTGGGCCTGTGTCCTACCCTTCCCCTCCTTGAGTGTGGCAGTAAGCACAGAGAGCTTGTGCCTTCATGTATGTTGTTCGTGCCTGCTGCTGGCTCCTCACAGCCGTGTGACTTTCTCTTTCCCTTAGGTAAGGAGGAAGAGTATCCTAAGAAACCTTTGGGACAGCTACCCCCTGAGTCCCAGCCTCCTGCTGTCTGTCACCTGAGCAACGGGCAGAAGAGTGTGGGCAAGGCCAGTCCCCATGTGAGTGACAGGAGGGAAAGTGACTCCTCACCCCGCAAGAAGCTCGAGTCCCCCGTCCACCAGCAGAGTCGTGGCGGAACCCCGGAGCGAGCCAGGCACCCCAGAGCGAAGGCGCTGGACGAGGCCAACAGACGGCTGAAGGACGAGGCTGACCTGCGGAAGAAAGTCACCCCCCCGTTCCAGGACAATTCCACTCAGTACAACCACGCGGCTGCTAACCAGAATAGCAATGCCACCTCCCAGGGCAGGCGGGAGTTCGTGCCCAGATGGAACAAGCCGGCCGACAGCTCCGCGCCAGACAGCAGCACCAAGCAGGTGCTGAACCGCTCTGCTCCGCCCGCCCTCACCGTCACCGGCCCCAGCTCTGAGGCGCGCCTGGCCAACGGAAATGGCCATGGGCGGCAGAAGATGCGGGCTCCGGGCACTGATGATGAGAAGCGGGGCTCCAATGCCTCCCAGTACGACAACGTCCCCGAGAACGACAATGGCGCATGTGTGGAGGAGGCACTGGAGAGGGCGGTCGCGCACCCCCACAGCCCCAGGAGGCAGGCGGCCGAGCCCAACACCCCCGTCAGGCTCCCCTACTCGAGGTACGCGGCACAGCTGGAGGGTGCCGACCGAGGGCCAGTGCCCCCGCCCTCCTACAGCCACCCACCCGGGTACCGCGGTGACTCCCCACAGGCGCCCTCATCCAGGAGACCTTACCCTTCGGCCCTCTCAGCCCACACTTCTCCAGACAGACCTTCCGGCCGCCCCACGCCCATCGTCCTGCCTTCCAATAGGATCGAAGTGCTTCCAGTGGACTTCGGTGCTGGTGGCTACTCAGGCAGCTCAGGGTCCCCACAGCACGGGGCGTTCATCATCCCTCCTGTGGATTATTTGCCCGATGACCGGAAGTGGTCGGAAGTGAGTCACACCTACAGACCCGAAGTGCACGGCCAGTCCTGGACACAGGAGGCGAGGCGCAATCACCAGGGCCACTTGACGAAGTTTCCCACCTTCCAGCAAGGGCCCTTCCAGGACCACAGCCTCCCCCCCGTGTCCGTGGATAGCCCCGTGCGCTACAGAACTTCCCCGGCGCTGAACGATGCCGGCAGCTCGTCGGGGTTCCAGTGCTCAGGGCCCTCGCCGGCGGCCTACCACTACCGAAACCGAGACAGACTCGCCATTCAGGAGTCAGTGTTGCTATGAGAAAGACCTCTGCTGACACTCACGAGAGTGGGGCACGCTGGGAGACCACCAGGCTTCATTCCTGGTCGCCAAAGCAGTATTCACGTCTGTGAACAGACGTGCGCTTCCCGCCTAGGTCAGGAGTCCAGTCCGTGGCAGTGTGGCCACCCCGGGGGCCACCGCTGCAGATGAACGTCATCAGCGTGCTGTCACGAACCTGCTCGAATGAAGTCCACAGTGAGGTGCAGCAGTAGCGTTCAGGGGCACACGCATGCACATACGTACACACGCACAGCGGCCCTGTCCCTAGTCTCATTCCCGGCTCTCTCCAAAACCTGGACCTTGGGCTCCATTGGTCCATTCTGTTTGAGTAATGTTACAAAGCACTGAGAAACTGGCTCTGGATTTGGTATTTTTGAGGCTATATGTAGTCTGTGTGTCTTTGACTAGATATTACGGGCATCTACGCATACCCATTTGAACCCATAACTAAAGAATCCCTGTTAGAGGAACCTGCCTTTAATCTGGATCCAGAAAATAATTTATTGTCTTGTACGCATCCTTCCCTCCCCGCCCACCCCAGTCTTTATTCCAGGTTTTGTCCCTTCTGTTTTTAACCCAGATCCGAAACTGACCACCAGTCTCCATTTCCTGTCTCTGCCTGCCCGCCCAGGGCTGTCACCCCCACTGCCTCTCCTTCCCCTCTGAGACACGCAGCAGGGGCAAGGCTGACTGCTCATTGGTGCTTACAAACCTGGCCAGTTCAGGCCAGCTCGGGGCCAGAGACTGGCACTCGGGCCACTCCCATGCAGTAGCATGGCCACCCCTGCCTCTGTTATGGTTCTGGCCAGAGGTGGGGAGAGCATGCCCGCAGGGAGGGCAGCGGAGACCCTCTACCCTGAAAACCTTTGCCTTCTCCACGTGGCGCTTTCTGGCACTTTCTTGAGAGAATGTAGTCAGTGGGAATTGCTGAAGTTATGTCATCAGATAATCCTCATGGGAATGTGTGGGAGCTGGTTCTGCTTACCTCTAGGAATCTGAGACGTGGGGCTTTAAAGAGTTAGAGATTTACACACACACACACACACACACACACACACACACACACACACACTCTCAGACTGTGTGTGACTTCCATGCTTTCAAAATTCCTCCCCCCCCCCCTTTTCAGTTAAAAAATTCAGGTTCATGGTAAAAAGAAATTAGTAATGTTCTTAACATTATTCAATTACACTACGATTGCCAAAACACTGACAAAGCGTGGAGCACTCCACAGAGGCCCGACAGGGCGTGTCCTGGGAGCGGGCACCAGCGTAGATCCGAGGTGGATGGCCCGGGGCTGGCGCGGGGCTGTGGGCGCCCAAGGTACAGAGTGACAGTGGTGTAGCTAGTGAATGTGACGATATGTCTTATGTATATAGAGTCTAATGTAATTCTAATCAAGTTGGTAATGATGTGATGGAATGGCCAAGCAGATGCAGCGTCGCAGCACAGCTGAGTGCCCATGCCTCTGGCCCCTCAATTCCGATCATGTGGAAGCTCTGAAATAAACATCTGAAAATGGCGCCAGATATCAATTCCAGTTTTTAAACTGTGATTCTGTAACTGGTAATAAACCAAACTACAATTTTGTGTATGATGATGGCCTCTAAGCTGCTCAAAAAATATATATATAAATACGTACATATATATCAGTTGGGGTAAATGCTGTAGATTTTATATATATATACATGCAAGATATATATATATATACACACATACTATTTTCTTAAGTCATCTATGACATTTTTTATCTATACTTTTTTTGATGATTGTTTTTAACATGCTAAAAGTAATAAGTATATTTTGTTTTGTGTCTTTTATATGCTATTTTTGCCTTTATTTCCCATCTGGCAAAAGCGCTGCTTCTCTGGACGCGGCTAGCGCTGATTTCCCTGCCCGAGGACTCTCCAGCCCCCAGCTCTGTGCCAGCCTTTCCAGTGTCCGGCACTGCCCTGCCCTCGCTTGGTTCTGTGTGCCCTTTCCCTCGAAGCACAGCGCTCCTCCCAGGCCTCGCTCCATTGTCACCTGTGGTGCCCTGTTCATTTCTTACGCAGGAGATTTTCATTTGAAGTCATTTTGCCATTGTATAATTTTATCTTTCAGATTTATCTTTTGATTAAAGATAAATAATGAAATGATGGTAAAGATGAGAATCTTGATAATGAAGGTTAAAATATACTTAAACTATTTGGTTATGGCTTTTTGTGGAGACCAGTTTCATTTTCCTGTGAACTGCATGCGCATAGAATCAGTATTCTGTCATTATCAAATCTCCTCCTGGCAGTTCTGCATAAGGCCAAAGCACTTTGATGTTTTCACTTTCTAATGGTTTGAAAAGATAAAGAAACTAGACCTGGAGTCTCAAAGAGTTGGACAGTTTCAGGAAATAGTGTGTGTAGGATTATTTTTTTTTAATTGGTAGCTTTTAATTTTTATTTACTCATTTTTTGGGGGTAGGCACACCTGGCAGTGCTCAGGACTTATTCCTGGCTCTGTGCTCCAGGACTGCTCCTGGCAGGGCTTGGGGTACCCAGGATGGAACATGAGTCGTTGCATGCAAGGCAAGCTCCTTAGCTCTGTATCTTTGCTCTTGCACCATGTTAGGTTTGTAAGGTTGTAAGGTGTGTGTGTGTGTGTGTGTGTGTGTGTGTGAGAGAGAGAGAGAGAGAGAGAGAGAGAGAGAGAGAGAGAGAGAGAGAGAGAGAGAATCAGGTGTCAGGATTGTAGGGGAGGGAAGACTTTTTCCTCTCCCTCCCTAAATTCTCCAGCTGAGGCCGAGAACTGACAGAAGACCGAGCACAAGGAAAGTGTCAGCACACACACTGCAGCCCTGTGATGGCAAGAAGCTTGTGTGTGCCCACATGCGTGCCCACATGCGGCAGGTGTTGAACTCTACCGACTCAGTGGGGAGAGGAAAAGCAGCTCTGAGGAGGGGGTGCTGGAGGTGATGGGACCAGCTCCAGGTGGCACATTAGTTCTTGGGGCTCACCCTGACTCCTGGGCACCACTGCCCTCCTTTCATGAAAGAAGGAAGAGGCTGTAAATCGGAGGCTCAGTCTGGTACAGTGCCCCAGGGCCTGGGACCTTGCTGCCTACCTGTGTCCATTCAGCTAGGGGTCCTTTTCCTGAGCACCTGCCTTGTCCTGGTGTCCCAGGCCCATGCTGCTCCTGCTCACATGGGTGGGGGTGCTCCTGGATGTGCTCTGGGGGTTCTTGGTACATTTCTGTAGAAGCTGGAGGGTTGGGAGGAGCCCGGGGTGGGGGGAGTTAGGCAGGATGGAGTGTCAGGCGCTCTCCCCCAAAGGTGAGACCGAGCTTAAGGCCAGGGAGGATGCGACGAAGATAAAGATAGTGGATTTGAGAATTGCTGACCTGGTCAGCTTGTCATCTGGCCCCCTGGTCCTCTGCTCGTTGAATGCTCCATGACAAGCAGATACCATCGGCTCTTTCTCAGTGTGAGGAAGATGCAAGTCACGTGTAGAAGTCACTTATTCAGGTGACAGCCTGCAGGCAAAACCACCAGGCCCTGGACCCGCAGACTAGCCTGGCGCTGTGCTGCTCTCCCCACCCCACCCCCCGCCCCTTGGTGGGGGGCTCACTTCCGTGAGGTTCCCCTCTTAGGCCCCGTGATCCCTTTACTCAGCGTGCTGCTGTGCTCAGGACAACAGCCATTTCAGAACTTCTGCAGCACTCCAGGGCTCTCAGGCCCCCATGCAGTCATCCTTCATCCCCCGACACTGGTTACTAATACACTTTCTGTATATTGCACTTCAGTGGAATCGGACTGTGGCTTTTTGTGTCTTTTCTTGTACTCAACATCACGTGTTTCACACTTCACTCCTCTTGTAACATGCACTGGCAATGATTTTGTTGCTGAAAACTCTTTCCTACCTTGTCGAGGTGGGGCTTTGTGCCCTGGGCTGGGGTCACCTGAGTAAGTCTTGGCTGCAGTTTCCCATTCGTTGGGTGGAGAGAGAGACCCACTGCTGGCCTTGTAAAAAGTTTATGTCGTGTTCAACACGTCAACATGTATCTTACATTCCCTCCCGTGTTCTTGAAAGGTGAAGGGCTGTGACCCGCCCTGCCATACCGAGGGGAGCACAAGTGAGAAACCCAGCACGAGCCCACCTGGCAGCTCGGACAGCGGGCCTACCCCTCCAGGAACCTGTGTGCCACAGGGGTCGCCCAAAGCTAAGTCGGCAAGAGTCTGGTAGGTGACTGCTCCCCAGGGGTGAGATGCCACCTGTGCTCCCTCAGGTGAGAGGTGCTCCCAGATCCTGTACCAGCTGTGCTCCCCCAGGGGTGAGATGCTCTTAGATTCTACGTCAAGTGTGCTCCCCGAGATGTAAGGTGCTCCCAGATCCTATACAGGCTGTGCTCCCCCAGTTGTGAGGTGGTCCTAGATCCTATACTGGCTACACTTCCCCAGGTGTGAGGTGCTCCCAGATCCTACACTGTGCTCCCACAGGTGTGAGATGATCCTAGATCTTACACCAACTGTGCTCCCCATGTGTGAGGTGCTCCCAGATCCTACACCAGCTGTGCTCCCCAGGATGTGAGTTGCTTCTGTATCGTACACCAACGGTGCTCCCCATCAGATGCTCCTGTTTCCCTCTTGTTCCGGGCACCTTGCCTGTGCCTCTCTCCTTCCGCAACCTTCCAGGGTCTCCTTCCCCTGGCCGGGGTGTGGCCTTGTCCTGGAGCTTCCACCCACTTCCCCCAGGGGTTTCTGGAGCCCCCAGAGATACTCATGCTCCACCTGCCCTGGGCAGCCCCTGGGTCCTGCCTCCAGTCAGATGCACGGGCCGAAGGGACATCCGACCCCACCTTACCCCGGGTGGTGTCCAAGGCAGCAGGTGACCAGGGTCACTGCTAGGGATCCCCTGAAAATCCCCAGAAGCCCTAGGAAGCCACGGGTGGCTGGCAGGGGGCGCTGTGCTGGCGGGCTCTGGGTAGGTATCTTAGGGTCATGCAGGGCCAGTGTCCACGCTGCCCAGCCCACGAGGCCAGAGCCCGGTCAGCATATCTGCTTGTATGTGTGGAGCTAGCCGGTCTGGCCAGTGCTTGGGGCAGAGGTGAGAAGCTGTGGAGGCATCCCCTGCACTGCTTTGCTGCCAGCGACACCCCCTCTCCAGGATCCCAGGGTGTGTGTGAGACCCCCCTCCCCATCCCTCCCCGTCCATCAGTTCAACCTGACCCTGTGTGACCCCCATCCAAGGCACTGCAACAAGAGGGGGAGCAAAGGGATGATTCAGTCTTCTAAAAATAAAATACTAGGTGAGAAAGAGAAGGGGAACGGAACAATCGGGTGGGGGGCCGAAATCAGGTTTATTACAAGTAAGTAATACTTGTAACTTTCAAAAACAGGATAGAGAACTGTGAGTGTCCAAGGGACGTGTAGTCCCACCTTACCTGGCGGTCACTTGGGATGTCCTGGCCCCAGTGGGCGGGGGTTGGGGAGACAGCACAGCTGCCTCTGGTGTGCACGATGTCACCAGGTAAGAGAAACTGGGAGGGATTTATTTTTTTCTGATTTGGGGGCCTCACCTGACTCTGTGCTCCGGGATCACTCCTGGTGGTGCTCAGGGATGCCAGGATTGAACTCTGGTTGATTGTGAGCAAGGCAAGTGCCCTCTCCAATTACTATCACTCTGGACCCCTGCAAGGAATTTTTTTAAGATACCTATATGGCTCCTGGACAGAGTCGTGGCTTTATCATTTTTCTTTTTTTAAAACTTAAATATAATTTTGGTTTTGGGGACCACATCCAGCAGTGCTCAGGGGTTACTCGTGGCTGTACCCAGGGACCACTCCTGGCGGTGCTCTGGAAACCATATGGAGTATGGGGAATCAAACCTGTGTCGGCTGTCCTATGGCTCAGGCTTATCATCTTCCTTCTTTGGGGATTGCCTGGGATGGAACTGGGGTCTCCTGCCTGTCACACACTCTCTCTCCCGCCAAGCCACACCCCCAGGTACCTGTAAACAGGCAGTTTCTCTTGCTTTGCTTAATTGGTTTCATGCTTCAAGTCACTCAATTCTAGAGCATCTTACTGAAAAAACAAAATCTCTCTGCAGTGCCCTGAAAACCCTATCACGGTCACAGTCACGGTCCTCCCGTTGTTCATCAATTTGCTCGAGCGGGCCCAGTAACGTCTCCATCGTGAGACTTATTGTTACTGTGTTTGGCATATTGAATACGTCATGGGTAGCTTGCCAGGCTTTGCCACACGGGCGAGATACTCTCAGTAGCTTGCTGGGCTCTCCGAGGGGAGCGAAGGGATCGAACCTGGCTCGGCCAAGCGGGCTGCACACAAAGCAAACGCCCTACTGCAAAAAAAAAAAAAAAAAAAAAAAAAAAAAAGCTTTCCACCAAAAAAACACTCCTTCCCCCCAGAGCTTGAGAACAACTGCCATCAGCCCAGCCCGTCCGTCCCCATTTCCTGAGCACACGGGGAGGGACCCTCCACCTCCTGCCTCTGGACCCTCTGCACACCAGCTCTCAGCACCTTCCCCTTGCCCACAGCAGCTCAGAACACAAAAATAAGACGGGGGTGGGGGAACAGCCACCCCTCCTGCCCCTCTCTGTGGCCCCCTCCACCCCAGGGAGCATTGAGGAGGAGTGACATGCTTTCAGGATCCATGAAGCAGCGCCTTCAAACAAAGCTTGGCTTTTGTTCTCCTTCCTGGTGCCAGCCCACGGGGGGTGTGCCGCCCCCACTCCAGAGCCCAGCTGAGAGCAGAGCCCCGGCAATAGCTTTAATGGATGCCTCTCGCCCACCTCCTGCTCTGCTGTGAGTCATGTGCCCCCACCCCTCCTTATACCCCATTTCCTCCTCCTCTCCGTTCCCGGCATTGAGAGAACGCCCCCAGCTCCCCGGTTCTCTGTGAA
Organism: Sorex fumeus; assembly: GCF_029834395.1. Classification (NCBI taxonomy): domain Eukaryota; kingdom Metazoa; phylum Chordata; class Mammalia; order Eulipotyphla; family Soricidae; genus Sorex; species Sorex fumeus. The sequence goes on along the minus strand of NW_026606083.1, from coordinate 10,804,374 downwards.
TGAGTCCAAGGAAGTTTGCTGTCTTTCTCCAGCCTGAGAAAATCTGCAGAGAAGCAGGTTTGCCTAGAAAAATGGGCTCCGTGTAGATGTGCCAGGTCGGTTGGACCCGCTGTCACTCCACATGTCAGGGGACTGTCATAGTGGACATAGGAACCAAAGCGGTCCGTGGCCAACAGCCCATATCTTCCAACAGCAGCGAGGCTAATGACTCACGGAGCGAGCCGGGAATGGCAGTGCATTCAAACACAAGAGTTTCTTTCTTAATTTGATTGGCCGTGGGGCCATACTCAGGGGCTACGCCTGGCTCAGGGCTCAAAGTCAGTCCTAGCAGTGCTCTGGGGTGCAGGTGGGGCTGGGACTAGAGCCTGGGCCTCCTACATGAGTTTGTGCTTTGGTCCTGGGGCCTTGTGTCCAGCCTGAGATCCAAACCCTGTATGGTGATGCTGAGAAGAAAACGCTCACAAGCCAGTTTCCTCCCCTTTCCCATCCCTGCGGGCTGGAGCGATAGCACAGCAGGTAGGGTGTTTGCCTTGCATGCAGCCAACATGGCAGACCTGAGTTCGATTCCTCCGCCCCTCTCAGAGAGCCCGGCAAGCTACCGAGAGTATCTCGCCTGCACGGCAGAGTCTGGCAAGCTACCCGTGATGTATTCGATATGCCAAACACAGTAACAACAAGTCTCACAATGGAGATGTTACTGGGCCCACTCGAGCAAATCGAGGAACAACGGGAGGACCGTGACCGTGATCCCATCCCTGGGTGGCTACTTTTGTTGTGACAACTGGGGGGATCACAGACTCAGCTAGCAGAGGAGCTGAGACTACACTTGGCACACGTAGGCAGCACTGGGGATCCAACTCGGGGCCTTGCCCTTGCCAAAGGAGGGGCCCTTTCTGCTCCTGAGCCACTCCTCTTACGCCTAGAGGAGGATGTCCAGAAATTGACGGTTCTTTGAGGCTCTAGTAGAAGAAGAGGGAAGCCAGTGTCCCTCTCACTGCCCCCAAGGAGGCCTTGATTTTATTTAGTCAGTTCCTGGCCTCCCACATAGGGCTCGGGGTGACTCCTGGCAATCCTCAGCCCAGTGGGCTGACACTTGAGTGCTCCAGGCTCAGGAAGCCCCACTGCCCAGACCTCGGTGGTGCTCCTTGGCCTCCAGGACTACACCCAGTGGTGCTGGGAGGAAGGGCACGTGGTACAGGTTCAACTCAGCTCCTAGCATTTGCCAAACAATGGGGAGAGTTGTGAGTAGTTGATGGTCTTCTTTGAAGTTCCTTTCCTGGCTTTTGTTCCTGCTGGGGCTTCTCTCAGAGTGGGATCCAGCCTCCTCTGGGTCTGTGCTGGCGCCAGGTGAAGGTCTGATCAGGCCTTAGTTTCTGTGTCCACAAGGTGGGTTTTTGCAGTCTTGGGACTACGAATTTTATTACTTTCCAAGAATTCATTGCAATGGGGGCACTTCCCTGTCTACCTGTCCTCTTCATTCCTGAGGCAGAGTCTGAGGATTTGTAGCTGAGGCAGTCTGAGGGTTTGTACCTGAGTCTGAGTCTGAGGATTTGTACATAAGAACGCATGCATAGGACTGAGTTTGGTGAACTTTATAGTTCCCTGTGCTTTCTGCTGTCCAGTCTGTGTGGGACCCCTCGTCTGCCCAGGACCCTTGCCCATGGCCTGGTGAGCAGCTCTTGCAGCATTGAAAAACTTTGTTTGTATCTTAGTCGTGGAAGCTTCGAGAATAAGAAACCACAGAACTCTAGACTTCAGACTGCTTGGGCACCAAATGAATGTCTGTTCTGTCTACAGCCCACGTCCCCGTAAACCATTCATGCTCCAGATCCTTCCTGGTCAGGAGAAAGTTGTTTTGGGGCACTAACGGCTTGGGTGTGAGCCAGTGGCCTACCTTCCCATCTCTCCTCTGTGGAGACTGCACCCCCACCACCTCACTCGTGGGCCGTCACAGGGCAGGGCTGTTCCAGTTCCTGAGTGCTGAAGGGCCTGTGACAGGAGTGAGCCTGGCGGGCCATTCTGCGGCAAATTCAGTGCCAAGTTATCCCCGTGGGCTTGGTCCTGTTGTTTAGTTTAGGGGCGGGTTCCGTCCAGGCAGGGAAAAGGTGAGGTGATTCTGAGCACACCCGCCTGCTGTTTCCACTCAGACCAGAGAGCCACCGCCTCTGCTGCCTGTTCTCACACATCCTGTGCTTCACAGCTCCCCTTTCTACAGTCAACTCAGAATGTTCCCAGGCAGAAACAGGCTCACTCGTGGGCCCGTGGTGGCCCAATCCCTGGATGCCGGACGCTGTCAGACGCTGTGAGTGTGGCTGAGGATGCTGGCGGTTGCCAAGGACACGGGCCGCAAGGAACAGTGGCTGATCTGGATGTCCACTGCCGGGACATGGGGCTATGGGTCACTGCTATGTTGGGCGAACACCCGAACTGGGGGTGCAGGAAGAGCGGAAGGACAGGCCCCGTGGCCTGTCCCCCCTCTCCCCAGAGTCATCCCCACTGCGGGTCCGCCATCGTCCAGCTGCGTGTTGCCCCTTTGCCGCCTTAGCTGCCGTCCTGGCATCCAGCAGTGCTCCCTGCATGGCCGCAGGTGAAGTGGCCCGTCTACGGATCCGCGTTCTCTGGAAACCAGGGCTCAAGTCAGCGCCTGCCCCAGGGCCTTGTGCTGGAAGGAGCCTTTGAGGGGCCTTTGCTCCTCTCCCCAGCTGGACAGGCCTTCCCCACCCTGCTCCTTCCAGTGGCTTTCATGGCTCCTGCCCCTGCGCTGTCCTGGCTGCTGTCCGGTCAGCAGTGGCAAGCCTGGATGGGGACATGGCTGAGAGCCAGGCAGAGCCCAGGCATGTCTCCAGCTGAGTGGACCCTGGATTCTGACCCGCTCCTGCCTCGCCCAGCTTCCCGCTCACAGAGTGGGCTCGGGGCCTGGGGGGTGACCCCAAAGGGGTGCCCTGACCAGCCCCGCCCTGCTCTGTGTTTAGGATTTCACATTTGCGGTCCACCATCCTCGATAGAGGAAAGCAAGGCACCACAAGGCATCCAAGGACTCAGACCCAGAGGGAAGGGCAGGTCCGGCTTTGGGGGTGTTGTTGCTGGGAAGCCTCAGGGGCCCCCAGGGGCTGGAGGAGGCAGGAAGACCCTCCCTGGAGCCTTCAGGGGAGGTGGCCTGCTGCTGGGCTTGAGACAGGAAGCCCACTGTTCCAGCGGGCCTTGCTCCCGCCTTCCTTTCTGCACACGGGGGCTGGGGGGCGCAGTAGGGGAGTTGGAGGGGTGCTAGGGGCGGACAACGGCCAGGGAGGCTGCAGGTGAGGATGTGGAGACAGGGTGATGATTCTGGGTCGGGGGACTGGACACTCTCAGAGTGGGTGATACAGACCACCAAACCTGGAACTGCCCAGCACACCGGCGCCGAGCACGGGATGTGCCCCGTGAGTTGGGCAGGGGTGCACGTGGAGGGCACGGGACAGGGTGCCCCTGGGTGGACCTTCTTCCTGGTGCCGGACCCCCCTGAGAACAGACACCCCTTCTCTGAGCCTTCCCACCCAGAGCCACCAGCGCATCCCGGCTCCATTTCCGGGAGGTGGGGCTCAGCCATCAGCCCAGGGCTCCAGGGAGCCTAGCCAGGAGGGAGCCCCAAGACACCCCAATGCCTCCTTGGCCTGGGGGTGCGGCAGTGTCGCCCAGAGGCGCTGCTGGGTCTGCAGCTCTGAGCCTTGACTGTTTCTTCCTGCCTCCAGCCTGTCTGCCCTGCACAGGTACTTCCTGAGCACAGTCAACTACACAGGGAGAGTGTCCAGTCCTAGGTCACCAGGGACTGGAGCGCCCTCTCCCTGCCTCGCTGCCCGCATTGTGCCAGGCTTGCTGGATTGGCTCTGCCCCCTCCACCCTGTGGGCTTCTTGCTAGCCCAGAGGCTCAGAACTGAGCTCCCCTGCCACGGAGTTGACTCTTCTGCTGGGGGCCCTTCCAGGGACCACACACACACACACACACACACACACACACACACGCACGCACGCACGCACAATCACCCTAACAGCAAGCGCCCCACATGTGCTGTGTGTGGTAGGAGGAAACGTGAGGGAGGGTCGGGAGGACCTCAGTGGACCTGGGTTTAATCCCACGCTGGGCGGGGCATGGAGGCAGCAGAGCAGGACCTGATTCCAGGCATCTCTGAACCCTCTGAGATGCAGAGCCACGTGGCCACTGCTCCATCCCTGCAGTTGCCCTTCCTGTTCTGGAATGTTCTATCTCCTTTCTGTTCTGGAATGTTCTTTTTTCCTTCCTGTTCTGGTATGTTCTATCTTCTTCCTATTCTGGAATGTTCTATCTCCTTCCCATTCTGGAATGTTCTATCTCCCTCCTGTTCTGGACTGTTCTATCTTCTTCCTGTTCTGGAATGTTCTATCTCTTTCCTGTTCTGGAATGTTCTTTCTCTGAGAGCCACCGCAGCCTCTGTGGCTAAGCCAGCACCTTCCTCTCTCAAGTTCCTTCTTTCCTACATCGAATATCCGCTCTTGGGTCCCACACATCACAGGTGTTTGCTTTTCTTTTATGTTTTGTCTTTTTTGTCTTTTGTCACTCCTGGAAGTTCTCAGGACTCACTCCTGGGGGCTCAAGCTGCCAGGATTGAGCTCTGTGCAGGGCAAGCACCCTGCTCGATGGACTGTCTCTCGGGCCAAGGCTTTTGCTTTTATGTCTGCAAACTCCATGTGAAGGGCTTCTTGCATGCGCAGCCCGGGCTTGCCCATGGAGCTCCTGGCTTCCGCGCTGGGCGTGAATTAACCCAGTGGCTTCCATGAGCTCGTTTGAATGACTGGAGGTTCCTCTTTTGTGATTCTTCCCAGAAACGCCTCAGTTTTTATGTGGATGAAGAAGCATGTGGTTTCCTTGTTGCGTTTTTAATTTGTTTTATTTTCCTTTCTGCTCCTCCACGAACATGACAGGAATGTGTATTCTTCAACATGCATTGTTGAGGAGGTGAGCAAAGGCCCCATTTATTTTGTTGTTCTGGAGGACTGAGGCCACACCTGGCAGTGGTCGGGGAACCACGTATGTGGTGCTGGGGTTGAACCGAGGGCCTCACACATGCCAGGCGTGCTCTACCTCTTGAACTGCACCCCCCAGATCCCACTTATCTAAACTTCTAGACCCAAGAAGGGAATTCCTGGATCCTGCTGGGCCCCAAGATGATTCTGTGCTCACCTATCTCAGAGGAGCTTGTCTGCTAGCCGGTTCCCCTACTCGCTATTTATGGAAATTCCTTTCTCCGCATCAGAAAGATCACTCCAGTTGCAACTTAAAAAGTGAGGCAGGGGCAGGTGAGAGGGGACCCCTCCCCGATCAGTCCAGCTTTCTGAGCTCCAGAACCTGCCCACGGTACCCTCTGCGGTGGGCGTTTCTCCTTCCCACCAGCCCGCTGGCAAGAAGGGGCCCAGCATTTCTCAAGTGTTCTCTATCAGGCTGCCAATTGTGTGGGCAAGCAAAGCACTGTGCTCGGCAGAAAATGACCGTTTATTTTGGAGCACATGAAGTTCCAGGCTGAGAGGGTCCTCACGGTGCTTTCGTGGGTGTCACTATGCCTCCACTTCAGCTCAGCCCCGGGGGGTGATCATGCACAAGTCTCACGACCAACACAGAACTGATGGAGCCCAGATCTTGAATTCATACTGGGACCCACTTTTCTGTTCTGTTGCCATAACAATCTGCGCTTCCTGAAGCAAAGAGGAAATTAGAATGGTCCTAAAGATGTTTACACCGTGCACACTCACCCCTGCGTTATTACTTGTGGTTATAATAAGCGTATTTCACATCTGTTTGAGGAGGGCAAACCGCCACTGCTTGTTTTTGCTCTGTGCTTTTTCTGGCTCCTCCTTCCAATCTGGCTTTGCGCTTGGCCTCCAGTTCTGTGCAGGAAAGGAAGAGGGATTGCTTGCAAATGACCCCATCAAGACCCTATAACGCCTCGCCCCTCCCCCCCCGCCCCTCAACCACAAGCCATGGAAGGAGCTCTTTATTTTTTATTAAACATTTCTTTTTAAAAATGTTATTAAATCACCCTGAGATACACAGTTACAAAGTCGTTCATGTTTCAGTCATAGAATGTTCCAACACCCGTCCCTTCACTAGTGTACATTTCCCGGCACCAGTGTCCCCAGCTATTCTTCCCCACACCCCTAGTCTGCCTCTATGGCAGGCACCCCTCCTTCCCTCCCTCCCTCCCTCCCTTCCTCCCTCCCTCTCTCCTCTCCCTCTCTCCCTCTGTCTCTCTCTCTCCCTCCCCAACCCCCCATTCTGGGCAGTATGGTTTGGATCAGGAGCTGAAAGGTCATCATGCGTATCCCTTTCCCTCCTCTCCGCTCTCAGTGCTTGTCCAGAGTGATGGTTTAGAGAGATCTTTCAAGACAAGCACTTCAACCCTGGACTCTTCTCTCAGCTGGAGACAGGGAGGACTCTCAGGGCAGTGGCAGCCCACTGGGAAGGGAAGGGACAGTGGGGCTCTTCTCTGCCCCGTTTCTCTTCACAGCCCTGGTGTCCCTACTGCTTGGTCATCCCAGGCATCCGGGTCCTTACTGCCCTGCCACCAGAGCATCCAGCCCATGGGAGCCCTGAGCAGTGGGAATGGGGCTGCCACGGCGAAAAGAGGGGGACCCGGGGGCACCCTGGGGACAGTATGGGCCCCAAGTCCTGGCAGGCAGCAGCTCTTCGGAGCCTTTCAGTGGCGCCTATGCAAGAGGTCTCTGCCCAGACCATCTGGTCACACAGGTCAAGAAGGTTCTGGGTCCGTGGACGGCCGTGGTCCAGAGATATGAGCAGGAAAAGGGCCTCGGCTGGAAGAAGCCAGCAGGGTCTGCCTTCGCTGTCCATACAGGCACTTGGAGCCACTCCTGGTGGAAACCATGTCTGTCTAAGCCCTTCGGCAGCCCAGGGCCCAGGCAGTAGGGACGCAAGCCTGGGATGGCCTGGCCACTCAGCAGTATGGCCAGATGGGAAAACACCCACCGGTGCTACGAAATTGGCCTTGCCCCTAAGGCCCAAGTGCTATTCTTTGGCAAATTCTTGTACCTAGGTAACATGCACACACACACACACACACACACACACGGAGGATGAAGGGCTGGAGAGAGTCCCGGGATTAAGGTGCTCGTCCTGCGTGTGACCCAGCCCAGTCCAGTCCCTGGCATCGCACGGCCCTCCGTGTGCCCCAGTGCCCCCGGGTGCTGGCCTGGAGCCCCAACAAGCACCCATTTGGTGGTCCCAGCTCTGTAGGAGGTGAGCAGCTCTGTGGGAGGCCCCAAACCTGAGAAAAAAAGCTCAAAAATGGGGTTTTGAGAGAGAGAAAAAGAAAGTGGAGGAGAGAAGAAAAGTACCTGCTATGGAGGTGGGGTGGAAGGCCGGAGAGGGACGGGGGCATTCGTGGTGAAAACCCGGGAACAACTTTGTAACTGTACATCTCACTGTGATCCAATTAAAAAAAAACTAAAAATAATAAGAATAAACAAGGTGGGGGGTATGGGTTTGGAGCCTATGAAAATGCATGAACAAGGGCCAGAGCTATAGTAATGGAGAAGGCGTTTGGCTTGCACACGGCCCACCCAGGTTTGATTTTCAGCATCCCATATGGTCCCCTCAGTACCACCAGAAGTAGCTCCTGGGTGCAGAGCCAAGAGTAATGCATCCCTGTGCATTGCTGGGTGTGACCCTAAAAGAAAAAAAATGCATGAACATCATGGATGTGGACCTGCCCTGCCCTTGTGGGGGGCAGCGGTGGGGGAGGATGGCTGCTTCTACCTGGGGGCAGAGGTGTGGCATGGAAGATGGGTCAGGCAGTGGGGGCGGGGGCGGCGGAAGGCGGATGGGGGTGCAGGAGGAGCAGAGGCTGTCGGGGAAAGCTGGGGCATGCCCGTGTCCCGTGTCCTGCTGGAGAACGCCCTCTTCTCTGCCCAGAGTGGAAGCCCCTCTCCAGTGAGAAAGCTGGTGGGCAGAAGAGGAGCACAGCACTTGAAGCTTGACTCTCCTGCTTGTGTCCACCCATCTCATCCTGCCAGGAACCTCCCCTCTGGGTCACAGCCACCCACGCAGCCGCTTTAGAGAAAAGTGAGTTCCCCGTCTGTTCTTTGCGGGGTTGGCTGACTCCTGATGCTTCCATCGTCTTGGCACCTTCAGCTCTGCCAGCCCAGCCCTCTATCTTCACACCAGCTGGATGTGTCTGGGTTCATGTTCAGAGTCAGCCACGATTTCCGAGAATTTTTTAATTTTTTAATTTTTTTTTTTTTTTGCTTAAAAAAATCATCAGCCTGTCTGCGTGTGACCAGGGCCGGCCCGATTGGAACGTCCGTGACACAGTTACAAGAGCAGGTTTGCAGGCACAGAGCCGCTTCCTTTGCACCTTCCACTCTGCGTGCATTTCACCCGTTTCTAATATTTGCTACTGCTTTCAACTTCATGGATGCCGCAGATGAAATGTCCTTGAAAATCTCCTTGAAAACGTTGATGGAAAGCGTGAATTTTCCCTCATGTGATGCAATAGGAACACAATGTGAAAGGCTAACAGCATCTACTTCACGGGGACATTCATTCCTATAAGCCCCTACGCTAACTAGAGGTGAAGAAAAGGGGCCTCATCTCTCCTGCTAGTGGACCAGGCAGGTTTAGTAAGTACACTAAAGTCTCAATGAAACTGAACCAGATAAAATAGTAATGATCTTTTTGGTTTGTTTTGATTTTGCTATCAGTGTACTCCATGTGACATAGGGGATGTACTTACACTAAAAATGTAAGATTTATCTGAAATTGAAATGTGACTGGGAATCTTGTCTCTTATCTGACAACCCCTATCCTCAAGGGAGAATGAAGATAACCAGTGCTTGACTTTTAAGCTGGTTTCAGTTAAGACAGAAACACGCATATGGGACCGGTGTGTAAGGACAGTGGGTAAAGCATTTACCTTACACTCTGACCACCCAGGCTCCATCTCTCGCACCCCATATGGTCCCCCTGAGGACTGCCAGGATGATCCCTGAGCTCAGAGCCAGGAGTAAGCAAGCCCTGAGCACCACCATGTATGACGAAACAAAACAAGAGAGACACAGCATGGGTTGGACAAGGGTGCTAGACTTTGGGTGCAAAGGGCAGAGAGTGGCATCCCACGGACCCAGATAGTCCAGCAAATCTAGACGGGACTGTCTACGGGGGACCCTTGGAGGGTACCACAATGTGAAGGTGATGTGAGACTACTGAGTCCTTTGAATTTTCCCTCTAAAACACAATGAAGACGGCTCAGAGAGGGCTGGAGCCTGGAAAGAGAGCGGTACCATCTACAGGGCGGGGTGGGGGGGAAACAGACGCATCCTCCCTTGCCCCCCTATAGGGCCAAGCTCGAGGAGGCGGGCTGCGGGCATGGCTCGTAGGGCGTGGCTCTTGGGGGCGTGGCTTGAGGCGACCACGCCCATCCCCGCCCCCTTCCCAGAGGGCTGTGCGCCAGGTCCCAGAGTCCTTTGCGCTAGCCTCGTGCTCCGTGCACCCGCGCTCCCGGCTCCTGCAGCCGGAGCCCTTGGCCTCGAGGCCCAGCGGGATTGGGGCAGTATGGACCCCCGGGAGCGCCGGCTGCCATGGACAGCGCCCAAGGAGCGTGGGCCAGGCCGTGAGTGCCCACGTGTGCACGTGCGGACCGCGGGTCAGAGGGTTTCGACCTGCAGGTTGCCATAGGCGAACAGGCGCCTGCAGGGCGGGTGGGGGAGGGGCGCCCTGCAGCGCTGGGCTTGGGGGGTCCCTGCCTAGGAGGGGCCCAAAGCCTGGTGTGCATGGACGGCAGGGCCGGTCCTGCAGGACGATCATGCCCCCTGGCCGTGCCGCCCCAGAGGGAGGCCCCGTTGGCAGCTCTGTGAGCTGTATTGGCCTGGACACTCTTGGGCACGGGTAAGGAGGGCTGCAGCGGCCCCCGTGCCCAGCTCAGCCCTGGGCAGCGACATCGCATTTCCGACCCCCGGGACAGACCTTGCAGCTCTCATCTGGGAGGCACTGCCTGACCGGCGCTCAGCCTCAGCACAGGCGCCCCCTCCTCCTCTCTCCCCCCCCCCCCTCCCGTCTGGAAGCTTCCATTTCTCTCTGAGTCCTTGGCATGGCACCGTGGTTGCAGTGTCCACTGGGGGAGAGCGTTGGGATAGGATTTTCTGCTGGTGAGGAGGAGGAAGGGCCTGCGGTGCCACCACTGAGGGGGAGCGGGTCCCCCTGCTAGTCTGAGCCACCCACGCAGCTGTGCGTCTTGCCCCATGGTTACTGCCCATAGGTGGGGGCTAGTTTCTTGCAATCAGGTTCATTTCCTGGGTGCCGGGGTGGGGGGGGGGCCTGGAACCCGCTATCATTCAGGCATTCTACAAGCCCTGTGGTGTGGCACTGCTTGTGGGCTGCCCCTCCCACTCTCTCGGGGGCTTTAGTCCCACAGATGGCCCCTAGCTGCACTGATCCAGGAGAGCCTGCGAATGTCCAAGGCTCTTCTTACTCTGGACACAGTCCTGTGCCCTTTTACATGGTTAACTGGAGGGACAGTTGATACAAAATATTGACGAGAGGTGTCACTTTTAGCTTAAGAGAGATGACCACATGTGCAAGGGTAGGGTGACCAGGATGCAGGAGTGTCCTTCCATTCAGGACTCTGTGGCTGGTCAGCCACACCACAAGCAGAACATCTTTCCTCATCTCCACTTATGTCTTAGAACCTTTATTGTAGCTCCTAAATTTGACCAAGAAGCCTATGGTTTTTATCATCCTCAGCAGTACCAAATTCAGATATCTCTTCAGAGTAAAGGATGCTGTTCCCCAGCCCCAGCAAGACCCTCTGCCACATTCATGAGCTCTTTCCTTCTACACCTGGTCACACATCCATCCAACCACTCACACCTCTGTCTGTCTGTGCAGCCATCCATCCGTCCATCTATCCACCCACCCCTTCATGATTCATCCGTCCATCCATACATTCACCTATCCACCCACCCTTCCTTCCATCCATCCATCCATCCATCCATCCATCCATCCATCCATCCATCCTTCCACCATCCATCCATTCAGCCTCACCCATCCATCCATCTAGCACCCATCAGCCATCCCTCCCTTCATCCCTCACCCATCAGGCCACTCATCATCCATTCATCCATTCTGTCCACCCATAAGCATTTCTGAACACTCACTTGATGGGAGGCACAGCATGAGGCACTCGGGATGTGGTGATGAATGAGTCACTCACGTCAGCAGCTAACTCCAGCTGAGGAGACAGACACAGCGGCATGCAGACAGTGCACAGGAAATGGTGATGATGCTTCACAGACAGGTAACAGGGGCATGGGAGCAAGACGTAGGGTGCGGCGGGCTCCTGGCTCCTTAGCCCACAGGCCTGCGCCTCTCAGGCTCGCCCTCTTCCAGGAGGTGGTCTTTGTGATTTTAGTAGAAAATTGTTTTTCAAGTACAAATTGTGCATTTGATATAGAAATTGTAGTAAATGCCAAATGGCAGGCTGAATTGTGAGGGTGGAGCGAGGATGGGCAGGGTGGCCTGGAGCGAACTCTGCCTGTCCACCAGGGGCTTCTGAACCTGGTCTCTGCTTGTCAGGTGGCCAAAGAGGCTATGCTTGTGGGTGCTGCCAAGGCCAGAGGGCCTGAGGTGACAGGGCCCACATGGCCAGCTTGGCTTGCTGTCATGGAGAGAGGCTTGAAGGAAAGAGGCAGAGAGAGGGGCTGCAGCCAGGAGGCAGCATCGCAGGACGCGACTGAGCCCCGTCTCAGGAGGGCACGCCTGTCCTGCCTGTTAGTACAGGTCTGTCTGGGGCGTCCAGTGAGACTGACCATGGTTGTCCATGTCGGCAGCTACCTTGCAGTGACCGTTCCGAGGCTGTGGTGTGGACACAGCTTGGGCGGAGGCTTGCCTTCAGTCCCCTGAACTGCTGGTCTGTGGGTGCTGAGGCAAGGGTTTGTCCGTGGCAGCTCAGATCAGCTGCTCCCACCCATGTACAAGTGGCAGGTGTTCCTTCTATTGTCATTTTGCCAGTGAGAGCGAGGGCCCATTGAGCTTCCGGGGGCCGTTTGTGGCCGGGGCTCGGCCCCCTCTCCGAGAATGCTTCCAGGCTCACCGGGGTTTTAGCCGGGACTCCCCCAATGTCTCCCAGGGTCCTGCCCCGGGAGATCCTGCAGGCGGGCGGGTAGACCTCAACTGCTCTGCTGACCGGAGGTGCCATCTTTCTGAGCAGCTGGCCTGGAACAGCCTCCCAGGCCCTGACGGTGCACCTGCCCGGTGGTGGTGGGGCCGGTGACTCTTCCAGCCGTGGCTGATGTTCAAGGGGAGATGAGAGACTCGGGGCTCCTCAGATGGTGTTAGGTTAGCTGCCGAGACCCCAGGACCCCAGGGGTGTTGGTTCCACTGCCCTTGGCAGTTCTCTGAGCCATCACTTTCTCTGGGGATTTTTGGTTTTGGTCCTAAACGTATAAAGGGGTGTTTGGGGGCTGAGAGGAAGCAGATGCTGGAGAGTTTGGACTGATCCTCATCTGTCGTGCTCCCCCTTCCCACTAAAGAAACCAAATCTAACATAAAACCCCAAAGGCAAAAAAAAAAATCCAACAGAAAATGTGATTATGAAATGTGACTGCGGTACCCTTGGGGAAATGTTCAGAGTCCATCCTCCGTGCGTGTGCGGGGTGCAACCTCCCGCCTCTCGTGGGTGTCTCAGAGACACCACGTGTCATGCAAGTGGCCGAGCGGCAGGAAGCCCAGGGCAGCGAGCTGGGAGCCAGCCCCTCTGGAAGGGCAGGGCCTTCCCTGTGTGGGATCCCCCCCCCCCCACTCTCTCCAGTGGGCTCTGGGTCGTGAGGGGATGCTTCTCTCCACACCCCCAGCTAGAGACTGCTGGGGACCCAGTGAGGGGATGGTTTTCCAGATGTTTCTTGCTCGAGTGCAACTTGGAAGAACTTCCCCCCACTCCGTTTTGTTTCCAAAGTCAATTTATTGAATATTAAGTCATAAAGCCAGTGATATAATTTTAATGAAAAATATCCTGTATCACTCACGACTTAATAGCACAAAAATACCCCTTAAAAACACTGTTTTGAAAAATAACCACATTAACTTTACACACAACAGCGTCCTTTCTTAAGCTTTATTTAAGAAATCGAGTACTATATAGTTCAATATATATAAGACACATCCAGTATTGTGTTCCTGATAGCAGTGCATAGATTTTGTTAAGATAATCATTTTCACTCGATAGAAACGCCTCATGGTCACACGGAGAGGATTTCCAGTGATTTTGCCCAAGCATGAGAGGAGAGAACAGAACACAGCAAAAATAGTGAACTACAACAGAGATGAAAAACAGAAACAGTGACCGAGCACAACAGTCGATTCCTGATAAGTGAATAAGCTGATTGTTTGGCCACAATATTTTATTCACTTATCAGGAATGATTCGCTTGGAGGTTCACTTCCTGGCCTGGCCACTCCGGGTGCGCTCAGCCCTCCTCCTCCTTGCTCCCGTCTTTGGAGAATTCTGAGTTTTCCAAAATTCTGATTTTCCCAAACAGCAGGGAACTGCCTCCATCATTCCCTTCCTTGACTTGGCACAAGCATTCTGCCTCATGCCAAACGGAGGGGGCACTGGTGTCCCCTAATGTACCTCAAACACAGACACTTGGATCTTGGAAAGAACTGACCACCTCCTCCCCACCACTCCCCACCCCACCCCCTCGGTCCGGCCCCCACCAAAAATAAAATGGCACATTCTTAGCCCTCTGTCCTCTGTCGGGAGAGGTGTGCAGAGGCCCGGGCGGAGGCCGTGCTGGGGTTTGGCCGACCTCTGGCTCCTGTGCCTCGCCAGGCCCTCTGAGCACCTACGGGAAAGTGTCCTCACATCCCCAGGAAGGCTGCGGGGTGGGGGCCTGAGCAGGGAGGGGCTGGGGGCCAGCAGCGGTGGGCGCTTTTAAGAGCACTTGGAGGGCGAGCCAGTTCCTGAGCGTGCGGAGGGCACCGGGAGGGGCCCGTGGCTGAGTTCTAGGGGGAGGGAGGAACAGTTCCGGGGAACTGGTGTGGGGGTGATGGATGAGGGCTCTGAAAAGCCAGGAGGGGCGTGGGTGCGGGCTGAGAGAGTGCCCCTCGGACCCGGGGCCTTCCCTGCCTGCCATGGGCCTGAGTCCCCACCCGCTCACCACCCAGCCCACCCCCTGCTCCCGCCGCCCCGTCCCCACCCACCTGCTCCCCGTGTTGGGGTGCAGGGATAGACCTTTGTCCTTCCCCGCTCTGCAAGCCTCATTCTCCCACGTCCAGCAGCGGTGTCCAGTCGGGAGTGGGGGGAGCGGAGGAGGTGAGGGGGCGATTCCCCACCACGTGTGGGGCAAAGACCGTCAAAGCAGGCTTGTGGCGATCCTGGCTCAGTGGGCAGGCGAGCCCGGGAGCCAGAGAAAAAGCACAAATCGCCAAGCACGGCAAACGGGCAGTGGTGTGAGTCGAGGGGGCTGGTGTGCAGAGTCCCCGAATCAGATATTCACTTAGGCGGAATCGACTGTATCTTTGTACACAACATAGAGGAAAAAAAAATAAATAAAACGTACGTGAAACAGTGAGGCGTGTAGATGTATCACCAACACATAATGACTGCCAACAATACAACACGCAGAGAGAGAAACGAGTATTAGGAAAATGGTTTAATATTGGAGACAGAAGCAAAAAACTGCATCACACAGTAACATACGTTACAAAAATAAGTTTGACTGTTTCAACTACACGGTTATGTTCACAATGAGGACAGAAGAATCAGAAAAAACTTTGATCTAAACAGCAAAAAAGCAAACTGCTAAATTTTAACTAATACATTTATCCACTTAAAGTGACCAAGTACTTCTAAATCTAATTACCTTATTGTGTAACTGCACGATACAGAATAAAAAGTGAAACTTACCGCTGTATTTTAAGACAAAATTCTAATGCTAGATATAAGCAAAGGGAGAAAAGAAACCAAGCCAAAGTTTTTAATTCTCAAAAGAAAAGCAACTTTCTTCCTATCAACCAGAAATCAAGCTTGAAATCAGTCATTGTCGAGGCCCACGAGAGTAAGCCACAAAAATTTCCTTTTTTTTTTTTAATCTCCAGTATAAAAAGTTCCACTGGTACAAAATGCATAAGTACAATCAGTTGTAGAAATAGGAAAGCCTGCGTTTTTTTTTTTTTTGGCTCAAATTCCATCAAACAACAAAATCCAAATGCATCAATAAAACAAACAATACTCAAATGGTCTTACAGTTTCCACTAGGTTGCATTAACTTTGGCTTTTCTCAGACAATATTTAAAAACTATTTTATAATTCTAAACAAAATGGTATTATTTAATCTACAAACAGCAATTCTCACAGCACAAAAAAACACAAATACATTTTTTGTATGACATTATTCAAAAAGGTAATGAAACTACAGGTTTTTTTAAAATTTTATTTCTTGTTAATTATAGCACTTAAGATAATAAAAACAGAAACAGTAAAATGATTCCAGAGTAGCACAAGCCAAAGAACGGTCACCCCTAGGGTGGATGCAAGGCGGGCTCGCCGCGCCGTGGATAGTCATTGTCTGCAATGCTCTCTCAGAGTTTAAAAACCACTAGACTCTACACTTGATGTTTAAAAAGCGGGTTCCCTGTGAGTGTATGTGTGTGTGCACGTGTGTGTTTTTCTTCTGGCAAGGCCCTTGCACCCTTGCAGCGTTTTCCTTTCGCTATTGAATACAGAAGGACAACTTGTCTTTCGAGGAGGGTTATCGTCATCACAATGAAACATGCAAAGGGGAAAGAAAAAAGAAAAGGTGGATTTTTCCCCCTCAAAGTGCTGTGCTGCTGGCCTGCGCAGGACAAGGCGCAGCCCAAGTGTTCACCCTGAGCCCTGCGCAGGTGCCTCTGGGGGACATGCCAGGGGATGGGGGTGCCCGTGGAGAGATGGGAACCAAGTTCTGGAGATGCACGTGTAACCGCTAGACGGAGAGATTCCAAGGATGTGCTCTTGTGTCTTCGCCCACCACCCCGTGGCGAAGAGGAGGGCTGTGTGCGGTGACCTCTGTTCCCGGCCCACGCTGCGGGAAGGACAGCGCAGCCTGCAGAGGGTGACGGAAGGCCCCAGCAGTAGTAAACACGCGAGTGTGAGGAGAAAACAGAGCGTTTCATTAGCAGTGCATGTGCTGTGGGAAGGAAACGTGCGTGTGTGCGTGTGTGCATGTGTGCGTGTGTGTGTGTGTGTGTGTGTGTGTTTTATTTTTTGCATCGTTATAGAGGCTGGTCCTTCCCATCCACACGCATCAAACCTGACTGGTAGTGGGTGGGGAGAGGGGCAGGTGAGGCTGCCAGCAGTGGGGACAAGCCACCTAGAGGCGCCTGGCAGGGGCTGAAGGGGTGACACTGTGCTGGGTCAGGCGGCGGGAGATGTGCTCACGTGGAGTGACATCAAAGGAGTAGACATGGCACTTGTCAAAGTGGCAGCAGGAACTGGTGCTAGGTATTTGGTCAGCAACTGTGACTGAGGACAGAGATCCGCAGGGCGGAGCAGTCCCATTTAAATGCATTCCATTGAGAAAAGAAAGGCAGGGAGGGAGCCCAGCGCCTAGCCCCGACCCTTGCTCACTCATGGGCGTCCGCAGGGCTGGTGGGAAACGTCATTCGGGACCAAAGAAACAGAAGTGGACCTCCCCAAGACTGTGCCTGGGCAGTCCCTGAACTGGCGGCCCACGGACGCAGGGGCTCCGGATTAGGTGGTGCCCCTCGCTCCGAAGGTCCTGCCTGCCCCGGGGACCGCCAAGAGTTAAAACTGAGGCCAGGGTCCAGCAGCACGCTGAGAATTTGTTTGTAAAAAAATGATCAGAAAGAATCAATATTAAAAAAAAAAGTGTACTTATTTATCCCCCCTTCAAATCTGTTGGTTTTTTTTCCTTTTGAATCTCATCCAAAGGATAAGAAGAAAGTAGTATGCACTCAAAGAATGGTATATGCCGAAAAAAAAGTCCAAATTTGAAACGCCCCAAAACAAACTAAAATGATGACAGTATAAAAAGTTATCAACATTTCAGAGAGCTCTGGGTAGAAAGGGTTAAAAGTTCAAAACTTTCTCACCTTAGAGGTTTCCACGTGTCATGAAGAAAGTACAGAGTGAGGCTGCGGGAGCGGCCTCGTGTGCAGAGCGTTTAAAAAAGTGAGACATGGGCACTTGTACAATGTCTTACAAAAAACATCATCGAGAAATAACAAACAATAACAGTTTCAGGCAACAAGACCACAGGATAGCAAGTTAACAAACTTTATAACCTTTTTTTTGTTTGTTTTTTGTTTTTTAAATATTAGGGATTTATACAAAACACATAATAAAATACCCATGTTATCAAATTACTTCTCACAAGAAACACACTGGAGCGCTAGGAAGGAAGTACCTTTGGAGTTTGGCACTATAGATTTTCACTTTTTTCTTTAAAAGAAAAAAAAATCACATTTTGCTGAACACAAACACATCTAAATAGTTCACAATTTAAAAAAAAATGACATCAATGCTTTACAAGCCAACACAAAACTTATTCTGGAATAGGTGTTTTTTTTTTCCCCCTCACATGAAATTTATTTTTAAGCAAACAACTTTTTTTTAAATTCTTTTTTTTTTGTATTAAGAAAACCAATTCTAAACTTGTCTTATCAACAAAGAACATTAAGACCATAAGACTCATGATGAAACCACAACTGAATTCACAGAAGCACCAACGGAACAGTTTACAGTAACCCTTCTCCTGTACATTGAAACAGTATAAAATATAGGGAATTTCATGTGCGTCAAACCATGGATTGTCTAACTGTGAGTCAGTTCAGCAAAAGGTGACACAAATAGGTAGCATTTGCCCCAAAACAGGGTAAATATTTTTCTTATACTAATCTACAAAAAGTGGTTCTATATATATATCTTAATGAGAAAGTGAGCCACCTAAAATGGCCTTATCAAAAAACTTTACACTGCCTGAAAAATGTAAAAACTATTACAGACCTCTAGAGACTTAAAATCAGACAGTTTTTTTTCTCAAACTGTTTTGGAAGTAGTCTGTTAGAAACCAACATTCTGTGCCCCTGGGTGCATATTGCTGTTGTCACCAGTCGGGAAGAATGCCAATCCCTGTATAATACTTTCAAGTCTGTTTTATGAAAAGAAAAAAAAAAAAGAAGAAAGAAACATTTTTGCCACAGGTTTTTTTTCCTATAGTTAATTTGTCTAATAATAACTTTCAGTCTTGCATGAATGCAGCAATGTTTGTTTTTTTCACATTGACTTCCCAGAATTCAGAGCTAGATGAGGTCACATGCAAATCTCAAAGGTCAAACTAGATCAAAGGTCAGTAGGAGAACCGAGTATGATGTGAGGTCAGAAAGACATCAGAAACAATGACGGGACGATGAAACTGTTTGAGACGCCACAGGGACATGCTAGGCAAACGGTGAACTAACGGGCATGAAGATGTCTAGGGAGAAAACAAGGGAGAGTCGAGAGTTACACAGGAGCCGAGGGCAGCCACCATCACCCTCCGGGCGGCCAATGCAAACCCAGGGCCTGCCACCGCGGCCGTCCACGTCATTTGCATTCCTGACAGTCTTAACCACAGCACGGGGACCCCCGAATCCATCCGAGAGGGAGGGGGATGGATTCCAGGTGCTCTGGGCACGGGGTCGGGGCAGCAGAGGACAGGGGAGGGTCCAGTTCCAACGAGAGGTGACAAACGGGGAGGGTCAGACTGTAAACTAGGTCATGGACGTCAACGCACGGAGCATCAGACATACAAACAACGAGAGGGAGAGCATGAGCTGCAGGCCTAGGGTTCCACGGCGAAGAAAAAGCCCATTCCTAGAACGCTTCCTCCAGAGACTACTTCAAAAGAATCTCGCTAGCACAGAGAACTGCTCTTCAGGTTCCCAATAAGTTAACAATAGGCAATAAATAACTTCCATTATTTCTGAGGCAGTAAAAATTTTGTACAAAAATAGAAATGCTTTTTTTACAAATAAAATTTACAGGCCTGTGGCTTTCTTTTTTATGTATTATTTATGTAGTATTTATTTATTATTAAATTTATCTTTCAAGAAACATCAAGTATTTTCACTCATTTTATTTTATTTTAAACCCTGTAACTTTAAGAAACAGATCTCTAAATCTTTTTTTTTTACATTAATCCTTTCTAAAAACTAAAATAAAACTAACAAAATAGACAACCAGTGTAATAATCTGACCAATAAATGTCATGTTTCTTTGAACCCTAAAATAAAATCCTGCTTAATCAAAGGAACCGGATGTAGTGGAAAGACGTCTTGTCTCGTGTTAAGTGCTTCTCCTGGCTTCCCTGTCCCCCTAGGCCACCGCCGGTGCCGCCTCAGAGCCAGCCCCTCCTGGGGGTGGGCGCCCGCAGGAGGGGTGCCTTCTCCAGGCAGTGCCCTTGGCACAGCGCACATTTGCCTTTGTTTGCCTTTTAAATTCTCAAGATGGCATTTATTTGTGTTTTTTTCCTTAAAAAAAAAAAGCAAAATAAAAAAAAAAACCCAAACCCACAAAATCCAAAACCAAACTGAACAGAAAAAGGTCAAAGGAGATTCGATTTGCAAAACCAAGGAGAATACAGTGGCAGGACTGGAGGGGTGTCCTCAACAGAAACTGGGTAGCCCAAGTTTAATTATGGCGAACTGGGTGGGGTGGGGGTTGTGGAGGCCTTATTGTAAAAATAACCGTCTCTCGGTAAGTTGGCCATGCGGTCCTCCTCTGCCTCTCCTGTCGGGAACAGGCCGGCTCGCGGGACTTACCCTAAGAAAGCTAAAGTAAGAGCAGGGAGCCTCGGGGGTTAGGTCAGTAAGGTTTGCTGTCATTTTTGGAGCGCTTCAGCTGGACCTTCAAGCGTTTCATGCCGATCTGGAAGCCGTTCATTGCCTGGATGGCCGCTTGCGCAGACACTGGATTGTCGTAGCTGACGAAGCCTGGAAGACACACGGGGGAGGCGGCCGCGTCACCAGAGGCCAGCGCTGCCACAGGCGTGTGCTGGCCCCGCACACCCCACGGACCCCAGGCCTGCCCCGAAGCTGGGGTTCGAGTTGCACCCCTCAGTGGGCACACTCCAGGGTGGAGGTCCCCTCCCCCCGCCCAGGGGCTCTCGGGTCCCAGACTGCAGCCCCCAGGCCAGATCCCAGGTCTGCCGCTCCCCACCCCCACTTCCTGTCAGTGGCCCTTGAGCTCATGGGACTGGGGTCATGTAGTGAGTGGATGGTAGGGTAATTTAACCCTTGACGTGGTCCATTCTAGAGCTGGGATGGAGCAGCTGGGAGATGCCGAGACACCCTTTCTCCTCATCTCAACTTCCACATTTGAGGCCCAGTGAACTCAGCAGGCCAGAGTTTGTTGGCGTGTGTCCCTCGGACTCAACTGTGCTCAGGGTTGGCATCCATCCTGGCAGAGTTCCCGCTCTGTCTCAGTGCTCACCACCGACAGGCAGGGAGGGCAGGCTCTGCCATGTCCTGGCCACACGGTCAGTCACTGGGCGGTGGTGTGGATGCATGGGGCACACACGATTGGTGCTGATCCCCGGCCAGGCGTGGGCAGGCCCTACTCATCCTGGGTGTTGGACAGAAGTTGTTCCGCTGATTGTTTCACCCCTGAACGTCAGCTGTTCAGAAGGGCCTATGCTACATTGATCTTCTGTTAAAATTTAAAGCAAAGGAAAAATATCTTCACCATGGAGTGAAGGAAGAAAGGGACACAAACATCACCCTCAAGCAGAATTCTCAGCCAATAAAATGAGCTTTTTTGAAAAAGCTTTTCACGGGTAGGCAGTACCGCAAAAAACGGGGGTTTCCATTTGTTTAAGAAAGACAAAGATTCCTTATACTTGTGATCTTGGATCCTAGATTTTCACTCTCATTTTCTCCTTTCCTTCCAGGTTTTTATCCAAAAGCAGCAAGTTGATTAGAGTAGAAATGGGTCGATGGTGAACTGGAGAAAGGATGCCTGGTCCAGAGGGGACAGTGGGTGACCCGCTGAGGGAGAGACCTTGAGTAGCCGGATGCTGAGATGCCTGGACGGACGAACGGTCACTCTCTGAGGCAGTTGGTGCTCTCTCCTGGGCCAACCATGGCCACTTCCTCTCCAGCCTCCGGCTCAGGCCTGGCCACTGTCAGCCACGGGGACAGTGACCATCTGCCTTTCACGCCTGGCCTGGGGCAGCTCCCCGAAGTGACGCCCCATCCCGCTCCGTTCCATGGCGCTTGGGCCCTTCCCAGGGGCATTGACGGCTTCTCCCCTGGGGAACATGGTGCCACGCTGGTTCCCGAGGACAGACCAAAACTTGACTTCTGCCCCCCACCCCCACCTCTGCCACAGCCCCAGGAGAGCAGTGACAGGAGAGGGCCAGCAGAAGGCATTCTCAAAGCCAGAGCAACCTGCGCCCGAGTCCCACTGTACAATGGCAAGGCATCCAGGATGGACATGTTGGCACCTCTGGGTGCACCCGCACTCCTTTGGGCGTCTTCCTTCATACCGACCACGCTTCCGTTTGTCTTTTCTTGGGGCCAGGTAGAGTCAATGTGACTGTTAAGTGCTGGGCACCACCTCCTGCTGGCCTGGCCTTTGAGGTGTGACTGGGCCGGAGCCGGCCACGCCCATCACACAGACTCTGGCTTCTGAGCTGCTTTGGGGACCACCTGGGTCTGAAGACCAATGCCGGGGAGATGGCGTGTTCTGAGCACCATCTCGGAATCAGCCAGGTTGCACCGAACGTCCAGAGGAAGTGGGTGTGAGAATGGGGTCTTCTGAGAACGCCCGCAAGCAGCCCCACATGAGCCTCTCCAACGGCCTGAGTGTGGCTCCGGACCCTGCGGACCCCGCTCTCCCCGGTGCTGGAGAGAGCTGTGCAGGCATGCGGCTCAGAAGCTGCTGGTCACTCGACATGACAGATTCCCAGGTGCAGAAACCACTTGACAAGTGCGGTGTAGACAGCGTTGCCTCACGCATGGGGACTCTGTGTCTGTCCTGAGCCTGCCATTGGAGTCACCCCCTTCTTCTGGGTAATGTGACAGTCGACAAGGGGCCAGCCCACCCGGACACGCCACCCCACGGGAGCCCGTCTCGGCTTCCTTCCCATCCCTGCTCCCGTGGCCACCGGTGGGGCCTTAGCGCGGCGTCGGTTGCATACCAAAGCACTTGCTCAGATTGGTCTGTTTGTCAATGAAGACTTTAGCAGAGATGACATTTCCGAAAGGCATGAACATCTGCAGAATGTCCTGGTCTCCAAACTCCTGTGGGAGGTGGTAAATAAAGAGGTTTGCACCCTCTGGACCTAGAGAGGAAAAGAAAAACCAGAGTAAGGTATCCTTGGTTCCTCAGCTCCTCACACCTGCTCAGGTACTTTTCTGACAAGACCCTCTCTCTGGACGCCATGGGCGCAGCTGCCTGCCTGTCTCGTGTTCCTGGCTGGGAAGGACTCTTGGGAGGAGACTCGGGAAGGATGGCTTCCTTGTCCTCCCCCCCCCCCCCCCCCCCCGTCAGAGCTCACGGGGGATGTTTGTTGTGGTGACCTGGGGCAGCAGCAGGCTGGGGTCCCCCAGCACTTGGAGCAGATGGCAACCACTGGGAGTAACGGATACAGCAGGGACGCTGCTCATACTTTGCAGTCATGTACCTAATGACCCATCCAGGTGTCATTGGCCAAGTCCCTACTCACAGGCTGATAATCATGTTAGAAATGACTGGTGAGGCGGCCAGGCTGGGGGAAGGGGGGGGAGTAAGTTTCACACGTGTGGGGGCACCAGGCCCCTGCAGTAGCCCAAGAGGAGGTCGTGGAAGGGGGCAGGAGCCTGCGCGCCCCCTCCCTGTACCTGGCAGCCAAGCAGGCCCTACGGGGCACAGGGGAAGTGACCCTGAGGATGGGCTGCTGGGGTTGGGGACGCCCTGATGGGGTGGGACTCGTGGGTGCCCTGCCCACAGGTCCGAGGCAAAGGGAGGGAGGCACGGAGACAGAGGAGTCAGGCCAAGCTTCCTCCACGCGAAATCCTAAGAGGAAAAGTGGTTCTGGGGCATGGGACTCGCCCTGTGGGAGTCTGGAGTCAGTTCGCGTCTGAAGCGCCTCCAGAAATGGCCGGCCCAGTCCCCAGGGACGGGAATCTTGCGTGTGTGGGCACAGGATGGTCCAGTGTGCCCGTCCAAGAGTGGACGGAGGGGATAGGCTGTGCCCCGGGCCGTTCTATCAGGACCACCAGTGGCCCTGCCCGCCCATGGCCCATGACATGGAGCCTCTGCCCCAGCCTCCTGTTCCTGGAGCCCCTCGGGTCTCCGACACCAAGATGAGATGGTGCCTGCTGCCACAGGCACCAAGTGTGGCTGCACCCTTCCTACAGCCGTGTGTGTGTGTGTGTGTGGGGGGGGGGGGGGCGTGCTCAGGCCCTGCAGCCAAGTTACATCCCTGGCTGACACCCAGGTGTCTCCTTCCTCGTCCTTTAGTACAACCCTCCGGGACCCCTCGCCAGCTGTGGTCACGTGCGAGTGAGTGTCCCTTAGGCCACTGTCCCAGGGCACGAGGTCCTGCAGAAACCCAGGATGCCATGGGCTCTGCCTACCATGCATGGCACTTACCTGCTGCATGTTGAAGCCGGGCAGGTGGGGGTGGGGGAGTCGGGACACCCAGCTCAGTGGCTGCCCCTGGCCTGAGCGCTAGATGCCCTGAGGTGGGAGGAGAGCTGGCAAGTGGGGACTGTCTCCGCACAGCCAGGGGGCCTCACTTTCCTTCATACTGACCCTTTAAGGCCCGCTCTGGCTGCCGCCTTTCCGTCTGTCAGCCCTGTACACAGGACAGGAGAGCAGGCGGGAGTTCAGACTCGGCTTAGTGCTGGCCTGTGGCTCATTTCCTCTCCCTGTCTGACTCGCTCGACGCGGGGACGGTTTCCCTAGGAAGGGGCTTTGCATTTTTGGAGCACGTTCGTGGCAGGGTGAGTGGTGCGTGGTTAGTGGCTAGGACATCGGGCTGGGGACCCGCTGCCACCTTCTCAGTGCCACATGGCCTCTCTGGGTGCTCGAGGAGACCCTCCTTGCGAGCATCCCCCGTGTCTCTGCCTGGCACCGGGCAAGGTGGCCTTCGTGGCCACGATCTCTGAGGTGCAGGTTGGCCTTGCACGGCCACAGCGTAGTGGCTTCACGTTTGCGTCTACGCGCTTTCTAACCTCCACGCTCATACTTCAGGCTCAGAGGAAAGAGAAATCTAAATTCACAAAAAACTCAAGATTTTCATAAAGTCACATATTTTTTTTCTTTCTTTTTTGTGGTGGTGGGGTGGTTTGGAGCCACACCTGGTGGTGCTCAAGGTTTACTCTTGGCTCTGTGCCGAGGGGTCACTCCTAGTGGGTCTTGGGGGCCATTTGTGGTATCAGGGAGCGAACCCGGATCGGCTGCACGCCAGGCCAGCGCCCCACCTGCCATACATCTCTCTAGCCTCAGACATTTTTTTTTTGAGCAATTGATGAACAGAAAAGCCTTTCTTAGGGGGGGGGGTCATACATGAGTTAAAATTGTGCCCCCTTGAAAATTCACAAATTCACAAACTACGAACCATTAGTCCCTTAGAGACAAACAGCACGGCCAACAGGCAACATGGCTAGAAGCAGATTCTTAACTATGCAGGGAGGACAAGGCCAGGAAAGAAAGCAGAACTGGCTCAGTGGCAGAGCTGCCAACCCTGGCTTCTTTCCCGCGTGAAGCGAGGGGAGCAGCAGCATGTGGCAGAGGCTGGCCCGGAAGGCCAGCTGAGGGGTGGACACAGAGATGGTCACCTCCAGCGGCCCAAGATGCAGGCGGACCCAGAGCTGGGCTAGCCCATGTACTGTTCTCTCGGCGGATGGAGTCTGGCTGGCGTAGTTTCGGTCACACAGGTGGTTTACGAGACCATGTGTGGAACTGAGGATGGAACTAGGGCCAGCTACCCGCGGGGTAAATGTCTCACCCCTGACTTTCTCTCTCTGGCCCCTAATCTGTTTATGGCATGAACATCTAGAAATGACCAGCAGAGAAGCAAGGCAGAAGGCCACTTTGTTTCCCCAGAAGGCTGAATCTTCATCAGATAAAGATGGGACACGTAGTCATGCCTGGAAACTGTCTCCTGGGCAGGGTATCAGCATGCGCGCGCGCGCGCGTGTGTGTGTGTCTCTGTGTGTGAGTCTATGGTTGTGTGTATGTGTGTATCTGTGTCTGTGTGTTTGTGTGTGTCTCTGTGTTTGTTTCTGTGTCTGTGTGTGAATGTGTGTGTGTGTGTGTGTGTCTGTGTTTGTGCGTGTGTGTGTCCCTGGCGGGAGGGGACCGGTAGGTGTGCAGGAGATTGGTGGGGGGTGGAGGGGCAGCCAATGGGAGCGTCTGAGCGTGTGGCTGGACGGGGCACAGGGCGGGGCTGGTGTGGGCCACCCATTTCCTTTCGGAGGCCCGGCTCGTGGGGATGAAGCGGTGTCCGCCCGACTCCTGGTCAGCTGTGTGGTCCTCGCTGCGGGCGGCCAGGCACCTACCTTCCTTCTGGCTGCCCGCCGCACTCTGCTGCTGCAGCAGGCTCTGGCTGTACAGAGTGGGCAGTGCGGCTGCCGCGTACTGCTGGATCCCTGAGTAGGCCTGGGTGAGGGCGTCCATCGTGCCCGCCGTGCCATTCGCCAAGCCTGTGGCGCCGAGTCCTCCGTTCAGAGCCGCCATACCTGAGAGCATTTGAGCAACTTTACAAAAAACCCAACAATAGAGAAGAGAAACAGCACTTTTCATTAGTGCTTTCCAAAGGAAGTCAGAGATCATTTTGACACAAGGACAACAGCAAGTGGCATGCACCCGCACAGCAATGCCCCCCCCCCCCCCGCCATGAGATGCAGACAGGAAGCACCAGCCACAGTCAGTGGCTCCCGCCCCCACCCCCCACCCATAGCGGGGAGTCAAGGCGGCACCCAAGGCCCATGCACGGTGCTACTGGCAAGTCCCACTGCCCTCGGGGAACAGAAGCCAGCTGCTTCTCGGTGCCCAGACGTGCGGCTGGCCACATCTGCACACATGCATTGTGGACGGGCTCTTTTGGGGGCTGCTTGAGAGGGACAGGGTGAAAGAAGACTCAGTCCCTGACTCCCGACCGTTGCACAGGGAGGCTCTGCACTCCTTCGCGGATTGGGCCAAAGTGCTCAGGAGCAGGACGGCTGATGGGGTAGCAGGGCCAGGAACGTGCGGGGCCGCTTCCCCGGGATGCAGAGACCCGCAGCTGCTTCCATGGTGGTGTGGGCTGACGGCAGCAGAGCTCTCCTCTTCCGGTCTCCCCTCAGCCCTGGCCATGCTCTGCCTCCATGACACTTTGCTCCCGTTGCCCCCGAATCCGAATCAGATCGAGCACCGAGCTCTGAGTAGGACCTTCCAGATGAGCCCGGAAAACGGCAGCGCTGACGCCCTCACTGGCTCCTGTCCCCTCCCTGATGCCGACACTCAGATCTGCCGCTTGGAAGAACGCGGTGAAGACACCGAGGGCCATCGGCAGGGTCAGGGATGACGCCCGGAGCCGGCAGATGCTCGTCTGTGGAAGATCGATGCTGGGGCGCCCATGTGCGTCTGTGCTGCCCCCAGCCCCACCACTCTGCCCACGCTCCTGCTCTCAGGGACAGCCAGGCCGGAGGCACAGAGCAGACGTTCTTCTGAGGGGAGGGATGACAGCTGAGCTCTGCCTTTAGGGTCCCCAGGGGACGGCCCGGGCCAGGGTGCCCTCTGTCCACAGCTGCTGCATGCAGAGCCCAATGGCAGGATGGCAGAGCGGGCGTGAGCTGCCCGGGACCCACCTCTGCCCCCTGCTCATCTGTTCGGTGGCGGGCACCTCCTCTCCTTGTGATGAACCAGGGGGTCAGGCCCTTCCTTGTTGTGGGTGTCGGTCTCCCCCACTTTGTCTGCATTCGTGTATGGGCGGGGGTGAGTGTGAGGTGCAGAGCTGCCAGGCACCTCTGCTCCTTCCCCGCCGGGCATGGGGACCCAGTCCTGCACCCAGCTCTCAGATGGGGGCGCTAGACTGAGCTGCGGGCTGTGCAGGTGGGACCGCCAGCCCTTCGGGTGCTGGATGGGACAGGGCCGTGTCACCTCTCCACACCTGTGCCTTTGGTGGTGTGAGACATGGCAGCGTGGCACTTCTCATTCGCGTCTGCTCTGGAGGGCCTGTGGGTGTCTCAGGATTGGCCCCTCCTGAAGTCCCACAAGCCCTAACCTGGCCTCCCCCTGCTCACTATGCCAGCCCCACCGGCACGCCCCACACCTGGCCAGCTGCCTTCCACAGAGTTCTGCTCCTGTGGCCCTCGTGTGCAGGGCGTGGCACTCTCTTTCCCTGTGACAGACACAGGTAGGCCAGAAGCCCAGAGAGGCTGAGGTGGGCCTGAGCCCCAGCCAGCTCTGCTCCTGGGCAGAAAGTCCACGCAGAGAGGATTAAAATCCCAAAGTGTGTTAGAGGTCCTGAGGTTGTCAGCACGCCCATGGCAGAGCAGGTGATTATCTGGGAGGACGGGACCCGTCAACTTGACTTTCACCCCTTGTGAGTTCTTCCTGTGTGAGATGATGTTCTGTACTGAGTAACCGGTCACATGGCAGCAGACACAACAGCCAGATGACATCCGGGCCGTGGGGCAGCAGAAACGGCTGGTCTAGAGGCAACCGGGTTGGAAGGTCGCTCCCCTCAGGAGGACGGGGCGTCTCGTGTCAAGGCCAGCTGGCCCAACTCCCACGCAGGCTGCTTGGCAGAGGACGGCTGGACGGTGCTGATGCCTTGGCAACTCCGCGAGGGAAGGGCCTTGCAAAATGCTGATGGGGAAGGCTGGGGGTGCCGCAGGTTCCTCCCAGGCAGACCCCCCGCCAGGAAAATGACAGACACTCCGCTGCAAACGTGGACGTGGCTCATGGCCTCTGGGGGGAGGTTGGGCTGTCCACAGCATTATTACAAGAACGAAAGGGAAGAGGAGAACGTCGTGACCCTGCTGGGTGGGGTTCCAGGGCGGAAGCGAGCCCATCCTCGGCTGCCAGGTGAGACCAAGGGGTGAGGAACAGGCCAGAACTCTCGCAGGCAACGTGCAAGGGCCGATGCGCCTGGTTGGTGCCTGGGACCATGCTTGTTGGGCCACAGTGACGTGAAACTGTGGGTGTTCCTGCATGTGCTTGGTGTCACCCTCACTTGCTCCTCCTCGAGGGCCTTTAGAAAAGGGACTTTTCCAGGCACAGAGACTGGATGCCAAGGTTCTCTGCCCAGGCTGCTGCTCGCCACGTTTTTCCTCAGCTACGTCCTGTTTGTGTCCACTCCCAAGTGTCCTGAGGGGCGCTCCCATCTGGGGGACATGGGACCCACCTTCCTCCCCCGACTCGGGAGTAGACTGAGGAAAGAAAAGGTCTCACAGACCCTCGACCGTCTTGTCACATTGTCTCAGTCACGATCTTACAGGGGCCAGGGAGGAAGAGGGTGGTTGCCAGGCTGAGTTTGGGGGTTAACTGGAACCCACCCATCGGCTTGCTTCTGGCTCCACACCCCACTGTGGGGGCGGGTGGGGTCATTCTCCTGTGGGGTCAAGTTGCGGCTCTGCCGGTTGCTCACTGCCCGCTCGGGTTTCTCTTGGTTTGTGAGATGAGTAGCACGCATCGGGGCCACGTACGTGTAGCCGGCGGTGACTGTCACCACATCCGAGGGAGCACGTTTGGTTTGTGCATGACTTTCCAGTGAGATACTTTCCTGACTCGGGCCAGGTGTGGCTACTTGAACTCCAACACTCTCTGAACCTTCTGCAAACTAGACATGCCTCTGCTCACCTGGGGCAAAGCCTTGGGGTGGGTTGGTGGGTGGGGTGGGGGGGGGGGGAAGCCTGTCACCCTTGCCAGGATCCACACCGCCCCACACACAACCCCTGGGAACAGGCTGTGGCGTCTACGCCGCTCCAGCCCCTCAGGATGGTAACGGGCAAGTCCCAGCAGAGTGCAGCAGACGAGGGGGGAGACGCAGACACACAGCTGACGGAGGGACGGACGGACAGACGGATAACACGCAGCAGTCCTGAGTGTGTGCTGAGGAGGACAGCATTCCCACGGGCCCCGGCTCTGAGACAACGTCAGGCCGGCGAGCGGATCAGTCCTGGTTTGCGGAAGGACTAGGTGCTGGGCGAGGAAAGCGGCCTCAAGGCCTGGGTGTGAGGCTGGGCCAGTGTGGAGGGGGGCCTGCTTCTGAGCTCTCGGGGCAGCCTTGGGGTGTCTGCTCTTCAGGGGAGAGGTGCCCCGACCGCTCACCCGTTTCCTGGACTGCTTAAAGCTTCAGAGGCGGGCAAGGGGCAGGCAGAGCCCCCAGTCTCACCCCGACCATGGGCAAGCAAAGCAGGGGAACCCCCAAGCACACACCAAGTGACTGGCTGCCTGACCCCGACAGCAAGAGCAGCTAAGCTCCTGAGGTCCCTGTGCCTGAGGACGACATGTGTCCCTGGGCCAGCTGCCCTGCTTGGCTCCGGAATGGCCGTCCCTGGGGGGTCAGAGCCTCCCTTACGCTTGCCCATCCAGGCGTGTGCTGTCTAGGCCTACCTCTGCCAGTGTCCCTTGGGGCTCCCAGCTGACTGTGTGAGGGGAAGCCTGTTCTCGGGGGTCCCAGCTGTGTGTGTGTGTGTGTGTGTGTGTGTGTGTGTGTTCCTTGGGGCTCCTGGCAGAGAGAAAGAGAAGGAGGGAGGGAGGAGGGAGGGAGGGAGGGAGGGAGGGAGAGAGAGAGAGAGAGAGACTATTCCTCTATTCCTCAGGGGTCCTCCTTGGGGCTCCCAGCTGACTGCGTGTGTGTGTGAGTGTGTGTGTGTGTGTGTGTGTGTGTGTGTGAGTGTGTGTGTGTGTGTGGAAGGCTGTCCTCCAGAGCAGCAAATACTCACTGTGGATGGTACCTGCTAGCGCGTTAATATTGTTCAGCCCGACCGTGGCGCCCGCCAGACCCTGCAGGGTCCCGAGGGAGGTCAGAGAGTTCATGGCCGCACCAGCTGTGGAGTTGGGGGTCGATGCTGCCACTGGAAAACAGATGAGGGGAGGCGCGTGAGGGCGGAGTGCTGTGTGTGGTGGCCGGGGAGCAGCCTCTGGACCCCGACCCCGACCCCCAGGCCTCTGAGCCGCCTCCTTGGCCAGGCTGGAAAATTCCAGACCCAAAGGAGGCCGGGATGGGACAGCGAGATGGCCACGTGGCTTCCGTATGGTGTCTTCTCCACACCAGACGTTCCCCAGTGGGCAAACACCCCCTCCAGGGTATTGCCAGGACCCCGGTGGGGTGGAAGTGGGTGGGAGGGAAGCGTGTGGGTGCCAAGTCTCCCGTCCTTTTGGCGCACCCGCTGCTCCTGTGGCCTCCCTGGGCACATGTGCCCTCAGGTCCTGGGGGCACCCAAGCACCACATCATATTATGCTTTTAACATATTTTCCATTTTTACAGCAAAGTAGGGTGGGATGGTGCAGACAGGGCTCACAGAGATACTTGCAGTCAGGCCATGGCGGCCCTGTGGCGGCAGGTGGTATCTGTAACTGAGTGGAGGTGACGCCAGATCAGCATCGGGGGGAAAAGAATTAGGAATCCAGCTTGGAGCTGGGCTGCTGCCGCCCAGGAGCGAGATGGACACAGCTGCGCCTGCCTGCCCACCAGCAGACTTGGGCGGCTTCCTTCTTGCTTCTTCCTCGGCTGGGACCCCAGGACTCCGTGTGGCTCAGGCCCCAGCCCCCTAGGGTACGCCTAGCCAGGCTGGTGCTCTCCTGTACCCGAGGGAATTCTTCAGGCTCTAAGAAAGCACCCCCCCTGCACCCCCTCCCCCCCGAACCCACACAGGTAACTGTGTGGCTCCTGTAAAAGACAGTTGATGCATTCCCTACATCCCTTAGCTGGCCTACAAACCAGCAGCCTAGAGACCGCTGGAACAAAGCAGGGGGGCTGCCCAACTCCCGCTCAAACGAAGCCCCAGCAGCTGTGCCTCCTGCTGGACTGCCCAGTCGATGGCCCAACCAAGTATTACGGATTTTCTGGAGCACCATCTCCCCAACGCTGACAGCCAGCGGGAGCACGCCAGATCCCATGGGATGTAATGGAGTAGCCAACAAATCTCAGCCAACAAGAACACCAACGCAGAAGCCTGGCCTGTAGCAGCACCTCAGCAAACCCTCAGACAAGGACTTCCTGTCCCTGGAGAGACACGCCAACCCTCACCAATCTTCTCTACGGAAACAGTTTTTGATTGTCCCATTAGCTACTTAGTAGTGACAAACAATATCAGATAGATTCTTGTGGGCCTGCTATGGAGACAGGCTGGGGGGGTGCGTGGCTGGGAAAATGGGGACAGTGGTGGAAGGAAGGAGACGGGGGTGGTGGGATTGCGGTTGGAATACTGAATGACTGGAACAAATCATCACGAACAATTTGTATACCACAGTGTTAAAGTGGGGGGTGAAAAATAAGCCACCCACCCCCCCTGGATTCAGCTGTATGGAGGGCCTACAGAGAAGGGGTAGATTTGGGGCAGGGAGTGTGCCTGGCATGCGGCTAGCCTGGTTCCAGCCCCAGCACCCTCACCCCCAGGGCTCCTGGTGTGGGCCTCGTGGCCCCAGTGTGGCCTGGCCTATCCAAGCACTGAACCCTCCGGCCTGCTGGACAAGCATCACTGGGAGTGGCCCCAGGCCCCTGGAACACAACTGGGGAGACCCCAAAAGATGGTGTTGAATTCTTACAAATAATCGACATAAAGGCCAGTCTCAGCCCAGAGCTTCAAAGTGGAGGAGAGAGAGAAAGAATCCAATGCCACCAATTGTGTACTCACACACTGTGGTCTCCCAGCACACAGGGCACTGAGGGTCTCTGCCTTCCTAGCCCTCCAATCCGCCCAGTCCCCATCATCATTCTCAAGCTGTTCACCAAAGGGCCCTCTCTGGGGCAGGAGGGGTCTCCGTGGCGGGAGGCCCCTAGTGCAGAGGCGGGCGGGTGCCGCCTGCACAGTCTCTGCTATTTCCCGCTGGGGGTGGCCATGGGTCTCAATGATGCTTCACTGACAGGTGAACTCATTCAAGTTGGCAGCTCCTGCTCTACGGGGGTCCCTGAGCAGCATGGCTGGCCTCTGAAGTGGATGGCATGAGCGTTGAGACGTGCCAGAAAGGTGTGTGTATGTGTGGTGGGGGGGAACCTTGGCACAGGATTCAGTCATGGACAAGCCTCCAAGGAGTCTGGCTTCCTCTCCTGGCTGAGATGCTCCCATGGGATTCCCCCCCACCCCAATACCTCCCATGTTCTTCCAGAACCTTCTAGCACTGCGGGCCCAGGGCCCTTAGCAGGGCGGGGGCCCTCAGCCCAGTGGATGAGGCCCTCACGGAAGGTGGCGCATCTGAAGGATGAGCTGTAGATGCTTCCTTGCATGGTCCTGCTCCTTCTAAGCACACAACTGGGGAGAACTCTGAGGGAATATTCTAGAAGGTAGGTGGTGCAGGGAGCCCATGAAGGTGATCGGACTGCCTTGACCCCTGCCTCTGCATGCCTACGGCACCCTTCCTCTCCCCAGGAGCCCGCTCGCTTGCCGACGCCCCCCAGCCTTTGAGAGTGCGGCCTCAGGCTCCACGGAGCATGGTGCCAAGAGCAGAGGGACCAGGCTGCCCGCTCATGAGTGCGACCTTCCCTACCCAGAACCCCAGCCAGCCCTGGGCTCTGCAGAGGCTCGTGGTCACAGGCTGAAAAACAAACAAAAAACTCACACACAAAAAAACAAAAACCCTGGCGATTTCTCAAGAGTGAGGACATCGGAGTGGAAAGTTCCCCGAGCAGAGGCACCCCTGCTTCTTAAGATCTGGTGGTGGGGTAGAGCCCCCAGCACCCTGTGCTATGGCCGCCGTGTCCAGTTTATAGCTGCTCGGGGGCCTAAATGTTTCTTGGAAATACTTCTACGCCCAGAGCCAAGGGCCTCCACACAAAAACTCCTGGGCCTCAGGGCAAGGCACGGTGGTTTTCCACCCTGGCAGACC
Organism: Sorex fumeus; assembly: GCF_029834395.1. NCBI lineage: Eukaryota > Metazoa > Chordata > Mammalia > Eulipotyphla > Soricidae > Sorex > Sorex fumeus. Next base: position 10,771,351 of record NW_026606083.1, on the reverse strand, counting down.
CGTGGACACGGGGAGTGCCCGGTGAGGCCCTGGTGCCCTGGGTCATGACCTGGGGTGGCAGCACCCCGAGTGGCTGTGTGGGCCACAGCTCTAAGCTGACCTCATGTTGCAGAGGGGTTGGTGGCAGGGGGGCCGCATGGTGCAGTGGTGGCACTTGGTCACTAGCACGTGGCATTCCAGGGCTGGAGGGTCCTTCACGCCAACCGCGCGGAAGGAGAGCTTGTATCTGAAAGCGATTCGGCAGTGACACCTGAACAGGCCATCCCAGAAGCCACCCACCCTCCTGAGAACCCTCATGGGCCCGAGAATCGGCCTTGTCTCTAAGGGGAAAGTGATTCCCATGTGGACGTCCAGGGTAAGGGCCGGCACTAGTGTCTGCAAGACCCTGAGGATCAGGGTGATCAGTGCAGAAAGTCCCCGAGGGCTCTGTCCTCCACACACGACTCCCCTTTGCCTCGGAACCCGGGAGATGCCCCCAGAGCAGCTCAGAGCCAAGTCCTGCCCTCTCTGCTACCCCCATCCACCCCACCTGCTCCCAATGGGAATCTGCTCTGTCACTGCATCAATCCAATGATGGCAGCAGTGGGAGAAAGAAGCTCCCTTCCCCACCCCCACTCACTCACAGCATCCTATGGGAGCAGACAAGAGGATGCTGGCAGAAGGGCCTTAAAGGCAGAAGTTTTGTTTCTACGTCAGGGCTAAACAAATGATCTACTGTCATACTTTAGTAAAGTCATGCTTTTAATAGTTTTATTTTTAAATTAAAAAATTTTTTTTGGGGGGGCACACCAGGTGATGCTCAGGGGCTACTTCTAACACGATGCTCTGGGGACTGTGTGGGACCCAGTGGAGACCAGGGCTTGGGCTGTGGTCTGCACATCTCCACCATCCCCCGGACCCTTCATGCTGCTTATGGAAACAGCCTTTTTTGGGGTGCTGGGCTGCAACCCAGGACTCCCCTGTGCAGGCGGGTGCTCTGTGCCAGGGAGGGCTTTTTACTTATTTTATTATTTTTTTTTAGGCTGGAGCGATAGCACAGCGGGTAGGGCGTTCGCCTTACAAGCGGCCAACATGGCCGACCCGAGTTCGATTCCTCCACCCCTCTCGGAGAGCCCGGCAAGCTACTGAGAGTATTTGATATGCCAGACACAGTAACAACAAAGTCTCCAATGGAGATGTTACTGGGCCCGCTCGAGCAAATCGACGATCAACGGGAGGGCCTTTACCTTTACCTTACCTATTATTTTTTTTTAATTGAATCATCGTGGGATGCAGAGTTACAAGGCTGTTCATGATCAGGTTTCAGTCACATAGTGTCCCAACACCTGTCTTTTCACCAGTGCACATTTCCCATCACCAATGTGCCCAGTTTCCCTCCTGCCACCCCCCCCCGACTGTCTTTATAGCAGACACTTTTCTTCTCTCTCTCTTTCTCTCTCCCCCCCATCCCCCATCTCTCTCCCTCTCATTTTGGGCACTATGGTTTGCATACAGATACTGAGAGGTTATCATGCTCCCTCACCCACTTTCAGCACGCAGTTCCTATCCAGAGTGATCATTTCCAACTACCTCTGTCATGGGGGTCCCTTCTCTATCCCAGCTCTCCTCTCCCCAGCACCTGAGGCAGGCTTCTGGCCAGGGACCAGCCCTCCTGGCCCTCGTTCTTACTGTTAGGGAGGACTGTTTTAATACACCAGGAATATTAGGGTGTCAGTGACACCAGGACAGACGCTTTTCGTCACCTTCCGTGTTAACTGAGGTGTTTCATTTCTGCTAACCAAAGGCCCAAGGACATGGCGGATACTTGGTAAATATTTGTCGAAGGAATGAAAAAGCGTCCAAGGGAATTAGAGTCACTCCAGTGACAATTTACAGAACACTCGCTGCGTCTGGCTCCTTTAGCACTGATAACAGCGGACACTGCAGCGTGGGCTCAGGGTGGACACACGGCAGAAATGCACATGGAGGAGCAGAGAACTGACGTCGGCCGCGGCAGCAAGGGTGCACCAGGCCGCCTGATGGCCCCAAATACCATATTCCACTGCACACTCGTTGCAGATTTGGTACCAATTATTTTTTGCAAAAAAGAAGTGGGGGAGGGGCTAGAGCAATAGCTCTGTGGGGAGGGCGTTTGCCTTTCACAATAACCGACCTGGGTTCTCTCCCCGGTATCCCATATGGTCCCCCGAGTATTGCCAGGAGCGATTCCTGAGTGCAGAGCCAGGAGGAACCCCTGAGCATTGCCAGCTGTGACCCTAAAAGTAAAAAAATGTGGGGTGGGACTACTGTTATGTGCTTTTTAAAAACTCATGCTGGTTTGGGTTCAAGAGGGAGAGGCGGAATGCCCGGAACACGGGCTGAGCTGTGACGTGTGGCCGTCGGGCAGCTCACAGGGGCTCAGAGTGACCCTGGGGGTGGTTCTTTCTGGGGACGAACAGAAGGTGGGTGTGAGGGCCCCAAGTGGGCCAGGGAGCTGCCAGGGCTGTGGGCTGTCTGCTGGGTCAGGAGCATGGTGGGGCTTGGGGAGGGGGAGGGGCCCCCCACTGCAGAGAAGCCCTGGGCAGGCTGAGAGGGAGCCACAGGGAGCTTCTGGCCCAGCCCCGACAGAGGCTGCACACATGGCCACGGCCAAGGATAGGGCTGGGTGGGGGTGCATAGCTGGGGAGGGGCCCCCAGGAGGTTCTGGGCACCCCCATCTCCAGGGGGTGGTCTACCTCCTCGGAGACTCAGTGTCCCGCCATGAGACCGGGCTATGGGTCACAAAGTCCTCAGATCCAGGTGACACTTCTCACACCAATGGGGGACCGGCCAGCAGCACCGTGTGGCGCCCAAGAGATGGGCAGTGGGTCACTCTGCAGCATCCAACAAGCCCAAGGCCTGGTCTCACCTCAGGCTCCTCCCCAGGTGGAGGTCACGGAAGATGGAGTGAGGGCAGAAGGCTTCTGAATGTGACTGACCAGATGCCCCAGGAGGCGCTTGGCCCAAGAAATTCTTGGGCGCTGAAGGGCGGAGAGTGGGCCAGTGGGGGAAGGCCTGGCTGGAAGAGACATTGTCTGTCTCTCTCGCACACCACAGCCAAGGCACCCGAGCCTTGGGGGTGGTAAGAGGGGGGCTTAGACACCTATCTATTTCCAGGTGGTGCTTTGCTCCCCAAATTTACATCTACCTTCCAGCAGTGGTTGAGTCAACAGAACCACAGGAAACACCTCAGGGGCTGGAGCAGCAAGCACCGCAGGGAGGGCGTTGTTGGGTTCCATCCCCGGCATCCATGTGTCCCCTGAGCACTGCCAGGAGTCACTCCCGAGTGCAGAGCCAGGAGGAACCCCTGAGCATTGCCGGGTGTGTCCCCAAACAATCAAACAAGCTAAAACCAAAAAGCACATGACAGGCTCCGGGGAAGTGGCTACAACAGCTCACAGGCAGTTTCCCGGGCTCAGGACCGAAATGGCTCCAGGCCTCTTAAGCAGGTTCGAAACTGGGTGAGGAGAAATGACCCAAGAATTAATGAACTAAACAGGAGTCTGAAGTAAACAAAGGGAAAATTATCATTTCAAAACAAAAGACAAGAAACACAATTAAATTAGGCTTCAAAAGACCCAGGAGAAAAGCCATAAAAGGCATAATATGCATTTACCTGGTTCTTTATTCTTTCATGATTTAATTTCTAATTTTATTCACTACCATCCGATAATTGCACGAAACACTTATTCTAACCATGGGCAATTTAAACTATTTTAATTTTTATTTCAAGGCCACGAGACAAAGGGCCCTATTTATTACCTGAGGGGATTTTTTTTAAACAAAAATTAAAGCTTAATCTTTCATGTTTTAAAGCATAGGCGGTTAAAAACCATTTATGATAAGGCTGTTGGGGAGCTGGCTGCCGGGGAGGTGGCACTGAAACGGTTTGGGGGGTGGAGCGGGTGCCCGCTCCTTTCTGGATGGACCTAGCAGGAGGACCCAACTACTGATGGGCTGACCTCTCACCCCACAGCCGAGCCTGAGGGACTCAGATGGACGCAGACACCAACATCATCACAGTCAAGAACAAATCCTGGTGTTGTCCCCACCACTGCCTCAGGAGTGATGTCAAATCTCACCATTGTTTACAAGGACAGGGAAGTGACTGTCCTGAGGCCCCGGGCGGAGCTAGCCATTGAGGCTGCTGGCCACCAGGTCCATCTTTGTGTTGTCTCCTGAGGTGGCCTGGATGCCCCGTCAAGGTCAGCACCCGCTGGAGGCCCCAGGGACACCACTTGGGCAGGTGAGCGACAGGCCAGGCAGGAGGGTCTGGGAGCCCCTGTCGCGCCCCTGGCTTATGTCTGTTCCTACACTGACCATCCGCAAGGGACAAGGCACCTGGTAGAACAGCAGCAAAGGTCCAGAGAGGAACCACGCTGCCCAGGGACCGAGGGTCCAGCTGGGACAGCGTCCCTTACACCTGGGAAAGGCCTGGACAGGCCATCCCCATGGGTCACCGCAGAAACCCGTGCCAAGTCTGAGGGATTGGGAGGTCTGACAGGCGAGCCCTTGGCCGTCTCCTCTGCCCACAGCTGGCCCTGTGGGGTGTCTCACCTGGGATCCACAACAGCTGACCTTCACTCAGATAAAGTCAACACTGCTTCCTCCCCAACCAAGAGCCTTTCCTCTTCCCATCCTGGCAGACAAAGGAATGCGCCCCTTCCTCCCTGAGCGAAACAGAGTGAAAAAACGCAGGTCCAATCCGTGGTACAGCTCTAGTGTAATTCTGTCTCAGCCCTCACGGGGGAGACGGAAGTTCTCACTAAAGGAAGTATTTTCCATGCCAACTTTAAACACGACCGCGAGAGGGGGCCAAGCTGCAGCCTGCCTGAGGTGAGCATCATTTTCACTAAGGGGGCGTTGGGGCCAGCGAAGGGCCCTGAGGTGTGGGCCAGTACTCACGGGATGAGACCCTCAAAAAACACTTCTGCAGATGTTCTGAGAATTGAGTGGACGTGCTGGAGGGCAGTGGCCACTGAGTGGCCCAATCTGCAGGCTCTCGTGGCCCTCAACCAGATTATGCTCTGAGAGACAAACTCAGGAACGGGCCTCCAGAGCACAGCCTGGGCCGGAGGGGACCCCTGCCGCACCCCCGTGCCTTTAGCCCAGGATTTGGGTGCAGCCGAGAGGCCGTGGGCTGTGCAAGTCAGAGTGGGCTGGGAGATAGTCCAGAGGCACAGGCTGGGGAGGGAGGGGCCGCTCACATGCAGGTCTTGGGAATTCAGGGATGAAAAGCCAGGAAAACATCCACAGCAACAATCCTGTCTCCAGGCAACTGCATCTGGTTGGCTCTCGGAAAGGAAAGCGGCATTCACTGCTGAATAAGGCCACGCGCTGAGAGGGAAAGGCCTGCAACCCTGAGCGGGACCAGCCACGCGCCCTCTCCTTTTGACCAGGACCAGACACGTGCCCTCTTCTCCTGACTGGGGACCAGCCACACGCCCTCCTCCTGACCGGGGATGGCCACGTGCCCTCTGCTCCTGACCGGGACCAGCCACGCGCCCTCTCCTCCTGACCAGGACCAGCCACGCGCCCTCTCCTCCTGACCAGGACCAGACACGTGCCCTCTTCTCCTGACTGGGGACCAGCCACACGCCCTCCTCCTGACCGGGGATGGCCACATGCCTTCTGCTCCTGACTGGGACCAGCCACGCGCCCTCTCCTCCTGACCAGGACCAGCCACGCGCCCTCTCCTCCTGACCAGGACCAGCCACGCGCCCTCTCCTCCTGACCAGGACCAGCCACGCGCCCTCTCCTCCTGACCAGGACCAGCCACGCGCCCTCTCCTCCTGACCAGGACCAGCCACGCGCCTTCTCCTCCTGTCCGGGACCAGCCATGCACCTTCTTCTCCTGACCGGGACCAGCCACGTGCTCTCTCCTCCTAACCGGGGACCAGCACACATCCTCTCCTCCTGACTGTGGGTTCAGCCCGAGCCAGGGAGGGGAGCCTGTGAGCAAGCTGACAGGGGCTGTGAGACTTACCTGAACAGTCTTAAATGGCTCCAAAAGACGCAGGGGAAGGAAGGGAGATGTCTCCCCAGAGATGCCCTGTGGGGCAGGCAGACTGCAGGAGCCCCATTCCCGCCCCTCGGAGGAGCAGTGCTCCCTCTGGCAGGGAGCACAGACACACATTTGGGTGCTCCCATGGTGGGGGGAAGCGCGGTGCCCCCTTACCCGGACTGGTGAGGGCCCCCAGGGCGCTGCTCGTGGTGGACAGGGGGTTGGCGTTGGTAGTGGTAGCTGAGCTCTGGGCCGCGGCTGCGGCTGCCGCCAGTGTGGCCAGGTTCTGGAGCTGCAGCGCGTTCATACCTGTGGAAGGAGGGGGGGCAGGGCATGAGGGCGCGCCCTGGGGCTGCCCTCGGGAGGAGGGGCCGTGCCAGGCTGGTCCTGAGCCCCAGCGCACGCACTCGGATCCCAGGGGCTCTGGCTCTGCATGCCCCGTGGGGCCATGGGTGCTTCCGAGCCACGCACCCACCTCCTGCAGCACACCTCACGGTCACTCAGAGACAAGCAAGGCGGCCAGCTACAGTGCCCAGCCTTATGAGGGGACCCCCCAACATAGGGCATGGTCTGACGGACCCTGAAAACGTCCTTCTGGGCCCTGTTGTTTGGTCCAGAGCTCAAAGGCTGGATTGGGGCTGGAGTGGGCCGGTGGCACACACCGTCCCCGGTGCCTGCCCTGTTCCTGCCCTCCCAGGTACCCACCTGCCCGGTGCCCACTGCAGGACTGCATGCCAATCAGGCCTGCCACAAACTGACAGATGGGTATTAGAGCCTTTGCAAGGCCCAGGACACATCTGCAGGGGGCTCGGGAGGACTAAGGTCTGGCAGGGAGAGTCCCCCTGCTCACATCTCAGCTCAAGGGGCAGAGTCCCAGACTGCCTGAGCTCTGTAGGCTCCGCCCATTTTCCCCAAGAGCCCCCAAACCCCAGCTCTCTCCAGAGGAGGGCAGACTGCCTACTGACCCCTCGCACCCAGGGCCAAGGCCCAGGGCCTGGAGGTGCCCCGGGCTGTACACAAGTTTCCTGACAGTCGCAGGGGCACCGAAGTAGAGACAGCCAGGGCGTGAGTGGGAGGAATCAGGGAGATGGGGATCAGTTTCCCCACCTCACCCAGGGCCAGCAAAGCCCTTCTCCAAAGGAGGGAGGTGGGCCCTGCTCTGATGCGCAGGAGGTCTGCTGTGAAGTTATGATTTTAGAAAAATTATTTATAAGGAGAAGGGCATGAAAATTTAATTTAATGTTCACCTTAGGTAATTTTGTGTCTTATTGTTCATAGCAATTACCATAAATCTGCATATCAATAAGCGAGAACAGATGTCAGTTCTTACGGGCACTTGCCAATCAGGTCTGCTGGAAGTGACAGATGGGCGGTGAGACAACTCTCCTCACAGGCCTATTAACGCATCCTGGGACACTCCAGAAGACTCGTGGGGGCGGCAGGGGGGGGTGTCCCCCTGTTCACTTCACGGCTCAGGGCGGGCAGTTTTGGCCTTTCCTCCTAGCTTTGCCCTGGGCACATCCTGCTTGGGACGGTCTCCATGCCGTGTCCACGCGACTCAGCACCGGGAGTCGGTCTCTGTCTTCTGCTGGCTTCTGTCCTCTGCCACCAGAGACCTAGTGGGGTCCCTGCCAGGTGCAGGAGTAACCACAGCAGCTCCCCAGGCGGGGACCAGAGGCCAAAGGCACTGTGGCTCGGAGGGTCCGTTCCCGCACCCAGCCAGGCAGCGTAGCCAGACGGAGGTGGGGCAGCTCGAATGTGCGGGTTCTCAGCTCCTTCCTGAAGGGTCCTGGGCTCTCTTTGCATGTGCAGAGGCCTCCTGGTGAGTGTGCCCGGATAGCCCAGCCCTGCCATGTGGGCAGCCTGCTGGGTACTGGGGGTCAGTACCCTCCTCCTGCGTCCCCAGCTCATCTCTGGGTCCAGGTCTCCCCCAGGAGGTCTAGGCCTTTCCTTGTTCCATTTTCCTGGCCACATGTGACCTGCATGAGCTGTGCCATGATTTTTGGGTGTTCTCTTCTGATGTGGAACTGCAAAATTCGCTGCTCCCAATTCCCCCTTCTTCAGGGGGAAAATCCACATGCTGGCCATAGTCACACCCCAAGGTCTGAGAAGCCTTAAACTCTGGGAGCAAAGGATGCAGCTGAGAAAGTGCTGGTCCGTCCGTCCTTCTTTTTTTCCTTCCTTCCTTCCTTCCTTCCTTCCTTCCTTCCTTCCTTCCTTGCTTCCTTCCTTCCTCTCTCTCTCCCTTTATTTATATATATTTTAAAAAACACCCAGCAGTTTTTAAAGGGGGGAAATAAAGGCACTGGCTTCAAGGACAATGAAATACACCTGCGGAAGCCTTCAGATTATAGGAATTTTGATCCTAATCCATTTTCTGCTTTATAATCCCTTGTGAAGGAAATGTTCCCTTTCTATAGCATTCATGAGACACCATTGAAGCTGAGTAGGAAAGGGAAATGGAGTTTTCGGTGGTGGGGCATGAGTGTCGCTCTGGACCTGCTGCTCCAACTGCTCCCCCATCATTTCACATTTCTGCTTCCTCTCGTGGGCTTTATCTGCATGTCCTTCACCCAGGCCAGGCCGGCGGCAGAGCTGGGTCCCACAGGGCAGACGCCGGTGCTACGTGAGGGCCGCTGTGTCCACAGTGAGGTGAGAGCACAGCATCTGAAGTGACCTTCCCCACATGGGCAGATCCACGAGAGCTCCTGAGGTAACACCCTCGTGGGCCACACTGGGCCATGCTCCCCTAACTCAGAGACCAGGCATCACCAGGCGCTGGGCTGATGCCACGGAGGGACGCCCATGGCACAGGCACGTGGGCCTTCGTGGTCTACACCTCCTGCCCGGGGAGTATCACCCACACGTGATACTGGCTTGCTTAGCCCCCGACCTCCCAGCAGCTCCGGGCTGAGGGTGGTGCAGAGGAAAGACGGTGAGGACAGTCTTCTGGGGCCTGCAGAGCCAGGGCGCCCTGCCCAGCGGGGTCCCTCGAGGCAGCCGTCACGGTAGCAGCCCAGCCCGCTCACTCTGAGGAACCGTGAGCACAACCAAGGTCCTGTTGGTCTGGTTTCCATCCTGGTGCCCCCCAGTTTTCACCTGAGGCCCCCTGGGCCAGTTTGGAGGACTGGGAGCCGCAGGCAGAGCCCTGCTCTGGGAGGAAGATCGCCAAGAACGAAAGCCACCAGAAAGTTCTGAGCACTTTAGACACGGGCTGGCACCTTTGGCCGTTGGAGCTTCCGTCTTCTTGAATCTGGTGTCTGTTTCTGGGGTGCTGGGGCCTGGCACACTGGGGCACATGTCCACTGCTAACTGCCCCCTGTGTTCCTTTGTATGTCCGACAGGCCTTGGTCTCAGGGTCCCCGAGACGCCCAGCATCAGTAGCTAGGAAGGCTCTGCTACAGCCTGGAGCACCGCGGCTTTTCCCTTGGCCAGGAGCTGCGGGGACCCTGACATGCAGGGCCAGCACCGTCTCTGTGATTCCCCGGGGCTTCCTCTGAGGAAAGTCCCTTGTCTGGGATGCAGGGGCGGGGGGGGGGGGGGGGCGACAGGAATTCTCAGCCCTAGTTTCAGCTACTTTGGGAAACCCCCGGGGTGGATTCAGCTCTCTGACAGACACAAACACCTGGCCAGGTGTGGGTGGCCATGCAGGGAGCTGCTCTCTGCTGTGTGCTCCCATTCTCCAGGCCCCTGAGGGAATCAGGACAGAGCATGCCGGCTGAGCCCAGAGCTACAGCCCAGGGCTGCTGGAGGGCCCCACCAACAAGAGCCCCTGAGCCCAGGAACCCTCACAGGACAAATGAGGGGTCAGTCACAGAACACACAAAGCGTTCGTGGAGCAACTCAGCTCTCTCTCCCCCCTCCCCATATACACTCAGATACACACTCAAACACTCAGATATACACTCAAACACTCTGATACAAACTCACACACTCAGATACACACCCATACACCCCCCCACAGATACGCAGTTACATACATTCATATACTCACTCACACTAATACACTCACACATTCATAAACACACTCATAAACTCATATACACATTCATACACTCAACTTTCATAACTCTCACAAATTCACACGCCCACACACTCATACACTCACACACTCACACTTTCCTGTACTCATACCCACACACTCGTACTCTTTCATACGCTCACACACGCATACACTCATACACATACTCACTTTCATATTCTCACACAATCATACATTGAGTCATCCTCACACACACTCATACATTCATGTACTTGCTTTCATACATCACGTGCTCAGACACTCACACACACACACTCACATTTATGTATTTGTACTCATAAACACTCTCACACTCATATGCTGTCACACACACTCTTATATTTATACATTTACACTCTCACACACACACACACACACACACACACACACACACACACACCCTCTCGTGGACACAAATCTGGGGGCTGAGTCTGAGGTGTTCCCTGATGACAGAAGACGGAACCCCAGTGCTGAACCTGCATGGGGTTTGGGTCCCTTCATGAAACCGGGCAGCCTGGGCTGAGCAAGCTGTGCTGGTTCTGATGCACCTGGATCTCTGCCCCCCTCCCCCTGCCCCATCCAGTGGCATCTGCAGTGAAGGGACACTCCCCACCCCTTGCTGGGCAGGGGGCACCAGGGCCCAGCTCAGTGTGGGGGGCACAGCAGGTACAAACCTGGCCCAGGAGCCTGTCCATGCAGGCCGCTCTGGGTGCCCCAGAACCAGCCCCACTGCCCCTCCCAGTCCTGCATTCTCTGGCCGGGGGCAGTGGAGAAGCCCCGGCTGGGTCCCCCGCCTGTGTCCTGCTTCAGCCTGCCTGGGTGGAGGGGGTCTCACTAGACATCCCCAAATCACTGAGAAGCCCCCTTTCCTTCCGCCTCAGAGCTTCGGACACCCGCACAGGAGCCCGAGGCTGCCCAGTGCTCCCAGGAGTAGCCAACCAGGGAGGACCCTCCTGGCAGCTGGCTCTCAAATTTCCACCCAGGACAGAGTGGGGTGGAGGGGGTCCTCACCATGCCCCTCGGCCTGGACCCCGGCGCGGTGGGCACGGGCACTTACCGGCCATCTGCTGAATGCCGCTGAAGGCGCCCAGGTTGCTGGACGAGGTGGCCTGCTGGAGGAGCTGCAAGGGAAGGTGAGAGCTGAGACCGGGCGGGAGCCTCTGTGAAGTCTGCCGGGGTAGAAGGTTCCAGACTCGGGCCGTAAATCCTTATTAATGTCTCATCTCCATTAGGAAGCAGACAGGGGGAAACCCAGTAACACTCCCGCCTTAAAACAATTAATCAATTGACGCTTTTTAACAGCCAGGTGTTAAATCTACTGAAGCCACGCAGCGTGACTAATACTCCCTCGTTGTATCTGGCGCCCGCCCGAACTCCCATCTCTTAGCCGTGGCTACCGGGCTTCCCTGCACCTCGTGGACTTGGCAGTCTGGGCCCACGCCTCCCCTCACCACCACAGCAACCACAGACACCCCCGTCCAGCCTGGCACGGTCGCCTGACCACGCTTCTAGCAGCAACCTGTGCCCAGATCCTGGCACCTGCACAGAATGCCAGGACCAAGTAGACGCTGTGGCTACTATAGACCCCGAGACACAACTGCCGTGTTTGCGCGCACTCCTGCAAACCACCCTGAGATCCCCCTGCTGTACACACCCACACCCCTGCAAACCTCCCTGAGATCCCCCTGCTGCACACACCCGCACCCCTGAAAACTCGCAGCTGGAGGCCAGGATGAGGACCTGTGCTTCCCTGGAGCTCTCCAGATGCTCCTCTGGCCAGCTGGGAGAAGGCAGGGCCAGGAGCCTCACGTGAGCTTGCATCCATGAGGCTGAGACAAATCCTTGATGAGGGCCTGGACCCCCAAAGCAGGGCTGCGGCCTGGGGGGAGTGGGTGCCGAGGCTCCCCGGCTGGTGGGCTAGCACCCAACTCAGGTGCTCCTTTTGGGTGTGCATTGTCTAGAGAAATGCTCCAGGAACTTGGGCAAACAGCGATGGTCTGAGCAGGCCAGTGGAAGGCCCAGGAGGGGGCAGAGGGCCAGTGAGATGCTGGAGGGGACACCAGGTCTCGGGCGCGGGAGGAAGCGGCTGGAGTGCTTGTCACAGAGCAAAGGCTTGGGGGGTCCCAAGGGTCTGAGCAAAGTCCAGTGTCTGGGTTTTGAAGCTTTGAAAACTGGGCAGGAGACCCACACCTCAGAGGACAGCTGAGGTGTCAGTGGCCACACGTGACTCTGTGCCCAGAGGCCACTTTGGACAGTCTTTGAGGACTGTGTGTGGTGCCAGGATTCAGCAAGTCCCCGCAGTCCTGCATGCAGGCAAGAGCCTTGCCTTACGCGGTCTTCTTCTAATGGAATGCTTTTATTAAAAAACAAAACTGGGCAGGAGTACCTGGGGTCTGTGGTGCCCAGGTCCCAAGGAGACCAACATGGCCACAGGATCATAGGTGGCATGGGGCCTGGGAAGGCCCTTCACACAGGGGGCACTGTCCGAAATCCTGGTCAGCAGCCATGTTTTAACACATGGACGCCGGCATTGTCGAGTGGGGGAAAAGGGTCCCAGCAGGCCAGTAGAAGGCCCAGGAGGGGGCAGAGGGCCAGCGAGATGCTGGAGGGGACACCAGGTCTTGGGCACAGGAGGAAGCGGACCCTTGGGTCTGCTTCAAGACCAAGCAGTGCCAGGGAGGATGAGATGGGGGTTCCCAGCCCTCAGGTGAGAGTCGCCTGCTTCACGGGGTCCACGCTTCTTACTTGGCTCCCAGGAGCAAGGGCCTGTGAGACTTTCCTGGGATTCCTGCAGGGGTAGGGGCTGAGCTCCCCGGGGATCCTGCAGGGGTGAGGGAGGGCTGAGCTCCTTGGGGATCTTGCAGGGGTGAAGGGGGGGCTGAGCTCCCCGAGGATCCTTCAGGAGGGGAGCTGGGCTCCCCGGGGATCCTGCAGTGGTGAATGGAGCTGAGCTCCCTGGGGATCCTGCAGGGGTGAGGGAGGCCGAGCTCCCTGGGATTCCTGCAGGGGTGAAGGGGGCTGAGTTCCTTAGGGATCCTGAAGGAGGGGGCTGAGTTCCCAGGGGTTCCTGTAGGGGTGAGGAGCTGAGATCCCCGGGATTTCTGCAGGGGTGAGGGGCTGAATTCCCCAGGATTCCTGCAGGGGTGAGGGGTGTGAGCTCCCCAGGGTTCCTGCAGGGGTGAAGGAGGTTGAACTCCTCAGGGATCTGCAGGAGGGGGACTGAGCTCCCTGGGGTTTCTGCAGGGGTGGGGGGTGGCTGAGCTCTCCTGGCTTCACCACTGCACCCTCAGAACAGCAATCAGCCACCCCGTGCCGCAGGGTATCACGCAGCCCCCCGAAACAAGCACTCTGGTCCAGGGGTGAGATCCTAGTGCTGAGGTGCCCCAGGAAGCTGGGACATCCCTGCCTGTCCAGAAGGCACTTTCGTCCCCACCCTGGGGGCACAGAGGAGACCCCGCGTGTCACACTCACCGCCAGGTACTGTGGGGTGAGGCCACCCAGGCCCGTCAGGTTCCCCCACGTGGCAGTGTTGAGCTGCTGCATCTGCTGGGCCAGCTGCTGCTGCAGGCGCCGCTGCTCCTTGTCCTTCTGGGTGTCAGCGAACTTGACCACGATGGGTGAGGAGCAGCCCTGCGGTCAGACACAGTGGGAAGCGGGGGGTTAGCTCCCGCTGTGGGGCTCGCCGTCCCCTTGGGGCACCCGCGCTCCCGGACTGGCTTTCCACCGGAGCCAGGTCTGTTTGTCTCTCTTCTTCTCGGGGCAGAACCGGCAAGAGCAAACTCCAGAGACTGTCCTGGGCGCTCTCGGGGCCGGGTGGCCAGGGGCGCCCGCTGCTGCCATCCGGTTATTAAACCGCCTCTCCTCCTGGCTTCCAGAGTCTTCCTTCCACCTGGCTGGGCCTTGGCAGGCCCCGTGCCCGAGTGGTGCTCCCGGGTGAGCTCAGGCTTCGCGTGTGCGGAAGGGCTGGCCTCTGTGGGGCTGCCTGTGTCCACTGTGGGCAGGGGCCCGGGAGGGGAGTGGGCGTTGGGCGCCTCCGGGAGCTCTGACGGGGTCAGAGGAGGGAGCGGGGCCGCTGCTGTAGGACTGCGGGTGGACGCCAGTGCTGTCCCGAGAGCCAGGCCCCGGAGCCACATGGTCTTCCTCCCGGGGTGGGGGGGCATCCACTCTCTCCAGCCCTTGAGGGTGGGGGCGACTCCTGCTGGCTTCTGGGCGCCCAAAGCTCCTGACTATTCTAGCAGCTGCTTCTCAGGAGGCCAGGAGGTGGGTGCAGAGCGGCCCCTGGGTTGGGGCGGGTGGGCCGTGCCTGAGCAGATGGCGGGCTTCAGGGCGATGAGGGCCTCGTTCCGGGGTGACACTGGGCAGAACCTGCTTCCTCTGTCCTGGCCTCCCTGCACGCAGGGCTGGCCCCACCTCCTGTCGCCGTGAAAGTCGTCACGTCTTTCTGAGGCAAAAAGCCATTCGACCCAAGTGGCGTCAAAAAACAAAATCCCCAAACCCAAAGCCCCTCCAGGAAACACGGCAGCTCTGCTCCAGGCCTACCCGGAGCCCCATTTCCTGCTCCGTGTGTGAGCCCGGGGTCACCCCCTGCTCTGGTTCAGCCTCAGGGGGAGGGGGGCTCCCTGTCTGTCAGTCTCAGGGCTTGAGCCTTCTTTGGCTGCTGGTTCTGCTCAGCCAGCAGCAGCCGCGACAGGAATCCTGGCCTGTCCATCGCGGGACAGCCTGGCTGACACCTAACCTGCACCAGCTGGGCTATGCAGTTTCTTCCTTAAGTACAGAAGGAAAAAAAAAAAAGCCCGCAGCAGTCAGAAACCAGGCCAATAACGACCCTGGTTAAAAGTGATGGCTTGAAACCAGTGGGAAGCGGGGTGCAGGAGTGTGGGCGGGTGGGGGGCAAACACAGGTCCTCTTAGGGCCTCTTTGACATGTCCATGTCCCCGTCCTCTGGAATTCAAGCTGTCAGGGACCCCAAGTGGCGTGAAGCCACAGCTGGGAGGTCACATTCGAGCTGGTTTGGAGAAAGGACAAACTTGAGTTTCCCCACTGCAAAGTCAGTAGTTTGACACGGGAACAGGAAAAGCAGGGGCCGAGGATGGGGTTCTCTGCCAAGCCTGGGGGCTGGCCAGGTTTGGGGTCTTAGGCAGGGCTGAGGGGGTTTGAGAATGCCTACGCTCTGTGTTTGCCTGCTTCTGGGGGGTACGGCCGCCCCCAGCTGCCCTCTGTGCTGAGGAACTCTGGGCAGTGAACTGGAACACAGACCCCAAGGGGCCACCCGGCGCTGCCCAGGTAGGAGTAGGGGGAGGAACAGGGAGACAGTGCTTTGAGCAGAGCTAAAAAATAAAAATAAAAAAATAAGTGAATGAGCTCAAGGGGGTATCCACTGAATGAAAATCACGGAATCACCGGGAGTGAAAACCATGACAGATGAGACATACATGGAAGAGAATAAATGCAGGGAGAGATTTTTTTTTTTCTCTTTTTTCCCCTAGTAGCTTTTTGGCTTTTCCTCTCTCAACTGCGCAGCATGTGTTTATGGGACAAGAGCACCTCAGAAGAGGGGGGACCTGGGAGGGGCTGCTGGGGTGCCTCGCCCAGGCCCCTGAGGGGGCTCGGGTCCTAGCAGGGGGCAGGTTCAACTGAGCTGGCTTTCAGGTTGGGGGTGAGTGTCTTAGAAACGCATTTCACTGAAAGGAAAGCACAGTAATTATATAAGATCTGTGGAGAATATTGAAGGCAAAATGAGGCTCGAAAAAGACAATAGGCTTTGCAATGCTGGTATGGAAACTCGGAAGTACAGGGAACACGGAGTGACAAGGCCATGCACGCTCCCGCTCCCAACCCCCCTGGGCTGGCTGTAAAAAAGTTGCCCACAAAACATGACGCGGAGTGATCACTGAGCTCCCAGCATGCTTTGGGAAATGCAGCATTGCAAAAAACAAACAAAACAAACAAAAAGAACTACCCACGCCCCCCCAAAAAGGAGGTTAAAAAAAAAAAGAAGCTCAAACAGTCAAGATTTTTTTTTTTTGCACATGAAATAAAATTGAAAATGTTTTCTTTTTCTTTTTCTTTTTTGGCAAAAGATGAAAACATGACTTCAGCTACCACAAGGCTGCCTCCGGGAAAGAGTCCCCGACACAGAGATACAGTCCACACAGTACGGCAGAACATGCACCCCGAGACGTCCCAGACAGCACAGGAGAAGGACCAGCATCTCACTCTTGGAATGCTTTTGTGCAAAATTCCGAAAGGCCATGACCCAAATCACAGACGAAAAGTACAGAGCCATCCACTACGAAAGGGGACCCCCACGCCCGCCAAAGCTCCTCCCTGCAACATTCGGATGGGAGGAGGCAGCCCCGAGCTGTCAGGGGCCCATGTCCGCAATCATCATCTGGGCTCGCTTGAAGCGGGAGAAAAAGGAGTTTCTGCATGCCCTGGGGACCAGCCTCGGGAAGGCTGGACCCCACATTCAGAGCAAGTGCATCAAAGGAGCCCCCCCATTCAGCACTGGATGGGATTTGGAGTTGGGGGCGGGGGCCAGGCTGTTTATGTTAAATTCACACTGGCCCCAGCCAGGGAGGTGTGTAACCCAGTGCCAACTCAGAGTACAGGGCTCCAGAGCAGGATAAACTACAGTGCAGGGCCCTGGAGCAGGGGGTTGCAATCAGAGGCTCAAAATCAGGGCAGAACCACCAGTGCACGGTTGACTAGATGCATTTCAAGTCATTCGGGGAAAGAGGGAGAGGAGAGGGGCCGAGGGGGTGGAATGGGGAGAGAGAGGGCGGGGAAGGAGAGGGAGGAGCCAGAGAGGATGAGGAGGAGGAGGGAGAGAAGGGGAGGAGGGGGGGTTGAGTGGGAAAAGAGGACCAACGGGGCGAAGGGCTGATGGAGGGTTAAATCTGTGATTGCCATGTGAACGATTCCGCCACGGAGAGAATTGCGTTACCATTCCCCATCATTTGCACAAAGAAAACAAAGAAAGGGCAGATGATACAGTACCTCCATAGTCTGAGACTGGTGCATGGCTTTGATTGCATTCTGTGCCATTGCCCTTGTAGAAAATGTGACAAACGCACAGCCTGTGGGGAACAAGGGGACAGGGGCAGGAAAGACAAAAAACAACAAGACAAAAGGGTTGGACGCTTGTTAAACCAACACAGTCTACGAGAACTGCCACAGGACGACACTGTTCTCAGTAGTACAGAGGAATAAACGACTTCTCTCTCTGGGTTTACCGCCTTTGGCTTTTTTTTTTTTTAAATCCACACTCCTGACTCGCTAATCAGACCCAAAGCAGGAAGGTTGATTGATCAGTTTGGTTTCCTAAAACGGTGACTCAGACGAGGCAAGTTGGATCCTTGATTTATTTATTTTTCCTTTTTTTTTCTTTTAGCCACAGGATTGGAAATGATTAAGATCTCGCTTGCATTTCCTCAAATAAAAAGTTGCTCTCTCTCTCGCTCTCTCTCTCTCTCTCTCTCTCTCTCTCTGTCTCGCTCTCTCTCTCTCTCTCTTAAAAAAAACCTTTTCTCCACGGCTGATTATCTTTACTTCGGCATCCACAGTTAGAGCTTCCTTGGTCTTTCACATTTCAGTGGTGATTTGGGGGTAGCAAATAATTAAACCTTCACACCAAGGGCAAATTAGCCAATAGATTCCATGAGCTCAAATTGTCCACCACTATGAATATTCAATCCTCGGGGTGGTAAAATACACACGTGCATCTTGATAAATCTGGGCTTTTGGTAACACGGACAAATATACCCCCAATCCTGTACCAAGCACTTAGTACATTATTAATCAGGAACAAAAAAGCAAATGCCCTATTCCTCTGAATAATCAACAGGGCATAGACAGCGACGTATACATTTGCATCCGACTTTTTGTTGGGGAAGCTCTATGTGGCTTTTGAAAGAGCCCGTGGACAGTTTGGTGTACCTGAGGCTGCACACGTTTTCCTGGCTGGGGAGACCTGTCCACCTGTGCCCATTGGATGGCATGCCGAGCCGGTTCCCCCCCCCCCTTTTCTCCCCCCACTCATGTCCCTGTCTCAGCTCCTGGGGTGGCGACAACCCCCACGCAGGTCACCTCTCTTGTGACACCGTTAATCAGCCGTCCCTGACAGACCTGCAGCCTCCTGAAATCTGCATTTTATCCTCAGAGAGGAAGACTGTGAGGTTCATGCAGGCTCGGGCTGGTTTGATGGGAGCTTCCCCAGCTGTGCAGCCATTTCCCAGAGGCACCTGCGACACTCAGCGTGTGTTGATGGTCAGTGCCTGCCTCTTGCATGGTCTGCTTCAGAATGATTCCGGGTTTCACTCAACTTCCCCGAGCCGTTATTATCACTGCTACTTAAAAGATGCCCAGAAGAAGCCGCCCCAACAGAGGGGCGGGCACGGGCTGCCACACATGCAGGGGGCATGCAGGGGTGGAGCTCTGATCTTGACAGGGAGACTCCGGGGGGGTCCCCAGAACCCCCTGCTCAGACCCCACTCCTGCCCAGCAGTGAGCTGAGAACCCTCTTTCCTCCCGCCACTCTCCCTGGGCACTGGGGAAGGTGGCCGCGTCGGTGATGTCTGGGCACCAGCCAGCCCTGCAGCTCAGAGGAAGCCCAGCCAGGGTGTAACACGATCGGCTGGGAAACGCAACACTTTGGATTTTATTTTGTGCTTCACGGGCTACTTTTTTCCTAGGCAGAACCGCTGAGGATGGGGCAGATTTCCCTCACACTGTCCCATGACACAGGCTTTTAAGAAGCCGAAGTTTCGTACGTGATGGACACTCTGGCCTTCCAAGCCGTGGCCGAGGTCCTGCACACAGGCGGCCAGGGCGCTGTCCTGGCTAAGGGGGGCGCTGCCACTTCCCTGGGCACCTCTGCGAGGTGGGGTTAGGGTATGACAGAGGGCAGAGCTTCAGCCGCTCTCCAGACTGGTGCTCAAAGGTGCACCCCAGATTTCTTGCCCGTTCAAGAGAAGCCTCACTCCTGCAGCACCAATGGGAGGCACTCGGAGGCGTTTTCTTTCTGCATTTCTTTGCTGGAGGCTCCTAGAGGGGGCCTGGGCCGAGCCTGTGTGGCGCCCACAGGCGCCTCTGACTACCCAGGAGCGGGGGTCCACCCGCACCCCCAAACGGAGGTTAGGGACGCATTGAGAAGCACGGACAATGTGGACAGAGATCAATAAGGCACAGCTGATGCAGTTGCCACAATCCCAGAACAAGTAGGACGTGGGTAAGTCACTTAGTGAGAAAGACAAGAAAACCATTAGCAGGGCCCCAGAGGAAAGGGTTAGCAACAGCACAGAGAGCTCTTCCTCGCTGCACCCCGGGGCTTATGCCTATAGCTTTATGGGCTGTCCCCTGCCCTATCCCAAAGACCTTCTGAGAACTCGGGCGACTGTCTAGCCTTTTTAGGAGAGAGAGAGAGACCGGGAGTGAGTGTGTGTGTGTGTGTGTGTGTGTGAGAGAGAGAGAGAGAGAGAGAGAGAGAGAGAGAGAGAGAGAGAGTGAGAGAGAGAGAGAGAGAGAAAAGAGAGAAAGTGAGAGAGGAGAGAGAGTGAGAGACAGAGAGACTGGAGATAGAGACAGAGGAGAGACTGAGAGACAGAGACACAGAGGGAGACAGAGTCAGAGAGAGACACAGGGAGACAGAGAGAGATGGAGAGAGGAGAGACTGAGAGACAGAGATAGAGAGAGGAGAGACTGAGAGACAGAGAAACAGAGTCAGAGACAGAGAGAGGAGAGACTGAAAGAGACACAGAAACTGGAGAGACAGAGACAGACAGAGACACAGAGACAGAGTGAGAGACAGAGAGAGGCACAGAGAGACAGAGACAGAGACAGGAGAGACAGAGAGAGACACAGAAACTGGAGAGACTGAGAGACAGAGACAGAGAGAGACAGAGAGACAGAAACACAGTCTCAGAGATAGACAGAGACAGACAGAGAGATAGAGAGACAGAGACAGAGAGAGAGAATCTCCTTGTGCCTGTCGGGCCCTGTGCCGTGTGCTGTGTCCGATTATGAGAGAATATCCCCGTGGAGAAAACCCCATCTCTGTGCCCCCTGGGGAGGCTCCGTGTCTGGAACCGAATGCTTCTGGGTGGGGGCCTGCTGGCTTTTGTCGTTCCTCTGCAGCGGGAGATGGCAGTCGTCCCTGCCTTGTCAGCCCTGGGGGACAGAAACTCCAGGCCCAGTGGGACAGAAACGGCTGTAGGTGGCGCTGACCTCTCCTGCCCACCCGCATGCTGCGTGCGGCGGCTGTGGCCTGAGAGCCAGCCAAGAAGGTTCTAGAATGGTGCAGGGGCTCTGTCGGCAGACTGTCCTCCGGCGGCTGCGCGTGAAGAGCCCCAAAGGTGGGCAGCCTGGGGAGCACTGTGTCGCGGCCACTGCTGGCCTGTGTGCACCTAGCCGCTGCTTCCTGTCCCTCTCTGAAGGTCAGGGAGAAGAAGCCAGCTCCTGGGACGACTGGGCAGCCGCCTCGCCACTCCACCAAGAGCATGACTCACGGGGAAACGTTCCTCCACTCGCCTCCTCCTGCCAGCAGTTTGGGGCAAGACCAGGCACACGGGACCCTTGCTCCGGGCTGTGAGGGGCTTTAGGATTCACAGAGCCATGAGCAG
The DNA here is from genome assembly GCF_029834395.1 of Sorex fumeus. Taxonomy (NCBI): domain Eukaryota; kingdom Metazoa; phylum Chordata; class Mammalia; order Eulipotyphla; family Soricidae; genus Sorex; species Sorex fumeus. The sequence goes on along the minus strand of NW_026606083.1, from coordinate 10,750,689 downwards.
ACGCCTCCTCTGAGCCAGAAGGAAAAACTCCGTGAGCAGAGCCGGGCTCTCAGGGCTCGCTGAGTCTTCTGGACAAGAGGGCCCTGAATGCCGGCCGGGGGCAGCCGTGGGTCCCTTACCCTGGCCTGCGATGCTGCTGGTCTCCTTAACACAGGTGCCGGCTTCCTCCGGCCGACTGGGCAGAGCATGCGGGGACAACCTCACCCTTGGCAAAGCGTCACAGTGAGGGGAGCCTGGAACATTCCTTGGAGTCAGGTGATAAAAGGCAGCCCGGCCTTAGGGTGGGGATGAGGCTGCGGCTGATGCTCGGGGCACCCACGGGCCTGGGAAAAGTGGGGTCCCCACATGCTTGAGCGAGCCAGCCTGAAGCCCTGTCCTCATGCCCCCAGGACACAGGAGCTAATGCACAGTGCCCGCCTGGGCTCAGCCAGCAGCCCCAGGTTTGACCGCTTCACCCATCAGGTCGGGAGAATGTTGGGTACCATAAACAGCCGGGAGATTCTGAGGCCTTAAATGGCAGCGGGCACGGGAGGGGGAGCGTGGAGGGCCACGCGTCTCTGCGAGAGGCTGTGCCAGGGTACAGGGACTTGTGGAGGGAGCCCCCACTATCCTGACGGGGCCTGGGTACCTCAGGAAATGCACCTGCAGCCCCTGGCTGAGATGAGGCTTGTGGCCAGTGCCGTAGAGGCTGGGTGGGAGTGCTCAGGGCCCCTGTCCCCCAGGAAGTGTCTCCAGGAGCTAGGGCAGAGGGCAGAGGGGTAACCACGCAGGGGTTGGTGTGACCTGTGGTGACTGGGTGGGTGGGGTGCCCAGGAGGTGCGGAGTGGGCGCTGAAGGGTCCCGCAGAACCTTTCTGGCCCTTCGTCCATCCTGGCTGGTCTTTCCCACTGGGCGAGCTGCGTGAACAGCTCAGAGCCCCCCTACTGCCCCCACCGTGGACACAGTCCCACCACGCAGGGCCCAGACACGCCTCACCCCACACTGGGGAGGCCGCTGGTGCCTGGCTTGGGGGAGGAGAAACACCCCATAGAGCCTGGGGTGCCCAGACTTCCCGCGGCCCCTGGTTTTCTCCACCATCCCTTGCTCATCACACCCATGGCTGGGCCGGCACCGTCCTTCACCCGCGTCCTCCCTGCCTCCCTCCAGCTCCTCTGTGATCTTCATTGGCTCAAATCTAGCTTTGCTCTGGGCCAAGCTGAGCTGAGTGCTGCTCCTGGCCCAGCCTTGGGAATCGTGGGGGTCTGGGCCATGGGGCTACCTGCTGGCAGGTCACGCCGTCACCCTGGACTCTCTCCGGCCTGAGCCGGCTCTCGGGGGCTAGTCTGGGGGTCTCAGAGCCGTGAGGAGATGCTCCGGCCACCCTGCCTGGCTTCCTCTCAGCGCCCCCCTTCCTTCCGGGCCTTGAGGGTCCCGGCGTGGCATGGCTCCCCTCTAGCCCCTCTGCTCCCTAAGCCCGGGGTCTCCTGTGCTCACACCCCAAAACTGCAGAGCTGAGGCCACCTTCCTGCCCCTGCACAGTTCCCTGACTGCTGCCCACTGCCCATTGCCCTTGCCTGGGGTGGGGGCGGGGGTCTGGGTATCAGTGCGGAGTCTGGGAGAAGTTCAGCTGGTGTCCAGGGAGGGCTGGGAAGTGCCCTCCTGAGGTGCTGGGGACGGGGGGTGTGCGGGCAGGGCAGTCTGGCCCCCGGACCCTGTGTGCCTGTTCTCGGGGATGAACCCCAGCGACCTGCCCTAGGTTCCTGGGGGCCCCGGCCCACCTTGGCTGGGCAGAGACAACAGTGGGGACACTCAGCTTCTGCGGGGCTCCCGCCCCCGGCCTGTCCACCTTCCCCCACGGAGCCCACCAGGGAAGGCCTGGTGTCGGGCGGTGCCACCCTGCCTCCCGGGCACTCACCTCGGCTCAGCCCGTCGGGCCCCCGCAGGATGCGGCACTCCTCGATCTGGCCGAACGGAGAGAACATGACCCTGATATCATTCTCGTTGCACTTCTTGGAGACCATTCCTATGAACAACTTCCTGTCTTCCACGGCTGAGGACAAAGAGCACGTGTGAGTGACGGCCCCTTCACTCACCCTCACAGTGCACTGCCGCCTTGTCTCGGGGGGACCCCAAGGCCGTCCCCACCCCGGCACCCCTGCTGCCCTCTGAGCTTCCATTTGCCCTTCCAGAACATTCTATTCCTCCTGGTGTCTTAGAGAACTGAGCTAATCACCGCTGTGAAGCCCCCTGTGGAGAGAGAGGGAGGTGGCGACATGGCTGAGTGAACCAGACTCTTTCTGGATATTATTATTTTTTTCTTTTAATACATTTGTTTTGTTTTGTTTTGTTTTTTGCTTTTTGGGTCACACCCAGCAATGCTCAGGGGTTCCTCCTGGCTTTGCAAATGCCCTACCTGCTGTGCTATCACTCCGGCCCCGTCTTTCTGGATATTCTTAATTCTTCTATTCTTTTTTTTTTTTTTTTGCTTTTTGGGTCACACCTAGCGATGCACAGGGGTGACTCCTGGCTCTGAGCTCAGGAATTACTCCTGCTGGTGCTCAGGGGAACCTATGGGATGCTGGGAATCGAACCCGGGTCGGCCGTGTGCAAGGCAAATGCCCTACCTGCTGTGCTATGGCTCCAGCCCCAATTTTTCTATTCTTCTTGCTAGATGTTTCAAGCTTGAGTGTGGGTGAAAGACAAAGGGCAGAAGAGGGGCTAGATGTGGCAGGAGACTCAGGGAAGCTTCCGGTGAGCCTAAGCCACCCCCACAAGCTGCTTCATCCCCACGGAGGCCGACGAGGGGCTGGATTAGGGTCACCTCCTCCGCTTGCTGCAGGACCCATGCCAGTGCTTGCATGGGCCCACAGGGAGATGAGAGCTCGCTCTGAAACACTTGGTCACCCTGTGTGGAAGGACCACAGCATGTCCTCTCCTTGGGTGGCCCTCTGGGTGCATGTTCTGGCCTCAGACCTGCAGGGGCTGGGGAGCAGTGGCTGTGGGGTGTCTGTCAGCGCCTCGTCCCCATTCATGTCTCTAAACGGAAGGGGAAATGGCCACACTGGTGGCCACCGACTGCGCCCTCCGGCTGGGCCCCTGAGAAGGGGCTCATTGCCTAGACCCAGTAAGGGGGCCTGGACAGACCAGGGTCTGCAGGCTCCTCACTCCAACCCTGGCCTCTACCCACTGATGGATGGCCCCAGGACCCCATAGTGGCGTCAGGAGTGGCTGGGCCCAGCAAGTGGCGGGCAGGGGCGCTGACTGGGCCTGGGAGCTGGGGAGAGGTCTGGCCCGATGGTGTCTCTGAGCTGGGGTCGAGAGCATCCCGGGGCTAAAGGTGAGCATGTGGCCCTGAGGCTGGAGAGAAGCACGGGCCCATGGTGGAGCTCGGCAAGGGCCAGCGGGCAGCAGCCTGATGGGCCCCATGGCCTCTGCCGTAGGGGCCCGGCACCATGACCCTCAGTTCCTGAACGGCCGTAGAGGCTCCTGTGATCAGATGAAGGGGCAGCAATGAGAAAGTGCTCTAGGTGCTGACCTGGGGTGTGGGGCGTCCCTGAGCCATGCCAGGGGCTCTTTTCCCAGAGGTACAGGAGGAACCCAGTACCCCCGAACAGGGAGTAGCTGGCACTGACCATCTTCCCCAGGCTGTTGGGCTGACCCCCACATCCTCAAGCCTGAAACCAGCCCTGCCTGGGTAGCTCCTGTCCTGCTTTGTTCTGCTGGGCTTCTGGGGTGGCAGGGATGGGGAACCTTTCCAGGACTCTCCAGGGGGCTGGGAATCAAGGCTGGCTCGTGCCCAGAGTCCGGACAGGCCCTTTGAGCGCCTCCCTGACCCTTGCCTTGTTCTTCTGCATGAATGTGGCCACTGGGGCACAGGGAGCTGGGCGCCAGGTTCTTGGAGCTCTGGGAAGCCACGAAGCAGGAGGCGGCTGGGGTGGGGGGTGGGGCAGCAGGGGGTGGAAGTCCCACCCCTACCACCAGCCACTCTGGGCCTAATAGCGGGGGAGCAGAGATTCACTCGTGCTGACCCCCGTGGCTGAACGTGGCCAAGCCAACCTGGGGAGTTGCCGACATGGCAGGTGTCCCCATCGCCCAGGCCTGCGGAGACCCTCTCTGCATCTCTAAGTGGCTTTTCCTTAGAGGTCCATCGGAACGAATGAGGCCAGGCCACATGGGAGCCTGGCAGGTCCGTGACCTCTGGGACGATGCTCAGTGCCTGGGCCTCTGGCCCGCTTGGGGACTGGGGAGGTTGAAGGGGCGTTTCTCCTTAGAGCTTTCCGAAGCTTTCCCACGAGGTGTGGGGAACATGGCGGGCTGACTCCGGGCTCTGTCTGCAGAGTGCAAACAGGCCTCCCCTGTGCAGGCCGTGGCCCCCTGGGCAGAGGGGTGCAAACCGCACAGCTTCCAGGTGGGCCTCCTCAGCCCTCCCTGCCCACCCCACCTCACGGCGGACACTGGAGTTGCAGGCACACCTACCATTCGACTTCTCGCTGTCCGCGGGCTTCATCTGAATGGGATGATGCATCTGTAACAGAAAAGGGGCAAGGTCAAGGCAGGCTGGCCAGTGGCCCCGGCTCAGGGACCCTGGATGCTCCGTCCGAGTTCCGGGAACCACTCGGAGCCCCGCAGTGTGCGGCTGGCAGGGGGCGCTCTCCCGCTCCCTGCAGAAGCCAGGCCTCTGTCATCAGACTTGGGCCCACCGCTGTGCCTTCTCCTCCCTCGTCCCCAAGCAGGAAGACTGGGGGGATGGTGGCATTGCCATCCTGCCCTTGCTGAACTGCGCACTGCTCCGAGCTGGCTCTGGGTCCGACCCAAGTGAGAGGGTGTCCTGGTGGCAATTCTTAAGTGAGGGACAGTATTAGCAGGCTGGTGGCAACAAGGGACCCAGTACCCACCGGGGGCGTCCAAGTAGGGGGGCATCACAGGGGCATGGGAGGGGGAAGGGGAGAAGCCCCGGGCATGGGGCATGCGGCACATGGCCTGCTGGGGGCGGCCCTCACTCCTCTGCTCGGCTGTGAGGAGCCCAGTAGGCACAGGTGCAGGTCAGGGAGGACAGAGAGTGGACAGAGCGTAAGAGCGTTGAGGCAGCCAGTGAGCCCAGGAACCCGCTGCCAGGACTGAGACAGAACAGAGGTTGGGGGGAGGGCACTGGAGAGTCTGAGGGTACTGCTTGTCAGCAGATGTGAGCCCCCTGCACGATTCCACCTCTGCTGCCCCACGCCCTCTTTGGGCTAGGGGACTGGGCCCCGGCGGCAGGCGGGTGCTGAGGGAGGGCAGCCCTGCGTGCCACCTATGGAGGGCTGTGAGCCAAGGGCTGGCCACGTCCAGGCCGACAGGCAAAGTCCTGCAGGCAGGTGGACGACGGGCCCACAGGGAAGCTGGGGAAACCCACGAACCATCCACACAGTGGGCACTGCTCTGTGCTGGAGCCCCAGCGGCCCTGGACCAGCCAGGCCGAGGCCCACTCACCCCATGTGGGAGCACACAAGTGCTGGGCTGGGCAGGGGCGGCGGGGGTCAGAATCCAGTCTCCACTTACTCTCTGAGCCCATGGGGGAGGGTGCTGTGTGACGTGAGGTATGCACAGTTTGTGGTCACCCACACACTATCTCCCACATCACCCATTGGACACGGGGCCTGGGTGTCCAGGAGGACGTGGCAAGAGCCGTTAGAGTCGCTCCCTCCCCATAAACCTCCATGTCGGGGCCTACATGTGCAGGGGTGAGGGTGAAGGTCCTCACTGCAGTCTCAAGGCCCAGCAAAGGGGAGAGACCATACAGGTGGGCATCTGTGGGGGGGTGGAGCTTGGACCCCGCACGTAGGGTAGACACACTGTGTGCATACTGGTGGTGGTGGCCACGCCTGGTGGACACGCTGGGGCCGACCTGGGGCCGTGAGCACAGGTGCTGATGAGGTTGGACACGCAGAGTGGCACAGGACACGCCAGTATACATGGGAGGCCAGCATCCCATGCTCCCGGCTCCTGCACAGGCTTCCCTATTATAGCCCCCTAACTGACCGGTGGGCTGGGACCACTCTCGTGTCCCTTACACGCATGCTGGGACAGAGGCTGGGTGCTCCAGGCCCAGGGGACAGAGCCCAGGTGGAGCTCCATGCTCCTCCTCCCAAGCATGTGGACTGTCCACATGTCCCCGGCAGTGTCCAGCTGTGGCTCGGGAACAGGGGGGCCGCAATGCCAGTGAGGAGCCATTGCCCACTGTCACAGTGACTGTGGATAGCGGACACCATACGACCCTGGCAGCTGCTGGCCTGTGCCTGGATGATTCACCAGGTCCCGTGGCAGTGGCAAGGCGGGGCCCACGGGCACCAGCACCCGTCATCCACACCTGCTCCCGCATCCCGAGGCAGGTTGGGGGTCTCGGAGTGGGACATGTATCTGAGCCTGGCCATGAGCCCGCCTCGCACACAAGGTTCAGTTAAACCTGCAGCATGGCAGAACCCGCCCGTCTGCTTCCAAGTGCGGCCATGCCACTACAGACCTGTTCAGCAGGAAAGTGGAGGGAGAGGGGACAGGCATGAGGAGTGGCTGTAGTTGGGAGAGGCACCTGGAATTCTGGGGCTGGCCCAGGAGCACAGCCCGTGGTTCAGGTACGGCGGCCACAATGGAGACTTCTGGAATCTTCTCAAGGGAGTTTCAGAAACGGTCTGAGTGGCTTCGACAGGATGGCTACCAAGTGGAGACACCTGGGTGGGTCCTCATCAGGAGGGGCAGGACTGCCAACGGATCCCCAAAGCCGCCGGGCTGCCCGTCTCTCAGGGATGGACCCTTGCCCTTCATCACTCAGCTCTTTAGGGCCACACTGGCGATGCACAGGGGTGGCTTGCTATCAGATATGGTATCCTGACTGTGCTATCAGATATGGTCCTGGCAGTGCCTGGGGGACCATATGGAGTGCTGAGGATCGAACTCAGGTCAGCTGTGTGCAAGGCAAGCACCCTCCCGCTGTCCCTGTCTGGTCTGGCCCAACCCAGGCAGCTTTAGGGGCACAATGTATCCATGTTGAACAGACTCTGGAGCTTCTGTCTTCTTGTTGAACAGCAACACTGGTAAACTTGCTTCTATAGCTTCCATTTCATAAAATGCCAGAGCAATAATACTGCGGGGAGGGCACTTGCTTGGTACACAGCTGACCCAGGTTCAAGCCCTAAGCCCCACCAGGAGTGATTCCCTAGCGCAGAGCCTGGAGTTAGCCCCGCATACCACAAGGTATGGCCCCAAACCCAAACTCAACACACTGCCGCAGAAGGAGAGGAGCAAAGGAATGAGGGGTTTCCTCCAGAGAAAGGCGCAGTGGGAGGGCAGGGGGAAGCCGCAGGGATCTATGGGGTTCCCCTGGGATCCCCACTTTCCTGGGCTTCCCATCAGCGACACATCTGCTAATGAGGACTGAGGCCACTTGGAACGAGGAGGGTGGGGGCCAGGGTCGCACAGTCCACACCTGGGACTTGCTCACCTCTGGGGGTCACTTTGGGATGGGGGGTCACCTTTGAGCTAGGGGAAGCTTGGGAATGGGCCCCTGTGGATAACTGTCCTCACCCCTTCCCAACACCCTGGCCTAACCTGGTCACTTTCCCTGGGCCTGGGCATTCAGCTCTCTCTGCTCTTCCCTCCAGAACACCTCATCTCTGCCGCCTGGGTTCCAGACCGCGCTTCTTGCCTCTTCTGGGCTACCCCAGGGTCCCCACCCACCCACTCTCCAGAGTTTCCAGCCTCCCCCATGTTATGCTCCCTTTCCCCCTTGTGCTCAAAGACCCCGTTCTCTGCCCACGTAAGTCTGAGCTCCTGGGCTTATCTGCTGAACCCCAGTTATAGCCTCACTTCTCACGAGTGACCACCCTTCATCCCAGCCAAACTGGACACCTCCCTAAGCCTAGAATTTTCTGACCGCCCTTCTCAGACACACACTACGTGTCTCCTTTAATAGGACCCCTGAGAGTCCAGCACAGCAAGACCCAGTGTCAAGTGCCGGGAGCAGTGTGTGAAGCCGTTTCAGACAGCAGCCCGGACAGAGTCTAGCACCCCTCACGTACTGCCGTGACGTGGTTCCCACTGCCGCCTTCCCCATCTTCTTCCCTCGTGACTCATCAAAAGCCCCTGGAGTTGAATTCCTGCCAGTTCTCTCCATTGGAAGGGTTGGAGAACCTTCCAGAAATCCACTGCAGTATTTACCCACTCTACAAGCAAAACCAAACAGAGCATCAGGAGGGAAGGCGGCAATGTGCTCCGTCACCCTCTGCCCGCGCTCGGAGGGCCTCCCCACGACAACCCCCCCACCCCCAACCCCCCCGACAGGCAGGTCTCTGAAACCAGGGTCCCAAACAGACATGGGTGCATGAGCCAGGCATTCCCCCTCCCCCCACCCCCGCCCTCCAGCCACAGAGAGTGCCAGTGCCTTTGTCTGAGCCGCAGGGCTGAGCTCCCGGGTCTCCGGTTGTTTGAGCTGCGTTGCCAGCCGCGTTTATTAATTAGTGCCTGACATTTCCATCTCTCTGCAAGTTGCAACCTCTCATAAAAAATGCATAGTTTGATTGGCTTAGGGATGACAACTTCATTTACACCCGACAAATAAATACCATACCTCAACTCAGGAGCCTTCCCCATTCACGTATTTAACTACCTCCCTGGCCTCTGGGATTCGTACTAACTGAGTGAATGAAAGGCGGTAACTAGTGTAATTGTCCTTTCTTAATCATGTTTAGCAAAATGATTAAGCATTTTCCCACTTAAAAAACAAAAAAACAAATGAGGCTGGCTTAAATACATACACACACACACACACACACACACACACACACACACACACACACACCCCTAGATTCCCTACCAAAAATTTGGGGAAACTGTCTTCAGGGCTACTCCTCATCGCCCAGCTTTAAGATGCAGACCCATCAGTGTGGGAGTGAGGACTGATACTGTTTGGAAGCGGTTCAGTTCTTTTCCCCTCTCACCTTCTGCAGCAGAACTTTACTTTGGTTGATACTTTGCCAAACAAAGCCCAGCCCTGTTAATTCCTTAAGACTTTATTTCACTTTCTCCCTCTGCTTTGCACCTTCCCCTCTAATGTGAGCGCGTTTACCAACTTTGGAAAAGACTTGTTGGCGGAGCTTTGGGAAATCATGACGGCGGGTCGATTTTTTTTTTTTTCTATAAATACTCTTCATCTTGCAGCTCAGCCCTTGGAAGATCAAATAAAAAATTCAAGCCAAGGCCATTACATACATGGCAAGGGGCTGACATTTAAGTGACAAAGGTAAATGGGGGGAAGGGGCTCCGTGGGACAAGGTGCAGGCCCAGGAGTGAGGCTTTAAGGTCAGTGCTCCATCCCAGGGTCAGTGTTCCACCCCAAGGTCAGCACTCCATCCCAAGGTCAGTGCTCCATCCCACGTTCAATGCTCTTCCCCAAGATCAATGCTCCACCCCACAGTCAGTGCTCCACCCCAAGATCAGTGCTCCACCCCATGGTCAGTGCTCCACCCCAAGGTCAGTGCTTCATCCCAAGGTCAGCGCTTCATCCCAAGGTCAGTACTCCACCCTGAGGTGAGTGCTCCACCCCAAGGTGAGTGCTCCATGCCAATGGGAGTGCTCTATCCCAAGGTCAGTACTCCATCCAAAGGTCAGCGTGATCCATCCCAAGGTCAGCGCTCCACCCCAAGGTCAACGCTCCATCCCAAGGTCAGTGCTCCAACCCACATTCAATGCTCCTCCCCAAGATCGGTGCTTCACCCAGAGATCAGTGCTCCATCCCCCATTGAATGCATCAGTGCTTCACCCCAAGGTCAGTGCTCCATCTCATGGTCAGTGCTCCATCCTGAGGGCGTGGCTCCTGCCTTGATGGGAGGTGGGCAGATGGCTGGGGATGGACACTAGCATGCAGCATGTGGACAGGACTCAGAGTTTGGGCAGGAGGACAGAGAAGCACTTTGAGGCATATATGTAGCTGAGAGGGAGCTGGGGGCCTCTCTGGAGAACAGGCTGCGGGTCAGCATTTCTGCATACTTGTCCTGACTGTGTTGCCGGGCAGGACAAAGCCAGTGGGGGACAGCCCTTGGCTCTATCCGAGCACACCACCAGCTCCACAGGAAGCTGCAGGGCTCAGAGGAGCAGGTGGGGGCCCTGGGCTGGCCTTGGAATGAAGCACTGACCTTGGGGTGACCTGGGACCTGAGGGGTTAGCTCTGCCCTGGGATAGCTTCTCTGGGCGAGATGAGGCAGCAGACAGGACAGGATTGGGCACAGAGTCTGTGCTGACGTGGGGGCCCTCAAGAGCAGAGCACATGGTTCCTGGGGACCAGAGGGGGCCCGACCCCAACTCTGTGTCAGTCCCTGGGGCCAACATAGGCCTTGGACAATGGTTCTGCTTCACCAGGAATGTGGCCAAGTGGCACCCCCAGTGGTCGCAGGGTTCACAGGGCCTGGAACACAGGCAGCACCCACTGCTCAGAGGCTGGTCTGCTTTTGCCACATGGGGACGAGGGGGGTGGTGCAGGGACCCACGGGCCTCCACATAACAAGGTGAATGCTTAGATGTCCCCTGAGATACTTTCAGAAAGCAAAGCAAGAACCCCCAAAATTTTATTTTTGTGTACCCAGGGGTCACTCATCGCAGTGCTCAGGGGACCCTATGGAATTCCAGGGTTCAAACCTGGGTCAGTCGCATGCAAGGCAAGTGCCCTCTCCACTGTGCTCTTGCTCCGGCCCTGCCCCCATGAAGCCCTGTGCAGACACATGTGTACTGGAGGCCCAGCCACCCCGAAGCTCACACTCATCCACACTGCGGTGGTGAGGGAGAGGGATGACTTCCTTCCCTCCCGCGTCCCCTGGGCATGAACACGTCTGCGTCAGGGCCCTGCTGGCTTCCAGGCAGATGGAAGAGGGAAGCAGAGAGCGTAGGGCCACAAGATGGACAGGCTGACCTAGAAGCTGTCAGAAATATCCCCCTCAGACACTCATAGATGACCAACCAATAGTTGAAGCAAGTAATATCAGTCTACCTAGATCTCCCTAGCTCAATCTCCCTAGAACATTCTACTCAGCCCTACCTAGCTAGGCATCTACCCATTGCGCAACCAATCCACCTATGCCCCCGTCCAACCCCCTTCATCCATCTGCCTGACCACTCACCTACCCATCTATCCTCCCAGTGCTGGTCCATGGTTTAGGGACAGTGCCTCTGAACGGTTCTGCGAGGCCTGAGGGTGGCTAACGGACATAAGGCCCACCCCTGCCTTTGCAGGGAGAGAAAGGAAGACTTCTGGCGGTTTCTGGGTGCCAGGGGAGGCAGGTCAGAGGGTGGCCACATGCTCCTGCAGCACCTTCCCTCGGAGACTCCGAGTACTGAAATGCCTTGCACGCAAAGGTGCACAGCGTGTAAGCCCTAGACCCTCCTTTTGTTTTCCAGCTGGGGGTCTGAGGTCACAGCCCGCAGTGTGCGGGGTGCCCAGCAGATCGGGGTGGGGGGTGGCAGAGGGATGCGCTGCATGCCAGAAAAATGCCCTCATTCTGGGAACCCGCCTTCCCTGGCACCCAGGAATGCGGCAAACCCTGGGCTCCAACAATGCGGGCCCAGAGGGCCTGTGTGACCTGGCTCTGAGGGCGAGGCTGTTGGGACAGCTGGACGAGGCCTCAGGACAGAGAGCTGGCCTCACGGCTTGGAGCTGAGGTGGGGTGTGTGTGCGTGCATGTGTGTGAGTGTGTGTGAGTGTGAGTGAATGTGTGAGTGTGTGCATGTGTGTGCATCTGTGTGTGAGTATGCGTATGTATGTGTGTCCATGTGTGTGTATTCATGTACACGTGTGTGAGTGTGCGTATGTATTTAAGTGTGTGCGTGCACACATGTGTGTATATGTGCACGTGTGTGTGCGTGTGTGTGAATGTGCATATGTGTATGTATGTATGTGTGTGCGTGTGAACACGTGCATGTGTGTGTGTGGAGGGGCAGAGTTTCTGTGCCGTGATGAGAGATGGGGTGGGTGTTCATGACAGAATAATGACGAAGCTAATGCTATTATTATCGCTGACACTCTGAGAACAGCGCCATTAAATGCATATTAGCAGCAGGAAGAGGGGCTGAGGGCATCATCTCTCTCCAGGCGGGACCCTGGGAGAATGGAAGCCAGGAGCACCCCCAGGGGTGTCGGACCCCAGTGATCTGCTCTCGGGGGAATGGTCAGGTCTCCAGAGTGCCTGAGGCTCGCCCAGGGAAAGGCCCTTCCAAAGCAGGAGTGAGGGGCCCAGGGACTCCCTGGGTCGTGTACCAGGTACCCCCTGACACGGAGCTCCCCCAACTGAATAAGGCTCCCCAGGGCTGTCACCCCAGCCCTGTGTCTTCCTGGCCCATGGTAGCATGTTGTGATCTCACACACACACACACACACACACACACAGACACACACACACACCCCTTTCAGGTGGCTGCTTGGCTGGACAAAGATAATTTTAGGGCATTCATGCCTTCATGGACCAGCGTTGAATGAAACGAGAGCCTAGGTTCAGGAAAGCTGGCAGAAGCGCATGGGGAGCAAAGTGTGGAGGTGACGTGCTGTCAGTGTTTCATTAGACATTTACATTCCAGAGACCCCTGCTTGCCCTCAGAGCCGAAGAGCTTTGCCAGGCTGTATTCCTGCCACCGCGCCTGTGACTGAATGAGTTTACGCCATGCCTGCTCTGAGGGAGGCTGCAGCTCTCCCAGCTGGCTTTATCCCAGAGAGGCTATGACCAGGCTGGACAGAAGAGTGGGCAGCTGGGCTAGGTGCTGGGCTCCGGAGACCATCCTGCTGGTCAGCCGACATGTGTTGCCATAAAGGCCTCCGTCCTCTTTGGGGTTTCCTTCTCTTGCTTTCATTTTGGGGTGTTCAGGGCTACTCCTGGCTGTGCTTAGGGATCACTTCGGCAGTACTGGGGAATTATCTGGTACTGGCAAACAGACCTGGGTTGGTCATGCGCAAGGCAAGTGCCCTGCCCGCAGAATGATCTCTCTGCTCCCTCCATCAAAGGGCCTCATTGTTATTTAAAAAAGTCAAATTAGAACCACAAGCATCAAATAGACCTTTAGAGTTGCCTTTCCTGGGCCTGCTGTCTGGGAATGTGATGGTGGGAGATGGGGCACTTCCCCCTTTAAGCACCGTGGTTTACAAAGTTGTCCATCATGGTCTGTTCCAGGCTTCAATACTCCAATGCCAATCCCATCACTACTGTCACTTTCCCTCTGCCATTGTCCCCATTTCCCCAACCACCCCTCAAGTCCGCCCCCATAGCAGGCCCATAGTAGTACTGTCACACTGTCCTCCCGTTGTTCATCGATTTGCTCGAGCAGGCACCAGTAACGTCTCCATTGTGAGACTTGTTGTTACTGTTTTTGGCATATCGAATACACCACAGGGATCTAGCCAGACTCTGCCATGTGGATGGGATACTCTTGGTAGCTTGCTGGGCTCTACAAGAGGGGTGGAAGGATCAAACCTGGGTCGACCACGTGCAAGGCAAATACCCTACCCACTGTGTTATCGCTCTAGCCCACAGTCATTTATTTTATATTGTTTGTGACCACCGATGGAATGATCAAAAAGGATTTCCATAGAAGAAAATTTGTCATCTCTCATCATGGGGACATTAAGCCATTGCTTGAGGGTCTGTTGAGCCTTGCGTGCATGTTTGTTCATCAGGCCCCCAGGCCATACCCCATCCCATCTGGTGTGCCCAGACTGGGGTGTCAGTGTTAGAGAGTTCAGAGATGTTCCACGGCTGCCATCCAGAATATGCGGCTGGACTGTGAGTCTGCAGGCGGTGGTGTAGAATGTGGGTGTGGCTGCTGGGGCTTCTGGAAGTATGGGGACAAGGGGGGGAAGGTCGCCCACCCCCACTCCAAGAAGGTCCAGAGTTTTCAGCCAAAAAACCCGGTGTACCTGAAATCTTCAGCAGTTTGGCATCTCTGTGGAACTTATTCAGAGGAGGCAGTTGTTGGGGTGTGACTGCAGGTGCTGGGGCTTTGGTTTCATGGCCCACGGACCCATACCTCAGTACAATGCACTCTGCTAGCACAAACACACCACTCAAGGGGTTGAGTGTGTGAGAGAGAGACAGACAGACAGAGACACAGACAGAGAGACAGAGTGTGCGTGTGTGAATGTGAGTGTGTGTATGAAATTGTGTGTAAATGTGAGTGTGAATGTATGAAACTGTGTGAGTGTGAATGTGTGTGCAAGTGTGTGAGTATATATGGGTGTGTATATGAGTATAAGAGTGTGAGTGTATCTGTACAAGAGCACATGAGTGTGAATGTATGTTATGGGCGTGTGTGAGTACATATGGGTGTGTGAGTATAAGCATGGGAGTGGGAGTGTGAGTGTGCATGGGTATGTGTGTGTATGGGTGTGTAAGTGTATGCATGGGAGTGTGTGTGTATGGGTGAGAGTGAATGTGTATGAGTGTTATGGGTGTATGTGAGTATATGAGGGTGTCAGAATATATGTATGAGTGCATGTGTATGAGAATGTGAATGTGTGTGTATGTGTATGAGTGTGTATGTGTGTGAGTGTGGTATGTATATGTATGTGTATGATCAATAAGGCAATCATCTCAATTTGATCATCTAAGGAAATATCATCCGTGCCTAAGGTTTTTATTTCTGTAAACCACAGTAGCATTATAGCATCAAAAAAACCCCCAACAACCCCAAAACAAACAAACTCAAACTGAATGGCTGTTTGCTGGAGACAAATTTAACACCAGGCAGGAAATACATCTAGATGACATTAGGAAATATTACTGATGTGACCTCTCAGCAGATACACATTGTTTATGAATCGGAATGGAAGATCTGTTAGTAATCGTTTTTTTTAAAGCGAATACATACAGTGATGTCTGAGTCAAAATGCAGCTGTAGCTAGAATCTGCTGGTGGCCTTCGGTACTTTGAACAGAGAGCAGGAGAGGACTCAGAGCTCCATTTTCTGCTCCGGACTGACAGAGGGTCAAATCCGAGACGGTGCTTTGGGCTCGCAGGAAGATATGGTGGTGGTGGGGGGGGGGGAGCGGAGCTGAAATCTCTCCTTTATTGGCCCCCGGCCCATGAAACGGGGGCTCTGTGATCTATGAATCCCAGTCCTGGTGGGAAGAGGATCTTTAACATAGCCCTGGGCACACACAACCACCACATCCAGACAATGGTTCCCCTCACGCTGCTCCCCCAGAACAAAAGATCACCCCAAAACATCAAGTCTGGTTGCGTGATAAAAGTTCTGTGACATTAAACAGCAACAGCCAAGGAAGAATCGAACGAGCCAAACAAACACATAGCGCTATTTTGATCTGGTCTCGAGCGGAAAGTTTTGGACACTGCAGGGGAAAAAAAAAAGACAGCAAGTTGCCTTTTTAATGGGCTTTATCCGCAGGAAAATGATTACAACCAGAAAAGCTTTAAAGTGTCAGCTGCTGATGCATTTTTCTTTAGCCCTTTTATTTTGAGTCAGAAAGGAATTGAAGGCATATGGCAAAGTGCATCATTAATTTCTTATTAATTTCATAATATGAAGGCAACCAGTTAAAATAGTATTGCTACAACTTTAAATTACCGAACTCACTTGGTATTTAATGAGAGATTTAGCACAGCGGGGCTTCCGTTAAATTAAGTTGTGCCTTCACATCACAGTGGGAAAACAGGTGTATATTGGTTTAGAATTATGGAAATGTTGACTAATTCCAAGGCTTGTAATCAAACAGCAAGGCACCCTGTAATATTTTTTCCCCAAGAATACGCATTAATCTTTTATGTCTGTTCCCATTTCCTCCTGTCCACCCAGGGCTCAGCTGAGAAGCGGCCGCTTTCCTACCCCTCGTCGTAGCTGTGAAGGGTGTTGTTTGTCAGGTCAAGCCGCTCAGGAATGCAGGAGGTGGGACTGTTTCCATTTCCCTAATTTGAAATGGCAAATGTAGCAAGAGCACGTGCCTGGGGAAGGCGCCCAGGCAACAAATCAGACCTGACTTTTTCAGAATTCCATTTAACCTGCCTCGAATAATTGGGCATATGAAATTGAACTGGATCAAAAGAAAACCCCCAACAAGCCGCAAACCATCTTTTTTCCAAGGCCGGAACTGGTGCCCTTTATAGTGGTCTCTAACTACCCACCTTTAAACTTGTGCAGAATTCTTAAATGGGAAGAGGGAGAGGGAAAGGGAGATGTGGAGAGAGAGATGGAGAGAGAGAGAGATATGGAGAGACAGATGGAGAGATAGAAAGAGATGGAAAGAGAGATGGAGAGAGAGGTGGAGAGAGGGGTGGAGAGTGACAGAGAGTGGAATAAGCAAGAGAATGAAAGAGAAAAAGGGGAGGGAGAGAGAAGGAAAAGAGGAGCAAGAATGAGAGAAAAGCAACTTAAAAAATCCAGATGCTGCTGCCTGGTCAGGCCTGCTCAGGAGTCCTGAAGAGAAGTGTGTTCATCAATGATATCATCATCGCTACGAACCCATTAATTTTGAAATGTGCAGAATATTCCTGAGAATATTCACAGAAAAGCCTGTTCTTGGATCTGAGTTTCTGACGGTGGGGAAAAGGATTCAAGCCAGGAGCACTTGGCATTAATTTAACATAGGATGTGACGTGACATCAATAAACTAAACGTATGGCATGAATCTATCGGAAGGTGTAAACCAAATCCATCTTCTTGGGTAACATTTTAAAATTTGTTTTTCTTTCTTTTTTTTGATTGTTGTTTATTTTCAGGGCCACACCTGGTGGAGCTCAGGGGTCACTCCTGGCTCTCACTCATGAGTCACTCCTGGTGGGCTCAGGGACCCTTTAGGATGCAGAAGGCAAGTGCCCTACAGGCTGTGCTATCTCTCCAGCCCCTCGGGTAATGCTCTTAAAGACACAAAAAGAGCTCTGCGTGTGTGTGTGTGTGGGGGGGGGGCAATTATGGAAAAGCCCTTATTTTAGGAGAGGGATCTTACCATGGGGTCTTTGGGTCTGACCAGGGAAATGAGGATGGTCTGACTATGCAGCGGACAGGCTGCTTCTCTCCATCACGTGGCCCCTACAGCCCCCCCACCCCATCTCACACTAGAAAAGGCCCACTAACAGGGAGAACCGTACTGAAATGAGTCACCGACAATAGTGCTCAGTGGAACTAGAAACAGCTGCCTTCTCAGAGATGGGTTCCCAAGGCTCGGGGACAGGAGCTGGCCTGGGAGGGAGAATTCTCCTGACACCCCCCACCTAATTTGCACATATGTGCATTAACAAACCTGGTGTCTCCCACAAACAACGCTCATAACGGATTCTGTGTAGGGGATCAGAAGCCTGGGCGACCCTGGAAGCCTTGTCCAGCCTCTACTAGCCCTGTCAACATCCCGCCATTTGCACGGCTGAAGGCCACTGCTTGCTCTGCTCCCTGCGTGGCCCGTGTCCCACGCACGTACACAGCAGCGCAAACATGCTTCTACCGTGGGCACGGACTACAGCTGGATGGGGTCAGTCTAGAGGAGACCCGCAGATACTTGCGGACATCACGCTCCCTCGATTTCTTGGGTTCAACCCGCCTTCTCTACCACCCCTGCTCGTCGGGATTAAAAAGCAAAGAACCAAGCCCACGCAAACACAAATACCCACACACGCTTCATGGGACTGAATCAACTCAGCACCAACAACGTCCAGGTCACCGGGGAAATATCCCAACCGCCAAGGAGGCCATGGGCTAGCTGAGGACAGAGCCGCGGGGACCCTCTGGAGAGCCCCTACAGCTTTCTGATGGAGCCGCCGCAGACGGCGCTGGTTCATTTCGCGCGAACAGCATTGATCATCAGACGGTGCCGGGAAGGAAGCGGGGAGGAACGGCCGACTTTGTATTATCTGTCCTCTGTCCACACGAAGCCCCGAGCGGCCTTGGCACTGCTGCTTTGTTAACCACCGCCGACTGCTCGGGCCATTAGGAGGCGGACCGCTGCGGCCAGGCAGGGCACACTTTCGTCCTTTCAAAAGAAAAATCTGAAGGGGAAATCTGAAAGGCGCTCCTGGTGAGTAAAAGCTTTTCCGTCTCCACTTGCCTCTCTTGTGTGGGTTATTACCCCCCGCTCACCGCGTCCCCCCAGCACCCCCCAAATCTCAGCCCCCTAGTCTGTCTGGCAACCCTGGCCATCCAGCTGGGTGACTCAGGTTGAAAAAGTCCGATGGGCCAAGGGCCAGCTGTCCACCCTTGTGAACAGAGGGTCCGGACGGGGGTGTGGGGGTGTCAACCTCCAGAGACTAAAGTCACGTCCCTAGCTTAGAACCTTTAGATCAAGTTCTCCTCCCTCCCCCCTCCCCCCTAACACAGCAATAAAGTGATTTTTTGGTACAAAAATAAACCGACTCACCCCAGGTAACGTTTTAATATTGTGCAGTGCATTCTGGGCTTCAAGTGCAGCTTTTCTTGTATAAAATGTTACGAAACAACAACCTACAGAGAGAAAGAAAAAGGTCTTAGAAACGTCTGTGAATGCTTTGCTTTGGATATAATGGAGACCAGGGCGAGCACATAATCGACTTAAAGGAGGCGCAATTTAAAGATAACAAAGTCCACGAGGGCAGGGAGAGCGATGCCCGGCCTTTCACCCCCGCCCTCACCCCCGCCCGTCTCTCTGCTTAGCCCACCGTGGAGACTGGGGCCTTCCCCGGGTGCTGCTCTGGGGGCCAGACTCTCTGGAACATGGGCCAGGACAGATGCTGATGGGACTGGCCAGGCACACACGGCGATGGGCATCAGAGAAGAGTTCCTCAAGGCGGCAGAACATGGCCCCGACAGTCTCTTTCTAAGTGCAAAGGTTCTGGAATTGCGCTATGAGTGTCTGGCAGCCCTGGCCGGCCGACCTGCTCCCCCGTCTCCAGCACAAAGGCCCCACGTGTGTTTGCCAGAACGGAACCCCACACTTTAAAAATTTTTTTATTTAATCACCATGAGATACAGTTACAAGCTTTCATGATTGAGTTTTAGTCATACAATGATCAAACACCCATCACTCCACCAGCGCACATTCCCCAGCACCAATGTCCCCAGCCACTGTCACTGTCCTCCCATTGTTCATCGATTTGCTCAAGCGGGCCCAGTAACGTCTCCATTGTGACACTTGTTACTGTGTTTGGCATATCGAATACGTCACAGGTAGCTTGCCAGGCTTTGCCGTGCAGGCGAGATACTCTCGGTAGCTTGCTGGGCTCTCCAAGAGGTGCAGAAGAATCGAACTTGGGTCAGCCATGTTGGCTGCGTGCAAGGCAACACAAGTGCCCCTACCAAAGACCCTGGGGTCAAGACCTTTGACCTTCTGGAGGATGGCTGACCCCTCCCCCCACCTAGCGCTAATGACATCTGGGTACTTGTCTGGGTAGTGAAGCGCCTGGGGGAGGCCCTGAGCACAATCTCGCCATCGCTACATGGCTGTGCCATGGAGATGCAGCTAATTTCATTGGTTCCCTTGGCATCTCGCCTGCCCATAAGGCAGCCAAACAAAACGCATGGACAGCGGGACAGGTTGGGGTGGGGAGGAGTAAGAGACGGGGTGCTTCTGGCCAGTGAGGGCCCTCCCGGACCACACACTTGTGCCCACAGATGGCTGAACAGCAGGGTCTGCACTCACCCATCTACCCACTCCCCCCTCCCCCCCCCCCCCCACACACAGCTGTGCCTAATACCACAGAGCCAAGGGGACCACAAAGGCTGGGCCACAGTTCAAGCCGCAGCTGGGACATCCCAGACACCTTAGGGCATCAGCAACAGGCCAGGGACCCAAAGGACTTGGAGAGGCAGAAGTAGCCAGAGGCCAGCAGCAGCTGAGCATGGGGAGGGTCTAGCAGGGAACCCGTGTGAGCCCAGACATGGATGCTCACGCCACATTCCTAGAGCTGCTCATCAAACAGCCAAGACTGCGGAAGCACCCGGGGTTCTGCACACAAACCTTCACATGTGACTCAAGGCCCCGCCTGGCATGGAGTCTGTCCGTTTCCACACTTATAGTAGCTTGGCCTCACAAAGCAACTGAGAAGGAATGGGAGGGTCCCCCCTGCCAGCCTGGGCTCCAGAGCACGGGGCTGAGGCCACACAGGCCTAGGAAAGTGCAGGGAGAGAGGGAGGGAGGGGTTCACCAAGGTGGACAGCACACGGACCCTAGGGGAGCTCTTGGGGGTCCTGAGACCCCACTGATGGGAAGGGCCCATGCGGAGGGAGCTCAGAGCCCTTTGCAAGCCGAGGAGGATAACTCTGGGGCTTGGACCTCTCGGGAGTAGTGTGGATGGAGCGTGGGGGCTTACTATCCCACCCCGACACACCCTGGCATTGGCATGGGAGCCCCGCTTTTCAGAATAAGAGCCCACTCCCGGGAGCTAGGGAGAGCCTGTGCAACCTCCCAGGGCACTTTCCGCCCTCCCTGGGACAGCAGCCTTGTCTGGAGAAGAAACGTGGGACCCTGTCAAGTCTGGCTCCGCTTCACCCCAGCCCACTGAGATGAGGCAGGTAAAACCCTACACGTGCTGGGCCCATGACTCAGGACAAAGTGCTCTGTGGCCTGAAGAACACCAGTCCCGGGGACGTGTCCTGAGGGGGCCCGAACCTGGGGGTCCTCCAAGAGTCCCAGGTGGGACTTTCCCTTCTCTGGCTCTTGCCGACTGAAGCCCATGTTGGAGACTGACCCATCCAATGAACGAGCGATGATTTTTTTCTCCTTTTTAAAAAGGCGCCCCTCCTCCCACCCCTCCCAGAAAAGCCATAGGCATCACTCGCTTCAAATCACAGAATAATTGGAAACAGGAAAACTGAGTTGCAGCTTTCCGCAGAAAAACACCAAGTGGGCCTGACTTGCGTGGTGCGGGGAGGAAGACAGACCAGCAGGAGCCTGGGGTCTGCAAGCTCCCGACAGCCAGGAACTCCAGAAATTTCTCTCCTGCCCCTGCTGGGCACCGGGCAGCGTGGGGCCAAGGCTCCGACAAAGAGCCAAGACTAGAGTTGGGGGAGAGTTCATGGTCTGGGGACCAGGGTGGAGTCCAGGCTGGAGAGGCAGTCTCAGTGTGGGGAGGGGACATGGCCCTGGCCCCGGGTGCCCAGAAAAGAGCAGTGACCCGCAGGTCAGCCAAGCGAGCACTGGGAACCGGTAAGCAGAACCGTGGGTGGAGCACTGGTGAGAGGCAAGGGCGCAGCCTGGATGGCTCTGGGCAGCTTGCAAGGGGCCCAGTTTCCCCGGCAGGACAGCACCCTTGTGGCTGGGCCCAGGTCCCAGACCTTGGGCTCGTCCTCAGCAGTGAGCTTCCTGCGGGGCTCCTGGAACAAGGCTGAGGTGGGCAAGGGGGCTGCCCCTGAGATGCAGGGGGAGGCCGGTGTGACGGCAGCGTGGGGACTCGGTGACAGGTGGGGAGGGGTCTCGGGGGTGTGTGGGACACAAAGGGAGCTGACCCGACCCTCAGACTCTGCCCCTTCACTGTCTCATGGACCCTGAGTGACCCTGGGGGTGACCGTCACTCAGACCTGAGCCCTTCAGACTCGTGGCCCACCAGCGCTTCTCAGCACCCACTGGAAATCAACCCTCTTCATGAGAAAGCACCCCCTGATCACACGCAAGTCTGCCCGCGGGAAACGAACTTTGCACGAGGCACAAGGGGGAAGGATCAGCTGGACACGCTGACCCCTGAGGTCAGCATCCATGGGAGACTTTTCTGGCAACATGGTGACCCCCAAATGCGCCTTTGGGGGTCTGATCCTCAGTTCCCAGCTCTGGCTTGGGCCTTGCCCTTCTCTGCACTCACATGTACACTACATGGCCAAGCACCCCCCAGGACGCCCAGATCCATGGCGCAGGGTTCAAGTGGCCCCCTCAGGACTCCTGCGGCTCAGCCGTGCAGCACTTGCACCGGGGATCCCCTAAGTCTGATCTCTGGCACCATGAGGGAGAGAAAAAAAAAGAGGCAAAACTGGGAACATCCAGCAGTACAAGTAGTTTTGGAAAATGCGACGGTGTTTTCTCCAGCACCTGGACAGAGCCACAGGGCCTGGGCCACGGATCTGAGTGTCTGAACACAGCAGCAGGAAGAGACCACGCCAGCCACAGGGCCATGTGCAGGGTTGAGGCATGTGGACAGCAGGGTCTCATGCTCGCTCCTGGGAAAGGGCAGGGGAGGGTGATGCCACAGCTGGAAGGTCGGGGGGTGGGGGGAGGTGGCTGGGCACAACTGGGTCAGAGGGAAAACGGCAAGAACTGGATGGTTTCACCCACAGGGACAGGAAATTGAGAGACAGACAAAGGAAGAAGAACGGGTGGACGCTGACCACCTCTGGGGTGGGGCAGGGAGACAGGGCGGATGTGGGGAGGAGGAGAGAGCTGTTCACTGCCCCTTGTCTTCCCATGGCAGCAGGATCTCATTCTGTGTGGGCAGGGCCAGCGGCTCCTGTCCAAGGTGTGTGGGGACGCACAGCTGTTGAGGCAGCTGGAGTCCTGAGGGCTGAGGTGTCAAGCTGCGGCATGGGCCGTGCACAGGCCAGGCCTTGGGTCCGATTCCCAGCACTGCCCTCACCCCTAATATGTAGATACAGCAACACTTGCTTCACCCCAACGAGCTTCTAGGCTGTTCACTTCTCCTGGGGTTGTGACATCACTCTATACATGGCCAGATAAAACACTACTATCTTAAAAATTTTTTTAAGTATGATTACATTTTGGGGAGCTCACAGTTTACTCCTGATTCTGTGCTCAGGGCACCCGACAGGGTTCAGGGGTCCAACCCGGTAGGGGGGGTCCACGTGCCAGGCGAGCACACTCCCTCCCACACCCTCTCCGCCCCATCACCTTTCCTACCCACCCAGCACTTTGCAAACCATTAGCCCTATTGACCACAGAGGTCATTTCGGCGGAGGAAGGGGAAGATCCTTTGAGAGGCCAGTGATGCCTACGGATGCCAGCCAGGGTCAGCTGGGGCAGGGGCCGGCTTCTTTTCCACTCACAGCATGGACAGCTGTTAGGGATGTACTCCAGCTGTCCATGCCATGGCGCGTTTCTGTGTCGGCGTGGCTTGGGCTGGCTCGGGTTAATTTGGGCAGCAGACGCCTCAGGTGATGACGGACCCAGCTCCCTCCTCTCAGGAAGTCGGGACTCAGACAAGAGGCTGGGGTCAGTGGGGGAGGCTGTTGGCCTTGTGTAGGTGGTCAGTGGAGGCCAATGCGAGCCAGAGCCAGGGGTCTGGGGGGTTTAAGCCCTCAAGTTCTGTTGACTCCTGTTCTGAGTTTTTGCCCCCTGCCCAGGCTCAGCGACACACGTTGGCACCATCCCCCTTTCCTTTGAGGGCACCTGGCCCATCCCCAGCAACAGCTGATCCCCACCGATCCATCTGGGGGACCCTGGCAAAAAGAGGATCCTGGGAAGGAGAGTCCTTTCCACTCTGTCAGAGGGCCAGACTCCCGGTGACCACTGAGCTCCCCACCCTGGCTAGCAGACTGGAGCTGCAACCTGGGAAGTGGTGCTGGATCTGCTGCCAGCATTTCAGGCCTCTACGCGGGCCACTGATGTCCCTTCCTGTACCGAGAGATACAGGTGGTCCTTACCCAGCCTGGGGCAGAGCTCAGGCTTCCTGGCCATAAGCTCCTGCCCCGAGGACCCATGTCTCCCTATCTCCCCACTTGACACCCTGCAGGACCCGGGGAGATGCTGGTTCTGGAGGGCATCTGGTGAGAACACTCCGGGGGGCTGTTGCCCAGGGCCTGGGCTCCCGGCCCAGCTTCTTGGCAGCTGGGTGCCACGTTGGGTGTGAGCCGCAGGGAGTGAGGGAGCAGAGAGTGGCAGACCCTGGGGGACAAGTGCCACAGGCCTCCCCGACACGCATCACAAATGGTTTTCTAGTCTCAGGAATTTGGGTGGGGCGGGTGACCTCAGCCAGCCAGAGCAGTGGAGATCCTGTCAGAGGTTCTGCTTGTCCCAAAGCCCTGGCGAGGAACGTACACCAGCCTGTGGCCCACACACACACACACACACACACACACACACACACACTCACACGCACACATACTCACACTCTTAGAGCCCACACATGCATACAGCTGCACATATACACTCATATATACTTACACACTCACACCCTTACAGTCCACACACGCACACAGCCACACATATACACACATACACACACATGCACACGCATACTCACTTATACAGCCCACACATGCACACAGACACACATATACACACATATACACACATATATACACTCATACTCACACACACTCACACTCTTACAGCTCACACATGCACAGTCACACACACTCACACATTCACATAGACATACACTTACATCCTTACAGTATACACACACATCCTCACATACACATATACACACTCACACCCTTACAGTCCATAGATAAACACACTCATATACACACACCCTTCTAGTCAATGGCCCCCACACGGTCTCACACACTCACATTCTTACAGTTCACACATGCATATATACACACTTTCACACACTCTTTAAAAGCCGATGGTCTTAAAAAGCCGATGGTCTAACGCCCCTTTCTCTCACACCCACTCCCTGGTAACACTGATGGTTCACACATAAACACACGCTCGCACATACACATCCAATAGTGCCTTTAAAATCACAAAGACACGCAACTTTACTGAAAGACTTTAATTTTAAATGATCAAGTAGATTTAGCCTCAAAGAAACCATCTGGATTATCACACATCTTTTCAAACCACAGCTGTTCCCCTTGAAAATCTTGACTTGGATGCTCCTTAGTAATAATACAGATTTTTTGTTATTTCAACGAGAGGCGGGGGAGGGGGAGAGAAAGGGAGAGAGAGAAGAGAAAGGAGAGAGGAAGAGAGAAAGGGAGAGGGGGGAGAGAAAGAAAGAAAGGAGAAAGAGGAGAGAAAGGAGAAAGGGAGAAAGGAGAGAGAGGGAGAGTCAGAAGGAAGGAGAAAGGGAAGGGGAAAGAGAGGAGAGAGAGGGAGCAAGGAGGAGGGAGAAAGAGGGAGGAGGAAAGAGAGGAGGGAGGGGGGAGGGAAGGACGGGGCAGCACTCTGGTCCACTCTGAGTGACACCCTTCTGGAGCCTCCCAGGTCATGTGCCAACAGGTGCCTCGTCACCCACGCCCTGGCTCCCTGCAAACAGCCTGTGCTGGGCCAGAGATGCTAGGTGGGCTGAGCATAGGTTCTGCACATGGGAGGCCCGGGTTTAAGCCCGATGAGCCCGGGTGCTGCTCTGCCGTGGCTGTCACATGGCAGCCTGGCTTCAACTTCGAGTCCTGCATGTGCCTGACATGGCCACTGCCTCTCTGTCTGTGCATGGATTGAAAGGGTCGGGGACAGATGGAGTTGGGGGCTCGGGAATGTCCCCAGGATGGCGGACGCCCCGGCCCGGCAGAGGTAGAAGTTCCCGAACGAGCAGATACCCCTGCCCTGGCTGAGCTCCATCCTGGCTCAAAGCCCCCAGGTCTGTCCCTCGAGGATCTGGGGCCCCTGGATGCTCCCTCGAGCAAAGCTGCGGCCACCGAGCATTGGACCCACGTGGACCCGCCCAGATCTTAGCCTCACCAGCCCATTGACCCCAGCCCACCCCCACCATTAAATTTTTTTCTTTTGCAAAAAAAGGTGGGCGTGACTGATCTGCAATTTGGATTACATGGAGAAAGGCTGCGGAACTCCCTGGCCCTCCTGCACCCTGGAATAAAGTGGCCCCGGCCTGGCGTGTCCCCGCCTCTGGCGCCCCCAGCCCAGGTAAGTGCAGAGGCCCTGTGGCCTCTCCCCGCCATCGCCCTCGGCTTTCGGTTTCTGCCAAGCAGGAGGGTCAGAAATCCCCAGAGAAAGCCCCTAAAACAAACTTTTTATAGAGCAGTGACCTGGAAAAGCAGAGACAGACAGTTGTCGGAGGCCCAGACAGTGACCCCAGCGCCTGAGGGGCAGGGACGGAGCCAGACCTCCAAGAGCAAGCGAGTCAGGGCGGAGAAGCCTGAGCTCCTCTCAGGGCCCTCACCCCACAGCCCTTGACCAACTGTGCCCCTGCACCCCTCTCAGTCCGTCCGGGATGGGAAGGAAAGACTTTGCTGTACCCTGGACCCCCCCCCCCCCCAACACTCACGGCTGAGGGTCACAGAGACGAACTGTGTCATTTGTGGAACTTTGTTGGGATTGAGTGGGCACCCCTCTGTGGCAGCTCAGTTGGCCCTATCTGATTCCTTTCTTTTGGGTGGAGGGGCAGCCACACCTGGTGGTGCTCAGGGATCACTCCTGGGGGAGAGTCTGGGGACCCCATGGGGTGCTGGGGATGAAAACCTGGGTTGGCTGCATGCAAAGCAAGACCTTTCCCTAGTCTAACTCTCCAGGTCACTGGCAGCTTCTAAGTGCTCCAAGCCCAGCCCTTAGCTGGGAAGAGAAATAGGGCACCTGTGACTGAGGGTCCATGTCAAACAAAGCCTCTGGACATTGGGGCCAGTCCCTGGCAGTTCAGGGGCAAATGAACAGAGGGGCTGCCTATAGCCCCAAGCCCAGCTGCAGCCCCAAGCCCTGCGGCTCCAGCAGGGCGGGGTGGGGGGAGGCAGCCCACCCCTGGTC
Organism: Sorex fumeus; assembly: GCF_029834395.1. Lineage (NCBI taxonomy): Eukaryota > Metazoa > Chordata > Mammalia > Eulipotyphla > Soricidae > Sorex > Sorex fumeus. The sequence continues at coordinate 10,724,141 of NW_026606083.1, read as the reverse complement.
CCATCAAAGCTCCCGCTGGATGTCTCTCTGTCCCCACCAGTGGCTGGGTGTGCTCTGGGATCTGGGTCAGCCTCGCGGCCCGCGGCAGCTCGGGATAGTCTGTCTCTGCTTCCTGGCGGGAATGCGGCTGACTCTGACCTCTGTGTCTCTCCAGCGGGGCCCCGACAGTCGAGCTGCATTTTGGGGTCATCTGGGCTGTTGTCCAGGTCAGGGGACGGACACATACTTCCTGGAGGGGAGGGCCAGGGGCAGATGGTCCTGCCCTGGCTTGTCGCGGGAGGAGCAAAGCCCATTTCATGAGGAAAGCATGAAACCAGTGAGTACCACTTCCTGTGGGCAGAGCCGGAGAAGCCGCTTCTCATGCTGGCGCAGGGGTGGGGGAAGAGGGCAGGGCCTCTGTGGGGTGGGGGTGCACTCAGGCAACCACCCCCCAGACAGGAAGGTCCCCATTGTCACAGTGCTGAGACTCTGGGCGGCCCTGGGAACCCCAAGCTAGCTCCATGTGACTCAGTTTCCCCATTGCTCAGGGCAGATCCCCACCTCCACGCCTCCTCAGCTGCCCGCCTCACCAAGGGCCTGTCTCAGATGGCCTGGCCGACAGTGTTGGGGTGTCAGTGGCCGACACCCAGCTCCATGCGGCAGGAAGGGACGTACCCCAGCCTTGGCAGAGCCCCCCGCAGAGACTGACTCTGTCCCTAACCCTGCCCAGAGGCCCTGCTTCACCTCCCAGGGATGGAAGAATGCTTCCGCCAAGTGGGGCTGCCCTGGCCAGTATAAGGCAGGGGAGTTGGTGACTGTTCAGGCCCCAGAGGACCACCAGACCCCGCCCCGCCCCTCACCCCACTTTCCCTGCTGGCTTCTACTTCCCTTGGGAGCTGCTCAGTCCACTTATTTTTATTTCTCTTTTTTGGGTCATCCCTAGCAGTGCTCAGGGCTGACTCGGGCTCTGCTCTCGGGGATTGCTCTTGGGGGGGAGGACTGGGGGACCATTCAGGATGCTGGGAAGTGAACCCGGGTTGGCCAAGTGCCCTGCCCGCTATCCTGTCTGTCCCGGACCCTGATAGCTTTGTAGGTAGAAAAGGACACTCAGACAAGAGGCCGTGTCCCCTCGGTCATCTCATCGTCCCTCGACCTTGTGCTGGACAATGGCTCTCCGGAAGGCTGGGTGGGGGGGAGGGGTAGCCAACAGCAGCTGGGCTCAGCACCCAGGGCCACTGACCTGGACACTCTGGCCCTGACACCCGATATGGCTCGTGGCAAAGAAATCCAGGCCTGTCACGGGGTCAGGCTGCGGCTCTCAGAGCCAGAAGTGCAGAAGGGCAGGAAGCCAGTGATCCTCTGCCCCCGGGCCCTGGGCTTCCCCCGGGACTCTTCTATGACTGCTGAGCTGTGGAAGGGGCTGGGGCTGTCCCAGTTCCACAGGGACCCTGTCCCGCCCTCGGTGCCGGGGATGAGCTGGCCGGGAACACGGTTTGTCCTGTCCTCCCCGTCCCCAGAGTCAGGTGGGCGGCCCCCGAGAAAGGGCTTGGTCTGAGCCTCGGGCTGGCCCCAGACCCCGCTGGGGCTCCTCTGGGCTCCTACTCTATCTTGGCACCAATAGAAACCTCCCGGGGCTCCATAGCACTTGAGTTTGTTGCTTTGCGAGCAACCAACAGAAGAATTCCTGCTCTGAGGCCTCCGACCCCGAGGGGCCTGTGCGTGTCTTTGATGGTGGCCTCGCCAACCTGATCAGAGAACGGGCCAAAGGCCCAGAACAGAGACTGGGCATGTGATGCGGGAGGCCCCCGCCCACCCCCGCCCTGAGCCGAGCCACAGACACCAGGGGGCCCAGAGAGGGTGGAGACAGCACTCTCTTCAACCCCCACGTTCCAGCCCCTGTGGGCAACTCCCAGATGGCGCCTCACGCATGGAGCCGCCTGAGAGACGGTGGAGAGATGGGCAGAGCACGCTCATCAGGTACAGAGGGAAGCCACATGCCATGGCCCACCGGTTGTCTTAGAAACTCTGACACCAAGTACCAGCCGATTCTGGCTGGAAGGGGCAAGTCACCAGCTGGTGCGGACCCAGTTCCATAGGGTCCAGGGCTCATCAATGCAGACCTTCTTGTGACTTCTCGCTATTTTTGGGGGGTGGGTTGTTGTGCCCCTATGCCCCGCTGTGCCCAGGTACCCCTCCTCGTGGGGCCTGGGGGACCAGGCAAGATGGGGGGGATGGGACTTGGCCCTGAGCAGCCATGTGCCAGGCCAGCCCGGCTCTGCGCTGCCCGTCTCGGCCCTCATAGAGAACCTCTGAGCTGTGGCCATCACACCCTTTGAGAGGATCAATGACAACACCAGGAATCGTGTGTGTCGGGGGTCAGAGGGAGGCAGGTGTGCTCCCTCACCTTGGTGTGCTCCACTCGGGCGGGGAGGCATGGCATTCAAGCTAGGAATGGAGCTGAGTCTGTCTGTGGGCACCTGCACCATCTGGGAACAACATGCACCTGCAGAGATGCCCTCCCCCAGCCCTGTCCACAATGGTGAGGTGGGGACAGCGGGGTCCTGGCCAGGGGGCCTGACCAGGCCACTGAAAGTGCCACTCTGCTTCCCTCACGACGGCACTGACATCTGAGAGGCCCTTTGCTCCCCACCCTGTCACCTCCTGGGAACAGGGAATGTGGGATGGAGAAGAAGCTCGTCAGGTCCCAGGGCCTGTGGGGTGCGTTGAGCGGCTCCAGGCGAGAGGCCCGCGGGGGTCTTGACCCTATCTCCCTCCCGAGGAACCCACGCCTTCTCAGGCTAGTCAAGCACCGCAGACCAGGCAACCCCCTCCCACTGCAGAAGAAACGCTCTCGGGACTTCGAAACAGACCCTGACCTGTCACTAGCAGACGTCTGATTTCTGCACAGAACTCAGTCGTGAGCCCTGAGTCAGTGCCAGGAGAAAGCCCTGAGCGCGGTCGGGCATGGCCCCTTAAGCCAAAACCAAAACTCAAAAACCAAGACAAGCTCTTGGGCTAGGAGGGGTCTCAAAGGGGAATGGGCTGAGGCAGCCGGATCAGATGGGCCCAGCTGGACACTGAGATGGGCTGAGTCCTTTCCCAGGGGCTGGTCTTCCTGTGCCCCACCCAGGGCTGGAGGTACCTGCTGGGGGCTGTAGTGAGGTGCCTCTCATACCGCACACAGTGAGTTTCCACCAGAGGGACTCCCGTGAGGCTGGCAGTTTGTAGTGAGTCGCCGTCACCGGCACTGCTTCCTCTTCTGGGGAGTTGGTGGGGGGGGCAGCACCCCCTTGCCAGGCCAGAGCCCCCAGGACAGGGGATTCTGGGCACCATGCCTGCCTCTCCTTTCCCCTTTTCCTAAAGGTGTGGCTCAGTCAGGACACGGCTGCATGTCAGGGTTACACCCCTGGCCGCCCTCCTGTTTTTCTTGTCATTTTCCCCTCTTGGTCTCCCAAGTGCTACTCGGGGGTCCTGTGGATTCCTGATCAAGCTGGCCAGTGGGTCAGGGCCAGGGCGTGAGGATGGGTGAGCACCAGGGTCTCCCAGCGACACCTGGAGATGCCGCTGACTGGGGATGGGAGACGGAAGGGTGCAGGCTAACCCCGAGCTACTCCCGTGCTGTTTCGGGTGACGGTGTCTCTGCAAGGTTGCCGGGGTCTGGGTGACGGTGTCTCTGTAAGGTGACTGGGGGTAGGGTTGGAGGTGGCAAGAATGAGATCGGGTCTCAGGACCACCAGGGGTCAGCAGCAAGTAGGTGCTGGGAGTCTGGGATGTCCCAGGCCAGCACCCCCGCCAGGCTCCTCCTGGGTATGGTCAGCCCCGACACCGCCCAGTCCCCCTCTGCTCTCGGTGGGACAGAGAAATAACCCAGATGGCAGCTCCCGCGCCCAGAAGCCCTCAGGGGAATGGAGGGGAAGAATAGTGCAGTGCCCATGGGACAGCCGAGAGCCAGGCGCCCGGGCTGCAGATCACCCCTGCTGATCCTGCCACCACCATGGACACCCTCCCGACCTGCTCCTGAGGGATGCTGGATGCAGGACTGTCCCCGGCATGGCAAGGTGGGCTGAGCGCCCAGGGCGGGCAGGGGACTGTAGAGGAGCCGCTGAAGATTCAGAGCAGCAGCTGGTGAGACCCACCCCACTTCCTCTCCCTCCCGAGGTGCTGCAGGGCCAGCCAAGTGCTGAGGTGTCTGGGTGCCTGGCTGGCAACAGGACGTACCAGGCGTTGGGACTCTTGGTGCTGTAAGTGCAGTCAAGAAACCTGAGCTGTGCTGCCCGATAATAGTCGCGTCCTTCCTGAAACCGCATCTGGTCTAACCCTGAGTCTTGGAGAAACGGCACGTGGGGGCTTTTTTAGGGTCTAACCACAACCACGGGAAGGGCCCTGCCCCACTCCCACAACTCAGGGACCCTGGGTGTCGTGGTTGTTCCAGAGGGTCCTTGGGGAGGAAAGGAGTTGGCGTGTCCCAAAGTGGGCACTACCCATCCCTGAGGGGTGCTGGAACAATGGGGTGATGCAGTTGGGCGCCACTGAGGGGACCACTTCCTGTTCACTCCAGGAGCACCGAGTGATTTTTTTATGGGGGTGATGAGTCCTCTCAGTTCGGGACCCTCTCGGCTGGCTGAAGGCAAAGGGCTGATGAGATTTACTTCCTGGCCAAAGGCCAATGTTCTCACTTCCTAGTTTCATTTTTCCTCATTCTGTTCCCTGTCACCACCCAAGCCCAGTTTATAAACCAGTACGGCACAGAAAGGAGAGCCTTGCGAGCCAGGGCAGCAGCCCCCGAGGTCCAGGTTCCAAGGCCCGAGCTACCGCTTCCGAGTTCCTCAGCCTTTTCCTGGCCTCTGCCTTCTTCCCCTTGGTCGGCCCCTGCACTCACCAGCCCTCACCTGAGCCCCCCTTGGCACACACTGGGGCCCTGGGCTGAGACACGCCAGAGGCGATGCCATGCAGCTGTCCCCTTCCCAGAACAGAGCAGCACGAAGCCTTCTTCCAGGGTGTAGAAGTGATCCCATGAACCAATAAACCCTTAGAGGGCCACAGACGTTGGGTGAAACCTGCCCCACTGGGTGTGTTTTTTTCTGCAGCCTAAACCCCAGGGTATCATCAGGAGGTGTCCAGGGGCCTCTCTGAACCCAGGCCTGGTGGGGGGCTGGCCCCAGGCTCCCAGCTCAACCCACAGGGGAACTGCAACACGCATCAGGACCAGATGTTAACTGATTCCAGCCCATTGGAAAGAGCCGCTTAGCTCTTCACACCAGGCCCATGCGGCCGCGTGGGAAATTCTCCTCGGCGCCATTTAAGTATAATCACTGCACTTATCCCGCACTGCAGCCCTGCGCTTGCTCTGCACACCCTGCACACCTGTGATCCCACACACTCCCGAAGTCTGCACACCTGTCTTCCTCTGGCCATGGCACCTGTCTCAAAGGGCAGCCCCAGGAGGAGGTGGGTCTGGGCTCAGGGTCAGGCTTCTCCTGGGCTGCCAGCAAAGCGCCCTCATGTGAGGGCTTGGGGCAGAGCCGCGCCCACCTGCTTGGGGCCGCAAAACAGACACGGCCAAGCACCAGGGGTCATTCCACGTGCGAGTCACTGCGAGGTGGCCAGGGCTCCGGGGCTGGGGGCACTGGGGGTCGGCATGGCCACTTGGCACCCTGTTTGCACTCACCCTGAAACTGCCCAGAGGGGGCTACGGGATGTGGAGAAACAGCAAGGTGGCAGGGCCCAGCTGAGTTGCTCCTTCCAGCTGAGTTCCAGGGTGATGCAGCCCTTGTGCCTGGCTGTGGGGTCTTGGGGGTCGTGCTGGAAAATCCCCATCAAGGCGCAGCCCTGCCCCTGATGTAGAGGCACAGCCTTGGAGCTGCCCAGTCATGCACAGGGGACAGCTGATGACCACGCTTAGGGGCGACAACCCACACTGCAAAGGGCAGGAGAGAGACACTGACTTGATCCTTCCCCGCCCAACAAACACCCCTTCTCCTTCCCCTCAAAACATCCAGTGTCCAGTCTCCAAGGAGGCAAGTGGACACGGGACTCCGGGACCCTCCTGATGACGCCGGGTTGGGGTGCAGTAGAGGGCAGAAGGGAGCCAGGGTGCAAACACCTCCCTGCTGTCTCCCATCCCACAGAGAGACTTCCCTGCATGGCCTGAGCTCAGAGAAGTCACCAGAAGCCACTATGACAAGCCAGTGACAGACACGTGGGGTGGGCTTCCGGGGTGGTCAGCATGGGGATGGCACGTGAGTGCCAGCGGGTGCTGTGGCATTGGAGGCAGCCTCTCTCACACTGGGGCCATGCCGAGGCCCTCCAGAGCCTGAGCACTGCTGGTCTGCTCCCAGCCTCTCCCTCCAGGAGGGAAGAAAAGAGATCGCAGCAGTTGGGTGAGCGGCCTGGGAGCCAGGCCAGCCCTGTACAAGGAGGAAAAAACAGTTCCAGGGCAGGCTGAGCCCTGAGCCGAGCCAGGAGGGACCAGGCCTGGCATCTAGGCCATACACGAGGCTGCTCTTCACGGGTTGGGATATTTTTGTTTCTGCCTTTGGTGGGGAACCTCCTAGAAAATTCTCAGAGGGGGCTGGGCTATTCCTGAGGATCACCAGGCTTAGCAGTGAGGAGATGTCTGGGGTCCAGTGGGGTCCCTACTGCCACCCTGAGGTGCCCTGGGGGACACATATGGTGGCAGGAATCCAACCCGGGGTGCCAGTCGTGGCTCCCCCTCTGGCCAGTGAGCAAGCAGCTGGTTGGGGATGAGTGAGGGCTTTCTGCACCCACGCAAACAGCACCCCAACCCCACCCTCTCCCCGACTCCTGGCTGCCATGGGACGGACGGGGAGGAAGGAAGTGGGATCCTTTCAGTGGTGTTCAGAGAGAGATAGAAAGTCTGGCCCAGTGCGGCATCATTTGTAGGGTGCTTTTACCTCCTTGAGGTGCTTGCAGCCTTCCAGGCGATGGTGGGAGACAAGAGCTTCCCACTCCCATGCCCGCCACTTCTAAGGGTCTCTGCTCTCATTGCCGCCTTCTGAGAGCTTGTGTAGAGCCAGGCCCGATGCCGGGCGCTCAGAGCCGCCCTCACAGGGACAAAGGCAGTTCCCGGCTGCCAGCAGCCCCCTGGGGAGAGCGGATAACCGAGCTCAGTGGGGAGCAGACAACGGGCTCCCTCAGGAGTGCGAAGCTTCAGATACATAGCAGCAAATTCATCGCTGATTCCCAATGGACACTCAAGAGTTCAGTTAGAAAAGAGAACTTACCCTTGGGGGCAGTTTAAACAGCAGAAAGGAAACGGGGAGTCGCTCCAAGGCCCGGGGAGTGTGTGGAAATGCCTAGAAAGCTACCCACAATCTTCCCTCGATAAGAAATTATGAAACATGGCTGGAGAGAACGGAGTCCCAAATAAAGGGTGTTGGGAGAATCCTCCCAGGATGAGAGATGCATGTTGAAAGTAGACTATAGACCAAACATGATTGCCACTCAATGCCTCTTTTGTAAACCACAGCACCCAAAAGGGAAGAGAGAACAAAAGGGAATGCCCTGCCACAGGGGTGGGGTGGGATGGGGGTGTGGGAGTGTGTGAGGGATTGCAGGAGCATTGGATGTGGGGAATGGGCACTGGTGGAGAGATGGGTACTCAATCATTGTATAACTGAAACCCAAGCACAAAAATCTGTAAGTCTACAACTGTACCTCATTGTGTTTCACTAATTAAAAAAAAGAAAAAAGAAAAAAAATACGGCTGGAGAGAGTCCACGGCTTTGCTCTGCACTCGACCAAGCCCAGCTTGAACCCTGGCACTGCACAATCCCCTGGGCACACCAGCGATGCTCCCCTGAGAACTGCTGGTCCAGACCCCTGAAAAGAACCAGGTAAATAGACACAAAAGGATTAACAGCGCAAGAATGGGAAAAGCTATAGGTGAGAGCAGGAATTAAAAGAAAATGAAGAGGCTCTCTTTATCTCAAAGTAGACTTTCCAACTCAATACCCAAAATGAAAACAAGTGTTTGAAAATAACAAAGGGGTCAACTCATCAAAGGTGAATGTAAACTCTCAACATCTATGCACCGAATAACAGAACTCAAAATCTGTAAAGCAGAAAGGGACAGAATCGCCAGGGGAACTCCACTGCCATGCTCGGGAACGTCAACAACCCTTCTGAGTCACGGGTGGGTGGGCAGGCCAGGGAGGACCGAGAAAACACAGCCCACGCTGCCCACAAAATCCATGCCCTGCAAGTGTGAAACACAACAGAACACAAACTCTCTCCAACTGCATCTGGGAACGGGGGCCAAGAAACGCCACGCTACGTGGTTATCAAACGAATCTCCGTGCATTACACAGTCCTTAAAAGCCATTTGAAGTTAAGTCATGTTCCCGAAGCACAAGGAAATTAAATAACAGCTCAATTAGGGCAATCTGAAAAGAAAAAAATCTTCAAATATGAACAAAAGCACATTCTGCATCTCAACACCCGGATGGGTTTTTAAAAGGAATCACAATGAAACCTCAGTGTCTCTGTGAACTAAAGGTGAAGGAGCACTGGGTAGGGAGTCTCCCTGACTAAATGATTTTGTTAGAGGAAGATTTCCAACCATTTATCCCAGTTTCCTTCTTAGAAACCAGACAAATGAGAGCAAATTAAACCTATAGGAAGCAAATGAGAAGCAACACAACTTAAAGTGGAAATCAATGAAACAGAAAATAATAATAAAAGAAAATTAATAAAATCAAGGCAGTTCCTTGAGCAGAGAAAAAAAAATGGAGGAACTTTTTTTTTCCAAAGAAGGAGGGAAAAATTGGCAGAAAGCACAAATGACCTATTTCAGGAAACAGATGGGATCAGGGCAGGTTCTATAGATATTGAAGGGATAATGGAAAACATTATACATAGCTTTCTGCCAATAAATTCGACAACCCAGATTGAAACAGATATATTTATTCTCTCAAGAAGAGAAACTCAAGAAGGAATATATAACTGGCACAGTCTGACACGTACTAAAGAAATTGCGGTTACACTTTCACCCTTCTGAGGAAGAAAACTTGAGCCTGTGATATGATGAATTCTTCCAAACATTTAAAAAAATAAAAGAAGCAGCAGCAGCAAGAAGACAATCCCATACAAACTTTCCCAGGAAATTGAAGAACAGGGAACAGCTTCAACTCACAGGGAAACATTAAACCCAAATCAGCCAAAGAAATGAGGTGAAATCTCCCAGCTCTCTCCATTCTGAGTCCAGAGCCCAAGCAGTCTGGGTGCACCCCAGGAGTTCCAGTTTGCATGTCCAGAGGGATGTGTCTCCCAGCGATCGGGGAGGCTTCACGGAGTGAAGAAAAACAAGTCCACAAATGGCAAGAGGGGCAGCGGACAGGCAGCGCCAAGAGCCAAGCATGTGACAACAGCCCCACCTGCTCCTTTCCTGACGCTTCCCTGAGTGGAGCAGAAGGTCCCGTCCTCAACTCGACGGGGCTGGGGTGGGCCCCCGAGGCCCTCAGGACCCACACCTCCCCACTGTGCTGCTGTTTGCTTTCTGTTCTGGAGTCATGCTGGTGGTGCTCCTGGTTCTGTGCTCAGGGATTATTCCTGGTGCGGCATGAGGGACCCAAGGAAGTGTTCAGGGACAGAACCTGGGCCTGCAGTGTGCAAGGTCATACCTGCTGTGCAATAGCCCACCTTGCGCTGCCCGAATGCCCAGACATGCTGCCCTAGGCTCCTGAGATTGGGGCATGGGAGGGTGGGTGTCCACTTCCATTTCACTCTCCGAGGATTCGGGGCTATGCCCAGCCAATGGTGGTGGGAGGGGAAAAAGTGCTTTGGAAAAGGGTGAGAAGTCCCCTCTCCTGTGTGTGACCGGAAGTTATAAAACACTCTACCAAACATCCCAGGATACAAAAGCCAAAACTCCAGTCAGTCAAAGGTCGTGTTCCTGAGGGCAGGCTGACCCCTAAGCCCCCGAGCTGAGCCAGCAGGAACCAGGCCTGGCATCTAGGCCACAAATGAGGCTACTCTTTGCAGATTAGGGATATTTTTGTTTCTGCCTTTGCAGGGGACCTCCTAGGCAATACTCAGGGGGGCTGGGCCGTTCCTGGGGATAACCAGACTTAGCACCAAGGAGATGTGTGGGGTCCAGTAGGACTTGGGGTCTCTAGTGCCACCCAGAGGTGCCCAGGGGGACACATATGGTGCCAGGGATCCAACTCAGGGTGCCAGGCGTGGCTCCCCTTCTGGCCAGTGCTCAAGCCACTGGCTGGGATGAGCGAGGGCTCTCTGCACCCATGGGCTCTCTGCACCCACACAACTAGCACCCCAAACCCACCTCTCCCCAGCTTCTGGCTGCCGTGGGGGTCTTGGAATCGAGAGGAGAGGAAGGAAGTGGGATCCTTCCCGTGGTGTTCAGAAAGAGACAGAAACTTGCAGGTTCTGCTTCTTCAATGATACGGTGACTAGGCAGAGATGATGGGACCTGCCCAATATGGGGGTTGCCACCTGCTCCGTGAGGCCTGTTCTGTTGAGCAAAGGGAGAGTTCTCTTTGTGGGCCATGAGAAGGAAAGGCCCTGCGCGAGGACCAGCAGGGCAGGGGCAGGTGCAGGGGCACATGAGCGCAGGGAAGGCCACTAGCAGCGAGCATCCCCCAGAAATGTTTCCTGTCCCCACCAGAGGCCACTGGCCACCGGTGGGCATGGAGATGCGCACATGCTGAGCGGGGCATGCGGGGGACACAGAGGAAGCCAGAGGACCCCCCCCCATATGGTGGTTTCCTCCCCAGTGCCACCTTCCAGAGGGTGAGCCGGGGACCATCCCTCGTCCCCTGCTGCCTTGTCCCCAGGGACCTGTGACAAGGTAATGCAGAAGCCACTGGCCCTGCTGAACAGGCATCACTGCTGGGCTGCAGCGTGGGGGGCCGTGGGCCTTATCCTGAGAGGTGCAGCCTCCCGAAACTACTGCAGGGCTTGAAGCAGCACCCCAAAACCATCAGGCAGAATGCAAGAAGCGAGAGTCGCCCAGAGCCTGGGAGACCTTCTAGGGAGCAGGGTGGGGAGCAGGGTGGGGGGCCCTGGAAGGAGGCAGCGGCTTTGGGGGGTTGAGGAACATGTGGGGGCTTGGGGTGACCAGCCTGGAGCAGGTGAGGCTGCTTCCCAGAACTCTGTTGTCGACACAATGTGGCCATTTTTTTGGGGGGGGCACTGTGAGGGTTTGAGAATGGGGATGGGAAGGGCGCGGTCAGGAGACCTGGGCGTGGACACACCCCAGAACCAGTTGGACCCAAGCCCCAGTGCTGGAGCTCAGCTGCAGGGGGCCGGGACCAACACCAGGGCAGCAGGCAGGGGAGGTGGCAAGCCCAATGAAGCTGGGCTCCCTGCCCGGGCACTGGAGGGGTCCAGCAAGCGGACAGACAGCAAAAGGCAGCTGAGACGCGGGCAGCCCCTCACTGCCACAGGCTTCTCCTCCTTCCCTGGGCTCAGTGCCCGACAGCTGGGTGACTGGAACCCAGAGCGAGGAGATCCTTCACCTATGGGTGCCCCGCCCCCCACCACACCCCAACTGGTTGAAAGCTCACAGAAGTGCAGGAAGGAGGCCAGTGCCCAGGGGCTAGAAAAGGCTGTGGGGTGGGGGGAAAGGGGAGCAGGACAGGGAGAAGCGGTGAGGCTGTCAGGGAGCGTTCTTCCCACTGCCCTCAGGCTACAGGGCTACAGGGACTGTGCAGAGACACCCAGGTGAGTCCCTTCCCCTCCTCCTTCCTCCCTCCTCCATCCTTTCTACCTTCCCTCCATCCTTCCCTTCCTTCTTTCCTTTCTTCTATTTCCTCTCTCCCTCCCTTCCTTCCTTCCTTCCTTCCTTCCTTCCTTCCTTCCTTCCTTCCTTCCTTCCTTCCTTCCTCCCCATCAAATCTTTTCACACAGTAATGTACCCCAACAATTTCCTTCCTCCTGGGGCTGCTGTTAGGGGAGACAGCTCCTGTCTGGCCCTCGCGAGAGGTTGCAGGAGCAGACAGCACCCCCCTCCCTCCGCCTCAGGCCAGGGGTCTGCCAAGGGGCTGAGGCATGGCTGCAGATGTGCCTCCAGCCTGGAGGAGTATGTCCCGTCCCCAGCTGAGCTGGGCCCGGGGCTCAGTGCTCGCCGCAGGAGGTAGGGGCGACCAATGAATGCCTTTCACCCAGGCTGGACACAGCTCTGGGCCAGGGAGATGTCCTCACACCCAAATCCCGTGTCCTTCCTGTTTCTCCCAAGGAACATTCCAGCGGCCTTGAGCTCTCCACAAGCCTCCCCCTGTGCCCAGCACTGGACTCAGTGGATGGGGCTATTGTTGTGTGCAGGAGAAACAAGCTGCTGTCCCCGTCCACCCGCTGGAGGCCAGTGCTAAGTGGACATGGATCTCAAGTCAGGGGTGTAGGTGCGAGGGCTCTGCCCTTGATCCAGGCTTTGCTCAGACAGTTGCCCATAGACGACAGCACCTCACTCTGAGGCAAAGAGTCCAATGCCCGCACTGCACACACGGGTGGGGCATCCCAGGCTGGAAGCACCTCGCCTGCGGGGTACCGCTTTACTCAGGCCCAACTTCCTCGGCTGAGGCAGGCAGAGGTGCCAGGCAGAGGAGAAGCCCTCAGGGATGCCAGCCTGGGGTGTGGCCAGCAGTGGGGCAGCTTGGAGCCTGTGAGTCCCCCTTGCCAGGTATGGGGCAGGGCAGCTGGCCTTTCCCTGTTAGGAAGAAGCCCCTGACCGCTGTTTGCCCTGCATAGGTCAGAGGCCCAGGGGACAGGGGACAGCAGCCTGTCTCTGTCCTAGAGGAGTGATGGCAGCAGAGTCAGGGGCCAGCTGCCTGCCGGGTCTCCCAGGACACCCGGGCTCCCGGCGCCCATCCCGCCGGGCCCTCATGCTCTTGGAAAGCAGCAGCCACGTTGGGGGCAGCGTGGAAACTCTGTGGGGGGCCAGGATGTGGCTGGCCCGGAAGCTCGCCCAGCCCCATGGGCACTGCAGGGGCCCCTCCGCGAGGCCCCACCCCAAGCCCTGGCTCGCCTCGGCCCTGTTCCTCCTCCACAGACCCGGGGATGCGATAGGCCCAACGGTTTCCTCGCTTTGAAGGTTTCTAAAAATACCACGTTCGGCGCCAACATGTGACAAGATGTGTCTGCACGGCGGGGGGCTCGCAGCTTCCGTCGCCACCCAGGGATGGGTCAGACTGCCCAGCGCTCTGGGCACCCGGGATGGGGGGGGTGTCTCGTGGTCAGGCGGGCCTCCAGTGACGTAAGCCCGGGTGGCCTCGTGAGAAGTGCAGCTTTCAGGCGGGTGGGTGCCCAGGGGTCCCCTGCAGCCGGGGCGGCCAGGCCGGGGCGCAGGGCTCAGTGGAGGCCCAACTCCGCCTTCCCTGGGAGCCCATATGGGGCTGGGCGCAAACTCGGGGCCGTGCGCATGCCAGGACGCTGCCCCTGGAGGAAGACCGGAGGAAGCTCCAGTCTGTCCTCCGGGGAGAACAGAGCAGCAGCAGTTCTGGAAGCATCTCCACAAGGGGCCAGGCCCACAGGGCCAGGAGTAGCCCTCACGCTGGGCGTGCAGAGCAGCGAGTAGAGGAGGAGCAGGGCAGCCGGGCCCGGGAGTGACACCCCAAGACCACCAGGGATGAGGGGTCCACCTGGGGCTCCTGAATCCCTCAGGAGCAAAGCGTTTTGGGGACTAGGGCTCAGGCATCTGCGGGTTCCCAGACCCGGTCAGGGCGAGCTGGGCCACCCGGTCCCAGGTAGCTTCTCTGAGAGCACCCGTGGGAGACAGGCCCGGGGACAGATGGGCCATTCCCTGGGGTGAATCAGACCTCATCCCCATGAGAAAATCCCTGCTGGATCCGAGGGGACAGGGTGTGAGCCCTCATCCTCCCCCAGGTGTGCCATCCCCGTTCAGCTGGCCGTGATGGCGGCTGGCTGCCCTGTGCTCTCTGCAGAAAGGGGGTGAAGGTGCCTGTCGGGGTGGTACCGGAACCCCAGTTTCTCTGAACCCTGCCAAGCATTTCCACCCACATCCTCTTTCTGACAAAACCAAACAAAAAGTCTTGAAAAAATATTCACATGAACACAAATAAGCAAACAGCAAACACAGCTCGGGACACAGGGATCCAACGGGGAGGAGGGACAGGGATCAGATGGAGAGGAAGAACAGGGATCCGGCAGGGAGGAGGAATGTGGGAGCCGGCAGGGCACATGTGTGCATAGCCCTGAGGAAGCGGCCAACACAGAATTTTGTGTCTTCCTCCTGGAGCCTTTGCCACCCGCAATGTGACGGGAGCAGCTGGGGCCCCTCCCTCTCTGTGGGGCCTGCACAGGGCTATGCGCCCAGAACTCCAGCAGGGTCAGCACCAAGGACACGCTTCTCAGGGCCATTCCTCAGGGCACTGCTGGGGTGAGAGCAGCACCATGGGGAGGGGGGAGGGGGGAAGAGCCAGGGCTGGGGTCAGAGCCCAGGGCTGGGGGGGTCAGAGCCCAGGGTGGGGGGTTTAGAGCCCAGGGCAGGGGGTGAGAGCCCAGGGATGGGGGTGAGAGCCCAGGGCTGGGGTGAGAGCCCAGGGTTGGGGGTGAGGGCCCAGGGTGGGGGTTTGAGAGCCCAGGGTGGGGGGGTCAGAGCCCAGCGCTGGGGAGTCAGAGCCCAGAGTTGGGGGTCAGATCCCAGGGCTGGCGTCAGAGCTCACGGCTGGGGGTAAGAGCCCAGGGTTGGGGGTTAGATCCCAGGGCTGGGGTCAGAGCCCAGGATTGGGGGTCAGAGCCCAGGGTTGGGGGTCAGAGCCCAGGGTTGGGGGTCAGAGCCCAGGGCTGGGGTCAGAGCCCAGGGCTGGGGTTTGGCTGGCAAGCGCGACCACATTGATCCGGAGTGTCGGGGTGACTGGGTGCCCCCCCCGGGCCCCTCGGGGTCTGAGGTTCCTGTGAGGAGCCTGACCTGTCCCACCTGGTATCCCTCAGGTGCGGCTGTGCGCAGCCCTCAGTATGCTCAGGTCCGGCTCAGCGTGGGCATTGCCCAGCCCAGTGCTCTTCCCTGGAGACCCCTGGTTTCACTGAGTACCCTTTACTTCCTCCTTCCACCGTCCCTTCCCATTCCCCAGAACCGACTGAAACTGCATGCAAGCTGGTGAACTGATGGCGGGTGTGGTATGGCCAGGACGACACCACCCACCTCAACCCATATACGGCCTGCAGCACCAAGGCACGGGCTTCTCACCACCCTGCATTAGCAACTGCTGCCCACGGCCAGGGCCCCCAGGAGATTCTCCTGCAGCGTGTCCCAGCTCACACCTCAGGTGGTGGTGTGCGGGTCTAGGGCCACATGCAGAAGATGGGATCAGAGAAATCGCCCACCTTGGAATTGCCACACAGCTGACGGTCACGTGTGTGTTTGTGCATGTGTGCCTTTGACCTTACATGCATGCAGGGGCGTGTGGTCTGGCATGTGCATGCGTGCTGCCTGTGCCTCTGTGCACAGGTATATGGTCACGTGTGTATGTGTGTATGTATATATGTGTGTGCATATACATGTGTGTATGGGTTTGCATGTTTGTTTATATGTGTGTACATATGTATATGTGCATGTATGTGTGTATGAATATGTATATTTGTTTATGTGTGTGAGTATGCATGTGTATGAGTGTATATTTGTTTATGTGTGTGCATGTGCATGTGTGTATATGTGCATGTGTATATTCATATGTGTATGGATATGTGTATGTGTACATGTATGTATGTGTGCATGTGTGTATATATGTGTATGTATGTGTATATATGTTTGTGTGTATGTTATTCATGTGCATGTGTATGTGCATATGTGTGTATGTGTGCATATGTGTGTAGTGTTTAAGTATGTATATATGCATACATGCATGTGTGTGTATGTGTGTGTGTTTATGTGT
Source organism: Sorex fumeus (assembly GCF_029834395.1). Classification (NCBI taxonomy): domain Eukaryota; kingdom Metazoa; phylum Chordata; class Mammalia; order Eulipotyphla; family Soricidae; genus Sorex; species Sorex fumeus. The sequence goes on along the minus strand of NW_026606083.1, from coordinate 10,708,293 downwards.
GTATATGTGTATGTGTGTGTGTATATGTGCATATGTGTGTGTGTTACCTGTAGGCATGTGTTCCCTGTCGGTTTGGGCTGTGCATGACTGTTCAGCACCAGCTGGAACAATGTCTGGCCCAGCCGCACCTCCCTCCCTCGCTCTTCCGGCCATGTCTGGAGCCAGATCATCATCCGCGTCTGGCCTTAGCCTTTTCCCTTGTTGCCCGCAGGACTCAGGGCTCTGCGCCTTTGAAGTTGACCCTCGAGACCCACCTTCAGGGGGCCCCACAGTGGAGGCGCAGCGAGGGGCCCACCTGGTGGGTCTTGGGGTGACAAACCCTTGGAGAGCTGCCAACCCTCACTGCTTCCTGTCCTGAGCCCTCTAGGGGCCGGGGAGGAAGGTGGCAGACTGAAACAGAAGAGGCCAGGGCCAGGTGCTCTGAGGCCAGAGGCCAGCCACCTCGGACCATGGGCCCCCACACCTGCCCCCATTTGGTGGCCCAGGGATCTGATCCCACTTAGGAGCCTCCCGTGGTCCTTTATCCTGCCACGAGGCCCATCCAGACCCCGTTTCTCCAGCTGAGCTTCCCTCCTCTGAGTCAGGAGGGGGTCCTGGATCTCGTATCTTTCTTGGTCATTAACATAGAGAGTGAAAAGTATTGATCTTGACACCAATTCCTGTGGGGTCTCAACACCATCTCCACTTCTCCTGGACTCGTGAGTTTTTAACCACAGTGCCCGAGAATCCACCTGCAGCTAAACCTGTTCTGCTCGTGGGGGGCTTGGCGATCTCATGGTGCCACCAGCCCCTCACCTTGTCTCCCTCTAACATGAGGCTAAGAGGGGGCGGGGAGACACCCTGATTCTTTGTAACGTCTGATTGGCTTAACACTCCGCCAATTTGCCCAGCGTCATCTCAAATGCACCTTGGAGACGCTCGTGGCTAGCTGGCTGCCCTCTGGGTCAGAACCCTTGGAGTCTCACCCCGGAGTCCCAAAAGTCTCACCCTTGGAGTCTCACCCCGAAGTCCCAAAAGCCCATTGTCCTGTAAGCAGAGCACCTGAGCCGCACCAGTCTGCCTCCAGTGCACACGTTAGCTCTCTTTATGCTTTCCCCCGGTCCCACTTGCCTCTTTTGCTGAACCCTGGTGGCCATAGTCAGGTGCCTCCTGCCTGCCTGGAGCCTGGGGGCTGGTCCTCACCAGGAATCAGAGCAAGAGAACGGGGAAACCAGGGTTTAGGAAACCAAGCAAAGAACCCAGCCAGCCCCTTGCATCATGCCTCCACTGTGCATCCGAGCACCAAAGTCCAAGAGTTGGGACTATCTTTAGAGAACCGTGAGAAGAAGGGTACCCAGTACACCAACACAGCTGCCTACCAGGGCTGGGACTCAGTGAGCTTCACAGAGATGCATGGCCTCATTCCCTGGTACCTCTCATGCGAGAAGTCTGAGCAAGTCTCCCATTAGACCTCACTGCGGTTCTAATGGGAGTTTGGAACTGCAAAGCGAAGCAAAACCTGAAGGAGGCAGAAGGCGCACCTGTCACCCAGTGGCCTGGGTCCCTGGGATCTTGGGACACTGGAACCAGGGAGGACCAGGCTTCGGGGAGGGGCAGCCCCCAGGACCTGTAGACACGTAAACTTTTTGAGAGCTCAGCTCTTCGTGGATGGGAAACTGGCCATCTCCTTGTCCAAACCTGGTTTTCTCACCACCTAGGTGCGTGAACTAGGGGTCCCTCAAGTCAGAAGCTGGCGGTATCTCCTGGGGCTCAGAGGCGAGTGAGACCTGGGGGTAGGCAACTCTGAGTGTGTTGACGGCAGGTTGTGTCCGGAGGTGGCTGAGAGCAGGGCTTCTGGCCAGCAGGACAGTGCCTTGCTGGGGCCCTGGGATGAGGTGCTGTGGGGGCTTGCAGGGTTGGGGCCCTACCTGGGCTACCTGAGAGGGGCTGGATGTCCAGGGCCATATCAGACAGTACCTGGGGGCCTCAAGGACTGTGGTGCTAGCAGGGACATAAGGTGCCAGGGCTGGATCTGGGTCTGCTCCATGAGGGCAGGTGTGTATCACATTGATGCTGTCCCTGCTCTGGTCCACACCTGAGGTGGCTTAACTGTCACTGACTGCAGTGCCAGTGTCCATGTGCCAGGCCCTGCACTCCTGCTGCAGCCCCACAGCACGTTGCTCTGGGCACCCTCTCAGGCCTCTGCTCCCCTCTCCCTCCTTCCCTAAAGAGAGCCTCAGGATGGACATTAGCGGCTCGGGGGAGGGGGTGGAGAGTGGTCAGTGCTGCCAAATCCAGCCCTGGGGTTCTGGCATGAGCCTGGCAGAGTAGGGGCACGGGGTCCCCCTCTCCCTCTCACCAGCTCCAATCTGCACAATTTGGGGCTGGAGCGATAGCACAGCGGGTAGGGTATTTGCCTTGCATGCCGCCGACCCAGGTTTGATTCCCAGCATCCCATATGATCCCCTGAGCACCACCAGGAGTGATTCCTGAATGCAGAGCCAGGAGTAACCCCTGAGCATTGCCGGGTGTGACCCAAAAAGCAAAAAAAAAAAAAAAAAAAAAAAAAGGAAAAGAAAAACCCAATCTGCACAACTCAGAAGAACTCCAACCTCCACATCCCCCAACCCAAACTCAGGGGTGACCCTGCTCCATCAGTGTGAAGAGGCTGAACACAAGCCCCCTCTGGCCAGCAGGAGATGGGAACCCCTACCCATGGGATGGGACCTCTTGCTTGACTTTCACCCTCATTTTGCCAGGGGCAGCCGCTGTGGTGGGCGATGGGAGGCCTTCCAGGACAGACCCTGGGAGAAGCACCTCCCCCCCGAACTGCCATGTAGCCCCTGGCAGAACTGGGGCCACCAGGCACAATCTAGGGCACCCCCACAGCCTGTCCCAGAAACGTTGGGCAGAAAACCCAGCCCTGACCCGCTTGCATGAAAAACGCAAAATTGGTTCACCTTCCTGAGTGCTGAGCCCTTTCTGCACTGCAGCACTGTGGTGACGTTACGTAAGGAAGGGGCACACTATCTAGGACCAGGACCTGCCGGGGAGTGGGGGGGTTGGGGGGAGGCTTTGGTTCGGGCTGGGGAAGGGACGAGTCTGGCGAGAGGATGTGCTGCTCTCGCCAGGCCCTCCAGAGTCATTTCCCTTCAGGAGAAGCAGACAGGCTTGGCGTGCCTTGCACGTGTTAACGAAACCAAAAGGAAGTTGCGAAGATGACCAACCCGCAGGTTTTCACCTCTCTCTGCCGGGCTTCTGCCAGCCGGGCACAGGAACTTTGTGGCAGCTGGTGCAGGTTCCTGGGAGAAGCTGGGTCAGTGCCCGTTATAGGACAGCTGAGTCCAGGCTGGGGCTGCCGCCCTCCTGCTCAGCACAGAGACGCTGAATTCTGCGTCTCTCCTGGCCGCGGCCTGGCAGCTCACTCTTTGACCCCATTTTTCCTGGGCTGGAGACACTCAGACCAACCTTACTGGCTAAGCAGTTACTGCCATCTGAACACAAGGTTTCGATCAGGCCCTATTGGGGAGAGGGAGGGGAGTGTGGGGGTCCAGCCCTGCCATAGTCCAAGAACACCAGGACAGGAGCTGGGGACGCAGGTCCCTAAGCCCAGAGGGGGCCAGGACTGGTCTCAGTGCCACCTGGCTACAGAGGGCCCCACGAGGAGGGGGTGGAAATGGTGTCCTGCCCGCCTGAAAGTTGCTCCCCCCCCCAACCCTGGAGAACCCCTGACAGCAGCACCCATGGGACTCCAAGCACAGTTCAGCTGCCGAGGCCACGCCTAGAAGTTTTGCACATTGCAGGAAAGAAGGAAGTTTTGCCCTTCGAGCCTGTTCTAAGAGGGAGCACTGATCACTTCCCTTTCCCGGTTCTCTTTAGGCCGATGTAGTCAGCGGGGTGGGTGAAAGGTGACCCGGGGCTGGGGAGCGTGGGGGGGGGGGGGGGTAGGGGGCTGTGGCCCACCTCTCACTGCCAAATACTGCTCTTCCCGTCCCTCCGGTCCCCACCCCGACAGCAGGAGAGCTTGGAGGACGCACCCACAGTTACCCCCAACAGTGCTCCTCCTGGCTGCTGCAGCCCCGAACTAGTTTCATCACGGCAGGACTGGACAGGGGTGGGGAGTAGGGGGCTTCACCCCACAGCCACAGCACTGCCACCTCCTCTGTGGGGCCATTCTCCCTGCCCCCCCACTCCACCAGGTAACTCTGAGGCTGATGGAGAAGGCAGTCAGGAGCATGGAGGGAACCCGATAAGTGGGCATGAGGATGTGTCCCCACTCTGCCGGGCAGCTGCCTTGCTGTCCTTCCCAGGGCCCCTCTCAGGGATGCTCCAGTCGCTGGACATCCTGCCCTCACCGACCCTCCGCTGCCCCCCTGGGAGGTCTGGCCATTCCTGCCGCCAGTGTCCTGGCTGTGTCCAGTCCTTCCTCCTGCTCCCGTGGCTGCGGCCCCACGCTGCTGACCCTCTGCAGGTCGGGACTGCTCAGGTGCAGGGTCCCGCCTTTCCCTTCCATCCACAGACTTCTTATCTCCTCTGAAGTCTGGGACAGGTGAGCCTTCCCCCACGGAGTGGCAGCTCCCCTCCAGGCCTGCAGAGGTGGGTCAGGGGCTCCCCTGGTCATGGCCCCTGCCCAAGCCGCCATGATCCCCTCTCTGCACACTTCTGGTGTCATCTCCGAGCACTTTCGGTTCAAACTCGATGCACTTCCGGTTTCACCTCTGCACACTTCCCGTCTCTCAGTTCCTCAAGCGGCTTTAAATTCCTCACGCTTATCCTCTGTCCACTCTTCTGGCCCGTCTGTTCCTCACATAGCTCACTCCCCCAGCGTGTACCTGTCTCGTTGTCCCTACAGATCCTTGGGGACGGCAACCACAGTTGTCACTCTCATACAGGAACCAGCTGCTGCCACCTGCCTGCTCACTGCCCAGGATGGTACTTCTGAGCCCCTGGTGACTGTCCTGACAGGCACTGGGCAGTTTTGGCCGTGCCTGACGCGACATTGAGGTGGTCACAGCCCAGGGCCCCACACTTTGCAGGCTTCTCTGGAAGCCAATGCTCCTGACCAGATGGCTCTCTCCATCCTGGCTACCCCACACTTTCCGGGAAAACACCCTCTCTCCAAAACAACCCAGAAGGGGTAACTCAGTGGGGTACCCCAAGTCACACAGATGTGATCGGAGCAGGTGCTTATAGGAGAAGGAACGGTTACGACTAAGGATGTCTCCAAAACAGGACCAAGTTCTTAGGCCTCCAAAACAGAGGTGAGTTCTTAGGCCTCCTTAGGACTCAACATGAACCTCTGGGGGAGGGAAAACCCCCTCATGGCGCCTCTCTCTCTCTCTCTCTCTGGGACCTGGTTGTCAGTGGCACCATGAACCCAGGCCAACCCAAAGCTGCACTGAGATCATTTAAGCCACACTTAGAAAGAATGTCCCCCAAACTCACTTCTGGGCAATCATGACCCCTGTGCTCTGCTGACTGTGGGGACACACCAGACACTTGCAGCATGTGTAGACACCCGTGGCATCAGGACCCCATGGCTGGTTCTCCCCACACAAGCTACCGGGGGCTCTAATCGCCCCTGAGGACGTGCTATGCCATCAGACCACCCAAACTCCCTCCCAACAAGGCCAACTGTGACAGAGACCCTACGAGCTTGGGCTGACAGATCACATTCCCGTGTATGGTGTGTCAGAAACTCTCTGGGGAGTTTCTGGGGACGGGGGGGGGGGGGGGGGGGGAAGGGGCAGGAGTTACCCATGCTTCCAAAGGGAAGAACTGGTCCCCAGCAGGAACACTAGGAATGGGCTGACATCCTGTCTAACCCCCAGAGGGTGACAGCTGAGCACATGGACAAAAAGCAAAGTTTCTGACACTCAGGGGTGGGGTGGGGGAAGGAGTGGGTCTCCCTCACCCCGAGAAGGACGGGTGGCCCAGGCTGGCTGGGGGCTATCTCACGGAGTGGCCACAGGGGGTCAGATACGCGAGCAGATGTCCACGGGGCTGCAGTGTGTAGCCTTCCGGGAGCACCCTCTGCCCACCTGTGAGATGTGGCGGGCAGCCCTGTGGCACCTGGGTGGAGACCAGGCAGAGGATACGTGTCCGGCGGGAGCTGAGGAGCATGAGTGCCCGCTCGCCCGGCAATCTGGGCCACCGCACACCAGTTACCAGCCTAGCAGCGACATGGACATGATGCCAGGGTGGCAGGGCAGGTGGCCTGACAAGGACATTGCTCAGAGGAATGTACGGGAAAGAGATGGAGGCTGCTCAGGCCACCCAGATGCGTACTGAGTTCAAGGCGCTTGGTTTCCTGTTGCCCCAGCACACGGGCAGGCAGAAGTTAAGAAGCCAGAGACCAGACACAGCCCGCAAACCACCCCAACAGCCACCTGCACAGACACTCCACACAGCACCCAACCAACCAACACTTGGGGGCGCAACTGCCGGGCCCACCTCGGGGTCTTGATTTTGAGGAAAAAGAGAACTTAACTAGCTGCATAAGTCGCACAGTGCTCGAAAAAGGTCCCAGCAGACCTCAGTGATGAGAGGCGGACAAGTGGCACAGGACGGGGCACTGGGGACCCTGCCCCCTGCAGTGAGGCCTGCCTGGGCGACTGCTCAGAGCTGGGATCCGTGTAGGAGGGGGAGGGGGGGGCGGGGGAGGGCTTCCAGGAGCTCCTGGGAGCAGCCTTAGAGAAGAAATAACAGGCTGCACTCCAAGAGAAACGGGTCTGCAAGGGCAGGTGGGGGGGGCTGGGGGAGAAATCTGAAAATGCTGAGCAGAGCCAGGAGCCAGCGCTTTATCAAGGATGCTCGGACTGCCCAGCCCAGGGGCAAGCCCAGGGGGAGGCCAGGCGGGGGCGGGCAGGGGCTGGCTGGCTTTTCAGTCCTGCCTGGCCCACTGGGGGGGCTGACAAAGGGCGCAGGAGCCTGGGTGCAGAAGGGGGGGCGCAGTGGTCAGCGGCTACGCCCCCGCCCTCACCCTATCGCGCTCCTAAAATGGAGGCGGCAACCCGCAGGGGACCATGCACTTGAACCCCACCCCCTCCCAGGGCGGGGAGAAAATGCGGAGCGGCCACTAGGGTGAGGCTCCCACCGGCTCGCCCTCCCTGGGGCCCAGCCCCTGGTACACGCCCTCCGGATGGATGGTGGAGGTAGTGGAGAAGGTTTGGGGGGGGGGGGGGGAGGCGGCTTCCCCCTCCCCCTCCCCTCTCCTCCTGCATTCAGGACCCCCGCAGGTGGGGTAAGGAGGAGTTTGCTCCAGAAACAACGCCCACCCGCCTGCTGCCAGGCTGCCTGCGGAGGAACGCAGAGCCGAGCCGAGCCGCGCACCCACCCTGCGCGCGTGCCCCGCTGCCCAGTGCCGAAAGGGGAGGGGGGTGGATCACGCGCCCGACAGAAGCGCCCCTCCCTCCCACATCCCTGCTGCTGGGTCCACCTGTGCCCGGTGCGGGTCCGGAGGCTCGGGCGGGTGCGGGGAGGATGCTCCGGGCAGGTGATCCAGCCCCTGCGCCCTGCGCCCCATGCGCCCGCGCGCACGCGCGTGCTCGCCCCGGCCCCGCGCGCTCCCCCAGTCCGGCCCTACCTTTACTCTGGGGAGGGTTCTGGCTTCGGTCCCGGAGGACGTTGATCTGGTAGACGGCTCCGTAAGGCTCAAAAAGTTCTTTCAGCTCCTTTTCCGACCAGGACCGGGGGATCTGTCCCACGAACATCTTAATGGCATCTGGGTCGGGCTGGTCCGAATGATCCAAGGCGCCGTTCATCTTGCTGGCTGTGCCGTTACTGCCGAAAAGGGAACGGGGCCAGAGTTAGGGCCGCGCGACGAGGAGTGACAGGAAGACAAAAAATAGGGAGGGGTGGGGACGGGGCAGGCGGAAGGAGGAGGAAGAGGAGCACGCGGGGCAGAAGAGCCTAATGAGTCGTGCCCAAGAGGCGAAGTAAGACAAAGCCGCGCCGCCACCGCGCTGCTCCCGGCCGGCTGCAGCCCGCGGGGGCCCCGGGCAGCGCCCTGCCGTCTGGCACCCCCCGGGCCGGGCACATCGTGCGACTGGGGGGCCGGCGGGGGTGGCAGCTGCCAGTTAGGTGCGGGGCCAGCCTGCCATCAACGCCTTCCGCAGCCTGCAAGCCGGGCACCGGCCCTGCCTCGTGTGCAAAGAAAGGCAGAGGCTGGATTCCTGCAGGATTTCCACGCCCGCTCGCTCCCCCTGCTCCCCCACCCACCCACCCACCCATCCACCCCCTGCGCCCTTCTCTTTTGGGAGGGGGGGCGCGCTTGTGGAAGAGAGGAGAGAGGTGGTGATAAAGTCACATGAAGAAAAAAAAAGAAGAAAGAAAAGAAACACTTGGCAGTCGCTCAAATGACTAATGCGAGAGGCTGGTGATGAATTTGCAGAGCCGAGAGGCACCCGTGCGAGCATGCAATGAGTTCTGTTGTTGCTCGGAATGGAAAGTGCTCCGGCAACGCCTCTGGCCAGCTCATTGGCTGCCCACCGGGGAGAGAAAAGGGCTTGGGTGGGGAGGGGGTACTCCTGTTTAAAAGCACATTGTTAGGGGACCCCAGGCACAAAGGGTTTAATTCAGAGAGGCTAAAGGGGCTCTCAGAATCGCCTGCTTTGTGCGGTGGGGGGCGGGGAGCGAGGGGGGGGAGGACGCGGCCCCAGAAAAGTTGAGTTCCCACTAAAGGGCACGGAATATTTCGAATCTTTCACACTCCATAAATTGCTCTCTGTGTATCTGACTTCCAGATGCTGCACTGGAGTTCTAAATAATCACACGTTTGGGAGAAAGAGGCGCGCCTGTCTTTCTTCCCCTCCTGGCTTCAGTAAATATTTGGGGCTGATACAAAGAACAAGCCCATCCGCCCTGTGCATCGGCCCCTCCTGAAGCCGCTTTCCCCAAACCCCATTGGAGGAGCGTGAGGAGCCCTGAGCCTGTGTCCAGCAGGGCGGCGGGAGCTGATGACTGGAGTTGGCTGCTACCCATCTGAGCTGCAAACAGTCAAGCTGCCCCCTGCGGCATCTCCTCAAGCATTTCCAGCTCTGTGCTCTGGGTATAGCCTTTGGGCCCCGACCACCAAGAGCCCCTGCCTTGTTCCCCAGCAGCAGACACAAACCCGGCAGACAGCAGCCATGCTGTGGCCATCCATGCCCGCGGAGGCCGGGGCAGGCAGAGGCCACCCGGCCACAAGGGCGCCACATTGCGAGGGGCAGCTGTCACTCTGCTGTAGTCCCAGGTTTCAGGAGCAGCAGCAGGAACCTTATTTCCTTAATACAACAAACAACCCCAGCAGGTTTTAAACCCACGGAGGTCCAGGCTACTCCTGAACCCTTAAAAGGAAAAGTGAAAGAGAGAGATGGAGGGCTTAAAAAGAAGAAAAAAATCAAGCCATGCAAGGGCAAAATTCCGAATTCTATTTAATCCAGAGAGAAAGGTTAAAAAAAAAAAAAGGGAGGGGTGGGGTGAGGTGGGGCTGGGGAGGCAAACACTCTACATTAGGTCCTGGCTTCAATTTTTTGTACTTCCTCTTATCTCCTGCTTTATTGGATTATTTATTTATTTTCCATCCTCGAGATAAACAATCAGGCAACAATCTAACCTGAAGCACTTTCGGGGCTTTCTCTAATCAACCTCATTGTTGCAGTAAAAAAAAAAAAAATGAAAGAAAGAAATAGAGACAAAGGTTCTGCTGAATGAAATGTTGAGCGCCGAGCACCGATTCTGCCTGCCCACAATTTAGGGGTGACGCAGAGCTAGTGCATGGGTGAGCACCTTCCTTTATCTGCTGCCCCTGGACCCCAGCCTTCTTTGAATGGCTCCTTTGAGACTTCAGGACAGGCTGTTTCACCTCCTGCGGAGCTGACTGGGGCAGCAGGATGCAGGATGTGGTAGGGAGCCACAGGGCGGCTGGGTGTGGGGGGCCCCCTCCAGCATGCGGCAGTTCTCACTTCTGGGAGCGGAAGGAGGCTCGGGGGTAGCTGCTGAGGACAGCAGCGCCGCGGAAAGAGGAAGGCCCCACTGCAGGCCTCGCACCGTGGCCGGAAGCTGGGCCCAGCACGGTCTCCCGGAGGCCTCAGCGGATGAGGGCCCAGCTCTGCTGCCTCAAAGGGAACAGCCCCCACAGGCTTGGGCAGGAAGGGGGGAGCGGGAAGATTCTAGCTCACTTCCATCCTTGGGATCGGGATGCTGGTAGGAGCATGTTGAATCACCCCCCCCCCCCCCACCCTGCTCCCTGGCATCCTGAGGGACCATATGCAGACTTTACACTGGGCTACTGGGGTGTCCAGGACAGGGATGGGCTTTAGCCTTGGACCACAGTCCCTCACTGCACCCTGTGGGTCCGTGGCCTCTTTGTAACATGGGTATATGAGTGTCACCAGCTTGGATATATGGCCCCAGCCCAGCCCAGCCCCTGGTATGGGTGAGTGTCCAGCACGGCCACTGCCACTCTGTCCAGTCCTGGTCCTGTGGGGAGGGACCCTGAGGAGTCCTCCTTTCAGGCTCACTTCCAGAGCAGAGACTGGCACGGTTCATGCCCTAAGCAAGAATAATAGAGGGTGTGGAGGGCGCACGTATCCGGGCAAGGGGGCCAGCCCAAGCTCTGCCCTTGGCATATCTGCTTGGTCCCTCAGGCTCTGCCAGGAGTGATCCCAGAGCACAGAGCCAGGAGGAAGCCCGCAGCTCTGCCAGGTGTGACCCAAAAACAAGAACAAAGAAATAAAACAGGGTAAGAGCTGCCCAGTGAGAGCCTGGGGAGGAGGTGCTGGCCGTCTGCGGCTGGCCCCTGTCCACCCCTGCTACTATACATTGCCCACATGTTCCCCAGCATTGCCCGGTGCTTGCCCGTGCTCCCGCCCCTCCCACATGGTGCTCATGATCCTGGCATCATAGGGCTTGAGCCTCCATGCATATTCGACCTGCGCAGTGGACCACTGCCCTATGGGCTGAGGATTGCCAGGAAGGGCCCCGAGACCTCCCAAGGGGTGCTGGGGGACCCCAAGGTGAGCACCCAGAGTACAGACCCAGCCCTGTGACCCCCACGGTGCTTCTCACCCCGAAAGCCCGGCCAGAAAGGAGCATTGCTTCCACGCGCTGGGAAGTGTCCACCCTGAAGAGGCCGTGGTGGGCTAAGACTCTGTCCCCCTGGCTCCCGCATACTCATGGTCCCCCTTGTCATGTGGCTGACACAGCTGACCAGGCAGATAGACCCTCCAGGGGTCTCTGGAGGGCATGATCCATGGCCAAACTAGATGGGCGCTGACCTTTCCCTGGCACCCTCTGCCCGGGCGGGGAGGCAGGAGCCTCTGGATGCTTCCAACCCTCCCCCCACCTTCGCTCTTCTCACACTGGGACCAGTACCCCATTGCCCCTCGCTCCCTCCACGATGCCTCTCTCCAACCGCAGCCTTCCCCGAAGGCTGGCACTGTGCTAGGTTCCCAGGACTCCCAGCCACGCCCCGATGCCCGGCTCTGATGCTGTCGAAGGAGCAGCGTGATTCTCTGGTCTGCGCAGGATGGGCAGCTGTGCCCTGGCTGAGGGGCAGGGCAGGAGGTGACACACACAGGCTCGCCTCCCTGGGGTCCCACTCTCTTCCTGGCTCCGGCCCCTTTCTGGAGGGGGCATCTTGCTCCCCCATCCTTGTGGGGGTGATGGGAGCCAACACGTTTCAGGAAGCCAGAAACCCTGTGGCCAGGGGCCACGGAGAGCCACTGGCATCTTCACAGTGGGCTCACTGCAGAACAGATACCCCCAGTCATGGTGGGCTCCCCACCTTCCTCCTATCTCCTGCTGCTGCAATCTGGCTGAGGGCTCCTAGTGTGACTCCCATGCTTGTCCCCCCTCCTCAGCACCCAACACTCCTGGGCAGGCAAGGCAGGAAAGCCCCCAGGCTCTACGACTCTAAAACTTGGCCAGAGGGGCCAGACCCCTGTGATGACAACCAGTGTCTGGTCACATCTGCAGTGCCCCTCGCTGAGAAGGGGCTCAGGGCAGCGGGCAGGGCCGGCCCGAGAACTGGACAAGGTTTCTCTTGGGGCTAGGCACCCACAGGCTATTGACACTGGCCCCTGTGTGTGTCTCGAGGCCCCTCCCTGGAGTGTGGCAGGATCTGGGGGGGCAATCTATCTCCCCTACTTGCCGACCTACTTCCCTACTCCAGTTTCCAGGAGCGAACTAGATCAAGGCGGGCGGTGCCAGAGCTTCCGAGACTCCTCGGGCGGCATCGTGAGAGACAAAGGCGGCGGGCAGTGTGGGCAGCTCAGCCCGCATCCACGTGCAAGGCTCCGAGTTCCAGCCCCCCCTCCCCCCGAGCGTCCCCCAACACAGCCGGGGTGGCCCCTGGGCTCTTAGCCTGCACTGCCTGGCATACCTTTTTGCACATTTTTTCTAAAACTATTGATGCTAAGAAGAAACGTGCCGAGGGCCGGGCTGCGCCAAGGGACTATGAAGAGCCGTGGTGGAGACACGGCTGCCTGTGCGGGAGATGGGGCCTCAGGTCTTGGAAAGGCTGAGGCATGCCACCATTTCTCTCTCGCTCCCTTAGTTGTGTGCAATGGCAGGGATGTCGGGGAATCTGCACCCCGACATGAGGGCCAGAGCACGGGAGAGCTCATGGGACATGGGCGCGTGCTTTGTACCCCCCAGCCCCGCACAGGGTGCCACCCCCCCCTCCCCCGGCAGATGGAGATGGGCGCACAGCCAAGAAGGGGTTTTCTCACAGACTTGAAATTAAACAGGAATTTCCAGCATATATAAATTAAAGTGGAGACTCCCCCAGCTCACGGCTTCATCTGGATCTTGTCAGGCAAAAAACAGCATGAGGGACTCCAATGTGGAAGACCCCGAGGGTAAGTCCAGTCAGGGGGCAGTGGCAAGTAGGGCACAGGGGACTGGGGCAAGGGCTGGGCTCAGAGGCGCCCCGATGGCTGGCCAGGAGCAGCCTGCAGGCGGGGGCAGAGCGCGGGGTGCAGGTGGCTGTCTCTGCTATCCCTTGCCTCCCTCTGGTCCCCAGCCTCCCTGGACACAGCCCTGCCATCCGGGTCAGCTGATAGACACTGTCACGGGCTCAGGAAGCGTGTTAACATCCTGTGCCCTTCGTTCCAGTCTGCCAAGACACAAGCTGTGCATGCAGTCACGGGGGGCGTGGAGAAATGTCATGAGGGGCCTGGGATCTGGGGGTGGGGACAGGTTATGACAGCCACTGGCTGTAGCCCCTCCCCGCCCCCTCTTTCCATGGCTGCCATGGCACATGGTGCCCACTTAGGGGCTCTGTGAGGCAGCCTCTGACCCCTCCTGCACCTTGGGCCGGGGCGTGGCCCAGTGGGCTGGCACTCTTCCTTGGACGAGCAGCACCCCAGTTCCGGAAGCAGCCTGTCCTTTGCCCCCAGGACAGCGCTGGGAGCTGCAGCTCCCTCTGAAGCTCCCCGTATCGGGGTCCCATGCAGACCTACATCCAACCACGTGGGCTGGTCCACTCCTCCCAGAGCTGGCCACCCCATGGTCCTGTCTGCTGAGAGGGGTCCACGCAAAGGTCATGATGGCACGGCTGAATGGCCTCGGGTTCAGCACTGGGGACCCTGCCCCTGCAGGCTGGGATTTAGGGGGCAGCTGGTGCCTCCTCATGGAAGATTAACTACAGCAAACAAGGCCCGTGTGACTGCGGGAGGCAAAGCCCTTCTCCAAACGGTCAGAGCGAATGTTAATGAATTCAGTCTCCGGAGGCAGGGGGCCTCCAAGTCCTCCCCTGGAACCTTCTCCTGGCGCCAACGAGTAACCCAGGCCGCTTGAGCTTACCCCAGCCTGTGGGATGGGCAGGCTGCGTGAGCTGACCCGTGGGGGTGTCGTGGACCCGGGGCAACAATCCCTGCCCCGTAAAAGGGGGGAACAGTCCTGGGTCCCACCTGCACTGCTGGCAGACAGCAAAAAGGAAGACCTCCCCCCCCGCCCTCCACCCATAAGTCACGTCGAGGGTTTGGGGGTCCCGGAGAGCGAGCACCCCACTACCCTCACCACGCCCAGGCCCTCGTGTGGACCAGTGACTGGGCAGGAAGCCTGGGGCGGGTGCCAGCAGACCAGCATCGAGAAATGCCACAGGGGGTGGCGGCCACACAGAAGCCCCCTCACAGGGAGCCGCTTGCACCCTGCTTTCTAGAGGCTGACGCGGAGCCGGGGCTGGGGGTTACCTGGCCCACTGCCCGCCTGGGCCGTCGGGTGCGGAGGGCCCTTCTGAAGGGGCCCCATCAGTGAACGGAAACGCGAGTCATCGTGAAACGAAGCCTTGGGTGCGGGCGCGGGCCGCCCGGAATCCCCGGGCAGGACACTGCTTCCTGCCAAAATTGTCTCCAGCCTTCTGTGTTCTAGAACATGCACCCCAGCGGGAAGGGTAGAGACCAGCCCAGGTTACTACCCTGAGGTCCGGGTCCTCCTCACTCTGTAGCCTTCCTGGGGAGAAACTCGGGGAGAAACCCACAGCTGCCAGGCCAGTCACTGTCCTGGGTGTGGGGAGCTGGGGGTGCAGCGAGTTGCCAGGATGGGGAGCTGACACCGAGCACAGACACAGGCAGTGAGCACAGGGCGGAGAGACCCCCATGCTCCCAAGGAGCAGTGGAGGCTCGGCGTGGGGACTCCGCCTTCTGGCCCGCATAGGGCCCCGGTGCGCTTCCTCGTGGGATTCTAGAGAATCTGAGAGGCGATGGGTGGTGGGTGCGCAGTGGGACCCCGTAGGCACCCATGCCTTACAGTCCCTCTCCTGCGATGAGCACCTGAGAGAGAGAACCCCACCTTCTGCAGGAGAGCCTGCAAGGGAGACGCAGCCCACCCCCCCAGGCTGGGGTGCTGTGCTCTGGGGGGCCCTGACCTCTGCACCCACTGGGCAGCTGGCCTCCAAGCTCTCGGTCTGTCCAACGCGGCTTCCTGCCTGTTCCTCTTGCCGTCCATTGCGTGCTAAGGGCTGAGGGCTCAGAGGCTTCCCCAGGCCGCGGCCCGTGGGCCTGTCCAGGCACCTCATAAAGGCGTCAGGGAGACGGGGAATGACAATGGTCTATGGCTACGAGGCTAGCAGCACTGGGTGCTAGGGAAGCAGTGTGTGTGTGTGTGTGTGTGTGTGTGTGTTTGTGTATGAGTGTTTGTGTGTTTATGTGTGTGAGTGTTTGTGTCTGTGTGTATATGAGTCTGTATGTATATTAGTGTATGTGTGAGTGTATTTGTGTGTGTGTGAGAGAGACTGTGTGTGTGTGGCACAGGGGGATGATCCCGTAGCAGGGCGTGACTTTTAGCTTCCCAGAGTTCCAGCAAATTGTCGTGATCGTGGGGAGGGTCCTCAGCTGGTGCTCAGGGCACCAGGGCAGGGCCTACTGATAACCAGCAAGGGCTGTACTGTGCACTGGGGCCCCGTGAGGCCCAAGCTTGAACTTGGTCCCTGTGTGTGCAGAGCCTTTGCTGAGCCCGTCCCAGCCCTCTCTGCCATGGGACAATCTTATGTCACTTAGATGCCCACCCTAGCTTTGCTTTCTTTCAGGAGTTGGGGAGACTGGATTTGGTCAGAGGATTCCTTCAGAAACAGACCAGAAAGAGAACTGGTGCTTCAAAGCAGACACCTCTGGCTCTTCACCAAACGGGCTATCTCAAGCCCAACAGCCAGCACCCCTGAGTGACACCTGCCCGGGCACTCTGTCACCACCAAACGCAGCCACGGGTTGGCTGAGCTACTTCCGCTTTCTGTGTTATGTCTCTGCGAAGCACCTACTCCTTTTTCTTCCCTGGCTCCTCCTCATCACTGTGTGGGGGAAGGAGGGAGGTGTAGGGGACCTGGGAAGGATGCACTGTCCCCCCATGGGGCCTCGTCTCCCTGAAGCAGACAGGAGTGGATCGCAGACCACCAAGTGGGCTTTACTCCTTCTCTTCATGACGTCACAAAAGACGCTAGTTAAGGGGGCCGGGGCGGCAGGCTGACCTTGCTTCGATTCCCCGGCACCACAGACAGTTCCCTGAGCACAGAGCCAGGAGTAAGCTCTGAGCACCGCTGGGTGTGGCCAACCCCCAAAGATGCTATTTAAGGCCTTGAAACTGAGCAGAAGCCAGTGGCCCATGCCGGGTGACAAGGACGCCTTTTAAGGGAGCCAGGGAGTAAAGGTGACAGGAGCCAAAGAAGCCACCTGTCCCTTGCTGGGCTGTGCAGAGGAAGTGCCTGAGGGACGCAGGAGAACCACGCATCAGAGGTCACTCAGACACGCCCTCTTGGGGGTGATCTGAAAGCTGCTGGTAGCACCTCCAGAAGCCAAAGTCCAAATGGCAGCTCACTTGGCTCATTTTTTAAATAGGTCAATCACACCAACAATGAAATCAATAATCAATATCAAACATCACATTTTGATTTGGAAATATATAGTCCCCCTCCCTCCAACACACACATATCCTGCATATCCTAAACTTCATTTAGCATCTTAAATCACCAGCTAAAATAGGTTTTGTATTTTGTTCACTCCTCTCTTTGAAACCACCCCCTAAACAAGGATAAGGAGAGGGAATTAATGTGAAATTCTAATGGTGGTTATCCTCAGAGGCGGAACACCATTACAGTGAAATTCCCCAAAGCTGACTGGTATTTTTTTTTAAAGCCATTTCTTCATTTTTTGACACTACATCTGGCACAATGAATACAGATGATCATTTGTTTATATATCTGTCTAACTGCCTTTCCCAAACACAACCAGATGGAGTCTTTCAGAATCAAATTAATTTCAGATTAATTCACTCTGGACCTACTCCAGTTCTGGGACTCTTGATGCTAAGTCTTGAACTTGAAAGAACAGGTTCCTCGGTACCAGGGCGCGGTGGTAGTGCACCCACCCGTGCACTACCCCCTTGTCTGCCCCCTTGTCCAAAGATTCTTTCTGGCCCCAACCCACTGGCCGGGAAAGTTTGGAGCCAGGATCCCCTCCCAGGAAGCTGTGTCTCTGGGTCTGGGACAATCGGGTTCCTCCCGCAGTAAGACGCTTCCTGTTCACCGCCACGAAGCACCCGCATGTGAACATGGAGATGGGCCGTGATGGGGACAGCTTGGGTCACTGGTTCCCCGCACCCCAGCCCAGACTCTCCCGGGCCACGGCTGCCACAGGAGCCATAAACAAATGTAGCCAGGCCCGCTGTCAATCTCCACGGATGCCTTTATTATCACACTTGTTTCAATTGCAATTTGGGTTTCCATGGAGACACAACAGTCAGCTCTAGAAAATTATAAGATAAATGTCAGGCGGTGATAACGGTGTTAATGAAGCTGCAGAGACAAGCGCTCTGTGCTTCAAATAATAAGCTTGTTTCCATTAGCATATGTATAACCTGTCAAAAACCTGGAGGAGAATATTAAAAATTAAATTTCGATCTATCTATATTTAAGAGAGGAGAGGGGAGAGGCCTCTCTGAAGTGGCTGAAATGGGGTGGGTCAACCTCAGCCGGAAAAAGAAAGAGTAATTGCTGGGTTCATGGTGCAGCTCCTTCTCCCCAGGCCTGGCCCTCCAGGGTGCCTCAGCTGACACTCTAAAACATCAATCTTCATGGTGCTCCCTTCATCACCCCAGACGGTGCTCCCTTCCATCACCCTAGACGGTGCTCCCTTCATCACCCCAGACGGTGCTCCCTTCCATCACCCCAGACGGTGCTCCCTTCCATCACCCCAGACGGTGCTCCCTTCCATCACCCCAGACGGTGCTCCCTTCCATCACCCAATTATACTCCCTTATAACACCCAACAGTGCTCCCTTTTACCACCCCCAGATGGTGCTCCCTTCCATTGCCCCAGATGGTGCTCCCTTCACATGTGGCGAAGGGGCTGCCCTGGAAACTGAGTGCTCACTGTATCACCCAGACAGTGGTGGTGGTGGCGCGTCTCTAAGGTAAGGCTGGGACTGTTAGCACCATGTAAAGGAGGTCTGGGCAGTCTGGGCCTGGGCAAGGAGCTGGTGGTGGGACCAGCTCAGCCCTGACATGACCACCTCAGGGCAGGGGACCAGGTATAGGAGGGGCAGAGCCAGCACAGGGGGCAGAGCACCCCCAGAGGCGACCAGGCCTGGTGGCATATACCTGAGCCCACCAGGGATGCTGGAGAAGCCCTGGGACCCCAACAGAGTGGGTCCCAGTGCTGGGCCCGCCACGCTCGCCTCCAGAGCTGGTGCAGTCTGCCTTCGCCGCTCCAGGGAAGCCACTGTGTGCTGGGTCCCCAGCCTGTGACACAGTGACCATCGCCCACTGCTCAGGGGCCCGCCGAGCCCCAAACTCAAGCTGTGAACAGGGTGCTGGGCACGCTCTTCTCTCCCACCCGCTGCTTGACTTTGGCTGTGCAGGGCTGGGTGTGCTCCTGGGCCCTGACCCTCTGACAATGAGGAACGCCGCCCTCTCCACACAGCCCCCTCTGACACGGGGGGGGGGAGGGATATGCCCGACCCCTCCACACAGCCCCCTCCCCATAGGTCTCTGGGTTTCTATTTTGTGAGGTCCACCATGTGGTCCTCTTGTACTGTCCTCTCTGCCCTGCTTAGCTTGGTCCTCGAGGTCAACCCACAAGGTGACCACCAGCAGGATCTGCAGGTAGGTGTCCCTGTGGTCACCCCTAAGTGACTAGCTACAGGGGGAGACCATCCTGCCTGTGGGCTCTGCCTCGATCCTTCCCCCATGCCCAAACTCAGAGTCTTTGCACCCAAGTCCTATTCTGCTCTCTCAAGTCTTGGTGCAGAGTGAAGGAGGCCTGTGCTCTGAGGAAGCCCATTTCCTGCACAACCGTCCCTGCCTGCATCTGCACAGGACACAGGCTAGGGGATAACTGTGTCCCTTTTGTGGGCTTGCACCCTCACCGCTGAGGCAACCATCTTAGCCTGGGTTAGGTTTCCACATAGAACTGTGTGTGCGTGTGGACGCATGCACCTGTGTGCATCTGCTTATGCATGTCTGTGTCTCTGTGTGCGTCTCTGTGTGCGTGTATGTGTATGTGTCTGCTTCTCTATCTCTGTGTTTCTGTCTCTCTGTGTGTATGTGTCTGCGTGCTTGTCTGTCTCCGTGTGTGTCTGTCTCTGTATGCTTGTCTATCTCTGTGTATGTCTGTGTGTGTATGTGTGTGTGCGCTTGTCTATCTCTGTATGTATGTGTGTGCTTGTCTATCTCTGTGTGTGTCTATCTCTATGTGCGTATGTCTGTATGGGTGTGTGTGCTTCTCGGTCTCTGTGTGCGTGTTTTGTCTATCTCTATGTGTGTCTGTCTCTGTGTGCCTGCTTGTCTATCTCTGTGTCTGTTTCTGTGTGCATACGTGTCTGTGCTTATCTGTCTGTCTCTGTGCGTGTATGTGTGTGGGTTTGTCTATCTCTGTGTATGTCTGTCTCTGTGTGCGTATGTGTGTGTGTGCTTGTATATCTCTGTGTGTCTCTCTGTGCGTGTCTGTGTGTGTGCGCACTCATGTGATGAGCCTAGACCATGCTCATTACTGTGTGCACCCCAAGGAGTATGATGGGGTGAGCCCCAGGTCCAGGATAGCCCTGAGCCTTGGCTCTGGAGGAAACCCCAAGCTCTCACGGTGCTGTTTCTCTGTGCTGCCCTCCCTAGGAACTCCATCTGGCCTGTGCAGAATGTACAAGAGCTTCCTCCCACTCCATGGCTGGGGGCCACTTGCATCCATCCCTGAGGGTCTCTCTGGCCGGGGCGGAGGGCTCAGGACAGTTCTCTAAAGCAAGGGGCTCCCAGCCACACTGGCCACACGTGGGAGTGGGTCCCATGCCCAGGAGGAGGGGAACAGATGAAGCGCCGCTCAGTCGGAACCCACCCACCTCTCCAGCTGAGGGCACTAAGTTGGGGCAAAAGGCAGCAGATCCAAACAGGCCCCGAACTAGCCACTGCCAACTCCATGGCGCTGGCTGCGGGCAGAGGGACCCATGTGCCGGCCCAGCTGCCCACAGCACACCTGGGCTGGGCAGCTCTGGGTACAGATAGCCAACGTCATGAGGCTTCTCTGGGAGGGTGTTGAGGCCAGACACTGTGGGTAGGGGGGCACGGAGTCCCAACACCGTGCAAGGGAGTTGTAGGGTAGGGTGGAGAGGGTTGGGCAACGGTATCAGCCATGCCTTCTCCTCACACGCGTGCTGAAGCCTTCGCTCTCTGCCCTCACTTCCCATGGCCTGTCAAACCCCACACGGCCATGCTGGGACTCACCTGCAAGGGTGGCGGGGTTCTGAATTGGCACAATAATTACTGTTGTCATTAATAACGGCACCGCCACCCAGCACAGCATATTACACCAGTCCTTCAGGGGAAAGTGACAGCTCCAAACTGGGGCAACCGAAATTACAATCATAATTTTCCCGAATTGACAATATTTGCTAAATAGACTCCTCCAAGAGAAGGGAGTTGGACGCGGGGGAAATAAATCGGAGATCACTGAGCGCACGGCACACTGCTTTATAGCGATTCCAAAGGCAAAAGCGCAAACAAATTGCTGTTGGGGGGTGGTGTGTGTGTGTGTGTGTGTGTGTGTGTGTGTGTGTGTGTGTGTGTGCATGAATTCGCGTGTGCGTATGTTGGTGTGGGGGTGGTGTCTGGTCTCCGTTTAAGGTGGAGCTGCCAGATCCTAGGTAGACAGCTGGGCCCCTGCTGGGGTCGAGAGAATGGTAGGTGCAGGGACGGGGCAGCTGATGGAGAAACATGCCATCCTCTGAGTTGAGAGGTGCCCAGAGCATCCTTTGGGTTTGGGGGTTCACGTACTTGCTTTATTTGTGGTGGTGTGAGGGCAAGCGAAACCAACCAGTCAAAGAGGAATTCATCTCTCTGAGGCGTCACTGAAATGAGTCCCAGGAGGGACGTCCCCGAAAGCCAGGCTACAGCACACAGGAAGTTTCTGAGTCTGGGGTGACAGGTGTTCATCAGGGACAGTGCCACAGAGGGTAGATGCGCGCGCAGCCACACGACGTGTGGTGGCCTTCTGCTTTGCTGACTCTGCAAACCCAGAGCTCCATGCCGGAGGGACAGAGAGAGGGAAAGGCTGGCTTGGGGGTGGGGTAGGGGAGGGGGCCTCGGCCAGGGGAGGCTGAGGCAGAAATATCATCCGCCCCTGAAATCACTATGAAGATGCTCTTCATGGCCCGTCCTGGGCTCATGGGGATTTTAGACAGTGCCCCCATGCCAGGAAACACAGGACTTGTTGGGGAGATGGCACCGTGCTCCCTGATCCCTCCCAAATGGAGGCCGTGGGGTGGAGCAGACTGTTCGGGGGGGGGGGGTTCAAGAAAATGAAGTAGCACTTTCCTCTGGTCACCCCCCGGGGGTCACTGGGTGCTGCCTCCACTGACCCGCAACACTGAGTCATCCTGGGCAACTCAGTCCTGTCCACTGCGGCACCAGGGTGCAGCCCAGAGCATGGAAAGATCTAGAAGCAAAGAGCTTGTGTGGGGTGTCAATGCCTCCATTCCACCTGGATTTCACTGCTTTGAGGAGCTTGTGGTTGCCCCATCTTCTCTGGCTTAGGGACCCCTTGTGTGCGACCCAAAGGGTCTGTTCTTAGGGGGTCTCTCACCAGGTAAGAGTAAGGCATATGAACTTGGGATCCCCCACTATATTTTGCTTTTTATTGGGGGTCACACCCAGCGATGTTCAGGGGTTACTCCTGGCTCTGCACTCAGGAATGACTCCTGGCGGTGCCCGGAGGACCATATGGGATGCTGGGAATTGAACCTGGGTTGGTCGCGAGCAAGGCAAACACCCTACCCGCTGTGCTATCACTCCAGCCCCGGGGTCCCCTTTTTAATTTTTTTCTTTTTGTTATTTTATTGAATCACTGTGAGATACAGTGACAAAGCTTTCATGTTCGAGATTCAGCCTTACAATGATCGGACATCCATCCCTCCACCAGTGCACATTTTCCACCACCAACATCCCCAATATATCCTCCTCCCCATCCCAGACCTCACCCTGCCTCTATGGCAGACAATTTCCCCCATACTCTCTCTCTACACTTGGGGTTCCTTAGCAGGCGGCCAGTGGGTTAGGTCTGGAGGGTGTAAAGGATGGGGGATTCCTCTGGGGCTCAAGAGAGGGTTCCAGCTGGAGGGTCTTCACTCCCCTGAAAGGGCAAGATTCACGGAAGCAACTTCATTCACTCACTGACTGTTATGGGTCAGCCCCTAGGGTATGGCGGAAGCTTTGTCTTGAGGAGGGGGTTCCCAAGCCGTGAGCAGAGTCCTGAGGGTCATTGCCAGTGGTTCTTGGCCAACCCAGCTGGATGGATCAAAACCAAGGCCCGAGGATGCGGCACTGGTCCTGTGGGTGGGGGCATGAGTTGCTGGGAATGGGGCCTTGTGTCCAGGCAGGCAGCCCCTCCCCCCACTTCCCAGTGCCTGACCCACCTCTCTGGGGGTTTGTTTTGAAGTCAACTTGTGAACAGCAAAGGTGAATCCCCAGCTAGGCTTGGAGGCAGATACTGTTTTTTATTTTTTTTCCCTTTTCCCTTTCTCCTTCCTTAATTAACAATAACATTCAAAGCCCTGACAGAGAGTAATGGTGAAATGAATTATGGAACCACTTATGTCTGAACCCATACATTATTAACACGCCTCCAAATGGGCTCTTCGTCTAAATAAAGATGCGCATTTTAGGAAGCCGGGCGTCTCAAGGAGCAGAAAGGGCAGGTGGGGCACTGACCCCCGAGGAGCAAGGGCCCCCGCCTGATGCCAGCCACAGCAGAACCCGCCCTTGGCTGGGGTCCACATTTCTCTGCATCTCTCTGAGCGCATGCCCCGTCCCTTCCCGAGCGGGCGGCCTTGAGGTCCCGAAGACAGGTCCAGGTCACGCACCCACGTGGGCTTTCTTCCCCCTGGGGGACATTCACCCCAGCCCTGCCTAGCCTGCCCCACTCACCCCCACCCCCAGCAACAACCCCGCCTGGAAAAGTCCCTGCCTCCTGTCTGGCAATCTAGGAATCTCTGCAGCTAAAAATATTGATTTGAGTACTGTGGGGATATGTTTTAAACCAGGCTTTAATGCAACGGGGACTTTTGAAAATTGTTATCTTGTTACTGTGAATTACAAAGTTACAGAGATATCTGCCGCTGAGCTTCAGGTGTACAATGTTCCAACACGAATGTCTACTCCTCCAGAGTCCAGTTAACTCCACCACGGCCGGCCCCAGTTTCCGGCTCCCCTCACACCCCTCCCGCCTTTGTGAGGCACTTTTCCCCTCCCTGCATTCCGTGTGTGCCTCTGCTAACAGTCCTGGGGCCAAGTTTTGTTTCTATGGTCACTGGGCATTTTATCTTCCCTAGGACCATTTTTTTTTTCTTTTTGGGTCACACCTGGCACTGCTCAGGGCTTACTCCTGGCTCTTCAGACAGGAATTACTCCTGGAGGTGCTTGGGGGACCATATGGGATGCCGGGAATCGAACCTGGGTCAGCCGCATGCAAGGCAAATACCCTCCCTGCTGTTCTATTGCTCCGGCTCCCTAGGAAGTTTCTTTATGGCCCGCATAGGAGGGGTCTTTCTGAGTCTGACCCTCTTCCTCTGACTGATTCTGCTCAACCTGACACTCTGCAGATCCAAACACACAGCAGCAAACTGCATGCTCCTTCTCTCATGGCAGAGAAACGCATGGGGTCTGAATGATGTCCAGGCAAAGCAAGGTGCCCGGCTTTATCTTGTTAGGTAAATTCTGTGTCTACTGCTTCTCAGCCTTGGCAAGGGAATGAGAAAATGTTGCTTTTAGCTGCCCTCGGCCTCCCCTGGCAGGACACATGTCAACAGAGTACAGGGTCTGGACCGTGCTTCTGGTGGGCCTGGGTCTGTCATCTGGGAAGAACCACCTTCAGCAGTTTGGGACCCACTTGCTGGCCTGGGGCCTGCCCTGGGTGTGTGGCTGGGTGTCTATTTCCAAGACACAGGAGAGTTGACCTGGCCTCCTGCACCATGCAGAGATGGTCATTACTATAACGTGTTGCATGTGAGGCCAGCCAGCGGATTCTCCAACTCATAGTTTGTACCTGGAACGGACGGACAGATGCCTGTCGCTGCCCCGGGCTTGCTCTGATGGGCTTCCCTGCCTTGCATCCTGACCCCCGTGCCTGGGCACATTCTGAGGCTGGCGGGGACCAGCTCTGGCAGGAGCATTTTATTTTGAGATGATGACAGGAATTCTGGGGGCTGGTCAGGCTGGAGGAGATAAAACAGGAGGGAAAGAACATGGCTTCCAGTTACTTCCCACTCCAGGGTGACAACCAGAAATGGTCATTCGACACACCCAGATGACACACAAGGGAAAAGGGCCCACCTGGAGGTGGACACTGACCCACAAGGCAAACACCATGAGCTGGTCCCACGTGCAGGTGAGGGCAGAGCCGGGGGCTGTGGCTCTCTCCCAGGGCACCTGCCCTCACATAAACACGCCCGCCAGTCCCAGGTGTTCAAGAAGCTTCTTAGACCCACTTCCGGTTCCTCCCCAGCTCCAGAGACCAGTGCTCCTTAGAGTGGGGATGCTGGAACCACCTAAATGGCGCGGTACAGGCGACCTGGTGTGGAAGGTAAACTCACGGTCACGGTCCTCCCATTGTTCATCGATTTGCTCGAGCGGGCCCAGTAATGTCTCCATCATAAGACTTGTTGTTACTGTGTTTGGCATATTGAGTATGTCACGGATAGCTTGCCAGGCTCTACCGTGAGGGCGAGATATACTCTTGGTAGCTTGCCGGGCTCTCTGAGAAGGGCAGAGGAATCGAACTCGAGTTGGCCATGTTGGCTGCATGCAAGGCAAATGCCCTACCGCTGTGCTATCGCTCCAGCCCCAGAAGGTAAACTATTATTTATTTTTTCAATGAGGTGACTCTTCTTTATTCCTGTTTTGAGAAAGAAGGTGGTAGGCCATACACACTTGGGAGCATCTGCCTCAGAGTCTCCTTGTGGGAAAATCCTAAGCCTGGCACTGAGGAGTGGGCGGGTGGAACTACCTACAGTAAACCCCTCTCAGTGCAGGCACTGATTGAAACTTCAAATGGCTTCTATGGTCTGTGAGCTGTGGGGTCTGAGTCCCACCGAGAGGCCACAGCTACCCATTTTCTTCATGCTGTTTTTCTCAGTCAGCACATCTGCTCTGAGCTCGTCTGCATTCACCATGCCATGGGCACTGTGTGGGCTGCCACATGACCTTGCTGGTGGTCACCTCCTGGACATTGGCAAGAGCAGGCCAGGGCTACGCTCGCTGGGCACATGGCCATGAGCATCAGACGGTTCCAGGTGATGTGGCCCAAGAGGAAGGAAGTCTGGGAAGATGCTTCTGGAGTTCCTGCTCAGGAACTGGGAGACAAGGACCAGAGAGAGCCCAGGCCCCAGGAAGGAGACCCACTGAGGCGCTCCCAAGGCCACCTTCTTGCTCCCTCTGCCAGCTCAGGTGTGTGGGGGTCAGTCCACCCCCAGGCCCCACAAGGGATGGTTGATGATAAGGCAGAAAGGGGACAGTGAAGCCTGCATCATGGATCATAACTAAAATGTCTCCTTCCTTCTTCCCGCCACCGCACAGCTTGGGTGGCTGAGATCAGCACACTCCCCACATCAAACCCATGTTTATGCACAACTTGACCTACTTTTTTCCCTTTCATAAGATGTGTAGCTACAAACACGTTCCTTATGTTAAAGAAGGTGCCCTAGTGTGAAGGCTGGTCAGAGATGCGCCATTCTTAATATGTAAAATACTTCTAATACAGTACCAACATCTGGATCATCCACCTACCCACCCATCCATCCATCCATCCATCCATCCATCCATCCATCCATCCATCCACCCACCGAACCCATTCATCTGTCTTTCTGTCCCTCTATCCACCCATCCACCCTCCTACCAATCCATTCATATATTCACTCATCCATCCACCCATCTACATCAATTTCCTCACCATTCAATGATGACTGAGTGCCTAAAAAAATACCTAATAAAAGTAACAAAGGGGAATGAGAATTAAGTGATGTAGGACCCAAGTTCTGTTCTTCCTGACTTGGGCAAAGGACTCAGTGCCCGCTCCTTCAGGCTGAGAGCAAGTATAGGAGAAACACTTTCCGCGACTTTGCAAGGAATAAAGGAGATTTCTCAAAAGTCTGAGTGCCCTCAGGGAATCAGAGGCACTCTCAACAACGCTCTGATTTTAAGTGAACTACTACCTGGAAAATGGTTGCAGGGAGGCACAGAAAGTCTCCAGAATATTTGTTTCTGTCGCTGCAAAGCCACCTTCTCCCTTGTGGCTGCCATCTGATATGGTCCTGTGCATACCCACGGTGTGCGCTGTGCTGAATAGCACCTAGTTCCTATTCATAAAAATTCCAAAGGAAAGAAAATAGCAAGCCAGCAGCGCGTGTCCTGTGGGCTGGCTGCGTTTCTTAAGAGCTGCGGGAGGTTTACCCATAGCTGCCCTACATCTGGGTGAAGGGAGTTCACCATGCTCCCCTCTTCTCCAGCTCCCCTGTGGCCACCTGGTCACTTCCTCCTCCACTTCCTGCATCTGTGCCCGCCCCCAGCCCCACTGCCTGCTTTGGAGCTGGTTTGAGAATCTATTGATTTCTCGAGCACAGCTCTGTCCTTGTTAAGAACTCAGCCCCAGGGAAAACGCGTCTGTGCGAAACGTCTGACCAGATTCTCCTATTAAGTGCAATCGCTTGCCAAGTAATTGTGTTTCCAAACTGGAGGAGTCCTCGGGCCGACCTAGTGCTGTTTGCTGGGTCAGCACAAGGTACTTTTCAGAGCCACTTAGGAATCCCAGCCCTGCCTCAGTGATGCAGCCAACTCCCTCAAGAACATGTGCAAGTGTCTCTACCACAGAGGCACCAGGACTCTTGCAGGGAGCCACGACAAGAACTGGGACCCCCAGCAAGGCCTCCCATGTGTGCTGTTCTGTATTTTGAGTTCTGTTTGTTTTGTTTTTTGGGCTACACCCAGAGGTGCTTAGGGCTTACTTCTGACTCTACACTCAGGGGCAAGCTCCTGGAGGGCTCAGGGTACCATACAGGATGCCAGGAATCAAACCCAGGTTAGCAATATGGGATGCCAGAGATCAAACCAAGTTAGCTATATGGGATGCCAGGGATCGAACCCAGGTTGGCCACATACAAGGCAAGTGTCCTACCAGCTATACTATTGCTTTGTCTCCCATTCCATAGTTTGAGCCCTGGCTTTACCCTCTCCTGTGGATTATGGTAAATTCATCACTGCTGGCAGGATGCAGGGATGCTGGGTCCTGAAGGGAAATGCTCAGTAAACAGAATGCCTTTGGGGACACATCTCTGCAGTCAGGTAGCTAGGTGGAGGGATTTATTCCAATCAAGTCTGATCACCGGGCAGCTTTGTGTTCCACAGGCCCAGACACAGCAGTGGTTCCTCTCTGAGAGGTCCCGGGGCCTTTCCAATTCTCTGACTCTTAGGGTTGTGCTTGGTGAGGGGTGTGTGTGGGCCAAGTACCCTGCTTTTGGTTTTGTTTTGTTAAACTATTTAGTTTTTAAACCCTACACAGCTAACAGGTAGGAGGCTGGCCTTGATGGTAGCAGATGATTCTGGTTCAACCCCTAATGCTGCATGTTGCTCCTGAGCACAGAGTCGAGAGCACCCCACACCACCCCAATATATTTAGACCCACCCATGTTTCTGTAAATTTGGTCCTGCCCTTTCTTCCACCTGCCGCAGTTGGGGTCACTCTACCAAGCGCTGGGTTCCAGAGAAGGGTACAACCTGCCCATTCCACGGAGCCCAGTACCAGCCACCTGGCATGCAGCGCTCACTGGTCCTGAGCTGCCACCCACGGCTTTACATCCGGGGGCAAAACCTATTCCTGCCGCATCAAATCGTAGCCTGCATGCTCGCCTCCTGTCCTTCGCCCACGACCCCGTTCAGTGGGAGCAGGTGGGCAGGGTGGGTTTCCTTCACCCTCTCTGTCCTGCTGGCACGCCTGCCACTTCCTGGCCCTGCCATAAACGAGCAACACTGGGTTGAAAATGTGGGAGCTGTGAATGTCATTCTGGGGCAGCCGTGGAGAGACTTGGGCGTTCTCGCTAGACACTGTCCATATTAAACACTCGCCAGCTGCCTGTAGATGGAACCAAACCAGAAAGGCAGAGGAAGTGTACATGACACTGAGCTTTGGGGTTAACCTGGGCGGGGCTGCAAGCCGAGGGGGCGGGGCTGTGAGCATGGGTGGGGCTTCAGAATAAGGGGCGGGACTTCGGACCAAGGGCGGAGCTGTGAGCATGGGTGGGGCTTTAGGATAAGGGGGCGGGGCTGCGAGCAGGGACTGGTCTGGGAGGAGTGGGTGTGGGTCTATGATTTAAGTAGCTGTCTCCGGCCAGCCTAGGCGTGGTGGAATTCTTTCTTCTTTTGAGAAATAAGGTAAAAAAATAAGGTAAGAAAAATGTTTCACCACCTTGAAATGATTTTTTTTCTGGGGGGGGAAATGTCCAGAATAGCTTCGGCAAAGAAAGGTGTTTTTATTAAAGACGATGATAAATGCAAAGAGGCACCTGGAGATTTCTGCATGGAAGGCAGAGTTGGGGAGAGCCCCGAGGAGCTTCAGGTGCAGCCTGAATGGAGACTGGTATCTGCGGCGGCGGAGCAGGGAGAAAGCAGCGGGATGGGACAGGGTGAGGGCAGGATATGCAGACTGAGGGGCGGGTAGGGATGAATCTGGGGAACAGGAGAGAAGCAGTTCACAGACCAGGAAACTTCCCTCACTTCTCCTGGGATGAGGGTCCTCCTGAGTGCCCCACCCTGACATGGCCTACGTCCGGGCAGGGGCAGGGGTGAGAACGGTCCACAGCAGCATGGCCAGCAGTGGGGACTAGAAAGCTGTTGGCCATAGTAGAGTCTCTCCAGCATTCCAGGCGGCTCTGCACTTCTGGCTACTAGGAAACAGCTCAGACGATTCAAAGTCAGGGTGGTGCCAATGTGACAGAGAGAAGTGTGTGTGTGTGTGTGTGGGGGGGGTTGGTGGCATGGGGAGGAAGCCTCAGCTGCCTCGGATGCCCAGAATGGGGCCACTGGAGTCTCAGGGAGAAGCTGGGGTCCAGGCATGCTTGGAAGATGCACCCTCACTTGCCTGGGACCTTGGCCTATCCGTCCAGCCCCACCTAGACTAGCCTGGCCCTGCCCTCCCACATGTGCCTCTGCCCTGGGCTCGCCTTGAGTCATATTTCCCCCCTATTCACACTTTCAATCTTGCCGCATGTGCACCTCGCCACCTCCTGCCAAGTCTTTCCCCTGCAAGAACCCTGGGGTCCAGACTTGCTATCACGCTGTCCACTCAGAGCAACTTCTGTCCACTAGAATTGATCCTGTCTCCATGGGGAAGCAGAGGTGCAGAGTGACGGGCTGAGGGAGGGGGCGCATTTGTGCTTGCTACTTTCTTCCCATTCACTACCTAAGTGCAGTGTTGTGACTCAGGGCTGTTGTATGGACACTGGCAGCGGGAAGCTCCTGTGGTAAGATCTTGGCTGCCCACAGGACCCCACTGCTCCCCAGAGGTGAGGTCTCAGAACATTGGTAAGCTCCACTACTGTGTTCCATTAATCTAACCATGGCTGTGATGATAGGGCATGTCCCAAGAGTGTGTGTGTGTGTTGTGTGTGGTATGTATGTGTGTAGTACCAGAGAACTACTCCTGGTTGTGTAGAGGGGACCCATACAGTGCCTGGTGGCACCTGCCATTCCAGGAGCCTTCAAGCCACCCACCCAGCCTATCACAGCCATTTTAAGAATCAAGAGAATTACTGAGTGTGAAAGATACCAAGTGTGTATCTACCCCAGGGCGGTGCCCAGTCCTAGGGGTAGGGTAGGGTACTGGGAGACTGAATTGGGGGCGGGGGGGTCCTCATGCATGTCCTTCATTCCTTGGCCCTTCAAACCAGCTCCCTGCCTACAGTGAGAGTTTTTTTCTTTCTTTCTTTCCTTCCTTCCTTCCTTCCTTCCTTCCTTCCTTCCTTCCTTCCTTCCTTCCTTTGCCATCTAGAGGTTAAATGTCTTGAGGGCAGGAACCAAAGTCTAATGGTTCTTTGGATTCTCAACTTCATCAATCAAAGCACATCAGGAGTCAAATGCATCAGGAACTAAATAAATAAGCAGTGATTGATGACTTTGGCGCTTCAGAGTCACTAGCAAAGAGCCGGAGGCGCAGCCCAGGACTGATGCTCTTGTCTTACCAGGGCTGTCTATGGAACTTACTCATTCATTTTCCAAGTGACTCCCAGAGGAGTGGAAAGCTGCGTGCACGGTTCCAGAGCCTCCAGATCATTTAAAGCTCCTCTGGATAATCTTTAAACCCTCAGCGCAGGCAAGGTGCCCAGGAGCCAGTCTGTGGCTGATTCTAGAGCCCCATATTTCACCACCCCGACACCCATCTCCATGCGCACCTCGCTGGGCCCCAAGATCAACCCAGCACTGACTCCTGTTCTGCAGGTGAGGCTGCCCCTCGTGGCCATCCCTGACCTTGAGGGCCTCCTTGGAGACCTCTTCTCTCTCTGGCTGTAGTCCTGAGCCAGCACCATGGACAGCGCCACAGACAGGAAGGCTTGGGGTCCTTGGGTGCCATTCCTGGACCCCAACGAGCATCTCAGCTTGGGGCAGGGAACGATTCTCCCTGCAGGAAGGCGTCTCCAAACAGACCAGAAGGAGGGAGCAATACGATGCAGGGATAGTACAGGCATTACCTGGGGCACTTGTTAAATGAGCCCCATTCAGAGGGTGATGGGAAGAAGCAAAGCCAAGAGCAGGCTGGGGGTTTATAGGGCACAGCAAGTAACTGCAAGTGCAGGGATGAGGGGAGGTAGGAACCCGACAGGTTTATATTCTACACCACCCAAGAGGGTTTCTCTGGGTCTCTGAGTTATGGCACCCGAAAAAAGGAAGTTACTAGAATGATGATGGGGAAATTTACCATCAGCCACACTGAAATTATTCAGAAATTTGGGTGTTCAGGTTTTTTTGGCAGGCTTCATCACTACCAGAAAAAAAACCACCATCCTATGAAAGATTCATTCCCCGCCAAATGAAGTCAACCATTTATAAGGAGACAACCCCTGTAAGCATGGAATGCCCTGAATGTTAATGCAAGCCCTCTTAGCCCTTAAAGCAATGCCCCCACCCCCCAACATGAGTCAATGACTCAAAGATAACCCTGAATTCTAACAGGACTTCCAACCTCACTCTTTTTTAAACTACATTTTGCAAAGAGAAGCTTTCTTGAAATGTTCATTTGATATAATTTAGAATTTTAAAGTCACAACCAAAGTGGGAAGATTTAGGAGATGCTTAAAAGGACTTAAACATAACAGCAGGGACAGCCATTCTGATGAGGTGCTAAGAAACCACACATTGCCATTGTAACCACAGCAGCCGGCCCGTGTCCTCATCCCTAGGCCCCCTCATGACAGAGCCCCTCCATGTGGCTGAAGACCAGCTCCACGTGGCCACAGACATTCATTTTCATGACTTAAGTCACTGAGACTACTTCTGGCATTATTAATTATAATTACATTGCACCGGGTTTCCAAAGGAAAAGAATACACAACAGAACTGCTCAAACCATGCAGAAACAAAGGCGATAATTGCAGATGAACTCCCGTCTGTTGACCCACAGTTACCCCACTGCGTGCTGCCAACGGGTTCCAGGCCTGGACACGGGTGGTGGGGGGTAACCAGTGGCTCGCAGACCTGGCCACCACTGGACCCTTCCAGCCACAGCACAGTGACCCCCTCCTTGGCCATCACCAGACAAAACCCTCTGAGAAAACACTGCAGAGAGGGTCTTCTGCCAATCAGACTCCCTCCTTCTGGCTTCCTGCCTTCCTATAGGAATCCAAGCTCCATGCACAGAACAAAGGCATGCTGACCCCACACAGAGGCTTTTTGGGGGGCAGCTGGGGAGGTTGGGCCACACCCAGTGATGCTCAGGCGTGACTCCTGGCTCTGTGATCAGGGATCATCCCAAGTGAGGCTCAGAGGATCCCAGGTGGTGCTGGGCTGGCTGTCTCCCTGGCCTGTTGTCCAGCCCTGTGTCCCTGCCTTTGTGAGCGAGAGTTGGAACCTGCCTGACAGTTCACAGCCCAGCACCCCACACTTTCCCATACTCTCTACATTCATGGGATGAGTGTTGACAGAGCAGGTCAAATCAAGTCTCAGGGCAAGATCTGCCTGGAGGAGTCGGGACAGCTCAAAAGGTCTCTGTGCTTGGGCAGCCAGCAGGGTGCAAGGCAGGGCCAGGTGGTGACACTTTCTCTGACTACCTGATGCTTAGTAGGTGCCCCGCTGGACAAAGGGAGTGGGTAGGTAGGCGGGGATGAGTCTGAGGCCATCCCTGTCACCGCCTCCAGGTCTCTCTCCTGGGGTGTGTGTTCTGCTTGGGGGCAACATCACTGTGCCCTCCCCACCCCCCTTGGCATGTGCTCGGTGGTGAGCTGTGCATTGGCAGGGGTGGTGTGAGGCATCATGCACCCAAATGGGGCCACTGAGCCCGGGACATAAGAGGAGCAGGAGTGATGGGCTGGGCTGAGTTTAAGGCACCCTCCCGCATGCCGAAAGCTGGCAGGGACTACTGGTGAGGCCAGGCCAATTGATCACTTCCTAGAGGCTCCTGGGTCTCAGGAGATGCCAAATGGACAATGGTCAATGGCCACACAGCAGGGGCTTCTCGATGACCAGAGTAACAGGGAATAGGGAGTGCCCAGTTAGTCCTGTGTGGATACTGGCTAATTCCTAGGGCCTCCACCTATCTAAGCACTGCTTAGGGCCATGGTGCAGGATAACAATTGATTTGTCCTTTCTCCCTTGCCACAAGGAGCTTAGATTTATTGGGTTACACCCATCACAGTGCTCCTGAGTCACTCCCATTCCTTTGTTTATCTGTAACCACTTCTCTATGCTCTCTTCCCAAACCAGTTAATCAGCTTTCCCCCCTAATCAGACTCTGTTAATTTGTAAGGTCAGATCCTTCGAGGACACTGAACTTGTAAGTTTATATTGCCTTTCTCCTCTCCTTATGTCTCTTGAACAGTTTACTTTAAAGCAATTCCCTTTTTGTATAGACCAGGAAGACAGTTAATACTATGTTTTTGTAACTTGGGATTTAATTGGCTTTGAATATTATTCATTCCCGGGCATCTGCTTTCTCAACTTAAGCCTCAGTTGTCCTTAGTTCCTAGCATCCCCAAAGCAGGGTCCCACTGAGGGACCAAATGGACCCAGAGCAAGCTGTGAGCTACCATGGCACCAAAATGGGCCAGGCCAAAGTACCACGATACTCAACTATAAGTTGAGAGCATGGTCATAGACAAATGCTGTCATGATCCAAAAGTAATGACGAGATTAGGACCCTGCTAGGGATAGGAAAGACTAATCTGGCCTGAGAACTGTAGTCTGATATCAAGATGACCCCAGGAGAACAATTCTATAAGCTTAATACATCTCTTACTGTGTCCATACAAAATGATTAATATGACTGCTTATATGTTGGACAAGGAGAGGAAAAACACACCCATGGGATTCCGCTCTTGGGTGGACTGTCCTGCTGAAAGAGTATCTGTCCTAGAAGCATCCCCTAAGGGAAAGAACTTTACCCCTATTGATTTTGACCACACCTATGTGTAAGCCCCAAACCCGTCATACTTTGGGGATTTAACTAGACTGTAAGAGTGGGCTGGGGGATCCAGATTCCAGAGCCAGAAGGAGAATGAAGGGGGATCAAGGAGAAGAATGAAATAGCATGGGGGAGGAAGAAGCAGGAGGAGAATCAGAGGAGAATGGAGATGGGATTGGAATAAACAGCAATTGAGACCAACTTGGTCCTCGTTCCTTCCTTCACCTACCCATCACCATCGACCTCCCCAGGGTGGAGGAAGCGGCCTGAGACTACCGAATGCAGACAGTGGAGGGGAGAGATAGAACCTGCTGCTGCCCCTTTTTGTTTTTACACACATGGGGAAAGTCCATTTCACAGAGCCAATGGGACAATTCAGTCCTGAGGCTGCCTTGGCAGGGGACACCCAGAACCCAGAGGTGCTGACTCCAAATTCCAAACACCTCGTGTCGTGTTACTCTGCAGCCTGTCCAGGGTGTGAGGTGCCTCCATTTCCAGCACTGTTTCAGCCGTCTGGTTCTGCATTTTCTGGCAGCTGTGCAGAGGGGGGTTGGCTGTTGATGGGCAGACTCGGTTCCCAAGGGGTCAGGCCCCAGGACCCCCGAATGATAGAAGCCTCCTAAGTCTCTAACAATGAGCCTTCAATTCCATGCTTAAGTCAGAGTGGCGAGCCCACCCCGGGGACTTCCAGAGGGCTGTGACCCACTTCCAACTCCAACTGATGGTCCCGAGCTTCCGAGATGGGACATTCTTATCGCCCTAGAATGCCAACCTCTTGAAGGATTAACAGTTCTTAATTCATAACTTCCTGTTGCATTCATGCATTCTGGATTCACATGCTCTTTTCTGAGAAAGCTGCTTCACTCCACGGAGTACCCCCACTTGGGGATGTCTAGACACGCCAAGAATCTCGTGACAATGCCGGCTATGAGAGTGGTTTTGAGACTGGAATGAGGACCTCATTGGATCTGACCACCCTCCCAGGGGCTCTCACGCTTAGCAGGCCAGCCCCCTCCTTCCAATAGTAGGACAAATAAAGTCATGGCACCTGGCTGGGAATTTTTTTTTGTTTTTGCAAGTGTTGAAAAAAAATTTTTTTTTAAATCTAATCTATGTCCACTTTATTTTATTTTTTCTTTTTGGGTAACACCTGGTGATGCACAGGGGTTACTCCTGGTTCTGCACTCAGGAATTACTCCTGGCACTCAGGGGACCATATGGGATGCTGAGAATCGAACCTAGGTCAGCCGCGTGCAAGGCAAACGTCCTACCTGCTGTGCTATTGCTCCAGCTCCCCGGTTGGGAATTTTTAAGAGAACAGAAGTGTCTCCTATGGTCATCTGGGCCCACCAGTGTCCCCAGATGCTCCCGAGGGCCCGAGTCCTGCTGGAACACCCCAGCCATGCAGACTGTGGGGAGGCCGCAAAGAGGAGAGGGCCCGGGTCTGAGGGGATGTGCAGGAAAGAGGGGATGTGCTCAGTCAGACCGCCGCTGTCCGCACCCCACCCTGGGCTATGGGGGTCTCCAGATGCATGTGGAAGACCCTCAGAAACAGCTGCAAAGACCTGAGAGCTTGACCAGGGCAGGGCCGGGTTACGGGGGCTTGAGTTTATGTGGCAAATTCACAGTAGGTAAGTGACCCGTCCTTGAAGGCCCCTGAGCTCGAGTCTCTCCTGCGAAAGGGGAGATGTCTGAGGGCACCAGAAGGGGCATGACAGAAGGGGAGGTGGTGGTGGTGGGGTCTGTTCCAGCCGTGGTGCAGTTTCATTTTCAGAAAAGCCGGAGGCTTCCTGGCACCAGGTGAGGAGAAAGGCACCTTAGACAGGTGGGAGGGAGGACAGATGGACAGGCAGACACTTGCCCGCCCTCCCTCACTGCTCCCTTCCTGGTTACCCAATGGAAACAGCATGTAGGAGTGGCATCCTTGATATGTCTGGTCTCCGCATCTGCTGGTGTTTGGGGAGGGAGAGATGGTGGTGTGTGTGTGTGTGGGGGGGGGTGCTGGCGGGCTCAGAGGCTGCATGTTCATTGGTTTGGGCCTTGGGCCCCTGGGAGTGTTCAGGGCAGGCAGGAGGTGGTTTGTTCCCAGAGAATCACAGGATGAGGTACCACAGGTGGATGAGGTACCACAGGTGGAACTACAGGTGGATGAGGTACCACAGGTGGAGCTATGGGTTGATAAGTTATCATAGGTAGAGCTAAGGGTAGATCAGGTACCACAGGTGGAAATATGGGTGGGCGAGGTACCACAGAGAGATAAGATGCTACCAATGGAACTACGGTCAGATGAAGTACCACCAGTGGAAGTACAGGTGGATGAGGTATCACAGATAGAGCTACAGGTGGACCACGTACCAAAGGAAGAGCTATAGGTGAATCAGGTGCCACAGGTGGAACTACAGGTAGATGAGATACCACAGGTAGAACCACAAGTGGCTGAGGTACCAGAGCTGGGCAGGGCGGGGGTGACACCAGCCCCTCTGCTTCCCAGTAGCCCACTGAGCTCAGCCCACTGTAGCCTTTGACTGGGGAGCGCCTTGGGGGCTGCCACAGGGCACTCTGGACATGGGCTCTGCCCTGAGTGCGACTTGACCCGAGCACCCCATCCTGTGCCCTGTGTCCACAACTGTGCCTGCTGGGGGTCCTGCCCTGTGCCTGCGACTGTGCCTGCTGATGGGTGTCCCTCCTCAGTCTTGTCCGCTCTGTACCCTGTGGTCGTGCCCGGTGGCCAGTTCCCTCCCCCCACAGCTGTGCTACTGGGCCTGCGGGGGTCCCTGGAGGCAGGTGTCCCCCTGCCTCTCTGGATTCCCTGCCCTCCTGACCACCAGGCATTGGCCTCTTTCATCCGTGACCTGCCCTTGGGACCAGAAGCAAGGGGAGCAACGAAAGCACAATGAAAGCCAAACCCTAGCAACACTCAGAACTTGGCAGAATGTCGAGCTCTAGTGTGAAGAACCAGGCGTGAGATGAGCAGGCCCTTCTCTTTCTCCTTGTGACCACACCTTATGGACACACTTGATTGACAGCAGAATCCTTTTTTGGGGGGCATGGGGAAGTGGTTTGGGCCACATCTGGTGGTGCTCAGAGCTTACTCCAGGTGGCTCTGTGCTCAGGGATCACTCCTGGTGGGGTTGGAACCTGAGTCAGCCATATGCAAGGCAAGTACCATCCCAGCTGTGCTATAGCTCTGGCCCTTGCAGTGAAATTCTTAAAAAGCAGCGTGGGAGGAAGTGAAGTTGGGTTCAGGGGCGGAAGGTGAGACCTGGCCCGATTCGTGAGAGCTCAGGGCTATGCGTGTGCACCTGACGCCATGAAATCTGAATAGTCACAAGTTCCTGATCGTAGTTTCCTTTGTCATTGAGTCCACCCAGGAGTGCAAGATTTGACACTCTACCTCCAAGCTCCTCCTTCCTCCAAACATGCTGGGACTTGTACCTGTGAATTAGATGTGAAGAACCCGGTCTTTCACTAGGAGCCCAAGTAAAGGCAGGACTACTGACTTTTCCGCCTGACCTGCTGCCAGCGAGACCCCAGGTCCAGTGTTGTAAATTGATCTTCTCTGTCCTGGTGGCACCAGTCCTGGCCCCCCCAGCAGGAATCCTGGGGATGAGTCTCTACTGAGTGACAACTAGCTGCAAAGCACATACTGTATGCTCCTCATGCCACTGCTACAGCTCCCTGTGGCTGGCTACCCCCCCCCCCCCCAGGTGAGGGGGCACAGCCAGATTGGTGTAAGACACGGGATGGCAGGAAGGAGACCCAGGCTCTGGGAACAGCACCCGAGTCCTTATCCAAATGCGAGACTCATCAGTGGCCTTTGTCCACCCTCTCTGGCTGGGTAAACATGCCTTAAAGACCAGGTGGGGCCAGCCTGTGGGACAGGCTGGTTATGTCCAGGACAGTGTGTCCAACTATTCACTGTGATCTTTGCTCAGCAGGGATGTGAAACTGGGCAGACTCAAGACTGTCATCGCACCGTTTCTTTCATGACCAGGAGGAGTACATGGTCCATGATGAGCCCCAGAGGGCACCCAGGTACCCTCGTGGGAGGCCAGGATAGCTGGCATCATTTCCGGCACTGCTGTCCCCTGGACATCTTCCCATCAGCATCCTCCAACCCAACCTCTCATCACTCTAAGTTTCAGCGTTTCTGTCGCACAGCTTTCGTGGTCTGACTGAGGATTCTTTTCGGTGGAACTGGAATTTGACGGAAACATTTCAAATTTAATTTATGGTGCTATTTGGTTCAAAGCCAAAACTTTACACTGGCAACAGCTGAGCGCCCTTGGGTGTTCCACGGGCACTTCAGTGTGGGTGAGCAGAGGTGCTAGAAGGCAGCTCTCGGGATTTCCCCTCTTTCAGCCACTCCTTGGACAACCTTCCTGCTGCACACTCAGGCAGTGAGAAGGGCTAAGGATGGGCGACAGGCTGGGCTGGGTGTTTGTGGTGCTTCTTTGTGGCACCAACACATGTGCATGAATGAGAAGGGCTTGCTCGGGCCCAGAAGAAATCAGATGAAACCCAGGTTTCAAAATTGGGAAGGTGACTGAATATGACCATGAAAGACCTTGGCACTCAGACCACACATTGGAATATTCACCACACATGTGTGCGCGCACACACACACACACACACACACACATGCACGAACGCACGCACTGGGCGTGGCACTGCCTACTGTACCACAGTGTGCCAGGGCACCATGGCAAGAAAATGCAATGTCACTGAGGGGAGGCAGAGAGGAGAGGACCACCTCCCTGGCCTTGGGAAATAACTGTGTGAGCCACCAGGTTCGAATCTTGGCAGAGCTGGGCCTGGAATCCAGTATGCAGGAGGAACAGACGCAAAAGTCCAAATGGGCCCAGAGAGAGACTGTATGGGCTGTGCAGGGGCGTGGTGTGAGTTTGAGACACACATTTGGGCTCCTCACGGGTGGCTCCCGCTGCCCCAGGGCGGGGTCCAGGACCTCCTGCCCACAGGACAGTTTATTCTCAGTAAAGGACAGAAACCCATGGAAATGCCCTGGGTGTGCGGGCAGGGTCAGGGCCGTGCTGCAGCAGGGAAGGAGCGCTCAGAGTGAGCCGGGCCTGCAAGGTCGCAGCTGCACCACTGGGAGCAGAGATGAGTCTGGGGGAAGCCTGTGGACACTTGGTAGAGGGGCAGGAGTGGGGGGAGCGCTAGGGCCCGGGATAGTGGGACGGAAGCCACAGTCCCTGCCAGGGCTGCATCCCCACTTGGCCACAGAGGGGCTGCAGAGACGCTCAGAGCCAGGTGGTACCTTACTGCAGAGCAGATCACACTTTAGTAGAAAGGGGGAGACGGGGAACGGGGTTCTCCAGGAAAAGTGTTTCTAGGATGTGGCTGGGAGGTAGAGCTCTCTTCCTGGAAACAGAGGGTGACTGCATGCACCCACCCCCCCTCCTAATAAACCAGACCATGTGCTGTTATCAGTGCATCTGATGGGGGTTCCCAGTGGATCACCTGCCCCCACCATCTCCCCTCCACAACCCACACCTGGCCATGACCAAAGGGCATGGGATGAGTCTGATTCCTGGCTCAGTAATGCTGACACTGATGTCACGCAACTTATGCTACCACCCCCGCTGAGAAACCCCCACTGGAGTCCTGGGGACGCTGGGTTTCCCCTTCCTGCGTCTACATGCATCTGCTATTCCAGCCATCGGTGACTAGTGCCAGGGTGAGTTGGGCTGAAACTGTCCTTCTGACTGGTGCCGGCTGAGTGGCCCCCATGAGAGGGGAAGTCCCTGAGCGCCAACTAGCCTGGAAAACCAAAGGCCTGGACAGCAGCTGCCGAGCCGACTCACCCACCAGCCCTGCTCCATGGCTCCAGACTAGATCTCCTAGGAGACGTGTGCCACACAGCTGGATTCAGTGGCATCACGTGTCCCCCAGCTGAAACTCCAAAACACTAATGGAAAGAGGGTGCCCTGATACCTGCCCAGCTGAGCCCAGCAGAAACTCCCGCCCCCCACCACCCCATCACTGCCAAGGGCCCACCACCAGCGCTTCATGGGCATTCTCTGCAGACTCCAACGTGCAAATAATTTCGGGTACCTGGTGCCCAGGCTGAGAACTTTGGTGTCTATATATTTTTGAATCAGGGTGAGTAGCTGTGCCCAGGCACCCCCCCATTCAGGGGCCCCAGCAGCCACCCCCACCTCCCACACCTGCCGCCAGGTGGACGCATTAGCCCAGACCACAGATCCTGGAGTCCCAGGACACCTCCTAAAGCAACAAACAGCGAATCAATTCTCAGACAAGGACTTAGCAACCCTCCGATCAGATAGAACAGTTTTCACATACATGGATGTTTTATACCTATTAATAGTGTGTCTTTTAAAAAATCTTATCAATTTTAATTCTAGATTTGTATCAACAGTTGATTTTTTCTACATTTAAATAAGTAATTAAAAAAAAAACCCTAAAAGGCCTGGAGAACGTGGGGCCATGGTGATGCATCTATCCCGAGGAAGAACTTTCCAACAACGGACACCCCCTCCCTGCCGAGGTTCCCCAAAGCTTGGCCTCTGTTCTTGAGCACATGAGCCCAAGAGCAGCAGTGCTGGGGTTGAGTGTGGGAGGAGCAGATGCAGGGGCGCTTTCCAGGGTGAACGGACTAGGTGCGGGGGGAGAGCTGGGACAAGCATGGCCCGGAGATGCTCTGCTCCTGTCTGGGTGCCCACTCATACACGAATGCGTATACACACACACACACACGCACAGAACACACATATATATGTGCACACACATACACATGTGCGCACACATATACACGAGTGTATACACACATGTACACATACATACGTACACACATACACATGTGCATGCACACACAAACACATACACATGTGCACACACAAATACCCACAAATATGCATACAAACACACATATACACGCACACACACTGACCCAGAGAGCAGGTCGTTCCCCCGCGGGGGTTCCCGAGTGTGACTGAGCCCTCATGCACTGGTTCCTTTCCTAGCATCACCAAGAGCCCTGATGTGAGGCAGCCACAGGCCACATGCCTCCTTGGTTTCTGTCAGCATCCCAGGCACACATCTGACTTTCAGCAGAGCCAACTTTACCCCTCCACATCCATCAGTATTAGAGGAGATGTGACATCGGTCCTTCCCTCCAAAGGGCACAGAAAACGCCTGGATGTGGGGAGATGCTGTCCCCCCACAAGGCCATAAGGTGACCTCCTGGCTTGCTGGGTATGGCTCCGCCACCATGTTTCCTTGGCTCCCAGCTGGTCCTACGTCTGTCACCAGAGATAACAGCGTGTTCAAATGCCCCACTCCCAGCGTGCTCTGCTCTCATCCTCCCCAGAGATGGTGTCCCCTAGACATTCTCCCGGAAGCATGTGCACCCGCATCACCAAGGGGCACCCGTCTGGTCTTCAGAAGCCCGGTCCTGACAGACAGCTTCACCCAGACCCGATGGTCAGACACCTCACGGGGGGACTCAGTGACACACCAGTCTCCCAGGACTTCCTGAGTCAGGCTGAGATGCCCCGGGCCCACTCCCACTTCATTCTTCTGGAGGTGGAGTGTGGATCCCACAGTGGGGAACAAAATTCACTGCCACGGTGGGTCAGAGGATAGATCCTAAAGCTTTGCATGTGGTCCCGGGTGCCTGGATCCTGCGGGCAGGGTAGACATGCTCCCAGAGGCCCCGCACTCACGCCACCCGGCCCCCCTGCACCCACCTACCACATGCCACATCGGCACCGGTGTGTCATGCTGCTAAGGACAAAGGTGACCTGCTGAGGTGCAGGGTGGGATCACAGGGCCATCGGCCAGTGTCCAGAGAGCTGTGGCAGATGGACACTATACCAGTCAGGCTGTCAGAGGACTTGAGTCTAGGCGGAGGGAGCACGGGGCACATGACCAGGCACCTCTGGGTACAGCACTGAGAAAGGTCTGGCTTCCAACGGCGCCAGGCATGTCCCCGGACCAGTGGCTTTCTGCAGCCACGGCTGGGAGGGGCCAGCGGGCTGGAAACCCGCCCGGCGTGATGGCCTCGACCATTAGGAGTTTTGACTTTGTCTCACAGGCAATTTCTGAGCATCATAAAAGCCTTGGTAACTGGGCTCTGTAACGCATGAAGCAGATGCCCTTGGTTACTAAACTGATTAGTAAGTGGTTCTTATTATTCCGATGGTTGCCATCGCGATGGTCACTAGTATGGCCATGCAGGCTGCATGATGGCACATTGGGGGCTGCCGGATGAAGGGTTTAGGAAGGGCCCCAGTGTTCAGCTCAGGCCTGGCTGCCCAGTAAACTCCCAGTTTAAAAGATGAGTCACATGATGTATTTTTATTGTTGAGGGTTTTCTGTGAGGCCACACCTGGAGGTGCTCAGGGCTGAGTCCTGGCCCTGTGCTCAGGGCTGACTTCTGACTCTGCATTCAGAGTTGACTCCTGCCCTGTGTTCAGGGTTGACTCCTGCTCTGTGCTCAGGGTTGACTCCTGCCCTGTGCTTGGGGATGACTCCCAGCCCTGTGCTCAGGGCTGACTCCTGGCAGTGCTCAGGAGACTATCTGGGGTGCCAAAGATCAAACAGGGGTGAACTGCCCACAAAGCCTTACTGTCTCTGGCGCCAACATCTAAAAGACACGTGTATCATCCTGGCAGCTTCTTGCCAATCATGCCAGAGGTGGGTGTAGTGAAACTGAAGGTCACACCTGTTCGGGGGGTGCATCTCACAGGGCAAGTTCCTGCTGGGACCATCCCTCTGGGTGGGCTCCTCAGCTATCCTGCATACCCCAACCAAACTGATCCTTGAACTGACCCTTGAACCCTTTGACATGGGCCTGGCCCAGCCCTTCTCATGCAGCTCTGTGTCCCCAAGGGAAAGGAAAAATCCCTTCCAGGAAAGACAAAACTGCCCTGGTGACAGTTCACCACCCACCTGGGGTCCTCTTCACTCGATGACCAGCAGCGACAACTGTCAGTCCACAGGTGAAAAGTCTGACAGCAAGGAGGTCCCCAGCGTTGGGGGGAGGGATCAGCCCGGGCTTACCCTCTGACGCTTCCTGGGGCATAGACCATCTTTGTCATTGTGTCCTGGCACAGTGGGAAGCGGGCATGTGGTGGGTCTTGGGGATGCATTGAAGAAGGGAGGGGCCCAAGTTGTCCTGGGGTCTGGCCTAGTCTCCATGTTGTTAGCTCCGACCCACAGATGCTCAAGCAAAGGCTGCCTCGGCCGCCCTCTTGAGAACCCCAAACCCTGTGTGTGTCGCAATGCCTCTGCTACTTTTCTTTCTTGAAGGAGACAGGAAATTTCACTCAGCGTCAGCTGGGAGTCTGCTTCCTTCACTTGCCTCCTCTGCCCTCAGAAGGTTCTTCTCGCTCTGAATGCTGTCATGCTCCCCAGAAGGCTCTTTGCTGGGGAGATGCAAGAGTACTCCCCAGGGGCTGAGTGATAGGACTGCGGGTAATGCCCTTGTCTGGCAAGTAGCTGACCTGGGTTCGATTCACAGCACCTCAGATGGTCCCCTGAGCACTGTCCAGAGTGATTCCTGAGTGTGGAACCAGGAGTTACCCCTGAGCACTGTCAAGAGTGACTAAAAGCCAAATAAAGTAAAATAGAAGGTCTCGCCTTCCACCCTAGGATGCTTTATCACGTGGGACCAGCAGGGTCCTGGCCTCCCACCCAATGCCGCTGGTGTCAGGGCAATGGAAACACAAGGAGGAAGGGAGGGAGATAGTGTGGCTGGACTGCTCAGTCATCAAAGTTTCGAGTGTCAGCCATGGGATGCCGCAGTCAGTGGCTGGGAAGAGTGCAGGACTGCTCGTCATGGACCCTGATGTGAGGAGTGACAGCAGATTAAAAAGCATCCCAGCCTGTTAACCTTGCGTAAGGGCGGACATAGTGCCGTAAACACCTAGCGTAGCACATGGCTCCCAGACATGCAAGGGCACCTCATTGGGGAGCAGACACCCGAGTCCTGGGACAAGCTCACCCTCCTGGAGCCAGTGACCAAGAGCTGGACTCTGCCGGCAAGCAACCATGCATTTGGCGGTGAGATGCGTTTTAACGAACATTAGCCAAGGGCCCAAGGAGGGGGCTTGGGCCCCCGAGAAATGCCTGTGGGAGCTGGCTGAGGCTAGCGGCCAGCCTGTAAGGTCCTGCTTGCATCACTGCACCCCCAAAGGCTGCTCTGCTTCAGCATGTCTCCCCAAGATTAACCAGCAGGGCCAATGTTTACGGGTGGGCGGAAACCACCTCTGCGGGTGCAGGGGCCCAAGGTGACTAGCCGTGCCGCTCTCCTGCACCCCCATGTCACAGCTGGTGATGCCCGATGACGTCACCCTCCCAGACAGGCCAGAGAGCTCGGCTCCTCCATCCTCATCCCGGGGCTGACAGGGGGTTAAGTGACTCGGGAAAGGTCAACCCCATGGCCACTGGTCAGGACCAAAATAGAAGCAGGGTGCGCTGACCTCCCCGTCTCCAGCCCAGACGCTCCAAGGACGAGAGGGGAGACTCGCACGCTATGAAGTAACACCTCTTGCTCCTGACCCTGTCTGCGGCAGAGTGTGTGGGCAGCCCTTCGCCTGGACGCCATCTTGGGCACTGGAGCGACCAGTGGACAAAGGACATCAAAGGCTACATGTAAAGGGAATGTGAGGCAGAGAAGCTGTGGGGAGCTGGTCTCAGCTGATCCTCGGGAGCAGGGCATAGAGGGTGTCCACTCTCTGTCAGTAGTGCCCAGCACCTCTGGGATGCACAGACGGCAAATGTGGCAGCCGTCC
The DNA here is from genome assembly GCF_029834395.1 of Sorex fumeus. NCBI lineage: Eukaryota > Metazoa > Chordata > Mammalia > Eulipotyphla > Soricidae > Sorex > Sorex fumeus. The sequence continues at coordinate 10,663,925 of NW_026606083.1, read as the reverse complement.
GAACCCAGAGGGACATGGCAGAAGTGCAATGGGGTACCTGGGTCAGATGCTGGGAAGAGGGGTAGAGAGCACCCCCATACCTATGGGGGCCTCCTCACGTGACTAGCAGGCGGGTACTGGGTCTCGATGTGGGCACGGCTGTAATCTGTCACCTGGGCCAAGCCAGCCAGGCGTGACACGGGTCTGATTTAATTCCCAACATGATCATACTTGTGCAAAACCAAAAAAAAAAAGATTTTAATTACTATTTGTAGAGCATCTAGGACAATTAAATGCTTCTGATTACCCTTTTGTTTTTTAAAAACACAGAAGCTGAGAGTAAACATTTCTACACAGCCATTAGAGCAAAATGCCTTTGGAGGCAGAATGCTCTGAATACATTCCGCCCGAAAAAAAAATGGATCAGGGGCTGCAGGGCGGGAGGCCTTGGGGAAAAGGGGCTTCTCCCTGGGGGAGCAGAAGTCAGGATAGACAGAGGGGGCCACCAACTCCACGGCCAGCTAGTGGGGTAGTCCTGTCCCTCAAGGTGGCTGGAACCTCACATATCACCCCCCTATCTGAAACACCTCGTGTCTAGTGCCAGGATGGACACCATCCCTGGCAAGAACAGGAGAGAGAAGCCACGGGGCTAGGCGACCCCAGAACAGCGTCCCCACATGGAGACACCTGGAGGCGATGGGGCATGGCCTTCACAGAGCAGTGCGAACCCCCCCTACCCTCCTGGCCATCCTTGTCCACTCTGAACAACTCTAAGGCCAGCTATCCCCTCAGCCCCAGCACCTGGGCACCCGTGACAGCACAGGCACCTTTGTCAAGGGGTTAGTGCCACTGGATGACTGTAGCAGAGCATCTGTCAGCCAGCACCACCAGCCCCAGATGCTGTGTCCCTGAAAACAGTCGGAGCCCCTTCTGAACTGCTTCTTCCAGGGGACCCCTGGTCATAGCTTGGACCCTAGGCTCGGGCTGTGTGCCCTCTCCATCATTTATACAGTTTACACTTGTATCCTGTGGACTATCCTGGGGGTCCACAGCAGGGCATGTGGCTTCTTTCCAGTTGCGAAGGACAGTCGAAGGCTGGCACGAAGGCCATTCGAGTAGGGTCAGTGCCGAGCGAAGCCTGGTCAGGCCTGCCCTTGTGCTGGCTCATCATGCATATGGCTGATTAGGCTTGAGCCCACCAGGAGCTCCTCTGAGCACAGAGCCAGGAGCAGCCCTGAGCAGTGCAATAGCCCCTTACAGTACGTGCTTGGCCATGCTGGTCTGACGGCGGAATGGACGCTGCTTCTGCTCTGCTAAATGCCTCATGTTCTCCAGGGCCGGGACCCCTTCCCAATGGGTTTCTAAGGGAAGGATATCCTCTCAGCAATTCAGTTTCTTCTGGCTACAAGTCAGAAGCAGATGCTTCGTGGTGTGATATTTCTGATGGTAGGTATTTATCCTGAGGACTCCGCAGAGAAGAGCAACTTCTGCACAGCTTGTGGGGACCAGGTGGGAGCCTGCAGATCCCCGAGGCCCTTGGAAGGACAGCAGTACCTTGGGCTCAGCTCTGGGGAAGGGGAACCCCCCTCCCCCCCGCAGCGTGTGAACGTGGGAGAAGAGGCTCACGCGATGCTTAGTCGAAGTGCCTATGTTGATCTCGCTCAGAGGGGTATGAAAGAGACAGTGACTGGGCACAATGTCCAAGGAAAAACCCCCTGACTCTGATTCACAGCTGAAGTGGCCATGGGGGAGAGGCACTGGGAGGAGCGGCAGTGGCAGGAAACTAGGGGTGTGGGGGCATAACATTGTGTGCCTAAAACAGAACCACTTACACATGGTAACTTGATGCAACTGCATTAAAACAACAACAACAACATACATCTTGGAGAGACAGCACTAGAGTTAACGCACTTGCTTTGCATGTGGCCAATCCCTGTTCAATCCCCCAGAACCCCATCGGGTACTCTGAGCACTGCCAGGAGTGACCTCTGATTCCAGAGACCAGCGAAGCCCTGGACACTGCTGGGGGTGACCCCAAAGGAACAACCCATGTGTCCTGCCCAGTGCATTATTCTTCTGGCCAGGACAGTGTTTCTTAAGATACGGCCAAGCATCACCAACAGACACGCATTGGATTCCAGGATTCACCAGTCCTTAGCTTGGAAAAACCACAGGACGATTTTTTGGGCTGGCCACTGGGTTGACCCAAGATGGGGCAGGGCCAGCCAGAGGTGTGAGCACACATCGTCAGGAATGAAGGCACCAGACAGCCCTAGGCGAGCCTGGGCTGAGCCCTAAAGGCTCTCGCACACAGTGACCATGAGCTCAGATTTCGGGCCCAATATGCTTGGAAGGTTCCGGGTGCAGTGTCTCACCCCACCATCAGGGCCCTGAGGCCGCAGAACCCGCTGGCCCTGCAGAGAGCAGCTCTGGCTGTGCCCTGCCCTTCCTTCCCTGCGGGCGAGAGACCTAGGACATGCGCTTCTGATCTCTTGAAGCGTGATCTGTGCATTCTCACAGAGAAGCAGCCACATTCCTTTCCGAGTATTAAATTAGAAGGATTCTTATCTCAGAAATTACAGAGGCCATCCATGGGATTATGGCCATTTAAGAAATTATTCGCGCCTTCCTGGCATTTATCTGAGGGAGGCCCAGGTGCTCGGGACTCTCCGTCACTGCCACTGCCTAGGCTTCATGCCCCAGTTGCCGGAGTGTGGATGCGGTCAGCTGAGCAGGGAGGGGCGAGTCCTTGCTCCAGGCAGGGACCACAGCAGGCTCTGACGTCACCAGCAAGTGGCTGAGGGAACTTGTCCATGGAGACGAGAATTCCGTGTTCCGGGCACCCTGGTCCTGACCGTGTTTGATGGGGCTGTTGTTTGTCCCTCGGCATCTCAGCCGAGTGGCAGCCACGTTGTCCCGCCTGACTCTGAGTGACGGGTCAGCTGGTGTTCTGTCCATGGAGACATTCTGTGTCATTTAGCGGCTCTGTTGGTGCAGCCCCTTGCATTCGAGGAGCTGCCTAATGGGGCTGAGGAGCTGAAGGGACATGTCATCTTCGCTGGCTGCCCACGTGGATGGTCCTGCTATGGACAGGAGTGCCCTGGACAGGCCTGGGGGAGGAGTTCTGACTCAGTGACCTGGTCCATGCTTCTTTTCCTCTCTCTCAACTTACACCACAAAGATGTGTGAGGCTCCGAACTGTTGGTCTCTACGCAGTCCTGCTGCTGCTCCCCCGCCCCTCCCGGAAAGGCCTGGAAGGAGATGCACCACGTCTGGGCTTGCTGCAGTCCCAGGAGACCCTCGGGTGGCCCTGGTCTTCTCACTCCAAGTGGCGCTGCGGGTCTTTCCCAGGGGACCTGCATCCGAGTGGGCCCACTGGCCTCCACGTCACACGGTCCCTCTGCAGAGAAGACAGTACCCGCACCTGTGTACAAGGTCAGTTCTTGACAGGTGCCCCTCCATCCATCCACTTGGGAGTGGCCAGGAACCCCCCATTTGCTACTTGGCGGGGGGGAGAAACCCAGGCAGAGGGTCAGTCACCAATGGAATCAACTGGCCTTTCGGCCCCTACCTCTGCCCTGCAGGTGGCATGCTGCCCCACCAGAGCCAGAAACAACCTTTTCTTTATGAAGATGGTGGAGTTTTCTGCTGGGGATGTTGAGCCAAGGCGATAGCTCTTCCCAGGAATCCAAATGTCTCTGGGAAGATATTTTTAAGATACACCAATGATGAAAATCGATGATTCTAAGATGTCAGTTTCTCCAGTTCAAAGAGTTCGTTCCCTCTCTGCTGACGATGGATCAGAACAAGAAACTTGAAGGAGAAAAGCTCCCGCTCTTGTGTAACCAACCCCTTTGCTCACTCTCTCCCTGGCTCAGCCCGAGTGGGTGCACGCATGGTGTGGGGTGGGGCTGTTCCTCCTGGTGCCCGGGGGCTCTGGGTGAGGATGGCGAAGCTCGGGGGCTGCTTCCGTTGAGGAATATGCAGCAAATCCCAGCCTGGTATCGCAGGAGGCTTGACGGGTTGTTTCAGCGGGCGCCCGTTTTCTCTGACACGCGCTATATTTAGCGATACCAACAGTTTTTTTTCCCTCTGTGACGCCCCTTCATATCTCTTGTATCCTGACAGTTTCCATAAATCCTGTGGGCCACCGATGCATGTGGAGACTAAGAAAAATGATGGTCTTCTTGACGAGAGCTCTTGGAAAGGGCTTCCTGATCCTTCCGGAGCACACACGCTCTGTCCCCGTGTGTGTCTGTGAGGCACCAGGCCTGGGAACAGGAACATGAGGCAGGAATCTGGAGTCATTATATCATGCTTAAAAAAAAAAAAGAGCACCCCAGAGGCTGAGCATCAGAGCGGAGATACCTTCCCTGGAACTGGATTTGTTACGATTTTTCATTTTTTGTGGCCCAATTATAGCTTTAATTGGACCATCTATAATTCCTTCCACTTGTAATTCCAGTGTGGAGGAAGCCAGACGCAGACGTGTGACATGATGCCGGAAGCTGGTGCCATTTCCCAGAGAAGCGTGGCTGCGGCAGGCCAGAGGACAGAGGGGACGCGGGCCCACGTGAGGCCTGGGAAGGCCCATCACATCCAGTCTCAGAGAGATGCTGGTGCTGTTGGGAGGCTGACCCCCCGGGGACCAGGTGATGCCCCAACTCAGGCACCGTGGACACAGATCCCCATTGGGGACTGTGGGCCAAACAGATCGAGCAGGAGATGAGCTTGCACACAGTGCACTCTGACACTCTTTACAGCATCCCACACGGTTCCTGAGCACCACGGGGTATGAACCAGCCACCCCCACAGAAGGACAGATCTTGATCCTGGCATGGGAGTCTTAGGACAGCAGGGAACTGCCCAGGGGGTCCTGGGAGCCCCCTTCTGCCACAGGGAGCCTGGACCCAGGAGCTAACCCTGCTTGTTCAGGCTGTGTGCGCCTGTGTTTCAGGGCCGCATGGGGGGGGGGTCCTCCTCCAGAAGCAGACCCCTGGCCAGCTCCGCTCGAAGGAAGGTTCCCATCACCTGTCCTGTGCCTTCCAGTTTGCTTCTCTGGCCCCTGAGCAGGCAACAGTGATGTCTCCAGGGCCCAGTCCTGGGGAAACCCATGGTCCTGTGCCCATGCCACCACCAGCTGAGGGTGCTGAGGATGGAGCCTTGGACCTGGGAGGCCCCGCCAGTGCCCTCCGCACAGCTGGGAGGCAGACCCTCGATGCTCTTTCTTCCCCTGACGGACATTCCCAGGAACCTCAACAACTAACCCTACAGTCTCATGCAGGACCCGCATGTAAGCTGCCAGTGTTTTACAGAGAGGGCTGCAGGGCCGAGGGTGGGGACTCTGTGATCTCCACAGAAGGCTTCTGCATGGTGCAGGCCTGGGACTTCTAGGTCCTGTTCAAAAGCCTCTTCCGCCATAATGTCTCCATCCCCAACTCGACCTGTGACCAGTTGCTCTCTTTGCAGTGCTCACAGCACACCAAATGTCCAATGGCAGGTGAGCGGACAACAAGGATTGTCACCTCTATCTACAACAGAATACCGCACAGCCAGAAAAAAAGGTCAGATGCTTCCAGGGAACTCGCTTAACTGTTGAATGTTGATATGTTCCATGCGGGACAGACCCCGGCCAGCTGTCATCCCCCGGCATTAACAAGTGTTCTCCCTGCCCCCAAGAACTTAAGAGCCAAGCCCGCTCACGGCTGTGGGGCATGTGCCCTGGCATGGTCCCTGAGACACTGAGAAAGCCTCAGATCCCACAATCCCAAGAGGCGCCCACAGAAATGCTCCCCAGGCCGAGAGGACAAGGTCCTGTGTCAGTCACCATCCGGAACAGCTGGGACTTGGGAGGCAGCTGGGGGTGATGACAATTACTGGGGTGGGGGTGACAAACAAGGATGCGAATGATGCTCTGCCACAAAGCCACAGGACAGCCTGCCACCCAGCCATGGGGAACGAGGCCAGGGCTGACCTTGACGCTTATGCGAATGAGCAGATTCACAGACGGTGTGTTTTGCTGCCAGCAACAACAAATGCATTCCTGCCACCCCCCAGGGCACTCAGTCAGAGCACCCACCTCCCAGGCACACGTGTGCACAGCAGCAACGCCTCCAATGGGTGGGGGAAAGAAAAGAAAGGCGGAGGGTTCTTGCAGGCCTGCTGCAGCCCTGGAGTCCTGGGAGGAGGAGGAGGAGGAGAGGCCGAATCCACAAGCAGAGAGGACCCGCCATACTCTCTGTCATGGCTTCTTCTGCAAACTGACATGCAGACAGAATTGAGGCCCAAGAAGCCCATACACAAGATAAGTGACCATGAAGAAAGGCGGCGAGAGAGGCAGGTGCTGTGTGTGTGTGACTAGAAATACAAAACAAAAAATACAGAATTTTGCTCTGCTCAGATTGAGCAGAAAGCCAAGAACAAGGGATGAAAAGGGTTCCACAGCCCCAGTGGTTGGGGGGAGGGGGCGCAGGGAGGCATGCTCAGGATGAACCACCAGAATTTTAAAATATGCATGTATTTTAATGAAGCACTGTGATTTATAGTTGTGTCCATGGCAGATTTTCAGACATGTGGTGCGCCAACACTGGTCCCACCACCAGTGACTCCTCCCAGGCGCCTCGCATCCCCCAGCCCCTCCACCTGCCTCCTTAACTGGCATGTTGTCAAGAGTCATCCTGGTGGTTTGGGTTTCCTGTTATGTGGTTCAGATGTTGGGATGGCACCTCTGCCCCCACTGGTCTGAGAAGGCGCTGGCCCAGCTGTCACTAGAAATTTGCTCCCCTCCCTCCTTCCTGGGGTAGCTGCCGAATAATCTGGCCACAGAGCCAGTTCTACACCCAGACCTCACTGGAATGCTGAAGCTTCACCACATCCCATAGAACCCCCTACCCCCACCCCCAGCTATCCAAGAGCCTTGTTACTAACCACTGGCCTGCACAGTGGATGAAACAGCGCCATTATCTGACAGGACCTTACGGCCACTTAGAGCCCACTGTAAAATGCAAACGAGAACGGCAGGGATAAAACTTTACACATAAGAACTGCTTCCCTCCTACCATGGGGGATGGTACCATACAGCTTAGGCTAGGAAACCGGGAAGGAACCGGAGGCTGCATGGGGCAAACCTGTTACTCGGCGGGCCCAGTGTTCAGGGCCCAAGGGAGCAGCCACACCTGCATCTGAGCCACACCAGCTGGGCCGGTGATGAGAGGCCATAAATATCACATGTCCGGGGACTCTCCTTTCAGGAGGAGGCAAGTTCAAGGCTTATTAAGTGTCACTCAGGCAAACAGACTGTCCTCCTGCCACCCAACGCCACGTGGGCTTACACGGGAACCAACACAGTCAGGGGTGCATTCACGCTAATGGAGGGGTCTCTGCCAGACCCGCAAAATGAACCATCTTGAAGGTGACTGTGGCCTTGGCAGAGAACATGCACCAGGCCAGGCACTGTTGGAGGGTCCCTGTGGCCAGCAGCACAGCTCGTGAGGGGGCACACTGGGAACCCCGTCTGATAGAGGAGCAAAATCAGGGGTCTCTAATCGTTCAGTGTCACAGTCACACTTACCGTGCTCTCAGAATTCACTCAGGTCTCCTGATGCCAAAGCCGAGCTAAGGAAGCAGTGGTGGGCAAGGGCCCGAGAGTCTCTGCCCGGCCTGGGCACAGGCTTGGCATGCAGGAGGCCTACGGTGGGTCCCTGGCACCAGATGGGGGAAGGAGTGACTGCAAAGCCCAGAGTCAGGAACCCTCCCACCCCACCCACTGTAAGAGAAAGAGAAGGTTTTGCAAGGTCACTGCTAAGTGTGATAGGAATGTGCCCAGACTGTGCCAGTCTAATGCCAGTTCAGATGGGCCGAGGCAACAGGAAGAGGGAAACTCCTTCGTGTGAGAAGCTGTGGGGCAAGTTGGCTCTGGGGCTGAATCTCGAGCACGGAGAAAGCCCAGAGCATGGCGGGGCGTGGGTCGGAGGTGACAGGTGGGGGCTTATTCACACGTTGGCCAGGTTTGTGCTCTCGGTCAGGGACAAACAGAACTCAGTCCCCAGGATCCTGGGGAGGTGGGCAGGGACCCTCGGGTGCACTACAAGGCTGAAAGCCACCCCTCCAGGAGGCAAGGGGACACTCTACAGAGCCTCCGACAGAGGGGATGACTCCCAGGACAGTCGCATGGCAGAGGGGCAGAGGTGGGAGTGGAGGGACTTGTGCTGGTGTATGAGTGTCATGGAACATGTGCTGGTGTACGTGTGGCAAGGAACACATGCTGGTGCACATACATCACGGAATACGTGCTGGTGTATGTGCGTCAAGGAACACGTGCTGGTGTATGAGTCATGGAACATGGCACGGTCACAACAGAGGAGGAAACCAAGTAAGTGCAGCTGCCCGGCTAGCACTGGCTGGCATCAGGTTGAGCAGATGATTCTCAGGGAGAAAGGATGAGCACTGGGTGGTCTTTACCATGGGACAGAGAGTAACCATGATGAACACTCGGCCGTGGGCTATAGAACCCCAGTGCCCTTGCTGGGACACTGTGGGTGGGGGAAGAGGCTCAAGAGGTGATCAGGAGGGACATGGGGCCAGGGTGGACAGTCTGGGGAATGGTGGTGCTTTGAGGTGGGTGACTGGGGGGGTCTAGACTATTGACCCTAATGGAAACGTGTCCTCAAGTCTGTACGAAATGAGGGAGAAATTGAACCTCACTGCCTGAAATGCCAGCAGGCTTCTTGCTGGCCAAAAAAGGAGTCCCTGGGGACTTTCACTCTTGGCTGTGCCGGGGTACAGCAGTGGGCACTGGGGGCATGGATCTTGGAAGGGGAGGGGGTGTGGGGGCACCGAGGGTCCTTCGGGGTCGGAGCTGTCTCTCGAGTTCCTTAGCCCCTCCCGTGTGCGAGAACCAAGCTGGGAGGCAGCCCTCCACCTCTCCGAGTGCTGTGTGCTGAGGTCCTTGCCTGGGAAAGGGCAGAGGCATTTCTGAGGCACCGCCCAGCACCGTGGATGGGCACTTTGCTTTTACCGAAGGCAGAAACGGGGCGTTTCCAATCCCAGAGACTCTGCACTGGCCACAGCAGACCCCATATGTGTCCACTAATCACAGTGGCAGGTGGCCACTTTCTAAGGAAGACGACGATCTCCATGCAAGAGCTGAAATGTGCCCAGGCAAGTTGAGCACCAGGGGCGAGAACCCCCCAAATGCACTGAGCAGAGAGACGGCCTAGTCTAGCTGGAGTGACAGTGCCCACAGAACCTCAGGAAAGTTGCCTTGGCCTCCCGGGCCTCAGACTCACGGCAAGCCCAGACCGGAAGCAGTCTGCTGGTGGCTCAGTCTTCCTCTTCATCCTGCTGGCCCTGAACAGGACCCTCATGGTCCAAAGCCAACGAATGGAAGAAGATGAAGACAAAAAAAAAACCAAAAAACCCTCCTCAAAAAAAAAAACTCGGCCCCAAGATAATTTTAAATGAGAAATAAAATCTGGAGGGGAGCCACGTCAGGATTTATTGAAAAACAGATTTTTCTCCTTCAAAAATGTTATTAAAAAATACGAATATGGTTGCGAGTTATTGCCAAGTGTGTTTTATAAGCTCCCGCGGCTTGGAAGTGCCCCGCTGTGCGCCGTGATGGATGGGCCAGTCGTCACCCTCCCGACGAGGCAGCGGCACCAGCAGATGCAGGCGCGAGGCCGCCAGGAGACCCCGAGACGCTGCCGACCTCCCTCTGCCCACTGTCCCTGCTCACTCCCAGCTCCAGCTTCTTGAAGCTTCCCAGCATGCGGGGGTGGGGGTGGGGGTGCGTGAGCGGGGGGAGAGCACAGACCCAAAGGGTCCCACACCAGCTTCAGGACACACATTCCTCCCAACCAAGTCTCAGTCCCTCAGATCTGCACTGTCCACCACGCCATGTGGCCTGTTCTCCAGGGCTGTCCCAAAACAAGGGGCTGCTGGAGGAGACGGGGTGAGAGGGGGGTCAGGGCGGTCTGGTCAGCTCCCACCACGGCCACCTGCCCTGATGGGCTTATTGCCCGGCGTCAGATCTGGCAACTTTGATGATAAGCTGGAAAGAGTTCTGGAGGCCGACACGCCCAAGGACGCGGGTCTGAGATGACGAGGCAGGGATGGCCCCGCGGGCCACTGTGCTTATGTCCCCTCAGAGCAGCCCTGCCCAGGGGTCTCTCTGCAGGGCAGAGGCCTTTACTCTGCATATTGACTCTCCACAGACATGCACAAACACGAAGTCATTCGTTCCAGCAGGACAACCTGGGCAGGGCCCCCATTCCCAGGAGAGAAGGGATTCCTCCTGCTCCCACACCCGTGGCAGTTTCCGGTTTTGCTCCCCACGTCTCCAATTCCTACCTGTGGTGGAGGGTCGAGTTTTCTCCAGTACCTGGGTATGAGCTGACATGAGCATCAGGCTTTTCCCTTTCCTTGTCTCCGGGCACCTGGGTGGATGCAGAGTTGGGCATCCCGGATCCCAGCCCTTCACAGAAGGAAGAGGCAAGAGTACCTGAGATCCCAGATGAGAACATTCTAGAACATTCTAGATTCTTCCCCTTCGCAGAAGGAAAGGGGGGAGCGCTTGTCAGCACCCACCTCCGTCTATGGCCGAGAACACTCCTCCAGGCCACTTCTTTACTCTAGTCCTTCATATGCGGCCGCTTCACAGAGCAGTGTGGCCCCTCAGAGAGATGCAGCCTAGAATCTTCCATGATGCTCTGACACTGAGTCCCTTCACTTGCTTAACTGGGGCATCCACGGTCATGAGTGGTCACTGCTGCTGCTCCCCTGGCCTCAAGGACCGGGCAGCATGGTCAGCAAGTCCCTGTTCTGGTTGGGGACCCACGAGCCCCTTCCCTGCACCCTCACCTCAACATTCCCAGCTCAAAAGTGTCAGAAATCGAGACCCCTCTTAGCTCAAAGGAAGTGAGGCCAGGTCCAGGGGGACCCTGCGGTGAGCTGGTGGAGGCAGAGGGAAATGGGGGTATGGTCTAAAGGAGGCAGCTTTTCTTCCCGGGGTTCAACCAGCTGCTTTTGGTGCCTGGTCATTCTCATCCCAGCGGCCACCGACAGCCCTGCTTCTGCCCCCAATCCCGGGTTCCACTGCCACATGGCACCCGCAGACAAGGCAAACTCCGTGGGGACCAGGGGTTCATGGTGCCCGGCATTTGGAAGCCCAATGGAAGACCTTCAGCCACAGGACCATGGAAGGGGTGCGGTCGGCGCGCAGGTCTGCAGGCAGGGGGAGGATTTGGCTCATAATAAGCTTATTTCAGACCTCTCCAGATTGAGGTCAAGTATAAAATTCTCATTAGTTTCCAGCCGATTTCAGTGAGGCCTATAGGGATTTCAAAGTCACCTCCGAAGCCATGGGCAGAAGAAAAAAACACAGGCCAGAGAGGGAGCACCTAGAACTGCCAACACGTGGGGCTTATCCTTTGTTCTTGGGTCGGGGGTGGACAGAGATTTTTCTTTTTTTAAATCATTTTTGGTCCAATTCTTGGAGAAGTGGTTCCGGGGGAAGAGACACTTTGCCACAGCCGGAGCGCTGCCACCAGCGAACACGGGGAGGCGTGAGCCCAAGGGGCTGCCCTATCTCTTCCTCGCTGCTAACTGCCTTTATTTCCCATTTTATTTAAGATACTTAATTTGTTTTTAGTGATTTACTCTGCTTTGTAATTAGACGGAGCGATTAGCCCGCATCTTTTCCTTGGCAAAGCACTTCTCCTCCAGAAATGAGCTTAAGTCAACATGATAGCTGTCGCTAACTGCAAGGGGAAGGCCACCAGCCGGGGGTCCTTCTCCTCCACCGGCGGGAGCCACAAGGAACGAGAGAATTAGAGGTAGGACAAAGGCAGCCGTAATTGGCAGGGGGCCGCGCAGATGGGATGTCGGGAACGCAGGAGGCATTCCTGCCACAAGCTCCTGCCGAGGGCTGTGGTAGCAGAGGAAATGGCAGAAACGCTTTGTTCAAGCTTCTCCGATGCAGAGCTAGGAGCGAACGCGTGTCAGCTCTGCATCCTTGGCACAGACACCCTTCGAGGACCTGCAGCTCAAGAGGAGACTCCTGGTTTGCTCAGGCAGAACCAGAACTGATGAGGGAACCGGGCAGGACCGTTCGAGGGGCTGAGATCTGCCACGGGCTCACAAGAGTGGCGAGCGCCCAGGCCAGCCTGGCTGCATCACGCGGAGCCTTCGCCCCTTTTTGCTCAGGTCATCAGAGCTCTGCCCAGCCGCTCCCCCTGAGAGAGCATGGCTGTCTCGTCACAGGAGTGGCATTTCCACATGTCGGCTGATGTGGTCAGTGCCAGCAGACTGGCCTGTCCACCCCTCGACCTCCAGTCCCCGTATCCGAACTCCCACTGCCACGCTGTTCACTAAGCCAGGACGCAACCTCTCAGGGACAGCTGGGAGCGTGGCTGGAGGGGACCAGGCTCAGGCGACTGACTCCTCTCAGGGCTGTGGAGGAAGAAGGCAGAGCCGGGGCATGCAGGCGCAGAGGGCAGCTGGGAGACCCATCCTGGGCGGCTGTACTACTGCCAGGAACTTGGGACCTGCACTCAGGAAGCCGCGTGCCAGGCAGTGGCCCGGGCAGCCTGCACACTGGAGCCAGGACTGCCTGCTTTGCTTCTGTTAAGAAATACGCACATGCGTGCACACACACACGCTTATACACATGTGTATACACATGCATATACACACGAATGCATACACACATGTACACACACATACATATGCACACACATGTATACACATGAATGCATACACACTTATGTATACACACATGAATGCATACACATGCACATGTGATGTGCATACAGATACACATGCACACAGATATATACTCTCATGCACATATACACATGCACACATAGGTGCATACACATACACACATACATACACATGCACATATACATACATACTCATGCACACACACGCACACATGTACACATCTATATGCACACATGCACACATACATACACATATGCACGCATATACACACATACATACACATGTACACACATGTTCACTTATTTTTATTTTATTTGGTTTTTTCAAGCAGGCCTCAGGGGACTGGCAGTCACTCCTGGACACACTTGGCCAACAGGGCTGAATGGTTCGATCCTAGGACATGAGGGGGTGCTGCTGATCAGGTCGTGTAATGCCCCCTAGCCAGTTTCAAGGACCATTGGGTACCTGGTTTTGAACTCAGGTCCTGCCACCTGCACAGTGTGAACCCTAACCACTGAGCACTCTGGCCAGCCCAGGGTCCTTCTCCCGAGCCAGTCACCAGTTCTGCCTCATAAGGCTGTCTGAGGCTGCCTGTGAGCACAAACGTGTCAGTGTCCCCCAGGAGAGGTGCTCCAGAGTAGGCCATCGGCCAGCACCTGAAGCTGCTCCTGCACTGACCACTATGGTGCACAGCCCATCTGGGCGCTCTGCGAGAAATGAAACCAAAGTGAACGCAAATATAACGGGAGCGGCTGAGTGACTGAGAGGAGTAATCACCAGCTTCCCAAGTCAAAAGCAAATCCAATCCAGTTATTACTCTCCCCAAAATATCGAAATGTAATTACACTGTTTCCACACATCATTATTTGCCCATTTTGGGCAATTAGAACGGACACATTAATTAATGTACAAAATGATATTCAATTAAAACAAGAGCGGTGTACCCTTCAAGGTTCTGCCCTGGAATCCTCGCCAACACCCCCTACTCCAGTTCACACAGTCTCACATGGAGTTCTTTGCCGTTCGTCTTCCCCACGAGGATGCAGCACCCAGACCATGGGACGTGGCCCCTGGCAGACAGACCTCCTCCTCTCCCCGCCCCACACCAGCCAGAGAGGTGCCCCCTTCCACTTTAGGGACCAGTCAGTGCTTGGAACGGAGGAATGCCAGGCCCCCAGCTGGCTTGTGCCTCTTTTCCTTCTCTAGAAACAAAAGTTTCTAGGGAAAGGCTGATTGCTATGGAGGTTTTATTATTTTTTTTTTCCCTCCCTGCAATCATGTCAACAGTGAGGGCCAGAAAACGTGCAGTGGTTTCCTGTCACCTGATCCCTGAAGCGTCCCCGACTCATTGCCATTAGAATGAAGGCGGGACAGACAAGGCCACGTCACACAGTGATGGCCGCTGTCCAGCTGTGGCCTGCAGAGCCCCAAGCCGTGGGGACAGACCTGCCTCCCGAGCTCCGCTGCCCAGGACATGGGTAGGAAACCCAGCGAGCTCCAGCTCTGACGTGTGGTTCACGTGATGGTTCCATGTTCTGTGGGGATGCAGAGTCAGTGCTGGAACGTGCCATGCAGCTGGCCACTCAGGCTCTGGGACCTGTCTCTGGGAGGGAGTTTCCCACCAGGCTGAGAGATTGGCTGTTCCCTCTGGCCACATGCATCGTCTCCAAGCCTCCAAGGCCGCTGTCTGCATCATGGCTTGAGCGGAAGTGGACGGTGACCCACAGCATCTCCCTCACGGCCCTGACAGGTGACAGGCGGCGGGTGGGGCTCAACCTTGGATGGGGGTCCATGTGCTGAGAGCGGCGGGCTACATCCCAGCAGGACCTGTGCTTGAAAATCCCACCCTACAGGGAAAATCCCTGGGAGGGGGTGCTGTAGCCACCGTGGGACCCGCCTGGGTGAGCACTCAGGTCTCAGGGCCAGCCCACAGTGGTTGGGGATCATGCCGTACCTGGCTTTGAACTAGGGTCCTGCCACCTGCACAGTGTGAGCCCTAACCACCAAGCCCTCTGGCCAGCCCAGGTCCACAGGCAGACTCCCGCTCTACCAAGCCTCTCTGCATCCAATGCTGCTCTTTCCGACTTGACCCAGAAAAAAGTCCTGCACAGGGGCTGGTGGGCACATAGCGGGCTGGGTTCAACCCCTTGCATCCTGCACCCTAGGTTCCCCCGAGCATGGCTGGTACTGAAATCCCAGCCCAGACCCTGGAGTAGCCCCTGAGGACACCAGTTACGGTCCCCCAAGCAAAACTGGTAATAGAAACTGTGTACAGGCCACTTTCTTGGCTTATGTCCACTGAAGGGAGTGCTCCCGGAGGACTCTGCTTCTCCTGTCTTGAGGCAGGCAGTGGCCTCCTGGGGTTCCTGATGCGGTGGCCCCCACATGCAGCCCCCCAATGAGACCCATTCTGAACACCCATGGCAGCCCGTGTCTGCTGGGAAGAACTCTCCAGAAGTCAGTGACCGTCCTCCCTCCCGAGGTGGCGTTTCTCTAGGGGGTGAAATTTTGCAGATGAGCCCTGTGAGTCTGAGAGTCTGTGAGTGTGTGTGTGACTGTGTGACTGTGTGACTGTGTGACTGTGTGAGTGGGTGTGTCAGTGTGAAAGTCTGACTGTGTGAGTGTGAGAGTCTGTGTGTCAGTGTGAACATCTATGACTATGCGTGTGAGTGGAGAGTCTGAGCATGTGTGAGTGTGAACGCCTATGACCGTGTGAGTGTGAATGTTTGTGACTGTGTGTGTCAGTGTGAATGTCTGTGCCTGTGTGAGAGTGTGCATGTGTCAGTGTGAGAGTCTGTGGCTGTGTGAGTGTATATGTCAGTGTAAAAGTCTGTGAGTGTGTCAGTGTGTGAGTATGAAAGTCTGTGACTGTGTGTGTGTGTGTGTGTGTGTGAAAGTCTGTGTGAGTGTGACCGTTTGTGTATGTGTCAGTGTAAACATCTATGACAAGATGAGAGTGTGAGTGTGAGGGACCCACACATCCTCCATGCATGAAGAACCTGAGCTCAGAAAGCACCCCCACCTCTCTGATAGCCCCTTGGGCATAGCTGTGAGTCTCTTGGCTGTGCTTGATCCTTGCTCTGGGTCAGCAGAACGCTCAAACTCCTTCCAGAAACTGCCTCTGCACCACTGCCCCCGAGCCTCCAAGCCACGGTGGCCCAGAACCCAGCTGACAGGTGGAACCAACACACTGCTCTCCTTCAGAAGCCTGCCCAGTCCCAGACTCCTCGAGGGACCCCTGAATTGCAACCTCCTCCTCACCCTCCTAAGGTAGCAGAAGGCCCTGGGGCCTGGACATCGCAGAATTATTGTTCTCTTTCTTTCTGCAAAGAAATTTTATTTTGGCCTTCCATGCAAGAAGCTATTACCCGCCCGTTATCTCCGTGTGCGTGATTAGGAATAATAGCTGATTTGTGAAGTTATCTATTACGGGAAATAATCAAGATTAATGAGCCCTGTGGCACCCGTTCCATGCCCCGGGAGATTTGTGACGCAGACGGCTCATTCCTCTTGGTGCTCGCTGGGTGCTGTGGGGGTGGGGGGGCTGCCACAGATGCAGATGGAGACGCAGATTAATTGTGCAAGGGGAGAGATTGCGCTCTCGGGCCATCAAACATTTCGGGGGTGCTCTGCTCACCTGGCTGGGTGCCCGTGATTTCAGCCCACAGAGGCGAGGGGACCTGAGGGGAGCATGCAGCCCTGGGTGCTGATGACTCCAGTCCTTCATCCCTGGAGCTCGGCTCCTCAGAGAGATGGGACAGAGGTCACCGCCAGCACAAAGGTGGTATCATCCCTGCCCCACCGGGCGGGGCTGCACCCTGGCCGGCAGAACCTGAGCCCCGAAGAGGGAGCTTTGTTCTGAGGCTTGGGGTGGGCCCAGGCGGCTGTGGACCTTACAGTTATCATCGGGCAGAGCCCCGAGTGGGGCTCCCTGAGAGTCCTACAGCACGACTGAGATGTGTCACCTCATCCAGGTTACTGGGGAGGTGGGGACAAAGCCCCCATGCACACACCCTGTCTGGAGGGAGCAAACGGTGGGAGCACCCGGGTGGGGCACTTGGATGGAGCACCTGGATGGAGCACTGGGATGGAGTTTCCCATTCTCTGGTCAGGAGAGCCGGACCCCAGTGCCCAGCAACTGTCCCCACAGCCAGGTGCTCCAGGAGTGTGAAGAGAGACCACCTCAGAGACTTTGACCACGGAGCTCGTCTCCTACCACCACTGCCGCCACTGGTCCCAAGCTTCCCCCCCCATTTCCAGCCCAGGACAGAGAGGGCATGGTGGGGGGGGGGTGTGGGCAAGGCCCAGGCCCAGATCAGTGTGTCAGGCTGCTTCCTCCAGCACCCTCAGATCAGGACTCGGTGCTGTCTGAGACCTGCTGGGCTCTTGCTTTCAGACCCATGGACACAGGGCTGGGAATGATCTCGGCATCACTGGCCATCCCTGCTGATGCCTTTGGGGTCTTACTGGTTCCTGCAGGAAGGGGCGGCAGAAGTGGTGTCAGAGCAGCACCTTGTCCCTGAGACCGCGCATGCGGAAGAGGGGGTACAACATGGGCCCCGGGGCCCTCTGATGGTCGTGACACTGAGGCATTACTGACTCACAAGCCACAGGGCGTACGTGAGTGTGGTGTGTGTGTGTGTGTGTGTGTGTGTGTGTGTGTGTGTGTGTGTGTGTAATTTTAAGAACCCACAATCTCATACAGGAATAGCAAAACGTCCCTATAGGACCCTGTTAATGTGCTGGAGCCTGCATTTCCATAATGATATTATGAGGATCATTGGTTTTATTTAAAAGCATATATGCGGATGCCCTTAGCAGTTAGACGATAATGGCCTTTTTTTGTTGAAGGGGTTTCGATTCTCTCGACCATAATTTTCGCACTCTGGGCAAAACTTTAGAAAATATATATATTTTTCCTTTTATCTCTTTCCCAGGGACTTCTTAATTATCAGGTAGAGGCTGAGATTTCCACACCAATAGCAAAGTGACTAACATTTTTTTGGGGGGGAGGGGGAGAGGTTAGACAGGCAGTGCTCAAAGCTTACTCCTGGCTCTATGCTCAAGGGTCACTACTGGTGGGGCTCAGGAGATGATATGGAGTGCAGGCTCAAACCCAGATCAGCTTCACATAGGCAAATGCCTTACCTGTGCTCTATTGGTTGCACTGTCTCTCTCTGGCTCTATGAGAATTTTGTTTGTTAGTTTTTGTTTGGGGGACCACATCTGGCAGTGCTTAGGGGCCATTCTTGGTTGGGGCTCAGAGGGCCTGTGTGGTGCCGGGGATAGAACCACAGTCAGCCACATGTAAGGTGAATGCTCTGACCCTTGACCTGTCTCTCCAGCCCCATTTTTAAACAATTGACAATATTTTCTGATTAAAATGGCTGCTTGCAGATGATGCCACCTGAAAAGCCACAAAATTAATTGGGAGTCTCGTCTTGACTTTTCAACTTAAGAGGACTGCCTGAGAGAAGCTTCTGGAGCTTCTGACAGACCCATCTGTGAAGTATCTGGGCTCCTATGGACCCCCTATCTCAGCCATACTGGACCCAGCGCCTAGGAGCGGGATAATGTGGGGGAGTGGGGGCGCTGGCGGAGTTCGCATTTTTCTGGGCAACATCTGGAATGTAAATCTTTGGTGCCAACGTGCTTCTGCTGGGTTTTCGAACTCAAATAGGTTCAGAAGTGTGACTTAGATTGAGGTAAGCCCAGGCAGTGGCCTGGTGGCTAGTTCCATCTGAACTTTCAAGAGGCCACCTTACAATTAAGAACCGAGAAGCCCCAGGCCTACTCTTCTGCCCAGCTGTGGGTCCATGTGCACAGCTGTTCAGCAGGGAATGCCTAGAACAGTCCAACAGAGGCCACTCTTCAACATGAGACCAGGTGTGGTGACAAGAATTATCTCTAGAGTAAAGGATAAGCCAGCTCTACCTGGAGGTCTGGCACTTGCTGAAGATTTGTCCTATAGGGCCAAAGCAGGTAGGGTCACACTGTTCTATCCTTAGTACCACATGTGGTCCCCTGAGCACCACAGGATGGGTCCCTGAGCACTGAGCCAGGCATCAGCCCTCAGTACAGCTGGGTGGGGCCCCCAAACAAACAATGAAGGATCTGCTAGAAGAGATTGAAGTTCTCTCCCCTCACAGACAAGCAGCTTTTGACATATACAGCAACCCTGCAAGTCAGCTGTCCACAGAATGGGTGTCCAGGGCACATCTTGGGAACCCCACTGACTCCTGTGCCCTCCAGTTCCAGATGCACTCATCTGGCCGTGCCAAGAGGGACAAGATACCAGGAGTCAGTGGCTCTGCTGGCTGCAGTGGCAGGGAGTGGTGGGCAGTGATGGGCCATGGTGGGCCATGGTGGGCAATGGTGGGCAGTAGTGGGCAGCGGTGGGCACAGGTGGGCCTTCCTTGGGAGTACAACAGGCAACGCCCACTTGTCCCACTAATGTCCCTCTCTTTGCACAGGGCAGCTGGGCTTGGGCTTAAACCCGACTGTCCCTTTGAAGTCTTCCCCCTTCTCTTCCCATCACAGGCAGGTTCTCACTCTCAAACACCAGGCAAAGGCTCCTCAGCACCCGGCCCAGCACGGGGTCCAGCTTGCTGTCTCCCCTGCAGCATGCATAGATGGAGGTGCTGGCGAATACCCCCAGCAATGTGGAGACGGAGGCTGGCTTTGCCGGAAGTCTCCAACACCGATCCATTTTTGGGAGCCGGGAAGGCGGTGAATCCATTTTCTGGGTAATCGAGGGTAAGCTGCGAATGCTGTGTTCCTTGTCTAATGGGGAGAATTATAATAGCCACGTCCCGCTAACTACATGTAAACATCCACTCGCTCATTCCACCAACATTTCCTGAGCCATCGGGCAGGGCCAGAAAGCAGGCACTTAACTAAGGAATAAGCCATTAATGATGGTGGAAGGCGTGTGAAGATGCGGATTTGCTTATACTGACACAGCAAATGCAGAGGGAGTGGGCATTAATGGGGGTCTCTACAAGGACTGGTACTGAACCCGCCACTTATCTTCCAGAATGAGCACGGCTTACTGGCACCCCTGATGAGGACATCATGACCTGTGTCCCCTGAGTCCCTGAGTGACTTGTTTGGGGTGGCTCTTGGCAAAGCCAGTGGCAAGGCTGGAGACAGCTCGCTGTCCAGCCTCTTTGCCTGCACCATGGACACAGAGGGGACGGGCCCAGAGCAGGTGATAAGGAGCCGCTGTCGCAGCAGCTCTGCTCCTCAGCCACAGCACTGACCAGGGTAAGCCACGGCCCCCGGGACAACTCTGCAGTCTTCCCAATCTGACAGGTTGAAATGGGGTCTGGCGCCTCTCCACCTGCTACCTGTGCCCTGGGTACCAAGTGTGGCCTGGTATGTATGGCCTGAATATTACATGTGTACCTGCGAGTCACATGTGGCCTGGGTGCCACATTTGGCGTGGGCATCATGTGTGCCTGGGAGCCACGTGTTTCCTGGTACCACGTGTGGCCTGGGAGCCATGTGTGACCTGGGTATCATATGTGGCCTGGTACCACGTGTGGCCTGGGTGTCACATGTGACCTGAGTGTCACATGTGGCCGGGATATCTCTGCTGCTGGGATTTCTAATGCCTTGCCAGCACACCTGCCCCAGCCATGGCATCTACCACCATACAAGGAACAGGAAAAGGTGAAACATTCTGGGAAAACAAGAACAAAGTCAGAGAGATGAAAGGTTGGGCAGGAGCAAGGCGGGAAGAAGATGCGCTAGTCTGTCACACAGCTGCTCCCTGTGTCCGCCGAGATTTTCTGCGGGGTCGGGGGGCTGTGCAGAGTAGGGTGGGAGGGAGAATCTGCACGAGCCACAGGCCGGGTGTCCAGGAAGCAGCCACGTGAGCAGGCCCCGGGCAGTGATCTGGAGAGGCGATGAGTCACGGGCTTCCTGGTCCCCTTCACGGTCACTTTCCCTGCACTCAGCTGGCTGGTTCCCACTGCGTTCCCCTGCCCCAACCCCCGGGAGGTCAGCACAAGTGAATGCTCAGGAACCTCGAGAGGAAGTGAAAAGACTGAGGCCGGCTGTCCCCAGCACTGCTCCACCCATCAGCTAGCCTGGAGAACGGCCATCACGGGAGCCCCCAGGCGGCAGGAGACGGGTCATGTGATCTGTCTCCCTAGAGCAGCCCTCAAGATTTTATACTTCTCTAATCTATTTCCCCTTTTCAGAAAAGAATCACCCCTCAGCACACTCTGTAGCCCTCCCTTCCTTAGGGCCCCAATGCAGATGCCCACAACCCTGGGCTCGTGCCACAGACCCCTGGTGCCGTCTCCCCCTCCTCAGGAAGCAGTCATGTTCCAGAACATGCTTGGCTCTAGCCCACCTGAGCAGCCCGTTTCTGAGATGGATCCTTCGCCTCTCTTCCCTCCGGGGTGCTTCTTGCAAGGATTACTTTGAGCTTGAGCAGCAAAAGACCTAGGGTGCTTTTTGGGGGGTTTATTTATGCTTAAATCCTGGTGGAGCAGTTTGGAAAGAGGACGGTCTCCCTCAAAGGGAGTTTTTCCTCCTCTACGCCCCACTCTAAGTTGGTGGCCTCTGGGAACAACCTGGTTTGGGGCTCACAGGGCAGCAGGGGGAGCCTCAGGACTGGCCGCCACCCTGGCAGCTATGTGCTTCCTGTGTATAACATGGGGTGACCTAGAGACGGGAGGACTTCCTGTGAGGGATGGTGGCTCTGACTTGACTCACTCGTGAGAGCCAGCCACCTCGTCCAGGCAGTGGGACATTACATGTCCAGCCCTGGATATTCGGGAGATACACTCCTGGATGCCCTGATTATTTCTGACACCTGGCCTACATGTAGAGTCCAGTGGCCAGTTAGAAAAGCCTTAGGATTTGACTCAACGAATACATACAGGGCCTGAGTGATAGTACAGTGGGCAGGGTGCTGGCCAGCCCAGGTTCGATCCCCAGTATCCCATATGGTCCCTCGGGCACCGCAAGGATAATTCTTGAGTGCAGAGCCAGGAGGAACCCCTGAGCATTGCCAGGTGTGACCCAACAAGCCAAAAAACCCTACTCTCCGAAAAGGCATATATACTCATGGGGGCTGAGAGGTACCTGCCCCAGCTGAGCGCATGATTCACAAGCAAGTGCCCCAGGCCCAGGCCCAGCCCCAGGACGACACAAACCCCCTCTGATCACAGAGCCAGGAACAGCCCTGGGTGTGGCCCCCAAACAAAGGAAACACTGGCGTGGTCAGAACAGACTCACTTGGGAATATTCAGCATTTACTTCTCCCGCTGTTCCATTTCCATCTGTCATCTGACCCTGGGCTTAGGCCGGGGAAGGGCCATGTCAGCGGTTACCACTGCAGGCCCCTCATCAGCACCAGCAGGCAGGCGGGAATCTCTGCTGGGCTCTGCCTGGCGCAGGGAGCCCTGGCCTCTAGTATGCCCCTCCCACTGTCCCGAATACAGCCTGGTCACCAGCTTCTTCGGTGGCTCTGAAAACTGTCAAGGACTCGGGCAGCTGCCACCTGGCAGGTGAGGGACCTGGTAGGTGTGGCCCAGGCGTACCCGGAGGAGGCTGCCAACCCCACTTGCCAGCCCTGGTCTCACAGCCGCCTCCTCCTGAAAGGCTTCAGTCACTGTCTCAGGGAGACTAGTGCTGCCGCTCTGGCTCCTGGTGCCCTCCTGCCTGCAGCTTGCCCAGGCCATTGACACTTGTCTGTGTACTTTGGATGGGATGAGGCCAAGTCAAGCGGGTGTACTGTGCTCATCCCACCCACCCAGCTTTAATTGAGCAAATGTGCATCGTCTTAGCGCCCAGCCAAAGGACTGGCTGAAAATCCCATTTCGGCACGAAGCCATCTTCTGTTTAAAGAGATTGCAGGGGCCACACATGCATTTGCTCACACTCTGAAGGTCCCTGTGAACCCTTACAATGTGATGTTGGAAGCTGGGAAGCTAGACTCCCCGCTAAGCAGCCTTGGGCCAGTCTAGATTTTGCAGACAGCAAGGCAGAAAAGTAGGAACTGAGCTTCCCTACAACACTGCAAAGGGAGTATGCCCAGGGGCTCCAACACACAATGCAGGAAAGCTACCCACATCCTATGTCCATTGCGGCACTGTTCACAACAGCCAGAATCTGGAAACAGCCCGAGCTTCCCGAAACAGACAGCTGGGCAAAGAAACTGTGGTACATCCATACAACGGAGGACTATGCAGCTGTTAGGAAAAATGAAGTTGTGAAATTTGTGAATTCATGGATGGACATGGAGAGTATCATGCTGAGTGAAATGATTCAGAGGGAGAGGGACAGACAGAGAAATGATTACACTCATTTGCAGGACTGTAAAAAAAGAAAAACCCAGAAACCAAAATACAACCCCCCCTCCAAACCCAAACAAACCATAGTATGTGAATAATACCCAACAAAAGCAGAAACAAGGGCCAGGAGGAATGGTCCATGGGAGGAAGCTGCCGAAGAGGTGAAGGAGGAGTGAGTTAGGACAGAGAAGGGGCCACCAGGATGATGGTTGGTAATGATCACTCTGGGCAAGCACTGAGTGCTGAAAAGAGGGGAAGGGATTTGTATGATACCCTTTAAATAATCACAGCATGTAAAAAGAAAATGAGAGAGCGAGAGAGAGAGCATGTACAAGAGAGAGGAAAAGTGTCTGCCATGGGAGGGGGGCTGGGCAGGAGGGGTGTGGGGGATTGAGGCGGGAAGGAAACTGGGGACATTGTGATGGGGATTGTGCACTGGTAAAGGGATGGGTATTGGATCACTGTATGACTGAAACTCAGTCAGGAACTTCGTAACTGCATAGCTCATGTGATTCCACTAAAATATATGTATATGAAAGAATTACACACACACACACACACACACGTACGCACACGTGCAACACAGAGCAGGCTTCAGGCATGTATGAAGGTCCTCAGCCCCCTAGGGCCTACCTTACCACCCTCTTGATCCAACACACTCACCCTACCCCAGGCCCATTGGAAAACTGGAAACCGGAAGACATGTCCCTTTAGCTTGCTACCAAAGAGAGCACTCTTGTTACTAGGGGCCCCTTGGCAGACCCTACACTCCCTCCACGCCACTCCATTCTCCCTCAGCCACAAGCCGCGTCTGCTCCCCTGAAGCTGGGGCATAGATTCAGCAAACTCCTTGGTCCAGACAATCAACATTCCAGCTACTATAATATTAATAACTTATTTTTTTACTTCCATCTGCTTTTAAAAAAAATGTTTGCCTGCAATCTTACTTGACTTTAAAAGCAAAAACAAGAGATCATGACTCTTGGGGGAAGAATGCAAGAGATTTACAAATCGTAGCCAAGGGAAAGGTTTGAAACATGAGTGTTTGTTCCCCCTCCACAAGGGATACTGATGTGTCATTTCACAGAGCTGTGATGTGTCATTTTATTAAAAAAATAAAATAAAAAAGCGGCAACAGAAATGGTGCCTGTTTTGTTGGGTTTGTTCTGCTCGTTCTCAGAGGTCAACACTCACAGCCTGGATGTTGGAGACACCAGTGAACCCAGAACCTGCCAGAACCTGTTGTTTTTCTCTCGTCTGACAGTTCCCAGGTGTTGTTCCACAGCATCTGCACGTCTGAGTCCTGAACCAACGCGGGGTGTGCTGCGCCCCCTCGTGGGAATTCTGCCCCCCCCCCCCCCAGCCATTTCCGCACTAACGTCTCCTCTCCTCAAGGTTGAGGTGCGAGGAACAGGCCTCAAGAATGGAAACAGGACCCTGGCTTGACACGGCTGAGCAGACGCAGCCCCCACTCTTGGCCCCCTCAGGATGTGACGTAGGGTGTCCACTGATGTCCAAGGGGCTCACTGTGAGGGCTCAGGGTGTGGGACAGAGGAGCAACAGCCACTGGACAATGCCTCAGCGCCCGCCACGCCCAGGAGGGTGTCTCTGAGAGCTTGTCCACCCACAAACCATTTTGGTTTCTATTTTTGGTTTGGGGACACAGGTGTCCATGCTCGGGGGGCTGATCCTGGCTCTGCGCTCAGGGTTTGGAGATTCTGGGAGGGAATCACATGTCATGCTAAGGACTGAGGGGTCAAGCCACATGCAAGGCAAACGCCTTAGCCACCATCACTGAGCCCCGAAGCCTCTCTGTGAAGTTCCAGCATCCCAATGTGTGACTCATAGTGGACTTCCAGCCACGCTGCTTTGCTTTATGGAAAGGCAGGACCAGGAGAGTCCAGCTCCTATGGTCAGGGGCTGTGAGGGTAAACTGAGAGAGGGCCACTCTCCCAGGCAGGCCAGGGGTCTCTTCCACACACTTGTTCTGATATGTGAAGCCAGATTCCACCTGTGCTGGATCCAATTCTGCCCTCTTTCACTCCCCCAGTGCTGCCAGGAAGTCAGGCTCGGCTTTGGGGATGACCTCACTAGGTGTGCCAGATCCAACCGCCCCGCCGGGGCCAGGAGCCATCCCCGGCATCCCAGGGAGCTCCACAGGCAGTGCCCTGGCATTGTGAGAACAAGGGATTCAGTCGGTGATGAAATTGGCCTTGAGAAGAAGCTGACTCACTTTCCAAGAAGGGACGCCCCAGCAGGTGGCCAGAGGAGCCACGGCATGTCCACCCCTTGGCTGGCTTTCTCGAGCTGCCCCGGAACCACCATCCCCTGCCCTGGCCAAAGATAGATCTGATTTTTGGGTTGCAGCTAGCTGTGCTCAGGGCTTATTCCTAGCCCTGTGCTCAGGGCTCACCCTGGTGGGGCCCAGAGGGGGTGGGTATGAGGTGCCAGGGATGGAACCAAGGTCAACTGTGGGCAGGACAATTGTCTGACCTGCTGTCCTATTGCTCCGGACCGACTTGGGCACTTCTGTATGTCTTATTCATGACCTCTTGAGTTGCAGGTGGTGAATTGAGATTTCAGCATGATGACGCCTTTGCATTTATTGTATAACACACGTGCTTTGCATGGTGTGTCACTTATGGAGTAACTCAAATCATCAAATGGGCACAATTTGCATATTATTAATACTTAATGATGTTGTTAACGAACACACATTGTTTACCCACATTGGGGAGTGAGTTTTACTCTACGTCAGGCACGTTCACATCCCCTTCTGGTGACTTTGCCTCTGATTTTGGAGGGGACAAGAGGACCCCCTACAAGCAAATCTCCCATGCTGGGGATTGATGGCCATAGTTCATGCTGAGGTCACAGGCTGGTGTGGGAAATGAAGGTCTGGGGCCTTGAACCCCACTTCCCAGGGCGTGGTTCAGTGCAGAGGGCTCAGTGCACGAGTTCAGGCCAGCTAAGACTTTCTCCCATCCAGAAAACTGCTCAGAGACAGACAGATGCCCCTGGCACTGGTCACTGGGGAGTCCCAAATCCAAGCCACCCTAGGGTCCCATTGAGTGCCAGACAAGAGACCAGCTGCTACCGTGGAGGGCCTGGGGTTAGGAAGAAGGGCCCTCCAGGGGCACTGTGGGTAGAAGGGTGTGGCCACCTTGGGATAGAGTGTGGAGATTCCTTAGAAATAAAAACTTGGCGGGGGGGGGGGGGCAAAAAGATAGTCCAGTGGATAAGGCAATTGTTTTGCATGCTGCTAACCCAGGTTCAATCCCCTGCCTAACTGCAGAACCTCCCCACCTTCCGGTTCAGACCTTCCAATTTGATCCCGAGAGCGCCTTTGCATGTGGGCCCCTCTCCCCCTTCAACCACACCACTCTCTGCCCTCTTCCCCTGCAACCATACCACTCTCTGTTCACCGAGGAATGGCGGGAAGTAAACCTGGACATTTAGAATCCAGAAGAGAGGGCACAGTGGGTAGGGCACTTGGCTTGCATGTGGCTGACCCGGATTCCATCCCAGGTACCTGCTGTGGTCCCTGAGCCTACCAGGAATAATTCTTGGGTTCAGAACCAGGGGAGGAACCAGGGGAGTCAGCGCTGGGCATTGCTGCTGTAGACCCCCCAAAGCCTCCCAAAAAAACAAAAAGCAAACCATACAAGATGGCAGATATGGTCACCCACCTTTCCAAGCAAAAGAGGATGAACTGGTTTTGTGTCACAAAATGTTGGGTGGGACTTTGTTTGTTCTGGGGGTAGCACTTGGGGACCACACCTGGGTGCCTGCATGTGGAGGCTGCACTGTGGCCTGAGTCATCTCTGGGAGGAAGACGCAAATGTCTCCTGGGTGATAACAGGAGAAGAATCTCCTTCCGTCCTGTGAGCTGGGCGGCTTGTACTCGGCTTTCTGTGCTGGAGAGAATCCATGCAGCATGGCCTTGCTCTGAGAGGCCAGTCTGGGGACCCCTCCCCACCTCCCCCTCAGGTTGGGGGCTCCTGTGCACCTTTCGGCAGGACTTTCAGAGCCCCACTGGGACAGTGAGGCTCTTCCCTCTGCCATCAGTAGAGAAAATGGGCCATTCCAATGTGCTGGTGCTCAAGGAGGTTTGGTTGAAGATTTAAAAAAAAATAAGTACAGGGGCTGGAGAGATGGTGCAGATGGTGCATAGGATAAGGTGCTTAATTTGCACATAGCCAACCCATCCGGGAGCAAACCCTGCTAGGGGGGAGCCCTGAGTACAGGGCCCAGAGTAAGGAAGTCATGGGCACAGCTGGCAAGCTACCTTCCACCCTCTCTCTCTCTCTCTCTCTCTCTCTCTCTCTCTATATATATATATATATATATATATATATATGTATTAAGTATAAAAGTGTTGTCTCTAGGCTTAGTCACATGTGGAAGGGGGTGTGGCTTCACAGGTGATGCTAAGTACCATGGGACATCACCGCAGCCTCATCAGTGACGGTCCCATCACTCCTCATTCCTGGCTTTCTTTCTCTGACTGTTTTCACTGTTTCAAGGATCCACCAATGCCGGGAACTAGTCTCATGGCTTCCCACCTGCAAAGCCTATTCCGGCCTTGGCATTTTTTTTTCCCCTTTTTCCCTAAACACAGATGGAAATTTTGGCCGAGCGCATTCTTAAATGCCCAAATAGAAAACGATCTTAAGAGAAGAAGGCGCAACCAACCTCCGAGCCCAGATCACGGGGCTGGGGCTGGCATGGTGCCCTCACCCCTACACCAGCAGAAAGACAGTTTTCTCTCTTGAAAGAAACGAACGACTTTTCCCGTCACCCCTGAGAAGAACTCGAAGCAAAGAAGACCATGAGATTCTCCAAATAGCAAAGGCCAAAAGAACAGGGTTCCTGACACCACCTCACTTTGACTTTTCCTCCAGGAGATGTCTCCGAGGGCTCCCTGACACACCTGCGCCCCTACGCCAGGTCCCCGGGTCACCTTCCACCTGGCTCCAAGGGTGTAGGAACTGAGTCCATGTAAACCTTCACGGAACTGGACTTTTTTGGGGGGCTGGTAGCCTTCCTGCTGCCTGCATTCAGCAGGGTGTCAGAGACGCTCATGGCGGGGCGTGGGGCTCCGGATCTAAGCTCAGCTGCTCCTGTTGCTGCTTTGTGCACAGTCATGAATCGTCCACAGTCACGGCCTTGCTTTCCCTCTGAGATCACTGCTGTGTTTGAGTCTCTCCTGGCAGCAGTGGTCTTGGGCTTTACAGGAACTATTCGCCACGCACCTACTGGGCATAGTGAATTATGTTTTCCTGTTGCTTCGGGGGATGGGGTGGGCCACACTTGGCAGTGCCAGGGGCTACTCCTGGCTTGGTGCTCAGGAGTTGGTCTTGGGCTTGAGCGCAGGTGTGTCACATGCGAAGCATGTGCTCCAGTATGAAGAGCTGACATCACCCACCTAGTGCCTGTTTTTTTTATTTTCAATTTCTGGGCCACACCCAGCACTGCTCAGGGCTTGCTCATGGCAGGGCTCAGGGACCATCTGGGGTGCCGGGAATTAAACCCCAGATGACCATGTTTAAGGTCCAAGCACTGCATGGTCTCTCTGAGCTTGGTTGATCAATTCTCTGTATCTGCCCAAGTGCATAGCACTGGTCTCATCTTGCAGCAGAGAGACTGGGATCGAGAAGGCCAAGCCATGGACCCCATGTCCCAGAACCCATCCATGGGAAGTGAGAGCCTCAAGGGCACTCCTGGTCCGTGAACATGCTGTTGGCTCTGTGCATTTTCCCGCCAAATGTGCACCTCACCGGCTTAGCTCTGCCAGCCTTGTATCAAGGTGGACTCTAGACACGAGACCATCCCCTCTGCCCCAGGAACCAGGAGTTGGGGAGAAGCAGATCTGCTATGTGGACATAGCAGAGAACTAGGGAAGCACTGGCCCTTCCGGCCAGCCTCTGACAGGCGCCTCAGAAACCTCTTTCCAGGGGATCGAGACAAGTCTAGTGATGTAGGCGAGTAGACAGGAAGGCCGTGGCAATGGAGTCCCTGGGATGTAGTAAAACTGCCTACACCAAAGGCCATCAGGGTCACCTTGGGAGCACAGGAAGTGAGCCTGATAAGACTTTCACAAAAGACATGGAGAAGGCTGGACACCCTCTGAGAGAAGCTCCAGCAGGAACAAAAGCCAGGAAAGGCATTTCAAAGAAGACCATCACCACTCCCAACTCAAACCCCTGGCAATCACCCTAGCAACAGACTTTTACTTAGGTAGAAGCCCCACATGGGGGCAGGTTGGGAAAACCCCATAAAAGCCACCTTGGACAAAGGGAGAGCGCATATGCTGCCCGAGCCCATGTGCTGCCTGCGCCCACGTGGCCGAGTACATGTGTCGCCTGAGCACATGTGTCGCCCTCTTCTCCTTTCTTGAGACATGGACTTTCATGCTTCTACATCTAACACTGGGGTGTATGTAGGGGCTCTCACTTCCCTTGGAGAAACCTGGGTTCCCTCTTGAGCATGTTACTCTCTTTCATTTTCTCTCCCTCCTTCCCCTTCCAAAAATGTTCCAAATAAAATGTTTTGCTTCACTGCTCATCTACTCCTGAAATTCTTTTCTGTCAAGCGAGACAAGAACCAAGTAACCCTGGGTTTCGGGGTGACAGAGGTGGACTGGGAGAAAGCGACCATCTCTCTCCTCCCTGCTCACATCAGCCACCCGTGGGGGCCACTGACCTCACTAGAACAGTCCTAGGCTGGACCAAAGCAGCCATCTGCTAAACTAAAGTGATGGTTAGCCGAGAAAAACATACAAAGGAGCTGATGCACAGGACAGGAGAAGACTCCTGAGTGCTGCTTGTTGGGGAAGTGACTGTGGTGATGGCAGCCAATGCTCGTGCCTCGTGATCACTGCCAGTGGCTGATGATTTACAGGCACAGGGGGACCGACTCTTCCAGAAGGATCCCTTTGGCCTCAAGAACACAACTTAGCAAATGTAGTTTTGCCTCAACTGAAAATCTTGGAAATAATGAACCCAGTGCTGCAAAAATAGAATGGAGGTGAAGATGTGTTTTAAAAAAACAAGCAACAAGCACAAGCTCTAGACACGGGGAAAGCTAATAATGCGGAATCTCCACTCTAAGAACTGCAAGTTAATACAGAAGATAACATGGAATTCCACTGGAAGAACAAGCTCCAAAGGGGGGGGAGGGAGGGAGGGAGGGGAGAGAGAGAGAGAGAGAGAGAGAGAGAGAGAGAGAGAGAGAGAGAGAGAGAGAGATGAGAGGAAGGAGAGGAGAGTAGAAAAAGAGGAGAGGATATAGAGGAGAAGAAAGGAAAGAGAAAGAGAAAGAGAAAGAGAAGAGAAAGGGGGAGAGGAAAGAGAGGGAGAGAGAAAAGTAGGGAGAGAAGGAGAGAGGGGGAGGGAGAAGAGAGGAGAAAGAGAGGAGAGAAGGAGAGGGAAAGAGACAAAGGGAGAAAGGGAGAGGAAAGAGAGGGAAAGAGGGAGAGAGACAGACCCCGGGTCTGAATTCAAAAGGTCTCTGCTATAAGCTCACCAGGCATCCTGAACCTCCTTCATTTCTAGTTGCAGTGCCCATGCCAGCCCCCTGTGATAATGGGGCCCTCTAGCTTCCGGGCAGGTTGCCTGGCGCCAACCCCATGACAGTGCTTGTGAAAGACGTGGCTTTGCTGGAGGCTAATGTAACAGCCTGTCTGCCAGGGGAACAGACTCTCCAGAGAAACTCAATGGCTGAGCCGTTCCCAGAGGTCTGCGCTGTCACCCAGCTGAGTCCAGCTTCCTCTCCAGAGGGGGCCGCCCGATTCCGGACAGGGTGAAGTGCCAAGGGGTGAAGTCGTAGGCCAGCTCGGGCAGCAATCCCCTGGGCACGGCTCACTCCAGGGATTTCTGAGACTTAGCGGGAGAGCTGGGCACTGGCGCTCCTGACTGGCCAGGTGGGGACAGTGAGGGCAGGCCCAGAAGTCAGGCCTTTGCACAGGGGAGGGCTCGGGCTGGCCACGTCTCCTTCAACTTCCCCAGACGGTCTACACGCAAGGCTTGTTTCCCCTCTCCAGACACAGCACGTGTGACAGTGGCTCTCCACAATGTCCAGGATGCAGTCATAGTCATGAAACAATCAGTGATTCTCTCCGGGGGGGGGGGGGGGGGGGGATGACATTAAGCTCAAGTGCTGACCGGCAGCCCGAACCCCAGAGCAGTTTGGACCGGCTCCACCCGATGCCCTCACTTGGGTCCGGGTTTAACTCGCTTGGAACTGGGTCTATGTCATGTTGCTGACTGATGTCTGGCCTTCAACAGAAGGTTCTGGAGGCACTGTCTGTTCCTGAGAGACAAAACCAAATGCCCTCTCGATGATGGGGGGGAGGGGGGCTCGGGCTGGCTCTGTACGCCCACCCTAAGCGGGGGTCTCTCATGTTTGACAGAAGCCAGCTGCTCTGTGAGATAGCACCCCCCCCCAATCAATATAGGCGAGGGTTGTGCTTGAAGTATTTTCCATAAATACACAAATAGATCATCAAAAGAGCTGCATGTGCTCCAGTTGTTTCTAATATTCAAGACGTAAGTCACCACTTCCCTGGGAAATGCAGCACAGAGCACATCCTCGAGTCTTGGAGGGCGCCGGGCGTTTTTCAGCGGCCTCCACTCAGCCGGCTCCAGTTTTCCTGGAGGGTCACTCCTGCCAGGGCTGTGAGAACCTAGATGCCGCTGACTCTGGAGCCCCCTAGACCTCCACTGAAATCAGCCCCCGCAGCTGCAGGAGGACGCGTGCCAGTGTTATAGAGGGCAATGCTTGAGCCCACCCCCACTGCCCACCTGCCGCCCCCCTCCATCCCCCCTCCCACTGTACTGGGGTCACCTGAGGATGCCGGGTGCTGGGCAGGGAGGCAGGGCAGAGAGGGCTCAGGGCAGGTGCAGGGGTGGAGGGGAGGGAGCAGGGAAGCACAAGGCGCAACTGAGTGAGGGCCTGACCCCAACAGTGAGACCCCAGAAGACCATCCATGAGGACACATCCTTCCCACCATCCCTGCAGAAACTATGGTGCCCCCACCTGCCGCCACCCATGGGTGCTGTGCACCTCATCCTCTAATGGGGTGAGATCCTGAGACCGAGCGTGCCCCCACCCATGCCTGCCTGGGGGTCACCTCTGTTCTCTGTGCTGAAAGCAGTCAAGCCTTGGCTGTGCTCTGGGGCTCCCTAACACCCCCATGGCAGCCACAGTTCCTGGGCTTAGTGGGGCTCAAGGGAGGAGCCAGGGACGGGGGCTGCACCAGACCCCATGAAGCCCAAGGTCCTGCTGCATCTGCGGCCCCCGCTGCTGAGCAGAGATGGGCACGTGAGGCCAGCACTGAGCTGCCCACTGACCAGGAAGCCAGACTGTTGGGCCCCGGAGAGTGGGCGGGGTCATGGGGACCCCTGCTCCACCCACTGCTCTGGCCCACACCTCCTTGCTCCCCCTTGCCTGCAAATTACCCCCCCACCCCCGCAGCTCTTTCCACACCCTGCCCTCACCCTGCCCTTACTGAAGGCCCATGCAAGGAACAGCCACCCAGTAGGGCAGGACGCAGCCATGGGGGAAACTGAGGACTTTACTCCAGACCCTCCAAGGGCCCAAGGTGGGGGGCAGGGAGGGAGAGATGGGGACAGAAGGGGAGGGGTGACAGATGCCAACTCCAGCCAGGGGCCAACAACAGTGCAGCAGAGAGAGAGGAGGGCCAGGCAGTGCCCTAGCTGGCCCAGGCTGTAGTGACCTGGCTGCACTGTGCCTTCACCTCTCTGTGCCATGGACACGCTGGCATCCCATTGGCATTATTCCGCCCCACCCCCCCCGCTCCCCCCCCCCCCCCCCCCCCCGACAGGAACGCGGCATGACACTCAGGGACCAGTCCAGGAATTACAGCCATGCTAACTGCATGCCGGCCCCGAGGGTTAATCATGCCCCTGCACACCCATGGACTTGAAGATGCACTTTGCGCACACTGGCTTGTGCAGGAGTGTCCAGCCATCGGAAATATGGCAGAGTTGGACTTCAAGAATTAGTTTAAAACACTTGTTTTTAACAGAACAGTGTGTTCGGGGTTATGTAAGAAGACTCAGAAAACAAGAACCATCCCCTTCTCGCCGTTTCCCATGGCGACCGGCTCTGCCAGAGCTGCCAGATTTGGGCTGCGTTTCCAGCTCATCTGGGCTCTCCCTCACCAAGGCACAGGCAGAGACACAGAGAACCGGGGGACGCCCAGTTCCGACCTTCCTGACAATCTCAGTGACACTATCCTCCCATCCTTCACAGAAACGGGGTCTCAGGACTCAGGGCCAGCCCCTGCGGCATATTTGCGGCATAGCGGCCCCATGCGTGCTGGGATTTAGAGTGGCCCAGTCACACACCTACGCTGGCAATGACCGCCGGGGGATGAGAACCAGGTTGACCAAAGCCAGAAGATGCCGGAGCTCTGGGAAGCATCAAGTTAAAAAGTTTTGATGTCCCAAAAGGAAAGAGCCGCGCTGTGAACTTCTTCCCGGGTTGTTTCATGGATGCGTTTGTCTTGGCAGGGTGGACCTGGACGGGCACACTCCTGCAGCCAATGGGGGGGATCCAGGCCTTCCCAGATGCTAAGATTCCAGAGGGGGAAATGGGAAAGAGCCAGTGGCGACATTTCCAGAAACTTGAAAGCTGGGCCCTGGAACACTCAAACCAACTCCGTAGAGTCCCCGACGCCTACTCAATGCTCCCCCAATCCCCACCCCTGCTCTGTGTAAGACAACTGCCCCTGAAACCGCCCCACATGTGTCTTCTGCTCAGCACCGACCCTGCAGGAAACAGCACCAACTCTTCCACTGCCTGTGGGGCTGTCTCCCACAGCTCTGATATGCTACATCCCAGAAATGAACACATATGTGCTCAGCATATTTCAGTGAGAACACTGGGGAGGCCCAGTACTGCTCCCTGGACTCCAGCCTGAGGTCACTGGGTCCAAAGGGATGGCCGAGAAGCAGATGTGTTCCTCCACATGCAGCGAGGGTTTGCACACGCACATAACCCCCGGGGCCGACATTTCCAGAAACTTGAAAGCTGACATCTGGGCTGGAGGCATAGGCCCCAGGCCCACAGAAGACATTTCTGCAGCCTTTCACCCTAGAAGCCCACCCACACTCCACCCCCAACAACAAGGAGAAACGTATGTGTGAGTTAGGTGGAACAGTGGTGCTTGCCGTCACATAAGAGTCAGACCAGGTAAATGCTCGGTTCTCAAAGAGGTTCTAGAAGAGGTCAGGCAGACATCAGCATGCCATGCAGGCACAAACCAGTAAGTGCTGAAAGTCTGCTCAGAAGAACCGGTCAGCTCTGGAAGGGAAGGGGTCCTCGGAGTCAGCCACGTCTGTTCGACCCTCGCAGTCTCTTGAGGACCAAAGGGGAGGCAGATGGGCACTGTTCTTCCGGGCACGGATCTCAGCCTAGGGATACCCACCCCCAGCCCCACACCAGGACGCTCCTGTCCTGACCAACAGTCGATGCTATTCACCCTCTTGCTGCTTCTGAATTAACAGTCGCCCAACGCGTCCCCAGGGCTCTGTGGAACCTGCTTTGGAAGATACTTCCCCAACAGTGAGCACAGGGGTCAGCAGAGAGCAGGGGACACGAATGACTCTCAGAAAGACAGAGGTCAATCTCCAAAGCTCCTGAGCATCCTGCACCACCAGCTGTCCAGCATGTGAAACAAGGAGTCAGCGGAGAATGGCAGGAAGCAAAGCTTAAACGCGCGGAGGCGTGGATCGGGGCGTTTAGAGGGTGCGCAGAGTCTCTTCCCGCCACCCTCCCCAGCCCAAATTCTTTTCTGGTGAAGAAATCAACACCCAAAGTGCCCACACCCAAACCAGGAGGAGGAGAGAAAGAGATGCAGCCGGCAATGTTCTGCTCCCCACAACCCGCCTCTCCAAGTCCAATTTGTTTTGTTATCACTTCTCGATAAATCTTCTTCTCCCCCGTGACTCGATCAAATGTTCGCAGAGTGGAGGCAATTTCCATCAAATTTCACATTTCAGAATGGCTTTGGCTCTGTGTGAATGGGGGGGGGGGTGGTGCGCACTGGCAGAGGGCAGAAAGATTAAT
Source organism: Sorex fumeus (assembly GCF_029834395.1). Taxonomy (NCBI): domain Eukaryota; kingdom Metazoa; phylum Chordata; class Mammalia; order Eulipotyphla; family Soricidae; genus Sorex; species Sorex fumeus. The sequence goes on along the minus strand of NW_026606083.1, from coordinate 10,628,817 downwards.
GGTACAGGAATCATGGAAATCTCTTCTTGGGGAGGTGTGAGAATTCTCACTGGGTGGCTCCTGGGGGTTCTGTTGCTATTATTAGCATCCTGCCTCCAAGGAGTCCAGAGAGAGAGAGAAAGAGAGAGAGGGGTGCAAGAGGGGAACCCTGGAACAGATGGAAATGATAGGACATTGGGGACCACAGAACCGGGAAAATTAGCGCTGAGCCCACATGCGCAGGACATAAAAGAAATCAGGACAGTGCTAATGAGTTAGGCAGAGCGCCTAATGAGAGCCTAAATATACTCCGTCTTCCCTCTATATTTCATTTCCATGGCCTCTGACTCGGCCAACCAGTGGGTATTTATTGAGTGCAGCCTCAGGGGCTGGGGGGCCCGGGGACACGGCAGCAGTTTGGGGGCATCTTGATGGCACTCGGTAGGCGCAGGCCCATGCCCGACTCTAGCAGACACCCAGGGATGCATCAGAAATGCAAACCGCCAGCCCTGCTGCCCCCTGGGAGCCAGGAGAGGGGAAACCGGAAATCCAGAGCTGGCCAGGCCTCCGGCACTTCCTTCCCAAGTGGAACTTCAGGGAATGTTCGAGGGTCCAGGCCCCAGTGCCTTCAGCAAGGGCGGAAGATGGGGTCGCATGGGCTGAGTCAGGCTCCGGGGCTGGGCCTTCTCTCTGGGACCCGTCCTGGCCTCGCCCTGGCCTGGACCCACCTTGCCGGGGTCTTTTCGATTCCATTTTCTCTCTCACCACCACCTCTTTCTCTGTCCCCTCCCCCACTTCCCCCGCCACCAGGTTTAGATTAAAGAAAAGAACACTGAGCACTGCGGCCTTTCATAATAACGACTAAATGAGCGCAGTAGCTAATGGGAATTCTGAGTGCCTGGGCCCGATTCGGTGCTATGGAAAGATCAATTTTTGTTCTTTAAATAGGCTATCAGCACCTAGGGCCCCTTAAGGGGGTCTCCGTGGGGGTCGTATTTGTGATTTTCAGGGAGCTGCTCGAGCTCCAGTTCTGGGGGGAGGAAGCAAAGGGAATACATTTGCATTTTATTGCCCTACTTAAAGCCTTTTTTACTACTCTCTACCTGCTCTCCATCTCAGCATCGCGGTGCCAAGAATATTTCTCCACACATTAGTGCTTGTGTGTCAAAAGGTAAGAGGAGGAATAGTAATCGCAGCGAACCCTGCACAGAGCGTTTTATGGTGCGCCAGGGACTGGATCAACGAGCCATCTCCCCCACACCTCTCCCCAACAGGGCAGGACGAGAGGGGACAGAAGTCAGTGCCAAGCAGCCCTCACTTCAGAGGGTGCCCAGTCATGGGGTCTGGCTGGCAGGTACTGGCTCATCACCCAGCCCTGCTCACTCGGGAACGGACAGGCCCTGGGAAGACCAGGAGGCTCTGAAACAGCCTGGAACTTCAGGTGACAATGCAGCCGGCACAGCAAAGGCAACGGCCATATGTGACCGGACAGAACTCAGGCCGTCCCTGCCCCCTCTCCCGGCTCTCTCTTGGCCCGAGCTCAGGGCGAAAGTGTCTCCCGCTTGGGGATTTATCACAGAACTACCAGAGCTCGCCGTGAGCGGTAGCGGGAACCTTATTAGAATCCTGGCAATAAGGTATTATTACCCGGCAGTATTATATCCCAGGGTATTAAGAATATCAGCCCATTGGCACCTACTTGCTAATAGGGTCCACAGTGCCATCGTGTAGTAGAGCCAGGTCGAATAATAAAAACGACTCTAACAAAATCATAATCTAGGTACTTGGAAGGGAAAAACATTGTTTGAATGAGGTCTCTGAGCCCAGCCCAGCATAACAGAAGGTTTATAAACAAGGCCACCGGGCTGCAGAGACTGAGAAGCTGGTACCTCAGTATTTGGAAGTTTCTGGAAAGACTGAGAGCTGGCCCAGAGGCTGGATGCCAGGGAGAAGGTAGCTGGCTGCACCGACCCTCCGAGTGGGGGCAGGCAGGGCTCAGCCCTGGGCCAGAGGCAAGGAGGGGGCAGACATAGCCGCTGTCCCCATGGATGGCCAGGAAAGAGGAAAAGTGGCTGGGCTGGCCCTAGGGCAGGGACAACACACAGTGGCTGTTTGTCCTTCCTCGACAACGGTGTGGCAGGAGGGGAGAGCCTGCATCAGGAGGCTGGCCCTGTCCTCACTGTGGTCCCTGGGGCCCGGGACCTGCCTGTCCCCACCACAGATAAGGGCCGGGGGTCCCGCGGAAACCCTCTGTGTGTCTGCACCTGTTCCCACCAGCCCAGGTACGAGGCCGGGAACTCAGGACTCCACAGGCCGGCGGGACGAGGCAGTGCAGTCTCTTCGGGGGGCTCTGGAGCCCAGGGCCCAGGGGTGCATCCCTAAGCACCCAATCCAGAGAGCCACAGACACCAGCCCCCCCAAAAGCCTGGCCTGGCTGTGTGTGTAGGGCTCTCAATGTCCATCTATGGGGTGCGTCTCATGGGCACATGTAACCCCAACAGGGAGTGAAGCTCTGGCCTAGGCTCAGAGGGGCAGCAGCCAGGCTCACCGTGGTCGAGGCACCCAGAGCCACGCACAGGAAGGAGGGTCGCTGGCCAGGGCCGGGAGGAGCTGAGTCGAGGGCATGAGGATCTCTCTGAGGTTATGGAGGCCATGGAGGCCTCTGACAGGGCTATGCAAGTTTGTGACTCTACTGACCCCCACGGAATAGTGTTACTATTTTTTTTTTTTGGCTTTTTGGGTCACACCCGGTGAAGCTCAGGGGTTCCTCCTGGCTCATGCACTCAGGAATTACTCCTGACAGTGCTTGGGGGACCCTATGGGATGCTGGAAATGGAACCTAGGCCGGCCATGTGCAAGGCTGACACCCTCCCCACTGTGCTATTGGGCTGAAGCCCGATTCTGGCCGTATTGTACCCCCAGGGCTGTGCAAACACCAAGGCCACTGTGGACACAGAGCTGTGTAAACGAGTCTGGCCTGGGAGACGGCCCCTTGCTGGGCAGTCGGAAGTGGACAGAGCCACCCCTATTCCAGCAGAGCCCTGACCTCTTGGTAACTGATTCCCTGAGCAAGAGGCACAGACGCAGTCCCCTCCCCCGAGCCACACGAGTCATGGGGACACTCATTGGCTGGTTCCCTGCGAGCATGTCCTTCTGCCAACTTCAGTGACTCCAGATAAGGCCGGGCCTAGTGGGAGCACTAGGCCAGGATTGGGTGAGGGCACGGGTAGCTCAGCCCCGATTCTTTCCGGATGTAGCAGCGGGCCTGGATTATGTACTGCCCAGCCTCCCGGAGGCCCCCAGTCCCAGAGAGGTGACTCTCCCGTCCCACTGAGGTCAGCACTCTGCAGCTGGAAAGCCTGGACCGCCTGCAACCGGTCACCCCCTGCAGCTTCAGAGCTCCGGAGGGGAGAGCTGGAAAGTCTCTGAGTCGGGGAGGGAAGCCTGGAGGGAGGGTGGAGCTTATAGCTGAGCACCAGTCACGTGGCCTGTGGACCCCAAAGCCTCAGCCCTGCCCGTCTCCCCCACCCAGACCCGGGGTCTGCAGTCCCCACTCTCAGCCCTGTTCCTCTTGGTCACAGATGTCCTTATGCCTCGCTCCCCGGCACCCAGTGGTTTATATGCTGGAGGAAGCTCTGAACTCCAGGTGGCAGCATCTGGCCAGTGGTGGGGCATGGGGGTGGGTGACAGGGTCAGGTGAGGTCAGGGGGATGGAGGCCCCAGGGGGACTTGTGTCCTTGTGGGAGGAAGAACTTGGGGCTGTGGTGTAAAGACACAGAGTGTCAGATGCTGAGAAAAGCCCGAATCGGTCACGGCAGAGTCCAGCGTAAGCCCACCTGTGGCAGACAGAGCCAAGGGCTAGCAGGACCAGGGAGCACCCGCCAGGAGGAGGGAGGTGACTGACGCAAGGTCAGAAACCAGCAGGGACGTGAAGGTTTCTCCTGCCCCTGAGCCTGGTGGACACAGAACCCCAGGTCCCCGCCTCTCCCAGCACACAGCTGAGGCCCACTGGGACCAGGCCGGGCACCCCATGGTCAACAGACAGGGCAAGGAGGGTCCCCAGAGCCACAGGGGATGGTGCCCAAAGAAACCTCCAACCAGCAAACACACAGGTAGGCACAGAGCATTCCTGCCTGTGGTTAAAAGGACAGGTCAACTATGGGAGTAAACTGCAGGAGTGTGGGGTGGAGGGATGAGGCCAGTGTGACAATAATAGTGGGTATAATCACGCTGGACAAGAACTGAGTATTGAAGTAGGTTAAGGGATATTCCTGATAACCTTTCAGTATCTGTATTGTAAATGAGAGAGTGAATGAGAGAGAGAGACAGAGAGAGAGACACACACACAAAGAGGCAGAGAGACAGAGACACAGACACAGAGAAATACAGAGACAGAGAGACAAAGAGAGAGAATGAGACAGAGAGACAGAGACAGACAGACAGAGATACTGACAGACAGTGACAGAGAGACAGAAAGAGAGACAGAGAAGTGCCTGCCATAGTGCCATAGTGGGTGTGGGAGGTTGATGGAAGGGAACCCGGGGACACTGGTGCTGGGACATGTGCACTGGTGGACGGATGGGTGTTGGAACACTGTATGATTGAAACCCAATCATGAGCAGCTTTGTAAGGGTCTAGTTCACAGGGATTCAATAATAAAATTCTATAAAAAATATAAAAGTAAAATAAAATAAAATCTCACGACAAGCATCTATGAATGCTGGTTACTTGGAAGGTCTTACCAGGTGCTAAAGGCAAGAGTAGAGATTTCATGTCTCCGAAACACGGTACCCAGCCTTCTACATGCTCTGCTGGAATCCCCCACCCTGCCCCCTCAAGCCCCCTGCAGTGAGACCCACACAACCAGGGTCTGAGGGGTCAGCGTCAGCCACCCTGTCCAATCTTGTGCTGGTGCTGGCGGCTTCACCTTCTCTTGTCCTAAGATTCTGTGGTTCCACTGTCCACAACATGAAATTATTAAACAATTAACGGAAGGCTTCTAATTTGACCATTCTCCCTGCAAATGGGCGCTCTCCCATCAAAGGTCCACTCGTGATTTAAGGCCAAGGGTTTTATCATCATTTGGTTGGGAGATGAACAAGCAGTGGGAGACGGGGGGGGGGGGGGGGGGAAGGGAGATAACAGCAAGGGGGGAGGGGCGTCACCTGCGCTGTTCACACTATTGCAACCAAGTCACCGCAACTACAGGGAAAATTCAGAAAGCCAATTTGTCAGAGCCCAAATCCAGAGCCCAGCACGTCTTGACTTCCTGCTCCCTGGAATGTTCCTGAAATCTGTCAAGGGCACAGGGGATGTCTGCTCTCCGTCACCCCTGCCTGCCCTATGCAATCACAGGTCATGGAGTTAAAAAGTAAAGTCACCCGGAATCAAAACAAACAAACAGTCTTTCTCTGCATATTTAGATTGATTGGCCCAAAGTGGGGACTATGATCAATATATAATTATCCTTGGCTTTCAAAGGAGCTGGGATCAGAAGCCGATGGGTCTGTCCCCCCTCAAGGACCAAAGCGACGGGAGCTTTCAGCATGGCTCATCAGGAAACAGGCTCTCATAACGTGATGCCTTCTACCCGTGTCCTGTGGGAGTTGACCGAGCGCCAAGGATCGGGGAAGGCTGCAGGGGCACCCGTGGCCCTTGCGATGGTTGCTGGCCCCTCTCTGAGGCAAGACACAGCTCCTTTGGGAGCGCCACGACCTTCCCTGGAGCCACGACCTTCCCATGGGGGCTAGTACTGGCTTGCCTTGCCTGCCCCCACTGTGGGGTGAGACCCCAAGCTGTAGGGCAGCTCTCCTAACCAGGCCTTGTGTCCACATGGATTTCCCCTGGTTTGGCGCTGATGGGGCATCTGCCTGGCTCTGGGCTCAGACATCAGGCCAGGAGGAGTCTGGACTCCTAAGGCTCCATGTGGCCTGGAGGGGGTGAGCCCTGAGCATTTTCAGGAGTGATCCCTGAGCACAGAGCCAGGAGTGAGCCCTAAGCACGAAGTCAGGAGTGAGTCCTGAGCACAGAGACAGGAGTGAGTCCCAAGCACTGTCAGGAGTGAGCCCTAAGCACAGAGTTGGGAGGGAGCCCTGAGCACTGTCAGGAGTAAGCCCTGAGCACAGAGCCAAGAGAGCCCTGAGTACTGTCAGGAGTGAGTCCTGATCATTGTCAGGAGTGATTTCTTGAGCACAGAGCCAGGAGTGAACCCTGAGCACTGTCAGAAGTGAGCCCTGAGCACAGAGCTGGGAGTGAGCCCTTATTCACTCTTGTGTTTTGGACCACAAACAGGATGGGGTCCCCCAGGATGAACTTGGTAAGAACACTGGGCAGTGGAAGGGGTGGCCTCCCAGCTGACAGGGAGCTGTCCCTCCATCCCTGCCCTCTGCTCTGGCTGGGTCTCTGGCTGTCACAAGGTGTGTGCCACACACAGCCCCGCCTGCACAGCTTGGTGCTGCTGCCCCTCATTCTCACCAGGGCCGACGGGTCCCCAACCTGCCCGGTCCCTGTGCCAAGGCTGAGGAAGCTCAAAGAGAGGGAGAGCGAGCCCGAACCGCTTGGTTCTGGCCTCACCTGCAGTTTCCCCACAGCCTGGACCTGAGGCCATGAGCATCACTCTGTGTTCTGCAGGGGCACACGTGTGCATGCCTGTGTGTGCGCGCCTATATGTGTGTATGTGTATGACTATGCATGTGTGTGTGTGTGCGCGCCAGTGCGTGTGCGTGTGCATGTGTGTGTCTATGTGTGTGCATGCACTCATGCGTGTGCGTGTGTGTCTAAGCATGTGCATGCATGCGTGTGTGCCTATGCTGTAAAAGTCTGAGGCTGCAGACCTGGAGCTCATCAGCTCTGGGCTCCTGTTCCCATTCCCAAGGCGGTGTCTACGCGCAAGAAGGGACCTGAATGCCGGGAGAGAATCCAACCTCGGGAGGGAAGGGAGAGCCCACTGAGTGACCGGAACATTCTGAGTCTGACCAACAGCCGGGTCCACCAAAGCCGGCGGCTCTACAGGTTCATTCATGGGACCCCCCAATACTCTTTATCAGGACAGAAAAGGGCCCTTGACCAGGACACTGAGGGGATGCCCGCCCCACCCCAGGGCCGATGGGAATGAGAGCAGCTGCAGAATCACCACCAGCGTGGGCACTGCCCAGCGGGGCGCTGGGGACCCCACAAGCAGAGAGAGATGTTTTCTAACAGAGGGCAGGTTGAGAGTGTCAGCATGCAAGACTGGTCGGGGTGGGGAAGGTGGCGAGGCAGGGGACGAAACCAGCAGCAGAGAAGAAAGGCATATTCCGCGCCCAGAGCCCGGGAAGGAGATTCAAGGACCCAGAGAAAACAGGACACAAATCTCAAAGACATCTAAGGGACAGGAAATGCCATTTTAAAAACAAACAAGAAACCCCCCAGGGCAGGTTGGCTGTAAATCCGCAGAGGGGCCAAGGGTGGTCCGAGAGAGAGAGGGAGGCCAAGGGCACCCCACCCCTGCCAGCAGATGGGGCCTGGATGTGGATAAGGAGGCACTGCCGACCACCAGGTGGCGCCACCGAGCCACAGATGGCACCCACTGGTTTGGGGCTCCCGGTTCACCTCTTGGGATGGCAGGAAGGGGCGTCTAGCCGCCGGATGCCTACTTTCATGCTTAATCCAAGACACGAGGGGAGGAATAAAAATCGGTCCCCACAGAAAGGTAAATATTGAGACTCAAGAAGTCTCCTGTCGCCGCACGGAACAGACCCTCAATTAGTGGCTGTACCTTTGCTGTGCAAATGGCAAGGGAAAGTAATTAACAATTAATCGACGCTGCCCTCGATTGAAAGCCTCGAAGGGAAGTAATTAAATTTAGCAGGAAGCTGTAGCCTCTAAACAAAGATACATCATACAAATACAAAAGGAAACAGAGACTCGAATAATCAATGCAAATTAGGGATGAGGTTTGACTGCAGACAGGAAAAAAATCTTAAAATTATTATTATTATTATTATTTCTCCCCCCTAAGAAAGTCTCCATTCAGGAGCTGGGCCCTGGGCTGGAGGGAACGCTGGCTGACGTCACCTGGACATGCGCCCGCCTGTCCGCCCGCCTGCCCGTGGTCTCTGTTCTTTCTATACGCAGTTCACTCAGCTGCCTGTGAGCTGAGCCAGCCGTCCAGCGCCTTCCTATGGACACACGGGATGCAGTGCCCACATTCTGACCGGGATGTGATCACAGCACCTTGGTGCTAGGTAGTGAGACAGCGATCAACATAGCTCCAGAGCGTGAGTCCATGCGGCCCCTTGAGCTTGCCCCTCCAAGCTCCAACAGACACACTCGCACACACAAGCGTCACTGCTGCCCACAGTCACATGTGACACGGGCCATTGAGATGCTAAAGCTGCTGGCCAGGAGGCATGACAAACAGCTGGGTATAAATGTGATGTCATGGAAATCGGTTTTCCACAGCGGAGCATCACACATCCTCAGGAAGTGCTAGTACAGATGCCAGACAGTCCCTGGGAGATCAGAATCCAGAAATAGGTCCCTGGGCACTCTCTGCCTGGGCCCCCTGGCCAGCTCCTGCAAGACTGCCCCCAGAGCGGCAGGGGTGCGTGCTCTGCCCTACTGGAGCATGGAGACTTGGACGGCTTCACTTCCTCCTGGATCAGATGGGACTGGACAGAAAGGCTACCCAGGGACCCTAATCTCGGTCCTCCACATGCTGGGCTCAGGTACTGGGAGGTTTCTCACAGAAAGCTGTTGTCAGGAATTTTCCAGACCCAGAGATGGAGTGATGGCAGAAGAAGCTATATTTGTGGCAAAGCTTGGGTGAGACCAATGCAGAGAGTCTTTAGAAAGTTGATCAACACATACTTCAGAAGCAGATGCGACCACCAATACACCAAGAGTACCACACCACACTTGACGGGGTTTAAAGTAGAAGGGAACCAAGCTTAGGGGAAATATATTTATGCATATATATATACACACACACATAAGGCTCAACCTTTAAAAACATGTTACTAATCTCTTATAGAAGGGCTTTAATTACTCCTGGGTGAAATACAACAATCTTCACACAATTTCCTCTAAGAGACCTTTGTTGGACTCATTTTTCAGTGGATTATTCATAACAAGCAATACAAAATAAATTATTTCGGTTCTGCTTTGGGGGCAGGGTTGGGAGTTTGGGAAGGAAATATGGTGGTGGGAAGGTGTAATGGTGGTGGGATTGGTGTTCAAATACTAAATGTAATCAAATATTGTGAACAACTTTATTAAAATAACATTTAAAAATTTTTTTAAAAGAAAGCAGAGGCGGGGGCGCAGGGGGAAGCACACTTCATCATCCAAACTGGGGCACGATGTAGGTCTAAGGCCATGGGAAGAAGCTGGGAGCCTCCCAGATAGCCAGGACTCTGAGCCACTGGGTCCTTAGTGGACAGATGGGTGCAGAGTGGACGCTGTGTCCGGAGCACTGGCCACAGGCCATATTGTGCCATCCCAATTCCCCGACCATACTGCAGTTTCTGTGTTCTCCCGCGCTGAGCTCACCCAAACCAGGTACAGGGACGGCAAGATGTTCTAGACCAGCCAGGGATTTCCCCGTCGAACTCCTCTGGACCAGCCTAGACCCAGCCTGACCTGGGGCGGGGTGGGGGAGGGGTGGTGAAGGTTGGTCGTCCCCGTCTCTGGAGCTCCCCAGCCCTCATGACCCCACCAGTCAAGCCTAACCCCATGCTCACGTCACCCTGCATTCCTCGGGGGCATGGGATGGGGGAAGTTGCAGCTTAGGTACAACTGGAGGTGCTTCTGTCTGTTGGCTTAAAGGTGGAAGATCCTGGATACTGAGCGATCCTGCTTCTGAAAGGGGGTGGGAGGGGAGAGGGGCCTGGGGACCCGAGCCCTGGAATTCAGATGTGCCACCTGAGACCCTGTTTCACTATTTCCTTTCTCTGCTGTACAGGATGAAGAATCTTCTTCTATATAAAGAGGCCAAGGTGGGGCCCGAGCGACAGCACAGCAGGGAGGGCACTTGACTGGCATGTGCTTGGGTTTGAGCTCTGGCATCCCGGACAGTCCCCCACCCCTCCCCCCAGAGTGATTTATCTGTATGCAGAATTCGGGCCAAGCCCTGAGCATCGCTGGGTATGCCCCCCACCCGTTAAGTTAAAAAAAACTAAAAAAATAAGAGGCAATGGTTCTAGTTCTTGCTTTCCAATAAGAAAAGCCGGGTTTCCCATGGGGATGGCACCCAGCAACTCCCCCACAAGAGGCTGGCTCTCCCCCCTGGGCGGTCAGCACAATCTGAAAGACGCTCGTCATAGTGGGGAGACTGACACACACAATGACCCGGCAACTACAGTTAACCCGGTTCCAGTTCTGCAACACGGAGAACAGACGGCACCATCCAGGACCCTCAACATGTGCCCTAGAAAGGGATAGGGGCCGGGGAAATGGAACAGGAAATGCCAGGAGGACTCCACACGTCACAGAACAAACCCATCGAATAGAGGTCGGATGCACCACAGCGACCCTAATGCTCTCGGCTGCCTGGCCCTGGGGCTGCTGAACCAGCATCTCTGGAGTGTCACCAATGGCGGTACAGGCTCAGCTTTACTGGACATGGGGTCTCCAGAATGCAGTGCCTTTCCCACTGGCGCTTCATAGATACGCCTGGCCAATGGGGCCCAGAATCCAAGCATTTGAAAATGCAGGTCCTTTCCAAACCACGTGTCCAAATACATTTTTTTTAAAGCACAGGAACTTGTCATGCGCGGGGCAAATGAACACTGCAGAGAGCAGTGGCCCTCACTGCCGTGGGCCAGCAAGCCCAGCATTGTGCTCTCAGCAGGTCCTCGAACTCTTCACAGCAGAAGGGGAGAACCCATTTCAGCATTCGTTGGCCTGTCATCCTGCAGAAGCCCATGGTTTTGTGCCAACAAGGCAAGCTCTTGGGCTGGTCCCATCCCCACCCACCTCCACCCCAAATCCAGCATCAATTCTTTTTTTTTCCCCTTTCTGGGTCACACCTGGCAATGCTCAAGGGTTACTCCTGGCTCTGCACTCAGGAATTACTCCTGGCGGTGCTCAGGAGACCATATGGGATGCTGGGAATCAAACCCAGGTTGGCTGCGTGCAAGGCAAATGTCCTATCCGCTATTGTCCTCAGCATAAATTCTTGAAACAAAAGAAAGCTCCCCCCTGCATCACAGACACAGGCACCTTCATGTCTGGGTCCCCGAGTACGAATATCAGCCAGATGGCATGAAGGCGCTAAACAGAGCAGTGCTTTCCGGGCACATGGGAAGCAGTCTGCCCCCAACCTGTGTGGCGTGAAGATGCTGAAGTCGGGACAGGCGGATGAAATGTGCGTCTGGACACAGGAATCAGTGGGATTTGGGAGCTGGGGTCGCCCCTTGCTCTGGCAACAGCTGCACAGGTCTGGGCTCACTCTGCCTCTGCCCAGGCACGGGTGTCTGTGTCTTCCACAGAGCCTCGACTCACGGATCCGACCATGAGATGCCCAGAGGACAGCAGGTGGCCCAACTTCTCCCTACGTGAGCTGCATCAGTGTCCTGACTAAACCCTGGGAAAGCCTAGGATGTCACCACTGGGCATCCTGGGATGGAAGCCGCCAAATCAACCAGCAGCGAAAGATTCCTGGTGTTCTAATGTAGTTGCAGCTTCCCCTCATGGGCCATGGAACCAGATGGGAGGGGAGGGGGCAGGACAGTGCTGCCCTGGGGGAGGTGAGTGAGCAGGAAGAGCCTCTAGGGGAGGTGAGCATAGAGGAGAGAGCTGCCCTAGGGGAGGTAAGTGGCAGGAAAGAGCTTCCCTTGGGCTAACAGCAGTCTCAGGGTGTCATGACCCCTCTGACCACCCTTTGCCTTGAGCTTGCCCATAAAGGCACCTCAGACTCTCCGATAGGCAGGAAGCACAGACCGTGAGAAGCGGCCACCCTGTGGCTCCGACTCAGGGTGCGGACCCTGGCTCAGAGCTGCGGGGGGCGCGGCGCTCCCTCCATTGGCGCCGACAGGGAAGCCCAGCCCTTGGGTTATGCCCGTAGCCCAGAGGACACAGCTGGGCTGGGGGAGCAGGGGCCATGGCACTGGGCCTCGCGTCGGGGTCTGAAGCCTCCTAATGAGGGTGGGCACACACGCATTCCACTTTGGGCCTGTATTTTTCTTCGACAAAGCCTGCAATTTTCAGCCACTTGAAAATATAATTACAGATGATGTTGGCCTCCAGAGCAAGAACAGAGAGCCCCCGGGTGCAGAGAGCCCTGGCCCGTCCTCGGGGCCTCGGTGCCAGTTTCCCTCAGCAGCCCCCAAACCAGCAGACGCTTGGCTTGGCCCTCGAGGGGTAGGGAGGCCGTGGTGTGCCTGGATCCTGTTCCTGCTTCCCACAAACCTGTCCTGAGACAGCAGGGAGAACATGGAGGAGAGGCCTGAGACCCAGAATTCAAGGGGAATGGTCTTGACCTGCCACCACGCCAGCAGGGATGTAAATGCTGCCACCAAGATGCCCCTCTAGCATCTTACCCACCCAGCCTCTTACCCGTGGCAGCCAGTGTTGGGGTGCCCGGAACCCCTGGGAAGGGAGTGAGAAGGTGGCCTTTCCATCCTGATCCCCAGCAGGGAGAACTGACGCCCCATTTGCCAGCTTGCTGCAAGGCTCACCATCTCCCTGCCAACCTCTCAGGGTCACATGGGAAGAAGGCAGTGAAGATGCGGGTCATTCTGGAAAGAGACTGAGGGACTGGCGAGGGCAAAGGCGAGGCTGGGGGGGGCTGGCTGCGCCCTGATCCATAGGTGCTCATCCTCCGTGTCCATTTCAGGGTCAGAAAAAGCCTTGGCTGGGGGGGGAGAAGGGGGGGAGCCCAGGGAATCCCTCTGGCGGAAGTGACGCCAGCAGTGATAGGTTGCTGCCATGAGGGGCCATGCTGACCACTCTCTCCTCTCGGTGGGCATCTGGCTTGGCTCCCTGGTACCTTCCCTGGACATGCCGGGTGACACGCTTCCCTTCCCACATCACCCCCTGCCTGGTGCAGGGGCAAACTCAGAAGCAGCAACGATGCAGGGGGCAGAGAGTGGGGAGTAAGGCTGAGAGTCTCAAAATCTGCATCTTCAGCGGCCAATTCAGTCACACGCCCAGACCTCCAACAGGACACTGGCCTTTGACTCTAAGGATCTCTCACGAGATTCACCAGCGAGCCCTCAGGGCTGCGACACGGGGAGCAGACACAAGGCCACAGGCTTGGGGGACAAAGACGGAGATGCAGAGGGCCCACGTCCACCACAGAGCAGCTGGCCAGGACGAGGGTGCCCACCGTGACAGCCAGCGTTGGGGTGCCCGGAACCCCCGGGTGGGGAGGAAGAAGGCAGCCTCTCCATCCTGATCCCCAGGAGGGAGGACTGGAGGGACGAGAGAGTCACGAGCAGAGATGTCAGCGGCAGGGCCCCCAGGAAGTAATTGCAGTGGCATGCCTCCTGGGACAATTCCGAGAAAGCAAACACAGCTGCAGCCCAGCCAAATATAGTTGGCCACCACAATGCCATCCACAAAGCTCATCATTCTGGAATATGCTCCCCAATGTGCACCCAGAAAATGCAGCACCCCTCCACAGCTGAGGAAGTCAAGACTGTTTTCTGCAGAACAGCACTGAGCTGCAGCCACGGGATTTACCAACTGGGATGGCCGAGGGGCTGAGGCTTGCCAGGAGCCCCTGCTGGTACCACCCGATTCCTCCTCCAGGTGGGAAGCGGCCTGGGCACAGAAGATGCCAGCGGGCACTGGAGAAGAGCCGGAGGGTGGAAAATGGTGCAGGGTGGACGTGCTTAGTATATGCCCAATCTTGTCTCCCGTGGTCAGATGCTGAGACCCCAGCTCTGAATAGCTCCAGGAACCTGCAGGGGACCCTTGAGACGTGGCTCAGAGTTGTGGCGCTGTGACCGGTGTGGCTGGTTTTAGTGGAAGAAGGTATCCTGCACTCCAGACTCTGACCGGGAAGGACACACTAGCACCTCAAGGGCAGCTGAGGACCAGAGGACCCGAAGGACCTGGACCCGAGAAGGCACTCAGGTTCCCACCTGGCTGGGTGGGGGTCATCAGAGCGAACCTCTCCTTCCCTCTGGAGACACACGTGCAGACGTATACATGCACATGTGAATGGATATGGATGCACACATGTGTGGATGCATATTGATAGCTGTGGAACCATACATATATGGAGAAAAGGGCAGAGACACATACATAATACGGACAGGTCCAATGGTCACACACATATAGACAGATACATATATACACACAACATATAGACAGGTATGGATATACACACATACATAACATTATATAATACAGATCTCTATGTACATATACATACACATATGTAATATAGACACACACAGATATGGAACACGAAATGGTATATACACATACATATTTAATATAGACAAAACATGTAAACATACTATAGACAGAGGACAAACAATATAGCCAACTATATATATTAAGAATATGATATAAACAAATATATAACATAAACAAATATATGCATACATATAATATAGGATAAAAATGTACAGACATAAGTAATATCTATGCACATATAATGTAAAAGATGTATATACATGTATGGTAGACGGAAATAGATCACACATCCTAATACAGACACATACATGCACACGCCTGGTACAGACAGGCAAAGATGTTGGGTTTGGGACCCTGGGGTGCCCCAGCTGATGGGAATCATGGGTCTGGAATCACCTAAATGGGTCTGGAATCACCAGCATCTCCTAAAGGTGTCATAGACTTGTGAGTTCCTGGGCCAACAGCAGGAAGACACATCAGAGAATTTGCCCACACAGGAGTTTCTGCATATGTGTAACCATGCCTGTCAGTTATCAGGCATCAGCACATGTGTGCGCGCACACATATGCACGCACGCACACACACACATATGCACACACAAGCAGGCACATGCACACTTCAGACCTATGGACCATGGAGTAATTTGCCCTTTCAACCTCAAGAGCTGCCTCCCTTCAGCCGTGTCTGATGAATGCGGTCCAAAGGGGCTGCCATAGGGAGATGGGAGTGGAAGACATAATTGATGGAGAAGGATCTCATCAATTTTGATGAATCTGAGTCGAGTTTTGGACTTCCTTCCTTGAGATAAAGCACGAACAGGAAGCCTTTGAGCATAAAACCGGGGGATTTCTTAAGCAACTGTGGATGTCGAGGAACCACAAATGTCTGGCGCTGCTCGACAGCCAGAGTGCCCATAAGTTGAGACCCCCGGGGAACCCGTGGACCCCTCCCCACGCAGTGTCTGTCACAGGAGGAAGCCCACAGCCTGGGTGAGCCAACTCACATGCCACAGCAGCTGGGCTACTGCGGGCCAAGTCCTATGAGTAGGACAGACCTTTCTCTCCTTTACAACACAGAACCAGGCACTGGTTATAGAGCTCCAGAGTGGGAGCCAAGGGCCATCCCCAGAGTACAAAGGAGAGACCTCCCCCTCCCCCCCCCCCCCCCCCAGTCAGAGAGTGGACAGAGGCATCCCTCACCCCAGGTGTGGCTCCCAAACCACTCAGATCCAGAGGTGAACATACTGCACACAGCATGTTCCCTGGGCATCCTGGCCCCTGGGGCACCTTCCTAGATGGCCACCCCACCCTGTAGACCAGCGGCCAGCCCGGGGCAGGGCAGAGGACTGCTCTTCCGATTGCCTCACCTACATCCAGGCCTCAGGGAAGAGACCGTGTGCAAAGTGGAGGGGTCGAGTTCGGAAGAATCACCCCAAACTGTACTTCAGTCTAAGGACACTCTCATTCTAATTTACATACATCTTAAGGCACCAAAAAAAAACAATGGAAAGGGCCTAATAATTTGCAGGCAAGTTGGCTATGAGGCATTCATTCCAATGGAGTAATTAAAATTTAACCCAAACCAGAATTTGTACTCATCTGTCATTCTGAGCGCCAGCTGATTACATATTTATTAGCATTCCAGTGGAAGTCATCAGCTGGGTTAGAAGCTCCCCCAGCCCCAGCAGTGCCCAGCAGATGCCCGCAGGGACCTGCAAGTCAGCACTGAGGCATGACCTTGGGGCTGGGGTCCACTAGCCTTGCAGCCCGACACTGGACTCCGGGGGTTTGTCCCCCTTCTGGGCACTCCCCTTCCTTGGGCAGGTCCTTGTGCCACCCTGTCTCCATCAGGAAACTAGATGGCACAGCAAGGAGGGCAGATGCTGAAGGGGAATCGTTATTTCACAATTACCGGAGTGCCTCGCATTTACTGCGCTAATGAGTTTTGCTTTCCCGCCCAGGTTTCTCCAAGGGGCAGCCAGGGCATCGACTTCAGGGTGAATAAAAAGACATCCAGTGCCTGCGGTCACACATGGGGCCCTCCAACGCTACTCCTCCCGGCTGCGAGAGCAGACTGGCATCTTTTTCTCAGGATTGGGCGAGGTTGGGCCTCGGAAAACACAGCCTGGCAGCTTCCAGGTGGCTCCCCCAAATGGGCTGCGACCAGAACCCGCAGACAGGCAGGTGTGCTGGGTACGCGCTGTGTGGGTCTGGCGATGTTTCAAATCTCAGGACGACTGACAGTAACGCCCAGATCCTTCACCTGTGACCACTGGTCTCCTGCACTCACCCATCACTACAAGCCTCAATAATTAGCACCCCCTGAGGTGGGGACGGGCTCTCCGGGGTGGCGGGTGGCAGTGCCCAGAGTGGGTCAGACTGTGCTGCCTGACCAGACAAGGCCTGTTATTTCCCTACCCAGAGGCCAAGTGTTCAACATGGGGCAAGGAGGTGCAATTCTGGGACTGATGCAAAAAGGAAAAGGGTCCCTCGGGTCTTTCGTCAGAGGCCAGATGCACTGTTACAGCTCTGGGGGGGGCACTGAGTGGCAAACATGCCAAGGAACCCCTTATTACTTGGTTTCTTGATGCACACCAACTCCACCCCCCCTTATTATTTTTTTTTAATCTTGTCCCGCTTTCCCAGCTCCCAGCTTTGCGCGCAGATGCCCAAGTCATCTCAATGCAGCAAATTACAATGAAACGGCGAGGCTGAGAATGAAAATAATACCTCTCGCCCAGATCAAAGATAACACCCGTGTTCCAAAATGCCAATGTGGGCTGGAGTTTAGGTCTCAGGAAGCAGCTGATGGGGAACGCGTACCGCCACGCTGAGCAAACCCACCTGAAAACATTATTTTTAAACTTTTCCTTCCAGAGCCAGATGCCCAGCCCTTCTTTTAGCATCTTCTCCTTTCCCTCACGTGGCCGTGCCGGAACCAGGCAATCAATCTGTTATCTCTGCGTGTTATTATGGGTAATGGCATTTTCTGAATCTATGCTGAGAGTCAGCTGGAGAGGGTAGAGGGAAAAGAGAACCTGAGGCGGTGACCTCCGTGCCTGTGGGTACACTGTGACCCCCAAACCATGTGATCATGAAGCACCAGAGTCTCTCTCTGAGCAGCCGCCATGGAAGTGGGTCTCAGGGGAGAGTGGAATGGATCCAGTGTGTGGCCTGGAGTGACAGAGTCACTCCGAGTGGACAAGGTGTCTCCAGTCCCTATGACGGTCCTCCTGGGCCCGGGTCTGGCTTTTCCAGAAGTCTGACCTGCTCACCCTCAGTTCTTGTTTCCTCAACACGCGCTGGTGTGTGTGTAGAGCCCCTTGTCCCCCAGCACTACCCATCCAGTGGGGGGATAGCACATCACCTCTCTCAGCATCATCTGTGAAGTGGGTCTTCTGTGAAGGTTAGGGACAGTGGGCATATGAGTTGGCAGGACACCTTGCACACACCCAAGTGCCCTTGCCAGTTTAGGGGCGCAGGGGAGAAAAGTCATAACTCTGACTCCTGGACAAGCAGTTACCTTGTCCCATAAATGCTTCAGTCTCTAGGGCCAGAGAAGGCCCACCTGGGAGTCTCCAGATAGGGCCTTTCTGAAACTTTTGCTTTAACTTTTCCTTTAATCTGAAACATTTTTCGTGAGGGTCTGTAATTCATAACTTCGGTGGTCTCAGGTCACTCTGAAGCTGCAAAGCAGCTGTTCACAGAATAATTAATTCATTTGAGAACACAGTTTTTCCATGACCCCACATCTACTTTTCGTGCCCCTCAGGACACCTCCTCTGAGAGACCATGCTCCAAGAGCCCAGCTCACACAAGGCCATGCCAAGAGCCACTGTCCTGCTGAACCAGGATGCTGATGGGTCCATTCTCCACTATTGGAGACACCACAAAACTCACCAAGTGGATGGCTTCATATCAGGGAACTCAAAGAACGCAGGGTAGGTAAGGGTTTCATTTGCTGTGCTGGGAGCACATTCCCAGGGTCTTATACTTGGCATCACACACTGGAACGGACCCTCTCACGGTGGCACTTAGAGACCTTTCCACCCCTGTAATTTCTTGCTTCCAGGACACTCCTTAGGTTTTGCTGACAAGTTCAAAAACACTGACAAGCCTTAAGTGTGTATATGGGGGTGAGAGGGAGTAACAAAGGGTCAGTGAGGGAAACTACCCCTTCCAGCAGCCGATTCTGGTTCTCTTAGAATTTATTTTTAATGAGGTTCTTGATGCCACATGGTATTCCCCAGGGACACGAAGACACCCCAGCTGAATGACCGAGGTTCTTGAAGACAGCCATGTCCACGCCCCTCTCGTGATGAGACGCGGGAAGTCCCAGGACTTGCAAACACATCCCAGAGCCAGGCCCTGTGCCCAGAACTAACCCCCCAGGCCTGTGTGCCCAGAGACCAGCCGCTCTCTCCCTGCAGTCCTCAAGCAAAGCACAGGGGGTCTCGTGGGGTGCCTGTAAGAATCATCCATCTCCTGTGCCCTGAAGACACACTACATCCTGCAAACTTATCTGATATATTCTTGTGGGGGAAATGGCCGTGGAAAGGAATGGTTTGCTGTTTCCACAGAAAATGCCAATCAGAGGAGCCCCTCCACCTGAAGGAAGTTCCTTTTAGATGGAGGGCGCTCTCCGATGGTCGCTGGCAGCCACACTGGCCAGACTACAGGGGACATGCCCTGTCCAGGAAACCCCACACCTCTCCTCAACTGCGACTCCCTGCTGGCCCTCAGCTACTCTGCTGGGCAGGGCCTAAACCTTCTATAGATGTCCCTAGCATCTATAGAATGACACACAGACCATTCTGGAAAACAGCTCTGCATTATGGCAGATCCCCTCCTGCCCTCCCCCCACCCACCTCCGTTTAAGCAACAGTTGAAAACAATCTGATTCCAGTGGAAATCATTCGGAAATAATGTACATCTGGAAGAAGGGAGGTAGAAGTTCTGTGCGGGTTTGGGTGGGGGATTCTGGGGCCGGGAAGAGAACAGGAGAAAGTCTGCAGAGACGAGGGATGGGGGCCAAGGACTGGCCGGGTCATAGTCAGGCACCCAACAAGAGAGACGAATTAGAATCCCATACTCCATCACTGGGCTGACATGAGACCGTGCCTCTCAAAGGCCATTAATACTTCACATTCATGCAGCATTCATGAGCTAGATAGATCACAGCCACCTACGTAATGGGTACCCATAAATTCAGGATCCCGGTCCAGCCAGCGGCGAGAGGTTCAACCCTCGACACCCAACACACAGAGAACAAAAACAGAGAAACAGGCGGAACTTCCAGTCTAGCCAACACCTTGGCCCACAAGTGCAGTCTCCAAGTCTCTTGTTCCCTTTGGCCCCATGAGAGAAATCTTAATTTTATTTTTTAAATACAAATACCAAGAGAATGGTGGATCAAGCGTGGATTCTCAGAAGAAAACTGCCCACAGAACATTGAATATTTTAAGTCATCTGCTTAGCGCAGCCTGGAGGATGGGCCTTATCTCAGTGGGCAGGGCAAGTGGACAGGGCGTCACTCTGCAACCCAATTGTCACTTGGCACACTCATGGCTACCCGCCCCCACTAACTGATTTTTTTCCTCTTTCCCTTTTAAATTTCAGAACTCCAAATAATATGTTGTTGCCCGGCTTCTCAAGAATCTCTCCACTTAGAAGAATTCACACTGTAGGGCGGAGTGAGTCGCGTGGGGGTGGGGGGTGGGGGGGTAGCTTCTAAAATGCCCAGAAGGGCCTGCAAACCACAAAGCCTCGGGGAAGCTGGCACCGGGGTGGGCGAAGGCTGCAAATGTCCTCCCCTTGCCCATGCGCCCAGAGGCCAGCTGCCCTCTCCCCTGCGCAGCTCGCGACTTGTAGCCTAGATTCTCCGCGCCGGCCTCGCCCAGAGATGCTGGCGCCTTGTACCCACTCCAAGCCTTTCCTCGCCAGCCTTGGCAGGGGGCCTTGGGGCTTCTCTTTCCCGGAGCATTTGGGGAGGGGCTCCAGGCTGGGGTCTGCAGGGCCATGGCCGGGCCCAGAAACTTTCCCCGCAGCCCAAGCCGCTTCTGACCCGCGCCAACGCCGGCCTCCCCCGGGCCCCCCGCGCCGTCAACTCTCGGCCCCTAAGTTTGGCGACTTGGCACGGCGCCAGGAGCACATTCATGATTAAATCACAGCCTGCGAGTCAGACAGACCATCGCGATTACGTAAAAATGACCGCTAATTCCGGCAACAGAGTTCACCCGCCACTTGGGTGCCCGGCGCAGCAGCAACAGCAGCACCCCCGCGCACCCGCGGGACCCCCTCCTCACCCCCCTCCGCAGCCCCGCACCCCCCAGCGAAGGCTCTACAAATGCAAAAGTCCTGGGGGCGGGGGAAGAGGACGGGCAGTGGGGCTCGAACCCGGCCAGGCCAGCTCCAGCAGCCGCCCTGCTTCCAGAGGACACCAGCGTGCACGCGCGCACCGCGCCCCAGCCCCGCGGCCCCGTTCTCCGGGACCCCACGCGCCCTGCCCGCGCGCTCGCGGCTCCCCACTGCCCCGCGCCCCGGGGACGCTCCCCGGGAGCACACGCGCCCCGATCCATAGCCGTGCCCATCCCCGGGGTGGGTGGGGGAAACGCCGCACCCAGTTCCTTGCAGCAGCACCCCGGGGACCCCCTGATCCGGGGGGACACGCCGCGCCCCGCACTCCGAGTCCTCCCGGGGACTCTCCGAGCCGGAGGACACGCCGCGCCCCGCACCCCGGGCTCTCCCGGGGACCCCCAGAGCCGGGGGGACACGCTGCGATCCGCACCCCGGGTCCTCCCGGGGACCCCCGAGCCGGCGGATCCGGAGCCTCCGGGCGGGGAAGGGCGCGGCGCGCGGCCGGGGTCGGGGGCTCGCGGCCCGGGGGTCGCACTCACATTCGGTCGGGGGCCAGCAGGCGGCCCTCCACCATCATGTCCGGGAGGAAATCCAGCTTGAAGGCAGAAGTCATGGTCTGCGCGCGGCGCGGGGGGCGGCGGAGACGGGCAGGGACAGGTGCGCGCGGCCTCCCCGCGGCGGCCGCCCGAGCCGGCACTTGTCACATCGTCGCCCCGCCCGCGCTCCGCCAATCCCCGCCGCCTGCCCGCGCCGCGGCGCCCCGAGCCCAGCGCCAGGTGCGGGCAGCGGGGGCGGAGCCGGGCCCGGCGCAGCCTTAACCCCTGCGCGCCCGCCGGGACCCCCGGGTCCCACCGCCCCCGTACCCCCCAGGCACGCTGGGGTGCGCGGGCGGCTCCACGCCCTGCTCCAGGGTGCCGGGCGCAGGGGGGCGGCCGGAGGATTAAATTGGGTTTTTTTGGCACCTCCAGCGGAATTCACTTCCCCAGCAGCCCCCAAATAGCAGCCGCGAGGGTGCGTCTCTGCGCCCCGGGGTGCAGGAGAAGCCTGTGCCGAGGGCTGCAGAGCGGGAGAGGCGCTCCTGATTTCCCAAACTGGGGATGGGAGTCAGGACTGGGTCTTCTTGAGGCTTGGAGGAGAAAGACCACTCAGTCTTCTTACTATTACATTTCCTTTGGCCTCATTTTGAAAAGGACGGGGAATGGACTGAAAAATTCAGCACTAACTCACTTATTATTATATATGTATATATGTACTGTATGCATACATGTGTGCATGCACAGACACACACACATACATACACACACACACACACACACACACACACACACACACACACTCTCTCTCTCAGAAGACAGATTTGTGATGTAACACCACCCAGCACAGTAACTGCACGCCTGAGGGTTAGGCTGACAATGGAAGGGTATGGGCGGCTACACCCATGTCAGATTCATAAGCGATTTGCTAACAGGAATTGAGTAAATTGGCAACACTCCTGCCAATGAATAGGAGCAGATGAATGTAATTTTCCCCAAGTGATTTGTGAAAATTCTTGAAAGATAAGAAGTTTGCACGATGCCATTCTAATTGAGCGTCCTCATTCTTGTTTCCATCCGTTATTTGGGTGAAGCCCAACTTCTCCCAGAGCCACAAAATCTGTGACATTTCTCCATGGTCTTTTTCTCACATTCTACACCAAAGCCAACGGTCGCAGGCTGCTGGTTGCTTACAGATTGCCCTCCCCCCTCCCCCCCCCCCCCCACACTTATTCCAGGAATCATCACTCTATTTTGTAAAGATGCAACATGCCCTGATCATCACGGCAAACAGAGGGTTAAGCAAGTCACATGCAGCTGAATGTGTCCAAAACCTCCAGGGCTAGAGAAAAAATGTGGCTCGCATCTTTCTTGTCTGATAATGAGACCTGATCATCCTTCGAGGCTATGAAGATCGACTTTGTATGCCAACTCAAAGTCCGCACAATCCTTTTATTTATTTTGGTGGTGCCAGGGATGGAACCCAGGGGCTCACACCCCAGAGGGATGTCCTCTAAGGCTGGGCCACTTCCTGACCCCCACTCAGCTATTTTAAATCCAGACTTGCTCTGATGAGCAGTAGAGCCCAGTGGCCTGGGATACTAAATTAACCCCCTACATACTTAATAGTCTTGATTTCCTTCTTCAGCTGTAGATCAAGATTACTCTAATTTCAAGACAGAGGTAGCTACACTAACCTTTTTTTTTTCCTTAAGATACTGCCTTTGCTGAGCGGCCAGGTGTAGATTTAACAGGAACTGAACAGCTAAAGCCATAAAACCAACTCTGAAATCCAAAATGCCTGCATTTTTCCTGATAATAAAGCCACGTTTACGTCTCCCCTCCCCGGCTTACTACCAGCACCGCCTCTGAAATTACAAGAATTTTTTGTTGGCTTCTTAATAACCCTAATAAAGTAATTAGCTGGATAAGAGAAGACAAACCTGGACAATTCTTGGTTTCCCATCTATTATTGACATAAATCCCAAATGTACATAATGAGCTGATTATTTTAAGAGAGTAGGTCTCCAAAACAGAAGGGGGAAAAAAAACCCGCATTCATCAAAAGGAAAAAAAAATAACTTCCCCTTCTATATGTCGACATTTTTTTTGAGGCGGAAAATGCTTCATTAACATGTCCACTTCTGAAATATTTATTTCCTGTTTAATTGCATGTGAATTAGGAGGCAGAGAGGAGGGAAGCCCTCTTACGACTTAAGCCTTCTCAGCAGTTTGTTAAATTCTAGCCTCAAATCCCTTGAGGCAATAGTGGATTCAAAGCAGCTTTTAATCATACCATAAGGAGGGTGAAGTACTCTGTAAGTAGGTCATAGAGAAAGAATTACAAGTGCATAGGTTATTGCCTTATTTAACAACTACCCTGTAACCGAGTTTTCAGAGCCCATTTTGATGGTGCCATTCAAAGTGAGAAGTAAAACCCGGGTCAAGAAAACTCCTTCTTGCCTGGCTTCCGGTGAGGACAGACACCCGGGGAAGCTGAGGGGGGACCAAGAGAGACTCGTTTGCTGCCAGTTTCATAAATAATCCAGCAGCTGCATAGGCGCTTACGGGGGCTGGAGAGCAACGTGTGCGCGCACACGTATGCACGACACATGTGCATGCACACATGACCCCAGGGTTTGGGCCCGTGATCTCACAGACCCACGCACAACAATAGTCCTGGTGAAAAACACAAATTGCAAAATTCAAAACAAAAGCCACCCCCCCCCCAAGCCCCACCGCGAAAAAGCTTCCATTTCCCAGGTGGCCGCTTGGGTGGTGGACAGCGGGACAGAGAGGGCACCTCCCAACAACTCCACAGGCCCCCTCTGGTGGGTCCCTACAGCTGGACCCCTCAGCTGGTGTGTTTGGGCAGTTGGAATACTTGGCAGGCAGCTCTGCTGGCCCTGCTGAGCACGAGGGTCACTGAGGCCCTGCAGAGGCCACGGTCTTGGCAGCCACAGGGAAGGGGCGGGGCCACGGGCCAGCACATGCTGGTGACCATGACCTGGGGGTGGGGTGAGTGCTGGCATCGCCAGGAATGAGGTCCAGGGCACCGTGACAACCCATCCCAAAGCCACGTCACGGGTGGAAAAGCCTTCAGCTTTCTGCTAGGCCCATCCCCCTACTACCTCTCTCTCTCTCTCTCTCTCTCTCTCTCTCTCTCTCTCTCTCTCTCTCTTAATCAACTTGCTATTCATTTCCCAAACAAAAGGCAATTCAAGAATTGGAGGCACTTCAAGCGAAAGTTTCTGAATGACCTCATTTTTATAGGAGGCTGCAAGGCCAGCCGAGGGGCGCTTCAGCCACCCTGCCTCCCTGCAAACCCAGTTCCGTCCTGTCCTGGATGGTCATTGTTGTCACCCACCAGAGAGAGAAGGAGAGCCACACCAGGGCTCCCTGCAGTTACCGAGTGCTGACAAATGCCTTTATGCTCAGTGGCAGCCACCGCATGGGACGAGCTCTGCTGTGCTCGCTCCCCCCCCCCCCCCCACGCCCGCAACCACTCAGAACAGAGATCACAGCTCTTAGCATCCAGCACCAAAATCACACCCTGACACAGGGACCTGGTGTTTCCCTGGGAAGAACACCCCCCACGAGACTATTTCATGGCACAATTCCCTGTACTGACAACCACTCCGAATGCCATGCATGACCATATCCACGCAGGCCGTGGGTCCCCCGACTATGTCAGGGCCCAGCCAAACAGTCCAGCACTGTGTTATGGGTACAAAAAGCCCCCTTCACAAAAGCCCCCAACTCCCCACCTCCACACACCCCCCTCATCTCTGGCTCACCAATTGTAACAAGAATCTGAAACATCGTTACCCCATCACATCTTCAAATTCCAATTTTATCAACATAGCTTTGTTTGTTTGTTTGTTTTTTAAAGAGAAAAAAAGACCAATGTGTTCAGGGCTGTCTGGAGTCAGGAATACAGCCCTAGAAGGGAAGATTTCCCATCATTTTCGGCCAATAAATTTGAAATCCGCATGCATTTTAAGTACCAGTGAGACTATCTGACTTTGTAACCATGTGTTTGTCATTGGCTTACTCCTGTTTCATTAGCAACTTGCAAAAATAAACAGCGGTGCTTTTCTTTTTTTTTTTTTTATCTGGATTAAAAAAAAAAAACTTGAACAGACCCTTAAGTAAACTCTCTCCGTACCATAAAGATAGCGCTTACAAAATATTTCTACACCCTTCTTGTCACGCCTCTCCCCATGAGGAAAGTTCCTGGGCTGGAGACTTCAAGCTCATCCCGTGAACAATTCAAGTACAATTAAATGCTGGGTAGGCTATGAAATGGTTATTAAACTCTTATTTTACATTTCGAAGGGGGGTTTCAGAACAGCTGCTGCTGGCAT
The DNA here is from genome assembly GCF_029834395.1 of Sorex fumeus. Taxonomy (NCBI): domain Eukaryota; kingdom Metazoa; phylum Chordata; class Mammalia; order Eulipotyphla; family Soricidae; genus Sorex; species Sorex fumeus. Next base: position 10,603,233 of record NW_026606083.1, on the reverse strand, counting down.
TTTGCAATCTTGTGTTTTTCAGAATCTGTTTTTAATAGGGGGAAAAATATCAATGACAAATCATGGGGGCCGATCTCTCTTGCTGCTGACGAAGCCGGCCACACCCTCGGCCGTGCTGGGTGTACGTACCTGCGTGCTCGGAAGTGAGCTGCCCCTCTCGAGTTTCCAGATGCTTCCATGCCCAAGGACGGGAAGGTCAGCAAAGAGGCTCTCTCGGACCCGGGGACCAGCCAGCTGACCCCTTCCTGATCTAAGTTGCCTTTTCCCTTCTCTCCTCGCTCCATCATCGCCCTGCCGCCGCCTCCTGGCCCTCTCAGCTTCTCTGGCCCCTCGGCTCTGCCCAGGGGAGGCCCCCAGCTGTCCCCCAACCCAGCTGCCTGCCGAGGGGGCAGCTGACCACACATTTTTAAGGCGCTGTGGTTGGTGGCTTCTTGGCGGAAGGAATCAGTTGGACTTGCCTCCACCCGGGCTGGTCCCTGAACTAGGAACAGCTGTGGGGGTGATGGGCCCCGGATTCCTTCCCAGTGTTGCCGGGCTGGAGGGGCTGGCAGGAGGGAGGAGCCTGTCCCCGGAGGCCAGCGAACAGCAGGTGGTGGCTGGGAGAGGAAATGGGGGCATGACTGGGGAGCCAGGGGCTGTCCTGTCTGGCAGGGGATTTGCACAGAGCACGGGAACAAAAGCTCTCCAGGAATGTTCCAGTGGGTCATGAAGACGCCAGTGTTTGTCAAACTCTCCCAGGTCTTCGGTGCTGGTACCAGCCTGGCGGAGGGGCCCTGGTGTGCTGGCATGATTACCCCGTGCCAAGGGGTTTGGGTGCCCCGGTCATGGGCTGGAATATCCCCCTCCCCAGTGCTTCCTGCCCTGGGCCCCTCGCTCGCCTTTCCCTGCATCACATGATGCTCAATTAAAAGGGGCGAAAGCAGCGTTTGATGGAGCCCAACAGCTGAGCAGCAGCAGCTGTGGGGTCCCCCTCCCCAAGGCGGGCGTGCGGAGACCCAGAGGAGCAGGTGGGGGCAGTGAGCGGGCATGCTGGAAGCCTCGGGGTGGGCTCATGTGAAGCAGCGCTTGGCAAGGACCAAGATCTCTGCTGGACAGCCCATCTCTGCACCCCCAACCCCCGTGGGTTTGCCTCTTTCCCCCCTTATCATTATTATTATTATTGAACACATTCCCCTGGAAGTAGAGTGAGGATTAGGAGACAAAAGGCTTAGGTTTCCCTGCACCGAACACTGGAACCCGCTTCGCTCCAGCAAGAATCTGCTGCCCCCCAAAGAGCAGCAGTGGGTGGGTGGATGGGAGGGGGCAGGACACAGGGAGCTGGACCTGGCTCAGGCGTGGCCATCAACGGGTGCCGGAAAGCGTGGCCGGAAGCGTGGAGTCTTCAGCTCCGAAGTACGGTGTGTTAACCTAATTATTGCCACAGCAATTATATAATCAAGCTATTCAAGTGACATGTAGGCTGGAAATACATTAAGGTTTTGCGCACAGGGAAATTTATTTTTTCCCTATAATATGGTCCAAATCTCCAGCCATTTTTAGCTTAGGATGGAGGCTTCTGAAAATCCCAAATGACTAAATTTGCTTTTGATGCTAACTCCCAAGGAAATCCATTAGAGGGGGAAAAATGACCCCTTTTCCCCCCTTATTTTGGGGCTCAGCGGTAAGTATGAGGACGACTTAGCCCTCCTCACAGACAAGTGGCAGGATGGGCAGCAACAAAGACGGGGACAACTTTGTGGTCTAAGAAGGAAGGGGACTCAGGGAAGGGGCTGGTGTGGCTTTGTTGGAATAACAAAGGTAAGTTAGCAGTCGCTTCACCCGGCCTCACCCTTCCTGGAGGGTTTGCTCTGCTGCCCCTTCTCTGTGCCACTCTGCTTGCTCCCTGTCACCCCACACCAGGGCACTGGGGCCACCCCGGCAGGGCTTCCAGTTTGGGTCCTTCAGCCAGGAGCTGCCTCTGCTCCCAGCTCCCACGGTCTACTCTCCAAATGCACGCTTTCCACTTGGGGGCGCTTGCTTCGGATTCTGCTCTCTTCCAGCTCTGTTCCCATTGTGCAGGCCCAAGCCCACCCTTTCCTGAGCAAGGACACCCCCCAAAGGCCAGGATCCCCTTGCCTGCGTGCTCCTCTGGTCACACCCAGAAGGCCCAATAAATCAAAGGGGTGGAAGGTGGCCTGGAGGGTGAGGGCGGCTCTCCAGGTGTCTGGGAGGAAGCTGGGATGGAGCCTGAGTGTGAATCTCCCCTGCGAGTACCCACTCCTCTCTGGGACCCTCACTTCTCTGGAATTCCGTTTTGCTGTCTTTGAAATGGGGTCAAGGAACACCACGGCCTCGTCGGCGGTGGTGGCCAGGAGAGGATCCTGGGACAGAGGTAGCACTGGCTGTGGAGTGGATTGTTGGTGGCTTTGGCTTATTAGCCAGTTATTGACAGATGACAGGTTTGGGGGCTCCAGTGATGGCTGGGAGGGGCAAGGGTGCGTGCCCATGGATCCGAGTTTGATCTGAGGACCCCAGAACAATACTGAGTGATGTTGCCAAGCATTGATCTGTCAGCCCTGCTGGTCAAGTATCATGGAGGACCTCCAGAACGCTGCTTGGGAGGGACTCTCCCCCCGAAATACAACTTTCTTACTTCCCTCTAATCTTAGACTCCTGCCAGCAGCCCTGCTCGCTCATTCAGAATTGAAACAGGGGTGCAGACAGTGAGCCCGTGACGCCCATAACGGCTCGTGAGAGCAGGCATGGAGCCCCGGAGAGTCTGGGGCCGAGAAGGACTCCATCCCTTCTGAGCGAGTCACCCCCAGACAGAAGCCACAGTGCTCCTCACTGCTGCCACCAGGCACGTGTCAGGGGGTTCAGGGGATGATTCCTGAAGACAGCTCGGAATAACAGGTACGCCATTTCATCAGGCTCCAAAGAGGGTGGCGCTTCCTGGACCACCAAGTTACTCCAAAAGTGAGGCAGGGGCCGGGAGACAATCCAAGAGGCGGGACCAACTGCCTTTGATGTCTGAGGTCCCAAGTTTGATTCCGGATTCTACTGGAGGGGAACTTGGTGGTCCCCAGAATCTTGGGCCATCCCGAATCACCGGGTGTGGACCCTTGGACTCCTACTTTTTCCAAACTGAGCAAGGCATGATCAGGGCAATGGCTTGGCACCCCTGCCCCTCTCCCGCTTCCATTCCCAGCTCCTGCGACTTTGAGATGAAGGGTGGGGGGGGGGGGTGGTATATCTAAGTCATTTCTGCACCATTTCTGTGAAAGAGCCCCTTTCGGTGGGCACCGGCCAGCTAGGGCCAGCATCTTCCCCACCCGCCTTCCCATGGCAAGTGCTCGCCCACTGCAGCTTTGCCCTTGCTCGAGACAGGGAATGCGATAACTGTGCAAGTGCCTTCCTGGAGGAGGCGGCCCAGCAGGATTTCCAGATGTCCAGCTCTTCCCGGCCAGGGCACCTGACTTTGCTGGACATTTCTGGCTTTTATTTTTCTAGGAGGCCTGTGGACAAATCCTGCTTCATAAACCCCAGTGAGTCATCACCCTACTAAAGCTGCCGGAGGCCGCTCTGAGCTGCTGCCCTGAGCTCTGGTGGGTCTGACAAGAAAATGGGCTGCAGTGAGTGGCACAGACAGACGAGGCTCGTTCTCGTCCTGCCCACCATGATGCCTCCGGGGGCGAAGGAAGCAGAGAGCGAGGACTGTGTCTCTGTGAACCCCGTGAGCTGCTGCCAGGTGAGGGCTAACTAACCAGCACACCTCTGATGGTGGGGTGGCGGCACACGCGTGCACACACACGTGCGCAGGCACACACACGTGCACACAAGCAACACGCACATGCAACATACACGTGCAAACACAGACACACGTGCACACATGCACATATACATAAACACATGCATGCACCTTCATGCACACCTGCACACATGTGCCCACACGCACTCATGTACACACATGCACACACACATGCATGTGCACGCGCACACACACACACACACACACACACATTCCTCCAGCTCTATCCCATCCCTGAGGTCCCACCCATGTGGCGGGAAGGCAGTCTGATTCCAGAACTCTGACCTCCAATTCTCCACAGGCCACGACCATCCAGTACCCCTGGCAGCCTGGCCACCACCCTCTTGCCCAGCAGCCAGCTGAGAAGCCATCTGCACCTACCCCGCAGTCCCCCGCTGCAGCTAGTGAGTGAAACAGAAGGCAGAGGGAATCCAGAAAAACTCCCCGAGCTTTTCTGGAACATAATCACCGGAACAATCAATAGTTTGCAGAAAAGGGGAACCCACCTGCTTCCAACCACCAAGCCACCCTGCCCTGCTCAAGCCCCCAGGAGAAAGTCCAAACGCTGAAAGGCTGAGGGGAGGGGGGTCAACACTGATAGGAGAGTCACCAGGGGCCCGGGTGCTACTCATGAGGCTGCCACAGGGCTGCATGTGAGAATAAGTCTGAGGTCTTTGGATGCCCCACACTTCCACACCAGTGTGGGCACACGCGTCTGGGGGCCCACCCATGGATACGCCTCAAATGCCCAGCGCCCCTCCCTCCATCTCACCTGCTTTTCAGCCACCGAGGTGGTTCCAGGGCTGCGAGCAATGAACTTTCCTGCAGCCACATTCTCACCTAATTAACCCCCCTGATTACAATAATTAGTATCGATTCGCTCTCGGAATGACTTCCTAGATATCCAGGCACAAGCTGCATTTGCTCCAACGTTCTCTATGATTGTCAGTCTGGGGCTCTTGACTTTTGTCTGTTTAGCTCCAAGGGCAATAGTGGCGAGTGAGAGATTGGTATTTCACCAAAGAGAAACGGGTGAGGTTTCCACCGAACAGATGCAAGGGAAAGGGAGGCAGGGAAGGGTCACAGATGCGCCTGTGGTTAGCCAAACACATCTTCATGTGTGCCCCAAGGGCTCCTGGGTGAGGGGACTTGGGGTGCAAGGCTTGGTCTCCATCAGAAAAGGTCGAACCTCTTTTGCAAGTCTGCCCTGTGAAGGATAATTCACTTAAGACTTTGGTTTGGGTCACTGGGGGAATTGGCGTCCATTGAGACTTCTAGCGGGGCATCATTCTGTGCCTTAGTCCTGTCCTAGACGCAGAGCAAGGCCAGTTTGCTACCCCCCTTCCTTCAGACCACCTCACCCCTTCCCACCAGGCTGAAGTAGAAGGGAGGAGTAGGGCACAGTGTGGGGGAGGTTCCTGAATCCGAGAACTGGGCAATGGAGGAGAACCCAGAAAAAAACATTCCCGGCGAGGGAGAAGGATGTCCCTGGTTCCCAGACCTACTGGTGACCACCACCACGAATTCAAGTGAAAAGCTCGTGGGGGGGGGGGAGGGAAATGGTGACGGAGTCACAAATTCAACGTGGAGGTTTCCAACTCCTTCGGTTATTTCAATCTGTTACTAATAAGCAGCCAGGAGTACAGAGATGAATTTTCTTCCTAGCCACCCTGCACCCTCCCTTTCCCCAACCAAATAAAATAGCTCTGCGAAGCTTTGTTTTGGAATAGAGATTTCCCCAGAAAGCAGAATGTAGGTGTGTTGGGAACAGCGGGCCAACCTCAGATATAAAGCTGCAACAATTACCTTTTATGAGCTCATCCTAAAAGCAATTATTGCCATAGCGGATGGGATGGACAGTTCACATCAAATTGGAAGGAAGCACAAATGTAATAACTGCATTAAAAATCTACTCTGTTCACAATGGGTAACTTTAAAATTATCAGGCTATAGCTACGTTTGAGGTTCATTCAGGCTCTGAAAATATTGTCAATAAAGAAAGATCTATACTTCAGTACTCCAATTATTTAGTCCATCACATTGATTTTATTCATCTGAATGGAATAACTCCAAACACCTGAACTTCAGTTTTGAGATTTGAAATGCAGCTTCAAACTCTAAAAATCTAAAAAGACCAATGGTCATTTAATGACTATGTTCTTGTAATACATCTGATTCCTTATTTACGCGATATCACTAATTTGAGCCACAAGATAATTCAAGAGGAAATATTTATTAAAACTGTTCTTACATTTTCCCCCTTTAAAATGATTTCCCTTCTGTTTTGCAAAACCAGGTCCTCTGCCTTTTTCTATGAACTTGCTAATTTTTCAATCTTGCTCCAGCTCAAGCAGCTAATCAAAGCAGAACACGGATAATTTAGATACGCTGTATTCTTTTTTTTAGTGAGATCATTTTTATGGAAACAGATTGCCATTTGATATTCTAGAACAACAGTTATTTTATAGCTAGAGTATGAATTAAAATGTTTGATATTTGCGAAGTTTGAAAGATTTTTTCCATTCTCTCTCTCTTTCTCTCTCTCTCTCTTTCTCTCTCTCCCCTTCTCTCTCTCTTTTTGAAGTCCCACTCTTCACTTTGGAAACCATGCTCATGTTACAAAATGAGAGATTTTTGTAGATGTGAAAAATAAAATGTTTGCCTTGCATAGGAATGCATTTTATGAGCCCATGACTAGATATAAAAACTCAATATATTTCACAGAGACCTTTAACTCAACAACTTAATAGTCTCTAAAAGAATAACTTATGATCAAAATTATAAGAGCAAAAGTTCTCGCTTGTCCTTGTATTTCTAAACTGTTTGTCCACTTGGATGCCTACAGAAGAGGAAGAGATTGGAAATCCCAATTTCCTTAAACATTAGATAAATTCCTCTTAACTGCTCTTTCACGCAGCATTCCTTAAGTCCCCCAAATAGGCAAATTTTAAATCCCTAAACATGAAATACTCTAGAGGCTTGCCTGACAACAAGGCATTTGCCAGAATGATAATGGTATTACAACAGTCTCAATCAATAAGTTTCTTTCTGTAGTTAACAGAGGTAAGCAATAAATCTCTAACTTAATCCAACCAACGTAGCTGCAAAATGCAAAAAGCTCTATAACGGTAGATACCCCATCTTTAAAAAAGCACAATACCACAAACAAGCAGTTCTAAAAGCTCTTCTTTCTGTATAGTCTATACAAACAAGATTATAGCAGATAAAAAGGGTGTTGAGAAAGAAAAAAAAAAGCCCAGACATGCATTAAGCTAGTTTGACAGATCTATTGTTCCCCCGCCCTATTGTCAGACCCAAAGATGTATTCAGTGCTACAATGTCTGCTAGCAAATAAACAAAAGACTACATTTTTCAAAGCAGGATGCCTATTCTATCATAATTCTTTCTCTGCTTCCCCAAAGGTCAGTGGCGGCTCATTCTTGGTAGGCGATAGAACCCTAACGCAGAGGCAGGAGACAAATACTGGCTTTCAAGACACACGGACCCCAGACAACATGCACGGACAGGGGTCCTGAAACAGGTACACATTCTGGCAAACAGGATAAAGTGATCCAAACCTGGTAACACAGGAGGACTATTTAGGTAGGCTAAGTCCAGATTAGAGCCGTATTTGGAACGCAGTCTAACATGGAGTCTCCTTAGCTCCTTTTCCCAGTGATTATTTCATGCAGAGTGCATAATAATGAAAGAGGCTCCGACATGGCAAAGCCAAAGGCAGACCGAGAGCCAGAACCGGAGCCTTTAAAATGATCCACTGGCCACTCACAAATAGCGGCGAGCAAATGCATGCTAGGCTTTCAAACGGCAACGAGTGCAAATATGACTCGCACCCCGCCGTCCTTCGCCTTCCTCTCGTTCCCTCACTCGCCCCTCGCTCGCTCTTTCTCCCGGTCTCCCGGTCTCAATTTCCTCTCCCCTCGTTCTCGCTTGATCCCTTGTTTCCCCCCTTCTTCGCCTCCTAAGATAAGGCGGCCACTCCGTCCCCAGCCACGCTCATTGTCTCCGCCAGCCCTCGAAACTAGCAAAGCACAGATCTCAAAACAAAGGACACGCACATACCTTAAAGGCAGCTCTTCATTTCTCATAGTAACCGCGGATTTGGGACAGCGCATGCTTTCTACACTGATAGTCTCAACAAAAGCCAGTTCAGAAGTGGCTCGAACATCAATGCCACAGGAGCTGAGCATTACTGCGCCCCCCCCCCCCACCCCACCGCTTTCCCCACTCTCTAGTCAAATTCTGAATGGTGGAGCAAAGGGGCCCCTGCAGATCCACTAAGTAGAAATAATCCTCTCTGACAAGTTATGTTGTCTAGGCATATTTTTACACGAACACACGGAGCTGCCCATAGGTTCTTGTTTGCATCCGCTCAAGCCCGGCTGGTGTTATTTCTCCTAATTAGCATCATGAGAAAATAATAATAATAATAATAATAATAATAATAAATGACCCAACAAACTGGAGAGAAAAATAAGCAACTCATTTACCTCTCCCTTATACATTTAAGGCAAAATCAATTTTTTTGTTCTCTCTCTCTCTCTCTTTTTTTTTTTGCTCTCAACTCTCAGTGCGACTCCAGATGACTAAGATCCGGGTGGGTCAGGGTGCTGAAAGGGCTTCTGCCCTCTTTTCTGGCACAGAGAATTCACAGATGGCCTCATCTGTCCCTCTCCTCTTGTCCTCGGAAAGAGTGACAAGGTCGAGACCTTCCACCCCACCCTAGGTCAAGGATGCAGAGGGTGGAGACCGGGGTGCTCAGGCATGCTTTCATGCCTTGGGAACGAGCACTTCATGGGCGAGGACAAAAATCAAGGAGAAGCCTCCGAAAAAGGAGGTGGGTGGCTTTGGACGGCTTTGCTCAGGATGGGAGCTGGGGCAGCCCCGCGGCGTTGCCCTGGAAAGGTCAGTCAGATGCTCTCCTTGGAAGCAGGACAAGACTGCCTCCCTGAGTTCTCCTGGGGGGCTTGGCCCGCACGGGGAACTGGGTGAAGGTGCTGGGCTGCTGCTCCTCGGAGTTTGGGGGTTTCCACGCAGGTCACCTGAGAAAATGGAGAGTCAAGCCCTCACAGGAAGACTGGGAGGTGGGTGGAGAGAACAGTCCTTTGTCCCAAGGTGCAAACCAAGGCCCGAATCCAGGAGGGATGTGTGGACAGAAAGTGAGGAGTGGCTGGTGCAGGGTGGATGCTGCCCCCCATAGCTGTGGACCGCCAGTTCCCGGCTCCCAGCACTTGCCCTGTCTTCAGTGGCACACCAGGACCCTCAGCAGGATCTGGGCCAAAGTGTGTCTGTGAGGGAGAGTTGCTACGAGGGTGTGAACAACGCCAGCCGTTCCCTCCCTGTCTGAAGATCCGCACCCCCCTTCTCCCCACCACATCTTGCTTCTGCACCTTCTCCTGGCCCCCAAATGGGAAGCTAGAGAAGTCGGGAAGGTGGGGGATGTTTCACAGCAATCTTGCTTATCGGTCCCCCTGGAGGGGGGGCGGTGGGTGGTGGAGCAGTGGGCAGTGTGATGCAATTGGCACCCCGCCTCCTGGGGCGCACAAAAGGACGTGATGTGTGAGTCGCCCAACCCTCACTCTTGCCCCTCAGTCAGGATCTTACAGGCCCTCCCTTCCCTATGGCATACGCAACAAGGTGGGTAAGCCAAAAGGAGCCTCTTTCCCAGGGAGGGGCGGTTTGCACCATCAAAATGGTTCTTTGAAAGCAAGGATGACACTGTGGAAATGAGCCTCTTGCTGGAGAGCCCAGCAGAGAGGGCTGGTGGGGTGAGTGCCCTGGGCACCGATGGCAGAAGCATCTGCCAGGAAGCCCTTTGGCCCTGGCACTGAAATGGGACCCCCAAACACTGATTTGTGCCCCAAAGACCCTCTTAGAAAACTGGAAGTGCCTGCCAGTGCATATATTCATGAAAGGTGCATAGAGAGACTGGCCGTGGCTACAGTTCTGAACATCAGGGAAAGGTGACAAAACTCTTTTATTTTGCTTTATTTTTTTTTCTATTAAATTTTTTAAAGTAGGAATCACCACGAGGCACAGTTACAGACTTACAAACTTTTGTGCTTGCATTTCAGTCATACAATAATATTCCTGTTCAGGGCCCACAGAGATAGCACAGTGTTTAGGGCACTTGCCTTGCACTCATCCAATCTCGCAAGAACCACCTGCAGTGATTCCTGAATGTGGAGCCAGACCACTGAGCACCACCGGGTGTGGCCCCTCCCATTCCCCCCCCCCCCCCCCATTCAGTTTCTAGCTGGCCTAGCCAGGAGGCGAGTCATCACCGGGCTGATCCGAGCCCTGCTCTAAGGGGCAAGCAGCTCATCTGCTTCTGAAATCCATGTTAGGTCCAGAGTGCTCGCTTGGGCCTGAAATCCCTCCAGGCGAGACATCGACTAAGGCGACAGAGGTCAGTTCAGCCCAGGGATGGGTGCTTATGGCAGTTTGAGGGTTGTGAGGGACCATGGGCTTCTACTGTGCACATGAGTACGTGGTATGGGGAGTTCTGGGCTCCGGGCCTGCCCTGGGTCCATCTCCCTCGTTCCTCTCCATCCCCCACCCAGAGACTTTCCCTTCGTGGGCGCTCAGTGAACACTGGCAAAGGCTTAAACTTACTATCAACCGTCAAGACGCTGGGGAGAGGATCATTTCAAATAGTGTGTGTGTGTGTATGTGTGTGTGTGTGTGTGTGTGTGTGTGTGTGTGTGTGTGTGTGTGAATCCACATTGGGGGGACGCTGTGGATAGTACAGAGAATCTCACAGGCCTTCGCAGTCCCCCTCACGGACAGTAGCCCATCTGCAGGACACCCCCCTGGGAGGCGCTGAGTAGCAGCCCTTATGCCGAGGGTGAAGCAGCTTCAGTCTGGGCCAGCAGAAGTGCCTGCGAGGGCTTCCAGCTCTGACAGTCAGGCCTGGGCTCTCAGCAAGTGGACCTTGCTCCATCCACCCAGTCACCCTGGGGACTCTACCGGCCGCTGTCCCTAGCCAGGTGCTTAAGGAGGCTGACACAGAGCTTCCTCAGCCCTGATCTGACTGCAGCACCCTTAGAGCGTTGATAGGAATTTCACACAGACTTGATTCAGAGGCTGTGATCTGATGATATGTCAATTCTGTCCAAACTTTTTTTTTTCAAACAAAATTGAGTCGAACATAGAGAGAAGAAGCACTACTATGACTTTTAAAAAAGGTTACCTTAGAATAGCACTTAATTTTTAACAATCCTAATGGTTATGAAGTTTGCAGAGACAGTGTTTTTTCCAAAGGGCTAGAGCAATAATTAGCTGAGACCAACAACAAATACTCATCTCAATGACCTCCATATGCCAAAAACGAGAGGTTTTAAACTTTATGGATTCAGTTCTGAGCAAACTAAATTTCGGTGGCAAGATTTAACAAAGCACTGCAAGGGGTAGCATGGAGAGCACTATGTGGGGAGAACTACACAGGGAACATGGGGAGCACCGCATGGGGAGCATGGGGAGCAGTGCTTGGGGGACAATGAGGTGAGACGAGTGGCAGAACTCTTGACTTTTCTAAATGGGGTCTTCCTAAATTATTTTCTAAGAGAAAAGTTATATTAGAGATAACTTTTGGAATTGAAGTTATCAATAACTTTTGGAATAAAAGTTATCCAAATGCAGCATGGGTCTCATTCTCCTAGCCCTGAAAGAGCCTTGAATACGGCACTTTTTAAAATCTCAGGGCTAGGATGAAGGAGACGTTACTGGTGCCTGCTCGAGGCAATCGACGAACAACAGGATGATCGTGATCATGAAGTGCAGCATTAATGACTCAACTTTCCAACTTTCTTCTACTGTCTAGCCCATCTCTTTGTGTTTTGACATTTACTTGGCCAGAAGGAGCAATTCAAAGGGAGCGGTCTTGTGTGTGGGAGTCCAGCAGCCTTCTTTTGGGAAAGCAGTGGGCTTCGGTCACACCCAGTAGTGCTCCTCCGGGCGTCCTGCACGTGCTCACTTCCCCAGCCGCGGTGTCCTCCTTTGGTCAAGGTTAGATGCATTTCAGAGCTGCATCCTCCAAAAACAAGAATAGCAGCAGAAAGAGTGTGCGATGTGAAGGTACTTGCCTGGAATCCTGCCCACACTGGTTAGAGTCCCCCAAGCACTACCATGGGTCACCCCTGAGAACAGAGCCAGGACTGGTCCCTGAGTACCTCCCAGGTGTGCCCTGAGCCATTCTGGGCACTAGCTTCCCTCACGGCAGGGAAGACCAGGGCCTGGCGCAGTGACTGTGTGTACCAGAAGGGGGAGAGGAAACCCTTGTGATCTAGAAGAGATGGTTCAGGAGCCGAGAGTGGTCACAGCGTGACAGAACCACAGGAGCTGTAACTGGTGATGTCCTCATCTCTTGCTCTCTGCCCTGACGTGGACTCTTGTCTGTCAACTCTCTGCCTCCTCTTTTGGAGCCCAAGTCTCATAAAAGCAGACATACAGGCTGTCCGCTGCCAGGAAGAACCTCAAGTGGCATATGGTGGCACCCAGGTCATGTGGGTGCTGTGGCTGGTGGCCTGGGAGGCAGCCTTTGGAAGGGCCACCTGTATGCCCACCATCCATACAGGTCTTTGTGAAAGTTCCCTCCCCTGCTCGCCTCGGGTCCTGCGGCAGACAGATCCACGCCTTCCTGTGCCCGCCATGAAGGGCGTGGGTTGATTCATGGAGCTGTTGTTTTAAGACATTTTTTTCCCCTCCGACTTTAAAGACCATTGATCTACAGAAAGTCACGTGGCAGGTGGGCGATGTCTCCCATTACTCTTGGCTGCTGATCAAGGGGGGGCAGAAAAATGGAAAGCGGGTAAGACGGGGCATTGAGGACAAGATGAGTGGGTAAAATGCTCAAACTTAGGGCGGAGGGAGCTACAGTGTCCTTGTCTGTGATGTCTCGGGAAGGGCCAATGTTCTCCTGGCTATGGCTGTAACTAGAAGTCTGTCCTGTGCTGGCTATCTTCATTTTCAGGGGGAGACCCACTCCAGATTTTGATTTGGGGCCCTACCTGGTGGCGCTCAAGGCTTGCTCCTGGCTCTATGTTCTGGGATCACTCCTGGGGAATTCAGGGGACTATGTGGGGTGCTGGGAACTGAACCCAGGTTGGCTGCATGCAAGGAAAGAACCCTGCCTGCCATACAATCTTTTCTGCCCCCACTGCATGCTTTTATCTCTTTGGCTTATGGGCCAAAATTCTTCCTTCCTTCCTTCCTTCCTTCCTTCCTTCCTTCCTTCCTTCCTTCCTTCCTCCCTCCCTCCCTCCCTCCCTCCTTCCTCTTTCTTTCTTTCTTTCTTTCTTTCTTTCTTTCTTTCTTTCTTTCTTTCTTTCCCTTCCTTCCTTCCTTCCTTCCTTCCTTCCTTCCTTCCTTCCTTCCTTCCTTCCTCCCTCTCTTTCTTTCTTTCTTTCTTTCTTTCTTTCTTTCTTTCTTTCTCTCTTTTGCCACACCCAGCAATGCTCAGGGGTTATTCCTGGCTCTGCACTCAGGAATTACTCCTGGCAGTGCTTGGGGGACCCTATGGGATGCTGGGAATTGAACTTGGGTCAGCCGTATGTAAGGCAAATGCCCTCCTGGCTATACAATTGCTCCAGCCCCTAGGACCAAAACTTTCTGATTACTCTCACCTCTGCCTGCTATTAAAAACAAGCAAATCAGGGCAGGTTGGAAAAACACTACAGAAGTTATGGTGCCTGGCTTGTCTGTGACAGAGCCCAATTTGATCCCTGGTACCAACACGGTGCCCTGGCCACCAGCAGGAATGATATATGAGCATAGAGCTAGGAGGAAGCCCTGAACAAAAAGCAAAAATGAGAAACAAGACAACAAAAATCAAGCTAACAGTAGCTGTTACTCCACGCACACGTAACCTCAAGCCTGTTCCCCGGGAGATGTCCCCAATGGTCCAAGTACTTGATGTGTCTTTCACTGCAAGCTGAGACTTGGCTCATCATTTGGCCTGAAGTGTCACTTCCTCGTCCCACTGCCCGCACCCTCCTGGGGACAGAACAAATGGCCAAAGGTTGAAGATTGTAAGTCATGGCATGCCCAGGAAAGTTCCTAGGGGTCGAGGCGAAGAGGCAGAGCCCAGGGGGCCAGGGAGGTCACTAGGCCTTGCAGATCCCAAACTAGCAGTGGGAAGATCCCCAAGAATTCTTAGTCACTGTAACTCCATGTCCCCTCCCCCAGACTTCATTGTCATAATTTGTCTGGAAGATTAGATTATCTTGCCACTTCCGGCACGCTGCCTCTTTGTGTGACCCTAGGTGGACAACAAGGCTGGGGAAGATGGCCCGTGCTGTTTACACGGGATGGGACATAGGGCCTGCTTGGGCTGGTCTTGGTGCTAGCAGGCATGACGGCAAGCAGACTGGAGTGGTTTGGCGTGGGTTTGTATGTTCTCTGACTTGCCTTGATTCAAACCCCAGGAAAATGACTGGCCCTTCCACCTGGACCTCAGAACAGAGCCCTGGAGAGAAGATCTGCGGCCACTGTCTGGTGGGGGGGGGGGGGCAAGCTCAGCCGCCCCACACCCAAGCCTGGACAAGAGCTGCCTGGCCTGGATGTGTCAAAGTGCGCATGCGACCTGCAGGCCAGGGGTAAGAAGGAAGAAACCCACTCTGCCAGATGTTGTGCGTGCAAATTTATGGTAGGAAGCAATTCATAGCTCTGATTACTAGCAATGAACTAATTAGTAATCTCATGGGTGCTTCTCTTTTTGGGGGGTGTGTGGGCACTGCTGCTGGGCAGGGTTTGGGGCCAGGGTTACGTCCAGCAGTGTCTGGGAAGAATATGCAGAACAGGAATAAAACCCGAGCCACAAACATTCAAGGCTCCTCCCCTGGGCCCATGTTCCATGCAGAGGGCTGGCTCTTGGGGGGTGACAGGCCATGAGGCCCCATCGAGCACCCCAAGGTCTCTCTTCCTCACACGTTTGTTGCACCACAGAATAAAGCAGTGAATGCTCAGGTGACCAATAAACTGTAGTGGAGAGCAATGTGGCAGAACCAGACTGGGCTTGCGGGCCAGGGGGAAGAGAGTCCGAGAAGGGGCTCTGTCCCCTCAGCCCCCATTGCAGCGAGTACCTGCCTGCAACTTTCAGGTGGTTGAAGGTCCATAAGGCCACGGGGGTCTCCAAGGGGCTCCGGGAAGCTTTGAGGAGTTTTGCTCTTGTCTGAGGTCTCAATGCTCACCAGCTTTGGGGCAGCTGTTCCACCTGCTTCAGCAAAGTAAGCGGCAGTGCCTGGAGTCCCCACCTGGACGCCTGTAGAAACACTGATCTAAGGTGGAAAACCCCAAAACAAAGCCAAGGAGAGACCCTTGGCAGTTCTCTTCTGTTGCCTCTGCTGACCTCTAATCTCCTGAAGCCATTTTATGACACCCTTGACCCACAGATGGTTCAGGGTTTTGTTGCTAAGAGGCTGGGTGACCCCAGAGGTGAAGCTCTGGTCACCAGAGTTAGGGGCAACCCCACTGGGGAACTGAGAGTGGGTATCTGAGGCAGAGGTCTTTCTCCCCACGAAGACAGGTCACACCTCCCTTGGAGTGCCACTGATTTGTTCCTTACCACTCACCATTTGATGCATGTCAAATTCACACACACACACACACACACACACACACACACACACACGCACGCACGCACGCACGCACACGCGCACACACACACACACACACACACACACACACACTCATTCTGCACCACTGAGATACACACCCACCTCCCCACCCCCTGGGCTTTGGAGAACAAAGCGATCATCTGCATGTCACTTGAGATGTCAGACTCTGGGGTGTCAGTCATCGCCCGAGATTAAAGATGCTACTTTCTGCCTCCCACAGCCCTACCTGACACGCTTGTGCTTTCTCTGCCGAAACTCCAAACGTGGAGAGAAATATCTCCAAGACAACCCTGCACACGTGTACACACACATGTGCTTCCCCCTCCTCCCACCCACGGAAGGGGCCAGGAAGCCCCTGCCTGCATTTCCTTCCCGTATCTGACAAGGAAGGCTGGATGCCAAAGCAGCTGCAAGACCACGGGGCTGGGGAGAGGCAGTGGAGCACCCGCATCCGAAAGACCCCCAGTCCTACTAGCAGGCACAAAGCACGTCAGCTGGGGGGTTTGTGAACAACTTACCAAGCACACTCCCTGGCTCTTACGGACAGAAAGGAAACGTGTTTTGTAACATTTATTATTGTTATTATTTTGGGGTGTGTCTCCCAAGCAGTACTCAGGGATCAGGGGACTTTCTCAGTCATATTTGGCCAACTGGGCAAAAGTGACCAATGCAAGGGCCTAGTGACATGGCACCGGGTGGTGCCAGAGAGTGAACACAGGACCCCTCGCATGCAGGGCCTGTGTCTGTGACCCCCGAACCTCTCCCCAGCCCCCACGGCAATTATTGATCCACAAACCTCTGGGAAGGAACTTCCATTCTCAGCCTATATTTAGCATCTTGCTACAAATGAAACTTACCCATATAACAGACTGGATTCCTACCGAGCATATAATACTGTTAAAACTTTACTATTAAAATGTTCTTAATTTAGATGCCATTAATGCCGAGAGAGTGATGACTGGGATCTATATGGGATTCCTTTAAAAATAATGTTTATGGTTTTTAATGATCATAAACGCAATTCCTGTTCACCCCACTGCTCAGGAATAGAGATTAAGTATAAAGAAGAGAAATGGTCATCACCCATATCCGCCGAGAAACAACAGTAATTTTTTTTTTTTTGGTGGTTGTATTGATCCCACAGCTTTTAATCCTTTTTCTGTTTACAGGAACCATCTTTCTCCCCTCTGCCGTGGTTTTTGAAAATATGGTTTTCAAGGACTGCATCATAAGAGTTCATTTTACTGATGTCCCCAATTTAGACACTCCTCCGGGTCGGCTATTAATAGCCTCTCTCAATTCTTATTTTCCTACGTAACATGGAGATGAAAGTTCTTAAAGGCATGTCTGAGTTTCTTCATGCAGGTTTACCTGTGTCATTTATGACACCTATGATCCTTTTCTCTTCCAAGGGTTTGGGGTAGGAGATGCGATGAACTATTGAAGGTAGTGCCCCCGAGTTTCTCTAAGTTATTTCTTAAGTATCTCATTGTTTGAAGTATGAAACCTGGGTAGTTGTATCTTACAGCATCTGAT
Source organism: Sorex fumeus (assembly GCF_029834395.1). Classification (NCBI taxonomy): domain Eukaryota; kingdom Metazoa; phylum Chordata; class Mammalia; order Eulipotyphla; family Soricidae; genus Sorex; species Sorex fumeus. Next base: position 10,586,277 of record NW_026606083.1, on the reverse strand, counting down.
CTATCATGGCCCCTGAATCAGTATTTTCTCTTCTCAGTGGGGACCTCAAGTTTTATTTTTAACATTTTTATTGAATCACTGTGAGGTAGACCATTTAAAAGCTGTTCATGATTGGATTTCAGTCATACAGTGTTCCAACATCCGTCCCTCCACCAGTGTACATTTTCCAGCACCAGTATCCCTAGGTTCCCTCCCATCACCTCCCACCCTCTACTCCCTGCCTGCCTCTATGACAGGTGCTTTTGCTTTTCTTCTCTCTCTCTCTCTCTCTCCTTTTGGGTATTGTGGTTTGCAATATCAATACTGACATGTTATCAAGAATATCCCTTTACCTACTTTTAGCCCTCAGTTCTTGTCCAGCATGGTCATTTCCAGCTATTACTGTCTCTTCTTTATCTTACCTACCCTCAGCCCCACACACACTTGTGGTTAGTATCAACCACTGACCAGGGAACTCCAAGTTAGGGTTTAGAATTTCCCTACTATTTGCATTGAAGCATTAGATTTATCTGTTAAAATTTAACATCTTTATAGCACTTGTTCTCGCTCTCCACCTGGACATTATATTTCCTATAGTTAACTCTGTAGTAACCAACATCTTCATTTAAATCAGTGTTTGCTAACTCAAGTTTTCTACGATCATTATTTATCTCCATATTACTAATATCTTAATTTCTTTCTCAGGGAGGACTTACTGTGTTTTTTTTTAAGTTTTCACTTATGTTATTGCTGATGTACAGTTAAATTATTGGTTCAATAATTTTTTTAGTATTCTCTCCTTCAAATTTTGAAAATTTGTGATTTTCAAAATGTTTAATGCTTAATGTTTATACATTTAAAAAAACACTTGTGCTTTGAATCAGTTGCCTGTTATCTCCACAGTTTCCTTGCTCTGACCCGAGCTTGTAGAACATTATTTGATAGTGGTCAATATCTGTTCCTTGTTTATCTCACAGACAGCACTGGGTTAAGAGAGCTGGATTTTTTTTTTTAATCACATTTGAAAAGTTCTTTTGTATTGCTGGGCTTCTAAGATTGTTTTCCCTCATTAGGAATGCAGATTTAATTTTATTGAATATCTGTTGAGAATTAACAACAAGTCTCACAATGGAGACATTACTGGTGCCCGTTCGAGCAAATCGATGCAAATCGATGAACAATGGGAAGACAGTGCTACAGTGCTGTTGAGAATATCTGTTCTACTTGGCCTATGAAAATGATGCATGATAGTAGATATTTTTATAAAATGAAAATATCTTTTTACTCTCAGCACAAACCATACGTGCTTATAGAGGATTATTTCCTATTTCAGGACCCAGACTCTAAAACACCATAAATATGGTCCAGGGGGATAGTACAGAAGGTAGGGATTTGCCTTGCATGCATCCTACCTGGGTTTTATCCCCATCACCCTACACTGTGCCCTGAGCACCACCAGGAGTGATCACTGAGTATAGGAGTAAGCCCTGAGCACAGCCAGGTGAGATCCCCTCCCCCCAAAAGAGAAACACCTCACCTTTTTGCTAGATATTCCAAAGCACCTACTATTCTGTTTTTGAGTCTGATGTTAAAAAGTCAACATCATGATTGATGTTTTAAAGCTTAAGAAACATATTTGGGGCCAGGAATGTTACTCTGTAGAAGACATGGTTTACATGGATGGGGCTCTGAGATTGATTCCCAGCGCGAAAAAAGGAAAGGAAAAAAATATAAAAAACGGAAAGACAAGAAAAGCAAAGTGCGTGGCATGGTAGTGCTGGGACAGGTGTGCTTTATTTTAACATCATTCAACATACTTCATTAGACAGTACATATGGGCTTTCCTTTAGCATGAAAGTGAGAACAAATGCTCACATTTGAGAGTTTCTCTACTTTGGGGGAACACCATTCCAGCTCCCACTGCTTCAGTGAGTTTGGGGGTACTCCCAGAAACAGAAAACAGCACCTGTGATAACATATAACATATTCACTGGTGGATATTTTAGACCATCAACCATTTGTTTCCTGTTCTCTCTCTCCCCCCCCACCCCCCCGTCTTCAAGTGTCCCTGCAATCTTTCTAATCTGGAGCTTCCTTCATGAATTCCTTGGACTGCCTTTCAAGGAATGGAATCAAACTGAGGCAGAGGGTCTGAAAGTCAAAGGTCACCTATCCAAGAAGCCTGTTCATGACTGACATTCTGGAAAGTTCCCAAGCTCTGTGAGGTTCTTCCCATGAAGGACCATTCCAACACAGCGTTGTCGGAACATTTTCCCTCCCACCTGGGAATTTGCCCTCAGCCACCCTGTCTGTGGCAAACACCCCCTTTGTCCCCTGAAAATAAGCCCCTTATCTATGACTACAGGAATTTTATTTTTCTTCTGTTTCTAAGTCATTTCTTTGTTTTTGGTGTGTGTGGGGGGTGTGACACTGGCAATGCTCAGGGCTTACTCCTGGCTCTGCACTCAGGAATTACTCCTGAGGGTGCTTGGGGGACCATGTAGGGTACTGGGAATCGAACCTGGGTTGACTGCATACAAGGCAAACACCCTCCCCACTGAACTATAGCTCCAGCTCCTCTAAGTCACTTCTAAGTGGGGCATGCATCCCTAGAGTTCATGAATTCGATTTATTGGGAAAAAATTTCTGTGCATGGAAGTGTACAACACAGTGTAAAGCTATCTATTTCTTTAAAGAACACTCCTTTCTAATGAAATTTCTATTTTAATTTAAATCAATTAGGTACCAATCAATATCTGGCTAATTTCAATACATCTAAATGACTTAAAAAGAACTCTCCATCCTTCGTCACTTTTAATGCAATGCATTTATCTCACAAAAAAACCCATACAGTGACAAAATTAAGAGTAGGAAGATAAAATAAGTGAAGCTGATAATGAGATTAATCAAATTCACAAAAAAGAGATTAAGAACATATTATAAAATATCTTTCTTAGATATTCAAGGGGAACAAAACTTTATTGAACTATCTTTGACCTTTCTGAGTATAGCAAATTATATGCAAATGATTCTTGATTTCTTTTTCTTATTTTATAGTTCACGATACAGGGTAAGCATTTTTGTGCTTATTGAGATTTACATTGAATTGGTAAATTCTGGTGTCATTGTGTAGGGTAAGAAAATGAAGATTAAGTGGAAATTATTATCTAAGCCATTTTTAAACGTTCCACCTAAGGGGGAAATGGGATTATAACTCCCTCTGAAATACAGTTTCATTTCTGTGCTAGGATCTCAACAGAGGGACCATTTTGGCCAGAATTTCTAGAAGGCAATCCACAAATTTCCTCTGGGGGGAAACAGTCCAGATTTTACAAACAAACGAAACCTCCTGTGCAGCTCACACGGGTTGGATGGATAAGGAGAAGGTCGGTGCCCATTGGCTGCCCAGGAAAGGGGGGGCGGCATCCTGGTGCCATCGTCATGGTAACCTAGAGGCTGCCTCCTGTGCAGGCATTCAAGAGTCTTCAGAGAGATGGAGGCAAAGAGCGAGCGGGCAGAATCTGCCCTTTCACAGTAAAAGCTCTAACTCGAGTTTCTCTAGTCAGACAGTGACAAGAAGAAGGGTTGAAAGGTAGCTGGTGCCACCTTTTCACATGTCACCAAGGAGACTGTTTCTTGCCGGAAACAAACTCCCACACAGCGTCACACCCGTCACAAGGGGAAACTTGTAAAAGACGATCCCCAAGCACATATATGGAGACAATGAGTTCTTTGTGATCAATTAAAATGCAAGAATAGTCTAGAGTGGGGCGTCTTACAAAGGGGCCCTTTCTTCTCAGAACTTTAAAAAAGACACATCTGTCAAACGGATGATAATGCACTGCCACGCTGATTTAATTGTCAATTACAAATTACTTAAGTGTACTTTAATGATCTATATAAAGCCTTATTTTTTTTCCCTTACCTCTAATAGCTATTAATGGTTGTTAAAGAAAATGAAAGCACTTTACTGAAATGTAATGTGGGGGTCTATTAAGAATAACTTTTCAAAATGATAAAATAGTATCGTGAAAGTGTGAAGCCTTGTACATTTTCGTGTTCCTGAGCAGGTCAAAATCTGCATGCCATGGGAAGAGCACTTAATTCAAATGGCGCGCAATTACAGCTTAAACAGTTTCTTATATACTACATATAGGATACATTTCACCTAATTCCCTGTCAAAAGGCTACTTTAGAAATGGGAAAGGCAGTGTGGGCAAAATATTATTACCTTGCCTCCTGAAGTTTTTGAAGATCTGAAACCCTCACCAATAGAAAATAAACTTGGGGGACTGAACTCACACCCCTCTTTCTCCAATCTCTGGACCCAGGGCCCTCTTTGCTCTGAAAATTATGAAAATAAAGAATAGACGGCAGGAAAGAATTGTGTGTTGGGGCAAGGATGGTGGTTAATGTACTCGCAGTGCTGAGGTACCTCATTCAGCACCACTGATAGCTTCCTGGCAAGAAATGGACTGGGCCCTTGAGGAGGAAAAGTCATTGAAGATGTACTGAGGGTCTTACTAAGGAAACAGAATCTGTGGTGAAACCCTTCAGAGAGGAGAGTGGTTTTATAAGCCAGTGGTCACCTCCTGGCCTCCCTGTTCCCAGTCTGGCTGTCTGCATGGAGCATCCGAGGGGGACTCACCTGTCCCCAACAAGATCACTGAGCAAACAAACTGAACCTCACCTTCCTCTACCGGCTCTGATACTCACTAGACAAGGAGCTGGCAGGAACAGGAAATTAACTGTAATTACAGTCAGAATAATACAGCATCAGGCTTATGTCCATATAACCTCCAGTAATTTAGAGACTTTACAATTATCCCCTTAACTTGTAACTGTAGACAGTTACATAATCCAAACAGTCAAAGCAAAATAGCTACTTTAGATTCTTAATTATTCAATTTGCCCGCTCGCATTGATCATCTTCAACAGCTATCAAAACTTCATTTCACTTTATATTTTAGTTTGGCTGTGAGGGCCACGGTAAAGAAGATGACTTTAGAGTTAAAGCCCAGAGTGCGGCTTTAGCTTTGGGGTCATGTGTGGTTCCTTGAACCATTTTCCTCATTGGGACCATGGGGAGATGCACACCTGAGTAAGCCTGATGAAGACGAGACAGTGAAATGAGGTCAGGAGCTTGTCACCTCCTTTGTCGGTGTTGTTGCTCCTTATCATATTCTCACCAGGGCCTAGGTCTTAAAAATCAGCAGACTCACCTAGGTGAGCCTTGGGTCGGCCTCCAAGGAAAACAGTATGAAGATATCTCAGAGAAAGTAAAAACAGGAATTCCATATGATCTCCTAGCTCATTGGTCCCAAGCTCAAAAAAGCACTAGCCCAGAATCTTTGCAGCCCAACATGGGTACCACCTACAGTAGCCGAGGTCTGGGAACTCCCCATGTGTCACACTTGGGGGCATGAAGAGGTGCTGAGTTAAGTCCTCGGCATAGAGACACAGCCAGCTTACTTCCTGCTATGTGGATGGAACCCAAGGGGTTCAGGCTAAGTGAAACGGGTCGGGGAGCAAGACAAACACTGAATGGTCTTCCCCCGACATGGGATCTATTGGGAGAGAAGGAAACTAAGTCAGAAACGGACAATATCCCAGCATACCAGGCTCTGACAGCAGCCGGGAGATCATAGGACATGTCCAGGGCATAGAAGAGTTGCATGGACTATGGGGAGAGATTTTGGCACTGTGGTGGGTGTATATGGTAACATTGCACTCCTAAAACACATAACAATTTCCCTTCCCCAGTGTTACGGCAAGCCAATTAATACTAGAAAAGATTACAGTCAACTCATTAAAAAAAAACAACAAAAAACCAGCGGGCTCACACAGATGAATCTTCCACTCTCAATGGTTCAGTAATTGGACGCAGAGGTTACGTGCAAATTTAAATACTGGCTTTAAGTCCTTGAAGGCAAAAATGAATTCAAAGAAAAAGGTTGGGGGGGGGCTCACTAGTGCCCACCCTTGCGAAGGCCTTGAGGCATCAGTGAAAAGTCTGGGCTGTCTGTCGGGTCGCTGCAGAGCAGCTGTTTCCCGGCTTTGGCTCAGAGTCTCAAGGGCAGCTTTGGATCAGTCTCAAGTCACCCAGGTAACTGTGAGGCCTGGGAGGGTATAGCAACGCGGGGATAAGCTGTATGTGGGCCCCTCTTTCCCCCACTCAACACACACACACACACACACACACACACACACACACACACACACACACACCGCTCCTGTCTGTGCTGGTCCTAGGTGGGAACAGGCAGCACTGAATTCCCATAGAGCCCCAATTTTACTGAAGATAAAAAGGAATTTCTCTCCTGTCCCTGCTTTTCAGTCATCTTTGTTGACCTGATCATCGGTGATGGTTGCACACCCCAGGGGTCACTCTTAAATGGACATTTGTGCTCTGCTGACACTTTTCTAGTTGGGGGAATTTGTGGCAGGTCTCATATTGAGTTGCAGTGTTCTAACATAGGTGGGTGTTGCAGGTCACATCTTGAGTTATATTGGGTGGGGGGTGGCAGAGCTGGGGCATGTGGGTGGCACCAGGGGGCCAACTGGAGGCCTTATGCTTGTAAGGTAGTTGCTTCTGCCACTGAGCCATATCTAACTCCCCCACCTCGCCTCCTGACACACACACATTCCCCAGATCAATTTTGGCTTATGTCAGTTAAGTTTTTCTTTTATATAAGGCCCGGGGAGAGAGTAGAGAGGTTAGGGCACTTGCCTGGCACACAGCTGATGCAGGTTTGATCTTAGTACCCCAGAGGGTCCCCAAAGCCCACCTGATCTCTGAGTCATAGCCAAGTCAGCCCTGAGCACCCTGGGTTGTGACCCCTAAACAAAAAACTTAGAATGCATTTCTTTCATCTTATATAGCCCGTCTCTGTCACTGTCCTCCCATTGTTCATTGATTTGCTCGAGTGGGCACTAGTAACATCTCCATTGTGAGACATCTTGTTACTGTTTTCAGCATATTGAATACACCACAGGGTGCTTGCCAGGCTCTGTTGTGCAAGCAGGATACTCTCGATAGCTTACCGAGTCCTCTAAAAGGGATGGAGGAATCAAACCTGGGTCAGCCGTGTACAAGGCAAATGCCCTACTCACTGTGCCATCACTCCAGCCCTACATGTAATTAGGAAAAGGACTTAAATTATTAAAGTAAAAACTATTCATACCTCAACAAGCCTGGGTTGAGTGGTAGCATGTAAGACAGCTGGGAGGGGCTGGGAACCCCCAAACTGCTGAGGAAGAGGGTCAAGGAGTCTGACCCCCTGAACCCACATCATAGGAGGAGCTTATCCATTCATAGGTCTAGATCTATGTTCCCAGAACTTTCCAAACAGGAGACAAATTGAGCAAGTTTCCAGGAGACCCTAGGAAATGGAAACTACCACAAGATCACCATGGAAGTGGGAGGTGGGGGCAGGTAACAGACAGAAACATGGGGGGCTGGAGGTGAGTGCCCCGTTATAATCAAAGGGTGGGAAGTGTCACATGCACGGCATGATCAATGTTTAGCCCATCTCAGCGGAACAGGCCCCTTCCAGCTGTGGTAGGATGGTGCATGTTCTGGTGTGATGAGAATAGGAGCTGGCACTCTGCCCTACAGCTGTTCCTGTGCCCTCACCCTTCCCAGGCCATTGGGGTGATGGCAGGTCCTCTCTCTGCTGCCCGTAGCCTCATATCCAGTAAATCCATCAGACACCTTTGAGTTGGGTGATGAGAATCCAACCCTGCTCAGTGCTTTCCTTGTCCTGCCCATCACCCATAGTCTGGCTCTCTGGGCGATGTCCACATTCCCGCCACATGCCCTCGGCTTTCCTCAAACACCTCTCCTGAGGCAGAGGAGGCTTCCTACCCAAAGGGACAGGAAATACTGTCGTTCCACCCTCATATCAGCAGCTTGATGTGAAGCCACTCCCAGATAGAGCTGTTCTGGGTTTCAGAGACTCGGATTGGCTCCTGAGTGGAAGCACTCCGTATGTGGTAGTGAGGTTTTGTCTTATCTCTGGGAGGTTTGAAATGAAGGGACTGAGGTCTGTCAGGACACACGAGACTCTCAGGAACAAGCCATGGGAGGAGAGGGTCACAAAGAAGTGGAGTTTGTCATTTTCCAAATTAGCAGATCCGCTTGCATCCGTAAATCTCTGTTTTCATTAGTGCTTTTATTCTCATTAATGGTGGGTTCAACCACCCTCAGAAACCCTCATAGCATACCTTCTTAGATTTACAACTTGGAGCTGGATGGCCTTGTAGTTGAACTTCAACTTGCTGACCTTGTAGTTGATCTTGAACTGGAAGCTCACACTCTTGGCCTCCTCTTCTCTTGACTAGAGGGCTGATGGCCAGGAGCCAGGAGAATACATGGCTCCCCCTTTGCTGTCTGTTCAGGGTCCCCAGAGTTACAGGGGGGACCCTGAAAGTGTTCCATCTCTGTTTGTCCTCATTCTTCATCAGTTGTTTTCATCAACTCAGACCTTGGAGGACAGTTCAAAAGGTTTGGAAACCAGAGGGGCTGCTATTCTGAAATGGGCTAAAAGGTGCCCATAAAGCAAGTCCCCTTCAAGGACCCCAAATGGGCCTATACCTGACCTCTTCGAAGGCATGAAATAAGTTTGCAGAAAACTTTCCCCTGCTCCTATATAGGTCTGCTCATAATTTCCCTCATCTCATTAGTAATACTGCCTGGCTCATGCATTGGGCCTTTAAATCCTTCTTTCTGGGAGCTGAAAAATAACTCGAAGGGCTGGAATGAGTACTTTGCATACAATCCTTGATTTGAGCTCTGGAACTTCAGAACAGTGCCATGTGTGCTCCCAAAGCCCCCAAATAAACAATAACAAGCCAGTCCCTTTCCATTTTCAACATTCTTTCTCCTCACTTTATACCAGTTTGGAGGCTGAAGGTAGGCATGGATGACGAACTATTTGGTCACTATTGAGTTTTGTTGGTTTCTTTGTCCTCTGGCCTCTCCTTCTGAAGCACCTGTTAAGCCTGGCTCCAGGATTCCATTCAGAGGCAATAATATTTAAAGTAATATTTACTTCCTTCTTGGCATGTATGGGGTGAGTTTGGGTTTTAATTAAAGCAATTGTTTTGGATGCTCATTAGCTTATTATTGCCAATTTCCTATCACCTTCATCTTGAAAACACACGAACCACCTCAGAAGCACCACAGAGATGGTGTCTGTGTGTCAGATGGTGTCAGAACCACCACAAGAAGCAAAATTCCTTGCCTCTTGCCTTCTTAATGTGACACTAGCCAAGGTCAATAGTAAAAGCTGACCTGAAGCCAGCCTGTTCTATAACGGAGCTTTTTCAACATGTAAGAACTTGGGTTTGAGTATCATTTGATCATCTTCTCCTTCCATCCCTGCCTGGACGTCTGCGATTCGCATTGTGAAAAGGCAGCGGCACAGTTAAATGATGACAAAGATAGATTTTGCAGAGCATTAGGTTGAAATTGGATATTCATTTTCTGAATAACTGAACAATGGTGGAAAGCCAGTGTCTTGGGAAATCTGGAAATGTTTCAAGAACAATTGCTCTGTTTTGCTTTCTGAATAGCATAATTTGAATATGTTCAAGTATAGTGATTTTATGGCAAGATTTTGTAAATCTATGATCAACCTCAAAAAAGCTAATGTGAACCACCTTCTTTTGAAAACAGCCACGGCCACTTTATACTTAGCACATTTGTTTCTAGAAAAATGGGAAATAGCAGCAAACATTGAGTTTTCTCAAACATTTTCTGCACCAGACACTAGTTTTAGCTCATTGTCGGGAGGACACTTGTTCTACACACCAGTGCTAGGACGTGGGGGCCCATTAATACTTATCCATGAAGATCAGCCAGAAGGCAACAGCTACGGGCTTCAAGGCCCTTGTGCGTAGCCAAAGAGAAGCGAGTCGGATTCTGAACCCACCTGAGCACCAGCGCTCAGCGCACTGAATGTGCAAGTGAGATACATCCAGCTCAGAGACAAAAACCCTTTACTGCGCCTTTAAAATACAGCTGCCAGGGCTGTCTCCAAACAGCAGGATGGTGGAGGCCTTCACAAAGTCGCTTCTTCCCATTTCTGTGCTTTGGAGTCTCGACTTTGACTCACTCCTAGTCTCTAAAACTTGGATCTTTCACGCCAGGAAAGACAATCCTAGCAGGGAACATTTTATTCCCAAGTGACATTCTGGGTTTAAATATTCTTTGCATGAGTTTTTTGTTTTGAAAGATCTCCGTGGTTGCCTATGAACCAGGCCGATATCAGTGCTGAGCTTACCGTGGATGCTATTCCAAGGGCCCAGAAATGCTTCTTTCCACTGGATGCTTTGCAAAGATCATGCCAACACCAGTGGACCTGCGTGTGCTTCCCCAAGTGTCCCTGAAAACGTGTCTGAAATGACAGCTGTTCGGCATGTGTGGTTCCCGTTGAATAATAAAACGACTTGTGGGGAGCAGGCTTTATCAGGCTGTTCCTCAATCTTGGGGAGTGTGGGTGAATGTGGAGCCTCACCTCCGCTTCCAGGAGGCACCTCAGGCACCGTGCATGCAGGGAAAGACCTGTGGCATCTGGAAGGCTATGCGGGTGTCTGCTCGTGGGGAGCTGTCAACAGTGGGGCCACCTCAGGGCAAGGCTCCTGATGGAAGGAGATACACCGGCAGGACACATCAAGGAGGTGGGAGAGTTTTCTGGGATGCAGGTTGGAGGCAGGATCTGCACATGAGAATAATTAGGCAGGAGTGATGGGAGAGAGCCGGGATGGGTTATGCAGGGGGGACACTATAGAGCAAAAGATGAGAGCTAACATACATGCAAACAACACACACATACCATACACACATCACACACATCAAACACACACCATACATGTACTGCCACACAATACATGTATACCACACACATAAAACACATGTAACACACTCATCACATATACACGCACCACACCACACGTACCACACACACAAAACATATATGCCACACACACATATCACACATACACATAGCACAAAATATACGCATACCACATACATGCTACATGCACACTACAACATAAAACACATATACAACACAGGCACACACACCACACGTATACACAGGACACAATACACGCATACCACACACACCACATGCACACCACACACATGAAACACATATACCACACACATACATCACACACACAACACACATAATACCTGTACACCACACACACAAAACACATATACCACACATAGACACATACCACACAATACAAACATACCATACACACAAAACACTTATATCACACGTATCACATTTAGACACATCACACACACAATACATGCACACCACACACACAAAACACATATTCCACACATACACAGCACACATGCACACAACACACAGGACCCACATGCACAGGAAGGCTAGCTGCTTGGGCGGCAGCTGAATGCCCCCAAGGCGAGAGAGGGGTCGCACCTCAGAAGCAGAGAACATGATGTTCAATGCAAAAGCCAACCAAGGGGTCAGAGAGGGGGCGCAGTGGAAGAGAGGGGCCTTTCCTTGCACTCAGCCAACTGGGTTCCATCCCCAGTACCTCCTCTGATGGTCTCTGGTCCCCATCTAGAGTGAGCCCTGACACGAAACCAGGACTTAGTTCTGAGCACTGGGTGTGGCTCAAAAGACCCAAGAAACCTCAGGCCAAACCAGCCCTCAGAGAACCAGATTCCCAACCCCGAGGCCACCAGCCCTCTCCAAGAGCTTGCAACTCCCACGGCCGGTCAGGTGGGCTGGAAGGGCAAGCATGGGGTGTTGGGAAGTGGAGTGGACTTAAGAGGAAGAACAGAGACCGGAGGACAGGGACTCGCTTCCCAGGGCTCCGAGTCTCTCCTCCCTGCTGCCGGAGGCAGGGGAAGGAAGAAGATGCAGAATCCATGGGGAGAACCACAGGCCTGGCACCAGATGGGCCTTGCTCCTTCCCGGAAGTCGCACATAGACCCCAACTGCCTGCGTTGCCTCCTGGTCACGGTGGAAATGTGCGTTAGTTGCAGGTCCGGAGTGCCTCTTTCTCAGCCAGGAGCTCATGGCGTACCCTGGCCCACTGCCAACCCATTCTCATCCTTGTCTGTGAGCAGGGGATATGGGGGCGGAAGTGTGCATGGGCATGATCCTGTGGGGGTGGAAGTGTGCATGGAACTTCAGGCCACTCATTCTGAATGTGCTATGCTCAGCGTTTCCAGGAGAAGCACTTCAAGCCTCCAACCTCTGCGACAGATAAGGGAAAGTGAATCTGCCTGGCCAGTGTGTGGGCCAGTGTGTGTCACCGAAGTGACGTCTGGCCCTCGAAAGGGAATCAGTTAAATATATGTCCCCAGGCGGAGCGTGTGGGAGGAGACGCCCCATTCTGAAACCCGGGCTCCTGCATGACCCCTCACCTCTCGAGAGAGCAGGAGAGAGCTGTTTCTTTCTGCCTGCCCTGGGTTACCAGCGTGACTCATGTCCAGGCTGATCTCTGAACAGCTGATTGTGGGGGAAAAGATTTGTGGCAGGCTTGGGTGGTGGCTGGGAAAATTGGAAGTAATGATGGCGGGAAGGTGCCATGGTGGTGGGACTGGTGTTGGAATATTGCATGTAATGGATCATCATGAATAACTTTATAAAAATTTTTAAAAATTGAAAAGAATATAAAGAGATTTGGAGCCCGGCTGTGTAGAATCACCCTTCCCAGCCCGTGAAGACAGCTGCTCACCTCTCTGTGGAGAACTGGAAACGGCTTCCAGGCTTGGTCTCAGGAGTGGGCCCAGGCACCATCATGCTCTCTTCCAGGGACATTTTTAATTTAGTGAGCAGAGTGAAGCAAGGGGCAAGGGGAACGCAGCTCCCACTGCCCAGGTCTCCTCTGCTCGCAGACAGTAATTGCTCTTTTTAATCACACACCCAGCGGCCAGAGCTTAGCCCACTAAGCTTCAGGTTTGCTCTGCCTCATCTGGTTCAAATCTTAAGTTCAAATCCCAGCACAGGCTGTGGGCTGCTCCATCTCCTTGAGTTTGATCAATTACAATCCATAGATTTTTTTGTTTTATTATGGGAGAGACTCAAATAAGGCTTTAGAACCCAAATCCAGTTCATCTTTCAGAGACTCGAAATACCTTGTACTTTTTATTTATTTATCTAAGTATTGAATTTCAGGCTTATGGTTTCTAACACTTTCCCTGCAAGGAGAGGGAGGTGATGATGGAAAAACTTTTAATTAAGGTAAGATTTTGGTGGGATCCTGAGCTCCATTGTTTATATGAGGGACCAAGCATTGTGGGAATAAGAAATGGATGTAGAAGGGGAGGGGGGTCATCCACCAGGCTAAGCCAAATCCAACAGCATGAGTGACCATTGAGTGAATAGCCACTAGTCTCCATAAACTTGGCAATGAACATCAATAGTTTCACTCAGTGCCCCTTGTGGCCCTCTGGCCCCCGGGAGTAGCTAATAGTACATCCAGTTGGCCAAGAATTCAGAACGTCCTGTCCGAAGTCCTGTAAGTGACAGCACAGTGGGTAAGGCACTTGCCCTCCACGTGGCCTACTTGGCTTTGATCCTTGGTATCCCAAGTGGTCCCGTGAGTTTTGCCACGAGTCATTCCTGAGCACAGAGCCAGGAGTAAGCCCTGAGCACCGCTGGGTGTGGCCCAAATATCGGTGAGACTGGGGTGAAGATAATAATAATAATAATAATAATAATAATAATAATAATAATAAAGGCCCTCCCGTTGATCATCGATTTGCTCAAGCGGGCCCAGTAACGTCTCCATTGGAGACTTTGTTGTTACTGTGTTTGGCATATCGAATACGTCACAGGGAGCTTGCCAGGCTCTGCCGTGCGGGCGAGATACTCTCGGCAGCTTGCCAGGCTCTCCGAGAGGGGCAGAGGAATCGAACTCGGGTCAGCCATGTTGGCTGCGTGCAAGGCAAGCACCCTACCGCTGTGCTATGGTAAAGATATGGCTGTCTGTCCCCGGGCCTGTGTCTTGTTCATGCAGCCTCACTGAAGGGAAGCACACAGTGGGGCTTGTGGGAAGTGGGGCTGTGGAGAGAAGCTCCAAACAGGAGTCAGTGGCACTTGGGATGAGATAACCCCTCGTGGCAGGCTCTGTGCACAGGGACGGCTGGGGAGAAGCCAAGGGCTCAGTCTCTGCATGTTTCACAGTGGGACTCTGGCAGGCACAGTCCCCTCCCACCCGAGTGGGGTCCATGATCTCCCTCTCGGCCTGACCATGCCCCTTGCCACTGTCTCATCCCTGCTGTGTGGGAATGCTCCATCTGCAGTCTGTCCTTTGCTCGTGAGACTATCCTGGGCTCACGCTCTTGTCATGCGGACAGAGTCGGGGCCGATTGCACCCCACATTCTCACGGAAGGGCAACTCCGTGGGCCCGTGACTGGGGCCAGCTATTGGGCAGAAACAGGCATGCACGAGGCTGGGCAGGGAAACAGGCAGAGCCACCAGGGACATGTTGGGTGATGAGTGTCTGGGTGCCGCGGGGACTCCTTGGGGAGTGGGGAATGCCTGTCAGGCGCAGGAAGGGGAAACACACAATTCGGGGCTAGGCCCTGGGTGGGAGTCCTGGAAATTTAGGATGCACTAGAATTGGGAAGTTAGAAAGGGAAGGGAGAGAGAGGGAGTCCAAGCAGAAGTCGGGGGGTTGGGGAGAGAGATGGGTGAAGATGGAGACAGAGAAAGAAGGAGAGATGGGGGAAGAGTAGGTAAGAGAGGGGAGACAGAGTGGGGTGAGATAGGAAGGGAAGGGAGAGGAGGTCGGGAAAAGAGAGAGGGAGAGAGAGGAGAAGGGATGGAAGAGGGGGAGAGAGAGCACATTCTTTTTTTTTTTTTAAATTTTTATTCGTGAAACACCATGAGGTACAGTTGTAGATTTACAATTTTTTTGTGCTTGGGTTTTGATTATACAATGATCAAATACCCAACCCTCCACCAGTGCCCATTTCCCACCACCGTGGGTAATATCCCTCCCACCCCCATCCCCCCCATCCCACCCTGCCTCTGTGGCAGGGCATTCCCTTTTGTTCTCTCTCTCCTTTTGGGTGTTGTGGTCTGCAAAAGAGGCATTGAGTGGCAAACAGGTTCAGTCCATAGTCTACTTTCAACATGCATCTCCCCTCCTGGGAGGATCCTCCAAACACCCTTTATTTGGTGCGCCCTTCTCTATCTGAGCTGCCCTTTCCCCTAGAATGCCCGGCTGGCCTCTAAGCTATGGAGTAATCCTCCTGGGAGAGAGCACATTCTTTACAAAGTTCTGAACACTTCCTGAAACAATTTGACAGCACAGCTCCCCATATTACACAAATCCTATCCCTGCCCCTCACGTGCTGTGCCATTGAACAGACTCTGGGAAACCCCACAATGAGTTTCCTTGAGCAAGAGGGCATCTGTGGCATTAGAACCGTTAGGACCGCATAGAGCTCCCATCTCCCCAACAGGGGCTCAGCTCTGAGCCGGCCCGATTCCCTGACCTTTATCTGTGCATGGTTAGAGGTGCAGGGGGAATCATGGTGAGGTGGCATGGGCTGGGTAAGGAATAAGAAGTGAGGGTGCGGAGCCTCCCCAGGCTCTGTGAAGGCTCAGGGGGAGGAGAGATGCAGAGTTGGTGGCTTTAGAGGCTGGAGCACAGATGGGGCACTTCCCGATGAGAGAGCACCGTGCAAGCTTATAGGCTGAAATAAACGTGGGAAATGGGAGAAAGTGAGAAAAACAACAGCACAAAAGCAGGGCGGAGTGGAAGAGATGGGAAGGAGCTGGATGTTAGCTACATCCCTGGAAGTGCAAAACTTAGCATCCCTGTTTAGGAGAACAGAGGAGCGGAGAAGTTCAGAACTGGCAAGGAGATCCGGTGGAGGCTGGAAGGAACAGGCAGAGAGGAAGGACAGGCAGAAATGAAAAAGTCCTTACAGAAAGATGGCAGTCAGGAGGGCAGGGGTGTAGAAGGGAGAGGCAGAGAGTACTAGGGAAGGGTATCTGCCGCCCTCCCACTGGCACTCATGCTTCTTTCCGGATGCTCTGGGTCTCCCAGGACAGCCAGAACCCCCAGCTCCAGCCACTCCCTTATTAGCCCCTTGGGGCTCCTGCTTTTCATGTGACTCCTGATATACTCCTACTTTTTCTCTCATAAAGCAAAGGAGAGCAAAGAAGCACACAGGCACCTCTTGGCGCATGAATGAGTAGAAGTCGACAAGAGATAGCCAGATGAACTCAAATCTTGGGAGTATAAAAAATCGCACTTATTTATGTTGCTGATCCGGAACAAAGAGTCGACTCAAGTGATTTATGCGAAAGCAGAATGTGGAAAGGGAATTCTGAGAGGAAGAGATCTGAACAAGATGGTATTTTCCACCTTGTTGCAATTACATTTTCTTCTCGACAAGAAAATGGGAGTTGTTCCTAGTGATTACTGTTTACCACTTACACATATGAAATAATCAGTATATTTGGTAACAGGTTGAAAAACAATTATTTAAGAGCTTTTCTTGTCTGTGCGATTCACAGCGAGAACAGCACTAGTAGCGCTGCTAGGCAGAAGCACAAATCTGGGCTCTGGATGTATTCAGGAGATGTTTCTGCAGAAACAGTGTGTGTTTCAAGTGGACTGCATAAACAAGTGTCTCAGCTGTTCCTGCCACAGCACCGCATTTCTATTCTTTAGCTAAAGTCAAACTAAACAAATAACAGGAGAGGAAATTATTCAGTTGGAAAGATGGTGTTTGACTTGAAAGGATGCCCAACTCAGTGGCTGGCTGAATCCGCATCATTAGTCTACACCAGCAGTAGGAAAGGACCCCGCTCCCCCACTCCCGCTCATACCACAAAGCATTGAAACAACAACTTGTCATCAGCAGCAGCCAACATCTGACTGAAATGATCGTATTAGAGGGACCGGTCTTTAATGGTCACCGTCAAGTGTCTAAGGATGAGGGTCTTCACTCTGGAAAGAGGCTAGGCCAGGGAGACCCCATGCCACTCGACAGGGCTTCAGATGGCTCCTGCAGGAACGTCACCACGTGGCTTCAGGTGATGCCTGGAGGAACTGAAGCTGCTTTCCGTGTGTTTTCTGTGGCAAATAGTTCGAGAACTCATTCTTTCCTTTTAGTGGGATAACTGAATGCGTGTATGTGTGTGAGGGACAGAGAGAATCTGAAGAATCATGTGTGATTCTGCATATGTAGCAGTAGGAATGTGCATGTGTGTGAGTAGTCTGTGTGTGTGTCTGTGAGTGTATGTGAGTGAGTGTGTGAGTGTGTGTGAATATGTGTGTGAATGAATGTGTGTGAATGAAGTGTGTGAGTGTGTGAGAGTATGTGAATGTGTGTTTGAGTGTGTGTGAATGTGTGTGAGTGTGTGTGAGTGTGTGTGTTTGTGAGTGCATGTGTGTGTGAGTCTGTGAATGTGTGTGAGAGTGAGTGTGTGTGAGTGAGTGTGTGAGAGTGAGTGTGTGTGTGTCTGTGAGTGCATGTGTGTGTGAGTCTGTGAATGTGTGAGGGTGAGCGTGTGTGAGAAAGAGAGAATCAGAGTGCAGGAGAGAGTGCCTGTGTGCTTCACAAACAGACCCTGGAAGAGCTGTTCTCCTCCCTGTTCCCTCCCTGGTCTGGTGGCTGGAGGATTCCTTTTCTGTCCTTCCCTGCCAATAAAGAGCAGTCTCTTCTCCTTCCCCATGATAGCAGGCCTCTGTCTTCTGGGGTCTGTTTGGGGACCCGGGGAGTTCTGCCATGCTGGCCTGCAGCTCCTGACCCTCTGCTCCTCCCTCTGGCTCTGCTCCTGCCTCAGTGCCCTGTAACTGTTGCTCCCTACTCAGCTCTAGGCTCGAAGGTGTCCCAGTGCAGGTGGGGGTGGCCCCGGGATGGCACACTATGGGAATCACCTGGACCTCGTGACAAGGACAATGCAGACACACCCAAATGGGGCTTCCGCCTCTGTCATCCCTGATCTCCTAACTGGGGATTCCATCTGACTGGTGGCGATCTTAGGGCTCCCAAATTTGTTTGGTCTAATGTCCCCTCTTCAGGGTAAAGCAATCACTCAGTACCTCTGAAAATCAACCTTCTCTAAGCAAATACAAAGTGTCCCCATTGCACTGGAATCTATTCAATTCTCCATCTTCCACCCCACCCCACCCCACCCAGTGAAAGGTGCCACCCTAGGAAACACAGAGGGGAAGTCCCCTCATCAGGGTAGCAATCAAAATTCTCTGAGGGCAAAAATCACTGTGTTCCAAGCAACTGACTCCACGCCAATTGCGGAGCAAGCCCCTTGTAAGCTGGGGGTGGGTTTTGGGGCATAGCTGTGCTTGTGCTATGGGCTCCATCATCTCTCAGAAAATGTCGGAATCATGAATCACATCATTCCTCCTGGGCAGACAGAGTGTGAGTGGAAAGTGATTTCTTTGAAGCATTTTAACTTGTGGGTTAATAATGGTACTTTCTGAATAACATTGTTTGGTGCTTTTAAATCCCAATGAAAAAATTGGTAGAGATCCTAAATATTATCAAACACAATCTGGAGATGTTAAACACACAACTATTTTTGGGGTTCTCTAAGGACGTTACATCAGCATCATGAAGCAACGCCCCAGAAATACAAATCACTGGCTCCTCCAGACCCTCTAGACCAGAGATTCAGGGGCTGGACCCCAGCACTGTGATCTCTCTAGTCCTAGCTGATCCCTGCTCACATCTGGGAACCTCTGGTATTACGGAGCCATGCTCTTTGGGCCCAGGATTAGAGCAGTCACGGATCAATTAAAGCAGCTTCAAATGCCCTCCACATAATAATCCCCATTGGAGGCTACAAAAATAGCTCCAAGAATGAATCTTGTCTTTGAAGAGTTTGCAATCAAGTCAGGGAAACTCAGACACATAAAATTAACAGCAAATGATAGGACAATCAATAATTAAATTTGTGCAAATCAGACTGTACCACAGGATATTCAAGAGAGAGGAATATAGTCATTGGGCTATTTCTATTTGGATATGATTCAACATTTGCCTTCCAAATATATAATTAATGTCGATGGAAAGGCAAGATATTCTTCTAGTAAATGAGAAAGAAGAAGCTCAAGTCTTTTTTTCTTTTTTTTCCTGGAGCCCAAGTATTGGGTTGGATGCATTTAATCATGTCTCTAAATATGCTTTCTTTCCCTCACCAAGAAACAATGCCCCCCACTGCCTTTCTCAGGACCTGTGCCAGCACTTCACTGCAGTGAGAGCAAGCACATCCAGCTGAAATCTTTTCCTATTGACCCAAAAGGAAAACTCTTTATTGCTCTCTCATAACCGACACTGCGAGAGTGTGGGATGGGAAAGCATTTTGTAAAGTTTACCGCCTTCTACATCTGTCAGATATTTGTTGTTATTATTATAGCCCTTTGATAGAAAGACTTGTGGTGCTACTGCATGAGAGGTTTGATGATTTTGTTGATTCTAAAATGACAATAGCAGAGAGGAAGTTGCCGCTCCCAGTCAGTTAAAGTATTTTTTAAAAACCCATTTCCTTAATCCTTGGGTAGATGTGTGTGGAAAGTGTTCAACAGGCGAATCAAATGCCTTAGGCTCCCTCTCACTCTCAAGATGACTTTACGTTTTTATGTCGCTGAAATGACATCAAATCAGATCTCTTTCAAAGCACAGATGGTCTCACCTCTAATTCTACAGACTTGTCCCCCAAACCCAAAAAAGGAATAACCTGCTCACTTTTGATGGCCATTAATTCTTTTAAGTTACCAAAGTACCATTTAGTAAATTACCTTTTCCAAGGCACTAAGTGACATTTTAACGGTCTGAAAGTTTTAAACCATCTTCAGAAAGTGGCCAGTTTATCCCTTAATCACTGATAACACCAGTCCCAATTGTTTCAATTTCCTTCATGCTAGATTCTGAACAATATAAAGCACTTTAATAGGCATTATTAAATTCACTCATGGCTCTTGGGATAGGGATGGAAGAGTGGGAGGGGGTGGGGTGGTACGGGAAGACAAAAAAGAGAATTTCCCTGGTAAGATGTATAGCGTGCTTTTCGAAGAAGATCTACACTATGAATGTGCTACAAAATGCCAAAATACAGCAATTTCTATATGACGGACTATGCTGTACTTGGCTCATGAAATAAATAATCTAACTGATTGTAATCTCTGAATTGTCTAAAACATTTCTCCCTCAGTGGGATCATATGGCATTAAAGTTAGGTTTGGGTCAGGATTAGAATATTTAGGGTTTACATCTCACACCTCAGAGACTGGCCCACATTCAAAAGAACAAAAGCAACCGATGCTGGCGCGGATGTGGCAAGAAAGGGACACTCCTTCACTGTTGGTTGGAATGCCGACTAGTTCAGCTCTTTTGGAAAACAGTATGGACGATTCTCAAAAAATTAGAAATTGAGCTCCCATTTGACCCAGCAATACCACTCCTGGGAATATATCCCAGAGAGGCAAAAATGTATAGTCGAAGTGACATCTGCACTTGTTTGTTCATTGCAGCACTCTTTACAATAGCCAGAAACTGGAAGAAACCTGAATGCCCAAGAACAGATGACTGGTTAAAGAAACTTTGGTACATCTACACAATGGAGTACTATGTAGCTCTTAGAAAAGATGAAGTCATGAAATTTACATACAAGTGGTACAATATGGAAAGTATCATGCTAAGCGAAATGAGTCAGAAAGAGAGGGATAGACATAGAAAGATTACATTCATCTGGGGGATATAAAATAACAAAATATGAGATTAATACCCAAGAATAGCTGAGATCAACACCAGGAGGATTACTCCATAGTTTAGAGGCCAGCCGGGTATTCTAGGGGAAAGGACAGCTCAGATAGAGAAGGGAGCACCAAATAAAGGGTGTTTGGAGGATCCTCCCAGGAGGGGAGATGCATATTGAAAGTAGACTATGGACTGAAAATGTTTGCAACTCAATGTCTCTTTTGCAGACCACAACACCCAAAAGGAGAGAGAGAACAAAAGGGAATGCCCTGCCACAGAGGCAGGGTGGGATGGGGGGATGGGGGGGAGGGATATTATCCATGGTGGTAGAAAATGGGCACTGGTGGAGGGATGGGTATTTGATCATGGTATAACCGAAACCCAAACACACAATTTGTAAATCTACAACTGTACCTCATGGTGTTTCACTAATAAAAAAAAGAATATTCAGGGTTTGGTCTAGGGGGAGAATCTTTCTTTTCTTTTCTTATTATTATTTTTAAATTTTATTGAATCACCATGAGATAGTTACAAGCTTTCATGTTTGGGTTACAATCACACAATGATCAAACACCCATCCCTCCACCAGTGCACATTCCCCACCACCAATTCTCCAGTATACACCCCCTCTCTCACTCTCCCCCTGCCTCCATGGCAGAAATGTCACTGTCACTGTCCTCCCGTTGTTCATCGATTTGCTTGAGCGGGCCCAGTAACATCTCCATTGGAGACTTTGTTGTTACTGTGCTTGGCATATCGAATACATCACGGGGAGCTTGCCAGGCTCTGCCCTGCGGGTGAGATACTCTCGGTAGCTTGCCCGGCTCTCTGAGAGGGGCAGAGGAATTGAACTTGGGTTGGCCATGTTGGCTGCGTGCAAGGCAAACGCCCTACCGCCCCCTAAAAAATGGCAGACATGATTCCCCATAATCTCTCTCTACTTTTGGGCATTGTAGTTTGCAATACAGACCCTGAGAGGTCATCATATTTGGTCCATTATCTACTTTCTGCATGCATCTACCATGAAGAATCCTTCTGAGTCTGTCTTAGACAACTGGGAATTGGCTGAAGATGCAAGTAATCTCCTGGTCATAAGTGCTGCTGGGGATTTGGTGCTGGGGGTCCATCCTGTATGGGGGCGCTTGTGTAGTCAGTGCTGCTAACAAAGGGGGTGAGGGTTAGAGAGGGGTCAACACAGTGAGGTGACTACTGGAGGATAATAAACACTTTCTCTACCTAAGGCTGTCAATAACCTTTGCTATTCACCAATTACTTTTCAGGGTTTAGCTTTTGGCTCCCAAAACCCAATCAAGATCCAGTTCAGGATCTATCATATCCCTTTCCAACAAGCCTGAGACCAGGAGTCCTTCCTGGAATGATAACTAATCATTAAATAGACCTGTGGGGTAGGCTGGACCTTTCTTAGGACCCTGCACAGTGGGGCTAGGCTGCCACCCGTCCCCCCGCTTCCTGTCAGACAATGATTAAACCAGTGAGTTTGTTCGCTCCCGTCCTCTGTCTGAGTTTCTCGAGTTCCAGCTTTGAGGAGCCTTTTGGACAAATTTCAAGGCACAGCTCTAATCCTCGATGGTGAGAAAATGTTCAGGACCCTATTTCTTGGACAAGATTCAAGATGATACTTCCTTAGGGGTGAAATAGAAAGAAAATGTTTTTTTCCTATCTCAGTGTAGACAGAAATAGCATTTTCGTATAGAGATGGTTCATTCACTGGACTTTTCAAGATGGGTTCTCACATTTGATGGAGGCCAGGTGCTCAGAGAACAGGGATCAGAAGGCCCTGGCGGTACCCAGAGTTTTGTCTGACATTTGCCAAGAAGAACTTGTGAAACATAGCAAGCGTCTCCTCCTTCCAGTCATCATCTCTCCTCTTCTCTCCATTCCTTCACCCTGGTGGCTGGAAAGGATCTCTTGTGAAGGAATATTTTCATGGGAACTTCACGCATGGAAGCCTCTGAGAGTGGAGTATAAGTCTCAGCCCATGAAAAGTGGGGCTCTCCAGGGCTCTCCTCTGGCTAGGGCATGGAGAGCTCAGAGCAACTAGCGGGACACCCTGTTTGATTTCTTCACAAGTCTCACGGTGTGTTACCAATGGGGCGTGGGGTGAAAATGAGAGAGAAGGGCCTTTCCTAATTTTAGACTCAATTTTAGTTGCTCAGCCATACTTGGACTGGAAAAACAGATCTGAGGAGGAGAAAAAGGACACACAAGAAAAACAAAGAAGGATGCACAAAGGAGCCTGATGAAGCAAACATGGAAAACATTTCAAACAGCCTTTGTGATTTTGTTTGTGTAATTAGGAGTCCTCCAGAGAGGTGCCATGCCCAAATCTGATGCTTGGTCCAGTCATGAGAATTTGGTGTTGGGCCGGTGGGGCAGGAGGGTGGGAGATGCACCAGGACTATCCTAGGGGGTACTCAGTTGAGCATGGGGAACACAGGGTCAAGCCCAGGGTCTGTATGTGCTCTGCCCATTGGGCCAAACCCTCGCCCCTACATCTTTATCTTATAAACAAGACCCCCAGAGGCTCTAGTTTCCTGGTTTAATCAGTGAAATAAAGTTTACCTGGATGGGAAAGTGACTCATACCTCCTTGGATAGGACAACGCTATTGCCATTTAATTTTTCTCTTCAGGAAGTCAGGATTACAAATGATAAATACACAGTGTGATCTTCTGACAATAAAGTTAGGTCCGCAGTCACCTTCAAGTCTTTAGATCATTATCTTGAAACTGCAAATCCCCTCACCTACACAAACACCTCTTCTCTCTCCCTCTCCTTCTCTTTTTAGGGGAAAGGGTACAGGAGCCTTTCAAATCCCAATCAGACTCTTTGGCCTCCCTTAGGACGGGAGACATTTACTCGTACAAAGGTCACTTTGAAAGTCAAGCAGATTGGGGCTCTGCTCAAGAAATGGGGAGGGGCTTGAAAGCCAATAAAGTGAGTCTCATGGTCTCATCCTTATTTTGTTCTCTTTTATTCCAGAAAAAATGGTGTACTTGGAGAAATTCAGGAGGACTGAGTTATTTGGCTGGGGGCAATCTCTCCCTCGAAAATGTGCTTGGCTACACTCCCTCTGTGGCTCAATCCCTCCCTCGAAAATGTGCTCAGTGAATTCAAAACTATAAAGCTAATGCCCAATTTGAAAGAAAGAGGAGGCTGGCTCTCACTCATACCTATCAGGATTGCTATAAAAAAAAAAAGCATGAACCAAGTTTGCCTTCAGCGTAACAACTAGGCAGGCGTAACAGGAAATCTCTGCTGCCCTGCTCCATGAGGAAACAGGCTGGTGTCAGATCAGACACTGTCTAATAGAGTATTATCAAATATACCAGGTTGGCATTACCAATTTGCAAGACACAGAAGGCAGTAAAATACACTTAACGCTAAAACAACATAGAGCATATTTTAATCTTTCTCTGATGATTCAAGACATTTGAGAGTATTTCATTGCCTCCAGGTCACCATGAGGAATCTGAATTTTCAGTTTGCCCAGTGAAGCGTAGTCAGATCAATTAAGAGAGGGTTCCACTTGACCGAGTGCTCTAACAACTCGCTTGAACGGGGTATTGTTTCTTCCGGGTGGGGACTGGACAGAACCGGAATACCAAGCAGGTGGCTGTTTTGGCATACACGAGCAGCCCCGTCATTCCAGAAACCCTGGCTACGAAGGGCCTGGGTGATTTGTAAGAGCCCAAGAGAGGATTTCTCTGTCGCCGGAAGCGGGTAGGAATGAAGAGAGAAGTAGACTCTGCCTCAATCTCTCTGCCTCCTGGAAAGCTTTCCAGCTCTAAACAGTTAAGGGTTTTGAGTTCAAGTTTACCACAGGTCTGCAGAGGAATTCACTGGGGCCATCCAGGTTGCAGCTGAAAGCAATACTGAGTAGCCGGAGAGTTCTGGAGCCCCGGGCAGGCCTGCCACCAGCCTCACACGCCCGGGCTGATGACCACCATCTGGAGTAAACACGTGTGGCTGCTCCCCCACCCTTTTTTTTTTTTTGCAGGCTGGGGCATGCGAGGTGACGGTCAGCAGAGCTAATCCGAAAGGCAAATGATAATTTAGTGCTCTAACACTTGGCACCTACCTCATGCTATTTCATCTGGAAGACTAAAAATATTTTTTCACCACAGAAAATAATCTAAGGTCACTTTCCCTCAGGCCCAGGCTCGTCATTGCTTCCATAAGGACCAGGTGAGGCCTGCATGATGCTGCTTCTGCATAGAAGGACTCAGACAAAGCACAGGGAGATAAAGCATGCGCTGTCATCCAGGGAAAGGAAGCGCAGGGGATTCCGGTGGCCCAAACCTGTCCAGGCTGGTCACCATCTCCAATGCAACAGGGACTTCCCTGGGAAAGCAGATAGCTCTTTTCGTGAAACCAAACCAAAGCAGAGCAAAGTAAACCCCATTTGTTTTGATCAGAACCAGCATTTTAAACACTCAGTAAATATTTATGGGAGATGATTGTACTCTCCGCTCGACTTCCGTCAATAAATTGAGCATCACTCTGAGTTTAATCTAAATACAGAGGCCAGTCTTAAACTTTTAGGGGAAACAATACGGGCACTTCAAAAAATGAGGATCTGAGTTTCCATATGACCCTGCAGCAACCCCAAGGGCCTAAAAACTCAATTCGGAAAAGATATTTGCACCCCTATGTTCCTTGCAGCCCTCTCCACAATAGCCCAAAAACCCCCCAGAGTTCAAGAATAGAGGACTGGGTAAGGAGACTGTAATACAGAGACACCATGGAATGCCATTCAGCTGTAAGAATGAAAATGAAATCATGAAACTGGCTGCCACGGGGTTGGGGCTGGAGAGGATTGTGTTGAGAGACGTTGGTCAGAGGAGAGTGGCAGACACACAAGGATCACTCTCATATGGGAATGCGAAGGAACAGAGAAGGGAAATGACAACCACCCCAAAGCAACAACAACGGGGAAATTGTCTTCAGTATACACGGCAGGTGAGGGCACGGTGCCCGAGCAGTTCAGGTCTAAAACCCCATGATGAACTGTTTATAAGCCATGGCGCTTACAACAAAAACTACACAAGAAATAGAAGGAAAAGGTCCAAGAAGCAGTGTGAATGACTTGGTGGGGAGAATAACTAATTGGCAAGGGGACCGAGGATGGTCATATGTGGAAAGCTCAGGAACTGCGGAGGGGGGGGGGGAGGGGGGGTCGTAGACCAGAGAGAGAGAGAGAGAGAGAGAGAGAGAGAGAGAGAGAGAGGATGTTGAAAGAGTCCATGGAACCCCAGTGCTCAGAGAGCACCGCTGGGACAGGTCATCGGGTCTGTGTGTGTGTGTGTGTGTGTGTGTGTGTTGGGAGGGGGAGTGGCGTCCAGCTCATTCTCAGAGATGCAACTTCCCATGTGTCTGCCACTGTGATGGGGGCATTCATCAAAGGCCCTTCATGGCCCCTGTCTCCCGCCCAGTCCACGAGCCTAAGACCAGGATTGGGATGTTGAGGACCAGGCCCCTCTGCTTCTCAGCGGCCACATGGGCGGGCTCAGTGCGAGAAGGGGGCGAGAACCCCATGACAGGCCCCCACCGGGAACGAGCTCCTCTCAGGGTGCGCAGAAGTCTTTTCTCCAGAAAAGAACTCTGAAGCGCTACAGCTCTGATTGTGGGTTATCTCGGAAGGCCGGGGAGCGCTCCATCCATCTTTCACTCTCTTCTTACTCAGGGCAGTTTTGTGGCTGCCATAAAGTGAAATAACTCAGTGTTGATGCTTCAAACACAAGAGGGGAGAGGAGGGGAGGGGCACGGCGATAAAAATATCTGGAATTGGATCGTCCACATCAGACACGCGTGAGAGCCAGGGCCACGGCAGCCCCTGGTTCCCTCTCTGGCTCGTTTCTTTCTAATGAGCACTCTCTCCTGAGCGATTCCAGTGGAGGGCCTGGAATAAAGACGGGCCACGGGCCTGCTTGCAGTTAAACGGGCTCATCCTCTGCCTCGCGGAGCTTGCTCCTTCTGAGTGAGTCCTCAGGAGGAGCCCACGTGCTGCCTCTGCCTCCATCCCTCTAAACACCCCATTTCCACAACAATATTCAGATGCTTGTTCCTAGCCAGAAACTGTGGTTCCAGGAACACAGGCTGGCCCCACAGCCACCCTCAGGCTTGCTCACAGCGGGGCTTAAATCTCAGCCCCTGACCCTGTCACTTGCTGTGTAACCTCGGCCAGGGGCTCAACCTTGATGGATCTGAGCCTGAGTTTCTCTCTCTGTGAAAGGGCCATTCAGTGCCCTGCAGAATTGAATGAGCGACTGTATCCCAGCATGCACTTGGGTGGGAGTGGGGTGAGGATTGTTGGGGGGCTGTGGCTCAGGGGGAACTCAGGGCAATGGGAGATTTCTCCTTCCTGAGTCTCAGTTTCCCAATCTGTGAAATGGAGGGAATCCACCTTCCCTGAAGTGTGAGTGTGGTGACATCTCTGAGCACGTGAGCAGGCAAGCAGCTCTTAATGCTTAGGGGTGCGTAGCACCCTCACTTGAGTGTCTGCATATGACCACGCAATAGTACTGACTTTTACAGAGCTGTCCGCATCTTCAGAGATGCTCGAACAAGCATAAGATATCCTAGAAATGGGGAAGCACCAAACCATTGGGAGCCTTTGTTAATCTCTGAAGAGCTATGAACTAGAAGTGATCTTTTCCAAGCAGGAAATACATCTGTATGTTCTTTTTTGTTTCCCCACCGAAGAAAACATATTTATGTACTCCCAGTTCCGTATCATTTCCCCACATCTCCCCTCCCCCAACAATATATCTGGGGGATTTTTCCAAATCGGTAAAGAAATCTGCCTTCTTATCCTCTTGAAACATGGTATTTAACTGACAAGATGACTCTTCATTGATCAACCATCCCAACTCACACCACACACATTCATGCATGTGCGTGTGTGCACGCGCGCACACACACACACACACACACACACACACATGCACACACATTAAAGCCTGGCTTGCTAGCACCTTCTCTTACAAATAAGGCAGGAATGGAAAACTTGAATAAATCTTTTTATACAAGTGTTCCTACAGGATAAATTCGTGTCAGTGGACTGGTTCAAAAGTCTCAGACATTTGGCATTTGATTAGAAATTGCAACTCTCCCTTCAGAGACTTGTCCATATTTATACTCTGTGAGCCAGCCTGTTGTTTATACCCTAACCAGCACAACTTCTTTGCATATAAAATCAGAAAGTACCATCTTGATATAGTTTTCATTTACCTTATTATGCATGTAGTTGTGCATATGCTAATATATTTAGAACCATCTGAATACTTTTTTTGGGAAAATGATTAGTCACGTCCTTTGCCTATTTCTTCATTAGTTCGTGGACTTTGTCAGTCTGACTTATAGCAATTCTTTAAGCATTTGAGGGAGCAGGAACAGGACTGTGGTACGAAATGCTAATTTTTTCTCACTTATCATTTGTTTATGACTTTGCCTAATGATGCTTTATTCTAGTAGGCTAGCCTGATTATTTCTTTGCAGGGATATATATCAAAACTTGGAATGGCTTTTGCGTTTTGCCCCATGGTATTAAGAGGGCGTTCCTACTCTGATGGTGAAGCTATCAAAGAATTTTCCCAGGGTTTCTTCCGGTAAGATTATTTTCTTCTAGTTTCCATTTCAATCTTTGATCCATTGGTGATACCTGCTGACTCGACCTCACTCTTCTTGGCTTTCCAATGGGTGAATTGCATGCCTTCTCTCTGGAGAAGAGCCATCTGTGAGGAGTCATGTACAGGGTAAGGGGATTCAAACAAATACAGTAGCAACGAGCCTCGACAACTCCAAGTGGAGAGAGAAGGAGAGAATTCCTGAGTGAGGCCTTTGGCTGCCGACTCTCCAGGCTGTGAGGCGAGTCAATCTTTCTCAGGGTCTTTTCAACAGTTGTCACTCACTTGCTAAAAATATTATCCAAACGGCACTGAATTACAAACCACAGATGGCAACAGTGAGTGAGTTCTGACGGTGACACGGGTGATAGGCATCGCTCTCCCTCTTCTTGAGGGTGCGTTGGTGAGTGGCAGGGGCTGGGAGGGGGAGGTGGGATGCGACTAATATCCTTTATCTCCCCTGCTTTAAATGCCTCTGCTCACGCAATAGCAATACGATCATAAAAGCTAATTAGTAAAGATTTTGTGTCTTGTTAATGATGTACAATTGATTATGCCTTGAGGACAGAGGAGACCAGGCATCCATCCGTGAGGCCGTGCTGTATTTCATCTTCCTCCTACCTGCAGGGGATGGCGTTTTTATGACTGTTTCCCTATTAGGTAGACAGCTGAACTGACTCCCCAGTCTGTTTCTTCCCCCGGCATCATATCTTACGACTATCAAACCTGAGCCCTTCACTCAGCAGAGACCACTTGGGAGACGCTTCCTCAGGGAAGAAAGAGGAATGGTAATTATACATAGACAGGATGGATGGTTATCTCTCTCCTTCTCTCCCTCCCATCCTCCCTCCCTCCCTCCCTCCCTCCCTCCCTCCCTCCCTCCCTCTGTATCCCTCCCTTTCTCCCTCCTTTTCTCCCTCCTTTTCTCCCTCCCTCCCTCCCTCCCTCCCTCCCTCCCTCCCTCTCCTTCCCCCTCTCTCCCCCTCTCTCTCTTTCTCTCTCCCTCCCTCCCTCTCTCCCCCATCTCCCTTTCTCTATCCCTCCCTCCCTCCCTCCCTTCCTCTGTCTCCCTCTCTCTCCCTCCCTCTCTCCCTCCTTCCCTCCCTCACTCCCTTTCTCCCTCTCTCCCCCTATCTCCCTTTCTCTCTCCCTCCCTCCTTCCCTCCCTTCCTCTGTCTCCCTCTCTCTCCCTCCCTCACTCTGTTGCTCTTTCTCTCTCTTTCTCTCTCTTCCTCTCTCTCCCTCTCTTCCTCCTTTTCTCCCTTCCTCCCTCCCTCCCTTTCCCTCTCTCCCCCCTCCCTCTCTCTCTTCCTCCCTCTCCCTCTTCCTCCCTCTCCCTCTCCTTCCCTCTCTCTTCCTCCCTCACTCTGTCGCTCTTTCTCTCTCTTCCTCTCTCTCCCTCTCTCCCTCCCTCTCTCTACCTCTCTCTTCCTCCCTCTCTCTCCCTCCCTCTTTCTCCCTCCCTCTCTTTCCCTTTTCTCCCTCTCTCTCCCTTTCTCTCCCTCCCTCTCTCTCCCTCCCCTCTCTCTCCTTCCCTCTCTCCCTCTTTCTCTCTCTCTCTCCTTCTCTCTCCCTCCTTTCCTTCTTTCTCTCTCTCTCCTTCATTTTCCAAACTGCGCTTCTCTCTTTCTCAGGAAGCCACAGGCCACGATTACCACACAACAACGCCTGGTTACAAATGGCCTTTAAGTGGTCACTTAAACAACCCTGATCCTTCCCTCTGGGCTGCCTCATACCCTCATTAATTCTTTATGAATACCTAGAGGTAGTTAGACATAGATGCAGGGACGTGTTCAAATATTTATGTTGAGGAAGACTCTAGGATCAAGGTCACTTCTGGATCAAGGTCACTTCTGAGAGTTCATTGCCCTGACCCCACTGTCCTGGGCCACTTCTGTTCCTCCTCCTCACCTCCCCTGTCTTCCTTCTCCTAAAGGTTCTTGCATCGCCTGAGGGGCTCCCCCAGGCAAAACTGTGTGCCCCTGGACACCCTTTCTTTGGGGGTATAGTCCAGCACCCATGGTTTTCAAGGGAAAAGTCATGGGCTCTAGCCCATGTGGTCCAGCTCATGCACCAGCTGCAGGATGGTCTCCCCTAAGTACTGGCATGCCAGGGCAGTGGTCAGATGTTCTCAGGACGTGTCCTGCTCCTCAGAGCATGCGACCAGGACCCAAATGCTACAGCTGACTCTCTTCTCTGACCACCGAGACTGCCCAGTGATGCCTTTCTCCTTGGACGCACACAGAGCAGCCCTGGGGACCTCCCAGGGCCCAGAGTCTGAGGACTCTGAAATCGACCCCGACTTGCACCCGGGCATCTGAAGGTGGGAATGAGGGGCTGACTGCCAGCCGCTGCACCGTGAACGCCCGTGCACCTTCTGCACTTTTATTAAACTTGGGTGTTTTGTGCTCGTGCCTCGCCTGGTCAGGAAAGTTACAGTTCTACAGGTGAAAGTGCTATGTCAATGAGATCCAGCTTCAGGAGGGAATGTACAAGGAGACTCAGTGGATAGCGCCTGGGGAAATCCTGAGCTGGGCCTGGGCAGCATATTCTGAGAGGCACTACACAGTTCAGCTCACTGTGGTGAAACCCACAGACCACGAAGGACCTGCGTTTGCTGTTTTCTTGAGGGAACCGGCTCCCAGCCAGGTGGCCAGAGGGGCCTCTACAGCTGTGGACTGAGTAGCCAGTCTCTTGCCCCCAAGCATCGTCCCCTAGACCTCCCCACCTGAGACACAGAAGCTGCTCTGAGGCCCTTCACATCTGGTCCTTCCCTGCTCGGGGCCCCCCAGTGCTGCACACAGCAGGTGGTGCCGAGAGCCCACACAGACAGAATCCCAAGATGCCAACCCACGGAGCAGAGGGAGGCAGGGAGGCTAGCCGTGGTGGGCCCTGCTTGACCAGAAAACCCCAGAAGACGCCCAGCAAGTCAAAGTGCCCCCCATTTAAAAGAATAAAAGTGCCAGTTTTGAAGATGGTGAGCCTCTCCCATGGGGATCATGCAGCTGAAAGCAGCCCCGGAACCCTGATGTGTGCTCCTGAGCGGGGCTCAAGAACCCGCCCACCTTGGGCTGTCCAGAGCCAGGCCACTGCCCTCCCATCTGCAGTGCCTGTCCCCCTCCCTAGAGTGAGCAGAGAGCAGGTGAGTGCTGGAACTGGGTACTCTCTAGTCATTGCTTCATTCCACAAATCCAGAAAACCAGACGCTGCTCTAGGCACCGAGGACCGGGGGGTCAACACTCCCACAGCCTCTCACCCAGGGGCCCCCATGGAGGTGTTTAGGAAGAGTAGGCGTGCTTACTAACCATTGTGCTCACTTATGTCCACAGCGGCAGGATTTGAGGTCATTCCAGGGCAGACGGAACATGAGTCCAGCATCCACACGCATTGTTAGAACCAACAGACTCCAAGGCCAGCCCGTCCCACCCCCCCAGGGATAAACTCATTTGCTCCCATCACCACAGCCAACCCCAAATTAAACCAATAAATCAGTCTGCGGAAACCATCCAGAGGTGGCCTGTGAGGAGGGAGCAGGTGCTGATGGGCTGAATTTCCCCTTCCCTCGGGGCCCGGGTGCCTAGGGGGATCCGCTGTCTCTTGGGGATGTGAAAACAAATGCATATCAGGGCATGCGGGGTCTGGAGTCTCGGGAACACTCTTCATGCTCCTCCAGGAAAGGCACCAGTGTTTCAAATGTCATCAGTCCCCATTGGATGCACCATCTGCATTCACAGGTGCCCCTTCCCCCCCCCCTCCCCCCCCCCCCCCCCCCGTGTGATTTCTCTAGACCACAGATCCCAGGAAGAGATAGGAGAGCTCTGTCTGTCTGTCTGTCTGTCTGTCTCTATTCCTGTCTGTCTCTCTCTCTCTCTCTCTCTCTCTCACACACACACACACATACACACACAAACGCCATGGTAGACTAAAGAAAAATACTCTTGAGAACTAGCAGCATAGAAGCATAGGAGCTACAAGGGCTAGCGTCCTAGTCTAGATATTTCTATGCTCAGCGTCATGCTTTAGAGACCTGTTTTGGGCTCCCTGTTCAAATACTTTAGTCCAACGTAAGCACACCCACCTGTATCCCATGGCACCATCTTGTTTTCTGCAAACATCCAGGTAACCAAGGTAATTCTCTCTCCTTGCCTGAATTTTGACCATTGGTCGGCTTCCCTTCAAATACACCCTCCCCAGCTCACTCCTCCCGCTGGGGACAAGAAGCAAGTCATTCATCCTGATTTCTTAGTCTAGGGCTTAGCATAGATAATCCACATAGATCTCTAATGATTCATTAATAACCGGGAACCAGCCGAGACTCACATACACCAGGTAAACAAAGAAAAACATACTGTTAATCCTTCCAGAAATGAATAGAACGATTGATGTCAAAAGCTGAAGTCCCTCAGGCCAGACTTGAGAGCCCAGGTAGTTGCTTCACAGAGTTATCTGCTCTCCCTGCCTACACTTTCCTTTCTTTTCCCGTCTTCTCATGAATAATAAATCTGGCAGGCATTAAAATTTAGATATTAGTTGGTAACCAAAGTCAGAAGTGAAATACCATTTTTCAAAATCGATCTCTAATCTTTGATCTGTCTCTGCTCTTGGCTGAGAGAGGGCCAGGTTGGCCTTCCCAAAGCAACAGCAGCCATGCATTTTGTTTCCTCCTCTGTCCCTCCCTGGCATTCTTCATTCCATGGACACATACTTAGGAAGCCTCTGCAAGATACCAAGCACCATAACAAGTGCCAGAAACAAAGTAGTGACCGCATGGATGAGACATACCGTGTCATGTACGCCCTGGGAGAAGCCCTTTGCTTGCCTTGAGGGTCCCTGAAGAGACTTTCCCAGACCCCATGGGCTTCTGTTTCTTTCTGCTTCTCAGAGAGTGTTTCATGCCACCCTAGGAGTGTATAGAGTAAGGCAAGTGCCCTCAAACAAGATGATGTCCTTGGAGACATGGGTTGCTGAAGGACAAGGCATTATGAAAATATCTCTGCTTTCCTGTTCCTTGGTGGGGCAAGGGGGTCACTGGGTTGTCAGTGGGAGTAAGTGTTGGCTTCCCAGGGTGTATCCCCCTACCCTCCCACAAGTACATCTCTTCCATACCTTCCTGCTTTGGTCCTCCACCCACTCTGTCCTTGAACTCCAATCCTTGGCTCATGGGAAAACTCACTAAAAGTTACAAACTCTTCAGGGAGACACAAAAAAGTGACTTGAGATTGGTGCACGACTTCTTCTCCACCGTCACCCTCCAGTTGGAAAACAGAAGAATGCTCTAATAATTCAAATAGAAAATGATCTAAACCCACCTTGCCTGTTCTGTTTGCATCGGCATTTTAACACATCCGCACGCATCACAGAAATCCATAGCACACTCAATCAAATGAAATCTGAAGGACACAGAAAACATAGGCATATTCCCTGAAAGAATTATCATGCGTTACCTTACATACAAGAAACTGGCATTTTTCATTCTCCAAATTTAA
Source organism: Sorex fumeus (assembly GCF_029834395.1). Lineage (NCBI taxonomy): Eukaryota > Metazoa > Chordata > Mammalia > Eulipotyphla > Soricidae > Sorex > Sorex fumeus. The sequence goes on along the minus strand of NW_026606083.1, from coordinate 10,552,423 downwards.
AGATAATCCTCTGGTATTTGGGTCTTTGGACTGCACTGCATGGCTTTTTGTTAAACCCAAATAACATTTTCTATTCTGCAAAAACAGTATAATACCCTGACTCCAAGCAATTCTACTTGGTAAACTTCACTTGGATGCTATTTTTCATCAACATCGCATGTCTATTAGAAACACAGAACAGCTGGCTTTTCACTAAAGTGATTATTTTTCATTATTGAATTCTGAATATTCAGTGTTTCAGATCTTGCCCTCCATCTCTCTTGAATCATTCCAAATTAGATTGCTGTATCCAAGACACCTCAGGTTACTTTACCAGAGGAGAGTGGAGGAATGGGAATGGAGGAGGGATGAGAGAGGGAATATTGTTTTTGTAATACTCTGCAGCTTTGTGTGGAGTAAATAAACCAAGGACAATTTTAACATCTCTACAGTCAATACATGTCAGTTTCCAGGAACCAACTATCTATCCCGAGACCTGGTTGTAATTTGGAAGTTAATTCTGGAATACAAATACAAATATATACATATATTCATTCAGTCACACTTTTGGATATAAACCATCCAGAGTCACTGGATTATCAGTGAGAATGTCTGGGAACCTAATTACTCGACCCAAATATGATCATATTTTTAAACTAAAAGCTCTCTCATAGACAGACTTCTGGTGTTTCCTAGAACGAGAGTTATTCATCATCTACTCAGAATCAAAAGTCAGATCTTGCCTGATGGCTCCACCCTAAGCTGCTATGGGTTCACTTATGAAATGGTCTTCCTAGAGCTCAATGCACAGGCACCTGCAGTGGTTCTATAGAAACTCAGAATCTGAGAAGAAACCAGTCCTGCTGAGGGCACTTCTAGGAACTCTGGAGACTATCCTCCGAGTGAGAGTAGCAGTGAGCTGGTAGGCGAGAGCAGATTGTTCACACAGATGAGGATGTAGGCTCTGGAAGGGGGCAGTGTCTCTTTCCAAACTAGGGGTGACTGGCGGCTGGTGGTCCCGGCTCTTTCTAAAGCAGTTGGAAAACTAGAACCAGGGGGACCTGTGGGCACTTGTTAGAAATCCAGTTTCCGGCCTACCTGAGGCCCTGAGGGGCTAGATCTGTATCTCAGTGAGCAGTCACAGATGGGGAGCATGAGGAGCTCTGGGGAACATGGGGAGCTGGTGGGGACCACGAGGAGCTGTGGGGAGCACGAAGAGCTGTGCAGAGCATGGGGGGCTGTGGGGAGTGCGGGGAGCTGGTGGGAAGCACAGAGAACTGGTGGAGAGCATGAGAGCTGTGGGAAGTATGGGGAGCTGTGAGAAGCATGAGAGCTGTGAAAGTACGAGGAGCTCTGGGGAGCACAAAGAGCTGGTGGGGATCACGAGGAGCTGTGGGGAGCACGAAGAGCTGTGCAGAGCATGGGGGGCTGTGGGGAGTGTGGGGAGCTGGTGGGAAGCACAGAGAGCTGGTGGAGAGCATGAGAGCTGTGGGAAGTATGGGGAGCTGTGAGAAGCATGAGAGCTGTGAAAGTACGAGGAGCTCTGGGGAGCACAAAGAGCTGGTGGGGATCACGGAAAGCTGTGGGAAGCACAAACACTGTGGGGAGTATGGGGAGCTGTGGGGAACACGAGAGCTCTGGGGAGTACGGAGAGCTGTGCGGAAGCAGGAGCATCAGCACCGACATTGGGGTCACTTTCAGTTGGAAAGATCAGGCACTACAGTGACAGTGACACCCAAGGATGGCAGAGCCACCAGAAGGCAGACCTCGTCCTTCTTTCCCAGGGAGTGAGGTGGTGGGAGGGAAGGAACTATAGAACTACAGAAGGGAGGCAGTGCGGACAGACAAGGGCAAGGAATCAGAGGGTCCCTGGCCCACCACCAACCCTGGCATGACTCTGCTCTCACACCCGCACTGGCAGATGCCCACTTGCCTGGGGAGGTGCCCCAGCTGTCTGCCAGCACTTGGTCCGGGGGCTCAGCCCCTGGTCTGAGGAACTGGGAGAGGCGCTGAGAATGTGGCCACCAGCAGACCCTCCCTTTCACATACCAGAGCGACAGCCCAGCTGTGGGCAGGGCTGAGAACTCATTCATGGGATGGCGGAGTATTTGCAAATCCTCACCCAAATGACTCTGAGACTTTGGGTGATTTCTAGATGAGCCTGTGGTTGCTCTTGTCTTTGTTTGGAAAAAGCATTTCTGTGGATTTCCTGTTTCTTTACCACTGTGGCACCTAAGGGTCTTACTGTGTCTTTCTATAGCACAAAAGTCACAGGCCGGGAGACTCCCAGAGGGCAGAGAGTAGGGAGGAGAGAGCAGTGTGGGGAAGGGTCTTTGTGGTATGCTTAGGCCAGCCGGTGCCAGCTGCTGGGCCTCACTGTGCTCCTCCAACCTGGCTCCTGACTCCTGCCCCTGGAAGCTGTATTTTAAATCCAGAGAGCTCTGGTCCTTTCCCACAGGGAGAAAGAACATCCCCTGTGGATTGTCCAAGCACCTCGTGTGTGTACCTGCCCATCACACTAACAAGAGCTGAAACCTATACTGCTGTCCCACAGCTATACTGTGGAAGCAAGGATACAGCCACTTCCCAACCCATCTATGTCCCTGAGGCCGTTTTTCCCGAAGCATCCTCCTGCTACGTCTGTGCTGTTTTGTAACAGGAAATGTTAGTTTACGATGCTGTTTGGCCATGGCGGGACTAGGTTACAAAATGAACCGCTGAAAGGTCACATTCAGCCTGTGTGTGCATCCACCCTGGTATTAAAGAGCAATTCTTGCATCATGGACACTGAACTGGGTTGCCACCTTCTCAACTGAGCACTCTCAGTGCCAGAACACCAGACAAGAATCTCGAGAAGAAGAAACTCAGAGAAGACGAGCCTGGTCCAGAGGAGCCTGATCAAGACAAGAAAGGCCACATGAGGACAGGCGGTGCTCCTCTGTCAGTGGCCAGCAGATGCCCCTCTATCAGGGTGGGGCACCACCACATTTTCACAGGAAACATCAGAGCAAAGATGGTGTCTGGGGTAGATGTTGAGAGAAAAGAACAGTTTCCATGTAAGTTCTCTTCTCCCAAGAAATTGCCAGAAATTCCCAAGCCATATTAGTATTAAAGACACAAACCTCTAACTCTCTGTTCACACGCACCCCACCGAGACCCTACTCCCCAAGAATGCTAATCTGGCATCTGGCCTTTATTGCCAACTTGGCATCAACAACTGTCTCTTGGTTAGAGCCCCCCACCCCACTCTAATTCCCCAACGAGCTCTTTCTCTTGGTCTCTGTGGGTCTGTGAGTGATACCATGATGCACAGACCAGAAATTGGACAGGCATTTACACTTCTCTCTGCTTCCTTCCCTTGAACTGAGGCTTCTTATACTGACCTCCCCTAATACTTTCTCAATCAGCCATTGTTCCTTTCCCATCATCTATTAGCACTGTAGCACTGTCCTCCCATCGTTCATCAATTTGCTCCAGCAGGCCAATAACGTCTCCATTGTGAGACCTGTTGTTACTGTGTTTGGCATATTGAATACATCACAGGTAGCTTGCCAGGCTTTGCCGTGTGGGTGAGATACTCTCGGTAGCTTGCTGGGCTCTCCAAGAGGGGCAGAGGAATTAATTGAACCCAGGTCGGTCCAGTTGGCCACGTGCAAGGCAAAAATGCCCTACCCGCATCATCTATTAATCTCATTTAAACTTTGTAGAAAGATTCTCCTTTCCCACTGACTCATTAATTCACTGGTGTTAGGGGTAGAGAACATTGGAACTCCCAGATGGCCTCTCTGTCCTGATTCTGGAGGCCTTTAACAGGCTGGGGGGACTCTTCCCACTGAGATTGCTTTGCAAACACCCTAGCAGATGAATCTTGCTAAAGCCCTGGGAACTGCAGATTCTTTCTGCTCAAATACATTCCCTGGTCTCTTGCAAACAAAACAAAGCAATCTAAAGGCCAAAGTTTCTGATCACTTCAAATTGGGCAAGCTGGCTTCACCCTGTTTCTTTAATTACACGCTCCATAATTCTCTCTGCCCACCACTCTGGTTGGAACCATGTCAGGACACACCACAGTGCTTGGTCTTTGCTTGGTCTCTGCTGTTTCCTCACTCGGAGGACCCGTCTCCTCCACTGTGATATCATTCTCATTGCCACACGGAAAAAGCGTTCTCCAGACCAAGTGTGATATCATTCTCATTGCCACACGGAAAAATTGTTCTCCAGACCAAGTGTGATGTTTGGCCAGTGTATGTGGTACGTAAACGAATCCTCTAAAAATGTCATCAACTTTGATGTGACAGACTGCGCTAGAGCCGGGATCAAGAAAGAGCAGACTTGCTCCTCTGGCCATCCTGGTTTATCGTTTTTAAAACAGTTGGGTTTGTCAGAGGCAATGCCACCTCCTGGGGCTTAGGATGCAGCTTGTCATAACCATCCTGGTACCATCAACAGGTGAGCATCCAAGGTACACACTTTTTCTAAAAGCCTGACTGGGGAGTGAGTTGCTATGACCTTAGAAGGGGGTCAGGGTGGGTGGCATTGAAAGATGAACTGATGATTCTGACATTTACAACAACCAGAGTTTAGGTTTAAAATCGAAGGGTCTTCTGCCCCAAAGGTTGCCTGGGAGTTGAAAAAGAAGAATTCCTGTTCTTCACCAGAGGGTCATGTTCCCTGTTGAGTCCTGTCTGGAATTCTCTCTAGGATCCTGCATGCAGCTCAGCCTGGCTTCTTCAAGCCACACCCCCTTCTCCCCGAAGTGGTTGGGTTCAATGGAGACATTCTTTTCTCTGCCGGCATCGTTCTCAGCCCTTGGTGGGGTTTATCTTGTGTCGTGAGTTGGTGGAGGTTTAGTTAAAAAATGAAAACAACGTGGGATGCTTGGATGGTTGGGGCCCCAAGGGAAACTTGTCTCTTGGCCAGAAAGAAGGAAGGGGGAAATGCATAATAGAAATATTTACAAAGCCTAATCTGGAAGGAAAGGTTTATGAGGTTGACAAATTAGGTATGTGTAAGGAAGAATACATTTCAGCCATCAACATGCTTTTGGGCACTTGGACATTCCAAACATCGATGGAGGCCAATGTTTGGGGAGTTGGGAAAACCAGGCCATCCCCAAGTGGGACAGGACCTCTCCACTGGGTGGAGAAAGCACAAAGCCGGTGGACAGGCGGTAGAGGTGGACATCAGCAGGAAAGTAAAGAGGTTGGTCTCCCAGTGTTCTTCACCCAACAGAGTGGAACTAAGCACATCAGGGGGCTCTGGACTGAGCAGACCCTTTCATCTCTGCAGTGCTCCTTTAAATGTGGAAGCAACGTGGGACAGAACTATTGATCCTACGGCTGTAGTGACCCCTGGTCCACCACTAGGATTTTTCCTTCAGTCTTCATTGGCCCTTCTTTCTGCACTCTCCCTCCCTCCCTCTCGCTCTCTCTTCCTCTCTCTCTCCCTCTCTCCATCTCTCTCTCTCTCATTCTCCCTCTCTCTCCCTCCTCTCTCCCTATCCCTTTCTCCCTCCCTCTACCTTTCTCCCTCTTTCCCTCCCTCCCCTCTCTCCCTCCTACTTTCACTCTCATTCTTTCTATCTCTTTCTCTTTCTGTCTCTCCCTTCCTCGCTCTCTCCTCCATCCCTCTCTCTCACTCTCTCTTCCTCCCCTTCCTCTCTATTTTTCTCTCTTCCTCTTTCTCACTCTATCTCTTTCTGTCTCTCCCTTTCTCTCTCTCCCTTCCTTTCTCCCTCCCCCCTCTCACTCCCTCTGTCCATTTTTTTTTTATGTAGGAGTACTGCTATTTATTCAGTCACTGATTAGGCTGATTGAATTGGGCATGAACTCCACTCCCTCTGTCCCTTTTCTCTCTTCTTCTCTCTCTCCCTCCCTCCCTCTGACTCTTTCTCTCTCCCTCCTTTTACATCCCCTAGCTTCCCTTTTCCCCTTCAATTTTCTCTAGAAGTGTAACTTTTACAGAGGGAATTCTCATCGCAAAATTTTATCTTTCACCAGAAACCGTTTTCTACCCTTTGGCTCCCAAAGCTCTGAAGTCAGGAGTGTTTTTGCAAACAGAATGAATAAAGCCCCAATTCTCCACAGTGACACATTCAGGAGGCTGCAGGCTTTCTCTCAAGTTGTCCAGCAGCTACACAAAAGCTCTCACGGGCAAATAATGGAATTCTCAAATTGGGATAAATGGGTTTTTAGGAATTTTTATTTTGATCATCTATTTCAGGTAACACTTGTGGCTAATGTAAAATAGCTTTGAATTACTGAGCAGATAAGGAAAATCTAAGGAAAAAAATTAGGGCAGGCCTTTATTAAATTTTAAAGTATGCCTTTGCTATACTCTCATAAAGAGCCAAATAGGGTATCAAAATCTCTGGAGATCACCAGTATAATTTCTTTATCATGTTCCATTTAAAATTTAATTATGCAGTCTACAACAAGGAGAATCTGAACAGCTTAAATAGGTCACACAGTGAATAACTTAACAATATTCTAAAGTTTTCCTTGTAAAGACGGCGCCTTTGATAGTCGGTTACACATCAGAACACCATATTATAAAACAAGTGTAATTTAATTTACTCACTATGGACTCTTATAAACATCCATAAAGAATGAAATGTTTTGAATTAGGTAATTTTGAGAATTAATGAAAACCATGTTCTTGGGTAGGGTTGCCCATGATAGATGGGCCATGTTTGCACACACAATTTCAAGAACTAATCATAATTCTCATGTTTTCTAACAAGGTCAAGGAACTTTTCTATTTAATGTTTGGAATATATTATTTAAATCTATAATCATTCATAGCAAGGCAACAATATAATCACTGAATAATTAATATCTGAATTAGAGGCTTATATGGCCTATGGCTTGATACTTCATTTCCTGTCTCAAATTTTAACTTGTGTGCAACTTACTTTTCCTAGTAATAAAACAAAGACGATACCATCTTAAGCTGTTTCCCTACATTACTCTGTTTAATTCTCTGAACGGCTGCTCCTACTGTTATCCCATTTTACAGATGAGGAAAAGGAGACACAGAAAGGGCAGAAAACCTGTCCAAGGTCACAGAGCTAGTGGCTGAACTGGGATTTGAACACAAACCGGAGTTTGGCTCCATGCCTCTGTGCGCCCCACTCACAATGTGATGTGGTATATTTTAGAGAAGGATACTGCCCATGTGCGCTACAATAACTAGCACAATGGTGTCTTTGAACCAGCCTGTACTGCTTACTTGCTGGGTGTCAGGAGCAGAGTTAAATATTTTTCAAAGACTGTCTTCTTACAGTGGCTCTATGGATGAGAACCATCTTTTTTCCAAATTGCAAATGACTCATAGGGACATGGGTAGTAACTAACACCTTCGAGCTAACAAGTAAGGACAGGACCAAGATTCAAGTGTATCTAGCCAAAGCCTCCTTTCCTCCTTCCTTCCTTCCCTCCTTCCCTTCCCTCCTTCCCTTCCTTCCCTTCCCTCCCTCCCTCCCTCCCTCCCTCCCTTCCTTCCTTCCTTCCTTCCTCCTTTCTTCCTCCTTCCATCTTTGTAAGGGACTCAAAAAAAGTGCTCAGGATACCAGAGGCCCACCACCAGTTTCTTGACCTATTGCTTTGGTGGTTTAATGTCACGGTCCAGGAATATGGTTCTGTTCGGGTCACGTGATCCTGGAGATTACCTGGGCTACACAGGTGGTGCTTGGGGGCATCCAGAGCAGGTCCTGGCAATGCTCAGAGGAACATGTGGTACTGGGGGTGGGACCTGGGTGCATTCTAAATGTCACATTCTTTCCTGCTCCCTCACTTTCTTTTTTTTGTTCATTGGGTCGCACCCAGTGGTGCTCAGGGCTCACTCCTGGCTCTGCACTCAGGGATTGCTCCTGGTGGTGCGGAGGGGTTGAAGCCAGGTCAGCCACATGCAAGGCATGTGCCATACTTGTACTATCTCCCTGTGTACCCCCGCTTCCCCACTGTCTCCACTTTTATGCTAACACACTCACAGTCTTGGCTCTAAACAGCTCAGAAAGAGTCAAATGTAGATTTCCAACATTTCAGACAAAAAGATGAATCTTTCTGGGTGCCAAAAAAAAGTAAAGCAGGAAGCAGAGTGAAGAGGATGGTAGAGAACAGACATATATCTGCTCCATCCATGCTTCTTGAGAGAAGACTGTTTCCCCTCCCCACCCCCACCCCCAAACCCGGGTTTATGCCATTATGGAGTGAATATTAAAGCAGCCTCAAATTCAAAGGTTGAAGTGCTCATCCCCAATGGGATGGCATTAACAGGTGGGTCATGTGAGAGGGTCGTTAGGCTCTGGCCAGACCCGGAGTGGGCTTTCAGGATGGTGTGAGCTTGAAAATGCCAAAGGGACCAGAAAGCAACTCAGACTTCTTCCCTTCTCCTCCTTCCTCTCCATCCACCCCTATGTCTCTGTGAGGCGAGAGCAAGAAGGCTGCTATGTGCAAGCCAGGGAAAGGGGCCTCACCCAGATGCTGCCTGGGTCATACGACACATCCCGTGGTCTTGGTACCGCAGCTTCCAGAACAAAGAAATAACTGGAACTTGGAGAAACTGCCTATTACATAGTACTTTCTTCTAGAAGCCCAAGTGGACAAAGCCCCTCTTCCCAACTCTAATATGCATTCCTTCATTCCAGCATCTGCTCATGCAGATAATCATGCAGATAATCAGGCTTCCACAAATATGTACCCAGGGCCTCTCGCGTCCAGGCACCGCCAGGCACTGAGGAGATACCAGAGCCCAGGACTACAGGACTCGTACTGGGTTCTCAAGTTAGAGGAGACACAAGAGTTCCATGTCAACCTGTTCACAGAGGCAAGTCAAGGGGTCAGGCCCTGGAGCCTTTGGAACTAAGGGAACCAATATCGAAGCCCGTGGGGCAGGAAGTCCCCCGAGAAAAAATATCCCAAGATGTTTATCTAAACAGGGGTCAGGCCTTTTCCAATACAAGTAAATTGGAAGCAGCCTCAGTTCGGGTGCACAACCGGGGCCAGCACTGAACTCTGGGTCTGCACCACGATCCTGATGTGGGCAGCAGCCACCCAGATGTGTGTGTGTGGGGGGGGGGGGGGCTGGATTCCAATACGCGTTAATGCAGAAGAACATCCACAGGCTTTGTCTGTGGACTGTCATTTTCCCACCCTGTTGAAAAGAGTGGGTGGACAGAGTCTGAGAGAAGAAGACCCAGAGAGCAGAAAGAAGGAAGAAGCTCAATCATCCAGAGATCAGATTTCACTTTTCCTGTCTCTAAAATGGGTTCACGGTCATCCGTCACTGCTGCAGACTGATCTACCGATAGGCAGGACTGAAGGAACTGAGCAGAGGGGCAAGGGTGGCAGAGGTTCGGGGTGAGAGGAGAGGAACCTTGCGAACAGGAAACAGTCAGGTGCTGTGCAGCATGACGGGATGGTGAGTGATACTGTGCGGGAGGGGGTAGTGAGGATACAGGGATCTGGGTGGTTAGAGGGAAGAAAGGTCTGTGTGTCAGCAACAAAGACAAGGAGGGAAAAGGCACGGAAGGTGCAGAAGTGGACAGAGGCGACTGGTGAAGCTTTGTCCTTGGGCAGATGCACTTGTGGCGGCCTTGAACCCAAGACCAGTGAAGTTTTATCGGTGCCTTTCTGGAGCTGCTTGAGCTGCCATGGGAGAATGGACTGTGAAAGAGGGGCTGGGAGAGCAGCAGGAGGCCCCTGGGAGTGGGCGGAGCGACTCCAGAGTCCTGTACAAATTGCAGGGGTCGGTGGAGGGATTAGACGGAAGTGCTAGAGTTGAATCATGCATCGTTGTGGATGGAGGATTTGCTAAGACAGTGAAAGGCTGTCGAACAAAGAACCCCAGATGTCTCTACTGGGCAGTTGGGTGCACTGGGGGTTGGTGCAGGGGTAGGATTCAAGAGAACTCTTTGGCCACGTCAAGTTCAAGATTTGTATCGCCATAGAGAGGTTCGACTGAAACTCTGGTTCTAAGCACAAGGGAGAAGGTGAGGCTTAGAATAAGCAGGGGGACTCCACGCACTAAGGTGAGACTTTCGAGTTTGGGTGAAATTCTTTCTGCCCAAGATGCAGAAATGTTTAGCAGAGAAGAGACATGCAGGAAGGCTGGGAGAGGAACTCGGATTTCGCCTTCCAGAAGCTGAGAGCAGAACAGAAGGAGGAAGGAATCCCCGGTCCTGACCAGGGCCTGTGTGCCCAGTGAGACATGGACACTGAATTGAATGGGATGGTGGCTGCTATTGGTCTTGACCAGGCCAGTTCAGCAGAATGGGCTGGGTAGATGCCAGGGTGACCAGGTTGGGATGAAAGTTGAGAGTGGAGTGGGGATCGGGGGGTTTCCTTCTTTAGAGAGTCACTGCTTCTACCCCAATTCCTACCTTCCTCCCTGATGGCAGAATGGCCCAATGTCCCCTCCCTGAGAGTTCAGACGTGGCAGGAAATCCTTCCCTACAGAAGTGCTCTCTTTGGCACCAGAGGGATAGTACAGCGGATAGGCACTTGCCTTGCACGGGTCTGACTTAAATTTGATCTCTGGCATCCCAGGTGGTCTCCTGAGCACTGCCAGGAGTAATCCCCAAGCACAGTGTCACAAGGAACCCTGAGCATCAGTGGGCATGACCCCAAAACAAACAAACACACATTAATAATAAAAAACAAGAAGTGTCTCTCTTCACTGAAGGGGGTCATGAGCCCATGTGACAGCTGGGACCACAGAAAGGAAAACTGCTTATTTGAAGCATTCCTTCACAGACTGTACGTGGGGCTTGCAATGGAAAAGCTCAGGAAATGTGTGTCAGGACAGGGAGGAGAGAATACAGCCCAGTGACATTAAGTTGAGGGCTGGAATCAGGAAGCTAGATAAGGCGAGGTTTGGAAATCAGGCACTTAGGTCAGATGACTTTTTGTTTGTTTGTTTTTTTGTCTTTGGGCTCTACCTGGCAGTGCTTAGAGAATGATGTGGTGGTGGGGATCAAATCCAGGTCTCCAATATGCAAAGCAAAACACGCATGCTCCAGCCCTTGGCCGCGTCTTTCTATAACCCTCCCTATGTAAAATCCTAGTAGTGAATCTGAGAGGAGGGGTGCTCTGGGAATCACTAAGTCCTGTGGCTTCACGTGGTCCTAAGCAGAGAATGCCAACTCCGTCTTTCTCCAAATACACTCTATCAGTTCAGTTTCTTCTTAAACAACAGCTCCAAGCATTCCTGGGATGTACAGCATCAATGGGAGTGGATGGGTCACGGGAGTAAACCCTCTGCCTTAAGCAGTCATCTCCCCAGCTCCACCTCCGCCCTCTGCACTGCACCCAACAAGATGGCAGCACTTCCTGTTGCCTCCATGCATTCTTGCCTGAGGAATTTCCTGAGGGTGCCATGCCCGGCCCCTTCACTGTCACAAGCTCACACCTGACCCACTGGCTTAAGTCATTCTGGGAGATCTACTCAGCAAGGATGTCTTTGCTTCCTCCTGTCACAAGCGTCCAGCTCACTGCTGAAGTCCCTGAGTGCGTTTCTCTTGCTTATTTGTCTTTCTCGCAGAGCCAGGTTCTTTGCAGCCATTAGCTCCTGCTACATTGTAACCCACCATAGGTAAAGGTAAAGGTAAAGGCCCTCCCGATTTGCTCGAGCGGGCCCAGTAACGTCTCCACTGGAGACTTTGTTGTTACTGTGTTATAGAGGAAAAAACTGTGTTCTATCTGTTCTCCATCACAGAGCCCACGACCGTCTCTGCCATATGGTTAGTGCTCAAGATGCCTTTGTTGAGTCAATGAACAAATGACAGAAAATTGTACAGGCTGAACTGCACCAGATTTGGTGCCAGGAAAGTTGAGGGAATTGTTCTTAGGGGTATTCCAGGCAATAGGAAATGTTGTTCAGTTCTAGAGCATTTGGTAAGAGGATAACCTGGAAATAACAATATCTTATTCCTAATTTCCCCATCCCTATCCCCAGACACCACTTTTCTTTGAGTCTTACTTTTTCTTGTGGTACCATGAAGTCTTTGTCTTTTTCAGCCTAGCTGATAGCAAAGTCTGTGAGGTTCATCCTGATACAAATGGCAAGATTTTATATTTTTCATGGCTGAATAATATTCCATGGATGTGCATATGCAAGTGGGTATGGGTATGTCTTATGTTTCTCACAGTTTCTGTGTTTTCAGGTTGCCGTTTTTATTTGTGCTCAGTTAAGCATGCAGAGGTAGGGTTGCTATGGCAGTTCTATTTCTAACTTTCAGAGAATCTGCCATGCCGCTTTCCATAGTGGCTGTATCCATCCATATTTCCCCCAGTGGGGCACAAGAGCTCCTTTGCCTACACCCACCCAGATACTTGTATCTCTTGCCTTTTGATAAAAGACATTTTAAGAGGTGTGTGATGTTGTGGTTTTGTCTTGCATTCCTCTGACAAGCCATGATACTGCCACATCCTCACAGACACGTTACCATCTGTATATCTTTGGAAGAATGTTTACACAGAGCCACTCCCCATTCCCCCTCCCCCACCCCACCCCTTTTTTTTTCTGGTTTGAATTTTCACCATTTGAGGTCTGAGGTCTGAGAACATTTCCACACCAAGCCCTTATGTAAGTGGGTGTTGCACTCTGCCCCCAACCCCACGATCATTTTGTGGATGGTGCCTTTCCTGGCAGCCTGGTTCCAGATCATCCCACCATTCATTTGGGCTTTTCTGCCTTGGCTTTGGGTACCACCCATATCGTAATCTTCTGATCTATAGAAATCTTTAAGCAGCTCTAGGTTATAATTAGCTAGTTGTTACGTTCCCCCAGGCAGGGCTTAGGAGGCTAGAGAACTTCCTTTTCCTCATTGTCCTCAAGGCTAAAAGTTTCTTCTGGAAGATCTCTAGCTCTGTGAACTTCCTGGAGGGTTGAAGAGATAGTTCAGGGTAAGGGAATTGCCAGGGCACCCACCAGCGCTGCATGTTCCCCTGAGCCCTGCCAAGAGTGATCTCTAAAACACAGAGCAAGAAGAAATCCCTGAGCAATGCTGAGTGGGGCCCCAAGTTCTCTACCCACCCCCTCAAATCCACCTTGTGAATCTCTGTGTACTGTTTCCGGTACAGATCTGCCAAGTTGCTTCACTTTCCATACTGTTTCTCTTCCATTGAGGAACTGCGCTGCTGAGGAATTAAAATGCCTTGTCTTTACCTTCTGCAAACACAGTCGCCAACGTTGCGGGATTACAATAAAACCCGCTTACATAAACTTGTCCATACTTTTCCTCTGCTATCTACCCCAAAGGTGCCACCCTTGACTCACCACCTTCCATTGGGAAATCAGGGTGATCTTGCCGTGGTTGGAGGGAAACATGCTTTACCCAAGGTAGACACCCCTGACCATTAAGAAGATTCTGATAGACACGCTTTCAATGGGAAAAAAAAATTCTCATCACTAGACAGCACCTTGCTCCATCAGAATGAGACTGAAAAGTTCTCCCCATTCAGGAAGGCGGAACTGCACGACCCACCCCCCACCGCGCCCCCAGACAGGGGACAGCACGGGCTGTGTGAGGAGCCAGTTTAAATATTTGTTTTAATCTCTACAAGATCATTGGTTTTAATATTTATGTTATAATAACAATGCTGCGTGCATGTTGCTCGTGAAATCTAATTTTTTTTTCCTGGTGACATGTTATTACTTGGCTTTAATTTCAGCATGGCAAGAATTCAAATACACATTTAGGTTATCATTAGTAACGAAAACAAACCTGGGGGCTGTTCAGGCACGGTAAGCACATCCCTCTTCTGCACCTCAAAGCATTTTTAAGCACTGCGGCACAAGCTCTGCCTGGCGATTTGCGCTTTTTCATGGAATATGAGCAACCGGTGGCCGGCACCTTTGGAATGAATGCCATGTATGGCAATTAAAGTTGAATTACACCACCCTTGTGCAATATTTGTAAATGGTCTTGCGGAAAATTTCAAGACAGTCAGAGGCAGTGCAAACCAAATCGCAAACCTGCTGTAAAATGCCACCGGCTCCCCTCCTGGCCACATATCACTAGTTAGCAGTTGCCCCAAATTACAGTTTTCCATCTTTTTCCTGCATGTCATAGCCTCAGCCGGCTTTTATGACTAAAAGGATAAAAAAAAAACCCCGCAATGTCCCATTCCACGAATCAGCATCCAACAAAGAATCAAGATGACACCAGGTGCCTGGTTCCAAATGGCACCACGGTATTCGGGGGCCCTTTGCAGTTCCTCAGTGACAGGTTGAGGATGTAGGGGAGAGAGCTGGGAGTGGAGAGACTGGCCAGGGCTGTCCTAGACTGTCCAGACACACTAAGTCTACTGAGAGCAGCTGTCTGGGTGCTGAGAGGAAAAAAAAATCACCAGCAAAGCACCTCACCCTTCTACCACGTTCACGTGAAGAAGAGAAAAGATTGCCGCTGGCTATGTCCAGGTGCTTGCAGAGAAAGTTAATCGGACAGCCACAGCTGCCTTCACAGGCGGCCGAGCAAGAGCCACCATGTTTATTTACCCTTACGCCCATAGCCACATCAGGACAACGGTGCCCAGTTTCCCTGAAAACAGGATTGTGGCTTCATCGGGTTTTAAGATCACGCAACGTCCTGATAACAAACTTCGTAGGAAAAGTATTAAGTGAGCTTGGGACCAAATGGTGGCCAGCTGATGAGATAGTGACATTCCCAGCATTGAAGATCACCTGACACTTCCTGCACCAAAGACAGGACTTATGGGCTCAATGGCCTTTCGCAAGCTTGAGGGCCCCCAGCTGCATTCCTGGGACCTCCAGTGCTGTCTCTCCCTTTCCTGCCTGACACAACTTCAAATCCACTTAACCTCTCCCAGGATGCAGCTATACCTCAGCCTCACTAGAGGCCAGTGGGGTCCTCCCAGGAGGGCACCCCAATAAACTTCTGTTTCTTCATGTTACTCATCTGTGTCCCTCTGTCTGCACTGGGTGAGGTTAGCAATCTATCATGATGGTCCCAAAACCCAGGACCAGTGGTCAATTATGGAGCTGTCTCCCCAAAAAACACAATAGAAAGCACCCAGACACCCCCACGACCCGGAGAGAAACCAGCTTCAGCTGAAGACCCTCAAAGGCCCAGGCAGGAATAGCTGCTTGATATGCACCAGATCAAGCTGCTTAATGGAATTCAGGCTGCGCACCAGATTTCTCAGACCTGGAAGTCATTTTAATCTGCCTGCCGACAGCTCCAGGTAGGTCTCACCTGACAAGATGGGGGTGGTCCTCTCCTTAACCTTTCCAGAAAAGCTTGAAAGTCATTCCTCAGCCCATTATTTTGGGATTACCTTCTTCACTCCAAACAGAGGCAATGACATGACTCTCTCTCCCTGAAGAGGCCGGGGAGCTTGGGGTCCAGGAAACCTCCCTTCAGTGTGAGGCACTCCAACAGACAAAAAGTGGGGATACATACCCCAGAACACAGGGCCACCCGAACCCTGTAAACTGGCACACAATTGCAACGTGTCTTTGGAACATTATCCAAAGAATGAAGACATACAGTCATTTAAATATTCAGATCACAGTAAACAGGTTATTTTTTTCCCCAATATTAATCATGTGCCCATAAGCAAAGATTTTCTTTACATAAAGAAAAAAAGTAACCAAATGCGCCATGTCATATAGCAGATGGTGATGGTGTGGATTCTCCCGTTTCCTGGTGTGTTCATTATCACATTCTGTTCACTCCTCTCTGCCTTGGGTTTGAGAGGCTCCTGAATTCCATTTCCAACCCTTCCCTGGCGGCCACCCATACTCCGATCATTCATTCATCAACATTGAGCGGATCTGCTCAAAGATGTAGGCGTGTGCATTGCAGCCTGTGGGCAGCCCCCTGCAAAACATCGCCCCTCACTGATCCCATCTAAAGGCTGGCATAAAAGTCCAAAAAAATGCAATACGTTGGTCAGCATGTATTGACCAATCTTCCCCGTTGAGATAATAGGATGAAGTATGTCTTCAAATGACAGTAAGAAATACAAGTGTATTTATCTCACACACACACACACACACACACACACACACAAAAAGGACAAAAATTAATTGGGGAGAAATCATGAGAACTTTCGGAGACCCAATGATGGATCTTTTGCTGCAGTAACAATAAAGGATACATCCAGGAAAGAAACCATGTATGTCTTTCTACTGGACTTCTAGGCACAGGACCAGGGAAGCAGCATGTTGAGGAATGCTGTGTCTGAAACAGCATCTGCACGCACTCACTCACACACTCACACACACATCTCTAAAAACATTATATGAGTTCAGAGCAACAAGAACAATTCCCCCAAGCCACATCTGGACCCCTTCTCTTTGCTTCCAGGAGATGTCACGTATCTGGGTCCCAGACACAATTTTTGGCATTTACTGAGTGAAATATGAGGTCTTGAAAACTGATGTAAGGAAGAGAAAATGAAAATGGCTTCTCCAAGAGCCACAGCAGTTCTTTCAGAGATCAAGGACAGGAAAAGCAAAACTGGCCTCACCTTGGTAGACTTCCGGCTAATTCTGTGGTTGTCTCTCTGAAAGAGAAAAAGAAAGGGATGCTCAGCTATTTTTGACAAATTATAACAGTTCATCTAATAAAACCATAACAGAAAATACCAAGCTGTTATTGGAACAGATGTGTGAAGAAGCCACAGCCTATAACATTGTTTAGAAATGTAATAGGAACTAATCACATATTGAATAATTCCCAACCCTATTCCAGTGTTTCTTGTGAGAGAAGCTTCACACATGTGACCTATATGCCCTCTGGCAGAAAGTCTTCACTGAGTTTCAACTATTAATAATCAAACATTCAATACCCATAATAGAAAAATAGGACAGAAAAAAAAATCTCCGGGCTCCTTCAGGTGATAGCGTTCACTGACATAGAGCACCTGCATTCTTTCTGAGAATCGCTTAGAAACACATTCCTCTGGAAGCCAGGTTGCTGGGGTGGGTGGGTGGGGGGTTGCAGGGGTACGTACAACTCCAAATCCAACTTTTAAAGTAGCAAATTGCTATTTCTCCTACCTTTGTTATGAAGCCTGAACAGTTGGTACAGTTGAATGCAGATGCTCTGGATATTTAAATGACCAGGCTATCCACTAATTGAAGCTCTAGAGCAAACAAAGAACTGCCAGAGAGACGTTTCCAAACTCAGTTCATTCTCACGCTAATTGCAGACTCTTGAATAGAGAGGCATGTTGGAAACATGGCAGTGAGGAAGAGGAGGCGGAGAGGGGCTGGAGAGGAAGACTTTCTGCTGAGGCACTTCAGGAGTGAATGTGCTTGCATCTTTTGCTGGAGGGACTGAAGGTATTGTACTCAGGAACAGGAACGATGATGGTAACCTTCTGGTCCTCGAATCCCATTAAGGGGAGGGGAGATCTAGACATCTAACCCAGCAAATGTAACAATATATCCCTACATTTGCAACCCCCAATATGTACATTTTTAGGTGGTTTGTGGACCCCATAAAGCTAATGCATCAGTCCTGAGTTAAGAATCCACTGTAAACTCACATTTCCCTCTCCTTTTGCAACACCACAGGAACGATTTTCTCCTCCATGCACCATCTCTGGTCCTCCTGGCCTCTAGAACTCGCTTCTCAATCTATAGATCTTGGCACTACCTGGGCACTGCGGGGAGGTGTTGATCCCCATAGAACCCTCCTGTCTTAGATAACTGAGGGTTCAAAGGTTCAGCACAGGAGAAATGCTTTCCTAAAAACCCACATGATCTTAAACCTTCAGCTACAAAAATGAACTTCTGAGAGAATGTTTCCATTCCTCTGGCATAACCAGCATTGAATGCTTCGCCCCAAATGTGAATATCTCAGGAATTTCCTCTTCTGAGGAGTGAGGGCCTGCATCGGAAATTTCCCTTTTCACATAGGATCTGGGATTGTGGGGGCTAGCTAAGAAACAACCCCCCCACCCTTTCATTTATATTCATCAATCATAGCAGAAATACCTTGCACATCACATTCATTCTTCATTCCCTTTTACCACTGGAGACCGTATGCAGGAGCACTCCATTGGCATTTGTTCAATGCCCTAGTGAACGTTTCTGATATCATTGTGCTTGAGGGTTTGATCTATATTTAGAGCCTGATAACAGTAAAAGCAGCACCCCTGGATCAAGTTACCAGGGTACAGTTATTCTTCTTTGTCTCAAATGTGGGGGGGTGGTGGTGGAGGGGCGCACCTAACATTGCTCAGGGATCACCCTGGGTTGTGCTTGGGGGACCACACGTGGTGCTAGAAATGGAATTCAGATTGGCCACATACAAGACAAGCACCCTTCTTTCTGTTCTAAAGTCCTAGTCCCTTTGGAAAGCAAAATTACAGAGTGATAGTATGAGTTTCTCCTCCCCAGTAGCTTAAACACAATGCTGCAAAGGCATTAAAATCAATTTAATTAAACGAGAGTAGAGGGAGATAGCTCAACCTTGGCACAATGAGGCTGTCTGGGCCAGCTCACCCTTCAAGGTGGGGGTGTTCTATGCCTTTCAGGCTTAGCATCAACCTTGACCCCTGCTCTAGACATCAGTACTATGACCCCCTCCTGCGGTGTCAATCAAAACTCTGCAGGTGGTGCCAAACAAGGCCCTCTGAAGAGAATTTTGGCAGCAGAGTGAAAGTGTTTACAAGAACTAAGTCAGGAAAGAGAAGAAAAATGACAGACATCCGAAGAGAAACTGAGATTAAATCAGATCTAGGGGCAAAGCAATGCGAGAATTCTAAGAGAGAAGACAGGAATTCTCCAGATACCTTCAAGTTCAAGATCCTCTGAGAAGTAAGCCAGAATTTCTTAGGTGGTGAATTCTGGGTATAATCAATGCCAAAAGTCACTGCCATATCCGCACAGGAGACCCATCCTCCCGGAGGAGTGGGCTGGTGTCACCTCTACAGCAAAGGACAAATTTAGTGACCACAAAGTAAACACTCAAGGAGGGATGATGTTTGAGCTGAATGTGCTCTCAGAATCCACATCAGGGTTCTAGGCATGACTTCCTAAGGAAAGGAAGTTTTGGTCTTCATGAATGGATGGACAAAAAAGTTAAAGCAATGTCACCTACAGACGTGATGGTGGCATTGGAGCATGGAACCTCAAAAGTTCAAAAATGTACAAAGAAAGAGCGATTTTATTTTACTGGGCCAGGTGGGGTGCCCCCACCTCAACATTTGCAACAATGGTTGACATAACACTCCGGCTTTTAGAGATTTATTCATTTCTGCTTGTTTACCACTGTTGATAAATAATTTGAATTATTCATATTTCTGTGAATGTACACCTTGTGTGAAGAAACCCTTGAGCAAAAGGAATTTAGCAGCGCATGTTAGGCTTTGCTTAGAAAATGCTCCTTTATGACTCAGTTGCAGAAATTGAAGAAGGATCCACACAGAGAATGCTGAGGGTGGTGCAGTCCCTGTGGCTGAGTCTTTAACGAGGAATATATGCCATTATCCATTTGTCCTTCTCATTGAGTGTCTAATGCCAGAAATATACTGTCTTGTCAACCACAGACCTTGTGTCACTGAAAGTCCAATTCTCAAAAACGTTTCACTGCCCTGGGAAATGTAGGATGTTGGCAGCGAGACTGCAGGCGGAGAGGGTGCTGAGTGGAGAAATCTCTCTACCTTCCCCATAATTTCGCTGCTAGCTGTTGAAAAAGGCCTAATAAAATAAAAGAGTGTCTAGATCTACCATACTTTTCGCAAACTTTCATAGGTCCCAAATGTGCTCGAAGCATAAATCTTCTCCTTCACTAATATTTATTCATCCAATATATTTCTTGGGCAGGTTGAGATCACGCTCAACACAGGCCACGCTGGGTGCTTTGAAATTCACGAGATGAATCTCATCTGAATCCTCCTGAGGCTTTGCACACCAATGGGGGGTATTATATAAGGCCAAAAGGGAGGCTCCATCCCGCGTTCTAGCACGCATGGCTCTGCTGAGTCACAGACCGCACTGCATCTAAAATTCTGAATACTCATCGCCTAAAGGCACCAGACTGTTCATAAATATGAGAGCACTAGAACCCGACGAGACATGCTTTCTACTTGCAGCTCCTTCCAAGCTCCTAAATTTGTTTAAGAAGCACTTTTGCAAGGAATGATGAAATCAGGCAATTCGCTGCAAAGGAGTTGGAACTGGGAGATATTATGTTAAGTGTCAGAAGAAGGATAAACACAGGATGATCTCACCTGTATGTGCTATTTACAGTAATAGGTTGAGGAAATGCAGTGGTTTAAAGTGGGGGATGCCTAGATCACCCTTGGACCCCAGAGCATGGGGAGGAGAAGGAAAGAAAAAGAGTGCAGGAGGGGGGGAGGGGAAGAAGAGATAGATGAGGAGCAACGGGGGCAAAGGTCAAGGGGATCCAGGCACCTGAGTGGCATTAAGGAATGATGGAGCCAAATATCCAAACCACAGAGTCAACAATATGGAAATCTTGAGACTCAAACTTTAATAACCAAATTAAAATATGGTTCCCATTAAGATGGCTGGTAAGGTGGAGAGGGAACCTGAAAAAACTGGTGGAAGGAATCTGACACTCGTGGCAGAAACACTGTATGTATAAAACCCAACTATGAATAACTTTGGCAATCAACGGTGCTTTAATAAAATAAATTTTTTTTTAAAAAAAACAAAGCCTTTGTTGCCAGGGCTGAACGGAACATAATCACACTTATTTCCTGCCTTTAGTTATCCTGCCGAGAGAATCTCATTTCGAGAAGAGTTCAGAATGCTAAAAACAAACAAATAAACAGAAAAACAATGATGGAAAAAGGACACAATAAAATGAAACATTTTAGGGAGCAGAGCAGTGCTAGGGACTGAGCTGTAGCTGGGCTGAAAGAAGGTGCCCTTGGGAAACCCTCAGACAAGGGCTTCATGTCCCCGGGGTGACATACAACCCTTTCCACACATTTCTTTTGACTGAAATAGTTTTTGATCATTCTATTAGTCATTTGGTGGTAACAAGCAATATAACATAGATTCTTGTGGGTCTGCTTTGGGGGCAGGCTTGAGGGGTGGCTGGGAAAATGGGGACAACAGTGGAGGGAAGGGGACACTGGTGTGGGATGGGGGTTGGAATAGAGGATGCTTGTAACAAATCCCCATAAACAACTTTCTAAAGCACAGTGTTTAAATAAAGTGAGGGGGAAAATAAAAATAAATGTAAGGCCTTCAAAAACCTTCAAATTGCAGAAGGTTTTTGTTTGTTTATCTTTTGAAGAAAAGTGCCCTTGTGGCAGGCAGCATGACCAGGGCACTTTCTTTCACCTCTGATGCCTTCGAGCCCCAGCTCACCCTAATAATGCTCACCACCCATGAGAATGAACACAAAACCGCCTGCAAATAGGAAGTGGTGCTATGAATTCAATTCTATCAAAGGAAAAATGGGGGGGGGGGGAACTCCAGGAGACAAGCGCATTTCAAAAGTAGAAAAGTGTCCTGTGTGTATCCTACAGTTTATATAGAATTCCTTAAAAATAACTTTAATTTTTGACGCATGGCACATTCGCCAGGGCCCTGAGTGGCGCCGGCTTTTCTGGGCGGGCTGTGAGAGGCCTTTTCCCTCCCAGGCTTCTTCTCCATTCCTGCACCAGGCAAACAGTTCTTTTTTTAGGAAGTGTGGGAGCAAGAGCACACCATCTATTTCTGCACAGTTGCTGGCTTCCAAAATTAGGTGACAACTGTAAACCACAGGACACAGCCCCCTCTAACTGCATGTCAGCACGAGAACATATTTTTCAGAGCTGGAACGTTTCTCTTGAACGTACCTTTGATTTTTCCCCCAAGTACAAAGACTTAAAACAAGTAAAAAAAAATAAGCTGAAATCCATTATATGTGTAGCATTCCTCTTGTGCATGACTTCATGTTCTGGCCTTGGAAAGAGTCAGGGTTTCTTTAATGAAGGGTGAGAGTATTAAAATCAAGCCAATTTCTCCTTTCCTCCTGGCTGCCCTCCCTGCGCACAGCGGGTAGGGCGTTCGCCTTACAAGCGGCCAACATGGCCGACCCGAGTTCGATTCCTCCGCCCCTCTCGGAGAGCCCGGCAAGCTACCGAGAGTATTCGATATGCCAGACACAGTAACAACAAAGTTTCCAATGGAGACGTTACTGGGCCCACTTGAGCAAATCGATGATCAACGGGAGGGCCTTTACCTTTACCTTTACCTCCTGGCTTGGGGCAAATGATGGGCCTTTAAGTTGGGTGTTTCTAAGCAATTGGGAGAGGAAGATATGTTTATAGACATCATTAAAAGTCTGTATATTATTATTATTATTTTTTTCTTATAGAGTGAACCTGAGCTCTGGGAAACTCTGGAATGGGAAGGAATGGAAGTGAAGGTAGACAGTCGGCAACTACACCACCTCCGCTTTGCTGATGATATCGTTCTAATTACATCAAACATTAGCCAAGCAGCACAAATGCTGGCCGACTTCGACCGTGAGTGTGGAGAGGTTGGACTACAGCTGAATCTCACGAAGACAATGTTTATAAGAAACAGTCTCGTTCCAGACGTTCCATTCGCTCTCAATGGAACGAATATCTCCGAATACAACAGTTATGTGTACCTAGGTTGAGAAGTCAACATGATGAATGACTTGGCACCTGAGTTGTGCAGAAGGAGGAGAGTGGATTGGAACGCCTTTAAGAGCATCAAAGAAATAGCTAAGAGGACAAAGAACCTCCGGCTCTGGGCACATCTCAGATTCCACTGTTCATCCTGCATTAACGTATGCCTCAGAGACCTGGGCCCTACGAAAACAGGATGAGAACGTTATTGTTGTTTCCCAAAGAGGAATTGAAAGAGCTATGCTTGTAGTAACCTGCTTCACTCAAATGAGTGAAAGAATCAGGAGTTCTGACCTCCGTCGATGATCAAGAATCAGGGATGCTGTCTCGTTTGTCAAGGTATCAAAAATCAGATGGGCTGGACACGGAATGAGGTTTGGAGATGACTGCTGGACTAGAGCTGTTACGGACTGGATTCCACAGGACATCAAAAGATCATGTGGCCACGCACCTACGAGATGGTCAGACTGCTTCATCAAGACCCTGAATGATCGGTTTGAGGCTCTTCGTGTTCCTAGAATGAGCAGACACCATTGGGCTACACTAGCATGCGACAGGGATGAATGGAGACGTTACTGGCGCCTGCTTGAGCAAATCGATGAGTAACGGGATGTCAAGTGATCAAGTGATAGGGTGAGCCTGAGACCTGGGAAACCTGAAACACCTTCTAGACGAAGGTTGAAGGTTTCTTCTCTGCTGAAGCAAGCACTCAAGATGCGGTGCCCCCACGGTGCATGGCACACTGCCCAGCTCTTCCTCTTCCTCACTTTCTCCCACTTCCATCTCACTGGTGACAGTAATATCAGCATGTGTGGGTCTGTGTAAGAACATGGACCACCACTCCCCTGGGTAGAGGCTGCATCACCCCAAGTCCCTTTACTGGGAGCAGATTCGATGCTAGCTGGCGTGGGCGGACATTTACATGTGGCTGCTCTCTTCCCCTGCATGAGTGTTCCCAAGTCATCAGTGGCACGGACCAGAGTGAGAAAAAGACATGGCAAACAGATGTCTCATCACCTGCCTTCCCAGCCACATAGGGGGCGGCCATGAACCCAGCCCAGGCTCTTGATGGCTCTGCCCTCCTGTGGCCTGCAGTGGACCCATGACACCAGGTCACCACAGGACCATCTACCCTCTCCGTGCAGAAGTGCATCTGGGCTTATGTTTGGCTCAAGACTATTTCAGGTGACTTTTTCCTTATCCCCAAGAGTCACAGACATGGGCCTTTGTCTTCTTGAGCTCAAGAATCTTGAAGTGGAATTTCTGGGTTTCTCTGAACTAACCAGGAATGTGATTTTTCACTGATCCCTCCACGGTGGGGGAGGTTTGGGATGAGGCTCAAGGAGCAACCCTGCCCTTTCTGCCTCGCATGATGATGCAAAAGAAGAGCCTTTGCTCTCTTTGCTTTACAACGATGTCCCTTTGGACCTGGAGAGTTAACTTGGATGGGAGCTTGTCTTGTACATAACCAACCCTGTTAGATCCCTAGCATCCCAGACAGTTCACAGAGCACTGCCAGGAGTGACCTCTGAGCACAGGAATAAGTACTGCGCACTGCTGAGTGAGCCCTCCCCAAAGATGTCAACTTGATTCTTCCAGCGATACTCAGGCCTGACCTCCCCAGGCCAGGGCATAGGGAGGAAGCTCAGCCAGGAGCACTGGAGTGGAGGATTACCGGCTTTACTGAGTCATCAGCATGCTAAGGCTGGAAAGCTGAGTTATGGAGCCAGTAAGAGGCAGATCCGCTGCCTGGTGCTGGTCCTGCTTCTCTGAACTCCCTGATTTGGGCTTTGGTGCTCTCGACTGGATGCCTCTAGCCCTGGAGGAAGGCAAGCAAGTGTGATGCTTCCCTCTCATTTCCCAGCATGCACTTGCATGCACGGAAGGCAGAACTGCAGCACACACAGTGCGTACATGAGGCTGCGCTAGCAAAACGAAATCCGCGAAAGTTTCATTGTCTTTAAACACATGCTCTGCAGGAGGGATGGAGCATGCGCCACTAAGGACCTTGGCACCTAGTTCCCCAGGTACATCCTAAATGGGCTTTTTAAGAGAAAATATGTCAAAAACAATTCATGGAAAATCAATTATTTTTTCTTTGATAAATCAGTTAAAAAGCCTGGCCACTTTGCAGTAATGCCTAATTTTTCTCTATTAGCTCTCTGGGACAGAATATCATCAATAAGTCCTCTTAATGAGAGGAAATCATCCCCACTCTTGATAATTTCTGGATCAAAGTGGGATTTGCAAATATCAGTCCGGACTGCAATGTTTGACTAATGGCCTAATCCATCAACTGACAAGTATCTGTACTGAACTCATTAGCCCTTATGATTCACCTGTGTTTTGTCACGTGTTCAACAAAGTAATCTGCAGCCCTACTGTGCGCTGGTTCTCTGCGGGGTCAGTTTGGGGGAAGAGAAATCCAATGACACTTCCTTAGCACATCAACACCACAGCACACTGAGTTTGTTCCTCATGCAATTTGAAGCCACATCCCAGTGCTCAGGAGCGGCTGCTGGTGGCTCTGTGATCTGGGTTTGGGGGACAATACAGGGCCCGGGACCAACCACAGTCAATTGCAAGGCAAGTGCCTTAACCACTGTACTATCTCTCCTGCTGACACCCTGTTTTTGGTAACTATTGGAGTTCAGGTCCCAGTACCCACCAATGCTCACAATTATGGATTTTCCATATGGTTCTTGAACCTCACCACCTCCTCTGTGCCCACTCTTGACAGGGCACAGACACTTTTCTGTGAGGACGGATGTCCTGTCTTCCCCCTGCAACCTTGCAAGTTTCTATGCGAAGTCACGGAGGATCTGTGCATTTTCAGGGGTGTGGGGGATGTGATCTGGCTAGGGAAGGGGTGCAGGCAGCTGGGAAGAAGAGACTGAGGGGGAGAGGAAGTAGCTTCTAGAAGCCATGATCAAGTCTGAGGGAGACTAAGGAGTAGAGGTGGCCATAAAAATTTTTTTGTTTTAAATGAAAAAAAAAATGCTCCCAGGTCCATTCATGAAGTGGCCTGAATGGTAAGCTTCCATATGGCTTTCTTTCTCAAAAGGGCTGAGTGTGTTCCCACCACACACAGGTGCCTAGGGGCTGTCCCTAGGTGAGATCACTGGGAGGGATCCAAACCTTTTGTTTCACTTGGATGCAGGAGATGAGACAAACGCTTAGATTAGAACAGTAAGACAGTGGTCACTAGACAGGATGGGGGGTGCCCGGGAGCCTGGAGAGAGGAGACGGGGGCAGTGCAGACAGATACTGGGTGCCGTGTTCAGCAACTGGAAACTGCCTGGGTCTGGGATGGCCATAAGTGGACTCTGGCTATGCTGCTGAGAATTCCAACAGCCCTTCCTGGAAACAGCTGTGGGCAGTCTCTTCCCACATCACCTGCGAGGATTCTTTTTCCTCTTTGACTATTACAGAATTCTAATTAGCAGGGCTGGGCGAGGTAGCACAGCGGAGAAGGTGCTTGTTTTGCACACAGCCATTCAGGCATGGGGGCCACGTCACAGGGCAGACACAGAACTCCAGAGGTCTCTGAGCACCCGTGAAGGAGTAGTTGAGCGTATCTTGGAATTTAGTTCGGGCAAGAGCCCCTGCAGGTGGCAAGTCCTGCTGCTTACATCGCCACATGTTCCTGGTGCCTTCATGCGCCCCATTGGGAAAGGAACACTGGTTCCATCAACATCTCGGCCCAGCCAAGTCTGTCCATTCAATCACAGTGGGGCCTGTCCAAGGCGCCCATTTCACCACTGCCAATCAGTCTTTTCTCTGGGGCGAGGGGGATTTTGAACCAACCCCAGGAGCAATCTCCAACCTTCAGCACATTCACAGATGACAATTATATCTCTACAATCACTATAAAATAAATAAATAAACCCAGGCAAATGGAATCAACAGCAAAAGAGCTAAATTATAGACAGCAGAATATTCATAAAACTATACCTCGGTGCCTGAATGTGCGAGCACTGTGCATGCCAGGATTTCTTTAGCCATTGGTGATATTCAGCATATTGCAATTGAGTGCAATTACAGTTAGCTATAATTAAGAACAATTACGGCTTTTATTTCTCTACTTGTTCTTTAAAAGCACATTTGTAATAAAACTTTTTTTTAAAGGTGAAGAATATAATTATACATCCTTATAACGTCTCAAATAATTAGTTTGACTAAAGTTTCTTCTGGAACAATTTTCATTTTAACTGTCAGATCTGCCATTTATAGTCAATGGAACATATTTAAAAAATTCCATCATTAACCTTTTTCACCTCATATAGCTGTATATGAATTATTGGTACAAATTGAAGGTTTCAGTATTTAAATCTCTAGGGCTGGCTACAAGCTGTAAAAAAAAAATTCCACCTCAAGTTGTGCATGTGTATGCATGTGTGTGTATGTGCACGCGTGCATGTGGTTTTGTAAAAATAGAAATGCTATATTTGTCAAGTACATTTTCTTCCTTAAGAGTTTTTTGGGGAAAATTGCTTTGTTAGAAAGAAGTGGAATTCTGGAGGTCTATCTTATGCATACTGTAGCCTTTGCTTATTTGCTACCTATTTACAGCATAATTGAACAATGAAGTGCCCAAAACAATGGAGTAACCAAACTGTAAATTACCCACAGGCAGAAATCCCTGATGGTGAGAAACTAGTTTCTCCCTCCAAGTCTCATGAAACTCAAGGTCACTAACAGCTCACTAGGATGGGAGAAACGCTGCTTCTTCAGAAATCTAGATTCTAGGATGTACACATGATCGCCTTCTCCCCACCAGCTGGAAAGCAGAGGCAGGCAGGGCTGAGACTCGTTCTGTCTTTTTTGCTAATACACAAGGCAGGATGGAAGAGGTGCCGTTGTAAAGTACTTAATAGATGGAATGTGTTGAATTACGGTGTAGGCCCTTTCCAGGTCTTTTCCATTTATGTTGGGAATAATTGAAAATTAATCACCTGAATGACTTTGAAGATATAAGAAGATGAGATAATACACCTCTGGAAATTAAGGCTATTTTCACCACTTATCTGGTTGAATGGGCATCCTGGGAAATGAATCATTAGACAAAGCCCATTCTCCCTGAGAATGGGGAGTTGGGACCTTTGAAAGTTCTTGCCATCTTGGAGACAGTTTCTCAAACCCCAGATCTGAGACAGGATGAACACAAACCTGGTAAAGGCACCAGGAGACTGTGAGAGTTGAATGGAAAGAACCAAAATCCCACCCACGGGTCACAGAGTGAAAGATACAAATTCACAAGTTGCTTCTGACATCATTCAAACACTGAAATAGATCTGAAATAGATCTGAAATACAACTGCCACTGTAGAGTTCATCCAGCAACGCCCTCCATCACCACTGACTCTTTGCTCAACAGTTGCCCTAGATTCTCTCTTATTCAACATCACCACTCAGACCGTTATTATACAGCCCACTTCTCAGATGTGGACGTGGAGGCTCAGCAAAATCAAGGAAATTGGAATCTAGGCTTGCCTGACTATGATATAAATGGTTAAGATGAGAAAACACAACCAACGCTGGCTGATCATGGTTGGAAGGCTCCAGAAACACATCAGGCCTCTGGGTAAGCTGTCTCTGGTGTTCTAGCCCAAACGACAAGGATAGTGGAGGGAAATGTGTCTCTCCCGAATTTGCTCTGCTGAGTTGTACAGCAGATGCTGTTGGTGCACATGTCTGTGGGGAGATGGGTCCAGTGGGCTTTCTCGGGATCTGATCTGGGGCTCACGGGGACTTGAAACTGCCCTGGGTATTCTTCCCTGGCTCAGTACACAAGAGAACACTGTCATGACCAGCCCTCCAAGCCCTGTTGACCCACGGCCCTCGAATGGGCTAATGGTACAAAGCTTGTATCTGCATTGCAATGTTTCAAGGAACAAGGGGACTTTTGTTGGCTAAACTGGATAGGATTCCAGCCCTCCTCCAGCCTTCCCTGCCCTCCTCTCCCCTTTCTCCCTTCCCACCTACCTTCTCTCCTCTCCTTTTCTCCTTTCTCTCCTGTCATTTCCTTCTATCCTCTATCCCCCCTCCCTTTCTGTTTCTGCACCTCCTTTAGAAGCCTTTAGGAGTTCCTGCGTGCAAGCCACCTAACTAAATATCAGCGAGCTAACTGCCTAAGCACAGGATCTGGTAGGCTTGACAGAACTATGGGCTGGTGAAAAGACTCCCACAATCAATGAAGGAATGAATGTCCTCCTGGTCGCCAAGGTCCCCTCCCTCCCTTATAGTCCTTCTCCCTATGTGGTCTTCCCAAAGAGTCACTGGTTGTTTTATCACTCTCCTGGGTTTGGGTTCACTGCATTTTAAATACAGAAAATCAGGAGGACTTGCTAGAAGTCTTGCTAGTGTTTATTTAAACAGAACCATTCAGTATGACTCTTTCAGTCTGTCTTTTCTTCCTCGGCGTTATCATTTTGGGGTTCATCTGTGTTCCAGCTAATCCAGGGAATACTGTCCTTGGTCCCCGAGTTGCAGTCCATGGCGGAACAGGCACAGTGCCCCCATTCTCTCCTCTGGGAGTCCTGGGAAGGCTCCACCTTTTGACTATCACAAGTAAAGCTGCCATAAACATTTGTGGACCCGTGTTTGTGCGGGCCTTGCATGCTTTCCTGTCTCTTGGGTAAACATTTAGACTGGAGTGACCTTACCACGTGGGAGGTGTATATTTAACTTTTAAGAAATAACCAGATTGTTTTCTGCAGTTGCTCTAACATTGTCCATTCCCCCAAGAAGCAAAGAAGAGCACAGGAATCTAGCTCCCCTCACTCACCGCCCCCCAGATTTCTATGACCAGTATTTAACTATTACTGTTTTAACAGGCACATACTGGGAGCTGGTTATAGATTCAATTTAGTCTGCCAATAGCTAAAGACGTTGGCAATGTTTACATGAGTGGATTTTGCATCTGTATATAGTCTTTGGAGAGTGTCCATTTAAGATTTTTTTTAGTTAAGAAGTGGAATTGTTCATTTTCTTATCATTTTGAGTTTTCAGGAGTCTTGATCAGAAATGGAATGTATACAGTTTATCTTAGCTTGTGACTTGCTCTTTATTTCCATAATGAACTTTCTCAGGGAGTAAAATATTATTTATGAAGTTCTATTTACCAATATTTCAATTACACTTTTAGAACTGTTGCCAAGAGCTTTACCTAGCCAAAGTTAGAGGAATATTCTTGAGTGTTTTCTATAAGTTTCATAGTCTTGTGATAATTTGGAGTTAATTTTTCACATGGTGCAAGGATTAAAGTTTGTATGTTTGAAGTTTTTGTTTTTTGTTTATTTAGGTCATCTTCAGTTGTGTTCAGGGCTTACTCCTTGCTCCGTGCGCAGGAATCACTCATGGTGGGTTTGAGGCACTTATATGAAGAGTCAAAGATCAAACACGATAGCCACATGCCACACACACATACCTTCCCTTCTGTACTATTGCTCTGACCCCTGTTTGAGTTTTAAAAAATTGCATATGAATAGCCAATTGGTTCAACACTATGGACTGAGAACCTACTACTTTTCTGTGGAATCACCTTCATGGCTTTGTTGAAAATCATTTGTCCATTTTGGACTTGGCATCTCCCTCTGCTTTCTGTTCTTCCCCTTTATGGATTTGTCTCTCTTGGTCATTTGGGTAACTGCAGCTTGATAATGAGTTTGGAAATCATTCATTTCTTTCCTCTCTCTTTGTTCTTTTTTTTTTTTATTTTCCCAAAGTAATTGGTTATTTTAGACTCTAGGTATTTCCACATGAATTTTAGTCAATTCTTACTAAAAGCCTGCTGTGATTTTTGATTGGTATTACATCAAGTCTATAGATCCACTTGGAGAGAATTGGCATTTGAACAATATTGAATCATCTGACTCACGAATTGGGTTTTTCCCTTTATTTGGGCTTCCTCGGAACTGTCATCTTCCTTCCCTTCCCAGGGTGTTGTAGGTTTCCGGGAACAGGCTTTCCACCTCTGTTATTAGAGTTATTGTCGGCTACTTAATACTTTTGAGGCACCATAAATACATGGTATGTGGAAAAATAATTCCTTTGATACAGAGATCTCATAACCTGCCAACTTGTTAAGCTTGTTTCTTAGTCCTCATAGCGACTGGGGATCGATTCCGTAGAGTTTCCTACACAGACAATCCAGTAGTTGCTGCTGCACAGACAGCTTCTCTGCCTTTTGAATGTTTTATATGAGCGTTTTATATAATGTGCTTTGTATATATTGAACTTATATATTGCATGGGGGTCTTATATGTTGCACTTTCATATTGTGGTTTTCCTGCACACTGCCTGTGTCCAGAAACCCCGGTATAAGGCTGATTTAAAGGAGAGAGCAGGCAACACTCTCACCCACAGTAGTAGCAGCAAAGTTTCCACATCCGATTGAGGAAGTTTCTGTCTATGCCTAGTTTGCTGAGAGCTTTATTTTGTTTTTCTAGGAATGGATGCTGACTTTTATCAAATTTTTTTTCTGCATCTATTAGATGATTTTCCTCTTTTAGCTAGGGAAATGGTGAATTATATAAATAGATTTCCAAATGTTGCAACAACTTTGCATTTTGGGGCATAAAATCCACATGGTCATCATGAATTTTCCCTTTTTATAGACTGCTGCATTCAACAGGCCGACGTTTTCTTTAGAAATTTTGCATCTGATGTTCACAATGGACCTTTCTCACTATGGTTTGGTTTTTGGAAACACACCCCTGGCTGTGCTCAGGGCTTGCTTCTGGCCCCTCTGCACTCAAGGGTCACTCCTGGCGGAGCTCAAGGAACTATGTGTAGTGCCGGTGATCAGATCCAGTAATGCTGTTTGCAAAGCAAGCACCCTAACCACTGTGCTCTCTGGCCCCAGCAATGGACCAATAGGAGCCACATGAGGCAGTACCAGGGCCTTAGGGTCAGTCTTAGTACATCCGAGGAAAAGGGGGCACAGGGACTCTGCCTACTCCTACCATCTTCCTAGTCTCTGGGATGAATTTCTAATGCCCTTGTGCTGTATTTGATTTTCTCCTAGTTTGAGCTCAGAAGTAGTTGGTTCTTTTCAATTTTCTGGTAAAGGTTGGGGATAGAAGTGCTATTTCTCCCTTAAATATTTGATAGAATTCTCCAGTGAATCTCTCTGGGTCCTGAGTTTTCTTTGTCAGATTTTTTTTAAAAGTCCAAATTCAATTTCTTATTAGAAATAAAGCTATCTGGGTTATTTATTTCTTCTAGAGTGACCTTTAGTCATTTTTACTTATAAAAAAATTATCTGTTTCGTCTATCCGTGTTTGGTCCATAGT
Organism: Sorex fumeus; assembly: GCF_029834395.1. Classification (NCBI taxonomy): domain Eukaryota; kingdom Metazoa; phylum Chordata; class Mammalia; order Eulipotyphla; family Soricidae; genus Sorex; species Sorex fumeus. The sequence continues at coordinate 10,520,554 of NW_026606083.1, read as the reverse complement.
CTGCAAGTTATTTTTTTTTAATTTCTAAAGATTTGTATTAAAAATGTGACACAGACCATTATGTGTTCTTCAAAGTCTAAAGTTTAACTGTCTGACACATTATAGAAAAAGTTGGACTCCTACTCTAATTCTCAAATGTACTGTTTTTCAGAAAAGTGGTTCACAGTATTCTTCATCATATTTTAAAGTATCCACAGAATGACTAATGATGTCATATTTCTCAGTTTTGAATGAATAAATCATGGTTTCTTTTTCCCCCAGTCAATGTTGCTAGAGGTTTAGCAATTTTATTAATCTCAAAGAACCAGCATTTGGTTTAATTTCTCTGTTGATATTCTGTTTTCAATTCCACTCTCATCGTATTGTTTCCTTTCTTCTACATAGTTTGTGCTTAATTAGCTCTTTTTGTAGATTGTTAATATGGAAATTGAAGTCAGTGATTCGAGACTTCTCTTCGTTCTTAATAGACAAGGTTAGTGATGAAAGTGTCCCCCCATAATAATACTTTGGGGGCATTCCATACATACTGATATGTTGTGCTTTTCTTTTTATTCAGTTCAAAATTCTTTCTAATTTTCCATATGATTTATCTGACACATGGGTTATTTAGAAGAATGCTATCTCAGTCTCAAATATTTGGAGATTTTCTGTCATTGATTTATAATTCAATTCTATTTTGTCAAAGTGTGTACTTTGTATCACTTGAATACTTTAAAGCTCATTGAGACTGGCTTTATGGTCTGAGCATGGTCCATTTTGTCAAATGTTCCATATACACTTGAAAAGAATATGAATTCTGCCGTTGGGTGTAATGTTCTATAAATGTCAACTGGGTCAAGTTGGTTCAAGTGCTGTTCAAATCTTTTCTACTCTTCTGATTTCCTGTCTCCTTGCTCTACCAAATATTGAGAGAAAAATGTTGAAATCCCTGATTGTCTCCTATTTTTTTGCAGGACTATTTCCCTCAGGTTCAAGGCTTCAGAATATTTCTCCAATGCTTGAGCCACACTCTGTGTTTGTGAGGGCTGAGTTGGTCCTGCATCTGAGCTGCAAGAGCTCCCACCTTCCGTGATATGCTGATAAAGATAGCCAGAGCCTCTCCCCAGGGCTGGCCACTGACAGGTTCTTTCTCAAGCTTGTTCTTCCATATTCTTGAAGAGTCAGTCAAACCTATCTGCAGTTGACCAGGCTGTTTCCTGCACACACAATCCCAGATTTTTGAGGCTGGAATAATAGTACAGTGGGGAAGGACCTTGCCTTGCATGTAACTAACCTGGGTTTGATCCTTGGCATCCCATCTGGTCCCCAGAGCACCCCAGGATTGATCCCTGAGCACAGAGCAGAAAGAAGCTCTGAACATTTCCAGGTGTGTCACTCCCCAATAAGACAAACCAAAAAACTCAAAAATAAAACCCAGAATTCCAGATGTTTGACAGCTTCTATCCATGGGTCTCAGAACCCATCAAGCTGATAGCATTTTTGCCAATAGATTATTGCCTCCAGAACTTGTTGGATTCCTTTGTATGTCCCAAGGACTGAGAAACACTGTCAGGAGTGTACTTACTCTAGCTCTCTCTTCAGTAATATCAACTCTAGCTCTCTCTTCAGTAATATCATGGCGGCAGTTCCAAGCATTTCTGCTCTCCTAAGATGAAATGACTGTAATCCTATGCAACCCATGGGCTGGGGCTGGAAGTTTTGTTTTCAGAGGCTGAATGTTTTACTCAGTCTAAATATATTTTGCCCTTTGAAATGGGTTGCACAGGACAGAGCTGCAGACTGTCTCGTAGTCTGCTCTGATGGGAGAAGGGATGTCAGTTGCCTTTCCTGGCTTTCAGCTTCCTGCTGGTTGTTTGGGTAAGCTGTGTGGGGTGGGGAGACTGTGACCCCCCAGTCAGAGGCACCCACTGTCTCATTCTTTGGACTGCGGCTTTACAGGGTCAGCCCAGAAGGGAGGCAGCTCGACAATGGGGCACAAGCACCTGTACCTGCCCTCCCATCTTGCTCCTTTCTGTCCCTCTCAGCAGGTGGCCATGGACAAGCTTCTCCCTCAGGCCCCAGTATTTTCAGCAGTAAAATGCAGATAAGCCTGGACACTTGGTGTCCACTTTGTTGGCACATAATACTATAGTCCTTGCCTTGACTCTGGAGATTCCTGGAGGCTTTGAGGTATAAGCGATGTAGGAAATTCTTTCAGGTCTCCTGAGAGACTGGACGGGGCTTAAGGCCCAGCACTCTGAATGTGGCTGACCCTGATTCGATCCCTGGCCTCCCCCCGGTTCCCCCCAAGCATTTCCAGGCAGAGCTCTGGAGACCCTCGAGCATGACCAGGTAACCCCTTCACACAGGGATGGGCCCCGGGTCCCCCGAGCACTGCTCATCCCTGAAAGCACAGCTTTGGAGGGAGTGACAAAGGCCAAAGGCAACACAGTGGGGGAACTGATCACACAGCTGAGGTATGTGAGGGGCTGTTGAAAGGGAGGGGCCCAGGGGAGTGGGGAGGGGGGAGGTGTTGGGCTTATATACAACAGTACTGCAAATCACAGGATATTATCAATACAAAAGTTTTAAAAAATGCACAGTTTGGGGGTTCTTAGTGGGCAGCTGCTTCCGGTCTGTAAGCATGAGAGGTTACAGACCGAAGGTTCTGTAATGAGGTTCCCAGCTGGAGTCGAAGTTCAGGCAGGTTCACACCGTGGGCTGTGGGACCCACTTTGAGAAGCAGCAACGTTAAGCGTGGGCCACGTCTTGGGGCCTTGATGAGGACAGACAGGCTGCCTGCTCTTGATGCGGTTCTGTTTTCAAGGGGCACCTTTTCCAGTTAATCCCAGGAGGTGATGCTTTTGGGTTAGTCACCTTTCCCTCAAACACAGAGAAGTTTGTGATAGTCAACTGCCTCTATCCCAGGCCAGAGATAAGACTGCTCAGCCAGTCCCTGTGACATCTCTGTGCTTGGGACATGTTCATTTTCTTTGATTTTAAATTTATTTTTAATTTTTAAAATACTTTTTGTGGAGATCTTTTTTAGGCTACATCTGGTGATGTTCAGGGGTTCTTCCTGGCTCTGCACTCAGGAATTACTCCTGGTGGTGCTTGGGACTATAAGGGATTCTGGGGAATCAAATCAGGGTTGGCCACATGCAAAGCAAATGCCCTCCTTGCTGGACTATCACTCCAGTCCCCACATTCTCTTTGAGACTGCTTCTGGCTTTGGTGAGGAGAATCTCTGCCTGGAATCTCTGGACTTTCACTGTGTGGGAACTTACTCACAGTTGCCAAACCCTGAGATTTCAGACTTGTGAACAGTGTCATACTGACGGTCAGAGGCGTTATTTCACCTGTGAGACACACATCCACCCAGACCCCAGCCGGCTACCACTGGCTCGTTAGTGTTGACTTGTATGCTTGCATTTTACCTCTGCTTTGAGCTACAAGCTTTGGCCTCTGGCACCAGGAAGCACTCTCCTGAGGTGACCTCCAATTTACCTGGGGCCCCATATGAAAACACAAATCTACTCCTGGGGCTTTCTTTGCACTGTGAGCATCCACTGAAGAATGTTCAATGGCAGAGTCCTCCAGAGACAATCACTCTGGCCACAGGCTTCTCTTCCTGGTCTGGGTACTCTGCGGACCATGTGGGGCCCAGTCAGGCTCGGTCAGGCCTGGAATTAGGTTCTGCAGCTGGGCAAGGAATGCTGCCGGGCCTATAGCAGGGCTGTGCTCTGCTTCTGCCAGACTCCCAGGTTTAAGCCGAGGGCCCCGGTGCAGGGCAGTTGATATGGAAACCGGAGATTGTGGCTGCCGAGTGGGCCTCAGAGGCTTTGGATAGTGCAAAGTTTCTAGCATCTCGGAGCTCCATCATTCCCCCCATCTTCCTGTATGTAGAATTGTTTCTTAGATGCTCAGTGACTTGCCCTGTACCCGGGAGCAAGTGATTTAGTCTCTCCCGTGTCTCTCTGGGAAATGCCCAGTGTCTATGAAACTGGCAGCATCACATTAACCCTCTTCCTGGGGTCTGGGGTTGGATGAATGTGTTGTTCTGTGGGAAGGTCAGGTTCATTCTATTTCTCGCTTGGAAGGGAGGTGCCTTCACCCTCTGTTCTCAGGCTCTCCAGGATGTCCCAGGAGAGCCCACTAGAAAGGAAGCAAGTAGGAGGGAATGCAGCGAGAAGAGAAGAACCCAGGGAAGGAGTCCCTGTGCCCGGCACCTCATCTCTGTCTATTTGTCCTCACTCTTCTTTGCAGTTTTGAGACATGCGCCCCAAAGGCAGAGTGAGTCAGGCCCTTTCCTCCTTTTCACATGTGATGCTTCCCAAGTTCGCTTCCAGAGCAACAGCACATACTCTTTCTGAGCTCTGGGTGGGCTGCAAGGTCCCAGGGCCTCCTCCTGTCAACTTTTGGCCTGAGACTGGGGTGGGACAGCAGCTGGGAGTGACAGGTGGAACCCAGAGGCGCCTCAGTGGGTGACTGGTTCAAGCTGACAATCTTACCCAGAGTGTGCAAGTCCTGTGAGGAACTTATTCTGCCATGAGGGTGACAGCAGGCAGATGACTGTAGGACAGTGCCCAGCAGGAAGCTGGCTGGGGAATGGCGCTGGAAGACATGTGGAAGCTCCATGTTCAGTCTTGGTTGGTCCCTGACCTTTGTATTGGGAAATCACATACATACTTTCTGGTCTGATGAGACTACAAAATGAGGAATGCGACTTGTATGTAAATTTCATAACTTCATCTTTTCTAACAGCTACATAGTACTCCATTGTGTAAATGTACCAAAGTTTCTTTAACCAGTCATCTGTTCTCGGGCAGTCAGGTTTTTTCCAGATTCTGGCTATTGTAAAGAGTGCTGCAATGAACAAACAATTGCAGATGTCACTTCGACTATACCTTTTTGCCTCTCTGGGATATATTCCCAGGAGTGCTATAGCTGGGTCAAATGGGAGATCAAATTCTAATTTTTTGAGAATCCTCCATACTGTTTTCCAAAAGGGTTGGACCAGTCGGCATTCCCACCAGCAGTGAAGGAGGGTCCCTTTCTCGCCACATTCGTGCCAGCACCTGTTGCTTTTGTTCTTGTGGATGTGGGCCAGTCTCTGTGGTGTGAAATGATATCTCATTGTTGTTTTGATCTGCATCTCTCTGATGATTAGTGATGTAGAGCATTTTCTCATGTGCCTTTTTGCCATTCGGATTTCTTCTTTGCGAAAGTTTCTGTTCATTTCGTATCATGTTAAGCGAAATGAGTCAGAAAGAGCGGGATAGACACAGAAAGATTGCATTCATCTGGGGAACATAAAGCAACAAAACGGGAGACTAACACCCAGGAATGGCTGAGATTAGTACCAGGAATTTTGCTCCATGACTTGAAGGCCAGCCACATGTGCTAGGTGAAAAGGAAGCTCAGATAGAGAAGAGAGCACCAAATAAAGGATGTTGTGAAGACCCTCCCAGGGTGGGAGAGATGTGCTAAAAGTAGTCTATAGACCAAACATGATTGCCACTCAATGCCTCTCTTGCAAAACACAGTACCCAAAAGAAGAGAGAGAGAACAAGGGGGAATGCCCTGCCACAGCGGCAAGGTGGGATGGGGGGGATGGGGGGGCGGGAGGGATGCTAGGACCCGTGGTGGGGGAGGATGGGCACTGGTGGAGGGATGGGTACTTGATCAATGTATAACTGAAACCCAAGCACAAAAATATATAAGTCTATAACTGTATGTCATGGTGTTTCACTAATAAAAAAAAGATAACAAAAAAAAATAAAATAAAATAGAGAGAGTGAAAAAAATTAGTAAGGCACACATCAAAACAAATACATAGTCTTTATAAAAGAAATAGAACAAGTTATAAATTAATAAGCAAATTATAACCAAACCCTTATTTTCATCCTTCATCAATCATAAAACAAATATAAGAATTACTGAAACAGGGCTGGAGAGACAACACAGTGGGTAAGGTGTTGGCTCTACATGCAGCTAACCTGGGTAAACCCCCCTGCAGCCCACATGATTCCCTGACACTCTTAGGGATCACTGTGCTTAGTGATCCCTAAGCATAGAGTCCAGAATAAGTCCTGAGCAACACAGGGTGTGGCTTAAAAAATAAAACAGCTAAGTCGTGGATAGTGAAAAAAAAAATAAGGTATCTAAAGTTAATCTTCAAGCAAAGATCCACCAAGGTAAACAAATTGTATTGCACTTGTAGTAACCCTTCCCAGCAGCACAATTTTGTCCTAACAAAAGAACAAATACTATTTGTTTACTACTTTCTTCCTAAAAGCAATCACCAACATTTAATAAACACTGTCTCACATATGCTGAATACCTTTCCCACAACCAATTAAACACCAAATCACACAATGGACAGCTGTAGGGTGACGAAGTTATAGTCAAGTATAATGCTCATCAATAAAGACACATTCACCTAGTGAGTTTGCCTAAGAAAAGATAGAAAATGTTAAATGCAAAACACATGTATTTAATAACTAATATATTATTTTGTATTTATACTAATAACCATTTGCATTGATATTTACTTAATAGCATTGTCGCACTGTCCTATTATTCATCGATTTTCTCAAGTGGGCCCAGTAACGTCTCCATTGTGAGACTTGTTGTTACTGTGTTTGGCATATTGAATATGCCATGGGGAGCTTGCCAGGCTTTGCCATGCGGGCAAAATACTCTCAGTAGCTTGCAGGGCTCTCCGAGAGGGGCTGAGGAACCCAGCTCAACCGGGCTGGTGGCTTGCAAGGCAAACACCCTACCTCTGTGCTATCATTCCAGTCCATCACTTAATAATTATAATATTATAATCATTATTATAATTATTATAATGTCTAATATTTATAGTTTTATGTGTATTGTTACAACTTGCTTACCACAAAAACACAAAGAATGTATTTCAAATATAATTATTTCATATTTAATAAAAAATTTAACAAAGAAAAAAATGAGGAATGCGAGCAGTGCAGCAAATGCCTCAAGGGAAAGGAAAAGGGAAAAGAAAAGGAAACAAGAAAAACTTCTTCTGGGGTGAGGCCTCGGAGACCGACCCTCTTTCTGGCTTCATTTCCACCAAATCATGATGTCACCACATAGTACTGAGAGGGCCGAGCTGTTCCCACCTAGTCACTGCAAGTCTGTGACTTCTGATTCTACTCTCTCTCCCTCTGTTCCTGGCTTCCATTAACCTGCTCTCCTTTTCTCTAATTTTATTCTATTTTTTAGATTGTATGTGTATGTGAGATCATTGGGCTTGCTTGTTTGAGTTATTTTCCTCAGCACTATGCCTTTGTGTACTTAATTCATCCACAATGTCACACGTGGTAAGATTACTTTGATTCACCATTTAGTGATATTCCAGTGTCCATCTATCCACCTACCTGCCTATCAACACAGTCATCAATCTATCCTACAATGTCTGTGTCCAGACCCAGATGGGCACTGAGGTTCTTTCCATGTGCTGACTCTTAGAAACAATAATGCTGTGAAGACAGGGGTGCAGGCATAATTTTTAGCTGGATTTTTATCCTTTATGTCTATTCCTAGAAGTGGAATTGGTGGGTCATAAGTAGTTATATTTAAAAACAACACAACCCTTTTAGGCCTCTCAGTTCTATTTTCTGTAGTGGCAGCACCAATCTCCCCTGCCTTCTCCACCCCATGGTGCTTTCTCATTGTTTTGGTGAAGGCCAAGCTCACAGGTTAAAGGGGTGTCTATGTGTAGGGTGAAGGCACATCTCCCCAAGGACCATGATAGCGAGTATCCTTTCCTGAATCTTCGACCTTTTGCATGTCTTCTTTGGACAACTGTCTATTCGGTTCCTGAGGATTTTTGAAGAAATGCACCAGTTCATTAGGCAAAAGCATAATCTAGAGTCTGAGAAGAATGTGGCCTTTCAGGGGGATGGAGAAGCTCTGGAGAGCCGCAACATCACTCAGAATTAGACCAAGAAGAAGAGGAGGGAGGGAGAGAGGCTGACAATGGAGCATAGGAATATGACTGCAGGCTTCTTGCCAGGGACAGGACTCTGCACAGGGATGTGACATTTACGGTGCTCAGAGAAACTTTCCACTCGGACAGGCTCAGTGACACTGCTGGTGCCTTCAGCAATGCCACGTGATTCACTACTGTTCGTTGCTCTGTGTTTTGATCTGAGAAGAGTTCAAGGCACAGTCAGTGAGAAAGTCAGTGAAGAGCGTGACTTCACTCATTCTGGGAACCCAAGGAGACCACGAAGGCTTCTGAAGAGTTTCTATTCTTTAGGTTCTAATTACATAAAGGTTTGATTGCAGAGCCTTGCTCAATAGATGTCTGTTTCTGAGAACAATGGGAAAGCTGTGAGGCCCGCATATTTTTAAGAGTCAGCCTTGCAAACAAGACCATATGAACACTGAAAACGGGAGTGTCACCAGAGCCTTTATGCATGTCTGGCGCTTGCTAGGCATGACATCTTGGGAGTTAGGCTAGGAGGCCCCATGTCAAGAGCACTTCACAGATAAAATGGCGGGCTTTAGCGTGATTAACAGACTCTTCCCAGAATGCAGAGGTAATCAGTGACAGAACTGAGACTTGAAGCCAGAGGTTATTCGACCTCAAGGCCTGTAGCTCTGTAAATCCATCCCGCTGGCTCATCTAGCTAATAAGCGTGGCTGTGGCTGTGTGGAGTGCTGGGGTGAGCTGGGCTGTGGAGTCAGATCTGCATGGAAGATCCAGCTTTGTCTCCGAAGAGCCACTCATGTTATGTCAACTGTCAGAGCTGACATTGGCTCCTGAGAAAACCAGTCAACCCCTCCCTCTCAGGGAAAAGGCACCAGGCCATGAGTGCGCCCAGCAGCTGAGCAGGCCAGAGGAGCTCTGTGAGACCTGTCTATTGCCCTGATTGTCGATAATGGACGTGATCATTTTTGGATTCTGTGTTTTGTACTTGGTGCAAACAGGTGCACTGTCAAGCTGCTTAGAGAGCAGGGAAATCGAATTTCTGGTGGGGTCTCTCTGGGTAAGCGCAGTTTGCTGTACATGCCCTGTGACTAAAGGTTCATAGCTGACAGGTTCAATGGCAGTCATTTCCTCTTTGTTGACAGGGATGGATAGGAAAAGCAGTAAGAATAATCCTAAGTAGATCATCTGAAAAAGTCTTGGCGTTTGTTCTGACTTACCATACGTATGGATAATTTTCTGAAGCAATCGTAAACAAAAGAGAAAATATCTCGGAGCACTGAGCTTCCTTGCTAAGCTCTTATTTTGAATGGATTTTCCCCCTTTGTCTGGTCAGAAGCAGAATCGCCTCTCACACATGGATGGAGAGAGACCTGGACCCAACAGATGGCCACCTCCCCTCTAAGGTCCCCCGTTCTGAGGCAGCAGGGTATTTGGGCATTAGAGACCTTTTCTTTCACCAAATGGACAAAAAGTCAGCACAATCACATTCATGATAATCAGACTGTCTGGGGAAAATCAGTAAAACTATCAAGCAAGTTTTTCAAGGCTTCATTGTAGTAATGAACAATGAACTGTTCTATCAAGTTCTGTAGTTTGCAAATCCCAGCATACAAGCCAGTCTGCCAAGTTGGCCCCAGTGTAATATGACAGTGGCGGATGGCAGGGAAGCGACCACATTCCACACTCTCAAGCAAACTCCCATCCACCTCCTGCAGTGCTTTCTCTCCCCCTCACCTTGGGAGTGTGGAGGAATTGCTCTGGGGCACATCAGCCCTCTGGAAATTCCACTAAGTCAATAAAATGTGAAAACCGGTCGATTGGAGGGGCTTCATTCTTAGGTCTATTACCATCTCATTCTCTTGGGCTACTGATTTTATTCTCATTTTGTAAGAAGAAACGAGAAAGGTCAAGAGAACAGACCACAGTCAGAAGCCATTACCATTCTGCTCATTGGGACTTGAAAAAATAAGTGCCCTGCTTCATCACCGAACCCCAATTTGACCTCTCAGGAATCCACATGCTTCTAGTCGTGGGTTTTATGATGAAGCTTAATGTTGATTAGCATTTGTTTGTAGCTCTGCTACATATAAGTTGCCCAGCTGCCCCAGGCAGAGCTAAGTCTCAACATTTCCTGAGGAATTGTTGGAGATTCCACTTAGGCTATTTGTATGTTTTTCTTAGAATTTGCATGGAAGAGAACAGCACAGTCTCCTGCCTCCGTGCCTGGCTGTCCTCACCAGGGCCCCTTGGAGGAGTGTGGGTTGAGTTTCTCTCCCCACCCCGAGCAGAGCCCCAGCAGCTGAAGACCTCCGGTTCCAGCCACAGCTATGCTTAAGACCACTCTCCACACGTTCGGACAAGCCTCACGCATGAAGGAACCAGCAGAGGAACCCAGACGTGTGGGACCTGAGGCGTAGATTGCCAAGCCTGCTCGGATTGGGAGTGGGGTCTCCTTCACCCAGATCCCCCATCTTCCAGGTGTTACACCCACCAACTGCCCCTGGCACTGTGTAATACCATCAGTGGCCAAGACCCAGAGACTATAAAACCCTGCTCCCAGAAGAGAACAGCGCAGAGTCTCCTGCCTCCACACCTGGCTGTCCTCACTGGGGCCCCTTGGAGGAGGGTGGCTTGAGTTTCCCTCCCCACCCCGAGCAGAGCCCCGGCAGCTGAAGACCTCTGGTTTCAGCCACAGCCATGCTTAAGACCACTCTCCACATGTTCAGACGAACTTCACGCATGAAAGAACCGGCCGAGGAACCCAGGTGTGCGGGACCCAGGGCATAGATCTCCAAGCCTGCTCGAATTGGGACTGGGGCCTCCTCCATCCAGATCCCCCATCTTCCAGTATGTAGGCATTACACCCACCAACTGCCCCCGGCGCCATGTAACCCCATCAACGGTCAAGACCCAGAGATTATAAAACCCAGCTCTCGGAAATGCACGGCCGCATTAGCAGCCATGTGACATCTTATCATCTAGTTCTTACTCTGGAGAAACTGGCAGGCTACCAAAAGTATCCTGCCCACACGGCAGAGCCTGGAAAACTCCCTGTGGCATATTCAATATGCCAAAAACCAGTAACAATGATGGGTCTCATTCTCCTGACCGTGAAAGAGCCTCGAATGTGGCACTTTCTAAAATATCAGGGCTGGGAGGAACAAGATGTTACTGGTGCCTGTTCGAGGAAATTGATGAACAACAGGATGATAGTGATACAGAATTTGCACGGAGTTGAAATCATGACATTTGGGGCTAGTGGTTGGGGAGTGTTTTTTAAGTGACATTCTTCTACTGCAAGTCCAACGAGGAGAGATGCTTTATGGTTTCTTAGCCAACAGGCATGTGGCTGGAGGAGACAGTGGTGAATTCCCAACACCCCTATTAGCACAGACCCATTACTGCAATGAAAAAGTCAAGGTCAGATGGACACAGGTCAGAGGCCCCTGGGGATCTTTGGAACTAAAAGTTAGTTCTTTCCTATTCCTGGTTGCCAGACAGTCTCTAGTTCTGCTGAGACATGAAAACTCCTATATCAATGAAATAACCATTCACATATATGTGTGTCTGTGTTTTGTACCAAAGAGTCTAGAAAATAAAACCTCAGGGCCTCCCGTTAATAGGGCACAGTATATAATTTCTTTGAAACTTCATTGGATTTCAGTGTGAAAATCTCCACGGCTTCCTGTTGGCTCTGTGGGGTCTTCCACCACTATCATTTATATGGGCAGATTTGAAATCCTACACACCATTCCCATTGCCTTCATCAGAGAAGATTTTCCATGAAGAGTTTCACATACTCAGACAAGGGAAGCAATGAGGGGCATCTTTCTCTCCCTTCCTCTCTTCCTTCCCTCTCTCTCTCCCACTCTCCTCTCTCTCTTCCCCTCTCTTCCTCCCTCTCTCTCTCTGTCCTCCCCCTCTCGCTTCCTCCCGCACTCCCCTTCTTTCCTTTCTCTCTCTCTTTCTCTCTCTCACTCTTGCTCCTATTCTCTCCTCTCTCTCTCTCTCCCTCTGCCCCTCTCTTCTTGGGATACAAGTTTATTCATCTCTCAGAGCATTCAGATACAGTTTATGCTTCACTTCGACAGAGAAGGACTATGGAGAGGGAAATCACGTGGCCTTCTCCCCATGAAATTCCCAGAGGTGAGTAGATTGTGGGGAGGGGTATCCGTCTGAGCTGAAGGTATATGTGGAGACACTGGGTAGAAGATCTGGAAGAATATACCAGGTACTGGTGGAAGTTGGGAATAAGGAATGTACAAACTCAGATGATAGGAGGGACAGATTGTTCTGGATCACCACGGATCAAAGGTCTCCAGCAGCATACAAAGGTGCTTTAGGCAGAGGGAAGTCTCTGGAGCAAAGACAAAGAGGTGTCAGGAATTCTAGTGGGTAGCTTCTGGTGGGGTTTTCAGTCCAGTTCCTGGAGTGCAGGCAAAAGAGTTGAGGAAGGCTGGCGGAGGCAAATGCTGCTGTGTTCTTTCCCCCAATAGGCTTTTCTTTCCTCCCAAAGGCTCTGATCTCTGCTTGCTGCATGCACAGAGACCAGAATTCATTCATGGACCAGGGCCTTAGGATTACCTGCTGTTCTACAATTGAATGAAAATTCTTAGCTATGCTTCAGGTGACTGCTTTGCTATGGAGCTTCTCCCCTACCTGCCCCACCCCGCCAAGATTTTGATTCACAGTCAAATTTTCTCTATGGCTCCTAAGGCCTCTGGCTTCAGGCTGTGCACAGGTAGATTTCCTCCAGAATGGTTCCAGGAAACAAGGCATGCCTTGAAGGAATGTTCCTTACACTTCCAATAAAACCAAGGCAATTCCTTACTCCTTAAATCTCTCATCATTTAAAAATCTAGGAGACCTCTCCCCTAAATTTGATCTTATGAATCTGACACATAAACAACTCAATATGGGGGTATCCCGCACTCCTCAGCTGCTGGTGGAATCCCAGAGGGAACAGAACAACTCACCAACCTTCTGTCTTGCTCTCTGTTCATCTCTCTCAGATAATTTTTAAAGTTTGCAAACTACATGTTCCACTGAAAGCTTTGACAGCTAGACTTTGTTCCTAAGAGAGATGACTAAAAGGAGCTCTAGCCAAGCCTTTCCCAAGTTTGTCTCACTCTGGAAGAGGGTCCAATGAAGACAGAAGCAGCTGCCCAGTTTTGCGTCTCTCCTGAGCACTCCTGCAGGTGTGCACGCATGGGGACACAGTATTTATCTCACCTCTTGGAGTCCCAATGGAGCAGATGGCCTCACAGAGGCCACTGACTTTTACCAGTCACCTCGGGTCACGCACGGCACCCGCCTGCACTTTCCCTAACATCGTGACTAGCATTAACCGCCACATTTTTCTCAAGCGGCCACAGCCCTGTGCAATCAATGGGCGAGAGAGGCCCATTAATCACGGCTGAACTCATGTGCTATCTGCGGTACCTTGTAAAAGGGAGGGTGATAAAAAAGATGCATGGAGACAGCAACTGTCAGAAATGCTTACGCGATGATGCGTTCCTATCAGACGGCTCAAACCTCCCGCCACTGGAGTTCAGGAGCAAACCAGCAATGCTCCCACATGGGAAGGGATGGGTCTAGGTTTCTCTGGTCTTCAGTTATTTGCAACTTGGCGACAGGGAGTCACGTCTACAGAACTGTTGCCAAGGGATCCCTTCTCCACTGCAAACTGAGGAAGCTGTGACACCCAGACAGAAATCTGGGCTCCCCCTCCCTCCCAAATCCCACCATATTGAGAGGAACATCTCCCTATGATAGCTCCGTGTCCAGCCTGCCACCAATGGTGTATAAATAATGGCAAAATGTTCCTCGTTTGAGCGATAGCACAGCGGGTAGGGCGTTCGCCTTACAAGCGGCCAAAGCAAATCGACGATCAACGGGAGGGCCTTTACCTTTACCTTTTTACCTTGCTTCTTTAATGCACAGCGATGATGCTCAGAGCTTGATCAACTGCCGGATGCCCCCTGCCCCCTGCTTGTGTCCTAAACACAGTCTCATCTGTTCCCATGTGTAAGTGTCCCGCGGGCAACCTTTTGGTCAGCCCCTTGACTGGTGTGGGCTCTGAGATGTGGGTATGGGCTCTGAGGTGTCCATGGTGTTTATGGGGTCCTCACACCCCAGCACCAAGTGGGGTGCCTGGGACATTCCCAAAAGTCAATGGGAAGATGGGTTGGGGGACTCGGGAGAAGCACCTGTTGCTGCTGTTATGCTGGTGGAACCAAGACCTGACACAGTGCAGGGTCACAGCCACTTCTTGAGATGGAGGGGTGGCAGGGCGGGGAGGGAAACAATCCTGTTAGAACACGGAGTTACAATATAAAGACCCTTTGCTCAGGTGGTCAGGAGGTATGAGAAGAAAGTTCCCTCTGGAGTCAGGATATGTGGGAGGCTGAATAATACCCCCGTCCGATAATCTATCCACCTTCATGTCCCTGGAAACTATGAAGATCACACTTTTCCATCTTTATATGCAAAGGGGAAGTGGCAGATGGGGAAAGTGAAGGACCTTGAGGTGGGCTCATCACGGGATGCTGACAAAGGAGAGAGGAAGGCAAGAGCATCAGAGGCCAGGGAGATGCTGGACAGAGGCAGAGGCTGCAGAGAGAATGGCCAAGGTTTCCCTATGGCTTTGAGCTGACAGAAGCCCATGAGCCCAGGCAAGCTGGAGGCTCCAGGCTGGGAAAGCCAAACACATTCTCCTCTTGGGCTCAGAGGAATCCTGAGTCCCAGAAGCCGAAACAGTGAAGTTGGTCAGTGCAGCAGGAGCCAACACATGTGCATTGATTTGCTACAGCATTGGTGGAAATACAGTTTCTTGCACCTCCACCCCCACCCCCACCCCCACTCTGTGGTTTACAAAATTGTTCATGATGGTTTGTTATGGGAATTCATATTCCAACCCCAGCCCCACCACTACCATCACCTTCCCTTCACCATTATCCCCGTCTTCCCAACCACTCCTCAAGTCTGTCTCTGTAGCAGGCCCACAATAATTTTGTTAATATTGCTTATTATCACTAAATGGCTAATGGCATGATCAAAAAATACTTCGTTAAAGAGAAAATTGTGAAGAGTGTTAAATCTCACCATGGGGACATGAAGTCCTTGCTTGAGGGTTTACTAAGTTGTTGTTGCTAGTTAAGTCTTCTTTGTGGAAATGTGGTTTCTATTTTGCTTGCTGGGGACTTGGGAGCATTTGAGACTTAAAAAATTGTGACTGTTTTTTTTTTTTTGTGTGTGGCTTAGAATTTTTTCCTTTAAGTAATTTTTAAAAGCAAATTTTAGAAAGACAAATGAGGTTAGTTGTGCATTCATCACCTTGAAAGCCTTGTTTTCTATTTGTTTGCTGGCTGTGGCATGCCTAGATTCTAGATGGAGACTGTTAATAGTCCTTACAATATTCACCAAGGCCATAAACAGACAGAACCAGAAACAGGAAGCAAGGTGGCAGTAAAAACCCTCTGACTCCAGTAACACCAAAACCGGAAATGGGCTGAATTCACCCGTGAGGAGGCACAGAGAAGCTGGATGGAGGCACCCACAAGACCCCAAAACAATGGGCACCAACTAGACTGATGGACGCTATCAGGACACATTCAGACCAAAGGGAAGGGGCAGAGAATAGTACTTGAAGCCCATGGAAATTCAAGCAGGCAGAAACTGCTATACCTATATATTTTATATCATATGAAATAGATATCCAGTCAGATTTTATTTGGGGGCAGGGAACTACACTAATCAGTGCTCAGGATCACTCCTGGTGGTGCTTGGGGGATCATATGTGGTGTTGGGATCAAACCAGGGTTAATCAGGTGTAAGACAAGTGCCTTACCTGCTGTACTATCTCTCTGGCCCCAAGTTAGTCACCTAAATTTTAAGAGCAACTTTCTATCATTGAAAAGGTTGCTTTACTTTATTTTTAATAGCCCTAGAACCCACCTCTCCCTTAATATAAAACCAGCTGCCCTGATATTCCAGGTATGTTAAAGATCACCCAGACTCACCATGCCCCTGAAACTGCCTCTACGGTTGAGAACCCAAAGATGAATAAATGGAGAGATATATCTAAGGATATTAAAAAAGACCCAAGTCACATCATTAACTACATGCATAGGCTCACATCTATGGATTAAACCAACTCTGATGAAAAAAAATAATGATATTATCTAGACTAATGGTTGCATATGTCTTATTATGTTTTCCTTGTCATTATCTCTTAAACAATCCATTAAAAAACTATTCAGCATTTCCATGGTAACAGGAATTATAGGAGGTGTCTTGTGGGGTCTCACAGAAGGGCCAAAAGCACTCCCTGTGAGTCTGGAACCAAGCCCCCTCCCCCGCCCCCACAGGTCCTGACAGTCAGTGATGTGCGGTGATACACAGGTGAGCTCAAAGGCAGGCAGGCTCGGGGTTCACTGGGAAAGTCTTCCCAAGAAAGTGTTCTCACCCATTTAGCTTTTCTTCAGTTCAGAGAAACAGTGTGAGTGAAGGGCTGTGGCAGATTCAGCGACAGGCATGTTGTAGAGATGGCAGTCTGGTGAAGCTATTACAGCTCGTGTGTGTGCATGTGTGTGTATGTGTGTCTGTGTGTGTGTGTGTGGACAGATGAAAGACTAGTACATAGAAAACGCATAGAAAGGATGGATAATTCTGCTCTTCAAAGCCATTACTCAATGACTTTATGTTAAAAAATAAGAGTGTTCTGAGAACTGTATCATGCTGACTGGTTGGTGGCATGAGACCTTCAACAGCTGAAAGCACCATGGACTGAAGCTGGGGCTCAGTGGCAAAGCCAGGCACCTACGAGGCCTCAAGACTGATCCCTGGCACCCCGGGCACCCTATCCCTGTGGGCCTGTGTGGCACTGCCAGGAGTAGGCACCCGAAGAGCAAAGAAAAACACCACAGAGTTTGAACGATGGAGCAGAACTGCGGTGAGAAACAAAACATGGTCCATCTCGGTCACCGTATTCACTTGTGCAGACACTGGTACCTGAAGGTTCCACCTCCCTAAAACCAACCACTAGAACCCAAATGGGTGGGCACCCCTCTCAGACTCAGCTACTTGCAGTCAGAGGGGGAGGCAAAGCAGGGAGAGAGGGAGGGAGGGGGGAGGGAGAGAGAAAGAGGGGGAGGGAGTGAGAGAGAGAGAGGGAGTGAGTGAGAGAGGGAGTGAGTGAGAGGGGAGAGGGGGAGAGGGAGGAAGGGAGGAAGAGATAGAGAGGGAGGGAGGGAGGAGGAGGAGAGAGTTTTAACTGGGTTCTAATTTACATTTCCCATAGCTCTTGAGAAGAGGAGGAGGAACTGAAGGTGGAGAAGAGGAGGGGAGGACTTGGGACTTGGAGGAAGAGGAAGAGGAGGAGAGGAGGCTGGGGAGGAGAAATTGAAAGTGGGATCTTAGAATTTCCTGGAGAAGGAGGAGGAGGTGTTGGGGGATGAGGAGAGATGATGATGGGAAGAAGGGTGAAAAAGGGGATGAGATGCAGAATGAGCAAGATGGGAGGAGGGAGAAATATGGGGCAGAGGAAGAGAAGGAAGAGTAGGAGGAAGAGGAAGAAGAGGAGGAGAAGAAGGAAGAGGAGAAGGAGAGAAAGAAGAAGAGAAGTCGAAGGAGGAGGAGGAGAAGAAGAAGAAGGAGGAGGAGGAGAAATTTGAACTAGAGTTGAGAGATAGAGAAGCAAAGGCAGAGCCATGACAGGCTCATAAAGAAGCCAGAAGAATCCAGGCCTAAGTTTCAATTCCAGAATTCCTGGAATTGAGCACAGATACCTGGAATTGAGTCATGATTTTCCCGAAGTGAGATAGCCATAGTGAGGTCAACTAAGGGTCACCAATCAGATGCAGGTAGAAAAGCTCCCCCAACCTATATAACCCTTATGTAACTCTTATGCAACCCTTATGTAACTCCGACTTATAACCAATCAGCTAAGTACAAATAGTGAAAAGCCCCTCAGACTGGCCAAAAGGGTTGTCGGTGGAAAGTTCCTGTTATATGTTATAGTATAAAAACCCCTCATTTTATTTTTGGTGGTGCCTGGTTTTTATTTATTTATTTTTTAAATGTAGAAGTATTGCCATTTATTCAGCCATTGATTAGGCTGATTAAATTGGGCTTGAACTCCACCTTACTTTTATTTATTTATTTATTTTATAAATTTATTTATTGAATCACAGTGAGAGCAGTTACAAAGTTTTGGGGTTTAAGTCTCAGTCATACAATGATGAAACACCTGTCCCTTCACCAGTGCCCATTATCCACCACCAAAACCCCCAGTATACCCACCATCCATCACCCTACCCCTACCTGTGGGGCAGATGATCTCCACATTACTCTATCTCTACTTTGATTTCATTCAATATTTCAACCCCAGACCTACCATTATTATTTGGGATTTTACCCCAACACTCAGATCTGCTGAAAAGGCAACCGTAGACAATTTGTTTTCTTTTTTTGCTTTTTGGGTCACACCTGGCAATGCACAGGGATTAGTCCTGGCTCTGCACTCAGGAATCACTCCTGGCAGTGCTCAGGGGACCATATGGGATGCTGGGAATTGAACCCGGGTCAGCTGCGTGCAAGGCAAACGCCCTACCCACTGTGCTATCACTCCAGCCCCAACAATTTGTTTTCTGTTGCTGATTATGAATAACATATGTCACGTGGCCACAGTAGTGGCTGTGGCTGTGTGATTTTGGAATTCTAAAATTTTAACAATTAAATCTGGAAGGATTTCTGCCAAAACCTGCTGTGTTCCAAGATTTGTTCCTGAGTTTCTGGGATCATGGCTATTAAGCAGCTTGATCAGAAGCCAGAGAGGCCATTCGTGGGTGGAAACTCGGGGTCTCGTTGGGGCGGGGAGGAAAGGGCCGGCTCCACCTCCATCCCGTGAGGCCCCAGTGTCTTGTCACTGCGGGCCCAAACCTGACTGTTCAGTGACCTCTGGAGGATGGTGGCCAACAAGCTGCCAAGGGGGAGCAGGCGGTGGGACAGCACCCTTTCCCTCCTGGGTTGGCCTGGTGCCGAAAACCTACTGTGGGGACCAGACGCATCTCTGCCAAAAGCCTCTGGATTCTGAGATTTTTTTCTGAGTCTCTGGGATCATGGCCATTAAGCAGCTTGATCAGGAGCCAGAGAGGCCATGCCTCCAATTATATAGCTGAGCCGGAGGTGGTTTGTGGGTGTGTCTCCCACATACCTAACTTTTGGCTGTTTACTTTCTTGGTCCCAAGTTGTTGGGGTCTGGCCAAAGGCACAGCAACAATTTTGGGGTATCTAGAAGTCTGAAGGCACCATCAGGCTGCTGATGCAGTTGTCTCACAGGTACAGATTGACCTGCTGGCAGCACCATGCCCCCAAAAGTCCCTCACTTTTGAGAGTTGGGACCGCTCGTTCCAAGAAGACTGTCACTGTGTTGGTGAGCTGGATGAGGGTCCTAGCTCGAGCTAGCCAATAAAGGTACCCTTTGCTTATTGAATCGCAATATTGTCTTCATGTGATTCCTCTGGGGAGATCTCTGCCTGGTTTAACAGAGGGAGTATTGGTGGTGGTAGTGGGGGGAGAATAAAGGAAAGAAGGGGAGGGATAAAATCTATAATAACCTCCTAGCTTATGTCACCTGTGATTTACAGCACGAAGGAAACACATCAGGTCAAACATGTTCAGTAGTGGTTTTTGTAGATCACTTGATCACTTGACATCCCGTTACTCATCGATTTGCTTGAGTGGGCACCAGTAACATCTCCATTCATCCCTGTTGCGTGCTAGTGTAGCCCAATGGCATCTGCTCGCTCCAGGAACACGAAGAGCCTCAAACCGATCGTTCAGGGTCTTGACAAAGAAGTCTGACCATCTTGTAGGTGGGCGGCCATGCGATTTGATCTTTTGACATCCCATGGAATCCCATCAGTAATGGCTCTAGTCCAGCAGTCATCTCCAAATGGCATTACGTGTCCAGTCCATCTGATTTTCGACGTCTTGGCAAATGAGACAGCATCCTTGATTCTTGATCATCAACGGAGGTTGGAACTCCTTATTCTTTCTCTCACTTGAGCGAAGCGTGATACACCAAGCATAGCCCTTTCAATTCCTCTTTGGGAGACCCCAATAGTGTTCTCATCCTGTTTTCGTAGGGTCCAGGCATATATTAATGTAGGAAGAACAGTGGAATAGAAGAGATGTGCCCGGAGCCAGAGGTTCTTCATTCTCTTAGCTATTTTTCTGACACTCTTGAAGGTGTTCCAAGCCGCTCTCTTTCTCCTATGCAACTCAGGAGCCAGATCATTCATCATGTTGACTTCTCAACCTAGGTACACATAACTGTTGCATTCAGAGATGTCAGTTCCATTGAGAGTGAATGGAACATCAAGAATGAGACTGTTTCTCATAAACATTGTCTGCATGAGATTCAGCTATAGTCCGAACTTTCCACACTCACAGTCAAAGTCAGCCAGTATTTGTGCCACTTGGCTAATGTTTGGTGTTATTAGAACAATGTCATTAGCAAAGCGAAGGTGGTGTAGTTGCCGACCATCTATCTTCACTCCCATTCCTTCCCATTCCAGTCATCACATGATGTTCTCGAGGGTGGCACTGAAGAGTTTCGGTGAAATGGTATCACCCTTCGTAGTTGGCGAAGGACAGGAGGACGTCGCAAATGCTTTTCATGGCTTCTGCTGCATCAGCCAGCACTGCTGCTCTTCTTGACATTGATGATCACTTCCTTGTAGAATGGTGAGATCCTGGTAGTGAATCCTTAATATAGCTCATGGAGGATCCTGATGTATTGAGTTTGAATGCCCTGTTTGGCTACGGCTTCAATGACCTCTTCCATCTCAACAGAATCAAAGGCATAAATCAAATCACAAATCACACATAAATCAATGAATGTTAGACAGTGTGGCATCTTGAGCTCCTGAGAAATCTCAATGAGTTTGATTAACGTGTGGATATGGTCGATGGTGCTGAATCCTTTTAGGAACCCAGCTTGCTATGTGGTTGTCCTTCATCTAGTGTACTGCCAATCCTATTCAGGATAACTCAAGTGAATAGCTTGTAGACGATAGACAACAGGCAGATCAGGCGATAGTTGCCAATGTTGTGGATGTCTCCTTTCTTGTACAGTAGTACAGTCCGGCTGGTTTTCCACTGGGATGGAACCTTGCATTCAGACATGTAGCATTTGAAGAGCTGAGCCAGTGTATTGTTGAGAACTGAGGGCAGGTTCTTCAGGTGTTCGGATCTGACCTTGTCTGGGCTGGATGCTGTTCGCTTCTTTACTGACGAAATGGTATGTTGGATTTCGGAAGGGAGAACATTGCGATCATTATATTCATCCTGTGGAATTTTGTTTGTGGGCAGGTGGATATGTCTATTGAAGAGATCTGAGTAGAAGTCATGGATAATCTTCTCCCTTGCTCTTCTGGAAGATGTGATACATCCATCAGGATGTCAGAGGGCAGTCATCTTGGTCTTGTAGTTGGTGAAGGACAGGAGGACATTGAAAATGCTTTTCATGGCTTCTGCTGCATCAGCCAGCACTGCTGCTCTTCTTTCTTTGAGGTCTTCCTACCTCTTACCTCTGAGGTTTTCCTACCTTCTACCTCCACTACCTCCACTACCCAGCCACCACTACACTCAAGGCCACTTTCTAGACACTCGGGCTGAGACTCACACATAAGTTTTAAGCTCCAAAGAACCAGGTAAGCAGAACTCTGTGACCTTGGACTCCAGGCTCAATGGGACCTTGGAACAGAGATCCTCTGCCTGCTCCTACCGCTTTCTGGACTGCGTGGCTGCTTTGCGGCTGCACAACACATCATAAGACACTTAAGAGCCATCTTCCAAGATTACCACACCATATTTGATGGGGTTCAAATATGGTTTGAACCATGGGAACACCTACAAGGGCAATTAGAGGCCATCCCAAAAGCCTCTATCCCTCTCGGAGAGCTTGGCAAGCTACTGAGAGTACCCCGCTTGAATGCCAGAGCCTGGCAAGCTATCCATGATGTATTCAATATGTCAAAACCAGTAAATAAAATGCTTTTGTAGATAAAGTGGTCAAATATCAGAGACCTGAAGGGGTTTAGACGTGTAGTGTCTACAACTCTTGGGCTCAGCCTCAGGGTACTGGCCAGCAGCAGGGCATGGGGCACCTCTGGTGAGTTGAAGAGACCCCAGACAGGCCACAGCCCATCTCAGCTGCCCTGCCCTGAGGATGCAGAATGAAACTCACAAACATGAAAAATGTTGTACTTGTCAAAGTTTATTTCTTAAATGCTCAATTTCTACGAGGAATTTCAAAGCCAGGGACTACCACGTTGAAAAGCAGTATACAGTCTAATTGAACCTGCATTCTCCCCACTGATCAGGGCTGACTCTAACCAGGCCCCTCGAAGGTGCTTTCCAAGGGGACAAGGATTCTTTTGAGGCCTGCAGCCCCAACCCAGGGACGTGCATGCTCCTAGGTTAGCAAAATAAAAGTGGTGCATCAATGGGTATCTGACAACGGCTTGTTAGGAGCAAAATAAAAAGAGAAAAGGAAAGAAAAGTAAACGATACTTTCTCCAGGTGCTAGCTCATCTTCATTAAAACAGCGTGGAACTATCATTTCAAGAGACTGGAGCAATGACAGCAAGTGGTTTTCCCACCCAAATCTTCTAAATAAGGCTGAGAGGAGCTTCCCTTGAGGGCCAGGCCGCAAGCCGGCATCATGGCACGTGGAAGCCTGATGCTGCATCAAGACGGCTGGCGATGGGGCTGTGGCTAGGGCTGCACCAACATGATGTTTTACAACGTGGAATCACAGAATAATAAAATAATGGGAGCATAATAATAAGCTGAATATATTTATTAAGGGCCTGACTCCTGAGAGAATCTTCAGGACAAAACTCAGTGGAGACCCCCCTTACTGCTAAGAATTAGATATTTCCCCTCCCTCGGTGTGTGATGGGGTTTCCCTCATCAACGAAGGAATTGCTTTGTAGGGCAATAAAACCCAATGGAAGAATTCAATTTGTTCGTGGTAGCAGTGGGATTTCCCAATAATGAATTGGATTTCATGAGCAGAGAGGGTATATTTCCATAGCAATGAGTGAGGATTAAACCAATATCAACCTCCTTCCCTGCTCATTCAAGTCATTTGAGGACCCTGGAATATCTCTGCTCTGTGGTCAAGCTTAGGAAGTGGTGATGAACAGAAGCAATACTGCAAAGGGGGATCCCCGCTCATGCCCCACTTCTGGCTCCTCTCGGCTTGTTTTCTCACACTTCCTTCTTCGTTCAGTTCCTCCCTTCCCTTTCCCTGTTCCAGCGTCTCTGGATGAGAGAAGGCTGGACATGCTAGTAAGCAGGTGTCGCAGGTGACAATGATGTCGGGCCAAGAGTGAGCCTCAGCCAGTTCTGCGCACCTGGACACAGGCATACCCTCTCTGGGAGCCCTCAGGTGCCGATCTGTGCCACACCTTCAGGTAGACTGTCCGCATGGCAGGGCTGAAAATGCAGCCCAGGGAGGTTTACTTGCAAAGGGCCAAGAGTTGTTCCGCAAGCCTGCAAGCCCAACCTGAGGATGTGTGTGCTCCTTGGTTAGCAAAGTAAAGGCAGTGCAACATTGGGTCTCTGACAATGGCTCTCTGAGCCCTGGGAGGGGCTGCCTCCACAGTACAGGAGGGCAGCCGCCCGAGGAAGGGTCCTCTCCCCTTCTCCTCTTGGCTCCAAAGTGTGACAAAGAAGGGTCCACTGGGGGGCAGTTGGGCAGTCGAGCAACAGTGTGGCACAGCCTGAGGGGGCACCATGCAAGCAAAACACCAAATGTCTCACAACCATTGTCAAAAATGATTTTAATCCCTTAAAAGCATTGCAAAGGGAAGGTCATAGATTCTGACCATAATGCAGTAAAACCAGAAATTAAAAATGAAAATTTAAGCAAACTTAGGCACTCATCTGGACACTAACACAAAAGCAAAAACAAACAAAAATATCTACTAAGTAACTCTTAGAACACATAAAAGATAAACTGACTTTATCTTTTACTTATTTTTCCCCTTACTTAAGACTTGTTGTTTTATTACGTAAAGGAGGCTTGTTACCTTAAACAACAATATTGAAACAACAATATTAAAATATTGAGAACAACAATATTGAAATACAAGTTACAAAAATTTTCAAATGGTATAGGTTTGCTAAACAATAAATAAAAACAAATGAAGTATTCTTGGGATATGAGGGAAGAGCTAAGAGGATACAAATGATAACAGCAGGAAGAGAAAACAAAAATAAGCCCAGAAATCAATGAATAGATTATTTGTCAGGGGAGTAAATTTTAATGTGAAAATAATAACCACAAAGACATAAAAAGCAAAAGAAAGCCAGTGGGACTACATCAAACTAAAACTTTTCTCCAACAACAAAGGCAGCCATCAGCTGCCACATACCTAGGAATCAGACAGGACCCCTCAAAAAATCAACTTAAAATAAGTTCACTGTATCACTGTATCACTGTCCTCCCGTTGTTCATCGATTTGCTCGAGCGGGCCCAGTAACGTCTCCATTGGAGATTTTGTTGTTACTGTGTCTGGCATATCGAATACGTCACGGGGAGCTTGCCAGGCTCTGCCGTGCGGGCGAGATACTCTCGGCAGCTTGCCGGGCTCTCCAAGAAGGGCTGAGGAATTGAACTCGGGTCGGCCATGTTGGCTGCGTGCAAGGCAAACGGCCTACCGCTGTGCTATCACTCCAGCCCTAAAATAAGTTAAAGACCTAAAATTGAGTTCTGAAATTATAATACTCTTCAAAGATGATACAGCTAATAACCTCCCTGACATCATCAGTCTTGGTGATGTTTTCTTTTTCCTTTTTTTTTCTATTTATCTTTCAGATTTGACACAAACAGCAAAGGCGGACAATAAAACAAAACCCAACCTAGAATTCAACAAGTCACCATGGAAAGGAATATGGAGAGGTCCCCAAAATCTAAATAAATTAAAAAAAAAACCAAGATGCCATATAATTCAACAAATCTAATTCTGATGACATATCTAAAGTCAACAGCATTCTTTGGGCAGAGATGCCTGTATTCTGCTCACAGCAGCAGTATTCATGACGGCCAGAGTATGAAGATAACACAGTGCCGTGAAGGGGCAGATGGAGAAGGATGTCGTGTATATGAAGCAATGAACAAGTTGCCTTAATGAAGCAGGAAATCTCCTCTGCAAGGACTCAGAGGAAACTGAGAAGTTTGATAAGTTAAAGGAGTTGGAGAAAGACCAGCCGACATGGTATCACTTATTATATGGAATATTTTTTAAAGAAGGATTGTGCACAAAAATAACAGAAAAAAACTGCCAGGGCACACAGGATAGGGGAGCTGAGAGGACTGGAGGACAAGGGAGCAAGAGTTCCATTATACAGGAACTGGGCTGAGGAGTCAGAGGAAGCATCGTACTGGATCATACAGCTGATAGCACTGTACCATAGCATACAGCTGGGAACACTGTACTGTATCATACTGTACCTATCATATAGCTGAGAGCACTGTACCTATCACACAGCTGCTAGCACTGTACCATATCATACAGCTGATAAAACTGTACCACAGCTGAGAATACTGTACCTGTCATACAGCTGAGAATACTGTACCATTCATACTGTACCTATCATACAGCTGATAACACTGTACCTATCATATAGTTGATAACACTGTACCTGTCACACAGCTGATAGCACTGTACCATATGACACAGCTGATAACGCTCTATTACAGCTGATAGCACTGTACCTATCATACAGCTGACAACACTGTGCATATCACACAGCTGATAGTACTGTACCACAGCTGAGAACACTGTACTATATCATACAGCTGATAGCACTGTACCATATCATACAGCGGAGAACACTGTACCTATCATACATCTGAGAACGCTGCACTGTATCATACTGTACTTATCATACAGCTGAGAACACTATATCTATCACACAACTGATAGCACTGTACCATATCATACAGTTGCGAACACTGTACCACATCATACAGATGATAACATTGTGCCGTATCTACAGCTGATAACACTGTATTGTATCATTGATATTTGTTTCAAAAGCAGGAATGAAATGCACTCACACGGAAGGAGATAAGCCTCTCAGATGATGGATGTGGTAATTAGCTCACTGGAGGGGATTCTTCCACAATGTGCATGCATGTTACGCCATCACACTGTATGCTTGAAAGATCCTACACGTTTATGGGACAGGAGAGCTAGGACAGACTTAAGTTTCAGCTGCTTGCCTGCAGACTCTGGCACCTCCCGGACTGACCCCTGAGCACAGAGCCAGGAGAAGTTTCTGAGCACAACTAACTATGGCCCAGCCCCAGCTCCCCAAGAACTCCACAGCTGTACTTTTCAATTATTCTTCATATGTCAAAAAAAGTAAGAATGAAGAAAATGAAAGCCAAAAAGAAACAGAACGACTTTCTGAATAGCCTCCCATTCATTTTTACTGGTGAGGTTTTTCTTTATTTCTTAAACCTTCCACCTCTGAAAACCAACAGTCAGCTTGTATGGACAGACCCATTGCTACCATATAATTTGTTCCGGAATATAGAAAAATGCAAAGTTAGCTCATATATTCAATGAAAGCAAAAAACTCTCTATCACAATCTTTCAGAGAGGGAGAAAAAATGGCAATTACCTTGTGAGTATATAAGAGAAAAAAAATGGAAAAAAGTCCCCAGAAATTTTATTTAATATATACACTAAAAGATTTGTAAGGCAAGAATTCATAGGATTTGCCACCAAAGAGGTAAGAATATTTTATATATTACATGTTAATCTATATTTTGTGTTAATCTATATTATACATTAACATGTTAATATATATCTTTATGTATTATATGTTAATCTAATACATAATACACAATACATATGTTTATGTATTATATGTTAATCTAATCTTGGGCTGGAGCGATAGCACAGCGGTAGGGCATTCGCCTTACAAGCGGCCGACATGGCCGACCCGAGTTTGATTCCTCCGCCCCTCTCGGAGAGCCTGGCAAGCTACCGAGAGAGTATTTGATATGCCAAACACAGTAACAACAAAGTCTCCAATGGAGACGTTACTGGGCCCGCTCGAGCAAATCGACGATCAACGGGAGGGCCTTTTTAAATCTAATCTTAACATACATGCTAATCTATATTAAATGTTAACATGTTCATCTATATATGTTTATATTATATGTTAATTATATGTTAATCTAGTTAGTTGGTTACACAAACAGGGATAAACAACAGCAAAATCGCTTTAGGTAAGAGATCAAAACTCACCTCCCTGGGCAGAATGAAAACCACTCTCCTGCAGACCCCTGTCTGGTGAGACTCCCAGGATGCAGGATTCCCATCTGCACTGTGAGAACTGGCTGAGTTCTCCAGAGTGCACACACTTACTGGTCCAAGGCTGGCTTCTCTGTGCACTGCTTCCCTGCCCCTCCCCAAGGGACTGGGAGTGAGGGCCAGGCCTGTGTTTGGGGGTATGGAGAAAGGCCTGGCTAGGCTTTTTCCTACTTCTATTGCATTTGCCTGGGTGCCGTGCTTCTGAAGCTGGTGATGTCGGGCAGAGAGGATGTTTCCACCATCCCCTGAGGCCTCTCCTTGTCTGCTGTGCTCTCCACATGTCAGAGGGGATGTGATGACCCATGCGGCTTTCTCAGCCTGGATCCCATAGGAAGTGTCTTTCAGGTCCAAGTTCAGTGTCCTAAAAGTTTTGGGGTAAGGATGTGCACCTCAGCATTCTTTCTTTGACCCTTTCAGGAAATGAGGCAGAGAACTTTTGAGAGAACATTTCCACGGTATGGGTTCTCTGCTCAGAATGTTCCAGTTAAAACAGAAGATAACTTGTCTTTCCAGCCACTTGTGAAAGGGAAACAGCAGACACGACAACAGAAGCCCCGTGACCAGGTGTGGAGGAAAATCTCGTTATCCAGCTACAGGTTGGTCCTCCCTGTATTCTGAGCTTCTTCTCTGCAGAACCTGTGGGGCCGACCTTCCATCAATGAAGACAAGCTGCTTCCTGCTGACGTTTGACCACGTTCTTTGGTGAGCTGTTCACAGACTTAAGATTGATGGTCTGGGAAGACTCAAACCTTATCTTACCCTTCCCCACTTGGCATTAGATGAAGCACATATTCTTTGACTTAGCAGGCTGAATAAATA
Source organism: Sorex fumeus (assembly GCF_029834395.1). Taxonomy (NCBI): domain Eukaryota; kingdom Metazoa; phylum Chordata; class Mammalia; order Eulipotyphla; family Soricidae; genus Sorex; species Sorex fumeus. The sequence continues at coordinate 10,492,387 of NW_026606083.1, read as the reverse complement.
TTTGCCAGATGGATTTTAAAATGAAACATCAACTGCTTGCATCCCCGTGCATCAGATTTCTCAGGGGAGCTAGATGCTACATTTTCTAATGAGGGAGATAGCCCTTCTGTGAGGTATAGTTAGTGGAGGCCTGTAGAGGTGTGTGGGACGGTGGGTGGGCAGAGAGCAGAAGTGTTTGGATACCCTGGGATTCTTCCACCTGGTCAAGTGCAGACCGAGGGTCAGGGGCACCTGCATCCAGGAGAAAGGCACATTTTACAGAGGAGGGTAATGAGGTATTTTTCCCCTGGGAAGAATTTAGGCCATGGAGGGGAGATTCCTGAACTGTCAAGAGGGCTTACATAGTGGTCCCCTACCTTGGCATGGCAGCTTTGAATGTAGAATCACCATCTCTACCATAGGAAGGGTGTTCACTTGGCACTTCCTGGAGGCTGTTGGCAAACAAACCACCATCCATTATGTACAACTGAGACTATCCTCCACACAAGAACTAGAACAATGCCATGGATGAATTTGTGACAATTTGTGACAATTGTGACAACTTGCCTCTAAGTACTTTTTTCCTTTTTTAAAATGCTGGGGTCAAAGTGAACATTGAAATCCAACTGCTACGTCTGGGCTATCCTCAGTGACATTAAATGTGTGAGTGGAATGTGGTTACTGTCCGTTCAAAAATGTGGATGGGAAGGACTATGGGAATCCTGCCCACATCATCTCTTCCCTTGCGAATGCACTCAAGTTTCCCGACATTCTGCTGTGTTAGTAGAGCGACACATCATTTATATTCCTCCATGAAGAAGGTGCAGGCTCAATTCCCTAAAAGATAACTACCTGTGGGCATGATCATGTCAGGTATTGCCCAGGATAGAAAGTGACACAGTCATTAATGGCCCCCTGCACATTCTTGCAGAGACAAGAAGGATGTGGAAGAGAATAGGGAGGTAGAAGTATGAAAAGGAAGGATAAAAATCTTCTTATTCCCTAGAAAATGAACTAAAAGTTGGTGAGAGGGAATCAGCAGCAAACCTCTAAACAAAATGAGGGCTATTCATTCCTCCTGACCCTGACTTTTACCCAGAGCATGAGGAGACGTGCCAATGCAGGCATAAAACGCTAATAAGAACGGCTACTTTCATCTGTGCATTTGTGGGAAAGAAAATCAGGTTCACTGTCACAAACAATTATATCATGACAGTTCTAATTGGAAGCAAACACCCTCTCCTCCATAGGAAGTTTGCTGCAGGGAGGGATACCACGTGACCATGGCGGGGAGTCCTGACAGAGAACTCGGGGTATGTTGAGGACACAGGTCTCAATGCAGAAAGCGCTGACTAGGGTTGTACCCCCTGAATACCCATGTGGATGGCTACACATCATTGGCTCAAACGGAGGGTGAAGCTCCAATGCCAGGCTCACCATGAGACAGCCATTGCCTGGATGTGTGGGGCAGAGTTTCATTAGCAGAAACTGCTTCATATGTGAGAAGCATAGCCAAGTGTGTTCTCCAGGGCCTTCAAGGAGAGGAATCCTGGTGCCCAGAGACTCACAGAAAAGTCTTCTATGTCCTCGGGAGGTGCCCAATAGATAAGTCAGTAGAAGGAGCTCTTGATACAGTGAAGGAAGGGGCAGCTCTGGTACCCAGGATGACTGGCACTGTCATGGAAAGGGCTCTTCCCTCCTCCAGGTCAAGATAAAGGGTCTCCATAGAGTTTCCCTGGGTATGGGACGGGGGAGAGGTTCCTGGGATTCTCAGAGTGGCAGGAGTTGGGAGGTGGAGTATGTGGGAATCACTTGTGAGCACATTTGGGAAATCATTGCTGGGGTGCTTAGTAATCACAAATAACTTCAGCTTCCCTTGGTGCAGGCCACTCAGAGTTGGTCTTCACCCTGTCAGCCATCTCTGCTGTGAACTTATTTTTAATCTCACAGGCCGACCCTGGTTCAAGTTTCTGGAAAATCAGGTCTTTTCTGGTTGAATGAACAAAACAGATGCATGCTGCTAGGAGAGGTCAGAGATTGTGCCACTGTTGAATCTAAGAGGCATGAAGCAGGATGAATGAAGGGATGGATGGGTGGGTGGATGGATGGAGACTCTATCCAACTGTCAGTTGGAATGGAACTAAATTGGCTCCCTCCTGTTCAGTCTTTCCATCACACTTATCTTATAGCCTTACCAGCTCTCTGTGAGATTTTAGGTCACTGAGAGATTCTTCCACCCTGCCCAATACAATTTCAGTTATATTTCCTTGAAGAGGAAGATGGAGGAAGGTTGAATTCCTGCTTGCTTGGGTTCACTACTTTATTGGTCCTAGATTCAGCTCACCTGTATGCACGGAGCCTAGTCTTAGATCTTTTTATTTTTTATTTATTTTTAGTTTTTTGCTTTTTGGGTCACACCTGGCGATGCTCAGGGGCTAAGTCCTGGCTCTGCACTCAGGAATTACTCCTGCAGTGCTTGGGGGACCATATGAGATGCTGGGGATTGACGCCAGGTTTGCCACATGCAAGGCAAATGCCCTACCCGCTGTGCTATCGCTCCAGCCCCTAGATGTTTTTAGATGTACCCTGAATTAGGACTCATGAAAGAGGAATGTTAAAATACTAAAAGATAAGAGTAGTACAAATAAACTTTCTTATGCCCTTCAGCCGAGCAAATATGAGCTCAGGAATTTCAGCTAAGTACCTCCATGTCTATCTACACATGTGCACCCAGAGATACAAGTGCTTGTACCCTCCCTCACCCACCCTGAACTCCCGACACACACACTGGATCAAACACTGCTATGTTTTTGAGAGCACCTCTTCATTTGTATCTAAAATGCTACTTTCACACAAAGGAATGTGTGATGATAACAACTCCTACTGGGCAACAAGTTTTCCTAGTAGAGGAGGATGTATGAGAATCCGTCCTTCCCCTGGAGGAGCCTCCAAGAGCTGGAAATCACCATTTCCACGGAGGAGTCGGTCATTTTCATGACTTCATAAGATGGTCTTACAGAGTCGGAAAACGAAGTGGTCCCACTGCTTTCCCATTCATCAGCCACAGCCAAAGTGAGTCCTCTCGTGCATCTCATCTGTACCTGACACCGTACATGTGTCTGTGCCAGGTATCACTGTATTACTGTATCACTGCCATCCCATTGATCATCGAATTACTTGAGCGGGTGCCACTAACGTCTCTATTCCTCCCAGCCCTGAGGTTTTAGCAGACTCTTCTTACTCTTTTCCCAATGATTGGAGACTCTTTCAGGGTCAGGGGAATGAGACCTGTTGTTGTTACTGTATTTGGCATATGGAATACGCCTCGGGAAGCTTGCCAGGCTCTGTCTGTGTGGGTGGGATATTCTTGGTAGCTTGACGGGCTCTCCGAGAGGCATATATTTATATATTTTTCTCTGTGGTTTGTTGACTACTGTCTGAATCCCATTAGATATGGTGTAGTAATAGTGGAAAATGGGAAGGAAGTGTCTTATAATCGGTTGCGTGGTTCAGAAAGCGGCCTGGAGAGTGGTAATGGTTGGGTAGTGGAGGTCGGCTGCCGGGGCTGGGTCCCTTGGGGTGGGGAGGGCTCTCGCCCACCCCAAAACCTGGCGCGAAGTCCCATCTGTGCCAGGTAGAAGGGGAAAAGTAGCAGAGGAAATGCGCCATGCACCTACATTCTAGTCAAGGGTCAGCTGTGACTCTATAGGGGAGTTCTCCAAGACAGCATCCCCCTGCCTGGAATGCCTGGTTGTTCTACCACCCTGGAAGAGAAGACAGTTCACAAGTGGGTGCTAATCTGGAAACTGACATCTGGTGGACTTCTAAGAGACAGATGTGTGGGAGGCTTGTTAAGACTCAGAGGTCATAATGATCCTCAACATAAACCACAGGAAAGAGGCATAAAATGTCTGTAAACCTCACCCATGCCCTGTCAATACTGATACTGCTCATTAAAAAAGAAAAAAGTTGAACAACTGAACAATGTCTCAATGATAAGCATTTGAGGGGGTTCCAGGTAAATAGAATGCCACATGCAAAGCTTTCAGATGCCCCCAAATGCCACCGGTACTTATGATCCCAGTGGGTAGGTTTTCTCTGGCTGTTTTCAAGTTTGGATGGAATATAAATGCGCCATTAAATCTGCCCTAGAAGTACAGAGAGTGGCTGTTGCTTAGTTAAGTGAAAAAAGCAGCATTTTATATAGGATAGAGCAGTCAGCTAGTAAAAAGAAAATTGGCAGAGACGCAGTGGGGAGAGATGGATAGAGAGAGGAGTCTTCCGAGGACTGGCAGTTGGAAATCTGAATTCTTCTCTAGGTTTCTTTTAAATAACATATTTTTGGTGATTTTAGAGCAACTATGTAAGAGTATCTCCAAGGCTTAGAAATAAGGTGCCTTTTCTCCCACCCCACTCCAACACACACCTAATCACAGCTGTGCGATCCATCGCACTGTTGTTAGTGAGGAGGGGAAAGGAATAAACACAAGAATGAAAGTCATCTTTCACTATGGTAAACAAAGCAAGCTGAGCTTGTCACCGTGAATGATGAAAGAGCACGCATCACATTCCCAAGGAGAGAGAAACCAAAGACTGCGTATCAATTTTTATAATTTTAAGGCTGAAAGATAATAACTCTGCAGAAATGGGGCCGACTCTATAAAAAATCCCCTCTGAAAATGTGATTACACATAAAAATCCATAAAAGTGTACAAAGTGATAGATGAATCAAAAGGAAACAAATGCAGTTTTTTTTTATCCTTTTGGAACCAGGAAGAAACTGCATATGTAGAAAGTTATTTTATTTTGTATTTTTAAAAGAAATATCTAGAACTAATGCAATTACTAGAAACTGAAATTTTCAAATGGGATATTGAGTTTGATTTGAAATTGAATTCTAGACTGAAGAAACGAAGAAGGGATCACGAGTGAAACGTTACCAATGAAGTCAACACATGGCAGCAGAGACCTCAGGATCCTGCATGTGCCATGGGGTGATGCCCTTTCCTCCCACAGTGCGAATCCTCACTCTGCTTGATAATTTGGATAACGAACTCATCTGTGATCTACTTTAGTTAAGGCTAGTTTACAGGAGATCTTTATTTATTGGGATTATTAAGAAAAAATAAAAATAGAAACTCCCAATCTTTGTGGCCACCTCATTAATACTGGTCCCACATTTCTACATTATTTTTAGGATGAATTTATTGGAAACATATATCAGGATGCATTTCTTGTTTGCCTATTCCTTAGAAGTTAATCCAATCTTATAGACCATGTCTTAGTAGCATGCATTGCTTTCACTTTTTGGTTTGGTTTTGGGCTATACCTGGCTGTGCTGAGGGTTTACTTCTGGCTCTGTGTTTAGGGATCACTCCTGGAGGGACCATATGTGGTGCAGGGGATCAAACCCAGCTTGACTGGTTTCAAGGGAACTGTCTTCCCTGCTCTGCCTCTGTTACTTTAAATTCATTTTAGATGACCTTACTCATTTTAAGGGACCTTGTGATGACTAAGTAGGTCGATTTAACCAACAGAATGCACTTAACAATATGTATTCAGTCAATTTGTTTTGCATTTAGAAACTATACCAGTAAGTGATGTTTCTCCAACAATTATGGTCCAGGGAAACCCCTTGAAAGTCTTGGGCTCAGACCATGGCCTCTGTGCGTTTTCCATCTGTGATTTGCAGCCAGCACGGAGGCCACTGTCTCATGCAGCCGAGAGACCAGCTGTGCAGGCTGGGAAAAAGGTATCTGTAATAGAGGGGGTTTTCCATGTATTTCTTATACCAGGAGGTTGAGGGTTGAGGGGCTGGACAGAGGCTAGAAGGCAGCCTCCTCACCAGATGGGCAGCTGAAATGACCAGAAGGCAAAAGAGCTGCCTGCTCCTGTCCCTTTATTTTCAGTACCTGACTTCCTTCATGGAGAGAGGCCTGACAGGGGAGGGACATGCCACAAGAGGAGCCCACGAGAGAAGAGGCAAAAGGCAAGGGCTGGGAAAAAGGATTTTCGAACTAGGCAGAGAGGGGACACTAACAAACCTCTTGTTTACCGCTCATTTCTTGAATGTTAAGATTAAGCTAGAGCCTGCCTCAAAAAATCCAATCACATCGAATCAACTTCTGCCCATTAACTTCCCCGAGTTCTCAGCAAAGAGCCTTGGTGAGGGGCGGCCCAGACCAGGAGCACGCTTGTACCTGCTAGAAGCAGCAGCACCAGCAATTCATCTTACTAAGCACCGCGGACGGCCCAGACACCATAAAACACCTTAGAATACAAGATGTTGTCACTGAAGAAATCCTGTTTGCTTATCAAAGAAAAGGCAACCAATTAATAGTTTTATTGCTAGTACCATTACCCCAAGGGTGAAAATTAGGGTTATTTATTTATTTTAAGTCCACCCTATTAAATTCCCAGCAAACACACAACAAGGTACCGCTCCTATTACAAATGAATAACTTAATTAAAAAACATTGATTTTGCTCATTGACTGCTGCAAATTGTATTAAATATTAATGATAACATTTTGTATTTTTTATACCAGTCATGAAAGTTTTATGTGCTCTCTCCCCTACAGCAGCCTTAGAGTTTATGACAAAATCTTAGGCCGCTCAAAGTACAAACATAAATATTGCATTGGCTAGGTTGGTACAATATATGTGTGTACATAAGCCAATGAGTGCATGTGTACATTCACCCAAAGATGCGCCAACTTAGGAGAGCTGACTCAGAGCAAGGGAAGGGAGACGCGGAAACACTTTGGTTCTGGTTCTTACACACCGACCAAGAGGGCTTCATCCTCTCTACAGAGGCTCCTGATTCCATAGCCGGAATCTACTGAGGGTGTGAAAGACATGGATGTAACACAATAGCCCTCCCTGCTTCCCTTCTCCCTCTGGATTTAAGGTCTTAATCTTGTTTTGAAGAATCCCAAGAATGAAATATCTTAAGTCCACTGGATTTAATGAGAATAGTTCAAAGATGATTTCCTTATCCAAATTATCCAGACTAGTTAGTAATATCTCTGTTTCCTGTGAGGCAGGACCCCAGGACCCTACAACCAAGTGTTTTCCCTCCCGAGTTCTGGGTGGGTCCCACAAAACACAGGGAAAGCACTCCAGAAGTGATGGGATTTTATGTACCACGACTCCTCTGTGGCAAGAAATTTTATTAAAAGAGCAACATTCTTGTTCTTCACCCATGTGCTCACAGCCAGCTCCCCACCCTCTCATCCATGGGTGGAGTTGCAAACATTTGAGAGGACTTTTTTTTTTTCTTGGCCTCCTTGAATTTATTTTACAGGCTTATGCTAGAGTTGGCACAGCCCTGAACTTTTCTCAGTGTGGAGGGACCAGAAGTAACCCTTATCTTGTTCCTCTGAGCGCTTAATGGGAACCAGCACTGTTTGGAGTCTGCTGACAGCTGTGTGAAGTGAATCAGATGACACATGGTTTGGAATGTTTCTCCACCATTTGGAAAATTTGACTTAAAAATTTGTACAACACTCAGCAGAACATCACAGCTTGGAACTTCTGAGGTGACTTTCTTTTCAAGGTCACCTCAAAACAATTGCGACATTCATTTGTTCCGTTCACTTCCTGAAATCACCTCAGGGGTCAGAGGGATGGGTCAGGCCTGTGAGTTAGCCTTTCCAAAACACAACTAACTTCCTTAGGAATACAATCATAGCAACCAGCATGGAAAACACAGCCTGCGTATGGCTGAGGACTTGTCAGAAGGTTCCAGCCATACTCCGCATAGTTTGCAAATGCCCTCATAGGTGAGGGACGAAAAGAGGGAAGTAGGTTGCGTCCCTGATGGAAGCTTTTTATATGAAAAGTGCTGAGCATTGTTTCAATGAGGAATGAAAGAACATGTCCGATCATCTTTGAAACACAACCTTCTGAAGTGAAATGCAAAATACAGGCCACAGGACAGTTCTCAAGGCCAGTAGCCATGAAGGAAGCCTGGGTTTGACCCTGGTATGCATGATCTCCTGAACACCACAAGGAGCAACCTCCCTCTCCCCTCCCCTAGCAGTTCAGCACAGAGCTGGGGGTAACTCCCAACACACCACTGCCACCACTGGGTGTGGCCTCCAAACAAAATCCCCAGGAAACAGTTATTCATTCACAAGGACATATGCACACCATTATTCATTGCAGCACATAGCCTAAGAGCTGGACCATGGAATCAATCCAGATAAGTGCATAATGAAGGTGTGGTCCATATACACAATGGAATACTATGCAGCTTCAGGGAATGATGAAATCATGCAGTTTCCTATAACTTGGATGGAACTGGAGGATATAGACTAAGTGAAGTAAGTCAGAGTAAGAACAAAATATAGGATGAGTTTACTTCTCTGTGGAATACAGAATAGCAAGATGAGGGGATGCAAAGTATTAACTAGATCACTCTAGATTCTAGAGTAGTGTAAAAGCACGGGGAAGGAGGGAAACCAAGGAATATGAAGAGGTGGACAGGAAGTAATAGGGTAGGGGCCAGAGCCCCAATATATAGGCACGGTGGAACTGGGATATGTCTGTTTATCTAAAGCCACGGAGCTGACGAAACTGAAAGCAGGAAAGCTAAACTGCAACAGCAAAACTTGAAAATGTGCCTGTCAAGGAGGCAGGCTGCTGGGTGGGCAGGGACTGGGGACACTGGTGCAGGGGAGCGGACACTGGTGGTGGGACTGGTGCGAGGACATAGTTTGCCTAAAACTCTGCTATAAATAACTTTCTAAACCATGGTGCCTGACAAGGAGGTCAATTCAAAGCAGAAGAAGAAACGCGCTATGCAGGCTTCTGTAAAATGTGAGTGGAAGGTGCTAGGTGGGAATCAGCCCCTTCCTCTTGACCAAGGATTTGGTGATCCAGTATGTTTGAGGGTCTCTCCTCTTTTTTTTCTGTCTCTTTTTTGGAGGCGCTCAGGGCTTATGTCTACTTCTGAGTTTAGGGATCATCCCTGGTGGGCTCGGGGGACCAGACATGTGTCAGGGATTGGACCCAGGTCAGTAGCGTGCAGGGAAGCACCCTGCCCACTGACCTCTTGCTGCTCTGCTCTTCTTTTTGTTCCCCTCCTTCTAGCTGCAGCCCTCATTCTTATCAGGCTCTGTGGGGGGAAGCTGAGAAGCCCCCGAACCCTGGACCCTTGGGGGCTCTGAATGGCTTTTGTGCTGGGGCAGAAGATGGAAAGAGGGCATTTCTCCCGGCCGCCCTGCTCAGGGTTGAGTGTCGTGTCTAACTGTTGGTCTCTCTAGGGATAAGTTTTCTCTCCTGGCTCCTGGGCTCAGTGTCCATCCCAACCCTGCCCCTGGCCCCTGGCCTCTTGCTGCTGGGATACCCCATGGCCCCTTCTGACAGGTGCAAAGAACTGGGAGCTCCTTTTGGTGTGTTGCCACCTGCTTCGTTGGGGACAACAGCTCCAGATGTGGGCCCCAGGGAGCTTGAAGCAAAGAAGCTGCAACCTGCAACACAACCCTGACCTCTGGGATGGCCACTGGATACCCATGAAGAATGCATGGGCGCCTCCTCACCTCCATTTCCCTCTCAGCTCTGGAATAAACTTTCCTTCCGGAACAGTGAGCACTCAGGAGAAACGAATGCCCATCCCGCAGGGCAGGATGAAGCCGGCAGACCCCAGGGCCCATGCACCGCGATCTATGGGATTGACATGTTTTGGAAGGAACCAGAGACCCAACTCGGCTCGACTGTGAGCTGGAATCAACAGAACCACTGTCCATCCTCCCAGGGAATGAATTAAATCTGCATTGTGACGGCCGTGCCTGGAAGAGCTCTGTGAATTATTGATGGCGCAATCCAGGGAGTTGTCCTTCCCTGCAAGGCGGGGGCGAGCTGGCTTGATTCTGCCTCCGGTCCACTCCAGGCCTCTGTGTTAGTCAGTCCAGAGTTGTCGGGAGAAAAATAACAAGGCTGGAGGCAACCGAGATATATTAGCAGGACAGAGGCAGTAAATCAGGTCTCGCCGTTTGGAGACTGCTCGCTCTTCCGCAGCGAGAGGACTTCGCTGGGGTCTGGCCTCTGTGTGGCAGGTGCGGGCTGTCCCCCTCTGCAGCTGCAGAGGCTCTGGGCCACAGGCCCGGAAGATGGGAGCTTGACAAAGGGAGATAAGAAGGATGGCAAGAATGTGTCAAACGGGCCTCTGCTAATTGGAACTCTGAGCTGCCAAGCTTGGGTCAGAGCTCACATTTGGAAATCTGTGTCAGAGCAGCTTCATGTGGTCAATTGGTGGCTCCAAGTTCCTGCAGGTGTCTTAGGGGGCTTAAATCACTGAGTCACATGTGTTCAGGTATATCCATGGGCCTTTCTTGTGGACACATGAACCCCCACCCTCAAATTGCTTTGGGGAAACCAATGCTAGGGATTCTCAAACATCTAGGAACAGCGTATGTCCACATCAGGGTGAGGCCATCTCAGTTGCTGAAGGCTGATTTTTGCTATTGTTGTTTTGGGGTTGTTATTGTTACTGTTGCTCTGTAGTGTTGAGGGGTTCCTCCTGGCTCTGAGCTCAGGGATCACTTCTGGCAGGGCTCCAGGAACCAGCTGCTGTGCTGGGGACTGAGTGGGGTTTGGCTGCACTCAAGCCTTAACTCCTGGACTCGCTCCAGTCCTCATGTCTGATTTTTAAAGAGATCCTCTCTGTAATCAGGCATGGTGACCAGACACAATAAGGAGAGGGTAGAGAGGTGAGCAGACAGAGGGAGATGCAGGTAGGCCTGAACCTCTGCCTTTTAACGCTGGAAACCGGGGGCTTAGGAGATATTTTGTCACAGTTTCTTGGACAGAGAGAAAGTCTATCCTAAAAATGGATATTCAGGACCATCCTCACTTTAGCCAATAAGGATTATTACTCTACCTGACTTTATTGGAACCAGGGTAAAAATTCTAATGCCTTATATTGACATGCAATTTCTCCTTTTTTAAACCCCTAAATATTTTCTATACTGTATCTAATCCTTCCATAGCAAAGTTAAGGGGCCAATTTACTGTTTCATTACACTATTAAAGTCATGGAAAAATGGAAAAAAATATTGCTTTGGTAGGGATATGAACAGAAAGAAGGAAGGTGTAAAGGATGGCTATTTAGATAACAGATAATAGAAAGATACAGGTGGGGATTTCATTTATCCTGATACTATTATCTGTTACCATAACTTTCTCATGGTTCTTTTACAAAACATGAATTAGGTCTCTATTATTCCAGAAAGAATCGTGCCCACTTTGAGGCAATATCTAGCACTATCAAAAAAATGTATGCAAGAAAAATCCACATCCCAGTTAGTGAACCACACATACTTTCTGATTTTCCGCCACATTTAAGCTTTTCATTGAAGTAAACTACAAGCAGTAAAAGGAGACACAACAGAACTGATGAATCATTCATCTCTACACATGTTCTTTCTAAAAGGACATAGAGATAAGGGCTTGCTGATTGGTTCACGTGGGGGAGGAAGGCAGCAGAGGAAAGCAAAGAGCATTTTAGGGTGATGGCAGGTCCCAGAGACAGCCGCAGTAACCTCTCCCTTCCCGTATGTCCTGCAAAGTGAGCCTGTGGCCCTTCTATCACGAGGTAGAATCTATTTCTCACCCATTGGACGGGCTCTGTGCCAGCTTTGACTGACAGACAAGAGATGGCATGGGCTACTTCTGGGCATGAGGTATAATTGGTTTCAGATCTCACTGACGAGAGGGAGTGAAGTCTCACTGGGTGTTCAACTTCTTGCCTCGTGTGAGCCTGCATCCTGCCATGATGCCTCAGAAACTCCCAGCTTTAGGGGGTAAGAAGTCCAATGCCACCCCAGCTGGGCTTTCGGCTGACAGCCATTCACCCGAGGGTGCCATCTTGGATGTCTTGCTTTGTTGAGACCTCAGATGACTGCAGCCCCAGCTGACATCTGACTCCCCTAGCCTTTGAGACCCCGGGGAGAAGTGCCAAGCAGAGCTCTGTCTACTCACGGATAGTAAGGGATTGTTTCAGAGCCAGGGGCCACTCCTAAATCATGTTTAGGGGCCGGCAAGCTGACTGGGAACAGATGACTGGAACAGTTACTGGAACACAGACACAGAAATCTGACTATGAGAGGAGGAAGACATAAAAGAGACAAAAATGAGGAAATTACAGACAGCATTTTGGATGGGCTATGTGAGAAAAGAGAGGTGGGAATTGGAAGCAATGTCTCTGGGTGAGGGAAGAGAAAAAGCTGGAATGGCGGGTTTTGGAAATGGATAGACTCATGGAACATCAGATAATTGCAGCTGGAGACAGGGCCCAGCAGAGGGTTGCAGATGTATTAGAGGGCCAGGCGGATTTTGGAAGGTACACATTAGAATGTACCACCTGCCTGGGACTGGGGATTTCTGTCTGTGCTCAGCAGTTGGGATTGTGGGGAGAGTGGGCTTGTGTCTGGATCGCAGTTTTCAAGAGCAGGTGAGGAAGGGAGAGGGCGTGAGACAGTAGTGCTGGTTCTGATAGGTGGTATTTGGAGCAATGACCCTGTACTTGAGCCTGTATGATGGAAGAAAGTGAAAGCAGGAGAGGCCTGATGTTGGAAGAAAAGATGCAGAAGTCTGAGGTCCAAAAAGACAAGAAGGGCTGGAGAGAGCTAGAGAGCGAGAGAGAACAAGAGAGTGAGAGAGCAAGAGTGAGAGGAGAGAGAGACAGAGAAAGATGGAGAAAGAGCGAGAGAGAGTGAGAGAGAGGAGGGAAGGAATGAGAGAGGGAGGTATAGGGAGAGGGAAAGGATAAGGAGAGGGATGGAGAGAAAGATGAGGGAGGGAGAGAGAAAAGAGGGAGAGGAGGAGAGAGAGTGGGAGAGAGACAGAAGAGGGAAGGAAAGAAAGAGAGAGAGAGGGAGGGAGAGAGATAAGTAGAGAGAGGGAGCTGTGACCTCCAATAAAGCATCAGTGAATTGTGACACTGTTTCTTTCTTATAACCTCACTGGTGATGAAGGGGGTTTCATCGATAAAATGAAGCCTAATATATGAGAACATCTGAGCCAGCTAACATTTCCATTTGTCAGGAATCTGTAAAGCTCTCTTGGTGGCCAGATGGAACACCATAGCAGATCGGGTGGGGGGTTATTTGGCCAGGAATGATGCGCTAGGGCATGCTAGCACCCCAATAGCTGTGGTCGGTATTTTTCAATACCCCAAAATTAGCTATGGGGAATATTTGGAGCACAGCAAGCTCTGCAGATGGTGTGAGTTGGGCCTTCCATTTTTCTGAGAGTAAATTGTTCAATCCCATCCAGCACAGCTCTGTTGCTACCCCAGCTCAACCCTGCTTACAGCGAGAAAGAGAATGCATTTTTGCATGTTTTTTCTAAGTGCTATCTATTAACTTATGCCACGGTTAGCATAATTGTATCCAAAGGACACGAGTTCACCATGCTCATATTAGCTGCATGGAGCATACTGTCTGCTTTAAGATGGTGATTTATTACATGTGAAAACACACTCCCCCCTTTCCTATGGCAGAACATTCCAAGACTGCAGGAAAATGCAACAAAGGGAGCTGAGCCGGCCAAGTTCATCAGTGTGAAGATGGAGGTTCTCTAGCAGCTACAGGCTTAGGAAAAGGATCGTCTTGGGAGTGACTGTTCTGAGGGAGGACCTGAGCTGGTGTCCTGGGGTCTCTCTCAGGGAGCTGAGGTGGAAGAAGAACTGAAGTCAGGATAAACACAGGGCTTGGTTTGTGCCAACATGAAAAGCACAGCAGCAAGAAAGCACCCCCAAGTGTCCCTGATTCTTCAGCCTGAATTTGCAAATGCCCTACCACAGGCGAGAGCACTGCTGAGGATACCTGACAAACAAATGACTTGTAGAAAGGATCGACTCCCCCAATTACTTGGCAGTGTCGCTGGCATATTGTAACCTGGGATCCAAGCAGGCTTAGCCCTCCGCTTTGTAATTTTATTTTGTTCTTCCCGGTTCAGTTTTCAGACATTGTCTGCATTTCCTTTCTCTCCTTGTTTTGCTTTGGGATCGCAACAAAATTCAGGGGATCAGCACAATAGAAAGAAAAGGTTACTGGGACTACTAATGAAAACATAATCCCCAGAGGATTTCAATCTAGTGAGTTTGAAATAACACACAAAAATTTGATCTGCTCGGCAAGGCAAACTGGGGAATTTTGTGCTGCTACTATACTAAACTACATTAATATTTTTTCCATTTATGCAATAAAAAATGTATTGAGAATGACTTAGATGCAAATATAAGGGTAATAAAGCTGCTTGTGACTTGCTCTCAGAATTACAATATAGACTTGAAAGATTTCATTAAAATTAAAAGCATTTTGGCTTATTCTGTTTCTATTAAACAGCCTCACATTAATGTGCTTTATTTGGGGGAGCATTAGAAGGAATGAATACGTAATAACTGGAGTAGAAATGGAGGGTGATGTTTTTGCGGCAGAAGAAAGTGCTAACAAGACTTTTGTGGTATAGCACTAGAACCTTGGTCTGTGACATTCATTATCCAGGTGGCGTCGATGAAAGTACTGATTTGCAGGTGTTAGGTCTCTAGAAGGTTCCTTCCTTATTTTTTTTCATATATGGCTAGATTCTATTTCCTATGGGGAGCTGATAAAAAGTGAATCACATGGTCAGTTGTGCTCATTGGTTGCTCTCCTTAGTAAATGAAAATGATTGAATCAGGAAATAGAATTTTTCCCTTTTCCTTCCAAGGGCACTTATGAAAATGGTTCTTTGAAATACAAATATGCAATGGTACAGCGAATTAAGCATTCTCCATTGAAACAACATACACTGTGAGATTCTAAAACACTCAAATTTCCTTTATTTTACATATTTTTTAATGAGGAGAAACTGCTATATTGTGGATATGTAGCCTTTTCATTATTTCTAGATGATAGAATTGGGGATGAGAGGGAGATTTAGAATTTTAGTTCTTTTTCCCAGGGAAAAGTGGTCTTTGAAGTCCTGTGGAGTTGGTTGAAAGCTAGTCTTCCATGAACTGAAGGTAGCACAGTATCCAGAAATCCTTACGCTGAAGCTCTTGCCCATATCACGAAGGTGTTTTGAGATGGGGCTTTTGGGATGCTGCGAGGAGGAGAAGAGGTCATGAGTGGGGAGCTAATGAGGGCTGGTCATCCTTCTAAGAAGAGACAGCAAAGACACTGCATGTGATCTCACTGCCCATTGAGGGCAGGGTGAGAAGTGATCTTCTGCGAGGCAGGAAGTGAACTTACACCAGGAACCACCTACCCAGACCTTGACCTCTGTCTTCCGGCCTCGAAAACCATGAGAGATTAGCTTCTATCATCACATGAGCTTGTGGTATTCTGTGCTGGCAGTCTGAGCCCTCTTAGTACTCAGTGTGGAGGGGAAGAAGCACAAATTGAATCAGGAACTAGAATTTCCAGGTGTACATGAGCATGATGGCAGATGGATGTTTGAGCACCTGTGGCATGTGCTGGGAGACAATCTAGCACTTTCCCAAGATCTGACAGGTGAGGAGGGGAAAGAGGTGGCATCCAGCTAGAAAAATGATTTGCCTTGGACAAATACCGGTTGGTGGTTAGAGCCAGAAGACTAAGTAAGATCGTCTGTGTGCATATGGGTGTGTTTCCAAGTATGAATGTTTTATGTTTACCTGTTCACCTGTGAATTTTTCTTGGAGTCATTACTATGTGCTAGTCACTATAATAAACATTTTACATAGCTAAAAGGTATGCGTTTTACATAGATTTTAGAGAGATTTACAAACTTGCTCATGGCCACATTGCTAGCAAAATCCAGGCTGGGTTTTGAATCCAGATTCGCAGAACATCAAGGCTTTGGCAATATAAGAAATGAAAAGCACCTGTAAGAAATAAAATCAGAAACAAATGCTGATGACTAGACCCCCTCAACCTCATGAGCCCTCTCTGGGAGGAGGGCTGAGTTTCACCCTTGGTCATCCAGTAGCTTTTCAGTCTATGGAAAACTTCTGCTACCTTCAGGCTCACAGTGCCTGGCTTCCCCAGCCTCTCCTGCACCCACACTGCTGCCAGCACCATTTTAAAGCACTCGGAAGATGAAGCAGAGCACACGTCCAATCCGCTGGCTCTCAGGCCTCCTAAGATCATCTCCTTTGCTGCCTCCCCACCAAACCACCCACTACACCCTTGATTCTGCCATCAGGTCTGTAACCACAAGTCAAGAACCCATTACCCAATCATGACCTCCTCTCCTTCCTGCTCACTTACTTAAAGAAACGAAGCATTGAATACATCCTCTTCTGCTATCCTGTCCTCATTTCCTTTTGTACCTAGCCCAGATGGCATTCCATCGGCCTATTTCTCTTTGTATTTCCCTCCTCCCTTCTCATCTACAGAGTGTGAAAGGAATATTTCCTACTCACGAAACTCTGTGTTTAAGAGGCATCAACATAGAGTTGGATTGGCAGAACACTAGATGAAGGACAACCATGCGAGCAAGCTGGTTGGATTCAGCATGATCGACCATCAAATCACAAATCACAAATCATCCTGTTAATCGTCGATTGCCTTGAGCAGGCCCCAGTAACGTCTCCTTCATCCTAGCCCTGAGATTATATTCAAGGCTCTTTAGGAGAATGAGACCCATCATTGTTACTGGTATTTGGCATATTGGGTACGCCACGGGGAGTTTGCCAAACTCTGCCGTGTGGGCAGGCTACATTCGGTAGCCTGCCAGTTTGTCCAAAATAGGAATGAGATAATAAGATGTCATAATCGACCACGATTGACCATATCCACACAATAACCAAGCTCATTGAGGTCTCTCAGGAGTTCAAGATGCTGCTCTGTCTAATGTTCATTGATTTAAAGAAGGCCTTTGATTCTGTTGAGATGGAAGCAGTCATCGAAGCCCTAGCCAAACAGGGCGTTCAAACTCAATACATGAGTATCCTCCATGAGCTGTATTATGGATTCACTACCAGGATCTCACCATTCTACAGGGAAGTGATCATTGACTTCAAGAAAGGAATTCAGCAGGGCGATACCATTTCACCGAAACTGTTCAGCGTCACCCTCGAGAACGTCATGCGACGACTAGAATGGGAAGGAATGGGGGTGAAGATAGACGGTCGGCAACTACACCACCTCTGCTTTGCTGATGACATCGTTCTAACAACACCAAACATTAGCCAAGTGACACAAATGCCGGCTGACTTCGACCGTGAGTGTGGAAAGGTCGGACTACAAGCTGAATCTCACGAAGACAATCTTTATGAGAAACAGTTTCATTCCTGACGTTTCGTTTGCTCTCAATGGAACAAACATCTCTGAATGCAACAGTTATGTGTAACTAGGTCGAGAAGTCAACATGACGAATGATCTGACACCTGCTTTGCACAGGAGGAAGAAAACGGCTTGGAAAGCCTTTAAGAGCGCGAAGAAATAACTAAGAGGACAAAGAACTTCAAGCTCTGGGCACATCTCTTCGATTCCACTGTTCTTCCTGCATTAACATATGCCTCAGAGACCTAGGCCCTACGAAAGCAGGATAAGAATGCTATTCGGGTCTCCCAAAGAGGAATCAAAAGAGCTATGCTTGGAGTAACCCGCTTCACTCAAATGAGAGAAAGAATCCGGAGTTCTGACCTTCGTCGACGATCAAGAATCAGGGATGCTGTCTTGTTTGCCAAGGCATTGAAAATTAGGTGGGCTGGACATGTAATGAGATTTGGAGACAACCGCTGGACTAGAGCCATTATCAACTGGAATCCATGGGACGTCAAAAGATCGCATGGCTGTCCACCTACGAGATGGTCAGACTTCTTTGTCAAGACCCTGAACAAAACAATTGATTTGAGGCTCTTCGTGTTCCTAGAATGAGCAGATGCCATTGGGTTAAACTGGCACGCGACAGGGACAAATGGAGACGTTACTGGTGCCCGCTCAAGCAAATTGATGAGTAACAGGATGTTACGTGATCAAGTGATCAACATAGAGTTGGGTTTTATCCCAATTGAAAAAGTTGAGTGACTACCAATAAAAATCAAACAAACAAAACCAAGAACAACAAAAACAACCATAAAAACTACAAAAAAGAACATTGAATGATTTGGAGCACAAGATTTACTGCACCAACTTCAAGGATGCCCAGTCCTTATGAGCAAGGACAGATGATCAAGGAAACTTTTAAAACTTACCCTGTGTAGACCCAAGGAATCATTCCATTCTACACAGAGTGCTAATTTTTCATTGGGATTAGTATAATCACTATGTATGAGCCCCATTCCCAACACACAAAAGCTCTTCTTTATCTCTCAGTATGCTAAGTATTCACTGCTGTTTGTCTTCCTACCTAGAAGGTTGAGGAAAATGGATTGGCATCTTTATAAAGTCCTCAAGGTTCTTATTCAGTTTTTTTGACCTTGGAACACCTCCAACTCTATATAAATTTAGCCAACTTCTTTCTTTTGGCCTTGATTTGAATAGCTGAGAAATACACTAAACCCTAATAGACATATCACCATAATTGCAATAAGTATAAATACCACCCCTGGGTGGATTCAGTAGAGGGATCAACTGGAGTTCTCAAATTATATGAATGACTTTTGAGTTACTGAACCATCAAGTCCATGGCCTAGTCTTGCTCTCTCCTCCCCTAAATTAATCATAGAAAATTTGGACACAGTTGCCTGATGACTATTACTTCTTAGAAATTTTCATTTACTTGCCATGATTCTCTTATTAATTATGAATCATTCTAATATTATTGTTATTTTTTCTCATTATTTAATCTAGATCTACTCAAGGTCCATCCTCAAACATTTCTATTTTCCTGGAGTTCTGATTTAATGAAAACAAGTCTCACAACTTTTAAGCCTAGACCTCTACACAAGATATTTCTCTTGTGTAGAGATCTACAATTTCAACTAATAGACAAGTCAGGAACTGCCTTCTCTAAAGGATGATGGAAAAGTGTAGAAGAGGTGGTGAAGATGATGATTTGGGTGGTAATGCTGATGTTGATTCTGGTAGTGGTATTGATCTTGCTGGTGTTGCTGGTGATGTTGTTTTTGGTGGTCTAGGTAAGCATCAACATAGGTCAGAGTAAGGTCATTATTTTTTCACTAGGAAAATTTCTATGTTTTTATAAGAACAACTCTGTTGCTCAGGGCAAAAATAGGAAACACACCATGGGGCAGTAATAATCCAGGCAAAAGTTAAAGGTGACCTTTAAAATTTAAAACTCCCTTGGGACTTTTGTTTTCAATCATTCTCTTACAGAATATCATTTATGCATCCAATATAAAGTACCTGGTTTCTACAAGCTACCATGAATTTCCACTTCTTTAAATTGGCTCCATCCTAGATGGCAGTGACCATTCTTAAGGTCCCCTGCAGTATGTCTTCTCGATGATTCTATCCTGAATCTGGGCTGTGATGTTGTTGTTGGCCAACCCGTTGACTAAGACCCTTAGAGTTTCTTTAAGCTTTTAAAAGGTGACCACTTTGAACTCTGGGAAATCAGGCTTAGCACTGCTCTTATTGATTACCCACTAGTGAAGTGCTTGTCATTACTATGGACATAATCATTTCCTCTTTTATTTCATTTAGAAGAAGAAATGGGTGGTGCTGGAACTTTAGTGGTGAGTGCTCAAGATCCTGTGCACATCTGGAAGTGTAAAGATGTATTGCCATAATTCCATAGTATGTTTCACCAGTGATAAATCAATACAAAAAGGAGATGAAGCTGTTAGTCAACTCTCTCTGAGACTAGATAACTCCTTTCTGCTTGTTTTTCACCATCCAAAAGAAGCAAACAATATTTCTCTCAGTCGTTTCCTGACTCAGAGCTTGTCTGGACAATTTTTAACACAATGATCCATAATAGCAACCCCAGCAATGATTTAGTAGTCTGCAGCTTCTAACAAATTAACCTTAATAGAATGCTTTAGAATCTGTTTACTGGAAAAGGTTGTTTCCTTTGCACAGACCAGAATGTCTTAAACAGAACTGAAATGAGAGTTTTGAACAGAAATTGCTTTCATGTGATTGTGCATAGTTAACTAGAATCAAGACAGGAAGTCTACTGACATCATATAGCTCTACATATCGGAAATATTTTTCTTCATTTGAAAATATAGCAGATATTCTCAGTTCTGGGCTGGAGCGATAGCACAGCGGGTAGGGCGTTCGCCTTACAAGCGGCCAACATGGCCGACCCGAGTTCGATTCCTCCGCCCCTCTCGGAGAGCCCGGCAAGCTACCGAGAGTATTCAATATGCCAGACACAGTAACAACAAAGTCTCCAATGGAGACGTTACTAGGCCCGCTCGAGCAAATCGACGATCAACTGGAGGGCCTTTACCTTTTACCTTTATTCTCAGTTCTACAGGATGTGCTGATTTAAAAACAAGGCTGAAAGTGATCAAAGAGTCCTCCCATTGAAAGGTGGAGTCTAGATGGTCTTGAATCTGAGACGATGCTAATGACTTGGAACCAAGAGAATATGATGGAAATGCTACTGAATGGCTTCTCAGACTGTATCAGGAAAAGCTAAGTTATCACTATTTCTCTTAAGATGCTTGTGGAGCAGTAAACAAATGAGATGTCACGGAAGGAGTTTGAAACAGTCACACTGGAAACTTCAGATGTTGTTATTCTGATTGACAGCCCTGCCTGCCGAGTTCCAGCGAAACGCCAGCATCAGTGGCCAGGCAGGTGGGATAGATACCCCCAGAGAAGCTTCCATGTCAAACTGCAGCCCAGGCAATATGAGACAGTCTCAGTGAAAGCTATCCCGTTTTGTCCTTTCCTTCCTTCCTTACAAAATTGTGAGCAGAGTGAACTGTTTGTTTTAAATGACAGAGCTGCTCTGTGAAAGTTTATTCACAATTAGTAACCAGAAAGCATGACTCTGAAAGTCAGTGAATGCTTTTTGTCCTCTAATCTGTGCCGTTGGGTCTAACTTACAGCTTTGCAAATGGTATATTCATATTTCCAAAGAAGTACACCTTCCCATACAGAAGTCATAGCTTAGCATGAAAAAATAGCTTTATTTTCATTTAAATATTCCCAACACATTTGGCATTTGGAAAGCTGAATACTATGAGAATAAAAAAGAAAAGGGGTTGACCTGGTCAACTCCTTTTATTAGAATTACTATTTTGTTAAGATTATTTTTAATAATGAAATGGTTAGGAAGGCAAGGGCCTTTGTCTAACTTGGAGAATATTAATTAGCCTGAGTTTCACAAACTTTGGGATATGAATGCTTTAATCTGCCTTGATAATGTCTTCTAGGAGATTTGGAATCTTTAAGAGAAACTTTGACAATTTTCCATTAAAACAAACAACACAATATTTTGTAAAGGCAGGAATTGCAGCTCAGTGGCAAAACATTTGCCTTGTATAAGAAGCTTTGGGTTCAATCCCTGGTACTGCGAAACCAAAACAAAATCCATCTTTTTAGTGGCTGGAAATGGAAAGATCAGGAGAAGAGCTTAAAATAGCAGAGTTGTGGGACCAGAGCAAGAGTACAGCAGGTAGGGTGTTTGCCTTGCACACAGCTGACCCGGATTCGATCCCAGCATCCCATATGGTCCCCCAAGCACTGCCAGGAGTAATTCCTGAGTGCAGAGCCAGGAGTAACCCGAGTATCGCTGGGTGTGACCCAAAAATCAAAAAATAAAATGATAAAGAAAAAGAAAAGCAGAATTGCTGATTGGTGGTGCAAGGGGCAGGACACAAATCTGCTTTCCCCACAGTGCCTTTGAAAGCCGAGGAAGGCTCTAGAGGTTAGGAATTTTCACATCACTGTGCACACCACATCCACATTTTCTTTCATGAAAATAAACCTCATCTCTGTCTTATACATTTGTCAACTGGGTTAACTTTGAGTTTTGCCTTAAAAATTAGGGGAATAAAACTTAACGTTTTCTCTTATTTCCATTTTTCTTGCCCTTTTCATGAGTTTACAATTGCCACCATGAGGCCATGACCAGAGAGGAAAGTTCTTTAAATCAGTAGGGCATATGCTCTCAAAGTCAGGCTTGGGGGCTGCCTGTGGGTCCCAAGGACCCTTTCTGAAGGTCTGTGAAGTCAAAACTAGTTTCATAATAAGATTGCTTAACTTTGCTGTTTTTTTTTTTAATCTCAAACACTCAGTATGTGAAGGTGTTCCTACGGTTTCATGAAGGCATTTGATACAGAAATGTCTGAATGTGGAGCTATACGTGGGAACCAAGTTATCTGTTTAAGATATTAAAATGGTTGGCAGCAATGTAAATTTCATCAATTTTTTTCATAAAATGCAACTTATAAAATTATTCAGATGTAATGCATTTTATTTAGAAAAGGACACAACATTTTTCTATTCTACTGAAATGTCAGTTCTACAAAATCCAGTTCTAATGGATTCTACCGGATTATTCTACTGTCTTTTCTCAGGTTTAATTTCTGAGGTAAGTAACGACAGGTAACACAACAAATAAATACTCTTTGAGATCCTCATTTTTCGAAATGTAAAGCAGGACTGAGAGCAAAATGTTGGAGAATAGTTGGATTGCAAATGTCTATGGAAATTCACAAGTTCTACTGACCATTCTATCACTAGTAAATAATCCTGGGTAAATAGAAACTTGTAAATTTTTTTTGCTTCAAAATTTAAAAATATTAGAATAAAAAACATAGAATAATGTGTTGTGTGACCAATTGTCCACCCAGTTACTTGGAACTCTCTGAAACAAAGTGTTGACAAGGATGCAAAGAGAGGAGTACAAGTGGGGATTACTTGTGAGAAAGTCAGAGAAAAAGACACATGTCCTGTGTGAAACACTGATGGAAGAATTAGGTTATCTTCTCCCTATTTCTCGCACTTCCCTTTCACACCAGCTGAGTCATACTGTTGCCTTAGGAAAGTAGAAAATATTGAAAGTGGTCAGATACTCGTGTTGCAGAGGATTGTTGAAATTCACTCCGTGAATCCTCTTCTTTCTTGAGTCTTGACCCAAAAAATGAGAATATTGAGTCATTTTTGATTAAGAAACCCTGAAGTTAGAGTCTAATTAATGTCATAAAAATTAACTGCTCTGACCAACCTGAGCTTTCAACCAAGTCGGGGTCTGATTAAGTTTTAAGGGAATATGCACTTTTTTGGTTTGTTTGTTTGGTTGGTGACTTGCTTTGGGGTCTTTAAAAATCACTTTGTCAGTCCAAAGTCAAGTGAATAGGTGTGGGCTGAAAAATAAAAGAAGGAAAAACTATACCCACATGATTTTCCTAAGACTTGAAAAAGTCCCATTCTTACTTTGCCTGCTCGTGATTTTGCTCTGAAGGTGAGTCCGCAGAGACAAATATTTACACATTTATGGTAATATCTTAGTTACTGAACACTTTTGGTAATATCTTAGTTACTGAGCACTTTGGGGGTACATAAAAATCTTGCAAGAGGTAAGATTTTGGCCTCACTGGCTAACCTAAACTCTAATCATAGTGCTTTGGCAAGAATTGGGAGACAAAAACAACATTTCCTCTGAGCTTGCCAAATCTGAATGAATTAAAGAAGAGTGAGGTTATTTCAGTGTCGGATGAAAGGTAGAGATTAATGTCTTACGTACATCTCAGAAAGTATGTTCATTCAAACACTGTTGACCAGGTGCTGTCTGCCTCTGCTGGAAAGAATGCACTAGAAAAGCAAATGGAGTTCTATCCTAATGGAGCAGATAAATCAGCATTTAATGGGATTCTGAGTACTTCTAAATGCTAGAGGGAAAATAAAAATAAAAATATAGAGTGATAAGGAGCAGAAGGGGGATATATCAGGATAGAATGCCCAGGAAGGGATCTCTGATGGGGTGTTATGCTTGCCGTTTTGAAATGTGGCTGGGTTGTTTCTCCCATCCAAAGATAGATCTTTGTCTAGACTTTGAATTTGGTCCAGATCATGTGACAGCTGTGCCAATAGTAGGACATTAGAAAATAGGGCACAGGGAACATCCTAAAAGCAGTTGCCACACCTTTTTTGCTACATCGCCTGCCAGTAGATGGAAGATGAGAGACAGGAGAGGGTCTCAGGCACCACCCAGCCTTGCTTGGTGTGGGTCAAATGCTTGCATTTGTGGGGTTGTCATTTTCATTCTAACTTGAAAATTTTCAATTATTCTTTTGCCAAGTATTCTGTTTCACTTCCATCTGGGTGTTGAGGGCCACTTACACCTGGTCCATGGATCAGTGAAACTCTTTATTCATTTTTCAGCATCTCTCTTTCTGTGTTTCTTTCCAATGCTAAATAGTTTTTTTTTAATTTTAATTTATTTTTTAGACTTTGTGAGGTTTTTATTTTTATGGGATTTTTCTTTTTCAAAAATTTAAAATTTTTATTTAGTTATTTTTAGAGCATTACAAAGCCATTTATGATTGGATTTCAGCCATACAATATTCCAATACCCATTCCTCCACCAGTGTATACTTCCAAGCATCTGTGTCCCAGGTTCCCCGATAGTTTTTTATTATGTATAGTTTCTGATCTGTTATTAGGCCCATTTAATAAACAAAACATAGTTTCTAGATAGTGTATTTCTCATTAAAAAAGAAAAGTTTGTGTGTGTGTTTGGTGGGGGGCTGTATTCAGTGGTTACTTCTGTGTTCCTAGCAGCATTCCAGGGACCATATGTGTTTCCTCAGAACTGAACCCAGGTGGGCTATGTGCCAGGCAAGCACTTTACCTAATGCACTGTCTCTCCAGCCCCTCAGCTCAATTTTCCAATGTGTTCTAATTACTCTAGTCATTGCCTTCATGTTTTCCTTTAAATCTGTGAGTATATTTGCAAAAGCCATATTAAAGTCATTTCCTGCTCATTTCTAATGACTGTCACTTCTAGATGGTTCTCTAGGATGAATTTTTCTGTTGACTCTGGACCACATCATCTTATCTGCAGGTACATTCTAGTAAGTTGTGATGGAGAGCATATCTTTTCAATATTGCAATATTATTTTTCTTTAAAATGCATGTTGGCAGGTTACTTGTGAGGGGCTAAGATTAAAAACATTTTAATTATGATTCTGAAGTAGTCTAACCTAGGGTTTGGTTAACATAGTCCAGTTAGAAGCCCATGGGAACAGTCTATTGAAGAAGGGAAATATTTGATGCTTGGAAAAATGTTTCAGAAGCAAATCCTTTGAGAAAGTGAGAATGAATGGAAACCAGGGCATGGAGAGAGGGGTTAGCCTCTTCATGAGAAGAACTCAGAATTAAAGTAAGATGCGAAATAATCAGAATAATGAAGTGAAAATTAGCATGTAATGGAAAGATTATTTCTATTATTTATTGTATCATTAAATGATTTGAGTGAGCAGAACAGCAAATATAATAAAGCATTTGTTCTTTATCATTGGTCAGAATGGAGTAATTTTCCCTCCCAAATTATATGACTTTAAATATTTAATCTCCCTGTTCTCCGCTACAGATACTTCCTTTTGAGATCTCTATATCCAGAGGGATCAGATAAAAGGTTACATAAACACTACATGTGCCTGGCTTTGTGGATGGATTCTGGGCTCTGGGAATGGTCAATTGGTTACACTTCTAAAACATTAGCCATGTAAGACTTTCTAGTTAGGAAAACCAATGCAATTTTGGATATCAAATGGGATAAATGGCCATATCACAGGGTTCACATTAGAATTAAAACATAATTCATGTGCCCACAATTTCTATCACTGAAATACCAAATTCTCTTTTTCTTTCTGCAGGTTAGGAGAAATTCTGGCTGCCATTTCTTTGAAATTATAAATTCTCTCTTATATTAACTAAAAAGACAATATCAGATATCATCAAGGAGAAGCCTGATGAATCAAGTTATATTTTTTCTCCCAACACCCTTGCCACAGTTGCTTCCCAACTAAAATCCTTTCCCTCCATTTCCAGTTTTTCTCATGGTCATCGATGGGTCTAGGACCACAGAGCTAGAATGAGGGATGAACCACAGCATCTATCTGCTGGTCCAGCCATGCTGGGAAAACCCATTCTGGTTATGACCTGCTAGGTGTGGTGTCTACTTTCTCCCCGAGGAGAATGGGAAGTGGGATCCAGACTCTCAATGCGCTGGGACCAGAGAGAAAGTTGGAACCTAAGTCTGCCCATGAGACACCTTTTGTCACTGTGCTTGCTTGAGAGCCAGTGATGCTCATATGGAAGATGCTTGAGCTGTGGTTTCTGGCCCTTGGGCCTCCCCCATCCAGGTACCGCCAGCAGAGTATCCATTTCACACAGCTCTGTGTCCAGACCTCTGAGCTGCTTTTGTGTCTGTTCGTGCCCCAGCCTCATTGAACAGCCTGACAGTGGATTCTGAGCTCCCCAGGACCATCCTTTCATTTTTGGCTCTCTTTGTTTTCAGCAACCTAAGAATTAATCTTATTCTTATTACTGCAACAAAGAATCCAGGGCTGATAAGTTTGTGGGCAGGGAAGGGAGGATGAGAATTAAAACAATGATTATTGGTGGCATTAGATCTTCACAAGCCTGTTTGTGACCGAGTCAGTGGAAATGGAGAGCTTGTACTCTCAAAAAGGGTCCGGGCAAACACACATCTGGTATCTCCTGTCTCACCTCAGAAACTGCAGACCGGCATAAAGGTGGCATGTCCGATGCTCTTATCTCCCTATGTGTCTTTAAGTCCAACTTTCCATGTCTTGTAGATTCAAATCAGGGTAGAGAAAATTATACAAACAGAAGTTGCCACAGGTGGTAGATGAGGGGAGCGTAGGCCAAACAGGTAGCAGGCGTCAGAGGCTGAAACTTCCAGCCTGGAGACTAGAGTTCACAATACCATCTTGCACCCTTGAAAGTTGTCAAGAGAGCAAATCTGAAAAGCCCTCAATGCAAGAATTAGAAACAGCTAACCGAGATCTGTACTTCAACACGGAGTTGCAGAGACACGAACAGAAAGCAGAGGGTGAGGAGAGGGAGTCTCTTCTCTGCCACCACCCCATGGGGGCCCTCAATACTGAGCAAGCTTTCTTCCAGGCCCTAGAAGGCAAAACTCCCATCATGGACTGAAAGAAAGTCCTTACATGGGGGTGCTCAGATGCCCCCTCAAACCCGGGTGGCATCGCCTCATTTGCTCCTCTCTACCCATACTGTCATCACTATTTTCTAGAAGCTTGGCGGACCTTGGGAGAGACCAAGCATCGACTTCTTCTAGTTTCATTTTTGTTGTTCCTGCCCTTCCCCGAGCTGGACAGAACAATCAAACAGACACATGTCCCCTAACCTGGGAGGTGAGAAATGGGAACACTTCCCTACCAGATGTTTCTAGTCGACTGGTTCAGGGACCGTGGTGCATAGGCCCCACGCACACTGCTCTAATTCTGGTCTCTTCCATCTTGATCCCACACCTAAATGCAAGCCAGACCTTCACTCCCCACAGCTCTTGCTATGCAGACATGTTCCTAATCCTGCACCATGTCGGCATTCCTCATGTCATGCTTTCAAAGAGCGTGACCCAGAAAACCACCGCACTGCGTGGTCCAGGGGTGGGTGCAGCGGGAAGGGGAGGGGCTGCAGGTGCTGGAATAGTAGCTGGACCCAGTGACTTCACTCCCTAACTCAAGAGCATCTGAACGGACCCCGGGCATAGTGTTTTCATTCCAATAAAGAGGCACTGCACATATCAGACAAAAAAGCTTTTACCGAAACCACACTTGTTTAAAAGGGCAGTTTCATATAGGAAAAGGAAATGAAATTTCCTCCAAAGGATTTAATCTGAACTGATATGCTCAATATGGCAGGAAATTTTAATCTCCAGTTACCTGATGGACTCGTCTACCTTGAGGGCAAGAAAAAGGAGGGAGGTGGGAGAGGGATGAGGGGAAGCGAAGAGAGAGAGAGAGAGAGAGAGAGAGAGAGAGAGAGAGAGAGAGAGAGAGAAAGAGAGAGAGAGAGGAGGGGAGAAAAAAGAGAGAGGAAAGAGAGAGAGAGGGAGAGACAGGAGGGAGAGGAGGGGAAGTGACATCATACAGATGTGCTCTGATTGTCAAATCCTGGTTGAAATTCAATGCTTACAGCAGCGACTTGAGTTTTGTCATTTCAATATAGTCCCTTCTGCTGAACACGTAATGCCACATGTTCAAATCGAGAGATGGTGCTACAGAAGCTGGATGCCCACGAGAAGGCCTTCGAAGCATAACACTGCCCTTCCTGACTTTCCAGTGGCTGCTGAGCCCAGAGTGTCAGTGGCTGGGGGTGGGCAGTGAGGTCCAGGTGACCCTGCTAAGGAATCCCAGTGTTCAGCAATAGACAAAGGAAATACAGTACAAGTCACTAGACATGGATGCCCAAAGACATTTGTAAAGGATGCTTGCTTCAACATGAAAGCCAGCCTCCTCCCATTCCAGAGAAGCTCATCTGCCTGAATTCCCTTACATAGATTGGTCGGAGTGTTCCCAGGTGAGGAGGTGTGTGTGTGTGTGTGTGTGTGTGTGTGTGTGTGTGTGTGTGTGTGTAGGGGTGGGAGGAGTGATGGGCATTTCTCCACCCTGGAATTGCTCAGGAATGGCAGTACCCAGATGTCAGACATAGATTTGTCCCTCGAACATTTCCTCCCCAAGTCTCAAAAATAACTAGGTCGGGCAGCTCCTGCCTCACTATTTCACAGGCCCATGAGGAGTTAAGAGAACTGAAATGATGTTGAAATGATCTTCGTGACAAGGCCGTCAGGGTTGGGTTTGTGCCTAATGCATCAGTGTCCCCTGGCATAAATAAATGTACAGGTAAACATTCTTTCTAGAAATCTGCTTAGCAATATTTCATGTAGAATTACATTATTATACATTACTGTATCTTCCAATTTTGCTTACACCAGGGTGTGTACATAGGTATGCATGTACATGCATATATATGTATCTCTCTATGCTGCAAACAGAAATATTAAGGCATTTCTTAGGGCTTTTTTTTCTTTTTGATTGCCACTTCAAGGTGAATGAAGCACTTGCCATCAAAGGGGTAGGCATCAAATATGTAGGCAATAAAAGAAATCACATCAGATGAAGCTCCCCTAACCTTAGGCAAGCAGGGCCAGGAAAATTGCAAGCAGGAACCACGAACAGGAAACTCAAACCTGCAATCACCTCAGAGTTCTTGAATCTTATTTAAACGGCATGTACAATAGTTTGGAGCCCAAACTCAATTTTTATTTGCGGCAAAAATAACTTGTCTTTAGATTGTTTTCTAATGTCCTTTAGGCAAGCCAGAGTTTGGTCATGGGATTGCCCTCACCTCTGCTCTGTGCACCCGTGAGCTAACCTTTCCCTGTGTTGAGTGTGCACTTGGGGTGGAGACGGGTATTATACACCTCTACTACTTAAGTGAAAATTCCCAATTTCTCATGCCTGGCTCTGTATGGCCCACTCCACCCAGAAAACCAGTGCGGCTTCTCTCCTATTTCATGGGGTCCACCTACAGCTTCACCCCACCATTATGTGTGTGTATGCAATGTATATATACGTATTATATGCATATATACTGATCTCAAAATGAAGACAAGATCTCTGAAAGTGTTAGGGAACGATCATAGAGAATCTTATGGGTTCTTAAAACCTGACTGGCTTCTCTGGCTGATATTGTCAAGATGGCAAGACACTCGCAGGTACCTTACCTCTCCCTTGCCAGGTGTAACACCAACTCTGTGGCTGCAGGAACATCTGGAAGAACTCTGGGCAGTGAGTGGAAGAGTTCCTTGGCAGCACAGAAACATCCTAGGAACAAGCAGGTCCTGGAAAGCAGAAGGAAGCTGGAAAAGAGCCCAAGTCTGGGTGTGGAGAAGCTGTACCAGACAGGACCCAGCATGCATGCATCGGTAGTGGAGGAGGAGGAGGAGAAGGAGAAGGTTGGGGATGGACGAGGAGGAGGCGGCGGTGGCACAGATTCTTAATGGTGGTCACAGACCCATGAGCCACCTTCCAAGTAATGGCTAAGGCGGATACACAGACTTGCTCTCCTGAAATAAGGATTTTTTCATCCTCTAAACAGTCTGATGCTATTCAGTTTACTTCCTACTTTTAGAAACCTTCTTTCACACCTCTTGTCAAAGTGCCCTCTCTTGGAAGAAAGAACTCAGATGTGCTTAGAAGGATTTAACTGTTACCGTATGTGGTTTCATTTTATTATTTTATTTTGCATTAAAGTTTTGGGTAGTTTGGGGGTTTCCAGAAATCATACAATATTCGGGTTATTTGCAAAAATATAAACTCTCAATTTTTCTGAAGTTGTGATCTTAAGTCTTCCCTCCCTCCCTCCCTCCCTCCCTCCCTCCCTCCCTCCCTCCCTCCCTCCCTTCTTTCCTTCCTTTTCTCCATTTCTCTCTCTCTCTCTTTTTCAATCTTGCTTGCAGTTTGAAATGTGCTTGGGACAGAGATCTCATTTGAGGATCATGAGGCATCTGCCTGGCCTCTCAGAGACATGTGTCAGCCAAGCAGGAAAGTGGCCAATGCTATTTTGCATCTCTGATGGTCAAATCCACTCATCATGCTGACGGCGAATATATGAGCTGCCATTTACATATCACACTCTATGGAGCTGTTTGGGCAATGGGCAGGAACCAAAATTAGAAGGCTGGTCCTGTCCTTTGGCAAGTAGTTAAAACCTTGGTGTTCCTCACAACAGAAATGAAAGGGAAATCCTGATCACTTATCTGTCTAGCATGAGGCACTGGGAACTAAGGAACAGTTACAGTTTTTTTCCTCAGAGGAAAGGAGATGTGAGTTTGAATAGTTGTGCTACTCGGCTGAAGTTCCAAGACCTTTCTGATCATTTACCTCTGTCAGATTTGTGCCAGATTTTTCTGGGAAAGCCCATTAACTCTCCCTTCCTCATGGACATAAAATAATACCAGGCCTTTCCTGAAGTCAGAGAAAACCAGAAAAACGCAACAGAATACACAGAGAGGAAAGGCTTAGGAGAATTCTCTGGAATTAGTTGTATTTGCTCATTCACGGGGCTGTTTTAGAGATACCACAAAGAAGCAATTTGTCAAAGCTTCCCCAGGCTTATCATGTTCTCTGGGGATAAAAAAACAAACAGGAGGCCTCCCTAAACACTGCACCAAGGCATACTCTTTTGAATTCTCCAAGTTCAGGTGTTTTTGAGGAGAATGATCCTGATCCCTTCTCCTTCTATTCCTTATTTCAAATTTTATTCTGGAATGGAGCAAGAGAATCATAGTTTTCTGGGAAGTATTTGATGAAGACTCATTTTTCTCCTACTCTTCTAAACTGCCCATTGGTCTGATTCAGAGAGGTGGAGGGGTTCCTGTTCCCAAGCTCGAAATGTTTTAAGACAAGCACTTCATATTGGAGGGTGATCTAGGGAAAAACTAGACATTTACTTCACCTGTTAAGCATTCCTGATAAATAAACTCTTATATATTGGGCAGAGGTCACAGATGAGCTTTGATTTCACAGATAACTTCCATTACAAAACTTACAGGGCTATATGGAAGTAGGAACAAGCATGAGAATAAAAGGAGAAAGTCTGAGTGAAAGCACCACCCAGAGAACTCGGGACCCTTGAGCTCAAGGCGAATAGAAATCTTCTCAATCAACTTGATCCTGATATGTGATTCCCCTTCACCATAACTCTGAGGCCAAGAAATTTTGCTACCATTGTGGAAGCACTTTTTCGTGCTGCATGAGAAGACAACCAACTGAGACAGAGATCCTGAATTAGCATGCTCAGAGAGTCAGAGCATCTCAAAGATCAAAACGTGTTCCTACTTCATGCCCATCTCTTAGTGAAATAAGAGTCAGAGCAATGGAAACTCAGTGAGGAGAGAGGCCATCTGAGCAGCACATCAATCAAATTCCTCTCATTGACGTTTATAGAAGCCCAAACCCAACAACGAACTAGAGAGCACTTTCTCTCTAGGCTTGCATGGAATACTCGCCAAGATAGACCATGTTCAGGATCCCAGAGCTCGCCTTGAGAAATGCAGATAACTCCAGATAGACAAAGTAAGTTCTCTGATGACAGTATCATTGATCTGAATCAGTAACTGGGAAATACTCATAATGCCACTCTGCCTTCCCCCATATTTGGAAACGAAACAATACACTTCTAAATAAGCTGAGAGTTCAGAAGTCTCAGGGATACTTTAAAATAATTTTACCCAAATGAAAATAAAAATGCAACTTGATGAAAAGATGTGGAATGTAACAGAAGCAGAAAGAGACCCAGGGTACTAAACTCATATAATAAAAAAGAAAAATGCCACAAAGTCAATAGGTGATTTCTACCTTAGGAAATTAAAGAAAAAAGAGCAATTTGAGCCGAAAGCCACGGGGAGAAAAAAAAATCAAATCATTAGGCCAGAAACCAATGATTGGATAATAGTTAAAAAGCAATCAGGTCCAGGTGTTTTCATGGGTGAATTCTACTAAAAATAATTTATAACAAAAATAATGAAAGATCTCCGTATTATGCTCTAGAAAGTTAGAAAACACTTTCTAACTCATTTTAGAAAGTATCTGGGTCCCAGAGTGATAGGACAGCAAATAGGGGGATGACCTTGAATGCAGCTGACCTGGGTTCAATTTCCAGCACTTCTATGATTCCCCAAGCCCACTAGGAGTACAGTGCTAGAGTAAGCCCTGAACACTGCTAGATGTGACCCCAAGCCCCCTAAACCTCCCTCCCAAAGAAAGCTAGCATGATCTTAATACAAAGACATATGAACACATTACAAGAATGAAAAACTTTAGATTAACATATATGATCAATGTTAACACAAAATTCCTCAATTAATATTTGCAAATCACATCCAACAGTGCATTAAAATGACGCATTATAATCAAGTGGACATATTCCAGACATGCAAGTCTGCTTCAACTAAAAATACTCAATTAATATATTTCACTGTATCAGTTATGTAATGTTAAAATATCATATCATCACATCAGATACCAAAAATAGCACTCAGGGGCTGGAATGAGAGTACAGTGAGTAGGGCATTTACCTTGCACACAACTCACCTGGTGTGGTAGCACCCTTTATGGTTCCCCGAACACCACCAGAAGTGATTTTTGAGTGCAGAGCCAGGAGTAAACCTTGAGCACTGCCAGGTGTGGCCTCCCAAGTGAAAACAACAAACAAAAGAACATTTCAATGTTTGAACACCCATGGGTGTTTAAAAAAAAAATGGAGTGCAGGGGAATTTCCTCAATTTGATAAAGAACATCTACACAAAACAACCAACAGAGTGATTATTGAATGATTACATGATTGTCTGTATAGAAAAGCATACATTTTACAAAAATCTCCTGGGTCAATCTTATCAGTAAGTGTTGTGAGATTATACAAGGCAAGATCAATGGGCAGCAGTCATTTCCCCCCTGTTGCCAGCAATGAACAGTCGCAAGTTGTCTGAAGCAAAGTGTGGAGGATGCCTAGTGTGTTTCCTGGTTACAGGGAAAGAGGATTGGAATTCAGAGATGACTGAAACCCGGGGTACAGTTCCCAGCTCTGCCATTCTATGTGTGCGGCCCAAATTCTTGGAAGCATTTCATATCTATGAAACGAGGTAAGGACTTCTTGTTGAAGAATTAAGATTGGATAATCTGGTAACCTGTAACCCACAGAGCTGAGAGAGGACCTGGAGCTTCCAGTTATCTTGCACTTCCTAATCTATGCCTCCCGTTTTATCATTGCAGTTCTGCTCCCAAATCTCCCCTGATGTTGCCCATTCAAAATCCTTGCTGACAGTCTTCCCTAGCCCCAGGGACAGTGTGGGAATGGTCAATGAGACAGTGCTGTCTGCTCCGAATCCCCCACTCAGGCTTATTTACAGCGAGTTCTGACACTGGCATGGCTTTTTCCTGGCCCAAGGAGATATCTTTGGCAGCTTCTTTTTATTGCCATGTGCTACAGGAAAAGAGTTCAAATTGAACATCAATCTAATAAACACAATTCATCAGGAAAAATACCATGCACATTCCGGAATTGAGTCTGAATGCCTTTTAAAGTTATCTGTGGGTTTGAATTATGTCTGCTGTTGCTTCATTTACATGAACCAGGTTGGTTGGGATGGGCTTCCTGCCACCGTTTTGAAAAGCCAGCGCTCTTTGGAGAAAAGGCAAAGTGGAACAGAAGGCATTATCACAAACATTTTATGCATGAGAACAGATTCTCATAAGGATGAGTGGCAAGCAGCAGCTTCGTTTTCCCTCCTTGCTTGAGATTTTGCTTTGCAGAACTCAACATGGAAAAACTTCTCAGGCACTACACGTGGCCTGGGAACTCTAAAGCATGTGCGTCCAGGAGTGGGGAGCAGGTATGCAGAGATAACAGAGTCCTTCTAATGACAGCATCTCCGTTTTTACTGATCGTAAACAGCAACACGGGCAGGCTCTGCTTGCCAGCTTTCCTCCCCTCCGTTCCAGTACAGTGAATGGATGCTTTACAGATTCTTTGTTTAGAGTGTTTCCATGATCAAACCAATCCCTGGGCCCAAGGAAACTGCTTCCAAAATGAGGGGGAGGGGGACTCATGCCTTGCAAGCAGGAGGCCTGTAGTTGGATCCCTGGCATCACGGGGTCCCTAGAGTGTCACTGGTTGAAAATACCGATGTATGGCCCCTGGTTTCTGTGAAACATCAAGGAGACCCCCTCAGATTAAACTAAACAAAGCACTATGGAGGGGAGAAGTACCTTGGAAATTATGAGCAGACCCAAGTGGAAATGTTGAGATGAGATGGGGCATAGGCCCTGGAGCGTGATCTATGCAGTCAAGGACGTGTAATGGCGTTGAGTTGACCTCATTCCTGCATGCACCCTCATGCCCTAACCCTCCCCAATGGGGTTCTGCTCACCTCTGTCCCATGTGCTTCTGAACTGCCTTCACTTACAAACTGGGGTCCAACATTAAAGTACAAAAGAAGAGGCTGGTGATCTTGCTGCCATGAAGATAACTGTGTTCTGGGAGATGGTGCTGGGCCTTCTGTCCTCAACAGGGCCTCCCCAGGATTTTCATTACCATCTGGGAGTCTTCCTCAAGTTCCCATCCTGAACCCATTTCTACTGTCGCCTCAGTAAATACTTATTCCAGGCCAGGTATCTTCCAGGTGCTGTATTAGCTTTTCCTGGGGATACCCTGTGGGGAGGGGCACTCGTACTGGACAGCCTGCCTAGGCTTCAGTACAGGGCCAATGGTCCTAAGTGGTCCACTGTGAGTCAGGGGCTGCCTGTTTCTGGTAGCTTGAAGGACGATCTCTCTCACCCCTGTCCCCTGGGCAGAACAGGTTCAAGTGAGTGGCTGTCACATGCCCGTCCTCCTTTCAGCACCTCCCTTTGGAATGACTCGGTCACCTCTTCAGCGGGGAGGGCACACATCAGTCCATGCCAACCACGTGGCACTGGGAAGACAGAAGTGGCTCTGTAAGCCCAGTTTTAGAAGAGCCTTTGCCCCCCTTTGTGGTAGCTGTGACCCTCCGCCAACCCCAAGGAGGTAAACACAAGGGAATCTGGGATGGTGTTCAAGTATCTCAGCATACTCATTACCCCATCAGAAGGCAACACTGGGGCAATCTGTTCTAGAATCATGCTAACGCACTTGAAACTTGCAACTGGGATTTAATTCATTGCTGCATATAAGAACATTTCTTTGTTCTTCTGGCTTCAGGAGGAAAAGAAAAGTTCTTGCAGGATACCAGCCTTGCTCATTCCCAGCTCACCTGGCTTCTCTGGAGAAGATTGACTTAGGCAGCCTCAGACCAGCCCTCCGATCAGCCCTCCGTCAGTGCTAGATTGAGGATCAAAAGCAGCGTTAGGCAACGCTGGCGAATTCAGCAATTTGGAGTTCAATATGGTGACGCCTGTTGTTTTTGAGCACGTTAGGCAGCAAGTTAGGGGAAGCGGGTTCATTGACAAGATGTGTGCAATGGTGATGAAAAAAGGAGTTTTGCAATTTATTTGTGTTTTGCAGCTAGGCAACCGAAAAATGACTAACACACAGGAAGTATGGACTTGCGTTGCTTCTAGCCAAATTATGGGAGTTCGAAAATCTCTTATTTTCTTTATTATCTGTGTAAAAGAAAAGAAAAAACTCAACAGCAATGAAGTCCCTTGTGAGTGGAGAGGGCTGGTTTTTGACTGACTTCACCCCCACTCTTCTTTTATTTTCTCTCCTTAGTCTTTCCCACAGGATGTCAGGAGTGGGAAGTTATGCAAAATGAAAAGAAGGGAGTGGATTGCAGGCTATTATTACTTTTTAAAATATTTCAAGGACCCAAGGAAGAATAAAAGAATGGGGAGTCAATCTTGGCTTCGTTTTGGAGTGACATGTTACATGAACTATGTTACTCCCCTTTTTTTTCCCCAAAGCTTTTAGGTAATAGTCTGGCATTGCAGTTAAGACTATTGTATAAAATAGCTATGATTACCATTGTAAGTAAGACTCCAACAATCTGCCATAAATAGTGTTTGTATTATTATAGTAATTCTGCAATATGTGCTTATTGGTCCTTCTTTTTTTTTCTTTTAGTCCATGGCATTTAATGGCCAACAATTGGAATTTGCCTCTGAAAATCTTTTCACAGCTGAGGCTAAACAATTGCTTTTATATATCTAAGTGGGGAGGCATCATTACTGTACATCACCCATGCACTGTAAAGGCTTATAAACCTCAGTAGGAATGGCTCTATCTTGCCCATTGACTGGATATCAATTTTAGTGATATTAGTAACCTGTGCCAGGCATGCCAATAAGACAGAGCACCAAATTAGTGGTAGGAGAAACAAATAGAACTTGGCAAATGGGTTATAGGATACTCTCACTAAAATTTAGGAAGCTGATAGTTGTACGTTAACAAAACAGAACAAAACAAAACAAGAAAACACAACATGACCATGATTCCACAGATTAGCCAAGGACATGGCCTTGGAGAGCCTCCATGATACAAGCATCAGAAACCAGAAGCCAAGCTCTGCAAGGACCAACTGTGCTGGAGCCTCCCTGTGTGGTTCACCTTCATCCCAGTCACCTGTCTCTGCCTTGTGTTTCTTCTCTCTTGGGATATTGCCAGCCTAAGGCCCAGAGGCAGAAAACCACTTAAGACACTTCCAATGGCACCATGCCCAGAAGCAATCATTGTACTTTACCCGCAAAGCTTGCCATACCCATAAACCAGTCAGAGCAATTCCCTTCAATTAACTTCTGGTAAAGAAAGACAATGTTTTAAACCTGATTCAATAAAATGATTTAGGATTTTAAAAAGTGACACATCTAATGGATAGGAGTTGACAAGACTCGGGGAAAACTTTAAATCGGTAAATTCATGGAATTCCATGCCTGGAAAGAATCTTCTCCAGAAGGCTGAGGCATCAGAGATAGAGAGAATGCGACATATTAAACCAAAATCTACATCTGTTTAGTGATTAGAAAGGAACAAGATATAGATTTTCTTACTGCTGGGACAGGGATCTCTTCTACTTCAAAGTATTTTTAAATAAATCATTGGGACAATTTTCATGTAGACTATCATTCTTTGTTTTATCTTTCATCAAAAATGAATCCAAACTGGACACATGCAAATAGGTTTGAAAGTCAATATTCAAGGAAAATATTAATCTGTATAACATTGGTGTGGTAACAGTTGTAAAGGGGTGGGAGTAATAAAACCGTAGCACTGCACTGTCCTCCCGTTGTTCATCAATTTGCTCGAGCGCCCCCAGTAACGTCTCCATTGTGAGACTTGTTACTGTGTTTGGCATATCAAATACGTCATGGGGAGCTTGCCAGGCTTTGCTGTGCAGGTGAGATACTCTCGGTAGCTTGCCAGAGTTTCTGAAAGGGGTGAAGGAATCGAACCTGGGTTGCCTAGGTTGGCTGCATGCAAGGCAAATGCCCTACCACTGTGCTATCGCTTTAGCCCAATAAACTTATCATTCCTCAATAGCAGAGATGGTTCTAATGAGCCAACTTTGTATATTGGAATGTGGCTACTCACATTATAAATAAATAAATAAAAATGAAACTGCTTTTCTAAACTCCCCCTTCTCATACCCATTAGAAATGATCAATCTCAGCATTATTTCTAGTGAACTCATATATTCATTCATTATTTCACTCATTCATTTCATTCCACAAATACATAATATTTTCAATGTCCACTAACATTATTCAGTATGTCCATTTTTCCTTGCACATTCTTATTCTAATAAATTGGGCCACAATAAATTGCTGATAAATACTGGTTTAATAGATGAATTTTAATTAAGTTGTTTTTAAAATTGTGGCAAAATACATAAACCATGAAACATCATCTTAATCTCTTTGAGATTCACTTTATAAATTTATGCAAGTTTACTGAATTATAAATCACTTTATAGTTCAGCAGCATCAAGTACATTTACTGTACTACTTTACTACTTTAAAAGAATTCTCTAGAATTCTTTTCTCTTGTAAAACTGAGACTCTATGCCCCTGAGTCATCACCTCCTTGCTCCTCTCTTCTGGAAGTCACTGAGAAATATTCTTTCTATGAATTTGGACACAATAGATGGCTAAATAAGTAAAATTGTCCTTTATGTGACTTTTAGTGGTCACCTTGGTAGACTTAGTACCATGTCTACATGGTTCATCCAAGTCTGGCTTGTGTAAGGATTCCCTTCTAATGAAGAATTATATTCCTTTGTGTGTATACACTACATTTTGTTTATCCACTCATTTGCCAACCAAAAGTCATTTCCCCTCAACTCTGTTTTTGACTAATGCAAATAATACTGCTATGAACATGATGTATGAATGATCTGAGACCCAGAAATGGAATTTTTGGATCAGATAATAATTCTACTTTTAACTTTTTGCAGGATGGTCATATTGTCTTCAAGAGTGGCTGCACCACTTCCCTCCCACTGACATACACATGGGGCTGAATTCTCCACATTCTCACCCTGATAGGTGCTATGTTGTTTTCCTGATAGTGGCATCCTAATGGGTGTGAGGTGATAGCTTGTGGTTTTGATTTGCATTTTCTGAATCCAAATTAGTTTTATTTTTAAAGAAGGTGTTTTATTCTGCTCTAGAGAGACACTGACACCAGGGAAAAGGAGATTTGTAACTCACACCTCTCCACTCGTGATTTGCATCCTTTGCTTTCATTATTTCATAGTTGTAACAATACACACCTGTGCGTTCACACACATTTTTGTTTAACAATGTCTTCTCCATGCATGTAATCTATAACACATATTACTCAAGCACTTTTCAGGAATGTTTTAAGGAGTCAGTGTGAATTCTAGTACGAGTTAGTCTTACTGGGAGGCCGTAGAGAAGATGAATAATTTCTCTGTCTGGAGGAAGAACTGATATGTCTACTCTGATCTTGATCTTCCTTGGTAGCTAGAGTAAAGGACATGATAAATTTGTAAAAGCTCTGGATGGTGTTGGGTTATTTCTTTAAACATTTTTTTCTGTAATGTTTTTCTAATGTGGTCTGTACTCAGTTTGCAAAGATAAATTATTTACGTTAGTGCCCTGTATGTGTCCCCCTTCGCATCATCAGAGGGAGAACAGAGATGGTAGAGTGTTAATTATGAAATAATTCTCAGAAAGTTAGTAAAATGAGGGAAGAAGGGCAAATCTCCCTGGGCAATCCACTATTTAGATATTTAACTCTTGAACATTCAAGGGTGGACAGGAACATCTGTTCATGGGAATAGAAAAATATTTGTAAAATGGAGACGGACATGACTCTCCATGGGATCTGGCTCAGAACAGTTGAGTTCCCTCCTTAAGTAAAAAAAAAAAAACAATTTGGTTATACTGAAATTGCTAGGAGGCTGGCAGATCATTTGGTCTGAGATGATTGGCCCTGCTCCCTGAGACACTGCTTCACAGGAGAGGGTCTGGTCACTGCAAGCCTCAAGCTATTTTGACTCTGGTGCCCACTTGGCATTCTCATACATGAGATGAGGAATTTGAATCTGGCATTCTAGAGGGAATCCAGTTCTCTGCACCAAAATGCTCTAATTTGCCTCTCTATGATGGCCCTGATGTAGCTACAGTTTCCGGACCCCAAAGGCCTGATGCCCCAATCAGTGTCGAGAGCAGAAACAAATCTCACCATTACCTGAAGCTCCCCAGGAGCTTTGTAGGAGCTTCCCACTCTCACTCGATGTGTAGTTTCAGGGTCTGTCACGTGGATTTCCAACTTCCCAGGGACAAAGCCTCCTACTCATTCCCAGGTGTTTGCAGAATACCTGGAGCCCATCACAAGGTGCTGTTGTAGGTAGGGCTCCCCGAAACACGGGATTCCCGGTCACATGTAAATTTCAGACAAATGACAAATGCATATGATATGTTCTGTGCCATAATATGTTCTGTGCCATGTATGGGAGATACAATAAAAAATTATGTGTTGCTTGCTGGAAAGCCAAGTCTTTCTCTCTGGCCTCTGCAGAGCCTCCAACTCTAAGAGATGAGTTCTGGGGGGCGGGGGGGGGGGATGACTCACACCACCTCCCTGTTTGCTTGCTTATTGGATGCAGATAATAAGAACCATCTCCCAAAGCAGGGCCAGCTCCAGCAAAATGGGGACTGGGCAGAGATGAAGGGGGTGTTGCCCCATCCAACGATGAAACTGTTTCATGATTTTTTTTGGTTGGCAGAAGTCAGGGGTTATATTTTAGTCATAAGTTAATGTTGACATAAGGGGATTTCACTTATTAGAAACCAAACTATTCATGGTTTAAAGATCCCAGTAGCTCCTGCACTCCAGCCTCTTAATCCAAATCTGAATGGATTCATATTAGTGATGGTGCTTCTAAGTCTTAGCCTTGGCAGAATGTGTGTGTTCACTGGATGGGAGACAGCCTCGATGTCACTATAAAATGTCCCTGTGTGATTCAGAGTCCCACTGTCTGCAGATACTTTTTGAGAGAAGTATCTTATCATCTGAGTTGAAGAACTAAGGGGTGATCAGGCCTAAATTTGCCAGTCACAGATCAGAATGATGAAGTGCTCTGAATAGTCTCCTTGTTCGGCTTGCTCACCGCTTTGTTCAGTGCTCTTTGCCGCTCTGACACACAACTTCTAGAGTGGGACCCCAAGCATTCTGGACGTTTAGAGAGATGAAAAAATTGATCAATCTAGGCAACAAAAAAATCGCAAGCATATTTAAACGCACAGGCAAAAGCTAGCTTGACCTTTATGAAGGTTTATAGGCACATTCAGGCAACTGCATTCTTCCCACGGCGAACGTTGGCACCTTTCCCCCAATAAGGTCCCCTGGAACCCTCCCGGGAGAATCAGGGAGGCTAAGCAGAATGACCCCCAAGAGCCCTCTCCAAGTGGGCGCTGATTTCCAGTTGTGAAACGGCTCCAGTGAGTATCCAAGTCCCTTTGAAAACTGGAGAAGTTTGTGCAGATGAAAATGACAAACGCTTATTAAAACAGTATGCCCAAGGAAGAGGAGAGGACAAACAACGGCACAAGAAAGGTCACAGGCTGATGAAATCACCGGCAAGGCTCATTTCCAGGCCCTTTCCCCGACTTCCCTCTTGATCAGAGGCTGACGGAGGTGTGGGTGCGTGCTGGGGCGTCACCTCTGCAGGAGAGTGGAAGCTTCCACTGGCCACCCCTCGCCCTGAACGTGCCCTCCTGTGCTTTGGCAGTGGGAACCTGTGGGCACATATCCGAGCTGCTCTCCATTGGCAGAAATTTGCTCACAGTCTGCTCAGCGAGAGAGACTACATATTTCTGACACCACTTACGAGAGAAGTCATTTTAAGAGGGTTTACACCCGCAGCCTTATCAAAAGCCTGGCTCCATATCCATACTGTTAGCGCTCCCAGAGAGACGCTGCATAATTAGCGAAGTCACGTGGGGCAGCCTGGGATGTGTGTTAGAGGCACTGGGGGTGTCCAAGGCGCCCGAGTTCAGGGCTCTTAACAGATCTACAGCAAGCTTTGGTTCCAGGTTGGCCTCAGGGGGTGGGGTTTTGTGGATGAGACTGAGAGGCCAAAAAGAATTGGAATAAAATAAATGGGAAAGCCTAGAAAGCTCTGCCTCTGTGGGCCAGATAAATAAATGATCAGCACAGGTAAAGGGTTCCAACACAGGTGATGAGTTCTACTCCTGGGAGTGGCGCAGTTCGTCTCTGTAACACTCCACACAGATGCTTAAACTGAGGGTTCTCATGAAGTTCTGCTACAAAGTTTGGTATTCTGGGCTGGCTTTCTCTCTCTCTCTGTCTCTGTCTCTGTCTCTGGACCACACCCAGAAGTGTTCAGGACTTACTCCTGGCTCTGAACTCAGGGGTAATGTCTGCTGTGCTCAGGGGATACCATATGGGGTGCCCAGGATCAAACCCAGGTCAGTCAGATCAGCTCCATGCAAGGCAAGAACCTCACCCAGTCCACTCCGACCCCAGTACACTGGATTTTGTATTCTCAAACCTGAGTAACCAAGCTGAGTTGTACAACTTATTCTAAACTGTAGCCAAGAAGCTTTGTCCTCTCAGTTGTATATCAGTCATATAGCTATATGTTACATGATATATAAGCATTTACATATATTTCTCTATAACTACATATACTACAATCATAGTTATGTAAAAGTATGTAATTTGTCTACAGAATATGCAACATAGATAGTACGTAATCATCCATAGTATATGTATATTAGTATATATGTGCTATGTCTATAGTTACATATAAAC
The DNA here is from genome assembly GCF_029834395.1 of Sorex fumeus. NCBI lineage: Eukaryota > Metazoa > Chordata > Mammalia > Eulipotyphla > Soricidae > Sorex > Sorex fumeus. The sequence goes on along the minus strand of NW_026606083.1, from coordinate 10,449,732 downwards.
TATTGAAATGTTCATAATGTTTGCCAGGTGCCGCTACAGAGTCTAACAAGCATGGTTTCTAAGTGCATTTGTTGAACACGGAGCCTTACTCCTCTCATCTAACAGGTGGGGACCAGGGATGTGGCTCAGTATGAAGGCACGTGTCCTGCGTGTGCTTAAGGTCCTGGGTTCAATCTCTGGCATAAATCAACACAGAAACAAGTGTGGGTAAACAAGCACTCTAGGCCCTTCCCAGGCGGTGGCAGGAAGAATGAGTTAAGATTAATGAGTTAATGTGACCAGCTTAGAACAGGACGTGGGTTACGAAGACTATTCAAATGGCAGCTTATACTAAACTGTACAAAGGATCATCCTGAACTACTTTATATATATATAACCCAAAACAACAACAACAACAACAACAACAACAAAGACCATTCTTAAGATGCTTAGTGCCAACACATGCTAGGTTTGGTATTTAAAAACAAACTAGCTTTTAGGCCACACCCATCAGTGCTCAGGGCTTACTCCTGGCTCTGTGCTCAAAGGTCACTCCTCGGGGAGCTATACTGGCGAGAGAACCTGAGTGACCCCATGCAAGGCAAGTACTCTACCTGCTGTACTTCTCTCTGGCATAGGTTAGTACTTTTAATGAATCAAATTATTTTGATTGCTTTAGCACATAGTTAACAGAACTCAGCCACTCCAATATATTTTTGTGTTTTGTTTTGGTGGGGACATGCCCAATGGTGCTCAGGGCCATTTGTTTTGTGGTGCTGAGACCAAACTTGAAGCATCCGCTCTAGCATTGAGACCCCTCCCTCAACCCCCAATCTCACCCCGACTTTTTGGGAACACACACACATGCATGCTTACACAAGCCCCAGTGTTCATGCACACACACATACGGCTCAGTGAATGGACACTCACTTTGTTTCTCTTGCCTATAGTTCCAAAAGCCTCTATGAGGAGAAAAGGAAAGTGTAGCCCTGGCAAATGACCGCATGAGCTGAGCTCACGGCTGCCGTGCAGATGGAGCTTGAGTCTGGGACCATCTTGGCTTCTGCTCTTACTCACCCCCCTCCCCCCCAGTCTATGCCCAAATCACCAAATGCAACAGAAGTGCTCAAAGACAGTGCCCAGATAGTGATTTTGGCCCACAGGAAACTTCAAAGACAGGCCCACTTTAATTTTTCAACTAGAACTCCAGAGGATCTGGACTACACATCTATGGACCCGGCCCCTACACTGCTATGCCCCAGCAGAATCTCCAGCAAGGGTTTGTGGCTGAGATTCCCCAAGGAAACAACAGAATCATATATGCCATTTTTAAAGAAATTTTTTGTTCCATCTGAAAAAAAATGTTCTATTTTCAAGCATCCACACATACCTATGTTCTTATTTAGAGTAAGGTAAAGGTAAGGTAAAGGCCCTCCCGTTGATCTTCGATGTGCTCGAGCGGGCCCAGTAACGTCTCCATTGGAGACTTTGTTCTTACTGTGTTTGGCATATCAAATACTCTGGGTAGCTTGCCGGGCTCTCCGAGAGGGGCGGAGGAATCGAACTCGGGTCGGCCATGTTGGCCGCTTGTAAGGTGAATGCCCTACCGCTGTGCTATCACTCTTAGAGTAAGTAAATAAATTTTTCAAAATTCCATTTTGGATTTATCTGAATCCATCGTTCCTCACGAGTGAAAGTTGGTGAGATGCTGGGAAATTTCCCTTACAAATCAGTTCTCTGGCAAGTGTCCATTCTGGGCAAGCAATTAGGGCCAACCAGCTGCTCTCCAAGCAAGATGAAAAATGAAAAGGAAAATATCTGCTATAAGTAAATAATCTAATTCTCTTTGCTCCAAGTGACTAGGTTTCCAAACTTACTCATGACCACGTGAACTCTCTCTGTCAGCCTCCCTTCTCTCTCTCTGTATCTAGGCATGGCAATGAGAGAGAGAGACAAGGAGAGAGAGAGAGAGAGAGAGAGAGAGAGAGAGAGAGAGAGAGAGAGAGAGAGAGAGAGAGAAAGAGGAGAGAGAGGAGAGAACATAAAATTGGAAACAGTAACATACACAGTGAGATCTGAGCAGTACCCAGATAGTTAATTGGTTAGAAAGCTCACTCTCTCCCCTGAGATTCTTCAAATGGAAGTTTCAACTTGGTCTCACTGAACACATGGACTTAATGTGTGGGATTTCACCCATGGGGTGTTCTGAGGGCATTTTATTTTGAATTAAAAACAATATCCATCCTGACCCAACAAAGCTAACTTGACTATCCGCTTGGGAGCCACGGGTCTGGGACTGGGTGATGTCAGTTTCTTTTGGGCAAACTGGGCCATGGGGCTCCGCTCCCCACAGTGGGCCCTCAGCTCGCCCTTTCTCTGAGTCTGAGGGATCCTACTGCATGCAGATGGTCCTGGGCCAGGGTTGGCGACAGCAGAGCTCTCAGACTGCCTGCCTGTGGGCTGCCAAGTGGACGGGTGTCTCCAGGGATGCAGAATGGGGTGCCCAGATCCCAGAAACAAGCCCACACTTGGTTCCCCAGCGCTGCTGTAAGGTGGTGATGAGGCAGTGAGTTTCGGTTCCAGACATGCTTCTCAACTTTTGTCCAACCTGGCCCCTTTCCACCTTATTTCCTCCCCATGTCCCCCTTGTCTTATGGTAGGCCCTCTTGTCTCGGCCCAGGATGCCCCATTGACATGATTTTCACCCACAGCCCCCCTTGGAATATTCTGGGGGATCCCCCCATTGAGAAATGCTCCTTACTGAGCCTCTCTCCACGGCAGGAAGAGTGAGATTGAGGTGCTGGGCTGTGACCCAGTGAGGGGACTCAAGGCTGATACAGGAGGGTGCAGTGAGATGGGAATTTTGACAGCCTGGGTCCTAGCTCCTTGGCTATCCCCAGGCCAGTACCACTGAGGCAGCCCCTTTGAACCCTAGTGGTCATCCAGTCTCTTCCTCCAAACCATGGTGCTGGACACAGGCTTGTCCACCACAGCACCTTGGCCATGTGTCTTGGCCATCTGAGGCTGCTTCTCAAGCGTGGAGGTCTTCCAAAGTTCCACGCTCGGCAGCCTGCCTTCCCTTAGATGGTCAGTGAAACTGTGCATAAGAAGCCATGCTCTGCATTTCAAATCTTGCTTTCTTGGGCTAGTGATAGGAGGCAAGGTTCTCTTCCAGGATGCTCTGTGGCGGTCACATGCCTAGCCAGTCCACGGGACCACCAGGGCAAGTAAGCCTGACTTGAAGCACTGCGAAGTCAACATTTTCCCTCTCTGATATGCTCAACTGCTTGGTGAGCTCATTGGGCTGTGACCCCATGGAGCACTGAGGAAGGATGGGTACGAGAGGTACCTTGGAGGCAAGCTGTCCCAAGTCAAACTCATGTCTCATTCTTATAGCAAATGACACCCCTGCAATGCCAGAAACTTCCAAGTATCCTTGGTACTTCCTTTTCCCTGGTACCTATAACATCATTCCTCTATATCCTAAGATTTTATTGCTACATATCATTTGACTTCGTCTGCTTATATTTAAGTCCACTGCTACTGGCCCAGACCAACCTGTCACCTCTGACCTGGACATCTGCAATTGTTTCCAAAATGCTCCAACACATGTGCCAGCACTGTCAACGTCAGGGAAGACATACTTCTTCCTGATCCTCCTGCTGAAAGACATGAGCGCCTTCCTTCCTTCTTCAGTCTGACCTGTGATGTTTGTTAAACCATTTCCCTGCTCTCACAGTGAGTTTGTCCCAACATCCTGTTCTGATCTTGGCTGCATCCACAGTCAATCCCTAACTCTGCAATTTCCAGGGCAACATGGGCCCCTCCAGCAGAGGTGCAACTCTATATTCATTTTGTGTTGTTATTGTCTTTTTCTGAACAGCCAACTCCATGAGGTCGGGGTCTATTTCTGCTCACTACCAAATTCTTATCCTCTAGTTCAAAACATGGAACATGTTACACAATGTCTGAATGAAAACAGGCCAAATGGACGAAGCCCATGGTCAAAGTTGAGAACAGAGCTGAATGCAATGGAGAACGGAGCAGATGGATTCCATTTGGGAAAAGTTGTGGACATTTTTTATGGATCTTTGCAGGAAAGCCAGCAAAGGGGTGGGATACACAATACGTTCAAGGAAACAGCTGAGGGCTGGCGAGACAGTGCAAGGGTTAAGGCACTTGTCTTGCATGTGGCCAAACTCAGCTTGGTCCCTGACACTGTCTGGTTTCCTGAGCACCAATGGGAGCAACCCTTGAGTAGTGAATATTAAGGAGCCCCCAGATTCTGCTCTGATAGATTATGGGGAGGAGGATGTGAACTGAAGGAATACTTAAATATCAATAGCAAAAGGAAATGTTCCATCAGCAAAGCAAAAACGGTTCTTCCAATTCTATCCAGGCTTACTGGAAGGCTATCGGACACGTTTTGAGAGGGGTTAGGGATAGGGGATCAAAGGCCAAACTTTCCATATACAGAAGATCTGATAAAGGACATAATAAATGGTAATGATCAGAGAGAGGAGAGCCCATGGATATGGTCTCTTGGAAGTCAAGAAAGGAGAACCCAAAATAGGAAAGAATAAGGCAACAGTTTTAATGCTTCTGAGAGTTCAAGTACAATGTGGATTTAAATGAGGCCATTGTATTTGGGATGTCAAGATTTGGTGTTGGCATTCACAGCAAGAGTGTTTCAAACAAAACTCACGGTAGAACTCATGGGTCCCAACTCTTGAGCAGACTTATTGCAGCACATTTCCTCCAAGGTGAGTGCCCTCACAGCAGTTTCTGACCTTAGATAACTCAGGTTCATTGTAGCTAACAACGACTATCTCCCATCGTCCTTGAATGTTCTTGTAAACCTCAAACTACAATTTAATTTAAGACTAAAACCAATTCAAAGCAAGAGTTGTATGGAATATATGTCATGGGTTCCTGCCTGTTTCAACACTCAGCAAACCTGAGTGTGTGAAGGATGGATACTATCCCATTTTGTACAAGGTCTGGAAGGCTGTGACCTTAGCAGCGATCACAGGCAAATGCCCCAAATGACAATAATGCTGAGAGCAGGCACCTCCCATGCACGGTGCTGGGGCCTGCTTGGTCTGGGTACTCGGTATTGGCCGTGCACGCACACGCTCCTGTAGGAAACTCACACACATGCATGAAACACGCCAATCTGGGGTGGATCTGAAGTTCCACTTTGCCCATGGAAGGAGCCAGGCTATTGGCTGGAGCTTCCTCAGATCCCGGCATGCCTATCGCTGACCAGCTCCAGCCTGGCCACATGTTTGGAGGACTCTGCACAGCAGCCCCAGTGAGGAAATTCCTCCTGCAAGTGTGCCACCTGGGCGGAAGCCTGGTACTGGAAGCCTGGGGCACCAGGGTCCAGAAGCCCCATGCCTGCCGTGACAGAACACAGGTGAGGTTCAATGGATGTGCTTATGCCTGCTCTACACCCAATTTCAGAACAGCAACAACAGCGATGTTCTAAAGTTCTGTTTATCTATTTTTCTGCTGGGTAGTCTCGGAACAAAGCTTCTGCGTAGAGGCTGCCAAAATTATATATATATATATATATATATATACATACACACACACACACACACACTGTCCTGTCACTGTCCTCCCATTGTTCATCAATTTGCTCGAGCGGGCCCAGTAACATTGTGAGACTTGTTACTGTGTTTGTCATATTGAATATGCCACGGGTAGCTTGCCAGGCTTTGCCGTGTGGGCAAGATACTCTCAGTAGCTTGCTGGGCTCTCCGAGAGGGGCGGAGGAATAGAACTCAGGTTGGCCATGTTGTTGGCTGCGTGCAAGGCAAACGCCCTACCCGCTCCAGCCCATACACACACACACACACACACACACACACACACACACACACACACACACACATATTTTATATATATTGGAGGCATAAAATGAGGCCCCCATAACCACACCACCAGGCTCTACGTCAGGTGGTTTTTCACCTTGGGGCACCCCAGAGTGGGGTGGATGAGGGCCGTCCCCACCCCAAGGAACCCAGCCCTGGCAGCCTACCTCCACTACCCAACTGCCACCACGCTCCAGACTTTCCACATGCTTGGGCCAAGCCTCACACATGAACAAAGTCCCACGGAACCCAGGTAATGTAGAACTTTGTGATCTTGTTCTCTGGACTCAAAGGGACCCAGGAGCAGAGATCCAGGAGCCTGCTTCCCCCAGTCGCCACTGACTCAGGGGTCACACCCAAAAGCCACCTCCTGTCTGCACCAGATAATCTCATCGGCCACCATCCAGAATTCATGGCTGTTTCTCCCAGAAGGGAGAATAAAATGAGGTCCCCGTAACCATGCCACTGGACTCTATGCCAGGCTTTTTTCACATCGGGGCCCCCCAGAGGGGGGTGGGTGAGAGCCCTTCTTGCCCCAAGGAGACACCCAGCCCCTGAAGCCGACTTCCCCTACCCAACTGCCATCATGCTCCAGGCTGCTTTCCACACACTCATGTCGAGCCTCACATATGAGGAACATATTCCTGGACATATCATAAGACACTCCCTACCCATTTTGGTAGGGCGTTTGCCTTGTGCGCAGCCAGCCCGGCTGAGCCGGGTTCAATTCCTCTGCCCCTCTTGGAGAGCCTGGCAAGCTACCAGAGTATCTCGCCCGCATGGCAAAGCCTGGCAAGCTACCCATGATGTATTCAATATGACAAACACAGTAACAACAAGTATGAAAATGGAGACATTACTGGGCTCGCTTGAGCAAATTGATGAACAACAGGAGGACAGTGTTTGTTTGTGTATATATATATATATGAGTCCAGCAAGCTACTGACAGTATCCCACCCACATGGCAGAGTGGCAGAGCCTGGAAAGCTCCCCATGGCATATTTGATATGCCAAAAACAGTAACAATAATGGGTCTCATTCCCCTGACCCTGAAAGAGCCTCCAATAGAGCAGCGTTGGGAAAGATGAGTAAGGAGAGGCTGCTAAAATCTCAGGGTTGGGACGAATGGAGACATTCCTGGCATCTGCTCGAGTAAATCGATGAACAACAGGATGACAGTTATACAGTGATACAGTGATATAAAAAGTACCCCAAAATGAAACTCGGCATGATTGGGAATGTTTGGCTTCCTGCGAGTGATATTCATAGCAGGGCTGGTCTGTTGAGTGACTACAGGCTCTGTGACAAAGGTCCCCAAAACTCTTCCCCAGAGGCTCAGGGGAGCCACCTCAGAGATAAGGGCACAGGGCTGTGGTGGCCGGGCCGCTGGGGTATGGATGTGTCTCCCTCAGGCTGTGCCTCAAGGAGAGGCCAGGAGGACAAGCGTGAGTGCAGCAGTGAGCCCACCAGCTGCATTCTGCCCATTCCTGTCTGAGCGCAAGTCCCCAAACTCAGTGCATGGAATCCAAGTCATATAGTGGTGCTATTAACATGAGTTCTCGTTCTGTCCATAGTGGACATCTGGAAATTTCTGCTACGACTTCAAAGTCAGCTGAGGCCTCCAGACTCCTAGTTACCTTGGCTCAGTGTCTCTCCTTAAGGCGAGTACGAAATAGTGCCTACTCATTTATTTTTATTCCTCTTAGAAACACTGGCCTGGTCGCCAGTTACCTGCTGTCTTTTAAAAATACTATCTGCTTAACTTTAATCCATTACCTGCATCTGGAATATACCAAACCTGATTGTTGTATGGAGTCACCTGCCGAGAGTTTAATGGAAATGCAAGGAAGGAAATTAGTACCCTATGATTAGTCTGAATAATACTAAGCTTGTTTATCCCAGGTCTCTTAGAAGAACGGATTGCATTCTGTAAGATACAACTTGTTTTCCATATCTTCACAGAGCCTCGTTGCTACTTAACTGGACATTTAATTTCCCACTTGTTCATTTCTCCCTCACAGACAGCTCTTTGGCTATTCAGTATGTGCATAATGCAGAGAAAAATAATTACAGGAAAAGGGACACAGAGATTGTCATAATTAAACTGTGCATTTGCAAAATGCACTCAACATACCTGAAACAGCCTGACTGCTATAATCAGGTCGATTAGATTTTCAGCAAATGCATTTTGAAACAGGTTTATCTAAAGTCAGAAGCAGAGAACTAGTTTCCAGGATCATCTTAGAAAAAAATTTAACTAAATTTGTCTTTGATCATTTCTAAAATTCAGATATAAAGAGGAATCAAAGTGTAAATCAATTAGCTTTGTAAAATATCTGGTAGTGTCCATGATCTCCATGAACAAGTTTGTTTTTCCCTCCCATGAATTCTCCTGAAGAAGGGCCTTCACGTGTGGATTTACTGCCTCAATGTGTTGTTTAAACTTTTATTTCAGGGTCAGAAATATAACTTAGTACAAAAGCACTCGCCTGACACGTGTGAGGTCCTGGGTTCCATCCCTGGCACTGCAATACATATATATATGTATATATGTATGTATGTATGTATATATTCTATATAGCATATAATTATAGAGCATATATAAGGTAAAGGTAAAGGTAAAGGCCCTCCCGTTGATCGTCGATTTGCTCGAGCGGGCCCAGTAACGTCTCCATTGGAGACTTTGTTGTTACTGTGTCTGGCATATCGAATACTCTCGGTAGCTTGCCGGGCTCTCCGAGAGCGGCGGAGGAATCGAACTCGGGAGCATATATAATTATATATAAATATAAAAAACATTATAATTGTATATTTTATATTTTTGTGTATATATTTCACGTACATCACTGTCACTGTCACTGTCCTCCCATTGTTTATTGACTTTCTCGAGTGGGCCCAGTAACATTGTGAAACTTGTTACTGTGTTTGGCATAGCGAATACATCACAGGTAGCTTGCCAGGCTTTGCCGTGTGGGCAAGATACTCTCCGTGGCTTGCCGGGATATCCTAGAGGGGTGGAGAAATTGAACTCAGGTCGGCTATGTTGGCTTAGTGCAAGGCAAATGCCCTACCCACTGTGCTATCGCTCCAGCCCGCATACATACACATATAATATAAAATAAAATAATATATAACATATACATATATAATATACACATATAAAATTATATAAAATTATATATTATATGATTATATATCACTGTATCACTGTCATCCTGTTGTTCATCGATTTCCTCAAGCAGGCACCAGTAACGTCTCCTTCGTCCTAGCCCTGAGATTTTTAGAAAGTGCCACATTTGAAGCTCTTTCAGGGTCAGGAGAATGAGACCCATCATTGTTACTGGTTTTTGGCATATTGAATACACCACGGGGAGATTGCTGGACTCTGCTGTGTGCGCAGGATACTTTTGGTAGCCTTCCAGGTTCCCCAGAGTAAGAATTGGATAATAAGGTGTCGCACGGCTGCAAATGCAGCTGCGCACGTCCGGGAGCTGGGTTTTATAGTCTCTGGGTCTTGGCCATTGATGGGGTTTCATGGTGCCGGGGGCAGTTGGTGGGTGTAACGCTGACATACTGGAAGATGGGGGATCTGTGTGGAGGAGGCCCCAGTCCCAATCCGAGCAGGCTTGGAGAACTATGCCCCGGGTCCCGCACACCTGGGTTCCTCTGCTGGTTCTTTCATGCGTGAGGCTCATCCGAACGTGTGGAGAGTGGTGTTAAGCATGGCTTAAGACCGGAGGAGACTCTGCCTCCTATAAAACCCAGCTCCCGGAAGAGAACAATGCAGAGTTTCCTACCTCCGCGCCTGGCTGTCCTCACTGGGGCCCCTTGGAGGACAGTGTTGAGTTTCCCTCCCCACCCTGAGCAGAGCCCCGGCAGCTGAAGACCTCTGGTTCCAGCCACAGCCAAGCTTAAGACCACTTTCCAGCAATTGTAAACAGTGCTGCAATAAACATATAAGTGCATGTGTCATTTCTACTATACTGTTTTGCATCTCGGGGATGCATTCCCAGAGTGGTATTGCTGGGTCAAATGGGAGCTCAATTTCTTGTTTTTTTAAATTATTATATAAACATAACACATATTATAATGATATACATTGTGTATTTATATTTCATGAATGTATACATACTTATAAAATGTATAAAATAAGTTTAGTGTATATATATGTATACTAAACTTTTATTTTAAGGGCTGGGAGATTAAAGTTCAGAGACATACAATTGTCTGAGTCAATGACATGTGGAAGAATGGTTTTACCACAAGGTGAAAAAAATCAGTTTTTCCAAGGCAAACAACATCGCTTGCCAAAAAATAAGTAATGATGATCAAAGGAATTTAAGCCAATTACTGGGGTGAAAAAAACATGCTATGAAATCTACAGTCAAGGATTCCAAAACCCTTTTATTCTCTTTTGCCACTTTTTGGTGTTTGAAGTTTATATTCAAAGTAGTTCCTTCTGATCCTCATCTAACTAATGGGTTTAGCAGGGCTGTCTGTGATTTTGCTGATTTACTAATGGTGGTCTGCAGAGAATAAGCAAAAGACAAGGAAACCAATTTTATGGAAACAAACAAACAAAAATTAACTAGAGAATTAAAGCTTAATATAGCTTTATCCTCTAGAGAGCTCTGCTGGATTGCAGACAGAGCAGAAAGCCAGGGTTATAAAGCACCACATACCCGATTCTGTTCTAAGAGTTTTGCCCAAGATATGTGCAATAAATGAAAAACCTCTGATGAGAGAAGACAGTGAGGCAAACACTAGACAGGGAACAGGAACTAGGGAAGCAGGTGTTGGTCTACACTTCAGTGGCTGGTTTCGAGTAACACCAAATCCTAGTTTTCCAGAGATGTTTTCCTTCAACACACTTATCCCCGTTCTTTTAGAAAGTAATGACCCTTTGCTTTTGCTCCTACAGCAACATTGGTGGAGCATACCAGGGCTGGAGTATTCTGTATCCTTCTCGCCCCGCTCTGTCATCCGAGATGCTGACTGCCCAGAGGTGCAGGCAGGATGACAAACCCTGAGGGAACTTGGTGTGAGTCCAGAGCAGGACAGTGGCACAGGGGGACTTCCTACCGGTGGGAAGGAAATCACAAATCAAATGAAAGTAAGAAGGAAATTCTGCCTCCCAGCCTTTCCCTTCCCAGTGGTCTTCTCTAAGCTCTGTTCTATAATTCTACTTCTTTGACAAGGGAAACGGACACTTTCGATCTAGTAATTGAAGGGCAATTGACTGTGAAGTAGTAATTTATTAAGTGAGAGTCAAGAGTGGAGCAAGCTCTTGGTAGCGGGCGGGATCTCAACGCAACACCATAGGGGCCCTGGCGATAGATGGGCATCCGGGGAGCTGGATTTCAGAGACATTTTTCTCCCCACATTGTCCAATTCCTGAATTTTCTAACCCCAGCTCAGCCTTCCCCCATCTCACAATAGAAGAGTTAAAATGCGAAGGTTCTGCTGTCACATTAGACTGACTGAGATTCACAGGCAACTACAGCTGATTGATCTTTCCAAAGAGCATCCCTGGAGGAGGGAACAGCTGTGCTTCTTCATTTGGCCCCATCATGCCCCATCTCAAACCTCCAAATCTGTGTTTTTTCTGCCATGATTGTGAGGAATGATCCACCAGTGTGGGGCCAGGCAGCTCTGTGATGGAAGGAAACGTGGGATCATGAGAGACAGGACCTCCAGAGCCATGACCACGTCCCCATGTGGCTGAGGACCAACTCCCTGAGGGGGTCTCATTGCCCTTTAAGAAGATGGTGTATGGCCACAACTCAACCAAGAGATTGATTTTGCAGCCATGAAGATTTCAGGCCCTGAGCTTGGAAACTTATTCCAACTCTTGGACATGCACACACATAAGCTTCCCTCAAGGGATACATGCCCGTGGGATGCAGATGAAACCTAGCTCATGGGAAGCGCACGTGGGGAGATTATTGTGAGAGACGAAATGTGCTCTGGTTCTGGGCCCAGTGGGGTCCCAGTGAAAGGCAAACCTGGACCTGTGGGGTGCAATCACCCTTCCTCTCTCTGGCTTCTGGAACAGTCTCCTCTCTCACCCAGGGAAAGCCCTGTGCACCCCTGGCCAGGAGTGTGCACCAGATCTGGGGAGACATGTCCTTCCCTGCTATTTCCTTGTTCCATCTCCCTCTTGCTGCCATGCAACCTTGGGTCTGGAAAGTTCCTACTTGGCACCACACAGTGGGCCTATGACTGACTCAGAAGTTGGTAAACAGAGCAGGTGGGCCAAAGCCCACCCACTGTTTGTCTTTGTCGGGAGTTTAGGGCTGGGCCTGTTGGGTCGCCTGGCCTCTGGCTGCATCTGTCCAACAACAGCCTCTGGCTGCATCTGTCCAACGGCCAAGCTGAGTAGCGGTGACGGAGACCATATGGTTTGCTTGCACAGGTGAAGATATTGACAGGCTGGCTCTCCACACAACCAGGATTGGCAGCTCTGCTTTAGACTTGTGAAATACAGTTGAGATATTCAGTGTTTGGTTACCTGAGGCAGCTGAGGCATTCTGAGCAGCCGGAGGCTACAGTGTGAAACAGAGCAGAAACTATTCGGGACAATCCCAATTAGTCACCATGACCAGCCCGACACTTAGAGTTAAGAATACTGAGGTTCTGAGACAATGCTCCATTAAATTGCAAATGCTTTGTTTTTGCTTCAATTTGCCGTGTTTTCCCTCTTAGGACACATCAAGTGTCCAATGAGGAGGATGGTTTTGAATCAGAGAATATTCTAGATTTCCAAATGGTTCTTAGAATCATCCTTTCAGAAGCCAATAGCCCCTTAAGCCCCACTCCTTGTCCCCTCTCACCCTCAGTTCCCCCGGAAACCTGTTGACTTATGAAGGCTTGTGTCTCTCACACGAACCAAGGACTTTTTGCTTTCCTGACCCTAATGCCATGGAATAGCATACACTCTTACTTCCCACATGTATGGAAAAAAGTATATTTATGTTATTCAAACATGCGCATTTCATAAACACCCGGTGCGATGGGTACCTGGTAAAGGTGGCAAGATTCTTGCTCTCCCAGATGCAAGCCTACAGTCTTAAGGAACAGGTGGGTCCATCAAAAACATCTTCCTAGGCTCAGAGAGGAGTTGTAGTTCTTGCCTAGCACGGAGTTGACCTGGGTTTGACCCTTGGTTCCTAGAGCCCCATCAGGAGAGAGCCCTGAGCGCAGAACCAAAAGAAGGTTCTGAGATAACTGGATGTGGTCACCAAACCCAACCTAACAAATGAAAAATACGCACAATGTCCCCCTCCTCGCCATTGTAAATGAATACTGGAATGACATAACTAAAGGTTGAAGAAATTCTAAAGAAGAAAGTGGTCTACTTGAAGAAGCACCTAGGTTAAAGTTGCCTAGAGATTTTTGGTGAGCTCTGACCTATGAATCACCTGTGTTGTCAGGGAGAAAAAGTGAGAATGTTCTAGCTCTGAGCCCTCAATAATGATGTTGGTATTGGCAGGGAAGGTAGGTTGCATGCCTGGACTCTGGAATCCGCGTCAAGTTCCATCTGTAAATACCGAACTTAAAAGAGTTTTTCAGTCTAGGAAATCTTTCACTCACCCACCAGGAAACATGATAAAATATCTAAAACTGCTGTTTCCACGGGCCTCTGGGGCCTCTGACGATTCTTTCTGGCTCAGACATTTGCGTCTCTATAAGAGTGAAAAACGAGGGCAATGAAAAAGCAAATGGAGTTCTACAGCCCTGGCTCACCAGAACACCTGTGAGCAGGATGGATGGCCAGCTAGCTCTAGCCTCGCTCTACCAGTTGGGCAATCGCCAATGCCCACCCGGGTCAGCAAAACACATTCCCACAGCAGAGTCCCAGCACAACCCCAGTGGAGAGAGCGTATCTGAAAACAGCCCTGTGGTTCGGTCCATCAGCTCTCCAGGAGAACAGGGACTAAGAGAGCTGGAAAGAAAATGAGGATCAATATAAAAAGAATTGCTTTGCCTCGAGAAAAACTCAGCCACACAGGGAAAGGATGAGTGCCAGGACCGTGGCTTTGAGTCCCGGGAGAGGCATTTCTTTGTTCTGCCTGTCACTGATCGTGTCATTTTCTAGATTGTGGGTGATCCTGGGGTAGAATCTGCTTCCACCCCCATTTGTACGGTGGGCCTTACAAATGACCCCAGTGCCCAACTGGGCTGAAAGCCTGGTTCTTCAGTTACCAAGACCTGGAGTGGACAGAGATGAAGCTCATGTGGGCAGTCACCAATGGAATTAAGGTGTATTCAGCCTTCGTGCTGAAGGATAGGACTGTTTTGCTGGCCGCATGTGTTTCTGGGTAACAGAGTAGTGTTTGAGAGTGGACTCCTACTCCTGTGGGCCTCAGGGGATGCATTGTTCTCTTGTGGCACCTCCCAGTGGTGTGTGAGTGTGGGGAGGGGAGGCGGGCAACAGGCTCTGTATGGGGAGAGCCTGGAAATCTCCTTTAGAGAAGCATTTCTCAACCTTATTGAAATTTATTTCCAGGAGTTTGTGATAGAAATGGGGAGAACATGAAAAAACTGAAAGAAAGATTCCACTTCAGTTTCTTAATACTATTACCCAAGACAAATAATCAGAAAGCTTGGACTCAGAGATAGACAGTTAGAGAGATAGTAACAGCAGATAAAATATTTGCCTTGCATGTAGCCAACTCTGCCAAACTCGAGCCTCACATGGCCCCTTGGTGGGTCCCAAGATGTCCCAAGTGGGTCCCACAAATGGCAGAACTGGTAGGGGTGGGGGCAGAAAGGAAACAAGGTCGGAAGAGGGGCCTGGGTGGAAAACTGTTGAGAAGTCCAAGCCCTAGGACACAGGAATCTAGGGTTTGGAACTTGCAGCCTGGGCGCATATTGAGCTACAGGGCAAATGCCACAATTTGCTCTCTCTTCCCAAAGGGCAGAATAAAAGTGCAGGTGAGGCTCCTGTGCTTTGTATTTTAGGAAAAGAGTTTCCCAGTGGTGGTGCTGGATTTCTTGTGCTGCTTCTAGCAGAGATTTCAAACAATCTGGACTTGTGGGTCTTGTCCTTGAATATGTTACTTCAGCCCATTTTGACGTGGGTGGGGGGAACAGCCCTTGTGATGGGGGAGGGTGGAATGACGGTCAAGTGACTATTTTCCCATGGATTATTAGTTAATGAGGGAGGAACAGGAGGTTACTCCCTACGAAATCATATAAGTGGCATCTTGTAGTCTATGAATTCTACCTAAATAATTGGTAGTGGGGGAGCTCTCTGTTTCCTAGTCCTCTTTCTAAGATCAATGAAGGGCACTTAGCAGTGACTGCACCTTAAATCTGCAAATATTCCCGTAGCCAAGGGAAAATAGTGGAGTGCAATTTTTTTTACCATCTGCAGCATGGTGAAGATGCCACATTGTCACATTTTCCAACATGCCAAGGACAGCTGCCATGTCACATGTCACATTCATCAAATGCTCCAGCTTACAGGAAGTGACTCCCAAGTCTATGCTATGGAGGCAGGAACAACAGCACCAATGCCCAGGCATGGTCACTAGGCTTAAAGGGGTTGTTTGCAAGCCTTGAGCATGCTGGTTCGCCCAGTACATGCTCTCTCTCAGGTGCTATTCTAGGAAGATTCTTCCCGGATCTGCCATGGCTGATCCACCCCCAGGGGACCCCAGTGGAAATTTCAGGTGACCTGTGCTCACCTGGGCATCAGGATGACATGAGCAGAAGTGTAGCTACACTTGGCTTTCATTCAAAGTCACATAGCAGGCTTGCCTCCGTGCACTTGGAATTCATCTTGGGAGATTTATCAGGCATGGGAAAGGGAAATGTCTATTAAATGAGTGAGAGAAAGCAATGAAAAGGAAAGGACCCAGGCCACGCAGGGCCTAAAGCATGTCAGTCTGTTCTTTTCCCTCGCCATGAGCTGTTCTCATTAGTGAGGCTTTCTCACACGCTCTGGAAACAGGCAGAAGTGTGCTTCGTTATAGTATCAAGGCTCCTCCAGTCAGCCGAGGGATTGGTGAGTTATACATTTTCTCCAGACTAGAATCATCGTTATGAGATCAAGATCTGAAACATTTCTGACCTTTGAAATATCACCAAGGCGCCTTTTAATTTCTTCCCCAATTATGAGGCAGGTTTACGACAAGCACTTTGCCACGTAGATTTAAAAACATCTCTCCAGCTAGCTGTCAAGACCACTTCTCTCTCCTGTGGGTCAACTCATTAGTCTAGACAGTAGATGACAATAGAGCCCATGGGTCAAGGGCAGCCCACTGATTGTTTTTGTCAATAAAGTTTTATTGGCTTGCATCCCTGCTCACTTGGGAACACATTGTCTATGGCTGCTTTCATTCTGAAAGGGCAGAGTAGAGTAGAGGCCAGAGAGATGATGCAAATCTGGTCCCTTACAGGACAAGTTTTCTAACCCCTGCTCAAGTATAGTGTCTTGTATAGAAAGAATGAATTCTAGGACTTGAGCCATAGTATAGTAGGTAGGCTCTTGCCTTGAATGTAGCTAACCCAGGTTTGATCCCTGGCATCCTACATGGTTCCCTGAGCCCTCTGGGAGTGATCCTTGAGTGCAGAGCCAGGAGTAACTCCTGAGCACTGCTGGATGTGACCCAAAACAACAGCAATAACTGCAACAACAACCTAAAGAATGAATTCTACTCCAATAATAAGTGAAGTATTAGATTCTCAGAATCTACAATGGTTCCAAGCCATCAAATCCAGATGCTCTGCTGATTGGAAGAGATGAGACACCGAAGGTAGGGTGATGAGCCTTGGCATTTGGAATCACTCGTTGCACTCCACACCCCACTCTACTGCAGTCAGAGGAGGAACAACAGATTTGAAGATTCTGCAGTGTGAAATGCAAAGTCAGATGCGAGACTGCCTCATTTATTCATTCATTCACTCAGCACCTGTTATATGCCAGGAATTATTTTGGGTGTTGGGTATCCACTAATCACTCATATAGACCACAGTTTCTCACCTGTGGGGATAGATGTAGTGGAGAGAAAAATAACCATGGGGTTGGGGAAAGTATGTAAGTACTCTGATAAGAATACTCTTGGTTGCTTTTAATGGGCCAACATGGTTGAACAGTGACAATCTTATTTTTTAATCTCTTTCAGGGGGGACTCTCAAATAGTGCTTGGGAGGCCCTTGGTTGCTCCTGGTGACTCTGGAGCAACGATGCAGGCAGTTCAATGTGAGACCCAAGAAGGCCATGCTGCTTGGAACCTGTGGTGCTGGGAACAACCTGAGCCACTCTGGTAAAGATCAGAGGTCTCCAGGGGTGACCCTGGCCGTGTTCAGGGGACCATGTGATACTAGGAATTGAACTGGTGTCACTAGAACACAAAGAATGTGCCTTAACCCTCCTGCTACTCTTGGCACAAATATTAAAAAGTGGCATCATACACAAGGTTTTATATGATATAGTTTGTCAGGCAGAGATGTGACGACAGTGACTTTCAACTGGGAGGCAGGCAAGGCTTCAATGAGGAGGTAACGTTTGAGCTAAACCTTGAATGAGAAGGAGGATCCAATAGCTGAGGAAAAGTTTTACGGGGGGAGTGGGAGTAGATATGGCGAGGCCTGAAGAAGTTTGGCTTGTTTGACTCCGAGAAATGAGGAAGAGGGGTGGAGGCATGCGGGTGTGGGGAGAGCAGGGAAGGGCTCTGGGGAGGGAGGACTTCTCAGCACCAGGTAGTGGTCCCAGGTGTGAGGGTGGGTTTGGGCTTTAGGCCAGGAACAAAGGTAAGTCACAGGATTTGTTATCGCTCCTCTTGAGTGAAAACTAGGGGAGGAGGTAGGGGGTGGGGAGGCCCCTTAGGAGGTCCCATTCCTCAGACACAAGCTGACAGCAGGGCAGGAGGAGGCCTGAGTCCTGGGTTTTCAGCAGCTACAGCCAATGGGAGCTAATGAGGGTCTGGGCATTCGGGAGGGGGGGGGAGCAGGAAATGTGGCTTTGGAGAGGACACCTCGTTTTCCAGTCTGAGAACCTGGTGACTCTGCTGTGTGCTCACAATCTGACCAGTCCCGAGATGAACCACCTGAAATCAGGGAAGAGATTGTGGGGGGCAGTGCACATGCTGAAGAAGCCCAAGTGGGGAAGAAGGTACCAGAGGGCGTGGAGGGCAGAGGGGCAGCGGGAATGCTGAGAACACTAATGAGCTTCATCTTCTGTGTTCCATGCCCTAGCTAGGGGCCTTCTAGATGCTTCTACAGAGGGGCTACTGGATAAGAGCCAGGCTGGGGGAGAGCCAGGTGCTCAGACCCCACCCGAGAGAGCACCTGTTTGCCACCCACATTTATCCAGAGGATGGGGCAGACCACTGGCTCTGTCAGGCTGCATGCTTTGGTTCCTTAAGATTGGGGCTTGGCGCTCATTTTCTTCTGGATCCAACTCTGTCTTATCACCCACAGGGACACTTCTCAAGACCTGCCTAGAAAATGCCTGAAACTGTGGCTAGACTTCATTCTTCATTCTTCATTAAACTTCATTCTCCTGCTCATCACCTCAATGCTCAGGTCCACTACTCCCAACGCAAACTTTTGCCAGAGCTTAAATCATCTGAACACAGGACGAGATCAGCAATAACAACAGCACAGTAAGAGAACTACCATTGCAAGCACATGGGACTAAGAGACAAGTGACACCTCTCTCTCAAAATCTCTCTCTCTCTCCCTCTCTCTCATTTTTTGGGTTTGTTTGCTTTGTTTTTGGACCATACCCCATGGCTTTACGGTTTACTCCCAACTCTGTGCTCAGGGATCACTCCTGGTAGGCTCAGGGGACCATATGGGGCACCAGGATTAAATCTGGGTTGACTGTGTGCAAGGCAATCACCTTATCCACTTTACTATTGCTGTGGTCCCCAGAATCTCTACTTCTGAGTAACACTTTTGGGCCGCTGCTGACCCTGGGTACTGGCATTTTCAGAGGGGAAAGCCTGGTGAAGGAGGAACAGAATTAGGGTGTTACCCCTGTTTGGTATTTCTGAGAGAAGCTTTTGTGTTTTTGCTTCCCGCCAGCCCTCAACAGACAAAAGGACAGTCAGGTTTTTGGAAATCTTTGGCTTGTCTTTTGGAGGTACTTCAGGTTTCTCTTCTGCCCCACTGAGGTCGACAATAATTGCAACAGTCAACAGCCCTGTCCAGTCTGAGTTTTTCCATTTGATAAAGGGACACATGGATGGAGTGATGCCACGGAGCTCTTGAGAAAAGGTTTATGACCTCAACTTGTATCTGGAAGCAGAAAGCACCTGGAAACACCAAGTTCATGGCATAAACAAGCTCAACAATGGAGTCCAGTGTTCACATTTGAGAAGTGATAGGTGAGGCCCAGCTCTGAGCCCCAAGCCCTAAGCCAACACCCCCCTCCCACTATTCCAGGCCCAAAGGAAGCCCCCCAGCCACAGGACACCACACATACTGCTCACACGCACACCAGAGCAGGGCTGGATCCTGTGTCGGATCTCATCTGCAATGGGGGGGGGGGGGTTTCTCCCCTCTGGAGACGTGTATCAGGACCGCCCATGGGTGGCATTAGAAGGTGCCACGTCCTCACCTCCTGCCATGCATGAGACAATGTCCTGCTTCTGCTGCTTTCCCATGCGGGAGACAGAGATGAACGGCTGGAAGTAGATGGAGTCAGAATGGGCCCAAGGCTCCCTAGTCACAAACAAGGGGTTTAGAACATAATACACACCCCGTCCAGAATGCTTTCCCCTGGGAAAGGAGCACAAGAGAGTTAAAGAGTTGCTGGAGTAACGCTTGCCAAGTTGTGAAGCAAATAGAGGGACTGGGTGGCGGGCCGACCATGTGGAATCTATCTCGTCCCAGCATGCACTGACCCGCATGAAGGCCACATGCTCTCAGACCAGAAAGGAAGTTTTACTTACATTTGGAACACATTTAGGCGGCAGGTCACATTTCTACTAATTTTTTAAATGGCTTAAGATTTTGGCTCGTTATATAAAAAAAGACTGTTGGAGGGAGATATTTTTATTATAATCACACAGACTTTCTCAGAGCGAGGGCCAGTCTTAGCCACTTGTGTGATAATATTAATAATAAATTTAATCACCGAGAAGAATGTTTAAAGTACTCATGAGATATCTCAATTTTAGAAATTAGAGTTCCCTCTCCAGAAATATTGAATTTTATTCTCAAGGTTGTATTATAGAAATACCCACAGCCATATGTCCATAGAAGTACTCAATTAAAAATTTTAAACCTGCAATCAAAGGAAAATATAACTGAAGGGAAAGATGCTCTTGCCTTATCAACTCGAAATCCTGGCAATTATTTAAAGAAAACTAAAAGCAACAGGCAAGGAGATGTTCCTTGTGTTGTTACTACAAATGTCCAGCATTTCCAAGACACACTTTCAACAAACAGAGTAAATGACTTAATAATATTAACCGAACAACCGAACAGCATCATGATATTTTAGTATTTAGAATTATGATTATGAAGGATAGGCAAAACCATGGAAATATGTTTACCATTTACCTGGAAAAACAGCACAATAAAATGGCAGAAGCACTGTGATGTACAAATATACACACAAGGTTTTAGAAGATAGAGAGAGGAACTAAACAGAGTAGAAAAATGGTGGCTACTGGTCCTGCTGAGGCCGAGTATTTGTTTTTCTCTACAATGCTGTTCCTTTTAAGAACCATGGCAGTCATTCATGAGGGGAAACAAGTAAGGGTTAACCAGCCCACAGCTCCTGGCAGGAGCGAGGTCCCGGCAGGCCGAGCACCCTTTGGGGAGCCAGCTCTGGGTCTAGCAGAACTGCGTCTGGGTCCGATCTCTTGGGAAACAGGACTGGGCTGAGTCCCTTTTCATGCAAATCTCTCAATTGAGCATTTCTGTTTTTTCACCCTCCCCAGGGGGCCCTTTGCTGTAAAGCAGGGGGCACCTTCTTCCCAGGATTGGCCCGGCCCCTCCAGATAAAGTTCCCCATCTTCATTTCCGGGCTCTGGGAAAAAGATGCTCACCCCGAAGTGTGCCAAGGCAGACCTCAGTTGGCAAACCCTCCCCTGGCAGTGCCCAGTGCCTCCCGGACCAGTGTTTCCAAACCAGACCCTGGAGGCCGCTGGTCGGTGTGCATTGCCTTCCCACCCAGGCCCTCCCAAGGCTGCGAGAACGTTCTCTGGGAACCCCTCTGCCCTCCGGAGGCCCAGACACCTGCCACTGCCCCCCTGGACTCTTTCGAGCCTCATGCCACTCCCTTGTGACCACCAGCACTGATGTGGAGGAGGCTGGAGGAGCCGCTGCAGGGAGACGCCTGGAGAACCCCGTCCCGGGGTCCCTGCCTTGCCGGATGCCCCGGCGCAGACTCCCGCGTTCCCAGCTGCGCATCCCATCTGGGTATCTGGGAGACCCACCCAGGCCTGGGCCACCCTTGGCCTCAAGCTCCTGATGGGGGGTGGCGGCGAGGGCTGAGCCCGCCGGGAAGAGAAAGAAAGCAGGCCTACCTTAAAACTTTCCAGTCTTTCAAGGGGTCCAAGTCAGAGATTAAGGAAACCATTGTCTAAGAGGCAGCTGAAGTCGACTCGGAGGCCTGGAGGAGGGGTGAGGGATGGGGTGGCGGAGGCTGCTGGGCCGGCTCTTCCTCCTCCAAGACTGATAAGCACTTGTCCTGGCTTTTCTCCACCCCCCAAATCAATCCCGTGCTATATTACTTCCCAGCTCGGGCTCATTTCTCCACACCACCTTTTAAAGCCCTTGTAATCTGCTCCAACTGATCAAATTTGACCTTTCTGTAGCCCACTTTATTCCAAGCACAGCTCTCAGTTAAATCTCTCTTTATTAACACCGTCCTCCTTGGCTTTCTTTTGGAACAAACACAGATCAAGCCTGAAGCCTGGAGACTTTACCAGCAATCATTTACAGATTACTGCGAGCTGCAGTCTTCTCTCCTGGGGGGCATTTCTCCTGCCTCCGAGATTTTGCTCTCATATTCCGTCAGAAGGCTGCTTGGCGTTTCTTCCTTCCCTCTTTTGGGGGCGTGGGTTCTGGGACCCTAACATCAGGCTGTGAGCTTCCCTCCGCGGCTGTAACTCCACAGTGGTTAGGATTTGCTTTTTAAAAAATATTTTGGACACAGGCTGCTAACAAGCTCGGGTCGACTGTTTTCTGGCAAGAGATGCTGCTACACTGCTCCCCGCCCCTCCTCCCTCCCTTGCTCGTGTTTTAAGGAACGTGAAAGGGGAGTGCAGAATGCAGGATCTCTCAGCACTAAGCAAGCCGGGCGTACGGCCTCACCCAGCACTCGTGTATCTGTTGTGCCTGTTTTAAAGCTGAACAGCTTTCATCCGTGAGCTGAGACCTGCCACGGCTAGGGGAAGCCTCTGGGGTGACACTTTTCCCCCTGACTGTGCGGGCTGGATCTGAGCACACAAGGAGCTGTATGGATGGAGGAGATGGGATCCGGGAGAGCTGGGAATCTTCCAGAACAGACCTCCACTGCCCCCCCCCCCCCCCCCCACCAGACCACTATTCTCTCTTTAGCCGTTCGCCTAGGGAGCTGGGCTGGACACTCCCTCTCTGCCATCAGATCTCTCCTTCTTCCTCCACTGACCTGCGAACCCATTTCCCACTCCCCCACCCCCCAGATCATGGGCAGCAACAGAATAGCAGCTTCTGGGGCCAGTCAAATCCTGATGCCAGCCTAGACATGGGGCTGGGTCATTGGTCTCTTGCACTGAGACAATTTAGGAAGTGTTGGTGTTAATGACATGCATGTCCCACCCTATGACTTTCACCCATGGAGAAACTGATAGATTTTCATGTGTGATGTAGTGTCTCAACCATGTCCCTCCTACCAGCCGGGGAGGGTGCCAATGGCTGGCTGAGGAAGTAGCGGTTCTTCCCTGGGTCCCTGGAGGGCAGGATGTGGGCACTGCTGCTTTGCTGGCACTGTCCCTCCATAGCTCCACATGCTCCCCCACTGTCCTGTGCCTCTCTCCCCCACCACTCCAGTTCCCTGGTCTCTCGGGAGCCCATCTGGGATCTTAAAATAGTCAGCAAGCACTCAGTTGCGATTCCCTTTCGCTTTTACAGTCACAGACACTTCCCACTTCCCTTGACGGCTGTAAACTGACGCTCCTCCCAAGCACCACCATCTCTGTGCTCAAATTCCAGCAAAATTCCTACCTTTGGCCAATGTCATGGCCTCTTGGGGTCTGCCTGCTCCTCCCGGGGCGCCTCCGCTGTCCTGCTGTGGCTCGCGGGTCACGGGGAATGATGTGTAAACATTTACATAACACTTTAAATCCCAGAGAACACTTCACCAAATGTGGGTGATGATAATAGCGTGTGTGTGTGTGTGTGTGTGTGTGTGTGTGTGTGTGTGTGTGTGTAGCTTACCTCTAAAGCGTTCTGAATGCTCAGATCACTAGAAGAGCCATTCTCCCTTTAGGAAGTCAACTTTCAAAAGAAGAAATGATAAAGAAGCCATTTCTGTGACTCTGACAACATCCGCCTTATCTCAGACCCCCTAGCACCCTGCTGAATTCAGATCTGGGGAAGGAAGGGGGGTGAGTGGTTCCCCCTAGGAGTTCAGGGTTAATGGGTGAGGGAGGAGAAGGGAGTTGGCTTTCTGCCAAAGGACAAAGGAACAAAACACAGCTTATAAGTGATGAAGTAGTGTTTTAAAGCTGCAGTCCTCTTACAAACTTTTTTGAGATGGGGGGTCCCTAAATGGTGCTGAGTAGGTCCAGAGGCCCCTGGGGCAATTCCCAGCCAATTAGGCCAATAGTTCTATTGCAAGGGCTGTGGATGTGGTGGTGCCCAGCCCTGTGCTGTTGGGATTTCCTGGGCCACACCTGACATGCCTTGGGTGGACATTCTGAGAGGGGACTGAGAGACAGCATTTCATTGGGCTCCATAAGGCATTGGAGGGCATTGCTGGGCCACCCCAGAGAAGGACCAGGGATGACTTTGACCTAGAAGTATGAGGAGAGAATGTAGCATTCATCACTGGCAGAAGTTTACCCAGCTATCCAACACAGCTTCCACAAGATAAGTATAATTTCCCAGGAATTTTTTCTCCCATAAAAAGTCTACTGCTTAATAGCCAGGAATTACAAAACAAAAATAACTAACCAGACAGTCCACGGCAGAGTCTGGCAAACTCCCCGTGGCGTACCCAATATGCCAAATACCAGTAACAATGATGGGTCTCATTCACCTAAAGAGCCTTGAATATAATTTCAGGGCTAGGATGAAAGAGATGTTACTGGGGCCTGCTTGAGGCAATCGATGAATAACAGGATGATTTGTGATTTGTGATTGTGAACCAGACAGTCATCCAGTCAGGTAGTCAACCAACCAACCAGCCAGTCACCCACCCACCCACCCAACCAACCAACTAGCCAATCACCCAACCACCAACCACCAACCATCCAATCACCCAGCCACACAACCATCCAACCACAAACCAGCCAATTACCTACCCATACAACCAACCAACAAGACATCCATCCAAAAGCCAACCAGCCAATCACCCACCCAATCAACCAACCAAGCAACCAAGCAACCAACCAAGCAACTAAGCAACCAACCAATCAGCCAATCACTCACCCACACAATCAACCAACCAATCAACCCTCAAGTCACCTAACCAACCAACCAAACATGCCTCCTAGCTAGGTGAAAAACAGAATTTTCTTCTGTTCTTTTTTCACCTTTCTGTGTTTATCTTCCACATCTGTACCTTGGAAATGGGATCATAGCCCCTTTGCAGATTCTGTTAGCTCTGGGAAATTGTCTTCTTCATGGTATCTGAAGTACCTGTTTCTGGTGGCAGCTCTTCCCTTCCTGAGGGTTCAGTTTTCTCTTCCTTGAAGAAACTGAATGTACTTCTTAGAAATGCAATCCAGTGTAGGAGATCCCCAGGCTTTTCTGGGTGCCAGAAATTGGCAGAGGGAGTGAGCTCTTCTGAGCACTGGTGTGAGCACTGGTTCATGACCCTTGAAACAGGGTGAAGCTGCATGTGCTTGTTGTAGCAACTCACAGTGGAGATTAGTACACCAGGCCTGGGTGTCCAGAGAAATGAATATGACCAGGAGAGAGGTATGACCAAGAAAGAGAAGGAGGAAAAAAAAGGAGGAGAAGAAATGACACATTCAGTTTATTTCCAAGAACAACTGGTCATCGTTTAGGGTTTGTGGGCCCTCAAACATTGCCTGGGACATATATGCTGAAGACACCATGAGCTTTGTGTATAAGCTTCAACTGAGCAAAGCAGCCATGGGTTAGCTGCTGAATCTGCAGCCCTATTAAGTGAGAATGTCCCTGTGAGGATGAGCTTTATTTCAGAAAGCCTGTTGCTGAATGACCATGAAAATGATTTTTTGAATGTTCTTAAAGCTTCCTATTGTCCTAGTTGTTATAAGCCAAACATAAAAAGCCGCCATTTGAAGTCACTTTTGCAAGAGAGCAGTGAGTGAGATGATTAAAGTCTGACTTTATCTTCAAATATTGGAAGTTGGGATGTGCCAGTTTTCAGAGGGCTGGTGGTGTGCATTGGTGAATGCCGGTAGGTCACGTGGATTTGTTGGGCAACCCTGGGGGATGCGCTTAGTGAAATTTGGGAGCACCTCTCTCTCTATCATATTAAATTCATGCAGGTCACGGTAGTGAACACAGAGGCTGCATTTTCTTGATTTCACCCTGATGCTGTATTTTACTCTGAGAAATCTGTACCTGAATAGTTAACCATTCATCTTCAGCTACAAGCAGCGCTTGTTGTCTGCTGCTATACTTTAATGATGTCTATAGAGACAAATTTCCAAAGACAACTTTCCCCCTCCCCCATTTTTCTTTTCAGAAATAAATGAATGTAACTTTAATGGAATTTCAAGTGCTTCCCCGTTTGGCTCACAACACCCAATACAATGAAAAGCGTATGAACAAGGCTTGATGTTTCGGTAACTCTGTTACTGACTTGAAAATTGCTATTATGGGAAACTTTTAAAAAGCTGCTCTCATGGAAATGAAGAAATTCTAAAGGGTCTTCAAAGAGATGACCCTGAAACCAGGTAAGCCGAGGGAACAGCTGATGAGTGGTGAATCTGGCCTCTACAGGCAGATGAGTCTATGGCGCAGCAGCTCAGGCTCTCCACACAAGGGGAAGGAATACATTTTTATTTGGAGTCTTAGCTAAACAGGAGGGAAGAATGGATTTCAACTGGGAAGGTATGAGGCCAGAGTGATAGTACAGGAGGTAGGGTGCATTTGCCTTGCATATAGTGGGCCTAGGTTCGATTCCTGGCCTCCCAGATGGTCTCCCAAACACTGCCAGGAGTAATTCCTGAATGAGTAAGAGTCAAGAGTAAGCCCTGAGCATAGTCAGGTGTGGCCCCCAAAACAAACTAAGAAACCGAAAAAGCAACAACAATAAAACTGGGAAGGGGTGTGTGTGTGTGTGTGTGTGTGTGTGTGTGTGTATGCAAGCATGGGCGCGTGTGCTGGCGGCCCTCAGGGAGCTGGATCTATGCAAGTCATATTTTAGAAGTGAGGAAGGAAGAGAGGTGAGAGATGCCCAGCCATGTCCACTGGCTGATACTCCTGGTGCCATGCCAAGGGAGCACTGGCCAAATTTGAACTGAACAAAGGGAAACATTTTCAGAATTTTAACCCCTGTTCTGCCATGGAAGATGAGATTTCCCAAGCATTTCCAGGGTTTTATTTGAAATGTCCGGCCAGCTTTTGTTGGCAGGACTTACTTCCATAGAAAAAAGAAGTGCCCAAGGCAAGACCAATGGTCTTGGTCTCCCAGGCCAGGGAGTAAATCTTGCCCCACCCAGCTTCCCTATTCTTTTATTTGCCTTGAAAAGGCTGTTGGTTTTGAAGAGAGAACTCTTGACCAGGGGTGGAATGGGACGGTTGAGCTTTCCAGGCAAGTAAAAAAACAATGGTCACATTTCCAGCCAATGAGACAATCCAATTTGTCATGCAAGACTGCCTAACCAGGAAAAGTGCCCTTTGAATGCCAGGAGAAAATGGTCACCCCTCCATTATTACCCTCCAGGAACCCCAAGAGACAGTGAACATACAAATGAAAGGGTGTGACAGATTCACTGGAAGACACAGCCTGAAATACTAAATAATTTGGAATTCAGACTGGTAAGCAGAGCAAAGGAAAATATTGACCATGAATTGATGGCATGGTAGGCTTCAATCACATGATCCATTTGTGCGTCAAAGTATTTTCGAATGTGTCTACTGGGCAAGGCCATGCTGCTGGGCACAGTGGAGGGTTGTATTTCCCAGTACACTGTAGACCAACACTTTGGTAAAATCCAGCAAAAGAGAATTACTAGGAAAAGATTACACAACTGCATACAAAGTGTAACACCCCACTCTCTGAATTCATTATTAACACATGTAAACATACACTGGAAAATTGCTCCTCAGTTCAAATGCTTACTCCTTCCAGCTTCGGACATGGACTGATGAAAAGTCTTTGGTAACAGTGAAGAGGTGATGTCTAAAGAAAGGTTTGAGTACAAAACTAAACTAAGCACTGTGTGATCTAAGGTGAATGCTTGTCCCTTTTATGGAGGGGAGGGGACTGGTTCCAAGGTCCCCAATCACACCTAAAGCCAAGGACCCTCAAGCCTTTTGTATAAAATGCTGTAGAGTTTGCAAAGACCCTTTAAAATCCTCCTGTATACCATATGTTACCTCCAGATCACTCATAACACCTGATTCAATACAAATACTAAGTAAATACTTGATTTCCAGACTGTTCAGGAAACAAACAGAGGTAAGGGGGCTTGTCAGCACGCCTGTGTGCAGACACATCATGGGAGGCTGTGGTATCACTGCAGACAGGGATTTCTTGCATGGTGTAAGCCTGTGGGCACACCACACAGTTGTGGAGACTTAACAAGGGGGGTTTTGTAGCTTAAGGACCAGGATGAATCAAAGCACAGGTGAGTAAATCAAGCAGAAAGGAGCATTCCCCACTTGCCTCCCAGGGCTTCTCCAGGATGAGTAACCAATAGCACCAGGATGCCTGGGTATGGCTTTTGTAAAAGTGCAAGGCTCAAGTTTAGTGCTAGATGCTGCCCACATCTGGGCAACTCAGCTGTTAGGGACTGGGTTCTACTGTAGAGTATGCAGCCTCTTGTGAGTTACACGACTGTATTAGCACCATAGCGACCTTCAGGGGGACCCCAATCATGTGTAAGTGTGACCCATGTTGGCCTAACAGCAGCAGTGACAAAAGGCCGAGGAGGGAGACTCAGCATTAAAGAGTACTTGGAGGGAAAAGTGATTTCAATACTTTGCATGTTGAAAGGCTGGGAAGATGCAGTGAGAGAAAGGGGTTTATGCCCTAAATTAGGGGCAAATGGTCCCCACCAGAGAGAGGAGAGAGGCATCAGAGGACAAGGCACAGATGACTTCATTTGTGTGAGGGTAGGAGGGGTCACTTAGCTAGGGTGGGTGTCCCCTGATCACCTGCCCTGAGCCCTACTCTCCAACCCAGAGACCCCATATGTCTGGGGTCACTTACAACCGACAATCAGAAAGAAGGGAATAACTTTTTTCAAAGCCTAAGTGAAATTCAACCAGACACTACAATGGCTGATCCCCATGAGTTGAAGAGAAGGTGGTCTTGTTGAGTTCCCAGATCACAGCAGACAGCAGAGGCCCTGGGTTTATCCCTAGAACACTGAGGAGTCTATCCAAGGTCTTTGTACTGGGCAGAAATGGTGGAAGCACTTCTGGGGCCCTACGGGAATGGCTCTTTGCCCCGTATAAATCAAAGCTCAGATGAAAATTAGTATAACCAGGAGAGAGGCATGCCCAAGAAAGAGAACAAGGAAAAAAAGGGGAAGGAGGAGAAAAGGGAGGAGTAAAAGAAGGAGAAGGAGATGAAGAAGAAGGAAGAGAAAAAGAAGGAGGAGGAGAAGGAAAAGAAAGAAGAGAAAGAAGAACAGGAGGAAAGAAAGTATATCTAGACAACAATAATAATTATAGGACTGGAGTGATAGCACAGCGGGTAGGGCGTTCGCCTTACAAGCGGCCAACATGGCCGACCCGAGTTCGATTCCTCCGCCCCTCTCGGAGAGCCCGGCAAGCTGCCGAGAGTATTCGATATGCCAGACACAGTAACAACAAAGTCTCCAATGGAGACGTTACTGGGCCCGCTCGAGCAAATCGATGATCAACGGGAGGGCCTTTACTTTTACTTATTAACACAAAAGTTAACAAACACATTTTTGGAATAGAACAAAGACCTTGCAGCATTTATTCCTCAAACAGAAAACTTAATCAATAAGAAAGTAAACTATAAATAGAGAGACTGGATAGTAATTAGTCAACTAACATAATTTTTTTAAAACTGTGAGGACTCGGGAAGTAAAACATTAGATCCTGCAGTTGTATCAGAAATTAAAATGAAAATCAGACACATTGGAGAAGGAAAAGTGAAAAAGGAAAACCATAGAAAATTTGAAGAAAATAGTAAAAAGTAAAGTAAAGGTCCTCCCGTTGTTCATCGATTTGCTCAAGCGGGCCCAGTAACATCTCCATTGGAGATTTTGTTGTTACTGTGTTTGGCATATCGAATACATCACGGGTGGCTTGCCAGGCTCTGCCGTGCAGGCGAGATACTCTCGGGCTCTCTGAGAGGAGCGGAGGAATTGAACTCAGGTCGGCCATGTTGGCTGTGTGCAAGGCAAACGCCCTACCGCTGTGCTATCGCTCCAGCCCGAAGAAAATAGAGGGAAGGCAAATCTTTGTCTTGGCAGTTTCTTGACTTTTAAGTAAAAGTAATTATACAGAAACAATTAAATAAAAGCAATGATTAAAAAATATGAAGGAAACAAAAGTCCTCTGTATTTGAGTCCACAAAATCCACTAGGCTAAAACGTGACACATGAAATAACAAATGTAGAAGCATGGGTTCTGTAACAGAACAGATTCTGGATCTGGAATCAGAAAAAATGAACACAAATGTCAAAAATAGAAAGTGTAGTGAGAGAATTCCAATGAAACCATGCCTATACAATCTCTAGAAGACTCAAATAAGATCAAGTTAAATAAAGCAAGATACATTTTAGTCACCAAATTGATAAAATCCCTTAGATGATTGTACATAATGCCACAATGAGGTCCAATTTGATTGTTGTCCAGAAAGTAATGTGGTATGTCTGTATGTATGTATAGAATAGAAAGTTTTATACATAAGGTTTGCTTTTTAATATTTGTATTTCATCCATAAATTTCAGCTATGGAAGCTTTGCTTTTGAGATGTGGGTAGAAGGATATTCACTGCCACCTAGACTACATTAATGAGTTAACAGAGACAAGTGGGACCCTGAAAAACTTAAGGTAGAGTGAAAATAGTCCTGTATTGAATATTATAGCTATAAAATGAAATATTCTGCTGCCATTAAAACCATGTTAAAGTGAAATAACTTTGAAAGACTTTCCAAATAAGCTAAGTGAAAGCAGCAGAGCCTAACACGCAGAGTCTAATGTATTGCCGATATCCTGGACTACTCCAGGAACTGGAAATTGGATTCCCAACAGTCCACAGGGGAATCGTCGTGAGAGAGGTAAGCAGAGAAGGGGCTGATTGAAGTACAGCAATCTTCCTTTCTCCATTTTTCTGGAGAGAGGGAGTGGGTTGTTTGGAGAGAGTGCCCTTTCCAGGACAGACGCCCTAGTTAACTGTGGTCTCTTCTGCGTGGGAAGTTGATACCAGCTCACATCCTGTGCTCTGCTCAGGGTCAGGGATGACAGCACTTGGATTTCTTTTTTTTTTTTCTTTTTGGGTCACACCCGGTGGTGCACATGGTTTACTCAGGAATTACTCCTGGTGGCGCTTGGGGAACCATATGGGATGCTGGGAATCGAACCTTGGTCGACTGCATGCAAGGCAAACTCCCTACCCACTGTACTATCGCTACAGCCCTAGATTTCTTTTCCTGGACTTGGTTTTTGTTATCATTGTTGTTTTGGTGGTGAGAGTGGGGTATATCTAACTCAGTAGTGTCAGGGAGACAATGCAGAGCCTTACATACATTTACCTCTATCATTTGAGGCATATCCTAATTTCTTCTTTATACATTTTTCTCTTTTTTTCTATTGAATTCTAATTTCTGCTAGCTGACTTAGGCTTTCTATACATGTAAGTAAAATTTTGAATAACATGTCTGCATCTACCACCAAAGACCCGACAAAACACTTTGATAGACATCTAATTGGAAATATCCATCAAACAAGTTACATGAATGAAAAAATGACTAACACTGTAGCACTGTCCTAGACTAGAAATATACAAAAACAAGAGTTACTGGCATAATTTAATTTTTCTTTTGCTTTATACCCTTTCTGTTTTCTAAGTTATAACCAAGCATGTATTTCTTTTCTTCCATTTTTTTCCCTTGGGGGGTCACTCTCAGCAGGGCTCAGAATGACTTTGCTGGCTTCACACTCAGGGATTACTCCTGGTGGTGCTCAGAGTTTGGGGGACCAAAAGGGGTGCTGGGGATCAAACGAGGGTCAGCCACGTGCGCGGCAAGTGCCTTAGCCACTGAACTATCGCTCTGGCCCCTCTTTCTATCATCTTTCAAAATTTCAAAATCAGAAAACTATGATCTTCTCTAATTTTCTTTGCATCTACGTAGTAATCCTTTTGGGAGATGTAAAGTTTTTGGAAAACAACCTAGGCTGCTACTCTGAAATTTCTTTCTGATCTTATATTTCTAAATATATTTACACAGTTACATCATTATGATTAAATTTATTGTTTGTGAAGTCATTTTTTTGTATACCCTAGGAAGCTTTTGGGTAAAAGCAGGTGTCCCAAAACTTTTAGGACTGTTGGGCTACTTCCTTTTCTGCCCTAATTTCAATAGTATCTTTCTTTTCTCTTCAAATGACTCCACCATCCACAGCAATGGTCAGGGCCAAACAATTTTCTAATCTCGCCCTGCAGTCTATGGAGGGTACACTGGGAGTTCACTGACCCAGGTATCTTATATTATTTAAAATGTTCAGACATTCCATAATGGTGTGGATTGGCATGGCTCAGAGCTGGAAAGAAAGCTTAAGGTTTAGGTGAGCTCTGCTAGGCCTTTGCTTCCATGCAAGCTCCTCTGGACCGTCAACCTCACAAAAGGGGATTAAAAAAGAAAAAGCCATGGAGGCCAGTACAGTACTTGCTGTGGCAGAAGAGAATGTAACAGGCTCTGCCGATGGAGGGCTCTGATAAAATAACTGGCGAAAACTACAAAGCCCTCTCTTCATGTAGAGAGAAAGAATGCTTTTCACGAAGCTGGAAACAAATTAATTGCAGAATCGCTGTTACTCCGGTACAATAATCTTTCTACACCTCCCCCTCCGGGTGTCTGATGTTGAAAGGGCGAGGTCTCTTGGAAACCAGCTTGTTTGACCATTTCTCCTGTTTATAAAAAGCTTGTTATTTCATGGAAATTGGAAAAACAGAGCAAAAAAAAAATCTGGTTTTGATTTTTAACTAGTCATTGTTTTTTTTTCTTTTTTTTTTTTTAGTAATTCTGGGAGTATGTTGTTTTACAAAAAATATTCAATACAAAGAGAAAACTAAAATTGTTTCAAATTTTGGTAGCATGAAAACAGTGTATCTGAGCTCTCAGGCCCACATTATCAGACTAAAGATAGTTTGATTCATTTTCAAAAAAGCCTTAATATATAAAACTTTAAAATGAGAATTTTTTTTTAAGATGGGAGCAAACCTTAAGGATTTTTTTCCCCCTGAAATGTGAAAAAGTGAGAATTCTGACTGCTTGTTGACAGTGTTTAAATAAATATGTCAGTTTGTAGTTACAAATGCAATAGGAACTTTATGACTGAATATATAAGAGTTGTAACATGTTAAAGTTGTAACACATTGCATCATATAATTTTTGCCCCATTTTGTCCAACCTTTCTCCCTTCAAAGCAGGTACCTCAAACCACTAGAAAACTTGAAAATATTTTTTAAGATGATGAGTTTGCTGTGAAAAGTTTATAGTCTTTACTTTTTGTCTATGTATGGCGTGTGTATTGATGATGGAATTCCAGCAGGCACATCAAATCAGGAGCAGTAGCCAGTTAGGATTCCCTGGCACAGGTTTCCAAGCTTTCAACTTTCTCAAATTCCGAGGAGCTTCCAAAATGCCTCCTGTCTCCATAATACCTTGGCAGTGACCACCCCATAGCAGTGGATCACATGTGAGGGAGGGGCTCAGCTTCTGTGATTTCAATTTGTTGGGTCCCCATACACCGACCACTTTGGGATAGGGTAGGTCACACCTGACAGTGCTCAGGGCTTACTTGCGCTCTATGCTCAGGGTCCAATTCTGGTAGTGCTCAGGGGACCCTATGCAGAACCAGAGTCAGCTTCTGCAAGGCAAGCACTTTGCCCACTATCTCTCTGGTCCACAGTCTGTTTCTGAGGTCCCCCGGTTGGAGTCCCTACTCCACAGAGGCAGACTTCTTATCCCACGGTTCCTTTCTAGTGATGTCAGCAGCTTTCAATGTGGAAATGCATTGCTCCAATAATGTATCATCCGATGTTCTCCTTAATTCCCTGCAATCTTCTGCAGACAAGGTCTGGCCATTTATTTTCTGTAACTTGATATCCATTCTGAGCCACTGATACAAAAAATATATACTGTCCTGATTGATTGAAAATTATTGAAATATTGCTGGGGTTCCTACTCTGTAACTCCTTTTAAAAGAATTTATCCTTTACAAGGATTTTCGTGAGATGGATCTCAAGGTATGATTAAGACTTCCTACACTTAGGATCTAAATCTGAGGATGAACCAAGCACGTGCCCTGTGATGTGAGTTTGCATCTATGGCCTCCTCAAGGTACCCTATGTGCCTCAAAATCCCTCAGGGTGCAATAACAAGGAAACTTTTATTCCTCTACCCCAGGATGGGCTGAAGCATCTTGCGAGTGTCATCTTTGTGAACACTCGAACCTCACCCTAAATTGTGGTGTCTTGGTGGAAGTGTGGGTGGCACATCACTGACCAGGCGGGCTCACACATGAACCCAGACTTTACCACTGGGTATTCATCACTCTGGCCTGGAGGCTCTGAATCCCAGAGATATGCAAGTGCAGTTAATAGTGGGGGTCTCTCACAGGCTGATGGGGGTGTACCATCATTGTAACCATCCCCAAAGAGACACTCACAGGCAATGGTGAGGACTAATGAGTTCACTTGTGTGCTAAGGGACCCGTATTCTATCCAACAGCTGCCCTTCACAATAACTCCAGGTGTAGAAGCAGTGGAATTTGACTCACAGACCTAAAAAGTATTAAATTACACACTAGAAATTTGTACAATTTTGACTTCTCAGATCCCAGCCTGCCCATGCAAACTCTGCCAGGAGAGGGCACGTGGGGGAGGAAGCAAATATAACCTCCCAACGGGGGCCTTAAGCTGAGCATCTCAGGTCACCCAGCCCCCAGAAACACTGGCCCAAAGGCAGAGGTCTGAGAGTCCAGCCAGTTCTTTCACTGAAGAGCTGCTCTGCTTCCACCTGAAGGGTGGAAGCTTGGGGCTTTAGGGCACTGAAGGGCTTAATAATGTGTGCTTTTCCCAGGATGCCACCACAGAGTCCCAACCCCTTTCTGTCCCACAGGAAGGCACTGGCACACACTTCCAGGGCTCACATCCAAGATCAGAGCTCTCAAGGTCAGTTCCTTTGGGGGATGGGAGAACACTCTGCACCAGCAATTCCTGGGTGCTTCCAGCTCTACCCATGTCAACTGATCTCCTCAAATTAGGGTCCCACCTGACTCATGACAGACTCCGAATCTTAGACTTACTGTGCTTAAATCACAAAGAAGAGGACAGCCTGGCTACAGAAGACAAAGGAAGGTTAGCATGTTATAGAGAAGCTTGGGGCTGAAAGTCTGAAGAGGGAGGAGAGTCTGATGGGCTGTGCTGAGGTGGAGGATGCCTTGGGCACAGGAGGCCTGAAGAAAGAGAAACTGTGCTACATCGACATAATGGAATACTATGCAGCCATTAGGGAAAATGAAGTCATGTAATTTGCTTATACATGGTGGACATGGAGGGCCTCATGTTGAGTGAAATGAGTCAGAGGGAGAGGGACATAGACATAGAATGATCATACTCATTTGTGTGTTGTAAAAATATCCCCATAGCATGAGAATAATGCCCAAAGATAGTATAAATGAGGGCAAGGAAGACCAGTCCATGGGAAGAAGCTTGCCACAAGTTTTTGGGAGGGCAGAGAAGAGACCACTATGACAATGATAGTTGAAAATAATCACTTTGGACAAGAATTGAGTGCTGAAAGGAGGTAAAGTGGTATAAATACATGATAACACGTCAGTATGGCAAAACACGTTGCCTAAAAGGAAAGAGGGAAGGGGGAGAGAGGTGGGAAGCCACTGGTGGTGGGAAATGTACTCTGGCGAAGGAATGGGTGTTGAAGCATTGTGTGACTGAAACCTGATCTTGAGCAACTCTGTAACAGAGGAAGAAGAAGGAGGAGGAGGAGGAGGAGGAAGAGGAAAAGGAGGAGGAGGAGGAGGAGGAGGAGGAGGAGGAGGAGGAGGAGGAGGAAGAGGAAGAGGAGGAGGAGGAGGAGGAGGAGGAGGAGGAGAAGGAGAAGAAGAAGGAGGAGGAGAAGGGGGAGAAGGAGAAGAAGGAGAAGGAGAAGGAGAAGGAGAAGGAGAAGGAGAAGGAGAAGGAGAAGGAGAAGGAGAAGGAGAAGGAGAAGCAGCTCTTGGTTTTGTTTCCTTTCAAGTGTTCACCTCTGTTCCCATATCCCTTTCTGATGGAAAAAGTTCTGGAGGGGAAAGGTTATCTGCACTGGCCATGCTGCATCGCCAATCTGGCAAGGCAAAAATTTGTTGCATCTAGTGCCTATGAAAATGAACAGAGTTAGTGCCCCCCAAATCCTTTACTCCTGTCAGGGACGCCGTTCCAGACGCGGGCAGAGCTGAGGAGTTCCACCGAAGGATGGTTTGACTCTGGCCTCTACTACAATAAACAAGAAAGAAAAGAACCGGAGGGTTTAAATCATATCAGATGTCCAAATAGATGACTTAAAAGGCACTTTTCCTCAGAGGAAGTGTGGGTTATCCCTCTTGAGAAAAACAAAGCAAAGCAAAACAGAACAGAGCAAAACAGAATCACAAAAACTTCCACTATCAGAAAAACTGGGATTTGAGGCGGAAACAGTTACTAAAAACCCTCCCTTCCTATCTCCCCAGCTCCTGGGGTCACCCTCCTGAGCTCTGGAACCCCAACCCCAGTGATGGGCCTAGGTGAGGGACCCCAGCCCCGAGAAGCAGAAAATCCTCAATAATATCACGCAGGACCATGGCTGGATGGGGCGCTCAGCAGAGATCTGCAGACCCCACAGCACTTCGGGGTCTCTTGGGAAAGAACTAAAGCAACAACAAAAGCTTGGGCCTCTGCCTGTATGGTCAGAACTCAAGCCTCTGTGGAAAGGCCATGGGCAGCGGCTTCAGAGATCTCCTAGAGCAAAGGTGTGCAAGACAGCACTGGGAGAGCACTGGGCTGGCAGTCCCGGGCCCAGCGCCATGAGCCAAGCTCCACCAGAGTGTCTCACTGCCAGGCTAGCAGGAAGGCAGAGGCTGGGGAAAGGACAAGGAGAGAGACGGGAGTGAAGCGCAAAGAGAAAAGAGGGTGGAGAGGCACGGTGCTTCTTCATGGAGGAAGGGAGACAAGTAGAGAGAAGCCTGAGGCTCTTAAGGTCAGCAAAGAGCTTGGACCCTGGTTTCACTCCTTGTGCATTTGCCAATGATGCAGCTGCCATGAGTAGTTCACCATGCGCTGAACCAATGTGTGAGTGCGTGCGTGCACGCGCGTGTGTGTGTATGCATGTGTGTGTGCATGTGTGTGTGCATGTGTGTGTGAGAGAGACATAGAGAGAGACAGAGACATAGAGAGGCAGAGAGAGATACAGAAAGAGACAGAGAGACAGAGACAGAGAGAGGCAGAGAGACTTGCATGAGCAAGCACACACACTCTCTTTTCGGGTTCCTCCCAGCTGTCTGCCTGGAGCCCCCAGGCCATACCACCCTTGATCCAGCTTTGCTCTTTGGGGGATACTGCAAGATTTGGGAGCTGATACTAAATTCCATGACTCAGGAGAAGACCTGGGGAAAAGAGCTTGGGTTTTTACAGTAGAGGAGAGGACAAGAGAAGCTAGGGGGCTCCCCTAGGGTACCACGCAGTCCCTTTTCCAGAGCACAGGTGGAAGAACGATGGGACCAGAAGTCAGATGGAAGCTGGACAAGGAACAATTGGACGAGTGGTGAAGAGGTCACCATCAGATGACAAGGGCCCCCTGCTTAGAAACCTCCAGTGGTCTCCCATCGTACTTGGACACCCCCTCCTTGGTCTCAGTGTCCCCATAAACTATCCATAGCCTGTCTGACTCCACTTACCCACCTTTTCCATCATTCTCCTGACAGCTCAAATGGTCTTCCTTTCTTTTTCTTCAAATATTCATCCTCATCCCACATTTGTGTGTGTGTGTGTGTGTGCGCACATTTGTGTGTGTGTGCACATGTATGCATGCACACATGTGTAAATGAGAGACAGAGTGCGAGAGAAAAAAGAGAGAGAGGGAGAGGGAGAGAGAGATCTTTGTCTGTTTTGCGTGTCTCCTGGCATTTGGAGCCATTTCCACCACAAACCAGTTCCTGTGAGAGCCCCTTTGAGTGGAGAGCACATCCGCCCCCATGAGCCATGGAGATCTCTGCCTTGCTCTCTGCATGCTCATGTGCCTGCCCTGTCCACACACTCTCTCCACCAGCCTCTTCTCTTCAGTTTCTCCCTCTATAGTGTTTGCAATTTTATTCCCAGCATGAATATGATGCGGAGCTGTCCAATGAAGGTTTCTGATAGGAAAGGGGAACCAACACAAAGAGATAACTCTTTGACAAAGTTACCAGAAATATGAAAGGCCAGGTGTAGACAGACCTTGAGTTTGCATCCATCTTGGCCTGTTCTTTCCATGAACGTGAAAATGTGGTTGGACCAATGTAGTCAGTCCATCTGGAGAAGGACAGGGGAGAGGGAAAGAGGCAAGGGTCCAGGCAAGGGTAGGAAGTGAGTATAACAGAACCAACGCCCAGAGATGCAGAAATAGTAGAAGGATGAGCCAAGTTAAAGATCAACATCCTGCTCCAAGAGGGAGCCTGAAATTGCTCCATTACTTTTTCTTAGTGACGGGCTCTGTGAGACTGCACCCTGAGATTGAGGCCATATATGCTGTGTATCCATAAAGCGTCCAATTGCCTAATGAAATCAGGGTACCTGAAAGGAGGCAGGAGTTGCAGCTGCAAAGTCAAGCTGAAGGCGCCTGGTGGTGAGCCTAAGTAGGAAAAGTACTTCTACTCAGTATCTCTTCCTTCACCTGGACAGAACTTACCGTATCATGTGCTGAGCCCCAGAGACACTCATTGGACATACAAGACCCTTTACTGACAATTGTCTTAAATGGTGAGGTTGCTTGTCCTTTCCCCTGCTTCCGATCTCTTTGAAATGCACACCCTATTTGTGTTGAGGAAGACACTGTATGTTTGTACAGCAGGTGGGAGGTCCTGTTTCCCAGATCACTGCTAAATCAGCGCTTCACTGAGAGCTGCAAATCTGCCCTCCCACATTTGAACCTAAAACTATAAATCTTTAAAGGGATCCATTTTAATGAAATGTTATTCATGCGCTAAATTTTCTTCTACTGTCTAGAAATTAAAAGCAACACTTCTCTGGCCTAGAGCTAACTTTTTATGACTCCCTTGGTACTCTCTTTTTTATCTTTATTTTTTAAGATGTTCAAATAAGTGAGTTTTCTTTTGACTTGACACATTTTCACATATGTTGCCTTGATCTTTCACATCCTTTACCCATATGGGAGACTTCCGAGGAAATAAAGGATCTGTGTTTAATTATCTCATGGGGACAATTTAGAGGGAAGCCAGAGCTTCTCCTCTACAGCTCGGTCTTAAGGAGGAATAAGAAGAAATGGGGAGTTTGCAGCTTTTGGCTGTTGATAGAGAATTTCTCACCATTTGCCTTGGTGATAATCTGGATCCAAAATGTTCATTTGGGTACATCCCAAGCTCATTGATTTAGACTCTCATTTGTGAATGTTCAGATTTGAACCACGCTGAAGTATCTGGCATGTGTCTCTAAAAGGTTTGCTTTGCAAATTAATAAAATGTAAAAAAAGAAAAACTTTGAATTGAGACTCAACTAATTTTATGCAGTTTTATTATCTCTATGGTTTTATTACTATATTAATACCATTTTGAGTTAACTATTTAAATCCAAATTTTAAAAGCATGAAATCTAGACTCTAGACTGTCCAGGTGTGAATGGATTTAGAGAGCACATTAGATTTCTATTTTTCTGTCATGTATCTGGAGGTTAACAAGACAAGTCCTTCCTCTCCAAGAGTTTTTGATGCCATACTACCTTCTTGTTTATCCACAGGAAAAGCTTCCAGGGAAACTCATAAACTAGCTCCAGCTACTTTTTTCTGGAACCTTCTAATGCTTCTTGCCAAATATAGCCTCAAGTCTAGACCTTTCTTCTAATTTCTCTCACTGTTAGTCACACAAATTAGGTCTATTCTACCCATGCTAGTGTCAGACATTGGGTTGTAAAAGCCTTTCTAACAGACAGGTGAGATCATGGGGAAAATGAATGGCAGGTTCATAGCCTCCAGCCAAATCAGCCTCAACTCTTCATTAGAACCTTTTCCACTGAAGGTGGTAGAGATGGATGATTTTTGGCTTCTGTAAAGAGGATGGATCCAGGGGCAGCAGACAAGATGGAATGAAGAGCTTTAGGAACAGAGAAAGCAAAGAATTAGGGACTCAAGGTCATTTCTGCATACCTAGACTTGACTTCATTTTGTGGACAGACTCCCTCAAACATCTGAAAAGATGGTCCCCAGTGGCCTACGATGTGTGTGTGTGTGTGTGTGTGTGTGTGTGTGTGTGTGTGTTTAGCAAGACAGTTTTTATAAAATTTTCCTGGAGAAATATGAAGGGAGAGAAAGAGAGATGTCTGTGTTTAAGAGAGAACACAGGTTTCCTCAGAGTGTGAAAAGCAAAGACACATAGAGACAAGCAAGTGAGGTAATCGTTCAAGGGAGAACATGGGTTTGAGGAGCAAGGTCTAGGGGCCTGAGATTTATACAGAGGAGCAGCCCTGTAAGTAGTAACTTCCAGCTCTGCCTCTGATTTTCGGAGAGGCTCTGATGGACTCACTTAGTCAGATACCACACTGTGTCCAGAGGGAAAGGACACTCAGGCCTCACTGTGTCCAGAGGGAAAGGACACAGGCTACTGGCAGTCAGGTCAGAGAGAACTGGAAGGTGGAGCTGACGAAGAGATAGAGAGAAACACGCCTCATCCAGATCCATGGAGAAGTTATTGATTTGAGGATGTGAAGGAAGCTACTCTCCCCAGTGATTCTGCCATCCACCTACTTTGATAACTGAGGTACAGGATGTGTGCACTCAGCTCAAAGCAAATGAGTGAGAGTTTCTTAGGGTGTGGTCCAGTGGTCTTACTGAAATGGCTCTCAGGGTACTCTGTGTGTCTGCCCTAGCTAGGCACCATTGTTCTATGCCATCATGATGACTATTTTTATGGATAGGTATCACTTCACTCACTCCCCAGCACAGATATCCTTCCATAAGTTAGTTCAACCAATTAGCCCAGTTCATCAGCTGGATTTCAAAGTGTGAGATACATTATTAGCCCAGTTTGATGCAGAAGAATCTGGGACTGGTGGGGGTTAGAGAGCCTTAACCCAGTCCAGCTCATTCACAGTCTCATTCCAGTGCAATCTCTCTACAGTCTGAAATTTTCAGGGTTTGATTTTGCCTTGTTTTGAAACTCACCCTGACCTGCCCTTCAATCTCCTCCCCCACCTGCCTAATTTTTGTTTGTTTGATTTTTTTTGGGGGGGGGAGGTCACTTCCAGTGATGCTTAGCTCTGTGTTCAGGGATCCCTACTGGTAGAATCAAGGGACCATACAGGGTTCCAGGGATCAAGCCCAGGTTGATCGAGTGCAAAGCAAGTGACCTACCCATTATCTCTCCTGCTGTCCAATTATTTTTTTAAAAAAAATTATTTATTTATTTTTTTTTAAAAATTATTTATTTATTTTTTTGCAAAACTCTTCATGATTTGGTGTCAGTTATACAATATTCTGATACTCATTCCTCCACCATTGTAATTTCCCAGCACCAGTGCCCCCAAGTTTTTCTCGCACCCTTCTGTGCACCCTCCACCCCCCCATGCCTCTATGACAGGTACCTCTCTTCTCTCTCTCTCTCTCTCTCTCTCTCTCTCTCTCTCTCTCTCGCTCTTTCTTCTTTCTCAACTAAGGCATTATGGCTTGCAATATAGATGCTGAAATGAATATCCTTTAATCTACTTTCAACATCCAGTTCCTGTCCAGAGTGACCATTTCCATAATGGACCCTCCTCTATCCTGACTACCCTCCAACTGCCACACCCTGGTGGTACTTTCCAGCTTCCACGGAGCTCCCGTTTGACCCAGCAATACCACTTCTGGGAATGTATCTCAGGGACCCAAAAACATACGGCTGAAACACTACCTGCACTTCTATGTTCATTGTGAAGCCCTGTTCACAATAGTCAGAATCTGGACACAACCTGAGTGCCCAAGAACAGACGACTGGATAAAGAAGCTGTGGTATATCTACACAATGGAATACTATAAAGCTGTTAGGAAAAATGAAGTCATGAAATTTGCCTATAAATGGATGGACCTGGAGAGTATCATGGTGAGTGAACTGAGTCAGAAGAAGAGGGTCATATATAGAATGCACTTATTTGTGGAATATATATATATATATTTATATTTTATATATAATATGTACTGTATATAAAAACTAGTATGAAACTAATACCCAAGGCCAAGGGAAATGGGTTAGGAATCCTAGAGGTTGCCCAAAGTTGGTCACTTAGGTGATGTCTGCCTAACCTTGCTGGGGTGTCAATTTTCTCCCCCTCACTCCACATTTTCCAGAAATCCACTTTGCATTAAAATGCTGCACAGAAGTGTTTGCCTTTGCTTCTGCTTTCCCAGCCTCTGGAAGGAAGAATGCAGAGTCCAGGTGGCTGATAGAATGCGGAGACAGAAGCAGGGAGAGGAGAGAGTGCCTTTGTTCAGGCCATGTAGAAGCCAGCAAGCAGCCAGCAGGCAGCAGAGGGCAGGGCAGGGCCCCCCTTTCTCCTCAACTGTATTTTTCGATTCAAGAGATTTTCAGGTGAAGTGCTGGCAGGGGGAGTTTACGGACACAGGATAACTTTAGAAGCGAGACAATTATGGGACATTCCAGAAGGTGCTTTCTCAGACACGGAGTCCAGCCTGAAGCCAGTCTCCCCAGGATCCTGATTTCTAGCTCCTTCTTCCTGGCTATTCTGGCTTTGCCTCTTTTTGAGAGACATGGCCCACAATGGCTGCAACCTTCCCTGTTGGACTTGATCTTCACAACTCTTTGTAATGCAGCCTTGAAAGCATCTGCCATGAGCGTGTGTGTTTCTCCTTGGGTTTGTGGGTGTGTGGGAGCTCGGGGCAGCTCAGGGGCTAGGCACCAGGTGGGACCTGAGCCAATTTGCCAAATGGGATTTTCCATGGAGAGAATGTACTTTTTTTTTTAAGCCCCGTTCAAAGCTGTTTTGATTTGGAATATTTCAAGAGCACAGCATTTCCCCTTGCAGTCTGCACGGTGGGGACCTGGTGCTCAATGTCCACAATAAAGTGGATTGCAAACAGCCCCCCGGACAAAAGTGTTCATCTTCCCAAGGTTCCCACTGACAGGGCTCTCCTGTTCTCGCTTTCTGAATTTTTACATGACCGCAGAGCCGCTCTGTCACTAATAGGAACCACCAGCTGAATGTGCGCTAAAAGCATGGGGCGCAGCGCATCTGTGGGCTCCCCCTGCAAACTCTTTCAGACAGCAGCGCAGCATGGAACACTAATTCATTACCTCGACAATACTGGATCCATTAGCGCTTTCTCATCCTGGAATTTCAATAGTCAAGGCACAGAGAACCTCTGCAGAGACCCACAGATACAAGGGCACTGTTCTCCCAGCTCAGGTAGCTTCACCTGCCACCAAACTAAGATCTCCCCCTGCCCCTTTTTTTGCGTTTTTAACTCTCTTGCTCCTGCCCCTCCTTGCTTTCTCTTTTCAGCTGGGTTTTATATTT
Organism: Sorex fumeus; assembly: GCF_029834395.1. Classification (NCBI taxonomy): domain Eukaryota; kingdom Metazoa; phylum Chordata; class Mammalia; order Eulipotyphla; family Soricidae; genus Sorex; species Sorex fumeus. Next base: position 10,406,589 of record NW_026606083.1, on the reverse strand, counting down.
GTGTCGAGTGAAAACATACCAAACCCCCCACTCGCTCCCCACCAGCTGGCCAAGATCTTTCTATTTGTTCAAAACGGTGCCACCATGGCTTGAATAACCCGCAGTATTGCAAGAAAACTGCGCGACCCACCGGCTTCTCCCTGAACCCTCCTTGTCCACCTTTTTTTGACCTCATCTTCCTTCTCTTATAGATGGTAGTTCTACAAAGATGCAGGGTGCTTCCAAGGGAATATTTTGACTGGAGTTGATCTGGAAAGATTTTTGTTTTTTTCTGATCTAAGAATCTACTTGGGTCAGGAATTGCTGGACCTTTTCCAGGCTACCTCTGTTTCAGAGTTACAGACAGACAGACAGACAGACTTTGGTATTGCAATGTCCAAATCCTTTATCGAGTGGATCTCAGAAGCAACCTGTGAGGAGCAAGGTCCCAAGAGAAGAAATGACTCCTCTGTATGTGTGTGGATGAGAGATGAGAAACCTTGGCCCACATGTGGCAAAATGGTGGGAGAGTCCTTTTCTGCAGAAAGGGCGGAGTGACTCCATTTATAAAAAGGGGAGTCCCGTTGCATATATGGTCAGACCCTCTCTCCTGGGCCTCTTGACTTTCCTCACTTCTAAGTTCTACTACCTTATTTTTTATTTGATGTGGGGGCTATATCTGACTGTGCTCCAGGCTTACTCCTGGCTTGTGCTCAGGGATCACTCCTGGTGGAGTCTGGGAGAACCATATGTGGTGGCAACTAAGAGGTACAACTAAGACTCTGTCACTAGGCAGGGTGACACGTGAAACTGTCCATCACCGCTTTTCAGAAATGTCTGCCTCTCGTTACCCATTTACTATGTCTACTTTGATTTCACACGAATCCCACAAGTCAAACACCTCAACACATGGTTTTTCAGCAAATGATTTCCTGCTCAAATATCTTTGAGAGCTCACATAACGTCATACCCATCCAACTACTCACGTCAAATTCTGGGAGGTCTTCGCTCCCCCCCCACCCCTTGCCCCCATGTCTCCCTCCCTCAGTCCCCAACCATCCATTTGAGTTCATTCGAATTCCTCAGTATTGTTTGAAACTTCTATCATTCAACAGAATCATCATAATATCAAGACTATTCATGGAATTGGTCTGTAGACTTCCAGTTGCTGCCACTAGACAATGCTTCGGAAACCACTGACAGATCTTAAACACTCATTCGAGCATGTTACCCCTTACTTAAGATTCCTCGATGGCTTCCATGCACCACTGCTTCTATGATACATCCACACTTTTTAATAAGCCCGACAAAGCCTTGCTGGGTGTGACCTTTACCAACATCATTAGTCGGATCTCCTCTGTCTCCTCATTCACTCTGCCCTGCAGGAGATTTTTCTCAGTCCCTCACACATAGAGCTCTCTCCATCCTCAACACTTTTGTGACACTGGTCTCTCTGCTAGAAACACTCTTGGCCTTTTCCTCCCTTTTCCAGACACATTCTCCAGGGCCTTCAGGAATTGGCTTCCATGTTATCCCTCATCCTGAGTGCTAGGGGGTGGGGTTAGGGAGCAGGAGGGTGTGGGCAGATCTCAGCATTTCTCCTTTATAGTAACCTCTGATCACAGACCTTATCTTTCCACTTACTTTCTATCTCCTGTTCCAGATTATCGGTTTCATCTAGTGAATGATTTGCATCTTTTCAGTTAAATTACACAGTATAAGAAGAAGCCACTTCGTGAATGCCTGAATACGATTTAGTGGCAAAATGAAGCCAAGCATGACCCAATGACGTGGCTGATTCTCTCCACAAACACCGGCACCAAAACACAGTGCCAGAACCTCTTACCCACCCTAGTGCCCACCTGGGTCATTTGGAGAATCCAGAGAGAGTGAAAAATCCAGGCAAGTTCTGGAAGTCTCCATATTCTCAGCAATAAAGAGGAGAGAAACAGTGGGATCCAGAAAACGTTGGGACTTGCTGGAGGCAGAGAGGGTGAGTGAGGGGAGCAGCGGGAAAAGATAAATAAACTATTTCAGGTGCTATTTCTATTAGGACCAGTATTTCTTCTTGAGAACATAATCTGCCTTCTCTGTGGGCACACAGATCCAGGAAAAGTCTGGCATCTGCCACAGAGACTCCAATTCTGTGGTGAGAAGGAGACAATTGATATTTAACTTACATGATCAAGGTGGCCTGCCTGTGTGTGGTAGGGCCCCCACGTGGCTCGCTTGGAAGAACAGCTCAGTTTGGGAGCTGTGGTGGACATTGGCTGCACGGCAGGGGGTGGGGGGGGATCTACTAGTTTGAGCCTCTCCATTCCTGGCTTCCCATTTCATCTTGTTTTCATGAACTGTTATGCCCCAGGGATGCGATGGGCTTGTAAGTAGTGTCAGGCTCAGGGAATGAATGGCCTGAATGAAAGGTGGCTTACAACAATCAGCAATTAGGTAGATGATATCACAGAGAAGCAAAGATCTGAGCCAATGAAGGAGAAGCGCAGCCTTGGGCAAGGTTAAAAAAAATGTGGAGAACTGTGTAAAAAAGAAGAGATTGGGAGAAGGATCTGAGCAGTTTTGCTCAACAAAGACAGCTTTAATCAAAAGACAAATGAAGTCAGAAGGTGCACGTTATTGATCTTGGGGAAACTGAGTGAGGCCTAGGTCAGGGGATCAAGAAATGTCAGAAATCCAAGAAGCAAAGAAGAGAGATTTGTTTTTCACTGATGGTGGTGGTGATAGATTTCATTCCACCTGATTCAAATGTACTTGAGTGTCAGTTCTGCTGGGACGCACATTGTAATTCTTTGTTTATAGCTCTGCAATGGCTGAAGTATCTTTCTCCATTAGGGCTCCAAGGTCAATGATACAGATAATTAACCCACTGATTTAGTGCATTCATTTATCCTGAATTTCTAGCAAGGATGACTCGTTCCAGCCTTGGGATTTCAGGTCCCTGGAGCCACTGGCCTAAGAGCTGGGTCCCCCAGGAGACCCTGCTGGGAATTCATGGCCGAGGCTTTCTCGGAAGCACCCCTTACCTACTTAAATGAGGTGCATGCTATTTTTGTTCCATGCAGGAGGATGTCACTACATTGGCTTGGGCACTAATCTCCCAGGGATTCCTGCTAAGTGTTGCCCAAAGTGGGTGGTGCTGGTATGTCCTCCCAGAGTACAGTGAACAGAGCAGAGAGCCAGCCTGATGAAAAGTGGATAAAGAGCCTAAGGCAAATTGAAGCTTAATACACCAAACAGAAGAAAAGTTCAGCTGGTCTCTTTTTCCTCTGATTTTTGCTTCCCTTGCCCCCATTCCCCTTCCTCCTTCACCTCCCACCCAGTTGCACTCAGGAGTCCGGTGGCTATTTCTGGCTGCCTTCACTCACTCACTCAGTCCTAGTCCTGAATTTCACCTATCAATAAAGAGAATTTGGAATCTTGCCACCCAGAGATATCATTTCAGCTTCCACTTATTTCAGGATGCCACAGTTCAAAATGAAAATGTACAGATTGCTGATGCGCTGTCGATACCATTCGCCCAACAAGCCTGTTCTCTGTGCCCGGGAGAGAGGGGGCAAACAAACAAACGCAGGTTCATCTGGGAGCTGCTCACCACCTAGTTTACAGACGGGGTTTGCTCCTGTCAAGAATGAACTGAAGGATTCTCTATCAATTCTAAACCGCGTAAAATGTAACCATCTCATAACAAATTCACCATCAGTAGAAACAGGGCGGGAACAGGACCTTCTATTTCTCTAGATATTGTCTTCCCTTTATGCTTAAAAAAATGTAGCATTTGCCATAATGTGCTATTGTTTTATAGCACAGGTGCAGATCAACATCTTCAATTATAGAAAGACAAGTTGTTCATTCTTGCATTTTTAGAAAACAGTTCATAATCATTTTATGGGTATTCACGTCTTTGGGCTGGAGCGATAGCACAGCGGGTAGGGTGTTCGCCTTACAAGCGGCCAACATGGCCGACCCGAGTTCGATTCCTCCACCCCTCTCGGAGAGCCCGGCAAGCTACCGAGAGTATTCGATATGCCAGACACAGTAACAACAAAGTCTCCAATGGAGACGTTACTGGGCCCACTCGAGCAAATCGATGATCAACGGGAGGGCCACATCTTTGAATTTTTAGGTTATCGGATATCTTTTCATTTGTTTCCTGATAATTTATTTCCTTTTTTTCAGTTATTTGCTCTTTCTGTTTTTTTATTTATTTTTTTCTGTTTTTTCATATACTTTTGTTTACCTATGTACGTACATATGTATGAAGTGAATATGTATTTCTTGTCGAATTCCACGAACTCAGGCTTTATTTTATAATGGATATTGACCTTTTGTATAGTGATTAACAAAATCTATTGATTCTTTTAGTCAATCTGATGTATAGCATCTTGATGTTCACAGTGCTCAGAGACAATGGCTCTTAGAAAATTATTAGTCATAAATGAATTTTAATAAAGTGGTAATTCAAGAAAAGAAAAATGAAGGAGTCAATAAAAACATCATTATCACCCCCAGTTAACTTAATTGAATCAATATAACTGAGCCATTAAAAGTCAACATATCAAACAGATTCTTACTAGGAATCCACGTTCTCTGAGGTGCCCTAATGTTCAGTGAAAACTACTAAACTCACATAAAATAAACCTATAGGATATAGATTTTATAAATAAAAATTATCTATTTATTTACTTTAGATGTTAAAATAAATTTTCCAGTTGAAAACACCTTCAGTTCCAAATTTAATGACTGTCTCAAATGTCTACTAGATATTATAGGTCCAAGTGTATAAGCAGAAATATTTTACTTTTTTTGTTTGTTTGTTTGTTGTTTGTGCTATTGCAATAGCACAGTGGGGAGGGTGTTTGCCTTGCACGTAGCCAACCTGGCCGACCCGGGTTCGATTCCTCCACCCCTCTTGGAGAGCCTGGCAAGCTACCGAGAGTATCTCGCCCGCACTGCAAAGCCTGGCAAGCTACCCATGACATATTCGATATGCCAAACACAGTAACAACAAGTCTCATGATGGAGATGTTATTGGGCCCGCTCGAGCAAATCGATGAATAATGGGAGGACAGTGCTACAGTGTTGTTTGTACCCTTGCTTGTGGAACTTGGGGCTGACCCCTGGCTCTGTGCTCAGGGGATGTTCCCATAATGCTCGAAAAACCACATCGGTTTGGGAATCAAACCCAGAGAAGCAAAGGATGTGATCTACCCTTTGGGCTATCTCCTGGGCCCCAAGAAATAATTTCTTTTGTATTCTTTAGAACCAAATGATTAATACCAATCATTCCTTTCCACCCAAAATAATCATGACAGTAGTAGGATACTAATATAATTAGTAATGAGGGAGCTACATGTTTTTAAATGCTTCAAGACCACATCCCTAGACTGTTTGGTAAAAATGGTTGAAGGTTAAGGAAAGTGATATCAAGAATTGTGACTCAAACCTGCCAACAATAGAAGCCTGGGGCCATGCAATCACTCTTGTCATCCAATTTGTAGATGACAGCATTCACTTTCTTTGAGATCATGATAATTTCTTTGTGATCATGATAATTCCTATTTGTCCCTTGAAGATGATCTACTATCCACATTTCTCTCTAGAATCTCAAAGAACATGACGGAAAATGCTTCTACTTTGTCTGTGAAATGGTTAATTTCAAGTGTTTTCCTGGTCAAATGTTTAAAAAAGCACCAATCTTCAAACAATCTTTATTTGTATTTACTTTTTAAAGAGCTATAAAGCATTTCTCAACAAGCACCACATTAATCACATCAATTTTTGATCTGATGAACATTCCATACTTAATAAACTCTTATCTATAAATGCATATTTAAAATATAAGTTTGGAGGCTGGAGTGATAGCACAGCGGGCAGGGCATTTGCCTTGCACATGGTCGACCTGGGTTCGATTCCCAGCATCCCATATGGTCCCCCGAGCACTGCCAGGAGTAATTCCTGAGTGCAGAGGCAGGAGTAACCCCTGAGCATCACTGCGTGTGACCCAAAAAGCAAAAGTAAAATAAAATAAAATACAAGTTTTCCATCCATGTTAAGTGATGAAACCTGTTTTCCAGAAGTCATCGACTTTGGTATGGAATTATAGGCATAACCCAAGGAAAGCGCTGGTTCCTTGGGTTATAGAACCAGGGTATACAGCATTAATTTTAATTTTAATTTGTGAAGCCAGAGTCAGGTGAATTACATCTCAAGGTAGTAGGTATCACAGAGAATTTTATAGCTTCAAAAGTACTCATGGTCTATAAATTCTGTTACATAAGAGATAGAGAGAGAGAGAGAAAGAAGTATTGATTCCAGGAATAAAAGCTTTGCTTGAGGACATTTCTTTGTGGACAGGACTTTGCTTTTTTATTAAATACTGTTTATTTGCACATTTCAGTAATGTTGTTGCCAGAAACCAGGAAAAAAAGATATTCTACTATTTTGACATGCCCAGAACTGTGAGTGATGGTGGGTAGACGTTCCTAAACTTATTTAACCCAGTGCCCCCTTATCAGAAAAAAAATTGCAATACTCATTGCCCCATGGAAATATACCTTAAGACAATGAACATAAATTGTCTCCCCGAATTTCACCTGAGGTTACTACTGCTCTCTCTTGCTCCATCGACTCTCTGGGGCAGAATAGGGAAGGAATGGCAGGGAAGGTTGTAAGTCTGCAGTGAAAAATTTATTTCCATCACTCACTCATGCAAATGCTTAGAGAAGCCAGAGTTCACAAATGCTTGTGTTCTCTCCCAGGTACGTGCACACACTTACTATCAGGGCCTTGGAAATTAGAATCCATATTTAGGGAGGCATTTTTAAAAGTGTGGTCCTTTATGACTCAAGGGATATAGCTTCTTGGGATGATTCTGAACTTTATACTTCACATAGTGGCATAATAAATAAGTCCAACAAATACACAGATGGAAACAAATATTAAGCCACACTTGCCTTTTTTGAGATGATACACTGAAATATTTTTTATTCTATAATACCTTTCATTTAAAAATGCAAAGAGGAGGTTGGGAATATGACTCAAAGGTGAAGCACCTTCTGAGGCTCATAGACACAAGACTGTAGGTTCTATCCTCAGCAGTCCCCCTCCCTCCCATGCTGAGTACCCATTTTATTGGTGCTGCATTGTCATCTTTGGCACCATAAAAACTGCCATTCACTACCTCCTCCCAATTGTCAGGACTAAGGGAGTGCAGACCTTACTCATTGTTCATTACAACAGCAGCAAAAGCGAAGGGGAGCTGTCTGTTCTCAGGTGCTCTGGATGTTTCCAGATTCTGGCTATTGTGAACAGTGCTGCAATGAACATACAGGTGCAGATGTCATTTCTACTGTGCTTTTTTTTAACCCTCGGAATATATTACCAGAAGTGGTATTGCAGGGTCATATGGAAGGTCAATTTCTAGTTTTTGAAGGAATGCCTATATTGTTTTCCAAAAAGGCTGGACCAGTTGGCTTTCCCACCAACAATGAAAGAGAGTCTCTTTATCCCCACATCCTAGCCAGCCCTGGTTGTTCTTGTTATTCTTGAATGTGTGCCAATCTTTGTGGTGTGAGAGAATCTGGAAACAATCCGAGTGCCTAAAAACAGACCACTGGGTAAAGAAACTATGGTACATCTACACAATGGAATATTATGCAGCTGTTAGGAAAGATGAAGTCATGAAATTTGCTTATATGTGGATGGTCATGGAGAGTATCATGATTAGTGAAGTGAGTCAGAAAGGGAGGGACAGACACAGAATTACTGTACTCATTTGTGTAATATAAAATAACATGAGACTGACAACTAAGGACAGTAGACTCAGGGCTAGAAAGATTACTTCATAGTTGGAAGCCTGCCTCATGAGCTGAGGGAGGAGGCAGCTGGGGTATAGAAGGGGTCACTAAGTCAATGATGATTGGAGAGATCATTCAGGGTGTGTGCTGAAAGGACCGAATGTGATAGCCTCTCAGTATCTGTATTACAAACCATAGTGTCCAAAAGTAGAGAGAGAGTATGGGGGAAATTGTCTGCCATAGAGGCAGGGGGAGGGCTGGAATGGGGGAGATACTGGAGACATTAGTGGTGTAAAATGTGCATTGGTGGACGAAGGGCGTTTGATCATTGTATGACTGAAACTCAAACATGAAAGCTTCATAACTGTATCTCACAGTGATCCAATAAAAAAAAGAAAAGACAAAAAAAGCTTAGTGGAGAAAAAGAAAAGCAAAGTGGGAGATGCTGTAACCCTTAGCAGTAATTCCACAACTCACTAAGGGGGCACATCAGTTGAAAATACTGTCCTTAGTTACTCTATATAATAATGTTTCAGACAGCTGGAAAGTGTCTAAGTCTATTTACATATTTACAAGTTGGCTTGTGACTATGTCAACTAGAATTTCCCTGAGCCAGGGATTGCCAGTAGGATGATTCTGAGACACAGTATTTCATTTTATTTTAATTTGGTTCTTGGGACACAGCCAGCCATGCTTAGGGTTCACTCCTGGCTCTGCGCTCAGGGCTCACACCTGACAGTCTTAGGGTAAACATCTGTAGTGCTGGGATTAAATCTGGCTCATCCACATGCAAGGGAAGTACCGTACCCACTGCACTATCATTCCTGCTCATCCCTATTTCATTTTTAAAGTCCATCAGCATGGAATTATTTTTACAGCTAGTGCTTTTCCCCTCTGGTTATTTTCAGTAAATTATTTAGCCTAAATTATTTTAGATCTCCAGAAAGGATTGAAAGATAAAGAAAACATCACAGCAGCTCACTCTTGCCATGTCATATTTCCAGAGATAACTTCATTAGAAAGGTCTGCCTAGCCACATGCTCCTCGGGGCATCTTAGAATACACAGAGAGACACATGATGATGGATCAGCAGTGGTAGAAAGTGACAGAAGACGTCCCAGGAGATAGCCATGAACCAAGGTGTGGGCTAAAATTCTTCCTGGAACTTGCACAGGTCAAGTGGGCCCATGGTTGAGTCTGGCACATACCTGACCTTATACATACTTAAAAGAAAAGTCTCTGAGACTCCTGAAGTTTTGCTCTCACAGTGCCAGTACACAAGGGAAGGCCCCATGACTGCAGATCAGAGCCTGGTTATAAACACAGCCTTTCTCGGTAATGATAACTGCTCCACATGACTGGCAAACACATTTTAAACATTAACCAGATGGGGCTGGAGGGCTGGGTAACCAGAGGATTCATTAGCCCTAGAAACCACACTTGACTATGGAACATCTCAACTAAAAATTTGTTTTCTACCTACAAAGAGGAAATGTGATAGATTTCACTGACAACACATCTGAACTTACTCAGGTTTAACATTAGACTCATTTTTCTAAAATCAGTACAAGAGCTATACCCCTTCCTATCCATTTTCATCTCACTCCTTTGCAAGCCAGGGGTAATGATTTAATAAAGCTTCCTCATGAAATTCACAGCCCACAAAGGAAGGTCATTTTACTGATCAATAATGTGAGGAAAGGCAATGCTGTACTTAATCAGCATGTACTCTGAAGATGAACAACACTCAATCTGGATGGAATTTAAAAAATGGCGGCACATAACAGCTCTTACTTATGGTGGTCAGTTTTGCTATTCAGAGAAACATGTAACCCACAGATTTCTATTTCATTTCAAATGACTGCCTTTTACTTTCCAGAATGTTCATGGCTCCATTTCCCCATAAGAGCCAACATAGCCTTTGTAAAAGCAAATGCCCTCACAGATCACAATGGACAGATTTCCCACTGGGTGCAATGGATGGTACAGCCAGAGATGGGAGCAGTGTCAGGAAAATCAGTAAGTCAGATTTAGAAATTTACCCCCAAACCAAGATTGCAAAGCAGCTTCCCCCACGAGTGCACCACACCAGCCTTTCTCAGAGAAGAGGATGTTGTCAGCACAATGCTGTCGCCAACCTGCTGACTTCAAGGACTAGAAGCCAGTCTTAGAAGACTGTTCTCCCAGGAGAAGGAATTCCTAGGAACAGGGCTATTCAGCTATTCCTAGACATCTGTGAAGCACTTCTGAAATCCTGAAATGATTGTTTTGAGAAATGATGTTTGTTATTCCGTAGATCTTCCTCTTGGTCTTAATAAAGGAATTTTGTTCTTATAGAAGCTAGTGCCTAAGTTGGAATAAAAACAGAATTGATTTGGTGACTCTAGAGACCTCGTCATCAGCACCCATGACAACTACATCTGAGCAGAACTTTGCCACTTCAGTTTTGAGGATGCCTTTACTCAATTAATGACAGCTTTAATTAATGACAGATCCACAGACAGACAGGTGGTCACCACTATGCTCTCCACTCTTATCGTGGGGTCCAGTTAGTGACAAGTTTTAATTATATTTTAACTTTCTCTTACTTAACTTTATAGGGCAGAACCTGTATGTGCATACCTTTCTCTGTACATACACATTTCACTGTTTCACATCCAGTGTTTTCCAAGTTCTTGTTTTCTGCTGGAGCACTTTGGCAAAGGAATGGTGTTCATCCCAAATTAATCCAGGATAAAGTGAAATACATTTCCAACAGGCTTTACTAAGGCCAGCTACTGATAGGAGTGACTGGCATAATAAGTATGCAATACAGATTAGTTAACAAGAACTATTTCACATTATCTTCTTTGCCTTCTTTTGTGGAGAATCACTGTCTGATCTCTTGCAGAGTCCTTTTTTCCCCCAAGAGTATTCTCTGCATACCCTTTCCCTATGATCCACTGGTGAAATAACTTAAGAACTGACATTTTTATTGACTTCAGACAAATAAATGGAATTAACAATGTATTTTGCAGAGATCCATTCTGTTAGACTTTTATTTATATTCTTGCAAGGGACGGGGATTAAAACCGGGGAGTCATTCATGAGCACGTACGTGTATTCTGAAAAATTAATCTGAAGATAGGGCTCATATGTACACATTCCTCCTCTCTCCCCAAAGTTACCAAAGTTCCTGGAACTAGAAGGTCAGGTCACTAGAAACACTTGGAAAATGCTTCAAATCATGAAGGTCATAGGAATATCATATTACGTCTGACCACTCGAAACTGGTTTTTAAAAATCCTCTTTTCTAAATCTTCTACACTCTTTTGAGTCTTTAAGAAAATGGAGGCAATCCTGTAAATGTGTCCTATGGGAAATACTTCATGGCCACTTTTAAGTACTAGCTCATGCCATTAAATGTCTCTCCAAATTATTGCTTACAAAGACTGCAGAGCATTCCTCTATATAAATATAGCCTACTTAGCATTTCCATCTGGGTTGGAGATTTAGATGACATCTAGATTTTGTTATTGTTAATATGTGGTGGCATTCTTTGCACATTGATGATCAGGAGACAGTTGATGGACTGCCGACAGCTGGGCGCCTTCTTTAGGAAAGTGTCTTAACTCTCAGCTCGCTGTGACTTGGCCTCTGAGTAGCCAGTGGAGGCGATGCTGAAGGTTCGGGGAGCTCAGCGCACCTCTCCACTGATTTTATCTCCTCCCCTGGACTGCAGTTTCCTGTCTTCCGTCAGAGGAGAATGCATGGTTCTGGCAGGCACTAAGTCTTTGTAAATGGATCAGCCAAGTGTCCATTTGACATTTCATGGGATTGTCTTACAGGCGTTTCACACTTCGCACACCCACATGCGGAACTCTTAGTAACTGCCATGAATCGCCCATAAAACAAGCGAAAAATCCGTGCCTTGCTCTCTCCTCCCATCTCAGCCAGTGCGGCCACAAATCACACATCCTGTCAGACTAGAAAGCTGCGAATCCTCCAGGATGCCCGCATTGCCCTCACCCCACGCAGCACGGCCCTTGGCTTCCCTTCCAGAACCACTTCCTGTTCCCATCCAGCTTCCCTGCTGGCTGGGGCTCCCTCTTCTACTGCTGGATTTTTTGTATTTTGCAGAGATCCCTTCTGTTGATTATTTCTGTATTACATTTTAATAAAAGCATGATCTTTTAATAATAATCAATAATAAATCAACAATAAATCTTCTTTTGTTAGAATAAATAAAATTTTATTTATTACATTTTAGTAGAAGCTGAAGAAACTAAGCTTGGTACGTTTGGGAGGTCACACCCCGCCTTTGTTGAGAGCAACATGACTGTCATTGGCACTGAGAAGCTAACTGAAAGATAAGCACAGTCTCCTCTGATAGCAGGAAAGGCTCTCTGACTTGCTCCCTGCCACTGGCCCCATAGTAATTTCCAGAAGTTTTCCAGGATCTCTAGCTGCGGAACCTCGCCCAGGCTGCCCCATTTGTTCTGCATTTCTCCCCACTTCCGGCTGCTGCACCTGGCTGGATTGTCCTAGACTTCAGGTCTGAGCATCTGCCAGACCAGGACACCATCACCCTGGCACTGTACCTGACTGGATCCATCACTTCTTGCACCTCACCCTATAAATACAATTTTTGATGGGCTTCTTTTGGATGCCTCCTTCTGACTAGAGTGAAAATTGAAGAGCGAGGGCCAGGCGCCTTCTCGCACTCTTGGTGTTTTGCTCTGCCTTGCACAGCACTTCAACATATCACGGTATCTTCAAGCATAGTTGTTGAGAAAGACCTGACCTTGAGTGCCTAGAGATGTGATCTTGAGAGCTATGATGTGACCTTGAGTGCCTTGCTCAAGGTTCAGGGGGATGTTGTTGAACCATCTCTAGGGCAACCAGCTTCCAGGAAGACTTGAACACAGAAACAGACAGACACACAGACACAGACATAGACACACACACACACACACACACACTCACACACCTCAATTACTGATTAGCAAATTCAACAAATCATCTTGAATCCCTTCCTTTAAGGCAGTGCAGCCCATGGTGGCACCATAGGGCAGCAGCCTGAATCCCACAGACATATGGACACACCCGCTTCCCCATGCCTCCCCCCTCCCATGGGGCAACACACGTGGCTCCACGCCAGACTGTAGAATACTGTTCAGAAACACAATTGGGAGGATGGGTGAGAGGATATGGCAGAAATTCATTTTTGTGATGTTTCTGGTTCTCTGAATTATTATTTTGAAAATTCAGCAGGTGTTCTTTTAATGTGTTAATTTTTAAAATTAAGGTTAGTGAGTATATACACAGTACTATCTCTATCTCCAGTTTGTATTCTAAAAGAGTCCGAAAAAATTTCTTTAAAAACAATAGAAAAACTATCGGACTTTGCTCTGTTTTAAGAGAGAGAAAATTCATATAATGAGAATTTTCTTTTATAACACACCCTTTTATAACATTAAAATGTTATAAAATTTTCTTTTATAAAATTTTGGGGTTTGGCCTGATTCTGAAGTGAAGCGAATTGACTTAGACTTAAACTTTACCATGTAATCTGTGGAGTTAGCACTTCCTATCACACAGCTAGTTAATCCTGAATTGAGGTCTCTTTATTGCTGAGATCATTTGACATAACATCGTTCAAGAGGCTGCCAGCCAGAATCACACTCCTGCAGCCTCCAAATGGAAGCAGAATGATTCTTACACGTTTCCCCAACTAAAGGCCTAATAGAATAATAAACATCTGGTTTTTAAGACTATGTCAATATTGACCAGTTCCCTGATATCCTAGATTTCTGAGTTACTTGTCCTCAGAGAACACAGACTATCCCCTTTCCTAATAAGAAATTCTACCCCAAGGGTGGCAAGTAAAAGACAGTGAAGGAAATCAGTGAGAAGCAGTGTAACAAATCTGCCTTAGAGGTACGGTGCAGACTTAGGTGACACAGAATTCAACCCTGATGGGTGACCTAATTAAAATGAGAAATGGCCTGGGCAGGAGTGAAGCCATTTGGGTTATTAATAATCAGCCAAAATCCCAGAGAAGTTTACCATCCTTATAATGTTCATTTCCATCTCTGTGTCATTTAATGCAAATGTGAGACAGGATGTTCTATCACCAGGATACAACAGTAACAAAGATTTGACCCTCCAAAAGCTCCAAAGCCAAGTGAATATCAGATGGCCAGGACCTTTCAAGAACAAAAGTATTGAGAAATTACAAAGGGTATGTGACTTACCCCCAGACACAGCAAGATCAATGACAGGGAGTGTTCAATTCGTTCTAGGATTCTTGTAGGGGGGTCATCCTCCAGGTTGAGAAACCAACAGGCAAAATAAATCCACCAAACAGTGAAGTCAGAGAGGTGGTGTTCATGGGGAGAGATCTCCCCACAGGAGGGAAATGCAACTAGTTCAAAATTGCACTAATTTTTGGCTAGTAGACCAGTTAAGAGAAGGTTAAACACAACACACAATTCAAACCCCCAGGAAGAAGCATGCTGCTTTGCTGAGAAGGAACTTGCCAAGTTCTCCACTTCAAAGCGAGCTTGGTAGGGGTGCGGAAGAAGAGAAGAATTTGGAGGAACATGTGAAAATGTTTACTAGAAGAAGAGATTGAACAAATTCACATGGTTTCAAAAATTGTCTTGAAAACGAGAGAGAGAGAGAGAGAGAGAAAGAGAGAGAGAGAGAGAGAGAAGAATTTCTTCATCTAAGGGAAAAGGAGAAGAAGAGGGAGAGGGAGAGGGAGAGAGTTAGGAATGAATGAAAATAGTAGTTTAGGAAGAAATCAAGATGAGAAAAGTTAGCATTGACCAGCAGTGCTATTCTCACATGAGTTCTAACCCCGGGTCTAACTTTTCTGCTTGCTTGTTGAAGGATGATTGAAAAAGAATCCCAAGTAGGCCATGTTCTGAAAAAAAAAAACAGGCCTCTGTGAAAACACTGCTTTGGTTTTATCAGATTTTTTTTCTCCTTTCACTTTACATGGCCTAGTCTAGATGGAGTTGATGGCATTTCTGCATATATTTTGTGGAAGAAGCTTTTCCCACAGAAATAAGCGAATATTCATGTCTCCGAGTCTGCTTTCTAGAGCTTTGAAAGCTGGAGGATGTGCATTGAAGTGTGGAGATGTGTGGGTTATTTGGGAACCTTCCAGAGAAAGCCCATTCAGCTGGTCAAATGGGAACAGGAGGTTTTGCTAATTGGCTTCTGTTTTGGGTCAGGAGTCAATTTGGGCAGGCAACCTCCTTGTTCCTCAGAGCCAGCCTCTCCCTGGCTTACCTACCTTGATCCTGTAGTTAGAATATGAGGGAAAAAAGAAAATTCATGGCAGCTATTTGCCAAATACATGTCCACTTAGGAAGGGTTAACTTAGAATAGGGATGCAAATGCTTTTATAAATGTTGGAATGTTTTTTACTAATAAAATTAGACACAGATATAAAAGTGCACACTTCTGAGATTAAAAAAAACCCAACAATATAAAATGCAGCATTTCCTTATTTCATAGGATTTTGTGAATTGGGATGGAGGGTGGGACATGCTTATTTGGATAGGATGAGATGTGTGGATGGGATGAGATGTGAGTGTAGTCTCCACTGGCTATTCAGTGGGGAAGGCGTAGATTGTAGGGTGTGAGAACAATCTAACAACTTGTGGCAGCTCCTCTTGGGAGCAGGTAGATGCCAGAGGGAATAGCTTTTAAAAGTTCTCTTTAAATGCTTTGGGAGTGCACTAATATAAATAAGTACTAAATTGCACACACTATTACTGCTAATTTATGACCAAAAGATTTCTTCTTGTTTCTTGCGAATGTGAATAATTACATCTAACATCTCTTAAATTATATGCATTTGAGTGATTTACAATGCAGAATAACACTGATCCTGTATAAACTTAAAAAGAAGAAATAAAACACATTTTCAGAAAGTGTTTAGCTTATAATGTGGTTTCCAATATATAGGTTGGTGGATAGCTTATAACATTTCTACTTATATGCGCTTGAGAAGTTAGTTACTAACTAATGCACTTCTGTGTTATTTTCAGTTTCAGATATTTGTAAAACATCTTATGTGAAATAGCTAGAGAACAAAATTCACTTAGAAGGAAAGGGATCTTAAAAAACCTGTATATTTTGTGATTAATTTCTTAGTCTGACTCTTAAGAAAAGGTGTTACTAAAAAAATCCCCAACATTTTCTTCAACATTTAATCATATTTCATATTCTGGAATTATCAGAGATGATACTACACTTGTTACCTTATCAGAGATGATCATAGATACTGAACTGGATTCATTTTACTTCTACCAATATATTTATGCTCCCAGGAACCCATTTTCTCTGGAATTTCTTATTGGAACATTTACCTTAAATAGCCTGTTAAGTTTCCATGGTCTGGGTGGTACCCAGCCACAGGTAATACTACTCTGTGTGTGACAATCTAACAATTGCCATGGCAACCACTCATAGGTTAAGATGTCACTAAGAGGATTATGACTTTAGGGATGCAGTAAACAACAGGAATGAAACATCACCAAGACAAAGATGATGCTTGTGCATTAAATAAATGAGTGAGAAACAGACAAAAATAGAAAAAGCAGTATTTTAAATTAAAAAAATATTGCATTTGTAAGTTGCCTGTCAGTGAGGGAATCTTCAAATGGGAGTTTGGGCAGATGGCAACTTTTCACAAGGGGTGAGATAATGTCCCAACTCTAGGCAGCTGTTTGGAGATTAGAGTGTTTCTTCTTCCCAGGGCAGACCTTTCTCTAGCTGGCTTGCAGGAGATGCTTCGCAGAAACACTGGCTTATATTTGTACCTGTAACTTGCCATTTTTATTTTTCATCAAAAATGCTTTCCTTTCTCTTATTCCAAAGAAGCTTAATTTGCCTCTTAAAACCACTCTCACTGCAATGGAGCCAGCCAGTTGTGTTCACACTCTAAATCACAGTGGGCACCCTAAGGTGCTTTCCAAGTTTCAGTATATTTTTTTTGCATAAAGATTAAGACTATTATGGGATCAGAGGAATCAGTGAACTGTTTAAGTATCTGAGGGCAGCAAGATAATTTTCCTCACTGTTAGCCAGAAATGGAAATAGCCTTGGTGTGGAGCAGGTGGGCAAAAAAAATATTTCCGCCAATGAGTCAATAAATACAACAATAGATCCAGGAGAGAAAAGCTGTTCCCTTTCTCCTAGCTAACTTGATGTTATACATTTAGCTTGATTCCTAGTTAATTTCATTTGACTGAAAATATGCTTGTAAATAAATGGTGAGGAAAGGAGGGTATGTGCACATATAGAAAAAAAATAACTTGATTAGGCACCTAAATAAAAGCATAAAACTATACAAGGATTGGAAGAAATATGGGTGAACTAGCTCATAAGTGTAAGGTCAAAAAAGAGGACAGGAGAGATAGGAAAGGTGTTATGGCACTTGCCTTGCTCATGACTGGTACCATATAAGATCCCCCAAGCACCTCCAGGAGTAATCCCTGAGCACAGAGCCAGGAGCATCACCAGGGCCCACTGGATCGCACTCTCAGGCTAAACAAACAAACAAAAACAAATGGCAGAGCAAAACAAAGAAAGCAAAAAGGAATTCTTACTATGATTTTTGGGGAGCTCGCTCAAGCAACATTCAGGGGATCTGGAGGCCAATTCTGGGGCTACTTGGTCAATCGGACCAGACAGTCCAATGCCTGGGTCCATCAACGGAAATCTGCTCAGGCCCATTGGTACTAAAGGCCAAAGGACACCCAGTAACCAAACCCAGTTTAGGGTCCATGCTGGGGATCAAACTGGGATCTTTAGCATACAAAGCATATACTCCAGTCCTTTGAAATGT
Source organism: Sorex fumeus (assembly GCF_029834395.1). Classification (NCBI taxonomy): domain Eukaryota; kingdom Metazoa; phylum Chordata; class Mammalia; order Eulipotyphla; family Soricidae; genus Sorex; species Sorex fumeus. Next base: position 10,388,952 of record NW_026606083.1, on the reverse strand, counting down.
GTCCCCAGATCGAGGAAGGTATTTTAACTGTTTTCAAATCCAGAGGTAATAAGATACTGATGTATTTGCATAGATAACAATTAAAATATGCTGCATGCCAGAATTGAGAAAGACAATGAACTTAGAGACAGTATTGACATGTAGCATAGAGGTTCACTATACCTAATATATGAAGAATATTTCAAAATCTGTCTTATGGAATACTAAGAAAATATTCAAACAGAAAAATCAAAATGCTTTAAACATAAAACCAATACGTTTAGATCAAATTTTAATTTTAAAATAAGTCTGAACTATTTCTCACTTAACAGATTGACAAAGCTTTAGAAGTATAATAATAGCACATTGCACTATTATACATTACCAGCATGAATCCAGGTGATGAATTTATAAGTTATTGAAGGAATTGGTAAAGCCCATTTAAACTTACAGGTGCAGGTTTTCTTTGACCCAGCAGTCCTGATTTCTAGGAATTAATTCTGGAGATATCATCAACAGTATAAAAGTATATGTGCATATGATTATTCCTATTTCTTACAGAGATACATGTGATTGAAATTTTGGAAACAATTTTGAAACTCTCCTAAATACCCAGGAGAATAAAACTTAGGAAAATAATATTGTACAGCCACACAGTGGCATACTATATAAAATTAGCATACAAAATAAAAGATTGAGGGTGATTTCTATGATCAGATATGTACAAAAACAACTGGACTTGGCATGGATATGGGACAAAGGAATTGATCTACTGTAGATGGGAATCCTGACTGGTCTAGCCGTGTTGGAAAACAACAGGAAGACTTCTCAAATAATTATCTCCCGTTTGACCGAGCAATTCCACTTCCTGGCATTGACACCTTAGGGCCCCAAAATGCTTTTTTGGAAAGCAATCCATGCTCATATGTTCATTGTGGATCTATTTGCAATAGCCAAGTTCTGGAAACAGCCCCAGTGTCCACAGAACAGATGAGTGGATTAAGAAATAGTGGTCTCTAGACACAAAGGAATACTACTCTGTTACTAGACAGGATGAAATCCTGCAATTTGTACAACGTGGATGGAATTAGAGAGTCTCCTGCTAAGTGAAGTGAGTCAGAAGGAGAAAGGAGAAGCAGAATCATCTCTCTCTTACGTGGGATGTAAAGAAACTTAGGGAGATGTAACAAAGGGCCAATGGCGACGAAATCTGGGAATTGGCCAAAAGAACTAAAGTGACTCAGGGAGGCGATTATACTTCGGGGTGGATGGGTCACTGGTGAAGGTAAGCTGACACTGGTGGTGTGGTGGTGTGCATGACATGAAAACACTGTTTGCAGGACCTTCTACCGTAAACAGCATGGTAAATCAGGGTGCCTTGATGAACACGGCAGGGGAGTGGGTAGCAAGAGATGGCTATTGGGTCCAAGTATTTATCTAGTGAGGCTTTCACACATCTAGCACATCCAAGGTCACTGGTACACAATCCCTCCAGTGGGAGCCAGTGGAGAACAGGGATTTGTAGCTGGAGTGAGCAGGAAGGAGGCCTGATGGTGCCAAAGGGGCAGGCGAACAGGAGTGGGCTGTCTTCCTGTCACTCCCAGCATAACCATCACTGCAGCTTGTTGGTCGGCTGAGAATTGTGTGCCGTGAGCACGGTCTTCATTGTTTCCAACAACCTCTTAGAAGATGAATGGATGTTTTCCTCCTGACTTTGGCTTAGGGTTGTCAAATCAAAGGCACTGGTCACAGATGACCTGTTAGTCTTTTTAGTACCGACCTACCTGGCCATTAAGAGTGAAGGCCCGAGAAAGAGGAGAGCACCAACAGGATTGATTCTGTGGGGCTGGGGGCCAGGGAAAGGCCCCAGAACAAGATATGGTGCCACCTGTGACGGGCTTTCTAAAGGACTCTGCTAATGGGTGTGACCTTGCATGCCCGGGGACACTGTGCCATATGGGAATGCAGACAGGTGGGAGAAAAAAGGCAACAGGGACCAGGATGCTGACAGATTTCTGCTAGTTTTGAGTTCTGCCAGTAAACAAATGAGCTGGAATTTGGAGAACATAAGGTAGCCTCAGAAAGCACTATTCAGAGCTGGTTTGGTCTGAGATACCATATCCGTCTTTCGATGTGACTTAGCAATTCGGACCACGCTTGGGATGACAAAGGGCTGGCAGGATGTATCAAAAACTTCTAAATCTTCATACATTTTCAAAAATGAGGATGAAAGAGAATTCAAGAAAAACAGTCTGTGAGCCATTACACAGACACACAGAAAAAGTTTTTAAACATTCCGGGAACAGTTGAATGGGAACAGTAGATATAATAAGTAACAATATGCTACATTCCATTGCATTCTCCTCTAAAAGATCTTGCCATTGCTCAGGTCATGTAAGTACTGAAGGTTGTTTGAACATCTCAGAACTATCCAGATGGCACATCTGTCATAGGGTCCCTGAGACTTATAATTAATATTTAATAACTTCTTTATAATTTATAATTATACAGAAAGGGCCAGTCCATATCACTTGAGCACGGTGGTATTAAGCTTGCACACTGACTTTTTAAATTCCTAGACATTAAAAACTTGTACATCAGAGGACCATATCATTATGGTCAAGATTATTAACCAATATTCATAGACAACTAGCCAATAGGTTGTTCTTGTCCAAAATATTGCAAGCTGATATTCTTAACCAACTCTCATATGTTGGCTACTAAGGAGAGTGAAAGGTATGGATCTAAAATTTTCTTTTCTTTTTTCCTCCCAATTCAACCATCTCATCACATGGAAATGGCTGTGAGCAAAAAGAAGCAAACAAACAAATGTCCCCACTATATTTCTCAGAAGATATCTATGTAATTCTTGACTACTTTATCTGGTCTTGATCTACAGATAGTCAAATCTATTGGCAATCTGACAGTTTTAACACAGCTCTCACACAGCAGAAACAGCAGGAGGTGGACCAAAGCTGAAGACAAACGATCATAAGAGCAAGAAATGGTCTCAGAAGCCAGAGATTGAACTGCATTCCTATCCCATTTATTTGAAAAATAAGCACACTTTACTGAGCACTTCCAGGAAAATAGCCCGAGAGGCCAGCATCAAGTCCCTTTTTGTATAATGGACTAGACATCTTTGGGGATTTGGTATCATGTTTGGACTGCGGAGAAAGAATCCCTAGAAAAGAATGTCAAAAGTAGTTCTAACAGGGCAGGGTTTTTGGACTGGACTGGACACTCAATTGGAGTTGGTCTAATTTCCTTAGTTTAGAGCAGAGAATGATAAAGTTCCATGGAGACTTATTGACTTACCTCAATACATTTCTTAAAATTCCTGCAGGCTTACCAACTAATCAGGTGTTTATTGGCTAGATGTGGAGTAGGTGTTAAGTATGATGGGATTTGAGGTGCAGAAAAGACAGTAGCAAGGAAGTAGTCATGCATCTTACATTCAGATTGTCACATTGCCTCTCTCACAGATGATATAAAATTCACAGTCTTACTTAAATTGGACCAGGGAAGGTCACTGGGCAATCATTGTCTGAAGAATATGCAGGATTCTGAAGATGGTGTTGACCATTTAATATCAAAAAAGGATGTAAGCCAGACAAGAGGGTTTATGTCCAAGCAGAATTAAGTTACAAATAAGATAAACTTCTTGAGTGTAATGGTGAATAAGCATTGAAATTATTGAGGGAATTTGTATAAATAAAATGAAATAGATATTCATCAGTCTTCAATTATAGCTTTCCTCTAAATTATTCATTTTGGTTTTCATGAGGTCTTGCTTCAAACCAGTAATTTCAAGGGTCTGAGTTACAAAGCTTTTTTTGGGGGGAGGGGGCATGTTATGAAGCTTGTCATTGTTGCTTTCTGTGAGATGCTGATATGCATAAAAACTTAATTCTGCTGCTGAGATTCTGTGTTTACACTGACATTTTTGTTTCACAATGTACTGTCACACAGAAATATCCCAGGAAATGTGACATGGATGGAATTCTGAAAAAGTTGGCTGCAAAGCTAAATTTAGAATTTAACATTTTAATTTTTTATCACTGACTTCATTTTAAAATATTGAAGCCAGCCACCATGGAAATCATTTGGATACTGGGGTTAGAATAGTCTGGAAGAATAATTTTCGAAGAAGGGTTAGGCTTTTACTTTGTGCAAGCTCCTTTATACCCATCATACTAATTTCTGTCAGTTAAATCAGAAGGAACCTTGGAAGATAACACTCAGTGTGCAATGTCTCATGCTAATAATGGGCTTTGCAACCAGTTTGATGGTGCCCTGAGGTTAGTGAAGGCTGTGCCTGGGCCTCTTTGCTCATGCACTCTCTCTGTGGCTATGGTGTGGCTAGGTTCCAGGATGAGCCTCTGTTCTGAGGTGCTCAGGCCTGATGGGCTTGTCAGGATGTGAGACTTTAAATGACACACACTGTCCCAGAAAACAGGGATGGAGCCTTGACCACTCTATTATAAATGTTGTTCTTGCATGCACACTTTAAACCACAAGGTTACCATATAAACACCGTGGCCTATGACCACCACCTCTTCCCATCAGCCCCTCTTCCCTATTTGTCTATCACCCCTCCTCTTACTGGAATGGCCCCACACATGTCTGGGTTGGGGCCAAGGGCAGAATAAGTTACCATTACTGGACCTATTTACTTGGATGAGTGACTTCTGTGGATGGATGGTCCAAGTCTGTGGGCAGGAACTGAAGTGCACAGATTTCAGAAACTCTGCTCTAGAGAATGATTGCAAATCTCCTGATTGATAAAGAAAATGGAAGAGTCTCCAACTGGACTCCAACCATAACTATGGGTATGCTGTTTCCAAGTATTACTGGAGGGACTCAGTAATACTAATAATAATTCCCATTATTGATATCCAGTCAGTCATTCTAGAAGCCTGAAATGTTTTTCCACTTTCTACATGAAAAAATAATATAAGCTGGTGGTCCTAACAAAAGGCCATAAAAGCCATAAAAACCCTACTGTAAAAACAAAACCAAAAATGCAGGAGAAAGTGTATAATTTAAGGATAAATATGAAATAGTTACTATTAGATATGTATATTACTTTTCCAGATTTCTAATGCTTAACAAAATTTGCAGACGCCTCTGACTTCTCATTCTGGGGTAATCATTTCCTTCCAAGCTGATTTTATTTGTGCAATTTTGTTCACAGAGTCTACTGAATTTCACTGTTGGTCCCCACACAATCTCAACATCCCCACACCACAATGGAAGGACCTCAGTTCTCCAGTACGAGAAATCCCAAACTCTCCTCCTGCTGCCTCCCCTGTGTGCATCTTCTATTTGTTTTCAGGCTTAAAACCTGTTTCTTTCTTGGGGCAGTTGGGACATTTATTTCAGATGGGAAGATAGAAGGAGGGAAAGTCTGAAGAGTGAAAATAAATGGATATAGATGTCAATTCCAATAAGAACAGCAAATCTCTGAGAAGCTGAGGAGCAGCAGAGCTCTGGGCACAGACTCTCTTTGGGAGCCAGGAAGCAGTTGGTTGACATGCATGAGTCCTGTCCTTCCCAAGTGCTGTGTGCTGCAGAACCAGAGGAGTCGTGCGTGGAGCACTCAATGCTCCCCTGTGACATGGATCAATTGGCCCTGCAGCTCACTTCCAGGGTATTGGGATTCTTTGCTCCATCCCATTCTTCTTTCTTGTTTCTCCTGTGTTTCTAGCTGACTCCCATTCTCACTTTCTTTCCCTGGAGTTGGGGTGAGTGCCTCCATCCTGATCAACCTCTGAGAGATACTCCCTTTGATGGTCTGGAACTGACCCGTGTGCAAAATGTCCCTTTGTTCTTTGGCTCCTTTTGGGTGGCCCTGACCCTGGATTTGTGGTCACTAGTGTTGGATGCTGTACGGGATCAGTGAGATAGCCTATGTCTCACTGATTGAAGATTGCAAACTGCGGGGACGGGGAGGCAACATTTCAGGGTCCCACCTTCTACATGACTTTCCTCTTGGAAGTGTTATTTTGACAAGCAAGGATCCTTGAATAAGGACTAACCACATTTGAATCTCTTATTTTACATTTCACACTGCATTTTAAAATACCAGTTTCCATATTTCCATAACAGATGCTGAAGAAGTTTTCTATCCATAACTTTCAGAAGGGAATGTCACTTAGTTTAGCTCCTCATTTCTTCCTACTTTATATAATTATGTCATTTTTTTGTTATGCTGTGTGCAAAGTAATGGAGCCATTAATTCAATAATATTAGACTTAGAAATTCAAGAAAATAATACACTAACAGAATGACCAGGATAATCCAGCTAGTTCAAGAAATGTTTTTCTATATTGCTAATTTAGAGGATTCTATGTTGCTAAACTAGAGAATCACGTTACTTGGGGGAGAGAGAGAGACAGACAGGAGACAGAGAGACAGAGACAGAGAGAGGGAAGGAGGGAGGGAGGGGAAGGAGAGGAAGCAGAGAGAGAGGGTGGCAGAGAGAATGGAGAGAGGAGTGAGTCATAGGGAGAGAGACAGAGAGACAGGGAGACAAAGAAAGACAGAAAGACAGAGACAGACTGAGACAGAGAGGAACAGAGAGGAAGGGGGGAAGGAGAGGTGAAGGAAGGGGGAAAGAGAAAAGGAGGGAGGGAGAGAGAGGAGAGACAGAGGGAGAGGAGAGAGGAGAGAGAGACAGAGATAGAGAAGAGAGATACACAGAGAGAGGGAGAGAAGAAAGAGAGGGAGTGAGAGAGAGAGGGGGGAGAGAGAGAGAAGTTACATGTGGTTTTCTACAATCATCCTCCTCTTATAAGCTCACTTCGGAAAGAGTTTTCCCACTGGAAGAAATAAGTGGACAATTGCAACAACTAGTATTCAATCACATTTACCCCTTCGAGACTGGAACAGGGATTGGGAAGGAGGTTAAGATAATTGCAAAGACATTTATCATGTGACTTACTTTCTAGGAGAAGCAATGTTTCTTGGGGAATATTAGTGGCTACTCTATCTTTGTGCAGCCCAGGAAAATCTCAAGGCACCAAACAACAAAGGGTTGTGTAGACATTGTGTCTGCAGGTTGGCAGAGGCCTGCCCTTATTATAACTGAGCAGACTCAGGCTAGCAGAGTAACTGGCATGAATGCTGAGAGCACCCAGCACAGCTGGGGCTCGAGGCACATGTCTGCCATCCAGCCTGAAAGTGACATGGGAAGTTCTTCTCATGGCTGCTCCTCACTCCCACCATGCAAACCAGGCTTACAACTCTCCAGAATACACAAGAAAGTAGAAGCAGAATTAATTTGTGAACTGGATACATCATCTTTAGGCATCACAGTTTCCCTTTCTTTTTGTGTGACTGCATCGACTAATCTGTACATTATTTCCGTGTGTATTTATTTAGTCACTAGTACATGCAAATTACTGTTGTGAGTGTTAGGAAGAAAATGATAAAACATTTGCACTAGTGCCTAAGATTGGTGAAGGTAATGGAGGATTAAAAAACAAAAAAATAAAACAACAAAAAAAAAACAGGATTCATCAGAGATGAGACAAGTCCCATCCCAAATCCATAGTGTTGAGATGTTCCAAAGTTTCCATAATTCCTGTTCCTGTCTTAATCTAAAGGTGATACTAACAAGTTTTACATTCCATTGCCAATTGTTTTCTACAGTTCAACTCAGCCTCAGGCTTCATTGTTGAGGAAAAAAGGGGATCTATATATTCTAGCTATGAATGTAATAAGTACAAGCTTCACCAAGAATTATTTTTCATAATTCTTTTTAAGACTTATGAGATTCCACTTCTATAATGCTATTATTGTTAGGAATGATGGACTGTGATGAGGGAAATCTTGAAACTTGTGGTTTTTTTGCCTGTTGCTTTTTTAAGGAAAAGCAAATTCCAATTGAAGGAGCTCGGGTGAGGAGAGAAATAAATGGGGTTCACCCATGCTAACCTAACCGACTATACTCTTTCAAATCAAAGATGTGAATTAAATATTTGATTGGATTTACTGCTTTTATCACCATTGAACTATTTTGTTTGGTGTTGACAAAGTACAGAACTTGTCAATATTTTCATCTGTAAGTAAAGGGCAGAGCTAAGGTCTACGAACATCTGGTCAAAAAAAAAAAAGAATCTTCTCTCCCTTGAAGACTGGTATTTTTATCTGGTACCCTTAGTTTGTCTGCTTAATTTCCCCCCACAAATTGGTATTTAAACCTCAAAACCTTTAGCTAACTACATCTGTCATTGATATTTTATTGTTTAATTTTCTTTTTATGGAGCCAAATTACATCTCTCCCACATACAGCCGGCACTTTACATGTCTAATTTGTCGACATGTTCTATAATGATAATTTCATTGATTTAGAAAGTGACATTATGAGCAACATATGTTCAGTTTAGCAGTAGACCTTGTTATGGCAATCAATTTTTTTCCCCTCCAGAACTCAGCTTTATTCCACATTTAGAGGCGGCAAAATAATTTAACCAGTACACGTTCTTACAGATTTTAAAAAGACAGAAACCTACTTGAGGTATGCTTTCCTAAAAGAATCAATTCTCACTTGGTGCAGTCTGTATTGTGCATATATTATCACTCAGTAGCAGAGGCAGGTGAAAAGCAAGCAAGCAGGCAAGGCAGGCAAGCAAGAAGTAAAATAAAATAGCAAATGACATGACAGGAAAAAATGTTTTATAAGAGTCCTTTGACGTCCTCCTGACCTTTCCTATTCTCCTAGACTTTATCCAACACGTCTGTAAATGCCTGCAAACACCTGTTGAGACACTCCCCCCCCCACACACACATGCAGAGGCACTGACAAACACCCCACTTCTTGGGGCCACCTCTGCCCCTGTGCTCTTTTATTTTCTTCCCTGCCCCTAGACAAGCTGGAAATTGAAAACTCTTCTCCTACCCAACACATCCCTCAAAGGCCACCTCTCCCTGATCCCTTTTCCAATCTTTCCAACCCCAGTCTGCTCCCGAATATGCCAGCATTAGTATCTCCTCATACTTCTGGAGCTGCCCTGGGGGGCATCTTACTGGTGCCTGGCCTGCTGCTTTGCCCAGCAGAGATGACTGGGGAAGCGACAGCATCTTCTCTCTGGCACAGAGATGACATGAAGGCACCTTTAAGACCAGGCATAATTTTTATTTGGCCACTTGTCATGGGTAGGAATTTTTCATTACTGTTCATGAGGTTTATAAAGTCAGCTTGTTGTTTAGCTTGAGAGCAGTACAAGTGGAAGTGATTTAGAAATGATGTGGGATCTGTGGGAAGCAGTGAGGAATGTCATCAAGCGCAGGTTATGAGCTGCATGAGAAAAGAGATGCATAGGAGCATCCCCACGAATGGCTGGAACATGGTGGGTGGGGACCTTGTTTTGGTGTTGGGTCATTTTAAGTATTTGGTTGACAGTGGGGAGAAACCCCTCTAGTGTCTATGATTCTCTATACTACACTATGACAGTTGATAGAGCATTAGTCATCATGACACGACTATGACTTAGGAAGGAGGAAACTAGGCAGACAGTTAAGGACAGCAAGCCAACAAGAAATAAGAAAACAGGAACTCTGGCTTCCCTAAGATCTGGAGGGAGCAGACACACTTGTCTTTATCTCCACCAACTGTGTGTGAATGTACTTGGAAGACACGGCTGCCCACATCCTGGAACCAGGTAACGAAGTGGTGGTGAGCTCCCTGGCGTCTCTTCATAGCTTAAATATGCCCAGCTGGGCATAACAGGTGATGACAACCTAATAATTCCAGTGGGAGTAGACAAAAGACATCATAAGTCTCCCCTCTTGCCCAAAAACCAAGAAAGGCAAACTAGCAAGAGAAAAGACCTGTAGACAATAATCAACCACTGTTCCCCTCAGCCGTTGCAATCAAGCCTCTGCCTTGTGCCTTGAGGATGTGTTGGAGATGAAAGGTAACAGGTTGTACCCATCTCCTACATTTGCCAACTACCATGGGAAATGCTGCTTGTGTGTCTGGCCCTGGGTGGCCAGCTCTCAAGAAGTAGAAATGAGAATGGGATGAGAACAGATTTATCTGGTTCCCAATCTATGCTTATTCTATTTTAAAAGTCGTTTCAAAATATATTTTGCAATTGCAGTCACACTGGTGAAGTCCCAAGCATGTAGCATTATAGCTCAGTGGGGATCTAGTTTACAGCGTGATTCCACCCCCAAAATTGAATTTCTGCCCACCATTCTACAATGTATCCCACCTTTCCTCTGGGAACTGCCAGTCTGGTCTTTCATGTGAGTTTGTTTCTGGTTTGTTTCACCTGTTCATTTGCTTTTCAACAGTTTCCATGGTGTTTCTGATGGAGATGGGGGACCTAAGTGACTAGAGATTACAAACAAGTTGAGCTTTGCTCTGCAGTGCAAGAAGACCACCAGAATTAGGTGTATGTTCTAAAAGGTGAGAAATAAGAAAATCACCCTTCAATCCTGCACTGTGCTGGACTATTTAATAGCGACTACACTGTGCCCCAGGGGATTGAATTGATCAATTTGATTTTGTTATTTTAACACCTTGTCAAGCAGGCAAAGTATACGTCCTTCTTAGACAGAAAGAAAATTCCATATAAATGAGAGCACTTACCAATGTAGTTATTGTTATTATTACTGTTAGTTGCAGCTAATTAGAGTCACTTTTCAATTCATATCCAGAAAAAAATTGATTTTTCAGTAATACAGAAGAAAGTCACCCTTAGGAAAATTTCAGTCAATAACTGAGCTAAGAATTGTAGTTCCGGCACAGGCAATAGTAAACACACGAATAATTCCCTTGAACTGGGAAGACAAGTCAATAGGGCGAGCACCTGCTTTGTCGGCAGGAGGCCTGGGATTGATCATCAGAAATACATGGTCCCCCAAATATCACCCTGAGTGGTCCCTGAACGTCACACTGGAAGTAGCCCTTGAGCACTTGAGGTATGGCTCAGTCCTTTCCCCAGCCTTCCTGCCAAGGATATGTCACAAAAGTTAGTGCTGATATTGACCCTGTTGTGAAGCAGCATCAGATGGGTTGAAAACCAATCACACCAACCGGTATGAACTGAGAGAAGGAGATTTGCCATTTTCTAGACTTTAGGACTCAGCTGGGACTCCGCGCCAGGCTGCTTTCACCTCAGGTCTCCCCAGAGGGGGCAGGTGAGAGACCTCCCCACCCCAAGGGACCCAGTCCCTGCAGCCGACCTCCACTACCCAACCACTGCCACGCTCCAGGCCGCTTTCCACATGCTTGGCCAGAGCCTACAATATGAGAACATATTCCTGGACCACGCGGCCATGACATATCATAAGACACTCCCTACTCATTTCCTACACACACACACACACACACACACACATATATATATATATATATATATATATATATAGAGAGAGAGAGAGAGAGAGAGAGAGAGTATCCCACCCACTTGGTAGAGCCTGGCAAGCTCCCCGTGGGGTATTCGATATGCCCAAAACAGTAACAATAACAGGTCTCATTCCCCTGACCCTGAAAGAACCTCCAATACTGCAGCATTGGGAAATACGAGTAAGAGAGGCTGCTAAAATCTCAGGGCTGAGATGAATGGAGATGTTACTGGTGCCCACTTGAGTTAATCAATGAACAATGGGATGATAGATAGTGATAGGACTCACTGAAAGTCTATCAGTGCCCTTTGAATTTATAGAGTAATCACTGAGAAATATCCTAAGAATAACTGTGCAACTGTGAATTCTAGGGGGCAACTTTGAGCCTGCAGCAGCTTCAGCAGACAAGGATCTGAGCAGAAACGCCAACACTGATGCCATCCAGAAATAGGTGACTGGTAAATGCCACACACATGCATAACAATGGGATTCTGTGATTTATAGCATTGAAAGGCCAGAGCTTCTGGGAGGAAGTCATTATTTTAATTTATAGTTATGGAATCGGGGGCCAAGAGAGATGAAATGATCTCCTCCAGAGTCAAATATCCTAGCAGATGACCGTGGGACAAAAAACTTGTCAGGATGATGATCCAGACATCCTGACATCTTTATTTACATTTTTTATATATTTCTTCTTAAAAGCAAAGAAATGGAGCATTTATGGGAAATGTATGGGGTGGGGCATTCACAGAGGTTACAGAGTTTGGGGTGGGGAGGGGGTGAGGACTTGGGTCCCCTTATCTCTGGAAGTCATTACAAGGTGAGGCTGAGGACAGACATGACTCCTATCCTCACATTGGGATGGTACCATGGATTCCAGGATGCTTTGCTTTAACAAACGGAGTTGTGATGTTACTTTGTCTTAAAAGATTAAACACTGTGTTTGCCCTAAAGAAAACAAAACAACTCCAGTCTCCTGAATGCTCTCACCAGGCTATTTAGAGCAACGGTCTGATCAAGATGAAAAAACAGAAAAATAGAGCCAGTGGGATGTGATTTTCGAAACATATCTAATCATCATTTTCAAACGCATTGGAAGTTCTCAGACTTTATGTTATGTTTCTTTGAATTTCACTTCCTCTATTCTCTTTCTTCCTTGCACACTGATGCTTCTGGGAGTCCACTAGCCTCTATGTCTTTATCCTTTCTTTCTTCACATTACTAATTCTCTTCCCATGTATGTGGTGGGTTTGGGCCTTAAAAAGTGTGAGGAGTGATTATAAGAGAGAGGGCAACTTGGATGACTTAAACATTTCAAACCTGGACTCACTCTTCAAGGTAAATGCTACTCATTAAGCTGTTTGGAATTTCTGGAAGACTAGACAGCAACTGAAACAACAGTTATTGAATTGATAATGAAGAGCTGAAGACATAGTTGTGAAAGGCTGAAGAGTCTCCCATCAATGAGAGAGAATCTCTCCTCACCTGATCTGGTCCAGGAGCCCTGGAGATCAATCCTTCCAGGGCCCAGGGGACTGTGAGCTCTCCAATTCCAGCCTACCAGGACTCCAACATGTTACCTTTGCTTCACCATTTCCCCACCCAAAAGAAGACTGTGCCCATTTCAGTCTCATCATGTAATGGCTCTCATTAAAGCCAAAAGAACAAACATCCAATCGGTCACTTTAAACCATATGAATTCAGTGACTGTATTAAATTCATGGAGACTCATATTCATATTGAATTCATCTGAATTCAACTGATTACCCCAGGGGGTGTGGCAAGGGCCCCCAGTTCTTACAGACACCACTGAAGGAAAATTTAGAGAAAGGATAAAACGTCTGGATATCTATGGGGCATCAAAATTGAAGAGTGGGCCATGATTTTTTAAAAGTTAGAACTTTCAGCATTTCCACGTAGAAGAATGCAGGGAAGATTAATATCAACACTCCCAAACCGAGGATCTGAAATTGCACTCGGTGGCAGGACACAGCCCCGCTGTTTTAGTCTCTCATCTAAATCTCTCCTGTTCAGCCTGCCCCAGGCAAAGCCATCAAGATGGCAACCAGGACAGGAAACGCTATCTGGCCCCTCAGGAACCAGAGCAAGAGCCCAGACTTTCCTCACACAAGATTTTCTTTCTCTTTCTGCTTCTGGCAGAAAGGCTGATGGTGGTAGATCTGGTGCCATTCGTGGATCATCCACAGCTAAGTGTTTCGCCATTGAAACTCAGTAAGTTGATAACACGGCAGGATTGAGCTACAGAACTCGATTCTGGCAAAAAAAATGTTGTGAGAGTTTGGCTCTGAGTCGGAATTGAGAAAGAAAAGGGCATAGGTTTCGCGTTCAGTTCTACAATTCAGGCTTTAGCAAAACGGCACTAACTTGTTTAATTTCTCTTAGGCAGCAAGTTATTTGAGCGAGGCAAGATTTTATGAACCCAAAGGTATTTCCTGCTCCTCATCTTGTTTCAGATATCTGCCTTATCAAGCACTATTCAAAGGAAAGCCTGCAATTTCAATAAGACTGTAAGTTTCCACATAATTGCAGTGTTTAAAAAATGTTTTCCTTGCCTGGTTTAATCACTGAAACAGTCTGTTCAAGTGGCAGGAAGGGCTCTATTACCCTCCATATACAGACGAGGAAGCCCATTCATTCATTCACCAAACTTTGAGGATGAGGAGAATGAAGTCTGTGCTGATTCGAGAACACAGTGTCCACAGGACTCAGAGCAGGGAGATGGCACTTGGGAGGGAGGACACGGCTCTTTGTCTCTCTGAGCACAGAGTAGGGAAGAGTTACACTTTGGGATGATCTAGAGTGAGTTCTGCAAAGGAAATCCTCCTGCAGAATTGGAGAAATGCAAAGTTTTTACAGAAAGAAAGATGCTTTAAAGAAATAATTCACTGCACTCCATTTCCAAAGGCAGGGCAAAGAAGGTTTCAAAGGAGGCAGAGTATGAAGAAGTATGGAAACATCAGCCAGGGTGGAACACTGATGCATTATTTTGTTCCAAAACTTCCACTTGGTAAACATTAATCAAACAGAACAAATAGTCGCTTGAGTCCTACCGATTACTTTTCCTAAATGGACACTAAATATTTGATGGTTGGGTATAGATTGCTGTTAAATTCCAAGTGAGATTTCAGTGTAGATTAACAGGGGTAAAATACATTCAATATGAGTAAATAAATGATGAATATTTCAAACTAGATCTACTTGGCTACTTTAAAAACTTGACCCTATCTTACTTCCAGCCCCACAACTAGTTCTGGCTTCTCTTTCCAAATGGTGGAGGGATAACTTTCCACCCAGTGCAGTTGTGAGGACATTAGGGTTTTGGATTTAAAATAACACATACTTTTAAGAACTCATTAAGCAGAAATGCTTAGAGTCTGAGCAGAAGTTTCAAAATGGGCAAGAGTGCCTTCCACCCAAAATTGACTCAAACTTTACCTATAAAACACAGCTTAATTATTTTATTAATCTGTGTTTCCACGAAGAACATTTTGCTTTAAATGTGAGTGGAGAGGAGTGTTTTAGAACCAGGGGACTGTATATATATCTCCCAATGGACTTGCCTAAGATTTCATTTCTGCTGACTTTACACTGTGCTAGATGCTGAACTCCATTCGTGGGGAGGGTAGAAACAGATGACCAATTGGTGTTACTAAGAACTCAGTGCAGCTCCATTGTTTGAATGCCATAAGGTTATTGGGGCCTATTGGGTGGGGTCTCAAGGGGGGGGGAGAAGGATGTGGGTTTGTATGTCTGACGTCTAAATCTAGGCACCGCTTCTCACACTCTGTGTGAGTCTGAACAGACCCTGAACCCCACAAAGACTAGTTTCCTTGTCTGCAATTTACGGACAACATGTAATCCCAGACACAGCTATGAGGATAAAAAATAATATATGCAAAGAGGGGTCAGAGAGATCTTGAGAGGCTAAGGTACTTGCCTTGCACAAGCCAGACCAAGGTTTCTTTTTATTAATTAAAAAAAACAGCATGTTTATTGAGGTACTGAGATTTGCAATACTGTTAATTGTAATTTTCTTCATAATTTATGCATTCATCATTCCAACACCGAACCCTTAACCCTCCACTAGTGTCCTGGGGCATATCCCGGTCATCATCCTCAGCCCATGAGTTCAGTTCGTTAGACAAAAACTCCATTTCAGATGACTTTGACCATTTGTTGTGCCTTAACTATATTTTATCCTATCAGACAAGGTTTAATCTCCAGCAATGTATATAGTTCTTTAGGCTCCCCTGGGAGTGCTCCCTGAGCACAGAACTAGGAGTAAGTCCTGAGCACTGCGATGTATGGCCCCCAAACTGATACACGCACACAGAGGTCCTTGTATGGCACATGGCTCAGGGTAGATAGCTAATCCACAGTATTGAGGAAAGAAAGAACAAGTGTTGGATAACATTGGGTTGTCCTTGTTCCTCCCGCAGAGAGCTTAGGTTTATTGAGTTACTCCCACCACAGTGTCCTGAGGCACACCCAATTCCATCAAGCACTAATAATCCTATATTGCTTTTCTCTTTCCTTTATGTCACTTGCATGGTTTAGCAATGTCCTTTCTGTATAGACACAGGAAGACAGTTGATGCTATACTTTTGTAACATGGGAGTTACAAACAAGGGAGAGAGCAATAAACAAACTACCAACAAGCCTGGGGCCCAGTTCCCCTCTTTCTCCGTTCCCCCGGTTCTTCTTTCATCCATCACCATGGGTCGGCTAGGGGAATGGTTCTCAATGCTCAAATCCACCGAATGCTCAAATCCCATGCAGACACGCTTTTCTTTGAAACTCACAAACAAGGAAAGAATTCTTAAGTTCAAACCAAAGGCTGGTCTCCTGAGTAACAGGTGAAACTTTGGATGATAAGGTTTAAATAAACAGCCTTGGGTGAAAGCCCTCCCTGATCCAGCGCCAAGGGACCCAGCCCCAGCAGCCAAAAACCTCCAGAACTGCTGCCATTCTCAAGCCGCTCCCTACATGCTTGGGCCAAGCCCCGTGCATGAGTCAAGTCCAACGACACCCAGGTAATGCAGAACTTTGTGACCTTGGACTCTGGGGTCAATGGGACCAGGAGCAGAGATCCTCTGCAACCCAGGGTTCACGCCCATAAACCACTTCCTACTGACGCCAGATAATCTCCTCATCAGCCACCATCCAGAACACATGGCTTTTTCTCCCAGAAGGGAGCAACATTGACACCCGCCATAGCCATGCCACCGGACTCTGCACCAGGCTGTTTTACTCCGAGTGCCCCAGAGGCGGGGAGGGGGCAGGTGAGAGCCCTCTCTGCCCCAAGGGACCCAGCTCTGGTAGCCGAAAACTTACAGAATTCAAGGTCTCTCCCCACACGCTCAGGCCGAGCCTCACGTACAAATGAACCTATTCCTGGACCTCACGACACACCATAAGACACTCTCTAACCATTCTCCATAAGTACCACACCACATTTGATGGGGTTCAAATAGTAGGCAACAAATCACAGAGGGAAATATATATATATGTACATATTTATATGCATATATGCATAGTTTCAGATATATATACACGAAAGCTCACATCACTCAACCTTTAACAACATGTTAATGATATTCTAAAGAATATCTTAATGACCCCTGACAAAATAGAACAATCTTCACACTGTCTCTTTTATGGATACTATTTTAGAGCATTTTCAGCATTTTTCCATAACAGACAGTACTGTCAAACAAACAAATAAACACTGTCCTCCCACTGTTCATCAATTCCCTCGAGTGGGCCCAGTAACATCTCCATTATGAGACTTCTTATTACTGTGTTTGGCATATTGAATACTCTCAGTAGTTTGCTGGGCTTTCCGAGAGGGGCTGAAGCAATAACAGACAATACAAAGTACATTATTTTGGTTGTGCTTTGGAACAGAGATTGGGGCTTTGGATGGAAACATCCCAAATTTGGTGGTGGGAAAGTGTAATGGTGGTGGGATTGGTGTTTGGATATGAACTGTAATCAAATATTGTGAACCACCTTATAAAATTAAATAAATAAATAAATAGACAACTTTAATGATACTCTTTAGCTTCATGATAATATTAGGAAAAAAATTATAGGGCCATACCCAACAGTGCTGTATTCACCCATATGGCCAAGGGTGGAGACAGGAGACTCACACCTGACCTCAGCTTTCTGCTTCTGGCAAAGAACAGGTGGTCGGGAATTCACCTGACCATGGTGGTTCTCAGACGTGCTTTCTGGAAATCTTAGAGAGGCAAAGGAACTTGGATTGGTTGGGCAAGGAAAACATTTCCCCATCGCTTCTCTTCATTTCCCATGTTCTAGAGAGGTTCCTCTCTCCTATCTTGAAGTCCAACTCTGAATTCGCAAAAATAAGGTGACTGCATGTGTCACTGGGGTGCAGGAATCAAAGCTTCTACACTTTGACAGCCCGGCCTTTTCCAGAAAACAGGATTCTGCACTGTTTTATTGATTCATAGCAATTCAGGAACCCTGGGGTGAGAAGTTTTACTAGCAAATTAATATCCATAAAGACATCAAGAGAAACCTATAGAATAATTCTCCCTTGAGAGGACTGGGGAGAAATATTCAAGATGGAACATATTTTGATGGATCAAACTGAATAATTTCTGCCCTTTTCCCTCAAATGACCCTAGTTTCCTTTTCTCTGCTTTTTGAAAAAAAAATCTCAATCATCATGTAAAACGGCAATTCATTCTTTCTGCATTTTACTTCTTATAGGTCAACATGTGACTTCAAAGGTAACACAAACTCTTAATTCAGGAGGCAGGAAGTTAACTATTCAAGATATAAAATGGCTCATTCCCATTTGCATGAAAGGAGAGAACTAAATATAAATTTATTTTTCACATAATGGGCTGAAATTTTCTTTCGTGAATAAAAGTAATGGCCTATAAAGTAGTTTAAAAAGCTATTCAAGAGACTGTTTTGATTAGGTGTCTGCATTTGACTAAGATACATTATTTTCTTAATAAGTTTCATTGCCTTTGGTGACTTCTCTCTCAAAGAAAAGGAATAACCCAGTAAATTAAAGGTACATGCCAGCACGTTAAAGAAAGTTCCAATGGCAGGGCACAAATTATTTTATTACCACACCAACTGAGCCACCAATACTTCACGATTCATGAACAAATTTTCCATTACTAGAAAGTCATGCTTTTATTGACTGTTATAAAAATCACTATTTGTTTCTTTTTTTTATCCTGCTGTGTTTCTATTTTATTGAGAAAGTCCTGTAACAGGTATAACATCAGCTCAGATTACCAAGAAATCTATAAAATAGCTTCCTGCTACTATCGTTGGTACAGATTGAAAGAATACATTACGATCCCACTGTGTCTCTGATCAAAACAGAGATTCTCATGACCATAAGTTTTATCAGTTAGACCTTTAGGCTTTATCTGCTCTATTAAATTATGGGAGCATTTCCCTGGTATTGATGAGTTTTGTCGGGCATAATTAAAGCAACTGGGTCATGAAATGTAGGTACAAACTCTGGGCATACAAGTAACAGCAAAAACAAGACGAAACACAAAATAAAATCTCAAAATGCTGTAATGTTTAGGGTCCGCAGTTGGGTCTGCTAGCCAATACTTTGGTGAAAACCGACCACTAGCATAAGTGATACTAACTCAGAGATCCCCCACCCCCCACCCCATGTCCCTAGGGACAAAAAAAAGCACCAAGAAACGTACCACATTGCTGTGAACACCAACTGCCTCAGAAAAAGAAAGAATTGCTTTCTAATAAGTCTCATTCCTTTTTACAAACATTTAGTGAGCGCAATGTGATAGAGCTTTCAAATATTTGAACTGTTATTTTTTGAGTATCATCAGAAGAACATCCTTGATTAAAATTGTTCACGAGTGCCCAAGGTGCTGGAATGTGGAAATATAATCACATCCACAGGCCCACTGAAGAAAAGACAGGCACATTCTTAGCTCCATCCACATGATTTCTGTGGATGTCCAAATATAATTTTTCTGAGTAATGGGGAATGTAGCTTGCTTTGAAACTGCAAAGTGAACCATATCTGGCTGCTTCTAGAAGAATATGGGACAGAAACAGAAACCAACCCCTCTCCCCCCAAACACACACAGGATAAGATGAGACTCACTGACAAGGTGGAAAGACTTTCTCATCATCTGTGGTTTACAAAGTGACAGGAAACATTGCAAATCACTGTTTCTATTTTCTCTGTGTATCATGGTTTATGCTTCCCTTAGCGTTTGCAATTAGCTCCACCAATCTTATCACCAACGCCACTTCCAAAGGCATTTGACCTGGGTCTGAAACCCAGACACCCTCTTTCTCAGAGAGTCTATAGCTGATGCATCCTGTGTGTTTGGCTTCACGGACAGGACTACAGTGATTTATCCCTTCCATCTGCCCACCATGTTAATAATATATTCTTAATAATATATTCTTCAGGAAACTACAATTTCAGCCTATCTGATCAAGGCAGGATGCAGTAAATATTGGAAAATATTTTTTCATAACAGAACGGAAAAACAACAGTGGTCAAGAGTAAAATCTTGCAAGCTGAAAGTCATGAGGTGGCTGAACACTGAGGAAGAGAGTTTGGATCGCAGAGAGCTGTCATGTATGTGCGATCTGATTGTCTAGTTTATAGGCTGGAAGTGGGGGGATTGGCAATTCCATGGAGGTAATGGGGAGCAAAGCATCTTTTGTTCCTGAAAAGGGTCCATTTCCTTGCCATTGTGGCTTTTGATCTAATAACCAACATCCTAATTTATATGTTTTGGTTCTTTAAAGTGATCCATAAAGTCCTTAAAATGTTAATGTACTTAGCTATTGGCATGTTCAGTGATTACAAAGATGTTTTTATTTTTATTTTGATAGCTCTTCAATTAGTTATGGTTTCTAGAATGTGAACTTTAAATTTCTTTCTTTCTGCCATCTATATCCAATACTAGTCTCCAACCGAATACTTAAAAACACAGGAGAGCTCTTTGCAAAGCCCTCCAGTGATGTATCCCTTACATGTGAAAATAAAACCCTTTTGTGATGGAAACTATTCTCAGAGCTTTTGAATATGTGACTTCTAAAAAAGTTTATATTTGTACAGTGCCTAGATAAGAGGGATAAGGTACACTGTAGATCTAAGCCCACATACTTATTTGTCAATTAAAATGCAGATATGTGGATGGCAAAAGGAAGCCACTTTTATATTTTAGGGAAGTTATTTCTCCATGATTAAAAGATATCCCTTGTAAGGAACTCATCAGAACGTCCCTGTTCTTCTGGCTCTGATATGATTGTAAGTCTGTCAACATGTGGCAGGGCATATATAACCCCCTTTGATTGTGTCCTCCCTGAGGTCTCCTTGATCTCGATGGGTGTGAATTTTATCTAATTGCCAAACTGTGCAGACACATGAGGCAGGTTCTACGATTTCCCCCACTAGTTCACACTTCCCTTTCTCTTGAAGCAGAATGCTTCTAGTCAGCAGAGCTCCCTTTCTCTGATGCCTGTCTCTAATTAGCTGTAATTCAGCTACCATCCTATTCTGTATTTCAGGTCAATATTGGTAATTGCTCTCCGCCCCCAGCTTTATTTTCACAGAGAGAAATTTCTTTTACCCATGCTAATGCTGCTGATGCTGGCAACAACAAAGTAAGTAGAGATAAAATAATAGTGGGAAAGGCAATTGGTGAGCCTCTCAGAGTGATCACAATTTAAAATGGACTCGTGGGATATTTCAACTTTTTCCAGAGGCCAAAAGCCATTTAGTATTTTAGGGGTTGTGATTTTAACCAGTCGCTAAGCCTTGCTGGAAAAGAGTCTTAGATTGAGCTCATTGTCCTCTAGTTACCTTTCCCTTGGTACCAGCTCCATTCATTGATAAGGGCACATCTTGTCTTTGAGCCTATTGCCTAAGAAAACCAGAGTCATTGGGTCTTAGAGATAATCAAGCCTGAGGGAGTAGGCTCACATGACACACCAGAATTTGAAGCAAGCTTACTAAACTGGAAACAGTTCTGAGGACTTCTGATGTGTTCCTACAAGCTCCAGTCCCTTCCGGAAGTCACTGAAGGATTTCAATGAAAGCACTTGAAATCCCAAAAATCATCATTTGGGATTACCACAGATCT
Source organism: Sorex fumeus (assembly GCF_029834395.1). NCBI lineage: Eukaryota > Metazoa > Chordata > Mammalia > Eulipotyphla > Soricidae > Sorex > Sorex fumeus. The sequence continues at coordinate 10,367,455 of NW_026606083.1, read as the reverse complement.
CAGGATGGAAAGAGGCCCTCTTGTGTAGGCAGACCCCCAAGCCTGCCAATCAGTTGGCATTTCCAACCGCATTGAACTTATCACGGGTGTTCCCGTGGTCCACATCACTTTGCACTGCCAAGTGTTCATTCGTTCAGCTGTTCTTTGTGCCAGGTTAGGCTCCAGGGAAAGCAGCAGTGAATGGGCACCAGAACCAGCCAGAGTTGTGTGTTACACCATAAAAGCAGAAGACAGATGTGTAGCCAGCAGTGAGGAGAGTCCAACAGGCAATAGGGGAGGTAACTGCTCTGCTTGAAAGACCGCGGCTGGGTTGCTTCTGTTGATGACCAAGTTTCTTCCAAGAAGGAACTGGAATTGGAACTTGAATGGGGAGAAGAGGGCGCCAAACTCAGATTTGGGAAATGAGCATCAGAGCGCAAGGGAGGGCAGTGTGCAAAGGCCTTGCAAGGCCAATAGACCCATCTGTAGAAAAAAAGCAAAATGGGTGAATGGGTGGTTGTGGGCAGGAGGAGCAGGTGCAGAGGGGTCTGATGCCTGGGCCTGGTAGACATTTGTAAGGGTTGAGTTTTTATCTCAAGTACAGTAAGAGAATTAAAGCACTGGAAACGCTGTTGGCAAGACAAGCAGGGGAAGGCTTTTGCATTGGTCCAGGAGAGATTTTCAATGGGAAAGGGGAAGAATTTATTTTGGAAAACTCGGTCTGAATGTGGATTAAGGAAAGACTGAGTCCCAGATTGAGTAGAGTACTGGAGAGAGAGAGAGAGTGGGGTGGTGGAGAGCATTGGGCAGAGGGGGGGGGGAGGATAGACTAATAGATGAATGCCACTATGCAGAACCCACCATTGTACCTTGGTTGTGAGCATTGAGTTGGTTTTATTTTTTACTTTCATTTGTTATTGTTTTGGTTTGGGAGCTACACAGGCTATACTCAGGGGTTGCTTCTGGCTCTGCACTCAGGAATCCCCTTCTAGCAGTCTTGGAAGACCATACGGGATGCTGAAAATCAAACCCAAGTTGGCTGCATGCAAGGAAAGTGCCCTACCTGCTGGGCTGCTATTTAAGATGCTTTTCCATATCCAGAGGAAGGTACCAAGCACAAGTCAGACAGGACAGAGGTCCAGATTATGGGAAACTCCTTGGCAGAGGGACTGTACAGGAATCAAGGACTGGGGAAGCCCATAGCCAGGGAGAGCCTCTCAGAACAGGAGGACTGAGGAGACCCAGAAATCCTTAGAGGCATTAAGGCAGAAAGAATCCAGTAAAGCAATGGAGGGAGAGGAAGTGATGGGACGTGAGGGAAGGGAGAGCTAGGCACAAGCAGGTCTCAGGATTCTGGAGAAGGTAGAAGGCAGAGAAGTATGCAGACAATAAGAAGGAAGAATGCTGAGAAGTGAATGTGGGCTCTCTGGTGTGGGAATTTCTGGTTCTCAGAAGGACGACCTTTGTTCCAATGAATACACAAGGCAGGTGATCCAACCCCCCCCCCCCCACAAACGTTACCTCGTTTGACAGATAAATTTCCAGCCATGATAATTCAACTCTGCCAACAGCCTCACCTCTCCACTAGACATCAAGATCTTATGTGCAGATGAGACAAAACAGTGGAAGAAGGGCTTCTGAGCTATTTAGAAATGAGTAGAGGGAGGCTGTGTAGAGCTGATTTCACGTTCCCAGTGTTCTGAGGGTCAGTCCCCTGCTCAGTGTTTCACCATCTTCCCAAAGAGGTTCAGCCAGAAGTAGAATGCAGGCACTTATGTTTGCTCCTGTTTCAGTGGTGCGGCTGACCCCCAGGGGCCATCAAGCTCCAGGTATCTGAGCTTGATGCAGTTTCTGAGAGGACTCGAGAGGCAGCAGATGGAGTACTGGCATGGAGAAAAGAAAACCAGTTCCCTAGGACCACAACACTTTCATCTTTCCCTTAAGAAACAGGGCTTATTCAGTAAAAGTATCCGGCCATGACATCACACGGTCACCTCTGTGTCTTCTTGGAGCCAAGAGGTCTTGATTCAACATGGACTCTGCTGACCAGCATGGTTTATCTGCAGTGGGGAGGCAGCAACCGGACAGCTGTCCCCAAGTATGGACACAGCATGGTATCTGGCTGGGTGGTGGTTCTAGTGGTCACACTCTTGAGTCATGGAGGGGATATTGTCAAGCTCCCACCCTCGGGCACCCCGTAACAGAGAACTGTCAGACCCCAAAGGCCAGCAGATTTAAGGTGGAAGAGCTCTAGAAATTCTAAAACCAGACTGTGCCCTCAGCATCAGCTTTCATTTTCAAAGGAATTCTGATAGGATCTTGCTATCATTCTGTTACACTATTATGTACTGCAAGCACTTGTTTCAGACTTATGACATCTGTTTCTCTTGTGAAGGAAGAAAATGAGGAAAGGTATTCCATTAGACGTTCACAGAAATACCCAAGGTTTTCTCTGGATTCCATTAGAGCATTTTAGCATCTCTTGTGAGGATTTCTGTGCTCCTTATATTGCGAATGAAACCCCTCCTGCTCTCCATCCCAATTGACATTTTCAAGTCATTCCAAGAGCAGAATAATAACAAAGGGGGGGGGGGAATTAGATTTTAAGCTCCCCAGGCAGTGGGCACTCAGCACAAATGATTTTCAACGGAACAATTACTTCGTTAATCATAGCTCAAAAGCATATTTTGGCTGGACTCAGTTGTGTTTCTAAGGTGCTGCTCCTCATGCAAACTTTAAGGTAGGGTTCTGAACCAGCGCTCTTTCTGTCAATAAGCCCCCTAGTGATCCGACTTAGCAGCATTGTCTGAGTTACCAATTAACTCCCACTGGTGGAGTCACTTCTCTCAAGTCCCTTTCCAGAGCCTGCTTGGTGACAGCAACCAGCATTTTGTGCCTGAAGATCTGGCTTAGAAAGGTGTTTTCCCTCCCACGATTTCAAAGTACTGTTTCCCATGCACTGTTCTCAGGGCCCCGTCTTGAGAGAACGTGGTTTTTCACCTGCTACGTTAAACATTTTTTTTTTTTTTGGTGCCACCAGGGTTTGAATCCTGGAAAAGTAGCAGGTGGGGATGTGTGAGTCTTTGAAAGAGCATCTTGACACCTGCTGTTAGAACCTCTTCCTAGAGGACGAGGGATGAAATGAAGGGCCAGGCATCATGAGGGAAGAAACACACAAAGCCAACAGCTGCAGGTGCGTTAGTTATCTGATACCCAAGACTTCTCTTGGGGAAACTTCTAGAATAGGGTAGCTTGGACAAAAGTAAGGCATTCTAACACAAATCAGGTAATCACATGATAAACTGGTACAAGGAGGGAGAGATCCGAAATGCAGCCCCATTGAGGAGGCATTTTAAAAATCCCGAGTGCTTGATTGGAAAATTATATTGCAGTGACTATATTTGATTCTGGATGTGGCTGCATCTGTTGGTTTCCTGTTGGTTCACTTTTGTCCCCTTCCCATGGACACTGATCAGATATGATGTGAAATATCTTGTTTTCTCCTAGAGGCAGAGGAGCTTGAGCAAAAATCTATAACATAAAACTTGAGTCGCTTATAGGCCTTTCTACATTCTCCTCAGGACTCTCATCACCATTCTCCAGGCATGAAACTGCCCCTAAATTAAAAGCTAAATTCAAAATTAAAATCCATCTCTTTGGGCCAGGGATGCCTGTCCTTATCTTGTCCTTACACCCGCCCCATCCCCCACCCCTTTCCCCAAACCTTAAGAACCCTAACTCAGAAACTTTTGTTTAGTATGCTTTGGGGTACCAGCCCAGGGAGAAGTTTATTGCTTGCTCTCCCATCCACTTTCTGAAAATGAGCTCTTGCTGTCAAAGCCTCTTCGTGTGACCTCACAGGCAAGATGGTCAGCAAAATGAATGTACCATCTTCACATCTTCAAACTAGCCAGGGGGCTGCAATAAAGCTCTGTCTCAGCCCATCACTGTGTCTCTTATTTGGCTGATCCTCAAGCAACCATGCAAGAGAACCTTTGCTTTACAGGCAGTGACTTCCTGCTTCCTAACTTTATGGAAAAGACTTGGCACCCATTAAATGCAGGAATGTGGCTTGCTTCAAGAACTGGGAACAATAATTCAAAGGAGAACAGAGCAGGAGAGAGCAAACTTAACCGAAACCAGAATTTGGAGCAAGGAAAGCTAAGAAATTTAGAAGGGGGTTGAGAGAGAGACAGAGGAAACTGGAAATTTCTTTTCAAAGGAGTCACCACACTCTGGGCCTACATTCCATCTGAATGTTAATTACAGTCTTTGCCTTGGCACTTTGCTCTCATATCAGGGAAGCAATTACTGGTCTAATTCAAATTCATAGCAGCCATTAACAATGAACAAACAGATACATTATTTTAATTCCATTTGCTGCTTGCTTTCTGCTGATGTATTGACCCATGAAGCTTTGACTGGGTGTCCTGTAATTGGCATTTGGCAAAGGTTGTTATCATCATCGTCCTTTTCATATATAAGTATTCATTAAGCATATATTGAATATATAATACCTTGCAAGGGCAGACTGCTTAAAGACCACAGGCCAGAAGTAATCTTTGCCTTGATGGAGTTTATGTAAGAGTCCTTCACTTCTCAGATAAAAATTTAGCCTGTGTGTCTGAATGTCTCTTTGGAAGGGTCAAGGTGAAAACCACTACACTAACAGGATTATTATTTCTTAACTTAAATATCATTTCCAACTCACTCAGTCTATTATTTCTATCATATGTGTTAGATTTTATTCTCAACTCAGTAATACCATTCACAGAGGATTCCCAGACCAGATCTCACAATGAGATGTAGTTAATAAAAAGAGTTGACGACCAGAGACATAGCTCCAAGCTGGAATCTTTGGTCATCTACATCTGTGGCTGCCTCCTCTTTCCTGAGCCAATGGCTTTTCTTATCACAAAGCTCTACACTTGTTTCTTCTTCCTTTTCAGTGTATTTCCTTCCATGGCAAGACCATCATGGTTTAAGTTAGAGATATCTTAAACATGCCAAGCCAGTTGTTAGTCTTTCTTTCCTTTGAACAACTGGACCTCACTGTGTTCTATCCCCAGACTTGGCTCAGACATAAATCAATCAATGTGGTCAGAGGTATGGCCTGCCTCCCTCAGTGCCCAGGATTCTTCCATGTGCTATAGGAATGGCATCCCCCTTCATGGGTCTCAGCTCCTCCTTGGGAAAGCAAAGCAAATGCCCACTGGGTGGTCAACTGCTCTGAGACATTATTTATCTATTTACCCAAAGCAACAGATGATTCTTCTCAGCTTCTCAGCTCAACTATGAAACTCTGCAAAGGGAAACTTTTCTCCAACAACACCTCAATTTTGTGGCTCCCTGCCTCAAATACTTGGTGTTTTCATAACTTCTCTCCTTCAAGTCAGCTAAAAAGTAAAATAATACCTCACCTCATTGATTTGTGAGCATGAATATCAGCATAAAGGGACTGGGTCCTTGTCACAAAAGTGGGTGAGGGTCTAGCAGGATGCAAATTTATATGCTTAGTCTGCTTAGTCAAATAAAACAAATAATTCCAACTTTGCTAGAACCAACTTAGAAGCTTCAATTGTATGGTGCCTACTACAATTTGTGTCTTGATTAACAAGAAATGCATCTAAAGTCACCATATGAGTAATTAGCAGGGACTATCATTCCATGATTATCTGGATTCATTCAATTGATCTTTTTCTTTTCTTAAATAAAGGAAAGAAAACTTCTTTCAACCTGCCTGACACCATCAGATGCCCCAGGGGTAGCCAATGGCTAGAGTTCTGCTGACACTTAATAAAGTATGTGAAGACAGAGGGAACAGCTTGAATAATTGGCAGATAAGGAAAATGCCTAAATTAAAGTTGGTTCACCCTGGTTTCATCAGGGGGAATCCAAGCTCTGTGGAGTGGACATGAAACCAAACTCACACTCTTTCCTGATGTCCTAAGTGCTAACTGAACAGGGCTGAAGCGTGGGCTTCTTTAAGCTTTTATCATTTCTGGTAGGATTTCTTTATGCCGAGATCCCCTTACTCCCTTGCAGCCGTAACAGAAAGTCAAGGTGTGGTGTGCGAAGGCTTCATCACTGTGAAGAAAAAGTCTCTTCTTGAGATTTTCCAGTTTCCTACAGAGAAGGAGGCAGATTTCTGGAGCTTGGGGAGCCCAGGAGTGCTGATTAATTGTCAGGAAGAGAAGATGGGACTCCTAGAGCCACGGAGTTTTAGAATATCACAGATTGAGCGTGAGTCTATGTTTACTCATGGAAAGGTCTGGAAGGGAAGGGGGCGTGGATGGAAAGGAGAGCAGGAAGGAGGGATGCAAACAAGCTTCTGAGTGACATCTGGGGGCATCTGGTGGGTGGGACATTTTTGTGGGAATGCTGGACTGTTCCAGTTCCTCAACTCCAGCACCACTGTTCAAACTTTGCTTCCAGGGTGTGTGCCAGGTCCCAGAGACCTCGTGGACCCTGTTGAACACTAGGATACGAGGGTGCCACTTGGAGAGGTGGCAGGAGGAGAGAGAGAGCATTGGTCCTGCCTGCGAGATTTGGCAGCCCAAACTTCACAGTTAAAGCACCTTAGCGAGAAATGGGAGCCTCAATCCTTGGTCGTGGTAGCTGATCACTGGCCTTTTCATATTGTGATCTGAAATAAAGTACCCCTTGATGGACGCTTTATTATTAATTGTTCATAATTTCTGAAAAGTAATAACATGTTTAATAAAAATCTGAGCTACCATAATGAAAATCATTTAGATAATTTCGAGCATTTCTACCTCCTGAGGACTTCAATTTGATTTCTAAAATACAGTAGGAACTTACTAATTCAGACTAATGACTGAGAGCCCCATTGTGAATTACCAAATTTTGCAGATGAGTGGGTATGCAAACAGACATTAAAAAAAAAACCAGGAAAGCAAATCACACAATATGCTTTATCCATTTGTTTTGACAATGGCGGCTCAGACTTAGCAGTCTAGGAGAAAACTTTGCTGCACGTCAGTAAATGCACTGTCTGTCGCTTGTTTCATAAAGATAATGAAGTCTTGGAAATCAGAAATCTCACTATAGAGCTCAGACATTAAATCTTTGCTCAGAAATAGCTTTGGGACTGCAGGGGGTTTCAAATAATTGTCTGGCTTACAGTGTACTGAAGTGAGCACCGTTAAGTTCTCCTGTACATGCAAAGTGAGGTTCAGAGGTAAAAAGATATTTTAATCCATTTTATGGTTGCCAGTTGGTGTTATTATATTATTTTACCCCTACAATTGCATCTCTTTTGAGGCAGAGGAGAGTTTCCTTCCTGGTACCCAACCTTCCACTCTAGTCTCCCTACTGCTATATGGATAAACTGCTGTATTGGAGGAAGAAGATCCCGTCTAATTGCATGACATTCTCTCTGGGCTGGGAAAGTGTTACCCATTTTTACATGCTGAATGGGACCCAGGTCCTGGGGTAATGTCAGGACTCGGAATCTAATGCTTTTTAGATTTTTATTACCCATCATTTTCTATTAGCTCCCTCCCCTCTCCCTTCTATTAATCTTGATAAATGGCCCTCAGCCCTGTCTGTACATTGAACCACCTGGGAGCTATTTAAAAACATCATTCCCCAGCTGCAGTCATCCTGCCTTAATTGGTGATTGAGAGCCGTTGCGAGGCCATGGAGGGTTGTAAGGATCTGTGGAGAGCTAAGTTTTGTGCTCAGTTTTCAGAATCACATGTGATGTCCTGATATCCTAGTGAGGATCCCTCTAGAAGGGGCCATGGGCAGGAGGTGGGACAGCCTCCATGGGAGGTGGAGGTGTAGTGTAGAGCAGGAGCCTCATGCCCGGCATGTGGGTTCAATTTGTGCTCCCCCATCTGCTCTGAAGTGCCATTTTCCTGGTGTCTGCGCTGATGTTTCCTCATCTGTAAAATGTGGCCAACGAATGTCACTCTAGAATCAAGTCAAGTAGATAGACACAAACTGCTCAGGACACTCTGGCCTGTGTCAACAAGAACCACGGCCGTGTTGCTCGTCATTCCAAGGGGCCTATCTGGAGTGAGTGAGGAGAGAGGAGGCCAATGTGCTATAGGTGCTGGAAAGATCCATTCATCTGGGGCCTCCGGAGCAGCTGCCTTGCTGAGCAGGAAAGGCAGGGTGACCCCTCGAGAAGACAGTGTGAACAGAAATGAAGCCAGTCCTAGAGGTCTTTCCATTCCTATTTATTTGGGGGAAGAATGTGTAGATGAGAAAAGGATAGGAAGAAGTGTGCTTTGATTTAAAGAGAAGGGGCTCGAGTTTTAATAAATTCAATTTCTCACCTAAAAGAAATCTCAAAGAGTTGATCAGGGAAGAACTAGTTCTTAGAAATGCTTCCCTGTGAATGGAGCTATTCCATGAATATAGCAAGCTGGATTCAGATATTCCAAATATGGGACCAAAGAGATCATATAAGGGGTAAGGCACTGCCTACTATGTTAGCCAACACCTGTTTGATTCCCCAGCACTGCAGATGGTCCCCAGAGTACTGCCAGGAGTGGTCCCTGAATAGAGTTAGGGCTAAGCCCTGAGCACAGCTGAGTATGGCCTAACACCCTACCCACATCCCAAATAAAGATGTCTCAAACACTGACACAACTAGAATAGTGTATCTTCAGGCACAGGGCATGAAGACCCACAACAGATACCTAAAACAGCAGCTAATACTGCACCCCACACACTGTTCTTCTCATGCACATACACAGATACCTGTGGCCCAGTTTAATTCTAAACGAGGGAGAGTAAGAGACAACAGCCATAAGAAGACAAGACTGAAAGGCAAGTTTATTGCTTGTAAACTAGAAAGTGGAAACCATAAGTCAAACACTATACATACAGCTTCCACTACCCAGCCGTCGCCACACTCCAGGACGCTTTCCGGACCTGCGCGGCAGCTCCGGCCGAGACCCACGCACAACTGAAGACCCACAGAACAAGATAAGCGGAACTCTCTGAGACCTTGGACTCCAGGCTCGGCGGACCCAGGGACAGAGCTCCTCTGCTTGCTCCCACCACAGGTGACAAAGGGATTCTAATCAGGAGCCCCACCCTACCCTGCCCTGTCTGCTTCCATCAACCACCCAGGGATCGAATTGTGCACAGGAGACCCACCCTACCCAGATAAATACCCCACTGGCAGACTTCCACTCTCGACACGACTTCCACTACCCAGCCGTCGCCACACTCCAGGACGCTTTCCGGACCTGCGCGGCAGCTCCGGCCGAGACCCACGCACAACTGAAGACCCACAGAACAAGATAAGCGGAACTCTCTGAGACCTTGGACTCCAGGCTCGGCGGACCCAGGGACAGAGCTCCTCTGCTTGCTCCCACCACAGGTGACAAAGGGATTCTAATCAGGAGCCCCACCCTACCCTGCCCTGTCTGCTTCCATCAACCACCCAGGGATCGAATTGTGCACAGGAGACCCACCCTACCCAGATAAATACCCCACTGGCAGACTTCCACTCTCGACACGACTTCCACTACCCAGCCGTCGCCACACTCCAGGACGCTTTCCGGACCTGCGCGGCAGCTCCGGCCGAGACCCACGCACAACTGAAGACCCACAGAACAAGATAAGCGGAACTCTCTGAGACCTTGGACTCCAGGCTCGGCGGACCCAGGGACAGAGCTCCTCTGCTTGCTCCCACCACAGGTGACAAAGGGATTCTAATCAGGAGCCCCACCCTACCCTGCCCTGTCTGCTTCCATCAACCACCCAGGGATCGAATTGTGCACAGGAGACCCACCCTACCCAGATAAATACCCCACTGGCAGACTTCCACTCTCGACACGACTTCCACTACCCAGCCGTCGCCACACTCCAGGACGCTTTCCGGACCCGCGCGGCCGCAAGCGGCCGCGCGACACATCATAAGACACTAAATACCCATCTTCTGGAATTGTCGTACCATATTTGATAGGGTTCAAATATGGTAACACCTACAAGGGTGATTAGAGGTCACCCCAAAAGCCTCTATCCCTCTCGGAAAGACTGGCAAGCTACCGAGAGTATTCCGCCCGCACGGAAGAGCCTGGCAAGCTATCCGCTGTGTATTCGATATGCCAAAACCAGTAACTACAACTGGTCTCATTCACCTGACCCAGAAGGCTTCACCGACATGGCAGCACTGAGAAGGATGAGAAAGGAGAGGCCGACAAAATCTCAAGGCCGACCTAGGCTGCCACAACGAAGGAAGACAAAAATGATCGTCTGTACTTTCAATGCACGTACACTAGCATCAGATGCATCCATCGAGGACCTGATGGTACAAGCGCGAATGATCAATTACGACATCATTGGTCTGACTGAGACAAGAAGGCACGAATCTCACCATGCCGTTTTCGACACTGGAGAAGAATTGTTCCTCGGAACATGCGATAAAAGAGGTGTTGGAGGCATCGGTGTCCTTGTCAACACAAACTTGGCCAAGAGCATTGATTCATTCGAATGCCTTACAACCCGAATCGGACGTTTACATTTGAATAGATGTGGCTCACTGCCTGCAGTTTCTATCTTCGTTGTCTACGCACCAACATCTCATTATGATGAAAGAGAAATCGAGAAGTTCTACATGGAGCTAGAGAAGTTCTATAAAGAAGACCACACCTTCTACAAGATCATTGTGGGTGATTTTAATGCCAAGATAGGACCGAGAAGATCAGCTGAAGAACTTCACATCGGGACCCATGGCCTAGAATGGAACGAACAGGGTGAGAGACTGTCAGAGTTCATCATGTCGACCAAGACCATCCATGGTAACTCACAGTTCCAGAAGGCAGAATCTAAACGATGGACATGGGAGTCTCCCAGTGGACGATTCCACAACGAAATAGACCACATCATATTCAATCGACGGTTTTGCCTGACTGATGTCGCTGTTGTCCCAAAATTTCAAACGGGATCGGACCACCGTCTCCTTCGTGCAAAATTCTACTTCACAGAGCGGGGAGAAAGGGCTGCAAAGTTCAAAAAGAGAACTCCCAGAATGACCACCAACTGGGAACTCTTTGGTACTATTGCGGCAACATGGGAAGATGCCATTGTTGACAACATTGACGAGGAATACGATCGACTGGTTCAGCACCTCCATGAATGTGCGAGGAACGCCAAGAGAGAGATAGCCACAAAAAGTCGCCTATCTTCGAAAACTCTTGAGCTAATTCGCCAGCGTGGTTTGGCGCATGCCTCAGGCAACCGCAAGCTAACGTCCGAGCTTGCAAAGCAGTGCAGAGATGCGATCAAGGAAGACCTCAAAGAGAGAAGAGCAGAAGTACTGGTAGATGCGGCAGAAGCCGGGAAAAGTATTCGTAAGGCCCGCCTGTCCTTCGCCAACTATAAGACCAAGATGACTGCCCTCCGACGTCCTGATGGATCCATCACATCCTCCAGAACGGCAATGGAGAAGATTATCCATGACTTCTACTCAAATCTCTTCGATAGCCATGTCCACTTGCCAACATACCAAATTCCACAGGATGGGTATGTTGTTCCCAACGTTCTCCCCTCCGAAATCCGACACGCCATTTCGTCGGTAAAGAAACAAACAGCACCCGGCCCAGACAAGGTCAGACCTGAACACCTGAAGAACCTGCCGTCAGTACTCATCAATACACTGGCTCGGCTCTTCACTCGCTACCTGTCTGAATGCAAGGTTCCGTCCCAATGGAAAACCAGCAGGACCGTACTACTGTTCAAGAAGGGAGACATCCATGACATTGGCAACTATCGCCCGATCTGCCTATTGTCTGTCATCTACAAGTTGTTCACTCGAGTCATCCTGAATAGGATTGGCAGAACACTAGATGAAGGACAACCATGCGAGCAAGCAGGGTTCCGCAAAGGATTCAGCACCATCGACCATATCCACACAATAACCAAGCTCATTGAGGTTTCTCGGGAGTTCAAGATGCCGCTCTGCTTAACGTTCATTGATTTAAAGAAGGCCTTTGATTCTGTTGAGACGGAAGCGGTCATTGAAGCCCTAGCCAATCAGGGCATTCAAGCCCAATACATCAGGATCCTCCGTGAGCTGTATTGCGGATTCACTACCAGGATCTCACCATTCTACAAAGAAGTGATCGTTGATGTCAAGAGAGGGATGCGGCAGGGTGATACCATTTCACCGAAACTCTTCAGTGCCACCCTCGAGAACATCATGCAACAACTGGAATGGGAAGGAATGGGAGTGAAGATAGATGGTCGGCAATTACACCACCTCCGCTTTGCTGATGATATTGTTTTAATAACACCAAACATCAGCCAAGCGGCACAAATGCTGGCCGACTTTGACCGTGAGTGTGGAAAGGTAGGACTACAGCTGAATCTTACGAAGACAATGTTTATGAGAAACAGCCTTGTTCCTGACGCCCCATTCGCTCTCAATGGAACGACCATCTCCGAATGCAACAGCTATGTCTACCTAGGTCGAGAGGTCAACATGACAAATGACCTGGCACCCGAGCTGCGCAGGAGGAAGAGAGCGGCTTGGAACGCCTTCAAGAACGTCGAAGAAATAGCTAAGAGGACGAAGAACCTCCGGCTCCGGGCACATCTCTTTGATTCCACTGTTCTTCCTGCATTAACATATGCCTCAGAGACCTGGGCCCTACGCAAACAAGATGAGAACGCCATTCAGGTCTCCCAAAGAAGAATAGAAAGAGCTATGCTTGGAATATCACATTTCACTCAATTGAGAGAAAGAATCCGGAGTTCTGACATCCATCGACGATCAAGGATCAGGGACGCTGTCTCATTTGCCAAGGTGTCGAAAATCAGATGGGCTGGTCATGTAATGAGATTTAAAGACGACCGTTGGACTAGAGCTGTTACTGATTGGATTCCACGGGATGTCAAGAGACCGCGTGGCCGCCCACCTACCAGATGGTCAGACTTCTTCCTGAAGATCATGAACGATCGGTTTGAGGCCCTTCATGTTCCCGGAGCGAACAGATGCCATTGGGCTACACTAGCACGCGACAGGGACAAATGGAGACGTTACTGGCGCCCGCTCGAGCAAATCGACGACTAACGGGAAGTTAAGTGATTAAGTGATTAAGTGATACATACAGCATCAAGGTGCGATGGCTGAAGGCCACGGAACAGCCACAGGGAGGAATCCTCTGTGGTCATGTCTAACTTGGACCTTACCCAAAGGAATGTGTTCAGCACCAGGACATGTTCAAGAAACAATCGGGCCTAATCTGCACAAAATTTCTTCGACACAAGCAGGTGGTTGGTGAGTTGCCTAAGCGTGGAATGGAGGAAAATGACAGTGACATGCTTTTCCCAGGGTTTCTCCTAAGTGAGGTGGCAGCAAGAAGGGCCAAGGGTGGCCACTCTCACCCCACCCAGCCTGCCCCAACTCACTCCTCCCCACTCTCTCCTCGGCAGACACAGCAGATCTGGGGCTCAGGGGGTACCTGGTTATGAAATGTTGACACATATTATGTCTGTGTGCATTCTCTCATCATGCTCGTCCTCTGAGGCTGGGAGACTGCTGTATTCGGACATAATTGAAAGGGTGCGCTAATCTGGAGCAGGTGACACACCGTCACCAAGGTTTATAGTCTCATATGGTTGACAACTCAGCTCTTGGGTGAAAAGAGAATGATGGAATCAGATTTGATGGGGTGACCCTCTCTGACACGTGAACAAAGAAACCTGCAGATCTATTTTTAACCGGGCTCCGGAGACTTCCCGTAATTGACATTCGCAGGGAAGGCGCGAACCCCGTGCCCGTGGCTGGGGATATTGGCCTCTTCTCCTGCCTTTGTGTCGTGTCTGGAAGCAGGTGGGCAGGCAGTGGGGTCTCCAAGCCCATAGAAGCTCGGGGAGGTGGGACCCCCGACCTATTCCCTGTGGCCTAGAACCTGGGCTCTTCTATGCAGAGAAATGAAGATGCAACCGGGGGCTGCATGTGGTGAGTTTCTCGTCCTGAATGCTGCCTCTCAGTGGGAGTGTAGACTCGGCACTGTCAGAGAAGGAGAAACAGCAAGGCTGTGCGACCGAGTGGCGGCAGCCCAGGAGGAATAGTGAAGCCAGAAGGCGGGGCCAGCTGACCCAGAGCAGAATGCACAGTCCAGTCTGCCCACTTAGCCCCTAGACCCCCCCATGCCCCCCTCCCGGGCCACCCCCACACTGCCCATCTGCAGTCCTGTATTAGAGCTTTATTTTCCTTAGCAAACCCCCTTCCCCCGTGTGTGATGGACCCCTCAGGAGGTGGCGGGTCCTAGACAGCTGGGGCTCATGTGTCACTCCTCAGGAATGTCTTTCAGCATTTCAAGCAGGACCAAACCTTTAAGCCAAGTACATAAATCTCCAGTGAGGGAATGTGGGAGAGCTTAGCAGACACCCTGTTTTCCCAGTGAAGAGGCGGTTGGAATTTTTCTTTCTGCAGTGGCTGAAATGCCAAGACTGAAACATTCAGACGCCGTTTCTAAACGGAGAAGAGCGCCTCCCCCAAGGTGGGGTGTGGAATGGGGGGTCTCTTCTCAGCCGTCTAGAACCCTCTAATTTCTTCACTTGAAAGCCAGGAATACTCTGACAACTTCAAGTAGGATCTGCATTCCGAAGAGAGCCCAGCCTGGCCCCCAAGTGCTCTGGGGGTTCCCTGCTTGAAACTTTTGTCTATGTCTTCAAACTTGCTCCTCCTCCTGCTTCAGACAACCCCTCCTCAGACCAGGACCTCTTCTGGGGAGCCACCCAGCTGCACACACAGCCTCCAGAGAGCTGAACAATGCCCCTTCCCAGGGAATCACTGGGCAGCAGCTGCCAACCTCTATCATTCGACTGACTCCTCTCCATGACAGCCTGGAGGCCATGCGCAATTACATATCTGCGTGTGCTATGTTTCTCCCCCCAAACCCCCCACAAGTTTTCTGTACCCAAGGGATGAGGATCATGTAGAAATCTCTCACCTTTGCTGCACTGCTTGGTTTCCAGGGTGGGGAACAGTGGCAAACCCAGCACTCTGGAAACCCTGACATCTGGCCAAAAAGGCTGTCCTACCTGGGTCAATGGCACTGATTTTTATGGCTAATTTAACAACAGATAAGAGTTTATCTTAACTGGAGTTGGATATAAATTTATGCTATTTATAGATAAATGTGTGGCATACCTGGGACAGCATAACGTTTTTCAAAGTTATTTTTTCATCTTCCATTATATTTAAAATAATCAAAATAAAAGATCAAGGCCCCAAATCTCTCCCAAAGGAGCATTGCATTTTATTGTGAAAAGTTACATATATATGTTATATATGTGTATGTATTTATATATACTCCTCTTACTAGATAGTAAGGGGCTGGAGCGATAGCATAATGGTAAGGCATTTGCCTTGCACGGGGCCGGCCCTGCAGACCCGGGTTCAATTCCTCCATCCCTCACGGAGACCCCGGCAAGCTACCGAGAGTATCTCGCCCACACAGCAAAGCCTGGCAAGCGCCCCATGACATATTTGATAGGCCAAACACAGTAACAACAAGTCTCAAAATGGAGACATTTCTAGGCCTGCTCGAGCCAATTGATGAACAATGGGAGGACAGTGCTACAGTGCTACTAGGTAGTAAAAATATAGCATATAGTTGATGCAATATTAGTTTAGACAATATAAACTGCAGTATATAGTAGCTACATGATATGCTGAGAGATATCCTACTACATCCTGTATATGGTAGATCTGACAATATGTATTCACTGTGATAGCTATCATATAAATGTTAGTGTAGAAAGATAATATTTAAACTATAATCCCTCATTTGTAGGTATACGGAACATGTGTGATTGCAGACCTGTATATTGTCAAATGAAACAGACATTATCTGCGCGTGTGCAGCCACAAGAGAGAACTATGCTGCCGCCTTTAGTGCCAGTGATGATTAAGACGGCGGCGACTCTGTGGGTGCTACTGAGAAGATGTCAGACAAGCTTCCTTCCGTGTCGGCGTGTGTGAAATGACTCTTTCAAGTTTGCACTGTCTTTTGCTGTTTGCCCAGGATGATACAGCGAGGGGGCTATGACAAGTCTTTCACGGCTGACTTTCTGGAAAGTGAGGAAGAATGAAAGAATGGAGCAGAAGGAGTTGGCAGTGTGAGGGTGGCCCCCGCGAGGCTGGGGGCAGAGACCCGGCCTGCAGTCATCTGAGAAGCCAGCTCCACAGTGGAAGGCTGGGCCTGAGAGTGCCGACTGTCCCATCCAGATAAAGAAGGCTGGCGAGGGATAAGAGCAGAGGGAACTTGTTCAGGTGGCATCTGCTTTACCTAAAGGCCTCAGCTGGGCACGGTGAGCTCCTTTTGTCGCATGGACACTTTCTCAACTGGAGAGACATGGGGGTGTGACTGGCATTGGGGAGGAGAGGTTGAGGGGCCCACTGAGGCCACAGCAGGAGCCCGGTCAGGGTCATGGTTGTCCACTCTTGCTCCACAAGTCTCTTCCAGAGTCATTTTCTAGTTGAAGTGAACAATCCACTCTGGAATCAGTCCTGTTGGGACAGTTCCATGTCATCTAGGAAATGAGATGGCCAGGACACTCAGCCTTTCTGCACACTGATGACCTTTCTCACCCATTGGTGTAAGACATAGTGATTCTTTGTGGCTGGAGCAATAGTACAGTGGCTAGGGTACTTGCCTTGCATGTAGTTGACCTGAGTTTGGTTCCTGGCATCCCATAAGTTCCCCAAGCACTGCCAGGAGTGATCTCTGAGCACAGAGCTGGGAGTAAGTGGACATTGTCAGGTCTTCCCCCAAAACAAAACAAAACAAGCTCAAGACAGGGTGACTCTTGGCTGTGCTACTGATAAGGGGACTATGCTTTGGTCCTCCTGATTGAAAACGGACAGCTGTCCTCCTGAACTGCTGTGTGCCTTGGCCCCACTCCTCTATGCTATGTCCCCTTGAAAATGCACTGCCCAAAGCCACCACCTGGTTGGAAATCCTCTGGCCCATCAGGGGATGCCAGTGCTCCCATCTTGCCCTTTAGGCCCTACTTACACCAAACATTTCCCCAATTCAGATGTTGTATATCCCCTGACAACATACTACTCTGCCCTTGTTTGAAGTTGGCCAGTGATGCCATAACATCTCAGTCATCATGCCAGGCATCTTGCAGTCTTTCTATCACCTAATACCCCAAATCCACGCTGTGAGACGTGGAATAGCAGAAGGCTCTGTTTTCCTGGGAAGGATGCTGGAACCACAAAAGAAAATGGTCTCTCTATCAACACACAGAGCAAAAGTGGGGACCTGGGAGGTTGCCAATCAGGTTATAAGCCACGGGGTGCCCAATGGGAGGGAGCAGGGGGTGTACTTAGCTTTGCTATTTTGACAAAGTGGTTGTTGTATGTAAGTCCACTGTTTTAGCTGAGAGGAGGATGACTTACTCAACAAAAGGCAAAGATGCGAAGGAGATACATAACTGCTCGGGGCCATGCTTGCTCTGATGAGACTCATGCTCAGAAGGGAATTTCAGACGGGAGAATATCACCCCCAAATCCATTTTTCCTAACATGGGCAACACTGGTCTCACTGGGATGGGGACTTGGCAATGACCTAGGTGGGGGCTGAGAGCTTCAGAAGCAACTGAGAGGGGTGGGAGCATTTTCAGATTGTTCACTTAAGGGAGGTAGATTTCCTAAGGCACTCTGAGGGATATTTTTTCTGAAAGGAGGCTATAGATCAAATAAGTCTGGAGATCTCTGACCTAGACATCAGACATTTGGAAAAAGATAATGTATTTGGTTTGGGGACCACCCCTGACAGTGTTCAGGGGCTACTACAACTTTGTGCTTGAAATTAGCTCCTAGTGGTGGCATGCCAGGGTTTGGACCTGGGGCTCCAAGAATGCAAAGCTGCGTTCAGCCCTTCAGTTCTTGGGAAAATCAGACAAAGAGAAACTAGTTCTGACCAAAAGGGAAACTGACCACAATGGTTACCCCCTGTCCTCAGGGATGGTTGGTAGTAAACCTCAGTTTAAATCTAATCTCCTCTGACTCTTGCTGCCAGAATCTGACCAGGGATTGGACTATTATTTGATGAATTAAATATTTTTTGCTAGGATTTTATGTTGCACTTTAATCACAATGAATTTGATGTAGATATTAGTAGAAAATTATCCTAGTTTGAACAGACGCATTGCAATGAGTGTAGAATAACATGGAAGTGATTTTGTTTCAGGTTGAGTGGAGGGTTTTCCTGGTGGAAGCTGAGACACACAGTCTTTGCTACTGCCTTTGCTGATGAGACACATATAGTTTTGCTCTCTGTATGCCTGACTTGTGCCATGGTGACGAGCAGAACTCCCAAGGTGTGTGTTCAGGAGAAAAGCTGTTGTTTTCGAAGGGTCTTAGCTTGAGTAATACTTGGTATTGTCTTTAGCCAACGTGCTAAAAATTTTAGCATGTTAAACTGTATTCAAACACTATCTCTACTTTTTCACCCACAGTTTCATTAGAAATGCTCTTGACCCAATCCATTGCAAAGTTTTCTTTTTAGATTATGGCACTCAGAAAGGGTACCATTTGTTCATTTAAAGCCAGTGAATCATCATGGCTAGTCCTGATTCAAAGTCTCAGGAAAGTAAAAGCTATGAAATCTTACAAAGGGGCTAGGAACCTTTGGTGGCCACTGAGCAAGGAACTGGGGTCTGTGCTCAGCTCAGGAATGCTCTATACTGGGGGTCCCATTGCATAGTCGGGTGTGGGATGAGCCGGGCTAGAGTGAACCACCCCTGGGTGGAGCCTGGACGGGACATGGCAGCTCAGGAAAGCTGTGATTACAATATACTGGCAACCTTTTGAGTCCTGGTTGTGGGAGTCAAATCTCTGAAATGTCAGGACACTGCTCAGCTGCCCGAACGGGAGAGGAGATTGAGGTATGTTAACAAGCAGAACCTCACCATCTGCCCTAAAGGGTTCTGGGGAAAGGGGTACCAGCAGTACTGGGAGCCACAGTTACAGGCCTGTGATACGTGTCTTGACGAGCAGAGAGCGTGTGACTGAGCTGTTGAAACAATGAGGTCATCACTTAAGGCATACCAGAGTGGCCGCAAACTGGAGGCAAAGTGGAGGAAAACTGAGCCTCCACTCTGGGGAGTCACAGAATCATCGGGGTAACTGATCGTCTGAGAGATGGGGCAGCCATATAGACCCTTGTGGGGAACACGGATTTTGTCAAAACCCAAAGCCATGGCCTTCAAGGCTTTATTTGCCTGAACTGACCAAGAGCTAAACCAGAAGCGATGGGAGTGTTCTGTCCTCTGGGAAGCTCCCAACTCCTCTCTCTGCTTTGACACTCCCCCTGCTGCAGGTCACATCCTGGCAAGTGGACTGGGGAGTTTGAATTCGGCAATAGAAATTATGTAAATGTTGCATTTCAGCGAGATAAATTTTCCATCCCTGGAGGGGCTTCAAACCACATTAATTCTAGAACTTGGATCCAAAATTTAGCTTCCCCCGCCCCAATAATGATTTTATAAAGGAAAAACTCGTTAGTAAAGGTGACAAATATGAAGTTCTATGGAACATTTAAATTCAAGAATCTCAGCAAATGCCCCAGGGAGATATTTACCCAGCCAATGACTCTCTGATGTTATTAAGAAGTAATTTATTCAAGAATGTCTCCATTCATGAGTGTACCTAAGAACAATATCTCCTTTACAAAGGCTTGTGTTCTCTGCATAGTGCATACCTAATTTGCAATGACTTTTGGTTAAAATTTTCATTAGGTTGGTTCAATAGTATTTGATAATTTTAATTCAGGTTTATGAGATCCCAGGTCCCCATTTACAGGAAGAGAAAATGAATGCAGAGGAAATAAATTTTAAAGAGCAGATTTATCTTTTAAATGAGTGCTAGCTAACTTCATTAGCAAACTGGAGGTGGGACCTGTACTGTGTCTTTACCAGTCTGGTGGGCATCAACCCTGAGCATCCTTCTAAAAATGGTTTCACTCACCAGCATCCATTTCATCCAGACTCGAGAGGCACTTGCATAGGCTCAGCTGGAGGTGAGGGCAGAAAGGGAGGAACATCCTCAGGTCAAAGTCAGACCCAGGGAAACAGAAGCCAAAGAGGTGAGAGGGGAGAGGTGACAAGTGGGAGGTGAGAACTCTGAGTTTCGGAACTGGGAGGAAGGAACAGACAATCACCTGGGACCAGAAATGGAGGTACTAGAGTCACAGCATGTGTCTTGTCAAGAACGGGCAATGGAGCATCTTCCAGTCCTAAAGCCAGGAAGCTAAGAAGGCCACCGGATGAGCCATCAGAGTGTGGACTGGTTGGTAAATGACAGGACACTGCCCTGCTCACAGAAGAGAACACGAGTGTATGAAACACATGTAGGGAAAGGTCAAGTTTCCTGCCTGTCTCTATGGAAAACAGTTGGAAGATGCCTCCAAAAAGTAGAACTAGAAGTACCTTCTGACCCAGTCATTCCCCTTGGAATATACTTCCCACCTTGATGCTTACCCAAAAACATAAATTCCAAAATAGCTCTGCATGCCTGTGTTCAGGGCAGATCTGGTATGGTAGCCTGGATTGGGAAACCACCAAGATGAATGGATCAAACAAGCTGTGACATATGTACATACTGGGGTAAAGAACAGCTCAAAGAGAAGAGGAAACCGTGTAGTTTGTGGCAAGTTGAACAGGCCTGGAGGGCCTCATGGTAAGCAAAATAAGTCAGAGGGAGAAGAACAAATGAATTCTGGCTTATCTCACTCATTTAAGCTCTAGAGAGAAAGACAAAATAAGGGAATAGGTACTATCAAAGGATGAAAAATCACTGGCCTTTGATGAAAGAACCGAGGTGAATGAGCAGTGGTAGGGCGGAAAGCAGAGGTGGACTCAAAGTGACACAGGATAGTATGGGAGACTCTCGTCAGTATGGTATCCTGAACTCAAAACCATAAAACCAGAAATCAGAAACGTTAAAAGCCATAAAAACCATAAACGTTAAAACCATAACAATCATAAGCATCTAAACCATAAACATTAGCACTATTATAAACATTGAACTAAACTACAGTAAAAGTTCAATGAAGTGCAATAAAATAATAGAGCTACCAGGAAGGCATCTCTGCTGGCTGGGGCTCATGGAAGAGTGCTCACTTCCCACAGATGTGGTCCTGAGTCTGACCCCCACCACCCTGGAAGAAAAGGTGAGGACCCTTCCCCATCTCAGCCACAACTGCAAAGAACCGAATGCTGTTTGCCAACCAGGAATCCAGCCTGTCCCAGCACACAGTGAGGCTGTTTCATTTGTAGGTACTGTGAAATTCCCTGGGACATCATACAGTGGGAGCCTGAAACTTCCGCCGTAGTCTATTATCAGCAGTAAAAGTAAGTAAAAGTAAAAGGCCCTCCCGTTGATCGTCGATTTGCTCGAGTGGGCCCAGTAACGTCTCCATTGGAGACTTTGTTGTTACTGTGTCTGGCATATCGAATACTCTCGGTAGCTTGCCGGGCTCTCCGAGAGGGGCGGAGGAATCAAACTCGGGTCGGCCATGTTGGCCGCTTGTAAGGCGAACGCCCTACCCGCTGTGCTATCGCTCCAGGCCATGGCAAAGGGCAACTCAGAGCCCCTGAGCCCCAGATGGAAATTTCTCCCTCCAGCCTCCTCAGGTGGAGAAGGAGGACAGGCAGGCAGTCACTTAGGAATTTGGTCGATGTGAAAACCCAAACTGAATCAGTTGCCCAAGCTGTTTATGGTGAAAGTTGCATCTATGTTATTCGGGTGACCTGGTCCATCCCTGGGTCCCTGGTCTGCCAGGAAACAGATCACTTCACTCCCCTACTGGGACTGTTTCCTGAATGAAGAGTGGGTAGAAAGTCAGTCTCCAACTCAGCAGCAATTCAAGCGAATGTCTGATTTTCTCGGTCTTAGCCCCTGAGATGCCACATGAAAACTTTTGAAAGCAAAGTCAGAAGCCTGATGTGTCTAAAATAACCTTCTGCTAATATTAGCAGTGAATCTACGAAATATATTGTGTGTGATTGTCATTGTCTTTATAAGTTACAGCCCTGTATTTTACAGTACATAATGGAGTGATGATAAAAGTGACACCAAGCTTTGGATTTCAGTGTCTAAATCACCCATTTTATTCATCAGTTGGCAGCTAAATGTCTCTTAAGTACTGTGCAAAGTTTTATGATTTCATGTTTGCCTAAAGAAGTGAAAGGAAGGAGTTCAGCTGCATTACTAAGTAGAGGCAGATGGCGCTGCACACAACCGGGGGAGGTGGATGAGGGTCTCTAATTTTCTAGGATCTCTCCTCTGAGCAAGAAGAAGAGAGCAAAGCTCAGGCTCATCTGTCTACCTGGTGACCCCCATCTTGGGGGTGCAGCAAAGTACACCAGAGCAAATGAAGTCTGCTTGCTTCCCACCAGCCCAGTTAGCTCGCTCTAGCAACCCTTTCAAGCAGTTCTTTTTCTCCCGAGAAATCGATATTTGGGTCTCTGGTGACCATTTGAATTTAGCCTCCTGTCTTGGCCCGCTTTGTGTGCCCAAAGAGAAGTCGTCATTATGTGGAATGTGAAGCACAGTGGTTCAAGGCGCGGCAGCTGTGAAGGCCACACGCCCGCCGGCTTTCTGAAACGCTCTGTGGCCTATGAACCTCTGCTCTGATTTAGGTGCTTCAAAAATAGGACACTCTATTCTTGTGATGGAAGATGGCCTAATTCAACAATGCACTTGTTATCTGAGATTTTTGAAACTTTATTTGACGGAACTCTTTGCCAGGGGAAAAGGCTTTCTTTTCTCTCTGGGCCTCTTATACCCATTTTTCATCCTCAGGGAGAGAACAGGGCCATAAAACGGCTGCCTTTTTCCCAGGCTCAGTTGGCCTGGGTTTGGTCTTTTGAGCAGATCATGACCAGCTTTGTGTGGATGTACAGTATGACCCCAATGGGCATAGGATATTTGTGACTCCTAACACATCCACCAAACCATCACCTTCATGCCTCTTCTCCACACCTCCAGAGCAGGTAAATGGAACTGTCCTATTAGCCAACTGTCCAAGATAGTCTGGACCCTACATCCAAATGCAAGTGGTGTGGGAGATAGGTTTAAGAACATAGGAGGCCACGAGGGCAGACATTCTAAACACAGGTAGAGAAAAGGAAGCATGAATGGGAGAGAAGCATGAGAACTCAAAAGGCCAAAGAGCCTGGAGATGGTCCTGTGTGATGGCTTTTGCCTTTGGCTCAGTCAACAAAACTCTAGGGTGCTATAGGATCTAAATTGATCTTTGTCACCTGTCTAGCTGGAGAAGCTAACCCTAATATTATGAATCCTTCCAAGCAATGAAATGTAAACTATTTTCCTTTCCTTAACCATGCAGATGATATCTGACCCACATCATAGCTACTATCCACACAATGCATATGTATTTTAGGATTAAGTAACTTTTCCATCTGTGCTCTCAATCTGTGCCACATGTCACCTAACAAGGTATTTTCCATTATTCTTTTATTCAGTTCATTGCATTTTGTTCCTCTTGTCCCCTGAAAATTAGCCTGCCTGTAATCAGAAATCACTTATGCTCACAGTTCAGTGCACCTACTAGAGATGGGCAAATGCTTATTTACGGGGCTGGTAATTGGATTAAAATATGGAAAAATGGAATATATTGGGGGATAAAAACAACAAGCATAGAAATCAACAAGACCAAAATGAATTTTAAAAAGCTCTAATGAGTGAAATTCCATTAGTAAGGAATCATTTATCAACATCAACATTCCAGCCTCTGTGGCCCTCAGGACCCAATTGCAACAATATTTTAATACCTATGTGGAGAAAAGAAAAGATTTTTGAACCGCCTTTCTTCAAGGATGACTTGGAAATGGTTGATTAATTTCTGTATGTCTTCTAGGCTGTCTTAAAAAATGGCCAGTGCATAAATCTTTGCTACATCCAGAAATAGAAATACTATAAATACTATGAGGAGTAGGGGAAGTGTCCCTGTGTTAAATTATTTGAGAAGGATAATTCATTGTTCTTTTAGATGTGGGTATTGTTACTTTCAGACTCAGGAAGCGAACGTGTTCTTTTCCCCTAAGAGTCAGTGATGCCAGCAGGTAGAACTTGACACTGAGGGTCACAGAGCAGACTGTGACATTTTGTCAATCAGGATGATGACATAGACTTAGTGTCAACTATTTTAGGCCTCAAAAGGATATCCCTGGGCCCAATTTCCCAAATATCCATTCATTACCATATTTCATATATCTTTGAAATAAATGGATGTTTTGTAGTAAAAACAAGAAAAATACCTCACAAAAAAGACAAAAGCAACAGTTGGAAAGGAAATTGAGTTGCCATACAGGAGTGCCAAAGGATGACTTTGATAAAGAATACGAGAGAGTAGAAAGTCAGAAAATCAGGTATGTGCGAGGGAAGAGCCAGCATCGTCTCTGAACATGTACCATCAACAGCTCTGACTAGCCCAGCAGAGAAGCAAGCTCTTACCTGCTGGCTGGATTCACTCCTTCTCCAGTTCTGTTGGCCTAAAGAGGAAACAAAAAACAAGAGAAGCAATGAAATGCTCCTTTGAGAAAGATTCTGTACAAACATACAATTTTTTAAATTGCTTTGTTGCTGTTGTTGTTGAAGCAAAGCTGTAGTGAAAGCTATTTCTAACAGTTTTAGCGGGTGAGGCTCAGCTAGGGTATGGGCATGTGCTCCTGCCCAGGGACTTACAGGTGAAATTTAGTGGCCAGTCACGGACTAGGAACTTGTTCTATTTTCATCAGAGTAAAGCAGCTACATTCATTAAGTTCTGATTCCTGCCACATTCACGCCAATGCAGTTTCATCTGTACGTCTACGTCCTCCTGGGGGCTTTAATATTGGATGCCAATATTTTATCCACATCGACTGAACTGGAGTGGTAGTAGAAAAGGAATGCCTTTTGTCAAACTTGGAAATTCTATTTAGGGGCTGAATGAGGACAATTTGAGAAATCTGCTTGGTCTGTTTTCTTTAGATTGATAAACTCTAGAACATGAGCCAATAGATGTGATCCAAAGCTTCCTGATACCCATTTGTTCTGTGTAGCACTTTGACATTTTGGCTGAGCAGAACAAAATAGATTCTAGGCAGAATGCTAGAATGGTAAGAAAGCCCTCAATTCCCACTTGCCCAGCCCAGGTTTGATCCCTGGCAACACATATGGTCCCGCGAGCACTGCCACAATGATCCCTGTGCACAGAGCCAGGAGTAAGCCCTGAGCACCACTTGGTGTGCTCCCCCACCAACACACACACACGCACAACCATGCACACACATATACATACACACATATACATACTCCCCCCCCCACACGACCAAAACCCAAAATAGGTTCTAAAATGTTTGAGTTTTTAGTAACATTGTGATTGGTAAGGATTTACATCAGGGTATTAGGAACAGTGAGGAACATTCTACAATCAGTAGGAAAAAAACCTATGTCTGCATTTAGGTTGTAGAGAATCTGTTGGCCTGCCAAGATGACACCTTATAGTTCAGGGGTCTAGTTCAGCTTCTTCCCTACATTTTGTTTCGTTTTGTTCTGAAGTTACACATGGCAGCGCCCAGGACTTACTCCTGGATTTGCACTCAGGAATTACTCCAGGTATTGCTCGGGGGACCATATGGGATGCTGGGGATTGAAACTTGTTCAGCTGCATGCAAGGCAAATGCCCTTCCAGCTGTACTACTGCTCTGTTTTACCTGTTTTAACCTGACTTGTGAGTTCAGAATTTTTTTTAAACCTTTCTCAATGGTTGGGAAAAAAACACAGAGAATAATAATTTTTATAGCACGAAATGATATGGAATTCAAACTTTGTGGTCTATAAATATGGTTTTATTGGCATCTAGTTATACACATTGGTTTCCATGTTATCTGAGTCTCTTTCCTGCCGCCACACTTGAACACACACACTGTTCAATATAGCATGTAAAGCATTCAGCTACACCAAAGATTAGCATCTATCTGCCTTTAGCCTTCTTAGGATCAGCAACCTCTTTTTCATGAATAATCACTCACTAATACCCATTCAAATTGTAGATGTGCTCTCTGCCCCATCTCTGAACATACTTGCAATAGTTACCGTTTCTATTGAATAAGTGTCATTTTGGTTATTTATAGCAATTCAGTTAAGGGAGGGGCAGAGACTACACATCTCCTGCTATCCCTTTATTTTAACAGAGCACCTTAAGGATTATAATCACAATACTCCTGGTCATTTGAGAGAATTTTTACTTCAGTTTGTTTGTTTTGCTATTGACAGAAGTCTGGGTAATTCTGTCCCTCTTACAGGTCTATTTTGGAACGGAGTTTGTGGCTTTTCTTGTATTGAATCAGTTGGTGGGGGGGGGGGTGAGTCATGTCTACAGAGTTTACAGCAAATGAAGTTAAATCTCAACCACCCCCTGAGAGCCACATAGTGTCATAGTAGAGAGGGTGACTTCCTCCACAAACATGGATTTCTCCACTCTTCTTGCACCTCTCCTAGCTCTGCGACAAATGTGTGCCTAAGTATACCGTGTTACATAGACAGACTGGAAGGAAGATTTGAAAGTATTTAAGGAAAGTCCCCTTGTCCCCACAGATCCACTCAGATCCGGTTTATAGCATTTTTTTCTGTCCCTGTCTGAGTACCCAGCACAGGCAGTGTTGTCATATAGAAACACCACCCCCTTGTAGGAAGAACAGCTCTGGAACAGCTCATGATCCCCACAGTTCACACTCTGAACATTTTCCACACACCACAGACTTCTGACAAAGCCCACTGTAGCTTGAATAAAGAGTGGTCATCTTGTTGAAATCCAATTCCAACTCTACCTATTTAAAGTACTGCTTAACTTCTTGGGTTCTCGGCTAGACCTGGAACAATAATCTAAAACACAGCATGGTGTGGTAATATCTTTGTCAGGTATCTGATACAGGGAAGTCTCTTATAAAATCATAGGTCACAGAGGGGAATAATAGCAAAGACATTGCTAACTGGCTGTGTACATTAGTCCGAAAGTAGAAATGCCTCAGGAGAAGAGTTTGGTCATGGACGTCTAGGCAGAGAGTAGGGGCACATAGATACTGGACAGAGACTCATGGGTCATCTTATAAAGTGACCGCCCTTTCAAAGTGGCCCAGACAGAAGTGCCCTGGTCAATTCGTGGTCATTGCATCACCTGCTACATCTGATTCCATTGTTCTATGACTGTAAATAATTAGGCTTTGCTCATCGATTAGTGGTTTGTTCTGGCCAACTGAACAACTCATCAAATTGACCTGTGGTAGCTTGTCACCCTATTTAGCAGAAAGGATTCTCCCGAAGCTCGAATCAGCCATCTTTAGATCATTCATAGCACTAAACACAAGCAATGAATGCTGCTGCAGAAAGCCACTCACTGGCAGAACTACCACATGAATCTCCAGGCAAAGCTGAGACTTGTTGTAACCAACAATGAAAGGGGACTGGAAACTCAGATTTTTCTATCCAGACCCTGGGACACAGACTCCCAATTTGTATTGGGGCTCCAAGAATATGCGTGTTTAAAAACTAGCCAGGGGTAGAGGGACAGAACAGGGGTTAATACACCTGTCTTGTACACAGCCAACCCAAGTTTGATCTCTGGCACTACATGGTCCCCTGAGTACCAGCAGTTATAGTTAGTCCCTTCCTTCCAAATAAAGGATCCTTTTAAAGAAAAGGATCACTCAAAAACAAACAAAGAAACAGACTAGCCAAGTGACTCTTGTGTGGACAAGAGAGCCTTAGAGAAACACTACATTTCTCTGTCGGCCCCATTCTAAGCAGTTAGAATAGCTTTGAGCCTTCCCAAACAGGCACCTGGTTTCTAATATCACCATATAGGTCATGTCCTTAATAGCAGGACCTACATTCTATGACTTGGTAGAAAAAGTTGCATCCAAGGGCACTGCCTAAGCCATAAGACCAGGTTGACCATGGTGTAAGATCATCTACATGATTTTAAGAATATTAAAAAATTGATCCTCTGTGATATTTTATTATCATGTGAATATATATTCTAACATCCCCAGAGAATAGTCTTGGCAGATTTCTTTCCCCAGAGTGTACATTGCCATAGTCACCATTACTTACAGCTGTCAAATAAAACAGAAACAGCTTCACTGGTCAATTCTTCTCATTTTTTTATTATATTAAAAGACTTTCTACTGTTAATACATGGAGGCAAATAAATGTTAAATATTTAGCTCACCTAGCACTTAGTAATGCTTGAGTATAAGGGCAGGTTCAATTTATTTCCCAAAATTTAAACTTGGCATTTATATTTATTAAAAACCTAAGATGTGGACCACACACTGCTCATTTTGGGTATCCTTTTTTAATCAAAATGTGGGTATCTGGTGAGTGATTTGGATCTGTTTTTGTTTGATTATTTGTTTGACCATACCCAGCTGCTGTGCCCTGGGCTTACTCCTGGCTCTGGGCTTAGCAGTGCACTAGGGATCATACAGGGTGCCAGGGTTAGCAGCATGCAAGGTTAGTCCCTTCCTCGCTTTCCTATCTCTCCAGTCCTAACTGATCTGTACTATTGGATCATCTTAGCTAGGCCAGGCCAATTGGGAAGAAACTTCTCAATTCTTCCAGGCTGGGCACTAAAGTCAGGTTAAGATAGTTCAAAAAATATATGTTGACAATGCTTAATGGCCTTTGGCTGTAAGAAACATGTAATCTAAAATAAGCAGCAATAACACTGCTCTCCAAGCAGATTTCAGGTGGACGTGCCTTAGGTTCAGGAAGAGAGAGAACTGCATCTTATGAAAATGATGAAGGCAAAGAGGAGGAGGAGCAATGCAACGGGAGTGTACTTGAGGTCTGTGGAGCAAAAACACAAAACAGATGTGCTTATAAGTAGCTGCTGGGGAATGATCAGAGATGGGCCTGGCTCTTTGCTATAGCAAATAATGAAAGATAAGAAAATGATATTAAAAAACCAATCTCAATCACAATCTCACAATTGCGCCTCATAAAATCAGCTTAACTAAGGAGATAAAGGACCTGTACAAAGAAAACTACAAACACTACTTCAAGAAATGAAAGAAGATATAGGAAATGGAGACACATTTCCTGCTCACAGACTGGAGAATTAACATTTTCATATTAACAATACTCCCCAAAGCACTATATAGATTCAATGGGGTCCCTATAAGTATACCCATGACTTTTTCAAAGCAATTGATCAAAAATTTCTGAAATTCATATGGAACTATAAACACCCACAAATAGCTAAGGCAATCCTTGGGGAAAAAAGAAGATGGGAGGCATCACCTTTCCCAAATTCAAACTGTACTACAAAGTGGTAGTAATTAAAACAGCATGGTATTGGAATGCAGACAGACTCACAGACCAATGGAACAGAGTTGAATATCCTGATACACACCCTCAAATGTATCATCATTTAATCTTTGATAAGGGGGCAAGAGATGTGAATTGGAGCAAGGAAAGCCTCTCTAACATGTGGCACTGGCAAAACTGGACAGTTACATGCAAAAAAAATTGGATCAGATATCTGTCTAATGTCATGCACAAAAGTCAGATCAAAATGAAATAAAGATCTCAACATCATACCTGAATCCATGAGGTACATGGAAGAAAATGTAGGCAAAACCCTTCATGATGTTGAAGCTAAAGATATCTTCAAAGATGAAATGCCACTGACAAAGCAAGTGGAAGAAAAGATAAACAAATGGGATTACATTAAACTAAGAAGCTTCTGCACCTCAAAGGAAAGAGTGACCAAGATACAAAGACAGCCTATAAAATGGGTAAGGTTATTCACCCAATTCCCTTGTACTAAGATGTTAATATCAAAGATATACAAGGCACTGGAAGAACTTTACAAGAAAAAAATCCAACCCCATCAAAATATGGGAAGAAGAAATGAACAGAAACTTCCTCCAAGAAGAAATTCAAATGGCCAAAAAGCACATGAAAACTGTTCTTCATCACTAATCACCAGGGAGATGCAAATCCAAATAACAATGAGATATAATTTCACCATAGAGACTGGCACATATCCAAAAAGAACAACCAGTGCTGGCATGGATGTGGGGAGAAAGGGACTCTCCTTCGTTGCTGGTGGGAATGCTGACTGGTCAGGCCTCTTTTGAAAACAATATGGACATTCCTCACAAAACTAGAAATTAAGCTCCCATTTGACCCATCAATATCACTTCTGGGAATATACTCTGGGGGCCCCAAAACACAGCAGAAACACCATCTGCACTCCTATGTTTATTGCAGCACTATTCATCATAGCCAAAATCTGGAAACGACCTAAGTGTCTGAGAACAGATGAATGGATAAAGAAACTATGGCACATCTACACAATGTAATACTTGGCAGCTGTTAGTAAAATAAGATCATTTGCCTATAAATGGATGGACATGGAGAGTATCATGCTAAGTGAAATAAGTCAGAAGGAGAGGTTCAGATATAGAATGACTGCACTCATTTGTAATATATATATATATATATATATATATATATATATATTAGAAAACTAATACCCAAGGTCAGGGAAAACAGGGGCTAGGAAGACTGGTTAATGGTTGGAATCATCCACAAGCGTGTGTGGGGTGGAGGATAGGTAAGATAGAGAAGGGACCAGTAGGACAATAATTGATGGACATGATCATTCTGGACAAGAACTGAGTGTTAAAAGTAGGTAAAGGGATATACATGATAACCTTTCAGTATCTGTATTGCAAATAATGCCACAACACCCAAAAGAAGAGAGAGATAGAGCGAGAGCAAGAGAGCCCAGAAGGAGGTGGGGAGAAGGAGAGGGAGGAGAGAGAGAGAGACAGAGACACTGGTGCTGGGAAATATACACTGGTGGAGGCATGGGTGTTGGAATACTGCAAAACTGAAACCTAATCATCACAGCTTTGTAAGGGTCTATTTCACAGTGACTCAATGAAAGAATCTTAAAAGGAAAAAAAAAGAGAGAGAGATGGGGCTAGCTAGAGAACACTTCCTTCCACTGTACATTTGGACCCTGGCTCCCAGCCAGGCGCTGCTGATTTCAAATCAGCGTTATAATTTGCACCACTTCATCAGAATGACTCCACCATGGATGTTTTTGGAAATGAAGTAAAGTTATTTAGCATTTGACACTGTTGTTGAGGGAATGCAGCTTCATTCAAGACCTGGTGCTGAGCTTTGGGAAGTCACTTGATATCTGTCTCCAGGCCTCTGCTCCTGCACCCGAGCCCTGAGCCTTCCTCCTCCTGTCAAAAGCACGATGAACACGGACGACCTTGGGACTTGACTCTTTATCCATAATCCCTTTTCATTGGTACAATCAACCTTTCAGGTGTCTGGGACTGAGATTTTTCCATCATTTGGTAGACAATGAAACTGGCTTTCCCAGACAAGAGTAAATTGTTCCAGGCTACCCTACACAAGAACCACATTCCAACATACCATCCATTGCTCCCAAGCTACCAGCCAGCTGCTTCTCTGTGCCGTGAAGAGTGAGTAAGGGTGGGATTCAACTATTTTTTGTGGTGGCAATGGTAAGACCCCTTTAACTGTAATTCAATGAATATTCATGCTTAGGTGGCAAGATTTTCTTATGTATTAGAGCCCGGAAAGCTACCGAGAGTATCTCGCCCACATGGCAGAACCTGGCAAGCTCCCTGTGGCATAATCGATATGCCAAAAACAGTAACAACAAGTCTCACAATGGAGACATTACTGGCACCAGCTCGAGCAAATCGATGAACAACGGGAGGATAGTGCTACAGTGCTATAATTTTAAGAGACCAAATCATTGAAAGCAAAGAGTAAGAAAATAACAAGCAATCAGAGTTAGTAGCAGAGACAGTCCAATAAAAAATGATGGGGAGGGGTCTACTCCAGTGCTCCTGTGATGTGGTGAGACCTGAGACCCAGGCCTTGCTTTCAGCTCAAGGCATTCCAACCTGAGTGCATCAGACTTTAAATGTGCTTCCACCTTCTCTAGGAGAGGAAGGAGCTAACAGCTTCCCAGGTGCCAGCCTTCTGGGAGGACAACTGACTGGGCCTCCTTGGCAATCAGATTAAGACTATAAATTTCAGGAATGTAGGGGAGGAATGGTGTGGAGAGGACCGGAGGAGAGCATGATTATAGAACTGCACTCCTGCAATAAAACCACTTAGAAATACCCAAGGAGAAAGCTGGCTATAGAACCACAGAAATATCCCTTTGAGTCCGCTGACATTTTCCTGATTTCTCTCTGTGAGCCTTTGAACAGTAGCAGAAGATCAAGAACACAAGCACTACATGGCTCTGTCGAGAATCGATTGGGAGAAGTTCATGTGGTCCCAAGGACAGAGCAGGTGACAAGGACATGCCGAAGACTGTGGGTTAAATGTGAAAGGTGACAAGCTGACCTGCCATTCTGACATGACATGAACAGAGCGACCAGCAGCGCCTGTCTACTGCAGGTGCAGAAACTCCACGTTTTTTTCCCTTTGATGTGCCTCTAATTCCATCCTAAGCACTGATCCTAGTGAGCCTGAGGCTTGGGGACTTCTCCATGGAGTCTCTCAAAGCCTCCACCCACCCCAGGTGATTCTGTAAACCCCCACACTGGCTCATCGACAAGCATTCCATGCTTCAGCAGATGAAGATCCAGAGGTTCCTTGAAATTTGGAGACCTCTTCTATCACTCCAGTGTCTGTGCTCCTGGAGTTATAGGAAACATTTCAACACCAGTGTGTAGGGGCGAGCAGCCTGGCAACAATTCCTGCGGCCTTTTGTGCAGTATCTCCGTCACAGTGTGTCAATGCCGGAAACGCTAATACAGATGCTCAGGCTTATTTAGAAGGAGATTAAGTGCAGGAATGTGGGTTGAATACATTATTATTATTATTATTTTCCAAAACAAAACGCCTGATCAATTTTCACAACATCCTCTGGCAGAGAGAGTCACTAAAATAGGAAGCTGACCCCAGACATTTTTTCCCCTTATTCTATTGCACAAGTGAGACCAGTCAGCTGTGGAGCCGTCACCACCTTCACATCACAGCTGTAATGCCAGTGGGCCCATTCATTTCTTCACGTAGCCTCTGCCTTGCAGCCCAGCACCTTAAACCATTTTTGATGGAACAGGAACCCTTTTGATCTTGCCAAATGCATATTCATTACCCTTCTGCTATCCGTACCTCTATTATCTTCCCATCTGATTGATTTAGGAGGGCCTTTGGCTTATAATTGCAGGCTCTGGTCTGCCTGTGTGTGTAAAATAGCCCCCAGACTTCGGGGTTGGTCTCCTGTTGAACCAGCTTCTAGCTGGCGCCTGACCCTCCTCCCCAGGTGGAGGGCTGGGTTGCCTTAGACTGGGCTGTTTTAGACTCTTCATCTGGAAGTTTCCCTTCCCTCTGTTATCTGCTGATCTCTGGACCCCCGTGCTGGGGAGGGCAGGAGTTCCTGCAGCTGGGAGGCTGGGCTGTGGCCTGGGCTGGCTGTTTAGGTGGGGCTGCACATATCCATAATAAAGATGTTGGCGCACTGAGGTTTCGTAATGCAGAGCCATTGGGAAGCCGATTTGTAGACAATTTTGCTCCTTCCACAAATTGATGGGCATAAGCTCTCTATTTAATTTTGATTTCCGTGGTCTGTTCCACGGGTAGCCATATTCCTTGGCCCTAGGAGCACATTTTGACCTTTTCAGCTCCTTTATTCAGTTTGACATTAATTTTTATTCTTTATTCTTAACAGGTTTTCATTGTACTTCATGAACAATACAGGGGCACCAGGGGCCAGAATAAACCCGTAAAGTGCCCATGAATTTTAACCAAAGACGGCTGCACTACGTGATTAAAAGCTTTACATTCCCAAAGAGCCACACGATTAATCCGCTGCCACAGCGCTGAGTGGCTTCACGCCGGCGTCATTTGTTGGTATTGTTATTTTCCATGGTTAGATTTGACTGGGTGGAAGGATGATTTGAGTTTCTACAGCTCATATGAATCTCTCTCTGCCGCTGTAAAAATGTCTCACCTGAAATTTTTTTTTTTAAGGACTCACACCCAACTTGGGGAGAAAAAGGATGAGGTGGGCCGTAGGAAAATGCTAGTCTGGGCTACGCTCCTCACAGACCTGGGGCTGGGGGTGGGGGAGGAAGGTGGCAGAGCCCTGTGGCAAGCACAGACTTCTCCCTAAGTTTACTGGAAGTGCAGCATAACTAAAAGCAGATGGGCTTTCCAGCTTTCTAGCACCTCTGTTTTCTACCTGGCTCACCTGGAGCTCTCGAGGATGCCAAACTTTGCCTGGAGAGCATTGAAGTGAAAAGGGACACATGGCAATTTCTGGTCATGCTTGTCTTCTGCAGCACCACTCTTCCGGTCTCTGAAATTAGAGCAAATCAACTTTCTATCTTCTTAGTAGTACTGCTTCAAATGCCTAAGATTTGCTCTGAGGATTATTTTATTCATTCAAAAAACTACAAAACTTGAACTTCAAATGATTGACAGAAAAAACTTCCAATAGGGGCCAAGGAAGTAGCCCAAGGGTTTGGGTGTTTGCTGGCTGTGCTTGGTTCGCAGCACTGCATATGGTGCTCTGAGCACCTCTAGGAGTCATTCCTGAGCACCAAGCCAGGAGTAAGCCCTGAGAACTGCCAGGTGTGGCCTCAAGCAAAAGAAAAGAAAAGAACAGCGCTCCAATGAATATGGAAATTGAGTGTGTTTTGTAGCCTGATCTCATTTTGAACTGTTGTTATTGTCATTATATTGTTTTGGTCATAATCAATATGTATTATGACTAAAAAGTTGCTGAAAATGTGTCTTCACTCGAAAATCCTTTCTTCACCAAAACTGTTTGTGCTTTGGCTTGACCTTCCATGTGGCCAGAATCTGAGCAGACTCATCATTTTAATTTTATTCTGAGGATGTTAATATGCGTCTGAGTTTTTAATCCCTTAACCTATTTTGTTTGGAGAGTTCAGAGTTCTTGGAGATAAGCTCCTCCGGAAGGCTACATAAATGTAAGTTTTCAAAGTGAATATCTCTTTCAAAATGTCACTTATGACAAAATGGATTTCCTTTGTTCCAGTAGGCTGACTGCTGGCAGGAAAGTGAAGGTGATGTGCTGGGGAATCGATTTGCACTCTAATCACATAACCTGTTGCTCCCGCTGAGTCAGAGGCCCACGAGTATTTCTCCTACCAGCTGTGGTCCATCTTGGAGGGCCAAGGAGAGGGACAGAGCTGATAGGCAGTAAGGAGTTCCTTCCCGCAGGGAGATAGCAATGAAGGCCAGTCAACAAGCTCTGGTTTCCATCTCCCCACAAAAATGCTTGCTGCCACAGTCCTCTTGACAACTAATGCATTGGGGGTGGGGGGTCATGGAGCTGGGGGGTTTCTTTCCTCCTCGGCTCCACTGGTGACACATGCTTGCTGAGTCTCAGCATTCACCTGGGTGGGAGAGCTTCAGGCCCCCAAACTGTGTAGGAGCCATTTCAAGTGGGAGCCAATTGTGAAGATTTAGGAGCTGGTACCCTACGCTCCTCCTCTGAGTTCCCACGCTCCTATCTGCACATCCTCCCTTATTCTCCTCTGTCGCTTCCTTGGGGGAGTTGGGGCGGGAGAGCGGGAGTCAGAACTCAGGAGAGGGTGGCACTTGAATGGCCCCAAATATTAACTTGTGGCTGCTTGCTATTGAACAAGCACAGAGAAATAACCAGGGTAATAAACGTTGCTCAATTTCGCAGTGGTTGTTCGGGGGCAAATTCTTCCTGGTGTTGTTTGGGGCGGACAGCGCGGCAGCAATGCTGGAAATGAAAGGTTTCTCACGCTCACCTCTTAGCCCTGTAATATTTCAGCTAAGCTTGCCTGAGGACTTCCTTCCTCGTCGGCGGAAATAATGAACTGCGATGGGCCTGCAATAACAGCTCTTGTGCCCGCCGCCGTCTTATTGGGAAGAAGTGGGTCGGGCTGTTTGCAGTGGAGCAGAGGACCCTCCAGCGCCAAGCGTGCGGGCAGAGATGCTGCCATGGGTGCCCGCTTCAGACCAAGTGCCACCGGGTCCCTCTGCCAGCAGGGAGACAGCTGTGGTCCCCGAGGACCATCCATGCCTCTGGAGTCCCCTTGGATGCCTTTAGGAAGGTGATGCCTTTAACCTCATTCTGGTTTTGTTTCTTTTGACCCATCTTGGGCTGAGGTGGGAGATTCCTTGGGGGCTGTTTTGGGGTGTGGGGGTGGAACTCTGGGGACCACATCTTCTCTCTGGGACCAGCATTCATTTCTTACCATTTTGTGACCTTTGCCTTTTTCTTTTTCATGCCCTGCCATGTACCCTGAGGATTTAGGAGTGGACGGTTGCAAATATTGATAGGGTGCAAACACAGGGTGCAAATAGCTCTCAGAGAATTTCTTTGAAACTAGCCCAAGGGTAGTGAGGCCAGCTTTTAGTGCAGAATAACGATGTTTGGCCCCAAATAAGTCACATCCTTCCTGAGGGAGAGGCCAGTCTGCCCATGAGCCCTGTTCAATACGGGGTGATGGAAACCATGGAACCCAACGGGGACTGAGACACACTGGGGCCTCTCAGACCCTGCCCTCAAGGACAAGATCACCAGACAGGGAGTCAGAGGTGGCAGCCACGGCCTGCTTCCCTCCCAAGAAGACCAATAGGTGAGTTTCATGATGTGGGATTGACCTGAGACTCCAACTGGGCCTGCAGAGAGCAGCCGATCCCGTGCTCTGCCCCCTTGAATAACATGAAGGTTAGGGGTGCTGATACCCCAGTGAGTGAAACATCTGAGTTCAATGTGTGTGACCCCAAACTGCCCACTCATGCCTGCTGTTGACCAGAAGTCTTGCCAACAGATTGCTGGTTAGCAGATATTTGGTGTTATCTGTATTATATACTGTGCCCATTTTGAGTATAGGGGCTAGAACAACCAGTGCTCAGAAGCCCCGGGCCTCTTTTAGCAAGGCGTGGGGGATAACACTCAGAGCCTGGCATGGATGAGGCATGGATGAGTTGTGTGTCCTACAACTCAAGCTATCCCCCTGGCCTCTGTTCCTATATCAGAGCAAGCACAAGGAAAGAAAATGTCAAAATAGAAATGCTAAGGAGAGAAGACTCATTTGCAGTGCTGGGTGGTACTTGACATGTTCCCATCACCTGTTTACAAGAAAACTCTAGTTTCAGGAGCTTGTGCCATTGAAGCTCAGGTTACTAAAGGGTCAATGGTGACAGCCGAGTCCTTCTTTTGTCCTGAACAGTCCTGTCCTGGACAAATGCAGTAAAACTGTGCTGTGGAAAGAATGCATGATCTCCGGGTTGACCTGTGTGGAGCTGCCCCCTTCCCGCCCCAAGATCTCATTACCAAGCCCCGCCAGCCCCCCAGCTGCTGTGAGTTATTGGCTGCTAATGGCTCACAGCTGCAGATTCTCCAGTGAATTGCTCTCGGCCCCCCAAGAAAGCCAAGTCACTCCCCCGGGAGGTCACATCCAACCTGCAAAGTCAGCTCCCCACCTACCCCCACCCCCACCACCTCAGAAGCTGTTCTCAGCCAGGCCTGGCTAACCTGTGAGTACAAAGGCCCAGTCTTCAAACTGCAAATGAGAAGCTCCAGAGCTTTCTGTGCAAAGGGTAGAGGCTGGGCTTTAGATGAAGGCAGATCTTTGCTTCCCTTCTTCCCTGCTTCCCTAATGCTTCTTGCTCCCATACAGGCTTATCCCATGAGAAGTCTTAGTACATGGCCTCCAGGAGGGTTCCTGACTGGTTTCCAGACAAGGCAATGTGAACATAGAGCTCAAACCTATTGCAACCCACTAATAACCATAAACAATGAAGAGAATTTCTACATTTCTTCAACATGCTCTGATTTAAATGTGAACAAACCAGTTAGTAAAACACAGCTATAGATTTACCATGTGAACCAGCATCTCCAAGGTATTTAAGCAGAGAAATGAAAACACGTGTCCACACAAGGTCTTGAACATGCATGTTCATAGCAGATTTCTTTGTAAAAGCTCAAACCTGGACACCACCCAGATGTCCATCAACAGAAGAATAGAAATAGCAATTCTGGTATGTTCCAGAATCCAACTCGGCAAGAATGAGAGCGAATGCCCAAGCCACACAATAACATGGGTGAAGTTCAAATGTATGAAGGCTGAGCAGAAAAAGGTGACCCAAGAGAACAGTGTATCACTCAACTGAAAGTCTAGGGTTGATGAAGTTAATCTGGAGCAGTCTCAGGGCAGTGGTTACTCTAGAGGGCAGGACAGCATGGAAGTGACTGGAAAGGAGCCGGTGGGAACTTGAAACATGATGGAAAAGTGTTGCCTTGATTTTCTGTCACCAGAATTTATGGATGAGCACAATGAAGAGTAGCTCACTTATTACTGTGTGCAAGTTACACCTCAGTTTTTAAAAAAGAAGTAAAAATACCATTTTTTCAGAGTTTTGTTTATTTTTATGATACACTGGGATTGAACAGAGACAGCATAAGGTCAGAAATGGGCCGCAGTCTGTGTTAAGTGAACCCAAGCGAGTTTCAGTTCCCTTGGAAGTCTGTTCTGGTCCTTAAGCATCTCTTCCATACTCTTTTCCATCATTTGTGTTCAATTCACTTCAGGCTTACTTTGGATGAAAAGGGGGAAGATAGGGAACGAGGAAGGTAGATGGGGAATTTTTTGTGCTGATTCTTTAGAGAGCTTTGATCAAAGAAATGTAACAAGGGCCCTGCTCTTTCTGAGATGCAAACAATAGAAGTATTCCCAGCCTTCATTTTCTTTTGTCAAGCAGCTGTATTTCACATACAGTATTGCAAATACTGAATTAGATGCCAGGAAGATAAAGAAAAGTAAACCATTTCCTCAGCCTGGAGCGACGTGTGGAGGGGATGGATTGTCCTTCTCAGGGTGACAGATTACTGGAAAGGCTCTGCCAGAAGTTGTCACCGTCCTGGGCACTGGGGACATGCACGAGGAGGGAGAGAGAAACCCATCTGTGGCTCTGAGAGATTTTCCAAAGGAGGTGGTACTCAGAATTAGGAAACCTGAGGAACAGTCTAGAACAGTCTAGGCTGGGGACTCTGGACCTGGGTAAGCTTCTGCTAAGAACTTTGCTGCCTCACACTCTGTGGGGCTGATCTGCTCATCCATCCTGATGCTTCGCTTAATTATTTTCCATCTGGGATAACAGGAATTACTTTGTGGCATCATAACACCCTGCCTTGTTTTATTACTATTATTACCTGGTAGATGATACGCTTGCCAGGGATATCCACAAACACGTTTTAATCAGATTAGCCGCAAGCAGGGAGGACTGGTGACATTTGAACTGGGGGAGGGGTCAAAGTCTAATCGATTTCTGGAGTGTTTTAGCTTCTCCAGGCCACCTGCATTCCTGGGCTCACGGCCCCTTCCTCTGTCCAGAAGGCCGGCAGTGCAGCCCCTCCCACTGTCCCTCCCCTCTGCTCTACACCCCGAGCCCACCCTCTCTGCCTTGGTCATCATTTTGCCTCCTTGAGCGTGGACCCTCCTGCACCCTCTTCTAAGAACTGTAGCCCACCACTGAACACGTGAGCCCCAGGGACTTGCTTTGAAGAGCAGAGCTGGTGGCAGCATGTGGCTGAGAGGCTGGCTGGGGCCATAGGAGGGTCTTGCAAGCCACTGAGAAAGACACAGAGAAGGAGCTGGATCCGAAGCCCCAGAAGCAGCCTCTTGGGGCAAGCTTAAGCCATCAGCTCAGGGTGGGGCATGGCTGGGAAGATTGTGGAACTGCAGGGGAGCCTGGAGCACTGCAAGGCATTGCTTGGACCAGAAGTGGCTGGAAGCAGAGTCCGATCACAATCACTATCATCCTGTTGTTCGTTGATTGCCTCGAGCAGGCACCAGTAACGTCTCCTTCGTCCTAGCCCTGAGATTTTAAAAAGTGCCACATTCAAGGCTCTTTCGGGGTTAGGAGAATGAGACCCATCATTGTTACTGGTATTTGGCATATTGGGTACACCATGGGCAGTTTGCCAGACTCTGCTGTGTGGGCAGGCTACATTTGGTAGCCTGCCAGGTTGTCCAAAGTAAGAATGAGATAATAAGATGTCGCTTCCGGGAACTGGGTTTTATAGTCTCTGGGTCTTGGCTATTGATAGGATTGCACAGTGCTGGGGGTCAGTTGGTGGGTGTGACCCCTGCCTACTGGAAGATGGAGGATCTGGGTGGAGGATGCTCAGCCCCAATCCGAGCAGGCTTGGAGATCTCAGCCCCGGGACCTGCATGCCTTTGTTCCTCTGCCAGTACCTTCATGCGTGTGGAGAGTGATCTCGGCATGGTTGTGGCTGGTTCTGGAGGTCTTTGGCTGCCGGAGCTCTGCTCTGGGTGGGGAGGGAAACTCAACCCACCCCCCTCCAAGGGGCCCCAGCGAGGACAGCCAGGTGCCGGGGCAGGAGACTCTGCAAGCAGAGTCCATTTGGTCCTTAATCTTTCTGGAGATGGACCTCATACATAATTTCCTCAATGAGGAAGCAGACAGTGGGAGGGGACCAAGAAGGGAAGGGAGGAAGAGGGAGGTTCCAGGACTTCTTACTTTTAGAATCTGGACAATCACCAAGAGTAATAGGTAATCACCAAAGGAAAATAACTTTCAGGGGACTTATTTTTAATGACTCGCTTAGAAATCCTTTTAAATATTGCAACACTGAGAGCATTTTAGACTTGCAAACATCAATATTTTATTAAAGAGCAAACAATTCACTGAGTAACCTGATTGAAAGAATTCCCTCGTTATGAAAACGGTGACAGACTATTTGTATACGCAACACGTTCTCCTTAATATGCTCCTGTTTTCTTTATGAATTGAGGGATTAGATAGGTCAAGAATATCTTAAAGAACCAAAACCCTTATTATCAAGCTCTTGAGGTTGTTTTATGTTCAATAAAATAATTTGGACAGCAATTTTACAATAGGGGCTCAGTAGCTTGTGCTTCTTTCTAATAAGCAGAAGTCAGACAAGATCTCTGAACATTTTTCTAGTGAACATTCACAACTTTAAGCACCTTGAATAGCAATCAGATGATTTGGGAGCTCAATCTTGCCTCTGCAGAGACACTGCAGACACCGCTGAGACCGCACCCCCTTCTCCTTGGACGATTCTATGATTCTCAAAAAGAACTTGGCGTTTTCTCTGTATGATTCAGTCAAGATGTACATGGTTCTGAAACATTACATGTTCTGGATAATAACCATTTAACCCTGTGAAAAGCAAGTTCTATATTGCCAGATAAAATGTTAAACACTTACTTGGGAAAGGAAAGAATCTCTAGAAGATACTCATAGATTCAGAAAATGTGAAGATATGCAATGTGCTTAATAAGGTTAAACTAGCTGATGGTATTAAGGAAGAAAGTTAGGAAGGTAGGCAGGAAGGAAGGCAGGAAGGGAAGAAAGGAAAGAAGGAAGGAAGGAAGGAAGGAAGGAAGGAAGGAAGGAAGGAAGGAAGGAAAGAAAGAAGGCATGAAGGAAAGCAGGAAGGCAGGTAGGGAGGAAGGAAGGGAGGGAAGGAAAGAGAAGGAAAGAAAAAAAAGAAAAGAAGGAAAGGAGGAGGGAAGGAGAGAAGGAGAAAGGAAGGAAGGAAGGAAAAAAGGAAGGAAGTGAGGGAGGGAGGGAGGGAGGGGAAGGGAGAGAAGAAGGAAGGAAGGAAAGAAGGAAGGAAGGAAGGAAGGAAGGAAGGAAGGAAGGAAGGAAGGAAGGAAAGAAGGCACGAAGGAAAGCAGGAAGGCAGGTAGGGAGGAAGGAAGGGAGGGAAGGAAAGAGAAGGAAAGAAAGAAAAAAAAAGAAGGAAAGGAGGGAGAGAAGTAGGAAAGGAGGAAGGAAGGAAGGAAGGAAGGAAGGAAGAGAGGAAGGAAGGAAAGAAGGAGAGAAATATTCAGAAACACAGGTCTAAATATTTTGATGATAAAAACATATATGAATGAATTTGGGATAAATCCATTTGGGATAAGCAGGTTTCTTACGCCGTCTGAGAAGGCTGGGGGCGTCTGCTCCTGCATCAATCCCTTGCACTACATATGGTTCTCTCCCTGCCACGGGAGATCCCTGAGCACAAATTCAGGCATAAGCCCTGAGCACTGCTGGCTGTGGCCCCGAGCTTCCCCATCCCAAGTCTCATTATCTTGGATTCCTAATTTGAAACTTAAGATGATAGATGAGAAAAGTAGAGATGTGGTTGAAAGAGTCAAGGAGGAGTGACAAACTGTTGGGCATGCCCTTCTATCCACTGAAGCTGCAGGTGCTGCAGATGCACATAGTAAATGGGCAGAGAGAGACCACGGCCATCAGCTCACAAGCTGACTGTGGCTTCAACCTAATATGTGAATTTTAGGAAAGGCAGCACTAGACAGAAATTTCTTTTTCCTGGTGCAGTCTGGGTGGGGCTGGCAAGATCACACCAGGGGCCTCCCACAGGACTAAGACATTTGCTACCCAGCTAAGCCAAGTCCCAGCCCTCAAATCCAGTCAGCGAGGAAACACATCAATTGGTAAATGGAGATCACTCAAGACTTTGGAAGCTCATGGGCAATTGTGGGAATACACTGTTAATCTCCTCAAAACTTTATAGTGGCTTCTAGGGTTGCAACCAGAAATCAGAGATTTTAGGACTCAGTGGAAAATTGAATGGGAACAGAAATGCATAAAAGGGCAAAATATGCTCCCATAAAATTTAGCTGATCCTTTGGGAGAAATGCTGATAATTATTATTTTTGTTACAGGACTGCTCAGTAATTTAAATAACATACTATATATCTTGCTATATATATTATATATCTTACTATATATCTTCAACTGAACTTAAGAATGAAGATGCTGGGGCTGGAGCGATAGCACAGCTGGTAGGGCATTTGCCTTGCACGCAGCCAACATGGTCTACACAGGTTCGATTCCCAGCATCCCATATGGTTCCCCTGAGCACCGCCAGGAGCAATTCCTGAGTGTATGAGCCAGGAGTACCCCTCTGAGCATCGCCGGGTGAGACCCAAAAAGAAAAAAAAAAAGAATGAAGATGTGAGAAATGTGAAATAGTAGTGTGTAAGGAGCTTGCCTTGCATGTGGCCAACCCAGGTTCGATCTCCAATACCCCCAATGGTCCCCTAGTTTGCCAGGAGTGATCCCTGGGAATAGAGCCAGGAATAAGCCATGAGTATTTCCCAGTGTGATTCCAAAACAAAACAAATGAACAAAAATGAATGAAGATGTTCCCAAGAGAATTA
Organism: Sorex fumeus; assembly: GCF_029834395.1. Lineage (NCBI taxonomy): Eukaryota > Metazoa > Chordata > Mammalia > Eulipotyphla > Soricidae > Sorex > Sorex fumeus. The sequence goes on along the minus strand of NW_026606083.1, from coordinate 10,324,213 downwards.
AAACATTCGTGCAAATGCCAAAGAATTCTGTTTCATTTCTCTTGTTTCATCTTCTATCTGTCTGTCTGTCTATCTGTCTGCTCTCTCTCTCTCTCTCTCTCTCTCTCTCTCTCTCTCTCACACACACACACACACATACACACACACCTTTTATAAATATGAACAATGCTGGGTCACATAGATAATCCAAAGGATTGAATTGCATGTGAGAGAGGAGAGACCCAGGTTTTATCCTTGCCTCTGTGTGGGCTAAGGGCTTCTAGAAGTAGCCCCCCAAAAAACTCACCAGATGTGACCCTCAAACTAAAACCAAAGAGTAGTACTAATATGATAGATAAATAAGTGAAATAAAAAGTGGGAGGGTCATAGAAATGACTTAAGGTGGCTGGAGGACTTGCTTTGTATGTGGGAACCCCAAGTTCCATCCCTGGTACCACGTGGTTCCTTAAACACTGCCCCAATGCGTGGTCTTTCAAAAGATGAAAGTAGAGTTACTTGATATATACAAAACCCCTTTGTAATTAGAACCCTGGCCCATGAATTCTTATTTTGTTACTTAATATTTATTGTGAAATGAATTTTGTAGATAGTCTTGCCTCTTTTATCAATTAACATTTTTTCAATTAAAAATGTTAAAAATATCTTAATTGGGGCTGGAGCAATATTACAGTGGGTAGGGCATTTGCAATGCATGCAGCTGACCCAGGTTCGATTCCCAGCATCCCATATGGTCCTCTGAGCACTGTCAGGAGTAATTCCTGAGTGCAAAGTCAGGAATAACCCTGGTGCATTGCCAGGTGTGACCCAAAAAAGCAAAAATAAATAAATAAAAATAAAAGAACTTATCTGAGATCTTAAAAAATCATACAACTCATTTATTTAAAGCATGCAATTCAGTGGTTTTAGATTGAAAAACACAGGGGTGGACAACCATCTATAGTGACCACAATCCACAAATTCTAGAATATTCTCATTCCCCAGAAGAAACTCTGAGCCAATCATCCTGCTCTGTCACCAGGCCACAGACAACCTGTGACCTACTATGTCTACAAATATTTGTCTAGTTCAAATAAATGGACTGAAAGTTGAGTTGACTGTTCTCGTCTGGCTTTCTTTTACTTAATCAAACGCTTCCTTAGTTCATCCACATTGGAGCATGCACGGATACCTTATTTCCTTTTTCCAGCTGGGTATTCCCTAGTATGTATGCACACACGTTGTCTATCCTTTCATCAGTTGCTTGATACTTTCAAGGCTTCTATTTTGTGGCTATTCTAAGTAGTACCACTATGAACCTTCATGCCTTTGTGTGAGCATACATTTTCTCTGTTTAGATTCACACCAATGAGAGGGCTCTTTGAACCAGAGGGAAATTCCAGAGGGAAATTCCATGACTATTTTCCAAAGCGATGAACATTGTTCCTTCCTATCAGGCTTGTATTAGGACTCTAGTTTCTCTACATCAATGCTTTTGACTTGTTGTCATTTAGATGATGGCTATAGGAGTTTGTGAAGCACCATCTTGCCATTTCTATTTATTTCAGTTATATATAATTATATATCATAAAAAATAAAATAAAATTGACAACAACAATAAACTGTTCTCCTGTCAACGCATGCTTATGATCTTTCTCTTTTCCTTTCTGTTCTCATTAGTAGCTGGACGGAGCTGTTTGCACCAGCCTTGATGTCCCTGTAAGCAAAGTCAGGGTTGGGACTTCTGAGTCACAGAGTAATGTACTCTATGCTTTGTGAGAAGCTCTGGTTGATTTTAAGAGTTTGAATACTTGAGAAGTCAGATGGATAGTGGAAGTTTCCATGTGCTCACCCAAAGACATCCTGATTGCCTTTCTGCCTTCTTGTACCCGACATGAGGCAATGTCAAGGGTGTCCCCAATGCCATTACGGGGTTGGGGTGGGGCTCTTCAGTTTGGCTCTGCTTGTTTTATTTTTCACTCTCAGTGCATTGCTTAATACTGAGGCCCTCACAAATACCCGCACAAGCCCATATTTGCATTATTCTTCATTATTCTTGGGATCCTGGAACAGCATTCACACAGCATTGAAAAGTCTTCAAGTCTTCGTTCGACTGCAGTGCAGTTGCGGTTTTGGCAGCCAAGCCCACGCCTAGCCACACAGATGGAGCCGGGGTGTGTGTGTGTGTGTGTGTGTGTGTGTGTGTGTGTGCATGAGTATTTGTTGGGTTATGTCAGGAACTGATTGTGCAAATGTCTCTTTCAATCACCTCCTCTTCCAGCTGGCTGTGGAGATGGCAGAAGTGGAAAGTCTCCCATGGTCCTGGATGATCCGACCAGCAGGCAGCCAACTGCCCCGCGTTGGATGGATACCACCAAGAGTCCTCCCTGTGTCCATGGGGTGTTGCCCAGCCTAGAAACAGTACTATCAGGACTCACAGAATTTGGGATTCTCAGCTTCTGGAATGACCACTCCTCTAGAGTCAACTCCGAGTCTTATTTGAGTAATGATGTTGTCCTAGAGAAGGTGTGTGTCTACAGTGTCTGAGGGTTCTCTGGGGGCCCAGAGTGACATATAGCGGGAGGACATTTGCCTTGCATGCGGCCACCCCAGGTTCAATCCCCAGCACCCCGCACAGTCACCAGAGCCCTCCAGAAGTGACTTCTGAGAGTAGGGCTGAGCATTGCTGGGTATGTCAGAACCCACCCTACCCATTTTCCAACTTTCCCTCAAATAGAGATCTCTCTATGATGGGTGTCTGTGGAACGTAAAGCAAACTTAACCCAAACCGAGATGGATGATCATCCGGAGCGTTTTTCCCAAAGTAAATGGTTGGCATGGCAGAGCAGAGCAAGAGGCACTTAGGCCAAGCTCCCGTCTTTCTGGGAGGGAAGAGGATGACCCACCCTCAGGCAGCGGAAGCAAGAAGGTGCAGAAAACACAGTTATCTTTTATTTATAAGGTCGTTTAGCAAACAGAACCCCAGCAGTCCCAGCGATGAAGAATGTGTGAGTGTACTCAGGATTATCTATGAGGGGCCTCGGTTCACCAGAGCGAACATATCCGTGGATAATGGTATCTTTAGACAAAGTGCCTCTTTTGGAGAGGAATGGATGGGAAATCAGTTTTAGCCTAGCAGCTGAAAATCCAGGATTGAAACCTCAAGCCTGGAGAAGTTACAGTATATCATCAGAAAAGGTAAGGAATGTGGGACATTTCAATTCAGAAGCTCTCAGGGGGGAAAATGTGTGTGGGGGGAGTGAAGAGGAGCTTCCCTTAAAGCACACCCCCTCCCCCAAACACCTCCATTGCCTTATTGCTGTCACTGAACCAAATGGAATGCAGTCAGAGAAATGCTTTGAAGAATATCAAATCACAAAGACGGTTGTTCTAAGATCAGGGGTTGAATAATTGTGACATTTAAGGATGTCTCCCTTTGGGTAGCTGGTACTCCATCTCCTTAGATACCAAGAAACAAAATCACCAAACCATAAACTATTTCCCAATGGGCAATTCATACCCAACCCGGTGAAGTTCCACCTACAGAACACACTGTATGGATCCTGCAGTGTAAAGGCTGTGGGCGGCTCTGGTGGCACAAGGTCCCTGGAACTGCCCTCGGTGCTGGCTTGGGGTCAGGGGCTTCTCTCCAAAGTGCCCTCCATGCTCTCTGCCCAGTGCCAGGACATGAAGAAGCAAATGTATTTGTTCCTTCCTTGGAGGCCCATGCCCAGAAGCACTGGGCCAGGGATAGGGTGCCTTCAGATGCAAGAAGAACCCCAGTTCAAGGACTTTAGATTCTAATGGGGGATATGAGCTGTGCCTTCACATGCGAGCATCCTAGTGTGCTGGAAGGTTCCTGTGGGGTCAGTAACTTTTATGGGAGACTTTAGAGTGAACACACCTGGGTTTGTATCCTGGTCCTGATGGTTACCCCCACCTCACCAACTCGGGGAAGTGACTCCACAGCTCAGTGACACAGTTGTGTTTCTCCAACTATGGATCAGATCTAAACACTCTGGCCCTTCTGCACTCACACAATGTCACCTCATGGCAAAGGATTCAGGCATTTCCAGTAGAAAGGCAGCAGAGCATCAGTTCAGGTGAGATGGGCGAGTGGTATAGCTGTATATCCAAAACATAGACTCAACCCAACTGAAGACATGAGATCTAAGTAGCAACCATGGAAACTTCTGTTATGTCCCTGTCAAGGCGATGAGGAGGGAATATTGGAACACAGATAGAGGGAAGCTGACACCGGTAGAGGGATCGGGGTTGAAATATGCCTAAAGCTCAGCTAACTTTGTAAATTCCTTGTTAAAAAAAGCTTGGCAAGATATAACATAAGCATGAAGAGTAAAATGAAATAATCCATACTCATGAATAATAAAATAAATGGTGAGAATTACAGAAACAATGAGCACAGAAGATGAACAATCCACATGAAGTGTGCAAGCTTCCCCCAGTCCTCCATCTGGACATGCGTGCTCCATGTCAGGAGAGGGAAGAGAAGCACAGAGCCCCCTTCATTGGTGACCACAGAATCTCCTCCAGCAAGCATTTCAGCAAACAGAAACTAGGCTTTGAGGTTAGGAGTGGGCTGCTGGGGACCTTAAATCTTAACCACGTTCATTCCTGCATCTACCAATGGGTCTTGGTTTTTTAAAGACTCAAAGGAGAGTTGGGTGGAACAGCTTGTCTCCCAGAGGCCTGCAGAAGGATGGGCCCTATGTGGCCTGGGTTGGAGATTCAGGTCACAGGGTCCCGCTGAGGCATTGGCAAGAAAGTCCACTTGGTGAGGCGGGCCTCAAAGTGAGGTGAAAGGAGAAGGCAGCCCCCAGAAGGCAGGCAGGAAGTGAGGAAGGAGCCAGGGGCTGGGCCCTGCAACAAGGAAGGAGGGAGGGAGGGATCTTTAATGTAGGCATGCCCCTGCCCCCATGCCCTGGCTGGGACTGAGATCAGGGCACACAGGCAAAGTTGGGGTACCAGGAAAAGGTCTTGGATAAACAATACACACAAACGCCTTGATGGCACCAGTGCAAAATGCACTTCTGACTGTGCCCTTCACTGCTGTGGGCCCACGGTGCCCAGACTCCTCGGGGCAGGGGCTGAGGGGATCTCAGGTGCTGGCCCAGTCCAGTTGAGTCCATGAACAGCCTGTGTGCTCGGGGTCATCAGAGCGGGTGGAGCACTCTGGCAAGGGCGACTACCAGGAGGGGGAGAGAGGGTCTAGGACGCCCGAGTTTCCAGGTCAGCACACGCCACTGAGGCACACAGGCATGGTGGGACAGACAGACATCGCTGGGTCCCTGACTGCAGTGGCTTCCAGGAGCCTCTGGACCCTAAGCTGTGGGCCCGTGGCACCATGACACATGGATCTGTGAGGCCAGAGATTCTCCCTGCAGGCAGAAAGGGGCCAGAGCACTGCCCTCACCCCAATGATGGAGCTTTTAAATGACCACGCTCTATGCTAGATGCGCCTCCCTCCTCAAACAGCCCCTTCACAAGGGGGCAATCGACAGCCCCAGTGAAAAGCAGGACACATCCTGGACAGTGCTCTCAGGATGGTACCCCCATGGTCCCATCATCCCACTCTCGCTGGACCTTTAATTGCCACAGTTGTGGGCAGGGTTCTGCCTCTGAACCTTGGGGGTCCCAATCCGCTGTGAATGAAGCATAGTTGTTCCTCATCACCCTCCTGTCACAGGGGCTTCTCAGATGACATGTGAGACAGGATCCTGTCTGTCTGCCGGGATGGGATGTTCCCTGTGGGTATCTTAGTTACTGGGGAAAGAGGTGAGACAACCCCAAAGTTCCAAAGACATTTGTCAAGAGAGTCCCGTGTGCAGGGGGGCTGGGGGGCTGGGGGAGCAGGCCTGGGTGTGGCGGTGCAAAGTCCCGTCTGTATACTGGGGGAGTCAGCCAAGAGGCTTTTGTTTGGTGTTTGAAATGAACCATCTCAGGAAGGAAATGCTTGAAAGTCTTGCCCCAAACCCCAGGACAGAGAAAATGGCCAGTTGTGGGAGGTGGTTGTGAATCCCTAAAAGGACTGTGACTTCTGACCCAGGTTCCCCAAGAGTCAGAGAGGGGGTGTGTGTGTGTGAAAGTGACACAGATGTTTTGCTATGCAAACACACACACACACACACACACACACACACACGCACACACGCACGCACGCACGCACACCACAGTTTCCTAATTGAATCTAAAACATAAGTGCCTTGCCGTTTAAAAGGACCTTGCTATCTTGATAAGAAAAACTAATGAGATGCCCTTTGCAAAGCTGGTCACACAGTAGCCCTGGTGACAAGGACCCCTATCAAGAAATAAAGCAGAAGATAAATGAGATTTTTCTAATATCCATTTCGCCCATTGTTCACAAGTGTCAGGCAGCACAGATTCTATTTATCAGCGGGTGGCGGAGAGGTGACAGGGAAGCCTAAATTGCAGCTTCGTATTGCTGGCCACAGGGAAACTTCTTTTGTCACCTGGTAGAAAACAAAGTAAGATCTGGGTTGGGAGCGCAGGGGCGAGGGATGCCTATAATCTTGCATTTTTACTTCAAGGCCCAGATATTATCCCAGCAATGGCCCTGTGGCAGGCAGGAGCGAGAGGGGCTCTTTCCGATGGGAAACTGGGCTGGAGCGATAGCACAGCGGGTAGGGCGTTCGCCTTACAAGCGGCCAACATGGCCGACCCGAGTTCGATTCCTCCGCCCCTCTCGGAGAGCCCGGCAAGCTACCGAGAGTATTCGATATGCCAGACACAGTAACAACAAAGTCTCCAATGGAGACGTTACTGGGCCCGCTCGAGCAAATCGACGATCAACGGGAGGGCCTCTTTGGTCATGGAACTTTTGGTCATGGAACCCAGTGCACTGGAGCAGTAGCAAATGTTCCAAATGTGGGCAGAGGAAGGAGGTAGTTTGGAATTTTGGGGAGCTATGAGAGACATTTGGTGGAGTATCCACTCCAGGTCTCAGCAAAATTCAGGGAGGCTGGTAGAGAATGACTCTCTTTTCTCTCATAAGGGAGCCTGTAGAAAGGAATATTTTGATGATGGTCCATGGATTCCAGGATTCATAAAAGAAAAGTATCAGACAACAACAAAAAGACCAGGTATGAAACAAGAAAATATTTAACTCTCTGTGGTGTAAGTTCCCCAAATTATGATGGCAGAGAGTATAAGTGAGCTCAGATGGCTAAAGCCTGTTTTAATATTTTATTCAATTTCTTTGGGGGCCACACCTATGCTCAGGGACTCCTGGCTCAGTGCTCCAGAGACCAAGCTGTGCTGGGGATTGAACCAGGGCCTCCTGTAGTGCAAGCCTGAGTATGAGTCCACTGAGCCAGGAGAAATCTCCTATCTGCACAGCTCGAAGCCCTGAACCCAATCCAATTCTCGGGGCTACTGCCCTTCACCAGGATGTGGATGTGGGGGGCCCTTAGGCTTCGAGCAGCCCACCAGCCTGGCTGAGAAGGGATGCTGGGGTGTGACAGACTGGGTCAGAGGCAGGCGGCTCTGTGGCCAGCTCAACAAGCACCACACCTAGCTTTAGTCTAACCAAGGAAAGGGAGCATTCTCAAAAGAATCGTTCTGAGCCAACCTTAATTTACTCTTTGGGAAACTTCTATTCTTCCCTTTGTTTTTTTTTTTTTGAGCGGGAATAAGCCTTTAAGAAATAAGCACCGGGCTCCAAAGTTCTTCCATATTTTCTATTCCCAGAGCTCTGGAGACAAACAAGGGCGGGCAGGGGTCAAGGCAAATGCTGTTATTTTCTAACAGATTTTCTGTTTCAAAAATGCTAAGGAACCTGCACAAGGAATTCATTTGCAATTCAATAAACACTTCCTTTGTCTAGGGGTGTGTGTGTGTGTGTGTGTGTGTGTGTGTGTGTGTGTGTGTGTGTTTCCTACAGTTCCTTGCTATAAAAGATATCCTCAGCTGAGCTGTGACATCATTATTTCACACTGGTGACCAGGCCTTTGCACTCACTCCCTTGGGTTATGTGAAATTTAAGGAAATCTGAGTGTGGCTTTGGGAGTGGCTGGAGAAATCATTCTGGCTGATTGGGGTGACCCGCCCAAAGCCCCTTTCTCTCCACCACTATCGAGAGATGATCATGGTGTGAGAGGGAGAGCAAATTGCCTCACAGAATAAATTTTTAAAAACCAATAACCCTGGAGCGTGTATAAACATCTCTCCCAAGGCAAAGTGAATTCTCAATGCTCGATGTTCTTCATTCTCTGCCTAGCCAGTGTCCTGCATTTCTCCTCAGGGCAGAACGTGAATGACTCCTGAGTGCCTCCTTCCAGGTCATCTGCTGCATCGACTGCTAGCTCTTTCCTGGCACTAGGAAGCATAAACAAACACAGAATCCTTCCACTCAAGGATTTCTGATCTAGTTGAGAGGTTTATGAAGAAAGCACTGCAGAAAGGTGCTACGCAGTGTGGCAGCCAAGCCCACGCCCCACTGCTGCCATGTATGCTCCTCCACTGGCCTTGTCCTGGAGACTCATAAATAGATATTGAAAGAGATCACCTAACCGCAAAGATTTCTCAGACAGCCATTCCCGGCTGAGACCTCCCAGGTAGTCTTGTAGCAGATGGGGACCAGCTTCCCGCTCTAACAAAACCCCAAAGCTGCTCCCACAAAGCTACCCAAAAGCCATCGTCACGTCTCTGGCCAGACTCCTCCACCTCAGACTCCAGTGCCTCAGGACTGAGTTCCACAGTGAACCTAACCTGTCCCAACTTCAAGAGCACTAGGATTTTTGACTGAAAACTAAAGGCCTTCTTGGAGTTGGGGTGGAGGACCTCCTCCCATCTCCCTGTACTTTTGGAAGCCCTGGCAGTCACATCCCACAACTGCTGCCATTTAAACTCATCTATGGGCCTGGTTCCAGGGACTCATAAATAAATTTTGAAAGAGATCAACTAGTGGGGGGAGGGCAGCATGGGAAGAAAGAAAATGTTATATACAGGAGGCATCCAGTTACTGGGGTTGAACCCTAATATTTATTTTTACCCATTTCATCTAAACAAAGACTATAAGGGGTTAGAATTGAGGGAGGTGAGAGAGCAAACTGAGATACTAAGAAATTTGCCTGAAGTACTCTTTAACAGAATGCCCATAGTAGGACAGGAAAGAATATAAGGTGTGTTCTGGACACGGCCAAGTATTGCTACAAGCCAAGAGGTTTGTCCATAAACAGTATGCTGTGTTCCAGTCTGTAAGTGAAGAAATAGAAGGACAGTCATTTGTCTAAGGCCATGTAGGAAGTGGAGTCACAATTGAAATCTTGGTCTGTGAGTCTAACTTTTACACTACCACAAGCTGCCTTCCAAATTAAATGTTATTATTGTTGATGAAATCTGGTGATATTTTATATTTATCCAGAGTGCCTAGTGAAGACCATGATTCATGTGCCACACATTCTGTATTTTACATAAAGACTAACTTATGTGCTGGCTGTTCAGAGATGGTTAAACTTCTGTTTAAATTAAAGAAGGTCTATTGTCCTCATGTAATTGACTTCAAACCATTTCCTTTGCTCTTCAAAGTCAAGGAAATAGCAGTGTAAGAGGGAAGGGAGAGCAGCAGATTATGGATGAGAATAAAGGGCCGACTGGTGCACCCAATGACAGAAATGGAATAATCAACCTGTGTAATGAAGAGCCAAGATGGAAGGAAAATGAAGTCATGGATTTTGTAATCTGCAAAGTCAATTAAATATATTTTTCATCTCCCCTTAAAAAGAAAGAATATCATGCATGTATGATAGATAACAAGATGCATTGATTTATCTGCCAGATTTCACTCCTCTATCATTACTGAGTATCTACTCCATTGGTCCTAGATATTCAGATTAAAGCAAATGTCTTCTTTCCTCAAAGACATCTGAGTAAGAAGTGTGAACTTGCAATCAAAAGAATCAGAAAATCCTCAATATAATTGAGGAAGATAAAGAGATATATCTATGGACACAGATCTGTCCTGGTGGTTGGTGAAGGGAAGGTGTTGATCAGAGAAGTCTCTCTGCAGAGGCCTGGCAACAGCAGAAGTCTTTGTGTGTGGAGATCTAGGTAGAGAGTGAGCAGAGTTGGGCAAAGGTATCCCTGGAAAAGTGACCAACACCACAGGAAAAACATCTGGCTGAGAAAGGTACACTATGTTGCGATAATTGCAGAAGTGAAAGCAGGTATTTATTGAACACTTGACAGATTGTAAAGACTAACTGGGCACAGGGAACTTCAACATGTCTCATTAGGGCAGTGGATCTATATATATATATATATATGTGTGTGTGTGTGTGTGTGTGTGTGTGTGTCTGTGTGTGTGTCTGTGTGTAATGGCAGAAATAATGTTGAAGCACAATGAAAATGGTGCTTAATTGGGTATAAGTTGCACCAGGAGCCTGTGGAAAGGAGGCATGATGGGGATTTCAGAGGAGCTGATGTTGGAAATGGGACTGGACAGCAAGCCAGTTTTTGTCAACAGAGGGGTGGGAGAAGGAGAGGTGGGCATTGAGATGATCCAAGAAAGGAAATGTGACCTTCTTTAGGAAAGGCAGGGATGCTTGTGAGATGGAATATGACACACTGAGAAAGAGATAAGTGGGGGCCTAAGCTCATCAGCTGTTCCTGTTGAAGCCCCTCTACTTGGTGCGGATGACACAGACAAGTGTGGTTGATGTGGAAAAATCTGAATTTGCTAGCTCCTGGGAAATTCACCATCAAAACTAAAATAGACATAGTTGAAAATTACCTGTTATATGCCAGTCAATTATCTAGACCCTAGATTTCTAAACTGTGGGTCACAACCCTTTATAGGAATCCTCTAACTAAACTTCACGGTGGTGAAAAACTTGGCAACTGTGAAAGCTTTCTCAATGCATAATGACCAAATTCAAAATTGTCCACAGAATGAATCCCATGGTTTCTGGCCGGGCTCACCTTTGCTTCATTTCTCAGGCCGAAGGGGTCCCTTGTGGGGAGAAAGTTTAAGAAAACCCCAGTTTACTTAAACAGAAAATGACACTCACTCAACCAAAAATTTGTCAAATGTTTACTGAGACTGTCTAGACCATTTTCATCATTTCAATCATGTCTCTGAAGGGTGTTAAAGACATGTTTCAGGGCAAATAGAAACTATTTATTCAAAATTATTTTGTAAAATCTGATCAGTTCGAAGTCCAAGTATCAAAGTGACATTAAGCTTTAGAGACCTAATTCTATGCAATCACTACAAAGGAGTGTTTCTTTCCAGAGCTGCTTTTCTCATTGATATTTCAACTTGAGAACCTGGAACTAATCTTATTCATGATATACATGAACTTCTAGTAGATAGTATACAGATTATTTCACAGTTCTAAACCCTCACTCCACTACAATACAACCAATTCCCTATCTTTATAAATGAATGGATGAGTGAACGAAGAGGCCCAAGTAGCAATTCCTTAATTGCTTTGATGGAAAGGCTTGGGGCTGAAGAGAGTGAGAGCAGAACTTTGTAAACAGAAGCTGAAAGGACTCACAGATACATAGAAGCTGGGCCCTGGAGGAACCAGCGGATGGGTGATTCTTATCTGGCTCATCAAGGACCCTAAATGGACAGAGAGCCAGAACATGGCCGATGTGGTTTATCCTGTGCTCACCACCCACCATTATCTAAAGAAATTCCAAACCAGGCCATTGACTTAATTAGACTATTTCTCAAGATTCTGTTTACTTCATGGGCTAAACTAAGGGAAAACTACATAGTTGACTCATGCTGAGATGGTACATTTCCAAATGGCACACCCCAGTCCCCAGTTTGGAGGGCTGAGGCCCCGGTCTGTGTGAGGGCTGGTGCTCTGGGCTCAAGGGCGGGGAACCCAGTCTGCGTGAGGGCAAGTGTAGACAGAGCGAGCTTCCTCCTACTCTGGGGAGAGCAGAAGGTCCAAAGTCATGCCTATCTTTCTGTTGTCCACAGTGAGGAGCAAGTCCCTCGTCTGGGACTGGGAAAGAAGCCATTCCCCTACCAGGTCTCACCGGAGAGCCAGCTATGAGTTCTCATGCACTCAATGTCCTGGGGGAAGGATTCTGGGACACTAGTGTTCATAGGGGTGATAGAATTATGCCCACCAGGGTCAGACTGGACATCTGTGGTACATACTGTGCCTCTATGTCTGCTCCCCCATTTGCACGGTTATTGAGGCATCTGATGAAACTCCCTGTCTGAAGTTCTGTGAATCTGCAGATTTTGTTCATGTCTTCCTTCTGTAGAATTCCCCAGGAAGAGACACTCTTTGAAACTTCAGTCCTAGTATGAAAAGGGCATTTGAATCTCTAGACATAGTGATTTTATATATTTAGCTAATGTCTCAGGAATGTAAGTTTCCAGATCTAGGTAACCCCTGTCTTTCCTGATTTCTTGGTGATTCTCTTCACTGTGGAGGACTTTTTGACAACAGGCAGAGAGAAGCTATTGAGTTCATTATATTGAAATAAAGATTCTTCCAAAACAAGGAGATCTGTTTTCTCATAAATCAGAGAGACTGATGACTGGGAACCCAATTATTCCTGGTCATCTCAGATGGAAATTTCTTGTTTATACTTGATGACTGCATGGGAGATTGAGAATGCCATTTCTATGAGATTTTTTTTCTTCATAAATTGCCCAACACAGTAAACACACAATTACTGTAATGCTGCTCATTGGCCTCCTCTGAAATGATATATTCTGCTCTAGCATGAGGCTATTAACATAACAGAAATGCAAATCTGGTTTTATTGCTGAACTTAAGGCTACTCTCAAAAGTAGAAAGAAAAATGTTAATATATGCAGCAGAAGGCATTTTAAATAAATATCTGTCATATATATTTAAACTTGTGCTTCCCTGGTGTTAATTATGGCACAATCAGAAGAGAATAGAGGAAAGGTATTTATTGCAGGTTGAAAAGCCAAATATTAGCTCTGTTACAAAGTAAGTCAAGTGATGTAGCAATTATATACTGTTTTGATCATACGGGGAATTATTTGAAACATATTTCCTTGTGCATATATTATTGATCCAAAGGGAATCATCAAAAAGGTTCTGTGTAATTGGCCATTACAATGGTACTTTGGAAACATTAAAAATTCATTAATTATGTTTATATATATATATATATCTTTTGTTAAAAAGTTTCCTGCCTAACAGTTTTCTTCAGGGTATTAGTCACATATATTTTTGCTTAGCTAGATATGACTGGGTGTAGAGAAGAAGAAAAGATTTTTCTGAATGGTTAATAGACATCCATAAGAAAAAACATATTCTCAGGAAATAAATGCACTATTGCTACTGTCATGCAAACAACTAAGACAGAAAGAACTGAGGGTGACAGTGTTGCTATCTATCAATCAACAGATTACCTTGCTTTGGGATAGTATTTGAAGAAAATAAGCAGTATCTCCATTCCCCCCCTCTCATAGGCAGGTAATATCACCCATCCCTTAAGTTAACACTTTTGATTTTGCTAATTATTTAGAGACATCTTGAATGTGTTTATTCTCGATGTGCCTTTTGAGCATAGCAGATGGAGAAGGTAAAGACACATTTATTTATACACTGTTATCCATTCCTCCTCGTCACATCTTTGAAAGACAGAGATTTCACAGAAAGATAGAGTGCTTCAAAGAAAGCCCCTCCACCCACCCTTCTCCTCCAAGAGATGCTGAGTTAATTTAGAATTAGAGATGAAGCCTGGAAGAAAACTTGGTGGAGATAACCCGTGAGCGGAATATGGTTGGAGTGTGGAATAGCCTCCTAGAAGAAACTCTGAACAACTGGAGCAGGAGATCTACCACAGAGAAAGGAAATAGGCTTGGAATAATTCCTCAGATTTGTTGAGAGGCAGGAGAGCTAGTACAGCACAAAGGGCACTTGCTACACTTGTTGCTGATTCTGCTCCATCCCCAGGACCACATAGGAGCCCTAGTTTATTGCCAGGAATGATCCCTGAGATAGAATTAAGCCCTGAGTAACTCTAGGTGTGGGTCCTCAAACCAAAACAAATAACATCACCATCACCACCACCACCAAAACCCAAGTCCAGATATGTTTGAGAATTGAGCTGGAATAATAGATTATTTTCAGAAATATGTGAAACAATATTAAAAAATTTCATTCACATGTGAATTTTTCACTTGTATGCTAATACAAAGCTTATTGTTTCGGGGGAACATAATTTGTTATTGAAGCCAAGCAAAGGAAAAGAAGGCACATTTTGCTCCATCGAAGTCATTCAGGTGCTCAGGGGAGCTGTGGCATCACCCTTCCCTGCCTGTGTGAGAGGGCAGCTAGCTGCACCGTTTGCTATGAAGCAGAGGTGATCCTGTGCCCGCCGGATTTCAGTTACTACCTTTCACTTCTGTCTATCTATGTCACTGTGGCCTGCATGGATGCAAATACTGATATTTGAGGTTGGGGTTGCTCAGGGCCCCCAGCACCTAGGGGTTGCTGTCCTGCAAAACAGCCTGGACTTAACAGCTGACTGTGCTGGGCCAGAAAGGAGCTTGTAATACAGCCAACATACCAAGAACTGGGCTGTTTTGTATCCCATTGTAGCCCTGCTTACCAAACAAAAGAGAGCTTAGTTAAAACAAAACACTGCTCTAAGTTCTTATCATTAATAAGAATGGTAGGTACAAAATTCATATACAAACTGAACAGCCTTTATATACACAGCCAGAAATAGAAAGGGATGATAGAAGAAAAATCTGTATTTTACAGTTATTAAAGAATTTAAAAGAAAGCTTGAATGAGTATAAAAACATGGCATGGTCTTGAACAAGAAGACGAGGTGTCAAAGACTCAAGGATATTTTGCTATTTGCAAATTTCCAAAGATTAAATTAATGTGGGCTGGAGTAATAGCACAGCAGTAGGGCATTTGCCCTGCACATGGCTGGCCTGGCCAACCCAGGTTCAATTCCTCCGCCCCTCTCAGAGAGCCTGGCAAGCTACCGAAAGTATCTCGCCCATACGGCAAAGCCTTGCAAGCTACTGTGACATATTCGATATGCCAAACACAGTAACAACAAGTCTCATAACGGAGATGTTACTGGGCCTGCTCAAGCAAATCGATGAACAATGGGAGGACAGTGCAATGCAGTGCTAAATTAGTATATAAAGACAGATCTATTTTAGAGGACATGCAGTTAAAACAAAAAGCAAGAATTCTAGGAAAGTAGAGCAGGGAGACACCTTATCATTTAACTAAAATGTATTAAAGAGCTAAAATAATTATTGTTTGGTGATTCTGGTAGTTAAATAGGCAGACAGGTAAACATAGTTGAAACTTATAAATATGTCCAAATTAGACATAGATATCTGTCACTGTCACTATCAGTGTCCCTGTCCTCCCATTGTTCATCGATTTGCTCGAGCGGGCCCAGTAACATTGTGAGACTTGTTACTGTGTTTGGCATATCGAACACATCACGGGCAGCTTGCCAGGCTTTGCCGTGTGGGCGAGATACTCTCAGTAGCTTGCTGGGCTCTCCAAGAGAGGCAGAGGAATTGAACTTGGGTCAGCGTGCAAGGCAAATGCCCTACCCACTGTGTTATCACTCCAGCCCACATAGATATCTAATAGATAATAAAAATTGAGTTATGAATCAATAGGTGATGCAGCTTTCATTAAGTAGCAAATGGGCAGCTATTATAAAACTATCACATCTCCATCTCACTTTTTATATAATATACATGGATAAAATCCTGAAGGTCAAAGTTCTAGAAATATCAGTAATCTGAGAATAGAAAGTTCTATTTAATGCCTACAACCCCCCCGCCAAGTGTGAAATATAAAAATAAAACATTTTCCACATGAAAACATCACAAATATAAATGGAAGATGGAAAAATATGGAAAAATATTTGTGATTAGTATGACAAGGTATTATTGAAAGACTTATGTTGGAGTTGGACTGAGCCGTCAGGATGAGCCTGTGTAGACTGCACTGCACACGGGCAGGAACATAGGGACTATGAAAATGGGAACAATTTCTCGTGGTTTGGATGAAGCTGAACATCGTTTCCTTTAGGCTGCCTTCAGTAAATCACTTAATCACTTAACTTAACTTCCCGTTAGTCGTCGATTAGCTCGAGCAGGCGCCAGTAACGTCTCCATTTGTCCCTGTCGCGTGCTAGTGTAGCCCAATGGCATCTGTTCGCTCCGGGAACATGAAGGGCCACAAACCGATCGTTCATGATCTTGACGAAGAAGTCTGACCATCTGGTAGGTGGGCAGCCACGCGGTCTTTTGACATCCCGTGGAATCAAGTCGGTAACAGCTCTAGTCCAGCGGTCGTCTTTAAATCTCATTACGTGACCAGCCCATCTGATTTTCAACACCTTGGCAAATAAGACAGCATCCCTGATTCTTGATCATTGACGGATGTCAGAACTCCGGATTCTTTCTCTCATTTGAGTGAAACGTGATATTCCAAGCATAGCTCTTTCTATTCTTCTTTGGGAGACCTGAATAGCGTTCTCATCTTGTTTGCATAGGGCCCAGGTCTCTGAGGCATATGTTAATGCAGGAAGAACAGTGGAATCAAAGACATGTGCCCGGAGCCAGAGGTTCTTCGTCCTCTTAGCTATTTCTTCGACGTTCTTGAAGGCGTTCCAAGCCGCTCTCTTCCTCCTGCACAGCTCGGGTCCCAGGTCATTTGTCATGTTGACTTCTCGACCTAGGTACACATAGCTGTTGCATTCGGAGATGGTCGTTCCGTTGAGAGCGAATGGGGCATCAGGAACGAGGCTGTTTCTCATAAACATTGTCTTCGTAAGATTCAGCTGTAGTCCTACCTTTCCACACTCACGGTCAAAGTTGGCCAGCATTTGTGCCGCTTGGCTGATGTTTGGTGTTATTAAAACAATGTCATCAACAAAGTGGAGGTGGTGTAGTTGCCGACCATCTATCTTCACTCCCATTCCTTCCCATTCCAGTCGTCTCATGACGTTCTCGAGGGTGGCACTGAAGAGTTTCGGTGAAATGGTATCACCCTGCCGCACCCCTCTCTTGACATCAACGATCACTTCTTTGTAGAATGGTGAGATCCTGGTAGTGAATCCGCAATACAGCTCACGGAGGATCCTGATGTATTGGGCTTGAATGCCCTGATTGGCTAGGGCTTCAATGACCGCTTCCATCTCAACAGAATCAAAGGCCTTCTTTAAATCAATGAACGTTAAGCAGAGCGGCATCTTGAACTCCCGAGAAACCTCAATGAGCTTGGTTATCGTGTGGATATGGTCGATGGTACTGAATCCTTTGCGGAACCCGGCTTGCTCGCATGGTTGTCCTTCATCTAGTGTTCTGCCAATCCTATTTAGGATGACTCGAGTGAACAACTTGTAGATGACAGACAATAGGCAGATCGGGCGATAGTTGCCAATGTCATGGATGTCTCCCTTCTTGAACAGTAGTACGGTCCTGCTGGTTTTCCATTGGGACGGAACCTTGCATTCAGACAGGTATCGAGTGAAGAGCCGAGCCAGTGTATTGATGAGTACTGATGGCAGGTTCTTCAGGTGTTCAGGTCTGACCTTGTATGGGCTGGGTGCTGTTTGTTTCTTTCCGGACCCGCGTGGCAGCTCCAGCCGAGACCCACGCACGACTGAAGACCCACAGAACAAGATAAGCGAAACTCTCTGAGACCTTGGACTCCAGGCTCGGTGGACCCAGGGACAGAGCTTCTCTGCTTGCTCCCACCAACCACAGGTGACAAAGGGATTCTAATCAGGAGCCCCACCCTAACCTGCCCTGTCTGCTTCCATCAACCAACCAGGGATCGAATTGCGCACAGGAGACCCACCCTACCCAGATAAATACCCCACTGGCAGACTTCCACTATCGACACTACTTCCACTACCCAGCCGTTGCCACACTCAAGGACATTTTCCGGACCTGCGCGGCTGCTTTGCGGCCGCGCGACACATCATAAGACACTAAATACTCATCTTCCGGAATTGTTGTACCATATTTTATAGGGGCTGGAGCTATAGCACAGCGGGTAGGGCGTTCGCCTTACAAGCGGCCAACATGGCCGACCCGAGTTCGATTCCTCCGCCCCTCTCGGAGAGCCCGGCAAGCTACCGAGAGTATTTGATATGCCAGACACAGTAACAATAAAGCCTCCAATGGAGACGTTACTGGGCCCGCTCGAGCAAATCGACGATCAACGGGAGGGCCTTTACCTTTTACCTTTTATATTTTATAGGGTTCAAATATGGTAACACCTACAAGGGTGATTAGAGGTTGACCCAAAAGCCTCTATCCCTCTCGGAAAGACTGGCAAGCTACCGAGAGTATTCCGCCCGCACGGAAGAGCCTGGCAAGCTATCCGTTGTGTATTCGATATGCCAAAACCAGTAACTACAACTGGTCTCATTCACCTGACCCTGAAGGCTTCACCGACATGGCAGCACTGAGAAGGATGAGAAAGGAGAGGCCGACAAAATCTCAAGGCCGACCTAGGCTGCCACAATGAAGGAAGACAAAAATGATCGTCTGTACTTTCAATGCACGTACACTAGCATCAGATGCATCCATCGAAGACCTGATGGTACAAGCGCGAATGATCAAGTACGACATCATTGGTCTGACCAAGACAAGAAAGCACGAATCTCACCATGCCATTTTCGACACTGGAGAAGAATTGTTCCTCGGAACATGCGATAAAAGAGGTGTTGGAGGCGTCGGTGTCCTTGTCAACACACCAAGAGCATTGATTCATTCGAATGCCTAACAACCCGAATCGGACATTTACATTTGAATAGATGTGGCTCACTGCCTGCAGTTTCTATCTTCGTTGTCTACGCACCAACATCTCATTTTATGATGAAAGAGAAATCGAGAAGTTCTATATGGAGCTAGAGAAGTTCTATAAAGAAGACCACACCTTCTACAAGATCATTGTGAGTGATTTTAATGCCAAAATAGGACCGAGAAGATCAGCTGAAGAACTTCACATCGGGACCCATGGCCTAGAATGGAACGAACAGGGTGAGAGACTGAGTTCATCATGTCAACCAAGACCATTCATGGTAACTCACAGTTCCAGAAGGCAGAATCTAAATGATGGACATGGGAGTCTCCCGGTGGACGATTCCACAACGAAATAGACCACATCATATTCAATCGACGGCTTTGCCTGACTGATGTCGCTGTTGTCCCAAAATTTCGAACGGGATCGGACCACCATCTCCTTCGTGCAAAATTCTACTTCACAGAGCGGGGAGAAAGGGCTGCAAAGTTCAAGAAGAGAACTCCCAGAATAACCACCAACTGGGAACTCTTTGGTACTATTGCGGCAACATGGGAAGATGCCATTGTTGACAACATTGACGAGGAATACGATCGACTGGTTCAGCACCTCCATGAATGTGCGAGGAACACCAAGAGAAAGATAGCCACAAAAAATCACCTATCTTCGAAAACTCTTGAGCTAATTCGCCAGTGTGGTTTGGCGCATGCCTCAGGCAACCGCAAGCTAACGTCCAAGCTTGCAAAGCAGTGCAGAGATGCGATCAAGGTAGACCTCAAAGAGAGAAGAGCAGAAGTACTGGTAGATGCGGCAGAAGCTGGGAAAAGTATTCATTACGCCCGCCTGTCCTTCGCCAACTACAAGACCAAGATGACTGCCCTCCGACGTCCTGATGGATCTATCACATCCTCCAGAACGGCAATGGAGAAGATTATCCATGACTTCTACTCAAATCTCTTCGATAGCCATGTCCACTTGCCGACATACCAAATTCCACAGGATGGATATGTCATTCCCAACATTCTCCCTTCCGAAAGCCTTCAGTAAATAATTTAATAAATTTCAGTTTATAAAAAGGGTTAGTTTTCCTTTTCTCACAGAAGCCTGGCTGGTCTTTGACATGCAGATTCCAGGTGCTAGCCCAGCCTAGACTTTGGGATGCAAACCCAGATGCTTGTAGCCCAGGAAAGATTTCCTTGTCTGTTTTGGATTGGTATCTCTTCCCAGAGACCTAAATCCACTGACCTGCAGACACAAGGAAACAATACATGCCTTGATGCCTCAAAGTTCTTTCTGTAACTTTTCATGATGTCACTGTATTGCGCCTGACTTTTACAGGTTGATGACAATAAAAGGAGACCTCAGGACGCTCTACCTTTTGTCACAGCTTCTGAGCGATTCTGGGCCCCATGAAATATAATTTCTCTCGAGTTCCTTGTCTCAACAACTCCAACTGAACAAACGTTCAAGCAACAGACTTACAAAACCAATATATAAATCAAACAACCTGTGGGTAATGCCCCTCTAATAAAAACCCCAAGGTCGGACAGTACCCTGGGCCAAACAAGTTTAGTCTAGCCTAGACCACAGGGCTGCAAACATGCAGATGGGGCTTGACAGGAAATGTGCTTTGTCTCACTTCAATGCTATATATATCATAGGTACTTGATTGCTATCACCCCATGGCCACAGCAACAGAAATATTTCAGACTTTGCTCTTTTTATTTGCTTTTTATTTTGGGGGGTACTCTCAAAAGTGCTCAGGGTTTACTCCTGACTCTGCTTTCAGGGATCAATCTTAGGGAGTCTTGGATGCTCGGGGACCACATACAGGTTCCCTAGGAATTAACCTCAGGTCCACTGTGTGCAAGGAAAGCACCCTAGCTTCTGTATTATCACTTTGACAACCTCTCCCCGCCCCCGCACCCTCAGCCTTTGTTCTTAACATATACGTTTATTTGGAAAAGATGGCCCTCATGATAGGAGCAGGGGGAGGTAATGCCGAGCTGACTCTCTGCCTGGACAACCACCTCCTGTGGCGTTCATTGTGATGACTCTTCTGGACAGAGCCAAAGGTGCCATTCTGACCATGACTGGTTTATGGTGGTGATTCCCCCACCACAATCCAGTAATTTCTTAACAACAAGTAAAGAATCATGCATACAGGAGGGAACAGACACAAACAAAAATGATACATCAAGCCCTAGGAAGGCAGGTCAGACCATATATTCAGGAAAGACATCGGGACATAGTACTGAGGTCAGCCAGTTTCACAGGTCAGTAAACACCAAAGCAGCCACAGTGTCAAGGAATGGAAGCTCTTCTGCACTCTTGGTGCTATCCCTGACAAAATCTCTGCTGGAGAGAAGTGAAAGTACCTAAGAACTTTACAAAAATCATTCCCAGTCTTTGAACCATGGATTTAAGTCCTGTTGTCTTCTGGTGTAAAAAGACTTAGAGCCACGTACGGTCCCTAAAACAGTCTCTGGACTAATAATTAGTGGTAATGGAAATAAAGGTTGAATGATGGGTGAAGAGAACTCGCTTAAAATGAGATTTGGATCGCCAGGGAGGAGTACCACGTGGCTTTCTCGAGACCATCACCTCTGTCTATGGACTAACATGGAACCACTTACAAAGTGCTGCAAAGGGATGCATGAGTGGTTCAGAGAATAGCAGTGAGTGCCTGATACTATGTTGAATGCATGTGTGGGACTGGTGTGCATCCATGCTGTTACCTGGGGGGGAGGGGGAAGCCCAAACCTTTGCAAGAATTGTTGCTTCTTAGACACAGGAAAGGATCACTCATTTAAAAGACATGGGAAAATTGACCTTCACATCTATATTTCATACTACGTATTTTTGTTATCCACCAAGATAAGAAAGATTTTAAAAAATGACTTATCAGCTTAGAGGTTTTCCATACTATGTGTTAGCAAGTCTAAGAGAACTGCAAGTGATGGTGCTCTGGCACACTCACTATTCCCCATAATCTCAGTGCCCGGGTAGTGTTATGATTGGGCGTGGTTCATCCATCCATGCTTCCCTTCCACTTCCTTCACAGAATGGAAAACCGATTTGTGCTTGCACTGCATGCAATGTGAGACTGGCTCCTAGAAATGGGGAACATCAAAGCAATTCCTGCATGAGCCGGGCTGCTACTTGCAAGGCTGCTGGGAGAATATGCAGGCATGCCAACCATCCCACACCCGCATCTTTGAACTTTATCTCCCAGAAGGGAGCAGGTGCCATCTCCTCACTTCGGGGTGCAGAAAGCCTGGATCCCATTCGTGCCTAGTGATGAGACTCAGAAATAAGAACTTCCCTGCTTTGCTTTTAGCTGTGATGATGGAGCCTGAAACCTCCTGGCATTTGAAAGCCAGGCAGAAGGGGAGAGCTTGGAAGGAGAGGCTTGCTATGTGGGAGAAAGAGAACACACAGTTAGGAACGCCGGCTGTGCGGTGGGCATGGTGCGAAGTGTTTCACACAGATGCTTCGCTTCTTCCTCACAGCCACACGGAGGTCAGGGTTATTAATAACATTCGAGGCGAAGGGAAAGCCAGCACTGCCAGAGCTAGAGGGACCACAGGAACCCAGTCCACACCCCACTTCTCCCCTCCTGCCCTGCCTGGGGCTTCTGAGGCGGTCCTTCCCATATTCTGGCCTAGGAATCGCCACTTTCTGGTCCCTCAAATTTGTAAAACATGTGTGTTTCCTTCCCTTGTGGAGCTTCCTTCATTGCTGAGAAAGTTTGGATGCTAAGAACTTAGAGGAGGAGCTGGAGGCGAACTGTGGGTGCTGAATTGCCAGAGTCACTAAATTCTCAGTCCATGCACTCACCGGGTGGATGACAGACAGCTCCCCTCAATGCTGTCTCCAATAGAGTCAGATTTTGTCTTTCTTATTTTTAAGCCCCTTAAGTAATTTTATTGCCAAGGCTGAAGTCATTTCTCCACAGAACGGTTATACAGTAATAATTATTCTTGATCTCTACTTTGGGGGAGTTTCTAAAGTTTTCTAAAGTGAACCTTCTTCAGAGTGGTATGACCGCCAGAGACGAATGTGGATTCTATTTCTGAGATGGACCCACCCGGTGGGTTCGACCCAAGCCCTCAGGGCACACTTTTGGGTGCTCACAAGAATCACAGAATGACCGTTAGCAGGTACTTTTGCTCAGAGTACTCAGCTGCTTTGTTCTACCTCCTCCTGAGTCTGGCTTTGTTCCTAATGAGGGAAAGTGCTTTTGTTAACTCTAAAGTCTTTAGAAACAAAGTTTCAAATGTCAGGCTGAACGGGGGAAGAGTGATTACTCAGAGGAATAAGACATGATAAGTACATATTTGATTGAATGCTCACAGCTGCGTTTTTATTAGAGAAATTCGGTGAGAAGAGTTTTAACACTGCGTTCGAGATGAGAATCTGAAGGTGTGTGACAGCGGTAAGCCCACATGAGAGCTCCATGGAACTGTCACTTGGCAAAGGCACTTTTTCTCGGGTGAGGCCCAAAGAAGCTTTGTGCACTCTGCAGTGAATGTGTGGGGCCCAGAGTGGGGGCTAATGGTCCGTCTCTGCCCTCCGAGGCTGCGACCACTGAGCAGCCTTTTCATTTGAGGCTCTTTTCCACACTATTCCCTACCTCTTGCTCATGGCTTCTGCTGGCAGTGGTCAAAGGACATTAGCTACTTCCTCTTCCCATCCTCCTTTTCCCATGCACAGGTTTTTCTCCTAATCCCCCTGAAGCTATTTACAGGTTCTGAGTTTAGGCATTTCTCTGAGGTAGGGAGCTGTTGGCTTAATGGATGCAAAATTGTTTCATGGTTTCTAATGACAATCTCTAGCTGGTGGGCCCATGAGCCAGTGGATGTTGTCACTTTCACTCATCATTCTGATTTCTTTCTATAGCCAGGGAATCAGTCACCTTTGGACCCAGGCTCAAGTGACCTCCAGGCCAATGCTGGAGATAGGTAGTAGTTCAGAGATACAGAGTTCTTTGCCTGGAATTTAGCTCAGTCAACACTGAAAACGAGGAAAAATAGCCAGGGCTGTGACAGTGGGTGGACTTTATGTTCACTAACTCTTGAGTTTCAAATGTATTCACAAATGTCCTTACATTCCAAATGTGGATTGAACAAACATGAATTTCTCAATCCCTTCCCCCAGACGAAGCCACACAGATGGGCTGAATAAAATCCTAGGTCTGTGTTAAAGGAAAATTATTGAGTTAGAAAAAGCATTTGGGGAAAGTGGGCGATGGGTTGGGGGGAAAAATAACAAACACAAGCAGATGGGATGTCTGGTTTGGCGAGATATTATTCCATTATTCTTTTATTATCTAACTTCTGAAAGAGGAGGATACAGAATAAAAGTAGGTGCCTGTTGGTCAGTAATAAAACATCAGGTAGAAGTTCTTAGGGTACCAATAGGGCATTATTTAATCACTTTGCTAAAGCTTGATTTTTTTTTCTTTCTGGTCTTCACTTGAGCTTTGCAATGGTTTGCTTATGCCATGCTGAGAGCTACTGCATAATATGACATCATGTGCAATGTGTTCAGATTCCTCAAAACAAATGCCTCCAATTAGTACTTAGGAATAGTGGACGCACAACACTGCCACATTCTCACTTGGACACATCTCACTGCAAGAGTTCAGCTATCTCTACACACACTGGCTCTTTTGTTGGAGAGGTTGTTATTCCCAGAGTATCTCAGTTTATGTAATTCAAAAAGAATGTAGCTCAAGGAAGCATGGTTTGGAAGCTTCTGTTGCAGAAAGCAGGAGGGACGTGCATCTAAGGGGCTGGAAAGGGAGTTTTAATTAGACATAAGGAAGTCAGATTTTGAAAATGAGATTAAAATAGTTTATAGATTTTTTTAAAGACTTTAAGAAAGTCTCCTAAAATTTGAAAGCCAATGCTGTATAAATCCAATAACTTAGAAGCTGGATTCTAGGAATTTGAGCATCTTCCATGAATACAGTTTCCATCTGCACAGGACTCCAAAAGTGGTCAGCTCCTTGCCAGGCACTAGAAATGAATGTGGGTGAGAAGCAAAGGAACCCAAGAACAAATATGACCTGGCAGAGTGGTTGGCACTTTGGGTGCTCTATAAACGAACCTTTCCCCTCCTTTTTCTGCTTTTCGTTTTGAAACAGTAACTATCCAGTGGCCGGGAAGACAGTATCTGCATCTACCAACGCAAGGTTTCCGATCCAAATTTTGACTGTTGTTCCATGTGTGCTGTTTTAAAGAGGGTGATGTGACAATGAGGCATCACGTTGTGCCAAAAAATATACTCAAGGCTAGAGATGCAGTATTGCTGCCAGATACACTCAGTCTGTCCTAGAGCTCATATCCAGGGGAAAAGAGAGAAACAATCTCCCTTCTAAGAGGCTATGTAGAAAGCTTCTTTACTGGGTCAGATTTGAAGGTACTAAGACCGCAGGAAGACCAGGAGAGTGTTGGGGCTTTTGGCGTCCTCTGAGGACCCTCCCACATATGCCTCTCCTTCACTTCCTGCTGCATCTTTTCCTGGAGAAGCGACTCCAAACATCTCCACCTACTGAGATTGCCAATCCAACTGGAGACTAGTCTCCTGTCCATGCTGAACTTGGGGCAGGGAGTGGGCAAACAGAATCAATGGGGAGGGACTTCTGGCCTCCTATGAGACCTCAGCAAGCCATAAGCCCCTCGGGGACAGCTCCAAGACCACATCCTCATTTCTCAATAGACAGGTATCAAAAATGGTAGTGAAGCTGAACGAGAACTGAATCTAACCGGTCCCCAGAAGCCCTCCACCTCCAAATCCACCCCTAGCCTTTTTCTATGGAGCTGCCCCTACCCAGAGAGAGTTTTTATTAGAACGCAAGGGGTGACAATACCTCTAAATTGGTCATGAGCCCATATACATGTATTTGGCTTGTGTAGAACTCCCCTCACAAATCCCTTATTGCCACTTGGCAGTGGTTTCTTTGATCCTCCAGACCAAGGCTGTGGAAAGAAGGGACCTCTCCCACAGCTTGTGATGGGTATTCCACAAAGCCCCTCCATGGCATTTTAGGGAATAGTTGGGGGAGGGGACCCAACTCCACAGCCCTACACTGATATGGCAGATGTCATTCACACTTCAGCAGCATTGACAGAGAACAGGTTTCAGCATCTTAAAGTTCTATTGCCAACAGCTAATGAAAGATTGATTTTTTTAAGGATCTGAGGGCTCTGAAATTAATATACAAGAGAAAGAACATTTCAATGAGCTATCAATGAAGAACACCAAATAGAAATATACTTCAGGCTGCTGTTTGAGCTCGGCAGTTGAAGAATCACTCTACTTCAACTCGATAATGTAGAAGCCTTAGAAGCATTAAAGATTAAGCTCTAAAATAAGAGGGAAAAAAGTCGAGAATAAAAATCTATAGAAAAAGGACAAGACCCCGAGGGAGGCTTCATGAAAATCTGTTTATTTGTCATCTTTCTCCCGTTCCCTTATGAAAGCTTTGTCAGGAGCTGACGGGGTCTCACATGCACGAGGCTGTTAATCACATTTGCAAAATTTACATGCTGTTAACTGCATATGGAACTCGCTTTAGCCAGGCAGATTTACTCCCCTAGACGGGTCTTATTTCATTTATTCTAAGCCTAGTGCTAACACAAATTCATTCCAACTTGGATATGGGAGTCTTGACTTGACAATAGCCCTTTCCTTTCATATAAATGACAACCAGGATGCAGTTCCCAGGCAGATGCAGAAAGTGTGGTTCTGTAGCTCCAAACCCAAATATGCTGGAAATTAATAAACCCCCAACCTATTTTCTTATCAGGGTAAGTGCACAGAAAACTCTCCCCTGCCCGAGCCTCAGTCCCAGCCAAGGCTCATTCAGGGGAAGCAAGAGCCAGCACTAGCTTTTTGTGTGTGTTGGGTCAGTCTGGGGACAGGTACCAAAATGGGACTCTCTAGGTCAAAGCGGGATGCAGGGCCAGGGACAATCATATCTGTGCTGCTGTCCCAGGTTTGAGTCTTGTCAGCAGACAGCAGAGTGTGGTTAGAGAGAGAGAACGACACGGGAATGGAAGGGAAGGCTAGTATTTCCGAAGCACGGGAGTGGAGAGAATCAAGAGAGCCCACTGGTGACTCCTGCACTGTCCACAGGATGCCAGGGCTGCTTCTGACACTTTGATGGAAAGTGGATGCAAGTGCGAAGGGAGGGCTCAGGCAGGAAGGAAGGAGGATGCCCTGCAGATTGGGAAGTCCTGGAGGAAGCTGGCCTTCCGGGGGGTGCTGGGGCTACTGCACACCAGAGGAAACCTGTTACACAGAGGTCCAAGGCAGGGATCTGAGAAACTTCACTCCACTCCCAGTAGATTCACTGGAGCAGGACGCTCCAGGGGATGTGAAAATACACGACATCACTGCTGTCTTCCTGACCTACAAAAGGCTGCCTGGTGCGCTGACTGGGGTCAGCACCAACACCTGTTCAGGGCTCAGAGACAAGCTCCCCACTACCATCCAATGAGCAGGTTCAAAGTGACAGCATCCCCTGGTACTGGATCAATGACCTTGTCAATGACCTTCAGCTGCTACCACTGCTTCCATAGGCAGGATGCCTTCCTTGTGATCCTGAAAGACCAGCGAATGAAAGAAGAGCATGAGGACTGAAGGTCAAATAGGGGACAGTTCTAGCCTCTTCCCTCAATGCCCTCCATCCTTGCTTCCACATTCTCCCTTTCCTCAGTTGTTCTCTAAGTTAACTCAAACCAATCAAAAAAAAAAAGCCTTTAAGGGCAAAAGGTATCATCTCGAGGCAGTCTAAAGTTTGGATCTTTGGATTATTTATTTTATTTCCTAGTTCATGTTTGGATTATTTATTTTGTTTTCCCGTTCAGTGTTTGGGTACACCTAGTCAGACTTGGTGCCATAGGTAACAGGCATTAGCAGTAGAGGAATCACGCCTACTTGACATTTTATTTTATTTGTGATGGCAGCAGGGGCACTTTCCCTTCTGCTCCTGCCTCTGTGCTCCTGAACTTGCTCCTTTTCCCTGTAGTCCCCACGGGGGAGACGATCAGCCACTGGCTATTTCAGCAGTGCAGAATTTCTCTCCCAAATCTCAGCACCCAGGATGATTGTCTTAATTTGTCAAATTACAGAAAAGCATGTGAGTATGTTATTCACTGATTCCTCCATCTACTGAGACTTGAGACTCGCCCCCAGGGTTTTCTGCAATCAACATATATCTCAGCACCGGAGCTGCGCTTATGTGCTGAAACATGGTGCAGCATTAATTCGGGTCATTTTTTTTAACGAGCCATTATGCATCGATTGACCAAATTAGCTGAATGTGACATGAATTGATGAAGGGAGCTAGATTTGCTAATTGATGGCTTTGCAAAAAAAATATTTTTTTCCCCATGGTGGCATGCATTTTTTTTTAGAGACTACAGTTATGCGATGCAGTTCCTTGTCTTAAGATGGCTCATAATACTAGAACAAAGAAGGGTCAGAGGGCTGGAAGGGACGTCTGGCTTGGGATTGTAGAAGCTGATACGGCACAGACTGGAGACATTTGTACTTAAGCTCGGCTCTGATCCCTGTCAGCAATCACCTCAGCTGAGAAGACGGGAGCAAGAAAGCCCTTGGAGGAAGGAGGGTCGCGTTTGCTGCCCATGGCAGTATTCCTCTGGGACTTCCTGCGAGGACTCTCTGTTCTTTCTAATTCCAGGCTCAGAGATAAGTTTAAAACAGAACCAAATGGAACAGTCAATGGAAATGCAGCAACCCCTAGAGACTGGCTGAATCCAGCTTTCTGGGGTCTCATCCGTGAGGTGCTCTCCACTCGGAGGTGTGGAATAAGCCCATGGTCTGGACCAGATGGGCCTGTTGCCACTGAGTGTCTGGTTTGGGATGGCTTGTTCCTTCGAGACATCTCATAGCTGAGTGGAGCATTGGACGAGATAAACGTGTGTCAGGCACGGTGTTCGCCGTCTGGCTCTGAGTTCCCATGAAGGGAAGCTCTCTGCCACCCTCCTCCCCAGCAGCCACCTTACTTTCCCTATGGCTACCCCTGCAACATCTCTGGCTTGTCTTGGCCCCCTCTGCTTCCTCCTGGATGAGCAGCCACCGATGCTCACGTGCTCTCTGTCAGGAGACCTCAGGACCCCAACCCCAGGGGTTTGGGGCTTTTTCTTCCCAGGGAAAGGGGTAAGGCCTAGCTAGGGGGGAAAGGTCTGCCGGCTCCAAATATCCCCGTAGGACCTGCCACTGGAGTCTCTGAAGTCAGACCCCCGTGAGCAGAGGCTCAGGAAACTACGGGACAAAGGAGCGGCCAGTGCAACGTGAGCTCAGGGCATAGACTCCTGCACTGCTGCCCTCTGAGGAGGGGAAGAACCTTCTTGAGCTGCACTTCGCAGACTGGTTTTGCATTTGGTCTCCTGGTATAGACATGGGCAGAGTCTCTGGGCCTCTCTCCAGAGTGAGTGAAAACTGGACCCAGGGCATCACTGCTTTGTTTCTTGGGTTGTGGGTCCACACCCGCTATACTCAGGACTTTCTCCCAATGGTGCCCAAGGACTTCCTCCTGATGATGCCCGAGGGACCCTGTGGGCTGGCCAAGACCAAACCCAGGCTGCTTTGTGTTATCTCTCCCTCCTTTTCCGCTGGAACTAAGCTTTATCTCAGCTTTGGAACACTCCATCCACCTACAGCAAAGTCATGATTCCTTTCCACCCTTTCAGGGACTTTCACTGAATCCCAAGGAACTTCTTAAAAGGCGAAGTCTCAGAACCATTTATTTGCGGTCAGCTTTGTGATGCTTTAAGTGAGTGACCACACTGTCTCTGCGTGTGTGTTT
This sequence comes from Sorex fumeus, assembly GCF_029834395.1. Taxonomy (NCBI): domain Eukaryota; kingdom Metazoa; phylum Chordata; class Mammalia; order Eulipotyphla; family Soricidae; genus Sorex; species Sorex fumeus. Next base: position 10,294,597 of record NW_026606083.1, on the reverse strand, counting down.
CTGATGATTTGGTGAAGCAGCCCTGATCTTTGGGGTGGGAATGAGACTTGGGAATTAGCATTGCTATAACCCCTCCCACCCCCCACCCCCCATCGACTTCCAATTGTCAAGCAGCCTGCCAGCCCTGTGGCTTTGCCACTCCAAATTCCAGCAAGTTTCAATGTGAGACACTCCTCTTACAATTTGTGCAGAGAAAACATTTCTTTCCAAGAGCAGTTGGTTGCCAATTCTGCCTAAACAGAGACACACAACACGCTTCACTTCTCGTTTTCTGGTGTGAGGGAGCAAAGAACGCAGGCACCCAGACTCCTCCGTAGAGTCTAACAGCTGACTTCTCTGCGTCTCTCTGGTTTCATTTGAATACCGCTCATAAACATGTTTGTTATGTATTTCACTGTGCGTTTATTCAAATTCTCAAGGGAGTTGCTTTTTATGCCTGTTTTTCAGTTTTCTGAGAAAGCACATAGGTCTAATTCTAATACCTGTTGTGATTATTATCTCCTGCTGAGAGCTGCCTGCCCTTGTACCAGGCACTGTGCAGTGATACTGGGAGAGGTAGTTGATGCCAGACTGCCCTGGGATGGAGGGAAACTTGGATGTGGTGACCTGCCCCCTGGTCCAAATCTCTAGTCTAGCCCATTCCCAATCAGTAAATGCCTCCTGTGGACTTCTGTGCATTAGACTCAAGAATCTGGACTCTTCCTCCTCAGCTTTAATTCCCTACCCAAGGATATGTCGCTTAGTCCCAGAGGGGAAGCCCAGTTCCCCCCAAAACCTGCCATACGAAGCCCTCTGGGCAAAGGAGCAATGAAGTGGCCTTCCCAGGGATGAAGCAGACTTCCTGTTTATGGGGGTAGACAGCACAGCAGGCCTTTCTGATGGAAAAACCCTCAGTTCTTCACTTTCGCCCTTGGCTCTTCACTCTCCTTCAGGTCCCAGGGAGACCTCAACGTCCATGTGTGCTGTGGGCGCCTGGTCCTGTCACGGCCATCCTGCACTGCTCTCTCTGGCTGTGACACAAGAGCCGCCTGTCCCCCAGCAGAACTGTGCTGAAAGGAGCTGGCAGCGTGGCCACAGCCAGCAGGTCAGCCCTGTCCACTTGGCCACTAGGGTTCCTTCCTCTGTCTCTTCTCTCCAGTCCTTCATGCTCTTCTTGCCATGCCCGCAGCCCACAACTCCTTTCTTCCTACGCCCCTCTCCCTTCTGCTTGGACCCAGTGGCGCTGCTGCTCCTAGGGTCTGCAATTCTCTGTCTTAAAGGGACGTTTTCCCCGAGCAGAGAGACCTGGTGCCAACTGTTCAGATGGCACAATGCCCTACACCTCCTTCTGTTCGATCACCTCTCGCCAATCCTGTTTGTCAGCGAGTGAAGACTCAGCAGCACCCGCAGGCCTGGGAAAGCTCAGTGGTCCTGTACATGCTGTACCAACATGAGGTGAGAAGTGCAAACCTGGGCACTGTGGGACCCAAAGGGGGCATTTCCTGTCCCCCCCCCTCCAAGAGCGAGGTCACGCAGTGCTCTGTGAGGACTGTCTGGGGACGCAAGGCAGATGCTCAACTGGACCCTCTCTGGTGGCATTTTCTGGGATCATGCGTGTTCCTGCTAGACCACAGACAGTGGGGATGTCATGAGGGATGGTCCAGAGCAGTCAGAAGGCTATGAGTCAGGCAAGGGTAAAGGTCATGAGGTGAGTAGGAGGCTGTCCCTCCCCAGGGAGGAGGGCAGGGGGCTGCCTGGGATGGAAGACCCAGATCCTCAGGGAGTCTGAGGATGTTTCCAAGGATGAACTCTTTCAGGCTGGGGCTATGTGATGGGCTTGAAAGCCTGGAAAGCAGTGTGGAGGTGGAAGCACCCCTAGAGCACTGTCGAGGTTCAGAGTTGGCCAAAGTGAACAAGCTGAATAGAATGAGGATGAGAGGGAGGGGAAGAAGTTCCAAGGGATGCTGGGTCCTTTCTAAGTCTCCTGCTTTTTGCTTCCAACACAGAAGCAGAGCAGCAAGTGGGTAAGAAACGTTTTGCTGTGGGATCCAGATGCTAACATAGCAGGAAGTGTCCCCTACCTGGGCTAGGTCCAGCACTCTGCTTTCTGGCCACTTAGTCCCCACAAGGACTGTCCTCTATGACCCAGCACTTTCTTTTTTCCTTTGCAGCTCCCAGCCTGAGCAGCTCAAGATTTTCTGATTTCTATGAGTGAGGTGGGGGCGGTGTGTGTGTGTGCTGTCTATAAGCTAGGAATCAGACCTGGAGGACCCAGTTCAAACACCAGGTCAGTAATTTAAGAACTCGTGGCCACTTGTAAGTTACTTATCTGCTCTCTTTCCTCTTAAAATGGGTGAGCAACAGTTTCTCCCTAAGAGCACTGTTGAGAGGATGAGGAAGCTCAGCTACAAGACTCCCTCCCCCACCCCCGCTATTTATTATTTTTGCTTTCCAGAGACACGTGATTGACCCTATAGAAATGTTCATTCTTTTTGACCCTGGAAACTATTTGATACATGTGTTTGATACTGGACAATCCAGAGAGCCTTCCAATTTCCAAAGAGCATTGGAGGAGCAGAAGTACTATAAGTATCCAATTCTCTCAGGGGCAAAGGTAGATAACAGCCTCTGCCCTGGATATGACTGACCCTATACTATCTCTTACTTTTAGGACCACTACAGAATCTCATTCATTCAATAAATCAACCCTGTCTTGAGACATACCCCTGGAAGCAACCTTTATGTGACTACTTTATTTTTCATCCTAAGCCATGCCTGGTAAGATTGAGGGTGATGGGGGCATCAAAGAACCAACATCCATTTAATTGGCAAAGTTATTTCTACAACAGAGTACCTCTCATTTATTCCAAAAGATAGGTTCCCAGTTTGCATCCCAGAACTTTGATATAATTGGGAGAAATGCGCAGTACTTCTCACTTCCCAAAGAACGTACCTGATGCTTATTTGCAGTAGTTATGTTCTCTGAGAGTCACTGCAGACCCTGAATTAGTGAATAATAAATCATTGCTCAGAAGAAAACTGCAGAGCTAGCTCCCTGCAAACCTCTGGCCCTAACATTTCCATCAAGCAATACTTGACCTTGTTTCATAGGTTTAAAGTTTAAAGACTGCCTGTGTTTCTATTCAAAATTGCTCCTTTAATATATACATACATACATAAATATTTTAGTTTCATAACACTGAACTCTTGGCCAACAGTAAGTCATGCAGACATGAAGCAGATTGCCTACATCATGGTGCTGCATCTAAAGCTTGGTGTGGCTTTTATGGTCCAGGACCCCTAGCTGGCATTGCAATATCATGCTTTGGGGCCATCCTAAACAGTTCAAGTGCCAATAAAACCTGCAAACATGTGGAAGCTGTGGCACAAAATGTTTAGGCTGCAGGGTTGGGAAATGCCTGATCTGTGGCTCATCTGTCTGTATTATAGGGACTGAGAAAGATGTGATAACGATCCAGTGGCCCTAAACAGAAAAAAGTTTCCCCAATCTTGGGCACTAGGCAAAGAGCTTGGAGCATGCTTGGCTAGCAACTCAAGCTGTTCTTTTGCTGCTCTCTCTAAGTCCAAACATGACTGTAATTGTGTGCCGGGTGTGGATTTAGGGATGACATTTTTGGAGAACAGGCTGACTGACAAATACATAAGTGCTGAGTAATGAGAACTGGTTGAACTTTTGACATATCTATCCACCCCACTGTCCCTCATGGTTCTATACATTACAGCACAGTGACTATCCCAGTGATACAAATGATACTAGAACTTACTCAGCCTCATTTATTGGTGGCTTGAAGGGCTGGGAACCGCACCAACCTGACTTTATAGAATCCATGTTTGATTGAGCCAAGGGGTGTCCTCAAGCTCTTCAGATTTCCCCTCTTCTCAGTCCCCCACTGCTTGATCATCTACCCTACCCATCATTTGTTGCTATATGCTCTGTCTGGCCACACAAGCACTTTGATTCGCTTCTGTTCTGCTTCTGGAATGTGGATTTCTTCTTTTTTTTTTTTATTTACCAACTCACTTTTGCCTGGGCTCTGTCCAATACTCACAGAGAGAAAAAAATCTCAAGTTCACTATCCAACTTCCAATCGGGGCTTATAAAACCCAGTAACCTGCTTTATCTTAATAGTGTGATAGTAACTGGCAAAGGCAATAACGTGGAGATAAGGCTGGACTCATATCTCTCCCTGTCAACAGGCCTGGCACTGTGTTCATTTTTATTCTTGAGTAAGTGACTCAATCAATTCTCCCTTGCTGAGTTCCTTGTGGCAGCCTCTGTGAAGTGGTGGGGAATGTTAATCACTCACTCTCAGTTCTGGAGACAGTGAAATTTTATAACTTTTGCTTTGTTTTGTTTAAATGGAGCCATTTGCCATAAGATAAATCTGCCTTTAAAATCAGGAAAGGACCTCTGTGGAGCCTGCCTCATGGAAGGTGCCGCTGGGGAGAGACTACCTCACACTGGCTTCATAGTGGGGGTCAGAGTTCCACAGATGGAGAAAATCACTCATTTGGAGGGAAAGAATGATTTCTCTACTATTTCAGTAGAGTTGAAATGTTAATGGACATCTAACTGGTATAGAATCCAAAGGCATAAAATGAACAGTTAAAATTACCAGAGGAGCACTGGGGAAGAAATGAGACATCTGGTCAACCTAATCAACCCTAGAGATCAGTTAACCCAGGTCTTCACATTTAAATTACTCCAGAAACACAAGTTCAATCTCCTTTCCACAAACATCCTCTGTGTTTATAGCTCATGCTCATGAATTCTACAGAAGCTGGGGAGAAGGCCAATGCAACGGTTTATCCCCCATTCCAAGTTATTCTCAATATACGTTGGCTAGTCCAAATAATGTAATTAAAAATCATAGACAGTGAGCATCATAAAAAAAGTATCCAGTGCTCATTTCCAAAAATGCTGATCACCTTACAGGAAGGAGCCATAAATCTAAGGGACATCAGCAAGATGAATAATCATTTCAAGAAGGTTATAGTACTCCAAAGCATCATTTCTATTTTGCACTGTGATTATCTTGCCATAATCATACCCCTGTGCCGCATTATTGCTCATAATAAAAGTCCACATATTGGAGAGGAGAAGCTTTTTTTTTCCCAGAAAAAACATTTTAAGGGAGAATTAGAAATTATCAGAAGCCCATGCAATAGCAATTCTAACAGGAGACCAACTCATGTGCTTCTGCATTCAACAGTTTGAGAGCGGGCTAATAGTAATTAGGGGAAATTCAGAGATCTGTTACATTCTCCATCTCCATAATTAAACAATAAAAACCACTATATCATTTCACACAGACATTGTAAATACTAAATTAAGAAGCTCCGATGAAATGTCAGAAGCATTTTCTTATGAGTTTATATCAGCCATGTGATTATCATATTGATTCTGCATGCCAATGAGATAACATTCCACTGTGTTTATTTTCTCCCAATTGCCTTCCAGAAAGTAATAAAATTAAATCCAATATGATATTAAATGTAAATAGGCATGGATATTATATGTAAATACCCATCTTAAACTCTTTGTTTTTTGATATTTTCTGAGCATAATGCTGTCAGCAACAGTAATATTCCTATCCCCCACATGGCCCACCCTCAATTCCAGGACTGAGAGAGAGAGAAAGAGAGAGAGAGGGGAAGGGAACACTCTTTATACTTCCACATGACCACATGACATGTTTTGTGATTTGTGAAGAAGAAAATATCCCAAACAAAACCACACAAAAGTTTTCCATGCTTTTAAAAGTTACCAAGCTAAGCGTTGGTAAGCTAAGAAGGCTGATTTTTTTATGTGATTGTGGGGAATGATCTTTCATAGCTACTGCTTTTATTACAGGGCTTTCCTTACCTCATGTTAATTTTATTTCCCCCTACGTCTGTCACATCATGCTAATTGGGTAATTAAAACAATTAGATTCAAATGATCGTTGATTGCCATGTCCAGAGAGGACTCTGACCTTGCAGCTCAAACACCCACCAGACCTTTCTATTTGCAGAAACCCAGGTTTTTACCAAGAGGTAGAGATGAATCACTTCCACCAAGATGTAAAGATTGATACAGGAAATGTGGCTCTGGCAGCAGGTACAGATTGGTCAAATCTCGTGACCGCAGATGAGAGGAACAAAAAGTACTGCAGGTCTGGCAGAAAGAAGGGGCACCCACACAAAGCAACTGTTTTCAAGATTGGATGTGCAGTCGGAGGAGTCAAGAGACTTGCTCCCAGGGGCTCAATCTCTTCCTTTTCATTTCCTTGCTGGTATCTGTTGCAAAACTTAGCAATCCTTGCCCTTGGCTCTCTGGGTCCTAGCAGAGAAATTTACTTGCTTCTATCAGAAACTCATGACTGTTCATCAGAAGGATTTATTTGCCCAACCCCCTCTCTACTTTGAATGTCCCCAATACTGAGCCAAGCTTTCGGCACACACAATTCTTACTAATAGTTGCTGTGTAAATGCTTAAGGTCACCTCGTTCATTAGCAGCAGATCTGAGATTAGAATGGATATTTATGTATGTGTTTCCTTCTATTTTACTTCCATTTTCCCATGCTCTAGAAAAGTTTGCCACTTCATTATTTCCCAAGGAAAGGAATCAAGGAATGAAAGATTAAATGTACAGTTGGATTGGATTTATCCATATTTTCAGATCACTTTTAGATTCACAGCAAATGTGAGCAGAAGGTATAGTCCTCCAGTCCCCTCAGAACTGCCACCCCATTGGCGACATCCCGCTCTAGAGCAGGACACTTGCTTCAGCTGAGAAACCCACATGGATCCCCGTCCCAAAGTCCAGTGCTGACAGTGGCATTTACTCTGCTGGTGAACAGTCTATGGACTGGGAATAATGTCTACGGGTTTGAAGCTATAGCACATACATATGTACCTATAAGAACCACATGTGTGTATCTCATAGGTTGCTTTCTGTTCCTAAAAAAGCCTCCAGATCCCTCAAGCTGCCCATCTCAGCCCAGTTACTCCCAGCAACCACTTATTAACAGTGTCTCCAGACTTCTCTTTCTACAGTGCCATACAGATGGAATCACAACGTAGGTGTGAGGGACCTTATTTTTATTGCTTTGTGTTTTGTTTGGGGGCCACACCTGGCTGCACTGTGGGTTTACTTTTGGCTCTGTGCTCAGGGATCACTCCTGGTGGGGCTTAGGGGACCCTACAGAGTGCCAGGGATCAAACCCGGGTTGGCTGCATACAAAACAAGTGCCTTACCCACTACACTATCACTCCAGCCCTCACTGCCACATTTTTAGTGTGGCTCTGAGTCATGTACAATAACTAGACTTGATGGAAAAAGTAGGTTTTCTCAATGGGTCATTTTTGCTATATAATACAGAAGACATGTTGATATTCCTTTTCACTGTTTCTTCAAATGAACTGCACTTTAACCTGAAATATCCACACTCTTGGAGCCATGTTGAAAGTTTAGCTAATGCTACAGGTAAAAGCAGACTCTCCCCCACCTCATCCCACCCTGCAGTTATGATGGACTTGCTACATGGGCGCCTGCTTGCTTCCTGACAAATAGCTAATGTCTGGAAGATGGTAGATCGCAAAGTAGAAATGCGAAATTAACATAAATATACTTATGTATATCATAGGTAGGTAATACAAATGTATACACATTTATACCTCACAGAATGGGGTTATATGATGGGGGGTTATATACATGTGTGGGCACTTGTGCCTGCTTCTGAGTGTTTCTGGATAATTTGTGTCTAATTAAAGGGCCCCAGGTGTCCCTGACCCCACTGTCATTAGTCTCAAACCAGACCAGATAACTGAGTTAGATACGGACAGAGAGGACACTGATTTTCAGTCCTTCAGGAAAAGGGATTCCTCATAAAAAGGCACTGGACTCCAGGCTTCTCAATTATGTTTTCGGTAAGAAATATGGCTTATAACAATGGTAGCTTCGTATCGAGTGTTTTTGACTTTAGGTTCTAAAGGTATTACCAGGGCTGGGAGATAACTCAAAGGTCTGGGCACAGGTCCTGGATGTGTGAGGCCTCGGGTTCCACCCCTGATACCACATGGCCTCTCCAGAGTGGCTGCCCTTGGCCTGCTGGCCCCCCTGGGGACCTGCCACTGATGTGACAAGCAACGAAGAGGCTCCTGAGGTCTTCTTAGAGGAACACAGTGTGACAGTAAAGGAGGGTGATTGTGAAGGACCCGCCCTTTGTGGGGTTTCCTGTAACTCCATGGGCTACACAGCTCTCATCTTGGGGAACCATCTGGGTGCTGATCATAGCTTACAAGAGGCCAGGATGGGTGTCAGGCACGCTCCCACCCTTCAGGTAGAGTAAAAGCACCTACTCACTAGCTCCATACTATGTCCAATCTCTTCCCTCAATGGATCCTGGTGGAACCAGGGAGGGGTCAGCGTTTTGACACTCTCCTCCAAACTTCCCACCCGCCTCCCCACTTCCATTCCTGAGATCAGGAGACAAGATAGGCCCAGGGGTCCAGGGCTTTGTCGGCTTCCAGCTTCCGGGAAAATACTGACTTGTAAATATACCCGTGTCATCAGCCTCAGCCTCTCCTTAACCCAGAGCTCCACGACTTCTCCCAAGCACTCAACCTGGTCTGAAGTGAGACAACAAGCCAGTTAACTGGAAAGCACGGTCTTGACTACTGATCTTCCATTGACCTTCTTGAATCCATGGATGGCTCTTTGGACTTCAGATAAACAAAATCTTTTATGAAAAATGGCGGAACAGTCTCCTCGAAGTTAAGTGGAGCTGGATCAAAGGAAAATGCCTTTTCCAACATCCAATTTCCATCTCAAAGAATTGTAAGTCTGCCCAGAGATAAAGTGAAGATTTCAAAGTTATCTCACATGAGCAAAACCAACTTGGAGCAAGGAGTCATTTAAAATAAACTGTCAACAAATGTCAACTCTAAAAAATATTAACAGCCACTCATAGAATTAAATTCATAGTCACACATGTTCTAAAATTTAGAATGAAGCTTTATTTTTCTTGGCACCCTTTTAAGGAAGCATTGCAGGAATAAGAAGAACATTTTCATTTTTTTCTCAGCCATAAAAATATTAAAGATACAGCTCTAATTAGGAAGGCTGGGTGTTATGGCCTATTCAGACAGGCACATAGAACATTCATTTAGATAGATCTTATTTAACTGACTGAAGAAAAGCAAGGCTCATTTTGTTGCTGCCTTTTTGGTTCTGATCAAAACCTCAAAGCTTGTTTGAGCCTGAACTAGTTATCTTAACTGATATAATGCACAGTGAAATATATGAAATCCTATAAGCAGAACCCAGATCAATTGTGTTTTGGAAAATTATTTATAATTAGAAGAGCACTCAGAAAAATAATCACAGGATTCAAGGGTTAAATTGAATTTCTCTCTAATTGTAGTGATGAGTTTGGTTCCTGGTTCCCGTAATCATTTAACCAAAGTAACCAAGAGATTTTGTAGGCTGTCCTTCAAAGCATATCGAGAAGCAAGTAGACACAGAAGATGGGGAGGCCCGTTATTTTAGCACCTTAGCAGATGGAGAGAACTGAGTCAACACACCAGTTGGGTGATTTGGCTAAAACCATAGCATCCAAAGTGATGAGTGCGATCCAAGAATAGAGAGCTCAACTCCCACCTTCCATCTGTTCTTTGAAGAGACATTGAGAGCCAATGATCTGTTCTTTTGTAAGAAGATTCTATTGATTCTGTTAGTGGGAAGAGTTGGCCCTAGGGATGTTTGCCTGACTCGCTCCCCACAACACCCTGTCTCCCAGAAGCCCTTTGACCCTCCCGCTGTCTTGGCTTCCACCCAGAACCCACTCCTAAGCTCTTCATTCTCCTGCTCTGAGACTGTAGGAGACGAGGGTGTGCCCACGGGTGGTCATGGGGGATGCTAGATAAGGAAGCGCTGTGTGAACACAGCCCAGCAAGCCCTTTCTCTCCAAGCCCGCTTGCGACTTCCTGCAGAAGGTCCCACTGTGTAAGATATCTGAGAGGTCGAGGGTCTAGAAACAAATCAATGATAGTGGTGCCTGGAGAGGTCAAAGCAGATTGTTCAGTGAGTCTGAAATACCACCTCTGGACTCTGGCTTTTGGTGTTGCCAGCAGAGCCCTGGGATCTTGAGGACCACCCCATTGGCACTTCCCTCTAGACTTGGGCCGCCCACCCAGAACACAGGCAGGGCCCGGCAGCCCTGTGTGCAGTCAGACTGTGCCTCATCTACCCATAGAGAACAGGAAAATGGCTGGATGGGGGTGGGAAAGAATCAAAGGCTCTTAGAGAGCTCAGGCTGGAAAGAAGGTGGCATTGCTGCTTGGGCCCTGGAGCAATGCTCTCAGTGAGTCTATTAGTCAGCATCCCTCAGGACACGTGTGCTGGGCCTCTCAAGCACTAGGCCAGTTTGCTTGGGGGCTCTGGGTACCAATCCTCTGGTGCAAAAGAGATCCCAGGGATTTCTGCCAGGTACTTGTGCAGAGGTATGTCTGCTGAAGTCCCACAGCACTCGTTGGAAGAATCCCAGCAAAAAGCTGCCAGAGTGTGAATGCTTTCTCTGCATACACTAAGTTTGGTCTTGGTGAGACTATGGGCCTTCCCCTGGGCAGGTGGTGGGGCCAGGGCATCTAGGAGAGCACTGGCCTTGGGACCCACATCAAGTTGCCTGCTGTCTTGGCAGTCAGGACCCATCCGGTCATGTGTCATCCTAGGCCTCATCCCCTCATCTTCTATTCGACCCGGACAGTGTTGTAAATCTTCCCTTCAAGAGCACCCATTAGCGATGATGAAAGAGACTGACTTCCAGATCCATTCAACCCCTCGAGCTCCAGGATGAAATAACAGAGGCATCCGCTGTGCCTCATTTTGTCTTTGGAGCTAATTAAGGCTCCTGTGGGAAGCACTAAGTCCGGGATGTTATTTTGCCTAAAGTAATGGACAGTCACTAAGGATGAATGATCTTGGGTCCCCAGGCCACTATTAATCTGGTTGTCTTAAGGTAAACACATCTGGTGCTCAAAAATGCTCTCTCATCTAAATCAAACAGCTTCTTTAAGCTGAAAATCCCCAAGCCAAATATCTTTTGTGTAATTCCATGTCTTTCCAAGATGTGACTGCAGCTATAACAAATGTGTTTACTTATCCAGCAGATATTTAGACCTTCCCCTTTCCTTTTCCTTTCTTGTCATCCAAGAAAACAGATGCCAAAGGTAGAAATGTCTGGACATTCACTTCAGTATCTAGAACCAGTTGTTGGACATGACTGAAAGTTACTCACTTTCTAGATTTTATTTTTTGAAGAATTCCACTCATTTTATGCTTCTTTTCTGATGTCCTGTGCAAAAAAGAGAACATTTTCCTAGTGGTTTTGTTCCAATTAATTGAGAGATTATTATGAATGTTTCCTTTGCCTCCCAAGTGATTTCCTTCAAGTTGTATTGGAGGTTGGGTAGGGTAGGCATTGGGAATCAGGTGACTGGAAAGCACTTGCTTTCTGAATGTGGTTCATCATCCTTGGCATGGAGATGGATGAACGAATCAATTCTGAATGCTATTGCGTGTTTCAAATGGACGTCCCAATTCCTGTGGCGAGGATGCTGTTATGGCTGTCAGGACACTTGCTTCGATGCTCTTTCCTATTTGCATCAATTTTTTTACATAAATAAAATGGAAAATGGTTAAAAATGAAGCCCAAACTCATGATGAGGGGTACCAAAGCACACGTGAGGCTCATTCCAAGGGGGTGCCAGGCTGCCGTTCGTTGTCCCCCACAGGCTTCCATGGTTCCCATGAAATAAAGGCATACTGATCACTCCTGGCAAGGATCATTGCCTTTTGTCATGGAATCATTTGTGAGCATTGAAGGGCAAATGGGTTGTGCCCATCACAGTGTTGGGAAAACAGTTTGGCAATATTCCTTCCCTTCAAGTTCTCCTTTCATTAAAATCAGACAAAATTTCAGAGAGATTTTTAGGCTTTAGGCTGAAGAAAGCAACTTCAGCAGGGAGGTGGGGTGCAAACCTTTCCCTAGATGGTTGACTTTCTTTCCAGTGCTCACCCACCCTCTTATAGTCTTGCTGTCTGTCCTCTACACCCAGTGTACCCCGATGGACCAGGTCTTGGCCAGTTTGTGTGGAACCTAAGGCCATCCTAATGGTATCAGTGAAATCAGCAGTATTCCAGAATATTCCAAGGCAGCCACAAGAAAACACCAGGTCAGTGAGGTTGGCTGGACACCAGAGTAGGGGTTGAAGTATAGGATTGTGTGGGCCCAGGAAGCACAGGGGAGAAACCAGGTCAGAGGGGGCCACAGTGGAGCAAAGCCTGAGAAACGCTGAAGCAAATTCTTATTTCAATTCTCCAATTTCACAGTAGAGAGGAGACCTTCACAGTACTGGAAGCCAGGAGAATTTTTTTCACAAAATCTCAGGTGATGCAAACCGAGTCGGGAGGAAGCCAGGGCCAGACCCAAGTGCAGGACCACTCCAGGTAATGCTGCGTTTCATGCTGAGCTGCTGCCTGTGATGGTGAGGTTGGGTGTCCATGAGTCCCAGCATGATTCGAGCTCAACTGTGTGTACTTGGCCAATCAGTTCCAAGTCCAAGTGCCTCTGAACTTGTAAGAGACGATCCATGACAATGTAGGAGGATGTGTGCTGATGGCTGATGAGGGTGGTCTGGCTCTCTTAGAAAACCGGTCATTACCTTTGCAGGTAATGAGACTTCAGAGGTTTTCCTCTCTGGAAAAGGGCTCCCACCACAACCCAGCATCCTTTCATGAGTTCCTGGAGGGAGGCCACCAAGATGTCCCAGGCTCTATCCTCTGCTGGACACATTAGTCTGAGCTGCAGACAGACCACTATAAGTGTCGTCACAGAACCCAGCACTGCTACTGAATTCTCATCAGCCCTGATTTACACCTGGAAGTCAAGGTTGAATTGACACAATTTAATAACAGATGAAGGAGAGCAGGACAGAAAGACCTGAAAGGGAACAGGAAGGAGCTCTGAGCCCAACCAAGGGTCTGGCTTTCCAACTCCCTTAGATATTGCAGGCTTGCTGAGTGACTGACAGCCCTGAGCAGGTTGACAGGACACTCCGTCTAGGTCACGTGTTGCAGGCAGACGGTGCACTGGCTTTTTGGCGCAATTGCAGGCAAATCATGTCCAGGTGACTCCTGAGCCTGTTACCTGCATGCAGTCCCTGGACCTGGTTCAAAGCTACCCTCCCTGTCAGCCTCATGGCCTTGCTATTGCTCACAGAGTCCCATAGTTTGTGTAGGGAGTTTCAGAGAACACACAAGGTCTTCATTTTCCAGTTGCCCGCAAACTGGTCAGGGTGCGGGCTCTTCAGTCATCTCAGTGCAAAGCGCAGGGTCTTCTGTGCCATTTACTTTGACTAATGAGCAGGCAAAAGAGTCATAAGGTGACAGGGGCCAGGGGGTGGAGTTAGCTGTAAAGATAGAGACTGTCTCATTCATGTGGAAAGGCCAAAATTTCATCCTGCAGTGAGAATGATGTGTTTCCATTTAAAAACATACACTTAGAATGATAATAATTGAATGAGCTATCCATCTACGTAGACAGAATGCTTCCGTGTTTTTCTAGAAGGGGAGAGGCATCCTCATTAGTAACTATAAATTTGAACAAAAATGTTTGTGCACCAAACATAAGGAAGATAGACATTCTATTATCTGAACAAGATTTCTGTGCCCTCACTGATTGGTTGCTGGCTAGAAGAGGTAGGTAATTCTAGACAAACCAATTGGAGTAGCTCTTTGAAGAAAAAAAAAATGAAACAGCTAAGCTATTCTATGCATATTTTTCCCTAAGCACATTTGCTTGTTACTTACATAAGGATTGAGTGAATCATTATTAGTTACTGCTTCTATGGTGAAAAACATTGCAGGCCATTCCCTCAGCAGCAGGTAAACCCACTCAACCTAGTTATTTCCACTTGATGTATCCTTTTGAGCAAGTCATACTAGACACCAAACTTCTTTCTTATGCAACTTGTAGCAACTTGTGATTTTCCCATTTCTAATAAACCACAAAAAAATGTAGTAGAGAGACCTCAGCTAATCAATTTTAGCTTTGAGGCTTTGTTATTATTTATAAATATTTGAAATAATGTTTAATTTCAACCTTCTTTGAAATATTCTCACCTTGATCTTTTAGGATGAAAAAAATGTTAACCTGATATGTGAAGTTTACCTTTAAAGGGTGTGTGTGTGTGTGTGTGTGTGTGTGTGTGTGTGTGTGTGTGTATCTGGTACAGACTTTGCTTCCATACTCGGGGTGTGCTTCTGAAGGAAGGTTGCTAACTATCTCTGCAGTAACATTAAAGTAGGGAGGCTTATTATCAGCAGACTATCAGAGAAGAAACACTCAGCCTTATTATATTCAAAGAATGGGTTTTATCTTCCTGGTAAAATGTTAGTATTTCAAGTTAGTATTTTGGTTGTGGTTCAGTAATGGTGATCAAAGAAGTCTAGTTTCTGTGATAATCGCGTTGTTCCCCCTTCCCTGCCCCCCCATCCTGTGAGAGTTTCCATGGAGATACAGCCCAGGAGGCAGGAGAGAGGTCCCAGGGGAAACCCAGGAGGCTTCATCTTGAGTTGGCCCCTTTGCCACTCATTCATTTTGTGGCTCAAATGGAGAATGGACTGGTTAGATTTACAAAATATATGGAAAATAATTCCACTTCCAGTTCATGGTCCTCTTGGCTATTTTTCTCATTTTGGAGCTGCACGAACTATTCTGGGCCTTCCCAATGCACTTAACTTTGCTTTAAAACAGCTTTAAGTCTCCCTACAAGAGTGCATTTCCAATTCTCCACCCAGCGGTGCAGAGCACTGCTAAAGCTCTGCCAGGCGTTTCTGTATGCACACTCTCCCAGACTCTCTGGTCGTGAGAAATAATGGAAAGTGAAATAGGCAGATTTACGGCTGCAGTGCTATTTGACGAAAATGCTGGTGGAAGGGCAGCTTTCTGACTGCTTGGCAAAGATACAAATGAGATCGAAACTATTTTTAAATGTAAATGTATATTCCCTCTTTGCTTCCCTCCTTGAAATACAACAGTCTCATGTTTCAGAAACAACTACAAATCCCCCCAACGACATCGCTTAGGAAAAGACAGGAAAAATGATCTGCGAATTACCCACCTAAGTTGATCCATTTTGTGGCTTATTTGTGACAAGTTGTCGAAAACAAAAGCCCAGCTCCCTGTTACCACTGCTGATACTTTTGTGATGTCTGCCTATTTGTGTAAATGGCTGTGTGCTCACCACGTGCCAATCAATCCATCATTGCATTGAAAATTATGTTACAGAAAAAAAAAAGTCTTCTTGTCTCCTTCCTGCTTTGGGAGGGGGACTCACTGCCCAGATTATAATGTAGTGAGAAGAGTTTTGGAAATCTCATCCTCAAATCTAAGGTTCGGTGCACAGTAGACATGCAATAAAGGCTGGTGAAGATGGAAATAGATGAACCTCAATATAGAAGACTTTCAGGTCTTGGTATCTGCTGCTTTGGGTGTATTTATCTGGGTCATGCAATTATCCCAAAGAATTCGGTTCTATTGCCTTAAAAGTGACTAGCAACTGTGCGTGTAAAGCTGTGATCGTGTATGTGTGTGTGTGTGTGTGTGTGTGTAGACATGAATAAGAGCAGGAGCCTGCACTGTAGAAACCCAGATTGGAGCCCCCTGTTCCTCTGACTTTGTCAAACTCTCCAAGGTCAACAGAAGCCCCAGAAACTCAGGCAAGTCCAGGGACCAACACCCTCACCACAGTGGGTTTCATTCTGTTCCTGGGAATGAAGCAGCCGGATGCCTAATTCAAACGGTGCTGGAAGGAACACAGGGCCAGGAGCATAGTGTGCTCTGCGCTGGAAGGGGACCGGGCACAGATGGCCTGTCCCTAGATGCAGCAGAAGAGACCCAGAGGTTAGCGAGAATGCTGTGATACAGACCCACTCAGCCAAGATGCATCTCCTGAGGTCTGATTTCCCTGGAAGGAAGGGGCAACCTCTCTCCCACCCAGTGCTAGGTAGGAGAGAGGCTGCCCCTTCCTTCCTGGGAAATCAGACTGGGAATCCTGTGATTACTCCAGTCCTGAAGGTGGCTCTCCTCTCTGCCCCAGTACTGTTGATCCTCATTACCACTCCCTCAAAGAGCCAGGATCTACAGTGACTAGTTCCCCAGGAGCAATCCCAGGAGTCGGGGATGGTCCTGGACAGAATGTCACCAAGGTCATGAAAATGGTAGCTGGTTGCACTATCCACAGTGTTAGCTGGGCCTTTGTGAGCCAGCAGAGAGATCACTGTTCCCGATCTTGCCCTTCCTCACTTTTCCTAGTCCATGGCCCTCTGTGGCCCATCTATCCTCTTCTGAGATCTCCTGGAATCCTGGAGTCAGTCCTTCTAGATCTGCCCTTTCCTGGCTTTTTGCCTCAGGCAGATGACTACACCTCTCTGATCTGTAACCACAGGAGCACCTACTTGCTGAGGTTACTCAACAGCGCGTGGTCAGGACTTCTAGGGCAGCCTGTCTATTTGCTCCTTTTTGTTTATTGACTGAAATTCACACAAGACTCTTGGAGACAAAAAAAAAAATACAGTGGAAATTCTTGCTCTGGGCCAGTCCCTCCTCTCCTTGTTGCGTTGAATGAATACACCACCATTTGTCCTTTCTCTCTGTTATGGATGCTCGTCCCCCTGTGCTACCCCATCATCACAGTGAAGGCTGTTCCCCAAGGTCTGCATCCAGATTTCACGCTTCCTCTTCCACTTGGGGATTGTATGGGTTGCCATGGAGACAAACACCATCAGCACGCAGGCAACTTCCAGGTCTCCCTCCCCCCCCCCCTCATGCTGCCCCCACTGCAAATGACTTCTTTTAAAAATGCTCTGATCAGAAATCTTCTTCATCCTTGCAATTAAAAAGGACAGACTCGAGTGGCCGCTAACTGTGACCCAACAGAGCTGTGGTCAAAATGACCCCAAGACCAGACTCCTAGGAGGAAGTTTTGAAAATAGATTTTGGTAATTGACCCCCTACGCTTGCCAATATAGAAAATCACTTTTAAATGAAAGCTTACAATGCAAAATCTCCTATTTTGAATCATCAAGCGGCTCTCACTCTGGTTCTCACTCTCTCCTTGGCCCCCTCCAGGGAGGCCAGCATTACTTTGCATTTTCCTGATGACAGACCCGCAAGCCTTCATTAGCTTGTACCACATTAGCAGGTAATCGCTGTGAAGGATTTTATAGTGCATTTATGCAGAAGGTCCAGGGATTGGAGGCTGAGACTGAACAATAAAGAGACAACAGGAAAAAAAAAATCAGGTCACAGGTGGTTTGGCAGCCAAGCAGTGGGAATCTTCTTTTCACCCTTTCAGACTTCTCTCCCATTGCCTCCTCCGTTCGCCTACTGCTTCAAAGCCAACATTTCTCCTCTTGTCAATTTCCCGTGGTTTGACAGTCCTGATGGCACGTGGGGCGATAGCAGCTAGAATTCAGAAATGGATTAAATTCTCCTTGAATAACTGTCTACCGGGAGCAAAGACAGAGCCCAGTGGGGTTAAGATCTGACTGGTCTCCTGGCCCTAGCTTTGGAATAACATGTTAACTGTTTCTATGGTCAGGTATGCTGAGTGTTCTATTGATTGATTGATTGATTGATTGATCAATGGGCTTTTTGGGCCACACCCGGTGTTGCTCAGAGTTTACTCCTGATTCTGTATTCAGGAGATAATCCTGGTGGTGCTCAGGGGATCACATGGCATGGTGCGGATCAAACCCAGGTTGGCCACGTGCAAGACAAACACTGTACCTGCTGTATATCACTCTGACCCTGGGTCTGTTATTTTGATCTCTATTTCACACCCCACCCTGCCATTGTCTCCACACTCATAGGTGGGGCCTTATCCATAGCAGACATGCATGGCTCGTACATCTGTGGCTGCTGGTCCAAGAGCAAAAGAACAGTCGCGTTTAGGTGAGAGCTGCTTCTAGGTTGACACAGCCCACTTCTCAGGGTACACACACAGGATGGGGAGGGGAGGCATCTCCCGAAGTCTCTTATGGAAGGTGCTAATGCTAATCCTATTTCTGAGGGCGCCTCACCTCCCAAAGACCCTCCTTCTAACACAGACACTTTCAACACATCTCCTTTCTGGGGACAGGTAGGAGCTAAGACACCAGACCAGACCAAGTGCTCTAACCTCCACTGATCATTGATGTTCATCAATATACCAGCCAGCTTAAACATCAAAGTGGGCAGAGGGAAGGAAAAAATACTAAATGGTATATTTTAGTACATCCAAATGATAAAATTGGTCTCTGATTTTCCAAAGCTGTCTGAGGCCAACAGAATCCATAAGGAGCTGACCTGCCTTAGTTCCTGCTGAGTGATTGATGCCCAGGAGGAATCTGGACTTTGTTGCCGAGACACAGCCACCCACAGACACAGACCCCTCAACCAGACCCACAGCTGAGAGTGGCCTCCAATCCACATACCTGAGCCAGAGACCTGCGGCTTCCCACACCCTGCTTTTGAGGGACCAGCCACCCCCCACCCCCAGACAGCACCCTACTGGTAGGGGGGGGTTCAGGTTCAGATACTGTCAACACACAGCAGCCATCCATCAAGCAGGAGCCCCGGACCACAGCCCTGAAGTGCAGTGGTCAAAGTGACAAAAGAGCTTCTGTGAATCTCTGAGGTAGAGACTGAGAAGGTATCAGAGGCATGTCACAGCGTCACTTCAGACCACTCCGAGGCTCCAGAACACACACTTGCACAGCACCATGGCATGCCATGCTAGAAACTCCTATAGAACCTGAGATTTAAAACAGCTCTGGTCATCAGAACTCTGATGTTCTGTGGACACAGAATATACCTTTTGGCTTAAAGGAATTTTATTTGAGAGCAAGAGAGCAAGTGAGAGAGAGAGAGAGAATCAGAGACAGAGACAGAGGAACAGAGAGGCAGAGAGAGATAGGAAGACAGAGAGAGACAGGGAGACAGAGACAGACACAGAGAGACAGAGACAGAGAGACAGACACAGAGAGACAGATACAGAGAGAGACACAGAGACAGATAGAGACATAGAGATAAGGAGAGACAGAGAGATATTGACAGAGACATTGACAGAGAGAGATGGAGGCAGAGAGAGAGAGTGTGCTCAGTGGCTGAGTGAATTATCTCCATGTGGTAGCTCGGGTTGGCATGCCCCCTAAGCATCACTGGGTGTAGCCCACGAACAAGTGCGCAAACTCTTAAATAAAGAGAGCATTTAAGACAAGCTTCAGTCCATGAACCAGGAAAGTAGAAAGTGCTATACCATGCTGGTAAATGTTTTCCCCTTCCCACTAAACAGTAGTCTGCCAAGACTCAATCCATCCCTGTACACGGCTGTGCTCTGGGCTCTGTTGAGAAGTGGTATTTGCATGTTCTTTCTAGACATGATTTTCTTTTGGAATGCACTGGGGAATACTGAAGATGAAATATTTAACTGGACCGATGTGTTGCTTTAGCTGTAGTCAAGTGTTTGAGTCATTAGAGCTAGCCTCTGAGAAAGACCGGAAACCCCTGAGCAGTGTAGGAGGAGAGGCCCAAGACTGAAGCACGGGAAATATGATTTTGGTTAATGTCGGTCGCTGCACTTCATTGCATTCATTTGTCTAATCTCACCATTAACTTGGAATCAACTATAAGGATTTCTTCAGAGGACAGTGTCTCACACACTGGTCCTTTAAAGTTAATTATAATTACGATGTAATATCAAAAGGTTATTACACAAAACGTTCTCTTGGCCATTAGAGTTAATTTTGTGTATGTCACATTTGTGCCTGCCTGGGAAGCCTTCGGAAGTGTGGTTTGTCATTATTACTCGATAAGCCCCAGTGCTTGGTGTGCTGGCGCCACAGCATGCTTTATTTTACTACCTAAATGCTTTAGGTAAATGAGAAAGAAAGAAATTATATTCTCAAGACATAGCCTGACATATTCCCAGCGTTCTGAATGGGATTTCCCAGTGTGACCACTGTTGAGAGTTCAGTGTGGATGATCCACAGGCAAACACGCTAACATTCTTCACTCCTCATTTCTTAGATTCCTCTCTCCTGAATCTAACTTATGCAGAAACCTCAGTACTCAATAAACCCAGAACTACACCCAAGACTTACTTGAGAGCTGCTGGGGATCAAGATTCACACTCTCCTAACTGAGAGAATCTGATAAAACAGATAGAGTCAGAGGATGCAGCTGTTGGGAAGTTGCTCTTTTGTCTGCACTTCCGTTAATTTTGTGGACCTCCGAAGAGGCAATGCCCATGGAAGGCAGGAGTCTGAGAGAAGTTCAAGTTGGCACAGGATGAGATGGACTGAAAGCTTCCCCAACTACTTTCCTTGCTGCCTTCCCACCTTCCTTGTAAACGAAACTTGAACCATAAGAGAAGAGAGGTAATGCTCAAGAGGGGAATGGAAGGGCAACCTCCACTGTTCCTCCTTCCCTCTGAGAGCTGGGTGAAGATGGAACTCACTGCCGTGACAGGGTAGCTGGGTGCATTGGTGCAGGCCAGAGAACTGGCGCCTCATAGCAAGAAGCTGGGAGGTGGCTGGGAGAACTTCCTCTCTAGCGGCTGTGCCCGTCTGCTCCCCAGCCATGCTGTCGGCAACTCTCCACCTACCTCTTCACAGCAGCAACTGGTCCCCGCCTGCACAGATTGCTTCCCCCAGCCCCCCTGGGTAATGATTTTTGAAAGGACATGGGGCCTCGTGGGCTGTTCTGAGACAAAGGCAAAGAGTGGGTGGACGGCGCCGAGATGATCATCTAAACCCAAGAAGGAAAAATCCAGCCTCCTAAATGCTTCTTTCAAAGAAAATGTGAGAACGAAGACTTAAATTTGGCACAGCTAGGACTTCCTCCCCCCCCCCCCCTGTTATTTTAATGGGTAGAAGTTAGAATTCCTTCTCAAATCCTCCAACTCTCCTACAGTATCGCCACACTCACCAGCTCTCCATGGCACTGGGTGTCACCACACCCAAACAGAGCAAGAACAATGCTTTGCCAGAACTAGACACTCAGCTAGTCATTCTCCAGACACGCCAGGTGACACTGTGGCAAATGTCTAGTCCTGAACTGGTCCCAACACAGCTCCTGGGAATGAGAACTCCATTACACAGAGACCCTAAGTTCCTGCCTATCTTCCTTCTAGGCTGGGTCTTTTGTTTGGATTCTTAGTTTTTTCTGTTGCCATGGACAGCCCTTAAGTGGTTTGTGCAAGGACTGAAATTGGGTAGATAATTGTTAATGAATGTAAAATCTTATGATGAGATAGCTTGCATTTGTTTAAGAATGAATGATCCAGAGGGTGACTATTTCAAGACCTTTTGCTCTGTGCATGAGCATGTTGGGAAGCTGGTCTGCACCAACCAAGTCAAGAGCAGATTTCCATTTTTATGAGAGGCAATGCAATTGAGGCTTAAGGAGGGAAGTCCATCCACCCTCTGGAGTAAATTGTTTTTTCTGGAATATTCCAAGGGCCATTGGAATTCTTTGAGTTTCCTCAGATTTCTGATAACTGAGGCTTGAGAGAACTCCTGAAGTCACTATCCAGATAACTCAAAATCCAAGTACAAAATTGGCAGTGCTTAGGGTTGAGAGGGCCCCTCTTCTGCCCATGACCTCAGTTTGCTGCATTTGATGGAGAAATCTGAAGTTCCTTCACTTGGCTCACCCTTGTGTTGCTACTCCTAGAGTACATGGACAGAGTCCCTCTTTCTCAGGTTTCCCGTCCCTGTCTTCAGTTGACACCTTCTGCCTTCACTCCTTTGGGCGCCATCTTTAGCTTAGTCCCTACCAATGGAGTCTCTTGGCACAGAGGCAATGGAAGAACCATCTTGCTTCCAGGGAAGTTGCAGTTGGTTAAAAACCGAACAAAATAAGGAGTTTTACACAACCACACCAGCCTGGCAGAGTTTGGACTGTAGGAAGGAATAAAGGCCTATTCATCTCTGAAAAGAAATCCTTTTAGAATGCCCATGTGCTGCTGGCAGGATTTTGACGTGGGACAACCACTAAGGAAATAGTATAAAAATTTCTCAAAAAAATTAAAATAAAATATTACATGGCCCAGAAATTCCACTTCTGAGCATGTAGCAAAGAAAAAGGAAACACTTTTTCTAAAAGATGTCTACACCCCGTGTTCATGGCCAAAACTTCCTAATGTTCATGGACATTAGGAAAAAGCCTAATGTCCACCACTGGATGAAAGGAGAAAGAGTCTATAAGAGATAGATATGTATATGTATAAGAATACCACAACCTCTCCACACATTTATGCAAAATGTGCATCATACATATATAAGAAAAGATACTTGATCATAAAAAGAAGGTAATTCCACTTTTTGCAAAACATGGGTGGATCAATTGAAGCAATCATATAGTGGAGAGGACACTTGCATGCGGCCTTCCAGGGTTCCTGTCCTGTCCCCCACCCTCCATATGATCCCCTGAGCCCTATGGGGAGTGATCCTTGAACACAGAACCAGTAGTAAACCCCAGGTACTGCCAGATGTGAACCCAAACCAAAATTAAAAAATGCATAAGTAAGCCATGCTTGGATCTTAAGGACATTTAGCCAAGTAAAATAAATTAGAAATAGAAAGACAAATACTGCATTGTCTCAATTAGGAGTAAATTATAAAACAACAACAATAATAGCAAAGCTCACAGAAGAAGGTCAGATATGAGATTACCAAAGGCAGGAAGAGGAAATGGAAGAACAGGATGAAGCTGAGCCAAAGGTACAAAATTTTGGTTGTAAGTACTGGGACATAATGTATAGTACAGTGACTAGAGTTAACATTAGTTAATGAGTGAAGAGTATTTCAAAGGGAATAATTCCTGAGGGTTTCTTACCAAAAGAAATATTCATGATTTTCTTTTCTTTATTTTTATCTACATAGGGGGATAAACTTTGCTTTAACTTACTGTGGTTAGAACCTCACAATGATGTTGTGAGACTATGTTGGACACCATAACTTCACACATGTTGTGTATCAATTACATCTCAATAAAGCCAGAAACGAATGGAATGAGGGAGAACTTTTGCCTGTGGGCAGGCTGAGATTTATGGTAGAGTTTCTTTCTGTATCTCTGAATCACGTGGTTGATCCTGGGAGGGTTCGGCTTCAAACTCAGTGTCTGTTCAATGGGTTCCTTTAAGCCCACATCTCCAGACACCTGCAACTCCCCTCCCAAAAGACAATTCCCATTGAAATCCAATCTTCCTGCTCATCTCAGCTGGGAGCTGCCTTCCCACTGCTTGAACAGACATTTGGGAGGTGCTTCTGCAGGTTCCAGATGAAATCAGTGACCTTTTTCCAATGTCATCTGGTAAACATTTGTTACACTTCTCCTCTTTCCTCCCCCTCAACTTCTATCGCTTTTTCCATTCTCCATTTATTTTTGTGGTGTGAGTGTCAGAGCCTCAACGGAGCTCCCTCATGGGCCAGCCCAGCCATCACTGCTTCTTTCAGGCTTTCGTCATCTCCCAGCAGAACCTCTTTATTGGGCCCATCCCTGCCCCCTTGAAGGCAGAGTAGGGAACTCAACCAGGTGGCCGTGATCCATGCTTCTGGGCTGCTCTTGGCTGACCTCAGGTTCTGTCCACGCTCTCTCACTCCCCTCAGCTCTGGTCACCTCGCTAGAATCTGTGGGTGGGCATTTGGTGCCATGATCTCCCCAGGTCAGATGGGAGCACTGAGGGCGACAGAGGTCCTAGAATTTGATCAGTCCCGTTTTTAATTTACTTTATGATTTGGGGGCAACTCATCGCTTGCTCAGGAACTGGCTTCTGGCTCTGTGCTCAGAGATCACCCCTGGAGGGGACCATGTCAGGTGCTGGGGATCAGCCCTGGATGGGCTGCATGCAAGCACCTGCTGGGCTATTTCTCTGGTATCCTGAGTCACATACTACGAAAGCAGTGGAGTAAGAGGGACACCCAGGCGGAAAGGTCTTCGGATAAAGAGTTTCATCGCCACATCTAAGATTGCCCAGAGACCACAGTTGCCTGGGCTGTCCATTTTGAACACGTTTCCTACTTCCTGGGTCCCTGAGTCTCCTTTTTCTGTCACTCTGGGCTGCCACCTAACCCTTTTGTGGTGGACTGTGAGGGGACAAGACCTGTGACATCTCTCGGGACTGTGACAGTCCTCCCCCACAGCAACTGTAATGACAGTGACAGTGTAATGTGAGCCAAGACCTGAGAGGTGCAGGTGGGACCCAAGGAAAGGCCTGGAAATATTTCCCAGGGAGAGCTGACATGCTTCCCTGGCTTTCAGGCAGCCTTGGGAGCTGCACGTGCAGAATCCAAGGCAAACTTCCTGCAGGAGCAGAACCCCTGCTGACCAGGTCAGGGGGGCCTCAGCTGTGTCAGAAAAACCTGAGACCATTCATCCACCCCTCAGCAAGCTGGGCTGGCACCTCAGCTTGCTGAGGGGTGCACTTAGGAACCAACAAGGGTGGTTGTTTCAGTTTGGGGAGCAGTCAATGATGCGGCACAAGCCAAGCCAATACTCCTGTCTATGATTGCCCTGTGACCCCACGCCTTGACCCTGCGTGATGTAATGATGACAGCGTGCTACTGTCCTTACTCCCATTTCCCTGTCCTTCATCTCTGTCAGGAAAGGCGTTTCCTGTGGCCCTCGGCAGGTTCCACACCTCCTAGACCACTTGGTGTAGATGTTCCCTCCTCTCATCTGTCCTATGGCCCTGAGGTTCCTCTTCCAAACACTATCTGCATCCCTGACCTCCTTGCCACCAGCCAGTGTGGATCATCTGGTCCACCTCTCCTCCTGGGCTAGACACAGGGTTCAAGGCCACGGAGAGAGCTCATGCCCTTCTACCTTCTGCCTGGCTGGGTCCAGGCAACTTGTTTGAAGGAACAGAAGAATACGGTGACCTGCAGCCAAGGAAAGAAGGAGCAGCGTTGAGGCTACTATAGGTCTATGTACTGACACATTTCCATGAAACTTGATGTGACTTTGTCCTAACTAGTGCTGAACTCCACAAGATGAGCTTCTTGTGGCAAAGAAGGTCTGTGCAGGCAGCTGGGACATTTCAGAATGCCCAACACAGGGTGTGGGCACAGGGGTGAGTGGGAAAGGAATGGAACCAGCGCACAGGGGACCAGGCTCCAGGGACCCAGTGACCTTCCTTCAAGAGTTCACACAGAAACCTGTTTTCCAACAGGTTTTCTATAACTGGGGAGGAGAAAAAAGACAATTTCCCTTTCCTTCTCAGAGAGTGATGCAAACCCCACCCAAGACGGGTGATAAACTGACAGAATCAAATGTCAGGGAGGCTTCCTCCCTTCCAGGGCTCCGGGGAGCAGCCTTGGAACAGATTGTCCCTGCCAGAAGATCTCATTATTTTAAGCAAATTGAATTTCTCATTGTCTATGTTGAAAGGTTGTATGCTAGTTATAATTACTGGTTTTACTTAATTTCCTTTTATAAATAGGCTGGTATTCTGTACTTGAAAGTAGTATGTTGATCACTGTTTTTTTTTTTTTCTTTTAACTTCTGGCCTTAGAGACTATTTAGAGCAGAAACTGCTGACAAAGCAGATTTGAGCAAACAGATCCAGGTTCAGCTGTCAGAGGATGAGGCCAGCAGCCCAGGACACAGGTGGAGGGCAGGGGAGACTTCCAGGGAGGTGGGCCTGTGTGTGGTCAGGGAGAAGGAGGCAGTGCCCAGGGCTCCCCTCCACACACACTGCACTGTACTTACCACAACATCAGAACCACTGGTCTACACCTGTGACCACAGTATCAGAACCACTGGTCTACACTCGCAAGCCCCTGGCACCCTTATTCAAATC
The DNA here is from genome assembly GCF_029834395.1 of Sorex fumeus. Taxonomy (NCBI): domain Eukaryota; kingdom Metazoa; phylum Chordata; class Mammalia; order Eulipotyphla; family Soricidae; genus Sorex; species Sorex fumeus. The sequence continues at coordinate 10,268,706 of NW_026606083.1, read as the reverse complement.
AGGCTTCTAAAATGGTGTAACTCTGCAACGTGGGAGACGGGCAGATCAAACTGCCACTTTATACACTTTCTAATAACACAGCTTTTATTTTTTTCGATTATAAAAGCAATGAATTTTTGCTATAGTAACATTTAGAAAATGAAGCAATCCAATGGAGAGCAATAATAAAAGTTATCTATAATCTCACCACCCAGAGATAACCACTCAAAATTCCACATATTTGCCTTTACTCTCTATGTACATGTATTTTTATGATTACACGTAGCTGCAGATGAGGAGAAATTTAGCACAGCGGGTAGGGCGTTCGCCTTACAAGCGGCCAACATGGCCGACCCGAGTTCGATTCCTCCGCCCCTCTCGGAGAGCCCGGCAAGCTACCGAGAGTATTCGGTATGCCAGACACAGTAACAACAAAGTCTCCAATGGAGACGTTACTGGGCCCGCTCGAGCAAATCGACGATCAACGGGAGGGCCTTTACCTTACCTTACCATATTTTTCACTAATATTAATATGCTGAAAGCCTCTTCCCAAGGTTTCCATCTTTCCAGAGAAACTTTCAATCACTAGATATTATTTCAGAAATAGGTATCTTTAACGATCCTATTGTTAGTATTTGATATTTCATGTATTTGGCATTGTTGATTTATAAATAAAATAATACCGAACATTCCTCCTAGTTAATCAGTCTGTATATCTCACCGATACAGCTTTCACTGGGTCAATTCAAGAAGCAGAGCTTAAACATGTGTTGAAAGTAGGTAAAGGGATATACATGATGACCTTTATTGCAAAACCATAATGCCCAAAAGGAGCAGGGGAAAGAGGGAGGGAGACAGAGACAGATAGAGGGAAAGAGAGAGAGAGACAGAGAGACAGAGAGAGAGAGAGAGAGAGAGAGAGAGAGAGAGAGAGAGAGAGAGAGAAGAAAAGCGACTGCCACAGAGGAGGGTGGAGGGGCTGCAGGAGGGAAACTGGACACGTTGGTGGAGGAAAATATACACTGGTGAAGGGACGGGTGTTGGAACATTATATAACTGAAACCCAACATGAACAACTTTGTAACTATGTATCTCACTATGATTCGATAAAAAGGTCTAAAACAATTTACTGTTAATGTCTGACTTATTAAAAAAAAAAAAAGAAGAAACAGAGCTTATGCCACAGAGCCCAGGAAGGAAGCAACACTTTCCCTGGGCAAGAATCTTGTGATCTAAATAATGAAATGACTTTTAAAAGAAATTTAACTTCTAATCTGTAGTTAGACACCTTAACCGTTGTGCCCCTGCAAATAATTTCAGGTACCTAATGACTGGGCTGAAAACACTGGTGTGTTTTATTGGAGTTAATAACCTCCCAGACTTCTGGAAGCTCTGGCAGCCACGCCCTCCTCCCACAGTCCCCGCCATGTCCATGCAAACACTGATCCTCCTCCAACAAACCCCAACTAAATATCCCAGGACATGCACACCAAGCTCAACATTATGGAATCACCGTCCCCACAGCTAAAATCTTTGGAGCATCCACAGGCGGTGGGCAAGCTGAACATCTGCCCAGCTGAAGCCCAGGGAAGGCAGCGTCCTTAGCCCACCACTATAACTCTGGCCCAGACCATAAAGCTGGAGTCTCTGCAAAACCTCCTACAGCAACAAACAGCTTAACCACCTCCTAAACGAGGACTTCACAACCTGTGATCACAATAATGTTCACATAAATCGATTTTCTCGATCTATTGATTTTAATATTGCAACTTTGTTATCTCATCAATTTTAATTCTAGAATGACATCAACATCTGTGGCTTTGTTCCACATTAAAATCAATTTTGAAAAATAAAATAATAAAGAACAGTAACTTGATTTGGCTGGCTCTTCTTAAACACGGATCTCATTGGCTTCTCTCTGCTTCTTTGAAGATTGTGTTTTCTAGTAAACGCCTTTCCCCTTTCTATCCTCTCCCATCTTTATAAGCAAGTTTCATTCAAATAAAAACTAACTTGCCTCACTTTAAAAAAAGTAACGAGATTTATAGTTTCTTCATGGAATCTAAGGTTGTAAGAAGCTCCATATTCTTGTGGTCTAGGAATTGAGTATTCCAAAAGAGTATCAAAATCATTTCAAACTAAATTCACATTAGTTTGAAATGATTTTGATGGAAACAAGGCAAGAGAAGAAAGAAGTGTCTAGAGCTTGCAGAGACTCACAGAGAAATCAATTGAGGGGTTTATGGAGATTTTGACTCAACTGTCTAGGGAGATGTTGGGCGGGGCTTGGAACATTCTAGAAGGTTTGCAGGCCTCTCTACTCTGGAACAAAGTTAGGAGGGGGAGACCTGTGTGAGTCTCCATAGGGCGTGGTGGAAGAGAGGCCTGGGGCTCCCTCAGAGCTGGTGAGAGGAACAGGCCAGAGAGTCGGCAAAGGGGAGCAGGAGGTGACTGGGGGCGGGGGGGACACTGCTGACCCCCCTCAGTCCCTGTGGGGATGGCTCTGGAGTCTGGCTTTTTCTTGTTTCAGGGGAGTTTCAGCCACTTTCCTGGTCTGCAACTCTGTGAAATGCTGAGGAATCTTGGCTCAGCTGGTGACTTGGGGATTATCTGTGAACTGCTAATAACCATTTTCTATCCGTGACTTCTGCTGCCACAAAAATAACCAAGTCCCTTGTGGAACTGTCCTACTGGAATCCCCTCTGAACTCCCGGCAGTGTGGGCAGGTCGCTGTTCCGGCCCAGTTATAGGGACTGGGAGGAAGCAACACTTTCCCTCGGCAAGAATCTTCCCAGGTTGGAGCCATTTCTAATTTGCGATGTGAAGTTCCACTGGCGACAGCCCAGAGATAGTTTAGAGGAGACAGTGATCGGAGAAGGTGCTTGCCTTGCACGCAGCTGACCTAAGTTTCATCCCAGGCAGCACTTATGGTCCCATGAGCCCTGCCAGGACTGAGCCCTGAGCACAGAGCCAGGAGTCAACCCCAAGCACCACCAGGTGTGGCACAGAGAAACAAACAAATTCCAGTAGTGATCCTGAGAAATCTCGAGGTGCATTAAGCACCCCTAAAATTTGAAAGAATGGATAGATTAGGGGGTCACCAGTGCATGAAGAGACCAGTCTCTAAGAACACATGCTTCAGGCTCAGTGGGCAGAAACATTTCTGTGCTTCTTTGACCCGTGATCTGTCAGACCCTACTTGGCTGCCGTCAGAACAACCTTGAACTCAAAAATGGGGGAAATTGTCTGCCATAGAGGCAGGGGGAGGACTGGAAACAGGGGTGGGGATACTGGGAACATTAATGGTGGAGAATGTGCATCTGGTGGAGGGATGGGTGTTTGATTATTGCAAGACTGAAACTCAAACATGAAAGTTTTGTAACTGGATCTCAGGATGATTCAATAAAAAACAAAAAAGCCTTTTGGGGTCAGATGGGAAACCAATGAGTGCAGTGAGGGAAGGAGCGTAGTTGTCAGAGCACAGGCTGGTGAGACTGACACACGGGAACAGAACTGTCTTTCCCAGGCTCACAGTGAAAGTGTCTCTCCCCTAACCAGCCCATGCAGTTCACACCAAAGATGCAAATGGCCAAGGGAGGGCTCTGGGGTCTGTCATTCTAGGGGTGATGTGAATCCCTGCCCCCGTTCCCTCTGCTGAACATCCTGCATACACATGGATGCCAGTGCACTGATGGTTAGCCTGGTAATGGCTGTGCCCTCAGCTCTCCCTCTGATGTCTCCTGCCTTGGGGAAAGTCAGCCGAGATGAACCAACAGATCTAGCGGTTGTTCCTGTCAGTGCCTGTGCCCCAGAGCACTCAATCTATTTCCCTTTTCTATTGGCACACAGGCCATTGATTCCGCAGCACCTCTTTCATTCTGGGGTTCTTTCCTTGGGCCTCGGGTGGATGCTCTGTCCACGGATCCTTTACCTGAGAGAAGGTATGGGAAGAGGAAAAACTAAGATTTTGTTTTGGTTACCTTTTGAAGTGCTCAACACTTCATGGGCTCAGTGTTGGATGTCACGGACTCAGTCTTCAACTTCAACTTATGAGCAAAACTGATTATCCCCATTTTTAATCTGCACGACTAGGGAGCAGCCCTCTTCGAGTGGACATGGGTGCAAGGGGAAGTCTTGGGGATGAAGGCAGTCCTGGTGTGTCAGGCATGTCTCAGTGGCTCTCAAAGCTGGGCAGAGGATGTCCAGGTGAGTGTGCCTGCACTGGCCGCCATTGTGGAACTTCTTAATGCACCCCAGACTTGGCCATGGTGACCTAATCACAGGGGTCAGGCTTCACCTTCACCGAGTTAATGGCTGCAGTGAGAGATGGAAACTGTATCCCTCTGTGGTAATGTCCTAGACTTCCTCAAGGGAAATTTCTGACTTGCCTGACAAGCACCTTTGCTATAGCAATGAGGAACAGCTTTCACTCGTGTGGTGACCAGGACAGGCCATAGCCCATCTTCACACTGCTGGGATTCTCGACCCTCTTAGCATAAGGCTCCCTCAAGGGAGCCCTTTCTTCAGAGGGCCTCTTTCTGTCTTCTGCAGCAGTCATGAAACCACAGAGTCTTGCAAAATATTCACAACAGCAACAAATGGGAAGGGATCCTCTCGCTCCCCCTTCCCTGCTCCCTTCTCCAGGCGCTTGTCTGCTAGCTGTATTAGAACTCCAACCGGAACCTAAAACTATTGGTTGACAGGTTCCACTTCTGTGCTGGTGAAGGGCTCAAGAATTTTATCTTAACAGCTTCCAGTATGTAGACAGATTAAAAATCCACTCATCAAGCCGATCCTCTTAATTTCAAAGAAAGAGGAATGATACGATTTGATTAAGTGTATGCAGTTCACAAATGGCAGGTGGATTAGGAGTCAGCATGACTGAAAGGTAAAAGGGGCTACTGAAAAATATATATCTCTGGGGCCCCCATGCCCCTAATTTGTGACTGACATCACGCTGCAGGACTTAATTCTCCGATTTAAGAAGCAGAGTCTGGCTTAAACCCAATGCAGGCGAGAGAGCACATAGACGCAAGCCTGCAGGGAAATCGACGTCTGGAGGTTTCTCGTGGCTTGAATTGGGGCTGATTCTGAATGAGAGAAGTCTGGCCTTTTCCTTATCCCAGGGTGTCCAAGTAAAACAAGGGGGGTTGAGTATGCTTTGAAAATAAGTGGTAACTAGATTTTAAGAATAGAAAACCTATTTTCCCTGTTGCAAGGGTATGAACTCGAGGGAGAGATGGAATAAGTGTAAAGCATGCCTATTTCAGGAAAAGATTAAACAAAGGCCCTGCCTCACAGTTGTTAGAGTGGAGAGATTTGCTGAGCAGAAGCTTAAAAGCATGCCTTATTTTTATGAGCCTCAACTTCTTTTCTGAAAGCCTAATTGTAAAATTTATAGAGCTAATTATCACTGCAGATTAATATTTATGAACACACAATAGCAAATGTGAGTTCCAAGTGTTGTGTTAAGCATTGGTTCCTCTCCCTTCGCACATACAAGCAAACAACAGATAGCTCAAGGTGATGTTAATATTCTCCCCACAATGTATGTAAACAGTCAGGCAAAATTTTTCCTCCCAATTGCTGCAAATTGGTATTTACCCAGCAACTGAGAACTATTTTTAACAGTTAATACTCCTGAAATGTATGGGGACCTTCTGCGGTATGACTAAGAGCTTGGAAAATCAATTGCATAAAGGCTCCCCTAATCAAACATTGAGGAGTGAAACTTCTATTTATTGACTCATTTTTAAGCACATGTTATTCTTATAAGAGAAAAGAAAGATAATCAAAAGTGTTTTGTTGTTCTCTCCGTGCTTGGAAAATCAAGCCAACGGGAGCTTTATTTCCCCAAACAGAACAAGGTTAAGTGTTACAAAAACAAAACAAAAACAAAGAATGCCCCAAAACTCTGCATTCTGAATAAATTTATGTGTGCTATTCCAATATGCCCTGCTGAGCACCCAACTTCTGTGTCTGCATCTAGCCGGTCCTTCTCTCCATATAAAATAGGAAGTTTTCATGACCCAGGGTGAAGAAAGATGTAGGAGGGACAGGATAGGGGATATGGAAGCTCAGTTGATGATAAATGAGTGGCTTCCGGCCAATCCTGAAACTATGTTTAGTTTTCTTGTCCATAGTCTGAAGAGTGTTTAACCACATACAGAATTCCCAGGCAGGGATTTCTGGCATGGAAAGGAGACAGGGGATGAACTTCAGAGATTCTCTAACTCTCCTGCCCCGAAACCTCATGTGAATTTAGCAGATGAATTGGTACAAGCATTTCACTGACTGTGGAAAATCTGCTTTCAACAATTTTCCAAGGCTCCAGAACCTGAGAAAGGGCATGAGCTATGGTACCGGAGGATGTCCAGGTCTTTCCTGCTACATTTCTCTCTACATTAGGCTACCTCCTTGCTCCACCCTTACTCAGGCATCTGCCTTGCTATTCTACCCTCATTCCGAAAGTCTCAGATTTCCTTCTAAACTCTCTTCTAAGACCTTACAAGTGCGCCATTGACCACAACAGCCTATAGCTGCATGTGGGTATTTAAATTTAAACTGGATTAATATAAACTGAGTCTTAAAATTCCATTTATTCAACTGGCCACAACTGAAATGCTCAATGGATATATGTGACTTGTGATTGGACAATAGCACAGATATCCTTCCTCCTGGTAACTTAATAATGTTTTATTGAACATCATGATTAGGTAGGTGTGGGGGGGCACACCCAGCTGTTCCCAGGGATTATTCTTCTCTCTGCACACAGTAATCAATGAGTGCTCAGGAGACCATATGGGGTGCTGGGGATTGAACCTTGGTTGATCATGTGCCAGGCAAATGCCCTTCCTGCTATATTATGGCTCCCTAAACAGCACCACTTTAAAGACTGTGGTTTCAAAGCATTCATTTCAAGAACCTAACTGTTGAATAAGCTTCCCAGGGTGCTCATGATGCAGTTTGCCCATAATGCTTGGAGAGGCAGTGCCAAAGCTACTACACAGATGACCATAAGGCATCTTAACCCTTGGTTTGAAGGTCTGTAGGAATGACCTGGTCATGGCTACCCCACTCTTAGCCCTGTCACCAACATCCTGGTTCATGGCTTTTGACAACTTTAGACTACTATGGTTTTAGAGCTAGACAAATTCTTGAGAGTTACCTGGTCCAGTGCTTCTCAACCATTGTCTCACCATGACCCCCTTCTGGCCTCGTTTTCTCCTTGTGGCCCTGCTATCCTACCCATTGCCTCTTGTTTTGTGCCATGACTATCCATTTCTGAAATTTCCCCTGAAGTTCTCTTGGACTATCCTGGGCCTGCATGAAAGCCTTATGGCTTCAATGGAGAGATGCTGATCTGGTCCAAACAATCATTTGCTCCCTGAATGCTCTTTTTATTTATTTTTATTGTTCATTTATTTATGTTTCTTCAGGCAGTTGAAGACCTCTGGGACCCAGCCACAGCCATACTGAGACCACTCTCCACATGCTAGGACAAGCCTCATGCATGAAGGAACCGGCAGAGGAACCCAGGTGTGCGAGACCCGGGGCTGAGATCTCCAAGCCTGCTCGGATTGGGACTGGGCGTCTTCCACCCAGATCCCCCATCTTCCAGTAGCTAGACAGTTGAACCCACCAACTGCCCTGTAACCCCATCAACGGTCAAGATCCAGAGACTATAAAACCAAGCTCCTGGAAGCGTGCAGCGGTGGAACCTCTTATTGTCTAATTCTCGCTCTCAGAGAACCCAGCAAGCCACCCAGAGTATCTTGCTCGCATATAGACCTGACTAGGAACACCTGTAAAGGTGATTAGAGGCTTCCCCAAAGATTCCATCCCTTTAGAAGAGCCCGGCAAGCTACCGAGAGTATCCCACCCGCAGGGCAGAGCCTGGCAAGCTACCCATGGCATACTCGATATGCCAAAAACAGTAAGAATGATTTGATCCTCATTCCCCTGACACTGAAAGAGCCCCCTGATATGTCATCTGGCTACACTAGCACATAACAGGGATAAATGGAGACATTACTGGTGCCCAGTCAAGCAAATCGATAAACAACGGGGTGATAGTGACAGTGATAGTGATTTATTTTTTTGAGTCACTATGAAATACAGAGTTACAAAGCTGATCATAATCGGGTTTCAGTCATACAGTGTTCCAACACCCATCCCTCCACCAGTGTACATTTCCCACTACCAATGTCCCTAATTTCCCTCCTGCCACCCTCCCCCCAACCTGTCTCTATTACAGACTCTTTCCTTCTGTCTCTGTCCCTCTATCACTGTCTCTCCCACCCCCCACCCCCCTGCTGTTTGAGGCATTATGGTCTGCAATACAGGTACTGAGAGGTTAACAGGCTTGTTTCTTTACCTGTTTCAGCACACAGTTCTTATCCAGAGTGATCATTTCCAACGATCTTTGTCATGGTGGTCCCTTCTTTATCCCAATTGCCTTTTCCTGTAGCAACATTTGAGGTAGCTTTCTAAACATGAACCAATCCTCCTGGTCCTTGTTTGTACTATCCTTGGGTATTGGTCTCATATTGTACTTCTTTATTTTTATATCCCACTAATAAGCCCAATCATTCTATGTCTGTCCTTCTCCTTCTCGTTTTTGTTATTGTTGTTTGCTTTTTGGGTCACACCCAGCGACGCACAGGGATTACTCCTGGTTTATGCACTCAGGAATTACTCCTAGCCATGTTCTGGGGACCATATGGGATGCTGGGAATCGAACCCAGGTCGAGCTGTGTACAAGGCAAATCCCTACCCAATGTGTTATCACTCCAGTCCCTGTCCTTCTCCTTCTGACTCATTTCATTCATCATGATATTCTCCATGTCCATCCATTCATAAGCAAATTTCACAACTTCATTTTTCCTAACAGCTGCATAGTATTCCACTGTGTAGATATACCAGAGTTTCTTTACCCAGTCTGTTCTTGGGCACTTGGGCTGTTTCAAGATGCTGGCTATTGTCTCCTGAATGCTTTTAGACAACTTTACAACAAGTGCTATGAAATATAAATTTCAACAGTAACCGTGAGATTGCAGGAACACCCAAGCTTCCCAAATCAGCCCTGATCAGAGCCTCAGGTATTATCTATTTTCTCTGATCTTAAACCAGCTTCTAGGAGCTCCCTCTCTGGTCAGAGATCAATCCTAACACAAGGGGGTGTGGGCTGAACAAGGGGGTGTGGGCTGAAGCCAACACCAGCCCCTGCTCCTGGGGCTTTGCTCTGTGAATATAGTTTATGGAAGCAAAAACTTCTGGAGAAGAGGAGATTCTGGTAAGCTGCCTTGGGTGTGATGGAATATCTGGTCTTTAGTTTTTTCCCCAGAAAAACAGATATTAGCTTTTTGGGTAGAGGAATGATCCTTCATTTAGAGCAACAAAGCAGTAACTTCAGTGGAGCCTGAAGGGCCCAGGGGGGTTTACATTTCTGTGGGGTTGAAGCTCCCGGGCACTAGAAACTACATTCTTGGCAAAGAATAATGCTTCAAAAACATCTCTGGCAAACCCAAAATTCTTACATCAGGGGTTGAAGGGCACCAAAGGTGAGGGAAGCAAAAGAGAAGATAAATTCGGAGTACTAGTGAACTCATGAAAGAGCTCACGAACTCAAAGACATAAAATGGTACCCATCCAAGGGAAGGGGGAAACCTTCTGAACTAATAAAAGTTGGGAATGGCAAACAAATTCCAGGCATTGATAGGAAAACTAGTTTGTACCCAGAAGAAGATACTCAAGTCATATGGGTCTAGAAGAGAAAACTCCCTACTCAATCCCTTAGGACAGACTGCTGCAATCTGCAGACAGCTTTCACTCTCTCCCCCACCATAGCTCATCCTTCCTACTTTAGGTTAAAGTCTTCAGCCTTTATTGGAAATGTTCATTTTCCTCTGATTCCATTCTAATTTGTCTCACTTCTTAAATTAAGGCGTCCAGGACAAGGTAGAATTGGAAAGGACTATGAATGCGGGCTGGTTTTTAAAAATCTAGGTAATGAAGAATCTGTTCATTTATACAATGAAAAGCCTGGAATTCAATGACATTAAGTTTTCACCCTATTCTGACTTTTTTTATACCTAAGAAAAACATACGAGAATGCCAAGATTCTGCCTATGACAGGCAGAAGCAAAAACACCCCCAGCTCTCCTAGTTCCGGGATTATCTGGATGACTAAGAGTTTCACCAAGACACATAACCAAAAGGCACACAACATTGTTTTTCAGCAATATCTTTTCATTTTGATAGAGCATTTGCAGTTTTGTGCAAGTTTTGCTGCAAAGATACAGAATTAAGGTGATATTCTTCAGTAGCCCAGAGGAGATTCCCAAACACTGGGCTCCCTCAAGCAAAGTGGGTCAAGTGACAGTGAAATCTGATGGGAAAAAGATTTGCATTTTCACAGGAATGAGCGCCTCCTGGTTGTGCTGGATGGAATCTGGGTCTTTTACACTGAATAGATAGCATCTTGATGATCACCAAATCTTCAGGTTCCATGTTTTCGGGATTTTCTGAATGACTTCGAGAAGGCTTTGGAGAATAGCTCTCTCAGATTCTCATGGCAATGGCAGCCAACATTCTGTCTCCATCTCAATCCTTTTTATTGAAGCCTCGCATGACTAAAACGCCCCTTTGCTTGAACGTGGGAGGGGGTAGAGAGGTCTTTTTCTGTGCCCCGTGTTAGAGTGTCAGCTTTTCTGAATACTATTGACACGATTTCCACCCCTGCCAAAGTCTTCTCATCATCTCTCATCTAGTCTGTCATCTCCTGTTTGCAATGGTCAATCCCAGCTGCCATGCTTCAGGCTCTGCCATCAAAGTACCCCTTGACAGCAAGTGGATCAAAATCAGCCTCATTTTCCAACTTCATGTTTAGCATAGAGCATTCCTTAGCTCAAATATTTGGCTGCTTCTAAAACTATTTTAAATGCAAAAAATACAGCTAACGATTATACATGACCTTGTATCTGGTGAGCAACTATAAGCAAATCATATGTGTAGGGCCACGTCCTTTGTTTGGTTTGTGAAAACTACCCACTTGTTAGTTTATAAACACTGCATTATCCTCCACAACAATCATGTGAGAATACTGACATCTTCTCTTTGTCAGGAGATTCAATATATGTGTGACTTGTCAACACTTAAAAACCAAAAACACATTAGCCATAGCATACAGGCAGTAATGATTAGATGAAGCTGAGAGAACTAACAAAGCCCTTTTACTAGGGAAGTGTAATTGTGAAAGGGAAAAATCTTTTTCTCTAAGATTATAATCTTCCCATGAACATTAGCACAAGAAGAGAAATTTAGAAACGGAAATCATTTCCCACTATTATCACTCTATTTCCAGATAATTTTATTGGTTTCAAAAATGTTTATACAGCCATTATGAGATCAAATAACCCCTCTATTCAATCATACAATAAATATTTACCAACACAGTAATGGACAACTTACAAAACCATTTCCATTGCTTTTATCACACCTTAAAATTGGTAGATACAATGATGTGAAATATATTTTCTTATATGTTCATCAAAACCTGAGTTTTAAGATAGCAGCTTTGGAAGTTAGATACAGTAACTTTATTTTACTTTTAAAGAAACTGAGTCCCAGGCAAGGTAAAGAATTCGTCCAATTTCATACAGTTGTTAAATGATGGACTGCAAATACCTCACCTAATAAACTTAATAGGCATCCTACAATTTAAGCTTGAAGAACACAAGTTATTGTTTACTTGAGAATAGGTTTTGAGATTTGAGAACAAGAAAGGGTTCTCTAAGGTCATTGCTGGATGGAGCTATAAAGAAATAGGACTTGGAGTCTTTTTTTTAATGACTGGCTCTAGATATTAGCATGGTTAAAAAGTAACAGCAAAATCAAGTAAACTAATCTCTGCATAGTATCAGTATGAGTCTCAGGAAAGAATGGGTCTCTCTCTTCTCTCATTCTTATTGTCTCTGTATTAGATCAACCCCATGCTGATTAATCTAATAGTGATCATAGACTTATCCAGGGACTCTATATTGACAAATCATTCTCTTTAAAAATTTACATGTGATTTTTTTTGCATATTTTATGAGGCTATCCATTAGAGGCCTCTAATTTAATTTATTTATTTGTACGTAAATAAAATACTTTTACTTGAAAGGCTATTATTGTTGTGGATGAAGAACATAATTTATTGTAACCCTTCCCACTAAGTTCTTGAATCCCCAGAAGTCAATCCGTACCTCTTTGTTATCTGTTTCCTATAAGTCAAATTTCTTTTCCCCCCAATCGATATTCTACCGATAAGCCATCCATCAATACCTCATAGTGTTTGGGGCAAATTTGGTTTCTTTTAGAATCAATTTTGTTTATTTACCCAATACTTGGAACTTTTAAGTATCCCACAATAACAGAGACTTACTGCTTCCCTGACTGACTGCAAATTCCTTCATACTTCTGTGAAGGAATAACAGGAACAAAATGGCACCAAAAATATGAATATTATTCTGGGGCTACACTGTCTTTAAGTGTCCTTTTGGAGTTACGACCTTTTTCAGTTCAGGGTGAGAGCTTATTTGAGGCTATATACTTTGGGGGGGGGGCTGAGAGGTGGTTTGGGTCATACCCATCTGTGATCAGGGTTTACTCCTGGCTCAGCACTCAGGGATCACTCCTTGCAGGGCTCAGGGTACTATATGTAGCAACAGGGATTGAACCTGGGTTGGCCATGTACAAGGCAAGTCCTACCCACTGTACTATCTTTATGGTCCTGGATATGCTTTCTTTTTTATCCTAATTCCACAGCTTTGCAAGAACAGAAGTTTTTTTAGGTCATAGATACATAAGCATAATAAAAATTTATTTTTAGTAATGACCTAACAAATTATCCTGATTTGTGAGGACCTACTCAGACCCAGTAATGACCCAAGAACCTGTACTGATCCTTTGGCATCTACTAACCCAAGTCAAAAATATATTTCTCCTTCACTTTTTCCCAGGCCTTCATGCACTAAGAGAGCCAAAGGCACCAACACAGAGTGAAGATGAATAAAATACTCTTACATGTGTGTTTGTTCATGGAATGAAATCACACACTTTCAGCCTTCTTGATTTTCAAACTCCATATCCAATACTCTTCTCCAAAGCATTTTGTTGGCATTTGAATTTTCCTAGGTTTTCAATTTGAAATTCCGATAAATCAGAACCTAGAAGAAACTTCTTACCCTCTTACAGCACATATTTGTTCTTCTATGCAGTTGTTGCTTCATTTATTAAACAAAAACATATGTTTTTCTATGTGTAGAGAACTATCAGGCATTTTGGATATTTTTAAAATAGGAACTATCCTTTGTCCTTTGTCCTAGACCTCGGGATAAAAATGTCTGCATGCATAATAAAAGCAGCACATGGAAATGACAATGATTAACAACTTATAAAACTATTGAGTATGGGGATGATTGGTGAGGAATGCAATTATCCTTAGATTTATAGGTAGATTTTTGTAGAAAGAATTAATATAAAGACTTCATTGCCTAAAGAACATCTGGACATGGAAAGATCCAATAAATGCATAGATATAGGAGTACTCCAAATCATCCTAATGAAAGGAAATCTGAGACTCCTCAGAGAGAAAGGTATCTGGTTAAGACAACTACAATTTGCATTTGCAGTATATTTGCATGGTAATTTACCCACTTTCTAAATCAATATTTTAGTTTAAATAGCCCATAGGCAAACTTTAGAATACAAGAATTTGCTTGTATTGGATTATTTAAATCTGACATATGATAATCAAAAGTTTCATGCCTGAAAGTTGATTGACTGAGAACATAGATTTTAGTAAGAACCCAAATTTCAGTAGAGGCCACATACAGATATTATGACTCCTATAGAAAGCCCCCTAAGAGGTGATCAAGCAATTTCATCTTCATTTCCTCTTGATGGAAAACCTAAAACCCTACCCTGGCCACAGAATCTCAGCAAGTTTCACTCTAGCTAACCAAGTCTAGGTGTTCCTGCCACGAGCTCAGTGTTCATGTTTGGCTAAGATGCTTGCTTTTTGCTCCATGATCTCTATTTTAGGCTTTACTTAAGCACTTACTCAAACTATATTATTCTGCCTCCAAGTTTCTCTCCGCAGTGATCTGACATGTCTGCTTCTCCTCGTGAGTTTAGTATTTTCCTCTTGTTGTGGTAATGAAAACGAGTTTGTAATCCCTTTGGAGAGAGAATAGCCTCTTCTAGTTTGGTTTCTAAAAAGAAGATGAACCTCTTCCTCACATATGCATAAGTAGCATTCATTTCATTTCCTTTGCAGTAAAGGTAAACATTTCTCTGGCAAGAGTAACACCGGTGCTGTTAGTTTATTTACTTTATCTGTGTTGCTTGGGAGAATGGAATGGGCATTGCTAACTAACTATTAAGTGGACAAGGACTGGGAGAAAGGACCAAAGGGGACAGAACTGGTCAAGACAGAAGGAATCTTCAACAACAAAAATTCTGTGCTGTTTCATGGAGGGATGGGTAGTCTACGAAAGAAAAATAACATGAGTGAAGGTTCAATGGCAGGAATATATAAGTACTCCCAGACAAAAAAGCAATTGGAGAAAAGCTAAGTATTATTGATTATAATTGATACACCAGCTACACCAATTCCTCATTGTCAGTTAAAGCTGGCTCACAGAGTAATTACACAATGACAGTTGATAGTTATCAAGTAGGCAAGAACTGCTGGGCTAGATTCATTGTGTGGATAAGCTTGTTTTATCTTTGGTGTCAGCACTATTACTATTTATCTCTCACACATAAGGACTTGAAACCTATCGCATTTAAACACTTTGTCCCAGCTCACATTTACAGTGACAGACCCAGGGAAATGAGCAGTTTAACTCAAAGAAGACTAGGTGTTTGCCTGGAAGTCTTGTTACCTCTCTCATTTCTTCACTGACAGTCTATGGACCACTGGTTAAGAGCATCAGAAGTCTGAGGTTCTTCTTTCATAAGAGCATAAAAATCCAAGTACATACCTGAGAAAACAAACATGTGGGCCCATAATACTCCCTCATGCTCAAGAAAAGAACCTAAGAATGATTCTGGGTGGTCTTTGGTGCCTCACACTTTAGAGAAAAGGTCCAAAGATATGAAACTTTTAATCCCTCACATCACTCTGTCATCTGACCCTCCCAAGGCCTTTAATTTCTCTTCCAGCACTAAGCCTCAGTTTTCTTTCAATCTTTCTTCAGAGAAGACAGAGTTTTGGAGCTCTGGCTGAGAAAGATGCAGAAAAACTTGGAGCTAAACATGCCTGGCCAGATAAAGATGAAGTCAGCTGCCAATACCTTTTGTACTTTGCATTTTCTGTAAAGTGAAAATCTTGCTTTTTCTGTAAAAATATATAAAAGTAGAATATTTTATGGGAGTCCATGAGTGGTTGAGATTTCCTTAAAGTTCAAATTTGATAGCACAAAAACTAATAGTACAATTTCACCTAAATGTATTTCAACCCTCTGTTATAAACTTAAGACAAGCGAATATCTTGTCCTTTGTAAGACTTCACTTTTTATTGTCTATTCTGTACTGAACTTGTTTTAATTGGATGTGTTGACCTAAAAATTAAACACATGACCCAGTAGCCAGAGAAAATCTGACGCTTTCAATTCTTAAAACAGACTGTAATTATTTGATGAGAGGTCAAATAGAGAAATCATAGCGTGAGAGAATTTCTTTTACATGGTGGTAAAACAGAAGCATGCACTGGGAAAAGAAAAAGGATCCTGACACAGTACATAAAACACATTCAAAAAGGAAAGTCTTTTGGGATAAGATATTTGCAAATGAAAAGTTACAATGAAAAGTAAAGAAAGTTTGGTCAGCACCTCAACCTACAAGACATGACTGTCCACCATGGCCAACATTCTTTGTCAATAAAGTTAAGGAAGACTGGAAACACCACCTAAACACACAGGATGAATTTTCCAAGCTCTCCTCCAAGCTTTGGATCTTATTGTACATTGGGATTTTCATATAGTTTTCCTGTACAAAGTGGCCCCTGGCTATCAAGAATCAGCTTGTGATGAATGCACACCCTCGAGGTGATTCACTCATATTTCAGTTGTCCTTTTTAGCAGTCAGGGGCTTGGTAAACACTGGGCTTGGATGTGCTCAATTGTGCTTTTTTTTACTCTCCCCCTGTGAAAGTTGTGTTGGAAAGATATTAATGGTTCTTAGCATCTCTAATAAGAGTGCCACAGTAAAAATCCATTTGTTTGAGATGATGAAACATTAACACACATTTTTTTTTTGTCATTTTGGGTCACACCTGGCAATGCACAGGGGTTACTCCTGGCTCTGCACTCAGGAATTACTCATGGCAGTGTTCAGGGGACCATATTGGATGCTGGGAATGGAACCTGGGTCAGCCGTGTGTAAGGCAAATACTCTGCCTGCTGTGCTATTGCTCTAGCCCCAACACACATTCTTCCAGCTAACAACTTTCAGGTTTCCTATGTATGTTATTCTTCACCCAAACAAAATCCTTTAACTTGAATGCCAACAATTTTCTTTCCTACTTTTCACCATTCTCCTAAGAAATACCCTATATTTCTTAACAATATGGAACTCTTGGTGGATACTTTTGAATACCTGGTTTATTTCTTGTTTGCTTCACTTCTAATAATTAATAACAGTCTGATGCTTGATCAGAATGTCCTTCATTTGGTGGGGGGGGAATGGGGGCCTTGGGGTTCCCAAACAGTGCTCAGAAGGCCTGGGGGGAGGGTCCTTCCAGTTATTTTTTGGAAGACTGAGTGGTAGTTTAATGCAAGGGCTGTCCTGGGCTCTGCATAATTGCATGCCAGGAAGGCACCCTAGCTGTTGTACAACCTCCAGGCCTCAGAGTGCGTTTAATCAGCCACGCTTTTTCCATTTCTCTCCTTCCCTCTGAGTGCCCTGTGTCTCTTCCTGGCTAGCTCTGCAGGCTTTCACACGTGAGGTTCCATGCTCCATTGTCCCTATTAACCTATGCTTCCTGGACCTTGTCATCAGTCAGTCCTATTCAACTATCTTCACAATATCCTTTATTTCCCTAAAGCTTTCCTTGGCCTACCTACTTGTGTGTTAATAGCCTTGACACTCAGAGCTATTCACATGTAATCTTTACTTTCTCTTTTTGCCCCTATTATTTAATAAAGCTGGCTCTGAAATATGCCTTCTACATTTCTGTTTTCAGATTTGAATCCAAGCCAGTTTCAACTATTTAAAAAAAAAAACACAGAACTACAGAATCTTGTGTCAAAAGCGATAATACAGGGACTAAAGCACTTGTCTTACATGCCAACGACATTGAATCTCTAGGCACTGCATATTGTCTCCCCAAATACTGCCAGGAATGAGACCAGTTGTAGTTACTGGTTTTAGCATATATTTAAAGAAGGCCTTTGATTCTGTTAAGATGGAAGCGGTCATTGAAGCCCTAGCCAATCAGAGCATTCAAGCCCAATACATCAAGATCCTCCATGAGCTGTATTGCGGATTCACTACCAGGATCTCACCATTCTACAAAGAAGTGATTGTTGATGTCAAGAGAGAGGTTCGGCAGGGTGATACCATTTCACCGAAACTCTTCAGTGCCACCCTCAAGAACATCATGCGACGACTGGAACGGGAAGGAATGGGAGTGAAGATAGATGGTCGGCAACTACACCACCTCCGCTTTGTTGATGACATTGTTTTAATAACACCAAACATCAGCCAAGCGGCACAAATGCTGGCCGACTTCAACCGTGAGTGTGGAAAAGTCGGTCTACAGCTGAATCTTACGAAGACAATGTTCATGAGAAACAGCCTCGTTCCTGACGCCCCATTCGCTCTCAACGGAACGACCATCTCCGAATGCAACAGCTATGTGTACCTAGGTCGAGAAGTCAACATGACAAATGACCTGGGACCCGAGCTGCGCAGGAGGAAGAGAGAGACTTGGAACGCCTTCAAGAACGTTGAAGAAATAGCTAAGAGGACGAAGAACCTCTGGCTCCGGGCACATCTCTTTGATTCCACTGTTCTTCCTGCATTAACATATGCCTCAGAGACCTGGGCCCTACGCAAACAGGATGAGAACACTATTCAGGTCTCCCAAAGAAGAATAGAAAGAGCTATGCTTGGAATATCACGTTTCACTCAAATGAGAGAAAAAATCCGGAGTTCCAACATCCGTCAACGATCAAGAATCAGAGATGCTGTCTCATTTGCCAAGGTGTCAAAAATCAGATGGGCTGGTCACGTAATGAGATTTAAAGATGACCGCTGGACTAGAGCTGTTACTGACTTGATTCCACGGGATGTCAAAAGACCACGTGGCCGCCCACCTACCAGATGGTCAGACTTCTTCGTGAAGATCATGAACGATCGGTTTGAGGCTCTTCATGTTCCCAGAGCGAACAGATGCCATTGGGCTACACTAGCACGCGACAGGGACAAATGGAGACATTACTGGCACCCGCTCGAGCAAATCGATGACTAACGGGAAGTTAAGTGATTAAGTGATTAAATACTGCCAGGAATTATCCTTGACCATAGAACCAGGAGTAAACCCAGATTACTGCTGGATATAGTCCTATTCTTAATCCAAGCCCCCCCCCCCCCCCAATACATATTCTTTTTGACCTGATCAGACTATATTGATCTTTTACCACTCTGAAAATCCAGGGCAATTAAAAATATGTAAGGGCCAAGGATGAAGTTCAGCTACAATGTTAACTTGCGTGTATGAGGCTCTGGGTTTGATTCCTGTGGGGGTGGGGAATCTCAGTAATCCTTTAATTTGGCACTTTCTATGCATTTAATTTTTCATAAAACGTTACGTGCATGTCAAATATAAAGTATAGTTCTGAAAAGCAGTGCTTTCTCATGTATCTTTCCTCTTTGTTGGTACTCAGGGGCTCCCCGGACCATACGCAGTAGTGCTCAGGGATGATGTGGTATTGGGACTGCACTCAACATCTCAAGCACTTGAAAGACTCTACCATTTTAGCCACATCTCTGATTTTTACCCCTGAACTGACACTGGAACCCAAGACCTTAGACATGAAGGCAAGAGCCCTTCTCTTGAGCTACATACTCCACCCCATGACACATTGCATCCACTGTATATGTTTTTTGACCACCAGGGATATTTAAATATAGGCATGAGGAGTCTAATATATATATATATGTATGTATATATATATATATGTTTGCTTTTTGAGTCACACACAGGGGTTACTCTTGGCTCATGCACTCTTGGCTCAGTTACTCAGGAGGGGACCATATGGGATGCTGGGAATTGAACCCGGGTCAGCCGCATGCAAGGCAAATGCCATACCTGCTGTGCTATCGCTTCAACCCCAAGAGTCTAATAAATATTTTTGACTGCTTTTCATCACATGAAATCTAAAATAATTGTGGAAGTTGTATTTTTTTGTTTTTGCTTTTTTGTCTTTGGGTTGTACCCACAGTTCTCGGAGCTTATTTCTGGCTCTGTGCTCAGTGATTACCCCTGATGGTGCTTGGTGGATCAAATGGGATGTCAGATATTGAACCTCATGTGGCTGCATGAAAAGCGATTGCCCTGCTAGCTGCACTAGCTCCCCGGCCCAAAACTTAAAACAATTGGCTCTATTCCTTGTCTCACAGACTTAAGTTTATACTACAGACAGCTTCCATCTATAACTTAGGATGCTGGCCTGCCTTATCTGAAACCCACATGTAATCAACAAAGCAATAACTTCACTGATCAAGGTGCCCAATGGTTCCTGCTCTGTTTTCACTGAACTGTAGATTCCTTGATAAAGAGAATTCTTCAGTTCTTTGACACAAAAAATTACATAGCTCTGTTTAATATAATCTTCAGGCACTCACAGAACTGCAACACACACACACACACACACACACACACTTTTGAAGAAGTCTAAAATTAAGTCATAAGGTTTAATAGAGATACATCCAGAAAGAACCAGAATCTCTGTAGACAATAAACAGGTTTTTAATGTTCTAAATTTACATCTGAGATATATAAACAGACTCTGCAGAGCGTGTCACTGGCCCAGCCTCTCCCTTTCGAGCACATGGTGCATGGTCACTATTTAGTGAAAGACAGAGTTTCACACTGCCCAGAGCTGCTCTTCACTACCACATGCAAGTCCTCCTCCATCTGGATATGCCACCTTCTCCTCGTGGCTGTCACTTCCACATTACACCGCCACTTTTTTCACTCACTGGAAGTTTCAATTTCTGACCCTCTGCTTCCTCCCTTTGAGCCTATCATCTCCATCCTTCTACATCTCACTCTGAAGAATGGCAGAATCCAACCATTTCCTGCACATCACTGTTCTCTCTTTCCCTGTGATGCATAGCCAAGATCATGCCATCACCTTTGAAATGGACAGCAACATCTTCCCAGTATAACTTTATGTAAGGCAACAGGAATCTTGGTCACCACATCTCCAGGTCCTTACCAAGACCCTCTCGTGGTCCTACCAATTCTGCATCGTTTACCTGTGTTCCATGTCTTTTCTTTCTTCTTTTAAATCCTGTGTCCCGCTGTCCTCCCCACCTACTCTCGCCCTCTCTCCATCCTTCCCTCTCTTGCCTGAGTTTGATTTCATGTGTCAAAAGCTCAAAGATTTGCATTCTTTATGCCAACACATGAGCAATTTAGTAGGCCTAGCTTTCTGAGAAAAATTATATTATTTGAGTAATTGGATTTACCTGATTTTATTACTGTCAACAGTGAATAATACCAACATTTTAATCAATGTCTTACTTGCATTTTTTTCTTTCATCCCATGCCACTTGAATATATTCACTTTTTATTGTTGCTGAAGAACATTCTTCTGGAATAGTTTCAGTAAGGTCTGTGGGTGGCAAACACTCTGTGTTTGAATATTTGTTTTTCTGCCATTAAAAAAATTCTAGTCAATCTAGGCATAGAATTCTTGTTGCCATTTCTGGGCACATTTTAGTCATCTGAAATTAGTCTGACATTTACTTTTATAAATATTAGTTTTGATGAGAAAAATTCTGACGGTAATGTCTTTATTTTTTTTAAGTCACCTTTATTTTCTCTTTAGAAGCTCTTAACGTTTTAACATTATACGTGAGGTACTTTTAATTATAACTCTTCACAGTGTGGGTTTACTTTACAGTGAACTGCTTAGTACGCACAGCACAATTTCAAATCTATGAAAAACTATTGTTTTTCCTATCACAAAAACTTCAGAGATTTCCAAATAATGCTTTTCCCATTATTTTCTGTATTATCTTCTGAAGCTTCCTCAATATAAATGTCAAAGCATATCTTCTTCATCTTCTTGCTCATGGTTTTCAAATCCGTCAGTATTTCAGAGTGAATTTCACAGTGCTGTTTTCCAAAATACTAATTCTCTCCTTAACTATGCCAACTTTGTGTTTATGATAGCTGCTCATTTAAACTAACAACTGTTTTGACAAAGATGGTAACCACATTTTTATTATGTTTCATTTTGTTTTGCTTTGCGGGAGGAGGGGATCACACTTGACTATGTTTGGGGGCTACTCCTGGTTCTGTGCTCAAAGGACCACGTGGTGCTGGAGAATCACCCCCAGGCCTCTACATGCAAAGCCTGGACTCAGCCCTTCAAGTCATCTCTCTGGTCCTGAAGCCACATGTTTAATTCATAAATATTAAGTGCACTTCTTTCATATTTACTTATTTTTAACATGTTTCTCTCATAATTATTCTTTTCTAATTGAGATTATTTTTCAAGTTGTAAAACTCTTGTATAGAATTATTCTCACATGGAATTAATTTCTGTTCTACTTGCCTATTTTGTAGATAACTTTCTTGGAATAAATCTGTTAGGTCTATGCTGTTTTCTTTGTCTCTCATTTTCTCTTCACTAGTTGTAGCCTAACAGTTGTCAAAAGCAGAATGGCCATTTGCAAACTTTAGAATTGAGGCCTACAAAGGATTTCCGAGGAGCTCATCTGTTTCTGCTCCTGATGACTTCATTCTCCCTCTCCCCCAAACCTCCTTTCTCCCCACTGCAGTGTCTGATTCACAGATAACCCAAATTTCCAGATAACAGTCATTTGAATCTCTTTACCAAAAGCCCATCGCTTTAACTGCTCTTTCTGATTTTTTCCTTCTCAGTTCTCTACCGAGCATAGGTTGGTTGCCTTCTCTCTAAGCTCAAACAAGTTTTTCTTTTCCTTTATTCTTTTTATATTTTATTTCTCATGACTACAGGTGTGGAGGGAGTATTATTAACACTCCCTAACTCTTCCCTAAGGGAATTCAATTGGTAACCCTCCCAGAAGTTTAATTGATTTATAAATGCCAACTTGGGATACAAATCAACTTCTACTGAATTTTTAAAGTCAATGTATTTCTCCTCATCTATTTGTTGGAAGTGTAACATAATTCTTTCATCTCAGGATCAATTCACTTCCCTGCTTTTCCTTCTTCATAACTCTTAACTATTAAAACTGACTTAGTCATAGAGAAAAGCTTATGTTAGTCACCAAATTATATCTATGATTTAGTTTAGAATAAATCTATGCACTTTACACTTTCACATTCCATAAGATGATATTTACTTAAATGCCCTCGGTACTTCTCTCCATAATTATCCTCCACTTTCATCTTGGTAGCAGATGTGACCAATACTTAAAGATGTATATTCATGGATATGCATATTTAAATATGTATGTTTCTGAATGCCAAAGCACCATCTGTATTTTTTGGTGATAGCTTCTATTAATCAGAGAAAACCTGAAGATGTTAGTAGACAGATACAGAAGAGACACATTCTAAGAAGAATAATTTCTGAGAAGCTAAATAAATTTCTGGAAAGTATTCTTTTTTCCAAACATCCCCAAATAATAACCTTGCAAAATCCAAAGTCCTTTTTAAGTCAACATCAAATTCAGCTATAATCCATTTATGTAAGTTATGGGCAGAAATGACCACCCTGAAGGTTTAGAAAATTTAACTGCTTAATCTTTTGGCCCCTGAAAGTTAAAATTCCCAAGTGCCTTTATTTTATACTGTTGTAAAAGATTCTTTCAAAGTCCTGGCACCACCGCTGGTACCTGCGGCACATTTTTATACATGTTTTCTGTAGAGTGAACGGAAAGGTCTACAAAATCCCCCAGTCCTGCCTCAGCTTAATCACATTTATAAGGCTTTAGTTCGCATTCCCCTGGAGCCCACTTTTTAAATGATGTCTGTTATAGTCTTACATGGTTCTGCCTAGAATCCTAGTTCCTTGATAATAGGAACCATGCAAGGTATTATTTTTGTATCTTCAGGTACTGAATAAATGCTCGTCAAATAGATATCTGGGAGAGGATGTGTCTGAACACTTCTGTGTTATTTTCTATATTATTTTCCAATTTCTTTTTCATACAACTTTGCAAATGCAGGAGAAGAAGAGAATGCTGCAAAATTACAGCCATAGTTAATTTCTGCTAATTTAGAGATCTCAAATGAAGGGGGTGCTAATTGCAAATCTTAGTTAAAGGTATCTGCATTGTTATGGTCTGACCCCAAGGCAGAGCAGAAGTAGAAATCCACAGCAATCACCTTAGAAGGACCCTAAGGAAACCCCTTTGGGGTTACATCAACGTGCTCCCCAGCTGAAGGCAGCAAGGATTCACGTTACTACCCTAATGTTTAAAGGAGATCGACATCCAGAAGTTGTGAAGAAATGGCTCTGGACACAGAAAGTCTTCCAGTGTCTTGTATATACTTGTACCAGGAGAGCCAGGAATAACCCAGATAATCTCACCTCTAGCACTAGGTATTGCAGAAATTAGAATCAGGAGTGCATTTCTCATCCAATACATTTGCTTAGGTAGGGCTTGACAGAATGAGGGCAACTGCATGTTACTGAGCACGGTCTTTGGGGCAAGCCCCTATCCCTGTTTTCTTGCAGCCCCCTGCAAACGGTTCCCATCTGCCTTCCCTTTGCTGATGTCTATTCTTGTGGGCTTATGATCACCACCATTGCTGCTTAGCATTTCAAAAACGCTCAGCTATTGTTTATTCTACTGTCTCTTGTTTTATAACCCAGGGAAGCAGGTCGACATCGCTATTAACATTTGCCAGAAAAAATGAAGAAATAATGCTTTGGAGACGTGCTGAGAAGGGGCCCAGCATAGTGACTCGAGAGCTCCATAATAGCCTGCACCTCTTGACAGTTCTCCTTGCCCCTCTCTCTTCTCTCCAACCTGCATGAGAAGTGAGAAAAATGCGTTGTTTTATCAATTAACTCAGGAGCAGGGGCTCTGGAGTCTGGCCAAGTTGGGTTGGAAATCCCCATCCTGACACATTGGGCTACAAGATCTCAGGCAAATCTCCTTATCTCCCTGCTCTTGCATTTCTTAATTTGGAGGATGCTGGAAACACTGGCCTCAAAGGAGCAAGAAGAGATGGCAATTCAGAGCACTCTCCAGGAAGTGGGAATGGACTCACTTTCCTGGTCTGTGTGTCTATCAGGGTCCCACCTGCCCCGGGGCTGCCTTTCCAGGGCACCTCCTACTGGGGTTTCTGGAGGGAAGGTGAAAAGTGTAGAGAACTGGAACAGAGCAGGAGACTCTCTCCCTGCATTTCTACATGTCTGCCTGCATTCTCTGCCTCTCTCTCCCTTACAGGGGTACAGAACGGGCCTGGTGACCAAAGTCAAAAACAGATGAAAGAGGGGCAAGGTGACCAGCACCTTGTCATCATCTCTGATCCCACCACCTTCACACAAATGCGATTCAGTGATTTGTATCAGATATTGTATCTTCACAAGGTATGGTGGGTTGAAATTTAAAAAACAAAAAGATTAAAGAAAATCAATAGGGCACAAAGAAATCAAAACAATTGATTGCTTATTTTCTTTTTAAAAAAAAAACCTCTATATTTTTATCATTGTTCTGAATTCCTTCTACCCAGGGTGCTGGCTGAGGAGACCCTCCTCCTGAAGAGTGCTGAGGTGTTACCATTTCTGCTGGTGCATTTTTAAGCAGAGCTGCAGGGGATGCCTCGTGGTACAGCCATTGCCATGGAAACCATTGTTGTGGAATGAATAGAGAGGTTTTAAATCCCTGGTAATGAGCCTGAGAAAGAAGTGGGTGTTCAAGTTTAACTTGTTTGGAAGTGGTTCATGTTTCACATTCAGATACAGGAGGCAGAGGATGGGGGGCAAAGGATGGTGGCCAGGTTGCTTTAAAAAAGGTGGGGGGAGCACCCCAACCGGCTTAGGTTTATGCCACCCTTTCACTAGCACTTTTTAAATTAGAAAACGCCAAGGATGCGTGCGTAGCATCGAATCCCAAGTGACTTCCTGAACAACACTCTGCTGAAAGTGTCATTTTCATCCATTACCACTGAAATCAACACTTTGTTTCTCACCATCCTTGATGAATATTTCAAGGCAATTAATTCTAGCGTGATCTGGATCATGAGATCCTTGGAGAGAAGGCTTAGGTTCTGTCACCTTTTTCTAGCCTCAGGGTTGGAGGAGATACAGGGGGGACATTCACAGGACATAACATCCCCGGGGGCAGTTTCTGTTCCAGGATGACCCAAGCATGACCAATGGATCCACCCACCAACAGCAGATCCTTAGATATACTTCTCCTTTCTTAGCCATGAGCTTGGACCCTCTCACTTCCACAAGACTGGAATAAGGGGTGTCTTCTGCCCTTTGGGCAGGACTAGGGATGGAGGAAGAGTTGAGGAAAGAATAAGAAGGACAAAACTCCTGTTGATCGAGGAGCTCCCAGATAGCTCTTGACCCTCATCCAGACACACCAGAACACAAGCACTTGGGACTGGGTATAGAAACTGCTTCCCGCATATATGTATGGTGATAAGACTCAGGATAGAGCCCTTTTACCCGCACCCCCACTCCTAAATGTACCTCTTAGCATCTGCGTGATTTTGAGCTGAAAGTGTTGGTTTCCTAAAGTTCCTTCTCCGCAGAAAAGTGGAGTCTCTAAATGCCAATCAACTCACCCAGATGCAGGATCAAGGTGAAACTTGTCCTCAAGACTACTTTGGTTCTAAGAAGCCCTTTGCTTCCCTAAAGTATCACTTCTTCTTCCCCACTGTCCTCCTCTAATAGACCCTTCCACAGAGTCCCAGGGGAGGGAGTGATGGGCGGCAGAGAGAGAACTTGACAGCAATGGGCCTTTTGCCTCACGAAGGCCACAGTGCCACCATGGGAGTCCGCGGGAGACCTTATAAACAGGTGAGAGCTACTGTGTTTGCAGGCTACAAAAGGTTGACTTTCCTAACCCACAGTGGTGAGGCCAGCTCTGGCCTTTGAGACGGGCATCAAAATGTGGCATGAGTTGATAGCGTATCCCTGACATGGAATCAGGCTTAGCTTACCCACCTATTCCCAGGCATACTTAGGTTACAATGCACACACAGTAACTGGCATTATTTTTGAGCAGTTAGTATATGTCAAATACTGAGCTGGGTACTTTACATTCATTATCCTTAATCCTTCTAATATCCTGTGGGGCCCTTAACTGATGAGGAAATTGACTCGGAGTTTCAAAACGTGTCCAGAGCTTCATGGCGAGTGAGCAAGAGACTCAACATCAGTTTTTCTGGTTACGGATCTCTACATGCCTCCACTTCCAGGTCCCAGAAGGACACGAACTTCCCCAAATCACCGGCGGCAGAGAGGCACGGAGCTACTTCTTGTGGGTGGTGGAAGGGTTGACCCTTCCAGTTCTTATTACAACTATTTATTTAATCCTCAGCAACATATGCATTTTGAAATTTTTCTATTCACTACACTAAGAGAAGTAAAAAGTTCAAATTAATTCGAGAAGTATATGTCATTTAATTGATCTAAATTATTATTGCTTCAATAGGTAACCAACACAAAAATTGCTAATATGATGTTTTGTTATTTATTGCAATGTCTTAAAAGCCTGGTGAGTGTATTTATCCTTTGTCACTACATTTCATGTGCTTGGCACTTACTTGTGGCCAGTGACACCATCTCACTGACACAGAGATAGGCCATACATGCTGGCAAGATCAGAAGAGGCAGTGAACACATGACAGAATGTCTCCCATTCGTGCATGTGGATATTTTATGAATGAATGAGTACGTGGACATACAAACATGCAAAAAGGAACATATGGACTCTTGTGTTATTAGAGTTGTGACCATAGGGAAAATTAGTTGAAGATTATTTATCATAGCCTTTTATTTGTCACATTTAAGTAGAGATTCCCATCAAATTCAAGTGAATTCCCATGTAGAACAATGCTTCCATACATTATATACATATCTTTGTCTTTTACTATCATTGATCTTCCATTCATCTCTTGCTAGAGAGAGAGAAAAGACTATGGGCAATCTCATAAATTTCAGAAAGTTGGGAAATGGAGAATTAGGTGACACTCATTGTGGTTTAATAAACTTTGCTTTGAAATTTTAAGTGTATTTGCAAGATAGATGGAAAATATCTGCAGGTGTGTGCATACGCTTACACTCGCCTGGGGAAGAGGAAGATTACTGAATCTGACTTGTTTATGTACTAAACGGTGCAGGGAATTCTATACACAATTCTCTAGATAATGTGGGCCATTCAGTAAAGCTCAGAGCTGGGTCATTCATGGCACAAACCGTTAATACATTGGCTATATTTACAATAGAGAAAATCCAATTTTGTATAGCACTAGAATCATCCTCATGAGTATAGCAAAGTTCCAGCTCTGAGAAAATATAACTTGGCTTCACACCTTTCCCTTTGACCCAGTTCATTAGTCACACAGTCACCAACACTACTTAGACTATATGAGGCATTTTAGTTTTTATAAATCACATTCAATATAGAATGGAGACTGAGCAAGGATCGGGGCTTGGTGTAGACTCCATTGGAAATTATTTGGATGTTCCCATAGATGAAGGGCGGAGGAGAATGGAGTTTATAAACACAGATTTATAATGATTCCACTTGAGATCTTACTCAGCTTTGCGGCTGTGAATAACCCTTCAAGAAAGTCTCCCTTACTCTGGGAAGCATTGCTTCTCTCTGCTCAACACAGGTGCCACCCTATAGCCTGCCTTTGGGAACAGTATGAAACAAGTCTTCAGCATGTTTCACCTTTTTCTAACTCCAACATCATGTGACCTTCTTAGACTTCTCAGTGTTCCTGTCCCCCAACACTATGGTACCCTGTTCTGTTCTTGTGTCACAGACATACATTCTGCTTTCTGGGACAAAAGACGTGGCAAGTCTCTCATTCAATTTGTCAAGTCTCCTGAAATTATGTTGGTTGTCTTTTATAGCAGATAGAAACCAATGAATTTTAGATATTGGTGAGTGACTGGAGGAAGCACACTTCTGGATTTAGTGACTTATGGGACGTGAGTCAAAGTCAAAGCAGGCAAACAGAAACTTAAATCTGAGAATATTTACACAATGGAAGGACTGAGAAACCAAATAAGGGAGAGGGTCAGAGCGATAGCACAGCAGGTAGGGCATTGGCCTTGCATGTGGCAGACCCAGGTTTGATCCCCAGCATCCCATAGGGTTCCCCAAGCACCGCCAGGAGTAATTCCTGAATGTAACCTCTGAGTATTGCCAGGTGTGGCCCAACAAGCCAAAAGGAAAAATAATAAGAAGAACAAAACAAAAACAGAAGAGTGTAAGCTCTCTGAAATAGCCACAGTAGAAAAAGAATACAAACCTCAGCCCAAGGGGAGGAGAGGGAGAAGGAATGTCACTGGGGTCTTCATAGCCACTTAGGCAGCAAGGCAGATCAGATCTGCAGGAGCCAGAATCCTGAGACAGGGACTTGGAACTCTCTCTTCTTCCTGCCCTTGACTCTTCAAGGCTTCCCGAAGACCCACCACAGCGGGAAGTGAGCCTGGGAAATGAGGACTGCAGGGTTCTCCCTGTAGCCAGCAGAAAGTGGAGGGGCAAGGACATCTGAGTCCAGAGAGGTCCAGGCCCCACCCAGGTCCAGTGACAGGAGCCATTTGTGCCTCTGGCTGGCATTCCTGGCTACTGTCCACAGGTGGATGAATGCTGCAAAGCCAAGGGGTCCCCTGGACTGTGTGGATGATGGTGGCACTTTGGTGATGGCATGGTAATATTTACCTCTAAAATAGAAACATTCACAGGCTCCTAAACCAATGTTACCTCAACAACAACAAAAAAAAAATGAAAACAAACTAAAGGGGGAAAAATGAACTGGACTGTGACTGCTGACATATCTGGATCAGAGCCATCTGTCATGGTGAGTAAGATTCATATTTCCTCTCCCGAGTTTGTCCATCATATCTGATTTACTAACAACTT
The DNA here is from genome assembly GCF_029834395.1 of Sorex fumeus. Classification (NCBI taxonomy): domain Eukaryota; kingdom Metazoa; phylum Chordata; class Mammalia; order Eulipotyphla; family Soricidae; genus Sorex; species Sorex fumeus. Next base: position 10,239,384 of record NW_026606083.1, on the reverse strand, counting down.
CTGGCATCTTAGCTTCCTAATAGCAGGGCCAGCTCAGACGTCCTGATTTCCACTTCGACCATTTCACCCCAGCTCTTACCATGGTCCACTTGGATAACTATCCCTCATCCAGCTGCCCACAAGTCTCCTTCCAGACTGGGCCACTCTCCAGGGCAGCCCTTGGGACATCTCACACTGTGAGTACTGCGGTGGAGAGTCCTTCCAAGAGCTCACATTGTGTGGCCACAGAGTCGCCCCTTTCACGAGACTGGTGTGCCTTGGGCTGACCCCTGCCAACCTCTCTTGGCTCTCTGTGACCACCCCAAGCACTTCTGGTCCCACTGCAGCCCTTCGCAGTCATGTTTGCCCCCTGCTACAGGGCCTGCGTCCTTCTGCTCATCTGCCTCCAATTCTCTTTCCAGCTGACTTCTTCACTCAGGCAGCTTAGGTTTCCAGGGGGCTTCACTGACTAGTTCCCCGTATGCTTCATTCTCATCCTTGAGAGCAGGGAGCATGCGCTGGCATCCTCACTTTCCTTCTTCCTGGGGCATGAAGCCGCTACAGACATATACCATCCTCACCAAGTTCCCATGCTGAAGTCCTTAGTCCTAATGTGACTACATTTGCACTGGAGATTTGGGGATGAAAATTGGACTTGAGGTAATGAGGAGAGCCCAGAATGTGCTTTCTCTAACCCCCTAACCCCCATCCCCCAATGGAAACACACAGGCCACACAGAACCCCTAGGGAACGGACTATCCTGACACCCCACTGTCCAGGGAATCCAGCTTGTCTTTTGGGTAAGGCTCAGAAGGGGCAGGGCAGGTTCTGCCTGGGAGTGGTGGGGTGTTGATGCTGCCACAGACCCATCAAGGGGCCAGTGAGTACTAATTGGTCTGGAGGGTGAGGGGAGGCAACAAGTCCAGTCTCAGGATTCACCTTCCTGGCCATGGGGCTTATTTGGGAGCTTTCTGGGATTTTTCCCTTTCAGATGGGGCTGGATCACTAGAGTCTCTCTCACTTGCCACTCCTTCCTCAGGTTCCCAGCTGGACAGGAACTTTGCCTCAGACTGACCCACAGAGCCAGTCCCATGCACCTCTGATTTTGGAGTATTTAGATGAGACTTGAGTGGAGACCCACTTCAGACTCTGGGACTGTTTGAATGGAAGGAACATGTTTTGCATTTGAGAAGGGCAGATATTTGGGGGCCAGGGACAGTAGTCTATGAATTGAGCTGTGTTCCTTCCAAATTCAGATCCTGAAGTTCTAATCCTGATATAAAGGCGGGGCCTTTGTGAGGTAAATAAGCTTAGATGAGGTGTGGGGTGCAATCTTCAGCATGGTATAAGTACCCCGGAGTCTCTCTCTCTCTCTCTCTCTCTCTCTCTCTCTCTCTCTCTCTCCCTCTCTCTCACTCACTTCCTCTCTCTCTCACTCTCTCTCTCTCTTTCCCTCCCTCCCCTTGGGTGCCATTGGGGAGGTACTTTTTATTTATTTATATTTTTGTTCTCTGAAAGAAGGGAGATTTCCAGGGAGGGCTGAGAATTTTTTTTTTCTGAAAAGGGGGTGTTAGACTGGTAAGTTTGAGAACCTCTGCTCTAGAACTTGAAGAAACCAATGTCTTCAGATAATGTCACCCTCCTTCCTTGTGGCATTTTGTTTTTGTCTGAGCTGGCTAGGGCAGAGATGCTTAGCAATTGAACAGACAGCAGGGCAATATCCACACAGCAGCCACATGCTCCCCTGGGCTCTGTCTGCCCCCAGTTTCTCTCTTTGTGCAGCCAGCATATGTGCTCCACTCTTTTTACCCCTGGAAACCTGTGACCTCAGGAGTGTTTCTGAAACACAGGATTCCCTCCATTGTGCTGCCTTATCTGGCTCACACCTGGAGTAGACCATCCCCCACCCCTACCCCCAAGGCTGCACTGAAGGAAGGCCCAGAGATTTTGTCCTGGGAAAAACAAAAGTCTCAGGTAAATTCTTCTTTGTTTGCTGCTGTCCCTTGAAGGCAAGGTGGAGATTCCCTTCTTTCACTTCCACAGTTGCATTCCCTGACATAATGTTCTTATTTCTCTCCATTCATTCTCTGTGGGTTATCTTTTCTCTACCACTGAGCTACCCCCAAAGCCCCACCTGTACCTCAACCCCAGTATTAGTTTGCCTGAAGGTTAATTCCAGGTATGGAGAAGACAGTGGCTGCTGAGGGACCACTTGGACACTTCCCATCGGCAACAGCAAAGTCAGGGGTGGGAGAGATGCGGCAACCCTGTGTCTGCACCCTCCCATGCTTCCCGTTTCTCCTGGTCTCTGGGTGCTCCCTGGACACTCTTCCAGCCTGCATCTCCAGGTGCTGCCGATGACAAGCTTTCCATGCAGGGAACTTACAAATAATCATAATTTTGAATAATCTGGAAAGAAACGGCAGAGCTTTGAGGAGGAACAGCATGAGGCTCCCTCGAGAGTCCCTTAAATGAAGAGTTCAGACTGTTGATTAGCGTTATCTGGAATGAAGGGGTCAGAAGGGAGGGATGTTACAGAGCAACACTGGAAATGGCGGGACACCAGCCCTCCTAGAACCCTGCGCCAGCCGTAGATACGCATCAGGCAGTGCTGTGTGAGGAGGCCAGGGCCCCTTGCAGTGAAGGCATGACCTATGGACAGGTACGGGTTGGGGTCAGGGAGGACACAGGAACCAACAGAGCCCCTAAGTACACCAGGCCCATACATCACAGGCCTTATGATCTTATGATCCTGTCTGTAGGCCTGCCCGCGGCAGGATAGGGTGAAATTGCTGTTTATCTTTCCAGGGCGCCAGCTCTTCACTGGGGGACAGTGGTCCCCTGCCCCACAACTGGCAGGCTGAAAGTGGATGTGTGTGAGCCTCCCTGCAGGGAATCTCTTGGCCAGAGCAGCTGCCTCGGCACCAAGCCCTGTCCTTGGCCATTCACCCTGTATGTTCAAGAGTACATTTGCTCTGTACTTGGGCAGCATCAGGGGACAAAGTCTTGAGCTCTTTGCCTCCACTTGGGGTGACACCTGCTCTTGGGAAGACCAACTGAGCTTGATTAGGACTCCATTTGGGTTTCAGGGACTCCCAGTGGCCCAAAGATAATGTCCAGACGTCAGTCCAGGTTCAGTTCCTGATGTGATCGCTCCTCAGACCCCTGCTCCCAGCACCATTAAATATGCTGCACACAAATGGTTATCCAGAGTCAGCTAGTTTTCAATGAACGGTGTTTCCTGAACCCTGTGGTGCAGCCTCAGAATGTGCGTCTGAGTGTTTTTGGAAATTCGGCCTTGGGAGGGATGAGGACATCCCAATAAGTTCTGACCCAATACAGTGGTATCTGTGGAAGAAGAGGAAAATTGGACATATGCACATAGATGTCAAACTCTTGTATACCCAGAAGATGAAAACTTGGGAAGAAAGGCAAGGAGAGAACTTGGAAGAAATGGGGGTATGATGCTGCTAGCAGGTCAATCTGTACCTGTGAGGCGAGTGCATCAGCAGCCTGATAGCGCCTTCAGACTTCCAGACACCCCAAAATTGCTGCTGTGCCTTTGACCAGACCCCAAAAACTCGGGCAAAGTTTACCAGAAAGTAAATGGCAAAAGTTAGGTATGTGGGAGACAAACCCACAAACCAACTCGGGTTCAGCTGTGTAATTGGACGCATGGCCTCTCTGGTTCGTGATTGAACTGCTTAACGATCGTGATCTCAGAGACTCAGAAACAAATCTCGAAACCCAACAGGTTTTGGCAGAAATGCATCTGATCCCTGCATCTAGTCCCTGTCCGATCAGGTTTGGATCCACAGTGACGAGACACGCGGGGCCTCATGGGATAGGGGTGGAGTAGGCCCTTTCCTCCTCACCCCAACAAGACCCCTAGTCGCCACCCACAAACCACAAACGGCCTCTCTGGCTCCTGATCAAGCCGTTTAATGGCCATGATCCGAGAGACTCAGAACAAATCTTGAAATCCAGCAGCTTTTGGCAGAAATGTGTCCAGTCCCTGCAGTAGGTTACGGGCGCTGGGTCACCCCAGGTAGGAATAGGTTTCATGCCTGGGCCTGTTCCTCCTGGCAGCCTGGTGGCCACCATCCTCCAGAGGCCACTGGAGAGTCTGGGCCCTCAGTGAAGAGACATGAGGGGCCTCACGGGATGGGGGTGGATTCGGCCCTTTCCTCCCCACCCCAACGAGACCCCGAGTCGCCACCCACAAACGGCCTCTATAGCTCCTGATCAAACTGCTTAATGGTCATGATCCCAGACACCCAGAAACAAATCTTAAAACCCAGCAGCTTTTGGCAGAAACACGTTGAATCCCTGCAGTAGGTTGCCGGTGCTTGGCCACCCCAGGTGGGAATAGGTTTTGTGCCTTGGAGTGTTTCCCTTGGGGGTCTGGTGCCCGCCATCCTTCAGAGGTCACTGGAGAGTCTGGGCCCTCAGTGACGAGACATGAGGGGCCTCACAGGATGGGGGTGGAGCCGGCCCTTTCCCCTCCAACCCAATGAGACCCCGAGTCGTCACCCACGAACGGCCTCTCTGGCTCCTCATCAAGCTGCTTAATGGCCATGATCCCAGAGACTCAGAAACAAATCTCTAAACCCAGTGGCTTTTGGCAGAAATGCGTCCAGACCCTGCAGTAGGTTACTGTCACCGGGCCATCCCAGAGGGGAAAGGGTGTTTTCCCTCCGCCTGCTCCCCCTAAGTGGCTCAGTGACCGCCATCTTCCAGAGGCCACTGGACAGTAAGGTTTGGGCCCTCAGTGATGAGACACACAGGGCCTCTTGGGATGGAGGTTGAGCCGGCCCTTTCCTCCCTGTCCCAATGAGAGCCCGAGTCGCCACCCATGGCCTTTCTGGCTCCTGATCAAGCTGCTTAACGGCCATGATCCCAGAGACTCGGGAACAAATCTCAGAGCCCAGCAGGTTTTGGTAGAAATCCCTCCAGATGTAAGGTAAGGTAAAGGTAAAGGCCCTCCCGTTGATCGTCGATTTGCTCGAGCGGGCCCAGTAACGTCTCCATTGGAGACTTTGTTGTTACTGTGTCTGGCATATCGAATACTCTCGGTAGCTTGCCAGGCTCTCCGAGAGGGGCGGAGGAATCGAACTCGGGTCGGCCATGTTGGCTGTAAGTGTTAAAATATGGGAATTTCAAAATTGTGCAGCCACTACTGCAGTCATGCTACATCATGTGTTATTCTTAACCAGCAATAGAAAACAAATTGTCTCCTGTTGTCTTTTCAGCAGATCTGAGTGTTGGGGTAAAATCCCAAATAATAGTGGTGGGTCTGGTGTCAAAATATTGAAAGCCATCAAAGTAGAGAGAGAGAGAGAGAGAGTAATGTGGAAATCATCTGCCCCACAGGTAGGGGGAGGGCGTGGGATGGGGGTATACTGGGATTTTTGGGGGTGGAGAATGGCCACTGTTGAAGGGATGGGTGTTTCATTGTATGACCGAGACTTAAACCCGAAATCTTTTTAACTGCTCTCAAGGTGATTCAATAAATAAAATTATAAAAAATTTAAAAAAAAGTAAGGTGGAGTTCATGCCCAATTCAATCAGCTAAATCCGTGGCTGAATAAATGGCAGTAATATTTATTAAAAAAATAAAAAAGAGAGAGAGAACTTGGAAGAAATCGAAGTTGTTGACGTCATCTCAGACTATCAGCCTCTAATAAGGTAAGAAAATACTCTCTTTTTTTAGCCCCCAGTCTTAGGTATCTGTCATGGTGACATCATCCCTAAAGTTCTGGTCTCTTTATTGCACAAATAAGGACTTCAGGATCAAATGAATCATTTGCCGAGGTCACAGCCCAGAAGCCTATTTCTCTCTACTTAACCCTCTATTAACCCCTTCTCTCTTAACCACTATTAACCCTCTCTCCAGACACTAAAATCTGAATTAATTCTCAGTATTACTTAACCTACCTAGAATAAAGGCTTCTGATTAAGAGTGATCAAGAGAAACAAGACACGCTGTTATTTTTTTTTTACTGTACTAATCATTAACTGTTACCAATGCCCCACCCCAAAACAAATATAAGGCATTGCACCAAATGAAAAAATAATTGTATAAGATAATATATATATATTTATATATATATATAAAGGAAAGCTCTAATAACTTAAAACCAGTCTCATATGAGACTTACAAAACTTGATGAGTTTTCTAAGAAATAGGAAATCATAGTCTAATCGTAGCCTAGGGAAAATTATTGATCTACCCTAGAAGATCAAACCAGTTGTACTTTCTTCTTTTAAAATACTGTGATTCCCCTAACTATAACATAATCATCACTTCAGTTTGAGTTTTCAAAGTTTAAAGATGTCAAACAGATCAAATCATTTCAACTAATGGGTTGTTATTAGAATACCTACTTACAATTAGGTGGCAGAGAAACATCATTAGAATGGCCTAAAGTTCTCTCTTTAACCCCATCTCTGTGAACATGGCATGGCTGGATGGTGAGCTTGGGGCTTGGGGAGTGTAAGATTGAAATCTGAGGCGGCGACCATGACCAATGCCCCACAGGAAGAAACCTCCAGCACCAAACCTGAGCTTGCAGGAGTAATTATAAGTCCAGAGGCTGATGCTAAATGATTGAGAGTTGACTGGGGAAGGCCTTGGAGACACTCTGGTCCATTTAACAGAGGAGGCAACTGGGACCATGAAGATAAAGTGATGTGTCCACAGTCGGCTGCTCATTGGTGCTGGCATTAGGACCGCAACCAACAGCCCGGGGCTGCTCATCTGGGTTCTCCCTCTTGATTCACTGCCTTTGCTTCCTATAAAAGACTGGACTTAAAATAAGCAGGTAAGCAAATAAAATGCAATCTGAAAGAGCCTCGAGACGGGAGACACACCTTTTGTGAGTGATAATCATTCATCCCTATGTGCTATGGTGGAATTCATGGGTGCATATTGTTTGCATTTGATGTCACATAATAAATAACTTGCTCTTCGTGGGGCAGAATTATAGGTGCTTTATACAAAGACAGCAAAACTTGTTCACCAATAAAGGTTGGTAATCAGATTCCATGATTTCACCAATTGGATGAATCAGGTGTGGAGGGGAAAAGTGGTATTAAAAGAACTTAATGCTGAAGCGAGCGAGAGAGAATAAAAATAAGTGATTGCAGGAGTGTTTTGAGAATGAAGACTGATAATTCATGGCCAAGGAGGAAGAGTTCCACAGAGCCCAGTGGTTCCCAGGTGGGTCAGCGGGTCCTGATAACAGAAGCAGCAGGTGAGCAACTGTCCTCTCAGTTCCAATACTAGACGGAATATGGAAAAGCTACGGACACATCAGGGCCTCCTAACTCTTCGCGTTAGTATGTCCTGTGGTATGCACATGTGGGGTTACCAAGGGCTTATCTGCTTTGAGCTCTCTGGCTGATACGCCCACGGAAGGAAGGGCCAGGCTCTCTCCCACTCCTGACAGACACAGAAGCAGTCACGGTCCTGGCTGTGGGTGGAACCAGCAGTCCAGACTGGGTACAATGTATGAGGTTAGGGCTGGGCTGCAGAGAGACCCCATGACCTTTTCTCACAGGTCTTTGCACTTTGGGGAGGGGCAGGTCCCAAACACTTGCTCTGCCCCTCCCCAAGCTCCCTCCCCTGACAACCTACACTGTCACTGGTAGTGTCTGGAGATTCCTAGAGAAAGAAGCTGATCAAGTTTCAGGGACTCATTTGGGGCAAATAGGGGTCCCTGAGGGAATTCAATGGTCTAAGTTCCCACTCTCTGTGGGAGATCTGGGTCAGCATCTGCACGCCTGGTGTCAGAGAAGCTCGCCTACTGCATGGACATTACTTGGCTGAAGGCTCTCTCCTCTCACATGACTGACTCTGGCTCAATCCCCAGCACCACAGAGATGGTGCAGTCAAGTACTGCCAGGCATTGTCCATCTCCCCCAGTATATCATGATGGTAAAGTTAGATGTCAAAAACGCAAAAAAAAAAAAAAAGCATAACTTTTCACTATCTGTGACTCTCTCTCTCTCTCTCTCTCTCTCTCTCTGTGTGTGTGTGTGGGGGGGGGGTGCGTGCATGCGCGCACACGTATATGTATATGTGTATATGTGTATTCATCACTGAGAATGATGCAGCAATCAGCTGAAGGTTAATATGATAGACACCTTTTTTGTTAATTCGACTATCCTTTTTTCTTGTTTAGAGAAACATTCATGATGTCTTTTCTTTTGAAGTGGGCCTTGTTTGGGCTTCTTTTGATTGTAGGCATAAATCCAACTAATCCAGTTTTAGGATTACTAGTCATACTAGATTAAGAGGAATGCTCTTATCTAAGAATAACTAAATGGGTGCATGATTGTATTTCTTCTCTCTCTCTCTCTCTCTCTCTCTCTCTCTCTCTCTCACACACATATCTTGATGTATCTCCATAGATCATGTTTGGTTTTCAAAATAAATCACAAAAGAAAACTTTCAGGTAAAAACCGGCTTCCTTACGTTAAAAATAGAAAGCATAATCTTACAGGTCTTATTGCGGTCTCTCATTTTATTCATCAAGTGTTTGTGAAGAGCTGAGGCATTGCGTGGGCTGATTGCTTAGTTCTTTGTGTATCAAAGAGAAACAGAAAACCCAAGGAGATGTGTGTATCACACTGATTCAAAATCCAGGCTCTTCAGGCTTAAGAATCTTAAAGATGACTTTGGACAAAACATTTCTTTTTAGATGTAGAAACCCTAGACGTTTGTTCGTGATTTCCAGAAAGACTTCTGAGTTTATTTTGCAACTTTTTGCTGATAGTAAACCTAGTGAATTATGGACAAGGATTGTTGGACAGGAGACTCAGGTTGCATTTAATACTATAGCTGGTTCATAATATTTCTCACTTTCTTTCTGTTACTTTTATGACTTCTCAGATGAGAATTTAAAAATTCTCACCTCATCTCCATTTCTCTATAGTTTTTGGTGATAAGAATTAGTAATAATATGGATGCATTTCTTTGTTAAAATCAGTTCTTTATTACTGTTTCATATATACAGAGCTAAAATGAGCTTGCATAGCCAAATACTGATACTTTATATGAGAACATTTTGTTACACTAGGATCATATACAAACCTACAAAGACTATCACACACTGGGGTTGGAGTACAGCAAGAAGGGCATTTACCTTGCACATGGCCAACCCAGATTTGATCCCCAGCATCCCACATGGTCCCTGAGCACCATCAGGAGTAATTCCTGAATATCACTGGTGTGGCCCAAAAAGCAAAAAGCCAAGAAAAGGTTCACATATCAGGTCTATGTTGTGAGATGTTGTTGTTTTTATCAGGTCAAATGTCCAACACAGCCCAGAGAAAGAGGCAACTGCCAAGTTCATGGCTGTGAGTGGGTACTTGTCACAAGCCATGTTCACCAACTGCCTGCCGTCCTGCTGCGCCTGATGCACAGAATCTTCCTTGCAAACACTTTCCTGGACCTGCTTCTGCTCCCAAATCCTCTCTAGAAGCAGAGAGTAAGAGCCAGGCCTGGATCCTGTGTTTCATCAGCCTGTACTGTCCAGAGCAGGCCATTTCTTGGTTTGAGCTCATTGGTTTGTGGCAGGAAGAACTGTTGTGTTTTACACTAGAGTTACACTTGAATCCAGGTCACTGGCATTGGCAGAATGTCACTAACAGACACTAGCAAACAGTATGTCACTAACAGACGGAATGTCACTAACAGACAGTAGGATGCCCAACTGTAATCCAGTGTTCTATGCCTTTAACGTCTTTACAACATAAACCTGTAGTTGTGGGTACATAATTGATTCAGGTCCCTAAATGCCAGCACTTTCATATTAACTTCGTGTTAGAGGATGGCAATAAGATTACTGCAGAAGCCATATCTCATTAGGGGCTCACGGGGCACTCTAGACAAAACCCACTGCACGTGTGGTGTTGAATTTGTTTATCATTCAATGAGCAATGGCTTCCCACACACCAGACTCTGGTAACCTGCTGGTAGGCCGGGACTTGCATTCCATTGACTCAATAATCATGATCCCAGAGGGAATCTCATGGGCCAGCTCTGCTGTTCAGACATGAGCATCTCTGGACTGTGGATGCTTTTGAAAACAGCACTTTCTTGTAAATATAATTCAAGTGCCCAGTTGCAGAAAAGGGTCCTTTCTCTTTGGGATTCAGCAGGTCTAGAAGGTTGACTAACTTCCAACTCCCATGGGTGGGAATTTGGAGTCCCAGTGTTAACTTCGACATGGGAAATGGAAAGAGAAGGTCTGGCTTTCCATAACATCTAAGACCTTGGGAAGTCTCTTAGTCACTCTGGAGGACTGATTGGGGATACGACCAACAGTTTCTCTGCCTTTTGGTGCTTCACTTTTCAAGAGGAAGAAGTGTGGAGAAGATGAACATCAAGGACCTCCCCAGACACCAAAAGTTTCTCCTAAGTCATGCATCCAACTGTGGGGAGACAATCTTGGAGCCTTGAGACAATCCTCATCTCGGCAGATGAATGATTCCAAAAGGTTCTTCCAGTCTACATACTGAAACAGAACTCTGATCCGGTCTCTGAGTGGCTAGTCCAGAAAGCTGACTGTTGACTGCAGGGACATGCTCATGAGCTGGCGAACTAATGTGAGATCATAGCATATTACACCTCTATTTCCAGCTAACAGTCCAGAATCCTGGGGGATTAGGGTGCCTGGGACTAGATCAAGAGCTAGTAAAACTGCTGGTTTCTGTTTCTGTTTCCATTTTTAGTTGGAATAAACCAAGTATGTATCTCTAATCCCACTAGCTGCACCCTTTGAGTCTAGCCATCTGCAACATTTGCATGCCAACATCTTCCAATCAGGGTGCAGCTTCCTCTAGAGTCTCCAGTCAGGGTGCAGCTTCCTCTAGACTGCATTGTGCTAACTTGCATCTTCCAGATTCTTCACTGGACCAGCTGTCCTGGGACAAAGAGCAGTCACTTGGCTGGAAGTTCTTTTTCAGCCCATTGAAAAGGGACATGGCAAGAGAGAGGAGTGAGGCCCTTTTTTCACCCTAGTGGGTGCAGGAGGAGTTATGAGCTGTCCTGAATGTTTTGAGGAAATATTTGGAGTATGAAAGATTAAAACATCACACACACAAACACACACACACACACACACACACACTCACAAAGCCAGGGAGGCAGAAAACTTGTTCTCCCTTTACCAGTGCTGAAATAATGTTTCTGAAAATTTGCTAGAACTCTACCTGGCATTCTTCCCTAGGTACCCGAGGGAGAGAGAAATAAAAATCTAGAAAAGATTCCCTTATTGAGCCTGGCTTATTTTCTTACTTTCTGCTTCAAGTAGCCAAGTTATTTCCTTTGAAAGCTCCTGTAACTGAACATGTGTATTTGCAGAGCTATTTCAAATGCGTTCTATTCTGCTTCAGCCGATTTCCGTGATGGATTCTGCACATAGTTCTAATGCCCGGTGGTATCATTTCTAACTGGGAGGTGTGGCAAATGCACACAGAGTCCAAGTTACAGCAGAGGGTAGGAATAAAACAAACAAACAAACAACAACTCTTAAGAGCTGGAGTCCCAAATTGTCTATGAAACCCCAGCAGCAACATGCCAGCAGCCCTAATCCGGAAACATGCCCCTTCTGCCATTCGCTTAAGGGGGCTGAATTGTCCCCCTCAACTTTTACTGCTATGGCTGCAATTGGGATGAGGAGAATCTTAATCTTCTGGGGGTCGAGGTGGGGGGAGGAGCGCAAATTTGCAAAGCCACATGCAGAGAGGGCAGGGTCAGTATTCTGGAAGTTACAGTGTCCAAATCACTTCTATCACTGGCCCCCACAGAGTCTCCGGCAAACACAAAACACAAAAAGGAACAGAAGAACAGGTTCAGTTCTCTTACATTTGTTCTCCTAGAACCTCTACCTTCAACCATAATTAATAATATCAGTGATAATCAATAATTGGACTGTGGACCAAATATTAGTATTTTATAAAGCACCTGGACAATTCTGTGTTGAGTCAGCTATCATAACACCAATGGGGAAATACTGTACATAGTACAATGCTACTATTAATTTTCTGCCTTTTTACATAAATATACACACTTATAGGAATGTACACATACTTCTTTGAAGAAGTTGGGAAAGATTAACTAGAGGATAACACTCAAACAAAAAGGAGAAGTAAAACTATGAGGAGAAGTAAAACTATAGTCATGAAGATCAGAACAAATGAAACCAAGAGAGAAATTGTTAAGAGCAAAGGATGAGGGTGGGAGGTAGTGGCACATGGTCAGCGCAGTCTAGTTCCTTCCCTGTTGCTTCTTCTCTCCTTCAATAACTCGTCCAAGGTCGTCCCATTGCAGTAGCAACTGTTACTCTCTTCCCTTAATCTGGATGTTCTGAACTGGAGATTCTCTACTTGCCTGCCTCATAGCTAGACTAGGCTCTTAGCAGGGGCACAGGAGGTTAGCACTGGGACACTGAGAACCACAGAAAGCATGAAAGTCAGTGGGCAGGTTGGAGAGGGATATAGGGAATTTAATATGGACATTTGAGTCCAGGCAGAAACAACTACTAGAGAAACAGGGTCAGCAGAAGGACTGTAGGGTCTCTGGGGCCCTAAGATGCACTATCCCTTCCCCATCTTCCTGCGCCCAGTTGATCTCTGTTGTCTGCATCATCTAGACTCTTCTGTGCTTTGACTTCCAGTTAGTTCTACACTTGGGAGACGCTGGCAGGAGAGCAGGAGGAAAGCCCAGACAGGATACTTCTACTCTGCTCACCTTTGACCTAGGCAGTGTGGAGAGCAGTGGTGTCACTACTTTTGGCTGGATGATTCTCCTATAATTAAGCTCCTCTTCCCTGGTGACCACTCTATTTCCTTCCTCTCTCTGTGTCAATGATAGTGGTCCCTGGCCTCCCGTTAGAACTTGAGCTTTAGAAGACACTGCTTTGGCCCTCTGGGCTATGAGCCTGCCTGTTGCATGGAAGTCCGGGGAGATAATTTGCCACTTGGATCATTCTCCCCTTCTAAATCAAGGCCAAAGTGTCAGGGATTTCAAAGCCTTTTGCATAGGTGTCCCCTTTATTAATCTTTGGTTCTGTCCTGCCTGCTCTGGGTTCATCCTGTGCCTGCCATGTTTGTGGCCACCTGCAGATGGGTAGGTGATATTCAGTTACCTGTAGGGGAGTGAAGTGAGCTCGGATATGCAGGTTGGGTTGTTGTGGTGTTTCTCAACTGTGGGTCCCAATATATTCCAAGAATACCACAGGCAGAAGTGGGGGGATCCAGGGCACAAGACCGGCAGGAGAGAAAGTACAGTGAGTAGAGTGCTTGCCTGGCATGAGGCTGACCCAGGGTCAATCTCTGGCATCCCATATGGTCCCTTAGCACTGCTAAGGGATTCTTTAGTGCAGACCCAGGAGTAACCCCTAAATATTGCCAGGTATGGCCTCCCAACCAAACCAAACCAAACCAAGCAAAATCAAACAAAAAACAAGTGGTATGTGTGTGAGTGTGTGTGTGTGTGTGTGTGTGTGTGTGTGTGTGTGTGTGTGTGTGGTGTGTGAGTGTATATACGATGTGTGTGTGTGTGTTTGTGGATCAATCTGTAGAACAGTGGGACCACAGAGGGGCTGTGTGGGGAAAGGGTTGAGAAACTCATTTACACCGTGCATATACTGGGCCCTCTCAGGACAGTCCAGAACTGGGAAGAGAAGCGTGCTGATTACTGAGGGAAAGGCGCTCCTCACACCTTCGGTTTTAGGGGAGCATCATGAAACCCCAGTCTTATAAATTTAGTTTATTTCAAGGTAGCCGTGAAATATTTCAAGGGAATGGGGTGGATGAGCACATAAGTACAGACTATGGAGAGATTTAGGTTCTTTGGGGGTGGGGGCCCTCCCAAATATTAGGAAAAGGCCTCAGGAGCACTTTTCTCCCTGGGGTTCCCCAAATATCTTGCTTGTTTGCCTGAATTGGTTTCCAGCCTTTCAGTTCATCCCATGTTGCTTATACTGTTTCTGACTTGTACATTACAAAACTATGTGCTTTGCTAAAACTTTGCCAAATTTTGTGCCAACATGCCTGATTTCCCATGGACTTGACCAATGAGCCCCTTGCCAGTTTCTCCCACACCAGCCTGGACAGAGAAGGTGACACACTGAGGCGAGAACAGACACCTGTCTTATTCCCACCTGCACCTCGAGAGCATCCCCTCTGTTTGGTGGGGCGCTTCTGTTCCCAGAGAAATAGCAAATAAGTCCAGCTTGTCTGATTTGTGACTTATTTGTTAAATAAACATTGGCAGAATTTGTGTCATCATGCCCCTTGGACTAGCATTACGAGCATCCACCCATGTAATGCCCCCTCCAAGGACAAGGCCTGCCCTGGAGATCACTTCTCTCATCTCTTGCTGGACTAAACACAGCCAGTGCCCATGGGGGCTGCAGGCCTAGCAGCTTCATGCAGCTCATCCATCCTCTTGATCCACTGTACTCTCTTCCCACCCTGTCAGTTACCTGGTGAATGCCTCCTAAGATTCAATTCTCTGTTCCAGTAAGTGGCATGGATTCTGTCTCCGTGGGCATTCGCCATTGAGCTCTAGCACAGCCCTGCTGGATGGTGCCACGCATCACCAATCGGGACCCACGAACGACTCTAGCCACGTGAGATCAGGTGCTCCATGTCTGGAGTCACAATTAGAGTCAATTGTTGTCAGCCACAAGAGTGACAGCATTAATCAGTGGCTGGGGATTCTTCATATTCTCCCCAGCAAGGAACACTTTGCTTAGAGAAGAGACTTCTGTGTACAGCGCAGATGTGACATCCACACAGACCCACTGCACTAGGGGGTATTTACAGGAGCTACTCTTGTTGATGGTTCTCTCAAATGGTGCATGTGAAAGCACAGGAGCCAAAATTCCTGTGAGTCATTTCAGTAAGACTCTAAAAGTTTCCCCAGGGGAGAGTTCAAAGGGCTGGAGCACGCGCTGTGCATATAGGAAACCCAGGTTTGGTCACCACACCACATGTTCTGCTGAGTACTTTAGGAGCAATCCCTGAACATTGGCTGGGAGCATGCCGCCTGGAGAAACCTCAGGGAAACATTCTTAAGGCCCCTTTGCCTTGGAACATTGGCAAAATATTCACAATCCCACGCATCCCAACAGCATCCTATTGGGAGAGGATTACTGATTTTGTGGTTTTGTGGGCATGTTGTAAGGCTCAGTAGTGACATCGTAGATAGGCTACAAGTATATACCAGAAGACCACAAGTATATACAATACTGGTACTAGTGTTGGCAACACCAAAACCAGTACATATATTTAAAAGAAATGCAAATAAAAGTAAGTGAATAGTTCATGGTGAATGAAAACAAACCTGGAGATTCTGCCTACAGAAGCGAGGTTGTCAAGTGGTGGTGGTGGGGAGCTGGGAGTTTGAGAAAGGACAGAGAGACAGAGGAGGAGGGATACTCTAGTGGTGGATGTGATGCAATTGTCCTGCGTGTCCCGAAGGTTGCTAGCAATACCACAATAAGTCACAAAGCCTCAATACAAACATTGTTGGAAGGAACCAAAGTAGGCAGGCTTCCATGGGCACAGGAATCCCCCCAACCAAAGGGACAGGAATCCTCCCCAGCCAAACAGGCCAGGCACAGTCTCTGCCCATGTGGAGGGAGTGTTTCAGATGTCTGCAGGCTTGTAGGCGTGACCACACTAGGGGTGTGTCCATTCGTAGGCATTAGGGACATCTCACCCTGTAGATGCCACTGGAGCTCTATAGTGTGCACCTCACACCATTCTATTCCCACATGCCACATGGCCCCAGATGGCTCAGCATTCACCACCAGCCTGCAGTGGATTCGGATGTTGGGTGTGGAGTGCCCTCAGTGCAGTTACTACTATTACCCTGGATAAAGTTGGATGCTTTTTTCTCCCCCACAAACTGACGAGGAGGCCACCGCAAAGTGGGTGAAGCAGAGCCTCTCCCAATGTAGAAATGTATTCCAGAGTTGAGGTCATGGAATTCTGTCTACAGCTAATATGTTTCATCCTTCTGCTGAATGCTGAGCCTAGGAAGGACTTGGGTGGTATTAGGCTAATGGGTTTATTTTATGTGCATGTAGAGCCATGGGGGCTGGAGCGATAGCACAGCAGGTAGGGCGTTCGCCTTACAAGCGGCCAACATGGCCAACCCGAGTTCGATTCCTCCGCCCCTCTCGGAGAGCCTGGCAAGCTACCGAGAGTATTCGATATGCCAGACACAGTAACAACAAAGTCTCCAATGGAGACGTTACTGGGCCCGCTCGAGCAAATCGACGATCAACGGGAGGGCCTTTACCTTTTTTAGAGCCATGATCTTTAACATGCTTATTTATAAAGAGGATTGTTACCTATCTCTTCAATCAATCAGTGCTCTCTCTGATGATAATCCTAACAGGGAAAAGATCGAACTTGCCCCGTTTCTCAAAGTCTCTCCCTTCTCATGAATCAGGATGGCCTTTGATATTCTTTCTTGGAGATGCCTCAGCAGTTGTAAGTCAAAGGAAGTCAAAGGAACACACTTTTTTCTTCTTAAAGATGGAGTTTTACTATTTACCTGGTAAGTTCTTGGGAAAATAGGCACAGAACAACAGATAAATAAGGAAAGGAAAAGGAAAATTGAGTTGGAGTCTGAGGTCCATATTTTCAATTTAATGAACTGCCATGAAATTGATGTCCAGTCTTCCTCTGGCTCAGAGAAGATTCTGTTTACCAAGGTTAATCCAACCATGCCTCTCACCTTAATTCCCTCTTGCTTCATTGGAAACTAACTCAATAACTTGCTTCCTTTTTCTCTTTCTCTGACCCTTCTACAAACACATTCTGGCCTCTCAACTTCAAAAGGACCTCCCCCCAAGTTTCCTCAAATATGCATGCAAATGTTCACTTCTTTTGCACTAAACTTTTTAAAAGTGTGCCTATACTTTAGTGGCTTCTTATTCTCACTATACTTTCTCCTAAACTCCTGCCTTCTATATTTTTTTCAGTCCTGATCCTTATTGAGCATTTGGAGGCATCTGATCTTGTCATCAACTGTTTCCTACTCAAACATTCTATGTAATGGTGCTACTTTTTCTTCTTATCTTAGATAGCACTTTCTTGGTTTCTTGAATGGCCATTAATCTGCTTTTCTTTTGAGGACTAGTATTAGAGCTATTCTTCTTTCTTTATACACATTCCTTTGGTGCTCTCATTCACTTACACAAATTCAAATAGAACCTATTAGTGACCATTAAAAATATCTGTATACTCCCAGTTTTCTGCTGGACACCAGTTTCCCACTTTTTCCCAGCCACACATGTTTTTCCTAGGACCCTTGACATCTTAGATGCCTGACTCACCGCAGATTCAACAGACTCCATTTTATTGTGTCCCTAAAGAGTTTTCTGGTCTGGCAAAGCCTTTGTCTCATAACCTTGGATTCTGTTTCTCCCTCATTTCCAACACCTCCCACCCTCACCCCTTGGTCTCTAAGTCATTTGCCAAGGACAAATAGTCAACCTGCTCTGAAGTAAAGATTCAAAGCTGAGACCCTCTGGCTCCACCAAACTATCTTCCCCTTGTGTAAATTACTCTGGGAGTGAGAGAAAAATAGGGCCTAAATTTGGTTCTTAAATATTAAAGTTCAGGGAGTTGTATTATAAGAAATTAATGACTTCCGGGAGGTATTGACAAGTTGTTCATTCCCTTCCTACCTGCCCTAATAATCAGTAAAGGTCTGAATCATGATTAAAAGAATATTGGTCTTGTTCTTCCAAAACGTCTATGGTCTGGATACAGGGCATATTTTCCTTCCCCAATGCTCCTGAAAGAAGTTTCCATTAAAAGACAAAAAGACAGAGTCATTCTGATCAACACATATGGCTAAAATAATAAATGACAACCTGAAATCAAAACACGTCTCTGTATTTAAGCCTGTACTGTAAATCATACTCTCCATGTTCAAATGTACTTTCTCTAATTAATTTCAGGTGTTTAAAGCTGTATGGTGGTAAGTTGTCATGGTTTCGAACAAG
This sequence comes from Sorex fumeus, assembly GCF_029834395.1. Lineage (NCBI taxonomy): Eukaryota > Metazoa > Chordata > Mammalia > Eulipotyphla > Soricidae > Sorex > Sorex fumeus. The sequence goes on along the minus strand of NW_026606083.1, from coordinate 10,221,364 downwards.
TGAGAATGATTTAGCCATCTGCACGATTTCTTCTTGGTTACAGACCCAGCATTCTGAAGTAAGATGGATTTAAATCTGCAGAGACAGCATTCAGAGAAAGAACAAAGCAGAAATGCTAAGTTCATGAAAATCCCCCACAGCCCAAATCTCCCACCAATATTTGGAGGTTGCCCATTTGAGACAACATAGCTGCTTTGTCGTTCTTCTATATTTTGGTTAATTTTTTCTTCTAGAAAATGTTAGCTTCATTTAGGGTGTTTCCCCTGATATCTCTGCTGTATCTCATCTCCCAAGGACACACCATGATAGCACAAGAAAGCTCCACCTTGCTGGCAAAGCAAACCCAATTTTATAAAAAATTAAAATTGAAAAAAATTTTAATCTACAAATAATTGATGCCTAATCCAGGATAGTATAGTCACTAATATTTTTAAAATGACATCTAAGACAAAATTTGGAGATGGCTGTGTTGATCCAGGTAACATTTATCTCAGACCACGAGATACTAAGATCACAAAATGGACAGGCTGACCCATGCCAGGCATTCCCTAGCTTGGGTCATGAGCCTTACGACGTTAGTTTGTATCATCACAGGAAACTATCTCCAAGCTAACACTTCTCTCCCTTAACTTGTGACTCCTGCTACAACTGCTTGGGTTCCAACTGTGAGGATAAAAGTGCTGTTTTGGTAACAGCTTGTTGCGAGAACTCCACATTTCCCCAGAATGTACTTGAAGAAGATTAATGAGTCGCATGTAGATGCCAAGTCAATCTGTTCTTCCCTGTCAATCACCAGCCGAAGAACAAGCTTCTCCGAGCTCGACCGAGAGGCTTCCAAACAGATGTGTGGCTTAGATTTTAATTAAATCATCGGAACAAATGATTACTGAAGACTTTCCAAGCGTCTGGCTAAGGAGTTTTGAGGTGGTCACAACTGGCCTTGGTGGAGATGACTGTATTGGCTGCCGTACTGCTTGCTCAGCCACTGTGGTGAAACAGGTGGGAGAGACAGAGTGTGTCTTTAGTGGAAACGGAGGATCTTTTCCTGCCACGGCAATGAAGCACCTTTGGAACAACGAAATCTTCAAATAACGCTGGATTAGAGGAAGTGCAAATGCTCTGGGTCAGAGAAAAGTGCAAATTCTCAATCTTGAGTGAGGCATCTCTATTCTTCGGTTGCTCCCTGCTTGCTTCCTCGGACGCAGCCCAGGGTTTGGAGAGTTGGGTCCTGCTAAGAAGCCCTGAGGTGCTGGACCCAGGGTTCAGACCCCACTCACAATCAAGATCTCATTTTCCTTCCAAAACACGATGAACCTCCAACTAAACAATGTAAAAGGGAAGTCTGATGAGATCAATTCTGATTCTACAGGTATTAAGAAAGAAGTGAGACAAGAAATAGGACTTGGGGGCTTCAGTACTGGTCCTCTCCTCTATCATTGCTCACGAGAAGGACAGATCAGCCCCCGTGGGAGCCACGCTCACACCCCTACCTTTCTGTCCCTGGGTAACAGAAGATGGTGTGAGGTCTGAGGGTGGCGCCCCCAGGAGTAATTCTTAGCCCATGCAGGGGCTCAGAATAGCCCTTTGGACCTATTGGAATTGGGTAGTTCATTAGCATCAAGTCAGTTCCAGAATTTGGTCAATTATTTAGTCTATTTCAGAGAAGAATATTTTTGTTTTATTTGCTATTTAGTTTTTGTGTTTTGGGTCACACCTGGAATGCTCAGAAAATCATGCAGTGCCCGGGATGAACCTGGGGCTTTTACATGCCCTCTGTATGATCTTCCTGGCTGTGAGAGGACCCTTAAGTATGGCACCTGTCAAAAACATGTGCTTGTGTGTGCTAATGGTAAACACTGACTCCTAAGAATATATGTGTGTGCAGGATATATGATAGCAAATACAGATTGCTGAGTGTACAAGTGTGGGAAACCAGTGCTAAGTACTGACTCCTGAGTGTGTGTTGGGGGGAACAATGGTAAATACTGACTCCTGCATGTGTTTGGGAAACAACTGGAAATATTGAGCTCCGAGTTTGTGTCTGGGGAGACAATGGCCAATACTGAGACTTGAGAGCAGAGAGGTCATGAAAAATGGCCTCAATAAGCCACCCCTGGTTAACACTAAAATCGGGGGTCCTCACCTCTGTACTCTGAAAGTGTGTGGTTTAGGGGATGGGCTAGTTTGGATTGAGCTGATGTGTGATAACAGGTGAATGCCAATTCAAGTGCTTTTCTGCCAAAGAAAAGAAAAAGCTCGCTTATTTTTTAAAGGTCTGGTGTTGCAATTAAGTGTTCGCTTATAGTTTGCTGATACTGTAAGGGTAAAAGCACACAGAAACACAACCATGATTTTCGCTGCTAATATGGGCAGAAAACTACCACTTGACCATCATCTTAATGAGCTATTTTGCATTATAAATACCAGGAGCAGTCATCAGCGGCAGGTGGAGGGCCACCCTGTGGTTTACTCCTCTGTAATTTGAAGACTCACTGTTGAAGAGACCATTCTATTCCACATCTGGGAGCAAAGAGCAGTCCTGATTCAACACTGAAAATAGTTTTTAATCAGAATTAGTGACTAGCAGGCTGCAGTTACTTTACCAGAAACCTTTCCCCAACGCACCCAGTCCCTCTCAGCACAGCCTACGCTGGTTTCAAACAACCTTGTGGGTAACTTGGTATCAAATGTGAGGGCTTTATAACACCATCCCCACAGGCTTAACTCTTCCTGTTTTCTCTACCTCTGTGGCAGATAGGTCTTCTAGATATGCAGTGTGTGTGTGTGTGTGTGTGTGTGTGTGTGTGTGTGTGTACATGTACACATGTATGTGTGTGAGGTTGGTGAGTAGCGACCTCAGAAAATAAAAAAAAAATCCTCATTTCACATGCAAAGCAATATAATTCTCTTGTAATTGTTCCACTTCTATTGAGCCACTAGTCTTTTCTTGGTCACGTTCCACTACTGAAAATGCCCTTGAGGAGGAAGGCTAGTCCTTTCATTCCAGTAAAGACTCTGTTTGGAGATGTCTGCATTGTCTTTGGGTCTTGTTCAGAGTCAGATGAAGACTCTGGGATGGAGTCCCCTTTTGTCCTGGCACTGGGATGCTCTAGTGTTTCAATAGGGGAAAGTGTCACTTAGATTAACTGCCCGCCATGGAATGACTTATGAAAGTGACTACAAAATACCTTCATTAAAATAATAATATGATAATAATAATAATATAAAAAATATGGCTAGTCAAGAAGGGAACTGATCCTGATGATGTTGGACAAAAAATGCTGCCGTCTACTTCATATCTTATATTCCATGGCCGGATGCAGAAAGACAGGCAGTCTTTCTATTCACAAGAAAGACCACACCACGATGTGCAGGTCTGGGCTCTGCTTGTTACAGGGCTGAAAGCGATGCCATGTCTGCCAATTCTCACTCATCGTGAGTATTGTGCTCTGCTCTGGAGAGGGCAATGGATTATATTTGCTACAATGCTAATTTACATAGGCATTTAGAGGATCCACACTTAGCACTAGGGAAGGGGCACTGTTCATTGAGCATATTTCTATCCTACTCAGACTGATAAGATAGTCTCTGGGCAATTGTAATTATGGGTAATTTGTACTAATAGTAAGAGTTGCTTTTTCACTGATGCACTAGAAATCAATTCTTCACTCAATTACCATTCTTGGTTGCCTATGAAACTTATTCCTGACTAGATATTAGTGTCAAGATAAAGGATAATGATCATGTTTTTGAGGACTAGTCTTCCTTGGAAGATGGAAATCCCTGACGTGTTCCTTTATCTTCCTGTTCTTGGAAATGAGTTATGCACAAACCATTCACAGTGTGGCTTTACCCACCAGAGCTTACACCAATCCAACCTCCTGCCTTGGCCAATCTTTCCAGACACGAGAGCATCACGGGCATTGTAGGCAGACTCTGTGTGTGGTGCATATAATGGGTCTTGCCACCCTCAAAGACCCTGTTTGTTTATGAGGGTTTGTCTCCCATCTTGGCATTGCCTGCTCCCAAACTTTAGGGAGTTCATAGACCTCTTCCTGAGAATTTGATTCTTGAGCGATAGCACAGCGGTAGGGCGTTGGCCTTACAAGCGGCCAACATGGCCGACCCGAGTTCGATTCCTCCACCCCTCTCGGAGAGCCCGGCAAGCTACCGAGAGTATTCGATATGCCAGACACAGTAAGAACAAAGTCTCCAATGGAGACGTTACTGGGCCCGCTCTAGCAAATCGACGATCAACGGGAGGGCCTTTACCTTTTTACCTTACAATAAAAAAGAGGAGGGGGCTGGGGTTGAGGAAATAGGTTGAAGGGACTCAAGAAGGCAAATCTTAAAAGTGAATTCCACATAATGATGGTGAAGTTGATTTACTGAGGTTCAGAAATAGTGAGATTATTCCACACTGTACACAAACACAGCACCATTATGCCTTTCACCAAACACCATCTCTGGGTTACATGGAAATTTTTTTTTAAAAGAAGGGGGACATATCTCAAGCTGCTATTTTGGGAAGAAAACTACCACTTGACCATCAACTTATATGAGGGGCAGGATAATAATGTCATCTTGGACATACATGCACATTCACACACAGACTTGTGAACATCCAAGCTCCTGCCAATTGAAGAGGAGTTCATGCTGAGGTGGATTGGTTAAGGATGCCACCCAAGGACATAGAGGACATATGGCTGGGGTGGTACCTGAGCACCCCCAGCTAGCAACCATGCTCCCAGGGAAGTCATTTCTGGGTCCTCCGTGAGGAGTGGATGAGATTGTGTGTGGAAAACGCCTCTCAAAACCAGATGAAAAAGCTCTGTAATGGGCCACAGAGTCGATTTGTTGCCTTTCCTGAAATAAAATCCTTTCCTGAGTTAGAATTACAGAGACAAGTTAACGACATGTTGGCCAATTAGAATGATCTGGAATGACTCCTTTGGGTTCATTTGGTCCTGTGCCTGCATTTGCTCCTGAGGGTGTCAAAACCCCAGGGGAAAGGTGCTGTGTAAGCAAGAGGACTTTTCTTCCCGTGAAGAACTACTGGAGTTCTTGGAAGCAATAATTGGTTCTTCAATCACTGTTAGAGATTCCTGGACAGTATCCAGAACACCCTCTGGGGCCTCAGCCATGGAAGAAGTTAAGGAGTTATAAAAGAATTACAAACATCGTTTAGAAGAAATCAGGAACTGGGGTCACCAGGAAGAATAAAATAAATTCCAAGTAGTATATAGTGGTTTATCTTTAAAAGGAAAATTAAGCATTAATACATTATTTTGACCTGAAATCTAGTTAATTAGGAACAGACAAACTTCAAAGCACCCAATATCATTTGAATGCAACATCATTTGAGAACATATTGGTAGGAGATGTCCCCCCCCACCCCAGTACCAGCCAGCAACTCTTCCTTTGAAGTATATGTGCAAAGAAGCATATTCATGTCTGTTTTTCTTCTGTGATGTAACTACAACATTTCACCGAGCTGGGGGGAGAACAGTGAGGTGTAATCCTAATACCATTCCCTAGTCTAGAATAGTTTAGAATTTGCTTTGAGTTTTGGATGACCAGAAACCCAGCCCCTGATGTGCTTGGGCCATCCGTGATTTTCAGAGGAAGGGAATCTATTCTGAAAAGATCTGTCCACTTTAAGTCTCAGGGAAATAACTGCTTCTGTTCTACATGCAATTTGTTTTTGTAGAAATTATAAAAATTCATTTATATATTTAATCAACTAGAAATTTTTTCAACTGAAGAAAGAACCAGCATGGTATAGTTTGTGGGTGAGGGACCCCCTATAAATGGATCTGGAGGGTCTGACATTTCTGTGGTAAAAACAGAACCCTTTGGCACGAAGTTGGGTCTATATCTCTGGACCAAAGGTCCGGCTTAGAAGGCACCAGTAACTGTTGTGAAGCAGTTACCCTTAAAGATTTGGGGGGTTGGGGCGTGAAAAGTCATGCTGACACAGAAACAATTAAAGTGGGTGAGAGGGACAGAAAGAGAAAGCATGAGAATGTGAGGAGAGTTTCATTTGCTCCTGTGCACCATTACTCAGGATGTTATTCCCTATGATTTTATCTGAAGGCGTATTTCCATAAAGGAGACTTCAGGGAAAATGTTATATATTGGATCACAAAGATTTTCAAATAGAATGCTGTTCTGCATGTGAAGTCCTATTACTTTAGAGTATAATATTTTTTTTTTTTTTTGCAGTGAGAGTTAGTGGAGAAAGGAATATCTATTTTATTAAGAACCACATTAAAAACCTAACAAGTCCAGGACCCAGGGATGAAACTCCATGTCAGAGCCGGAAATGAAAAGATATAAACCTACCAAGCCCATGAAACAAGCCTTCAAAATCTTTTCTGGGGCCAGAGATCAAACCCAAGGCCTCACATGTGTGAGACACATGCGCTGCTGCTAAGCCTCATAGTCTTCAACCCTTTTTGTTTCTAAAGACCGGAACAACTTCTGAATAGAAGCCATCTCAGAGGTTTCTAATGGTTTCTCTATGAGGGCCTGGACAACAATGTCACCTGAGACATATATGCGGATTCACACACAGACTTGGCAGGAACTATCTATATGAGGCTTTTCAGGTTGCCAGGCATTGAATAAATGCCCCCCCCCCCCCCCAAACACACACACAGAAATACACAGCTTGCATTTCTAAACAAAATTTCGTTAGGTTTCACCCACAGTTTCAAAACCACTGTGGTGATTTATAAGCTCAAAAGTATATACACAGATCCTCAAATAAAGCATCAGGCGTTCTTTGACGATTGCAGTGAGACAAAGTAGAAGCCAGTGTTTGAAATCTCTTTTTAAAGTCCTGAAGGTAACAGTGAGAGAAATTCTATCACTTCTAAAGACTGTCTTCTAAATTGTTAGTTTTGAAAGCAAAGTCTTTGAAGTGACTTAACATGAAAGCCACGGATTTTCTTCAATGAGCTGGGCAGTGTTCTGTGGGACAGTGGGCATTGGCGGGAGCCAGTTCTGCATCTCAGCCTCCCGTGGGTAACAGTGGATGGAGCCTTTATTCCCATCTGCCCCATGTTCCCGCAGGGACTGATGTGCATTGGGATCTCAGGATGAAGAGGATTTTTCTCTATTAATGTGCACAGTGAAACAAATATACATGCATGAACACATGCATGCAGTCTGCCTCCAGGGAAACGCCCTTGCAAAATTCTATGGATTTGGATGTCTGAGAAGCATGTTTCTCTCACGAACCGCATGTCTCTTGAGAGTTTTCACTGCCTTCTGCCTCTTGCAACTCTATTTTTTTCTAATTTCCCCCTTCCCCATTTTTTTTGTTTTTGCTTGGGAGCCATGTCCTGCTGTGTTCAGAGATCACTCTTGGTGGGTCACAGGGGATTCTGTGGGGTGCGTTGAATCTGGATTGGTCAGATGCAAGCAAGGCAAGTGCCTTCCTCTCAACTATCTGCCTGGCCCTACTTGTTTCTCTCTTGCTATAGGTACATTTCTTATTCCTACAGTGGTCTCTAGAAGACTGCATGCACAGAACAGAGGCACAGAGATGACACCTCTCTGCAGAGACAACTTCCACTTGACTATGCTAACTGGAAAGCAGACCTTCCTTCCTCACCGCAGCTCATCCACAGAATTCTGGAGTGCAGGAATTTTGCAGGCTGAAAACTTGGGCTGGATGTAGGGAGGCCTCCCCCAAAAGCTCAAGGGGCTCTTGCTGTCCCATGTAGTCCCTCAAACGGAAAGAAAAAATGTGCTGTGTACTCAGTAAAACATGGGAAGTGATCCTTGACTCAGCCTCCCCTCCTATTTGACTGCTGGGGTTGCACCGAGGCCACTAGCTCTGGAGGTACAGAGGCTGCCATGTTTGTGGAGACGGTACCCGGTGGTAAGAAGAACCATGTTCAGCAATTATTTGGTTTGGGGACAAATGCGTAAAGGGAGCTGGTCGGTGCTGCAGTGACCCTAGCCCAGCTGAAACATTTGTCTCTTGTTGAGACTCTGGGAAAAAGCAGTTTTCAAGGCAGAGATACAGAGTGTCTCCTCTGCTGGTTAATGCTAAATACACAAGGTGTCATGAGCTGCCCCAGCAACATGCAGTTACATGTCTGTGCAGCAATGTCGGAAGAGATATCCAAATTCTGGAATGGTAAACAAATGGATGCTCAAGTTCAGCAGATGCAAGCAGGAATCTAAGACACACTCACTCTTGGGAAGGGCCTAATGCATGTGTGTGAATGGATTCAGACAATCTCTGAGAGACGCATGTGTGGTCGAGCCTGCAGTGTTGCTCAAGGATGTCGGAGCACAATAAGCTGCCTCACAGCCCCTGGCTTTGCGTAGCTGCATGGTGCTTATGAAGAGGCAAGCCAGACAATAGGGGGCTGTCGGGTTTATGTGTCAGGTCACCGCTGGCTGCCTACTCTCCCGTCTCATCTCCTGAGGTGGTCGTGCTAGACCTTCTGCCAGGGGGTTGCATTCTGCATGAGACCCTGGAATGGATCCTCATTCTCTGCAGGGGTCACTGACAGAGCTCCTGCCCATTAGTTGGCATCTGGGCACCAAGCATCCTTCGTGTCTGCCTGGCTCTGCAGTAAACTTCATTCAGGTCTGGCCACTGGGTGAATGCCATCCAATTCAGAAAACACCCCGAGAACAATGACTAATAACCTCCACGGCTCCTGCCAGAAAATGCTATTGGCCTCTCAAAATTAAGGACCACGGAGTCACCTATAGAATGTTTCACATCACATTCTATTAGAAAATGCTGCCAGTGACTCCCAAGTTTGGAGACTGCAGTATACTATTATCTAATTTCCAGAGATTTAGAATTCAAGCCAGCTTTCAAAGAGTGGGGAATGACAGGGAAAGAAAGAAATTGTGCCTATTTGGGTCTAAAATCCCCCAGTGTTCATAGAATTAATGATAAAAAAGTCAAGCCAGGCATTCCTGCGCACCCCCCTCCCCCCACCTCCCCAGTTCACCAAGCATCCTCCTGTCAGTTAATTGGATGCCTCAGGCACGCAGGGCCAGGAACTGCTCTGCTGAGTTGAGTAACTGTTATGGACAAACTGATCTTATGCTGTCTTTAGAGAAGGACTCTAGGGGACCTTTCTGGGGCTCACAGGATGGATGCTAGGATTTTTCAGCTATATTTTCCCAAGGTGCAACAGAGAGAGGGGTTGTTTGTTTTTACCATCTTTGCTCCATCAGATAAACGTGTCTGATGCTGTACTGTGACACTCTGGTTAGACCTGGACCAGTTTCTTGCATTAACTGTGGCAAGGGTAGACAATCACTGCCCAGTGGCTACTGCTATTCCTTCTCTCCTGTGTAGCAGTTAGAGAAGGGTGGGATAGATATGGAGAGCTTTATATTTTTATTATTTGCCAAGTAACCATCTGCTTCTGACCTGAAAAGTGAAGCACAGACATTTTGGTGGCCCAGGTAGAAGAGATATAAAGCTGACAATGTCATGTGATCAATTACATTAATTACATTTCACTGCATTGCTGGAGTTTAGGAGTCAAAGAAACTGCTGTGCTGATGACAGAAGTCGGTGTGAGCGCATGTCCAGGCAAATGCAGTTTCTTTCTTTTCTTATCCCACTCTACTTCCGCCTCCTTAGCTCAGTTCTGTGAAGGATGTTCTCAGCAGGGAAAGTGAGAGTTTATAAGCTCTAGATTACAGGAAGCTCTGGATAACTGCCCACCACCCACCCTTACTGCCATCACTTCCCTTCCTCCATCACCCCATGCCCTGATACCGTGGCCGAAAAGGGGATAGGACAGGAGTGCAAGCATTGCCTCATATGTGGACGACCCAGATTTTATTCCAGGCACCACAGAGACTCTGATGGGCCCTACCAGGAGTGACCCCTGAGCACAGAGTCAGGAGCAAATCCTGAGCCAGGAATGACCCCCAAATCCAAAATAAATAAATAAATAAATAAATAAATAAATACCCCCTCCCCCCCAACACACACTCTCATAGTGTGTGAAAAGTACTCATAAGTTAGGTCATAGTCTAACTTGGCCCCCTAGAGTGACCCAGCACTGGGATACAATGTTGATGTTTTAGCTCTTCTGGGTCTGCAAGTCATGAGCTAGGCGCTTCGCTCAAGCCTGGACCCATCTCTCGGTGCCCAAGTTCCCGGCTGGGAAACAGAAACGAGGATCTGCCTTTGGGATGGACATCTGCTGGCTCTGATGCAGAGGACAATACTTTCAGGGTCATAGTCTAACTGCTCATCCATCAGAGAGCACTAGCCAGTGAGTCTTTCTGCCTGTAGCTCTTGATCTTGGCTTCCCAAGAACATCCCCAGCAGGCCCCGGGGTGGTGTCACCACCCTGGCTCTGCACCCCCTTAGTGTAGTCACCCATGCTCCTTGCTGACCCCGAATTGCGTCTGACTCAGTCACTTGCAACTTGCAGGCTCCCCTCGACTGTCGACAGACACTAGCAGCAATGAGCCCTGCCAAGGCGCCTTTGTTCCTGTAGCTCGGCGCCTCTCGTCAGGGCCTGATTGGGAAGCATCTAGCTTGACTAAGTAGTTACTAATCTGTTTGGTTTCCATTTAAACTTCCCCCTCTCCCCCCCATGCGCTCATTACTGCGGTTTATATTCAGCCTCTGATGCTAGCTAGCCATTTTTGTGAAGCCTAGAGCATAATAGGTATTAAAAGCTCAAGTCTTCTGATGCATCTGCTATTTGTTTTCCCTCCCTCCTAATTAGCGGGTCTGCATTCTCCTTTGTCTTGCTCCTAATGTATTTGTGAAATATTGTCTGGCCGCCCTTTGTTGCGCTCGCTCACTGCGTCTCCCATTGTGCCCCATGCTCCGTGCCTGGCCCCGGATTCTGCACGCCCTCTTCCCGTCCCCTAGCCTTCAGCGCTGTGCCCTCATTTCCCTCTGTCTGCCTGTCGTTTCATCCTGCCAGCTGAAAGCTCAGCGTGGGCTCTGTCTTCCACAGAACCACTAGCGGGAGAACGCTTGGGGACAAGCTCTTAAGCACTGGAGAAGAGAAACTTTTGGCTGTCCAGTACCCACTGCTTAACCTGGTCTAACATCTTCTAGTAGGTTCTGGAAAGTTGACCTTCCCCCAGGCCAGTGGGCGGGCCTTCTGGGCGTGGTGACAGGGCATGGGGTGATGCTGGAAGGGACATGGTGGCAGTCTCTGAGGGGAGGGGGAGTGAGAACCAAACAAGGGCCGGGCATGAAGGGCCAGTTCAGACTCTTGGACATCTAAAGCTTCTCCAGAAGTCTTTTTTTTTTTTTTTGTGGGGTGGAGGGGGGAAGGGAGTTACACAGGGCAATTCCGGGCTCTATGCTCAGGGATTACTCTTCGAGGGACTCTGGGAATCACGTGGGCTGCCTGTGATGGAGTCTGGGCAAGCTGTGTGCAGGCCATGGACCTACCTGCCCTGCTATCTCTTGCTTTCCTCTTGCCTTCCACCAAGCTGTTCGACATTGTCACAGCCTTGGAAAGACCATTAAATGGGCTCAAGTCTTCCCTCCCTTATTTGGCTAGGTGCAAGGAAAAGATTCTCCAGGATCAAGCAGTTAGGAAGCACTGAGAGCAGAGGGAAGTAACTGGGGGCAGTTCCCAGCTGGGGGCCCTCTTAATGCCACGGTTGTTGCACATCTCTCTGGCTTTCCTCCTTACATCCTCCTCAGGTGCATCTCTGACAGGAGATTTTGCTGCTTTGAGTGCAAACACAAGTGGCGGCTCCCGCCTGGGGCCCAAAGTCCACACTGCTTGGACTAGCACTGGCCCTGGGTGCATGGCCGGCAGGTGGGCTAGGAGGTGGATTGTATCCACCCACAACCTAAAACTGCTCACCTCCACGAAGGTTTTCTTGAGGAGAATGGGAGCTGACAGGAACATCACAGGCTTTCTTTAATTTTCTATACTTCGCTTTCATGGGATACATCTGTCAGGAATATTTTTCTTTTCTTTCTCTACCAGTAGGAAGTCAAAGGAGCTGTTGACTTGTGAAGTTCCAAAGCTTCTATGATATTATCCTAAATGGCAATAATGCAGACACATCCCACATGCCATAACAAAAACTGTCAGAAGTAACGTCGTGGGTCGTCTCCTTTATTAAAATTCTGACTCATGCACTCATGGCTTGAATTCTTATTTTTGATTTTGCCTAATAGTAGGCTACATTCATTTTGTAGAAGATTTCTCCAAAGCATTCACACGTTCCTATTTTAATAGGGTTTCCTGCAGCTGACCCTTTAAAAGACAATTGTTCACTTTCTGTAGAGGTTCTCATTACCAACACAGGCGCCCTTCCTGCTCCTGGCTCACCATCTGGCCTCCTGCCCCCCAGCCCACACCAGCTGCCCTTGGCGGAGCTTCACACCAAGCCTCAGACCACCCTATTTTAGTTTTGATGGATTTTTCAGGAATTCTGCTTATTTTCCCTAAAATTTGGCACTTATTCATCCTCTCTTCTTTTAAACTGGACTCTTAAGTAACCTCCCACTACAAAGCCAAAAAATAAAAAAAGGTTCTTCCTTCTTTCCTTCCTGCTTTCCTCTTACCGAGTTATAACTGAAATTTCATTGTGCAAGTTCAAGATCTATAACATGTTGATTGAGCACATTTATATGCAGCAGCACAATTGCCCACAGCATTAGCTCATACCACATCACACAACGTATCATATAATCATCACTTCTGTGTGTGTGTGTATGTGTGTGTGTGTGTGTGTGTTTGTGTGTGCGTGCGAGCACCTGCATGCGCTAGGAATATTCCATATCTAGTCTCTCACAACTCTGAGGTATACAATATGGCACTAATGTCTACAGTCACCCATGCTCTACATTAAATCTCAAAAACCTTGAGTTTCAGTTAGGAGAGAGAGTTCCAGGCCGGAGCACTCACTTTGAATGCAGGAGGTCCCACTCTCGGTACACAACGTGGGCCTGAGCACTGAAGAAGAGTCGGCCTGCACAGCAAAGACCAACAGCACAGGGAATGGACTCTGATCCCAAGCACCAATGGGCAGTCAAGAGAAAATAGACAAATTTTCTTAGAGGCAGCATCTCAGCCAACCTGTCTGCTTCTCGGCTGTGGGACCCTGGGTTTTCAATCAGGTCCTCCATGTGGAGCTGCGGCTTCTTCTCTGGGCGCCCTGTGGCAGCCTCTCACCATCACACTTCAGGTCTACCTGATACCCATGAGGCACAAATACGTTCACCCTAGCTTCTTCCAGATTCTGGCATTCACACAGTGTTTGATTAAGAATTTACTGAATTGGGGCTGGAGAGGGCTGGAGCGATAGCACAGCGAGTAAGGCGTTTGCCTTGCACACAGCCAACATGGTCGACCTGAGTTCGATTCCTCCGCCCTTCTCGGAGAGCCTGGCAAACTACCGAGAGTATCTCACCCACAAGGCAAGGCCTGGCAAGCTACTTGTGATGTATTCGATATGCCAAACACAGTAACAATTAAGTCTCACAATGGAGACGTTACTGGGCCCGCTCGAGCAAATTGATGAACAACGGGAGAACCGTGACCGTGACCGTGACGGGGGCTGGAGAGAGGCCACAGGGGCCAAAGGGCCTGTCTTGTTTGTGTCAGACCCCACTCCAAGGTACTACATTTCCCCAAGCATGCCCAGGTGATCCAGGAGTAAACCCTGAGCATCTCTGGGTATGTGCCAGCCCCACCTTTCTCCCCCCCCCCAAAAAAAAAGAAAAGAATTTTACTGAATCGAACAATGACAAACTTTTGGTCTTGGATTGAAAACCTCAGAGTACCACACAGGCGGAGGAAGGAGTTTGTGAACTAAGGACACGTTGGAAACGAAGGTGTGCTAACTGGACGGAGACCAACAACATGAACACTCTTGTTACCACGTTCCTTAAACTGCCCTAAATATTAAAGAAATGTCTGGAATGCAATTCTACTGAGTCTGGTTCGTGCTTTGCAAGTCAAGATAGTGAGGGGAACTCGGGGCAGAGGTGGGTCTTGGTCATTAGTGTGTGCGAAGACATGTGTGTGACTGTGCGGTCCGGAGAGTGAGGCGGGGTGTAGAGTGGCTGCCCTGTGCCACATCGTGGCCCCTTTTGGGTACAATGAACACCCCAGTGCCACAAGACTTCTGTGTGGATACCGGAAGCTGGCACAAAGGGGGTGGAAAAGAAGCGCCTTTTCTCAAGAATGTTCTAGCATGCCGGCTGCTTCCAGAGATGTGTCCAGGATGGAGTGGGGCAAGATGGCCACTTCTCAGCACTAGCCTGTCTCTCCCTGCCTCTTCTGGTCTCCCTCTTCGGGCTGCCTATCAACATCGCTGCCTCCCCATGGGCTCATGTTCTGAGACGGACTGACAGGAGACCTGGCCGAGGTCGTCCATGCACCTGCCAGAGGGTTGAGGCTCCCCCTGGAAGCTGTGGGCTTGGGTGTCAGTTGGCACCACGGGAGACTGTCACCTGTCAAAACATATCCTGCTCAGGCATCCGCTGGGCTGACGCAGGTTGACAGCTCACCCTGGCTCCTTTCTTCCTGGCCACAAGTCCCCCACCACCAGGGCCAAAGTCATTGTCAACCAGGGGAAGAGGAGCCTCCCTGAGGTCAGCTGAGCCCATTTCTTGCACCCTGGGGCTACTCCCTCACAGCCACAAATGCCTGGGTCTACATGCAGTATCGCCTGGTCGTATCCAAGTTCAGATGGCTCCAGTAAGTCTCCTGATGCCACAAGGAGTGGGATGTTGGAAGGAGGTGGCTGGAAGAATAAACGCTCGGCAAAGACGCCAAATTGATGGGGCGTGGACCATTCCCATCCTGAACGTCTGTACCCGGAGGAACATCAGCAACTTGCCCGATGCATTATGCATGCACAGCGGAGCTGTTTGCAGGCAGTTGGTTTTCACACTTCAACTGAGGGGAGCCTGGAAGAGCTCAGGGCTGTGGCTGGGGGCAGACAGGAACTGTGGGTGCAGTGTGAGAGGAACGCCTGAGGATGCAAAAGGGTCAAGGAAGATCAGGTGAGGGGGCTGCTGTACCTGCGTGTGCTTCAACTGTTTCTTTTCAACATTGTTACATTGTTTCCTTTGGAAATTGAATGAGAATAAACAACCCAGGTCTGCAGAAGGAACGGGTGACTTGGTACCTACTATGTACCTGCTTTGCCCTTAGTCCTTTAAAAGCTTCAAGCCCCCACAAGGTCCTGTGCTGAGGTGGAGGAGATGGCAGTGCCAAGCCCCTTGTCTGGGATGGGAAAAGATCTGCCACATGTCCTCGAGCGAGGGCACCTGCAAACTCAGCAGATGCGGACTTTTCCATTTTTCATGGGATGGCCAAATATTTTTTTCCTGCCGTCTTCTCCCTCCGGATCTATGGACATAATTTACACAGGACCCCTGAGGGTGATTTACCTGCAATTTCATTGCCAGTACAATGAGAAAAAGCCAGTTCTTGAGAGATGCGGAAATCCACTATGGATGTTGCAGAAACAGAACTAAAAACAGCTTGTAGTTTATCTCTGCTGCGGAATTGACTGTAATTTGCTGCTACCCTCACCCTTATCACATAGCAATCAGTGTACAGAAGTACAGAATTTAAAGATGATGAATGTTTTATTCCTTAAAATAAACAGTCGCAATTTAGAAGCACATTTGGGTAGTTTATGTATTTTTTATATTGTAAAAGTGTATTGGAAACTTCCTTAGTGTCAAAATCCTTGTATGCACTTGTCAAAAATACCTAGATACCTTAGCTTGGCATCTGGGGGGGAGGGGTTGGAGGGTATTCAGATTTTAAATAATAGGTCCTTCAGGTACATTTCGTGACCTTCTGGATTGTTGGGGAGAAATTGACACACCATTGCCTGTCCTTTGGCTAATGACTGGGCTGGATAGTGCAAAGACAGTGGGCTGAATCACCATGCTGACTGGAAGTTAGCTCAGCCCGAGAAGTGAGATTTCTCTTTCTAAGTGGGAACTTCCATTAGCCTGTCGGATCTTCAGGACCCTTTTCTGCAGCCAAATCATCCCATGTGTGGACCCACCTTGTCACAAGCTTCTCACCTATTTGCCTTGGAGCTCACTATGGCCATCTTTATCTCCTCAAAGTCAAGATCTGCAGTTAAGGACATGATGCCATTCCATTAAGCAGGAAGCGTCGGGGGTGGCCGCAGCCACCAGCAGCGGGGCACTTTGTCATTTCCAAATCTGTGAAATGCGCCACCTCCACCCTCTACAGCCAAGACAGAAATCAAGGACCTCCAGTTACTGACCTAGGAGGTCTGGCTCACTCGGCCAGTGTGGACTGTGAGGCACCTGGGAATTTTCTGAGCACCTCGTCTTAAAATGCAGTGAACAGAGAGAATCACAGGGTAGGAGCAAGGCACAGTGGGAAGCTGGAGTCAAAGGGGGTCTTTGAATTCAAATGCTCCTCTCTATTCCCTTCAAGGTGAATTTATTTCTTTGACTAGATTGAAGGATATTCTTCCCCATCCTCCCCCCTCCCATTATTAAATATACACACCCAATTGTGGGAACTGCATCACAGTCAAAGAGTTGCTCAGATAGCACAAGTCACCTTGGTCGCCAGAGCCATTAAGTCCAAGAATGGTGGGGCTTCAGCTTCTGGTATCAGAAGGTTGGTTATATGGGCAGGGAGGATTTTCATACAGATGGTAACCGGGTGATTTCATGAGCTTACAATAAGGCAAGTGTACGCCAGTTTCATGCCACTTGCAATCAAGTGAGAACTTGGCACAACCTTTCTAAGATGTGACCAGTTGCCAATGGAAAGGGCCAGTGTCCCGCTAGCAGTTTAGTAGCAGCTTCTCCTGCCTGGGGAGCACCGTGGCACATAGGAGCTGTTTACTACCGTGAAGGGTTTTTTGTTTGGTTTGGATTGTTGTTTTATTTCTTTCTATTTTAAGATTTCTCTTCCAGTCAAAAATGCCACAGTGAGAGCATTTTGATCCTTGCTACAACTGGATGTTTCCATGAGCTGTTAGGTAACTCCTTGTCAGTAATAAGTGTTTGCTCGCCAGGCTTTGCAAGACTTTCAGAGCTTGTCCCGATTTTGCTGATGAGGAAATCAATGGTGGGTGTAATTTATAGAGGAGCGATCATTTGTATCACACAAGAGTTGGGCACAACGGCAGTTCCAGGAATTAGAGGTCATGCTGTTGTTCTTTGCTTCGCTGTTTAAGCCACACAATCATCTCTGAGTATTTGCTTCCTGTGGAACAGGACCCCTAAAAGCATCTCCTTTCCTGCCCACCCCATCACCTCTTAATCCTAAAAAACCAACTATTTCCCTTTCCCTGGAGGAAATCCTTGAGTCCATTCTCCTCTGCCCTAGGGCTCAGCTTAGTCTACTCCTCTCTGCCAGGGCTCAAGGCACTGTCCTTAAAAAGATTCTGCCCCAGGAAGTTTCCAGCAGTCATCTGCCCTGGACCCATGACTTTCTGTGTTCATTGCTCTTTTATTTTTTAAATTTTTATTAGTGAAACACCATGAGGTACAGTTGTAGACTTACAAATTTTTGTGCTTGGGTTTCAATTATACAATGATCAAATGCTCTTTACGGAAGAAGTGCCTACGGACCAGAGTCATGTCTTTGCTGTTCTCTCACTGCTGCCTAATGCTAATTCTTCAGAAGAGATGAATCAGATCCAGTTGGGTGTCGTTCCTTGGAAGGTTAATAGCATCTTGCCCAGAAAGCAAAAGGACAATTCCATGAGCCAAATAATCCAAGACTCAAGCCCAGGGCCTGTCTATCTACAGAAACTTCTCCACTTCCACTGTTCCCAATGGTACTGTGCCCTCTCCCACTCTCAAATACTTGAAATCAAGAACTTAATACATTTGAGTATAGCCCTGGAGAGTCTAGGGAATCTTCAGAAGACCTGGGGGGTTTGTGGGGGGCTTCTATGCTCTTAGTGAGGAATATGAATAAGCTTGTCAGCATCCACAGTGGGTGGCTTCAGGTTGTCTGATTGGAGGCTAGGAAAAATGGAGGCTGCGAGCCAGAGTCAAGAGTCAAGAATCTAGGTTCTGCTGATAGTCAAAACTTTTGCTCTTCTTTTACTGCTAATTTCAAGGTGGGAGGGTATGTAGGAAGCAGAATTTGTGATTAGGAATAAAAATAATTAGTCTTCAAAGACAATAAATGTCCTGTGATTCATCTTTCTTTCTGTCTTCTAGAAGGAATGATACTATCCTTTTGGTGTATTATGGTAGGGCGTTTGCCTTACAAGCGGCCAACATGGCCGACCCAAGTTCGATTCCTCTGCCCCTCTCGGAGAGCCCGGCAAGCTACCGAGAGTATCTCGCCCGCACGGCAGAGCCTGGCAAGCTCCCCATGATGTATTTGATATGCCAAATACAGTAACAACAAAGTTTCCAATGGAGATGTTACTGGGCTCGCTCGAGCAAATCGATGATCAATGGGAGGGCCTTTACTTTACTTACTTTACTTAAATATGAATTTTGTTGTTATGTATTCATTAAGTCTTCTAAAAAAGTCTAGTTCTGGGTTCAAAACCTTAGACCCAATTAGGTGTCTATATGGAGAGTGGCCAATTTTGTTATGGCATAGAATGACTTTGGATAAGGCTAATTTGTTTGTTTTGGGGGCACACCCCATGGTGCTCAGGGCTTTCTCCCGTGGTGTTTGGGGGCCATGTGTAGTACTAGAGATTGAACTTGATTGGCCATATTCAAGTCAAACACCCCGCACACTATTCTATCTTTCCAGCACCCAGCTGGCTCTTTTTAAGAACAGAAGGAAAAACTCTGAAAACCAGGTTTTGTAAGGGGCATTTGTAAGGAGAAGCGAAATAAGGGTGTCTTCCCTTAGGGAAGAGGGGAGTGACTGGCTCTCCTGTCCTTTTGGGGATGGAAAACACAGCTTAACCCTGCATATGGATCACAATCAACCTGCTTGATTCATCTTGTTCCCTCCTCCTCTAAGTCTTCTCGACCCCTCCCCACAAACGCCCTTTACATTTAGCTGAAGAAAGGGGATCCGTTGCTAATGGCTCAAAAAACCCTATTCCAAAAAGACTTTTACATTCTTATATTTATTGCATCACTATTCACAATAGTCAAACTCTTGAAAAAAACTGAATGTCCAAGAACAGAGGACTGGATAGAGAAACTGTGGTACATATAGACAGTGGAATACTACTTGTCTATGAAAACATGAAATCCTCCAAGTTGCCACTATATGGAGAGAATCATGCTGAGTCAAGTCAGCCAGGAGAGGCACAGACACAGAAAGATGTTTCTTGTCTGTGATATATAAAGGTACATAATCAGGGAATGCTAACAAATGACTGAAGACGACAACAAGACAAGAGAACTGGTCTACGGAACTGAGCTCCAGGAGTGGGCATGTCCAGAGACAATAGTGACAGCAAGTGGACACTCTACTGCAGTGTGTGTAGTGGACTGTGGTACACAGGGAACCTCATCTTTAATAGTATTATAAACCACGGTGCCTAAAGGAATTCAATTTTTTAAGAAAAGAAACTTGGAGACCTAATCAAATTTCCTGGGTGTCTTCCTTGAATATAGGAGGTGTGTGTGTGCTATTGAATGTTCATTCATTTTTCCCCTTCTATTCTGTCTTAAGACAGTGGATGTTTCAGTTAAGATCTTACAAGCATAGAGGGAAATCTTTACTTTTTCTACATGTAGTATTTTTTTTCTCACTATCTCTTCCACTGTAAACTGAATCAATGGTGGTAGTATTTAATTGGGCAACAATAATTTCCATCACTTATTTCTCAGGCCAGATTTCCCCAAATAAGTTCAGATAGTCTCTATGCAAAATGTTTGGAGTGAAACAAGCATTTGGGGAAGAGGCATTCTTGGTCTCTTAACCAAGAACAAGGGGCCAAGCCAAGCACAGACACCAAGATAAAGTGTAAGAAGGAGCGCAGTCCTGGTCCAGTTCTAGCTTCAAGACTCTCAAGCAACCCAGCCCCAACTTGACACCAGCCCGAGGTTCTGACACAAGATGACCCAGGACTCAGCCCCAAAGCCCCCACAGCACCCCCATCTACAGAGGCAATTCATATGAGACGCGCAAAGCCAGCGGTTGGAAGAATTTCGATCTTTTCTCCTTGATCACACCTTGGTAGGAAGTCTTATCTGCACAGAGTGTTTAGGGCAACTTGGAAAAAGCACAAGCCAGCTTCCCAAGCAAATCCCTGCGGCTCCATCACTCCATTCTGTGGTCTGCTGCATCCCAGTTAGGGTGTGTAACTTCTCCACTTCACAGGGCACTGCGTCCACTCTCAGGTACAACTTCTTACCTTCCCTTTATGGCCACTGCACTGGGGGTCACCAGCAGCGGGACTCAGAGCTCATAATCCCGCCTTTCCTCTACAGTGCTCCACCCTCGGTATTCTTGCCTTTCCTTAGGGCAGAAATTTCCTTGAGCTTTTTAGCTTTTCTTTTCTTTCTCTGCAGAATCCTACCTTCTGCTTAGAATTAACACAACAATTTAACTTCATCATCTGTATTCTGCTTTTTTTTTTCCAGCAGTGAAAAAAAAAAAAGAGCTGAAAGTTGGGTGGAGGTTGCCGCTGGATTTCCTTTTCCAAGGGGGAGTTGAGCCTGGCCCAGCCTGAGAATCCTTTAGCAGTGCCTTCCTGAAGTAGTGCTGTGCAGACCAAGTAGGTCTCAGAGGCCCCTGCTATTGCCTTTTGTGGGGCTGGTGGAGCCAGAGTCAGCACATCTGAAGAATCCTCTCCTCCCCACCCACCTTTTATCAGAGCCAACCCACCACTGACGTTTTTATCTTTTCTAACACAAATGTCTTGGTATCGGGTACAAGGGTTAACTGGAGCCAGGCAGCATCTGGAGGGACTGTTCTCACTACTGAAAGAATACAGAGACCCTAGATTTAGGGATATCTCCAGAAACTAGCTTTTTTCAACTGAAGAACCTAGCTTAAGGCGGACAAGAACCTGGAGACAGAAATTCATCCCGTGAAGTCATCTTTGTGGCAGATGAAAAATTTCCCTTCTCTCTCCTTGGTGCCTTACCCCAGGATTCATGCCTTCGCCCCCAGTTTCTCACTTCTTACCATGCAAGGAGAGAACCTTCCTCATTTTGATAGCTTCCTCATGCATACATCAGTAAGTTTATGTCGTTACTTGGCCAACCCATCCAAGACTGTTTTGATTCTTAGCCCAACTAGTAGCAAAGACCCTTTGGGAAGTGGGGTTCATTCCTGTGCTCCAGACAATGAACAGATTCATCTTCCTCTCATAAAGCTTTGAAATTGAAAGTAGAAAAGAGAAAACTTCTGATTATAAGAAGCTGAACCTACTGGGATAAAAGAAATGCTCTTTCAGCAAATTGGGATTAGTAGCACTAGTTGTCAGGATGACTGGTTGTGTCACCTAATACCCTTTTATTATTACAGTTGAAAAGGTGGTAGCATTTCTTAAAAATGTCACTGAAAATTCAAGAGAAAAACAAATAAGGGACAAAAAAACTACCGTGGCCCCTGAACTGTGAATGCACATCACATTTAGTCTATTGTTAATGCTTAACTTGAATCTTTTAACGGACACATTAAACTCATTGTGCTGTTCTCAGAAAGAACAGCAAATGAGAGAGTGGGCGTCCCAGATGACCTTCTGTACTTCCAGAAAACAACCACCTTCACACGCTTTTCACAGTTTCAGATGAAATTATTGAACTGCTGGACCTCAACTTCAAGCACCAGGCAGCTTCTTGGAAAGGCGGAGGCTAAAAGCATGAGAAGAGCATTTCCGTTAAGCCCGGGATGGAGGCCAGAGCATTGATGGGGCCACCCACCAAGACTGATCGCTGATCTTTCCATCTTCTGGTGCCAACGAAATTCAAAAAAGGGACTAAGGAGAGGTCTGGACTGTGATTTAACAGGAGGGTAGGAAATGCCACACAGCAAAGACCAGCGGGCTTTTAAATGATCCTGTTAAGACCACTCAGAGGTGACTCCACTAGATGCCCAGGAATGAAGGTCTTGAGTTAAGTTGCACTGGCAATTCAAAGAGATTCTTCCTTCTCCCCTCGGATGCTACTGGTCGTATGGGCCTTGGCTTCTGGTGTCAGTCTCCCAAATGCTGTCACTGAAGAAATTGTCACAGTGGGGCAAATATGTGTTGAATTCCCGCCATAGGACAGACAGAGCATGTAGGGTGGCTGTGTCAGTCCCTCAGGAAACTTTCTTACATGGTTTTATAGTTTGGAACAAGGAGTGTCTTAGTAAGAAATAATTGAATAAGCAGGAAGGAAAATGAGGGGAACTTTGTAAGAGTCCCATGGGCCCTTGGGAATATGCCCGTTTTCATGACCTTGTGTTTCTGGGTTACACTCACTCAATATCTCTGTAGGAGGGATTTGCCATCTCTTGTTGTCACGATAAAAACTAGTCAGGAGGGGTTAAGAAACAAAACAAAACCTAAACTGAAAATGGTTCTTGCACTCAAAAATCTTTCAATCAATTTGAAAAGAGATTCTGAGTACAGCTGTTCACTTCCATAAAGAATGCAATAATAGCAAGTCCTTATGGGGTCTTCACTGGCCCAGGACCTGTTCTGAGTGGCTTATGTACATGCACTCCTTGGAGCCTGTTATAAAACAAGAAACAAACAGGACCAAATTGGAATGCTCTGCACTAACCTAAATACCCTCTCTCTGCTGCCCAAAGCAAATTTGAGTCTTATCAATGCAGAACTTTTGGGTTAGCTATGGGGAAGGCATCCACATAAGACCCCTTGTTCCTCCCTACTAGGGAAAATGGCTTTGTCTGAAATGATCTTTTTCTTTGGAAAATGACCACACCACACCCTCTGCTCTGACTACAAAACCTTCCATTTTGTACAGCTCCTGGTAGAGACTTCCTTCTTACTGCAAACACCACTGCCCCACTAAGGAATCATTTAATAAAGCCAGTGAGTTCTCTCCATTCACATGGATGAAATTTGCTTTCAAACAGCTCTTAGGGTGACCACTATAGTGGGCAATGTTATAGTCACATTTTACAAAGAAGGAATCTGAGGCATACAGAGCCAGAAGTGCCTTATTCAAGATATCAGGGTGGAGCCCGGCTGGTATTGCAGAGACACTGACCAGTTCGACCCACGTTCCCCACAAGGACTGTGAACCTCATGTCCCAGAGGTTCAGAGGCTGATTTCACTCACATTACTGTTCTTGTCATTTGGTTTATTCTTTTAGTTTTGAATGGAGGAGAGGGGAACCAAAGTATAATCTTTTATTTTTAATTTATGATTTTATCAAAAAATTTAAAAATATTTTTAACTAAAGAAAAGTGATTTATAAAGTTATTGATAGTTGCATTTTAGGCAATTATGTTTTAAAACCAATTCATAAGTTTGTCACACTGTCACTGTCTTCCTGTTGTTCATTGATTTGCTCGAGCGGGCCCAGTAACGTCTCCATTGTGACAATTGTTACTGTGTTTGGCATATCAAATACGTCATGAGTAGCTTGCCAGGCTTTGCCATGCAGGCGAGATACTCTCAGTAGCTTGCCGGGCTCTCTGAAAGGGGCGGAGGAATTGAACTTGGGTCGGCCATGTTGACCGCTTAGTGTGTGGGGGGACACACTAGGTAGGCTAGGGGGCTTGGGGGCTACTTCCAGTAGTGTGGGGAGCCAGGGACCTCACTCAGGCATGCAGTCAATCAATAGAGCCACCTCCACAGCCCCATGAAATCATTTTACAGGTTCTAGAACATACTGTTTTATAGTCACAGAAGGGTTTCAGATGGATGTCTTACTTGCTTTCTGTAGATGCTGGGGCAGAGGTTCTTAAACTTCTGCTCATGACCTCCTTAGGTCCAAGAAACTTTCACACACACATAAACTAAGCAGGCAATGCAACATTACTGATAATTTGCTTTAAAACAAAATTCCCATGCCTCACTGCCTTCTGAACTGAAGGTGGCTATTGAGTAGGCTCTCCCATTTCCAAGGCACCCATATCCCAAGGAGGCTCTCTTCTGCCCAGCGGTAGATTTTGACAGTGGGTTATTATTATTATTATTTTTAGTTGAATCACCCTGAGATACAGTTACAAAGCTTTCAAGTTTGAGTTTCAGTCATACAACGATTAAACACCCATCCCTCCACCAGTGTACACTTTTCAGCACCAATGTCCCCAGTCTCTCCCCACCATCTCACCTTCACCCTTTCCCTGGCCTCTATGGCAGACAATTTCCGTCTTGCTTTGTCTCTACTTTGGGGCATTCTGGATTGCTGAGAGGCCATCATGTTTGGTCTTTATATACTTTTAGCACACATCTCCCATCCTGAGTTATCCCTCCAACCATCATTGACTTAGTTGTCCCTTCTCTATCCCAGTTGCCTTCTTCCACAGCTCATGAGGCAGGCTTCCAACCATGGACTCTACTGCCCTTGGGTGTTAGTATTATATTATGACATTTTATATTTTACAAATGAGTGCAGTCATTCTATGTCTGTCCCTCTCTTTCTGACTCATTTCACTTAGTATGATACTCTTCATGTCTATCCACTTATAAGCAAATTTCATAACTTCATCTTTCCTAACAGCTGCATAGTATTTCATTGTGCAGATGACAGGGGTCTTAAGAATATTTTGCGACCACTTCGAGGCCATTCTGGGACTCATTTCTTGCAGGGCAAGCACAGACTCCCTTACTGGTTTCGGAGTCTCTGCCCTGCTCCCTGCCACTCTGAACTTCCCTCTCCACCTGGCTCCCTCCACACGCACGGCTAGTTCCAAGGGCCTTCCATTCCAGAAGTACCCAGGCAACCCTCCCTTGCAGGCTTCCTCCTAGGAGAGCCTTTGTCTCTGGGAGCCCCACTTCAGCACCAGGAATGGCTCCGTGAATGTCTCACTTGCTTGGAGACATTCCACAGTGACTCACTCTCCTTCTGCCTCTCTCTGCCATCCCCTTGGTTCTCGCTCCTCAGGGCATCTCCCCCTTGTGACCTTTCATAAGCTACATGTTAGCTATTGTCTGTCTTGCTCTTAGCAGGGAGGCAGCTAGTGGGGAGGAAGAGCACTGTCCAGGTTCATGACTTCCCACCCCCATGATCCAAACAAGTCCACTAGAGCATCAGAACTGGCCAGTACTTGGTAAAGATCGGAATGAACAAGCCAGGGCTGTGATGAAACAATATGATGGAGAGACAGACTTTGGACCACGGGAAAAGCCAATTTAGAAAGGTTGTATTTGGGGTCACACCTGGAGAAGTTTAGGGGTTACTCCTGGCTGTGCACTCAGGAATTACTCTGGCTGTGCTCAGGGACCATACGGGATATCTGGAATTGAACCTGGGTCGGCCGTGTACAAGACAAATGCCCTCCCTGCTGTACCATCGCTGGCCCACAAGGTTTAGATATTGTTCCTTCTCCCTCTCCTTGTTCTGGTGTGTTCCAGCATCATTGCCCTAGATCCTAGATAGCAATGTCCAAGAACATCTTTCATGAGCTAGACAGCGGCAGAGGCTTCAAGGCTGTTGCCTTTCCGACTCAAATATTAAAAGACGACTTTTCATCAGTGCAAATGTCTAATTTTCATTCTGGGTAATAGCACTTAGCGATTTGTGACTAGGAAACGAAAATCATGATGAAATGTACATCCAGAGAGATCATCACTAGAATGAAGTCTCAATGAAGAAAGATCTAATAAATTGAATATTAAGGGCAATTATGGTTCAGATAAGTATAATTTCCTTTCTAGAAAAGCCCAGCAGTGGATTGCCCAGATGAAGACAGGCTCACAGGCCACCTTTTCTCCTAGCCATGGAGAGATGCATTGGCAGACACCACGTGGGTTGCAGAAACAGCATCAATCAAGCTCATTGGCAAGATAGATATGGGGTCACCATGACAGCTCAACTTCTAACACTGCTGTGAAGGCTGGGAGGAAACCACTTTGTTCTTTGGGTCCCCCCTGGAATCTTTCCTTAGGACAGTGAGGAGTGGTCAGTGGGTCTGTGCCCCTGAAGATGGCACTGAAGCTGAAAATGGTGGCGGTGGTCTCCTGCCTAATCTCAAAGGGACAATGCCAAAGAGCAGACTTTTCTCAGAGATTAAGACTTTCTTTCTCCGGACATAGGCTGGGAATTTATCTGTTAGAACATCCCAAGGACAGTCAAAGAGGATGAAGTGATACTGGGGCTTTCTACCCATGCAGTCGTCTCCTCAAGCAACTGGATTATTTATGACAGAGAAACTCACATTAGACAACAAACTATATATATATATATATATATATATATATATATATATATATATAGGCCTTGGGATACTGATGGAGAAAAGCTGGCCCTCTGGTGATGGAAATACTCTCATATATATATATGAGCCTGGCAAGCTACCGTGAGTATCCCGTTCGAGTAAGGAGAGGCTGCTAGAATCTTAGTGTTGAGAGGAATAGAGATGTTACTGGCACCCACTCGGGTAATCGATGAACAACGGGATGACAATGATACAGTGATACAGTGACAGAGAAACTAACACCAGCAGAAGGGAAATGAAAAGATAAAGAGTTACCGAGACCTGGATGATGTCTAACTCTGAGGAAATATTCATTTCTTTGTGAATGAATGATCGACGTTTTCCCCAACCAGAGAGTTTTCTCAGGAGCCTATGTATTATATAAGATGAAAGGAGCCTTCCCTTGAAGAAGTCTGGTGACCAACAAATGGTACAAGTGATGGGGACTGAAGATTTTGTTTATAGCATTGAGCTTATATGGGAGGAGGCCTTGGGACACTGATGGAGAAAAGCTGGTCCTCTGGTGATGGGTGTGGTACTGGAATAATGGATGCATGAACGTACGATGAACAGGATTGTAAATCCCTATACCAGGATATGAATGTCACTGTCACTGTCCTCCCATTGTTCATTGATTTGCTCAAGTGGGGACCAATAAAATTGTGAGTCTCCATTGTGAGACTTGTTGTTACTGTGTTTGGCATATCGAATACCTCACAGGTAGCTTGTCAGGCTTTGCTGTGCAGGTGAGATACTCTCCACCCCGGGTCGACCAGGTCTGCCGCATGCAAGGCAAACACCCTAACCACGGCGCTATCCGCTCCAGCCCAGGTTGGGCCAGTGGCACAATGGATAACTTATCTGACTATGGATCAGGAGGATATGAATGGTTTAAAGAAAAAAAAAACATAACATCTGGGTGTAAGAAGTTACTGAAAGGGGACTTGATGAGACCCAGACACAACCAATATTCCTCCCAATATTCCTTGAGACAGGCTTTGGGAAGCCTCCCGGTGGGACACCTCTGCGGGGCCTGGTTCAGCTGAATGCCCTGCGGTTAGGGACAGGGTGGACAGCCCCAGAGCCCGCAAAACTGTCCAGCCAAGGCCGCTTGGCTTACAGATTTGAGAAAGCCAATAGCAGCAGCTGCACTAAAGATTTTCTGCAATTAGGTTCATGCAGATTCTGGAAGTTGCTTATTAGCTCTGTCAGTTTCAATCCATCAGGCATTTTCCTGTTCAGGTGGTCCTGCGAGCTGCTCAGTGGGGTCAGTGGATTTCCTTTTACCTGCTAGACAGCCTTGCACAAAGGCTTATCTGCTGGAGGCAGGATGCACAATTTGGCTGCCTATTGCAAAGCACATGAATTTTTGATTTGTCTGCGTGAGGTGGCACAGATGCCTCCTCGGAGTTCCAGTTCAGACCAGTTCAAGACTCAGGGAGGATTCCCATGCTGTTCTAGGCCCACTTGCTTTTATTTATTATTTTTATTTTGTGCCAGTGTTCTTTGCACCTCGGTGCATTGTGTAACACGAGTTACCGCACAGGTAAGGCTGTGGCTAGCTAGTCCTTGCCTCTCTCTTTCATTGCACCTTCTTGGCTAATTCAGGGAGAGGTTTCACAGATATTCCAGAACAAAGCTTGAGCCCTTTCAATTTTTCACTAAATTTAAGGACTCTCAATGACAGCGAAGATTGTACTTGATTAGTATTCTTTGGTATGTACTTGTTTTTAGTACTATTTTTCCCTTTTCCTTTTCTCTCCAAAGTGCTCTTTCTTACTGCCAGCCCTCGTTTTGAGGAAGAAACCCTGAATTCAAGGTAACTCAGAAGATTTTCGCATTGACACTGCCTATGATCTCTATTTCCAGAGCATCCTTTACTGTACCTTTTCCATTTGGGCCCAGAACGCCCTCATTTGGAAAACAGCGCATCTAGTCTCTGGTCCTCTCTGTTGCAGAGCTCATTGGGAGGATGCAATGGTCTGCCATTTTCCCTGGATTATGCAGTCAGGAGGAATTCCAACTCCCAGGCATGCTTGATATATTCCCCCCATCTTTTATTCTGCATCTGCATCTGTTCTCTGTTTGTTTGTTTGTTTGTTTGTTTGTTTTCCTTTTATTTTTAGGTGCATGGAACATGAGAGAGGATGGTCATCTCAAAGGATAGGATAAAAGGAGGTTCTGAGGTAAATTTGTTGGTGTTTTTATAAGAATTCTTAGCCATAAATTCACATTTCTGTTATCTAAGGAGCATTTTAAAGATAAATATCCATTGTCTTCCCCAGACCAAGTCTACCTATCTCTAGAGAAGGGCAAAGTGCAAGGACATTGATACTTTTTTCCCTTTTTTTCTTCCCCCCCCCCCCTTTTTGGATCACATCCATCAATGCACAGGGGTTACTCCTGGCTCTGCACTCAGGAATTATGCCTGGCTGTGCTCAGGGACCATATGGGATGCTGGGAATCAAACCAAGGTCGGCTGCATGCAAGGCAAACGCCCTACCCGCTGTGCTATTGCTCCGGCTCCATCACCATCTTCTTTCTTTTTTTTTTCTTTTATCTTCTATTTCTCTCTCTCTCTTTTTTTTGCATTTTTTCTAGTGTACTTTTCCTTTATTTATGATGAGACTATTTGGTTTGTTGAAATAGCTAGTACAATTTCTCTTCTCTTTTTAGTCACATTTTTTATATTCTGCTTTTTTGCTTCTGATCTCTTGAGATGCTGAGAACAACCTTTTCCAATCAGGCATAGACAGGGGCCTGGGCCAATATTTTTTCCCCACCTAGTTTTATTTAGATTATCTCACATATATTTCCATGTACCAGGAGATAATGCCTGATCAAGGACAGATGTTAAAATCGGAAGACGAAGCAGCCTGCTCATTCTCTGTCCTCTGGCAGTTCGGTTCCCTGAAACGTATGTCTGACCCATTCACTTTACCAAATGGTCCCAAGCTCTTGTTCTTGCTATACACTGGGGCAGAGCAAGGAGACAGGAGGGGGTGGGGGAACACTCTTTTCCTCAGCACAGTACTGCCTGGAAGTAGAAACTGGAAAAGAATAGGCACAAACAGGCCAGTGGAATTGGTTAGCATGTCAGTGAAAAATGGACGGACATACTGTGTTTCCCAATTGGAGTTTTTCTGAAGTATTTCTAGATGTTAGTAGAATATATGCTTAGGTATTGAATTCCACGCATCATGTATTGGGAAATAATGACAGCCCATTTATTCTTAAGAAAATAACTCATTTTGATATAATGTCACCATCTTGAAGGCAGGAGCAGGTGAAGCAAGGAAGTGAATGATTTCTGGTGAGTCCTATGAGCTGAAAACTGAGGAGCCACAGTTTTCACCACATGCTCTGAGGAGATCACCCGTTGCCTAAATCACTTGTGGAACCCATCATTCACGTGCATAGAACATGGAACACTGTGGTGACTGAAAAGGCATCTGTATCAGTCACATGCACAGAACATGGAATACTGTGGTGATTAAAAAGGCACACTACCTCTGTGTTATTCCAGAGCCCAGGCTGGTAACTCAAGATTCAATTTCTTCAGGTTCTGAAGTCACCTCTCTTCTTTAATGGAGAAAGGTGGCATGGGGAATAGGTGGGTGAATAGGAAATTCAGGCTCTACCAAGTGGCTTTTTTGTAGCCATTTTGCTATTATTTGAAGAACAGAGGATATTTGGATTTTATAGCTTCTCAAGTTGTTGTGAAAATTCAGCATGAATTGTTACTATTTACTCTTAAACACATACACACACTCTGACACACACACACACACACACACACACACACACACACACACAAAGAACAATATTTCAAGGATTTGGGTAAATCCTGAGAGCTGGGCAAGTAACAAAGAAGTAAGAGACTCAAGGGTAAATAAGTGATGATTTCCTACAAAAATGAACTGAGAAAGTCTTGATTATCCTGTTGCAAGAGCTGAGATGTGACTCATAAGTGCACCAATCTTTTAAGTAAGTAAACACTACTTTCTGCTTCTGGGAAGGTAGAGTCGATATATTTCTCCTGCTGAAATCTATTGACATTACATATATATAATATATATAATTTTAGAAGATGCTGATATAACAACTAGATATAAAGTCAACCGAACATAGAAGAACCTTCACTAAACTCTGTCAATTAACAGGATCTAATGGACGTTTATAGAATAGTCCACTGAATTATAGCAGAAAACAATTTCTTTACAAATTCACATGGGATATATAAAAAGACAGTATCCTGAAGATAAAACAAATCTCAATAGATTTAAAACATGGGAACTATTCAGTGTATTTTCTAATTACTATGCTCTGAAACTAGAAGCAATTTCAGAAATATAGCAGGAATACCTTAACCTACTGAAACTAACTCGCACATTTCTAATAGTTTATGGCTCACAAGAAAGACAAAATGAAATAAGAAAAAATATTAAAGGAAATGCTGATTATTAAACAACACTGCAACATTTTAATACACAGCAAAAGCAGTGCTGAGAGGGAAACTAATAATACTAAATTTATATATTAAAAAAGAAGAAAAGTCTTGAATCAATAAGCTACCATCTTAACTCAAGAACTTAGGAAGAGCAGAAGAAAATAAACCCAAACCAAGCAAAATCAAGGAAATACTAAAAAGCAGAACTGTCACTGTCACTGTCCTCCCATTGTTCATCAATTTGCTCGAGTGTGTCCAGTAACATTGTGAGACTTGTTACTGTGTTTGGTATATCGAATACGTCACAGGTAGCTTGCCAGGCTTTGCCGTGCAGGCGAGATACTCTCGGTAGTTTGCCAGGCTCTCCGTGGGGGGAGTTTGTTCATTGCAGCATTGTTTACAATAGCGGAGGAATCAAACTCAAGTTGGCCATGTCGGCTGCGGCCGCAAGAAAGATAACCGCCCTACCCACTGTGCTATTGCTCCAGCCCCTTTAAACAAGCTCTGAAAGAGCAGAAAACACCTAAAAAAGAAAAAAAAAACATATAATAGAACATTTTAAAAAAATTAGTAAAACTGACAAATATCTGGAAGGCATGATAAAGAAGAAAAAGCAGAGGAGACATTATTATAAATCCTGCAAGATTAAAAAAAAACAATAAGGAAATAGCAGACAACATTATACATTTGATAACTTGGATGAAACAGACCCCTTTATCAAATTATGGAAACTTTCAGATTCATATGAAATCAAACCATTTAAATTGTCATCTAATATTAAATAAGCGAATTGATAATTTGGGGGGTGTTGGTAGATGAGGGGCACCAGTTGTGCTCAGGACTTACTCCTGGCTCTGTGCTCAGGGTTTGACTTGTGGTGCTCAGGGGAGCAGAGACAGTGCCATGCATGGAGCCATCGTCAGTACCTTCGCCCCGTCCGAGCTCTCCATCCTTCATGAATCAATGGTTTTAAAATCCCAAACTGAGAGCTCAATTCCAGAAGCTTCCCTGGATAGTGAGAGGACATGCCGTCGGGACACAGCATCCAGAGACTCCAAACAGAAATGCCCGTGTCTTTGAGTCAGGGAGATGCTGCTGAACCATTCCTGTGCAGCTCACACGATGCCGTTGTCCTGTCCGTGTGCCCTGTGGGACCCCCCACGGCCACAATGAAGGGAAGTCCCTCTTTGCCTTTTCTCCACATGAGGCTCTGATCATGGAAGTTCTCGCAGTGAGGATTCCGGAACCCCCATTTCCAGCCAGCCCTGGACAGCCCCACACACCCATGCATCCTTGTCTCCACTTCTGGACCAATAGCCCCTGCCTTCGCTTTCCCCATCAACCTCCCTCAGGGGACTGCTGTTCATCCCTTTGTTGAGTCGGACCCTTTTCACGTATTTCCAAAGAATCAAGACAAGGAGTGCCTCTGCCTTAGCAATGATTTACATGACTGACCCCTTGGTGACCGCTTGAGAAAGACCCAGCTGTGTGTGTGGAACCCAGGGGCAGCGCGGGGGCAACATGGCTTTTACCATCTCCAGGGTGGGAAGGAGAAGGAGGCAGGGTGAGGGAGGAGCCAGGGTGACTGCTGGTCCTACCCAGGTTTCTGTCTCTGTCTCTCTCCCACCTCCCCACGGTCCTTCTGTGACTTGTGAGTAAATATTTTAATGAGCCCATTAATCGCATTACGTTATTGTGCTTGTTAATGTCCTCTTTAATGAAATGAGTTAATCAAATTTTAGCTGCAAGTGCCCACCTCCCAATGTTTCATGGACATAGTGTTCTCCCTGGCCAGGCTCCTTGCTACATGCCAAACGTGCCTGTGTGGCAGCCACCAGCTCCAAGAGGACGGAGAGGCTCCGGCCACTCTTGCTCTACTGAATAACTTGCAAGTACTTGCCCAAGAAGCCTCCTCTGCCCTTTGGGAGGCGGGAATCTTGTATTTATCGCATCCCTTTGATCTGACTGCATCTCCTGATGTGCTTTCTTGCTCATCTCTGATTCTTTTTTCCAACCATTGGCAATCAGAGTTCATCCCTTAGTGCCAAACTCAGAATTGATCTCTCGGAACCAATCCCCAGAGACATGGCCCACTTTCGGCGATTGTTAGCCAGCAGCAGTGCTGGCCCATGACTCACCCCCCTTGATGCACCCTCAAGGCTCTCCTGTCTATGGCTGAAAGCTCCCTTTGCAGACAGAGGCCATCACGACCATGCTGAGCCTGGCCCTCACTGAGCTGCCCTAGACTTGTCCATCCTGGAGTTTGGGGTTAATGGGAATACCGAGTGCTGTGCTCACCCAGCCTTGGTGTCACCTGCCTGGCCCAGCTCTTCTCCACCTGCACCCCAAGGCAGCAGCGATAAACTCTCTTGGTTTTTCCTCAAAGCCAGGGGAGCTCAGCATTTCCTGCAGTGAGACCCCCTGTCCTCCCCCTGTCAGCACTGCTCACTTGCTCTTCATTAATTTTATTGGAGGAGTGTGTTCATGCCCTCTTTATTGAAATGAGTTCATCAAATTTTAGCTTCATGGTCCCTGGTGGGGCTCGGGGATCACTCCTGCAGGGCCATCTGGGGTGTCCGGGATCAAACCCAGTCAGGGGTGTGCAAGGTGAGTGCCCTTCGCATTGGCCTGTCTCTCTGGGCTCCTCATCTGCACCTTGGTCTCCGCTGCTCACGCACCTGGAGAGACCAGATGAGCTCCAGCCACTTCACCACTCACTGCCCATTGATGGAGGCCAGGCAGGTGGCCACAAAGTCCTGCCTGACCATGGCCCTTCCTATATAGGCTCCATCTATTTTGGCCTGGATGTGTGGTGAGACCAAGCTGGCCCTCTTGGCTTCCCCACTTCACCCAATGGTTTCCAGTGTGGGAAACAGTATTCCCAGGCCACCTGAGGGAAGCAGGCACCCCTGATGGCCTCAAGGAGCTGAAGGAACATGGAAGGAGGGTTTCGACTGGAGCGCTCCTCACTACTTCAGGCATGCTGGTCTGTTTTCTCCCACGGCCATCTTTCCTTCGCTGTTGGCCCTGCTGTGTTGACTGCAGCCTCTCTCCTTCCTCTTTATGGGCTTCTGACTGTAGTCAGGGGTCTTCCTTCAACCAAACCCCTGTGAGACTGGGGGCCCTCAGTGCTGCCCAGCTCAAGGACTTGGCCTTCACCATGTGTTTCAGGAACAGGGGTGCAGGTTCTTTCTCCTATCTGCTCATCTTCTTGGGACAAAACCTCACATTACTCATATTTGCATTTTATCCAGTCCCTTTCCCCACACATGCTGACATGTTCAGCAACTCAATGGCCAAGTACTTCACAGGGACTGTGGGAACATGAAAACCAGGGACAGACCAACATGACAAACCAGTAGGGCATGAAATGCTTTGAGAAGTTTATGGAAACTGGGGGTGCAGCTAAGAGACCAATGAGCACATTGCTATCACAGCACAGACGAGAACTGATGAGTTTCTAAAGAGAGCAGAAAGAGTAACATGTGCGAGAGACACTAATAAATGTTTCCAGAAAACAGACTTCACCAGGGGCCATGGAATGAAGGAAGCACTGGATTTAGTATCAATGAAAAAGAGACTGTAATGAGATAAGATTCGAAGTGGACAGAGTGGTGAATCCCTCTGTGGGATTCAAGAGAGCATCATTTACTCCATCTTGAGAACTCAAGGGGCTGTGAGCTGTATGAGTTGAGCTAACTCCCTGACTTACCCATGTCAGTTTCTTTGGTGACACATTGACTCTGTGGGTAAAGCTTGGCGGTTTTGCACTGATCCCAACCTCTCCTCATTTTTTGCATCTTCTCAGGCAAAAGTGAAAGGTACTTTTGTGGACCCTCGTCCAGGTCTGGTTCTCCCAGACATCAACCAAACCCCAAATTTGCTTTTGTGCTGGTAAAACTAAGCTTTGCTGGAACACAAGTTATTGATGCGAACTGTACTGTAAACAGGTTTTTGAGCTCTGTGGGTTCAAAGAGCAACTGCATTTCAAGAGCCCATGACTTAAGAGTCAAACTAAGTTTTCAGATTCAAACTTGGTTACTATTTACTGTCAGTGATATAACTGCTCCGGGCTTTTGAGAATTTCTAAGCTGATAAATGCTATGATTCAAAGAGCAGCTAATGAATATTTCCAACAGGCTGAAACATTAGTCTGTTAAATAGAAAAGAGTGGAAAGTTCCAGTTGACATGTGTCCACTATTTCTTGGTAGTTGTGTCTCTGAGGAGCTAAGGACATGAGTCTCAGGGTGGGATGAGTGATGCTTTCTTGTTAGAGAAAAAGGCTCATTGCACAACTCAGCCAAAGGCCAAAGGGATGTCCATCCACCTCAAGTAGTGTCCAGTACTCCAACTCTGGGCAGAAAGGGCCCTGAGGGTAATCTTAGCAGTGGCACCATCAGAGGAACAGAGACAGCTAGTTCCTCAGCATAAAATTTGGATTTCTTTTTCCCAAAGCAAGGGGCGGGAACGGGAGGTGTTCATCTGTGAGCTGGCCCAGGCTCCAATAGGGAAGACAAGCTTCCAAAGGATTTTCAAGGCGCCACTGACATCTTCCTGGTTAATATCTACTTGGGAGACTTTAAATTTGAAGCCAGCTCTTAGTTAAGGGCCTATTTTGAGATACCGAGAGGAAAGGGTAATTTTCCTTTCAATATACAACATATTAGGGGCGCAAAGCTGTTTATTAACATGGCCCACAGCAATCTAATGTTCCATACATAATGTGAACTTTGGTTGTTTTTTAAATTTCTTAAAGGGGTAAATCTTTTATCGCAGCAAGTAGATTCTGAATGAAAACCTTAATTGCTTGTCAACTACTATTAACTTAAAAGAATTTAATCAGACGGTCTTCTAAGCCACTCTGGTCTCTGTGGTTCAACTATTGCCAACTATTCTGGTCTAGGTATAGATTCATGTTGATGCCTAAGGTATCAAACACCTGAAGCTTAATCAGATGAGGCCGATCAGAGATGTCTCTAGTAGTGACTCTGATGTTAAATTAATGAATAATGTGGACTGTGCCCTTCTATCTTTAAGGTCCCTTCTCTTCAGTGTCAAAAACAGGCTGAACAC
The DNA here is from genome assembly GCF_029834395.1 of Sorex fumeus. NCBI lineage: Eukaryota > Metazoa > Chordata > Mammalia > Eulipotyphla > Soricidae > Sorex > Sorex fumeus. The sequence goes on along the minus strand of NW_026606083.1, from coordinate 10,185,575 downwards.
ATACAAGGTGCTCAGTGGAGCATCATTGATGGATTTAGTATTTATGAGAACAACTTAACCATAGAACATCACAGTGAGAAGTTTGACATGTATCTAAACTAGTGAGCTGAAGAAGAATCGAGCTGCAAGACGAGTCATAGGCAAGAGACCAACTTGATGATTAAGAGAACTTGGCCTACACCAGGGCGACAAAGAAAGACTGTTTCTCTGGGAATGGTCAAAGACATTGGATTACTCACTCAAAGTTTTGCCAATCAGGAAAAAAAAACTACCCAAAGAAAATGCCCTTACGAATGTCCTTACATTGTTAGGAATGAAAGTGCTTACATCAAGCCAATTAAACTTTAACTGGAAAGGCTAGTAATTCCCATTGTTTCAAACCCTTCTGTTCGTCTTGTGACAACTACTTCCTTTTTCATTTCTTCCTTTTGTAGGAAAACCAGAAAATGGGACGTATGTTTTTTCTTACAGCGTGGGCTACACGACAAGGGCTAAATGTGCTTGCTAACTCCCCATTTAGGAACAGGGCTTGGGCCCAGGCACACAACAGGACCCGCTTAGAGGTTTTGAAAACAAGAATCAGGTTCATGGAGATGCTTAGTCTTCGACCTAGCCTATCTGGAAAGGACAGAGGCTGCCAAAGTGGCACTTGGGGCTCTGGGAATGTGGGTGCAGCACAGCTAAGGCTCAGAAAGGCTCTGGGCTTCCAGCTAAGGTGGTGGCCAATATATCTTCTGACTTTATTGGTCTCCTTCCTCGTTCTTCCTTTCTCCTATCTCTCTCATGTCTCCTAAACAACACTTCACTATTTGCCCTCTACAGAAATCATTTTGTTTTCATTCCATCTTCTCCAGAATTCTTAAAAGAAAAATCTCTCTCTCAAATCTGCCATTTGAACCACTTCCGACAGTATGTACATTCATGGCGCTATGCAATACGCACCATGATCCACGCCTAGAGCTTTATTGCATTTTGTGCAACTGAAACTCTGCCCAATCAGACATTTACTCTCTATTGCCCCTTAATCCCAAGTCTGGGAACTGTCATAATGCTGATCTTTGTATCTAAAAATCTGATCAATATAGATTCTACATTTAAGTCAAAGCATATAGTACTATCCCTTCATAATTGGCTCATTTCACTTAGCACAGTGTTGTCACAATTCACTCAAGTTCTAGCACATGTTGCTACTTTCTTACTTTTGAAGGGTGAATAATATTCCATTGTTTGTCTAGTCCATTTTCTATTGATGAACACATGGGCTGTTTACAACTGTATGAATGAGATACTTATAACACGAGTGCACAAATATCAAGTTCTTCTTTTAATTCTTTTAGCTACATACCAGAAATGAAATTTCTGGATATTATGCCAATTTGATGCTTAATTTTTTGAGGACACTTTACTTTTTTTTTTTTTTGCAGCAGCAGCAGCTGCACAATTTTATGTGCACGAATGAAGTTTTGTCAAGGACATTAAGCTAGTAAGAGGCTGATCCGTTTGGTCCCGAGAGCTCATCTCCTGATATGTGGAGAAAGGATTGGAGAGAATGAGGCTGATTCACAAGTCAGCAGTTTTGAGGTGACCTGCTGGTATGGGTACGACAAAGCAGGAACACACGTGTTTAATGACACTCTTTCATAAAGGCATCAATGATGACTGGTGCCTGCTATGGAAAGACACTAAGGAAAGGATAAATCCTAAGTTACTGAATGGTTCTCTGGGAAGGGATGAAGAATGGAATTGCATAAGGAGAGGAGAAATGGGAGGCCCAAGAAGGGAGAGAAGCAGAGATGAAGAAACTGATCTTGTACATATATTCAGGAAAAGCCGATTATAAAAGCGTTTATGTAACAGAAAAAACTTGGTTTTGGTTTTGGGGTCATAGCAGCCGTGCCCTGGACTACTCCTGATTCTGCAGTCTGGGAGCACTCTTCCTGCTCAGGGGAACAATATGTGGTGCCAGGATTTGAACCTGGGTGAGCCAAGCGCCAGTGCTCAGCCATTGCATTATATCTCTCTCACTGCAATAACAGAAATAAAAGTTTACTCTGATTTTTGCTCCAGTGCTCAGGGTTCCTCCTGGCTCTGTACTCAGGTGTCACTCCTGGCGGTGCTTGGGGGACTCTATGGGATGCTGGGGATCGAACCCAGGTTGGCTGTGTGCAAGGAAAGCGCCCTTCCCACTGTACTCTCTCTGCCCCCACCCCCAAATGTTTAATTATTAAGATGAACATGGATGGGGAGAGAGCACAAGGTTCGGCACTCCTGCTTCAATCCCAGTACCACATGGGAACCCCACAATTTCCAGGTACAGCCCTGGTGGCCCTCATGCCTCAGGGTGTGAGCATCACCAATGCCTTGGACTTGAGCATTTAGTTGTCCAGTCTGGTTGTCTGACCACTGCTGGAAGGCCCCAACTTCCAAATTATTAAGATGTACAGCATGTCCCACAAGTGACGATTTGACTCAGGGCTGTTTTGACTTTGTGGTGGTATGGAAGCAATATCAATTCAGCAGAGTAGACACCACACTTTGAAGTTTGAATTCTCCTCCTTTTTTCCTCCTACCTCTTCTTGCCCTAGAAGTAAGCATTCCTCTGAGGAAGGGAGCTGTCGGATGACGCTATCAAAGGCAGCCAGCCCATCGCAGGGCAAACCACCAGGCTCTACAAATGGCAGTGCACCTTCCTCTGGAGTGAATCACGTGGGACATTCAACACTGGGTTATAATGTGGAGTTGGTGCTAGATGATTTCATCCCCTGGTAGGCTCACATAAGTGGGGAAGCATGTCTAAGGCAGGCAAAGATAAGCTATGGCAGAACACAAGATGAATTTCCTATCCACAATGGTCTTATCAGGACACCATCCTATTGGAAGTTGGGGAAGATATGTACCAGTTAGGTGAACAGAGCAAGAGCTAGGCATTCCATGACAATGAGGGAGCAGGGATGACCCAGCTAGTTCAATCGCTTAATGGGCATCTTAGAGAAATTGCCCATTTGACCAAACAAGAAGATCATACTGGTTTGAGGCACAAACACAAAACACACTTTGGTTTCAGATATTAGAGATAAGAATTCGCATTTCAGAGATTCAAATATTCCATCATGAAAATAAGAAAAAAATCAACATAAACAGTTTGGGGCAGTGGAGTTCAGCTGAGAAAAACATCCTAAGATTAGAAATACCGATGAGTCGCTACCATCTTCAGCAAACGCTGGGCCTTTAGCTTATGTTTTTAAAAGTGATTAGAATGAAGATTATCTTCCCGAAGATAGAGAAGAGTAAGAGCAAAAGAGCACAAATGAATTCAAAACTATTCCTAGTGCAGACACTGCTGGAAACCTCATTTAGTCATATTTTAGAATAGATATGCTATGCAAACAAGCATAATTTCTGTGCAAGACAATTCTGCATTTATTGAATGTGTCTGGATGAAATTTTTGAAACACACTGAATAAAATATATTGAATAGATTTTAATGCCAGTGAAAGAGGCTGGATTGAAGTACCTAGACGCATCTGTTTGTGTTGCTGGAATGCTTTGTTGCCAAGCAGGCTTGTCTACCCTCGACCTTGGGAAATGAACTGCCTCAGAGAAGGAAGAATCAAGTGGTTTTCTAGCTGTGATGAGATTGAAGCTTTCTTTAGCCTGTCCCCTACAGACATTTATATCGTATTGATTTTCTTACAATAGGCACCGGGGAGCGAAGAATGACTAATTTTGTGAAACCTCCATGGTACCTATGTGGCGAGTACTGTAATTTTTATGGGAGCTTCTCCTTTTCCAAGGGGGAGGCCATCTTTTGGAGGTGCAATCTCTTACACTCTAGACTCTTCACTTGAATCCCAGTTATCATCATTCCTAAGCAGACTTTCCTTCTTAATTCTCTTGGGCGAGTTGTGTCAATTTCTGCTTCTCTGTTTCCTGGTGCTCACAAGTCTATTTCCCCGCAGGATTCAGAGAAGGGAAAGAGCTGTCCATTCTCAGCTCAGAGCCTCAGGCCAGTTTGTACCTACCCACTCAGGAGAGGACAATAAACTTCCATTCTACTTCCTCTCTAGTTCATGTAATTTGTGTGTGTATGTGTGTGTGTGTGCACGCATGTGTTTATCAACACTAATGTCTGTGTACATGTGTTTGTGTATTAATCATTTCTGCTTATTACCTTATGCTCTCTTCCAAGCTAGATAGACCATAAGTTACAATCTTTGGGTGATATAGATGGCACATTCAATTCTTTAACAATTTCTTTTCTTCTCTAAAATTATCAAAAAATAAGTCTAAAGATGTGGTGAAAACCCACTTGTGCACTTCACTGAATTAAGTGTTCCTGCCCACGCCCCCGTACACACACAAGCTACCCTAATAAAACTTTCCAGTGCAGAAAAACACATTTTCCAAAGAACATTCTAGGTGGAATAACTGGCAGATGTCATGTGTTAAAGTATGAAAATGATTTCTGCTCATAGCAATTCTATCTCAGAAAAAAAATCAAATTTCTGACTTCAGTTTTCATAACAAGAAAAAATAAAGATTTAAAATATTTTAAAAGTAAAAGTGCTTCCAATTTAACCTAGTCTGGTAATTAGGCAAGACAGTTCATGCTCCTTGGATTGTAATGGCACATGAGTGTCTGTCTAAGAAATGCTGAACTAGGTACTTCAAGTACGCCAATTGTTTCTAAATTTTTCATAGTATGGTAAGAATAACTGTTCCCATGGTATACCAAATAATTATATTAGTAGAATCATCAATTATGATCTTCCAGTTAATAAAGATAAACGTTATGAAATGTTAATTATTCCAAAAATACTTAACACCCCCCAAGCTCTTGAATCTCTGTACTAGTTACAATAATAAGTATAAAATTTAAATAATAAATATTGTCATATGTAGATGAAAATCAAAATGTCATATTTATGAGTATATTTACACTCACATACCACACCTTCTTTCCTAACATGGGATGTACACATGTGCACACCTTCTTTCCTAACATGGGATGTACACATGTACTTTTTTTCCCCTGCTGATTCAGGAATCAAACACAGGTCCTCACACATGTAAAGTGTATGCTCTATTGATGAGGTGGATTCCCAGAATTTTAATGAAGAAAAATTCATAAAAGAAGTTATTTTTTTGAAATCATAGAAATTATGTAGGGTAACTTAACTGAAATTAGCAAGTTTGTTCCTGACAGTCATGTTTATGACTTTCCCCACTTCTTGTTTTTAAGGAAAAGCTTTAGAACATGTGCTAATACCAAGTATTTTTGATTCATGGATTATGCAATGACAGGATGTCTTCAGAATGTTGGAAATTGCAAGCATTGTCAAAAAAGATCAAGAAAGTTTTGGTCTTTGAACTTTAGATAATAATCAAGTAGAGTCATTATTTTCATTTGGCTGCTCAAATGAAAATCAAATAATTAAATTGAGGGCATTTTTAATTTGATCTATGTACTCATTGAATCATGTGAATGGGGGTTCTGATCAAAATGATTAAACATAATGAATTAGCAAAAGATGAAAGAGACATAAAAAATACAATATGATTTGACACTATCAAAACAATAAATGCTGACATTGAAAAATGTGTGCAATTTTTAAATGATCAGGGGAGGATTCTCAGTATGCCAGAAATATACCTAGAATGATCTAAATAAAATTCTGAAATCCAAGGGTCATTTGTCACTCTGAATAAATAATATGACAGAGCTAACATATTTGGACTCTTAGCAAAATAGGCACTTTACAGCACCAGTGATCATTCTTTCTCAGTTGAATTATAATTATGTTTCAGTATTCAGCTTCTTCAGAGTTTGGCTTAGGTGAAGGGGATTATTGGTAAAAATAAATAAATCATCTAGAAGTTGTTGTGGAGTTCTCTGGGTGTTTGGGCTGCATATCTGAGTTGTGTTTCCTGAGAAGGATTTGACCGAAAGTTTCCCAGAGGATTGCTTGAAAGGGGTCTTTTGTGATCACCATTCTAAGGTGATTTGTGACTTTCAGTGTATGAGTGTGTGTTTGTTTGTGTGAGTGTGTGTGTGAGTGTGCGTAGGTGTAAGAGTGTGTATGTGTGTGAATGTATGTGTGAGTGTGTGAGTGTATGCTTGTGTGTGTATTTGTGTGTGATTTTGAGTGTGTGAGAGGGTGTATGTGAGTGTGTGTAAATGTGTGTGTGAGTGTGTGTGAGTGTGTCTATGTGCACGCATGTGCATGTGCATGTCTGGGGACTTTGAGATTTGGGGAGAGAGGTGCCCAATCTCTATGTCTTTGGAATTTTTCCTCCAAATATTATTTCTTTCCACCATGTGTTTTTTTCAGTGCCATGAAGAAAAATGGAAAGATATGGTGTTAAGTATAATCTTTACATCAATATACATTTTCTACTTCAAATGAATATGACCTATGTATCAGAATACTGGTTTTGTGGACTCTGATGTCAGATGGGGTCTTCCTCAGACACTGTGTGGTCAGACATGCCATCCCAACTTCTCTCTCTCTTTCTCCTACAAATGGGTCAGACTTGGAGGTGGCGAGATCCCCACTGGCCAGGAAATCTCTTGCACGTGTTAAAACAAAGATAATATCAACTTCTTTATATATCTTCCCATAGAAAGAAATCTTCATGTTGAGAGCCCACGGAAAAACAATAAAAGTGCAGAGACACAGTAATAAATAATAATAATAATAATAATAATAATAATAATGCTTGCCATATACTATAACACTCTCCACTTATTGAGCAGTCAATCTTTGTGATTTGGCTTTTCATCATAAGAACAGGTTTCAGTTGCTGCCTGATTAGACACAAAGTATGTGTGAAGTGTGTCTGCAGCGGATCATCAACACCAAGCACACCATTAGCTCGCTGAAACCGGGCGCCAAGTCGCCTAGCAATGTTTGTGAGTTACGATACTCAGAGTCACTCATGAGTCACAATCATCCACTTGCTTCTGAACACAAGTCTGCAGGGCAAGTGTCTCAATGCATTTTTTACAGATGCAGAGGCTGAGACACGGGAAATCCTGCAATTGAATATATTACATGGAGAACGCAGGCCTCTTAGAATCTGTTGCCCGGTCTCCCTGAGCTGACACCCCAGAACTGAACCGTGTTTCGTGTTGCTTCTTGTTTGCTGTTGCCTTATGGCTCCTTATATCGCACATACAATGAAAGAAAATCTCCTGTAAAAACCTTTAAAAATAAATGCTCTTACTCCAATTTATTTAAAAATAAATGCACTTACTCCAATGAAAGTCTGAGAAGAGTAGCCTCTCATCATTTTGTTTCCACTTTGGGTTTTTTGTCCCCATGAAAACTATTCATTTTATTAATAAGAAACTGCATTTCTCTGTAACCTGTCATGCAATGAAAAACAGTTAACAAATGTAGAGTCTTATAAAGTTTGCTCTATTTGTATTATAAATACAACTTGTTACATTTCAGATTCTCATTCTCACTTTGAGCTATTTGCTACAAATAAATACACTTTTGTATACTTGAAAGCTTTAAACATAAGATTGTCACTGCTAATTCATTTGGTATTAGCTAAGACTTTTAGCCAAGATGTATTAATTTGGCAAAACATGTGAATATATATATATATATAATTTCTAAATGATCCTATTATAATTTGCCAGTTAAATAGCCTATTGTTTAAATATTTCTTCAAATAAGCTTGAAAGCATAATATTTTGTAAAAAATACTGTTGCACTGTAGCACTGTCCCACCATCCTCCCATTGTTCATCGATTTGCTTGAGCAGGCATCAGTAACATCTTCATTGTGAGACTTGTTGTTACTGTTTTTGGCATATCCAATACGAGCTCGCCCAGGCTCTGCTGTGTGGGTACGATACTCTCGGTAGCTTGCCGGGCTCTCCAAGAGGAGCGGTGGAATTGAACCCCAGTCGACTCCATGCAAGCAAACACCCTACCCACTGTGCTATTGTTCCAGTCCGTAAAAAAAGGAAATTTAAGTACATTTAAGTCCATTTTCTCCTTTCAGAGGGGGATAAAGCAGCATAATAATAAAAAGTTGGACAGGGTCACAGAATTCATGAAGAAACGATGTAAACTGTTCACAGCTTACCAAACACGCTGTGGTGTGTTTGATTTGCTATTTCTGGATGTTAATGTGCAAACATTCGGAGCATTTCAGGCCATGAGGGACCAAACCAATGAGGATCAAGCTTGGCTTTTTTTATGTGCAAAGCCATAACTTAGGAGAGAAAGTGTCTAACTAGAAGAACCATCCAAACTGTTCCAGGTTCTGACTCGTCACAGCAGCCGGGGCCACTGAACAATGTAGATTTTATATCTGTACAGCGAGAGAGACACTGAAACCCCCTGTGTAATAGACACAAACTGGATATACAAATGAGAGACACTTTGAGAGAAAGAAGTAACACACCACTCTAATGCCCCCTAAGAACCAGCGTTCCAGAACTTCCAGGAGAACCCTCTGCACAGGCCTGCCACTCCTGTCTAGTGTGCAGCCCAATGGAAACTCCCACGGACCTTGTTTCTGGAAAAGGAGATTGCATTGTCCACGTGGGCAGTGATAAGGGCAGGCTATGTTTCATCAACTTATCCAACATGTTGCTCTGCGTTTTTCACAGTCATTCTTTGCGGTTGTCTGTTCCCACTGATCGACCTTCCAAAGACCTGCTCTTCCCCATCACTGCATGGTCCTTCTTCTTTGAACCTCCTGGCAATAGCTTCCTGAAGGCACACACTGGGGCAAGTTCTCAGGCAACCTATGCACTGAGATTACTTTTGAAAATACTATGCCAAAAAAAGAGCAGTCAATAAATAAAGCATGATATGATAGTGTGAAAAGTATGGACTCATTTTTATGCAGGATATAGAAAATACAGTTCTTGATGAATATTATGTGAATTCTGATGTACGGAAGCTGCTATCTTGACATGGCAAATAATTCAATAATGGCATTGAAATACTATCACCAGGCCAGTATCGAAGCATGTGTGTGTCTCTGTGTGTGTGTGCTTGCATGCACATATCCGAATGGGTTTAATCAGTGAGAAAAGGAAATTAACTGTATTATTTGCTTCCATGTTTATATTATCTGATTTTTTAAAAACTTGTTTGTAAAGTCCAATTTCAGCAGCAAAAGGATTTGTATTCTCAGCTCCCTGTCTCTTTCACATGCTCTCGGAATCTCTTTGGTCTCTCCAGGAGCATGAAGTGGATCACAGTCCTGGAGAAGCTAGATTTATTCCAGTTCCAAATGCTGGCATTCTACAGTTGGAGTGATCCCGGTTCTCTTCCATGCCTTACAGGACACAGCCCATGTTAGAATGGTATCTTTCTTCAGTTAGCTGCCAAGTTAGAATCTGAAAGTTTCTGATCATAAACACTAATGGCACTGAAAGTGAGTTTGCTTTCTCTGAACTATTTCTCTCCACTTCATTTTTCAGAACTTTTTCTTACACAAATACTCTTCCTATGCTTGATTAGGGGCTCTAGAATTTGGCTGACTTCTGGATCTCCGGATTGAAGCCTCTTTGGGAGACAAAGTGAAGAGAAACATCACTTCTGGGAGTGTTCTAAGAAGAGGAGATAACACTCTCCAAAGCTCTCTGTCTGCCCAGGTGGCTGTGTTCATCCATAGCCCATCTCAGGAGGTGAGTGTGCCACAGACTTCGCTAAAACAAAGCTGCCACTGTCGCAAACAGAACAGGGAGGATTTCCTCTCACTGTATGAAGAATGATGCTTCCTCCCCTCGCTCTCTACCAACACAAACACACAGTTCTGAAGGGGAATTATTCACCAGATTGCTTTGGGAATAGCTGCCTCTCTTCATTGAATCACTCATAAACATGACCGAAAGACTCACCTGGAAGCAAAGCAACATCCACAGCTTAAAATAGATATAGATATACATATAAATATATGTATATAGATACTAGTGCTACCAACCACAAACCAAGATGGAAAAGGTTTAATATGGTGCACTGAAATAAGAATTTATTTCTACTGGTTCCAGAGAGAGCATCTGTTGAATGTGTTACCCTGGGACTTGAATTCGTGTTACCTTTGGGCACTGGAAGCTTAGAAATGCAGCCCTTGGCATTACTCATCTTGGCCTTTCACCTTTTAATAAAGGAGTTTAACTGCATAAATTTTACCTTCCCAGTGAGGTTCAAGCACGGCAGTCGATATAATTAGTTCTATGACCAAGGACTGCATAAGGAATTTCACTCTCCTATGTAAGACCTCTCCCCCTAGCAGATAATGTAAAAAGAAATTATTCCAATGCCCAGCCCCACTTGATGGAATGTCAAAATTTACCCTAAAGGACAATTTCTAGTAGCATCATTTCTAGTAGCATCTAGTTACAAAGAATATGATATGCAAAGAGAATAAGCAGATATGTACAAACAATTATGAAACTGAGATTTCCCCTCCCCCCTCTCTATTTTTGGGTCACACTTGGCTATGCTCAAGGATTACTCCTGCCTCAGCACTCAGCAATCAGTCCTGGTGGTGATCGGGAGACCATATGGGATGCTGGAGATCGCACGTGGGTTGGTCTCATGCAAGGTAAGATCTCTACCTGCTGTCCTACCACTCTGGCCTCTAACTGAGTCTCTTAAAGTGGCCTAGTGGCTTCAAGTACAGTCTGTAGGACACCCCCAGTATTGTCTTGTGTGACCTCATAAAAAAAAACAGTGACAGCAATAGATAAACCACAATAGAGTCTATCTGAAAAGAGAAATTCAACAAAAACTTGTTCAACAACAATCAGTCTTCCTCATGACTGATTTCCAGTGCATGATTTAAAAGTAAAACCCATATTCAGGTAAAACAGGCTACTGCTTTATTATTAGGTATAATCATCAAGAATAGAATTATCATTTTATGATAACACCATCATTGTAAACTGTAAATTTTTGATTACTTATGGAAGAAGGTTGGATTAAATGTTTCTATCATTAAAGATACATATAGACCAGAGGTGGCCTTATGTTTCAAGTCCACCCAAAGGTAACCAGTATATTAATTAAAAGCTATTTCGAAAGGAACAAAAGTCCATAGCTTGTCAGATCAGGGAATAAACCTACTCTTCATATAATACTTTGAGTTGTTGAATTTGCTACTTTGGAGAACTCCTGTTATTCTCTCGATGGACAAACAGTGGTTTAAGAAATAGTTGGTCTGGTTAGAGCCCTGTGAAAAACAAAATGGAGAATCCTCAGAAGATTAACAACTGAGCTCCCTTTGACCCAGCAATCTTACTGCTCAATGTTTGCCACCAAGATACAAATGCATTCATTCAAGAAGATATATGTACACCTGTGTTCTTTGTAGTGGTACAATAGCCAGGATTTAAAAACAACACAAGTATCCAACAAACGAAGAGGGGGTGATGAAGTTGTGGTACATCTTCACAGTGGAATACTAGGCAACCGCAAAGGTTGAAGTCATATAATCTGCTGCAAGTAGAGTTAAATGAAGTCAGAAGGACAAGAGTCCATACCACAGAGTGTTCTCATTGATCTGTGCCAGGTAGAAGAGAATGTCTATGGAATGGAGGATGACAAAGGTGGGAAAATATTGGTTCTAGATGGTAGCAATGAAAATGCCAATGAATGAAAGAAAAGGCAGGGGTGGGGGTATGGGGGATGGGAAAGCAAGAAGAGACAAGGTGAAAGTAACATAAGGGTTAGGATCAGGGGCCTTAAGCTCAGGTGCGGTGTAGGGAGAAGGCATATCTATAAAGCACGACTTCCAACACTACTTGAAATCATGGGATCTAATCATAGTAGAAAAGTTAAAATGTGTCTGCCAAGGAGTCAGGTTGAGGGTGAGGTAGAAAACTGGGATCATTTGTGGAGGCTCTAAGGTCACAGGTGATGGAATTGAAGGTGAGAACACTATATGCTTGAAACCTTATTGAAACCAACTTGGTAAATCATGATGTGCTAATTTTTAAAAAATAAAACTTTTTTTTTTCTTAAGCAGGTTGATTAAATTTCTGGGCAAATAATTAACTGCTCCATATTCTGAGAATGGTTCCTGGTTATCTGATAGACCAGCTCGGGGTGATAGGGAAATCCTGGCCTATCATTTGAGAGTTAGAAACCAGTTGGTGATTGTAGATGTGACCCTGGAATTAGCCGATGTCTGTGAGGAAATATATTTGCAGGATCTATTGGCTTAATGTGTGCACCTCAAAAATTAACATGCTCAAATGCTACCCTGGGTTAATGGCATTAGGCTCTGGGCCTCTAGGAGGTGCTTCTTGGGCTAGGGGAGAGGAGCCTTCCTCAGTGGGACTAGTATTACGCAGGAGCACCCTGCTGCACCCGCTCCCCTGTGCTCTACCATACCAGGACAGAAGCAGAGCCCGCTATGAATATGGGAAGAGTCTGACCAAGACACGACTCAGCAGGCACTATCAGTACAGACTTTCTCACCTTCAGAACTGTGAGCAATTTAATTCTGTGGCCATGCGCTGATCTGAGTGTGGACTTTTGTTGTAGCAGCTCAAGCTGCCTCCACAGCTGGTAGCGAGTAGGCTGTCCTGAGGAATTAGTGCTGAGGGAGGGAGTCACTCTAGAATGCTAAGGGCACGCCAAGATGTCAGATGAGTATAAGATAAACTTAAATTTTTGAAAATAAAGCACTCATTCCTAATTTGGACAAACCAGCATAATATTAATGCTACAAAAATTTTTAAACCAACATTTCATAAATCAGTTGCTGAATTTCATAGCCTATTGTATTGACAATGATGTATAATGTTCCCCCAAGTTACCAAGCACATTGGCATATTTGAGGACAATTATCCTTCTAAATAGAATTTTCCCCATCCAATGGAAAGTATATATATAACCAACAATATCCAAAAATGGAATCATCTCTTCAAAGACATTTACTATGCAAGCCATTTGCAAATTTTTTTCATAGACTGAGTAGATGTGAGAATCAATATCACTCACCCACTTTTAGAAATTCTTATATTGCTAACTCCATATCTGCTTAAAAATAGGAAAATTTAATTCCTAAGTTTAAAAACTTTAAGAGCATTCAAAATGTGGCCATTGAGAATTCAAAATTGTGCATTGCTAGAAATAACTTTTGCCTAAATTGGACCTTCTACATATGCAATGAGACCTGATTCTGTATTATTTCATGTACTGCTAAGCCTGTGTTTCTGCCAGTGAATAATTATTTTGAGTTATTAGAAGGAAAATGAAGCATAACATTTGCATGATTTCTTCCATACTACGGAATAGAGTTGACAATTTACAATTAAAAGGGAAAAATCATTATACAAAATCTTGAGCCTTGAAAACAAAGGAATGATATCGTTTCCCTTCCTACTCTTCTTTCCAAGTCTGGCTAACCCAATTATACATTTTCCAAGTGGCCATGATGCTGGCAATTCAAAGTGTGTGACTGGAATCATATCTCTCAGCCTACCATGACCCAAAAATCAAAAAAGGAAATGAAGTGGGGTAAGAAATATCCTTGACTTTGGAGTTAGATGTCTATGAGGAGAACTGTTTCTTCCTAATGCCTTATTCCAAAGAAGTCTCTTTAGGTGTTTTAAAACAGGGACTCAGAAGTTGCTTATTCATTTTTCATCCAATAAGTATATATGATGGCCAAGAATGGCTAGGGGCCTGATGTAAGACATAATTCTTGAGCTCATAAAGAAATTTGTAGAAGCTAAGACAACTAAGACTTAAAAACACATAAAATTTAAACAAACTGAAAAATATAAGAAAGTCAATGGTTTAATGTGATGGTTATGTGGAGTAGGTGGTCAAGAAAGGAGGCAATTACTTAACTCAGGAGTCATTATTTAACTTGAATGACAAATAGGATACCAGAAATGGTATTCCACTTGACTGTTCTTTTAAGACACAGTGGGTAAGGGTTCTCATTTTCCAAATAATATTAAAATGCAAACAATAACAAAAGATTAAGGATACCTGGAGATGAGAAATGACCTGAGATAATGTTTACAAGACAGATCTCAATAGAACAATTTATTGGAAGATAAATTACCCTACCTTGGATTTTTATTACAATGTATAATTTTAGTTTGGTTGCTCTTTCTAATTTTCCTTTTTAAAAATAGTTGTTGAATAAAAATCTTCAGAGGCTTAAATTTCATGTAGAGTGTTTACTACCTTCAGTTTGGGTGTTAGGAAACCTTGGAGTATCTTGTATTTTACCACAGTGATTCTCAAAGGAAAAAGTATTGGGCTCACTGGGGATGCTTGTTAAAATACGAATATCTCATATGCACCTCAAGTGATGCTGATATCAACTGCAGTCCTGTCTAATTTCTCTTATCCTCAAATGGAGACTATTAGACTGGCCAGCAGTGTTTGAGCTGTGGGTATCTGCAGATGAAGGGGTTTAGCTGGTGAGATAGAATGAGAGAGAGAGAGAGAGAGAGAGAGAGAGAGAGAGAACGAACTGGTTCTCTGGGGTCTCAACATTGAGCTAAATTAAATTCAGGGATATAAAGGACTTTACAGAGGACTGGGTGCCTCCTAATGCCTTATTCCAAAGAAGCAAAGAAGTCTTTTTAGGGTGATTTAAAACAGGGACTCACAAGTGGAAATTACTCATCACCTGTAGGGTGAAGGTTTGAGCTTTAACTTGGTGTAAATTAGAGTAACTCTTTGACTTTCTTATATGGGGTTCACACAAGTGTCTTCCCTTGGGAAAAAAGATTCTGCTTTTAAATAGATTAAGCAACACTGAATTATGCAAAGGAGAACTGTAACTCTATTTCCACAGACCAGAAAAGGCTGAGTCCTCAAATATTTTAGGTTCCAGAAATTATGGGTGAGTAGCAAACTAATTGATAGATCAATCTAGGTAATATTTCGTTAGGTGTCTAATGTACAGTTGAGATTTTATCTTGCATAAAGAAGTTTTAAACGGGTCAAATTGTGAATAATAATAATACTATCCTTAACTTACCTAGAGATCATTTTTATAGGACTGCACGCTTGTGTGTTTGTTCCACAGAATGGATTTAACACCCAAAGTGGCAAGAACCCCATTTTCCAGGTGAATAAACTGAAGCTTAGAAACACAAAATCTATTTTCCAAGGTCGCATAGTGTATCTAGAACTTAAAACGAGATAGGCTGCTGAGATCATGTTCTTTCCACCAGATCAGGCCTTGGAATGAGTGGGGTGTGACCTCTTTCCAGTGGTGACAGTTAGAGTCTGATGGAGCCTCAGGAACATGTCCCTGAGGTGATGCGGTCAGGGAATCTGGGCAGCTGGACCATCTCTAATACAGACAGAGGAAATGGAGACAGCGCTTTTCCATCTGTCTCCACTAGTCCTTGCTTGTGAGGACAGGGCAGGCTCTCAAATACAAACCAGGGCTGCCTCAGTGACACACCAATGACAACATGGAGGGGCGTGGATACGGGGAGCTAACGCCATTACTCTTAGTTCACTTATTGTTCCCAACCACAGCCAGCTTTTCTAGGATATTCTTTTTTTTTTCTTTTTGAGTCACACCTGGCTCTGCACGGGGCTTACTCCTGGCTCTGCACTAAGAAATTACTCCTGGTGGATCTCTGAGGACCACGTGGGATGTTGGGGATGCAACCCATGTCGGCTGCATGCAAGGCAAACACCCTACCAACTGTACTATAGCTCAGCCTCTCTAGGCTATTCTTTCTTCGTTCAACCTCTTATTGCTCCCCAACTGGATGAAATGTTGCCAGTAATTCATGCTCTACTATGAATACTTCTGAAGCTAAAATGGTCCCAGCCAGAAGGAGCTGTGTACTGTAGCTAAGGAAAGGCACAGCTAACTGTGTCCAGGAGTTTCTGACCTCACTTGGCTCCAGACCCCACACCGCAAGCCATTTGATTTGATAATTTACTTAGAGTTTGCTCCTGTACTGTATTCACAGTCAGTGCAAATAAAACCTAAATACCATGTCTCTCGAATGACTCTGTGACTATTTTTGGATGAGGAGAGGGGGAGGGGTTTTTTCTGCTATATCTGATGCTTTTCCAGTCTAAAAATAGATACAGTAACAATGCCCCAATAGCATTAGATGCCACAAAGAGAAATGTGTACAATAGGCTCTTCCTTCTGAATCAGGAATTTCCCATAAATGGTTGAATCTCACCAGGCACAAATCAAACGTACAAAATGTGTAATATACTTTATGATAGATGTACAGCTGGGGTGGTGAGATCCAATAAATAAATGCAACCACGTGCTAGTCAGATCTCTGTTTTGGGGGAATAGAAATCCGTGATGTGGGTGAGAAGTAAACAGTACTGGCATTTCTAGGCATATTCCCTGGGTACCACAAGTAGGATCAGTCGCTGATGTGCCCCAGAACTTAACCTTCTACCTTCTGGACCAAACACAGAAAGTTAGCAATTGTTTTTATTGAAGATTATATTAAAAAATCCCCATGTGGAGACTGGTATATGAGTGATAATTATTTTTGTGGGGAGGACTGCCTGGATCTTACTTGGCAATGCTCAGAGCTTACACGAGGCTCTGGGACCAGGTTTTGAACCCGGATCACCCGTGTGCAAGGCAAAGCACCTTGCCCGCTGTACTCTCTCTGGCCCCCTGAGCACTATTTTGAATTGATGTTTGGCAATAAGTTAACCACAGGAAAAGAGAATAAATACAACAACCTAAAAATCTTATATCTACAACATAACACTGCATTACAGATACCCTCAGGACAGAAATAAATAACTGGCATTATTATACAAAATTGACTTGCCTGGAAGAATAGTTATGAATATTCTCACTAAGACAGCATGAGGAATGTAAAGATGAAGATTAAAGTGGTCTAAACCCTACAGTTCAGAGGTGCTCAAGATCTCTATCAAAGGCTCCAGAACCATTTCACTGCTACAGGACATTTTTTGTCTTGAATTCTCCTGCTCTAACCTTCTTCTCTTGTTCTTTTATTATTTCTTTCTTCCTTTTCCCCCCCATCCCGCTCCTAAATAATGTCCAAAACTTCTGAACTTCGAAGCACAAAATAGTCTGTTGGGATGGGAGCTATATTTTACCTTTTGAAAGGAGTATTGTTTACTGACAATCTCATATAGAAATTATAAGTCAGGAAGACTTGTGGTTCAGGAACATGGTAGAGTAATGATAGAACTGATGGGGCTTAAGGGAAGACCAGCTCCAAAAGTTTGGGTGTCTGAAAGTTCACATGGGGTTCCTATGTTCTGAGTATTAAAGCTGCAAATGAGACTTGAGAAAGCAGAGAAACATTTCTGGGTCTATTCACTGGCTTTCATTTGTCATACAGAAACTCTGCTCAGTTGGCAGAGCCAACACATTGCGGACTGTTGTCACTTTAGTTGTCAGATCACTGCCTAAGAGACAAACATTTCAGAGCAGTTTTAGGTTCAGAAAAGGGTCCTAAAATTTACAGTCTATTCCTTGCTCAGGCCTCACACAGCAGATCTCAACATCACTGACAGTCACTGTCCATGGCTGACCGTTGAGCTCACTCTTGGTGTGGTATATGCTGGGGAAACAATGTACGATGCCATGAATCCACCACTGTCATGTTTTACAGAGTATTTTGCTTCCATAAAAAAATTCTCCACGATTGTACAGCATCTCATACCTCACACCACTCATATTCCAAGAATAGTGCACCACATTTGTTGGGGTTTAATAAGTAAAAGGCAAATTTTTGACCATAGTCCATACTGTTTTCCAAAAGGGCTGAACCAGTTGGCATTCCCATCAGCAGTGAAAGAGTCCCTTTTTTGCCGCAT
Source organism: Sorex fumeus (assembly GCF_029834395.1). Classification (NCBI taxonomy): domain Eukaryota; kingdom Metazoa; phylum Chordata; class Mammalia; order Eulipotyphla; family Soricidae; genus Sorex; species Sorex fumeus. Next base: position 10,167,772 of record NW_026606083.1, on the reverse strand, counting down.
CTGCGCCAACGCTGGTTGCTTTTGGTCTTTTGGATGTGGGCCAGTCTCTGTGGTGTGAGATGATATCTAATTGTTGTTTTGATCTGCATCTCCCTGATGATTAATGATGTAAAGCATTTTCTCATGTGCCTTTTAGCCATTTGGATTTCTTCTTTGAGAAAGTTTCTGTTCATTTTGTTGCCGCATTTTTTGATGGGGTTCGATGATTTCTTCTTGAGGAGTTCAACCAGTGCTTTGTATATCCTTGATATATCCCTTATCGGATGGGTATTTGGTGAATATCCTTTCCCATTCTGTAGATTGTATTCTGGTTACTGTGTCTTTTGAGGTGCAGAAGCTTCTTAATTTAAGATAATCCCATTTGTTTATCTCTGTTTCCACTTGGTTGGTCAGTCTTTGAAGATACCATTAGCCTTAATATTGTGGAGGGTTTTGCTGACCTTGTCTTCAAGGTACCTTATGGATTTTGGTCTCTTGTTGAGAACTTTAATCCATTTTGATCTGACTTTTGTAGAATTGAGCTCCATTTGACCCAGCAATACCACTCCTGGGAATATATCCCGGAGAGGCAAAAAAAATTTGTCGAAATGACAACTGCACTTCTATGTTCATTCTATGCTGCATTGTTCACAATAGACAAAATCTGGGAAAAACACAGATTTTGTTTTGAGTGCCAGAGAACAGATGACTGGTTAAGGAAACTTTGCTACATCTACACAATGAAGTACTATGCAGCTGTCAGAAAAGATGAAGTCATGAAATTTACATACAAGTGGTACTTCATGGAAAATATCATGCTAAGTGAAATGAGACAGGAAGAGAGGAATAGACATAGAAAGATTGCATTCATCTGGGGAATATAAAGTAACAAAATAGGAGACTGACACACAAGAATAGTTGAGATAAGTTCCAGGAGGTTCACTCCATGGCTTGGAGGCCAGCAGCACATGCTAGGGGAAAGGGCAGCTCAGATAAAGAAGGGAGCAACAAGTAAAGGGTGTTGGGAGGATCCTCTCAGGATGTAAGATGCATACTGAAAGTAGACTATAGACCAAACATGATTGCCACTCAATGCCTCTTTTACAAACCACAGCACCCAAAAGGAGAGAGAATAAAAGGGAATGCTCTGCCACAGAGGCGGGGTGGGATGGGAGGATGGGAGGGATACTGGGATCATTGGTGATTGAGAATGGGCACTGGTGGAGGGACGGGTACTCAATCATTGTATAACTGAAACTCAAGCACAAAAATTTATAAGTCTACAACTGTACTTCATAGTGTCTCACTGATAAAAATAAAGTAGAAGACAAGCAATCTTTGAGGGAAATATAATTTTACACACATATATGTGTATGTATGTATATGTATACACACACACATAAGCACAAAAGACTCAACCTTTAACAACATGCTGGTGATCTCTTATAGAAGAGCTTAATGCCCCCTGAGTGAGATTCAACAATTTTCACACATTTTACTCTAAAGAAACCTTTTTTGGAACATTTTCAGCGGTTTATTCATAACAAGCAATACAAAATAAATTATTTTGGTTCTGCTTTGGGGCAGAGGTTGGGGTTCAGGATGGAAACATTCAAAATATAGGGGTGGGAAGGTGTAATGGTGGTGGAATTGGTGTTCGAATATTAAATGTAATCAAATATTGTGAACTAAAAATAAAATAAAAATTTAAAAAATCCTCCATGATCCTTTTAATCATTCCTTTCCCCTCAACACATACCAGCCACGGAGATGGTCACAGGCTCCAGCATCCTGCATTTTCCAGAATGTGATTTAGAGCTGAATTCAGGTAGTAAGTCCCCTATTCACGATGGTTTCTTCCATCCAACAATATGCCTTTATTGTTTTTATAGCTTTTCATGGTGTTGTAGCCTGTTCATTTTTTAGTGTCAAGTAATATTCCACTGGCTGGATGTTCCACAGTTTCTCCACTCATGCATTGAGGGAGATTTTGGTTGCTTCCAATTTTTGTGATTTATAAGTAAAAATACTTATAAACAATCATGAGTGGGTTTTTGGGGAAGCATACCTCTAACACCTTTGGATTAATACCAATCACTGCGACTGCCAGATCAACAACCTGTTTCTTAAACATGTTAATTTCTGCTTTATTTTCATTTTACTTTACGGGAAGAAATGCAGTCCAATCAGGCAGGTAAACTAAAAATGTTGAGTATCCTGTATTATCAGTCTAATAGTTTGACACACAGATTACTTCTCCACTTTAAGTATAACATGTATTATGACTAGATAAACTATACAACTAGATGAACTATTCTGAATTGTCTCCAGCACCCTGCATTGAGCAGATATTAAAGATGGCTGTTACAGAAGTTAAATAACAATAAATTGTATTAAGATTATTTTCTGGAGTTTCATCTTTTTTGGTAAAAATGTTTAAATTCAGTTAATTTATTTGTCCTCATAATATTAAGAAATTTTAAGAGGACTATATTCATTGGTGACCAGGGCTTACTCCTGGCTCTGTACTCAAGCATCACACCTGGTGGTGCTCAAGGAATTGCATGGGGTTCCTGGGATTGAATCCAGTTTGGTTTCAAGCAAGACATGCACCCTACCCACTGTACTCTTTACCCCTGAGAACAAATCAATATTTAAATTATTGATAGCCAAATGAAGTGCACAAAAGGAAAACCATTAAGAGTTGCGGCTCATGGTTTAATAGGTATATGCTTTTATATATGAAAAATACAGACCAGTCTGAACAATGTTTGGAGTAATTAGGAGCAGCTCTTGCTAGTTTCATCTTCGTGTTAACAACATATGTTGGATGTATGTGTGCTGGGCACCAGGGTGCCACTCTTACAAACAGTCAGTTCTTCATACCTCTCCCATTGAAAGACTAGATCATACTATTCCCTCAGAAAAAAGGTCCTCAAATTATACAATTGTGTTTTTCATTTATTCTAGATGCTGCCGTTCTAAAAAGTGCATTTGGAAGCAGAAAATGGAAATGGTTTTTCAACTGATACATTTCCCCTCAGTGGTAGGGCTAAGGAAGGCCTGAATAATTATGGCAGGAATTGACCAATAACACTGGTCACTTGATACCATTACCTTGTACGGAGTCCCCACTCTGATGAGGGAGCTGGGCAGGCTGATATGTCAGTCAGAGTTCAGGACAAGCTATCATGGAGAAGACTGGCCTGGAGAATTTAGGACAAAACATCAGGGTCCCCAGTTCTTCTGAGTCAGGATTCAAACCTTCTGTGCTGTTGGATTATAGTTCCGAGCATTTCAGGTTTAACACTGAATTATCCTTGCTCCTCCCACTGGGAGCTAAGGTTTACTGAGTTACTCCCACCACAGTGCTCCCGAGACACATCCAGTTCCATTGCTCCCCCCAATCCTCTGTGTTATCTTTAACCTTTCCTTTGTGCTCTTCTTCCCATATCTGTTAATCACAACTATCTCCAAATTAGACACTATAACTCGTAAAGTCAAATCTTCTGATGGCTCTGAATTTGGTATATATAAGTGAAATACTGCTTTTCTCTTTACTTTATGTCCTTTGCATAGTTTATTTTAGAGAACTGTTCTTTTAGCATAAACACAGGAAGACAGTTAATGCTATGCTTTTGTAACAAGAGAGTCAATCGACTCCTAATAATATTTACTCCTGACAGCTGTCATACTTACTTGACTTAAGCCTTGGTTACCCTTAGTTCTTACACCCCTTCAGAGCGTTGCACTGAGGGACTTGGCTGGACCCAGAGCAAGCTGTAAGATACCCTGGCTTCGAAAAGGAATACCTAAACACTATAAAAAGTATGATAAATTAAAAGCATGGTCATGCAACAAACTCTGTCATGACCAAAAGAAAGTCATGAATAAGGACCCTTATTGGGGTTAGAAAAAACTAACCTGACCTGAGGAGTTTATTTTGGGAAATATAGCGAGATGTTCCCAGGAAAAACCACCCTTAATGTTTGATCTAGGGTATAGAAAAAAGCCTATATCTATTCCTGTGTTATGACTAAAAATATTATTAAGAAGTAAATTTAATGTGATTGCTTGAATGGATTACTAGCAAAGGAAAGGAGAAAACAAAACACCCTTAGGTGGAATTCCAGCCGTGGATGAATCTCCTAGTAGGAATCTTGAGTACCAGAGCTCCTACATAAGATTCTATCTTGGGGTGGAGCTCCTAGTAGAACTTCCCCTGAAGGAAGGGCTTTAAATACGTTCATTGTTTATGTCAATGTTCAAACACACCTATATGTAATTGCTAGCCCCCCAACCCTTCATGATTTCTCTACAATTAATGCTGAAAGTTTTGAATAAATGGCCACTGGTACCAACAAGCCTGTGGACCCTGTTCCTTTGTCTATTGGCCAGCCGGAGGGATGGTGATCAGCCCTGAATGCATCAAGGGACCCCAGGATGGTGACCCAGAACATGGACACTATGCCAGATGCTCCATTGTTTGGTGACCATGACAATGACTGTTCCATTCAAATCAGATTTCTGAGTAGTCTTTACTTGTTCATCCTGAAGAGTGAGTGCTCTAGCACCATGATGGGAGAGTTTTCCAAACACACCTTGGCAGTATTCACTCCAATCAAAAGGGAGTAAACAGTTCTTTAAAATCCAGTCTTGAAGTCTCAGTCCCACTCTCCACCTTTCCTAGCTGACCCCTGTGTTGGAGACACATAATATGCAAAATCTTTCCAGTCTACATACTTGAAATACATTAGACAGCCTCTTCTCTCCATCCCTCTCTGGAGCAAACAGCCTCCTCCTGACCTCATCATCTCGTATCAGGACTGACCTGACATTGCTTGCTGGCCTCTACCCCACACAACCCGTTCCCCAGAGAGCAGCTGCAGACATCCCTTAATAAGCACAAAACATTGGGCCTTGACACCTCTCAACACATACCCCTCCTCTGGCTTTCTCTTGGCCAGAGAAATGCATTCCCTTCCTACCACATCCCCTGAAAGACACTGCCAACACCTCCTGTGTGCCTGTGACTGAAGGATGACTTTTTATATTTTTAAATGGTTGTCACACAAGGACATGTTGCAGAATTCGAATTGTCAGAATCCTCAAGTAAAGTTTGATTGGTTCACAGCCTGTCTGATTCTGCTTATGGCATCTACAGCTCCTTTTCCTGCTCCCATGGCACAGCCCTGCACTGTTGCTACAGTTATGCCCTGCGAATCCTAAATTGTCAATCAACTAGCTCTTTACAGAGAAAAGTTTGCCAACTCTGTCCCTAGCATATAACCCCTCTTCTCTTCTACTATTTATTTCATTGGTATTCTGCTTCAATCATGCCAATAGCTTCCTCTTTACACCTGATCTTGCTACAGAGGTATTTTCTGTGCTGTTCTCCATGTCTTTCCCTGCATAGCCTGTAACTCTCTCTTGCTCATCACATGAGAATCTGCCCGTTGCCTGGAGAGTCAGTCCCTCGACTTCCATATAGAAAATGCCACCACTATAAAATTATAAATAAGTCTCAAGAGTTTGTCTTAAAGATAAATTTTTCCCATTTTGCCCAAGTTAAAATAATTTATGTTCTTTTGGTTGTTGACATTTTCAGTGTTAAAGACCAGAGATTTAATGTTCAGTGGCTGAGAGGTGGCTTAGCGGACACACAGGAAGAGGACACATATTATTTCATATCAGGAGCCTCAGTTTCACTTAAGGATAAAGATTAGACCCTTTGAGTTGCATAGATGATAGAGGTTAAACATTCACATAACCATTGCAGTAAAAATATGCCTTCATAAGAATAGCAAGAGCACCAAACATATGCACCTCCCATGTGACCATCCAAGTCAGGAATTTTGGGGTTTTTTTTGGCACAGGGTTGATTTTACTTATTTCGACCTATACTTTTAAAAAAATTTTTATTAGTGAGATACCATGAGGTACAGTTGTAGACTTACAAATTTTTGTGCTTGCGTTTCAATTATACAATGATCAAATACCCATCTCTCCACCAGTGCCCATTTCCCACCATCATGGATCCCAGTATCCCTCCCACCCTCCATCCCCCCCCATCAGGATTTTATTCTTCAAACTTTTATCTGGAAAAGTGATACTTTTACTAAGTGGCTCTCTTTACTAGATCTTTACTAGTGTGTATTTCACCATGTCACCTGCTCCAATTTCCTAGGGTCTCATAACAAAGGATCACAAGTCCGTGTGTGAGGACGGAAGAGACTTCCTGTTTCATAGGACTTTAGTTAAGAACTTTGGAATCCAGGCGTTGGCAGGGTGCTGCTCCCACTGGAAACTGAAAGGGACCCTCTCCTGGCCTCCTGGTGCTCTGCCAGTGATACTGATGTTCCCAATTGGTGCTGTGCAAATTCCATCTGGGTCCCCACGGCCAACAGGGGTTGCATCCCTGGGGAGTTGGTCCTTATATAATTAGTGAGCTAAGTTATGTTGGTATGCTAACGGGGTAAGTCACCAGTCACAGTGTATTTGGGGCCCCATTTTATATGTGTGTGACCTTAACTTTTCTGATACCACGTGTCACAACTATTTCTAATAAGGTCACATTGTGAAGGAGAAGAGATTAAAATCTGAACAAACATATACATATATATCTAGATAGCAATAAAGCTATCTACATTTTTTTTGTTTTGGGGTCACATCTGGTGGTGTTCAGGGTTTATTCCTGTCTCTTCACTTAGAGATCCCTCTTGGCAGGACTCAGAGACCAATTGGGGTGTCTGGAATTGTGGGTTGGCTTCATCATGCAAGGCAAGAACCCTACCAGCTGCTATCATTCCAAACCCAAAATATTTACTTTAATTATTTTTGGAGGGAAACATACCTGAGCCCATACTACTATCTAAAATTTTCAGTGACAAAGATTTCTAACATGGTAAAATATTTCCTCTCTAAATGCACATTTTTATTTATATTTTCTAGTTAGCACTGTTTATATGGAGGAGATCAACAAATAGTTCTTTGATTGTTCAATTTCTTGGAGGGGTATTTGATTTTTCCTGCTAGCCACTGTATGAGACCCAGCTTGAGAACTGAAAGAGGACAACCCAGAAATTCACTGTTTTTATTACAGAATAGACTGCATCCTTATGACCAAGACTTATAACTTCTGTATATTAGTTTATCTGTTACTTTAAAAAGAGTCCATCACACATAAAATACATAAATGTGTTATGTATTAGAGGAATGTACAGTAAAGTAATGTACAGGAATGTTCGTGCACACAAATTCATAGAAAAATACAAAATTGCATAAAAATACAAAATTGCATAAACCTTACTGGGATATTTAGAAGAGGAGACAAAAATCTGGTGAAGGTTTATTCTGGGGGAAAAGCATTAAAAAAGAAAACATTCTTTTAAAATGGTAAGAATTAAATGGTATTTCCCAATTTCCATAATCATGGCAGAAGAAAATGGCTGTGGGAAAGCAACTTTGTCAGCCAAGGACAGCAAGAAATCAGAGTTTAGGGCTGGGAATAAAACTGGAAATGTAACGATGAAATCTTGAGAACAAGACCATTTTAGAGGAATAAAACCAAAAGGCTATAGTATCGAGTTGACAGGGAAACCATGCATTGTGAGAGGAAATCCTATAGGGCCTAGCAAGAAAGCAGGGGGAGGTCAAGAGAAAAGTCTACTCTTGAAAGATGAAAGATGCAGGGGGCAAGATAGAGAATTTTGCTGCTTTTAAAGCTGAATATATTTTTCTAGTTGCATGGAACATAGACAGCAGAAAGCAGAAGCCTCAGGGATTAGAAATGTCAGAAGTGAGATCTTAAGGATATGCTATGGGAGCTAGATTTAGAAGCAAAATTCTTAGAAGCAAAGAAACCACAGAAATGGTAAGGCCAAAAACATGAAGAAAATTCTTTGCCAAAATCCTGAGTTGCCAGATTATGCAGGTACAGGCAAGACTTCCAGGAGGTCATAATAACAAAAGAAGAATATGAAAGCCATAAATTCTGAGCAGGATTATCAGCAACTGGGTATTGGAGAAGACCATTACAGCTTAAGTTCAGGTAGATTAATCAATTAATGGACTAAAAGAGCAACACATTTCAGAGCACTATCGAATCCACTGTCACAATTACTATCTATTTAAGATGTGATCTATTTCTCCAATTAACACCCCCAAATTACTAGAGCAGGCATATGAGAACCATGCATGGGAACAAAGACTGTCAATTGAAGACAATACCCAGTGATCTTAGTAAGTGGACTGAGCAGACACAAACTTTAATGCAGCAATTAGAATATGTTCAAAAAATTAAAAATCATATGGTCCATGAGCAAAATGATGAAAAAAACTCAAAAAATAAACAAACCTTTTAAAAAATATAAATGTGACTGAAAAATTAAACTCACTAGACTGGAGCTGAGAGCAGATGAGAGATGGGAGAGCACTGCATCCAGAAACACAAATACAAAGTACCCGACTCACCCAATGGGGAGAAAAAAACAATGGAAAGAATATGAATGAAGATGGAGAGGTTTGTGAAAGAATTAGTGAGGGTATCCCATACACAATTTCAACTCCCAAAACAAAGAAGCTGAGAAAATTTTTTGAACAAAAGACTGCTGAATCTCTCACAAAACTGGTGCAAAACAAAATCAATGATAAGAAATTGAATTAACTTCAGCAGAATTAAAATAAAACATATTGTAGCCAAATTACTAAATTGCTAAAAGCCCAAAGATGACTATCATGATAACAGTGACAGAAAACATGCACATTATTAGTAGTTGAGAAATTCTAAAACGACTGAACTTTCTTGAGAAATAATGGCAAGAAGATATTTGAATGACATAAAAACAGCAAAAGAAATAAAAAGCCATAAATAATAAATTCTATGTTTATTGAAGATCGCGTGGATGCCCATCTACAAGATGGTCAGACTTCTTCATCAAGAACCTGAATAATCGGTTTGAAGCTCTGCATGTTCCTAGAATGAGCAGATGCCATTGGGCTACGCTAGCACGCAACAGGGATGAATGGAGACGTTACTGGCACCCGCTCAAGTAAATCGATGAATAACGTGGTATCAAGTGATCAAGTGATGTTTATTGAAACTATTTAGTTAATTTTTTATTAAAGCACCATGATTTAAAAAGTTATTCATAGTTGAGGTTCAGACATACAATATTCAGCACTGATCCCCTCACCAGTGTTAAATTCCCTCCTCCAATGTACCTAGGTTCCCTCCCATGCTGGTCCACTGCCCGCTGTCCTCTTGACAGGCACCTTTGTAGGTTTGGTTGTTGAGGTTAAGGTCTCCTGATCTCAGTGTTGACCCTGAGATTTGGGTAGTTAGCCCTACCATTCCTTAGTGCCACCGATGTACCTGAATTCTATTGAGCCCTGCCTCTTCTTGCTTCTCATCTGTCTCTTCTGTCCTCCCCCAACCCCTGCTCACTCTCTCTCTTTCCTTCTCCTCCCTATACTCTGGGTTTTCTACTATTAAAAAAATATAATCTAAATAATCCGAAAGTGAGAAAATTCATAAGCAGAAAGAGTGCTCAATAAATAACATTAAAATGAAACATTCATATCATATAAACAACTTTTCTCCTCTTGATTTATTTAAACGGGAGGATAAAAACCATAGACCTTACTCATGAGTTTATAACATATGTTGATGCAACATACATGATGGCAAGGTTCAAAAGAGAGTTGGGTCATTCGACTATGTGAATACCAATCTCAGGAACTTCAAGATGCCTATTGCGATTCCTTAATTGTATATAAAGTAATGCAGAGATCTATAGCTAGAAAACTAGTATCTCTTAGACACTGTTCCAAGTAGGTTTAAGAGGCAAATGACAAAAGAAGCTATCAATATTTTGAAGATTGAAGACGGCATCCAACAAGCCAGTGAACATGCATGCCTTCTAGAATCTGCATGCCTTCTAGAATCTGCAGCTGACCCTAAGCTGAAAAAAGAACGTGGATGAGGATCTCAGCCTATGATACAAGGAAACTGATTTTGCCAGTGATGAAAATGAGTGAGGAAGAGATCCTTTTTCAGAGCCTCCTGAATTGGAACCTGCAGACACCAGCCTGATGAATTCTGTGTTCAACTTTTGATATACACAAACTAAGATAATAAACTTGTATTATTTAAGCCACTATGAATATGTTTGTGGCAACCTTTCCAGTAAAAAATAGAAGACCAGTTTGTTTTGTTTGTTTCTGTTGTTTTCATTTGGGTACCTCACCTAGCTCTTCAGGGCTTACTTCTGGCTCAATGCTCAGGGATCACTGCTTGGTGTTCTTGGGGGACCCTATGGAGTACTAGGGATGGAACTCAGGTTGGGTGCTTGCAAAGCATCTTGTCTGCTATACTGTTTCTCAGACCCTCACTAATAGATTTTTTTTTTAAAAAAGAGAAGCTGGAGCCACAGTATATTGGGTAGGGCGTTTGCTTTGCATGAAGACCCTGGTTTGATCCCCAGCATCCCACATGATCCCCCAAGCACCACCAGGAGTAATTCCTGAGTGCAGAGGCTAGAGTAAGCCCTAAGCATCACTGGGTGTGGTCCCAAAACAAAAACAAAAAACCAAAAGAAAGAAAAGAAAGAGAAAAACACAAACTTTAAATACCGAGATAAAGTTACTACCATAGATTTTACAGTATTCAGAGAAAGAAGAAATATAATGAGCAATTTGCAGTGATAGCAGTGATAACACAAATGAAACCAACACAGTCCATGTTTATGCTGAGTGAGCAATACTCACAGAAGATGAAACAGGACATTTATTTATTTGTCAGTCAGGAATCCAACCCAGGGCCTCAGACACAGAAGGCAAAATGTTCTATGACTAAGCTACATCTCAAGATGCAAGCAGAAAATTTAATTACCCCTCTCTATTCAAATGAAGTGAAATTTGAAACTAAGTCTTACTACAAAGAAAACTCCAGGCCCACATAATAAAAAAATACAAATAATACCCAAAATCTTTCCAGAAATAAAAAAGGAAGGATTCCTCCTCAGTCTCTTATGCAATCAATATTGCTCTGGCAATAAATTAGATAAAGATACTGAAGAAAGAAGATGCCAAACAGTATCCTTCATGAACAGAGATTCAAAAATCCTTAAAACATTAGTGAATCAAATATTTAGCAAAAGAAAAAACTCTCTTTCTCTCTCTCTATATGTATATCTATATCTCAAAACTCTTTCATCGTGAAAACTCTGAGGCAATTAGGGGTCACGGGGAGTTTTCTTTTTTATTGTTTTTTGTATTTTTGTTTTTGTTTTTTGGGTCACACCCAGCGATGATAGGGGTTACTCCTGGCACTGCACTCAGGAATTACCCTTGGTGTTGCTCAGGGGACCATATGGGATATTGGGAATCGAACCTGGGTCGGCCATGTGCACGGCACATGCCCTATTCGCTGTGCTATTGCTCCAGCCCCACAGGGAATTTTCTTATGTGACAAAGGGTCTGCCTGAAAAAAAAAACTCCCATGAAAATTGTGTTCCATGGTGAAGGATTGAATGTTTGAAGGGATCCAGTCAAAGATATTTGTCCTCAGAATTGCTGTCTTTCTTTTTTATTTGAGGCACTGTGATTTATAGTATTGCTGATGATACGGTTTCAATACCACACTTTCTCACTGAGTGTCTGCCCCCATCAATTCATCCCATCTTGACCCTGTAAATTTCTATCCAGCCCTTTACTGGAAATCTTAGCAATTAGAATTTATTTATTGATTGCTCATGGACTGATGCAGATCACAAAAAAAAAACAAAGTGTTTTTATCAAAGAAGTAATGACATATTATGAAGAATCCAAAGAAATATATAAACTAAAAATACCTACTAGAACTAACAAATGAATTTGTCAAGATAGCCATGTAGCCACTATTGAAAAATCAATAATATTTATATCTAACTGCAACCAAAGTAGAAAATGAATTAAAAATAAAGTTCGCCTTCAACAATACATAAAACTTATATCCTCTGGGTTATATTCAACAAAAATGCCAAAATACTTGTTTATTTCAAACTACAGTCCACTGCTAAAATTAAAAAAGAATTAATAAATGGATAACAATTAAATTGTTTTTTGAAGTAGAATATTTGTATAGTTAAAATGCTAATACTACAAATGAAATTTTACATTTAATGCAGCTCCGATAAAAATTTTAGACTGAGTTTTTATTGGGTACAAATTTCAATTAACTCTAAAATTTTTATGGAAATGAAAATAACTTGGAATAGTTAGTCATTTTCTAAAAAAGAAAAATAAGGTTTGAGATCTTAAACTACCTGTAAGGCAGGTAGTTTCCTAGGCCCTCCATAAAACAAGGGTAATGATGACATTCAGAGTCAGTAAAAAAAAAAAGCACAGTTATATAGTACATAGAGTTACAGAACAGAGATTTCAGAAAATGACTAACGTTCAACTAAATATGTATGAATGATCTAAAGTAATTAAATAAGAAAAAAGGTAAATTTTTCAGTAACAGGACTGGAATAATTTATTGTATGAGAAAACCCCTTGATTTTAATCTCATATCAAACATTAAAAATAAAATAAATCATAAACATGTACAAACTAAAATGATAAAACGTCTAGAGGAAAAGAAAAAAATTGTTGACTTTTAATAGAAAAATTTTAGTTAGAAGATACAAAGTAAAGAATGGTTATGTGGTATATTTGTAATTTGGATTAATCTAAATTTACAGACACTTTTTCCATATTAAAGGCCATTATAAAAGCATAAGAAAAGTCATATTTGGAGAAAAATATTTCCTGTAAGGTATTTGTATGAAAGAAACCAGACACGAGAATGTTCAGGGGCTGAGAAGTAGCGTAAGAATTCGGGCACTTGCCTTACACAAAGCTGACCCCTGTCTGATTCCTAGCATTATGCCCGGGATCTCCTCCCAGGAGTGATCCCTGAGTCCAGGATCAGGTATAAGCCCTGAGCACCACCAGCTGTCACTCAGCCCTCGCCCCCAAGAGAGTATGTAACCCATGCTTCTATTTCCAAGGAATCTATAGTGACATAAAGCAAACTGTTGCCAGAAACTGGGTGCCCAATTGACAACAAACTGTACAGAAAGCTTTCATGTGGTGGTCACTTTCTCTATGCTGATCTCTGTTTACACTCAGACCAGTGAACGCTCACCAGATTGTACAAAAGCAGTTTATTTTGATAACAAGTCTAAGGTAATTAATTACCAATTGTATGATTAAAATCCTATCAAATGTCATTCAAAATGAGAAATATACTTGAAATAGTACTTGAAGGCACTTGAAATGTACCCTGCATCCCCTCCCCACCTCCCGTCCTTCACACACACTGGATTCTTCTATTCAGGATGCTAGCAATCTAGATAATATACCACATTTAATGAAAAGAAAGACTAATGTCATCAAACTATCTCCTAGCTACACAAAGTTGACCATTCCACCCTGTAGGTTCTACCACATAATGTTCTGAAGATGATTTGACAGGGAGATAATATTCTTTGCCTATTTAATATACATATAGTAGAACATACAGATGTGGAAGAATAAAAGAGGAGCAAGGAATCTTGCTTTATCCCTTTTTGTTCCCTGTGGCCTATTTAGTAGATTCTGATTAGTGGCATTGAAACTGTTCAAAACTACCCAAAAAGTACACAGAAAATGTCAGAGTGCATGATGTCACTTTACAAAATTTAATGAGATGTTTCCCAATCCCCTCAAACAGTGCTTTCCTTCATGGGACTCTGTCAGCTCATTACTATTCTGGCCAACTCCAGTTCTTTAAGAAAGCCAAGCCTTAGTTATAGAGTAAGAAAGGTGTAACTTAGTCCAGATGACCCAACCCTTCCTCAAGCCAGTGGATTCTGCAGAAAAACAGTGCCCCTATAATATCTCCATTTCTGCCCCACTGACTGTCTTGTGAAATTCTCCCACTGGGTCTTCTCTGACTGGATGTCGCTGTTCCTCTCTGTGTTCTCATCTGCATCCTGAGATTGCTGCTTCCTCAGGTCTTGGGTTTTCCATCTTTCTGTTCTTATCTCTATCTTTTGAGCCTCCCTGACTCCATTGCCTCCAGCTCTGAGCTTTCTAGACCCATTGGCACCCACTGGAACCTGCTTGGTACATAGAGACAAGTCAGCTGATTGGGGGGAATGGACATCTTTCATAACATCTAAGATTCATTTATTCCATAGTGACCGAGGACTAACTATGTGCTAGGTATATCTAGATGCCAGAATTAAACATCAACAAAATGTGTCTTTATGAACAGCTATTTTAAGTAATGGAGAGAGTTCAACAAAATACATGACATACGCTATTAGATGCTGGCAGGTTCTATGGAGAGAAATTAAGCAGTGGAGGAGGATAGGGAAGGTGAATGGGAGTGGGACCTACAAAAGGGTGTTGGCCTGGAGCCATGGTATGGTGGGCAGGGCACTTGCTTTGCACACCGCCAACCTGAGTTGGATCCCCAGGTCCCACATGGTCCCCCTGAGGCCACCAGGAGTGATTCCTGAGTGCAGAGCCAGGAGTAAGCACTAAGCACTTCCAGGTGTGGCTCCCAAACAAACAAAGAAAACCAACCAACCAAATAAACAAATATGGTATACAGAGAAGGAGATATGTGAGCAAACAAAAAGAATATAATAAGAGTGTGTGTTCAAAGCATGAGACTGGAAGATGGGACAGTCCTCCAGGTTACAAAGAACTTCCTTATCTTCTCAACCAAAGGACACAAGGAAATAGAATGTGAACACACTTTTCTAAAGAGCTTTGGAGGAAGCCAGAGAAGTTTTCTTTGATCCCATCTATCTTATCTGACCCTCAACATTCATTTGAGTACTTTAACTTAACCACCACTTACAATTACAACCCTATTTTGTGACTATTCATTTGAAACTGTCATATATTTCAAACTTATAGAGGGCAGACACCACTAATTTCTAGTTTCTTTATCAAGAGTCTATATGTTCCTTAAAGAGCTGAGATTTTAGGGCAATGTTAGAGCATATAAATGAATGTAGAAATTACAGATCCTCCAGGTTTGCTAATTTTCCAGAAGAAATACTAAAAGAAAAATAGTATTTTTTTCCTGTTCCTACTAACTTGGGTTTTGGAAAGATTAGTTAATATTGGGTGGGGAAAAGATTTTTAAAATAATATATTTTGCTCATATGCATTTATCTTATATATTGCTCTATTTTTCATACTGTGCAAATAGCCAAAAAAAAAGGTACTATGGAAGCAGGAAGAAAACTAAAGGATAACAAGCATTTATATATTTACTCAGGAAATACAAAGTGGATATGTTAGAAAAGAAGTTAAAAATAGGCATTATACAATATCCTGTTCTTACATTTATACTACATTTTATAAAATTAATGTATATTATAAACAATGGCTCTAAAAAATTTAAAGTGTTAGTTGCTAATAGGTACATGAGTTTTTTTTATGACTTTAAGGAAAGCATGGATAGATAGAAATAGTTTTGAGAAAAAATTCTCTATTTCCTTGGGTCACAAGTAGAAACCATTTTAACAGATGGTAGAACAGCATTTTCTGTATATACGTACTGTCCTGCCATGTTTTTCTCTGCTCCTGTGGGCTTTGCCATGTGCATGAAGGGAAAAGAGGGGACAAAATTAAATGATTAGTACAAATGCATCAGCTCAGCACAAATGCAGAGTCTGGCACCTGTAAAAACTCTACAACGATTAAGGCACAAACCAGTGGGTGCTTGGTTAGGGTTTATATATCTTAATATCTTGCTCAGTGTTTCTTGCTTCTTTTTGAGTAAAACACAATACAGGCATTACAGATAGCAATGATAATATTTAGAAAAAAACATATGCAGTTATACAAAAAGAACTGGAACCAATGTGGGAAGTGAAGAGTAAACCAGTTCCAAGAGGTCAGGCAAACATGTTATAATTTTTTTGATCCCGGGAGCCTAAAAAATGCCAAGTTCATCATAGGCTAATTAATCAAATTACATTTTCTAGATTACCAGTTAACTTCTACAGCACGGGGATTTCCTTGATGGCCAAGACTTGTCTTCTCCGTTTTTCAATTTCCTATAGGTTCTGATATATTTGATACTCAGTGAACATTTATAATGAGCAGAGTAAATGTCAAATGCCATGTTTTCAGGAAGTATTACTTATACTTTTGTGTTGCCTTAATCATTTCTTTTTAGCATTACATATAATTTGGATGCTTTATACGTCTGTATGCAAGAGAACAGTATTTCTCTCACCGTGGGTAATTTCTGTTTCAATACCTATGCAATTATAAGGAGAAAACTATTCCCAAATACCACAAAGCCAATGACAAATGCAGAACGATGACCAAATAAGCCTCACTCTTAGAACTATAATGCACCTCAGCAAGGAAAGAAAAGATATTCTGCCATCCTGTATGCCCTATCCTGATTTGGGGTTATTAACAGTTTGATTCTACTGGGAAACAAAAACAAACAAAACAAACGAACAAACAAAAAGCCAAAACCAAACGAGATATGGTAAAATCTTATGAAAGTAATTTCCAAGTTATTCAATATTTTATTAATGGTGAAAATCATTTTAACAGCAGCAATTTCTAGAATTATGGACTGATTAATAGTTCAAATGATAGTGAAACCCATAATTTTCCATTCCGTTTTGTGCATGATGACAGTTCTCACAGTGAATAACACGCTGGTCCAGAGTCTTGTTAACACTTTTAGTAAGGGAGATTGTGTTCATCCTGGCTCAGCCTTATTTTGAGTCAGAAAGAAAATGTTTTCAAAGGTCTATTCACCTCTAACCTTCACATATGGGATTTTGGTGAACGAGAAATTTTCAAAGAAATGTTTACTGTTTCAAAAAAATAATTTTTAAGTAACATGAGAAATCACAAAAAAAAAATAGATTCTCTTTCAAAATTAAAAAGAGAAAAGTTTAAGTGCTGTGATTTGACTTGCATGCAGCTCCTTCTAGCTGCTGATCCTATGGGAAGTAGCTGCAGAGTTAGTTGGCTGTTACTGGGCAACAATTTATTCCAATTATAACTGAAATGTTCCTAATAGACAGTTACTGGGAGATAAACGGATTTTACAATGAACTCTTAAGTCCATAGTATTTTTTTTCTTGCTGTAAGCGGCAGAAATTATTCTAACAATTGACATTTTCTAATATTCTGAGGTCTTTTTAGACATTTCTAGTGAACTGGGGGCCATGGGTGAGGCGTGGAGGGAGACCAAAGTGGAAAGCAGTTAAGAGCTGGAATGACAGGTGTAGACAGAAGTGCTACAGGGACCAGGGAGCAAATATTTCCAGGGCTGTGTTCTTGAGCACAGAGAAATGGCATGCAATCCCCAAACTTCCATGGGAAAGTTTTTCTGTTAAAAAACTTCCTAAGAGATTTATATAGTTTCTTTGTGGCAATTAAATCCATCTTTTCATTACTGGTTTTTATATTAATGAAAAACAAAAATATGGGGAAAATTAGACTCAAAAATAAAAGCTATCCCATTTTAGTAATCTCAGTGCACAAGAGAAAAAAAATTACCCCTCAATGTTTTACATGCATTTTAAATGGCAAAAAAAGTCAGTCTCTGTCTTCACTCAGATCCAAACGGATTCACTGACAGCCCTAAACCTTTGCCTGTACCTTCCAGTGTCACAAACTAGAATCTCAATAAATGAGATGAGCTGAAATAGTTTGCCATATGGAATTATTTTCAAATCAAACGTTTGTTTGGAAAGATGAAATGTCTGTTTCCTTTTCTTTCTAATATTAACACGCAACCTAAAAGTGTCCTGACCAGAGCTGAAAATTGACAAGAGCAAAATTCAGATGCAGAGAAGGAACAGAAGCACCAGGACGGCCGGAATTCAACCTGGCAGCTTTTCATCTCATCGACAACAGATCTGCATTTTGAACTGTGCCTAAGATGATGCCATCGGTTGTAACTGGTGAGCGTGATCAGTCGCTGGAGATTTGCCACCTCTTGCTCCTTGCTCCCCTGGACTGGACCCTAGGCGTGGCAACTCTCAGTCCCAGGACCCAGGCATAGTCTATGGAAATACTTGTTGCGTTTAATTGGGCTTGTTCCAATGCATCCTCTCCAAGAACTGAGTTGGCATCTAAGTTCAAGGCCCCCCAAATGATGTGGGCTTTCCGCAGCACACTGTCTAATGAACTCCTGACTACTTAGAGATGAAAGGGATTAAAATAACTGGACTCAAAGCTCCCCGGAGTCGGCTTCATTATCTGGACGCTGCAAAGTCGAGGATAATGACCAGGTTCCCTAGGAAAAGTTTCCTCGCGGCCCTTCCTGCCAGTCAACAACCAACCATGCAGCCACGGTCTGCAGCGAACCTATTTGGAACCAGAGCATGCCCCCCGCCCCCGGGAGCCCGCAACTTGCAGAACTCACACGCGTCCACCCAGGCTGGACCCGGAGACACCAACACGAGCCCAAGAACGACTCACTGCCGCGGTGCCACCCGCTTAGCCCCGCTGCCACTCCAGGGGACGCGTCCGTTGGCAGAGAGGTGCCTCTACACACACACACACACACACACACACACACACACACACACACACACACACATGCTGCCAGTCCCCATTAGAGGTGGCACTGGAAGGTCACAGACCAGCCAATTACACCTTTTCATTACATGCTAACCCCTCACGGCAGGGAAGCCAAGCTCAGGATTGCATTAAACAGACAAAGCCTTCAGCGCTTAAAAAAAAAAAGGAAAAAAATAAAGATTAAAAATTAAATTCATTTTCTTACCAGCACGTTGCAGCACCAACTCGCTCACAGGAATGCTGCCTTTACAGATTTCTCTTTTAATTATCCTGGAAGCAGGGAGACACACACACATTAAAAAAAAAAAAAAGAAAAAAAGAAAGAAAGAAAAGAAAAAAATAAGGCAAAGAAGAAGAAGCAGGGTGGTGAAATGAGCGTGCTGGAATCTTTTCAGTTTGTCGCAGAGTAGAAAAATAAAAAAGGGGGGAAAAGGCTCAGTAATTTAAATTTGCTCTCAGTACAGGCTGCATTTGCTGGGCCCCGCCCCTTCTTCCCGCTGGGTTCCACTACCTGCAATGCTGGGATTGACAGCTACTGTGCAAACAAAAAAAGGCAACAAGCGTGCTGGGGCTATTCTGGCTGCCGAGTGGGTCTCACTTGTCCTGACAACTCAGACTCAAACGTCACGGGAAGGTATTCTACATTTCCCACTGAGCATCTGTGTGTGCTTCCCTTCCACTTACATTGATGCCCCAGAGTTCAGGACTATGGGGCTTGCTTTGAGTTTGGATTTCTCCCTGGCCTCCTTTTCTTTTCCTGCCTATGTATGGGGAGAGGGGGGATGATAATAACTCTTATTACTTTGAATTCTATTTTCAGTGTCATCTTCTGCGTTCCTAGCTGTCTCGCACTCTTTAAGGTAGACATACTCTTTCATCTTTCCCTTCAACTCATAAACATGGACATTTTATTCTAAGATGATAGGAAAATCAAGAATATTTTACAGATACACATATTATTATTATTATTATTATTATTATTATTATTATTATTAAGAATGTACTTGAAACAGAAGGGCCATAGAATATACCAGAACATCCTAAACTTCCAAGAAGATTGAACATTGTTTTTTGTGTGTGTGCTTTATTTGGGATAGGGTGTGTGTGTGCACACAACTGTGTTCAGGAATCACTTTTAGAGGGGCTTGGAGCACCATATGTGGTGCCAGGGATTGAACTTACATTGTTGATGTGAAAGGCAAGTACCTTACCCACTATACTATTCCTCTGGCAATGAAGGCTGAAAATTAAAACAAAAAGTCTCCATAATCCAATTCAAAAAAGGTTCATTTTAATATTTGTGAACTGCCAATAATAAAAAATCACAGAGATAAATTTAGCTCTATTGCAAATGTAGCTTAAGGTGTCTCCTATGAAACACCACTTTAATTGTATAGAGTTCCTAAATGCATAATTTCACTGTCAAGTTTCTAGTAGAAGAATAATGATGACAAAACCCACCTGCCCTCTCTTGGATTCTAAAGAGACCCTAAGTTTAGTAAAAATCTCGTTTTCTAGGACACTTCTTACAAGATGGTATTATGAATTACTCTGGCTTTGAAGTGATCCACCTATAGGTCTGCCTCTTTTTTTGAGGGATTCTTTGGTGATGATGTAGAATATTGTGCTTCTACTAATGGACTTCTCCTGAGTTATCCTCCTACTCCCGTGTCACAGCACTGTGACGATGGGCTGTTCACTGCATAAAGTGGGAGAGGGCTGGTTAGTCGAAGCATAGAGAGATCTGTTTCTCTACCAGTGACTGAAAACACAAAGGGGCTGCATTTAGGGCATGGAGGGGTTTCATATATGTTTGCTTGTCTGTTTCTATAATTTTTAAAACTTTCCCCTTTTATCCCTACCTCAAGCCGCTTCAATAGCTTCCACTATTTCTGCTCACATAACATGTAGAATTCCAAAGCCAAAATAGGCTTACGTTAATGAATTTTAGTGCTCTCTACTTTCTAAAGTCAGAGTTTCAAAAGAGAAGGGGTTAATAATATAAATTGAGTAAATATGATTTGATTTCTAAATTGCTAAGAATTTAGCTGAATGCCATATTATCTGTGTGTCACTTGAAGTCTCATCATAAAACCAAATCAATTAAAGTTGGAAAGAGAAGGCAAAGAGCAAAACTGCCTATTTTCCTTGAATTCTAACTTTTCTCAGAATTATTTTTGTGCCAGCAATGAATGACTTTGCTCAATTTCTATGAATGCGATGGCAAGAAAAATAAGGCAGGTCAAGTACTCAAGAAGCCATGCTAACTTCCCAGGTAGTTAGGCGATCAGCTTTAATGAAACAGTGGTAAGTTACAACAGCGTACTAATTATGGTACTTTGTCACAGCATAAGATGCAATAACACCAATCCATGCCTTGTCTCACAAAGCATTATGCAGAGATTTTTCAAAAGCTTTAATTGAAGAGACATTTTATTTTCCTGGAGCATTCTGTAATTTGAAGTGACTTTCAGCTCTTTCCTTTCAAAAAAAAAGTATCTTTCTAGGTATTCAGAGTTGAAACTATGGGGAAAAAGATGAATAAAAGTAAAAATAGAGAAAAATATGTAAGAAACAAAATACATAAAACTGGAGGGGAAGCAATGTCTTTGGATTTTGAAAATTGATAGCACAGTGGGTAGGGCATTTGCCTTGCACGCAGCCGACTTGGCCGACCCGAGTTTGATTCCTCCGCCCCTCTCGGAGAGCCCAGCAAGCTACCGAGAGTATTTGATACGCCAGACACAGTAACAACAAAGTCTCCAATGGAGACGTTACTGGGCCCGCTCGAGCAAATCGATGATCAACGGGAGGGCCTTTACTTTTACTTACTGTACTTACACAGTTATGTAAATAAAAGACCAATGCTAATTACCCTGGTATCATTGTGAATATCACAAATACTCAGAACAGTTTAAGCCATCTACAAAGATTAATGGTAAAGAATATACAGAGAAGTGAATTGTGGCTTAAATAAAGATGGTCTCTGTTTTTTTTTTAGATTTAAACTAGGGTAATCTTTATTTTTTTCCCATTTTTTATAATTTTATTTATTGAATCACCGTGAGAGCAGTTACAAAGTTTTCGGGTCTAAGTCTCGGTCGTACAATGAAACACCCATACCTTCACCAGTGCCCATTCTCCACCACCAAAAACCCTAGTATACCCCCATCCCACGCCCTCCCCCCACCTGTGGGGCAGATGATTTCCACATTACTCTCTCTCTACTTTGATCACATTCAATATTTTGAAACCAGATCCACCATTATTATTTGAGATTTTACCCCAACACTCAGATATGCTGAAAAGGCAACAATAGACAATTTGTGTTCTATTGCTGGTTATGAATAACATATGATGTCGCGTGGCTGTAGTAGGGCCATGTGATTTTGAAATTCCGAAATTTTAACACTTAAATCTGGAGGGATTACTGCCAAAAGCCACTGGGTTTCAAGATTTGCTCCTGAGTCTCTGGGATCATGGCTGTTGAGCTGCTTGATCAGGAGCCAGAGAGGCCGTTTGTGGGCGATGACTTGTGGTCTCATTGGGGTGGGAGGACAGGCCCGGCTCCACTCCATCCCTTGAAGCCCAACAAGTTTTGTCACTGCAGGCCCAAGCTTGACTGTCCAATGGCCTCTGGAGGATAGCGGCCACCAAGCCGCCAGGGGGAAACAGGCGGAGGGACAGCACCCTTTCCCCCCTGGGGTGGCCCGGCGATAGTAACCTACTGCAGGGTCTGGACACATTTCTGCCAAAAGCCGCTGGGTTTTGAGATTTGTTTCTGAGTCTCTGGAATCAAGGCCGTTAAGCAGCTTTATCAGGAGCCAGAGAGGCCATTAGTGGTCGATGACTTGGGGTCTCTTTGGGGAGGGGAGGACAGACCCGGTCCCCCCACCCCCCATCCCATGAGGCCCAACAAGTTTCATCACTGCGGGCCCAGGCCTGACTGTCCAATGGCCTCTGAAGAATGATGGCCACCGAGCCGCCAAGTAGGAGCAGGTGAAGTGACAACACCCTTTCCTCCCTGGGGTGGCCTGGTGACAGTAACGTACTGTGGGGTCCAGACGCATTTCTGCCAAAAGCCACTGGATTTTGAGATTTGTTTCTGAGTCTCTGGGATCATGGCCGTTAAGCAGCTGGATCAGGAGCCAGAGAGGCCATTCGTGGGCAATGACTTGGGGTCTCGTTGGGGTGGGGAGGACAAGCCCGGCTCCACCCCTATCTCGTGAGGCCCTGTTTGTCTTGTCACTGGGGGCCCAAACCTGACTATCCAGTGGCCTCTGAAGGATGGCGGCCACTGGGCCGCCAGGGGGAACAGTCCAAGGCACGAAACCTATTCCCACCTGGGTTGGCCCAGCACCAGTAGCCTACTGCAGGGACTGGACGCATTTCTACCTAAAGCTGCTGGTTTCCAAGATTCGTTTCTTAGTCTCTGGGATCATGGCCATTAAGCAGTTCAATCAGGAACCAGAGAGGCCTTGCCTCCAATTATATAGCTGAGCTGGAGGTGGTTTGTGGGTATGTTTCCCACATACCTAACATTTGGCTTTTACTTTCTTGGTAAACTTTGCCACAAGTTTTTGGGGTCTGACCAAAGGCACAGCAGCAATTTTGGGGTATCTGGAAGTCTGAAAGCGCGATCAGGCTGCTGATGCACTCGCCTCACAGGTACAGATTGACCTGCTGGCGGCACCATACCCCCAGATGGTCTCTGTTTTTAAAAAAAGAAAGTTTTATTTCTGTTTTTGTGCCACGCCCAGCTGTGCTTAGGGATTAGTCCTGGTTCTGTGCTTAGGGATCACTCTTGACAGGCTCTGGGGACCATATGAGTTGATGGGAATTGAACAAGAGTTGGCCATGTGCCGTGCCAAAAACCTACTGGGCATACTATCTCTCCAGCCACAGAAAAATATTTTTGGATTTTCCAATACTGTCTAAATTCAGTTAATCACATATAATTCTGAATCAAATGACAAATCCCAACATTGAACTCTAGAGACGGAACAGGCGTGAGCAAGTGTGTGGGCCCTATGATTGCATTATCCATTTTGCTGTTTTTGTTTTGTTTTGTTTTGTTTTCAGTTTTGTGGTAGGGGACAATATACTCTCCTCCTGCTCAACTCACAGCCATATTTGAAGCTCATTCAGTATCTCACTGAATCAGAGAATTCTGTGTAGGATCTATATGACTTTCAGGTGAGGGAAGTGTGCTTAAAAATGCACTGACAAGGATTTTTAGAAACACACATTGCAGAGATCATTCGAGTAGGCTGAATGCCCAATACTAAGTGTTAATGCTCAGAAAATATTAGTGTGAGTAGAAAATTCCCTTTCATTTTATAAAATATCATATTAATAAAATCTATCTTCTCAGTTATCATTGACTGAAGGATTATTTTTCACTTACTATAGCTATTAAAAATATCTCACTACCTTTCTGTATATGTCTCCCTCATTCTAGTCAACTATCTTTAGCATTGTATCTGGAGAAGTGGAACATGGCTCAGTTAGTAAAGTCTTGTGGCCTCATGTCCTGTTGATTTCAATGGCCAATGGACAGCAAATCTTTTCTTGTGCACCAAGCACAAGTTCTTGTGCCCACATAACCTGGGCAGTGCTCAAGTGGTGATACAGAGCCAAGGATGGAACTCAGATTCTGGCACATGAACTATCTCTCTAATCCTGAAAACTGGTTTTTCATTTCATTATAATTCTGAATAATGTTCACGTTTATTGCAACACTTACATGTTCTGATCAACTCCTTTAAAGCTGAAAAAGGATAAATTATCTTACCACTATTATAAAAATGCCTATTACACCTGGAGTGTCATTTTTGGAGGCTGGGGTTTGTGGATCATTTTGGGTCACACCTGTCTCTGCTCCGGACTTATTTCAGGCACTCTCTTCGGGGATCACTCCTGTTGTTTTTTAGGGGACCACAGGAAATACCCAGGATCAAAACAGGGTGAGCCACATGCAAAGGCAAACACCTCACTTTTGTCCCATCTCTCTGACCCGACACTATTTTTTGGTCCATGTTCTGTTGTGAAATTCACGATCACGATCATCCTGTTGTTCGTCGATTGCTTCGAGCAGGCACCAGTAACGTCTGCTCTTCCTAGCCCTAAGATTTTAAAAGAGTCATATTCAATGTTCTTTCAGGGTTAGGAGAATGAGACCCATCATTGTTACTGGTATTTGGCATATTGAGTACGGCACGGGAAGTTTGCCAGACTCTGCCGCGAGGGCAGGATACTTTCGGTAGCCTGCCAGGTTCTCCAAAGTAAGAACGAGATATTCGTGGCTGCGCACTTCCGGGAGCTGGGTTTTATAGCCTCTGGGTCTTGGCCGTTGATGGGACCCACCTGGCGCCCGCAGCAGCTGGTGAGTGTGATGCCTACCTACTGTAAGATGGAGGATGTGGGTGGAGAAGGCCCAATCCTGATGCGAGCAGGCTTGGAGATCTCAGTCCTGGGACCCACATGCCTGGGTTCCTCTGCCAGTTCCTTCATACATGGGGCTTGTCGGGATGTGTGGAGAGTGGTCTCAGCATGGCTGTGGCTGGTTCTGGAGGTCTTCAGCTGCTGGCTGCTGGGACTCTGCTGGGGGTTGGGGGAGGGAAACTCAGCCCACCCCCCTCCAAGGGTCCTGGTGAGGACAGCCAGGTTCAGGGGCAGGAGACTCTGTTGTGAAATTAATTTCTGTTGTAAAATTAATGTGATTAAATTTAAGTAATTTTAATTTTTGAAATATATACAGAGAGGATCTAATTTTAAGGGAAATCTTGCTATCATTTCTTTGAGATCAAGTGAATATATAGCTGTGGCCACCTAGTTTGAGTACTTTGGTTATAAAGGGATAAATTTACAGACTAACTTCTGGCATAGGACAGAAATAAGAACACAGGAAGCCTTAGACCTCTGCAGAGAACCCCCCATATCACTGCAATGTTCCTGATCCTACAGACAAACCTATCACAAATGACAATGCATTTTATTCAATTGTGGAATATAAGGAAAACAAACTCGAATGACTAGATATAATGCCCTTTTAATAACAGTGCCATGATGATGTGATGTGGAAAATATCATGGCATTTTACTATGGGATAATATTATCATTGTTAAAGCTAAATTATATATCACTACTTCGAGAAGCACAGAAAATATACAAGAATTAAGCAGAGAAACCTTTAACACACAGAAAATACTGAGATCACTCTGCTAGAGAGGCACTTAAACAATTGGAATATTGTGCAGAAACGTTCATGACCAGCTGCTAGGTAGCACATTGGAAAGAAGCATCAGTCTATTAGACACCATAGCTTGAGAAATCTGATCCCTATCCTGACCGGCATGAATGAAGGGATACTCAATCAAATCAACAGAAGACATCCTGTTTGTGAAGAGAGGAGCGACCTCCTTTCAAGTACTGGGGAAATGGTGTAGACATAACTCCTGTGGGTGCTGATTAGAAACACCGAGTTTGTAGTGTAACTGGTGTAGGGTCAGGGTGGAGCACATTCATTCAAGAACTGATAGGACAAGTAGAAGCTGGTATCTAGGTCGAAATCGGAGAAACAGGATCAGTGGAAATACCATGGCTAGAGCCAATAGTCCATAACAGAAACTGTCTAAGAGAAGAATTCCAGGATGACAAAGGAGGAGGGACTCAAGTGACCAAGCAGAGGTGGACGATGGACGATGAAAGAGGGAATAGGGAATGAGCTGGGAAAAGAAAATTCAAGCAAGATGATTTGAACTACCTGGGTTCTCAACTTCTGCAAGGATTTCAACAATTTGTAATCTGAAATGGAGTAAATCAGAAGCTATCACTATCCTCCCATTGTTCATTGATTTGCTTGAGCGGGCCCAGTAACATTGTGAGACTTGTTACTGTGTTTGGCATATTGAATACGTCACAGGTAGCTTCTAGGCTTTGCCGGGTGGGTGAAATACTCTCAGTAGCTTTCTGGGCTCTCCAAGAGGGGTGGAGGAATCAAACTTGGGTCGGCCATGTTGGCTGCATGCAAGGCAAATGCCCTATGCACTGTGCTCCAGCCCAAATCAGAAGCTATTCATAACAATTAGTAAAGTTATACCGGTTGAGCCAGTTTCCAGAAGACATTGATATAAAAGGGAATTGGCAAAAACAAGAGCACCACGGAGCTAAGCACAACACATTTAAGCTTAATTAGAATTTACACAACTTCCTATGGTCTGATCTGTAGACTCAGTTAATTTAGTTTTTTAGATAGGTACTACTGGATACTCTCTGTAGCTTGCCAGGCTCTCCGAGAGGGGAGGAGGAATCGAACTCGGGTCGGCTATGTTGGCTGCGTGCAAGGCAAACGCCCTACCGCTGTGCTGACGGGAGGACAGTGACAGTGACAGTGATTACTGGATACAACAGGAGACTTCGAGGTCTCAAAGAGTTGAAAAATTGCTTGGAATATCAAGAGTTGCATGTTAAGCTTTAGGCTAGAAATTCTTCTGTACCATGAAAAAATTATGCTATGATAGAGAAGACAACAATGTAAGTGCAGAGGGCCAGGAGAGAGATTACAGCTAGAAGGGTGCATGCCTTACGTGAGGCTGACATGGGTCTGATCCCTGGCACCACATATGGTCCCATTGCCTGTCCCCCCACCAGAAGTGATCCCTGAGTGCTGAACCAGAAGTAAGCCCTGAGCACCTCCAGGTCTGCCCCCCCAAAACCAAATAAATAATAATAATAATAATAATAATTTAAACAAATTTAAATATCTCCTACAAATTTGTGGTGCTCAATTTGGCCTGAATTTTAAATGTATGTAATTCCAAACGAGACAGTTTTATGGCACACTTAATAGACTGAGGAAATGTTTGTTGGATAGCTAAGTGGTATATAATGATGAAGTGTGTCGTAATGTGCTTCATATTTAAACAGGCACCCAGAAATAACGTGTGCCAATGCAAAATACTGTTGCAAATAGGACTCTATGCAATTGTTTATTCTTTCTAAACAGGGGTTATTCAATCCTCATTTCAGTCTCTTGGCTTTAGTTATTGCTTGTGAGTGTACTCAAACTAGAATCTCAATCAATTAGCTCATGAAGAAGTTTAACCCTCCCATCCTACAGATGCTCTCAAAACGGTCCTCAACAGTGTCTATATTTCCTTTAACTGTTGTTAAGGCACAAATAAATGACTTTCTGGTTGGGAAGTTTTGCAGAGGAATATACCATTTCATTAAAAAGCTCATAATTTCTTCTCAAGACACTGGTGAGAAAGTGTTTTGTAAGGTGAAGTTATTTTCCCAAACAATTATTTTTTTTATATTTACAAGAGCTACCAACAGATAACTGACTTTTATACATAGAAGGAAAAAACCAAGGGTTTTGGTGAAATAGCAGGAAAGGTTAGATTTGAATACTGAAAAAAATCCTTATGCTTTTTTTTTCTGAAGTAATTTACTACTTTAATGAAAAGTCCTTTAAACATAAGAGTTTCAGGAAAAGTTTTCCTGGACTCTGTGTTAGTTTATGAGCCAAAGTTTGCTACATAAAACACAGTATGTTAAAGAATTTTTAATTTTGACAACAGCTGAATAATTGATAGTTAATTTAATCTTCATGCTCTCCACTTTCTCCAACAGGATAAAATCATTTTAAAATTTACATTTCTTAATAAAAACAGTATATTTAGGCATCAAAAAGAAATAAAAAAAAACAAAATAAAAATAAGTGCCCCAAGATTATTATTGTGAAGATAAAATGTTTTATTTTATAATTATGGTGGAATGAGAAGCCACTATATTGTCATATAAATTAATCTTTATATTTTACAAATGATTCATTAAAATGCAGATATAATATTCTTAAATTATTGATCACTTCACTTGATCACTTGACATCTTATTACTCATTGATTTGCTCTATCGGGCACCAGTAACATCTCCATTTGTCCCTGTTGTGTGCTAGTGTAGTCCAATGGCATCTGCTTGTTCTAGGAATACGAACAGCCTCAAACCGATTGTTCAGGGTCTTGACGAAGATGACCTTTGCACAGGTGGGCGTCCACGCGATCTTTTGATGTCCCATGGAATTCAGTGGGTAACAGCTCTAGTCCAGTGGTCGACTCCAAATCTCATTATGTGTCCAGCCCATCTGATTTTCGACGCCTTGGCAAATGAGACAGAATCCCTGATTCTTGACCATCTACGGAGGTCAGAACTCCGAATTCTTTCTCTCATTGGAGTGAAGCATGATATTTCAAGCATAGCTCTTTCGATTCCTCTTTGGGAGACCCAAATAGTGTTCTCATCCTGTTTTCATAGGGCCCAGGTTGGTGAGGCACATGTTAATGCCGGAAGAACAGTGGAATTGGAGAGATATGCCCAGAGCTGGAGGTTCTTTTTCCTCTTAGCTATTTCTTTGATGTTCTTGAAGGCGTTCCAAGCCACTCTCTTCCTTCTGTGCAACTCAGGTGCCAGGTCATTTGTCATGTTGATTTCTCGACCTAGGTACACATAACTGTTGCATTCGGAGATGTTCGTTCCGTTGAGAGTGAAAGGAACATCAGAAACGAGACTGTTTCTCATAAACGTTGTCTTCGTGTGATTCAGCTGTAGTCAGACCTTTCCACACTCACGGTTGAAGTCGACCAGAATTTGTGCCGCTTGGCTAATGTTTGGTGTTATTAGATCATGTAATCAGCATAGCGGAGGTGTTGTAGTTGCCGACCATCTATCTTCATTCCCATTCCTTCCCATCCAATCGTTGCATGACATTCTCAAGGGTGGCACTGAAGAGTTTTGGTGAAATGGTATTGCCCTGCTGAACCCCTCTCTTGACATGGATGATCACTTCTTTGTAGAATGGTGAGATCTTGCTAGTGAATCCGTAATACAGCTCATGGAGGATCCTGATGTATTGAGTTTGAACACCCTGTTTGGCCAGGGCTTTGATGACCACTTCCATCTCAACAGAATCAAAGGCCTTTTTTAAATCAGTGAACGTTAGACAGAGTGGCATCTTGAACTCCCAAGAAACTTCATTGTGCTTGGTTACCGTGTGGATATGGTCGATTGAGCTGAATCCTTTGCAGAACCCAGTTTCCTCGCATGGTAGTCCTTCATCTACTGTTCTGTCAATCCTATTTAGGATGACTCAAGTGAACAGCTTGTAGATGACAGACAATAGGCAGATCGGGCAATATTTGCCAATGTCGTGAATGTCTCCCTTCTTGTAAAGTCCTGCCGGTTTTCCATTGGAACGAAACCTTGCATTCAGACAGGTAGTGTGTGAAGAGTCGAGCCAGTGTATTGATGAGTACCAACGGCAGATTCTTCAAGTGTTCGGGTCTAACTTTGTTTGGGCCTGGTGCTGTTCGCTTCTTTACCAATAAAATGGTGTGTCAGATTTTGGAAGGAAGAACGTTTGGAATGACATATTCATCCTGTGGAATTTGGTATGTGGGAAGGTAGACGTGACTGTCAAAGAGATCCAAATAGAAGTCATGAATAATCTTCTAAATTGTTCCATTGTCCATTGTCCTTCTGGAAGATGTGATAGATCCATTAGGATGTCAAAGGGCAGTTATCTTGGTCTTATAGTTGGCAAAGTACAGGCGGGTGTTATGAATGCTTTTCCCGGCTTCTGCTGCATCTGCCAGCACTGCTGCTCTTCTCTCTTTGAGGTATTCCTTTATCACTTCTCTGCACTGTTTTGTGAGCTTGGACGTTTGCTTGTGGTTGCCTGAGGCTTGTGCCAAGCCAATTGGTGAAAAAGCTCAAGATTTTTCAAAGACAGAGCTTCTTTTTGTGGCTATCTCTCTCTCGGCATTCTTTGTACAATCACGGAGGTGCTGAACCAGTTGATCTTAAATTATTACATATTAATATACTGAGAAAAAGTTCCATGAAGATAATTTTAAGATTGTGCTTCATAGATTAACAATAAGAAGTCAATAAAATATTTTCAGGAGAAACATGACATTACAAATGTGTGGCTAGCTGCATGTGAGATAAGACAAAGTGATGAGAATACCTCAACAACATATTATTTTGATAGTTTACCTTGTTTGACTGATAAGGTCTGAAAGCTGTTTACAGAGTAACCTAATTTGAGGGTATGAAGTGCAACTTAATATTATTGAGGGGAGGGGAAAAGGGACATAAATAGAAAGCATTATCAGAAATTAACAAAATACTATAATGTTATAACCCTGAGTAGAAGATACAATTTGTTTCGCAGTTCCAAAACAATGCAAAATAGAATATTCAATTACATCATCATGTATTTTACTGTCCAGGAAATAGAACAAGCCAGTGGTTTAGAAGAAACAGCTCTTTGAGATGGAAAATGAGAGAGGCATTTCTTTCATCAGTTCTCACAGAGAGGTCTTGAATGATGTGTCACATAACTTTGCCAGCATAATATTTATAATTCACATAGAATGTACATGCTCTTGGTGGGCTAAACTTCTTACATCAAAACTCAAGGGGATTATAATCTTAGGTCTAAATAGAATCAAAGATTCCACCTTAGACCTAAAACATACACGTAAAAATATACTTAACAGTTAGTGACTCTACAACAAGGTATTTAGCACCTAATTTTTGCTGGGCACTGTTAGAGATACAGCTAGGACAAGACTCAATATTTTCTCAAAGTCTGGTAGAGAAGGAAACAAATGCAAAGACAATCACAACAGAGAGTGTAGAGTGGGGTCAGCACACCACAGCCTTGAAAGGTGCTCCTGAGCCTTAGTTGATGGATCCAAGGGGAAATGTAGTCTGTGGCATCCTCCAGAGCAAGGAGAAATCCATGAAGTAAAAAGGGGACAAGAGAGAGTGAAGAGACTGAATTATCACAAAGAGAACAGAGAAGTTGACTCCTCTTTCCATGAAGATGCAGTGTGGGCCAAAGAGTGATTTTAGAATATTTTAAAATCATTTCATATATTAAAACAAACATTTTCTTCATAAACTTTGATAGAATCACACTCAATAAGGAAATTTCATTTACTAAAACTGAATAGAGCATTGTTTTTAAAGTTGAAGTTATAGTTCTATTAGAATGAGAAAGAAAACAATAATAACTTCCATTATCATTCAATTCAATGCTTCAGTGGATATTCTAGGTAATATAAGAAGAGGGCGCAGGGCCAAAGCCATGGTAAAGTGGGTAGGGTGCTTGCCTTGCACAAGAATCCATGTACCCTGTATGGTAACCTGAGATCAGCCTGGAGTAATGCTTGAGCACAGAGCCAGGAGTAAGCCCTGAGCACAGCCAGGTGTGGCCCACACACGCCCCACACAGAAACAAAAGAGGGGGAAAGGAACTATGTATGTTTTGAAAAGAGACTAACTTAACATTTCTTTCCTTTACTGTTCATGTACTTTCATATAGAGAAAATCCATGAGCCTATACGTCAATTGTAACTAATTGGAGGTTACATGTTTACTGATAAAATGTAAATATACAAATTGAGAAATGTTCAAATATTTCCAAAATATACCTAAAGTTTGGTGGAAAACACAAACATCTATATAGCTTGGACAAAACTCTGAACCACTGGGGAACAGATTTAATAGGGAGTAAGATCTTTTGAACAAACTTTTAAATATTACTGAAACATGTAACACAGAATATGAGTATCTGAATCACCATGCTATAGAACATCAATTTTCCTCCAGTTAATCTACAACACATTCAATCTGAATCTGATACATTAGAACCCAAGAAGAATCCAATATCTATTCCTTAAACCATACACTAAGTTGACTCTCCAGGAAATAAAGTTCAACTGCCAACCCTGAAAATGATGTTCCACATTAAAAAAGAACAAAGGGAGAAATGAGAAGAATGGGCTGGAGCGTTAGTACAGCGGTAGGGTGTTTGCCTTGCACGCAGCCAACATGGCAGACCACAGTTCGATTCCTCTGCCCCTCTCGGAGACCCCGGCAAGCTACCAAGATTATCTCGCCTGCACGGCAAAGCCTGGCAAGCTACCCGTGACGTATTTGATATGCCAAACACAGTAACAAGTCTCACAATGTTACTGGGCCCACTCGAGCAAATCAATGAACAACGGGAGAACTGTGACCGTGACCGTGACTGTGTCGATGGAATAACACAGAATTCATTGATGATGGTAGAGTAAAAACAGTCAAAATTTGGGGCCAGGTAGATTGTAGGGGGAAAATTTGCCCAACCCCAGTTAGATCTTCGGTTCTACTTCCCCAGCATCACTGGGTTAACACTGAAGGCCCTTAGTCCCCTCCTGTGGGACCCGCTGGTCCCTGGCACCATGGCATTCTCCAGTCCTCTCGCCAAACTTAATCTGGTTGGATGAGCATTGACGGGATGGGAGCCTGCTTCCCCTGAGGTACAGTTCAGGACCACCCATCCCAAATCCCTGCCAAAAATAGGGTGGAAAAGAGTCAACACTCATTTAAAAATAGAAAGTACTAAGGGAAATACAGTAAAATTGAAATCAACATACCCAAATATAGAAAATCAGACATGGCTGACAATAAGGAAACTGAAAGTATTTTTCAGTCACAGGAATAGTACTGTATCTGGACTGAGAACACAGTTGAAGCTCAGAACCCCAAAGTGCCTTCTCTAATAGCTGGATCCTCACGCACCCCACAAGTCTCTCTCCTCTTTAGAGATGAGCTTCCTTTAGCCTGGATTGCTCCTGCAAATCTAAGGTCTATTTAAACATCCCATTTCTATCTGGCTCTTTGTATTGTTCTCAACCGGGCAGCTGGCTAGCTACGAACATCTCCACCCTATTCATTCCAAAATAAAATGTTGTTTCTGCTTAGTTTGAGTTTGTTTTTAAATAAATTATATCATGTTGTATTTGGTCTTCTGAAAATTGTTTCACTCAGAATTCTAATAAACAAGTATAGGGAGCTATATATAATGAATACTCACTCATGTAGAATATTCTACTCAACACAACATAATTCATTTTTCTATTTTCCACTGATAGTTATTTGGTTTGTTTCTAGGTTTTTGTTTGCTTTCAGTTACTATATAAAGCATATATAATCATATATTATTTGTCACACATTTCCAGTTACTTGGCTGTTATGTGAAACCATATTATCCAGCATTTTTTTATTGTATTGTTGGTTTAGAGGATCCAAGTCTTCTGACACTGTCCCTGCATGTCTACAGAACAGGTAAAAGACAACTGCATGGCCACAGCAGCAGAAAAAGTGGGCAACAAGAGCCCCAAGTATCTCAATGACAACAGACTGATGTTGATCACCTAGTCAGCAACAGAATTCTGCTACTGTATTGGGTGAGGGCAGGAAATGCTGATATATAGAATAAGGATTTCAGAAGACAGCAATAGAGACACTCAATAAGGCACAAATTTGGAGGGATCACATGTGAAAATTAACCATTTGTTTCATAATAAGAAAGACATAAAACCTCTGCTTTAGAAAGCTCCCAAATAAAATGAATGAAAAGGAATATTTCATGATACCAGTGAAGACAGGATGAAAAGTATTGTTGAAGAGTTTATCTTCTAGGCAGGATACACTCACAAATTGCACTCACAAACAGCTTCCTGGCAGGACCGACTTGAAAACCTAGCAAAGTATCTCCAGTAACAGAGTTTGTGCAATATTTCCACAGTGACACAGCTCTGGATTGTTGTTCCTGGGAGAAAGGAAACAGAAGGTGAGCTCAGTAGTGAGATTTACAGGCCACGTGGCCAGAATGGATAAGGCAGTGGAGAAGGGGATTCCTGAGCTTATACTCCTGTTTAAGCTTAGTGTGAAATTCTGTTACCTAGCAGAGTGGAACTAGACAGCGCTAAGATTTAGGAGATGCTTGTAACTATGGAAAGGAACTCTGGATGGTCAGCTGCTGTATCAGTAAGGCTGTACCTCAGGAGTAATGACTGAACAAATATGATGGTAGCCTTTAGCTCAGAAATGAAATGAAGCCCCCAATAAAATCAAGGAGAAATGCCAACAAATTAATTACCTGTAGTGACAAAACACAAAACTCTTAAAAAAAAATCTTACTCATTGCAACTAAGCATCTGAAACAATCAGCATTTTTAATTCTTTAACATAGTAAAGTGGGCAAACATTTATATGAACACACATAAGAACCTTTTTATCTATCTAAATTTATGTAATTTATGTAATATAAAAATAAGTCTCCAATGTTCTCCCTTCCGAAATCCGACATGCCATTTCATTGGTAAAGAAGCAAAAAGCACCTGGCCCAGACAAGATCAGACCCAGACACCTGAAGAACCTGCCGTCAGTACTCATCAATACACTGGCTTGGATCTTCACACGCTACCTGTTTGAATGCAAGGTTCTGTCCCAATGGAAAACCAGCAGGACTGTACTACTGTACAAGAAAGGAGACATCCACAACATTGACAACTATTGCCCGATCTGCCTGCTGTCTGTCATCTACAAGCTGTTCACTCGAGTCATCCTGAATAGGATTGGCAGAACACTAGATGAAGGACAACCATGAGAGCAAGCTGGTTTCCATAAAGGATTCAGCACCATCGACCATATTCACATGGTAACCAAGCTCATTGAGGTTTCTCGGGAGTTCAAGATGCCGCTCTGTCTAATGTTCATTGATTTAAAGAAGACCTTTGATTCTGTTGAGACAAAAGAGGTCATCGAAGCCCTAGTCAAACAGGGCGTTCAAACTCAATACATCAGGATCCTCCATGAGCTGTATTGAGGATTCACTACCAGGATTTCACCATTCTACAGGGAGGAGGTGATCATTGACATCAAGAGAGGGGTTCAGCAGGGTGATACCATTTCACTGAAACTCTTCAGTGTCACCCTCGAGAACATCATGCAACAACTGGAATGGGAAGGAATGGGAGTGCAGATATATGGTCGGCAACTACACCACATCTGTTTTGCTGATGACATTGTTCTAATGACACCAAACATCAGCCAAGCGGCGCAAATGCTGGCAGACTTCTACCATGAGTGTGGAAATATCGGACTGCAGCTGAATCTCATGAAGACAATGTTTATGATAAATGGTCTTGTTCCTGACGTTCCTATCACTCTCAACAGAACGAACATCTCTGAATGCAAGTTATGTGTACCTAGGTTGAGAAGTCAACATGACGAATGACCTGGCACCTGAGTTGTGCAGGAGGAAGGGAGCGGCCTGGAACGCCTTCAAGAGCATCAAAAAACAGCAAAGAGGACAAAGAAACTCCAGCTCCAGGCACATCTCTTTGATTCCACTGTTCTTTGTTAGCACAGCGGTAGGGCGTTTGCCTTGCATGCAGCCAGCCCAGCTGTGCTGGGTTTGATTCCTCCACCCCTCTCGGAGAGCCCGGCAAGCTGCCAAGTGTATTCAATATGCCAAACATAGTAACAACAAGTCTCAAAAATGGAGATGTTACTGGGCCCGCTCGAGCAAACGGGAGGACAGTTCTTCCTGCATTAACATATGCCTCAGAGACCTGGGCCCTACGAAAACAGGATGAGAACGCTATTTGGGTTTCCCAAAGAGGAATTGAAAGAGCTATGCTTGGAGTATCACGCTTCACTCAAATGAGGGAAAGAATACAGAGTTCCGACCTCTGTTGACAATCAAGAATCAGGGATGCTGTCTCGTTTGCCAAGGCATCGGAAATCAGATGGACTGGACATGTAATGAGATTTGGAGATGACCGCTGGACTAGAGCCCATTACTAACTGGATTCCACGGGATGTCAAAAGATCGTGTGACCACCCACCTATGAGATGGTCAGACTTTTTTGTCAAGTCCCTGAATGATCAGTTTGATGCTGTTCGTATTCCTAGAATGAGCAGATGCCACTGGGCTACACTAGCACATGACAGGGATGAATGGAGAACATTACTGGTGCCCACTCGAGCAAATCAGTGAGCAACGGGATGTCAAGTAATCAAGTGATCAAGAAATAAGTCAGAAAAAGAGAAATAACAAAATAGCAATAGGAGAAATACAAAGAAAGTAGAAAGTGGGTAGGATTAACTCCTAATATATCAATAAGTACATTAAATGTGAATGAATTTAATACTCCAGTTAAAAAACAGAGGTTAGCACAGTATATAATAAAATAGAAAGAACAAAACACAATCCCCCCTAATATTTTATATTATTTTAAATATAAAAATTCAAAATTCTTTAAAATCAAAAGACTGGTCTGGAGTGATAGTACAGTGGGTAGGACATTATCTTGTAAGGGGCCAGACAGGGTTTATCCCCAGCACCTGATCCTCCATGCCTACCAAGAGTGACCCTGAATACACAGCAGGAGTAAGCCCTGGGCACATCTGGATGCATCCCCCAAACTAAAAATAAATAAAATAAAATATAAAGCCTAAGCCAGTTTAAACACAGAAATGGAAACATAAGTCCATAAAAAAGATCATGAACAGTATGAGTGCAATTGACAGACTAAATTTATTTTAAAAAAGAAAACAAACTAAGTCCCTTTCAAGATAATAAGTATAAAAATGATGAAAAGGGAACTTATTCTGATAGAGGAGAAACAACTGAAAAAATATATAAACCTAAGTCTAATAACAGCTTCAAAACGATGTAGCACAAAACTTGTAGAAATACAGAGAGAAATAATAGAAATTCAAAGTTAAAGCTGGAGATTTTCATTTCTCTTTCAGAAATGGATTTATGAGTAGACAGGAATCAATAAGAGTACAGCAAGTCTAAAGATAAAATATAAAAATGGTTTTTTTTGAAGGAAGTACACTTTTCTGAAACTCAGAGCTTACTCCTGGCTCTGTGCTCAGAGATTACCCCTGGTAATACTCAGGGGACCATATATGGTGCTGGGGATATTGAACTTGGATCACCTGCATGCAAGGCAAATGCCCTAACTGCTGTACTATTTTCTTGCCCTCTTATTTATAATGAAGTTGTAGAAAACAGAAAGAATGGATCATACTTAGGAAAAAGACAACTGGGGCAGGAGAGATAGCACAGTGGGTAGGGCATGTATTTTTCACATATCAAAGCTAGATACAATTCATAACACCCCATATGATCTCCCAACGCCATCAGAATTGATCCCTGATCACTGAGTCAGGATTAAGCCCTGAGAAATGCCAGGTATGATCCAAAACCAAAAAAAGGCAACTGGATTGATTTATTTTATTTATACTAATATATCATATGGAATGAATGAGATATTAACTTTACAATATAGAGAGAAAATATTCTAAGAAAGTTTGTGATCTTAATGTGGTTTTTGAAAAATATTAATGCCCATTTACTGAGGTTTTTGTCTCAGAAAGAGAAGACAAAAGTCCTCTTTGACCCTGCTCTCCAGAAACAAATCTTGTTTTCTAGAAATACTTTGATTTTATTTTTTGTCTGTATTAGAATAAATATTCCTTAAAAATATTCACTGCTGATCAAAAGAACACAGAAAACATAAATTTTAAATGAGTACAGGAGTAATATGGAAAATGAAATAGACAAAACTTAAAGGATGCAAAAGAAAAAGAATTATAATTGTAATTGACACTCAGGTAGCTCATTCTTACAGCCCATGTACAGTTCAATCATATATATTAATTAATTAAACCTTTACCCTAACTTAATGGTTTTACTGTTGTCATTTTATGGAACAGGAAAGAAACATAATTTTATAAAACTAAAAAGTAGCACATACTAAGCTAGACAGTTTACTAAATCGTGGTTGGACATTGCCACTCCCAGAAGAGGGGAACAAGATAAATTT
The DNA here is from genome assembly GCF_029834395.1 of Sorex fumeus. Taxonomy (NCBI): domain Eukaryota; kingdom Metazoa; phylum Chordata; class Mammalia; order Eulipotyphla; family Soricidae; genus Sorex; species Sorex fumeus. The sequence continues at coordinate 10,129,460 of NW_026606083.1, read as the reverse complement.
ATAATTGAAACCCAAGCACAAAAATTTGTAAGTCTACAACTGTACCTCATGGTGTTTCACTAATAAAAAATAAACAAAAAATTTAAAAAGAGACCATCTATATAATGAGATAAAAAAACAAAAAAATCTATACAAAAATTTCAAATAATAAAAATATACTACATGTGAGAGAAACACGTCAGGATTGATTTTCAAGAGAATCTCCTGCTGTACAGATCTGTGGCGTTCTGAGTGGGACATGTGCTAGATGAAAAAAGTCGAAAGTAAAAAAAATATGGAAAAGGATAAAGAAGCCAGAAGCCAAGACCGAAGCCAGGATAGAGGCTGGCTTGTGAATTTCCATCCAATAGACTCGAAGACAAAGATACTTCACTTGGTGATTGTCACAGCCCCATTCCTGCCTGTTCTGACAAGGGCTGCAGATGGCCCTGTGTACAGCAGACTGATTGGTGGCCCCAAACCAACCTCCACGCCCCTGGTTGGCAAGTGCTTCCTGTGCCAGCCTGCTCTGCTCCCTCATTTCTGGTCCCAGCACGTGGCCATACTCTGTCAGGGCTGAGCTCATCAGCCAACACACCTCGGAGACCTTTCTCACCTTAGGTTACTTTGTTCTTTCTACCAAAGTGATACCCAAGTTCCCCACTGGAGCTGAACAGACAGGTTTTGTTCCACACCAGTTCTCTCGTGTTCTTTCCAAAATGGGCTGGAGGAAAGGCTGTGTCTAGTATATACCAACACACTGAGCTAGAATTTTCCTTCCTTCCTTCCTTCCTTCCTTCCTTCCTTCCTTCCTTCCTTCCTTCCTTCCTTCCTTCCTTCCTTCCTTCCTTCCTTCCATTTTCCCTTCCCTTCCCTCCCCTCCTTTACCTGCTTCTGTTCTCCTCCTTCTCAACTTCCTCCTCCTCCTCCTCCTCCTCCTTCTCCTCCTCCTCCTCCTCCTCCTCCTCCTCCTCCCCCTCTTCCTTCTCCTCCTCCTCCTTCTTCTTCTCTCTCACCCCAGCCCTGCCCTTCTTAACTGACTATAGGGAAAGACTCAGGAGGTCACAGCCGTGAGCTAAGGAGGAGCATCAATCATTAACACACTAATGTTGGTAAGAAGGTATCCGAGGTATACCTGTTCTTATAACAGAAGAGGAATCTATACCAACTCAAAACAAAATAATCATATATATATATATATATATATATATGATTATATATGCTGCATGTCAAACCTTGGTAATCTGACCAAATCCCACTTACTACATGGAGTAATGTTCATACACTTAGTCAGTGTTCTGTTTAGGCAGCCCCAGTTTTCCTGGGCCACGGGCCATGACTGAAACTACTTCTCAAACCTAAGGTAGTGCTTTGATTCAGTATCTTAGTGTCAGCAGAGCTCTCTCTGACTCTGTGCTTTGTGTACCTTGTACTCTGAAACAAATATTAAAATGGGAGAACTAAAAATGGCTCTCCCAAAGTGGCAACTTTCTGGGTTGCTTAAAACATATGTTTGACACAAAAACATTAATAATTAGAAAGGACATATGCACATCTATGTTCATCACTGCATTTAGTACAACAGCCAAATTATGGAAGCAAACCAAATATCCAACCAAACATGAATGAATCAAGAAGTTGTGGGTCTATATACACAATGGAATACTACGCAGCTTCGATAAAGAACAAAATCATGCAATTTGGATGGAGCTAGAGGATATCATGCTGAGTGAAGTCATTCAGCGGAAAAGGACAGATATAGAATGGTTTCTCTCTGATGTGGGGCTTATAGATACACATCAAGGAGCAACAAAGATCCAAAAGCAGCACAATGGGGGAACTGGTGCACACAACTGAGTTGGAGGGATGAGAAGGTGGGTGTTGGGGTCCTTGGGGGAGGGAGACAGGTACACTGGTGATGGGTATGGTGTTGGGATTATGTTCATGAGAAACAGTAACAGTATTGTAAAGAAAAAAATTAGAATCATGTTAGAGCCTCAGGTAAAAAAATAAGGCAGAAGCTGACTCCCACATAAATACAAAGTACACTTCCACCTGGGCCTGCATTGCTCTCTTGCTCTCTCAGTGATAAGGGAGCTGTGTTTCCAGGACTGTTCCTTATATGCATATTGAAGCATCTACAGCTAATTGGGTTCTTTGTGGACATTATCAAAATGGCAGTTGTCTGCATCTTTTAAGAAACATACCACCCTCTGGCATTTTGTGTGTACCTTCTCAGGGCACCCAGAAAACTTGCCACTTTTTGCTCTCCAAGGCATTTTAATATAATGTAATCAATATGGTGGTAAAGAATGATGTTTTTTTGAGAATGATAAATAAAAATTTCTACAAAGAATATTGTGACAGAGCAGAGAGTTGACATAGGCTTAGGGCAAGAGAGAGAGAATACATGCTGATATTCTTCCCACATAAAGCAGATAGATTTTGTCTTTTTTGGGTAGCACTGTCCTCCCATTGTTCATGATTTGCTCAATTGGGCCCAGTAACGTCTCCATTGTGAGACTCGTTACTGTGTTTGGCATATTTAGTATGTTATGGGTAGCTTGCCAAGCTTTGTTGTGTGGGCAAGATGCTCTCAGTAGCTTGCAGGGCTCTCGAGAGGGATGGAGGAATCGAACCTGTCTTGGTCAGCCAGCTGCACACAAAGCAAATGCCCTACCACTGTGTTATTGCTCCAGCCCATCTTCTTTGGGTATTGAATATAATTTACAATATCAATTGATACTGACCACATCAATAGCCATACATCCAAAATGCTAAATTTGTGATGAGCTGCCCATCAGCAAATATTAGGGCTACAACTTGATTAAGTTTATAATTGTTCACCAACTGCAGTGCAGATAGCTCCCTATACCACCACTCCAGCCCCCAGCCCCACTGCCCGCGTCCGCCACAGAGACTATAGAGTTGAATAGGACATAATAGTGCCATTAGACTGGTCTGTGACCCAATTCTAGAGTCCCATCCGGACTATAAGCTTTTTAATGGGCTTAGTTTCTATTCCCCTGAAAGCAGAAAAGGAAATAAATACTTGAGCCATGCAGATAATTTGAGAAGTGTTTCCAGAAAGCAGACACAAAGCCAGTGGAAAAGTGAGATAAGACAAAGGTACGTTAATGAACTGCTCATGGCCCTGAGCATTTGGGGTTCAATCTTCCTAGAAATTTTCTGCAAGTTTATGTACAACACTCTCTAGGATCATATGTGATTGTCTCTGAGGGTTCTGCTTTGCACAGTAGAGGAGACTTCCGTGGCCTTGGAAGGAGGCTGGGGATGAATTTGAGTGGGTAGCCTCATTTTGTGGAGGTCATGGCGGAGGCAGGGATGAAGATGGGGTGGTCAGGGTGGTACTATGCAGGAAGATGCAAGTGTCCACCACATCCAGGGGCATAGACTTCTCCCTTCTGCAGCTTGGGGCTTCCCCAGGGCTGGCATGCGCCCTATTGTCCAGATACAGCAATAGCAATAATTTTTGGGAACTTGGCTTACGAGTATTCTGGATCTTCTCTCCAGCGCGGCACAAAGGGGACGACAGCTCCCTGCCATGTCTGAAGGGAGGGAGGTGACCTTGCTGGGCTTGCTTGGCCAGAGGCCTGTGAATGGCAGTCATGTGTGGCACTTGTTGCTATAGAACCCAGAGTCTGGCTGTTCACTCCATCGCTCCTTACATCCCACTTGCTTCCCACTTCCATGAAGATACTACAGAGTACCAACAAAGAGCCTGCACCCAGATGTAGTTCCTGTCCAGCCAACTCATGTTGGCTGTATCTATGTGAACAGGAAATAAGACTTATTTAGACACCAAGACTTGAGGGTGATATAAAACCAGGACAGACCGTCCTCTAGTCCCAAAGATGACCCACAGGCCCCACTGCCTGATTTTATAAAGTTTTATTGGCACTAAGTCATACATATTCATAACATATATCTCTTTTGGCTTTAAAGCTACAATGGCAGAATTTTAAAAAATTCTAGAATAGTTTTCTATACAAATATTTATAGCTCATCCATTAAGATCTGTATTAACTGTTATATTATCTATTATATTATGGAATGAACAAAATTGTCTGAAATCTAAATTTTTATTCCCAAATTGACAATGTGAGTGATTATTTTTTATAGTCACTGAATTTGGAGATGACTCATAATGCCATATCTTTTATTGCAACACCTAGTAAAAACATGGCGTGGTTTTAATTTTATAAAGTTTAAACAGAAAACTTATCTGAGGCATTTGATAAGTATGGGAGGCAAATATCCTTGGTGGCAGTGATTGAAGAAGTGAAGAAGTGAAGAAGTACCAAAGAGGCACTGTTTGGGCATTACTACATGACTGTCAGTTGCTCTCATGTTTGATTCTTGATTTGCTAGTGTGATGAGAATATTCACTGTTAAGCTTCATTTACTTATTTTTAAGTCATTTTCAAGTCATTTTCTTATGTGTTAATTTTTTCTTATGCATGCTACAAAGTTTTTGAACATGAATAGTGCTAGCATATTTATTTGTGTGATTTTCAAGGTACATTGTTCAAAGACAACAGCAATCTGTAGAACAGTCAACATGAATATTTTTCCACCAGTTGATAAAAATCAACAAGTGGCACTTCAAAGATGGTCCAGGGGGTAAGGCACTTGCCTTGCATGCGACTAACCCAGGTTTGATCCCTGATGTCCTACACAGTTCCCTGAGTCCCACCAGGAGTAAGCCAAGAACACCACTGGGCGTGGCCCAATATACCCAGCCCCCGAAAATAAACAAGCTAAAATATTTATGAAAAAGAAAGTCACAAAATATATATCTATATATAGTAGAAATATAGATCTCTGTATATATTTCCTAGTATATAAATATCTCTCAAAGGAGAGATGTAATTGCCTCTAGATATTACTTGGGAGGTCAGACTGGAAAAGAAACATTTTATGGTGGAATCCCCTTTCAATCCTGTGCTTTTTGGTTTATTATTTTATCATGTGCTTCTGCTAAATTTTAAAATATTAACAACATCAAAACCAGGATTTTAATGTTGTATGTACTGTTTGTAAATATTTCTTTCCATTACATTTAGTGGTTTTTAATCTTATTCATGTTAAATAATATTGAGATTAATGTCTTGTTTGTGAGTCAGGGCAAATTTTATTAAAAAATAACTAGACTTCTTTGGATGACTTATAATTGTTTTGATTTGCATCAGTAGTGTTGCTTTAAAATCTTTTCTCATTGATATCTTATCTTACTATTTAAAGTTGAGAGCATTGTTTTGTATGTGAAACTCTGAAGGGTAATTTTCGTGATGGAAGCAGGAATGGGGGTTATTATCTAACCACTTTTGAGTCTATTTTAAGAATCACTACACATAATCATACACATAACACACACAGCTGTACACATTTTTGGTGCAATATGGTTTTATCTTACTTGAAAGATATGTTTAAAGTACTTAACTCTTGGGTAATTTGGATTTCACAGTAGGTAAAGTGAATTAATTACTACTTTTGCTTGAATATACTATTTATTTGTGTAGAAAAAATAGGAGATCTGATTGTGTCTTTTGTAATTCCCATTATGGAAAATTTCTTTTCTCTTTTATCACTTTCTTTCCTCTTCACGATTACTATTGGCAGTGAAAGATACTCTTATCATTCAGTGACCAATAACTGAGATTATGAATCTAAATTCTTTCCCACCATACTACCAATAGAGTAATTGTTGTTACTGAAGGCCCTCCCGTTGTTCATCGATTTGCTCGAGCGGGCCCAGTAACATCTCCATTGGAGATTTTGTTGTTACTGTGTTTGGCATATCGAATACATCACGGGTGGCTTGCCAGGCTCTGCTGTGCGGGCGAGATACTCTCGGTAGCTTGCCGGGCTCTCCGAGAGGGGCAGAGGAATCGAACTCAGGTCGGCCATGTTGGCCACTTGTAAGGCAAATGCCCTACTGCTGTGCTATCGCTCCAGCCAAATTTAATAGAGTAATTAAATTTGATTATGTTCTCAGTTTTGCCCTAAGATATGGGAATACCATTTAATGTCTATGCATTAAAAATCTGTCACTGTCACTGTCCTCTCGTTGTTCATCGATTTGCTCGAGCGGGCCCAGTAATGTCTCCATCATTAGACTTGTTGTTACTGTGTTTGGCATATTGAATATGCCGTGGGTAGCTTGCCAGGCTTTGCCATTAGGGCGAGATACTTTTGGTAGCTTTCCGGGCTCTCCAAGAGGGGCAGAGAAATCGAACCTGGCTCAGCCAGGCCTGCTGAGCACAAGGCAAATGCCCTACAGCTGTACTATTGCTCCAGTCCATTAAAAATATCTGGAATAAAATTCTAGGCATATTTTCTTTTTCTTGTAAAAGAAAATTTCTCAGATTTTAATGCATCAGTAGTTGGCTATCTCTGCTAATACACTTGAAAAAAAATTTAAGAATTGAGAAGTAGATCATTAAGGCACAACTCATTTATCATTTGAATAAGTTGTTAGAAACTTAGTATTACTAATTTTATAATTAAAACAACTATTAGGTAATAAAAATCTTAAAAAATTAAAAATAAAAACGATTTTTTTCTATAATTAAGAGCATATAATGCAAAGGGTATTGTCAGCTCTCCAGGTTGTTTTATTGAATAAGATTTAATAAACATTTTAAGAAACCTCCAATGTAATAACTAAGTACTGAACTTAGAATAAAAAATTTTAGGTGTCAGTTCCATTTCCATGTAAGTAAAGTTTTTGTTCTGATCACCTCATCTCTCTTTCAGTGTCTACTTGATGGGATTGCAGAAATTCCTCTATTTCTCTTGTGTTACCATTATTTTTTTTCTTGGTGATAATACATGAAGTCATGTTTTTACATTATTCATAGGAATATCTGGGGGCAAGGCAAGTTACACCTCCTTTTAATGTCTCTGAAGACCCTAAGAAGTAAGCATTTTTAAAAAAAAATTATGTCCTTAGACAAGATCACAAAGATGCATGTGTTAAAGTTTCCTGGAAACATAAATCAGAAGGTACCAGTTTGGGATACAAGGGACAAAACTCATAACACATTGGTAACAAACCAAAAACCTGTGCATCTGTTCAAATGGATACTGTCCTTCTCAGTGGAAAAAAATCTCCTAGTTTCGTAATGATCTCTAGTAAAAGGGAGGGGTATTGGTAAATATTACTGTCAGCTGAGTAATGGTGAAAAGTAAGGATACTGTCGCCTATGCAAAATGTGCAAGGAGACTCTTAGGACATGGTTCTCATATGTCATTTTGTGAGCCTTCTCCTGTGTTAATACCTCTTGAAGCTGTGTACTACTTGTGGGGATATGTAAGCGCCTTGGCAATCTTTGAGATTTTCTCATTGGCCTAGACAAATCAGGCTATTTTGGCTGTAAAGGAGATGTCTGTGAGAAGCATGTTAGAAATCGTAGCTTATGCAATTCCCAGTAGTTCTTTGGAATCTTACTCTAATAATATTTGACTCAAACCATGGTATCAAATTACAAGTGATTGTTTTAGCATAAAACTTTATCTCCTTTTATATGAGGAGACAGATCAACTTTGAAGCTCTATAGAAATGCGGGTGGAACTAAAAAGATGTTTCAGACATGCAATTCTGGAACATGACACATTTCTAATAGGCTGACCTCTTTCAAATGCCTCTCTTTGGGAAAAGACCTCTCAGCTTGCATCTTTATGCAGACAGGAATGGTACTGTATGAACAGCATTCTGTATTTATATAATACCATATTCATATTATACCATGGTCATTGCAGTTAGTTTAGTTGCTTGAATAACCTCCCAAACTTTTAGACACTCAACTCTGCTGAGATTTCTTTTTGCTGGGCAGTGTCCAGAGATACCCCTCAAATCCTGCTGGGGGTTTGCTGCCAGCAGTGTGTGGGAGGGATTGAATCCAGCTTCCTGCCTGCAAATCAGGTGCTCAGCCCACTGAGGTTTCTCCCTGGTCTTACCTAAGTAACAGGGCAGCAGTGATGCACAGACGATAGAGAATGTTGGTCCATGCTGTCCTGTAGGGACCAGTGTCCTTCACACCTAAAATGTGGTCATCTCCTAGGGTTTCTGAATACAGACAGAACACAAGAGAAGTGTACTCTTTCATGGGTGAGAAGCCGTGAGAGAGAGAGAGAGAGAAGCAAAGGCAGCGCCATGAGAGGCTCATAAAGCAGCCAGAAGAAGGTAGGCCTAGGCTTCTGTTCCAGAATTGCTAAAATTGAGCACAGATACCTGGAATTGAGTCATGGTTTCCCCGAAGTGAGAGAGCCATGGGGAGGTCAACTAAGGGTTACCAATCAGATGTAGGTAAGGAAGCCCCCTCCTCCCGCATATATAACTCTTATGTAACTCTTATGCAACCTTTATGTAACTCCAACTTATAACCAATCAGCTAAGTACAAGCAGTGGAAAGCCCCTCAGACTTGGCCCAAAAAAAGTGGTCCGTGGAATGTCCTTGTTATATAATGTTATGGTATAAAAACCCCTCCTTTTGAGAGTTGGGGTCACTCATTCTGAGAAGGCTGCCACTGTGTCCATGAGTCGGACGAGGGTCTTAGCTTGAGCTAGCCAATAAAGACCCTTTGCTTATTACATCGCAACTTGTCTTCGTGTGATTCCTCTGGGGAGATCTTCTCCCAGTTTAACAGCAGCGAATCCATCCTTTCTGCTCTCCCAGTCATAAACCAGGGCACTGGGAAATGCAGTCCCTGGCAGGGGAAGACCCTGGGCGACTCCAGGTTGGATTTAGATGGGGCGAGTATGGCTGGAGGCAGAGCTCAGGCCCAGCTGGTATGTCCTTTAGCATTTGGAGACTCACATTAGATTTGTCCTTCCTTGCTTAGGTCACTGTAGTTCTTTATTAAGTGATTACCCACATATGAGATTTTACCGACTTCATTAAACCATAAATTGAATTGTTGGCTGAGGCCTGTCCCGAGATTGACAGCAGTGTTCTCATGCTTATGCCTAGAACTACTCTCATTACTTTCATTAGCAAAGAGGAAGGCATGCCAGAAAGCAACACGCTTATTAGTCAAAGCAGTCCTGGATGAGTTTATTTGAAGATAGTCTCTCCCCAACATGTAATTTCTCTCTCATTGAATCTTGCATGGAAAGCAGAGCACTTTCCTAGTCACTAGAAGGCCTGGCACTAAACATGTCATTTGTTTGCCCCCACTTTCATCACCTGACAAACAAGGAGCTTGGAAGGAGTAATCTCAAGTTTGCTGCATGCTTTGAAATTCTGTCACAGTTCAATGGAACCCATCAATGGCACATACCTCTGAAGTCTGTTGTCCTGTCTTGTCTTTCCCACTGTCCATTTCCCTCAAGTTGGCTTTACTAGTGGCCAACTCCTTACCAGAATAATCAGTCAGCCTCTTCCTCACCACCAGCAGCTTGCTTGTAGAGTTTTAGACCATGAAACATCCTTTAGTGTCACTATTATAGTATCTAGGATTTCGCTTTTTGTATGGTGTTTATATATTTTTATCCAATTCTGGGGATTAATCCAAGGCCCAGAAGCAAGGTGAATGTTTCACTGCCCCACCTACATACCTACCTGCTCAAATTCATTATCAGATTCCTGAATGTTGATCTGAGCTTCTCCTCAGCTCAATGACCCTTTCAAACATTGCTCTCTTCTCTTTGGATCTGATGTAACACCCACGGACGTGATCCATTTGATGGGACCATCTGTGTTTCACCTTCTGCCAAAGACACTGCACATTCTGGCGGCTTCCCTAAGTGTACTCCATAGTTTATGCCGAGTACAGTTGGGGGCTTCATGAGTCCAAACCCAAGAGAACAGGCAGCAGACCAGGCAGGGTTCATATTAAACTGAGGTGTGTGGTGAAAGTCAAGTGGACTGGTCTAGACATCTTGAGTGTGGAAGAGCAGCAGTATGGGTGGGTAAAGCAGTGCTTCTGGTGACCAGAAAAAGAAGAGAAGAACTTGAGAGGGAGGGAATAGTGCCACGCACAGAGTTTTTCTGAGACTGAGTTTTTCTACTTATCAATCCTTGGAATTACAATCTGACCCACATGGGTGCCATTGGGAGCCTGTGTGGACCCATTGGCATGTGACCACAGCTGCCTGGTTCTGAGAGTTTGGACTCACACTAGTTCAAATTCAGGCCTTGTAGGAAGGAGGTGGACTGGGATTCTAGAGTGTTCTGGTGAGAATCAAGAGAAAGCCAAGTCATCTGAGTCTTTCTATAGTGACTAAGAAAAAAAAAGAAAGATGGTGTCCGGTGAGACAAAGAGAAGCGGGCTGGTGAGAGGAAAGGGGATCAGAAATGAAGAGAGTTCATTCTGATAGCATGTGTGTGTGTGTTTCTCATCTTATCTGCACCCAACACTATTTCTCTTCTCAAATTCCATGAGCTATTGAAGTACCATAAGAAGAACTCCTCTAACTCCTACGTAAGCAAGATGTGTCACTTGCAAACTCAAGAATTTGTATATTCAGGAAAATAATGTATGTGGCTCAGGAAGGTGTTAAATGTCCCATTTTTTCAACCAAGATGAGGTTTGACTTCTATGTTAACATTACCAAAGAATATGGTCCCCTCCCCCAGTGGAATCATTGGAGTTTTTTCTTTAATTAGGGTTAATTATTTAAATGACAGCAGTATTCATAGTTATCCAAACAGTTCATTTTCCATATCTCCATATTCTGGAGAGTTAATCAAGGAAAATATTTGCATCTTTAAATTGAACTTTTAATATTTCAGTGGATAAAAGGTTAGAATGCAATTAAGTTTTTTTTGTGTATTTTCATGTTAAATTTTCTTTAAAGATTACATTTCTAATATGCTTACTAGAGTTCTCATTTGTGTAACAGAAAACCAACCATAAAAGTTAGCCCAAAGTGCAAAGGACATTGTGAGAAATGGGCATAGAATAAGAACTTAAGAACTGGGAGAGGATTCAAAAGACTGAGCTCATACTTTCCATGCTGGAGGCCTGGGTTTGATTCCTGGCACTGTGTGGTACCCAGAGAGCCTTCTCCCAGAACAGAACCGGAAGTGAACTGATGCTCCCACCCTTACATGCTGGCGGTGGCTCATAATTCAAAAGAAAGAACAATAAATAAATGACTAAAGCACTGTGATTTTTGATGCCACTTGGTAGCAAATTCAAGTATGTGCAGATTGGAAAAGAGTTAGCCAAAGAAAAGCAAACATAATTACTAATTAATACTAGCGGCAAAGAAAGTCTCTTTTACAACTTCAATTATTTGATTTACTATATGATGTTATGTCCTTATGCTACATTCCAGGAATCTTGAAGCTAGCTTCTAGAAAACGTGAACTTTAGCCAATGCATTGTCTTCTCCTTTTGGAGGATATTTTGGACTGTAACTGGTGGTGTTCAGGGGTTATTCAGGCTTTTGTTTAGGGAATCTCTCTTGGAAGTGTGGAGTGGGTCAGTCTTGGCAGTGATTAGGAACCATATGCGGTTCCGGGGATCAAACTAGGACCTGCCACATGCGAAACGGGTGCCTTAAAAATAGTGTACTATTTTTCCAGCCTAAATTTCCCTTGTTTTATTCTACAGAGTTCTTGGCAGAGCACAGCCTTTTCCGGGCATGCTGCCCCAGGAGGCTGACACAGAGGCAGCCATGGATCCACCGAGGGTGTTGTAAGACAGAGTTCTGCAATGCAATCTGGCTTCAGAAATCACTAATGGTTGGTCTTTGGGTATATATCACCGAATCTGACTTTGTTCATCTCTAATACTGTATAGCACTGTAGCACTGTCGTCCCATTGTTCATCAATTTGCTCAAGCAGGCACCAGTAACATCTCCACTGTGAGACTTGTTGTTACTGTTTTTGGCATATTGAATATGCTATGGAGAGCTTGCCAGGCTCTGCCGTGCAGGCAGGATACTCTTGGTAGCTTGCTAGGCTCTCTGAGAGGGACAGAAGAATCAAACCTGGGTCGGCCGCGTGCAAGGCAAACACCCTACCTGCTGTGCTATCTCTCCAGCCCCATCTCTAATACATTCTTAGTAAAATTGGATGCAAAAGGAAATCAGCGAACTAAAGACAGACCCTTGTAAAGCAGGAAGCAGTCAATATGCTGTTGCGGTGATTACTCCCTAGTTTCTTCAACCAGGACAGGAATCTGTGGTGCCCAGACGAATTTTCCTAAATGAATTGACTCATTCCATTCATTACTAACCAAGATCACTGCCCCCTTTCATGCCAATGGAAGAAACGTTTTTCTGCTCTCCCAAATATTTCCGATATGCCAGTGATTTGCACAGGAGTAGGGACCGTTCAGAGAGCAGCAGGGGTGAACAGGAAGCTCTGCCCAGAGCCCGGACTCCAGAAGACCGGGTGGAAGAAGTTCCCCTCTCTGGCTTCAGCTTTTAATCCAGAGTGAATCATGTAGATGACAGGCTTTCTTTCAATGATAACCTGGCTGTTGGGTTGAATTCTTCACCATGCCACCCCTTTCAATTGTCTACTACTACATAGCAGGGGCGAAAGATGTGTCTTAGTGCAAGCAGGCTCTCTCATAATTCTGTAGGCCTCGTGGCCTGGAGCCAGCAGAAAAGTATTTCTTATGACCTGGAGAATGGAAAGTTCAGGATCAAGGTACCGGAGAGTTAGGAATCTGGTGATGGAACCTATGAACCTTCTTGGTTCACAGATGCCTCTTTTCACTCCCTCCTCATCTGGCACAAGGACCAAGGGAACTGCATTTACAGGAGCATGTATGGCCCATTAGGGCTCTGTTCCCCTCATAGGCCCTACTCCAAACACAGTGGGGCTAACATCACCCCTGATTGTGGAATGTTAAGGAGAAACCACCAATTTGTCCATGGCAGAGAGAAACAGGACCAACGTAACTTGCTTCTCCTCACTTGTAAAGAATGAAAGATACATTTATTTTCCATTTGGCCAAGCAATCATAAAGCAGAAATATGTGCCTATCATCTTAAAATATTTTCTATTATATTCTTTTACTTACAATTCTCCCCCACCAAAAACAGGAATGTTAAAAAGAAAAGTATTTTCCAAATTGATGAATGAAAATAGCCTTTGAATGATGGATTAGAAAATATATTCATTCCGTAAAACGTCTCATGGTAGAAAATAAATTTTCTCAATCCAAGGTTTTCAATTATTATCAAATAAACCATTTGAATCATATCTTTCACTAGGAAAGTCGGGAAGCTAACACGGTCCTTTTGGCCATGATTCATGGCAAGTTCAGCAGATTTGTTATGGCTAGTCTTATTCAAATTTGTTATGCAGCATTTAGAAACAATTCTGAAAACTAATTTTCTATTTCTTATTCTATAAATCAGAAAAACCAACGCCTCATGTATTTTAAAGCATGCATTAGAACCACCTGAAAGTGCTTGATTCTTTAGAGTACCCTTATTTGAGTTCAAGCTAAGAACCCATATTTGGGTTCAGTAAGCTCAGTCTAGAACAGTGATATGTATACAAACTGTTTCTTGAGTTAAATTAATTTTCATTTCTTACTACGAAAGTGTATTTTGACCTTTAGTGTGTGAGAGGATGTCTCAGAGCTGCAGAATTCATCAGTTGACCTAGTTATGACTAGTTTCCTGCCTGTTTCACTATGTTCTAGTTAAGAGGGCAGTGCACAAATATTAGGCAGCACCAGGAGAGGATGAAATGGGTTTGTATCTCATTTCTCCAGGACATATGTGCTGAAGACCATAAAGCCCCAATACCCCTCCCAAATTCATTTAATGTATGAAAGTTTTTTTTATCAGGTCAATTATTTACTAAACATTTAAAACTGGATCTCAAGCATGAGCATGGTTCATGGCTGCACAGAGAGGGAATTCATCTCTGGCTCTTAGAGCCAACCAAGCCACATTTTCTGCTCCATGAAATTTCATTCCTTCTTCTCTTTTACTCTTTTATCTCTTCCATTGCAAACATTAAAACATATTTAATTCAGGGTATTTTGTTTGTTTGTTCCCCCGCCTCTCCCCACCAATTCTCCGGGACTATTCCTGGCACTGTGCTCAGGAATAATCCTGGCTGTTCCTGGGGGTCTATATGAGGTGCTGGAAATGGAAGCAAGGTCATCTGCACACAGGGCAAATGCCTTACCCCTGGACTATTTCTCCAGCCCTAATTCATTTTTAAAATACCTTCTCTCCTCCAACAATTGAAGAACTTTGCAGGCTTCAACATGTTCCATTAAACTTTATCAATAGTTAGCTTATTTCCCATAAATAATTTAACAGGGATGAGGAACACTAACATTCAGTTAATGCAGAATTCTGAAGACAGTAAAATATCGAAAAGGCAGTATTTTGTAATTGTAAATGCATTTCAAATGACCCTTCACTTGGCCAATTTACCCTATACACACTCAGAAGTTTAGGGCATTTGGAACAACAACAATATAAATAACTGTGAAAAAACAGCGGAGATAAATTTATGTGGTTACCAAGGGAGAGGCACTTCACAGAAGCACTGTCCTTGGAAGCTATTCATTGTTATCAATAGCACAAGGACACAGTGAACTGTTCCTGCTGGGCTAGTTGCTGTCAGTCGAGATACAGTGGAAAATGGAGGACATGACAGTCACAGTGAGGAAGACTGTGGAGTCACACAGCCCCAAGGACACACAGCAGTGGCAAAGTTTGATGGCCACAGCATCAAACCTAAGAACCCCAGTCCCACTGTAACAGACAAGAATGCTCTGCTTTTCCTCTTAAGATCAGTATGACTGATTCAGTGCTAATGATTCACTACGTCTTAAAAGTACATTCTGTCATGCTTCCTTCATTCCCGTGTGCAGTTACTAGTTTATGTGCCAGAAGTGGAAAGTTGCTGGATCTTTTTATCCATACCCAGGGATCCATAGATTTAAAAAAAAATTTTAATTTTTATTAGTGAGACACCATGAGGTACAGTTGTAGACTTACAAATTTTTGTGCTTGGGTTTCAATTATACAACGATCAAATACCCATCCCTTCAACAGTGTCCATTTCCCACCACCACAGATCCCAGTATCCCTCCCACCCCCATCTCCCCAATCCCACCCTGCCTCTGTGGCAGGGCATTTCCTTTTGTTCTCTCTCCTTTTGGGTGTTATGGTTTTCAAAAGAGGCATTGAGTGGCAATCATGATTGGTCTATAGTATACTTTCAGCATGCTTTTCCCATCCTGGGAGGATCCTCCCAACCCCCTTTATTTGGTGTTCCCTTCTCTATCTGAGCTCCCTTTTACCCTAGTCCATAGATTTTTGGACTAAAATTTCTAAACTCTATTTTGACTAGTAAGGCCTGAAGAAAGACTGGAACAGAACCCTAGAAACATTCACCCAATCTGGGGAGATGGGGGCGCCATTCAGATGGATTGAGCCTACTGCAAAAAAAAAAAAAAAACTGTGAAGGAATTAAAAAGGAACTTAGACTTTCCAACCTAGGGACAACTGTCTTTTAACCATTATACAGTGCTGATTACTATCGAGAGGAAAATCATACCTAATCAACATGAAGAGACACAAGAATGACAAGAACACAGCAGCAAATGTAACTGTAATGACATTTCAAGCCAGGAGCCCTGCACATTTGGAATCTGGGGACCTTCTGTATTAAGGATCTTTCTGGAACCCTAAGGGAAGAAGACAGCTGACAGGATGGGGTAGGCTGGACCTGCAGGGACCACAAGACAGAGACACTCTCTCACTCAGAGTGACTGATTTTATAACCCTCCAGAATGTGTGACAGAAAGTTCAGTAAAATTTCTATCATGAATTCCTCCTGAGTTCAAATTTATTTAGTAAGAATTAAGTATTTTTTTGTGTGTGTGTGTGTGAGATAGAACAGCAAGCCAGGCAAGTGGCCCTGCAAGTGGCCAAACTGGGTTTAATCCTTAGCATCTTATACTGTTCCCTGAGCACCATCAGGTGTGATGCCTGAGTGAAGAGTCAGGAGTAAGCTCTGAGCACAGGTGAGCGTGTCCCCCAAACAAAAACAAAACAAAACAAAGAAGACAAATATTTTTCCGTAGTCTTGTGTATTTTTTTACCTAGATCTAATACCTTGCCAAGTGACATGTTTAAAGTCCTTACTTGTGAGTTAGAACAGAAACAAGTGGACTTGGATTCAACTGGTCACATGAAGATAATCTAAAAACTTGGGCATTTATGGCGTTGGTTGTATTTCATGCCAGTGTTCACACATACCTGTTTGAACTGGAATAGGAGCTTTTTGATTTAGATCTTAATATCCTTCCTGTTTTGTTCTAGACTCCTAGAAGCACATGCAAATAGAATCACCTTTTAATCTATTTCTTTTTCTTGAACAAGCCGTGCTATTTGTGGGGAAAAATTACAGAATGAACACACACATACAGACAGACTACACTGCTACCACAGAAAGCATTTCTCTCTTTATTTAAGCTCTTCATGAGAGAAAAAAAAATCCTGCTGGCTAAGGCAACACTGTTTGTCAAGCTCTTTCTAAATTTGGAATCAGTCCAGAAAACCCAGGCGGAAGTTCATCTCAGCCCCCGTTAATTTGCAGAACACCCAGCGACTGTGCCTTCTACACCCCCTCACTGCTGAACCCTTCATGTATACTTTGCACCAAATTCACTGAACTTAAATTAATATGAAAACATCGAGGTTTTATCTGATTGAAATATGGCTGGCATCATGCTATTGCTTAAAGGAAAACAAAGCCCAAATCTAGTGGAAATCCAACTTCAAACCCAGGACCACCACCACTGTGTTCTTAGCAGCAAATTATCTCCAGCAGTTCCACCAGGAAGAAGAGAGGCTCCTCAACCACATTGCTCAGATTCCTGACATACAGAATGGGGTGTTAGAGTCCTCTTGTACACAGGGAAGGCATGCAATCCCCACCATGCCGGTCTAGTAAAGCAGACACCTTTAAATAACAAGGTCCAGTTTTAAAAAGCCTGAAGTGATGCTTCCTGGAGCAAAAGAACAGTGGGGAGGGCGCTTGTCTTGCATGCCACTGACCCAGATTCAATCCCTGGCATCCTGTACAGTTCCCCCCAAGTTAGCAGGAGTGATCCTTGAGTGCAGAGCCTGAACACAGCCATGTGGCTCCCAAACCCAGCTGAATTAATTAAAAAAGAAATAAAGGCCTGGAGTTAAAGGAATACTGTTTCAAAAAGCTAATGGGGCAAAAAAAAAAAAAAAAGACAGGGGGGACAAGTCGTTTGAGAAGACCATCCTAGCCCACATTCCTGCACTTTGATGCCATTTACACACACACACACACACACACACACACACACACACACACACACACACACATCTTTCTTCCGGTACCTGATGACTTGTTCAAGGTCTATACAAGTGTGCATTTGAAGCAAGGCGGGGGGCTGGGGGGAGGGAGAAGGGGAAGAGGCGGGTAGCACAGGGACCTTCCTCTCAGCTCCCAGCCATGACAGTCTGATTGTTGTGGCCCAGGTTGCTCTCATGTCCCGTGTCTCTGGATTCTGCATACACATGTGTATGGTAGACAAATTCCCACATCTTCTCTGCAAGAAACAGCTGTGGTCCTACCTTTCATTTCCTCTGTGAAATTTAGCAGAGTGCCCCGCAATGTAGGAAGGGCAAACATGTAACCACAAGGACAACATTTTCCACTTCAATAAAATACCTTGACATTGCACATAAAAAATTGATAGTTGTGTAAGAAAAAATATTTAATCTCTTGCTCTGCACCACCTTAGTGTGTGTGGTTGACCTCCTGCCTTCTTGTCTTCTTACAAGAATTTGGGGATCAAGCAACACCTGGCCAAGAGTTAAGAGCAAAAACACCCACTGCCTCCTGCATTTGAATGGACACTGGTAATAGTATCAAATCCAAGTTTAAATGATACAGTGAAGAAGAATAAGGTGGACCAAAAAGGAATTATATATATGATGAATCACACGGCTATAATATATTAGACTTTCTATCCAATAAAATGTAATTACAGATCATGTAAATTCTTGGGAACTTAAAACTTAAAAATAGTCTAAGGGTGAATGTTTTTTAAGAAATATGTGAAATTCCAGTGTAATATGATAAAATTAAATTTCATTGCAATTTAATTTTAGTGCAGTGTTGACTTTTTTCCTTGTTTTCTCTGTAAGCTCAGAAGTAATTCAACTTTGAATTACAGACTCACATACAAATATACAGTCACACCTCCGTTAGCATTTTGGCCAATGATGAACACAGAACTTCATTTAGCACACAGTCTGAGTGTGGAGTAATTTGCTCTTGAGGATATCAGCATAAGGCACTAACCACACACTTCTTAAAATGTATCCCTGCCTTCAGTGAGCCATGACTCTACAGACACACTTAACAAAAACCAAAGTAAAAATGAGTTGCATTGAAATTGTTGATTTCTGTGGAATCTTGCTTAAGGAAGTGGTTCCGGAGAAGAGTTAGAAGAGAACTGAGGTCCATCTTGGTGCTCATTAGCTGGGCCGTGCATGTAAAGGTTTATAGATGCTTCTGCTTGTTTACTTGATTTTTTTCTTCCTTATTTTTTCATTCCTGCTTTGGTAAATTCTGTGGGCATTTCAGTGTGCTCAGTGTAACTCGTAACTCCTTGTTCCTTTCAGAGTGGCGGGGGAGGCTGCATGAAGTGGGAGTTCTCCGAGTTTCTGCATTTCTGCACATGCCACAGAGACACTCCCTGCCTTTGTTCAGAGGAGCTATTCAAGGATATTTGTGTGCCTTGAAAAGCAGAAATGGTGTTTCTCTCCAGAGCAAAGGACATTGCTCTGGCATAATGCGGCGAATGTCTCTCGCTAGGGCAAATGTCTGGCGAGCTGGTTGTCCATTATAAAAGATTTGTGTTTTCTAAGATCAGGGTTTTCCCTGTAACGTGCTGCAGCGTGTGTGCAGTTGTTACCTGGTTTTCTTTGTGCCACCCAGTGGGAATTGGGGCTGGGAGAATTGGCACAGGAAATGCTGATGTCCTGAGTCTGCCTTGTCATGAGTAATGAGTTTTCTTTTGTCTCTGACCCAGGAATCTGTGTCTCATGCCAGCATCCTAGAAACTGTGTCAAGCGAGCTAATTTGCTTCCAACTAGAGTAAAATCCCAGACCCTTCACTGTTCCTGACAGCCGGGTGTTAAATCTGGTAGGTTCCAGCTTGCTCTAGTCCCATTCTATGAATAGCAGATAGCAGAAATATTTTCTTTCGACCGATACATCAATAAACTTATGCTATGGACCAGGGATTAGCAAACTGCTGCCATAAACCAAGTCTGGCTTGCTGTCTGTTTCTGTAAACAAACTATTATCTGAACACAGCCATGCACATAATTTACTTGTTGTTGATGGCTACATTCATGTTACAACATCAGAGTTAAGTACTTGCAACAGAAATTGTTTGGCTTGTAAAAACTAAAATGTCTCCCTTTGACTTTGCAAAGTAAAAGTTATTGAGATTTGTTATAGCCTTCCCACCCCACTCCTCACTCCCCCAACACAAAAGGCAACCAGAAATCCTGACCATCAGGAGTTGATATAGGGACGTTTGAGGCAAATCGATGGAAATGAAATAAGTATTGCATGAAAGGAACAAAGGGAGTTTCAAGTTAACTACAGACCCTGTCTACATTCTTGAGGCTTCTACAGTGTATCTATCAAATACATAAACCCCATCATACACCCAAAACCTCCAAGACTCAATACATCTCCTTTCTAACAAGCTGAGCCTAATTCTCTTTTGCAAAAGTTACTTTTCTATGCAAAACTGCCATAGCACTTTACATGAACATTTTACTAAAAAAATTTCTACCTTACGTTCTGATATTTACATGTGCATGGTTTTCTGCCCTTCAACATAATCTTTTTAGGATGAAATCTATAAACAGATTAACAATGTTATTTCTATGAACCTACTTTCTGGATAATAATCTATGTGTGAGGACCTAGACATAAACTGGAATAACCCCCATTTAAGAAAAGGTAGGGATCAAAAAAACCCCCACAATTTTCTCCCCCTGTAAATCGTAAGATTATGCCTTTAAACAAAAATGTTATATATGTACTAATGTATTACATTTGCAGGTAGTTTTCTTTCCTAATTATACTTCTCAAAGCCTAATTGCTTTTTCTCAGTTGTTTTCCACCTAATAAAGGAGAATTACTGTAGCACTGCCCTTCCGTTGTTCATCGAGTTGCTCAAGCTGGCACCAGTAACGTCTCTATTGTGAGACTTTTTGTTACTGTTTTTGGCATATCAATACGTCACGGGTAGCTTGCCAGGCTTTGCCACGCAGGCAGAATATTACATAGAATAGGAATATTCTAATGGCTCGGCAAAGCATAAACATCTATTGAGTTTCCGAGGAGAGGACATTGGTGAAGGTCCAGAGGAGATGGTGCTCGGAGACAGACACGAGTAAATGACACAAAGATGATCTGAATATTTTGTTATGAATTCTGTTCCATAGTCAAGATTAACAGGCTTCACATAACAAAAGCGCCAAAGGACTAAAATATCAACACCCAGAAGCAGATTATTATTAATGATCAAAGTGTCTTGGGGATCTTGGGCTGGTTCACTAGTGGAAACACTTCATGAAGAGATATCTGAGTGTCACATAAGGAATTTAAGATGTTTGATAATAACATTTTTGAGGGCTTGCTGAGTCAGGCACTTTCCTAGAAATTAAAAATGTATAATCTCAAGAAGATGTCACAGACACCTTATAAAGCAAGGCTGATCATTTCCTTCTGTTTATAGACAAGAACAACTTGGCTTCAATGGGTTAAGCAATGCTTGCATCACATGACTTGTAAGTGACCTATCATGTGAAGTTTCACTCAAGTTTAAACCACTTCACTACAGAGGACTGTATTAGTATATGACATTCAGCCAAAGCTATTTCTTACTCAACCCTGCTGCTTCCAACGAAGACAAACTAACCCTTCCACAATTCTTCTGGAAAATTTTCATTACAACACTGTTGAAACTGGACTTTTGGTGGAAATAGTAATATACTACACATCGAAGTCCAAAATGAGGCCATACACCTGAAATTCACTCAATGAAATCAACCAATGTTACTTCAATAAACTTTTAATGATGGTTGTAAACATTAATGGATCAATCTACACCAATTTAAAGGGTCATTTACATGTAATGCACATTTAGTCCTGAAACAGTTCTCCCAGTTCTGGGTTCAGCCCCAGGGAGTGGTCTTCTTTCTTCCCAGCCAACTCCATTTGCTGATAATGCCGCCGCATATATTCACAGTTCAGATGTTCTTCCTTCTAGCCATCTATTTCTGTGTCATTCTCACTTGCAGGAAGAAGATTCTATTCTTATTGCAGGGCGCACTATCAACATACTTAACACTTCAAAATAAGGAGAGGCAAACCTTCATCTAAATCTTTAAGATGTGCTAATAATAATTGTTCAGGCAAATCTCATTATTTCTCTTGGACTAGGCCAACTCTAAAGTAATTATGACATATGCCAGCTGCCGGGCCTGGCTCTGGGGTCTCAAAAAAAGTCTGGAACCTCTTCAGAGAAACCAGCAGCTCGAAGGACAAAAGGCATGATGGGAGGGGGATTCCCAGACACTGCATTCCTCCTGGTTTTATCTTTTTCATTTTGAACCACTGAGTTTCTCTGTGACCTTAAAAAGTCTAACTGAAAAAAAGTAAAACTTTCAGGGCCAAGAGAAAAGGAAGGTGAAAAAAAAGTTTGAGTGAACAGACAGAGGAAAAGAAACAACCTTAAGTAGAAATCCAAGACTATTGACAAAGTATGTCTTTCCTAGAGAACAGAGATTAGAAGAAATGAAAGTGGAATGAAGGCACCATGTCTTCTGAATCTGCTAAGACTCAAACCTCAGAAGAACTGGGTGCCTGGCAAGTCCAAATTGGTTCACTGTTGAGAGTCTGAAAACAGATCCATGTTCCAGATATGACTTTTCTCCTGGGCAGCAGGAGACCCTTATCAACTTGGAAGAATAGATGCAGCTCGCTGGCCACAGTGAAAGACTTTACATTCCACTGTGGCAGAGTTGTTCCAAATTTTCAGCTGCTTCCTAATCAGCTTAGAAATACTAATGGAGCAAAAGTATTTTTAAAGAAGTATACTAATGGATTTAGTGTACTAATGAAGTATACTAATGGATGGGCTGGAGTGATAGCACAGAGGGTAGGGTGTTTTCCTTGCACGCGGCTGACCCGGATTCTATTCCTCTGTCGCTCTCAGAAAGCCTGGCAAGCTACTGAGAGTATCCCGCCCGCATGACAAGAGCCTGGCAAGCTCTACGTGGCATATTCGATATGCCAAAAAAAGTAACAAGTCTCACAATGGAGACTTTACTGGTGCCCGCTCGAGCAAGTTGATGAACAATGGGAAGACAGTGCTACAGTGCTACATACTAATGTATATGCCTATTTTACAAGACACTCAGCCTTGAAGATTGGGAGTATTTCAAATTTACTTATTTTTTAAAAAGAGAAAATAAGTGGTTACACTTATTACTGACACTCTAAACCACCAACAACTTAAAGCACTTTTCTTTTCATAACATCCCCATACCCCTTTTCTGATTCTTTGAAACATCTCTAACAGTCACTAGTTAAATAGCATGATCTTTTATAAGCTATATTCATTGATGTGATTATGGAAATAAATATTGACGCTAATGGCCTATGGGCAAAATAAAAGTAATCTGTTTTTCCCCCTTTATCTATTTTATAAAATGATAAGATAGAACCTAGAGACTTACATACAAGGCAAGTGTTCTACCACTAAACTACATCCCTGGCAACTTTCTAGGGTGCAGATACCCTCATACAAAGCCGATATGAGGCCCATAATGGAGCCCAGCTCTGACCAGGAAATAGTCACTGAGCCATGGCAATTCTTTTCTGAAAATTCACTACAGATTCAAGTATGTCACTCAAGTTGGCATAATTTAGTTTAAGAACCAAATTCATTCAAACCCCAAACCAAATTATTGCCTTCTTTCTGAAACTGGCTCCCTTTCTGTGTGATACATTTTACAGAATTTACCAGTTGGCAGGAATAAACATTTATTTCTCTTTCACCATTCATATCTATTCATTTTATTTGAAATGCTCTGTATTTGTATTTTCCTTAACATTTTTGAATCCCTCACCGTTAAGATCCTTTTCAGATCTGATTTGATCCATTCCAGTGCATTTCCAACTGCTCTTCTAGAGTCTAGTTCTATCGTCTCCAACACCACTAAAAATGGTTTTCCCTGGAAAATCTTTCTTAGATTCTAACTATTACCAAACAATTTGATCAGTCACAACCGAAAGGCAGAAAGTAAAATCCACTCTTTACCTTTTAATAGTCTTTCCTACAATTAGCCTTACTCTATCCAGCCATACCAAGCATTTTTGATAAAGACTCATCACCCATTTCTTCAATTTATTTTAAATTATTTACTTTTCATTTTAGTTTTTAAACTGACTCATTGTGAGTCAAGGCACCATTACAAAGCTGCTCACGATTGGGTTTCAGTCATATAATGTTCCAATGCTGTCCCTTCACCAGGGTATGTTTCCTACCTCTGTATTTAGAGAATCCTAAAGATGTGACTTAAAATTCCTAGAAACAATAGATTTGTATAGTTAAGTGGTAGGTTACAAAATCAATACCAAATTTTTCCCATATACACAAATAATGAAATAATGCATATGTAGATTTCCTATATACAAATTATATTTAGCTTTCCTATATTCAAATAATGAAAGAGAAGAAAGTTATATTTAAAAAATATATCCAATTAACAATAGTGCCTCAGAAAATCAAGCACCTCAGAATCAGTTTAAATAAGAAGGTAAAGGACTAGTATAAAGAAAACTACAAAATGCTACTCTAAGAAATAAAGAAGAGAGTTTCTTGTGAGATTTTGTTGAAAGATTTTGTTTTGCTTCATTACAGGAAAATCTTACAGACTTTCATAGAGTGGCTATGTATATGCTTGGAAGTCTAGGAAGTACTTTATGTGTTCCTGCTTAGCATCTTACTTTGCAAGTCTATGATCTATGTTTTTCAACAGACTCGAGTAACTTTTCTAGATCTAATGAAAATGAGTCAATGATCACTGCCTTCTCAAGTTTACTGAATTAAGCATGAACAATTTAGTCTTTAGCACTATAGAATTTTGTGTGCATCCATTTCAATGTCCGTGTGGAATTCTGCCTTTCATTTCCATTCTTTGCTTTCTGCTCTATTTCTCTTCCATGAGCCTGGTAAACAGGACAGGGGTCCCCCTCCCTCTTGTCTTCTCTTCCTGCACTTTTAAGCCTGATTCCGATCACCCAAATCTTGATATTGAACATCAAAAATATTCCATAAAGATTTATTAAATTAGTGAATAAAGGAAGACTTAGGGCATCATGGTCCTCCCGTTATTCATCGATTTGCTTGAGCAGGCCCAGTAACGTCTCCATCGTGAGACTTGTTGTTACTGTGTTTGGCACATTGAATATAACATGGGTAGCTTGCCAGGCTTTGCCGTGCGGGCAAGATACTCTTGGTAGCTTGCTGGGCTCTCCGAGAGGGGTGGAGGAATCGAACCTGGCTGCATGCAAGACAAATGCCCTACCATTGTGCTATTGCTCCAGCCTCAGTTTGGGGGGGGAAAAAGGTTTTAATTTAACTTTCAGTTTCCTTGCACGTTTTTTAAAAACTAAAATAACTTGCAAAATATCCTACCATTAAATAACTAGCAAATAAAGGTGAAGTTAGACCATTTAACTGTAGACAGCTGTAGACTGGCATGGCAAATCACTGGATTTTGTCCAGGTACAGGTGTACTTTCACAACCATGAGTTCCATCTTACATTTGCAATTAAAAGTGTTCAACCTTAAAGTATCTTATTTAAAAAAAAAACTTGAGCTAATAAAATAGAACTAATACCTGACTTCCTCTAAGGGATACTTAATGGATGATAATGTATTCACAGAGCACTTGAAAAAGTGTTTTTTGCTTTCCATGAGAGTGGGTTATGTCCTGATAACTAGTCACTCTACCTTAAATATGCTTTCCCCCTAGATAAAAGAGTCCCCACAGACACTCAATCCTATATTACACTCCCCTTCTCTCCACTGCTCCAAAGAGTTAAGTCCCTAATCATAACTATGATATTCCTGACTTGCTGATTTACAAATCACTACTCCACTTGGAAACAGGATATATCCCACCTTACAGTTATTTGTTATTCTGAGGTTTTCTAAATCAGCTTGCCTCTATGTTCAATGAATCCAACATACTACACTGAGTAGGAATTTTAGCTAAAACCCTAATACTACATGTTTTTGCAAGATAAAATGGTATTAATCATCTCATACAGATGATCTCAAATATATTAATTCATTGCATGTATTCTTAACATATAATAATTTAGATGCTTGAAGTATAATTTTGGACTGAAGGAATAGACTCGTAACTTGAACACACTACCCCCCTGTGCTTTGGGAAGACTGTGGGCAAGCCATATCTATAATACAAATAATCTAATTGGAGCATGTGTTTCTGGTGTTTAGGGAATGCCGTTGACAGGTATGGAATGGTTCCTTCTGGGAGACCAAGGAAAGAGTCTTTGTGGGACTGGAGTGATAAAGTGAGGGATGGTCAGCACCCCATAAGGAGTCCCAGTGCACAGGAGTGAGACCCGAGAAAAGCAGGGGTGCTCCCAACCCCCCCCAAAAAAGTCAGTGCTCTTGAGAACATTTTTGCTGTCTTGAGAGAAACTCGTGATTGGCCTCTCAGAGGTGAGAGGCTGGTTCCCTGGGCGAGCTCAGGAATGACTCAGCACAGCCCTACCCAGCAGAGCACAGACAAGCACAATGTGGGGCGAGGGAGAAAGGGCCTCTGTGGAGAAGGGGAAAGTGAGGAATGCCCATCCTTGGCTCCAGGACAGGAACAAGACTCGGTATGACCCCTTTGGAGGACGTCCAGGTTCCTGGGCCCTTTGGAGGACGTCCAGGTTCCTGGGAACAAATAACATCCATGCAGCTCAGCTAACTTAACCGAAACATGTCACTGCTGTTACAGACTGACTGGGACGCCCCAAATTCATCTGTTGAAACCATAATTCCCAAAGTGAGGGGACTAGAAAGTGAGGTGGAGTCCTGGTTAGTGGGGCTCTGTGGGGACCACAAATAGCCTCCTTCACCCTTTCTCCTGTGCCAAATGAAAGCACAGGTGGGCAGGAAGAGAGGACTACCTGTGCCCACGGCTCTCAGCCAGCCACCCCGCACCTCAGAGGCAGAGAGAGAGAGAGAGAGAGAGAGAGAGAAATGAATCCCTGCTGGTTCTTAGAGACCCAGCTGGTGGCACTGGCTTTGCAAAGTCTCTCACACACACAGAGAGAGACAGAGACACAGTCACAGACACACAGAGAGACACAGACACACACATACAGACACACAGAGACACAGACACAGATGCGTGCATACACGAACACATACATAGAGACACAGACACACACAGACACACACACACACACACACACACACACACACATACACATACACACCAGTATTATACAAAGGATTGCTAGCTTACCCTGCTTGCCTCTTTAGGGACTTACTTTGACAATTGACCGGAAAACACTAAACCCTTTGGTTGTGTTTGTGTGGTGGCCGTGCTGGGCCTGACTGAACAGCAGGGTGTATGGGGTGCAGGGCTGGATCATTTCCAATTTCTCACATGGCTTGAACAGGCTCCCCCACTACCCTTCCTCACTGTCAAGAAGTGGCTATTCCCCAGTCGCCAGAGACTGCCCCCTCTCTCAGAGACCTGGGAGCACTACTGAGGGCAAGCAGGAAGCTTCTGCTTCAGAGTGGAAGTAGCCATGACTGTGGAAGGAAGTCTGACCTGCCAGTTTCCTGGAGAGTGTGGAGCCTTCCGAGTGTGGCTGACACAGCTGACGCCCAGCCATATAACCTGAGCTACAGGGTAGCCAGTTTCCAAGAGAACGTCAGACCTACATCATTGCACAGGACAGGTGAGAACCTTTGCATGAGAACGTTCAGTGGTTAGTCCTGTGTTTATAAACGTCAAACAACAGAGGAAATCCAAAGCATGAATATTCTTTCTTTTGCTATTTAAAATTCTCTATTTTGCAGCAATATGCTCTGGAACCGGAAACCAATGTCACTGAAAATATCAAGCTTGAGGAAAGGGGGGAGGAGGAAGAGGTTTCCTCCAAATGGGAGGCATAAATGGTGCTCTGTGGGCAGTACTGTCTACTGTCTCACAGGCAAACACTAGGTTCGGTTACAGAACATATTTTCTAGACCTTTCTGGTCAAACCAGATAACACAAGCAGTTACTGCATATCCTTAGAGTAACTCTGGATATTGGCAAAGTAATCTAATAGGAATGTGAGAATTTCTTCTTTCTACCTGTGGGGGAATGGAACTGGCCTCCTTGTCGATGTATTGATCTTTTGCCTTTCTGAGCATTTTAAGAAACACATTAGATACACCTGGGACAGGGACTGCTGATTTGGAAGCAGCAGTGCCCACATTCACCACAAGGCTTTGACGGCCAAAGTGAACACAATAGCTAGTGACCTCCAGCACTGGCATTACCCCCACCCTTACCCCCAACTCTCCCGGAAGAGCTGTCTCTGAGCAAACCCTCATTTTGCAGCTTTGCTCTGGAGTCTTTCATTTGCAGCCTCTCCCTTAGCAACCAGATTGTAATCCAGCCCAATTCAATCCCACTTTGTTGAAAATACTTATTCAATGCCAATTACATATCAGGGATGGTGTGAGATACTGCTGAGAAATATCTAAGACATGGTCCCTGGCTTCCAATAAACAGTCTGAGGAGGGTCACGTGCGCCCCCACCCACTGCCAGACAAGCAGAGCCTCAGAGGACCCGCAGAGCTCAGGGCAGACAGCAGGGCAGAATAGAGGAGTCCTGAATGGTTCTTATCAAGTGATGCCTGGAGGTTCCTGTATGAGTTGAGAAATCAAGGATGTGCCACAAAGATTGGAACATGTAACAGTCGACCCATTTTGGGCAACAAACGTGTTTTATTCAGCACAATGCTTGCCATGGGCTTGTGGTAGACAGCTTTGACCATATTGAGAAAAGTTCTTTTAATTCCCATTTTGCTGAGAGTTTTCATCATAAATGAGTTCTGGATCTTGTCAAATGCTTTCTCTGCATCATTGATATGATCATATTTTTTTAGTCTTTCTTTTTGATATGATGGATAATGTTGATTGACTTGCAAATGTTAAACCATCCTTGCATTCCTGGGATAAATCCCACTTGGTCATGGTGTATGATATTTTTTTTAATGAGTCGTTGGATTCTATTTGCTAGTATTTTTTGAGGATCTTTGCATCCATGTTCATTAGTGATATTGGCCTATAAATTTCTTTTTTTGTGGTGTCTCAGTATGCTTTTGGTGTCAGGGTGATATGTACCTCATAGAAACTATTTGGGAGTGCTTGTGTTTCTTCAATCGGGAAAATCTTGAAAAGCACTGGCAGTGGGTCCTCTTTAAATGTGTGGAAGAATTCGCTAGTAAATTCATCTGGACCTGGGCTTTTGATTTGGGGAAGAATTTTGATTACTGTCTCAATTTCCTTGATAATAATAGGTCTATTCAGGTATTCCAAATCTTCTTGGCTCAGCCTTAAGAGGTTATAGGAATCAGGAATTTATCGATTTCTTCTAGGTTCTCTTGTTTCGTGGCATACAGGCTTTCAAAGTAATCTTTGATGACCTTTTGAATTTCTTTGGTTTCAATTTGCAATAGTGGTGATGAGCCAGTAGCTCAGTCTTGAACTCCGATGATTAAGGATTATGTGTATTTTCTGAAAGAGTGGATAGTTTATCCAAGGGTTCACAAGGGTTTTAACAAGTCAATCTCAAAGATCACTTGTATACCTTGGTTAAGTGTAGGAAATGGATTGCAGGATGAGAATAAAGGAGTATCTTGTGTAATGATTGTACACCCTCCCCCTGGCCCCATGAATAGGATTAAGGACTTCACAGAAGAGATTGTAGGGAGCTCTGCCCTCTGCCCCTCTTCCATGTGGAGACAGAGAGCAGTAAGTGTGTCCTCGGGGTTAGAATCTGCTAATTCTTTGGTCCTAACCTTAAATCTGAGGAATTGTGAGAAGTAAACAATTCCTCACAGGGGGTTCCTTAAGCCACTCAGACTATAGTACTTTGTTTTAGCAAATGAATGGGTTAGGGAGGTGCATATTATAGCAAGATCAGTAAAATGACAAAGAGGACAGAATTGAGAATAAAGATCCATTAAGGAAGGTTAGGGTGATAGTACAATGGGGAGGGCACTTACACACAGCTGACCTGGGTTCAATCCCTGGCATCCCATATGGTCCCTTGAGTACTGTCAGGACTAATTCCTGAGTACAGAGCCAGAGGTAATCTCTCTAATCCTGAGCAACTCTGGGTGTGCCCTCAAACAACAACAAAAAGACCCACTAGGATAATAGAACCTAAAGAACTTGGTGAATAGGAGAAAAGTTGGAATTGATCTCAAGATGGTTCCTTGGGATGTGAGGTATTTCTTAACTGGTTGCCAGCAGCTAGGAGAAGGGAGAATTTGAGATGGAAGGTGCTAGAGAGGAAAGTTTAAAGGAACTTTGCTAAGAAAGGTTCAGCAAAGAGTTACTTCTGCACCATCTGGATGAAAGTCCTGCACATTTCTACCTCCTGTCACTGGGAATGGCTTTACCTGGAGTCAAGGAGAAGCAGAGCCAGAGGCCCAGGGGAATGGGGGGTCTCACTCCCTGCATCCCTTGAGACCACCAGCTCTTTGTTCCAGACCTTTGATGAAGGTCACAGTCCCAGAGCTAGTGGTGCTTAATCTTTCATCAGCTGCAAATTCGATCACATGTGCAATGCAGGATGGAGTTTAGGGAAGGCTGACTTCTCTTTCCCCCAGGAGGTTGGGGGGTTTAAAACAATTTGGATGGCTCCATTGAATTACAAGCCCTCTCTCGTGTGTCCTTTCCTTTCATTTGTCTTTTGTTTGCAGTTGGAGACTCTAACTAGCCTCTCCACAGAGATACAGGGACTGAGCATGGAGTGATCTGATGCTGCCCAAAGGGCCACGAAGCTCCAGCTGCTGCTGGAGGAAAACAGCTGTCTCCAGAGCACTTCCAGGGGGCAGCCTCCCAGGACAGAGAGAAGATGCAACTTGAAACAGCATCATCCACCAACATTAATCATGCTCTTGCCTTGGGCCCTCGACCCAGTTGCTGTCATTTATTTAATGTTCTCCACTCCAGTGGACCAGTCACTATCCATTTCAAAATTCCCAACTTCCAGTAACATATTTATTTATATGAGTGAAAAAGACATGTTATTTTTTATCTTTTGAATACACAGAAGGAAATAGATTCCCATTGCTTATATCAGTGGATTCTATCTCAGAGGCACAGTTCTTACTGGGAAGTCATTAACGAATGTTGCCAAATTCATGTCCTCAAGTGGCAATATGGTCACAAGAACTTCATTTTATCAATTCATTATCAAAACAAATTGAGGGGGAGGTGGGCTGCACCTAGCTCAGGAAATTTTCATGGCTCTGTGCTCAGCATTCACTCCTGGTGGTACGTGGGGAACCATGTGTGGTGTCAGGAATTATTGAATAGTGGGGGTTGGGGGGTATGTTCAAACATGTATAAGATGAGACTCTTTAACCCCATTACTGTCTCTCAGCTCATCAAAAGAATTTTTTTCCTTTTCTGGACTACATCTGGTGGTGCTCCGGGTTTACTCCTGGCTCTCCACTCAGGGATCGCCTCTGATGGGGGTTGGGGGGACCAGAAGGGGTTCTGGGGTTCCCTGAGTTGGCCAGGTGCAGGCAAGCACCCTATCAACTGTACTATTGTTCCATTCCCCTGCCTAAAGTAAAATTTAAGCTTCCTCATGGAAACTTAGGAGGATTTCTGTCTCCTAGCACATAGAAGGGCTACCTCCCCATGGAGCTTATGAAACCCTTCACTTTGTGACCAGGAGTATAGTGGTGGCAGCTGAGTCATAGACCGTGGGAAGCTCCACTTGGCTCTGTAGGAAACAAGCCCAACCCAGGTGGGTCTTGGGGGGGGCAGGGAAATATGACAGTGAAACGCGAAAGCCCCACAAGGACGCAAGCAGCCAGAGGAGCAGGCCTTGGGGGACAGGTGTCACGGAAGGTGGGAAGGTGGCTTGCTGTCCTTGCCACTCATATTCCTGACTGCGTCTGCCAGTTGGTCTGCTCTCTCCACTGAGGATCTCTGTTTGTTTATGATCTACTTATTTCCGACTTTCTTTCCCTCATTGTTTCCATTCTTAGGAAGTGATGATTAAATCGAAACATACAGAAAAGTTAACTTTTCCTTAAGTCCCTGCCCCCGCGCCTGGGGGGGCCCCTTGGAGGGGAGCGGGTTGAGTTTCCCTCCCCGCCCCGACCAGGGATCCGCCAAAGACCTCCAGAACCAGCCACCACCATGCTGAGAACACTCTCCGCACAAATGAAGGTACTGGCAGAGGAACAAAGGCATGCGGGTCCCGGGGCTGAGATCTCCAAGCCTGCTGGGATCCAGGCTGAGCATCCTCCGTCCAGATCCTCCAAATTCCAGTAGGCAGGGGTCACACCCACCAACTGGCGCCCTGGCGCTGTGTAATCCCATCAACGGCCAAGACTCAGAGACTATAAAACACAGCTCCCGGAAGTGACATCTTATTATCTCATTCCTACTTTGGACAAACTGGCAGGCTACAGAATGTAACCTGCCCACACGGCAGAGTCTGGCAAACTCCTCGTGGCGTACCCATTATCCCAAATACCAGTAACAATGATGATGGGTCTCATTCTCCTAACCCTGAAAGAGCCTTTAATATGGCACTTTTTAAAAAATCTCAGGGCTAGGATGAAGGAGACGTTACTGGGGCCTGCTTGAGGCAATTGACGAACAACAGGATGGTTGTGATCGTGATTGTGAAGTCTCTAAGAAGGCTTTGAGTGCATCTCAAGTTTTGAGGTGCTGGCTGAGATTGGAATTCTCTGGATCCAAGTAGATAATTAATGCACAGCATCTCTGACCTGGATATTTATCATCTGGGGTGGGAGAAATATTATACACACACAAATAACCATACTGCAAAAATAGAATAGAAAGAAAAAGTTTTTGAAAAGCATCCTGAGAACTTGGAAGCAGAAAGGTTTGCTCCTTGAGGAGAAACCAGACAAGGTTTGAATAGAGGGGCAATATTTTCAGTACAGGGTTGAGTAGGGTCAGGACTGGAGTAGAGCAGCAAAAGACTCCTGGGGGAGGTACAGAGAGGAACCAAAGATATCCTGGCAACATTGTCTGGATAGAGTTTGATCCTCTTTTTAAAAAATCTTTTGGATTTTTTTTCTTTTTCTTTCATTTCCTTTTTTTTTTCTTGTACAAGAACTTCAATTTTCATGCCCATATTTCCTCAGAAAATATTAGGACTCTCAACTGAAATCCTAAAATGCACTTAGAGGGACCTCAGTAAAGATTACTTTAAGACATGTTTTTAGCTCTGCAAATAAAATATGGGCTCAAGTGATATTGAATCGACTGGATGGTTTTTAGCCTTGTTTGTCACTACCACTATATAAGTTGAGGCTTTATTAGACATGTTTGCTCTATTGCCTGCAGAGTAAACAACTAAAATGGCACCAAAAATTTTTGCATTGGGAGTTCATCAAATAGAAAATTATTATTTAGAAACAACTTTCATTTATGTAAATAGTAGGTGATCATTTTGTAAGTGAAACAGAGGGGCAGAGCAAAGCTAGACATATGTGTATGTTAGTGTGTGTGTATGTGTAATTATCAGTATTCTATTGTGTAAATAGATTGGCCTTTTAATGAAGTAGCTGTTTAGTCTTTGTATATGTTTATATTTAACTGACCATCACTTTATTTTATAAGTTTTTGTACATTTATATATGCATTATAAAATATATGTATTATAAGTACAACCAGTTTTCACTATTTGAGTTGGTTGTTCTGTAAGCCATAATGAAGGCCCAGTAAGGAATACAAAACAATTGCTCCTAGAACTAATTTATGGTTCAGTTTCTGCAAGCCTCTGGTCATAACACTGTGCTAATAGATCAATAAAGCACCTTATCTTCTGTACTCTTTGTTAAAAACACATAATTTTACATACATTCTTGACTCACTGATTCTAAACTGCTGGCCAAGAATACAAAATACGCCATTAATGTTGCTCTCCGGAGCAAGCTTATTGATTACACATTCCCTACGAAGGGCGCAGAACAGCAAGCTGCGCTTAGAACATGAAAGGCTCTGGCACAATGCAGTGGGGCTATTTGAAACAGGGCAATAACAAAGGTAAGTTTAGAAAACGCAACCCCGATGGAGTCTCCCGCGAAAGGCACTGTTTTTAGAATGAATCTGGAGACAGAAGGAAGGTGATGAGGCTGGACCTCTGCTGGGGACAGGCACTGTGGGTGACACTAAGGTTATGCTGCATTGCACATGTCTGCGGTGACATCCTAAATCATTGATAAAAGTGTTTGGTTTTAAGCAACCCCCTAACAGTCTCCTAATTAGAGGTGGGACCCCGTCTCAAGCACTCTGGAGTTCACTGTTACTGTCTCACTATTACCTTCTCATCAATAGACACACTTTTAGTATTATCTAATTTATTTACATTTCCCTTCATGATTAATGCTTTTAGGTTCTAAGAAACTGTTGCCTGCCTCATGGAGAGATTCTCTGATGTTTTCCTCTGGACTTTTATCTTTGATACTGAACTGCATTGTACACTACCATGGTTTTTATGTATGGCAGAGAGAAGGGCTCAGACGTTTTTCCCCCGTGGAGACATTCAGAGCTCCACACACTTCTGTTAAAGAGAACCATTTCCCCCTACATTGCAGCATCATGGACTTCTGTGTCATTGGAATATAAATGGTTAACTGCATAGTTTTGAAAGCTCTTGATTTGGTGCTAATTTGTTGTATAAGGGTAGAAAAATAAAACACAGCAATTACATTGGAACACTAAATAGTCATTTCTCATATTTTAAAACTAATTTATATATATCTTCATTTAAAGAATGCAACTTTAGCATTTTTAACTTTTAGCTAAGGGCAAGCTCCCCGTGATGTATTCGATATGCCAAACACAGTAACAACAAAGTCTCCAATGGAGACGTTACTGGGCCCGCTCGAGCAAATCGATGAACAACGGGAGGACAGTGACAGTGACAGCTAAGGGCTAGTCTGTTTTGATGTTGGAGTTAGAAGTCTCTGAGGTTCTTATTGCTATACAATCAGTGAGCATGTGGATTTATTCACACATGATCACTTCCTTTCCTCTTTCTTCTTCTATACATATACCATTTAACTGAAACATGTCACCCCTCTAGTGTCTATATACTAGTGAATTTTCTTTCAATGATTTCATCTGATAGAAAGTTCACCCTTTTTCTTGCTTGAAAATCTTTTTTCTTTATCATTCTCTCACTCTTGAAAGCTATTTTTGTCTTGTATAGAATTCTGAGGTCTCTTCAGCACATTGAGATACAACTCCAATAACTTCTGATTTTCATTGTTGCTGTTGTAAAGTCAGCTAGTAATCTGCCTTTTAAATCCTTTTCCTATTAATACATGTTCTTTATCTTTGTGACTGCTTCTTTATTCTTTTAAAGGCTCACCTTATTACGTCAGCTAGTCTTTCCTCCTTCCTCTCCAGAATAATCTCACTTTTGAGTAACTTAAAGTCAAATGATTAGAGACCTTCATTACATCTGCAAAATTCCTTCTGCCTACAAGGCAGCAATCATAGGAGACCATCACAAATCCTGCCTGCTCTCAAGGGGAAATGGCTATTTAAAAGCTGAGGTTTTAACTTTTACCACAACACTAATTGAAGTTTAAAAGGTTGATTATGTTATGTCCTAATTAGGAACCCAGCAGCTTTTGGCAGAAATGTGAATGGACTATGCAGTAAAGCTATGGTGCTGTGGCCCTGGAGGGAAAGGGTGCCTGTCCCTTCCCCCATCCCCCCCACCCCCAACGGCATGGTGGCCCCTGCCTCAGAACCTATTGGACAGCTAGGTATAAGCCGGCAGTGACGGGACAACTGTGATCTCATGGGATGGGGGACAAAATGGTACATTCTTCCCACCCTGCCGAGACCATGAGTTGCCCCCCACAAGCAGCTCTCCGGCACGGCCATGGCCCCAGAGGCACACAAACCAATCTTGGAACTATGCAGCTTTTGGCAGAAATCCCTCCAGACTTAATTAGTAAAATATCAGAAATCCAAAATCGTGCATCATATGCTCTTCATAACCAGCAAAAGAAAACAAATTATTTCATGATGCCTTTTCAGCAGGTCTGATTGTTAGGGGAAAATTCCAAATAATAATAGTGCATCTTTTGTCGAAATAATGAATGTAATCAAAGTAGAGAGAGAGAGTTCAGTAGAAATTATCTGCCTCACAGGCAGGGGGAGGGGTGGGATGAGAGTTATATTGGAGTTCTTGGTGGTGGAAAATATGCACTGGTGAAGGGACGGGTGCTTGATCATTGTATGACCGAGACTAAAACCTGAAGCTTTGTAACTGCTCTCATGGTGATTCAATAAATAATTTTTTTAAATGTTTATTATGTTAAAAGAAAGAAAAAACTTTCCCCCAACTTTAACTAGTGGACATTAAAGATAGGGGGAAAAGTAAAACTAATAAAAACATTAAAAAGAAAAGAATCATGAACAAGTGAAAAAACAATAAACCATCAAACATCTAAGTATAATTTTTATTAGATGGGGATGGATTGGATATTGTGATTTAAAAAATCAAAATTTCTTCAGGCTGGAATAGAAAAGCCAACTGACATCTGACTCCTAGCTTCTTACTAGAGACATCTAAGATATACAGAAAGACTTCATTAAAATTATGGAGCAAGACATGCTTGATTAATTCTTTATAAAATAAAGTTGCTGTAGGCTAAAACATTATTACATATAAAGAATTCATTCATAGTGAAAAAGGTTTCAATTTACCAGAAAAGTATATTTTAGATTGTAGGAACCTAATACTTAACTCCAAATATTTGAAACAAAATTAGACATAAATACAAAGAAAAAGTTAGATTCGCAGCCACAATTTAAGATTTTAATAAAATACATTTCTTAGCAATTAATTGGACAAGTAAATAAAAATAAGCAAAACCAGAAAAATTTAACATTATACATATAAAATTTAATCTAGTGTCTCACCCACAATTCTGCACGCTGTACAGAATACAGAATCCATTAAAATACATGTAAAAGATGCAGACAATTTTTTCATCTGCCTGGTTATAAGGCATGTCTCAAGAAGTGTTAAAGGCATTAAATAAATTAGAGCATATTTTCTGAATTTTACATAAGCAGTGGGCTAAAGGATCATAGAAAACCTCATGTTTGCAAGTTAATTATGTGCCTAAGAAACTCATAAGTCAGAAAACAGCAAAAAAACCCATTTTCAAATTAATAACAGAACAAGTAAATAACAATGTTATATGTAAAAGCAAATACGTTAAAACACACATATGTCTAGGGCACATGTCTTGCATGTACAAGGCCCAAAGTTCCAATTCCAGTCTGACATGGCCCTCCAAGCACTGCCAGGTGTCACTCTGGAGGACACTGACAGTCCTAAACCTGAGCAGCCCTGAATCACCAGGGACAAGCCCTCAGCGACCAAGTATTGCTTCAACAAGTTCTAGCACTCGTAAGCACTACTTGGGAGCACTCCCCCAACACACACCCACACACCATAAAAAGATTCACAATCAGCTAACCTAAGTCTCACTCTTACGAAGGTTAAAAAAAGAGTATAAAGATGCATATAGAGACAGTTAATTGATAGTAGTTGAAACTGCACTCCAAAAAGTAAATACAGCAAACTAATACAAACATAGTAAATAGTATTTTCTCTTCAAAAGAGAAAATAAAATGAAATAATATTGATGGCAATAAGAACAAGTGGTAACCAAAGACCAAGAAAGAAAAACTGCTCATTTTCAAATAGAAAAAATTTTAAGACAAGGTGGAAATAAAGACATATTAATCATCATACATGTTTGGGGCATTAAAAGAATTGTTAATCGTCGATTGCCTCGAGCAGGCCCCAGTAACGTCTCCTTCATCCTAGCCCTGAGATTATATTCAAGGCTCTTTAGGGTAATGAGACCCATCATTGTTACTGGTATTTGGCATATTGGGTACGCCATGGGGAGTTTGCCAGACTCTGCCGTGTGGGCAGGCTACATTCGGTAGCCTGCCAGTTTGTCCAAAGTAGGAATGAGATAATAAGATGTCATAATAGGATGTCGCATGGTGGCGAATGCGGCCGCGCGGTTCCAGGAGCTGGTTTTTATAGTCTTTGAGTCTTGGCCGTTGATGGGATTATACGGCGCCAGGGGGCCAGTTGGTGGGTGTGACCCCTGCCTACTAGAATTTGGAGGATCTGGGTGGAGGATGCTCGGCCCAAATCCGAGTAGACTTGGAGATCTCGGCCCTGGAACCCGCGTGACTTTGTCCCTCTGCCAGTACCTTCATGTGTGTGGAGAGTGGTCTCAGCATGGTGGTGGCTGGTCCTGGAGGTCTTTGGCTGCCGGAGCCCTGGTCGGCAGTCTCCTGCCCCCGCGCCTGACTGTCCTCGCCGCCGGGGCCCCTTGGAGGGGAGCGGGTTGAGCTTTCCTCCCCGCCCCGACCAGGGCTCCGGCAGCCAAAGACCAAAAGGATTGTAGAATGACAAAATGCATGATTTTATGCTAATATATTTGAAATTGAGAAAATTGAATCATGTCCTAGAAAAATAGAGCTGCAAGTGAATTCAATGTCAATATTCTAAAAAAGAATCCAATATCAATGTAGAGAGAGCTCAAGGGTCAGATTGACAAAAACAGTCTCAATTGAAAGGTGAGAAATCCTGAGTGAAACTTGTTTAAGGGACATCAGACTGAAAGAAACTCTGATAAAAATGCTTGTGAAAAGGCTGAAGAAATAACACAGCTGCCCGGGCACTTTATTGCATGTTGCTGACCCAGGTTCAGTCTCCAGTACCATATCAGGTCCCCTAGGTACCCATAAATACCCCCAATTCCTTCCCTAATAATAAAACCTGGAGTAATCCTAAGCAATGCTGAACGTGACCTAAAATCAAAAGCAAAAATAAGTGTTTAGAGTAGTCCTACTTGTTTATCTTTGCTTCCAGTTGCTTGGTCAGTGGTGTTTCATATTTGAAGATGCCTTTAGCTTCATTGTCATGGAGGGTTCTGCTCACAATTTCCTCCATGTGTCTTATGAATTCAGGTCTGCTATCCAGGTCTTTAATCCATTTTGATCTGACTTTTGTGCCCCACATTAGAAAGAGGTCTGAGTTCTTTTTTTTTTTTTTTTTGGATGTAGCTGCCCAATTTTCCCAGCACCACTTGTTGAAGAGGCTTTCCTTGCTCCACTTCATTTCTTGCTCTTTTATCAAATATTAGATGATCAAATATTTGAGGGTCAGTGTCAGGATGTTTGACTCTTTTTCTTTGATCTGCAGGTCTGTCTTTATAAACCAAAACTGTGAATAGTTTTGTGGCATCTGGAAATGGAAAAGTGTATGTGGAGTGGTAGTTGGGGGCATAGAAGGGGTTAAGAGAAGGTATGTTTTTAAAGAAGCAGAAATAGCCACATATTCACATACTCATGGGTATACTCTCTGTATGTGAAAGAGAAATAACAGAATAGCTAGAGATAAACTTGAGAAGGCAAGTGGGGCAAAGGAACGGGATCATCTTTCAGTGGGAAGCTGGGTTATTCATCCAGCGCCTCACACAGAACTCTCTGATGCAGTGGTTGGCCACATGCCAGATGTGCTGTTTTGGTATCTTTGGAGATTCTTTTCAATTCTGCAGCCATAAATGGGATACGTAATATATTGGCAGATACCCATCCAAAGTTATTCTGTAGTATAACTGCAGTTCAAAAGCAAACTTTGTGTAGTTATAAGTTGGCCATACCATCCGAAATTTCCAAGACAAAACAAGTACCAGTAGATTTTGAAGAGAAAGGTGTGTATATGTATGTGCTTGCATACAGTTTTATTGTGAAACTGAAAAAATTGAAATTGTTTGATAAGAGCATAGGAACAGGCCACATGGACATGGTCCTCATGGAGGGGGCAGAATGGACAGAAACACAACACATGGGAGGAGTACTTGTGTGCTTAATATGGGGGAATGACTCCTGTGCTCAATAAAGGGGAAGGAAATCACTCACTGAATAAATGGGACTAAGTGGTTACCAACATAAAAATTTTAAATAGACTCCTAAGCCACACCATTCACAGTAACAAATGTCACCTTCTTCACAGAACATGGATAATAAAAATTGAAGACCTACAGAAAAAAAAAAACAGATATATACATCTATTATCTAAAGTCATCACATGAACGTATTTTTTTTTTCAGCAAATTCTCACTGAGCTTGTATTACTCAAGTTTTAAATAGATTTGAATAATGTACATTCTATCAGTATGTTTTTTTGGCTGATTAAAATGAGAAATTAGTGGTTAATTAGTAAGAAAAAACCCCACCAATTTCCTTCCTACTTCTCCCCAAGATTCTCTCAGTTAAATTTTTCTGAAAAACAGTTTGAATTTATCATATGGGTATCACATAATCCTGTATATATGTTTTATCTCCAATGGAGTTACACAAGCCTTGTCCATACAGAATAGATAATAGATCTATAAGCACTTGTGAGCATCAAATTAAAATAAACATCACTCTTTTATATCAAAATCTATCCACAGAATTGTTATTCTCTGTTCAGTCCTTCTCTCTTCAAGACTTTAGTTCTTTAGTCCTTTTGTTGCTTGGGCCTGCAGTTCATTTATTTTATTTTATTTTTTTTTGCTTTTTGGGTGAAACCTGGAGATGCACAGGGGTGACTCCTGGCTCTGCACTCAGGAATTACCCCTGGTGGTGCTCAGGGGACCATATGGGATGCTGGGAATCGAACCTGGGTTGGCCATGTGCAAAGCAAATGCCTACCAGCTGTGCTATTGCTCCAGCCCCCAAGGGCCTGCAGTTCTGACCAAAGTTCAACGAGTCTTTGAAATAGTGAGACCCGCCACAGGAGAACTGAGGAAACTAAGAAACAGCCCCTGTCATTCTTGCCTTCGCACCTTGCTGCATTGGTCAAATTTTTTTTTGAATATAAATTCAAGCACTCAGCTTTGCATTTTGTAAGTTCCTTAAAATCTCAGTCACTGAGATTTTTTTTTTACTTTTTATTTATTTATTTTTTATTGACTCACCCTGAGATAGACCCTTACAAAGCTGTTCATAACAGATTTCAGTCATACAGTTTTCCTACATCCATCCCTCCACCAGTGCACATTTCCCAGCACCAGTGTCCCCAGGTTCCCTCCCTTCACACTCCATCCCAGTCACCTCTATGACAGACATGAGCACTTGCTTGCTCTCCCTCTCTCTCTCTTCTCTCTCTCTCTCTCTCTCTCTCTCTCACTCTCTCTCTCTCTTTCTCTCTCTCTGTCCCCTCTCCCCCCTTTCCGGCATTGTGGTTTGCAATAACGATACCGAAAGGTTATCAGGTATATCCCTTTACCTACTTTGAATACTCATTTTTGTCCAGTGTGATCATTTCCAACTATTGTCACACTGGTCTCTTCTCTATCATACCTACCCTCCACCCCACACACACTTGTGGTAGATTCCAACCAAAGTCACTGAGATTCTTCTGCTACTTCCAAGTAGCTGAAAACCTCTGGGGATATCCACTTGCTCCAGGGGCCTCTGGATTCTGGGAGACTTATCAGAAGGGGCTGAATACTTGAGCTACATTCCAGCCAAGGTGTATTAAGAACATCTGCCCCATCTCCATGCCTGCCCTCCCTCTTGGGGTCTGCGTTGCTGCTGGTCACTCTGCCAGACAGCTGTGCTGCTTCAAGACTTTACGGCCGAAGCCCACTGGTAAATCCTCTTCTACCTGCCCTGTCTACAGGATCTGTCAACTATTGACTTGCCTTGTAGCCCTTGCAGGTTTTTTAGCTTTCTACTAAATAGCTCGGACATTAGGTTAATTCAAATTAGTTGCAATCCTGGCCATTCAACAAATATACAACAACATCTTTTAAATGTCCAGATCTTCTTAAATAAAAAAAGATCAATAAACTGTATTCCTGCCCTCAGAATGCCCATAACTTCAATCCTATTATGGAAATATTATATGACAGGATCATGGGAATATTTTCAAAGAACATTTAGGGCTGGAGAGATCTTGTAATGGGTAGGGTGTTTGCCTTACAAATGACCAGCACCATGTCTGGTCTCCCTGAGTCGCTCAGGAGTGCTCCCTGAGCACAGACCTAGGCTTAATCCTGAAGTACTACTGCATGTGATCAAAAACAAACAAAGGAATATTTATTACCAGGAGTATAATTTTTTTGGTCACATTAAGAATCCCCCAAACTATAACCAAACCACATTTAAATGAAGTTAAAACCATTCAAGTATACTGTCCGTCACTGTCTGTCACTGTCTTCCCGTTGTTCATCTATTTGCTCGAGTGGGCCCAGTAACGTCTCCATTGGAGACTTTGTTGTTACTGTGTTTGACATATCGAATACATCACGGGGAGCTTGCCAGGCTCTGCTGTGCGGGCGAGATACTCTTGGTAGCTTGCCGGGCTCTCCGAGAGGGGCGGAGGAATCGAACTCGGGTTGGCCATGTTGGCTGCGTGCAAGGCAAATGCCCTACTGCTGTGCTATCGCTCCAGCCCTATTCAAGTATACATATTTCATATTTAGAAAACAAATTTCAAGTCCACACATAGCCCTATAGGCATAAAGAGGCAAAAAAAAGCTGAAGGATGTTACTGTTTATAAAAGAAATGTGCCATAAGTAACTGCTTTTCGTAAACAAACAGCAAAAAAAGATAATACCCAATGCACAATAGAAAGCCCCTGTAAATAACTGATAAATAAACTTTTATTTGATGACATTTGACTACACTGGAGCAATTCTGAAAATCAGCCAAGTTTAGTAAAATGGGAATTTTACCTGAAATAAATTTAAAATTAATATGACTACTGTGCCATGTCGAATATAGCATGTCCTTCTCTTATATGAGATACAGTAAGACAGGACTATTTTCAGTGAAGTCAGGGAATGTGCATACAGCCCACAATGCTCATCGTGATTACGCAAATGCTTGTACACAAACTTAAGAACTACTAATATATTTTATACAAAATTGGTGCTATGTTGGTGACCTAGGATGAGCATAGGTGAAATTAGATTATGGAAAACGAGAATTTGTATTAAATGTAAGTGATGAGTTCTTTTACCAGAGTACAGGATTTCTTCTATTCCCTAAAATCAGAAATACTGCAGTTTTGTTAGCAGTAAGAACAATAGGACTTGGGCTCACTGCTAATATTTCAGCTTCATATTCTGCATGACAGAAGTCAGCCAGTCTCAGACCGAAGAGATAGGACAGTGGGTAGGCTATTTGCCAATAACCTGGATTGGTCCTGACATCCCATAGAGTGCCCTGTGCCCACGAAGAGTGATCCCTGAGCACAGAGCCAGGAGTAAGCCCTGAGCACCACAGGGTGTTGCCCCCAAATAAACACAAAAGTTAGCCTGCCTCACATGGCTATTGATCACCCTTGCTGTGTCCACAGCTGTTTTGTGGAAGCTCTTCCACCTACAAATTAAAGAACAGAATTATTAAATAACATTCTCTACTGAGCAGCCTGGGGAATGTGAAAAGAATATTCTCTCGCTTCGAGAACTGTGCAGAGAAGAGGTAGAGACAGATCGGTACCAACGACGTGTCTCTTATTCTCCGCTCTTCCCAGTTTTGCTTCTGGGGGCTCTCTGTGCCCTGGCACTATTGCATGAGCAGGAAGCATGTAAGAAGCGCTTGCCCAAGTGAAACTCTTCGTTTTGAGGTCCCCCATGGATGCCTGAACTTCCATGCTTACAAGAACTCTGCTGCCTTCTGCTGGGCCCTTGCTGATACTCTGAATTAGATAGTTTGAGAATTTTAACCCCTTCAGACCCACCCAAGTCTCCAGTAAGCCTCTCACGACGGTTTCTGCTAGTGAAGAACCCTTCTCCTTGTGGCTGTGCAGGCATAGGAAGAACCCACTTAGCAAACGATTCCAGAATTATTCTTGGATTGAACACGGCTTATGTTTAAAAAAAATTTTTTTTTGATTGACTCCTTTAGAAATGAAAGTTGGAGGCCTGTGGGCAAGTTTTGTGACGTGACCGAGAAACAACTAACTAATAAATGTTCTGTACAATGAATTGACAATTTTATTTTTCAGTTAGACAGAAAGGGAGGGTCATAAGTCAAGAAGAAAGTAAAACTATGTGTGAGAGGAAGTCAGAGAAACCATGCAATTTAGAAGAACCAAGAAAGTCTCATTTTCAGTATTTAGTTGTCGAAGGTATAAATTTTAATTAAAAATACCCCAGGATGCCAATATATGGATAAAGAACTGATAATCACTTAGCTTTGTGCAGATCAGAGTTTAGAGAACAACTACTTGAAATAGTGAAGTCCCTCCAAAAGGGAAGCAGACACAAGAGGGTAAACAAATCAACAAGACAGATGGGGACCAAGTGGCACACCGGGAATTCAAAGAGAGGATCTTGGGGTAGCTCACAGAAACAAGCCTTGAGACGTTTTGACTTTCTTGCATTTAAAAAAACTTCCTTAAATGTCTAATGCATTAAAAAAATCTAAACCGCAAATGTAAAAAAAAAAAAGGCAGATTCAT
This sequence comes from Sorex fumeus, assembly GCF_029834395.1. Classification (NCBI taxonomy): domain Eukaryota; kingdom Metazoa; phylum Chordata; class Mammalia; order Eulipotyphla; family Soricidae; genus Sorex; species Sorex fumeus. The sequence continues at coordinate 10,085,605 of NW_026606083.1, read as the reverse complement.
TGAAAAAAATCTCTTTAAGAAATAGTTTCTAGGGGGCTGGAGCCATAGCTCAGTGGGTAGGGCATTTGCCTTGCACGCAGCCAACCTGGGTTCAATTCCCAGCGTTCCTTATGGTCCCCTGAGCACCGCCGGGAGTATATTCCTGAGTGCAGAGCCAGGAGTAACCCCTGTGCATTGCTGGGTGTGACCCCACCCCCCAAAAAAGCAAGAAATAATTTCTAAAAGCGGTAGGGCGTTTGCCTTGCATGCAGCCAGCCCAGCCGAGCCGGGTTCGATTCCTCCGTCCCTCTTGGAGGGACCAAGAGTATCTCGCTGGCACGGCAAAGCCTGGCAAGTTCCTTGTGAAGTATTCAATATGCCAAACACAGTAACAGCAAGTCTCATGATGGAGACGTTACTGGACCCGCTCCAGCAAATCGATGAACAACGGGAGGACAGTGTTTGTTTGTTTGTGGACACCGTAGTTTACAAAGTTCTTTACAATGGGATTTCCAGCATACAATGTTCTCACCTCCAGTCCCACCACCATTACCAACCTGACTCCTTGACAAATAAATTTTCAAGTTAATTATTATAGTTGGGATCTTCTGCTTTCAGTAGTGTTGGTTCTAGCATTTTAGATGGACACAGATGACCTCAACTCTACACCACACATGAGGTCCAAGGCCCTGTCCTTTATCCTTACATCCTTACATCCTGACATCCTCTTCTTGCTTTCTCATTCCATTTCTCTCCCTGAAAATTTTCCTGGTGTAATCTAGAGCCAATGTTTTGCCACCTCTGCTGCCTTCCATCCCATACACATATCGCCTAGAGCAGTGAGAACGTCTAGCATGGGTTCCATATTCACACCCAGGTCACAGAGTTCAGCTCCCAGGAGGTCCTTCATTCCTTCACAGTCAAAGTTACTCTTTAATTTCTTTAACTTGAACCAACTGAGTCCCAGTGAACTTTGTTTCTGTCTTTGCTCCAGACTCCCTGAGCACACGTGCTGCCTCACTCTCCCTTGACTCTGGTACAGGACTTAGAAAGATGCTCTTGCTCTGAGTCACATAAGCCAGCTCCTGGAAAATCCTTCACTGTGGGTTGCAATTTGAAACAGTGACCTGCTTAGCATTTCACACACCCCCGCTTCTGATTCTTTTTGTGGGAACTCAACCTTCAGACACTTATGCATGCCGGACCTATCAGAGACACCAGTGGCAAGTATGTTCTAGTCAACTCCATGTCACACATGAAGATTTCCACCTGCCTTTTTGGCATCTCACTCTTCAGTTCCAAAAGAAGAAAAGCTAATAGAGCTACTGCCTCGTCCTACTGGATGAGACTGAGGAATCCATCTCATATCCTGAGACATGAGGCTTGGAGACATGTAACTGTGAATTGGGCTGATGTTCATTTTCTGAACAGAACAGTTCCATGTTCTCTACACATTTTTGGGGGGTGTTATTTCAGTATATGCACACCCTGAAGGTAATGGTTTGTCAAAGAATATCTGGTTATTTAGACAAATTCACGAGTTAAAATAGCAAGCGTTCTGATTTTAGAGAGAAGCTAAACTTGATAACTCTCCAATTCAAAGCAAATAAAGGAAACCTTGTCCCCAAATTAAGAACAGACTTTACTTTTCAAAACAGAGAATATACACTTTACTGAGCTTCAGGCATTGCACAACCTATTGGCAGAGCTAAAATGCATTCTGCTCTATTTGTTTCATGCTTTCACCATTTCTTGCTTTTCCACACTGGGAATTGATTGTGGTGGAGTTCTGACTTTCAGGGGTTATCTAGATACTTTACCTGCCATTCATCCTGCTTCACAATAACATAAAGGGACTTGAAATCATTTCCTCAAGGAATCCCTTTCTACTTTATAGAAATTACTTTAAACCGAAAGCTTCATTATCGGAGAACTCCAGTGCATTAAAAGGGTTTGGAGTAATAAGGAAAAAACTCAGTTGGATTAGTTCACTATAATACTATATTGCACAATATTTTCAACTTTTGTCATGTTACACTACATTGAACTTCTCAGTTCATTGATTTTCTGTACATTCTTGTTAGGATGGTGTAATAGTACTTAGAAAAGCTCCAAATTGAAAAATTAAAGCTAGGGAAGTAATTTCTACTAATTAAATATCCTTTTACTGGAAGGTAGGTTCCTCCCTTATGTATTTTTTGAATCTTTTAGTCAACTAATATCACTTGTTTAATGAAATGAGAGAGGTTACTTTCTGTATCAGGAAAACAACTACAAGTGATTTTTTGGACAACTTTCCCTATTATGATATTTTTTGGTAAGTGGTAATTGAAGCCTCAAAATTTCTTAGTCATGCCAGGACTTCAGGGTGGGATGGAGGGGGGGCGCGGGAGGGATAGTGGGATCCGTGGTGGTGGGAAATGGGCACTGGTGGAGGGATGGGTATTTGATCATTGTATAATTGAAACCCTGGGCTGGAGCAATAGCACAGCACATAGGGCGTTTGCCTTGCACACAGCCAACATGGCTAACCTGAGTTCGATTCCTCCGTCCCTCTCGGAGAACCCGGCAAGCTACCAAGAGTATTTCACCGGCATGGCAGAGCCTGGCAAGCGACCCATGAAGAATTCGTTATGCCAAACACAGTAACAACAAAGTCTCCAATGGAGATGTTACTGGGCCCGCTCAAGAAAATTGATGAACAACGAGAGGACAGTGACAGTGACATAATTGAAACCCAAGCACAAAAATTTGTAAGTCTACAACTGTACCTCATGGTGTCTCAGTAATAAAAGGTAAAGGCCCTCCCGTTGATCGTCGATTTGCTCGAGCGGGCCCAGTAACGTCTCCATTGGAGACTTTGTTGTTACTGTGTCTGGCATATCGAATACTCTCGGTAGCTTGCCGGGCTCTCCGAGAGGGGCGGAGGAATCGAACTCAGGTCGGCCATGTTGGCCGCTTGTAAGGCAAACGCCCTACCCGCTGTGCTATCGCTCCAAGCGGCCAACATGGCCAACCCGAGTTCGATTCCTCCGCCCCTCTCGGAGAGCCCGGCAAGCTACTGAGAGTATTCGATATGCCAGACACAGTAACAACAAAGTCTCCAATGGAGACGTTACTGGACCCACTCGAGTAAATCGACGATCAACGGGAGGGCCTCACTAATAAAAATTAAAAAATTAAAAAAAATTACTAAAGATGGTTCATCCTCTCTTCTCAAAGCTATCCCATATTTATAACTATATTTGTTAACCATAATTTTGTTTTAAAAACAAAATTTAAAACACAACCCCATTTCTAATTGTTCTAACATTTAGATTTTGATTCAGATCATTTTACTCAGTGATCAACGGGTAACACATAACAATTAAATTTTGTTTGTTCTTCTCAGGTTCTAGAAGTTCGAAATAAATATGTCTGGAAATGTACCTGAAAATGTGCTACATCGTATTAGAAAGAAAAACTCCTATCTTTTAATCTAAACATGTAGCCTTTGCTTTATTGTTTCAGTAACTGCTTATGCCTCCTCTATCGAATTACCATTTTTGAAAAAATGAAAAGACAAAGAAATAATAATTCCTGGAACTAATGAACTATTATAGCAAGTTATAGAGTTAAAATGCAGAAGTCATTATTTTCCTATATACCAGAGATCAATATGTTGCACTTAAAATTTAAAAAACGCACTATTTATTTTTGCACTGAAATCAAATCAAATATGTTGGTGCAAACCTAACAAAATATCATAGAAAGAAAACTACAAGATCATAATTTACAAAGCCAGGTAAGAAAATAGGTAGATAAAGATTTTGTGGATGTAGATATGAGGTACAATACTGTCAAAATCCAGTTTTCTTCAACTTGAGATCCATATTTACTAAACTTCTAATATAGTTACCGTTGTTCTGTGGATATTGATAAACTGAACCTAAAATTTAAATGGCGAGGGAAAATGTCTACACAATACTGAAGATAAAACAAAATTTGAGGATTAACACTACCCAACTTCAAGATGGAATAATTCTGATAGTGTGGTATTTTGGAAATAGCAAAATTCTGTCCACTGTCCACTGTCCTTCTGTTGTTCATTGATTTTTTTCGAGTGGGCACCAGTAATGTCTCACAACAAATTGTGAGACTTTTTACTCTTTTTACACTATTCTTCCTGCATTAACATATGCCTCAGAGACCTGGACCCTACGAAAACAGGATGAGAACGCTATTCGGGTCTCTCAAAGAGGAATCGAAAGAACTATGCTTGGAATATCACGATTCACTCAAATGAGAGATAGAATCCAGAGTTCTGATCTTCGTCAACGCTCAAGAATCAGGGACGCTGTCTCATTTGCCAAGACATCAAAAATCAGATGGGCTGGACACGTAATGAGGTTTACAGACAACCGCTGGACTAGAGCCATTACTGATTGGATTCCATGGGACATCAAAAGATCACGTGGACGCCCACCTATAAGATGGTCAGACTTCTTCGTCAAGACCCTAAATGATCGGTTTGAGGCTCTGCATGTTCCTAGAACGAACAGATACCATTGGGCTACGCTAGGACGCAACCGGGATGAATGGAGACGTTACTGGCACCCGCTCGAATAAATCGATGAATAACGGGGATTAAGTGATTAAGTGATTACTCTTTTTAACATATAGCATATGTCATAGGGAACTTTCCAGGCATTGCTGAGACAGAATTCTATATACAGTAAATATAACTCAAATTGTGAAATATAAAAACTCAGTGAAGTTCTAAAGTTCAACATAAAGAAGCACAAATGAGTATTTAATGTCTACAGCTCAACTTGATACCCATAAACTAAACACTGCATGGAATTCATTAGTTAACAACAAAATACTTGAGCTTTTATAGTTTATGTCAGTATATACATAGATTACATATGACACTGTTATAAGCTCTGCATATCAGGGTAGGGCAGAAGAAATGTCAAAAATGAATTCTCTTCACTTTTAGTTTAGTTATACTCTTTAATATTTCAAATGTGTAGAACACAGGCTTAATGTTCAAATATTCAAGTACAACTATTGGACAAGTTAAAGAGTAAAACTATTTGTACTAGATTACAAGAAAAATCCAAACTTAACAGTAGTAGTGGCAAAATTTTTACTGTTCATATTTTCTATTGTCATGTTTATCTATTAATTCTGATAATAAGACTCACCTGAAATTTGTTACTTTCTGTCAAAGTTATAAAATTTTAGATTTATATTTTTCTCCCTTTCTTATTTGACACAAGGTATTTCAAATCATAAATGGGTCCTTTGGCCTCCCCTGCCCTTTGAATTGTCAAGTTTGTTGAAATTTTTTCTTTGTATAGAATTTCAGGTTTCTGTACCAATAACATTTATTAGACTTATTTGTTTTTCTCTTATAGAATTACAAGAAGAAATGAATTCTCTCACTACCTCCCCCGCTTTTTTGTCTCTGCCCATAGAATTACTGAGAGGTTTTGCTTGCATCTTTTTTAGGACTGAAGCTACTGAGAGTATCCTGCCCGCATGGCAGAGCCTGGCAAACTACCTATGGCGTATTCAATATGCCAAAAACAGTAACAACAAGTCTCACAATGGAGACGTTACTGATACTCGCACGAGCAAATTAATGAACAATGGGAGACAGTATTACAGTGCTTTTTAAAGATTATTATTAATGTTTATATTATATAAGTTACTTCTCATCTGAGATCAACTGGATATTTCTAAATTAATGGTTTGAAGAGTGGTCTTTAGACCAGCAGCGAGAACATTTTTTAAGGATCTGTTTGAAATGTAAATTCTAAAAGTACTAATTCAGAAACTTTCAGATTAAGGACCCAAATTTGTTAAAACACAGATTATAGGATTTCTAATCCAAATCTTAGCAAATATTTCAGGGGTCTGAAGCAAATTAACCTTTGAGAACTACTCTTTAAATCAGAGAATCTAAACTTTGTTTACATATTACCTAAGGAATTACCTAGGGAAGCTTCAAAAAGTATCTATGTTTGGGTTTTCACCACCGAAATTCAGAACAAATTGGTCTGAGGTGAAAGGAGAGAATTGAAAATATTGCTGACTCCCTGGATGGCTGTCCTGTACAATTAAGGATGAGACTAACCACTCTGAATAATTTTTAACTTTACATTCTATCTGCCGATTCCAGGTTCTTTGAGAGTTTTTCTTTCCCTGAGGAGGTATGCCAAATAAAAGTACACAAGCCTACAATGCTACAATATTAGCATGTTGTGAGTGCATTTAGATATTAAAATGAAATGTGACACCACATCTTACATCTTATCATTTCTTTCAGTTTTGTTTATCATACATGATGAACATTTGAGGCTGAAGTCGAATTAATTTAATGCAATGTTTCATTTGGAATCTATTGGACTCTATGTGCACTGGGATGACATGCAAAACGAACATCTAAATGCTCTCCCTGTGGTCTTTGGGAAAAGCACCAGAGGAGAAAGAGTGTCCATGGTACATTAAGCATGTAAAGTAAGTTTAATCAGATGGAATTGATTTGTTTAAGTTACATTTACATGTACAAAAGAAATGTTCTGGACTAAATAAATTCAATATTAAAATTGCCTTTACACTCCATACCTAACCAATTTTATAACCCATATATGATACCACTTAGATGCTACTTGGGGAAGAGAATATGATTCTTCAGCTTGTAAATGAAGAGAGAGAGAGGGAGTAAGAGGTAGCAACTTTATAGCTTCAGCAGGGGAGGAAAATGTTCAAAACCATATCTTTTCTATGTCAGAGAATGATAAGAAGCACTTCCAACTCTGTGGCAAATAATGAATCACTGTTTCCACATTTAGTTAGGTGCTCTAATCTTATAGACATTCTCTTGCGACATACCACTTTGTTTTTTATTTTGTTTTATAAGTGGAAAAAACCCTTCTTTGTAACTTAGTTTCGTAGCCCATTGGCAGAGCCTGCTTTGAATCTGGTCTCCCAGTGAATAAGATGAGAGGATTCTAGAACATTCAGGGTGGCATAAGAGCACTCAACACTCAGAGGAAAGTTGAAAAAAATGGCCATGATAGGCAGCAAAGCCAGAATTTAACCAGAGGCTCCTGATTTTTAAGGCTCTGTGGTGAGAAACAGATGGACCAACAGCAAGGGGGGGTACTCAATTATGACAAAAGATGAGATATCAAGGCAGCAGAGGCAGAGCTCAAGTGTGACCACAGAAAATGATGAGCTTCCCTCCTATTCTAAACTTGAGCAAATTCTCACTTAGAGGGGTGGAAGTAGGAGGTACTTCCTACCCGTCACTAATTCCAATCAACATCCATCACTAATTCCAATCAACTCACTTGACACTTTGTGCTTGTATTTCCTGAAACTCTAGAATTTTCTTGAGTTAGAGATCTTGGTTCCTCATGGAAATGGAACACTACTTTCAGGAGATACAAAAAGGATTCTACCAAACTTAAGTCATTAATAGTGGCTTAGCCATATTGGAAATATTGGAAAATACATACCAATTCCCCAGCATTCAGGAAAGGAACCTTTATTGCCACAAATAATAAAGTGACTTTTTTTTTAAATGAAGACAACCCCTATATACTGGGGTTGGTACAAGAATGTCTAGAACCTGTTGGAATCATTGGAGCACCTCCAGTTGCTTCCATGCCTGGTGGAGCTTGTGAATGGCTAATTGAAACAGCCACAGCTCAATAACTGCATTGGAACACAAGATAGCTTATAAATGAAAATATGGGTTACCTCATAACAGAGAAATTAGTACTGAGGGGAGGAAAATCTAACATGAATCCTTGTGGGGGAAGATGAACACTTTTGTTTTGGTTGTTGGTTCTCTTTAATTTGTGGGACATATCCAGCTGTGCTCATGGTTTACTCTGGACTCTGTGCTTAGGGATCACTCCTGGGGTAACCATGGGGACCACATGCAGTATACCAAGGATTGGACCCACATTGAACATGTGCAAGGCACATACCTTACCCAGTTCATCAAAAGATGAATCTTAGTTTTGGCTTTATAAATGCCTTAGTTTGACCCACAAACTTCAGAGTTAAAGAATGTTCATAGCTTAACTGCTGCTTAGTTCTGAGACCTGTGACACCAGTTCGAAGCTAGAGAGACAGGGCATTAGCATGATATGATCTTAATATGGAACACAGGCATATATATGAATAAATAAGCCCATTAGAAAAATAAATGAAGTGGGTGTAATAAAATTTGTCGTTAGAAAAATCGTTTCAGATTTGTCATAAAAAATCGCTTCAGACTCTCCCAAAATATAATGAAATACAGCTTAGAGAATACCTTGTTCCATATTCAGGAAAGTTAGTTGGTCACTTGATCACGTGACATCCTGTTACTCATCTATTTGCTCGAGCGGGTACCAGTAATGTCTCTATTTGTCCCTGTAGTGTGCTAGTGTAGCCCAATGGCGTCTGTTCATTCTAGGAACACGAAGAGTCTCAAACAAATCATTCAGGGTCTTGACGAAGAAGTCTGACCATCTCCTAGGGGGGCGACCATGGAATCTTTTGACGTCCTGTGGAATCCAGTCGGTAATGGCTCTAGTCCACCTGTTGTCTCCAAATCTCATTACGTGACCAGCCCATCTGATTTTCGAAGCCTTGGCAAATGAGACAGCATCCCTGATTCTTGATCATCGACAGAGGTCGGAACTTCGTATTCTTTCCCTCAATTGAGTGAAGCGTGATACTCCAAGTATAGCTCTTTCGATTCCTCTTTGGGAGACCCGAATAGCGTTCTCATCCTGTTTTCATAGGGCCCAGGTCTCTGAGCCGTATGTTAATGCAGGAAGAACAGTGGAATCAAAGAGATGTGGCTGGAGCTGGAGGTCCTTCGTCCTCTTAGCTATTTCTTCGATGCTCTTGAAGGCATTCCAAGCTGCTCTCTTCCTCCTGCGCAACTCAGGTGCCAGGTCATTCATCATGTTGACTTCTTGGCCTATGTACACATAACTGTTGCATTTGGAGATGTTCATTCCATTGAAAGCGAATGGAACATCAGGAATGAAACTGTTTCTCATAAACACTGCCGCTTGGCTAATGTTTGGTGTTATTAGAACGATGTCATCAGCAAAGCAAAGGTGGTATAGTTGCCGACCGTCTATCTTCACTCCCATTCCTTCCCATTCTAGTCTAGCATGACAGTCTCGAGGGTGGCACTGAAGAGTTTTGGTGAAACGGTATCGCCCTGCTGAACCCCTTCCTTGATGTCAGTGATCACTTTCCTATAGAATGGTGAAATCCTGGTAGTGAATTCATAATACAGCTCTCGGAGGATCCTGATGTATTGAGTTTGAACGCTCTGTTGGGCTAGGGCTTTGATGACTGCTTTCATCTCAACAGAATCAAAGGCCTTCTTTAAATCAATGAATGTTAGACAGAGCAGAATCTTGAACTCCCGAGAAACCTCAGTGAGCTTGTGTATCGTGTGGATATAGTGGATCATGCTGAATCCATTGTGGAACCCAGCTTGCTTGCATGGTTGTCCTTCATCTAGTGTTCTGCCAATCCTAGTCAGGATGAGCCAAGTGAACAGCTTGTAGATGACAGGCAGATCGGGTGATAGTTGCCATTGTCATGAATATCTCCCTTCTTGTACATTAGTACAGTCCTGCTGGTTTTCCATTGGGATAGAACTTTGCATTCAGACAGGTAGCATGTGAAGAGCTGAGTCAGTGTATTGATGAGTACCGACAGCAGATTCTTCAGGTGTTCGGGTCTGACCTTGTCTGGTCCTGGTGATGTTCACATCTTTACTGATAAAGTGACGTGTCAGATTTCAGAAGGGAGAACATTGGGAACGACATATCCATCCTGCGGAATTTGGTATGTGGGCAGGTGGATGTGGCTATTGAAGAGATCTGAGTAGAAGTCATGAACAATCTTCTCCATTGCCCTTCGGGAAGATGTGATAGATCCACCAGGACATTAGAGGGCAGTCATCTTGGTCTTGTAGTTCCCAAAGGACAGGCGGGTGTTGCGAATGCTTTTCCTGGCTTCTGCTGCATCTGCCAGAAGAAAAACTGTTGTTTTTCTCTCTTTGAGGTATTTCTTTATCACTTCTCTGCACTGTTTTGTGAGCTTGGACGTTCACATGTGGTTGCCTGAGGCTTGCACCCAGCCATATTGGTGAATAAGCTCAAGAGTTTTCAAAGACAGGTGTCTTTTTGTGGCTATCTCTCTCTTGGCATTCTTCGCACAATCATGGAGGTGCTGATCCAGTCAATCATATTCCCCATCAATGTTGTCAATGACAGCATCTTCCCATGTTGCTGTAATAGTGTCAAAGAGCTCCTAGTTGGTGGTTGTTCTGGGAGTTCTCTTCTTAAACTTTCTCCCTTTCCATGAAGTAGAATTTTTCATGAAGGGGACAGTGATCTGATCCCGTTAGGAATTTTGGGACAACAGAGACATTGGTCAGGCAAAACTGTTGATTGAATATGATGTGGTCAACTTCATTGTGGGACCGTCCACCAGGAGACTTCCAAATCCAATGTTCAGATTCAGCCTTCTGGAACTGTGAATTACAATGGACAATCTTGGTTGACATGATGAACTCAGATAGTCTCTCACCTTGTTTGTTCCACTCTAGGTCATGGGTTCCGATGTGGAGTTCTTTGGCTGATCTTCTCGGTCCTATCTTGACAGTAAAATCACTGACAATGGTCTTGTGGAAGGTGTGGTCTTCTTTATAGAACTTCTCCAGCTCCATGTAGAACTTCTCAGGAAAATTATTGTGTGAAATATCCTAAGAGGATAAAACATTTTGATCCTAGAGATGTCTAAATTCTACCCCTCAATTCTATTGGTGACTGCAAATTCACAAGGTTTATTTGGCTGGAGAGGTAACTCAAAGATCTGTAACACATTCTCTGCTTAAGGAAATACCAAGTTTGATCCCAAGCACTGAGCTGAGATAGGCCTCAGCACTACAAATGTGTCCTCAAACCAAAAAGATAGGAATCAAAGGTTTTGCTCAGTCTTAGTCCTTAGATACTCCTTAATTCCTCCTGTGTGAGACACACATCTCTTGCACCTCTTGTTAGCTCAATATTTATTTCCACTCTATGTTTATGTGTCTAAGTCTCCTGCCCCCACGCCTGACTGTCCTGGCTGGGGCCCCTGTTGAGTTTCCCTCCCCACCCCGAACAGAGCCCTGGCAGCCGAAGACCTCCAGATCCTCCATCTTCCAGTAGGCAGGGGTCACACCCACCAACTGCCCCCCAGCACCATGTAATCCCATCAACGGCCAAGACCCAGAGATTATAAAACCCAGCTCCCAGAAGCGCGCAGCCGCATTCATAACTGCGAAACATCTTATTATCTCATTCTTGCTTTGGACAACCTGGCAGGCTACCGAATGTAACCTGCCCACACGGCAAAGTCTTGCAAACTCCCCGTGGCATACCAAATATGCCAAATAGCAGTAACTGATGGGTCTCATTCTCCTAACCCTGAAAGATCCTTGAATATGGCACTTTTTAAAATCTCAGGGCTAGGATGAAGGAGACATTACTAGTGCCTGCTCGAGGCAATTGACGAACAACAGGATGATCGTGATCGTAATAGTTTATATGTAATTACCAGTCTTCTGGTATCTCCATTAAATAATCTTAACTTAAAAAATGAAAAGACTGGGGCTGTAGCAATAGCACAGCAGGGAGGGTGTTTGCCTTGCATGCGGCAACCCGGGTTCGATTCCCAGCATCCCATATGGTCCCCTGAACATAGTGATTCTAAGTGCAGAGCCAGAAGTCAGCCCTGAGCATCGCTGGGTGTGACCCAAAAAGCAAAAAAATAATAATAATAATAAAAAAGACAGTGCATGTTATTCTGAGATTTCTCAATCCTTGTCTCTATTGACTACTTGGAGCTGAGAATCTATTTTAAAACATTTTAGTTATCTTTAGATCTTCTTTCCTGAATATGCCATAACCCAATAGCTTGCTGTCTTCACCTAAGTTTTGCATACTTCTTACTAGCCCCCATGATTCTATCATAGCATACATAGCCTTGAAATACATATGATGCTGATTTTCCAAAACTTGGAGACTTGCGCATCATCCTATAATCTCCTCTGTGGTTATTTATTTATTTATTTATTTATTTATTATTAGTGAAACACCATGAAGTATGGTTATAGACTTATAAATTTTTGTACTTGGGTTTCAGTTATACAATGATCAAGTACCCATCCCTCCACCAGTGTCCATCCTCCACCACCACGGGTCCCAGCATCCCTCCCAGCCCCCAAAACCCCCCGTCCCTCCCTGCCTCTGTGGCAGGGCATTCCCCCTTGTTCTCTCTCTCTTCTTTTGGGTACTGTGTTTTGCAAGAGGGGCATTTATTGGCTATCATGTTTGGTCTATAGACTACTTTCAGCATGCTTCTCCAACCCTGGGAGTATCCTCACAACGCCCTTTATTTGGTGCTCTCTTCTCTATCTGAGCTTCCTTTTCACCTAGCACGTGTGGCTGGCTTTCAAGTCATGGAGCAAAATTCCTGGTACTAATTTCAGACATTCCTGGGTGTTAGTCTCCCGTTTTGTTGCTTTACGTTCCCCAGAAGAATGCAATTTTTCGGTGTCTATCCCGCTCTTTCTGACTCATTTCACTTAACATGATATTTTCCATGTAGTACCACTTGTATGTAAATTTCATAACTTCATTTTTTCTAACAGATACATAGTACTCCATTGTGTAAATGTACCAAAGTTTCTTTAACCAGTCATCTGTTCTCGGGCACTCAGGTTTTTTCCAGATTCTGGCTATTGTAAAGAGTGCTGCAATGAACAAACAATTGCAGATGTCACTTCGACTATACCTTTTTGCCTCTCTGGGATATATTCCCAGGAGTGCTATTGCTGGGCCAAATGGGAGATTAAATTCTAATTCTTTGAGAATTGTCCATGCTGTTTTCCAAAAGGCTTGGACCCGCCGGCATTCCCACCAGCGGTTAAGGAGGGTCCCTTTCTTGCCACATCCGCGCCAGCACTGGTTGCTTTTGTTCTTGTGGATGTGGGCCAGTCTCTGTGATGTGAAATGATATCTCATTGTTGTTTTAATCTGCATCTCTCTGATGATTAATGATGTAGAGCATTTTCTCATATGCCTTTTTGCCATTCGGATTTCTTCTTTGAGAAAGTTTCTGTTCATTTCCTCTCCCCATTTTTTGATGGGGTTGGGTGATTTCTTCTTGTGGAATTAAACCAGTACCTTGTATATCCTTGATATCAACCCCTTGTCAGTTGTATTTGGTGAATATCCTTTCCCATTCTGTAGGCTGTCTTTGTATTTTGGTCACTGTTTCTTTTGAGGTGCAGAAGCTTCTTAGTTTACAGATAGTCCCATTTGTCTATCTCTGTTTTCACTTGCTCGGCTAGTGGTGTGACATCTTTGAAGATACTATTAGCTTCAATATCATGGAGAGTTTTGCCAACTTGGTCTTCAATAAACATTATGGATTCCGGTCTGATGTTGAGGTCATAAATTCATTTCGATCTTACTTTTGTGCATGGCGTTAGGCAGAGATCTGAGCCCACTTTTTTGCATGTAGCTGTCCAGTTTTGTCAGCACAATTTATTAAAGAGGCTTTCCCTGCTCCATTTCACTTTTCTTGCCCCCTTATCGAAGATTAGATGATTATATGCTTGGGAGGAGATGTCAGTATATTTAACTCTGTTCCATTGGTCTGCAACTCTGCCTTTGTTCCAGTACCATGCTGTTTTAATTATTACTGCTTTGTAGTGGAGCTTGAAGTTAGGTAGGTTGATTCTTCCCATTTTCTTTTTCCCAAAAATTGCTTTAGCTATTTTTGGGGGCTTATTGTTCCATATAAATTTCAGGAGTGTTTGCTCCATTTCTTTGAAGAATGTCATGGGTATCCTTGTAGGGATTGCATTGAATTTGTACAGTGCTTTGGGAAGTATTGCCATTTTGACAATGTTGATTCTCCCCATCCATGAACAGGGGATATTTTTCCATTTCCTCGTGTCCTCTTTTGTTTCCTGAAGTAGAGTTTTGTAGTTTTCCTTGTACAGGTCCTTTACTTCCTTAGTTAAGCTGATTCCCAGGTACTTGATTGTCTGGGGCACAATTGTGAATGGAATTGTTTTCTTCATGCCACTTTCTTCTCTTTCATTATTTGCGTATAGGAAAGCCATGGATTTTTTGGGTATTCATTTTATAGCCTGCCACTTTACTATACAAGTCTATTGTTTCTAGGAGTTTCTTGGTAGAGGTTTTAGGGTTCTCTAAGTATAGTATCATATCATCTGCGAATAGTGAGAGCTTAGTAGCGATTAGGCAAGAAAAAGATATTAAGGGCATCCAGATAGGGAAAGAAGAAATATGTTTTTAACTCCTGACACAAATTGTCAACCTCTTCTGCTGCCACAAATTTGCTGTTCTCTTGCACGTCTAAAATTGTGCTCCATATTACATGTTGTCTTTGTGTCACACCCATACTTGCCAGATAGACTGTAATTAATTGTCTACTTTCTCCTATGTATGATTTTCAAGGGAAGTCTTCACATTTTTTTGATGAACAGTTTGTGCATGTCCATACCTAGGAAAGATGCTAATTGTCAGTAGATATTCTTGATACATCTGGAAACAAGAAGAGAATCCTTAGAAGAGAGTGAATACAACTCTGAAGGTTGGATCTGCGCCCTCACAAAGCAAGTATTCCCAGTGCAGCAGTGGACTTGGAAGTGCATTGGAAGTGCATTGGAAGACAGGAGTTCACTGGGGTGGGGGGGTTATCAAACTCCAGTGGAACTATGAAAAATGAACAGGATTTTTGGAAATCACTTTCAATTGACTCCTGTCTCAGATGGTGCAAGATCTCATCTTGGGGGTGGAGTGGGAGGGAAGGAAAGAGAAAATGGAGCAAAAGGAGGAAGCATGAGGAAGCAAGAGTCTCTGGGGTTCTGGGGCCAAACAACACCAGATCACATCTTCAGTGGAAAGTCTATGCAACAAAATATCCAAAGGATCCTCTGAAATAAACATATGAAACTGGCAAAGAAAGTAATGATGCCACTTTTGGATTTGGGGTATATTACATGGACGCACACATTTTTAAACACTGTTTTTTTTTGGGGGGGGTATTTCCATTAAGATACACAAATGCTGAGAGTACCAGCTCTTCTATGGCAAAGACACTCAGTCCCTAGTTATGTAGTAATGAACCAACACCCTTAGGTGGACCAAATCACCTGCACTAGCAAATGTTCCTCAAAATTTAATTTTTTCAGTAGAACTACCAAGAGTTGAATTACTCAGTTATAATGAGAGAAATGGTATAGAGGATAGTTTTACAAGTTACATGGAAGAAGACCATTGGATGGGGTGGGAGGAAGCAGATTTCATTTCACTGACTTACAAGGAACATGGGACTCAAGAATTTTTATTCATTTAGCTTTGCTCCTGGAAAAGAAGTGAATATTAATGGTACCTCCCAGTTTAAACAGCTAACCTGTTGTCTGATGATTTCTGATTTCTTGAGATCAGAGAAGAAAACTGGTGGGCTATCAGCATTGCCAACCCTCATTGCAGAAGCCTAATCTTGAGATTACAGCAGACTGATCACATCTGGTACTGCAAATGAGGCAGGTACTGCTGAAAGCACTCACAGACACCCAAAGTCATACCTTGTGTCATTGGATAAGCAAAAAACTATAATCAATTACATTTATATAACAAGATCTCAGTCTGTTTGTTTCTGAAAAATGCAATATATGATCCTCACCATTCTATGATGTAATCTGAGAAAAAACTTGGAATTTTGAGAAAAAAACTAAAAAATTGTTTTTATCATAACTGGAGTCTACCAATGATCTTTATAAAAATTCTTGTTTACCAATAATACTTATCTAAAATTTAAAACACTATTTTTTTTACTGCTGTAATACCTAAAGACAAAATTCACACAAATTTACTTAAAGGTTTTAAAATATATTTATATGCTGGAGTTCTAATATATATTGAATTAAAAAACATTACAGCAAAGAACACAGAAAAATGTATTTTAAGTGTTCGCAAGTATGACTCAACAGTATTGCAGACATTCGTGATGCAGAGCACCCATCACCAATAACTGCTGCTATGACTATTTCTCTTCTAAGTGGAAAGTCTAGACTCATAAACAGCAGCTCCCAATCACTCACTCCCTCCTCCAGGGCCCAGTGACAGCCATTCAACTTTCTATCTCACCATGATTAAGGTTAAGGGAAATTTACAGCCAAATCCTATCCTGTCAATTTAATTCTATCGATATTTAATTTTTTGATTAGATTAAATACTGGCAACTTTGAGAACAGATGACTGTTTAAAGAAACTTTGGTACATCTACACAATGGGATACTATGCAGCTGTTAGGAAAGATGAAGTCATGAAATTTGCTTGTAAGTGAAGGAACAGTAAGAAAGAGAGAGACAAATATGGAATGACTGCCCTCGTTTGTGGAATATAAAATAACATAATATGAGACTAACACCCAATAACAGTAGAGACAAGGGCCAGGGAGATTGCTCCATGGTTGACAGCCTGCCTCATGAACTGGGGAAGAGGGCAGCTGGAATAGAGAAGGGATCACTAAGTCAATGATGGTTGGAGGGACCGCTCGGGTTGGGAGATGTGTGCTGAAAGCAGATAAAGGACCAAACGCGATAGCTTCTCAGTATCTGTATTGCAAACCATAATGCCCAAAAGTAGAGAGAGAGAGTAAGTGGGAAATTGTCTGCTATAGAGGCAGGGGGAAGGATACAGAGGACATTTGTGATGGAAAATATACATGGTGGGAGAATGGGTGTTTGATCATTGTATACTGAAACACAAACATGAAAGCTTTGTAACTGTATCTCAGAGTGATTCAATAAAAAAATTAAAAAAAAACAAAACCCAAAAATAAACAAAAACAAAAAAAATATTGATGCTATGAGTAATCCCGACCTCCCTGGACTTTGCATGTGTACAGAATTTAAGATATTATTTGTGGGAAAGTAGTTTTCACTTTGCTAAGGTAAATATCAAGGAGTTTTCCATGGTAAATGTATGTTTAGCTTTACAAAAATCTGGAAAACTTTTCTAAAGTTATCATACCACTTTGCATTCCCACCAGCAGAATATGGGTTCCACTTGCTCCAAATCATTGTCAGCATTTGGTGTTGAGTTTTTTTATAATAGCCATTCTAATATGTTTATAATGGAATCTCATTGTGGTTTTAATGTGCATTTCCCAAATGACTAATGATTTGGAGCATCTGTTTATGAGCTCATTTGCCATCTGTATATCTCCTTTGGTGGTGTCTGTTAAAAAATTTACCCAGTTTTTAAATTGGAATTTTATTTTATGTTTTCTGGTTGAGTTTTGAGAGTTCTTTGTGCTTTTTGGATACAAGATCTTTGTCATAAGTTGTTGGTGCTTTGTATTTATTTATTTATTTATTTATTTATATTCATTTAAATGCTCTTGGCTTTTATATATACATTTTAAAACAAATTGGTTATTTTTTTTTAAATACTGGCAATATTTTGACTAAGATTGGGTAAATTTATTACTCATCCTGATAAGAACTGACATTTTAACAATGTTGAGTCTTCTCAATACTCTTGAAACAAGATAGATCTCTTATGTAGAGCTTTAATTTATATGAAACTACTGTTTCACAGCAGTTTTTACTATGAAGATCTCATATTTATCTTATTTTAAAATATATATACCTAAGTGTAGAAATGCTACTTTAAAGCTTTTCAAATATCAATATTTCAATGTAGAAATGTTATTAACTTTTGTATAGCAGCCTAGATTACTATGATTTTTCAAAGACCAATTATTAGTTCTCAATGTTTTTATAGATTATTTTGTCATATTACACTAAGACTATGAGAATAATGTTGACTATTTTTATCTTTTTCCGAGTCTTAGCATAAAATGCTCATTTTTCTAATTCAATACTTCCTCTTTTAGCATACGCTAGATATCTTTTTTTTAAGGTGAAATGTCCTTCTATTCCTGGTTCACCGGGAGCTGATTACATTTTCCTTCTCTTCATTTTGTTATTAAGATAAAATGCATTGATTGAATTTTGTGTGTTGAATCAGCCTTACAGTCCCAGTGGCACAATTTAAACTTATGAAAACTATTTTTTAGTACCAACTTTTTCTGTTTTCTAAAACTGGATCATAATGTGTTTATATTAGTATTTATAAAAAGTAGTTCATAAACACTTCCTTTAATTTAATTTGCATATCCTCAAATGGATCTCTACCTTGGTCCAGGGATGTACCCGGTGGTAGGCATTGAGCACTGAGTTAAACCATCCACACCCAGACAGAACAAAACAATTATCCAGCTCCATTTCTCATTTACCAGGCCTATATTTAATCTCAAACTGTCATTCATTTATATACAAATTAATTCTTTCATTTTGCATTCATTTAACATATTTTATGCGCTGGAAATGTGGAGTTCAATTGATAAAGATAACACTTTACTTTCAGTTAACTGACCCAGGCTTGAGGTATGAATAAGATAGTGTGGAAATGCAAAACGAAGCATTAAAATTGGGCTACCTAGCCTGTGAATACATTGGATTTTTTTTTTAATCATGGGATCAACTCAGCAGTGCTCAGGGTTTGCTCCTGGCTCTGAACTCACTTTGGCCATACTCAAGGAACCATATGAGGTATTGGGGATCACAACAGGGTGGGTTGTGTGCAATGAAAATGTCTTTGCAGTTGTACTATCTTTCTGGTCCCTGTGAAGGTGTTTTGCGAAAGGTCACTTGAGTTGAAGCTTGACAGAAAGGTGTCTCTATCCATATGTAAAGCACTGCCTCCCATTGGATATCACTGTCTCCCCAAGGCTGAGCTCTGTTACATGTGAAGTGAGCTTTGTAACAGTTGACTACAGAAAACCTCCTTTGCCAAGGAAATCAATCTATTTGCTGTAACAAACCATCTCAGTCTCTCAGTTTCTCCCCAGTAATCTGAAAGGCAGGGGTTGAGGCGCAGTGGGATACAGAAAGACGAGGGGTCAGGGCAGAAACAATGATTGGCTGCCATTGTCAGTTGTGTTCAAGTTGGAGAAGGATCAGGGCAATCTTCGATAAGAGAAGGAAAAGAGAGAGGATACAGGACTCAGATGGAAAGTGATGGAGAAGAGGGCCCTCAAATCAGTGATTCACCAACTTCTTGAGAAGGTCAGTTCAATCCTCCTCCTAAATCCTGTGTTTGGCTAAGGCTCTTTCAGTTTCAAGAGTCAGAATTCTTCCTTAACTTGCAGTTGTGGAACCGGAACTGTGACAAATTCATATGGGTACTTAAGAAAGTGAGTTCAACAGGCCTGAGTACAGATACCTGGGGATGAAAGGGAGGCATCTCAGCTTTCTCTGTAGTCAGTGAGAGCTGTTTAAGGGCTTTGGAGTATTTTAAAAGTTATTTACTACAGTGTGATAAAATTGATATACAGAAAATAAAATTATCTTATTAATCACGGCCACTGTCACTGTCCGCCCGTTGTTCATTGATTTGCTAGAGTGGACCCAGTTATGTCTCCATTGTGACACTTGTTACAGTGTTTGGCATATCAAATACATCACAGGTCGCTTTTCAGGCTTTGCTGTGCGGTCACGATACTCTCAGTAGCTTGCCAGGCTCTCTGAGAGGGGTGGAGGAATCAGACCTGGGTCGGCTGGGTCAGCCATGTGCAAGGCAAATGCCCTACCTGATGTGCTATTTCTCTAGCCTATCTTATCAGAAGTAAGAGTAAATAAAATTATTCATCCGTAACAACAAATGTTCAATATATATCATAATTTATCAATCACCTATTTAGGACATTTTTGAGTAATATTTTTTACTTCCAATTTACTAATAGTGCTTTATTGAAAATTCTAGGAACTATATCTTTGTTACATTCAAGAACATATTTAACCTTTTAAATAGACTATTTCCTTAGAGCTATAACTGTCACTGTCACTGTCCTCCCATTGTTCATTGATTTGCTTGAGCGGGCAAATTGTGAGACTTGTTACTGTGTTTGGCATATCGAATATGTCACGGGTAGCTTGCCAGGCTTTGCCATGCAGGCGAGATACACTCAGTAACTTGCCAGGCTCTCCAAGAGGGGCAGAGGAATCCAACTCAGGTCGGCCATGTCAGCCATGTAGGACGCGTCCAAGGCAAATGCCCTACCCGCTGTGCTATCGCTCCAGCCCAGCTACCTAAAAATTTAGAGATATTTTAAAGACTGCACAGTGTATTAAAAAACTACTCTAAAAAGTGTCATCAAGTTTTACCTCTTTGAGTAATGTATTTGTCATCTTCTTCATAAAGAAACAAATTTGAGAATTAGCCAATTTTTAACAAGATTATAATTTAATAATTGAGAGAAGCATATGTTTTAAAAATATTAAGGGATATAAATTTTTTCTAGCATACATCTTTCCACTATTTTATGGCATCAAATACTGTAGAAGTTTTAAAAATATTTATGGGCTTAAGTATTCAGCTTTATCTTTTTTTCCTTTTCAGTTCTCTGGCTTAAATACCATTTAGAATGTCTTTTTTTTATACTGTTTTTATACTTGCACTATTCTGTAATTTTATTCTTCATATCTTATATTTAAATACTTAATTGGATAAAATGGTTAATTGATTAATAAGGTAAAGGTAAAGGCCCTCCCGTTGATCGTCGATTTGCTCGAGCGGGCCCAGTAACGTCTCCATTGGAGACTTTGTTGTTACTGTGTCTGGCATATTGAATACTCTCGGTAGCTTGCCGGGCTCTCCGAGAGGGGCGGAGGAATCGAACTCGGGTCGACCATGTTGGCCGCTTGTAAGGTGAACACCCTACCGCTGTGCTATATTCATTAAACAATATTCTATGTATTATTGATTTGAAATGCTACTTTTATATATGATAAAAGTGCTATTTGAATATTTTTTTTGTCAACGATGGCATCTTCCCATGTTGCCACAATAGTGCCAAAGAGCTCCCAGTTGGTGGTCCTTCTGGGAGTTCTGTTCTTAAACTTGGCAGCCCTTTCTCCCTGCTTTGTGAAGTAGAATTTTGCACGAAGGAGATGGTGGTCCGATCCCGTTGGTAATTTTGGGACAACAGCGACATTGGTCAAGCAAAACTGTCGATTGAATATGAGGTGGTCAGTTTTGTAATGGAACCGTCCACTGGAAGACTCCCATGTCCAACGTTTAGATATGGCCTTCTGGATCTGTGAGTTACCATGGATGGTCTTGTTCAACATGATGAACTCAGTTAGTCTCTCACCCTGTTCGTTCCATTCTAGGCCATGGGTCCTGATGTGGAGCTCTACGGCTGAACTTCTTGGTCCTATCTTGGCAAAAAAAATCACAGACAATGATCTTGTAGAAGGTGTGATCTTCTTTATATAGAATTTCTCCAGCTCCATGTAGAACTTCTCAATTTCTCCTTCATCATACTTGGATGTTGGTGCATAGACAATGAAGATAGAAACTGCCAGCAGTGAGCCACATCTATTCAAGGGTAATCATCCGATTTGAGTTGTTAGGCATTCGAATGAATCAATGCTCATGGCTAAGTTCACGTTGACAAGGACACCAACACCACCAACACCTCTTTAGTCACATGTTCCAAGGAACAGTTATTCTCCAGTGTTGAAAACGGTGTGATGTAATTGATGCCTTCTCGTCTCAGTCAGATCAATGATGTCGAACTTGACCTTTTGTGTTTGTACCGTCAGGTCCTCGATAGATGCATCCGATGTCAGTGTACATGCATTGAAAATACAGACAGTCATATTTGTCCTTCTTTGTTTTGGCAACCTAGTTCGGCCTTGAGATTTTTATCAGCCTCTCCTTCCTCATCCTTCAAATGCTGATGTATTGGTGGCTCTTTCAGGGTCAGGGTAATGAGACCCATTGTGTTTACTGGTTTTGGTATATTGAATACTCCATGGATAGCTTGCCAGGCTCTGCAGTGTGGGTGGGATATTCTAGGTAGCTTGCCAGGCTCTCCGAGAGGGATAGGCTTGTAAGGTGGTCTCTAATCGCCCTTGAAGATGTTCCCATGGTTCAAACCATATTTGAATCCCATCAAATATGGTGCGGTAATCTTGGAAGATGGGAATTAAGTGTCTTATGATATGTTAGAAAAGCACCCTGGAGTGTGGCTGGGTAGTAGAGGTAGTGGAGGTCTGCCGATGAGGTATTTATCTGGCAACATGGGAAGATGCTGTCATTGACAACATTGACGAAGAATACAATGGACTGGTTCAGCACGTTTGTGATTGTGCGAGGAACTCTGAGGGAGAGATGGCCAGAAAAAGATGCCTGTATTCGAAAACTCTTGAGCTCATTAGCCAACTTGGCTTGGCGCAAGCCTCAGGCAACCACAAGCAAATGCCCAAGCTCACAAAGCACTGCAGAGAAGCGATAAAGGAAGACCTCAAAGAGAGAAGAGCAGCAATGCTGGCCAATGCAGCAGAAGCTGGGAAAAGCATTAGCAACGCCTGCCTGTACTTTGGCAATTACAAGACCAAGATGACTGCCCTCCGATGTCCTGGTGGATCTATCACATCTTCCAGAAGGGCAATGGAGAAGAATATTTATGACTTCTACTCGGATCTCTTTGATAGTCACATCCACCTGCCCACATACCAAATTCCGCAGGATGGATATGTCATTTACAACGTTCTCCCTTCTGAAATATGACATGCCATTTCATTGGTAAAGAAGTGAATAGTACCCAGTCCAGACAAGGTCAGACCCGAACACCTGAAGAATCTGCCATCAGTACTCATCAATACACTGTTTCGGCTCTTCACATGCTACTTGTCTGATGCAAGTTTCCGTCCCAGTGGAAAACCAGCAGGACTGTACTACTGTACATGAAGGGAGACATCCACGACATTGTCAACTCTCGTCCAATCTCCCTATTGTCTGTCATCTACAAGCTGTTCTCTCGAGTCATCCTGAATAGGATTGGCAGAACACTAGAAGAAGGACAACCATGAGAGCAAGCCAGGTTCCAAATAGGATTCAGCATGGTCAACAATATCCACACGATAACCAAGCTCACTGAGGTTTCTCGGGAGTTCAAGATGCCACTCTGTGTAACGTTCATTGATTTAAAGAAGGCATTTGATTCTGTTGAGACTGAAGTGGTCTTCAAAGCCCTAGCCAATAGGGCTTTCAAACTCAATACATCAGGATCCTCTGTGAGCTGTCTTATGGATTCACTACCAGGATCTCACCATTCTACAAGGAAGTTATCATTCATGTCAACAGAGGGGTTTGGCAGGGTAATACCATTTCACTAAAACTCTTCAGTGCCACTCTCAAGAATGTCATGTGAATGACTTGAATGGAAAGGAATGGGAGTGAAGATGGATGGTCAGCAAATACACCACCTCTGCTGCATTGATGACATTGTTCTAGTAACACCAAACATTAGCCAAGTGGTACAGATGCTGGCCGACTTCGACCATGAGTGTGGAAAGGTCGGACTACAGCTGAATCCCACGAAGACAATGTTTATGAGAAACAGTCTTATTCCTGACATTTCATTAGCTCTCAATGGAACAGACGTCTCCGAATGCAACAGTTATGTGTACTTAGGTCGAGAAGTCAACATGATGAATGATCTGGTACCTGAGTTGTGCAGGAGGTTAAGAGTGGCTTGGAATGCCTTCAAGAACATTGAAGAAATAACTAAGAGGACGAAGAACCTCTGGCTCTGGGCACATCTCTTTGATTTCACTGTCCTTCCTGTATTAACATACGCCTCAGAGACTTGGGCCCTATGAAAAAAGGATGAGAACGCTATTCAGGTCTCCCAAAGAGGAATTGAAAGAGGAGTATCATGCTTCACTCAAGTGAGAGAAAGAATCTGGAGTTCTGACCTCCGTCAATGATTGAGAATCAGGAACACTGTCTCGTTTGCCAAGGCGTTGAAAATCAGATGGGCTGGACACATAATGAGATTTGGAGAGGACTGCTGGACTAGAGCCATTACTGATTGGATTCCACAGAATGTCAAAGATCACGTGGCCGCCCACCTACAAGATGTTTAGACTTTTTCACCAAGACCCTGAACAATCAGTTTGAGGCTCTTTGTGTTCCTAGAACAAGCAGATGCCATTGGGCTACACTAGCACCTGACAGACATGAATGGAGATGTTACTGGTGACTGCTTGAGCAAATTGATAGTACCAGGATATCTAGTGATCAAGAATATGTTTTACTTTTAATTGATTTCATTGATATTACTGTCTCTTCCTGTTATATCTTCTTAAATAGTACATATATATCATATATATTTCAATAGATTAAGGATGTAAGAGGAACTCCATATTACTCTCCCATCCTGTTTGTTTTCATGTATGAATAAAGGATGTACTTATAGACTCTCTATCAAATGATCCTACTGCAGTAAACCTTGTTTGGTATTAAGAAATAGAGTCAAAGACTGGGTGAATCTTCTTGCGCTGTTCCACAGTAACCCACTGCCCTCTGGAATCTTTCTGGAACTTTATCATCAATGTTGTTGCAAATCATGATGCCCAAAATAAAATTTTACATTAATAAATAAATAAAAATTAGAGGGCTGCAACAATGGACTGTCAGTAGTATTGGCGTTTTTAATAAGTCATCCTGCACTAGTTTCAATTTTTTCATTCTCTTTTAAATATTCTTTGATTTAACCCTTAAAAACATTAGAGAGAAACAGTATTTACTCCCTCACACTGATTATTCTTCTAAGTACTATGAGTTCTAATTTTGGTTATTCATCAGGTTGTTGCTTGTTTCAGAGGAATTAATTTGAAATGCTCAGCTGAATAGACAAGAAGTTAAATAATTTAAAATCTCTGATCATTTAAATGTGTTCATCATAAAGTTTAAATGAACGATACTTTTATAGATCAGTATTTTTAAGTCTCATTGTAGATCAAGATAATAAGGTATTTTAAGGTGCTTGATGTCTAAGACAAGTTTAGCACACACACACACACGTACACACACACACCACCACACTGGTTTGTAAGCACATTCTGAAGGATCTTCATCAATTTGTTCACTGTTGGCTCAGCATCTCTATAAGCACCTACTGTCCCTCTGACAAGACTCTAAGATTTTAATCAGAGACCTCCTTCCTCTCTGACTCCTGCTCTCCTGCAATTCTTCCTTGCCGCCTTCAGGCTGTTCCTAGGCCTTTCTCCGTATGGTATCTGATTTAGAGCTCTATCCTGGCAGGCACCACTTTACATATTTTCTATAATTATCTGGCATGTGACTGTCACCTCCTCTAAACTATTAATCTAGTTCAGATTGTAAACTTAGAAAATGACCATAAACAATTGCTAATGAAAGAAAAAATGTGCCATGTGCTCACTGTGGAACCAGGTCTCCAGCTGATGGGGTTTACTAGTGATTTTCTGATTTGAAATCTATGAAAGATGCTATGTATTTTTAGAATGTAGTAGCCAATGAAAGCATAATCATTCTTCACAATCCTTTGAAATATAAGCGATGACTCCCCTTCTGGCCTAATGTGTAGAGTTCTCATTCACCAAACTGTAACTCCAGAGCTCACACAGACTCCTTCATATTTGTGAAGGGACAGGATGTGAGGATGTGAGCAGAGCAACCCTCCTTAAAATTCCTGGGCTTACAGTCACTCTAAAGATAAGGTCTTCCATATATGGGGACATATATCATCAGAATAGAAACACACTTAGAAATGTTCATGTTCTTTCTCAATATATAAAAACATTAGTTACCATAGCAACAGGGCTATATATTCAGTTATTCTCTTTTATTATAAGAAAAATAAGCAGAAGCTGAAATATTTTACAATAAACTTTTCCATAGATGTCTAGAGCAATATTTAGGTGATCGCCTAAGACATTTGAAAGAACAGGTTAGAATGTGAATGGAAAAGTCTTTCTCAATAAAAAGTCATTGAACTATTCACAAAAAGTCATCAGGTGACACATACTTGTAAATAATGTGGGATTTTTCAGTGCTAGGTGAATAATATTTTGTTTTTGTACTTGGATCTGAGAGTCATATTTATTTTTAAGGAATACTATCAGAAACTCAGAAATATGAAGACTACCTCGTGAATGCCAAACCCTTTCATCTTTTAGAACATAACTCCCAATCACAAATGAGTGTGCTTTATATTTTGGAAAAAAATAAGAAATCAGTTATTTAAAATGGCATCATTGCAGAAACATAAACCACTGAAGAAATCAAATAAAGGAACCCTTAAGCCAGAATTGAGAGTTTAAGTTGATTCTCAAATACTGAATTGAAGCAGCAGATACGAAATCAGGGGAGCTATCCGGCAACTTGGCGCTCAAAGATATTCCAGAATTCTGCCCTGTTCTTCCTTCTCAAGTCATAGAGATCTATCCTCAATACTCAACTCCCTCTAGATGTTTCTGAAGCCCTAAATGCTCTATGCCAAAACAAGATCTCTCACACACCCTAGCTCTTTTTTCTTCTGAATCTCCCTATTCCCACAAATGGGGGCACCACCCACCAGGATTTTTAACCAGGAACTGCAGGACCAGCCTCTACCTTCTCCTCAGGATAGTTTTTGCTCCTCCAAAACCATCCAATAAGCTTTCAGCCCATGAGGACTTTTCTTCCTAATTGTTTTCTGCATCTGATGTCCACAGATTTCATTTCTTGTGAACGCCACTGTGGGAGCACTCTCTCTCTCTTGTGCTCTCCTCTTGTGGCTCCTCCCTATTCCCCCTTGAGTGATGACAGAGCACTGGATCTTCACAATGAGCATCATTCTCCTACCATTTAAACAGCCCCCACCGGATACAGAGAAAGCTGGAGCGCCTCCCTGCCCTTCTTCCCTCCTCCTCCGAAGCTTGGTGCTTCATAGTCCTTGCGAGCTTCCTACTCTTCCAGACTCTGTAGGTTCTCACACCCTTTTGCCCCTCTCTGCAGGATTAATAACCGCACACAGCAGTCTGTGGGGATTCCCAGTCCATGTCCACGGGCACCCGGGGGCTCCAGAACAGAGTTCTCTACCTTACACTTGCAAGGCCGCTATTGAAAGCCACTGGGCTCAGCCTCTCACAGGCACGCACTTTTAAAAAGTTCTTCTTCCTCAACAGTATGAAGTCAAAACTTGAGGAAAAAAACTAAGATGGCTCTAGAATCACAAACACAAATTCAATACAAGGTGGATGATTGCTCCTAGCAACTCTCGACCCACTCCCCACAGTCGGGAAAAGTGTGGTTTGGGGCTGGAGTGGCACATTTGTGAGTACACTGGCATTATGAGACCAGGTGGTCCATGCAGCACAGGCTAGGGTGGGGATACTATGCCTCAAACCCATAAGGCATTACCAAGAAAACACCGTTCCTCCATTTTAGGGAAAGAAGCACAACTCAGTATCTAGGTTGCTTCTCTCCAGCAGAGAACTCACAGCTTGCTAATCTGCCTCAGCTCAGGGAGACACATTTCATCATTCCTTCACTCCAGTGGGCACTGTTCAGGGCTGGCGCAGACAGGGCCAGATGTGCTGGTTGCACTCCCCTTCAAAGCAGGTGGCCCTAAATTGAATTTAATAGCACAGATGAGGACGTCGGTCCCACCAAACACCTCACTTCACTAGCAAATGACAGGCATGGGGGATTCCCGTGTTCATTAGCAATTATGGGGTAAGGACTGGGACAGGTATCCCTACGTTAAAACGCCGAGTATCTATTCAGATAGTGGCCTCCCAGATGACATGTGTCTTACTTAACCTTTGAAAACAGAGAGGCAACCAGATTCTGCACTTGAAAACTAGTTGGGGTTGTCTATTCCAGCCCTCTCCCCCCAAGCTTGCCAGAAACAGGTGGCTCTGTGTGAGGGCAGAAAAAAGACCTGTCTCTCTAATGTGCTGAGCATCCGTTCTGTGCAATGAAGATGCAGAAAGGGGCGTTGAGGAGAGTTGGCTGGACTGGATGACAGCCTTATCGATATTAATGCTTGCATGGTAGGTTTTGCTCTGAGAGCAATTTCTCACAGTCTCATTTGATCCCAAAGAATCTGAGAAATCCAAGAGCCACTTACTAAACTTCTTCAAGTCTTGTCTAGAATGGAGCTCTAGAGAGAGAAGTGATGAAGAAGCAGCAAAGTAAAAAAAAATTGCACAGAACTGTTGGATACTTCATGATTATCTCATTTTGAGTCATTGGCATCTGAGCTAGCCCAAAGTTTTGTACAGAAGATTTGGCAAACAAAGAGAAAAGAGTGATTAAAATCTTCTTCTCCATACATTCTTCTCAGCACTAACTAAGGCAATTACACTCTGACATTCTGCTTATGTGACAGGAAATATCACAGGACAGAAGCAGAGGGTTGAACGAGTGGCTCCTTGACGGGAAACATCAGGGAGAAGGAACATAAAAATGTCAGAAGAGAAAGACAATGGGTACTGCTCAGGGAGAGGCCAATGTAAGACTCATGAAAGTTCTGGAGTTTGGGGTATTCTTGTATCTCTGGGGCTAAGAAGACACTTCCTGAGTGCCAAAAGAGGAAAGAGGCGAGGAACTAATAGATGTTTGGGATGGTCAGGAGAGATCACATGGGCCCTGGGCTTGGTTTGATCAAGCTCTGTGTCTGTGCAGTGAAAGAAGGCAGAGGCTGTGAGGAGTGTCTGGCCTGCCCACAAAACAGGCTCCTGGAGCACACCATCCCTGCTGTCCACACACCATCTCTACGTGGCATGACTGCAAGAGCACACCAGAACACTAAGCTCTCCCCACTTTCCCTGCAACTCAGATGAGAAACTAGTTTCTGCTCCTGGCCTCAACAGAATAAACTAGACTGTCTGTGTTCCTTATAGATTCCAGGACTGGCATGTGAAGATATCTGGCTACTCTCGCCCACCAATCATTTCTCTTCTCCCTAAAGAAAATTTACTGCCCACCTCTCTGGTATCATTACAACTCATGGTGGAGAGAGAAAGAGAGAGAGAGAGAGAGAGAGAGAGAGAGAGAGAGAGAGAGAATGAGCAAGAGAAATACAAGTGTAGCCATGAAGGTATGTGGAGGGAGCATAACTACAAATCAAAACATCTTCCAAATTCCAAAACAGAGTAAAGACATCCATCTGTTTCTGAACTATGAAGCATCATTCCTGGAGTGGGGCGGCAGTGTTGGCCATGCTCTTGCCTGGGAGTGCCCACCTAGACTCACCTGAGCCAACCCCTATACACCAGACTCCTCTAGTTTAAAATCTGAGATTCCAACTTGACATTCCAATTCCCACACTACACCCCCCCACCCCTGTCGCTTTCCTGCTAAATTATTAGATCTTCATTATTTCCAAGTCCATAACTGCAAACTCACCTATTGCTGACAGTGGTCTAAGTCCCAACTCTGTGGCCCAGCCGCTTTCAAGATCATCTGGGGACTTGCCCTGAGAAAACACCCATGTGAGTCTCCTGAGGTGCAGTTGGAGGCTGAGGTGGAAGCCAGTCACATTGATTTCAGTTTGTGTGCCTCTGCTACCAACAAGTGTCCTTTGGTGGGGAGGGGGTCTTCTGAACTCGCATGTGTTTTATCTGGGTGCTTGGAGGTGCTGTGGCTGGTTAAAAGGCCCTCAGAGTAAGGCAGGGATTCTGTCTGGCATTCCTGGGCACAAAGGCCTTGTTGCCTGGTGAGCTTATTGGGAACGAACAACAGTGCTTCTGACCGTGAGTTAACACTGATGGAGAGACCATCCCCCTAAGCCAGGGCACCTGGGGACCAGGTGGCCAGGACATCTGCTGATGGGCTGGGGGAATAGTGGCAGCCAAAGGCTCTAGGTACCCCAGTTCTCTGTCCCCCACCAGGAGTAGCAGTTCAACTTCTGCTAGGTCAGTGCTCAAAGGAGTTTCATATAATATCACCACTGTGGATGAGGACACAGACAGTCTTGCCTCTGTGACCAACTACCTAGATAGGATGAGCACATGAGAGCAGAGTGAACTCATGTGTGTCACCTCTTAGCATCCACGGTGCCTGGGCCTCCACTTCTGTGCTGGTGAGAGGACCCACCGCCTAACTAGGTGGTGGCTGGAAGGGAAGCCGGTGCTCTGCTATAGCAGAAACTGTCAGTCGCATTGAACATTTTCTAGGTCACAGAGCATCACAAAGCCTGGTGAAGGTGTGGGGAACCACACAGTCAGGTGCTGAGAGGAACACGGCTCTCCGCCTCCAAGACCAGACTCTGGGGGAAGCTTCTCAGGAGGCAACGGAGAAGTGTTTGAAGTCTGTCCCTCTGGCTGGCCCTCATCCTAAATATAGAGATGTGGGCTGGCTACTGAAAGGCACACTGGGACAGGGTCAGTCAGCAAGAGACAGGGAGAGGGGTGTCTTTGAGCAAACGTCGGCGTCTCAGGGGGCTGATCTCAGAGGCCCAGGTTTTTCAGCTTTTTATAGAGGCCCTGGAAGCACAGTGGCGACTATGACCATGGCACTTTAGTGATCCGGGTGCCTCGTCCTGTCTCTGCAGGGCTGCAGGGGTCACGCCAGGAATGGAAAGGCCCAGCGACATGAAAGGAGCAGACGTGCACAGCCAGGAAGCCTTTTCTTGTGCAGAAAGCTCTGATCTCCCGTTAGCCAATCTGGAAGGGGCAGACAAAATAAATTCAGAGCTTGCACCGGTAGAGACTGTGCACAGAGCATGGGAACTGAGAGCCCGTTCGGGAGGGAAGGAACGAGAAAAATCCAAAAGTGAAACTGGGAAAAGGAGGCCACAGACTGAACAGAGGCTCCCCTGATGCACATTAGCCCCCCAAACAGCTCACTCCGGGCGTGGTGTCAGATCCCTGGGCTGGGGAGCTGGAGCCCCCTTTAGTCAACCAACCTCCCTGCAGCAGTCATGGGGCACCTCTCACCCTGACATGTTTTCTGGCCTCGGGGACCCAGGCCAGTGTCTCTGCTTTGCTGCTTTGGAAGGAAGGAGCCCAGAACACTGCATTTGACTGGGGATGAGGAAGGAAGAGATAAGTTTGTAAGAAAGACAGAGAAAGACAACAGGTCACTGTCGTCGTGTACTCCTGCTTGGTCAGTCTGAGATGGTCAGACGCCCTGACCCTCCTACCAGATGCCTCTGAATTTCCTGTCCACTTCAACCTCCCCAAAGGCACAGTGGCAGGGAAGAGCGTCTAGCATGTACCTGGTGTTTGTTCATCTCTGAGGCTGGAACACTTCCGGACAGAAAAGTCCACAAGAGGAAGAAAACCAGACACCTGGATGGGCTCAGTGCTGTCCACCAACATTTAATGCATTTAATATGTGTTAACCGGCTTCATTTTCATAGCAATCTCTCAACGAATGTAGAAAATGCCCAGAATATGCCCAGTTCTGAAATGCGACAACAAAGGTGGAGAGAGGGTAGAAACTTGCCTGAGAGTACTTGTGAGCAGATGACGAGGGTCTGAAAGGATTCCCAGGGGAGAACCCGCCAGGATAGAAGAGGCTCTTTTTCTCTTTATCCTTCTCCACCACTTTTTTTTTCTTTTTCTGAATCCCCATGAGAAACACAATGACAAAGCTGTGTATGATTGGGTTTCATCATACAATGTTCCAGCATCTGTCTCTTCAACAGCACACATTTCCCACCACCAATACCTCCAGTTTCTTTCCCCCATTTCCTAGCCTGCCTCTATGCTTCTGTTCTCTATGGAAGATAGCTCTCTCTCTCTCCCTCCCTCTCTGTCTCTCTCTGTCTTCATCTCTCTCTCTT
The DNA here is from genome assembly GCF_029834395.1 of Sorex fumeus. Classification (NCBI taxonomy): domain Eukaryota; kingdom Metazoa; phylum Chordata; class Mammalia; order Eulipotyphla; family Soricidae; genus Sorex; species Sorex fumeus. The sequence goes on along the minus strand of NW_026606083.1, from coordinate 10,053,838 downwards.
TCTCTCTCTCTCTCTTTCTCTCTCTCTCTCTCTCTCTTCCCCCCCTCCCTCTTTCCTTTCCTCACTCACTCACTCACTCCCTCCCTCCTTTCAGGCACTGTGGTTTGCAATACAGATGCTGAAAGGTTACTTTATTTTTATTTCATATTTTTATAGTCTAGGAGTCTCTTTATTTTTAAACAAACACTTCTCATGCCATGAATCCATAGGGAATGGGCTCCAGCTCCAGCAGCTCAGGTTCCTTTCCATTGGTTCTTACAAAGTGTCCTTCTCTGGGTGGAGCAGGCTGGTGCTTCAGTTGAACCCAAGTTCCTTTCTCTTTGACTTCCTTCTTTTTTTGATCATTTTCCTTCACCCGTTTCAGGAAGCTGTCTTGACTTTTACAGTGCTTAATATGCTCAATGCGGACATTTAATTCTCTCGGCAAGAATCTTGCCCTTGACTTGTTAACAACAATGCCAACAGCATGCTGGGTAACATTATAGACTCTTCCAGTTTTGCCATGATAACATTTGTGGGGCATTCCTTTTTGGACAGTGCCCATTCCCTTTATGTCTATGGTATCACCTTTCTTGTATAGACGCATGTATGTAGCCAAAGGAATGACTCCATGTTTTCTGAAAGGGCTGGAGAACATATAGCAGGTGCGCCTCCACTTTGCCTTTGTGTTGGTCATTTTTGCGATTTACTGGGCACTGGCAGTTCCGGCTGAAAGGAAATGAAAAGTTTTATTTTGCATATCTCTTTCCCTCCTTCCAGCATTCAGTTCTTGTGCACAGTGATCATTTCCAACTATCATTGTCATGTAGTCGCTTCTCTAGCCCAACTGCACTCCCCCACCCCCAGTCGTAACAAGCTTCCACCATGTCCTATCAGTTCTCATGGCCCTCATTTCTACTGTCTTTGGGTATCAATCTCCTACTCTAGTTCTTTTTTTAATATCCCGTAAATGAGTGCAATCATTCTGTGTCTGTCCCTCTCCCTCTGGCTGACTTCATCCAGCCTGAGACTCTCCAAGTCCACCATGTATAAGCAATTTTTCATGACTTCATTATTTTCCTGGAGGCTGCATATTATTCCCTTGTGTAGATGTACCATAGTTTCTTTATTCAGTCATCTGTTTTCAGGCACTAAGGTTGTTTCCAGATTCTCACTACTGAGAGAACATAGACGCACAGATGGGTTTTCTGCATTGTGTTTCTGGGCCCCTAGGGTATATTGCCAGGAACTATATTGCTGGGTCATATGGAAGCTCAATTTCTATTTTTTGAGCAATGTCCATGTTGTTTTCCAAAAAGGCTGGACCAGTCAGCATTCCACCAGCAATGAATGAGGGTCCCTTTCTCCCCACATCCACGCCAGCACTGGTTGTTCTTGTTCTTTTGTATGTATGCCAGTCTCTGGCATGAGATTATATCTCATTGTTGTTTTGATTTGCATTTCCCTTATGATTAGTGGTGTAGTGCACGTTTTTCATTCCCTCTAGACTATTTGTATTTCATTTTTGAGAGAGCTTCCATTCATTTCTTCTCCCCCTTTTTTGATGGAGCTGTTTTTTTTCTTGTAAATTTCTACCAAGGCCTTATATATCCTTATTATTAAGTCCTTATCAGATGGGTATTTGGTAAATAATTTTTCTCATTCCATGAGCTGTTTTAGTATCCTGAGATTATCTTTCTTTATCCACAATTTTTATTGAGGTGTCCTGGCTTATAATAGTCTAAATGTTAATATTTTGGACATGTAATGTGCAGCACTATACCTGTATCTAGAGTGGCAGTACCCCTCTGCCTCCATCTCTAGGTCCGTTTGCAACTGTTCCCGTAATCCCTACGGCAGCCTCTTCTGTTGGCTGGCACCATCTTGGGGTTTGTTTTCACAGGAATTGTCTATTCCTTTGCTGTGTTTCCTTATACACCACAGATGGTGAGATCATCTGAGCTTTGTTCTTCTTCTGACTCACTTCGCTTTGCATGGCACACTCCAGTTTCATCCAAGTTGGAGTGGAACTCAAGATTTCATCTTTTCTTGGAGCTGAGTGGCATTCTGTGGTGCATAAACCACACCCTCTCCATTCTGTTGCTGGCCACGTGGGTGGTTTCTAAGTCTCGATGACTGTAAACAGCACCACAATGAGCATAGGCGTGTGGGCAGCTTTAATGCCAAGGAGTGAGCTTGCTGGGTCACCTGGGCATTTGGTTGTGTATATTTTTGAGAAGCCTCCATACAGTTTCCAACAGAGATGGGGGCTAGCTAATCAAACCACACAGGCTGTGCATGGGTTTTCTCTTTTACTACATTCCGACTGCTCTGGGTCTGGGTTTTTTTTAACCTAGGTCATTCTCACTGGCGCAAGTCATGTCCCAGGACACTCTCCCAGATATTCAGTGACCTTGAAAAGTTGTTCATAAGATCTGCTCTTCTTGGATAGAGCATGAGTCTCACCACTCCTTGACCTGACTCTGAGCCAAGTCTCAGTGGGTATGGGAGACCCGTGTGGCATTCGCTGGGGGACGGTCACAGGAAGGTGTCAGGACAGCATCAGGTGAGGTGCATCAGGTTCAAGGGCCACTGGGAGGAACAGCCCATCTGCTGGATAAAATCCACATGAGGCACGGTCAGCTGGGAGTAGCCAGAGGGATGACCGACACCCTCCCTGCCTGTGCTGTACCCCTGCTCTCCCTAGTGGCACAGAGGAAATGAAGGTGGGCCTGGCCAGACAGAAAGGCAGGGAAGCAGCCTTCAGTCGAGCCAGCCAGGAAAATCGGGGTAGCACAATGGGGCTTAAGGTGTGGCCAGGAGGCGAGGAGGAGGAAGAAAGGCCGCTTAGCCTATTGTCTCAGCTTAGCAGCTCTAAGCAGAACACCTGGGCCCTCAGAGGGAGGAAAGCCAGGGGCTGGGTGGGTAATGAAGCACCTCGTCATGAAGTGAATAGATAGACCCCAAGTTGAGAAATGGAGATCTGGAGGGAGAATTTCAGCAAGGTCAGAGGTCGCTAGAATATGGAGCAGGAGCAGGAGCCTGGAGAGCAGGTGAGGTGCATCAGGTTCAAGGGCCACCGGGAGGAACAGCCCATCTGCTGGATAAAATCCACATGAGGCACAGTCAGCTGGGAGCAGCCAGAGGGATGACTGACACCCTCACTGCCTGTGTTGTACCCCTGCTCTCCCAACACACACACACACACACACACACACACACACACACACACCTGGGAGCAGGTGCCCTGCCTGGCTGTGTACCAGCAGTAGGGCTGCTGGTGGGAGGGAGAGAGAAAGAAGATGGAGGAAGAGAGGAAGAAGATGGAGGAAGAGAGAAATAAAATGGAGGGAGAGAAGAAGAAAATGGAGGGAAAGAGGAAGAAGATGGAAGGAGGGAGGAAGAAGATGGAGGGAAGCTCAACTCTGGTGCCTGAACGTGGGGTGGAAGTGGCCTGCACATCCTTTGTGGAGGAGCAGCCAAAATTAAATGTCTGTTGCTCCCCATGGCCAGGTGCTCCTGTTTACCACCAGTACGGCTCTGTGCTGAGTGTTAGCACGGGACTGAAAAAACGATCTTTCTGGCCACACGATGTGTTCCCCAATGCATCTATTTGAATATATTTGCAGCGCTGAGCAAGTCCCACTGTCCTGCTCGCTACAGACAGCAAATGCTGCCCGCTTCACTTTTCTCCGTGTCTGCTTCTGGGAACAGGAACCTCTTCTGATGGAGCCACACAGCTCCACATACCATTTATTTAAGAGGAAACTAGCCTTTGCGAGTAAATGAAGTTGAGAGCGGAGTGGAGGGACTTCAGTTCCACTTCTCAGTATGACGACTGAAGAGGGTGAGTTTCCTTCAGCTTCAACTGCTCCTCACAGAAAGTTTTTATTTAGCTAAATAGAATATAGCAGTTTCCAGACCAAAGAGGAAGAAAATAAGGCCAGACAAGTAAGTAAAAGACATTTCAGTTCTATTAAAAAAGAAAGAAAGAAAGAAATTTCCCCACCCCACCCCCTCCCTCCCTTCTCTCTCTCTGTCTCTCCCTCCCTGTGTATTTTTGCCAACAGTCAATCTCAGTGTGACTATGAGGCATGGCTATAATAGGTAAAGACGTGGTATGCAAATGATGAGGAAAGAAGAGGGGGTGAAATGAGCTGAAACATGCAAAGCCATTGTTGTAAATAATATATCTTATAAGAAATGTCCACAGGGGTGCCAGGGTATAAATAGCAGCACAGTGGGAAGTGAAGACTTGTGCCTTATTTTCTGTAGAAGCCGCTGATTCTGTGCCAGTGAGCAAAGTTGCTAACAAAAGACACACTAAGTAATGCCCCTTCGCTGCCTGTCCTTCCCGGGGCATCTATTGTATGCTATGCGAGGCACAGCGGCATGCGCGCACACTGCCCACCTTCTGGGTGGTTTGGTTCTTTTTCTCAGGGATTACAGGAGACAGCCTACATGCAGCTGCCAGACATCCATCAACGTGGGTTGCAATGAACCCACATCGTCAGCGACACCCAAGTGGGTATAATCTGAAGGGAAAATGATGCTACTCTACTTCCAAGCTGTTGACGTCCCAGTACCGAAATCATTTCTCTCCCAGGCTTTAATTTCAAGCAACCAACAGGAGAAGGAGAAGGAAAGCTGGGAAGCTTGTGTATCGCATTCCGTGCAGCTTAGGTGTCTCAACCAAATGAGGCTCCTGGATCCTAGTTCGCTTCTGAATATCACCAGGGGTGATTATAGCTTGCAAACGGAGACCCAAAAAAGGCATGCCTTCCGATGTCTTGGGCTGTAATTAAAGCCACAAGCCATCATATAGCAAAGAGGCCAGCTGCAGCCCTTCAAACCTTTAGTACCCTGGCATTAAAAATAGATTACAGCACAAAATATGTACCAAAAATAATCCCAATAAAAAATTTGCACATTTGATTACTATAATTGATTTTTTCTTCTAGATATGAATAAATGACCCAGGCTAAATGCCAGTTCCTTGCAAAGAATTTCATTTAAGCTTCACTGAATTGAAAAGGCTCAACCAGACTCAACATTTCCAACTTCCTAGCAAGTAGCAGAAAATCTACCTGACAGTTGCTATGGAAACACGAACAGGAAGAGTGAACCACCAGCCTATAAATCCACAGAGAAACCTTTCTTAATTGGAAGGCCTTTAACCCACACATTTTTCTCATAGCTGCAGAGCTTATTTCTAAAGAGATTATTAAATTCCTCAATTGACTTATGAAGGATGCTTCCCACTATATTACTGTGCTTTGGGTTGCTCGTGCTTTATATCTGTTTCCAAAATTACAAAGCAGACCAGGGATAATAAAAGTTAACACAGATGTTTCAATGAAAAATCCATACGATGTTCTGAAAATAACTTTGGTGGTAATGCACAAAAAAGGATTCCAATACAAGAACCAAGATGGTATAGATGAGATTGTTCCAAAGTTATATCTACGTCACCAAACCTCACCTCTTCCCAACAGCCAGCCACCAAATTCAGCAGATGCATGTGGATAAGTCATCTTGAGAGCATCTGACAGTGCTAAGGAACAATGGCCACATTGGAAAAGTTAGGTGGTAGAATGTGTCTATTTTATACTCACTCACTCTTAATTCTTCAAAGTAGTATTTGCTTTCTGTTGTGAAGAATAATTGGGTTGAGACTAACAGGAAGAAAACAAATACAAGTCAATGACTCTGGAAATATTAAATGAATCGGAACGATTTGCTTGATTAAGTCCTTACTTGATTGAAGCTGGATAATACAATCTACACAAGTAGAAGGGGTGGCAGAGATGCAGAATATATGAACCTTCCTATGCATGCAGGCAACCTTTTCTCCTGCTACACTAAGAAATGTTTCTGCTCCCATCCAGCTAAGGCCCCAATTAGAGCCAGTCACTCCCTCTGCAGTCTCTCTCCTCATGCATTTCATGCCTACACATCATCTTCAGTATCCCTCAAGCCCACTACTACTATCTCACTCTCATTTCAGTGAGACACTCAAAGGAATATCATTCTTCAGTCCACCACTTCCCCTTACTCAATCTTCTCTCTTGGGATCCTTGAAAGATGGTGCCTATTCTATTTCCCACCTTGATGGGTATGGCCACTGACATCTCTAACATGGGGAACCTCTTCCTCATTTCAACTGTATGACTCTCCTGCTTTTATTTTATCTTTTATTTTTTTAATTAGTGAAACACCATGAGGTACAGTTGTAGACTTACAAACTTTTGTGCTTGGGTTTCAGTTATACAATGATCAAGTACCCATCCCTCCACCGATGCCCATTTTCCACCACCACGGGTCCCAGTATCCCTCCCCCCCCCCACCCCCCGCCTCTGTGGCAGGGCATTCCCTTTTGTTCTCTCTCTCCTTCTGTGTGTTTTTATTTTACCTTTTCAATTGCTCATTTTCTGCCTATTTGTGTTATTCTTTGGTATATTTTATTAGCCCTCTTTTCCCATTTTCTGTATATCTTGGGCCACCGTCAGCCTTCTGTGGCTTTTATTACCATCAACAAATGAGTCCCACATATTTATTTCAATTTCCTTGTATAAAAGTGGGAAAGAATATCTACCTCATCAGGTTGTTGAGAGTGCCAGGGATGTTTAAAAATTTGTCTGGCACCTTTTCTATCAGCACTCAGGAGAAATGTTACCTATTATTAGCGTGTATTTTAAGTCCTTAAAGTCAGCATGTGGAAAGCTGAATTCACTTTCTTCTCTCCATAGGATTTCTTTCCTTTGCTTTCCTCTCAGAAAATCCCCTATTTTCCTCAGAGCATTTTTCTCCTCACCAGCTCCACCAAGAAGCACAACTTTTATCTTCTAGAGTCAGGGGTCCTTCTTACGGACTAAGAAAGAATGGTGCATTATCAACCATCATATGCTGCCTCATCAAAAGTGCCTATTTACTTGACTCACTTTGAGAGGATAAATCTATAGTTTCATTTGATATTTTATCCCACAAAAATATTTATTAAATCATAACCATAAGGGACTACATCAAGTAAATCATTAACTAGAAATTCTCCACTGATTACTTTGTGGTTATTCTAGGAGGCATTTGGTAGTTTACTCTTCTTTATCCATCTATTGATGATAAATACTTCTTTGATGACAGTATAAATAGTGGAAAATTATACTTGTATACAGATGGGTCCAGTCTTACCTTGGTTTCAAGATTACCTTGGCTGACATGAAAGTTTTAGGTACCACAGGGGCTGGGACCACAAGACATGAGGGGAGAAGGGTATGGTGCAAGCAAACATACTGTGTACATGGCCAATAGCTTCCTTGCTTTCAGATTTCCTAGTTTTCTACTTTTCTCTGGAAACTTTACCTGATGTCTATTCTGAACATTGAATTGCCTGAACAAAAATAGTCTTTTTTGAAACCATTTTTTAAATGATGTGGACAAAGCCTTTCTCTGGTCCCTGTGCTCACCACGATAGTCCTTAGATCACATGCTTTGATAAACTTCACAGTGAGGACTTTGAGAAGCAGAGGCCTGGGTTCTTCATCAAGGTGTTCAGATAGGAAGTGAGGGGCAAAGGACAGGGGGCAGGGAAATGTGGGGCTCCCATGTAATGTTGCTCCGGAAACAAAAGTATTAGAGATCAGTTCACACACAGTTATCTCACAGCCAATAAGATGGACAAAGGCACTGTGGCAGGAAGCCCTCCCCTCCCAACACAGTGACCACACGGGTACAATTCACTCATCACAGGGGCAATTGGGAACACATGCAGAGCTGCTCTGCTGTCTTTACCCAAGACAGGAACCAGAGGAATTCCCGTGGCCCTGCTCGTGAGAAGGGCATGTGTGATGTCAGTGCTTGTATGAACAAGAAGGCCCACTCTGAATCAAGCATTGCCCCTTGCTGGCCAAGTGGCTTTGGGAAAACTTACTGAATTTGGCAGACTCTCTTGTGAAAAAGAGAAAACACTCTCAGCTCAGAGGATTGTTGATAGAGTTATTTGGGGTTATGTCACTAACACTGCTTAGGTCAATAAGTGTTCAGTTAAATGTAGCTAGAGAAGGGTGAGTCTAGCTGAATCCATCCCACGAGAACGCTGCTATTAAGCCTTTCAGTGCTTTGACAAAAGGAATGGGTGGGTGAATTAGCTCACACAGCACATCCTACCTGAAATGTCACTTGAGACTAGAGCACTGACAACTGGAGGTATCTCTTCAGCTCTGATCCTTGGCCAGAGCACAATTTCAAAAATATGTTTTGCAGCAGGTTTTCAATCTGATCTTAACAATTTAGAAAGGGAAATTTTAACTTGGTTCTTTGTGAAGGACATAAAATGCTGGAACAACTTTAGCAAAAATCTGTATCATGCAGGATAATTATATATTGGACAAACAGCAATTTCTCTGTATAGACAGGAGAGTCAAATGTATTTTTGGATCTGCCTTTTCTTTTTCTAAAAGGAAGAAAAAGCACAAAAATCGTAAGTCTAAACAGGAGGGAATCTGGATATTCTCTCTCAGACTAGACTTCGCCCTAGGTACAGTGGCACGGATTTTTACATCAGTTGACTGCTATGATCCTCAGAATAAGAGGAATATATGCAGATTTGTGGATCCCATTACCATTTTGACAAATTCAAAGACAAACACTAAGAGAATCAAGAAGTATTGCCGAGACCCAGAGAAATAACACTGGGTAAGTTATCACACTTGCTATGCAAGCATGTGACCAAGAGTACCACAAATATGACTTGGGATCCTGAAATAGGAGCAGATGCAATGAATACTGTAGCACATACTGCAATAAAGAAGTGCAGGCCTTGGAGATTAAATTTCTGGCTTATATTCCATTATTCAAACCCCTATTTCCTATAAACAAGGACTCCTCATATATGACTACAGAGCAATTGTCAAAAATAGAAATTAATATTGGTACAATTTTATTATCCATTTACCATTGTATTGGAATTAAAATGTTGCCAACGGATTGGAGAGATATCAGAGCAGGTAAGGCATTTGCCTTGCATGAGGCTAATCCAGGTTCGATCCCAGAACTCAATGTGATTCCCTGAACTCTGCCAGGAGTAAGTCCTGAACACTGCTAGCTGTGGCCCCAAAAGAAAATAATAAAATAAAATGTTCCCAGTTGTCAAAACCGTGACCTTTCTGAAACATAGGGTGGGGGGATGGAAATTGGTTTAAGATACAATTTAGGGTCACTTTGCATTTAATCATTGTGTCTTTTTAGATGCTTTTAAATAATTATCCCCCTGAAAAGTAAAGGGAGAGAGAGAGGAAGAGAGAGAGAGAGAGAAAGAGAGAGAGATAGAAGTGCCTGATATAGTGGTGGGACATTGATGGTGGGAAATGTACACTGGTGTTAGAACATTACATGACTGAAAACCCAATCATGAACAATCTTATAATTGTGTATCTCACTGTGATTCAATTTAAAGAAATAAATTTTAAAAAAACTTTAAAAAAAACAAGTGAAGGCCTTGATGAGCCCTGTGACAAAGCATGTGAACACCTGGTCCATCGACATGATGGCAACAAGGAAGAAAAGCGTGTTGGAGAAGGAATAAAATAAAATTTTTTTAAATTGGAAGAGAAGTGATTTTCCTAATTAAACTAAGAAACAGAATCAGGATCCACATCCAACTATCTTACAGCAAGAAGGATGCTTTGTCTTTCAGTTACACTTGTCTCATGATATCACTTCCCCCCTGTGGCATCATAGCAGTTACACAGCACTGTTCCTCACCTGCCCTTCCTTCCTTTCTCTCTCCCTCCCTCCATTCCTTCTTAATTTTCTTTCCCATCTTCCTGCTTCCATTATCCCTCCCTCTCTGTTTTCCTTCCTAATTCCTCTCTCTCCCTCTCTCCCACTCTCTCTTTCTCTCCATCTCCCTCTCTCTCCCTCTTTCTGTCTTTCTCTCCCCATGTACCTCTCTCTCCCTCTCTCCATCTCCCTCTTTCTCTCCCTCTCTCCATCTCCCTCTCCCTCTCTCCCTCTTCGTCTTCCTCTCTCTCCCTCTCTCTCTCTCCCTCCCTTCCTCTCCTCTCCCTCTCTACCTCCCTCCCTCTCCCTCAAGCCCCCTCTCTCACGCCACACTTTTTTTTTTTGCACATTCCTATTTCTCCTTCCAGAAGCACTTTCCCTTCCAGGCAATATTTAGTAGTGTGTTGATCATGGCAACTTCCCTGGAAAGACCTTTAAGAAGTCCCTTGGCTGTTTCCTTCCTTCAGAGAAGGGTGGAGTGAGGTCCTCCTCAGTCAGGCTACTCTGGCAGGCCAGAGCTCCTGCCAAGGTCCTCTCAACTCCCTCTGTTCAAACTTAAGCTCAGATGCCTGTGTAAGTCTGCAGATACGTGTCTTCCTTCCACTCCCCCACCCGTTTTAGTTTCATGTACATAAACAACCCTGTGGACATGGGGTTCAGAATGTTAAGATTGTGGATTTTCTAATGACTTCAGGTTCTGGTCCATCAGCTTCAACATTCAAATAGAACTGTCTTCTAATACCGCATATGGGAAACACATGTGTTGTGCTGTTAATGCTGCTTTTACACAGGTGATTTAAAAATCCTCTTAACTTGTTCCTTCAAGGGACTGAGAGGACTAAGAAGTACCACAGCACACAAGTTAGAAAAGGGCATTTGCAGCGAAGGTCGAGACTGAGCGGGTGGAGCCCTCTTCGCCTCACCTCACCTTACTCTAGTAGAGGCAAACAGAAACACCATTCTTTTCATCAAATCTCTCAAATTTTCACCATGAAATACAGAGTCAGTCCATAAGACATACCAGTTCCCACCTCTCTAATATATTTCTCACAGTAGATTTAACATAAAAGAAATTGAGAGCAGAGAGACTGCCAGCACCCCCTTCCTTAGTCTCTGCTAGAAGTTAGTTACTGGGGAAGATATCTTTTACCCGATCTCTCTTCTCCTCTCTTCTCCTCTCTTTCTTTCTCTCTCTTTCCTCTCTTCCTCTCTCTTTCCCTCTCCCCCTCTCTCCTCTCTCTTCTCTCTCTCCTTCAGCCTATCTCCTCTATCTCCCTCTCCTCTCCTCTCCTCTCCTCCCCTCCCCTCCCCTCCCCTCCCCTCCTCTCCTCTCCTCTCCTCTCCTCTCTCTCCTTTTTTTTTCTCTCTCTCTTTCCCCCCCTTCACCCAACTCCACCCCATGATGGAGACAAAGCCAGTGTTAAGGAATAAGAAATGAGTAAAGCTCTGCAATGTCATTTAAGGACATAATAAACCCAATTCCAAACCAGTACACAAGGGTCTTGGCACCCTCATTCCCCAGTGGTGCCCAGCCTGCTTCTGAATGCAAAAGTCTATGTGCTTCAGCTGCCTTCCACAGTGAGCAGGGCAGTGACGTCTCTAGGAAAGGAAGACCCCAAGGAAAACGGCTGATTTTAGAGAGAAGGAAAGTGCAGCTCAGAGAGGAAGTAGCTAGTCTGTACTCACAAGGAGAATCCAAGTTAGAACAGTGAGCGGAGCCACGCCGACTTGTTCCATAACGTCCCTGCTGTTCCCGCACGAACGCACTCATTCCTGTAGGTTGAAGAGAAGTCAGGTGTTAAAATACACCATCAGGTCATTCCCCAGCAGCCTGGATTGGCCTGATTCTCCCCTTGTGGATTCCTAGATATAAACAGTGTCTGAAGGTGCTGAGAGTGATCAGAATCAGGTGTAAATAAAACAGAGGGTTGAACTTTGTTTTGGGTGGTGGATGGGGACACAGTGGGGGGTGCTGAGGTTTCCTTCTGGCTCTGCACTCAGGGATCACTCGCAGTGGGGCTCAGGGGACCAGATGGGGTTCTGGGAGTGAGTCCAACCCAGGTTAATAAGCAGCACCTGAGCAGCTGTACTATAAGCCTGCCCCCCCCACCCCCACAAGGGCTTAGCTCTTTAACAGGAGAAAATGGCTGTACAGAGGTGGAGCATGAAGGGAAGCCTTCAGCCCCCAGCAGGGGAGGGCCAGGGTAGCAGGAAGCTGCACTAAGGCTAGCTGGTATGAGAAACGATGATGCCTGAGGTGCACAGTGATGAAGAATTGAGAGGACAGATCACAAAGAGAATGGAGCCCCAAAGGGCAAAGCCTCCAACAGTTTACATATTGATGATGTCTTCAAGCATTTAAAAAAATAGAAAATGGTCAAAACTTTAAACTTCAAATGTTCTATGTCCATGGGCTAGGGAGATGGATGACAATTCAAAGCTGAGAGACAGAGGCACGGGAGCCGATAGGGTCTCACAGCTAATTTGACAAAACTCAATCAGAGCTCCGAAGTGTAACCCTGCTTAACCAACCAACCTGCTACCAGGATAAGCTGATTGGCAGCAATTTAATTGCCTAGCAGAATAAAACTTCCCGGATATTGACAAGACATTATCTATATTTTTGTAAAAGAAGCTAAATAAAGAGAAAAATCGGTCTGTAAAATTAGACCTAGTGAAGAAGTGTATGTTCACTGTAGTCAGGGAATTTTTTAAAAATTAAGAAACATTAAATACTTTGTAGGAATGAGGGATTCCACATACATAATGGAAACACATTATGTAAACACAATATTGTTGATTTCTTACATTAATAATAAAAGTGTGATTAAAGTATTGAAATTTCAAGAGAAGCTAGAGAACACAGATATAAAGTAGTTTGTATAAAATATATGTGTATATTACATTAAATACAAACAGACTAAAGTATGCCTTTTACTGATAATGACTTCTTCCTCCAAATTTTTTTTTTTTTGCTTTTTGGGTCACACCTGGCAATACACAGGGGTTACTCCTGGCTCTGCACTCAGGAGTTACTCCTGGCGGTGCTCAGGGGACCATATGGGATGCTGGGAATTGAACTCGGGTCGGCCACGTGGAAGGCCAACGCCCTACCCGCTGTGCCATCTCTCCAGCCCCCTCCTCCAAATATTTTAAAGGACATTTTCAATAATTATCATAACATGCTTGACATTTATAGTTATCATATCTTAGATTTTAGATAATAGTAAAGATTTACTTATCAAATCTATGAATGAGGACTAAACTGGTTCAATTTGTTGGTAGAATATCTGTGAAGAGACCAATCAACCCTCTATTATCATCTTTCACCCAACATCAGGAAAGAAGTTACAGAGTGGGATAGGCCTCAACTAACCATGATCCACATGAAGAAGTCTATGTGGCCATTCTATTTAACCAGCAGTACAACAACTAACAAAAGTGGATGTCAACTCTGGTTTTAATAGCAGAATTTGGTAAGAATTGAGTAAGGGATTCTGGATCAATCAATAAATTTTCCTTCTGAGGATCACAGGGAACCTCACACAGAGTTACACTTAATTCTGGGTTGTTGGACGGGAGACAGTGCCAATGCGAATTAAGAGGAGGACAAAGGAATTTTAGGAATCTTGTACCCAAAGGACAAACCTAAATGAGGAGAACACAATGAAGAAGCGAGTAGTTGCTTCAGGGTCCCTGAGAATGAATTTCCCTGTAGTTGCAATGGCTCTCTCTCACAGCCTCTCTGCTCCCAAGACTTCCTGGGTATGCAGGGTGTGTGCACACAAGGCTGGGAAAAATTTGTTCAAGTTCATGAGCTGCACTGCCTAGTGATCTGTCATCTCTGGGGAATAGAACTTTAATTCTTTAACCGCCATGAAATAACTATGATGCAGTTATGTTGGAGTTTTTCCATGGTCCTTTATTGATTAATGCGATATAGTCTGTAATTTTTAACACAAGGTATGTGATCTATGAGTGTATAGTGCATGCGAGATGCACATACATTCTGCACATCCTGTTCTGTCTCCCCAGTCATCTGCCATGGCTCTGGCATGGAGGGCAGTGTGACAAGATTACCCCACTCAAGGCTCAACTTCAAATTCCAGAGAATTTCTAACTCAGTGAAACCGTTTAAACTTCCAACAAATAGAGTCTGTATTTAATTAGTTCTGGATATTGTTTTTCTACTTTGCTTTTGCCTAAGTAATAGCATTATGCAAACAAATTCTGTTTCCATTTTAGGAAGTTCCTATGGCATAGGGCTTCCCTCCCCATGGTGATCCCTGTTCTGTGTGTGCTGTCCGTGAGACCTGGGGCATGTTCTCAGCCTTGTAGTGTCCCAGGTCCCTGTCACCAAGTCCTGCCAGTATAAAGGGACTCCAGCATGTAGTGTCTCTACACTAGTACTTGGCATCTATCCCTCTCGGATACATCTGGAATGCCATCTGGTAGAATTTTGACATAATGTGCGAATCATCATAAGGTGTCCCTGGAAGTAATATATTTAGGCAACCTCTGGGTCTCACAACATAGCTTCATTTTTTAATCATACCGTGCTTGGTAAATATAAATGTTATAATTGCTTCTCTTCACATCTGTTTTCTATACTAACTTAAGAGCTTCTTACAGTCAAGAACAAGACCTCATGTTAACTGGAAAAGAATTGAAATATATCGAATAAACTTTTCTTGGACACTTGGATGACAGAGGGGAACTATTCCTTTTGTTTAAGGAAGAAGTAACAATAGTTGTCCAATAATATGCTCTTCCATTTCGCTAAGTATAAAAACCTTGTGTTGAGAATATGACAGAGATCCCAATATTGAGTGATAAATTTAAAATTTATCCTATCTCTGTTGAAGTGCCTATCATGATCTCTTTTTCTTTCCCCCGTGAGCCCACATTTTGAGACATCTGTAATTATAGACCCATTATACTGATTGTGGAGAAAGAGCTCATAATAACAAAGAACTTCCTAAACTGATGACGTTCAAGTGAAAAAAATGGAATAGACAGTTGTTACTTGAAGAAATGTCAAAGGTCTTTTGTCAAGCGTCAGTTGAGATTTTGTCGGCCTCTCCTTTCAGGTGGCCACCTGATACTGAGCTAAGGAATAAAGGGTGGCTGGAAACCTATGTATGTGGTGTGGCTGGAAGCGTGCAATATTGAAACAGTGACCCTGACATCACCATGGGTGGTGGAACTTGGACTAGCAGGCCACATCTCAAGGAACCTGGAGATGAACAAGCAAAAGCAATGCCTTGTCTAAAGGTAAAAAACTTTACCTTTTACAACCACAATCACAACCATCCTGTTATTCGTCGATTGCCTTGAGCAGGCCCCAGTAACGTCTCCTTCATCCTAGCCCTGAGATTTTTTTTTAAAAATGCCATACTCAAGGCTCTTTCAGAGTGAGGAGAATGAGATCCATCATTGTTACTGGTATGTGGCATATTGGGTACGCCACGGGGAGTTTGCCAGACTCTGCCGTGTGGGCAGGTTACAATCGGTACCTTGCCAGTTTGTCCAAAGTACCCCACTACCCAGCCATCACCACACTCCAGGACGCTTTCCAGACCCACACGCCTGCAAAGCAGCCGTGCGACACATCATAAGACATTAAATACCCATCTTCTGGAATTGTCGTACCGTATTTGATAGGGTTCAAATATGGTAAACCTACAAGGGTGATTAGAGGTCACCCCAAAAGACTCTATCCCTCTCGGAAAGACAGGCAAGCTACCGAGAGTATTACGCCTGCACGGAAGAGCCTGGCAAGCTATCCGTTGTGTATTCGATATGCCAAAACCAGTGACTACAACTGGTCTCATTCAACTGACCCTGAAGGCTTCACCGACAGGGCAGCACTGAGAAGGATGAGAAAGGAGAGGCCGACAAAATCTCAAGGCCAACCTAGGCTGCCACAACGAAGGAAGACAAAAATGATCATCTGTACTTTCAATGCACGTATGCTAGCATCAGATGCATCCATCGAGGACCTGATGGTACAAGCGCGAATGATCAAGTACGACATCATTGGTCTGACCGAGACAAGAAGGCACCAATCTCACCATGCCATTTTCGACACTGGAGAAGAATTGTTCCTCGGAACATGTGATAAAAGAGGTGTTGGAGGCGTCGGTGTCCTTGTCAACACAAACTTGGCCAAGAGCATTGATTCATTTGAATGCCTAACAACCCGAATCGGACGTTTACATTTGAATAGATGAGGCTCACTGCCTGCAGTTTCTATCTTCGTTGTCTACGCACCAACATCTCGTTATGATGAAAGAGAAATGGAGAAGTTCTACATGGAGCTAGAGAAGTTCTATAAAGAAGACCACACCTTCTACAAGATCATTGTGGGTGATTTTACTGCCAAGATAGGACCGAGAAGATCAGCTGAAGAACTTCACATCGGGACCCATGGCCTAGAATGGAATGAACAGGGTGAGAGACTGTCTGAGTTCATCATGTCGACCAAGACCATCCATGGTAACTCACAGTTCCAGAAGGCAGAATCTAAACGATGGACATAGGAATCTCCCGGTGGACGATTCCACAACGAAATAGACCACATCATATTCAATCGACGGTTTTGCCTGACTGATGTTGCTGTTGTCCCAAAATTTCAAAGGGGATCGGACCACCGTCTCCTTCGTGCAAAATTCTACTTCACAGAGCGGGGAGAAAGGGCTGCAAAGTTCAAAAAGAGAACTCCCAGAATGACCACCAACTGGGAACTCTTTGGTACTATTGCGGCAACATGGGAAGATGCCATTGTTGACAACATTGATGAGGAATACGATCGACTGGTTCAGCACCTCCATGAATGTGCGAGGAACGCCAAGAGAGAGATAGCCACAAAAATTCGCCTATCTTCGAAAACACTTGAGCTAATTCGCCAGCGTGGTTTGGCGCATGCCTCAGGCAACCGCAAGCTAACGTCCGAGCTCACAAAGCAGTGCAGAGATGCGATCAAGGAAGACCTCAAAGAGAGAAGAGCAGAAGTACTGGTAGATGCGGCAGAAGCTGGGAAAAGTATTCATAATGCCCGCCTGTCCTTCGCCAACTGCAAGACCAAGATGACTGCCCTCCGACGTCCTCATGGATCCATCACATCCTCCAGAACGGCAATGGAGAAGATTCTCCATGACTTCTACTCAAATCTCTTCGATAGCCATGTCCACTTGCCAACATACCAAATTCCACAGGATGGATATGTCGTTCCCAACATTCTCCCTTCTGAAATCCAACACGCCATTTCGTCGGTAAAGAAACAAACAGCACCCGGCCCAGATAAGATCAGACCTGAACACCTGGAGAACCTGCCGTCAGTACTCATCAATACACTGGCTCAGCTCTTCACTCGCTACCTGTCTGAATGCAAGGTTCCGTACCAATGGAAAACCAGCAGGACCGTACTACTCTTCAAGAAGGGAGACATCCATGACATTGGCAACTATCGCCCGATCTGCCTATTGTCTGTCATCTACAAGTTGTTCACTCGAGTCATCCTAAATAGGATTGGCAGAACACTAGATGAAGGACAACCACGCGAGCAAGCAGGGTTCTGCAAAGGATTCAGCACCATCGACCATATCCACACGATAACCAAGCTCATTGAGGTTTCTCGGGAGTTCAAGATGCTGCTCTGTTTAACGTTCATTGATTTAAAGAAGGCCTTTGATTCTGTTGAGACGGAAGCGGTCATTGAAGCCCTAGCCAATCAGGGCATTCAAGCCCAATACATCAGGATCCTCCGTGAGCTGTATTGCAGACTCACTACCAGGATCTCATCATTCTACAAAGAAGTGATCGTTGATGTCAAGAGAGGGGTGCGGCAGGGTGATACCATTTCACCAAAACTCTTCAGTGCCACCCTCGAGAACATCATGCGATGACTAGAATGGGAAGGAATGGGAGTGAAGATAGATGGTCGGCGACTACACCACCACCGCTTTGCTGATGACATTGTTTTTTTTTTTTATAATTTATTTCTTTATTGAATCACTGTGGGAAAAGTTACAGAGCTTTCGGGTTTAGGTCTCAGTCTGTAAGTATTAAACACATTTCCCTTTACCAATACTTATTTTTAACCGTGAGCCCCAATAGAACCCCACCCCCCACCCCTCCCAATTCCTGTGTGGCAGATGAATTCTAGTTAATACTCTATCTACTTTGACTAGATACATTGTTTCGATAGAAGATGCACAATTATTGTTTAGAGTTTATGACCCCCGCCCCCAATTAGATATGCTGAAACAGCGTTGTGAAATGATTTGCTTTCTACAGCTTGGTTTAAGAATAAAATGATGTCACGCGGCCGCTATCGCAGCCGCGCGGTTTTGGATTTCTGCTGTTTTCTTATTAACCCTGGAAGTATTTCTATTAAAAGTTAGATAGTTAAGAGATTGGTTTCTGTGCTCTGGAGTCGTGGCCATGCCAGGGAGCCGCTCGTGGGGGGTAGCTGGTGACCTCGGTCGGGTGTGAAGGACAGCCCAGAACGCCCCCCTTCCCATGAGGCCCCTGCCGCCCCCCGCCCCCGGCTCAAACCTGCTGTCCACAAGGCTCCCGTGTGGCCGCCATCTTTCTTTCCAGAGAGGAGTGGGCGGGTGGGACAACACCCTTTCTCCTCCGGGCAGGCATGGTGGTGCGGTTTAACACATAGTCCATTTGCTTTTCTGCTCCAAGCGGGTGGCTCTCTGTGCTAAGTCCTTGTGCCTCCGGGGCCATGACTGTGCCGGAGAGCTGCTCTTGGGGGGCAGCTGGTGACCTCGGTCGGGCGTGAAGGACGGCCCATTACGCCCCCCTTCCCATGAGGTCCCTGCCGCTCCCACCACCCCCGGCTCAAGCCTGCTGTCCACAAGGCTCCCGGGTGGCCGCCATCTTTATTTCCAGAGAGCTGATGACATTGTTTTAATAACACCAAACATCAGCCAAGCGGCACAAATGCTGGCCAACTTTGACCGTGAGTGTGGAAAGGTAGGACTACAGCTGAATCTTACGAAGACAATGTTTATGAGAAACAGCCTTGTTCCTGATGCCCCATTCGCTCTCAATGGAACGACCATCTCCGAATGCAACAGCTATGTGTACCTAGGTCGAGAGGTCAACATGACAAATGACCTGGCACCCGAGCTGTGCAGGAGGAAGAGAGCGGCTTGGAACGCCTTCAAGAACGTTGAAGAAATAGCTAAGAGGACGAAGAACCTCTGGCTCCGGGCACATCTCTTTGATTCCACTGTTCTTCCTCCATTAACATATGACTCAGAAACCTGGGCCCTATGCAAACAAGATGAGAACGCTATTCAGGTCTCCCAAAGAAGAATAGAAAGAGCTATGCTTGGAATATCACGTTTCACTCCAATGAGAGAAAGAATCCGGAGTTCCGACCTCCATCGACAATCAAGAATCAGGGACGCTGTCTCATTTGCCAAGGTGTTGAAAATCAGATGGGCTGGTCACGTAATGAGATTTAAAGACGACCGCTGGACTAGAGCTGTTACTGACTGGATTCCACGGGATGTCAAAAGACCGCGTGGCCGCCCACCTACCAGATTGTCAGACTTCTTCGTCAAGATCATGAACGATCGGTTTGAGGCCCTTCATGTTCCCGGAGCGAACAGATGCCATTGGGCTACACTGGCACGCGACAGGGACAGATGGAGACGTTACTGGCGCCTGCTCGAGCAAATTGATGACTAACGGGAAGTTAAGTGATTAAGTGATTAAGGAATGAGATAATAAGATGTCATGTGGCCGCGCGCTTCCGGGAGCTGGGTTTTATAGTCTCTGAGTCTTAGCCGTTGATGGGATTACACGGTGCCAGGGGGCCAGTTGGTGGGTGTGACCCCTGCCTACTGGAATTTGGAGGATCTGGGAGGAGGATGCTCAGCCCCAATCCGAGTAGGCTTGGAGATCTCAGCCCCGGGACCCGTGTGCTTTTGTTCCCTTGCCGGTACCTTCATGTGTGCGGAGAGTGGTCTCAGCATGGTGGTGGCTGGTTCTGAAGGTCTTCGGTTGCAGGAGCCCTGGTCGGGGTGAGGAGGAAAACTCAACCCGCTCCCCTCCAAGGGGCCCCAGCGAAGACAGCCAGGCACGGGGGCAGGAGACTCTGTGCTGTTCTCTTCCGGGAGCTGGGTTTTATACAAAGGTAAAAAAAGTTAAAAAAAAAAAAGTAAAAAAAGGTTAAAAAAGGTAAAAAACTTTTACAAGGGTAAAAGACTTTACCTGTGGGGAAAGTCGGTGATGATACCCAAACTCCTCAGTTCCAAGTCCCTGCTAAGCAGTTGTCTTTCTACATGCCCATGGTTTTACACATGATTCAGATCCACTCTTGGATCTAACATCTCTACCTGATTCATCCTCAATAATGAAAAATAAATAATTATAATTAATATTCTTCATTTTTAAAAAGTCTGGAAGTAATACCTTCAGGAAAGCACTTCAGAGTTCTTCATCTCACCTGAATTCACTCCTTACAATTGGATTTTCCAAATGACAGTAATTTAGGTGCTTAGACATGTAAATTTATGGTGGTCCTTTAGTCACTTTGTCCAGCACTGTGGATATTAATCGAAGGCTTCTTAAAACTACAATATAGGCCAACACTTAAATACTCGATAGCATATTTTATAAATTATTTGAAAATTTTACTTTAAACTGTGACTTAAAAATTTTCAAGTTTAGAGGGTATGGTGCCGCCAGCAGGTCAATCTGTCTGTATCTGTGAGGCGAGTGCATCAGCAGCCTGATGGTGCCGTCAGACTGCCAGATAACCCAAAATCGCTGCTGGGCCTTGGCCAGACCTCAAAAACTTGGGGCAAAGTTTACCAAGAAAGTAAACAGCCAAAAGCTAGGTATGTGGCCAACACACAAACCACCTCCAGTTCAGCTCTATAATTGGAGGTATGGCCTCTCTGGTTCCTGATCAAACTGCTAAATGGCCATGATCCGAGACTCAGAAACAATTCTCAAAACCCAACGGCTTTTGGCAGAAATGCATCTGGTCCCCGCAGTAGATTACCAGCGCCAGGCCACCCTAAGTGGGAATAGGTTTCGTGCCTTGGCCTGTTCCCCCTGATGGCCCAGTGGCCATCATCCTCCAGAAGCCACTGGATAGTCAAGTTTGGGCCCACAATGATGAGACACACGGAGCCTCACGGGATAGGGATGGAGCCAGACCTTTCCTCCCCGTCCCAAGGAGACCCCGAGTCACTGCCCATGGCCTTTCCGGCTCCTGATCAAGCTGCTTAACGGCCATGATCCCAGAGACTCAGAACAAATCTCAGAACCCAGCAGGTTTGGGCAGAAATCCCTCCAGATTTAAGTGTTAAAATTTCAGAATTTCAAAATCGCAGGGCCACTACTGAAGCCATGTGACATCATACGTTATTCATAACCAGCAATAGAAAACAAATAGTCTACTGTTGCCTTTTCAGCAGATCTCAGTGTTGGGGTAAAATCCCAAATAATAATGGTGAGTCTGGTGTCAAAATATTGAATGTAATCAAAGTAGAAAAAGAGTAATGTGGAAATCATCTGCCCCACAGGTAGGGGGAGGCTGTGGGATGGGGTATACTGGGGGTTTTGGTGGTGGAGAATGGGCAATGGTGAAGGTAAAGGTGTTTCATTGTATGACCGAGACTTAAACCCGAAATCTTTGTAACTGCTCTCACGGTGATTCAGTGGAGCGATAGCACAGCGGTAGGGTGTTTGCCTTACAAGCGGCCAACATGGCCGACCCGAGTTCGATTCCTCCGCCCCTCTCGGAGAGCCCAGCAAGCTACCGAGAGTATTCGATATGCCAAACACAGTAACAACAAAGTCTCCAATGGAGACGTTCCTGGGCCCGCTCGAGCAAAATTATAAAAAATGAAAAAAAAAGTAAGGTGGAGTTCATGCCCAATTCAATCAGCCTAATCAGTGGCTGAATAAATAACGGTACTCCTACATAAAAAAAAATTCAAGTTTGTTTCATTTTCATAATTTTTACTTTTTGAACTAACTTTGGAAGGAAAACTTGATCAGATATTTTTGACTATTCTGGTTCCCCTCCTCCCAAAATATTAGCTAGTCTTATCATCACCAAGTATGCTTTATATTCTTTCACTCTTTTTATAATCAACATATATTCAACAAATTATCTTCAGGGCTACAATGCAAACTCAGTATCCATATGTCTTGGGAAATGATTCCACAGTGAATAGCCTGGTGAATAGCCATCACCTCACAGCCAACATTTTCTCCTCATGATGAAAACTTCTAAGACCTGCTCTTTGAACAACTTTTAAATATCCGGTTTTATTAGGATATTTGAATATCCTTTTGTCCCATGCTTCACATGACATCTCCCAGAGCTTATTTTCTACATAGAAGCTTGAACCTTTTCTCTCCTTCATCCAGTCCCCTGCTTCCCACACCCGCCTCTGGCAGATGTCAATCAATTCTCTTATATATTTAGCTTCATTATTTCTATTGTTTTTTTTAATTTCATTAAAATTAAAAGGATAAGAAGTTGTGTGTTTATAATACTTACCCTTACTCTGCCCCTGCCTTCACTCCCTGTGCCTAAATATACCTGCCTGAAAATTCCTGAGAGAGAACTCTGGAGAAAGAGTTCTGTAGAAAGACCATCTTCTCAATATTGGCATGACATTTACTGGTAAGGATGGTTGCTAAATTCACTATCTGTGACAAACAGCAAATACCACTTCTAATTTTAATAGGTCTCTGGTGATCTAAAGATCACCACAAAGCTGGCATTGCCAGAGTGAATGACCCTATGATCCTTTGCACCTGCTGTGGAGAGAAACCTTCCCTCCAGTGTGGATGGAGAGATCGTTCCCCACACTTTTTCCTTCCCTCCAAAGAGGATAACTTCACTCCAGGACTTGTATCTTGGAATCATTCTCTGTAAGATCAGGCTCTTCTGGTGCTTCGAATGATAGCAGGGCAGATAAAGCTCTACACTCCACGTCTTCCAGGACTACGTCCAACAAGCTGAACTGCCTGCTACCCAAACTCCTGAGCCACTGCAGGTCCAGGCAGTCATGTCACTCCTCTGAGTCCTGGAGCTGAAGGAGTCAATTCAACAGAGAGGCAGGTCTCCAAGAGGGTGGTGGCAGAAAGAATCTCATTGGAGCTTGGGGATCAAGAAGGGTTTGGGGCTTCCTAGTTCTACAGTTTTACTTTTGTGGCTGTAGCGTGGCTGGGGGTGGGGGGAAGAGGGTTATTTCCAGAAATTCAGCCTGGAGTTTTACTCTTGACCTCTGCACTAGTGTTTCAATCATTTCACACCGGGTGTGTTCCAACCCTATTAAGGACATTTCCTTCTGCTGAAACTCCCTCACATGGTGCCTTTCCTAACATATTTCGAAGGACATAATAAAGATGACTCTCAAAACTTGCAATTTGTGAGGGTGGGTTGGGGTGGGGGCTAAGCTCTGACAAATCTTTTGTTCTCTCAGTAAAGCTTGTCACACACTTTTTCTGCGTTTTTGGCTCTGAAATACTCATATAGTCTGAATCCTTGTGTTTCTAGTGTAGTTCCTAGGTGTGCTGTGTGGCTGGTCACTATAAGCACAGTTCATGTTTACAGTGGTTCCAATGCCTGTTAGTTCCAGTGAAATTCCACTTCATTGACATCTGCAGTTGACAACTTCATTGTCAACTTTGAAGATTTGGGTGTGCTTGCATGCTCCTTTTCTCATGACAGGTGATACAGAAAATCAAATTTCTTTTTCTAATTGAGATCATGCCTTAGCCAGACCAGCATGGCTTAGCACTCTGAAATGCTTCCTGCTTACGCACACAATTCAGGTGTACTGCACATTAGTAGGTGAACTATTTTTCAAAACAATTGAAGATGTGAAATGATAATTTTTTAAATCTCTCCATAGCTCCACTTTACAATTTACATCATTATTTTTTCAGTTGGGCAGTTATTCCTAAATACCCTTGATGCAATTTTCTGTTCATTCTTTCTTATCTAGAACTCATTAGTATAACCTAAGGTGATTTGGGTTGCCTGGAAGTCACTTACATTTGCATAATGAGCCCCAGTGCATCTCCAGCATGAACTAAGAACTAAGGGGAAATTTGATAGAATTAGAAAAGCCATAAAAGTTGTTCTTTGGTGTGTGGAAATGGGGAGAGAGAAGGATCCTTTTCTAATATTCTAATCAGAGTTTGACAATAATACCTCCAAAGAGCAAAGTGTTTGGAAAGACCAAGTCAATGGCCCTTGAATAGATATTATACAAACACTCATTACAGATGGAACAGTGTGGCTCCTTGTGGTGGAAGCATGTCTTCTCTTTCATGGGATCTTTGAGACATTCTGACTTTCCAGATAGGGTCCTAAAGAATGATATCTTCGGGGTGGGGAGGATGGTCTCCAAAAGGAAAAGGGAGTTGATCTGAAACAGGGGGACAAAAGCCTACTATAGAAGGAAAATAATTACAGGGATGAAGAGCTTTAATGTGATGGCCTCCGATCATATACTTTTTGTTTCCACAATGATCATTTCATGATCATTATGACCTTTGGTGGTGACAATCATTACCTTCTCTGATCCTCCCACCATGCCCACTGCAATCCTGTGGAGTTCATGTTATTGTCACCCTCACTTCACACATTATGAAACTGAGGCTTAGGAATGTTGAGTTATTTGCCTAATGTTAAGCAACCTGTTAGCAGAACCCATTTTACTACCTAAAGCACTGTAACACTGTCTTCCCGTTATTCATCGATTTGCTCGAGCAGGCACCATAATGTCTCCATTGTGAGACTTGTTGTTACTGTTTTTGGCATATCGAATATTCCATGGGGAGCTTGCCAGGCTCTGCTGTGTGGGCGGTATACTCTCAGTAGCTTGCTGGGCTTTTCAAGAGGGACAAAGGAATCGAACCCAGGTCAGCCACATGCAAGGCAAACGCCCTACCCACTGTGCTATCTCCCCAGCCCTAGGAACTACCTAGGCACCTCAATTTCAGGATATGAACTTCTGACCAGTGCATTAAACTTAAGTTCTACCAGTTAGCATGATCACAGAATTTACTATGAATGATCTGGATTATGGGCTGGAGCTATAGCACAGCAGATAGGGCATTTGCCTTGCAAGCGGCCAACATGGCCAACCCGAGTTCAATTCCTCTGCCCCTCTCGGGGAGCCGGGCAATCTACCAAGAGTATCTCACCCGCATGGCAAAGCCTGGCAAGCTCCCCGTGACGCATTCAATATGCCAAACACAGTAACAACAAGTCTCACGATGGAGACGTTACTGGGCCCACTCGAGCAAATCGATGAATAATGGGAGGACCATGATCTGGATTGTGAGTCTACACTGATCCATCCATCAGACATTAATACCAACCTACCCTCAAGATAGTAGGAGAAACAAATGGCAAGTTAGAAATGACCGTGGCAAAATAAACATTCGGGAATATGTCCTTAGTGGTCAGATGGATATGTGGTCTGGGTAAATTCTCAGCTAATGAATGACACAGTCAACATCTCCAGGGAAGATGTTATGAAACTATTTCAGAACTAGCTTCAACTCCATCTCTAAGAGGTCACGGCCACTGCCTTCATGTGCTGAAAGAAGCGACAGTCACTTCCAGGATTCTGGAGTTTCAGTAAGAGGACATGCAGAAGACTCAGTGATGGACACCTGGAAGTCCTGTCACTAATCCCAATGTACAAATGTTATGTTTACAAGGATAATGGGAATGCGATTCTCTCTTTGGGGTGTAGCATGATACAGCTGAATGAGAGTCATTTATTGAGCCAGTTGGGGAACTGTGGATTTCAGCTTTCTCAACTTTAAAATGTTTAGAAAAGCAGGGGCCCAAAGTGATAGTACAGAGATAATCAGTAACTTGCCTTGTATGCTGCCAACATGGCAGATCTGGGTTTGATCCCTGGCACTATGTATGGTTTCTGAGCTCCCCCAGGGGTGATTCCCTGAGTGCAGAGCCTGGAGTAAGCCCTGAGTACATTGGGTGTGGCCCAAAAGATGTTTAGAAAAACAATACTACCTAGGTGATGGATTAAAGAATGAAGTTGTATATCAGGGCTGGCTTGCAAGTGAGTAAAGTATCACCCCAAAAGGATGCTCAGCAAAGGGTCGGTGAGAATACTGAAGGGCTAACTGTTGCATTACCACCTTGCTTACAAAGACATAAGGAACAGGAAGGGGAGACTTTCCTTGCTCACCTCCAAAAATACAGGAAGTGTGTCTATTGCTTTTGAATTCTGAAGTCTTTGTCTTCAAAGAGTTATGACAACATGCTCTAACTGGCCAGGATCAGAGCAGCAGTGGCCTGAGAGGTGACCTCCGCACAGACTTTGGCTTTGAGAAAAGTCTAATAGGTACTCAGTGAGGTGCCCATTTCCTGGAAAGAAAGTATTTGGAGAACACTGCCTCCAGGGGAATAGTGGCTCCAGGAACCACAAACAGTGACCGAGTAGAGTAGTGGCGACAAAGAGTGGGATAGTGACAGCAAGTATTGGGACAGTGGCGGCAAATAGTGCAATAGTGATGGTCAGTAGTGGGATGATGGCAGTGAAGAGTGAATAGCGGGAAAGTGACAGCGAATAGCGGCAGAGAATGCTGGGATAGTGACAATGACAGTGAATAGTGGGACAGTGATAGTGGATACTGGGATGGTGGCAGTGAAGAGTGGCCCCCAGTATCAATAGAACTTTCCCTGTGTTGGAAGTGGGAGGCTTGGGGTAAAGATCTGAGCATCCATGGGGCTTCTTGAGAAGCTGCGACTGAGGGAGGGAGGACAGGTCTCCTGGCTGCCCTCCCTGCAGGCCCGTCCCCAGGGACCAGAGCTGAAGCCTCCTAAGCTAGGAAGATGATGGGGGCCCCAGTGGGGGCCAAGGGGACAGGAAATTCCCACTGTTTAACTTATGTCCCATGGAAAACCTCGTGTCATTAACATAGCACTTCGTAGTATGGAAAGTCTCCACCTCTTTTAAAATCTCTAACAGTGAGGGCTCATTCTTTCTAGTGTTAAAAAATCCAGGGCACCTCCCCACCCCCTTCTAGGCAATGGATAAAGGCTGTATTTCAAAAGATTGAAAGGGAGAGGGGAGATAAGGTGCTGAATGGTGAGCTGTACGATAAGCTTCCTTTCAGGTGCCAGCGATGAAGGCTCGGCTTGGAGATATTAGCGGGGAGAGGAGGAGGAAAGGGGCTGAGACTCGCCATTCAGTCCCCACTGTGCGTGGCCCTCTGCCCCTGGTGAAGGGACACGGTTTTCCGATCTCCCTGTGGCAAACACGAAGCGTCTCCGAGGTTTTTCTTTGAATGTCTCTAGGTTCACAGAGCTCCTGAGCAGCAAATTTGAGATTTCTGACAGGCCTGTTCTACAGACTTTTGTTCTTCTGCCATTCCGAGCTGTATCTCAAACACGTTGAGTGCTCCCCAGGGTGGGAGAGGTAGGGTGAGGATGGAATTATGAGCACATGCCTGGCACTTCACTTGGGCTTGCTGAAATTTTGTTACCTGTCTTTTAGCATGAAAACTTTCAATTTAAATGGGCTGGAGGGACGTTTCAAAAAAATAAATTGAGCCATAAGACAAAAAATGGGAAGTATAAAAACTGAGTAATTGGAACTCAGGATTATTTTATAAAACCTCTATAGGCTGGCGCAGTCCCAGGTTGGGGACATGCTCTCTCAGGGAAAGCTTGTTGGGATTTAGGCTTTTTTCACTTTTAACTCACCATGTTCATATGTGGGCAAGCCCTCCACAGGTATTTGGCTGATTGGGGGGAAAAAAAGCTTTAAATTGTGGAGGATAAACTGCCAGAGAATCACCCAACTGTTGAGAATGACACATATTCCCTTCAGCACAACTGTCACTCCATGGAAACCGTTCTCTCTCTTGATGAAAAAAGTCTCAATTTTCTAAGAAGTAAAGTTTGTCCCAAGCAATCACCAGGAGTGACCTTCCCTATGAAGAGGTTTAAGGCAAAAGCATAAAACACCTTCTCGCAGTCGGTTGGAACTACAGCCCACATTTCTCATAAGAGGGTTGCTTTTTCCTGATAATATTTCACTTATTAAGAGGAATAAAAAGCAGAAAAAATGCAAATGTGGAAAAAGTACTGGCAAAAATAGTTGCAGAAGTTTTGACACTACCCAGGAAGGCTGGAAGGAAGTACAGGACACTTAGAGAAGAAGAAGCAAGATGCTTATTTTAGAACAGAAAGTTTCCCTGCCCCAGCCCTGGACCTAAGGAAAGCTTAGTTTCCAGCAAGCAAGTTGGGTACAAGCAAAACACAAGTCAAGGAAGTCAGTAGAATACAACAAGGTCGATGGTTTAGACTTCAGAATGTAGTTAGTTCATAAGTCCTACCTCGTCAGCACTGCAGTTTCAGGGGACACGAAAAGTAGCAAGACCCTCAAACTCCAATTGCTAGAATCAAACTTCTGCAACAGACAGAGGGTGGCCAAGGAGCAAAGATCTAAGTCATATCCACAAGCTCCTGATCCAAACCTCTTTTCTTTATCAAATGTATGCTCTTCTCCCGCAGAAGTGCTGGTAGATGCGGCAGAAGCCAGAAAAAGTATTCGTAATGCCCGCCTGTCCTTCGCCAACTAAAAGACCAAGATGACTGCCCTCCGACGTCCTGTTGGATCTATCACATCCTCCAGAATGGCAGTGGAGAAGATTATCCATGACTTCTACTCAAATCTCTTCGATAGCCATGTCCACTTGCCAACATGCCAAATTCCACAGGATGGATATGTCATTCCCAATGTTCTCCCTTCTGAAATCCGATACGCCATTTCATCAGTAAAGAAACGAACAGCACCCGACCCAGACAAGGTGAGACCTGAACACCTGAAGAACCTGCCATCAGTACTCATCAATACACTGGCTCAGCTCTTCACACGCTACCTGTCTGAATGCAAGTTTCCGTCCCAATGGAAAACCAGCAGGACTGTACTACTGTTCAAGAAGGGAGACATCCATGACATTGGCAACTATCGCCTGATCTGCCTATTGTCTGTCATCTACAAGTTGTTCACTCGAGTCATCCTAAATGGGATTGGTAGAACACTAGATGAAGGACAACCATGCGAGCAAGACGGGTTCTGCAAAGGATTCAGCACCATCGACCAAATCCACACGATAACCAAGCTCATTGAGGTTTCTCAGGAGTTCAAGATGCCGCTCTGTCTAACATTCATTGATTTAAAGAAGGCCTTTGATTCTTTTGAGACGGAAGCGGTCATTGAAGCCCTAGCCAATCAGGGCATTCAAGCTCAATACATCAAGATCCTCTGTGAGCTGTATTGCGGATTCACTACCAGGATCTCACCATTCTACAAAGAAGTAATCATCGATGTCAAGAGAGGGTTTCGGCAGGGTGATACCATTTCACCGAAACTCTTCAGTGCCACCCTCGAGAACATCATGCGACGACTGGAATGGGAAGGAATGGGAGTGAAGATAGATGGTCGGCAACTACACCACCTTCGCTTTGCTGATGACATTGTTTTAATAACACCAAACATCAGCCAAGCGGCACAAATGCTGGCCAACTTCAACCGTGAGTGTGGAAAAGTCGGTCTACAGCTGAATCTTACGAAGACAATGTTCATGAGAAACAGCCTCATTCCTGACACCCCATTCACTCTCAATGGAACGACCATCTCTGAATGCAACAGCAATGTGTACCTAGGTCGAGAATTCAACATGACAAATAACCTGGCACCTGAGCTGTGCAGGAGGAAGAGAGCGGCTTGGAACGCCTTCAAGAACATTGAAGAAATAGCTAAGAGGACAAAGAACCTCCGGCTCCGGGCACATCTCTTTGATTCCACTGTTCTTCCTGCACTAACATATGCCTCAGAGACCTGGGCACTATGCAAACAGGATGAGAATGCTATTCGGGTCTCCCAAAGAGGAATTGAAAGAGCTATGCTTCGAATATCACGTTTCACTCAAATGAGAGAAAGAATCCAGAGTTCCAACATCTGTGGACGATCAAGAATCAGGGACGCTGTCTCGTTTGTCAAGGTGTCAAAAATCAGATGGGCTGGTCACGTAATGAGATTTAAAGATGACCGCTGGACTACAGCTGTTACCGACTGGATTCCACGAGATGTCAAAATACCACATGGCCACCCACCTACCAGATGGTCAGACTTCTTCATCAAGATCATGAACGATTGGTTTGAGGCTCTTCATGTTCCCAGAGCGAACAGACGCCATTGGGCTACACTAGCACGCGACAGGGACAAATGGAGACGTTACTGGCGCCCACTCGAGCAAATCGACGATTAACAGGAAGTCAAGTGATCAAGTGATGCTCTTTTCCCATGTGACTTTGAAACTCACTGGCTTAAAATATCTCCCTTTGTTGTGACATATTCATCTATTCCTTTCTCCTTCTCTCTTCTTTCTCTCCATAAAAGTCTAGCCCCCAGTAGGCATAGAGCTGAGTAAAAATGATTTTTCAAATCTCCATTTGGTATTATCAAGAGTTCCTTTCTGTTCAGTTTTATTCTCTCTTTATTCTCCTTTCATTTACTCCTGCCACCAGATATCTGCTTGATTGTTTTAAGTATGTATATGGGTATGTGCTAACTATGTCTTTTGTATGTGTGTCTATCCATACCATTGTTTTCAACCATGACCCCCTTCCAACCTTGTGATCTTCCTGTGTGTGTCCCCTCCCTGTACCAACTGTCCCCAAGTTCTGTGACATGACCTCCCATGTATGTGATTTTTTACATGTGGCTCCATAGGAAGTCCTGGATAACCCAGAGAGGGGTCAAATGGTCAGCAGTTGAAAAACACTGATGTATACTCACAAATATATACAAATATTTATGTAAGCATATAAATCATACTTACATAAACACATGCACACTGATACAGAACTTAAAAACATTCATTTTTATGTATATGTATCTATATGTCATTCTCAAAATATATATGGTATTGCTGAGATGGAAGCAGTCATCGAAGCCCTAGCCAAACAGGGCATTCAAACTCAAGATCCTCCATGAGTTGTATTACGGATTCACTACCAGGATCTCACCATTCTACAGGGAAGTGATCATTGATGTCAAGAGAGGGATTCGGCAGGGTGATACCATTTCACCCAAACTCTTCAGTGCCACCCTCAAGATTGTCATGTGACAACTAGAATGGGAAGGAATGGGAGTGAAGATACATGGTCGGCAACTATACCACCTTCACTTTGTTGATGACATTGTTCTAATAACAACAAACATCAGCCAAGCGGCACAATTGTTGGCTGACTTCGACCGTGAGTGTGGAAAGGTTGGTCTACAGCTGAATCTCACGAAGACAGTGTTTATGAGAAACAGTTTTGTTCCTTATGTTCCATTCGCTCTCAACAAAACGAACATCTCCAAATGCAACAGTTATGTGTACTTAGGTCGAGAAGTCAACATGACGAATGACCCAGTACCTGAGTTGCGCAGGAGGAAAAGAGTGGCTTGGAATACCTTCAAGAGCGTCAAAGAAATAGTTAAGAGGACAAAGAAACTCCGGCTCTGGGCACATCTCTTTGATTCCACTGTTTTTTTCTGCATCAACATACGCCTCAGAGACCTGGGCCCTACGAAAACAGAATGAGAACGCTATTTGGGTATCCCAAAGAGGAATTGAAAGAGCTATGCTTGGAGTAACCCGCTTCACTCAAATGAGAGAAAGAATTCGAGTTCTGACCTCCGTCGAAGGTCATGAATCATTGACTGTCTCATTTGCCGAGGCGTCGAAAATCAGATGAGCTGGACATGTAATGATGTTTGGAGATGACTGTTGGACTAGAGCCGTTACCGACTAGATTCCACGGAATGTCAAAAGATTGTGTGGCCGCCCACCTACGAGATGGTCAGACTTCTTCATCAAGACTCTGAACGATTGGTTTGAGGCTCTTTGTGTTCCTAGAACGAGCATACGACATTGGGCTACACTAGCAGGCAACAGGACAAATGGAGATGTTACTTGTGCCTACTCAAGCAAATCAATGAGTAACAGGATGTCAAGTGATCATGATCAAGTGATTGGTATAATATATGCATGCTCTTTCAATTTATATAAGTTGTATAATGCTCTGTATCTCACTTTTATTTTTTTTTACTCTTCTGTCAACATGGTGATTTTCATAATTTATTCTTTTTTTTATTCACTCAAATGAATAAAAAACACACCACTCAATCAAACACGCCACTCAGGCACGTGGCATGTCCCTCAGAGGCCCTAGAGAAGCTTCTGGAGGAAGCTTCCATGTCCTGCTGCCTGTGAGCTGGGAATCCCTCTCTCGGCACCAAGTAGTGGGGATGGACATTCAGTGATAGTGACTCCATGGGGAGGAAGCGAGGGCGGGCTGCACTGTCCAGGGGCAGGACTCTTGGCTGCTCAGGATTCAGAGTGGCAGTATTAGAGGTGATATTCCGCAGGAGGTTCAGGTCCATCAAGTGCATTTTTCCCCTCCCTTTTGAACCTTTTACATTCGTTTGCTTTTTTCACAGAGAAACACACGTTTGATTGATTTCCCCCTCACTTATCACTTATCACTTAATCACTAAACTTCCCGTTAGTCATCAATTTGCTCGAGCGGGCGCCAGTAACGTCTCCATTTGTCCCTGTCGCGTGCTAGTGTAGCCCAATGGCGTCTGTTCGCTCCGGGAACATGAAGGGCCTCAAACCGATCTTTCATGATCTTGACGAAGAAATCTGAAGTCTGACCATCTGGTAGGTGGGCGGCCACGCGGTCTTTTGATGTCCCGTGGAATCCAATCAGTAACAGCTCTAGTCCAACGGTCATCTTTAAATCTCATTACGTGACCAGCCCATCTGATTTTCGATACCTTGGCAAATGAGACAGCGTCCCTGATCCTTGATCGTCAACGGATGTCAGAACTCCGGATTCATTCTCTCATTTGAGTGAAACGTGATATTCCAAGCATAGCTCTTTCTATTCTTCTTTGGGAGACCTGAATAGCGTTCTCATCTTGTTTGCGCAGGGCCCAGGTCTCTGAGGCATATGTTAATGCAGGAAGAACAGTGGAATCAAAGTGATGTGCCCGGAGCCGGAGGTTCTTCGTCCTCTTAGCTATTTCTTCGACGTTCTTGAAGGCGTTCCAAGCCACTCTCTTCCTCCTGCGCAGCTCGGGTGCCAGGTCATTTGTCATGTTGACTTCTCGACCTAGGTACACATAGCTGTTGCATTCGGAGATGGTCATTCCATTGAGAGCAAATGGGGCGTCAGGAACGAGGCTGTTTCTCATAAACATTGTCTTTGTAAGATTCAACTGTAGTCCTACCTTTCCACACTCACGGTCAAAGTCGGCCAGCATTTGTGCCTCTTGGCTGATGTTTGGTGTTATTAAAACAATGTCATCAGCAAAGCGAAGGTGGTGTAGTTGCCGACCATCTATCTTCACTCCCATTCCTTCCCATTCCAGTCGTCGCATGATGTTCTCGAGGGTGGAACTGAAGAGTTTCGGTGAAATGGTATCACCCTGCCGCACCCCTCTCTTGACATCAACGATCACTTCTTTTTTTTTCCCCTTATTTTATTTTATTTTTTTTACAGTTGTAGATTTACAATTTTTTGTGCTTGGGTTTCAATTATACAATGATCAGATACCCATCCCTCCACCAGTGCCCATTTTCCACCACCATGGATAATATCCCTCCCACCCCCTTCCCCCCATCCCCCCTGTCTCTGTGGCAGGGCAATCCCCTGTGTTCTCTCTCTCCTTTTGGGTGTTGTGGTCTGCAAAAGAGGCATTGAGTGGCAAACATGTTCAGTCCATAGTCTATTTTCGACATGCATCTCCCCTCCTGGGAGGATCATCCAAACACCCTTTATTTGATGCTCCCTTCTCTATCTGAGCTGCCCTTTCCCCTAGAATGCCCGGCTGGCCTCTAAGTTATGGAGTAATCCTCCTGGTGCTGATCTCAGCTATTCTTGGGTATTAATCTCATACTTTGTTACTTTATATCCCCCAGATGAATGCAATCTTTCTATGTCTGTCCCTCTCTTTCTGACTCATTTCGCTTAGCATGATACTTTCCATATTGTACCACTTGTATGTAAATTTCATGACTTCATCTTTTCTAACAGCTACATAGTACTCCATTGTGTAGATGTACCAAAGTTTCTTTAACCAGTCATCTGTTCTTGGGCATTCAGGTTTCTTCCAGTTTCTGGCTATTGTAAAGAGTGCTGCAATGAACAAACAAGTGCAGATGTCACTTCGACTATACATTTTTGTCTCTCTGGGATATATTCCCAGGAGTGGTATTGCCGGGTCAAATGGAAGCTCAATTTCTAATTTTTTGAGAATCGTCCATACTGTTTTCCAGAAGGGCTGAACCAGTGGACATTCCCACCAACAGTGAAGGAGTGTCCCTTTCTCGCCACATCCACGCCAGCATCGATTGCTTTTGTTCTTTTGAATGTGGGCCAGTCTCTGAGGTGTGAGATGGTATCTCATTGTGGTTTTGATCTGCATCTCCCTGATGATTAATGATGTAGAGCATTTTCTCATGTGCTTTTTTGCCATTCGGATTTCTTCTTTGAGAAAGTTTCTGTTCATTTCATTGCCCCATTTTTGGATGGGGTTGGATGTTTTCTTCTTGTGGAGTTTAACCAGTATTTTGTATATCCTGGATATCAACCCCTTGTCAGATGTGTATTTGGTGAATATCCTTTCCCATTCTGTAGACTGTCTTTGTATTTTGGTCACTGTTTCTTTGGAGGTGCAGAAGCTTCTTAGTTTAAGATAGTCCCATTTATCTATCTCTGTTTTCACTTGCTCGGCCACTTGCTCAGCGTGGCATCTTTGAAGATACCATTAGCTTCAATGTCATGGAGGGTTTTGCCAACTTTATCTTCAATGTACCTTATGGTTTCTGGTCTGATGTTGAGGTCTTTAGTCCATTTTGATCTTACTTTTGTACATGGTGTTAGGCAGAGTTCTGAGCCTATTTTTTTGCATGTAGCTGTCCAGTGATGCCAACACAATTTATTAAAGAGGCTTTCCTTACTCCACTTCACATTACTTGCACCTTTATCAAAGATTAGATGATCATATGATTGAGGGGAGATGTCAGTGTATTCAACCCTGTTCCATTGGTCTGCAGTTCTGCCTTTGTTCCAGTACCATGCTGTTTTAATTATTACTGCTTTGTAGTACAGTTTGAAGTTCGGGAGGTTGATTCCTCCCATTTTCTTTTTCCCAAGAATTGCTTTAGCTATTCGTGGCGGCTTATTGTTCCATATAAATTTCAGGAGTGTTTGCTCCATTTCTTTGAAGAATGTCATGGGTATCCTTATAGGGATTGCATTGAATTTATACAATGCTTTCGGTAGTATTGCCATTTTGACAATGTTAAGTCTCCCGACCCATGAGCAGGGGATATCTTTCCATTTCCTCATGTCCTCTTTTATTTCCTGAAGTAGCGTTTTGTAGTTTTCTTTGTACAGGTCCTTTACTTCCTTAGTTAAGCTGATTCCTAGGTACTTGATTTTCTGGGGCACAATTGTGAACGGGATTGTTTTTTTCATGGTGCTTTCTTCTCTCTCACTGTTTGTGTATAGGAAAGCCATGGATTTTTGGGTATTGATTTTATAACCTGCAACTTTACTATACGAATCTATTGTTTCTAGGAGTTTTTTGGTGGAGGTTATTGGGTTCTCTAAGTAGAGTATCATATCATCTGCGAATAGTGAGAGCTTGCAATGATCACTTCTTTGTAGAATGGTGAGATCCTGGTAGTGAATCCACAATACAGCTCACGGAGGATCCTGATGTATTGGGCTTGAATGCCCTGATTGGCTAGGGCTCAATGACTGCTTCTGTCTCAACAGAATCAAAGGCCTTCTTTAAATCAATGAACGTTAAACAGAGCAGCATCTTGAACTCCCGAGAAACCTCAATGAGCTTGGTTATCGTGTGGATATGGTCGATGGTGCTGAATCCTTTGCAGAACCCTGCTTGCTCGCGTGGTTGTCCTTCATCTAGTGTTCTGCCAATCCTATTTAGGATGACTCGAGTGAACAACTTGTAGATGACAGACAATAGGTAGATCGGGCGATAGTTGCCAATGTCATGGATGTCTCCCTTCTTGAAGAGTAGTACGGTCCTGCTGGTTTTCCATTGGGACGGAACCTTCCATTCAGACAGGTAGCGAGTGAAGAGCCGAGCCAGTGTATTGATGAGTACTGACGGCAGGTTCTCCAGGTGTTCAGGTCTGACCTTGTCTGGGCCGGGTGCTGTTTGTTTCTTTACCGATGAAATGGCGTGTCGGATTTCAGAAGGGAGAACGTTGGGAACGACATATCCATCCTGTGGAATTCGGTATGTCGGCAAGTGGACATGGCTATCGAAGAGATTTGAGTAGAAGTCATGGAGAATCTTCTCCATTGCCATTCTGGAGGATGTGATGGATCCATCAGGACGTCGGAGGGCAGTCATCTTGGTCTTATAGTTGGCGAAGGACAGGCGGGCGTTACGAATACTTTTCCCGGCTTCTGCCGCATCTACCAGTACTTCTGCTCTTCTCTCTTTGAGGTCTTCCTTGATCGCATCTCTGCACTGCTTTACGAGCTCGGATGTTAGCTTGCGGTTGCCTGAGGCATGCGCCAAACCACGCTGGCGAATTAGCTCAAGAGTTTTTGAAGATAGGCGATTTTTTGTGGCTATCTCTCTCTTGGCGTTCCTCGCATATTCATGGAGGTGCTGAACCAGTTGATCGTATTCCTCGTCAATGTTGTCAACAATGGCATCTTCCCATGTTGCCGCAATATTACCAAAGAGTTCCCAGTTGGTGGTCATTCTGGGAGTTCTCTTTTTGAACTTTGCAGCCCTTTCTCCCCGCTCTGTGAAGTAGAATTTTGCACGAAGGAGACGGTGGTCAGATCCCGTTCGAAATTTTGGGACAACCCCCTCACTATCTTCTATAAAAACCAGCTCCTGGAACTGCGCGACTGGATTCGCGGCCGCGCAACATCTTATTATGACATCTTATTATCTCATTCCTACTTTGGACAAACTGGCAGGCTACCGAATGTAGGCTGCCCACACGGCAGAGTCTGGCAAACTCCCCGTGGTGTACCCAATATGCCAAATACCAGTAACAATGATGGTCTCATTCTCCTAAAGAGCCTTGAATATAATCTCAGGGCTAGGATGAAAGTGACATTACTGGGGCCTGCTCGAGGCAATCAACGAATAACAGGATGATTTGTGATTGTGATTTTTGTGATTTTATTAAAAAAATTTTAATAGTGAGACATCATGAGGTACATTTGCAGACACATTTTTGTGCTTGGGTTTCAATTATACAATGATCAAATACCCATCCCTCCACCAGTGTCCATTTCCCACCACCACGGATCCAAGTATCCCTCCCCCCCCCCATCCCCCCCCCCATCCCACCCTATCTCTGTGGCAGGGCATTTCCGTCTGTTCTCTCTCTCCTTTTGAGTGTTGTGGTTTGCAAAAGAAGCATTGAGTGGCAATCATGTTTGGTCTATAGTCTACTTTCAGCATGCTTCTCCCATCCTGGGAGGATCCTCCCAACACCTCTATTTGGTGTTCCCCTCTTTATCTGAGCTCCCTTTTCCCCTAGTATGTGTGGTTGGCCTCCAAGTCATGGAGTAAAATTCCTGGTACTTATCTCGGCCATTCTTGGGTGTTAAAGTTTCCTATTTTCTTATTCCATTTGATTTTGGGTTGGGCTGGAGTGATAGCACAGTGGGTAGGGCATTTCCTTGCATATGGCTAATCCAGGTTCAATTCCTCCACCCCTCTCGGAGACCCCGGCAAGCTACCGAGAGTATCCCGCCCACATGACAGAAACTGGCAAGCTCCCCGTGGCGTATTTGATATGCCAAAGACAGTAATAACAAGTCTCATAATGGTGATATTACTGGTGCCCACTTGAGCAAATAGATAAACAGCTGGACTACAGTGCTACAGTGCAGATTTTCGATTTGGGGGCACACTTGTCTGCACTCCAGGATCACTCTTGGAGGGCTTGGGGAACCATATGTGGTGTGAGGAATCAAACAGGGTGCTGAAAACAACATAAACAAGTACCCTATCCATTGTACTATCTCTCTGGCCAACACATGTGCTTTCAAACAAAAGCAGTACGGGAACCAGAGATACAGCATGAGAGGGCTTAGGCATTTCCCTATCCTGTGGCTCACCTCAATTCAATAACCAGCATTGTTTATTCCCTTCCAGAGGCTGAATTTACTTTTCCTTTCCTTACATTTTCCTGGAATATAATTACTATAAATAAGCTGAGGTCATTCTGGGTCTAAACCTTAAGATAATGTAGCAACTTTTTCCTTTTTGGGTGTGCTTTTTCAATACTTGAGCCATCATCTAAAAATATATATGATTTATAAGAAGTAAATGTAGGGAAGACACATGAAGAGGAAAAACTCTGAGACAGTATGGGGAGAGAGTAGTCTAGTTACAGTACCCACTGCCAAGTGTTAGATGCCTGAGATCACTAGGCACCATTGAGAAGCCCAATGACAGAGTATCAAGTGACACCACTAGAACCAGAAGAATTATTCAAGGGAATCACAAAATCATAAGTGATAAGAAAATTGTCATTTTATAAGCCAACACTATACATCCCAGGGGGGTTTAGGTAACAATGGAGTCGCCATGACAGAAGCAAACACAAAGGCAGAGACTAACCATAATTACTCTGTACTTGCAAAAAAGGTGACTTTTGTGAGATTTTCCAGCAGATAAGCCAAATCCATATCTAGAGTAAGTGTCTAATCTACAGAAAAGTAAAGACGTTTCATTTCGAGTTGGTAGCACCTTGGAACCACGTGCCTGCTTGGGTTTTGCTATTGGCAGGTGAGGCAGGCATCAGCGGCTCTGTGCAGGTCCATTTTAGAAGGTGCAAGGCAATGTTTGGGGGATGCCTATCCTCGTGACTACATTTTTATGAATTTACTAGGAAATAACCAGGGGGTTGGGAAAAGTTGGCTCCCAAAGAACAACTGGCCTGTACCATGTAAATGGGAGCAGGGAAGAACATTGACATTCTGAAGATGTCTGGATTGCCAAAATTATTTCTAAGCAACATAATTTTAGGATATGTGGAACGCATTTGTCTCATTGGTTATGTTAATAGTCTATTTTTAAAACACAGTTAAGTTATGTTTTCATCAGAATATCATATATAGTTAAGATCCAAAGGCCTAATACTTTTAAAGACCTGGTTTTCTAGAAGAGAATTGACTTTGTCATTGATTCTAACTGTAATAGCTGCATTGGGTATATTCCTGGGGTTACTTAAGTCTTATTGGTTGAAGGGAAAGTGAACCAAATGATGAAATACTGATATATGGTTTGCAAAGAAGATACTGGAACCAAAGAAAGCTGCCTTGTACGGAAACCAAAGGCAAGTAATGAAAATAGACCAAATATTAAGAATAGTTGTGCCATAGGGGGTCCTAGTGCCAAAATACATTAAGGAATTAGGGGGATGTATTTAATGTTCATTCATGGCCCCCTGGTTCCTTTAATTCATTGTTATCCTCTCTCTCTTCCATAAGAATTATTTAGTTAGAGAGTACACGGTGAGCATGAGATTCCAAGTAGAGCACTTACAAAGAAGGAACTTCAGAAAGTATGACCCAAGCAAAGAAAAGGGTTGTTGGACCTGGGTCATATCATCATCTCTTCTTTGTTATTGCAAGTGTGACAGATAAAATGATTTTAAGATATTGGAACTTTCAAAAGAGCAAGAGGCTCAATCTCACTTCTGACCCATTGTTAGAGTCCTCCAGCTTGTACGGTAGGGAGATGAAGATTAAATGACACAGAGTTCACAATCTCAATCTTTTTTCCTTAAATATTAAAAATATAATTTTAAAATGTTTATTGAACACTTCATGTGTTGTTCAATAAAACGGACATTGAACAGACTCTTAATCTCTTTGATGTATATTATTTAATAAAAATTATAAATACAGTGATCTGTGGATTTCTCAGGTTGATAGGTGATAATCATGAACCAGCTAAAGATTCTGTGAACTGATTTTCCTTATACAAGCATAAGGGCTAAACCTATGAATCTGTTGTAAAACATGTAAGATGAGCACTGTAAATACCCTTCCAATGTGTCATTTTAGAAATGGAAGTTAAATCTAGTAGACATTTATAAAATCCTAATATCTCATTTAAATAAAGCACACATATAACCTATACATTAGACATTTAAAGGTCCCTAAAGAATCAATTAAATTCCTAATTTACTTTGACACATTAAAGAGTTCAGCTATAATATGACATACATACGTTGGACCCTGGTTACAGAGAATTCTTAATTGTTAAATAAATGAAAGGGTCAGCTTATATTCTAAATTCAGGCTTTTCAAATTCTTTTATTTTAATTTCCAGAGTTTTGCCTGGGCAGGAAATGCTTTTCCCCCTTTCATATGGAAATTATTTCCACAATATGCACCATCAATATTCATCAAGTATCACACCAATTAACAAACCGTGAATAATCTGAACAAAAATTTAATGCATGAAAACCCACAAACATCTAGGTGGCTGTTAATAAGGCTATGTTTGAGGTAATCACACACAAATTTAATTTTAAATATGCTTCCCTTAAGGAAGGGGTATCAATGTTAATTTAAGAATTTAATTTGTATGGTATTTTAATAAAATGTCTTTCAAGGAATCTGCAAAAACATCATGCCAGCATCTTTGCTTATCAACTAAACATTTAATTTTCTTTTATAGAATGAAAATTAACTACTCCCTTTATAGTTAAGTAACTTTATATAACTCCTTTATGGAATTAACCTATTTCTATAGTATCCTCATGTAAGAGTATAAAGACACTCTGAATATAAACTTCACAAAATAATTTTTAATTAGTACTAAAAAAACTTTGGGGGGCATTTAGAGCAATTGAAGCTTAATCAAGTACTTTGAGGTGATTTTTGTAAGTGAGCTTATGCTGATTTTAATTTATAAACTTCTAATTGGTTTTCAAAAATTCATGTTTTAAACTGGCAACTATTAATCCTAACTGAATTGTAAGAGTTGGTCTTTCTTGTCTAAACTTGATGACATAAGATGAATGATGGCGATCTTTATAATACAATGAGAAAACCACTATTCAAAAGAGTGACAGATCTTTCCCAAAATCTAATGAGTGGCAGAATAGCTAAGCCAGAAATATAACAACTATTATATATTTCTCTATCCTAACTGAAATTTTTCTCACAGTAAGAGAATAAAACCAATAAAACTTGAGAGAACATTTTAAAGATGCATGCAGAAACAAATTACATTTAAAATTAAGATATGCTAGAATAGATCAATAAGAAATAAGCAAAATTTTACATGGACCAAGGATCACATAGAACCAGCACATTTAGAATGTAAGATAGGGTGATTGTAAGAGAAAATGCACACGCACATATGTCAAATTTGAAAATAGAAATTTTCATTTCTTAGAAAATATAATTCACCAAATCATGCTAAAATGGTAAATCTTGAGGTTGGAGAGATAATACAGGGGTTAAGTCATTTGCCTTGCACATAGCTTACTCCCATTCAATCCCCAGTACCACATATGGTCCCTCAAATACCACCGGGAATGATTCCTGAGCACAGATTCCAGGAGCAATCCTTGAGCACCCCTAGGTATGGTCCAAATCACCCCCTCCCAGAAAAAATAAATTCAAAATAGTATGTCTGGATTATAAGTATCATAGTTCAAAAATGTTTAATCCATAGAGAAAGATGTATCTTTCAAAAAATGAGATTTTTAAAAAATCAGTTAAAATTATCACAAGTTTATCTGCCTTTTCTGGCATTTTTCTAGTGAGAGAACACACACACATGCACAACTTAGTTTGGTTGGTTTTATTTTGGTGTCACACTTGGCTGTGTTGAGGGCTTACTCCTGGCTCTGTGCTCAGGAATCACTCTGGTGGGATGCTGGGGATCCAACCCAGGTCAGCAGTGTGCAGGGCAAGCACTTTACCGATGCATTATGACCCTGAAAATCCCAATATTATACAGACTTGCCAGAGCAGGGAAAAACAAATGAGGGTATAACTACATATTGATCCCATTTCATGAAACTAGCATTATCTTGCTAACAAAATAGATTATAAAGAAATAAATCTCCATTCCACTACTACTTTTAGAATAAAACCCAAATAATTATTAGCAAACCAATGGGTATGTGGTGATAGAAATTAGCTTTATTTTTAAGCCCTTCAGCGAATCTTTGTTTTATGCCTAGATTATTTAACATATTTGTACTGATTTGTTTTATTTCTATCATTCTAAAAGTCTCTAAATGTCTTAATTTTCTCTCTTTTTTGTTCTTTGTGTTCTGCTTGAACCGATACTTCTTCTCCTTATTATTTTCTGCTTCTTTTCCTGTTTGTGTCTTTTCACTTTTCTTTCCTGGTCTCTTCATATTGACGGTGCAATTTCTTCTAGCTTCATTAACTACTTTTGTAGTATTTATTGGTAGTTCAAGACTATGAATTTCTTTGTAATTTAACAAAGTCTATACTTTTTAGATATGTCTGTAGCACTGCACTGTAGCATTGTCATCCTGTTGTTTATCAATTCGCTAGAGCTGGCACCAGAAATATCTCCATTGTGAGA
The DNA here is from genome assembly GCF_029834395.1 of Sorex fumeus. Classification (NCBI taxonomy): domain Eukaryota; kingdom Metazoa; phylum Chordata; class Mammalia; order Eulipotyphla; family Soricidae; genus Sorex; species Sorex fumeus. Next base: position 10,011,377 of record NW_026606083.1, on the reverse strand, counting down.
CTCGTTACTGGTTTTAGCATATCGAATACGCCACAGGGAGCTTGCCAGTTTCTGCCGTGCAGGTGGGATACTCTCAGTAGTTTGCCAGGCTCTCTGAGAGGAATGGAAGAATCGAACCTGGGTTGGCCGCATGCAAGGCAAACGCCCTACCCATTGTGCTATCGCTCCAGCCTCAGAAATGCCTATTCTCACTTTATTTTAATTTCCTGTCAGAGCTGTGGGTTCTGCTTGACCCCTTCCCAAACTATGTGATACTCTTTTTTAATGTTCCATTCTGTTGTTATTAATTCTTCTAATGTGGTATTCTTTGATTCGGAACTTATTTCAATTCCCTTGCAAATGTTTCAACAGACTTCTTGCATGTTAGACTTTTCTTCTCAATTAATTTTCTTTGGGCCAGATTCCTCCATGGCTTTACTTCCCTAAACCTATAAATACATGGTTCTCAGATTTTCCTTGAAGTCACCTGCTTTGCAAGCTCAAAATTAAAAGGTACTTTGGATGAGTGTAAAAATCAAAGCAAGTAGTTATCTGCATGCATTCTGTCTCTGGTGAAGATGACAGAGACATTTGAACGCTTTTCGAGTTTCCTTGTGGGTGCCGGCAGTAGTTTGGCCTCCACTCAAAGTCCTGTGACTGTCCAATACCCTCCTGCTGTCCTACTGCTGGCAAGTATTCACCCAAGGACACAGCACTTTATCTTCCTTCCTCTTGCTTCCTCTTCCTTCTCTCCCTCTCCTACACTCTTTTTTGATTTTATTGGAGTTCCAGGATCTGAACACTGGCAAATTCCAGTGATTCCAACCATGGTCTATGCTACTATGTCTTAGGTATTTATTTTAACTCCACTCCTCACTAGTATTAGTTTTTAAACTTTCTCCAATGACTATTAAATAATTAATTTTAGTATGACTTTCTGTATTTTAACACATTTTACAAGTTTTCCCATCCTTAAATTTTTTCTGGAGTGTGTTAGCCATACACTTTCTCAGTAACATCTTCTAGTTTACAAAAATTTTGTTTACTAGCTTATTAATACGTTTTATATCTTTTGATTCTTCAAAGCTTCATTTGGTGCCAGAGATGCAGTACAGGAGTTAAGGGCATTTGACAGGAGTGAGGCCAGAAGCAGCAGTAAGCCTGAACACTGATGCGTTTGGCTCAAAAACCAACAGAAAAAATAAATCAAAAAGCTTAGTTTGCTGATTTTAAAAGTCTCATAATCACTTATTGATTACATTCTTTCATTCACATTTCAAACCTATGGTAGCTTAAATATATGTGTGCTGTATATAGATAGTTGTTCAAAATAGTGTGTAGCTGATTGAATATTGTAATTTCTGCACAAATCCTATGTATAACCATTATTACATATTTTCTGTTTACTTCCCAAGAAATACAATGGCTATATTCTGGGGAGATAATTTTTGGTATTCTAGTTCATTTGATTGGTTTCACTATTGTTTCCTTACAGAAACTCAGTTCTCGTAAGATTTTTTAAATTTTAACAACATATCTAAATTTACACACTGCACACACACATCTCAGAAGGGTATTAGTTAAGCATTGAGATTTTCAGTTCCTAGTTAACAGCATGGTTTCCTTGGGTGCCAGTCTTCAATGATGCTCTTCAGAAAAGTCTCCCTCCCTCCCTCCCTCCCTCCCTCCCTCCCTCCCTCCCTCCCTCCCTCCCTCCCTCCCTCCTTTCTTCCCTCCTTCCCTTCCTACCTTCCTTCCTTCTTTCTTTCCATGAACATAGGGTTTCATACATGAACTTCTCTCTCCTAGCTACATATATCTGGACATGACTTACTTCCTTAAGTGACAATAATTAATACCTGATATTTCACAAGATTTGGGTAGAGAGGGAAGCTAATGCTTCTGTTTCCTTTGCTCTTTTTAAACCCACTCAAATTTTTTTCTTTCTGCTCTATCATGTTTAAATAAGGTTATCTTTTAAATGACTACAGAAGTTTCTACAGTGCTACATTCAAACATCTCCCGCCAACTGATATGTGGGCTGTACTACCAAAGTCAATGACAGGCGAATAGACACACTCTGGGAGGTGGATATTTGTAGAGACCCATGATGACCTTCACTGAAGTATGCTGGGAGTGAAACCACCCACAATACCCTTGGGAAAATGCAGAGCACTGGCTGTACAGGGGCTAGTGGATGCTGAATTTCAGACTTTAGAGAACCCTCTGGAACACGGTTCCTCCTCCTCAAAGGAGATGGGGTGTGACAGGTCAGAGCGTCTGCTGCCAGCCTCTCCAGGGTGCTGATTAGGACCAAACAGCTGATTTCACTGTGCTCAGTCTCTGTTTCTCTGAAGAAAAAGTCACACTTCTGCCAGCTGTTTCCAAAGCAGTTAGTGTGCTATATTTAAGGAAAGAGTGAAGGAGATGTCATCACTTCTATTTTTATACGTGATCCACTAGAGTCATTTTTGCATCTATAGTTAGACTAGATGTAGTTATTATATAAATATATACATGAATCTATGTGTCTATTATGTGTGCATTACAATATATAGTATATATAAATACACATAAACCTATCTACACATACATATTCATGTACATGTATGTTAATATATAATGCATAATGGTATCCGTGATGCTTCCCTAGAAGCGTATGTTGAAGCCCTGGCACACTTCTCATCCAGCGTGGGGCTCTGTGGAATGGCACCTTTGCATCACGGCTAGTTTCCACGAGGTCACAGGAGTCTGGTGTCATGATAGGGTCATGCTTCTCCTTCTGCTCGAGGACACTGAGAGGCATCCCTTGATAGCCAGCCAGTCAAAACGCTCACATCACACCCCAACAACCAGCACCCAGCTCCAGGGTGGAGAGAAGTGAATGCTGTGCGTTGTCACCTGGTACCTGGGAGCTTAGGATGGCAGCTCAGCCAGGTGATCTGGGTGCTGCTGGGATGCAGACTGAGTGTGTGGAAGCAGCTCTGGAATTCAGTAACGGGCAGAGACGGATAAAAACGTGAGGTCTGCACAGAGAGCCTGGGCGGGGTGGGGGGTACTTCTGGTGGGGCATCAGATGCAAATGCAGGACAGGCTCCTGGACACAGGGGGACACGTGACCCTTGGGCTTCTGGACAAAGGGGGACAGTAACCCTTGGGCTCCTGGACACCAAGAGTTGGGTGACACTCGGGATCCTGGACACTGGGGCATGGTAACCCTTAAACCCCTGAACACTGGGGTACAGGTGACCTTCAGGTCCCTGGACACTAGGGGATGGGTGACCCTTGGGTCTCTGGACACTGGGGAAAGGTAACCCTTGATATAAAGTGTTAAAGAACCTGGATGCCTGGGTTCTGATATTTAATGGATGACAGAGTTTCTGATTTCTAAGTGCTGAAAATCTCAGGTTCGGGGTTGGAGCAATAGGACTTTTGCTCTGCACGTGGCCCACACAGGTTTGATTCCCAGCATCCCATACGGTCCGCCTGAGCACCTCCAGGAGTAATTCCTGAGTGCAGAGTCAGGAATAACCCCTGAGCATCGCCAGGTGTGATCCCCCCCAAAATAATAAATAAATAAATAAAAGGAAATCTCAGGTTTTTCCTGTTCATTTCAAAGTGAAATGTGAGAGGACAGAGATAAACTGAGGAAGGCAAGGTTAAGAAATTAATGAACCAGACTTGCAGGTTTGAAAAATTTTCAGTCTATTTATGTTGTATAAAAATAGCAAAGCTTGTTCAAAGAGGAGTAAGAATGTTTGTTCAAAGAGGATACTGAGGGTGTGTTTGAACGTGAATTGGATTATGGAGATTCTGGGTGTGACCTGTGAATCTGATCAGGCATCTGAGCAGAGTTAGAAACAGAGATGGGATTATACAAGAGGCGGCTGTTTTGCATCACAGGGGACAGAGAAGGTGGGAAGCTGTTTGGTTTCTCATATTCAGCCAATGAGAATGAGGAGTGACATGCTGGGGACAGGAGGTCTCTTTCAGAAGGATTACAGAATCCATCAGGGTCACCTTCAGCATGACTGCAGTTCGCTTGTGCCTTCACCTCACCTCTAGGTCTATGGCAAGAGCTCATTGGGAGCCATTTTGACTGAACCTTAGGGCGGTTGGTGCCACCCGGGTGAGAAATGAAGGAAAAGAACCAATGAGGATTCTTCTCCAGCCTTAGTGATGTCAGTGGGCCCCACAGGTGACTTATGTGAAGCGGGGAGGAGAAAGACAGTCACTTTCTCCCCACCCGCCTCTGCCACTCGGGACCCAGCGTTGCTGGGTTCTTGTCTCGCCTCGCAGAAAGGAATTTCAGTAGACAAGCAGTGAAACAAACAAATTTTATTTGGAGGATTTTTGGTGCGGAGGGGGAGAAAGAGAGAGAGAGAGAGAGAGAGAGAGAGAGAGAGAGAGAGAGAGAGAGAGAGAGAGAGTAAAATTAGACACAAAAGCATGAAAGTATATACCTCAAGAGGGGAGATGCGGGCAACACATGTGCTCGGGCACCACATGTGCTCTGCCACGTGGGCATAAGCAGCACATGGGCTCGGGCAGCAGAGTTAACCGGATTGAAAGGGGGTTTTCGAAAAGGAGGAATTTCATGGGGAGGAGGCCTATATCCTCAGGGTCTGCAGATGGTCTTGGATGGTCTTATCAGGCCTTTGTTTTCTGTATCCACAAGGTGGGTCATTCCTAGAATTCTTCCATGAAACTTTGTTTCATTTCAAAGGGCCTTTCCCTATCTACCTGCCTACATCATTAGGACCTAATGAAATGTGCCTGCCAAGCCTGGCACTTTCTGAGGAATCATCCCCTCTCCTTTCCCCCTTCCTCCCATGCCTGCAGTCTCTTCCCTAGGAGCACAGCATCCTCTTCTCCCCCAGGTTCACAGCTGCAGAGAAATTTGCCTCAAGAAGAATCACACCTGGAGTCTCATCCATTCTAAATGAGATTTCGGTGAGCTTTTGGAGTTTAGGTGGCAGAGGAGATACTGGAATGAGCGAAGATCTTGGGGATGTTGAGATGAAACTGAAGAATCTCGGCATGTGAGAAAGACATGCATTTTAGGTGGTGGGACTGAGCACCGAATGATCTGGAATGGATGTCAGTATTCCTCCGAATGCAGACGTGAGGGAATTAAATGCCCATAGGATGGTATTGGGAGATGAGGTCTGGGGGAGGTAAACAGGGTGGGATAAGAACATGATGGCATGAGTGTGATTAGGAAACACCAAAGACTTCTGGTCTCATGCAGAGAGGCCACGTGTGATACAGGGAGATGACCAAGAGACTCCGACTGAACAGCCCTGGCTGGCACTGGGACTAGAGCTGCCACATTGCCAAATAAGAAATGGCATTTCTCTGGTTTAAGGCCATCACATTTAGTTCTAGCAGTCCAGGCCACACAATCAAATGAACTTGTTTTAACTTTGACCGGAAATAGAAACAAGTGATTTTCAACCCACATGTTTAGTTCTGCAAATCAGTTAGTTTAGTTCTCTCCCTCAGATGTCTAAATGGTCCAGATCTCCTCATTCAGACTTTTTCCTGTAGCACTGGTATTTCTGGCTGGCCATGTAATAATTTGCCCTGCATGCTACTATCTATCTTAGTCAATCTGACCTTCCAATGGGGCCCTGGGCTATAACTTTACATTTTCTTTGCTCTATTTTCTTTTCACATTACAAAATGTGTAAGAATTTTGGTGTCCCGATTTCGTACTTTTTATCCTTGTCCAATGGGAAAACTTGCTATGAGAGTTTTGATTTATACAAAAGATATTTACACCTGCATCCAGCCCTTTTCCACTATTTTCGTAAAGCTTGAGGGAAACACTGAAACAGTTGGAATGAATAGGTCTGTAAACATGATATCTCAAATTATTGTGCTGTAAAAATGTTACATTACACTAGGAATCTTTTTTGTAATCACTAATCAAGCAGGAGGATTTTTGGAGACAAGATCAGAAGTTCAAAAAGAAGTTCAATTTTCTGTTTATAGATACTGAACAGAAGATTGAGCAAAGAATGTGTAATCGCAGATTTAATTGTACTCCTTCACCTATAAGGTCATGATGTGACTTTGAATGAGATATCTCATTTTCCTGACTCTAGTTTTGTGATCTTGATTTTGTTTTGATTGGGGGTTGGGGAATTACACCTGGCTGTGTTTGGAACTTCTTGCTCTGCACTCAGGGATCTCTTCTGGAGGGACCAGGGGATGCTGTGTAGTGCCGGGGACCACCCAGTTGAGAAGCGTACAAGGTCAGCATCTTCCTGTGGTCCTATCACTCGGGCATTGTGTTGGGACCCTGAAATGGGGTTAACAGCAGCATCCCCTGGGGTTGGGGGGAAGATAACTCTGCTGCATGTCAAGTCCACGGATTGATGCCTGTTTAGTCATGGGTCTGTCTGGAGGACCATGTCACTCTTCAGATCCCATTTCCGTCACCAACTCTAACCCTTGGAAAACATGGACTCTTCTTCTAGGAGCTGCCCACATGCTCCTGGTCAGCAGCTGCATCAGCTGAGTAGAGCTTCTTTCGCCCCACCCACCTTCTCAGTTCTGACGTGCTGGGTCCAGGAGATCGTGAAAAAAAAAAACCAAAACATTTCGGGTCTTTGTGTCTCAGTTTCTTCATCTGTGCAAAATGAAAGTCTCGCATCTGTCTTCTGAGTTGCTTGGACACGGAGTACATGATACAGAAAAAATACATAAAGTACCACGGAGAGTTTCTTCACAGTAAAGGCCTCCCATAAATAACAGTTTCTAGAAGTCACACTTAGTAGTATTACATTTATGATAAATGCAAAAAGAAAAAAAAACAACAACGAGCTAGAATTTCTGGCAAGATCTATTTAAGATACATCTCCCCTACCCATTCACATCACATGATTCCTATCTTACACCCAAACCCCCAATTATTTTCTTTGTTTGCTTTATAAGGGAGAGATGTTACAGGGAGGAAACCAAGCAAATAATGCGACTAGAAAAGGCTGTTAAGATGCACAACCCTAAACACATTTTTAAAAAGAGATACTAAATAACCCATTGTCCCCAAAGAAAAGAAAAGCAAACAGATAAGATCACAACATACACCATGAAGAAAACCTCAAAGTGAAAAGGTAGTTATATAAAGAGCGAGTGAACAATATAAGTTCTATAAATACATACATAATTTCATCATCTGCTGTTTCACTGTTAGATGTGCTCCCTTTCAGATTGTTCTCCTGCATCTGTTCAAGACAAAGCCACCAAGTCTCTTAAATTACTCACAGCTCTTAACAACATACACTTTGGGTTGCAATTTTTAAAGCATTTAAATTTCATTTAAATGTGTTTAAAGACAGTTTTATGTCCCTGGATTTTGAAGGAGATAACAGATTTCCCATAACCAAATCCCTCTTAAATATTTAAGGACTTTGCAGAATACTAATTAAACTCATAAAATGTGTGGGAAAAAAATTTTAAATTCCAAGCTCATTTAAACCGTACGTTCTAAGATATTTTGAAAGATAAAAAAAGTGTGTATCAGGAGATGGTGAACAATTAACTACTAGGAAGGTTTTGTTTGGCTATTTACTTGCAACATACTCTTCTATAGAATCTGTATTTATGTAGGGTGTTTGATGACCTCACTGAGACTTGATTATGCAAGTGTTGGCAGAAACATCATATATCTTAGATCATAAGATCTTGAAAATTGTGCTTTTATAATTTAGAGAATATTTCAATAATATTTAAATACAGCAAGTCTGTTCTTATCACCCTACATCTAAATTTTGCATACATACAACTTTAAACAATTCTAATTAAGTATATGTATCTATGTTTTAATTACTTTAAAATATTTAAGGAAGAAACTTTGCTTTAACTTTTGGCCAAAAGTATGGCTTACGGGATAAAATTATGTGTATATCATACATTTCCTTCATTAATCTAAATAATAGTGATATCAAGGAAGATCATGGGTTATGCAGAATAACCTTGTTAGTAGCTTAGTTAGTAGAATAGCTTGCCAAGGCCGCTCCCCATCCATTTCATTTGTGTACAAGCAGGAAATCGAGCCTACAGTCATAATCCTACGTTTTCTAATTTTTAGAAACAAAAGATACACTGACTTTTCTTCTCACCAAAGAATGGGGAAATATGAGATGGCTGACAGGAAAACCGACCAGGAACTGAATAAACCTCTGTCAAGACTCCAGAGAAAATTAGAAATGTCAAAAATTAAAGCTCGTGTCTTATTTCTAGTAAAATGCACTGTTTATCATTCACTGAATCTTTCAATCTTACAGAACAAGAAGAAAGCACATGGGAAAATAAACAGACAAAGGGTATATTGCCAGTGAGCATGGTGCCCTCAGGAGCACTGTGAGATGGTGTCTGGTGACCTTAGGAAACTAGTAAGAGCTCAGATTTGGTGCATTTTCAAAACTTCGCTTTCTCTGCTAAGTCAGGAGAATGTGGACTGAAGAGAAGAGCATATTTCTTAATTACTGCATTATAATCAGTAGAGGAGAAATGAAACTCTGCAATTTGAACCCTTGATAGACATAAGGCTCTCCCTTTCTTTTTGAATTTTATTTTAAATTGAATCACCATGAGATACAGTTACAAAGCTTTCATGTTTGAGTTTTTGAGTTTCAGTCAAACAATGATCAAACATCCATCCTTTCACCAGCGCACATTTTCCATCCCAATATCTGCAGTATCCTTACCCTCCATCCCCCTGTCCTCCACCACCCAGTGTCACATCCATGTCATATGAGACACTGGGGAGAACTCAATGGCAGACAATTTCACCCATACTTTCTCTCTACTATGGGGCATTATGGTTTGCAATACAGATACTGAGAGGCCATCACGTTTGGTCCTTTATCTACTTTCAGCACATGTCTCCCATCCAGAATGATCCCTGATCCCTCCAACCATCGTTAACTTAGTGATCCCTTCTTTATTCCAGCAAGGATCTCTCTTTCTGAGGAGGGCAGCTTCGAAGAGAAGTCTGGAGGATAAGATGATAGAAAGAGACTGATTCAGAAGGGGCTGGGGGTGGGGGATCAATTCCAGAGTGGTTCTATCTCTTAGGACCTCCACACTCGCTGTTGGTTAAGTCCAACTTAAACCAAATAAAATGAGCACCAACCTATACACCGAGAAACATTGCAAAAGGTGGTGGACCCATATCAGCAGAAGCTAATACACATGCAACAGGGAATGTCTATACATGTATTTGCACCTCAACTTTGTAGAGGTGCACATACAAGGGATTTGGAATTCCATGTTGCATGAGACACTGGGGAGAACTCTCCAGATATGCTTGCAGAGTTGGCTGCACCATGGACCTCCCACTGGTCTGCATGAGATGAAGTGTGCCATTTCCCTGCTGTAAATTTGAGGGCGGGTAGCAGAGAAATGGCATCCTCATGTGACTTGGAATAGCACAGTGGATAGGGCATTTCTCTTGCACGTGGCTGACCTGGGTTCGATTCCTCCGTCCCTCTCGGAGAACCCAGCAAGCTACCGAGAATATCCTGCCTGCATGGCAGAGCCTGGCAAGCTCCTCGTGGCGTATTTGATATGCCAAAAACAGTAACAAGTCTCACAATGGAGACATTACTGGTGCCCGCTTGAGCAAATTGATGAACAATGGGAGAACAGTGCTACAGACAGGACAGACAAGTTTGAGGGCAAACCTAAGGGAGTAAGGAGTGCAATAAAAACGTGTAGCATTCTCGGCGTTCTGGGAAGGTTCAAAATTTCTCCCCCAGGAAGTTGCTTGCACAGCCGGCAATCTCTTGCAGATGAGCAGCAGGGACAGACCCCCCGGGAAAATGCCCCTCTCTCCTGCCAGGAGTGTACTCGCCAACCCTCTCCTTCTCGAGGGATACAGAGCACTGAGCTTGGGAACAAACACGCCTCTCAGGGAGGGAGACTGGGTTCTTGGAGTGTCACTGAATCCTGACTCTTAGAGTAGATCCATCAAGGTGGGTGATTTGAGGGTTCAGCTTTTGTGATGTGCCAGTGAGTACACAGATTTCTGAGCCTGCAGTTAGCTGGTGTTAGCAAGAGGAATAATGGCCTCATTGGTGTCTAGCTCCATCCCCGCTTAAACAGCCTGAAAAGGCACTGATGTTCCCAGTCTCCTAACTCTTCTCTTTCCCCAGAAAACAGTATCCTCAACAGACACAAATCTATGAGAGCATACTTCTTCAGGTAACAAGGTCCAGGACAACTAGAACATTCTAAGTGTTTGGTTCAGGGAAAGTCTTAGTCCTGTAGGATTTTTATCCTCTCTCTAACCTCGTATATTCTTACAATGCTGAACTCATGATCACTGTCACTGTCACCATCACTGTCCTCTGTTGTTCATTGGTTTGCTCGAGCGGGTCCAGTAACATTGTGAGACTTGTTGTTACTGTGTTTGGCATATCGAATACGTCACGGGTAGCTTGCCAGGCTTTGCCGTGTGGGAACTCATGATAAATTCTCTAAATTTGGAGCAACCAGCAGATATAGGGTACTTAAATTTCTAAATGTCACTGAAGTTTTTCTTTTTATTCAATCTCTTCACATTGGATGAAAACAACAAGTAGATTTTTGTGTGGTTGCTTACAAATTAGGTATCCGTGATTTAATTAAATGTCCACGATAGAATTCAAACATGTTGACAAGTCAGGATAAAACAATTGAATTATTAATCCATCTTAATCTTCTATATGGGCTGGAGTGATAGCACAGTGGGTAGGGCATTTGTCTTGCATGAGGCCTATCTGGCCGACCCGTGTTTGATTCCTCCAACCCTTTTGGAAAGCCCGACAAGCTACTGGGAGTAACTCACAGGCACACAAAGGCTGGCAAGCTACCTGTGACATATTTGATATGCCAAACACAGTAACAACAAGTCTCGCAGTGGAGACATTACTGGGCCTGCTCGAGCAAATCGATGAACAATGGAAGGATAGTACTCCAGTACAGTACTAAATCTTATATAATATATTTTAAGCATTATTTCTTAACAAAAAGTAGCATAAAATGTAATGTTTGAAAATATGCATGAGAATTTTTTTTCAAAATTCTTATAATGAGTAGGCAAAAAACTGCTAATATCAGAAAGTATAATACAGAAAGTTTAAATGTGGGGCTGGAGTGACAGTACACTGGGAAGGGAAGTGGTCTTATGTATGGCTGACACAAGTCTGATCCCCGGCATCCCATATCGTCCCCTGAGTGTTGCCAGGAATAATTTCTGAGCACAGATCTTGGAGTAACCCCTGACCAAGTGTGACCTCAAACCAAAGACAAACAAAAACTTGAAAAGCAAGGAAGAGAAGCAAGTACTGAGAATTCACTCAACCATCCGGGGACTGTGCATCAATTATTTTAGTATGTCACCAACACTTGTATCAAATAGCCACAACGTGTCAAAATCTTAAGTTGCTTTTTTTATTGACCCCTTGATAAGAAGCAGGAAGCAGGGAAGGAACTAGAGTGAGGCAAGGAGGGGGAAGGGGCAAGGAGGCCCTTCCTGGCTGTCAGTCTGAGTATGACATAATGCACATAAATGACAGAGCGGACGACGGCTGCTTTTGGACAGGACACTTTTTCAGCTTTCTCTGAAGCTTGAGGAAAGAGAAAAGGTTGGTCAAAGGTGGCGCCATTCATTCAAGTTTCTCTGACAAGATCCGAGTTTAAGTCCAAAGGGCTCAGACAGAAGATGAACAGGGGTTTCTAGTATATCACCATACTCATTATCATCAATTGCAGCTGAAAGAAGTATTTTAAGGATCAATAAGGTAAGGCATTATATTATTTTAGTCAGTACAGATAATGTATTAGTCCTCTCCTGGGGCCATGACATGCAAGATACTTTAAAAGCCATCAAGGAAAGGTTGTTCTTTTATCGACAGGAAGCTTAGGTTTTGAGACAACTAAGAGCAGTAGGACACACACACACTCACACACACACACACACACACACATGCAACACGTCCGTATATACCCACTCAGAGCCACGCGGTGCACTGCCTGCAGAATACAGCCTCTGTCTGCCTAGAGTGGGTTGCATCCCCTCATTCTGAAGCTCAACATGCTTTCAATCACCCTTAGGATACGAATTGTAACCCTTAGACATAGCTTACATCTCCCTACAGATTTCATCTCTGACTGATTCTCTAAAGCTATCTATTATTTCCATCTTCCTTGAGCGTTCTTCCAGAGTCTCTCCTTTTTCTCAGCACAAGGCACTCCCACACACCCACCATCTGCTGGAAAACTCGAGCAATTCTGCTCTTGCCAACCCTCCTTCAATGATGGGCGTTAGCCAGGGCTTTGTCTTCACTTCTGGCAGAAATCAGCACCGCCAGCAACAACCACGTTCTCCCCACTAGTTGCTAGCCTCTATTGGTGGATTCTCTGCCTCAGTCTTCCTGCTGGGAAGATACTGGAGCAGGGTGGGCATTAGATAAACACCGGATCATTTACAATGAGGGTTCAAAACAAAATATATTCTGGAGAAACTATGTTTGTGTGGATATAAACTAAAACTACAATAAAACATCAGGTACTTTAAATATAAATCTAAATGTAATGAGCAAACCCCTTTTTTTAACCATATTTTCTGAAGAGAAAACAATTCAGGTCAGAGTGATAATACAGAAGACAGAGAACTTGGCTTGCACCCCACTGGCCTGGGTTTGATCCCCAGGTGTGAACTTTGAGCACCACCAAACGCAGTCCATAAAAAAATGGACAAAACAATTTTAATTTTGGTGCAGTCCACTTTTCAATAATCTTTAATTTTGATGAGTCCTGTTTTTAGTATTGTAGTCAACAAGTTTTGCTTAATCACACATGAGGATTTTCTCTGCTGCTTTCTTCTAGAAGTTCTGTGGTTTTAGGTTCTATTATATTGTGTTCCTTTATTTACTGTATATTAGTCTATTACCTGGTTTATGTACCTGGGATATGAAATGTTACTTTTCATTTATAAAATATGGAGTTGATTTTTTAAGGGAGACTCCTAAATGGTGCTCAGAGGGTCCCGGGTTCCCTACAGGGATGCTTGGCTGAGCTGGCAGGGGGCTGAGGATACAGTGCTGCTCATGCACTGGAGTGATGGTGGCAGAATGCCAGGCCTCCAGGGCATAGCTTTGGGGACAGAACTGCCAGGCATGAACCTTAACCTCTGAACTATCTCACCAGTTAATGGCTGGATGCCATATTTTAATATGAACATTGGGAAAATGTTTTGGCGCTCTTTGTTAAAAAGATTATTCCCCATTTGATTTTAGACTTCGCGAAACTGTTTCATGTGTGTGAAAAACCTCAAGGGGCAGCCAGGGAGAGGCCCCGGTGGCTCTCATCCCTCGCGGCCCAGGTTCTGGGGGGCCGGGCCACTCCCCCAGCCCCAGCCGGGGAGGCCCAGGTCATGTTGCAGACAGAGGAGGAGGAGAGGGCCAAGCTGGTTAATTGATCGTTTGCCATTTATTCCATCCTCCCCAAGGCCCTGCCCCAGTCTCTCTGAGCCTCCCGTTCTAGTCTCACACTCTCCTTATTCCTGTCTCCTTCTGTCTCTCCCACTCATCTCTCCATGCTCCATCTCGCAGTCTGGGCTCTCTCTCTCTCTCTCCAAGTGCTTGTTCCTGTATTCTTCTACATTCTTCTCTCTTTGTCCCCCTTGCTAGACTCTCCACACTCCATCTTGCTGCCCTGCCCTTTCTCACTCTCTCCGGAGCTCTCTTGCCTCTCCAACACTGCACCCAGTCAGGTAGCAAAATCAACATAAAAAAAGCCCTTCCTGAGGGCCCACCAGGTTCAAAGGAAACACTACCCAATAGGTATTCCAAAGCCCTTCCAGACTGCTGAAGGACAAAATACCTCTTAAGGTGTTTTTCTCCTTTCCTCAGTTCAATAACTATAAACTTCTTAAATACTAGTTATTTTTGTATGGACACAGTAAGAGGCTTGTAGGGCAGCTTTCCTGAGAACATCTTGCCACAGACTCAGACTACAGCACTCAGCCAGATTAATCATTCCTAACCCTTGCAGGGTTCGAATCTAGTTATTACTTTTCAGATCATGACAGCATTTGTCCATGACCAAGCTCTTATCTTATAGTTAAGCATTATGGCACTTTGGCCAGGCCCATATCAATACCAGGGTAGCACATAGCTTACCGCTTACCCTGGTTCCATCCAGTCCTTCATTGGGACCCTGATTTTCGGGGTGCTAGGAAGTAAGGGCAGCTGAGGCTTAGGTCGAGAGAACAGATGCCAGGAGTAAAATATCACTGAGAGTCATGTTGCAAAAGCATAACATATACTGTCTTCTTGTGTCCATACAAAAAGGATATTGCTCTGAATAAACTATGCAAAGAATTTAGGGAAAAGAGAAAAACAATATTTACAAGTTATCAGAGCACAAAGAAAGAAGTTACAAATAAACACAGACAAATGGGAATACTCTGATGGGAGCAACCCAATAAACCTAAACTACCTGAGGCTATGCAGGAAGGACAAAAACAGTGTTACCCTACACATGTGCATGTATATCCCAATCAGAATCTATATCTCTATCTAGAGATGCTTCACACTTTGTCTGTTAGCTTAACTTTACTCATTAATTTAATACTCATTACTATGGACTTAACACTGTTTAAAATGTTAATATGACAACTTGTCTTTATTCAGTGCTGTGTTGATTATTCTAGATATGTTACATTGTCATATTAATTTTATACCTTGATAGCAAATTTCTAGAAACAAAAACTGCTTGTTGGATTTTTTGGCTGGAATTTGATTGAATTTACCTATCAACTTGGGAAGCCCTGACATTTTAGCGATTCTCCTCATTCCAACCATGGTCAAGTCATATTCTTCAGTGACTCAGATCTTTAAATATCAGCAAAAGTTGTATTGATTTTAGTAAACAGGTCTTGTACATCTCTTATCAGATATATTTCTAAATATTTCCTACTTTTTAATCACACGCTAAATGACATTTTAAACTAATCCAACTATTGAATGTTCACAGCTTGTATAAGAAAGTAGTGATTTTTATGTATTGATTTTGTAACTTATACCCTTACTAAACAAACAATTTTGAGGATCCTGGTGGGGGGGGGTGGGAGTGGAAAGGTGGTGATTTGAAATTCCAATTCCCTTCCATTCTCCCCACACTCCCCTCCCCCAACAATTAGCTATCCATAATCAAAAATAGTTTTTCGAGTCCCTAAAATTCACTCAGGACATTTCTGAAACAGCGACGAACAATCACACAAGAGGAGACGCATCTATGCTGGCCTCATCACCCCATCAGGCACCATCCTGGGTGCCATGCAGAGAGAGAAGGCGCTTCTTGGGAAGGAGAGAATGTTTGCTCTCAAAGAAGGGATAAGGGGACAGGACCAGCAGCTTCCCACTTCACCTAGCACCAAGAAGGCTCCACAACTGTTTCTCCCTACCTAGACCAGCAAAGCGATTCAATTAGAAGTCAGGGAGAAATGCAGAGGCCACAGGACAGGCTCAAGGACATGGATGCACTTCCCAGACTCTTGCTTTGCACACAAACTGCAGGTCCTGCCATTGGCAAGCTGCGAACTGAGTGCCCCTCAGGTGCTCCACACCCTTAGTGTCTCTGCCACCATGCCAGTAACCAGGGACAGCTGGAGCTGATAGAAGTCCCTCCCCACTTCTAAAGGATCAAGGGAACAATGCTCACAACCAGGCCAGCCTTCTGCAGCTGCTGTATTATATTATCATGTCTTTGGCTGCAGAGTAATATTCCACTTGATGAATAGCACTGTCTCAGTGAAGGATAATTCTTTAGGTGATTTCTAGTCACTTGCTCAGTTCAAACAAAAATTCTATGCATAGCCATGTACGAATCTTTATAATTCACATGTGCACTCTGTTATTTAGGGCATGTGATCCTGATTGTGAAATCACTAGATAGGAGATGTCTGGTTAACTTTACCATTCCAGAAAGTTCCAAAACTCTAAGGACTGATGCCATCTTATTTTCACACCAGGAATCTGGGAGTCAAAGTGGTTCTATCTCCTTGGTAAATACCTGATATCATTGTCTTCCTCCCTCCCTCCCTCCCTCCCCTCCCCTCCCTCCCTCCCTCCCTCCCTCCCTCCCTCCCTCCCTCCCTCCCTTCCCTCCCTTCCTTCCTTCCTTCCTTCCTTCCTTCCTTCCTTCCTTCCTTCCTTCCTTCTTGCCATTCTCATGATATGTGGTGATATTCCATTGTGATTTTAGTTTTTCTTTCCCTATTAAATTTGATCAATTTTGGGGGGAGGTGGCAGTTTGAGCCATACCTAGTGGTGCTCATGGATCACTCCTTGTGAGCTCATGGGACTGTAAGTGACACTGGAGTGCCAAATAGGGTTGGCCGAGCGTCAGGCAAGCCCACACTTTTCTCCCTGTAAGATCACTCCTGACTGATATTGACCACTTTTTAGGTATTCAGAGCTTACATCTGACTTTGTGCTCAGGGACCACTCCTGGGGGTGCTTAGGGACCATACAGAATGTGGAAGATAAAACCCAGATTGATCACATGCAAGGCGAGTGCTCTATTCTTTCTACTATTACTCTGGCCACAGTAGCCACATTGTAACAACATTGATTATTTGAGGTGTATGTTCAAATATTTTGCCATCAGTTTTTTTTAATTGATTGGTACTATGTCTGTATAAGGGCTGGAGCGATAGTACAGCGGGCAGGGCATTTGCCTTGCATGTGACCGACCCGAGTTCAATTCCTTCATTCCTCTCGGAGAGCCTGGCAAGCTACCAAGAGTATCCTGTCCGCCCACGCAGCAGAGCCTGGCAAGCTCCCTGTGGCATATTCTATACGCCAAAAACAGTAACGAAAAGTCTCACAATGGAGACGCTACTGGTGCCAGCTCGAGCAAATCGATGAACAATGAGAGGATAGTGCTACAGTGCTAAGTCTTTATAGGAACAATTGTCGCTTCTTCATTGACTGAATGCTTCTCCCCATCCATAACTGCTTATATTTCCTTAATGATGTCCACGAAACAATTCTTAGAACTGCATCATAATGCATTTTACCTGCTTGCACTCATTTACTAAAACAGTCAGTTCCCAACATTTGCTACTAGAATACTGTAATAAATATCTTTGCACACAATTTGTACATGACTTTTTGCATACACAAAATTAATGCAAGAAAACTTAATTTTGGAGTCAGAAAACATATATGTATAACATATTTTCCATAGTATATAAAAGAATGTTATGAGTTCTGACTCATATAAAAGTAAATGGAAACTATTTGTCTATTTTTTTATTATAGACCAGGCCCAAAAATGCTACGGCATACTCCTGGCTCTGCACTCAGGGATCTCTTTTGGTAGTGTTCAGAGGACTATATAGGGTACTGGGGATAGAATGCAAGTTACCTGTTTACAAGACAAGCACCTTGCTCACTCTACAGCTTCAAGTACATGAGAACTTTATAAATGTTATAAGACATATATGTAAACATGGACAACTTCTCTCCTCAAACTACACATCCTCTATGAAGAACCCAACTAGGCTTTGAAGAGCTGTAGTTCAACTTTACTTTCCCACGATTTGTCACATACAAACTTTGATTTTTCTTTTTCTCATTTTACCTTAGGCCTATTTCTCATCTATTGGGAAAGTGTCCTCTCAAATGTAATGGTATTGGTGGAAAGGAAATGATAATGGTGGAAGGGAAATGATAAATATTTACTCAAGTCCTACTACATGAAAGACACGAGCTCTCCCCCGAATATAAACAACCGCATCTGACACACAGATGAAATCAATGCATCTTAGTCTCATTTCAGGTCTTTCTTTCATAACTGAAGATACTAAGAACAGAGATAATCCATCACATACGTTTAGCAATCGGAATGCCAGACTCCCACCCATGCCGTCCTCTTCAGTGTAGTGCTGTCCACCCACTTGGCCACCTTTCCCGTAATTGTTGCATATAAACAACGGAAATGAGATCTCACTGGAACTCCTGGCTTCCAGTTCTGCACGAAAGTAGTCTGGAAGTCACAGCTTGGCCATAAGTGAGAGGACGCACTCGGAAATCCACACTCTGGGGGGATTCCTAAGAGAGGGCAGCCACAGAACAAGCGCTCAGCCCAGGACCAGAGTCACAGAGACTGGAGTGCATCTCAGCCCTCAGCTGAGACAGCAGCAACATGGCAATAAATGCTCGGCCACTAGTCAGGGACTGCTGGAGGCCCAGTACGAACATGACATGGGCTGGAGCAAGAACTGGGGGAGAGTCACTAACATGTGCTTGTCTGGGTTGCCACAATGAATACTGGCAGATCTGTGGACTTCAGGCTGGGGAGGCTGACATCAACTGTTTTCAAATAGCCAGATCCCTTTGGAACCAGACCTGCCTCAGCAGAAACAGATGAAGCAGTTTAATTACCCCAAGGGCATCTTCAAAGCATGAGACCTCTGGGGAAACGGATTGCCCACACCAGCCTCTGTAGCCACCATGTCTGCCTGCAGACCTATGAAAGTCCAGAGGATCAAATGCCTGTATTGGTCAGAGTCTAGGACCCACAGACTGACCAGATGCTGCTCATCTCCCACACACCATCACCAAAGGCAGGTGGCCAATGACTTTGACCTATACATCAAGTCTACAGGATCGGAGAAACTGCCAGCCAGAGGAAATGTGAGATGCGCTGTTTAAAAAGAGAGCAAGCAATCATATTCAGTCTATAGTCTACTTTCAGCATGCATCTCCCTTCCTGGGAGGATCCTCCCAACACCCTTTATTTGGTACTCCCTTCTCTATCTGAGCTGCCTTTTCCCCTAGTGTGTGCGGCTGTCCTCAAAGCAATGGAGTAATTCTCCTGGTACTTATCTCGGCCATTCTTGGGTGTTAGTCTCTGATTTTGTTACTTTATGTTCTTCAGATGAATGCAATCTTTCTATGTCTGTTCCTCAGATGAATGTTCCTTTCTTTCTGACTCATTTCTCTTAGCCACTCAATGCCTCTTTTGCAAACTACAGCACCCAAAAGGATAGAGAGAGAACAAAAGGAAATTCCCTGCCACAGAGGCAGGGTGGGATGGTGAGAATGGGGGGTGGGTGGGAGGGATACTGGGATCAGTGGTGGTGGAGAATTGGCACTGGTGGAGGGATGGGTACTTGATCATTGTATAACTGAAAGCCAAGCACAAAAATTTGTAAGTCTCCAACTGTGCCTCATGGTGTTTCACTAATAAAAATAAAAAAGTAAAGAGAAAGCAAGCATGAGAACCAGACACCAGCACAGCAGGGAGAATTATTGGATGGGGGATTTGCAACAAGGCCACTGAGTTTGCTCAGGACAGCAACGGAAGGAGTAGACCAAAGGCAAGAGTGTCGGGCAATTTAAGAAGAGAGATGGGGGACTGAGAAACCTGAAGTACATCTGGGTTTTGATGCTCTAACATCTTCAACAGAAATGGAGATTGTCTTTAGCGGAGAATCTCTGGGCTTGAAGAGAACGAAAGAAAGAAACAAAAGAAACCAAAATTGGTTCTTGTAGGATAACATTAGTTTGCCTGTTCTCCCTGGCCACTGGGAGCTTGTGTTTGTTGATTGCTCCCCCAAATTGTCAATTACCTTTATCTCCTGATCGGACTCTGACTTGTAAATATTGTCTTTCTCATCTCCTTAATGTCCTTTGCATGGTTAGTTATTTCAGTGCATTTGCATTTTGTATGGGTACAGGAAGACAGTTGAAAAGACAAGCCTGTGACTTGGGAGTTGATTGACTCCAGAGATATACCTCCTGGACCACACACCATCACCAAAGGCAGGTGGCCAATGACTTTGACCTGTACATCAAGTCTACATGATTGGAAAAACTGCCAGGTGGAGGAAAGGTGAGAAGCACTGTTTAAAGAGAGAGCAAGCATGAGAACCAGATACCAGCATGGTAGGGAGAATGATCAGATGGGGGACTTGCAACAAAGCCACTGAGTTTGCCCTGAACAAACTGCTTTCTGCCCTCTCGACTTAAACTTCAGTTGCCCTTACTTCCTAGATCCCCAAAAGCAGGGTCCTGACGAGGGACTGGATGGACCCAGAGCAAGCAGTGAGCTACCCTGGCATCGAAATGGGCCTGGTCAAATTGCAATAATGCTTAACTATAAGTTAAGAGCTTGGTCATGGACAAATTGTGTCATGATCCAAAAAGTAAACTAGATTTGGACCCTGCTCAGGTTAGAAACAATTAATCCGGTCTGAGCACTGTAGTCTGAGTCTGTAGCAAAATGTCCCCACGAGAGTTACCCTACAAGCCTAAAAGTATCTATTACTGTGTCCATATGGAATGGTAAATATTTGGAAGGAGAATTAAAGATATTAATCAAGTTGCAGGTCTAAGGAGAGGAGAAACACACCTCAAAGGTTGTTTTGACCTTGTGGGCTTTAGGTGGTCTTGGAGACTGGAAAAACATGTTGATCACTTTTCCCATGGGGAAGCGTGGTTGGGAGGCATGGAGAGAGAAGAAGAGCAGCTGCCAGAGGTCCCAGATGACACAACAGCACCAGAGATCTCTCCAGGGCCCATACTGAGCCAATATCACTGGGGCACCCCAGATGGAACAGATGCAGTCTCCCCACCTACTCCAGATGGAATCCTGGTGACCAAAAGCTTCCACAAGCAAGGCCCAGGTATGTGGATTCCAGGACTATACCTCCAGGCTGCATGGCAGCAGAGGACCAGGGCTGTCCCTCCCTGGGTCCCCACCTGCCCAGAAGACTGGCTGTCATCTCCACAATTAGCCTCTGGGCACCATTTTAGCACACCAACAGCCCTGCCCCAGAGACACAGCAGCAAGTCCCAGATGACACCACGGCACAGGAGATCTCTCTGGGCCCCATACTGAGCCAATATCACCGGGACACCCTAGATGAAGCAGGTGCAGTCTCCCCACCTACTCCAGATGTAATCCTGGTGACCAAGAGCTTTCAAAGCAAGGCCTAGGTATGCGAGTTCAGAACTAAATCTCCAGACCGCATGGTGGCAGAGGACCTGGCTGTCCCTCCCTGGGTCACCACCTGCCCAGAAGACTTGCTGTCACACCTACAATTTGCCTCCAGATGCCATATTAGCGCACCAACAGCCCTGGCCCAGAGGCTTCCAGTTGAGTCCCAACGTGGATTAGTGCCATACAGAGATGTCTCTGGAACCCAACAATTTACGATCTAGAAATTTACATTTACAATCGAGCCCACGTGATCTCTCATGATATTCGAAATGAGCTATGGAAAATATATTATCTAGTGTCTGCCCCTGGCAGGTAGGCTTGAATGGTGGTGGGAAATTTCGAACAAAATTAATGCCCCAAATTAGAGAGAGAGTATTGAGGAAATTGTCTGCCACAGAGGCAGGGTGAAGACTGCGATGTGTATGTATGTGAGGGAGGTGATACTTGGGACAATGGTGGTGGGAAATGCACTGGTGGAGGGATGGATGGGTGTTTCATCATTGTATGGCTGAATCTCAAACATGAAAGCTTTGTCACTCTCTCTCAAGGTAATAGAATAAAATAAAAAAGTATTGTGAAGTTCATTCCCAATTCAATCAGCTTAATCAATGGCTGAACAAATAACAGCATTCCTACATTATTTAAAAAAAAAAAGAAAAAGAGCAGCTACGGGGAGACAGGGGGAGAGACAGAGATAGAAGAGTAGATTGAGTGAGACAGAGAGTTTGAGGAAAATTGAGGAAGAGACAGAGATAGATACGAACAGAAAAAGAGACACAGAGTTAGAGGAGAAGATTTTGAGTTAGAGAGAAGGCTGAGAACTAGAGTAAGAGTGGCTGGAGAGGAGTCACAAGAGGGTTGAGAGCAAGTTAGAGAGAGGGTTGGAGAGAGCTGGGAGTGATGAGAGATTTAATAAATGGCAACTAATCACCAGCCAGTTTCGCTCTTCTTCCTCCTTTGTCCACCCAAGGCAACAGCTGTTCATGGTGGGGTAGTGGTTCGAGAGCACTGAATGCAGGAGGTGAACATCTGGTAATGTGTAATCCCCAAGCAAAGAAGTTTACACAGCTCTGAGTGTAGGGTTTTCACAGCTGGCATCCCTGGATGTGGGCCCGAACTACCAACTAAAAGTTAAAGAAATCTCACAGGTCCTTTATAAAGATTATTAAGGGCCCAGAGGATCAACCTAGTTCCTCAGAGTAGGCACCCTGGAAACTTTAAAATCATAGACATAAGTTCAAACCCCTGGAGTCCCACATGTACCCAAAGTGATCCCAGATACCCTGCTCATGGTGACAATAAGTAAATAAATTATATTTATGGGAGGGATGCTCAGGTCCTCAGTAGAAGGAGGGGCTTCATGGTGATGGGTATAGTGTTGGAATTCTATGCACAAGAAACCATTATAAATAGCATTGTAAACCACAGAATCTCAATTGAAAACTAAAGAATTATATTTATTATTCTAGAAATATATAGCACTGTAGCACTGTCCTCCCATTGTTCATTGATTTGCTCAAGCGGGCACCAGTAACATCTCCATTGTGAGACTTGTTGTCACTGTTTTTGGCATATTGAATACACCACAGGGAGCTTTTCAGGCTTGCCTTGTGGGCAGGATCCTCTCGGTAGCTTGTTGGGCTCTCTGAGAGGGACGGAGGAATCAAACCCAGGACAGCCACATGCAAGGCAAACGCCCTACCTGCTGTGCTATCATTCCAGCTCTAGAAATATATAGATATAAATTTATACAATAATGTAAAATATACATCTAATTTATATAATGCGATAAAAGTAACATATATCACCATAAATAAAGCTATATCTCTTCAGAATGTTAAAATTTAATTAAACGTCACTAAATATGATAATCCTCTAGTCAGACTAAGACAACAGAAGTGATGATACATCATATACATCAGAGGTGAGGCAATTCCATATTTATATACAGCATTTGAACATAGAAAGAATAATAAAGGGATAATATAAGCTTTTTGCTACACATTATACTACCCATATTAAGTGAGCCACTTCCTCAAAAGACACAGTCAACACTCATACAGAAGAAACAGATGACGTGATCAGAATATTCTGTTAAACTACTGATTCTTAATTACTAACCTTCAAAAAAAAAAAAACAGGTCCAGATGGGTTGTACCAAACATTTAGGAATAAAATCATACCATTCTCTGCAATCTCTTCCACAGGACAGAAGTAAAGAAAACATTCCTTAACTCATTCTCTGTGGCATTACACTCAGAGCAAAATCAGACAGTCATTACAAAGAAATAAAACTCCAAGCTAGTATCTTTCATGAATGTAAATGCAAAAACCCTCAATAAAATATACTTTTAAAAAAGTAATTTAACAACATGTCAGCTGCGCGACATCTTATCATCTCATTCCTACTTTAGACAAACTGGCAGTCTACCGAATGTAACCTGCCCACAAGACAGAGTCTGGCAAACTCCCCGTGGCATACCCAATATGCCAAATACCAGTAACTATGAAGGGTCTCATTCTCCTAACTCTGAAAGAGCCTTGACTATGGCACTTAAAAAAAAAAATCTCAGGGCTAGGACGAAGAGACGTTACTGGGGCCTGCTCGAGGCAATCGACGAATAACAACATGACCCTGGTCTGCAAGGGTAGAGTAATGGTCAAAAAATCAATTGATGTAATCAATAATGTATTATAAAAAGAAGAAAAAAACACATCATCATAGCAATAGGTGGAGATAAAATCCCTGACACATTCAGCATGAACTAATGTAAACAATCCTTGCAGGGTAGGAGTTGAGGAGAATACATGTCAGCTCTATAAAGACTATAAAATCCAACATTTACATCATAATTAACAACAAGGAACTTGAAACTTTTGTGCTAAGATCAGGTACACAACAAAAATGCCCTCTCTCCCTACTCCTTTTTAAACTCACATTGGAATATGGTTAGAAAAATCAAGGAGATAAAAATATATATAGAGAGAGAGATTGAGGAAAAAAACATTAAACTGTTCGTTCACAGAAGAAAATTTTTTCTGTAAAAAAATGAAAGAGCTGACATGAAAAGATAAACCTAATTAGTTATAAGAGCAAAAATTACAGAATACATACCCAGTGTATAAGAATCAAGTGTTTTCCTCTGACAAAAAAGTGAAATATGAAAATAAACAAAAATTAAACATACATTTGCATTTATATTTGCAAATTTAAAGAATAAATTTAAAGAGAACTAAATAAATGGAGCTATAGTTCAGGCTCATGGATCTGAACTCTCAATATTATTAATATATCAATTCTTACCAACTGGATCTATAGATTACTTTCTATAAATTATTTCAACTGCAATCATAATCCAAGTTATTTCATGTATTTTGGCACTCTAACTCTACATTTTATTTGGGAATGCAAAAGAGATCAAGTACATTTAACAGAATAACAAGGAAGAATAAATTCGGAGGACCGATGCTACTGTACTTGAGGACAATAAAACAGGGTTGGAGAGAGGGTTTAAGAAACTAAGCTCATGGTCCACACAAAGGAAGCTGGATTTCTTTGGATCACCAATGGGAGCATTCCTGATCACACAGTCAGAAGTAACCTTGAGCATCACTCAGGTAGGTGTAGCCTGAATCACAAAACAAAGACAATAAAAGAAAAAAGTGCCATTGCAAAAAACAAAACAAAACAAAACAAAACAAAACAACAACAACAACAACAACAACCCATGCCTATAAATTACCATTCCACATAGTCAGTTTATTATGAGTTGAGAATTGGTTAAATGTACTCACTTTTGATTTATTTTGAAAATAATATTTTGTATCATTACAAAGATTTATTTGTAATGTTATTGCATATTAATTTTAAAAAGTGGTTGCTCTCTCACACAAGAACAACCAGTGTAATGGAATGAGATCCCATGTATAAGACTCTCATGAATATATTCAACTGGTCTTTCACAAAGGGGTTAAGAAAACAGTTTTTAAAAATTGTGGTTGGTTGCTTGAACATCTCAAAGCAAAAAGGTGAATCTAAAAAAGACCTTACACCTCTCACAACAGTACCTCAAGCTGAATCATAGACCTAAAAGTGTAACATAAAAAATGAAACTCCTACAAGATATGCAGGAAAAATCAACATGCACTTTTGCATTCAGTGTTGCCTTTTCAGATGCAACACTCAGATGCAGAGAAAGAATAGAGACCTTGGACTTCTGAACATTTTTGAACTCTGGCTCTATGAACAACAATGTCAAGAGAGTGAACAAACAAGATACGAGCTCGAGTGAAATGCTTGCAAACACATGGAATAAAAGGCTGTGACTGGAAAACATACAAAGAACTCTTGTAACTTAGCAAAAAGAAAACTAGCATACCATATGAAAATAAGAAAAAAATGCACCATAGACTTCTGCAGACGTGCTGCTAAAGATAGCAAACAGAGGGTGGTCAAATGGTGCACATATATAACATCGAGAAAATATTTTTTTTCCTTTTTGCTTTTTTTGGATCACACCTGGTGGTGATCAGGGATTACTCCTGGCTCTGCCCTTAGTGATGCTTGGGGGATGCTGGGGATTGAACCCAGTTTGGCCACGTGCAAGGCAAACATACTACCAGCTGTATTATCACTCTGACTCCAGAAATAAAAGAAATTTTTAAATACCCTATGGGCCTGAGAGATACTACAGGGAACCACGCACTAACCTCACACATGGTCAACCAACACTTGATTCCCTGCACCTTAGGAAAAGTCCCCTGAGCCCCTCAGGAATGATCCCTGTAATCACAGAGCTAGGAGTAAACCCTAAGCACTTCTGGGTATGCCCTCCAAATCAAAATAATGACAGTGATAATAAATATAAAGCCAATATCCTAACAGTTTTGCAGAAATGGTCAAAATTCAAAAGACTGGCAAGAGTGTTGCTGAAGAGAGTTAAGAGGAACTCTACAATCCTGCTGGGGGATAGGGGGAGCTTGGCATGAAATTTTGATGATTTCTTATAGAACTAACAGATTCTGACCACTAGAAGTTGCAATTTTTTGATACTTATCTAAGTAATTGATAATGTATGACCAACACACCTCACAATAGCAACCTTGGCCATTATTGTCAAGAAATGGCCAAGATGCAGCTTAGTAAGAGGAAAGACAAATTGTGATACATCTATACCAGAGATCTAAACCTTTTTACCCACCAAAGCATCCAAAGGTGATCTGAATACTTATGCTGTCATTTCCAGGCAACAGAATACAGGAGAAAGTCACAGTCAGCCAGCCCAAGGCATTCGTGTCTGTCCCTTTATGGACCAGGTCATAGGATTTATCAGACATTATATGGGTTCATAGGCTGAGCGTTCCCCACCT
Organism: Sorex fumeus; assembly: GCF_029834395.1. Lineage (NCBI taxonomy): Eukaryota > Metazoa > Chordata > Mammalia > Eulipotyphla > Soricidae > Sorex > Sorex fumeus. Next base: position 9,985,016 of record NW_026606083.1, on the reverse strand, counting down.
AACATCTACACAAATGGCATGACTTATAAGCCATGAAAAGACCTGGAGAAACGACATATTATTAAGTAAATAAGCCAATTTTTTTTAAAGTTATGTATAACAAACAATTCCCACTAGATGACATTTTGGAGAAAGAAAACCATGGAGAAATAAAAGGAGAAGTGTTTGCCAGGGAATTAAAGTAGATGGAAAGAGAGAGACTGGGAGTCAAGAAGACTTTTTTAGGCTAATTAAAAGAGTCTGCAATCATGACAGGAGACTAACCATCTACATTTATATCTATATTTGTGCACATCTGTAGGTATGATACATTTGCTGAACTCCATAGAATGATCCAGAGTACTCTTAAGGTATACTATGAATTTGGAGGCCTAAGATGTGTCAATTTAATTTCATATTTAGTAAATATGTGTTATTCTAGTGAATAAGTATGAGAAAATACAGGAGGTTATCTCTGCAAAGGTTTTTTGAAAATGGGGAAAATCTCAGAACATCCCTACTAATTGTAATATACCCGGGGTTGCTTATTAAACGTAGCTCTTTCTTTATTTCTCTTTCTCCTTCTCTCTCTCTCTCTCTCTCTCTCTCTCTCTCTCTCTCTCTCTCTCTCATACACATGCACGTGCATGCACACTACATTAGTTCTTACAGAGAGGAATAGAGAACTTACTTTCTAAATAGAAACATCAATTCAGTGAGAAGTCACAAAATGGCAATACAACAACAAAAAATAATAAGAAGCAACTGCCTGACTTTTTCCATTAGGTGAACTGTCTTTTGTCTGATTATTACGGAGACATAAAGAGTCAGCGCTAACATCTCCCTTTTTGAACCTGACATTAACTTGGCAAGATAGAATGCATCAAGCCACATTCATAATCTGCTGAGTAAAGCACAGCTTCCACAAAGGCGGTAATCAGGGATCAAATAGGTAAGAGGAAAACATCCTCTTGATCATTCCATTAGAAGCAAACACACTGGAGCAAAGGTAGTTTTTACCGGATGTGGAAGCTGCTAATACACACACTGATTTCCAAAAGCTCCTGCATCTGAAGCCCGGAGTGGACTTGGGGAGCAGCAGCAGGACTGGCACTTTTGGAAGATGCTGCGGGTAACTGGAGGCTTCCCGGCAGGTTGCATTTCCCTGTTCCCAGTGCCTGTGCATCCTGGGCCTGAGGAGGGATTTTTCATTCTGGGGAATTCACCTGTGGAACTCTGAAGTTCTACCCTGTTCGACACGAAATGGAAGGAGTAGGATGGCAGTGGCAGCAGGAGAATGAATTAAGGGCATTCAGAGGGATCAGAGGAGAAATTAAAAAGATGTTGCTGCCAAGGTCATTTTAAAATTTCTAGATTAAAATGTGATAACTTTTAGGTTTAAGAACTGAACTTCCTTCCTCTCCTCACCCCAAAGTTAGCTTCCACCCCCTTCTTTTTTTCTTTTTTAATATTTAGGTTGCTTTAAAGAAAACTGCTGACCTCAAATTTCACAGGCAAATGAACTGTAATTTGCCTGGCCAATCTGTGCACTTTTTAGGTTATTTCCAATGAAATGTTCACTGGTTAATTCTAAATACAATGTGAATAAAATAAAGCTTGCAAAAGTGCAAAATAAATCATATATAAGTATTGTATGTTCCTATCTTGAAACTAAAAGTATTTCTAAGTAAGTCTTAAATTTTAAACTGTTTTTACATTTATTAAAAATACAATTAAAATAAATTTTGGATTTACATAAAAGATCGTAGAGTTCCAATATACTCTGAACATTGTTTTCCCAGTACTACTGCTTCTTAGTGAAATGATTATTTTTACTATAATAAACTGGCATTTTGTTGACCCGAGTTCGATTCCTCCGCCCCTCTCAGAGAGCCCGGCAAGCTACCGGGAGTATTCGATATGCCAGACACAGTAACAACAAAGTCTCCAATGGAGACGTTACTGGGCCCGCTCGAGCAAATCGACGATCAACGGGAGGGCCTTTACCTTTACCTTTGTTGTTAACTAATGTCTGTATTTCCCTTGCTTTTATCTGACTTTTATCTTCCCTTCCTTTTCCTGCCCAGAGACCATCCCGAAAACCACACATGTGTAGACATGTCTGTCCTGTATGTCTCTTTCGGCCCCTCTGGGGCTGTGAGAGAGTTTCCAATGAATTTTTTCTTCTTGGGATGACCTCGACACATTTAAGGAGACAACTTTGGTCAAGTATTTTACAATACGCTCATCTGCTGCCACAGGCTGTGTTTTGTCTCATGGTTGAACAGGGCAGTGGCTTTTCGGAGATGGTCACAAGATAGCCAGCCGTTGTCTCTCCCCATCAGTGAAAACTGCTGTCCCAGCTGTTGTTCCTGACCTGGGATGAGGCTGTATTGGGCACATTTCTTCTTTAGAAACTTACTCAATTTCCCGCTCTCCGTTAGACAATCTTCGAAAGGAAGTCACAGCACAATTTATACTCAAGAAGTCAGACTGAAGCTTCCATTCTTTTAAGCACAGTTTACCTTTTTTTCTGCCGGGGTTCTCTTCTAACCTTTCTTCCTTCCTTCCTTCCTGTGGCCCCTGCCCTTTCAGTTGACCCCTAAATCCTATGCCATGGTTCCTCGTTTATGTGATTTTTCACTCGTGATCTCCCTTGGAATATCTTGGTAGTCCACAAAGGGACTGTCTGGCTGGTGGTTGAGAAACACCACTTCAGAGTAAAGTAAAACAAAACTTCAGTGTTTCATTTCTGCAAAGATTTCCATATTTTCTTAAACTAATATAATGAATGATTTATTTTTGTAAGTAAGGACTTATGGATATTTATTGAATATTTTTGGTTATGATCCAATATTGTTTTGGGAATTTTGCTGTTCAAGTTGCTTTTGATTTGGTCACTGGAAATGCTTTTCAATGATTTTCTGGGTTCCTTCGATACATTCTCACCAACCAATGTGTGTATAAAGCATGTCATTACTTCTGCCAAAATAATGTGCTCCAGGGCCTTACATATTTTCAGTGCTAGAATCAGTCATTTTCCAAGAACACTTCGGGTTCTTTCATTTTAAGATTACAATGAGAGACCCTGGTTGGAGTGGCAGATATGCTAGATATCACTGAGATATGGTTTCTTTTCGTCTATCTCAGATGACATACTATAGTTATCAATAGTATTCCATGTGTAATTTTAGTTACAATTATAATTATCAATATTAAACTAATATGAGTACATACTGAAGCCTCTGTTCTAATATACTATAGGCTAGTTCCCTGAATACAGCCAATAGTGATCCCTCAACACAGAGCCAGGAGTAAGCACTGAGCACTGCTGGGTGTGGCTCATACCACCACAAGAAAGACAGAAAGAAAGAGAGAAAGAAAGAAAGAAAGAAAGAGAAAGAGAGAGAGAAAGAAGAAAGAAAGAAAGAAAGAGAGAAAGAAGAAAGAAAGAAAGAAAAAAAGAAAGAAAGAGAAAGAGAGAGAGAAAGAAGAAAGAAAGAAAGAAAGAGAGAAAGAAGAAAGAAAGAAAGAAAGAAAGAGAAAGAAGGAAGGAAGGAAGGAAGAAAGAAAGAAAGAAAGAAAGAAAGAAAGAAATAAAGAAAGAGAAATAAGCTGCTACATAGATGGTCAAATGATTTTCACACGAGTCCATACAGTTCGACAGGGAAATGCAGACCCTTCAACAAATAGAAAAAAAACAGACACTCACATGAAAAAATAATAAGGTTAGACTTTTACATTATTTCAAATACACACAGAAACAACTCAAAATGCACTGACAACCTACATTTAAGATCTAAAGCTATAAAAGTATTAGGGAAAAAGCATAAGGGGAAGCATCATCACTTTGGATTGGCAGGGGTTCCTTGAACACAACATCAGTATCTAAGATAACAAGGAGTGGCAGGAAGTCCCAAAGCTTGTGCTGCACACATGGGGAAAGCCTGAGGGCAGGGCCCAGCACCTCCATCCCCTATGCACCACCTCCAGGAGAGTTTTCCCAAGCACTAAGTAGTGAGCAGCTCCTGAGTACCACTAAGTTTTGTCCAAAAATCAAAAAGAAAGGAAATTAAAAACTAAAAAATTCCATTCCACTTCTGTGCAGCAAAGTACAGTCAACAGAATGGATATATATATATATATATATATATATATATATATATATAATTGATGGGCTGGAGCGATAGCACAGCGCTAGGGCGTTCTCCTTACAAGCAGTCAACACTGGCCAGCCTGAGTTCGATTCCTACCGAGAGTATCTTGCCCGCACGGCAGAGACTGGCAAGCTACCCATGATGTATTCAATATGCCAAACACAGTAACAACAAGTCTCATGATGGAGATGTTACTGGGCTCGCTCGAGCAAATCGATGAACAACGGGAGCACCATGTCACCGTGTCACCGTGTCAATAGATGGGATTAAAGAAAATATTTGTATAACACATATCTGCCAAATTAATATCCATAAAGCTACAACAATAATGCAAAAAATAAAATATCCTGATTAAAAATAGATTAAGGACAGGAAAGATATTCTTCAAAGGTGATATACAATATTTTTAAAAAATCCTCAACCTCATTAATATCAAAATGTAAAAGAAAACCACAATGAGGTATTGCCTCATCTATTAGGCAGGTTACTATAAAAATTTTCAGAAAACACTAAAGCTTGGTAAGGAAGTGGCAGCCACTACAGAAAAGAACACGATAGCTCCTCCAAAAGCTAAAAAATAGGATTATGTGGGACTGAAGAAATTCTCCAAGGGGCTTGAATGCATGCGTTGCATGTAGGAGGTCCAGATTCAATCTTTGGCATTATACGGTCTCCTGAGCACCACTGGGGGCAAACCCTGAACATTAAGCCATAAGTAGCCCCTTAGCACCACTGGTTGTGGTCCCAAAGGAAAAACAAAATGAGATTATGTAGAAACTGCATTTTGCACTTGCTTCAATCACGTATACCAAGCTAACTAATGAAGTTATTATTGGAGTAGCAATTAAAAAGTTGAGTTACTGACACTCAAAATACGTTCACGTTTCCATGGTGGTGAAGTAGTTTAGTGTATAAGATTCAGCAGCAGAATTTAGTTCATGTGTCTTACAATGTGCCTTTCCACTCCAAGTACTAGCAAGCTATCTATTAAGTTTATACAGGAAAACACAATTTTGCTTCTGTGGTAACAGGCTGTAAAACTTGGCTTTAGGGAAAGGTTTAGCAGAAAACTATACCTTGTATGCTTTTGTAGACCACGGAATCTATTTGCTTTCCTCTTAGCTCAAGCAACACCCACACAACAACCAGATAATACTTTTCATTCCCATTAAGAGTTTCTCAGACTCAGAGACACAGACAAGATGGGTTACTCTTCAAACGCTACCGTCTTTACAAGAAAAATTATTTCAAAATTCCATTTTCTAAAAGTTCAGTGCAAATCAAATAGGCTCTGAACTATCTAGCATTAATCCAGTGTCTCTTGATTAGTGTCCAGAGATGTAATGGTATGTTCATTGATATGGTATTTTTTTTCTTTCCTGCTTTAAAAAACTATTCTGTTGAGTTATTTGAATCTGTTCTATGAACACTGACCAACAGGGGTTTACCCCTTTCACAGCTGACACCACTGGATAAACTCAAATTCCTGGTGACATGCAGAGCCCTGTGTTTTATCTCTGTTGTCTGGCCTACAAAGTCTCTTCCTTTTCTCACAAAGTCATTAAATACACTATGACAGAAAGCAACACCTCAGAAATGCCTCAATCTTTCCTTATACTTAGTCAAAAGTAAACCCTTTTCCTCTTCACTTCATCACTGCTTGAAATAACAACTATTGGTAGAGTCACTCCCGCCAGCCATGTAGAATTTCTAGAAGTACCCCATCCCACCCAGGTATCCCCGAGCAGCCAGGGCCCCTTCACGAAGCTGCAGCAGTGCTGGACCAAGCACCACCTCCTGGCTGGTTTTTCACCTGGAACAGTGGGGGAGGGGAACCGAGGCCCACAGCGTGCATCTACAGCTCCAAGTTCCAGGGAACTTCTTTCCACACACCCAGGTACCCCCAGGCAGCCGGGGCCCCTTCCCGGAGCCATGGCCACTAGTGCAGGCACAAGTTATTCTCCCCTTCTATATCCTGTTAGAACCATAAATTATGACCCGTAAATTAGGTTAGAAACTGTTAGAACCATAAATTCTCTTAGGTGGAACTTTCACTAGGGCAGCTTAATCACCAGAAACACATTAAGCCAATAAGTCATTAGCCCAACCTCACTTAATACTACACCAAAAACAAAGCATGATAGTGTGTGTGAAGGTCTAAACCAAACAGTTCACAGTGGTAAAACAACACAGAGGCCCGCCAAGCTTACTTTCTGAAGAGTCTAACCCAGAAGACCCCAACAGTAATGAAGCACTAGATAACATCTCTGAAATGGAATTTAGAAGGGAACTACTGAGGATGCATAGGAAGCTAAAAGAAGCAATGTAACGCATCACCAATAAAATACAAGAGGACTTGAAAGTCAAAATGAGGAAAATGAAAAGAAAATTACAAACGTAAGTATCAGATTTGAAAAACCTGGTAAACAAATTGAAAAACTTAGTGGATGGCCTCAGCAGCAGAGTAACAGGGGCTGAGGACAGAATCAGTGATCTGGAAGATGAAGTGCAGAGACTCTCCAGACACCAGAAGAAAATGGAAAAGAGACTCACTATCTGGGAACAGATGTAAAGAGAAGGTCAGGATGAATCCAAGAGGAATAACATAAGAATTATTGAAGTCCCAGAGGGACAGGAAGAAAACCCTGATGAAGAAGAAACCATCAAAGACATCATTGCTACAATATTCCCAGAGCTGAAGAACACACACCACGACATTCAGGAGGCCCGAAGGGTACCAGCCAGAAGAAATCCCAATGAAAGTACCCCAAGACACATCCTGATAAAATGACAGAAACCTTAGATAGAGACAAAATTCTGAAAGCAGCAAGATCAAAGAAAGAAAATTTCTACAAAGGAGCATCCTTAAAATTCACAGCTGATTTGTCTGATGAAACCCTCATGGCCTGAAAACAGTAGTGGAATATAGTGAAAAAACTCAATGAAATAAATTTCTCACCAAAAATACTTTACCCAGCGAGACTCTCATTCATAACAGAAGGAACAACACACAGTTTCACAGACAAACAACTGCTCAGGAACTTCATAGACTCAAAACCATGGCTACAAGAACAACTAAACGGGCTACTTTAAGGCAACACAAGCCCCTTAAATACACCAAATACACCAAATTTTGGCAGAAAGATAGGACAAAACCCCATAACAAAAATCTCTCTCAACATCAATAGGATAAATGCACCAATTAAAAGACACAGAGTGACAGGATGGATCAGAAAATTGAACCCAATATTCTGCTGCCTGCAAGAAACATCTCAACAGTCAGAGAAAACACAAACTCAAAGTCAAAGGCTGGAAACAATCCTACAGGCAAACAACTCCCATGAAAAAGCAGAGGTGGCCATTCTGGTATAAGACCACATTGATTTCCGACTGAAGAAGTTCATAAGAGACAGTGAAGGTAATTTCTTATTAATCAAGGGATATGTATAGCAGGAGGAATGTACACTCCATTTATGCACCTAACGAGGGATTAGCGAAGTACTTAAAACAACTCATAGACTTGAAGAAAGACATCAATGGCAACACAGTTCTAGAGGGAGATTTCAACACTAATTTATCACCTCTCCATAGATCAATCAGACTCAAACTTAGTAATGATATACTTTATCTTAGAGAAGAAATGGAAGAAAGGGGCTTAGTAGATATACACAGGTCACTTCATCCTCAAAAAGCTGAATACACATTCTTCTTCAGGTGTGCATGGGACATGGGACATTCTCCAAGATAGACCACATGCTAAGCCACAAAACATACCTCCATAAAATTAAAAATATAGAGATAGTATCAACGATCTTCTCAGATCATGATGCGCTGAAAATAGAAGTAAATCACACACACAAACAGAAAATCAAATCAAACACCTGGAAATCAAACAGCTCACTATTGGACAACAAGTGGCTTAGAAACGAAATCAAGAAGGAAATCAAGATTCCTGGAAAAAAACAAAAATGAGGACATGGGTTACTAAAACTTATGGGACACAGCAAAAGCTGGGTAAAGAGGAAAGTTTATAGCTCTACAAGCATTCCTCAGGAAGGAAGGGTGAGCCTACATAAATAACCTAACCTCACAGCTCAAGAGCTTGGAGAAGGACCAACAAAAGGAGCCCAACCCAGGCAGGAGGACGGATAAAATAAAGCTCAGAGCAGAAACAAACGAGATGGAAACCCAAAAAACAATCCAAAACATCAATGAAAACAAGAGCTTGTTCTTTGAGAAAATAAACAAAATCAACAAACCTCTAACAAGACTCACACACAAAAAAGGGAGATAGAAAACCCTAATAAACCAAATCATAAATGAAAAGTGGGACATCACCATTGAAACTACAGAAATTTAAAAGATCCTCAGAGATTACTTTGAGAAGCTTTATGCTACGTAACAAGAAAACCTCGAGGAAATGGATAAATTTCTAAATTCCTATAGCCTTCCAAGGCTGAACCAAGAAGACCTGGAATACTTGAATAGACCTATCACCATCAAGGAAATTAAAACAGTTGTAAAAAGTCTCGCCAGGCACAAAAGTCCGGGTCCAGATGGATTCACTAGTGAATTCTTCCAAATCTTTAAAGAGGACTTACTCCCAATTCTTTTTAAGCTCTTCCACAAAATTGAAGTATTGAAACACTTCCGAACAGTTTCTATGAAGCAAATATCACCCTAATACCAAAAGCAGACAGAGATACCACGAAGAAAGAATTACAGGCAGATATCCCTGATGAACACAGACACAAAGATCCTCAACAAAATATTATCCAATAGAATCCAGCAACTCATCAAAAAGATCATACACCATGACCAAGGAGGATTCATCCCAGGGATGCAAGGATGGTTTAACATTCACAAGTCAATCAACATAATTCATCATATCAATAAAAGAAATAATAAAACCATATGATAATATCAATAGACGCAGAGAAAGCATTTGACAAGATTCAGCACCCATTTATGATGAAAACCCTCAACAAAATGGGCATAGAAGGAAATTTCCTCAATATAGTCAAAACCATCTACCACAAGCCCACGGCAAGTATCATTCTCAATAGGTAAAAACTAAACACCTTTTCTCTAGTATCAGGAACAATATAAGGTTGCTCGCTTTCACCACTCCTATTCAATATAGTGCTGGAAGTCCTGGTCATAGCAATTAGGCAAGAAAAAGATATCAAGGGCATACAGAGAGGAAAGGAAGAGGTTAAGCTATCACTATTTGCAGACAATATGATACTATATGTAGAAAACTCTAAGGACTCTACAGAAAAGCTCCTAGAAACAATAGGTCAGTATAGTAATGTGGCAGGCTACAAAATCAACACCCAAAAGTCCATGTCTTTCTTATATACAAACAACAAAAGAGAAGAAAGAGACTTTAAAAAAAATCCTGTTCACAATAGTACCTCAGAAAATCAAGTACCTCGGAGTCAGCTTAACTAAAGAGGTGAAGGACCTATACAAGGAAAATTACAAAACACTACTTCAAGAAATAAAAGAGGACACTAGGAAATGGAAACACATACCCTGCTCATGAATAGGGAGGATTAATATTATCAAAATGGTAACACTGCCCAAAGCAATATACAAATTTAATGTGGTCCCTATCACGATACCCATCATATTTTTTAAAAGAAATAGACAAAACACTCCTAAAATTCATATGGAACAATAAATCCCCACGAATAGCTAAAGCACTCCTTGGGGAAAAAGAAAATGGGTGGCATCAGTTTCCCCAACTTCAAATTCTACTACAAAGTAGTAGTAATTCAAACATCATGGTATTGGACTGGAAACAGACCTAAAGTCCAACGGAACAGAGTAGAATATTCTGTCACAGACCCCCAAATATATGACCACTTAATCATTGACAAAGGAGCAAGAAACGTGAAGAGGAACAAGGAAGGCCTTTTCAACAAGTGGTGCTGGGAAAACTGGATAGCTACCTGCAAAAAAAATGAACTCTGACTTCTGTCTAATGCCAGGAACAAAAGTTAGATCTAAGTGGATTAAAGACCACTTAGACCATTAAAGATCAGACATGAATCCATGAGGTACATGGAGAAAAATGTAGGCAGAACTCTCCATGACATTGAAGCTAAAAGCATCTTTAAGGATGAAACAGCACTGACCATGCAAGTGGAAGCAAACATAAACAAATGAAACCACATCAAACTAAGAAGTTTCTGCACTTCAAAAGAAACAGTGACCAAAATACAGAAAGAGCCCACAGAATGGGAAAGAATATTTACCCAATACCTATCTTATAAGGAATTAATATCCAGGATATACAAGACACTAGTAGAATTGTACAAGAAAAAAATCCTCCAACTCCATCAAAAAATGGGGAGAAGAAATGAACAGAAGTTTCCTCAAAAAAGAAATACAAATGGCCAGAAGGCACATGAAAAAATGCTCCACAGCACTAGCCATAAGGGAGCTGCAAATCAAAACAACAATGAGATATCATCTCACACCACAGAGACTGACACACATTCAAAAGAACAAAAGCAACCAGTGCTGGCCTGGATTGGGGGAAAAGGGACACTCTTTCACTTTGGTGGGAATGTCCACTAGTCCAGCCTTTCTAGAAAACAATATAGACAGTTCTTCAAAAACTAGAAATTGAGCTTCCTTATGACCCCACAATACCACTTCTGGGAATATATCCTTAGGATGCAAAAAAGTGCAGTAACATCTGTACTATATGTTCATTGTAGCACTGTTCACCATAACCAAAATCTGGAAACAACCCAAGAGTCCTAGAGCAGATGACTGATTAAAGAAAGTTTGGTACATCTACACAATGGAATACTATGCAGCTATTAGGAGAGATAAAGTTATGAAATCTGCTTATAAATGGATAGACATGGAGAGTATCACGCTGAGTGAAATGAGTCAGAAAGAGGGGGGCAGACATAGAAGGACTACACTCATTTGTGGAATATAAAACAACATAACATGAAGCTGACACTTAAGAATAATAGATACATGGTACAGGAAGATTACTCCATAGCTGGAAGCCTGCTTCATGAGCGGAGGGGAGAAGGCAGCTGGAATAGAGAAGGGATCACTAAGAAAATGATGACTTGAGGAATTGGTCAGGATGGGAGATGTGTGCTGAAAGTAGATAAAGGTCCAAACAGAGTAACCTCTCAGTTTCTGTATTGCAAACCATAATGCCCCAAAGTAGAGATAGAGTATGGGGAATATTGTCTACCACGGGGGAGGGGGGGAGGGGAGTATAACGAGGACATTGGTGGTGGGGAATGTGCACTGGTGGAGGGATAGGTGTTTGATCATTGTGTGATTATAACCCAAACATGAAAGCTTGTAACTATCTCATGGTGATTCATTAAATTTTTTTTAAAAAATTAAAAAAAATAAATCTGTAGTCAAAAGGGGGAAAAAAGAATTTCTAGAAGTAGTTGCATAGATACATTCATTTATTAATTGTGCTTAATTCACAGAGATTTGAGAGGGAGTGATGCCTTTTTCTCCCTCCCTCTCCCCCTCAGGTACAGAATCATTGGTTTGCATGGCTTAGCATCAAGGTCTAGAGATCTCGAAGATAATGGCATCAAGGTCATGGCTGTTTCTAACATGACACCATCGTCTTACTGCATTTCCTACAGTTTGAATACACGGCCATGGACACCCACTTTATAAACATGATCCTTTTCTGGCTTGCTCAGGACACACGGGGATTTGTGCGCTCCATCCCTGAAACAAAGCTGTTATTAGAGTGGAGAAAACAATTGTGGAGATTTGGGCTAGAAATCCTCCCTTCCGTGAAGAAACTTCTGGGCTCCCTCATCTAGAGCATTCCCACTTCAGACCCGGGTTCAAACTCGTTTGTACCTGCATACAGCTGCTCTCCAGGGCTTTTTTATTTTATTTTATTTTATTTTATTTTATTTTATTTTTTGCTTTTTGGGTCAGACCTGGTGATGCACAGGGGTTACTCCTGGCTCTGCACTCAGGAGTTACTCCTGGCGGTGCTCAGGGGACCATATGGGAGTCTGGGAATCGAACCCGGGTTGACCGCATACAAGGCAAATGCCCTACCCACTGTGCTATCTCTCCAGCTCCTCCAGGGCTTTTTTAGACACAAACATTTTTCTTGTATTCACACAACTGCTCAAATGGAAAGCCTTAGGGGGTGAAGGTCTTTGCTTTGTATTTTTTAATAACTCACATTTATCAGTTCTTGCATACAAGCTTCTATTCAATAGAGGCTAAATATAACTTAATCACATCAACTCTTATTTTAAAGTTTCCCAAGCTGTGTCCCTTTTCTGGTAGAATGAGACCCTTGCCCAGGTACAATTATTTATAATAAAGATATGTTTGAAGTAATCTCACTGGCTTCCTTTAAAACTCTAAGCAGGTGCTATTACCACTACACAAGAGATATAAGGGACTCCTTGAATCGAATAGACTGAAAAACACGTTTTATTCAAGTTCTCTAGGACTCCAATTGCGCTGAATCATTTAAGAAGTCTCTGCAGATATTCCTGGATAGAGTCAGGCACTTCCTGCCTGATTTCCCTCCTGGAGTACTTTGAACTCTGCTGGAATTATAGCATGCGGCACTCCATGTGACATTTATTTATTTATACAACTGCTTCTAAAAACAGCGTGTAAACTCCTTGACAGGGAGATATTGTGTTAAATCTCTATAACGCTAGTGTTCTGAAGAAATCAGTGTATCTAATGGTGCTCGATATATTTGTATTAAACATCAATCATTTAGGTTTGGGTTATTAAAGACCGGCACAAGATCTTAGTAGACTTAAGAAATCTAAAACAATAGGCATACGGGATGGAATGGCACAGATTCAATGCAAGGCAACCCTGAAACTAACCTAATCCTGATTGTTTGATTATTTATTTATTTATCTACATAAATAAGACTGTTTTCAGGCTGCTTTCATTTGAAACTCCCCAGAGGGGGGCGGGTGAAAGTCCTCCCTGCCCCAAGGGACCAAGACCTGGCAGCCGACCTCCATTACTCAACCGCTGCCACACTCCAGGCCACTTTCCACATGCTCAGGCCAAGCCTCACACATGAGTGAAGTCCCACAGAACCCAGGTAATGAGGAACTTTGTGACCTTGAACTCTGGGCTCGAAGGGACCTGGGAGCAGAGATCCTCTGACTGCTTGCCCCAGTCTCTGGTGACACAGGGATCACACCCATAAACCACCTCTTGCCGGCGCCAGATAATTGCTTCATCAGACACCCTCCAGAACTCACAGCTGCATCTCCCAGAAGGGAGCATAAAATGAGGCCCCCCCTAACCACGCCACTGGACTCTGCACCAGACTGTTTTCACTTGGGGTGCTCCAGAGGGGGACAGGTGAAAGCCCTCCTCCCCCTAAGGGACCCAGCCCCAACAACGGACCTCCACTACTCAGCCACTTCCATGCTCTAGGCCACTTTCCACATGCTCGAGCCGAGCCTTACATTTGAGTGAACATATTCCTGGACACATCATAAGACACTCCCTACCCATTTTCCATAATTACCACACCATATTTGATGGGGTTCAGATAGTAGGCAACAAATCATAGAGGGAGATATTTCCCTCTGTGATAAATATATGCCTCTCAAAGAGCACAGCAAGCTACCGAGAGTATCCCACCCTCACGTGCAGAGCCTGACAAGCTACCCGTGGCATATTCGATATACCAAAACCAGTAACTAAAACAGGTCTCATTCCCCTGACCCTGAAAGAGCCTCCAATCAGCAGTATTGGGAAAGATGAGTAAGGATAGGCTGCTAAAAATCACAGGGTTGGGACGAATGGAGACATTACTGGCACCCGCTCGAGTAAATCGATGGACAACGGGATGACAGTGATACAGTGATCTATTTATTGAATGCTTTTTTGGTGGAGCATGGGTAGCACCTGGAAGTGATTTCAGACCAAGGTTTGCTCTAGCAAATATATAACAATACCAACAATTTTTCACAACCACTGAGTTCCTCTGCAATTCTAAGAGATGCACAGATGAGCACCAAGAAAGGGGTTTTAGGAAACCAGGGGCATGAAAGGATGATGATGTACTGTATCACACAAGAGACTATCAGAAAAGAAGCTTTATGATATTGTCTTTATCATGTTTTCTCATCTCTCACTGGGTCTGGAAGAGCACATTTAAAGAAAACTAAGGTGCTACTTAACGTTTCTCTTCTCCCACTGGATACTGCATATTTTGTTACTGGTTTGTTGAAAACGCTAAGTGATCAGACTAATGTTTAAGTCTTAGATTTAATTAAGTTTTAATGGCAATCTGCTTATGCCAACTTCCTTTCAATTTGCATCAATAAGCACCTGCCAAAAGAATATTCAGAAGCATCTTGATTGAAATTTTGTTTTAGTAATTATCATGTCAACCTCTGCCTTTGTTCCTTTTAAAATAACTACTCCACCCTAATGTTACCTATATGGGGAAGTGTCTTAGACTCTTCAGAGTTAACATGAATATAAAAAAAGTTTGGGGAAGGAAAAATACTTTCATTATAAGATACATATGGTATGTGTGGGGGGGTCCCCTCTAGCAATTCTTAACCCCACATGCATTTTTTATCTGGGATGTTTCCATTACATCCTGGCAGCTGTCTGTTCTTTTGCCCCACAATAACCAAGAACATTCTCAAATGCCATGAAAGACTTTCTAGTCCAGCAAGCTACGGCCATGCTCGTCTTCTTGAACATGAGCACTTGACCTGGAGCACTATTAAGCTGTTATCTGGGTGATTCAAGATTCTTTCCTTTGCTACTCCTGTCTCCTCTAAACTCCCACTGCCCGTTCGGAATCCCTTCACTGCTTCCTCCAAGTTCAGAAATTGGGAAGGAGACTATAGATTTATATTGGTCTTTGCGCAGAAATGGTAAACCCCAGCCTGGAAATGACAGTGTCTTTTAAAGAGCCTGTTGGTCTCCCCAGGTTATGTCACTGGTGCAGTGCTAGAGACTGGCTTCTCAGCATTTGATGATCTGCTATGTCCCCTGTCTCCTGCATGGGCTAGAGTTCCTTTTGGAATGATCCTGAGTGTGCCAATGTCCGGGACAGATCATGAATGCTGTCTCCTCCTCCCCATCCAACCTCCCACTCTGCCTAATATCTGTTCATCTTTAGGAGCCCCTTTATGTCCAGATACCAATGCTTCTCAAGTTTGCTTTACCCAGGAATACCTTTGTAAATGAACATTTTGTGACATGCTTCTCAGTGAATACAATTGAATAATGTGTCATCTTTATTTCTTGCTATGATCCTAATTAATAGATGATCACTCTTCAACACACGTTATTCTACATATAAACTGACAGCTTAGAAGATATATTAAGACATATGTTGACTTCTTTTAAGTTTTGTAATCTTTTCACCTTTTCATGCCGAACATGTCTTACTTCTACAAAAAGATCAATATGCTTAATAAAACAAAAGCCATGTGATTCCACTTTAGTTTTGCTCCAGATACTACCAGCATTGATTTCATTTCACCCCAGTTGGTTCCTAATCTCTCTCTTTCACTGAGCTCAATTTCAGTGAAGAAAAGCAAGTACAACTGATGTGAATCCGTCCAATTCCTTTCATCATTATTTCAAAACTTCATAGCCTCAATAATCCATTTTTTCATATCTCCAAGAACATTGAAGCCACTTTCCTTTCCAAGAATTACACCAGCACCTGAGCTCTCAAAACCATCCACTCTTACTTTCCGTAAAACTGTCTGCATAAACTGCCTGGAAGACCTCTTCCCTTTTGCTGTTAATCAGTGCCAAATGTCCTCATTCTCACCCTCATTTGTTTCAGATAAAAACTGTCTCTTCTCCTGGTGCTTACCACTCAACCCTTCACTACGTTCTCACTTCCCAATCTCCTATTTTGTCTTCTAACTTTCTCATTGAAATCGTGCCTTCAATAATCAACAACTTCAGATTTATGAAATGCTAATGGCCTAATTCTTTTCTGTGGAATCCAAAAGTTCTCAAGAGGTGCCATGTTTGGGGCCTGAGCGATAGTAGGGCACTTGCCTTGCATACAGCAGCTTACACTCAGCAGCTGACCTGGCACCCCAGGTGGTCTCCCAAGTCCAGCCAGGAATCATCCTTGAACACAGAGACAGGAGTAAGACTGAGCACCACCAAGTGAAGCCCCCAAACCAAGAATTAATTAAATAAATATGAGGAAGAAAAACTTGCTAATAAATATCTAGCACTATTCTACTATTGTACTGATTTATGTCATATAAATAATCATCTCTTTAAAGTATAGTTATGTCAGTAATTTAATTTCGAGATCTCATCCCTGATTTTAAAATAACAGCTCAGGATCTTTTAATTCTGCGTATTTTTATATATCACTCTAATAATTTTGTTTCCCATTTTAATTTGATAAGAAAACTACTTATATACTACACATGAAAAACTTCAGATGTCTCTGTATCACATCTACTTCTAAATTAAAAGTTTGCAGCGGAATAAGAAATTACTACAATCTAGCAATTTTTTCCCATTTTTATGGCACTTCAATGATATGCTTACACTATTTATGGGTCCAAGAGTAAAGAAACACTTTCCCTGATTTAAGTATAAAGAAGTTAAAGGCAAGGAAGCTTGAATAACTTGTTAAAATTACCCATGCTCTAGAGACCAGTCAAGATTTCAGTTTTCCAACCTGGACGGTTACTCCACTTTGCCCGACAAAGGTTGTTTTCATGTGGTGATCCTACTTCACCAAATAGCTTTTAGATTTAAAAATGTTCCAATTTAGCCACTAATCGTACTGATCTTTGCCAACATTTTTCAAAGAGAAAATTAAACCATGATAGAAAACTGCTGAACTCATGTAGTTTCTGAGTTATATGAAGATTGTTTGCCCCAGGAGGTAAAAAGGCTCCCTAGATTCCATCTAAAAGTAGAGGACGTTGTTTTCCCAGGATTGCTTTTTTATTTAAAATAAAAGCATATGTAACCAAAGATAAACGAAAAACTGTGAGTGGCACACACTTAATTCAGGTTATTCTGACGGGGTTGTTAGTAGTATTTTAAAACCTGGAAAGTCCTGTACAATAATCTTAGTTATATCGATTTAAATTTTCCCCCAAATGGAACACAGCCAACCCCTCACTCCATATTGTTCAGAAAAGGTGAAATATCATTTAATTTGACTAATCAGACTTCTAGGATGAAAGTTCAACAAAGCAACTCAATGAGGGCAGCAAGTAAATTTCAGGATGCTGGGAACAGAAAGAAAATTGCCAAGACAACATAAATATCCTATATAATCTCCAATGAAAGCACCGATCCAAGACTTTAATGCAACACCCAGTCGGTGGCAGGAAGCCCAGAGAACTGAGGCACTTAACTCCCTAAGCCAAGAGTCTCTGGAATGGAAGAGACAGGTATGCCATGAAAAAGAGCCTCATTCTAACACCCCAGATGGCCACTGCCACTCCCGCCAAATGGCTCACCAGGCCTGACAAAGGGGGCAGGTTAGCAAAGAGATCAAGACCCAGTGGAGTTCGAAGCAGTACTGGAAAGTGTAGCAGGTATTGGGAAGGCGGATGCAAGTGGGAAGGAGTCAATTTATGGGAGGAAAAAAATCGCCCTGTATACCTGGCAGCATCTCCTTTGACATCTGCCTTCCTAGGGTTCTTGGATTTCATCCTCCCTATCAAGTGGAGATCAGGTGCTCGCACAGATGAGATGCTTAGTCCCTGCTGGGCCGGAAGCTCGGTCACTGTGCTTTGTCAGTTACTCCTTGATGACTGATGGGTTGGCAGGAAAGTCACTATTCCTTGGCCCAACAGCGCTCAGAGTCTCAGCAGAGAACTGGTCCCACAAACAAAAATGGATGGCATTCAAGCGTTCCAAGAGGGTAGGCAAAAACAAGGTGCCAATGAAAGGTTGTTGACATCTTGCCACAGAAGACTGTCCCATAAAAAGTGATCGATATCTCTGTTAGCTTTCAATGCTTTCCATTTCAATCACAATCCAGCCAGGTAAGGCTGTATTCATTCACTCATTTCTTTTTCTAGTCATCTTTTTCCCCTCCATGTAAACACAATGTTACTTTTCCCTATGCAGGAAATGTAGCAGGGTGTATCATTTTAGAAACAGAATTATGAAAAGAAGATCCACATTATTTAGTCTAATTCACAAGGAAATTTTGAAACTTTCCAAAAGATTGATCAGTTTTCTATGTTATTTACTGATTTGTCTTTTCTTCTTCAAAGACTTCCCTCAGAGAGTGTAGTAAACAGGGATTCTGCTGAAATACTGTTGGTGAGGTGTCAATGAGTAGAACATTTCTGCTATCCATGTACTTTGCAAATGGTTTTGGAGGCTAAAGAGTCCCTCTGAATTAAAGAGCCAAACAAGAAATGCTGGAAACGTCAAGAAAGCAAATTCTCCCCTATAGACTCCCCAGAGAGAATGTCCTTGCCAAAATCTTGATTACATAAACTGTTTTTGAACTTGGGCCTCCAGAACTTAAAACAAAAAAGATTTTTGTTTGTATTTCAAGTAACTGAGTTCATGAAGATTTGTCACTGTAGCAATAACAATTTTATACACAGGCTAGTATAATAGGCATTAACTTGATTCTTCTTGGCGTCATGGCAGAAAGGAAAAAGGGTTGGAGCAACGATTATGCTGTAGAAATCAACTATTATTTCCTAGAAATAATACAGATTACATCCACTTAAATTTCAATGACTCGACTATATTTCGAGCTCTGCCAGAAACCTAAGGGATTTCAAAATCTAATCACATAGCTGAAAAATTAAAAAAAAACTAGATATATTTGGTGAACAGCACTAATGACTGTTCACCACATTTAAAGTAAGGCTGACCTAATGTCCAGTAGAAATGAGGTTCTTAATTGTTCTTAAACAATTTTGCTACCAATATGGGAAAATAAAACAGAAACATGTGCCAACACGTGTTGACACAAAACAGCCTGAAATGAATACTGTAATTTTTTTTTTCTGGGAAATGACAGTATAGGTGACTTTTCTCTTTTGAAGGTATCTTAACTTTTCTTCAATGAATGAGTTTTTATAATGAAAGGAAAATACAGTCTTCCAAGAATCCTAGCAGGTATGCAATAGTAGAACACCGAACACTGATAAACCGAATAATTTTGACATTACATTCACTTGTGAAGAATGTAAAATCAAGAGCTGAACCTATAGCAGTATGAAGAAAGGAAATGGATGCCTCAAGAGAATCTAAGACAGCAAATATGTTATACTAGATTCTAGGCAAAACTTAACCATTCCTGATTCAAAGCATTGGGTTTATGTTTTTCCAACCACAATGGAAAAATCTATTCTTTTGCTTATGTATAAAATATGTCATTTCCTGGGTTCTTTTTTTCTTTCTTATTCTACAATTTTAACGACAATTTCTGGAAGTATGAGCTCTTTTAATGAGATACTATACTATATTCATTTATAGGGTACAGTGAAATGATTTGTTATTTGTGCACACTGTAGAGTGACCACTGGAGAAAATGAGGCCAACACACAACTATGCACATTGTTTGTTTTTCTCCTTTCATTCTTATGATGAGGACTTTGAACATCTATTCTCTCAAGCAATTTTCAAATATGCAATATAGTGTCATTAACTATAGCCTCATGCTGCGCACAATGGAAGCAGAGGCCCTTGCACTTACATTAGTTCAGTTATTCTCCCTCTGCAGAAGGGAGGTACCAGATTCTGGAAGGCTACATCCGTCCAGCAGCAGGGTTCTAGACTCTCACTGTTGCATCCCTAGCACCAACCTTGATGCCTAAGGCACTGTTTCAGATAATGCCACACATTCCCTTCAACAGAAGGAACTGAAGACATGGGTTCTGGTGTTCTTCACAGGAATCCAAGTGTATTCATTTGCAAAGGATCAATGACAAAGCTCCACAGACTGGGGAGAGATTCTTTTCCTCACAGTTCTGGGTCTGAGATGAAAACACCAGTAAGATCGGTTTCCCTGAAATATCTCTCTCCCAGGATTGAAGAAAGCTGTCCTGAGCCTCTTCTTTCCTCTCTGCATGCCTGAGTCCTAATTTCTTAAAGGACACTATTCATATTAGGTTAATGCCCATGCTCACTCAGAACTTCTGGGCTACTGGCAAGCACATCTGATTGGGTATGACTCTATATTCTTTCAGGGGACTGACAAAGCTAAAAAAAAAAGCATTTGGATAAATTATTATTAATAGGATTTCAAGGTGCTGGAAATAACCTACCAAGTCATACCCAATTTTAAAAAGAAAAGTTTTTCTTTGGGATAGCAGGGGATCTTATACTGTTTTTTTTTTTTTAACTTAATTGCCTATTTAAAGATTCTATTGCCAAATAGGTGCACTTTTCGAGATAATGGTGTTAAAACATCCATATCCATGCTTTGTGGGGATACAGCCCAATCTCCATTATAAAGATTTCAGTCTTAACATTTATAGGCACACAGAGACTTCCTCTTCTTTTGCTCTTTTGGTTTCGGGGTCATATCTGGCAGTGTTTAAGGATTACTCCTGGCACTGTGCAAAGGGGAATTACTCCTGGTGGTGCTCAGGGAACCAAATGGGGTGCTGGGGATTAAACCCATGTTGGCTTCCTGCAAGGCAAGTGCTCTACCCACTGCGCTATCTTTCTGGTTCTTCCCCTTCATTTTTAAAATACAGAAATAAGAGAGACAATGCTGTTCATGTTCTAACTGAGTGTCATTTAGTCACACTTTTAAATGCCACCCTTGGAGCACAGGGTCTTCTTGGCACGATAGATAGACATGCACATTTTGATTTAGAGGCACATCCTGCAGACCCTTTCCTTGTGTAAGAGATTTGCATGTAAGCACACTGATCTTCCTGATACCTCTCCTTCAATACAACATTTGCAAAAGGCAGAAGTTTCCAAGAGCGGATGGCAAGTCACCTCTCTCCCTGCTGTAACCCACAGCAGGTGTTAATTACTTTGTTCTTTCAATTGATCAAAATGCCCTTAAAGCCACCATGACTCTGGGCACACTTACCGATGCTATTTTCCCTCCATTTATTTGAAGAGCCTGCCTCGAGTGTCTTTGTCCGGCCAAAATCCTCAGTTCCAAATTGTCACTGGCTCATTCTTACCAGAACATGAACTGCATTCCCAACAATGACCCGCAGACATGGATCTCAGACATTAACTGCAGTGAAAATAAAGGGAGAATTAATGTTGAGTCCATCAGAAGACACAGATCCAAGTGCACTAGGCCCTCCAGTCCAGAAAAAAGTTGGTTTCAGTTTCCTCAGGAGTACATAAGCCCGAGCACTTAATACAGAAACTAAATAGGGCTCGCACTCTCTCTCTCTTTCTCTCTCTCTCTCTTCCCTCTCCTCTCTCTCTCCTTTTCCCTTTCTCTTTCTCTCTCTCTCCATTTCTGTGATTAAAATGCACAAATGATGGATCATGGAATGGGTACTTCATTGAAATAAAGAGCCACTGCTGCTACTTTTATCACCCAAGAAAATGATTCTGGATTGGTGTTTTCACCACTTTCACAGTGGGGAAGAGAAACAGTAACAATCCTATGGAAGTTATCTGAGTAGAAGGCAATGCAGGTTCTGGTTAAAAGCAAAAATTTGAAAGGTGGTTCTGGAATCTAGTAGGTTTCCACCATCTTCATTCCAAATCTGTGATATTTATCAGGTCTTAATATTTCTCCGAGCTTGAAGTCACATCTGTCTGGTAGTGAACAAATATCATCTGGTAGGGACATAGTGCAGTAGTCTAGAAAACCATGATGAACATTTGATGCTCTCAGCCAGAGGCATCTGAAGCAGGGAAAGTTTATCAGTACTGTCACTTACCACGGGAGATCCTGGGGCGCAGAGAGGTGATTTGTTCTAGTTGCCTCCCCAGTAAGAAGGCAAGTGGCATTTGCCTCCTGGAGGTAGGAAAGGCAAAGTGATTGTGCTAGAGATATATCCTCCTGAATCATTCTTTGTGACTTTAATAAAAATTAAAAAGTAAATGAATAAATAAACAGGGCCAATTTTTGGAAAGTTTACAACATCCTGGTGAAAAAACACTAAAGCCAAATATAATTTGCCCAAACTAAAGAGATACAGGATAACATAAATAATTTATACCTCCAGGCCAAAGAAATTTCATTTCTTTTCTACCTAATATTATTTGAGAAAAGTAGTATGTATTAGATCAGCAGTCTCTAATTTCTAATAGATAGTTAATATACACTGGCTGATTCTAAACCTGGTAAGCCACCTTACTTCCATCATAAGTTTTATGGTTTTGGGGGGGTTCCTTTGTTTATTTCCTCCTTTTTTAATAATCTCTATGAATCACTGAGGATACACCAGGCCCCAGAAACTGAAATAGCTTTTGATGGAATCCACATTGCAGACCAGGACAAGAAATCATGTCAGATTATATTTGGAATATGCTTTATATTCCAAATGTGTGCTTTATATTTCAATATATTTTCAATAACTTTTCAGCAAGAAAACTTATTGAAAATATATTGAAAAATTCCAGGGTTCTCATGAAGTAAATGCTACATGAGTAATATCTTCACAGGAATTGTTCTACCAAATGTCATTGTTTAGGGCTTCTTAATATATTAGGTTGTAACTTCCAACACATGGCTATTAAAATCATTTTTTGTTTTTGTTTTTGGTCACACACAGTGATGCTCAGGGAGAACTCCTATGGTTTGGGGATCATATGGGGTGCTGGGGATCAAACCTGGGTTTGTCGCATGCAAGGCAAATGCCCTACCCACTATATTGTCTTTCTAACCCCGTTATTTAATTATTTTTAAATATCCTTTATTTGTGGGTCTTCTTTTAAAGCAATTTTAAAGTATAATCAATTCATTCCTATGTTTAGTTCCACTACCCCACCCAAGAAGCATGTGAAGAGGGCAGTTTAGGGAAGAAAGGGGTCTTGGGATAGAAGACTTAAGTTTGAATACTAGATCTCCAAATGACGAAATGTGTAGGCACAAGTAATTCAATGGGTCACTGAATTTCTGTCTCTACTTCCAAAACTAAGGATGATGACTAAAACACTCCACAGGATGGTTTGAAATCCTGTGACTCACAGTAGCGGAAAGAGATCTGTAAGGGTTCAAGAACCAGACACAGGAAAGCACCTTTGTCAAACAACTCCCAAGTAGATCATCTTTGAGACTGCTCCTCTTCCTTCCGGTAACACACAAACACTGTATTTCAGAACATCCTTTTAAGTTTTATTTGGCCATACGGCTGAGTTATGACCAAACATGAGGACAGAAAGTGATAGACGGTGTTTTTAGGTCCAACTCATAGGAATATTTGTCACTGTCCTCTCTGTATAGCTGCTGATTTGATGTCAATGTGCAGAACAAGCAGAGATGCAAGTTTAAAACCCAGAAGTGCCTTCACCAGCACAGAGCAAATCTGTCCTGCTCTCAATGATTCATATGCAAGTATGAACAAAACTTCTATCACATTAGTGATTTGATCTTATTTTATTCCTTTCTTTTCTGGTTGGGAGTTAAAGTAGTCCCAACCAACAATGTATTATTATTGTTACATATTCATATTAGTAAATATCATTCCCCCAAATCTTTGTGTGGGCAACACTTTCAATTATGAACTATTTCAACACTTTAACCCCTCAAAAAAGAATGAAAGAATGCAGTAAAGATACAAGGCAACAAACGACAGGACTTTCACCCATGCCATGTAACAGTGCCTGGGCAGCTACACACTTCCCTGTCATTCAGACCTTCAACCACGTGTGGTCAGTTGTGTGGTCCTGGCCACTACCCTGCCCTTGAAGTTGAGTTGACTGTTATGGTACGTAACTACCTGTACTGCAATCATGTGGCTTTTCTCTTCGCCTCTGTGCAAAGGCAAGCTCACTGCACACAACACAATGCTACAAGAACTTCAGATTTCCACAGATGGTTTCAAAAGAGCTGCTATATAGAGATGAACTTTCTGTTAGAGCAAAAATGATGGTTTTCGGATGTCATAAATGCACTTGAGACCCATCCTGATACTTACTCAGCATTCATGCCCTCCCTGAATCCTTGAAGGGTAATCCCCAACTTTGTTCCCAGGGGATTATCACAGGGACTCTGCTTGCAATGAACAGGTCCAGTAGTGTGGGGGACTGGGAGGCGGGAACCACCAACTGAGCAGAGGAGATGGGAGCAGCCCCCTTCACACATTCCATATCATGGCTGATCAGAAGATTATCTCTCACACCCTATCAGCTTGTCAAGCTGTTTTAGCTTACAACAGCTTTCATATTTTCTTTGAACCTCTATCTTTTATCTCTTATCATACTGTTGTGCTCGTTCCTTTTATCTTGAACACTTAACTTATGGCTCCTAATTCATGTTTATCACTCTACAGTGTCTTGAATAGAACCTGAGCAAATTAGGAGTTCACCCAAGGTTGATCTATTATCTCATGATGTGTGAATATAATAAGAATTGCCACCCTGTGGCATGGAGGCCACACTTTTCAAAGCCCATTCACATCCCTTACTCACCATAACTCTAAAATCTGAAGGGCAAGACCCCCATTTACAGATAAGGGAACATGAGCTAAGAGAAATGAATCACTTTTTTGTTTCCATGGCGAATAAATGGCAGAGCAGACACTAGTTCCACTCTTCCTAATTTCCTAATTTCTAGTCTAGCATTCACTCTACCACATACACAGAGCGAGAGAGAGAGAGAGAGAGAGAGAGAGAGAGAGAGAGAGAGAGAGAGAGAGAGAGCAGCATACGAGGTGCTCTGGTGGTGAATTTTTTAAAAAAAGCATTTAAAATCAGGCTTCATATACTTGCAGAAAGGCCATTGGGGTATGTCAGAACTGTGAAGATTAAGATCAAAAGAAACCATAATTGAGTGAACGTATAGAAAAAAGTATCATATACAGTTTGAAAGAGACTGCTAGGAGGCTAGCCAGCATCACTCGCCTTTCTATTTTAGAACTAGATGTTATCTCCAAACTTTTCATGCAGGTCGATGTATTCATAGGATTTAGGACACTCTCACCCCCCCTCCACACACACAAGGCCAACACAATTATACAAACCTCAGTAATTCTAGGTCTGATTTATAAAAACATAAAAACCCATAGCTATAAAAACCCAAGACCCCCCCTCAAGTTTCCCCCACAAGGAGTTTCCATTGCCACAGCCAGAAGGAGCCAGGGGATAATTATAGGGATGCCACTCTCCACTGTCAACCAACTTCCTTCATTTCTGGGCTTTGTTGTTCAGAGTCCGCCCGTGGGTCCCACATGGTCCCCGAGAAGAGCGTTCCTGGCCACGGCAGCAAGGCCTGAGGAAGATAGAGCCTCTAGGCTAGAGTGGACGGAGCTGCCCTCTTCAGGTGTAGACGTGCTTCCTTCAGGAAAACCACTGTGCTATCCTGAACCTTGCCCAGTGGGTCTTTCTGCATCTGACTGGAGAGGAACGTCTGTCTGGGGAGCTCAGGGACATTCCAGCCTCTCACATGCTCACAAAGAAATCCTGACCTCTCCATGAACTTTACTTTCTAAGTCCCAAATCCATTCTGGAGAGACCCTCTCCCTGCTGTATCCACAGACACACATACTCACACACAGACATGTGAAGACATGCAAAGAAACTCACAGACAGACATGGTCATGGTGCGATACACACTTACACAGTCACAAACAGACACAGACAGACACATGAGCACATACTAAAACCGACAGACACACCCAGGGCATCACATACTCACACACAGACATGTGGACACACACAGGCACAGGTATTCACAGTCACACACATTCAGACATAAACACACAGACACATTGACACACAGAGACACTTGGACACACATAAACATAGACACATCCCTGTAGCCACAGAGACGCACACATTTACACACACATATAGACACACAGAGACATAGATTCTCACAATACCCATGGAGCCACACACACTCACACATAGAGACACAATCACACTCACAGACACACCCTCAGCCTCACATACATTCAGACATTTAAACACAAAAGTAAATACGATCAAACACACTCATACCATTCAATATAGGATGAACTAGACAAAATTACAAAGATAAAGTTAAAAAATTATATTTGAAAGTTTTTTCATGCATTCAGTGTTGATACAGAACTGGGTATGAATACTATAAATTGTGCTGCTACTACTATAATTTCTAAATACTATGAATCCTGATACCAAATAATCAGGGCTTGTGATATGCCATGTATAAACAGAGTGAACCATGAGGGATGCACAGCACCTTCTTGGATTTTAAGAATGTTCCAGAGGAGTAACTATCAGGACATGGAGAACAGTCAGCACTCAGAGTTGTGAAGTTTCAGACTGACCCAGGGCCCCCCAGGAGAGACCGCAGCTGTGAGGGACATGGGTGTGGGCGAGGGGCACCCGCGGAGCTCACCACAGATCCGCAGTGGCCATGCATATTCACTCTGGGGGCTTCCAGGGAGGTGTGGGCAGAGAATGGAATCTTTTAAAGGATGGTGAAGTATTCCTGCCAGCCTGGTTTTATAGTCGGGAGAGAAGAGAGTTTCCAGCTTTCTCCAAATCTGTTTTGATCCATCTGTAGTCTCAGGAATTGAGACAGCTCTCCCCGGCAACTTGCAAAAGTAAAAATAAATAAAAATCAAAATAAAAGCTGAAATCTAGATGCCAAGAGATCTCACTCCTGCTTTTTGCTATTGTTCTGGTGGGGGTAGTTTCGTGTCCTTTTTTTCCCACTTCAGCTCCTGTTCTGAAACCTGGGATGCTTCTTAGGAAGTGCCAAGAGAACAGTTTTTGCTGAATTTCCAGCTGGAACTTTTAGGATTTAAAATGTCCCAGTATGCCAGACTCATGCTATTTCTAGTTGTGTTCTGAATAAGATTTGACTAAAAATATGGACTTTCAGATTCTGGTGAAAGGAAGAGACTGGAGGGAGGACAGGGGAGAAGCAGAAAGAGAGAGAGAGAAAAAATGAACAAAGAAAGGAGGGGGAAAGGAAGCAAAGCAAAGGGGGAAGGAAGGAAGGAAGGAAGGAAGGAAGGAAGGAAGGAAGGAAGGAAGGAAGGAAGGAAGGAAGGAAAGAAGGACAGACTTGAAAATGCTTGAAAGATTATTTCAAATCTCCATATGGGATGGGTGGGGATGGTTCCGGGTCACATCAAAGGTCGTCTTGACACTTTGTCTTCCAGGCTCGGAGGCAGCAAACCTATTTGTGATGTAAGAGCCACCTCTGAAGTCCATCTTCTGTTATGCCTAGAGGTCAGTGCTTTATATTGATGCATCAGACTATCATCAGGCCCAGGGAATTTCCTTTTCTTTTACCATAGCACAGATTTTTCACCCTCTAAGTACACACACTTGAGGAACATGGGGCCTGAAGAAATGGCAGCACCTCCAGGATGCCATAACCACGTGAACTCTCACCCCAAAGAGAACACTTGCTCCAGACAGACAGATGGAACCCCACAGGGGTCATGGCTCTTGCATGAAGAAAGCTGGAGTCGCAGACATGCCATTTTGGCAGGGAGAAGGGAAGCAAGGAGACAGGCACTGTCACCTCCCGCAAGGGAGCTGTGACTTTGTGAAAGCAGCTTCAATCCCATGCTTCCTGGTCCCCTGTCCCCATCACGCAGGCAGTGCCAACCGTCACCTTCCCTCAGCACGTTCGCTGTGAAGAACAGGAGGAGGAATTAGCCTTCTCTGAGAATTGGGCAATTGTGCCCAAGGAAGACTCTGAAATCACTGGGTGACCAAAGTAAAGCAGAGCCATGCTTCTGTTTGCAGACTCAGTCTTCTTAGCCACCGAGGGCACAGGGGAGAGTGGCAGGAGGAAGGTTCCAGAGGCACAGCGAGTGCATAGTCAGCAGTGTCTGTGTGGGTGTTCTCTGAGGTGATTCTTAGGGGCCATATAGAGATTCTTAGGGTCCACTTAGTCAATTTAAAAATGTTGTTTTCCAGTAAATTAACTAAATACATGTTAAAAATGGAACTTAGAACAGGGCTGGTGCAGTAATATAGTGGGCTGAGCTGGTGCAGTAATATAGTGGGTTGTAAGAAGCTAACCAAGGTTCCATCCACGGCATCCCATACGGTCCCCGGAGCACTGCCAGGAACAATTCCTGATTACAGAGTCAGGGGTAACCCTGGAGCACTATTGGTGTGACCCAAAGACAACCCAATAAAAGGAATTTAGAAGGTGAGGAAGGCGGTCCGACACCAAATTTGACTTCTTTTTCACATTAATGCTTGGGTTTAAAGACATTAAAGTTCTCCTTCAGCTCTTCTGCCATTGCTGGACCACTTCTGTTATTTGTCATGAACTGCAATTTGATAAACCCATTCATTCACTCAGTTGTGAATGAATGGATTTGTCTGCTTCTCCACAGTGTGCTCTACCCTACAGTTCTTTTGAGCTAAAAGTTTCCATCAGTCAAGCACTGGGGACTCTCTCCAGCCATGCAACCACCTCAAAGGAAACTGACTCACTTTCAAACCCCTGGCAGGGGGAAGATTCCTCCAAGCCCCGCTCCAGACTTAGACATCTTATAATGGCCATACAACACACAATATAGCCCTTAATTCCAAGGAATGAACATTCTGGCAGTGAGATGCTGCATTGATGAAATCACTTCGTTGATGCAGTGTTGCTCAGTCCTGTCACCTTTAAAAGTCCTACATGATAATCAGTCTGGAGCACAGCATTTCTTTCTCTCAGCTCTGAAGCCCAGAGCCCTGGCTGGGGTTTATGCCAGACAGCTGGGGAGGCACAAGCCTTTCTGTAACTGGCTCAGCTGGTCCATCTGGTTCCATCTGCCTTTAACGGCCTTTGCATCCGGTCTGCAGGAACTGTCTCCAGGGAGGCTAGGCAACTGTGGCTAGTAGCTGGCCCATGGCACTGTGTCTCTTGTCTCTAGCTCAGTAGCTCCGTTAAGGACAAGCAACACTGGCCACCTTCCACTTGGCCAGCAGCTCCTTTCTCAAATCCCTTGCCCAGGTTGAGCTTCCCATCACTGGCCGAGAAACCACCTTGGCATCCCCTTGGGTCATGCTCACTGCATCCTCTGGGTTTACTCGGGTAGGACCAGAGGGACAAATGAGGTAAGAGAGAAAGCTCAGAAGTTGAGCACTCACCTTATAGGTGTGAGGCCCTTGGTTCAATCCCTTGTACCACACAGACACACACACAAACACACCACACACACACACACACATACACACATGTGCACATGCCTTTTGCTCCCCTTTTGTAGACAGGGAGTAATGAGATGGGTTGTCTTCATTTCCAGATCCAAACTATCTGTATCTTGATCCTAAAGGATATCTGGCAGCTCAGAGACTGACGCTGGAACCAAGTTCTCAGAGGTCTTGAGTCTGCTATTTTTTCTTTTGTCTTTGTGATTAGCACCTAACAGCTGTAGGACTCAGGAGGTGGGGTGACAGCCACGTGAAAGTGACTGAAAAAGGAGATAAAGGGCTTCTTCTGGGGAGCTCCCTTTCTTCAGGAGCACCTGATTTACAGCCACAGGACTCAGTCACATGCCCACATCAAACCAACCACGGGCAAAATAAAAGGAGATAACCAGTCAGGCCTGATCCAACACATTTCAGGGGATGGTGGACACTGCCACAAAATTTTCTGTCAGGCCAGGATGAGATGCTTCTACAAGAGGAAGGGGTGGAAGGAAATCTGGTTGAGGGCTCTGCTTTCAGGTTTACTCTATTATCAGGAGAGATTCTCTGGGATTGCCCTTAACTTGTCTTCAGGAAAGGGAAAAAAAGAAATACTCAGGAGAAAAATAAAATCTTAGCATATGCTCAAATAACCTCCCGCCCCCTCAGGGCTGTTCTTTTCTTCCTTGAGAAGTCAGGTTACAAGTCTGCTCAGGCAATTTTTAGCCACAACTGTGGGAAAATTCCTAAAGCTGACTCTTAGCAAATCTTCAGCAGTTTCCAGGTCTGGAACCAGAGAAACATGGTCCCTACAGGTTTTTTGCAGATTTTTTTTCTCACAATAGAAAATTTGGGCAGAGTATCCCTTTAGAATTGAAAAATACCACACAAAATAATGCCAATTGCTATTAAGAAAACACTTATGAACTTGCGTGTAGCACAAATAAATCATATACATGAATTCTGCAACTCAATGCTACACGTGTGGGGTAGACAGTTCAAGGACTAAGTTCCATTCCTTCATAAAACCAAGCAACCCTTGTTAGAGGAGAGAATGCTTGTAGGCTAAGGGCAAAAGTATATTAAGATAAATATTGGACATCTTATAAGGCATGAAAGGAGTGCCAGAAAATTTCAAGGATGACAAACATCAAGAGACAACTCAACAACCACAAAAAGCTCCCGTAGTCAAAGCTAGAGCATCCAGCAACAAAGTAGGAGAGATCCCAGCAAACATAAACAAGTGGCCATGAGTTCAACTTCAATGCATCAAGGATTCTAGATCATTTCTGCAGCTCTTTTTCTTTCCCTCCAGGAAATGGGGTTTAATATACTCCTCAACTTCCCTGAGTATGGGCAGACTCACTTCTGAAGAATTGAGTCCAGAAAGGACAATCCAGGAGCCAGCAGAGAAGCCAGGCCATCACGACCTGGACAAATCACCAGACTGTTGGGATTCAACGTGCTGTGTGTGCAGCTTTTCATCTCTGTGGCATTCCTTTCTCAAATTATTACCTCACACTAAACACGAGGCAATCATCATATGATCCCAACTTAAAGGACAGTCCCCAAAATACCTCACACTCAGAAGTGTCAACATAAGACCAATCAAGACAGAGGACGTGGCATGGCCAGAATAACTCACGGGGACAGAGAAGACAGTTTCAGTATCTGGAACTGTAAAATCGGGGATTAAATGCTGGAAAAGATACAGAATAGCACCCGAAGTTCAGTTCATGGTCAGACTGACAGACACTGACTTCCTAATTTTGCTAAGAAAACCATGGTATTGTATGCTGTATTTAGCTGAGGAGATATGGGGTGAGGGAACTTTGAGAATCTACACTATTGTTGCAACTTTTAAGAAATGGAAATTTATTCAAAAATAAAAGTTCTGTTTTGACAAATCAAGGAAAGGATGGAACAAAGTTTGGTTCTGCAGCAGGCAGAAGGTCTTATCGGAATTTTATATGTCATATATGAAACTCTTGAAGATCTTTGATCAGAGGAGAAACATGGCAGATACGCATTCTAGAAAGTTTAGATAGGAATCGGTGTGGAGGCAAGATTGACAGAGCTGAGAGCAAGAGACTAGAGAAGCAGAGTGATGAGGTTAAATTTGGGCTCAACAAGGTTATTCTGTCAGTTCCAGGAGGAAATCACATGATCCTATGTCAGAGCGTGTGTGTGTGTGTGTGTGTGTGTGTGTGTGTGTGTGTGTGTGTAGACTCGCATGACAGATGGCATCAGAGCAGAGATTTTTCTTGCCAAATGATTAAAAGGGCATTCTATACATTTTATAATACAGTTGAAACTATATTAGCATTTTAATACTTTCTTCCCACTCCCTCTCCCCTCCCCCCAGAAACAAAGAACAGCACAGTCTGACTGAAAATAACACTGTACTCTGGTATTCACAAAATGAAATAAAACCCTAGATTCTGATTTTCTGTCAGCTATTAGCTATGTACGCTGGGCCTAATAACTCTAATATGGCCCATTTTTCTTGTTCCCCCCTTTCTTAAACAAGGAGATGGAAATAGAATATCTTTGCTAGCTAAGATAGCTCCCAGAGATATGGCAATCAAAATAATAAATTCGGAAAATTATTATATTGGAAGATGATTAATAAGTTTCCTCCTTGGCTGAAGGAGAAAATTAATATTTGTTGAATTCTTTCTATACTAAAAGTATTTTTTAGCCATCAGTGATATTTATAATCCTATTGAGGTAATGTCATGCTAACCACAAAATTACTTCACTAAAAAGAATTCATTTCAAACTTTGTTGTCTTAGAAAATTTCTATATATTTCAGGAAGAAGATCTATAGCTAGTATTTCTAAGTAATGAACCTTGTTTTGTAACTATCGGAGTATTTGCAGTTTTAAAATTATTCATAAATAAAAAAGAGAAAAACTCTTAATGCTTTGAGGCTGCTAAAGAGAAATCAACCATGAAAAACTTAGCCTGCATTGCGATGGATGTTTGCTGATTACAAACAGACAAAATGTTGACAAAATTATAAAATCCTAAACTAATTTTTTGTGAGCTATTACTAATATAAAGAAGCCATTTAATGATAAGGCTAAAGTGAATGATTTAGTACTTTAAAGAAAATTTCCAAGCTGAGAATTTGATATGATTTCATTGGGACAGAAGAACAAGAACACACAAGTTATTCATGATTTAATTGCACTCATTTATTTTTTTCCTGAAGGAGGCTGCAGCAAACAAGTTAATCACAGTGTTTACACTCCTATGACACATCTATTTCCTAGTACTTGTACTTCCCAAATTATTTCAGACTAGAGTTTCTTTGGACATACATAGTAACCTCTTTTGGAATTAAGAACCAGACAAGGCCATGCAAATATTTTACTTGTTAAAATATGTAATACCACACTGGTGAAGTTCTTATTAGCAACCTGTATCATGTTTGCAGAAGACAACTCATCCCCTCACCATTCAATACTGGAGGTCACAGCAGTAATCTTTCTGTGGATCCTTTAAAGTAGAAATGCAATGGCCAAGACAAATCTATGTTGATTATTCAGGTGCTAAAGAAGGCTTTCAAAAGTCCCAGAAAGAAACCTTCTGCAACATACATATCATGGTGTTGGAAATAATTTCTACAATCTGTAGGAATGGTTGGAACAAATGAATACTTTGGTCTGGTGTCATCAATTAGACCGGTAACACACTCTGGCCTGTCTGTCAGAAACTACCCGAACTCATTCCTCCTCAGCATTTACTTGGCTTTTATTTCAATGCATGCCTTTACTGAATAGTTTTTTTTTATTTCATTTTTAATTTAGTGAAATTTAGAGTGTTGAGAGCACACATCAAGGATAACTGAAGTGGGGGGGGGGGAGTATATGATTAGAAATATAATTCAGCAGAGCACATTAAAATTTGCATAAGATCCAGAAAAGAGACTTGCTATTTGAAAATTATCTGATGGTTGTAGAGCAATGTTGAGGGAAATGGATTTTCCATTGAGGCACTTCTCGTCTGCCATTTAAATTTATTTAAAATACTTGCCTTCTCAGTCACACATGCTAAGGGAAAAAGCAGCTCAGATGAGAAGCGAGCACCAGATAAAGGGTATTGGGAGGATCCCTCCAGGATGGGAGAAGCATGTTGACAGTAGACTCTAGATTGAACATGATTGCCACTCAATGCCTCTTTTGCAAACCACAGCACCCAAAAGAAGAGAGAGAACAAAAAGGAATGCCCTGCCACAGAGGCAGGGCGGGATGGGAGGTATGGGGGGTGGGAGGGATACTGGGATCCGTGGTGGTGAAAAATGGGCACTGATATAGGGATGGGTACTCGATCATTGTATAATTGAAACCCAAGCACAAAAATTTGTAAGTCTACAACTGTACCTCTTGGTTTGTCACTAATAAAAAAAAATTAAAAAATAAAAAAAAAATACTTGCCTTCTGCAATAACTGGTTGCTTTCACTGCAGCTTTCTTAACTGCGTGCCTTTTCCTTGTATTAAATCAACATTTATTTTGAATTTGGAAACTCATAGCTGTTGCTCAAACCAGGGAGCTACTCCACAGCAGCCTCCTTCTCTGCCTCCTCAGGTCCCTAGGTCTAGGCTGGGGTGGCTTTCCTGTGAGTCCCTGCCTCAGTGATCAATGCCACCAGTACAGTGATATAGAAGGGAAGAATAAATAAAGCACACTAGTCAGAACATATTTTAAAAATATCTAAAAAGGCCAAGAACATTTTTGCTTTTCTCTTTTGGAAAACTAAAATAAAATTCTAACATCCGAACTCTATGGTCATTCATCTTGCATCCTGTTAGTTCAGACCACTGGGCAATGCTCCTCCAGGAAAAAGTGGGCACAGACTCCCCAGTGTCTTTGCAGTAAGAGACTTTGAAAGTACACTGTGTCTCAAACAAAGAAGCAGTGGGGCTTTTCTAATTGGTGCTTCCTAAATCATGGTCCCCCAGCTTTTGTGTTTTTGCTATTCCACGCAAAGACCTGGTTACGGTGCTGGCAGAGCAGAAAGACAGAGCTTGCTTCAGAAACACAACATAAAATTCATGATCTTATTTCTATATCCACTCTGATTTCCCCAGAAACTTTCATTTCAAAATGAGTGCTTGAGTGATTCGGGAGATTTTTAAATGATTAAGAAAGACCAACACGTGGAGCTATGCAAATAAATCAGTGCAAACACTAGTGCTGGTATAGCATTATTCTTAATATATTAAGAAAATTTGGAAACTATAAGTAGGTATTTTAGTTCTTCCTGTGACAGTCTAGAAATATTGTTTTCTTGAATAAAAGAAAGAATATTAGTTCTCAGTGCAGTTTCATATATTTGAAATCAAGAGGTCTTTCCTCAGTATTTTTCAAAAGGTTTAGCAAGCCTTACATTCCCATAATGAGTAAAGAAGACAATGACCTCTTAGCTTCAATGCCCACCCTAGGGACACACACAACTCTTCCCTCTGCTCAGTGCTTTCCTTGTCATGCATATTGGCACTAGAAAAACAGTGTTTTGTATCTCATTGTGTGAGAAGTACTATACTCCTTCCATCCAGACTTTGGTGCTACACATATACTAAACAACTTCAAAAGGAAACAGTCATGTTATCACTTCAGGTACTGTTTTGTTCCAAATAAGTGTCTGATTTATCGTCTTCTGATTTTGGCCACTATTCGAAATATTCAACAAGCACCCTGAATCAGAAACACTTATCTAACCTACATCTCCAGCAATCAAACTAACCCCCTAAAAACTTTGACATTGTTTCTTAAAGTTTTAGATCTCTTTTCTTTCCTTGTTCAGCACAGTGGCTAGGGTGTTCGCCTTACACGCGGCCAACATGGCCGACCCGAGTTCGATTCCTCTGCCCCTCTCGGAGAGCCCGGCAAGCTACCGAGAGTATTCGATATGCCAGACACAGTAACAACAAAGTCTCCAATGGAGACGTTACTGGGCCCGCTCGAGCAAATCGACGATCAACGGGAGGGCCTTTACCTTTTCTTTCCTTGTTCATACTGTGCCAGGATTAGAAGGCTGGAATGTCCCTGGACCAGCACCATCTGGGAGCTCTCCTCCCCCTTCCTTCCCTTTGTTGTCCCTGTGGCAAATGAGTCTGCAGTTTATGCCTGGCGGGACCTGCACACTTGGTCAGGATGCTGGCCATGGCTGATGCTCCCACATACCTGCATGCAGGTTGTGATAAATGCAGTATTTTGTCCCAGTCCCAAGGAATCCCAAACAGTAGAGCTGATGAGGCCAGGGCTGGCATACATGGGTGCATGGGGGACATGTAGGTTTGTGCCCTCACATTTGAAAGGCTCCCTGTCTTTCTACTTTGACCTGGAATTGAACCCCACTCAAGGAAGAAATCCAGGATATTTCCTCTATCTGGATTGGGAATACAGGAGTTAAATCACTTGCATCCCACAGACCCCAGTTGAATCCTTTGCACCATATTTGATCCTCAAACCATCATCAAGGGTCACTTCTGAGCACAGAGCCCAAAGCAGACTGGAACTCTGTCAGGTGTGGCCCACAAATGCTACTACCCTATACAGACACAAATGAATTAAGGCTATTGATTCTTAGAATCACTCAATTGTGCTTAATGATTTAAACACACACACACACAACAAACAACAGCAACAACAATATTTGAAAATACTGCAGAAAAAATAATGTCAATAGCAATTTCATTCAGAAGCGCTTGGTAGCAGAAAAGAAGAATCACTTTGGAATGACTCAGAGATATGACCAATATTGTGCACCAGCAGGCCCGTCCAGAATCATATTCCCATCCCAGTCTCGGGGGACACAGAAGACACCAGGATGTTAATGACGGTCACCTGGTTACCAGGGCACACAGCAAGTTTGCTACATTTTTTTTCCATGGGTACTGTACTCTGGGGTCCCCTAAGGCCTCCGGGGGAAGCAGCCAGGGTCTCATTCTCACAGCGGTCTGACAGCATAGTAGGACCACGGCACCTGATCCCTCTTTCCCCATACACACTTCTCCCAAACTTCTCTATGTAGACTGGGAAGTCATCCTTAGTAGCTTCTCTCTCTCTCTCTCTCTCTCTCTCTCTCTCTCTCTCTCTGTCTATCCCTGTTCCTCCATCTCCTGTTTCCATCAACCAGCCCTGCCACCCTCCATTCTTCACTCTGACTGGATCTACTCACAAGGGTTTGACTGAACAGGATCAAAGATCCAAAGCTCCCCAGCAGAGCAGCATGCTACCTTTGAGTAGCATATTACTCAAATACCAACTTGAAGATCACTAGAAAAAGAAACAGAAAAACCTCAATAGATCTTCCTTAAAATAAGGGAGTCCATAAATAACATTAAATTTAGAACTATTAGGTGAGCTTCTTCATTTGCAAATAAAAGTTTATAGATGTATTATAAAGTAGCACAGGGATAAATTTTACTTCTTTTAAGTCTCTATTTGTAATTCATTTTATTCATATGACATTTAAATCTGCATTTTTGCAAGTGATTATTTTAACATTATTTTAACATAGGTTTTATATATATGCATATGTATATGACCCTCACTCATGAAGGAACCAGCAGAGGAACCCAGGTTTGCAGGACCCGGGGCTGAGATCTCCAAGCCTGCTGCTTGGTTCGGGACTGGGCCTCCTCCACACAGATCCCCCATCTTCCAGTAGTTAGACAGATATATTCACCAACTGCCGTGTAACCCCATCAATGGCCAAGATCCAGACTCTATAAAACCAAGCTCCCAGAAGTGCATGGTCGCAACCCTCTTATTGTCTAGTTCTCACTCTCAGAGAACCCAGCAGGCTACTGAGAGTCTCCTGCCCGCATGTATGCCTGACTGGGACACCTGTAAAGGTGATTAGAGGCTGCCCCAAAAGCCTCCATCCCTCTCGGAGAGCCCGGCAAGCTACCAAGTGTATTGCACCCACATGGCAGAGCCTGGCAAGCTACCCGTGGTGTACTTGATATGCCAAAAACAGTAACAATGATGACACTCATTCCCCTGACCCTGAAAGAGCCCCCAGTACGCCATTGGGCTACACTAGCACGTGACAGGGATGAATAGAGAAGTTACTGGTGCCCGCTTGAGCAAATTGATGAACAACAGGGTGATGGTGATAGTGATAGTGATAGAAACTGATATTTCAATAATTAACACAGTCTTAGAGTTCATTCTACTATGATTTATGAAAAAAAATTAACTTGATAAAATAGGCTGCTATCAATGGGTCAAATAATTTCACAGATGATTCAGTGGGACAATTTATTGAATCATTTTTTACATTGTGTGTGATAACAACACATTGTGGCTAAAAAGATTGTAAAACATTTATATCATGTGTCTTGCACAAATTTACACATTATTAAATTTAAAAACAAAATATAAGGGAATTTCAAGTCTTGAGTAAAATGAACTGGAAATCACATTTTATAAATACTGAATTCCATTTTGTTTAAGTGTAGGAAAATGACATTCTGGAAATAATAGCATTAGCTTTTCTTTAAAATAAACCATAAAATTAATAATTAGAGATTAAATAATAATTTTCTCAATGAGTAATAACATATTTATGACATAATAGCATGATAATTATAATAAAATTAAATTAAATGTAGAAGAGATGAGTCAGGAGGAAATTCTTAGCTCAAATGAATAAAATCACAAAAAGAAGTAAATCTGTAAAATGTGTACCAGGAACAGAGCCAAAGAAGGGTTAAAATCCAATGCCAGATTTCTGCAGCCAGACTTGAGAGTAACTGGTTCTTCCTCTGAGAATGGGAAGTCCCTAGGTCCCTGCAGAGCCAGAATGACTGTGAGAAGGAAATGTAGGAGGAATGTCTCACACTCAGCCTGGCTCTGTGCCTGGATGGTACTGATGGAGGAGCCCAACCAGAGCATGGGCACATCAGGAGGGCAAGCCTGCGAGTTGGGTTGCAGAGGCAGTGAACTTCTGTGGGGAGGACTGTTACGAGAGGAACCTGCCACGGGAGGAGCAGCATAGCATCACCGCACCAAAGCATTTATCTCTTGAGCCTGGGGAGGCAGGAAGGAAGACCACTGTGGGGTGAAGAGACCAGCTACTGATGATCAGATTCAGATCCTGGCCAGGCCAGCCAGCACAGAAGGACAGCAGAGGAATTGAGAATACATGTGATAAGAAGCTAATTTCCTACAATAAAGGTCAGGTGGTAGAACTAAGAACAAAGCCAAGAGAGATCCCACTTAAGAAGGACTATAGCTAATAAATAAATAAATAAATAAATAAATAAATAAACTCAGAGGACCGGAAGACCAACAAGTGAAAGCAAAGCTCAGTTTCCTTTAACAAAAGACTGCGTAGCTCAGGAACGCCCAATTTTCAACAACAATGTCAAATACAGATTAAAAAATTTGAAGATAGAGAAAGGACAAGAAAGAATGTCCCACATTCAAGAAAGGAAAGGGGTGGGGGCGGGAAGCCTGAGTATCTGAACTTGAGTCAAGCTGGGTTTATGGGGCTATTTTCAGCATACTCAAGGACTCAAAAGAAAGTATACAGTAAATGATCATACTTGAAATTACACAGATAATACTAATATTAAATAAAGCATGAAATGAAACAAAAATTTTAAAAAACTTGAAACTGTCCCTGTCACTGTCCTCCCGTTATTCATCGATTTGCTCGAGCAGGCCCAGTAACGTCTCCATTGGAGACTTTGTTGTTACTGTGTTTGTCATATCAAATACATCACAGGTAGCTTGCCAGGCTCTGCCGTGCGGGCGAGATACTTTCGGTAGCTTGCTGGGCTCTCCGAGAGGGGCGGAGGAATCGAACTCAGGTCGGCCATGTTGGCTGCGTGCAAGGCAAATGCCCTACCACTGTGCTATCGCTCCAGAAGAAACAAATCAGAGAAGCCTAACAACAGAAGAAAACTTTAAGCAGTCAATGAGCTTCAGACAGATTATAAAATATAGAAATTATTCAATCAGTACAGAGAAAGTTAAAAGGGAAAAGCATAAGGCAAGGAGAAAGGTTAAGCAATCTATTTAGTTAGTTAGCTCAGAATGTGAGAAATTGGCATTTACTAGACAGAAAGAATAACGATGCCTAATATCAAGGGGTAAAGGTGACAAGTGAGATTGGAATTCTTTCCTTCCTTCCAATTGAAAGATAACAGAGGCACCAATAGACCTTTATGTTAATAGAAAAGGAATGTGACAAGGCTCAAGTGTTTTTTGTTTTTTTGTTTGCTTTGGGATGACAGTTCCTTCCCTAAAGCTGCAGTGAGTGTCTTTGGAATCAGGGGAATGGACCGAATGAGAAACCAGCACAATGCTTCAGCCCTGGAGTCCCCTGTGAGACAGCCTCCCAGCACTGTAGAGAAAAAGTGGGCACAGTCTCGGCAAGTGACAAAGTAGCCGGAGCCAACACACAGCAATCTCAATCCTCAGAAGAGCAAAGATTCAGACTAAAAGGTCAAAGAGCAATTGCAGGACTCAGGAAACATGCTGAATTTTGAGCTATCAGGACCAAGGTAGAAAATTGGCCTCTCCCTCATCAGTTACCCAGGGAATGAATTTAGAGGCGAGGGGATAGGGATTGAGCAGTCAGTGTAAGGCCTCAGGCATCCCTCATGGAATGGAATCAGAACTTGGGAGGGTGATGGGGTATGACAGAGGAGTGCAGGTTTGGTTTCACTTCTCCTTAGGTAGGCCACTACTTACATTGTGGGTCTTTATTCATGCTGACCACATAGTTCTGAGGCAGACACACCACGCTTAGGAGAGGTGCTGCTTTCTCTGTAGCTGTGATGGGAACTCGGCGGGGGCCATGGGTCCCCCAATGACAACTGTTGGGAGCAGGTCTGGAGGCAAAGCAATGAATTCCCTTATGAACTGGAGCCAGGAAGCATTCCAGTAGGTTATAAAATATCTAGGTTAAACAGCTGTGGCCATCCACCATTCCATTCAGCAGTCCTATGCACTCATTAAAATATCACTGGCACATACAGAAGGGCCGAGAGCTGTGCCTTACCAGGGACCTAAGGTTGACACAGAATATTCAGTCATTGACTCAAGCTATAGTTGAATGCACACATATGTCAGATACTCTAGGCAACAGGAACTGGAAGCCTAATGATCTGTCAATAAAACACACAGCACAGTGTAGGGGAGAAGGCAGAGTCCTAAGCAAATTACCACAATGCAATGGCAGGTTTAACTGCTATTTTTCAAGTGCATGTTCTCAACTGAGAGGGCAGTGAATGTAAGGTGTTTCGCAGAATCATGTATGTTTTTATACAATAGGTTGCCTCTGAGTTGTATCCTACCAGAAGTAAGGAACTTGTCTGGCATGAAGCCAACCTGCATTCTAGTCACAGCACTTCAGGGGCCCCAAGCACCACCATCAGTATGCCGTGAGCACACCTGGTATGACCCAGCTTCCTTAGCTGACTTTGTGTTCCTATGTAATTTAACAGGCTCTTCTAAGATCGTGAAATTGCTGATCTGTGCATTTCACATTTCTTAGCACATTTTAATTTGTCCTAATGACTTATTTTGTGTTTTACCCTTCGATTCCATTGGCAGTGATTCATTCTTCGACATGTTACGCAGGCTGCCCTCAAGCTGACTGCTGTGCTCTTCCTGTTACTGGCTGCAATCTTCTTGAAGCA
Organism: Sorex fumeus; assembly: GCF_029834395.1. Lineage (NCBI taxonomy): Eukaryota > Metazoa > Chordata > Mammalia > Eulipotyphla > Soricidae > Sorex > Sorex fumeus. The sequence goes on along the minus strand of NW_026606083.1, from coordinate 9,943,973 downwards.
CACAATTCCCTAGTTTCAGCAACAGGAAACTAAGACCTTCCAATGACCAGGCCCCTCTCTGAGGGAACAACATGACTAACTCAGGGCTGCACATCAGGCGTGCTGCTGTGTGAGGGCATATGATGCATAAAACATATATATATGTCTGAATGTTTGCACACATACATATTTCTATTCTGGGTTTGCCCACAAAAGGCTGGTTCAGACTGACAGTCACAGCTTTGTCTTTTCATTTTCATAATCCCCTTTTCTGAGTAGGATAAACATATTTCTCATTACTCTTATTTATGTCTAATTGATATCCAACTGCTCATATTTTTGGACCTTTAATTTGCCATCAAAGTTTCCCCCAAATACCCTAACCTGGGCCCTGGGTAGCAGGAGTGAAACTCTCCTTACTCTGGCCAGACTCAGGCTGGTTCCCACAGAGCAGTCCCTGTTACCTGAGTACTCCTGGCAGTACTTCTAGAAGTACTCAGGGACCATATGGTGCTGGATACTTCAGATGTCTTGCTTTACCCTTGAAGCCTCAGTTTACCCTTGCAGCTGCTATGAGCAGTCCCACTTTTGGCTGGCCCATTCTGCATTTATTTTACTCCCTGCAAATTCCTGGACTTTTTTTTTGATAAACAGGAGTTAATGATTGCTCATCATAAAATTCTGCCCCCAGAGATAAGGCTCACAGGGCCACTAAGATTACGGACACCTGAGGGCTGATGGCCAGAAAAACAAACTAGCCTGACCACCCAGTTGATTCCCTGCATTCTCTGTCACATACAGATCCAGTCTTCATATATAAATCTCACAAAAAGAGCCACAATTAACTTAGTCCTATCCTAAGTTCCCCCGCCCCCAAACTTGGGGAGCTCCTTTTCTTCTCTCTTCTACTTTCCAATAAACTTTTATACTTTCCAACTTGGAGTCTGAGCATCTTTATTATTCAACATTTTCATTCTTGAAAATATTGAAGAACCTAAAAGTAAAGTAAAGTAAAGGCCCTCCCGTTGATCATTGATTTGCTCGAGCGGACCCAGTAACATCTCCATTGGAGACTTTGTTGTTACTGTGTCTGGCATATCGAATACTCTCGGCAGCTTGCCGGGCTCAACGAGAGGGGCGGAGGAATCGAACTCGGGTCAGCCATGTTGGCTGCGTGCAAGGCAAACGCCCTACCCGCTGTGCTATCGCTCCAGCCCCTAGTCATGGCTAATGAACAGGAACCTGCCTTCACTTCTGCCTCCCCTGCGTCAGCCTGTACCCTACCTACCACACTATTTCCTTGGTCCTTAGTATAGTCTTTAAACTTACTGTACATCTCTCAGAGCAGAAACATTCCCCAGGTACCCTTTTAAATGATGCAATATTAGCAAATTAGTCCAATGTTTCGCTTTGCTTTCTGTTGCTTCATCCTGGAAGGTGGGATGTGGGTGACAACCAGCTGTGATTAAGCTTCCTCCAGGCTCTCTGCTCAGGAGTCTGCTTAGGGACTTTATGTGGTGCTGAAGATTGAACAGGTCAGCCACACACATGACAGGAGCCTTACCCCATCCTAGCTCTCTGGCCCCATCCCTTTTTTCAAAATTCAATATCATAGTTAGTGACTAAGTACATAAAGTAATCATCTTGGCAAAGAAAGGGTCTACCTGACTTTATAGTAATATCATAGGCATCTTCAGCAAATCATACTATCAATAGAAAGCAGGAAAAGTAACTTTGCTAAAGAGTCACTTAAATTGCTGCTGTCAGCAGCCATGAAGTGGAATGTTATTCAAGACTAAGCATTTCTAAGCACTTCTCTAAGAGAAAATGGCTTCTTTCCAATTAAAAAATGGCCACAAAGAACATCAAAGAAATGGAATAGAAAACGAAAAAACAACAACAAAAAAAGAGTCCCTGCTTTGCAATCAAAGTTGGAAACATGCAAGGAAAGACAGCTTTGTTCAATTTCTTGAGGTGGAAATCTGTGCCTCTAATTTCTTTTTCATTTCTTGCTTCTGCTCCAACATATATATGTTATTTTCAGCAGATACACAGCCCACACCCGTCTGTCATGGGTTTTTTTTTTTCCTCACTGGAAGTAATAAAACAGACTCAATTCCTTCTCCAGCAACAGTGCCTTAGAAAACTCAGTTAACTGGTACTGGAGTGAAGATAGTACAGTTTGTCAGGCACTTGTTTTGCATGTAACTGACCTGGGTTTGATCCCTGCCATCTTCTATGGCTCCCTGATCACCATCAGGAGTAATTCCTCAGTGAAGAGCCAGGAGCAAGTCCTGAGTATTCCTGGGTGTGTTACCGAAACGAACAAACAAACAAACAAACAAAAAAAGAAAATTTAATCCATTTAGACATGGGATTCTACAGAATCTAAAGAAAGCTAGGATAAAAGTAAAGAATATTTTGAACTACTTGGACTCTAACTTTAACCTGAAATATCAAAGGACACATTTTCAGATTGTTTCTTCATTGTCTTTAGTTTCAGTTTTCTCCTAGTTTTGGTTTTCTAAAGACACATCGCAGAATCTGCTGTGAGAAGTGCTAACTAAATATTTGCTCTTGAACAAATGTGGCATCACTCTGGTCCTTCCCATAACTGTCATAAAGGCAGTGTAAAACTACGTTAACATCTATAGAGAAGCTTCTAAGATAGGGATTCTCTTCTAATAAAATTGCTGATTCATTAAGAAAACTTATCTTGGTCCAGGAAATTGGTTCTAAGGGATGCTTTGCAAAGATCTGGACTCTTGAAGCCAGATGGCCTCCTAAGCACTGCCCAGAATGAGCCCCAAGCACTGTGCTAGGAGTAGCCTTAAGTAACACGTGGTGTAGCCAAAAATAAACAATACGCAATTAAAGAAAGTGCCTATCTTATTTAGAGTCTGCTATCCGCAAAGCACTAAATAATAAAATGGTTGCTATTAAGGGATACTCTATTTTAAAAGAGTATTTGCTATCATAGCAATGATAATAAAATGGAAATATTTGTGTAAAATCAGTCTGTGTATCAGAACTGTGTAAATCTTTGAAATTACTGTTAGGATTTAGGGAAAGAAGAGAAAACAGTGGAAGTTGAACTGACATTAAAAGAATCATTACTGTGTGATAATCGCTTCCCAATGCCTTGTATTTGCTGATTCGAATTTCTAAAACAAAAAGAGAGATAAGAGCTTCACAGATTCACATATTCACACGTCCCGCATATTATCCTAGACTTAGATTCTTTTTTTCCAGAAAACTTGCTGTCATAAAAAATGCTCTTAGCCAACAATGTTGTATAATGAATAAAATCTATGTGTCGCTGTGAAACAAACATATCAGTAAGAAATATTCAGCTTTGGCATGAAATAGTTGCCATTACTTAACCCGTCCTTCTTTTCCAACCTTGTCATTCCACTCTCCCTGTGACAGACAGATCACTATGTTCTCCATACCCAATTTGCTTTCACGCTAGGCTAGGGAATATGTCATCACTCACTACCTCTGGCACCTAGGGAGTCCCATGTGATACTTCCTGGTCAATGGAACATGGTGGGAAGTAGTATACAGTGCACTGAGGCCTGTTTCCTACAGCCGCCTGGGTGAACTTTATGATATATCTCCTCTGACTACAGACCTGATGATGCTGCAGGATCTTGGAAGGGAAGGCCAAAATGGAAGAATCAGCCCCAAACTCTTAGTCTAAAACTGTGATATGAACAAATGATGAAGTTTATACCTTCTTTCTAAGCACTGAATTCCACACTGTTAAAGTGACAAACCTCATACAGCCCTAATCTCACTTAGCTCTTGGGATGTTTACCTGGGTTCCATTCCAAAGCTTGTCGACTTTCCTGCTCCTGACCCATTTTAATACCCGAATCAAACACTGTTTCTTTCTCCCTCATCTACAATTAGATCAAATCTTTTTTCCCTAAATTAGATGAATTTTTTCCCCTAAACCACTTGCTTCTAACTAGAAAGAACAAAGCAAGACCAGACCTAATGGGAAGTTTGAGGATAAAATGGGAAATATGAAGAATAATAGGATCAAGAGATTACCATCATAAAGATTACTGAGTAATCAGAAATTGTCTCAGAGATGTACAAAATGCTAAAAGAATAGTGTATTCTCCAAACACGTAGTCAGAAATATATACAGTTGTTTTCTCCACAACCAGGTTCTAAAATGTTTAACTAACATTTAAGCATTTAGAAGAAACCTAATCTTCTATTTTTAAATTGAAAGGTGCTGCTTTTCCAAACTCATTGGGGGTGTGGGGTAAATCCTTGTATATTCCCTTAGATTATTAACCTAAAATTCTTTGTCATTTGAGTCCCCCTTCTCTCTTTATATATATGTATATATATATGTATATGTATACATATATATATATATATATTGCTAGTCACCTTCAACCATACCCACATATATTTCTGATCCACTCTCATCTAAATACTTGTCTGTTTAATGTGTATGGGTAATCTCACTTGGCTTTTTCTCCTGGAAAATCATTGTCCTTGATCAATCCAATTCTAATACATACTAAAATCACCGAACTCTGTGCCAGGCTATTTTCACTTGAGGAGCCCCAGAGTTAGGTGGGTGAGAGCCTGCCCCGCCCCATGAGACCCAGCGCCAGCAGCTGACCCCCACTACCCAACCACCGCTACGCTCCAGGCCACTTTCTGGGCTCCACAACACATCATAAAACACTTCCTACCCATTTTCCATAATTACCACACCATATTTTATGGGGTTCAGGTAGTAGGCAACAAATCATATATATATGTATATATATGTATATATATACATATATGTGTATATATATGTGTGTATATATATGTGTGTGTATATATATATATATATATATATATATATATATATATAAAGCTGGAGTGATAGCACAGTGGCTACGGCATTTGCCTTGCACGCAGCTGACTTGGCCGACCTGGGCAACGCAGGTTTGATTCCTCTGCCCCTCTCGGAGAGCCTGGCAAGCTACCCCATGACGTATTTGATATGCCAAACACAGTAACAACAAGTCTCATGATGGAGACGTTACTGGGCCCGCTCGAGCAAATCGATGAACATGGGAGGACCGTGACCATGACTGTGATATATATATATATATATATATATATATATATATATATATACACACACACACACATATATGTGTGTGTGTGCCTCTCAGAGAGCCCGAGAGTATCCCGCCCGCACAGGCAGAGCCTGGCAAACTCCCCATATTCTATATGCCAAAAACAGTAACGATAACAGGTCTCATTCCCCTGACACCGAAAGTGCCTCCAATCGTTGGGAAAGAAAGTAAGGAGAAGCTGCTAAAAATCTCAGGGCTGGGAGGAAAAGAGATGTTACTGGCGCCCACAAGAATAAATTGACAAACGACCGGATGACAGTGATACAGTGATACTAAAATCACCTGAAAAAGATCTGTTTTCTAATCATATATATGAACTTCTGCTACAGTAACTCAATTCCTAGTAACTAACACAATGGGTTGAATACCCTGCATTATCTTCTCCTTCTAGACAGGCACCAAGAGTAGGAAGACAAATATTTAAGATTTGAATATTATATGGGTATGTTTCTGAATAGCCAAATGCATCATTTCCCTCTTTGGTCCCACTCACTTATAACTTGGGGTGCAAATGCAGTTGGGTGAGGAGACATATTTCTTTAAATGTATATTGTCCTAAAAATGGTAAAATAAAAAACCTGATGATTGCTTAAAGAACTTCAAATATCCTAAAGTGAGAGGTAAAATTTCCTCTATTATTCTGCCATTAGGACAAAATAAAATGTGTAGTATGAAGAATAGTAAAATATTATTAATAATAATAATGGAATAATATATTTGTCTACAACTTGCTGTCTGTGTTCATCGACTTTATAGAGTATATGAAATTTCTCATTGATAATAAAGGAAATAAAGAGCATGTGAGCTTTGTAATCATAAATGTGTAAGTTTTAGGTACAATGTTCTTTCAGTGTGAAAACTGGGCTTTCCGTAACATATTTCTAAATTTGTATTTGAACATTTACAAAATAACATTGGTGGGTTGTATTACCCCTAAAAGAGATGAATGTACCCTTTAAGTAACATAATCTGTGAATATTAATAGTGAATAAAAAATCACAACATCAAATATACTTTTCCATATGATATCTGGGAATAAGTTACAATGGATTGATCTAACAAAAACAAAATCCCAAATGTCTTAGAAAGGCACTGCATTCTAAAAACCTTATTCTAAAGACTTTTAAGCATGTTGAATTAGTTTGTGTTTGGTATGAGAAAAGGCATGGCCCAATAATATTAATCACTTAATTCTGGGGAAACATGAAATTCACAAAATTCTTTCATTAGTAAAGAGCTCATTCAAGATTTGTATGCTCAGAATCACAACCAACAAGCATAGGGGCTGGACCACATCTACCTCAGAAAAATGGACTTCCTGCTATTTCTTTGCACAAATATCCCCCAAGGCTTGTTCTGATTTTAAGTGACCTACTTTATCCTAGAGAGAATTCTATATCAGTCATAAAGTACTAAAGAAATATGGGCCAGAGCTTAAGAATCCAGATTTCCGAGTAAGTTAGTGTTGACTAGAACTCAGACATTTTCTGTATCACCTTCAAGTTACTGCTTATACTTTGATATGTTATTTCGGAGAATGTCTTAGTCATTTATGTGAAGAACAACGGTGCCTTTCTTACAAACTTAAAACGATATAACAAAGCATTTAATCTGGCTGTGATGTAGGTTTTGCAGTAGAATAAAATTCCAAATAGAAATCACTTAAGAGACCAAGAAAGACACAACAAGGATCAAAAGAACGTCATCACGGACTGGTGGACATGATGGGGGCAGGGAAGACTATGGACTAGGAAGGACCTCTGAAAGACCAGCTGAGAGCACAGAGCCGGCGTTCCCTGGGAAAAGCGTGTCCTGGTGATTTTCTGGAATTTAAGAATCACAACAGGCTTGCTCTTTAAGCCTGAGTTCCCGCCTGAACATGCATCTTACTGGTTGTGTCCATGTTTCTTTGCTGGCCTGTTTCCAGTTCGGAGAAGCCCGTGTTTTCTCTCAAACATGTACTTCTCCCTCTCACATATTTAAAATAAGCTTCAATAAGAACTTAAAAAATTAAAACAAGAGCAGGGGCCTGCGCCACCGCGGCCCGGGGGGCGCCAACTACATGAGATAGGGAGGGCCGCGCAGGAACTGAGAGCTCATGCCCCTCGGGGGCCTGGGTCAGACCGCCCGAAGAAATGAGTGGTGGATTGGCCCCAAGTAAAAGCACCGTGTATATATCCAACTTGTCTTTTTCCCTGACCAACAATGACTTATACCGGGGTTACTGTAATGAAAGATAAAGATACCAGGAAGAGTAAAGGGTAGCATTTATTTTGTTTTTGGATAGAGACTACACAGAATTGTACCAGGTCAATAAATAACAAACAGTTAATTTGGTAGAGTAATAAAAGCAAGTATTGCTATTGATCATGGAAGAGCAGCTGAGTTTGTCCCAAGAGGAAACTACTTTGATAAATCTAAGTGTTATGAATGAGGGGAAAGTGGACACTTGAGTTGTGCCTGTCCCAAAAATATGCTTGGAGAACGTGAACCTCCAAAGAAAAAAGAAAAAGAGAAGAAAAAGAAAATTCCTGAACCAGAAGAAGAAATTGAAGAAGTAGAAGAGAGTGAAGATGAAGGTGAATATCCTTCTCTTGACAGTCTTAGTCAGGCCATAGCCTTCTAGCAAGCCAAAACTGAAGAAGAACAAAATAAATGGAAACCCAGTTCAGGAGGTCCCTCAACATCAGATGATTCAAGACGCCCAAGAATAAAGAAAAGCAGGTATTTCAGTGATAAGGAAGAACTTAGTAATTATAATTTATTATGTAACTATCATTAATTAATTAATTAGCTTTTTGGGTCATACCTGGCGATGCACGGGGTTACTCCTGGTGCTGCACTCAGGAGTTACTCCTGGCGGTGCTCAGGGGACCATAGGGGATGCTGGGAATCGAACCCAGGTTGGCCGCGTGCAAGGCAAACGCCCTACCCGCTGTGCTGTCTCTCCAGTCCCTCATTAATTTTTTTAAAATATTGATGGCACCAGTTTATTTGGGCTAAAATGATTATTTTCAGTGTTCAAGCATAAGAAAACTTAGTATCAAATATTTTTATTCTATAATAGTTCATTGAAATTGAAAAATAATTATAGTCATTTTTCTGTCTTACCAGAATAAAATTTTTAAATAAAAAATAATTGCATTAGTAAAAAATCGGTAGTAACCTATGACACTGTCCAGCCTACTCCAGTGTCTTTTGAAGAGGCATATATATTTTTTAAAAAATCAAGTTTCTTTGAAATATTAAAGGAATATATTTAAAAATGAAAACAAGCTAAAAGTGTTTCTGTTGGTAATTGCTATTCAACAAACCACTCTTGTGTAAAATGATGGATGAAAAATAAAAAAAAAGAAGGGAAAATATAATCAAGAATAAAAGAAGCAGAACATCATTTCATCAGCCATTAGATTAAAAATAATACTATAAACAATTTTTTGTCAGATCAAGTTGAAATGATAAAATTCATAAATTTTATTGATAAGTACAAACTATCATAGTTGAAATATGAAAAATTGTGATGTTAAGCACAACAAACTCTATTAGAGGAAAAGAGTCTGTTATCTACAACCTTTCAGTAGTGAAAATCCCAAGTCTGGGTGATATCGCCTGTAATTCCCTGATAAATAGACATGGAAAGTTCAAGCTCATCCCAGTTCTCGAGAGGAGAGATATGTTCCTTTGGATCTTATAAAAAAGCTGCCTTGGGAAGACTACTTTCACCTGTGAATTTATTTCAATTTGATGGGTATTTGAATTCAGGTTATTTTAAACTTTGTTCTTATTGTGATTATAGGAGTGATATATTCCAAATTTTTTTATACCAGACCAGAGACAAAAGGTCTTTTTATCTGCTTATATTTTTGAAAACTCTATATGTGAATATGCACAGATATGTAGGGTAGATAATAAAAATTTATTCAATAATTTTGACCAATAAAATTAAGTGGCATATGTGGATTTTAACATATTTTTATTGAGGGCATAGACGACAAAATTAATTCCATTTTTTATAGTAGTTCTTATATGATAAGTATTTCCATTTAATTCACTTTAAATACCTCTCCATGTTCATAATCAATCAATGTCTTGTTAGGATAACTGTACATTCTCCCAGGATGTTAATATGATTTCATGTAATGTGTTTTTCCTAACTACAGTATTCTCTTTCTGAAACTACAACCTCTTAGCATTACCTTGCTAGGCTTCCCTTCCACAAAAAAACTCATCTACCAGGCTAGCACGAACCTTCTCTGATTCCAAACTTTTTTTCCCCAGTATTCTCTGTCAGTTCAGAAACACCAGCAATCTAGCCATATTTCCCATTCCTTCCATTCATATCAAGCGCTGTGGTTTATAAGCAATGTCTAAAGAGGGACACTTTTGCTTATAAATTCAACCCCTCCTGCTTCCCCCCCCCCAAAAAAAAGCCTTGTCTAATGCCATTGTACCATCCAAATCCCCAGAAAAACTTCCTTGGAGTATCTCAAGCAAATTTGTAGCTCTCTGGTTTTAACTATTGAAAATATTCTACTTTTCACTCTGCATACTCAACTATTGTTGTGTTGTATAGTTGTGGTGGGGCACACATTTCACTTCAGTACATTGACAAACCCTTGGTCAGTGAATAGGCAGGTTCATTTCAGCGGAGTGACTGGACAGAAAGTAAATACATACACGAGTGTGCCTGCTGGTCCAGTTGACCCACTCTCCCAAAAGGATGGTATCAATGTGTTTTAAAGCTAATAAGCCTTAAGCAGTAATAACTTTCCTGTATTTCACACTTGCCACATTATTTTCGAAAGTCTATACAATATTGTCTGAAACACAGTTGTCTCAAACATAGGAACAGTAAGGAAGATGAAAATGTGCAGTTTGCTGCAATGGGAATGGAACAGAAGGATATCACACTGAGCAAAACAAGTGAGAGAGAGAAGAACGAACACAGGATGATCCCATTCATCTATGGAATAGAGTCAAAACAAGAACATAGAGAGGACCAGATAAGGTCAACACATGGATATCGAAATACATACTTACCAAACATTGGGGGAAGGAGAGATGTGTGTGTGTGTGTGTTTGAGAGAGAGAGAGAGAGAGAGAGTAGAGGAACAATCAAACTAGAAGGGACACAAGGTCAAGTGGTGTGTCCTGGTAGGGTGAAGTAAGCTTGTATCAATAGCATAACTTTTTAACACTATTGTGCTATAATAAAAGACTATAAACTGTAATAGACTATAAAAAAATTACAAACAAACAAAACAAACAGTCCTCCCATTGTTCATCGATTTGCTTGAGCGGGCCCAGTAATGTCTCCATTGTGAGACTGCTTGCTACTGTGTTTGGCAATATTGAATACTCTCGGTAGCTTGCCAGGCTCTCCGAGAGGGGTGGAGGAATGGAACCCAGCTCGGCCAGGCTGGCTACGCACAAGGCAAATGCCCTACCACTGTGCTAACACTCTGCCCATTTTAATAAAATAAAATTAAAATGAATAAAAAATTGTAATGGTAGAATAAGACACCTGGTATTGAAAAGAATTATAAGGAAAAAGTATTATAAGAAATGGTATGCAAATGAAATTACTGTTCTCACCAACGAAAGCAGTTGTGTTTAGGATGACAATTTTAGTAGACGAGTATTTTAAAAGACGTATATTTCTTAGGTCTTTTTTTGACAAGAAAAAATCAGAGATACAGACATGGTTTTCATAAAATCTATGTTTAACTGTATGTGGTTTATTTGCTTCACTCTAAATCCTCAGGTTGAAATCTGAAATGGCAATTTTGACAATTACAGAATTGTCCAAGGTTTAAGACTGAAAAAAAGATCAGAATACAAGAAAGGAGAGAGAAAGATGGAAAAATATTTTCTAATTTGCCTAGCTTCATAGACACTCCAAGATCTTCAAAGACAAAGGTGATATTTTATGCAGTGCTGAATCACCTCCTAGTCCAGTTAAATCAGATAAAAGGCTATCAGTGTTTGCCTACTACCTTAGTCACTGCCCCGGTGCCTTTGCTCTGATGTTATTGAGGACAAACATGTAGCAGGCAGATGAATGCTTCACATGCAGATTTAAACATTTCATGAAAGTAGACTATAGACCAAACATGATTGCCACCCATTGCCTCTTTTACAACACCCAATAGGAGAGAGAGAACAAAAGGGAATGCCCTGCCACAGAGGCAGGGTGGGAGGGAGGGATGGGGGATGGGAGGGATACTGGGATCCGTGGTGGTGGGAAATGGGCAGTGGTGGAGGGATGGGTATTTGATCATTGTATAATTGAAACCCAAGCACAAAAATTTGTAAGTCTACAACTGTACCTCATGGTGTCTCACTAATAAAAAAAAATCATGGCTATAGTTAAACTTCTATATTCTCCTTTCCCTAACTACTATCCTTTCCATCTGTGGGTTGGTGAGAATGGGGTACTCCAGCATCAGAATGCCTGGGCTCAAAATCCCTGGGCTCAAGTGTGTGTGTGTGTGTGTGTGTGTGTGTGTGTGTGTGTATGTATATATATATATATATATATATATATAGAGAGAGAGAGAGAGAGAGAGAGAGAGAGAGAGAGAGAGTGAAGCCAGACCTGGCAGTGGTTAGGGCTTTCTCCTGGTTCTGTATTCAGAGATCACCTCTTGCGGTGCTTAGGGGTAGTGTTGGGGATAAAACCAAGTCAGCTATATGCAAGGCAAGCACCTTAACCCCTGGGCTATCTCTCTGTCCAACAATGTCCTCCAACTTCTATTATTTACCCTGTAGATAGCCTTAAGTATACAGCTATTTCTGTGCCTTTATTTCGTCAGCTGTAAAGCTGAAATTATAATAACAGTGCCTTTCTTATCTGATGGCTATAAACATAAGTTTGCAAGTAAATCACTTAGCACTCTGCCTGGAACATAAAATACTCAATGAGAATTAGCTTTTTAAATTATTATTGGGTTAAAAAGATCATAAGCCCCAATTTTTAGTTCACTAGTGACTTATCAATTGAACATCAGCTATATAACAGAAATTCTAGGCACAACAGTAATTAAAAAGCCAATTAATCAACCAAAAGTGAGACATTTTATGATGAAGAAAGTAATAGGAAACTATAAAAATGGAAAGTAGAGGTATTTAATTTGATCTAAGGCTCAGAGAACAATTTCATTGAGAATTTTTATCAGGAATAAATGTTAAATTTTGTCAAATTAGATTTTAAAAATCTATTAAGATCACTTTTAAAAAAAACTTGAGGTTACAAATCACAGTGCTCAAGGCTTATTTGTGACTCATTTTCAGGAATCAGCCCTACTGGTGGTGTTTGGGGATCCTATGTGATGCTGGGGATTGAATCTGTGTCGACCCCATGCAAGTCAAGTGCCTTATGTCCTGTACTGTCTGTCTGACCCAAGACCTTATCTTTATTAGATTAGATTTCAGTATGGTAAACTATACCAATTCATTTTTAATACTGAACTAACATGAACTAACCTCACTTATTCATGATTTATTATCCTTCCTATGGCTTGAGATGCTAAAATTTTAAGAAAATCATGAAGGAGATTAGCCCATTGTTTTCTTTAAATATCTTCAAGTGATTCTGATGCCAAAGTAATGATGGCCTCACAGAACGATTTGGGAAATGTTCTTCCATTTTCAATTTTCATAAAGCATTGTGCAGAATTGCTCTCACTCCTTTCTCCAATATTAGCTAAAAAGCACAAATTAAGCCATGTGACATCCTGAAGTCCCTCTGCAGGAAGATTTTAAAATATAAATTTCATTTATTGAAGGGACACCAGATTTTTCAGTTAACGTGTTACCTTTTTAATACAAATTGATAGCTTAGGTCTTTCAAGGAGTATGTTCATTGCTTCTAAGAAAGAAACTGATTATGTCTCTTTACTAATTAAAAAAAACTATATTTACTCCTTTATAATGAACAGCATCATAAAACATAGATGAGTAATCAGTAAATCAGTAATTTGTGGGTCTCCCAGGTCCAATGAGTGCACTTCAGAAGCATGCACATTACATTGTCTCTGGCTTGACTGTTTCAAAAAATATTTCATTTATTCTGTTGATAGTATTGTTGGGATTTTATTGATTTGTGTTGTCTTCTTGTTCAATCAATTACTGAGACAACTTTTGTAATTCTTGACTCTAATCAAAAACTTGTATATTCCTATTATCAATTCCACCAGTTTGGCTTCAAATTGTTACATAGACATGCATGTATCTATTACTGTTATCCTTGATTAATTTTCTCCTAAACCAGTACAAAGTTAGTAAGACTTTTTGCTCTGAAATCTATTGTTTTGTGACAGTACTATTGCAATTCCACTGTTTATTTTGCAAGGGGAGCCATGCCTGGTTAGGGCTGACTCCTGGCTCTGTGCTCAAGGATCAGTCCTGGAAAGAACACAGGACTCCCATCTGTGGGGCTGGGTAATCAAACCAGGGTTGGTCACCTGCAAGGCAAGTATGCAAAATCTCTCCACTTCATTTTTATATTTATTAGTATTAGCATTGATCTCTTGATCACTTGATCCCCCGTTATTCATCGATTTACTCGAGTGGGTGCCAGTAACGTCCCCATTCATCCCTGTTGCGTGCTAGCATAGCCCAATGGCATCTGTTTGTTCTAGGAACATGCAGAGCCTCAAACCGATCATTCAGGGTCTTGACGAAGAAGTATGACCATCTTGTAGGTGGGCGTCCACGCGATCTTTTGACGTCCCGTGGAATCCAGTCAGTAATGGCTCTAGTCCAGCAGTTGTCCGTACACCTCATTACATGTCCAGCCCATCTGATTTTTGATGCCTTGGCAAATGAGACAGCGTCCCTGATTCTTGAGCATTGACGGAGATCAGAACTCCAGATTCTATCTCTCATTTGAGTGAATCTTGATATTCCAAGCATAGCTCCTTCGATTCCTCTTTGAGAGATCCAAATACTGTTCTCATCCTGTTTTTGCAGGGCCCAGGTCTCTGAGGCATATGTTAATGCAGGAAGAACAGTGGAATCGAGGAGATGTGCTCGTAGCTGGAGATTCTTTGCCCTCTTAGTTATTTCTTCAACGCTCTTGAAGGCATTCCAAGCCACTCTCTTCCTCCTGTGCAACTAAGGTACCGAGTCATGCATCATGTTGATTTCTTGACCTAGGTATATATAACTGTTGCATTTGGAGATAGTGGTTTCGTTGAGAGCGAATGGAGTGTCAGGAACGAGGCTGTTTCTCATAAACGTTGTCTTCGTAAGATTCAGCTGTAGACTGACCTTTCCACACTCACGGTCGAAGTTGGTCAGCATTTGTGCCGCTTGGCTGATGTTTGGTGTTATTAGAACGATGTCATCAGCAAAGTGGAGGTGGTGTCGTTGCTGACCATCTATTTTTACTCCCATTCTTTCCCATTCTAGTCATCGCATGATGTTCTCAAGGGTGGCACTATAGCATTATATCTACACATATGTAGATAGTCATAATTTTTAAAACCTTCGTGGATTTTTAGACTTGTAATAGATTTCTTATAGACAGCATTTAAGATTTTTTTTAAAAATAGATATTTTTGGAGATTTTTTAAGGTGTGGAGGGGAGAGAGTGAGAGAATTATGTACTCAAGAGAGACAGCGGGCTTCTCCAAGGGCAGAGAGAGACTCTACATACATACCAGCATCAAGCACGAAAGCAAGAAAGTACTCATCTCAAGAGGGAAGATGCGGGCAACAAATGTGTTCAGCTGCCACATGTGCTCGGCCGCATGAATGCACGCAGCACACAAACTCAGGCAGCATATTCATGCTAATTGAGATTTTTAATACAATGTAAGCACCTCCGACATCCTGATGGATCTATCACACCTTCCAGAAGGGCAATGGAGAAGATTATTCATGACTTCTACTCAGATCTCTTTAATAGCCACGTCCACTTGCCCACATACCACATTCCGCATGATGGATATGTCGTTCCCAATGTTCTCCCTTCCGAAATCCAACATGCCATCTCATCAGTAAAGAAACAAAGAGCACCTGGCCCAGACAAGATCAGACCTGAACACCTGAAGAACTTACCATCAGTACTCATCAATACACTGGCTCAGCTCTTTACATGCTACCTGTCTGAATGCAAGGTTCCATCCCAATGGAAAACCAGCAGGACTGTACTACTATACAAGAAGGGAGGCATCCACGACATTGGCAACTATCGCCCAATCTGCCTATTGTCTGTCTTCTACAAACTGTTCACTCGAGTCATCCTGAATAGGATTAGCAGAACACTAGATGAAGGACAACCATGTGAACCAGCCATATTCCGAAAAGGATTCAGTACCATCAAACATATCCACACGATTACTAAGCTCATTGAGGTTTCTCAGGAGTTCAAGATGCCGCTCTGTCTAACATTCATTGATTTAAAGAAGGCCTTTGATTCTGTTGAGATGGAAGCGGTCATAGAAGCCCTAGCCAATCAGGGCGTACAAACTCAATACATCAAGATCCTCTGTGAGCTCTATTACGGATTCACTAGCAGGATCTCACCATTCTACAAAGAAGTAATCATCCATGTCCAGAGAGGGGTTCGGCAGGGTGATACCATTTCACCAAAATTCTTCAGCGCCACCCTCGAGAACATCATGCGACGACTAGGATGGGAAAGAATGGGAGTGAAGATAGATGGTTGGCAACTACACCACCTCCGCTTTGCTGATGACATCGTTCTAATAACACCAAACATCAGCCAAGCTGCCACAAAGGCTAACCAACTTCAACCGTGAGTGTGGAAAGGTCCGTCTACAGCTGAAGCTTACAAAGACAATGTTTATGAGAAACAGCCTCGTTCTGATGCTCCATTCGCTCTCAATGGAACCACCATCTCTGAATGCAACAGTTACATATACCTAGGTCGAGAAATAAACATGATGAATGACCCGGCACCTGAGTTGCACAGGAGGAAGAGAGCGGTTTGGAATGCCTTCAAGAATGTTGAAGAAATAACTAAGAGGACAAAGAACCTCCAGCTATGAGCACATCTCTTCGATTCCACTGTTCTTCCTGCATTAATATATGCCTCAGAGACCTGGGCCCTACAAAAACAGGATGAGAACAGTATTCGGATCTCTCAAAGAGGAATCTAAAGAGCTATGCTTGGAATATCAAGATTCACTCAAATGAGAGATAGAATCTGGAGTTCTGATCCCCGTCAGTGCTCAAGAATCAGGGACGCTGTATCATTTGCCAAGGCATCAAAAATCAGATGGGCTGGACACGCAATGAGGCTTACAGATAACCGCTGGACTAAAGCCATTACTGACTGGATTCCACGGGACATCAAAAGATCGCGTGGACGCCCACCTACAAGATGGTCAGACTTCTTCGTCAAGACCCTGAATGATCAGTTTGAGGCTCTGCATGTTCCTAGAACAAACAGAATGATCAGTTTGAGGCTCTGCATGTTCCTAGAACAAACAGATGCCATTGGGCTACCCTAGCACGCAACAGGGATGAATGGAGACTTTACTGGAGACTTTACTGGCACCCGCTCCAGTAATTCGATGAATAACGGGTTTCAAGTGATCAAACACCTCATCCTTTTAATTGTCCTATGATTACCTTTAACATATGGCTAGACTTCAATCTGTCATCTAATTCATTTTGCTTTTCAATTTTATCCTATCTTTGCTTGAGTGCTCTCAATTTTATTTTGTCTTATTGGTTTATCAATATATCTTTACTGGCTAATTTAGGGTTTATACAATACTTTTATCACTCTACCTTCAGATACAGTAATACATCATGTTTCTAATGCATACTACAGTAACTGTAAATCTGCTCATTCCCTATTCCCTCACTTCTGTCTCATTTTAATCATGTATTTTATTTCAATGTTTATTAAAAACTATTGCAAGAACAGTTCTGATTAAGCAGTCTGAGGCACGGAGAAAACATACTGGAAATTATGCTTCACAAAAAACCCCCTACTCACTCGGGTCTTATGACCAAGAGCTTGTGCTTCAGCCTCCTTTTATTTGCTGGCTTATTATAATCACATCCAATGAAATTTAACAGCCTAGGAAGAATCACCAATGAAATTCAACAGCGTGGGAAGAACAAAGAACTGGAGGAATTGAAAACATGATCAATTACAGGAAGAAAAACATGGTCAATTAGAAGAAAAACATAGTCAGTTCCACAACCGAAAATATACTCAATTACATAGGTCATGTGCTCCTCACACCTGAAAACATCATCTATTACATCACCTCAATTACCTCAGGACCTCCTCACACCTGGGGTCTTTGATAAATAGGAGAGGATGTTTACATCTAAAGTTTAGCTAGGTCTGAAATATGTGAGAAGGGGAGAAGCTGTTTAATGCTGCAGGAATTTGCTGTCCAGGAATTTTGCCTTTTCCATATCAATGAGACTCTGAAGCTTACACTTGCCCACTTACTGCAATGTGGGGTCCTGGTTCTGCTTTCTGCTTGCAGGGCACCATCCAACGACTCAATTTCATAATCTGGTTGGCACCAACAAAAAAACCTTAAGCATTGTGCTACTTTTGATTTATATAATTCTTTTAAAGTATTTTTAAGAAAAAACCCTTAAAATATTTACTAGCATCTTAAAAATCATTATTTGAGGTCTTTTTCCTTGGTGTAGATGAGAAAAATCTAGTATTATATCTAGTATCATGCCTGGCATTATAATATATCTGGTAATATTTTTCTTCTTCCTGAGAAGTAATTGTTTTTTGTAGGTAGTACAAAACTGAAGTTTCTTCAGCTTTTGTATGCCTAATAGTGTCTTCTTTATTTTATAATGGCTATCGAAACATGAACTGAGCATTTTCAAGCAATCAGCAGATTTTCTTTCTGTGTGTCACTGGTTCTGCTCATTCTAATTTGGTTCCTCAGGGAAGTCTAACCTCGGATTCAGTTTATCCTCTCACCTGTACATAATGCCTTTCTGCTCTACCTGCCTTCAATTTTTCCTCTTTGTGCCAGTCTCAAGCATTCTGTTAATTTATGCTTTCCTATTGTTTTATTCATATTCCTTTGTGTTTTGAAATTACTAAACTTCTTGAATCTATGCATTGATAGTTTTCATTAAATTTGAGAAATACCTGTCTTTTACTAATTCAGTTGTTTTAAAATATTTGTTTTAGCATTTAAATGATATGATACTCAATAGATAGAGCCCAGTTTGTCTAATCATCTACCAAAACACATCTTGATGGGTCCAAGCTTTAGGAGGCATGAACAAAGCCTCGTATGTGTGGATGTAAAATTTCAACTCAGGTAAACCCCAATGAGCATGTTTGTCAAAGTGTAGGAAAACATCATTAATTTGATAAGAAACGGCCAAACTATCTTTTATGGTAGTTCACCACTTGCCTTTCCTGCTAATAATAATAGAATTCCCAATGCTTCCTAATTCCCAATACTCGCCTGAATTTGTTTCTGTCAATGATGCGGGTTTAAGTCATTTCCAAAGATGTGATACAACATGTCATTGATGTTTTAAGCTGTGGTCTTTGATAGCGTCTGGTGTTAAGCTTATCTTTCTGTATATTCACTTGCATCTGTGATCTCTGATGTTTTTTCCACCATTTCAATTGAGTAATGTTTCCTGATGGTTAGAGTTATGAACTGCTAAAAAAATTACCAATCACTTATGTAATATGTGAATATGGAAAGATCTTGCAAAGATAGAGTTGGCAAGAGAGTTCAAAGGTCAGAGCATGAGGCTTTTGAACTCTCTTGCTAACTTTTGGCAATTTTGGCTATTTGTTCCTTTGCATGAGGGAGGTTTGGGTTTGATTCCCCCGGGCACTGCTGAGAGTAGATCCTGAACACTATCAGGAATCTCCACCAAACAACAACAAAAAGATTTTGCAGATATATCCACTATACACAAATCGCTTACATTTGCCAATGTCCATATAGACGTGCAACCTCATATAGTTTTATCTTTCTCTCAATTTTCAGCTCATATTTTGATGCTTCTTGTTAGGTTACCTACACATTGTTAGATTTCTTGGATAGTTAGTTCCTTTTTCAGTAATGAGCATATTTTTTCCTGATAATTTCCCTTTCTCTGAAATTGACTTTGTGCAAAATTAATGTAACAATTCCAACTTTTGGCTAGTATCAATATGGTACAGCCATCATCCCTCTTGGCAAACATATAACTACCATGGAGGACTCTTCATTTTTCATTTCTGAAACTTATTCTTATCCTCTTTAATAGTGTAGTATTACATACCATTTCTGGTGAACATGTGTTAATAGTACACTCTGTTCACCACTATTTTTAATCTGTTTATTTCATCTAAAGTGGGTTCTTATAGACAATATACAGGTTGGCTCTATTTTTCACAAGTCTATTCCCATCTTTTGTAATCTCTATCCTTTAATTGATACATTTTGATAATTCACATTTAAATTATTGATATAGCTTGATTTATTATATTGATATAGTTTAACTTAATAGAATTTAGCATATTAGTCCAAGTTATTTTAAAATTAGGTCCTGATAATTGCAAGATATCTGCCATACCGGGTTCTGATGGTTGCTGTCTCTTCAAATGGTATTTTTCTTTGAATTTATGCTTGCGATTATGTTGTGAAAACCTGGACATGATGTCCTGGGAAATAGGCTGCTGGTACTGGCTGTGCAGTGAGTTTCCATGGACTAGATCTGCTCTATAAGCTCTAATTCTGTGTATTCACCTATCTCTCCAATTTGGCTGCAGAAATTTGCCTATTGACCTCAGTTCTCTAATGAATATAAAAAGACTTGTTTATTTTTCAGCTTGCTCAGTTCTCTCCTTGTTTTTGAGGATTGAAATGGCTTCCAAGCTCATTACACATTGGACCAGAAAAAAAAAAACTCTAGCGCAGTTTTGATTGATTTATTTTTCTCTTCATTATGTGTCACATATTCTTGCTTCTCTGCATGCTTGTTAATTTTTGACTAGTTGACAGATATTGTGGATTTATTATTATTGGGTTCTGGATAATTTTATATTCAAAATATATTCTTAGGTTTTGCTAAGTTATTTGGAAACCGCTTGATCTTTTTTGAGTTTTAAGTTCGATCAAATGCATCAGAAGATTTGTTTGAGGATAATTTTGCTCTTCTGGGTCATCATTTTTAAAATTCTGTACCCAGTAGTCTATACTAAGTGGGTTTGATTTTGTTTTGTTATTGCGGTAGCAGAGGCTTTCCAGAGTGGAGGCTTTCCAGAGTGTGAACATCTGCATGTTTTAGGGGTACTATTAACATACAAAATCTACCTCATAAACTCTACCACCAAAGTGCCAATATCCTTTCATGATAATCCACTGGAGCCTTTCCAGTAACTTTTTCCCCAATCACCAAGTCCCATCAATAGAAAAGTTTGTTGTCACTGGACTCAGTGTCTCCCCTGTGCTTGTCTTCTTTCTGCACTGCACGTGCATGAGGTAAGCAAGCACTCTGCTCAGTATGAAGTCCCTTCTGGATGCCCAGTCTTCTCAGAGGTTCTCACCCCATCATAATACCATTTCCTAGTAGTGTGCACTGATCACTATCTTTTTTTTTAATGTAGGAGTACTGCTATTATTCACCACTGATTAGCTGATTGAATTGGGCATGAACTCCACCTTACTTTTTTTTCATAATTTTATTTATTTTTCCTCTTATATTTATTTATTGAATCACTGTGGGAAAAGTTACTAAGCTTTCAGGTTTGAGTCTTGGTCATGCAATGATCAAACACCTTTCCTTTCACCAGTACTCATTTTTCACCACCAAGAACCCCAAATATACCCCCCTCCCACCCCTCCCAATTCCTGAGAGGCAAATGATTTCCACTTAACTCTTCTCTACATTGATTACATTCATTATTTTGACAAAAGATGCACCATTATTGTTTAGAATTTCCACACCAACAATCAGAATTGCTGAAAAGGCATTGTGAAATACTTTGTTCTCTATAGCTGGTTATGAGAATCATATAATCTTGCGTGGCCACAATAGCAGCCTTGCTATTTTGGATTTCCGCAAAGAGCCAGATAATTACGAGATTGATTTCTGTGCCTCTGGTGTTATGGCTGTGCCAGATTGCTGCTTGTGTGGGGCAACTCATGACTTCGGTAGGGCGTGAAGGATGAGCCGGTACCACCCCCCTTCCCATGAGACTGCAGTTGCCCTATCAACTCTGGCTCATACCTGGCTTTCTAATAAGCTCTGAGGCTGCGGCCATCTTGCTGCTGGGCGGGGGAAAGGCAGAAGGGAGCAACACCCTTTCCCTACCAGGGAGGCATGCAGCCGTATTTTAATGCATGGTCCATTCGCTTTTCTGCCACAAGTTGCCGTGCTCTGGATTAAGTCCTTTTGTCTCTGGAGCCATAGCCGTGCTGGAGAGTCGCTCATGGGGGACAATTCATGACCTCGGTAGAACGTGAAGGACGAGCTGGTACCACCCCCCTTCCCATGAGACTGCAGGTTTTTATTTATTTTTAATTTTATTGAATCACCATGAGATAGTTACAAGATTTCATGTTTGGGCTACAATCACACAATGATCAAACACCCATCCTTCCCCAGTGCACATTCCCACCACCAATATCCCCGGTATACCCCCCTTTACAGCGGTAGGGCGTTTGCCTTGCACACAGCCAACATGGCCGACCCGAGTTTGATTCCTCTGCCCCTCCCGGAGAGCCCGGCAAGCTACCAAGAGTATCTCGCCCGCACGGCAGAGCCTGGCAAGCTCCCCGTGACATATTCGATATGCCAGACACAGTAACAACAAAGTCTCCGATGGAGACGTTACTGGGCCCGCTCGAGCAAATCAATGATCAACGGGAGGGCCTTTACCTTACTTTTACCCCCCTTTCCCACCCTCCCCCTGCCTCCATGGCAGACAATATTCCCCATAATCTCTCTTTACTTTTGGGTATTATGGTTTGCAATACAGACACTGAGAGGTTGTCATGTTTGGTCCTTTATGTACTTTCTGCACATATCTCCTATCCCGACCGAAGAAAATGATTTTTCTTGACTTTAGTGCTGGGCAGATTTTTCTAGATCAATGTTATAAAACTGATAGCATATATCCTTTTAATGTCTATTTTTAAAGCGAATGTTTCACTATTAAGCATGATAATTTTGTATGGAACATTACCAATGTAAGTAATGTTTCCAGTTCTGTAATTACTTATGAAAATTTCAGGAGTCGAGGTTTATATACCTCTATTAAAATGATCATGGTTTGATATTTCATTCACTTAATTAACTCTTTACTAATTATTGTTAATTAACTTTTAATTAAATATTTTATAATTAATTATTTCACTTACTTAACAATCGGGTTGGAGTGATAGCACAGCGGTAGGGCATTTGCCTTGCGCGCAGCCAGCCTGGCTGAGTCAGGTTCAATTCCTCTGCCCTTCTCAGACAGCCTGGCAAGCTACCAAGAATATTCAATATGCCAAACACAGTAACAAGAAGTCTCACAATGGAGACGTTACTGGGCCCACATTGAGCAAATCAATGAACAATGGGAGGACAGTGTGGACTTAACATTCAATTAACTCTTCCAATATTCCTTTGATCAATTACATCTACATATGATATAGTATTATTCATATTATTTTTACAATGTTACCTGCAGGCAAGGATTTTATCATTTGTATCTCTGCATATTCTATTGCATACAAAATAGCTGCATCATAGATAATAGATAACACCTATTATCTTACATAACTGATACAAAGGAATATAAATACCTCAAATCTATCTGATATCAAATTTATTTAATATCAAATTATTTGAAATTTCTAAAGTAGCAAATAAATTTCAAAAGAAGTTTTCAAGCTCCTTCTGATTCATATTCTCTAATTCACTCACTTAAAATTCAAAGTATATACTATATGTCAGGAAGGATGATAATTTTGAATGAAGAACACTAAAGAGAGGTAATTTTTTTTTCTGAGAATCAGTGAGGCATATATAAAATGACATGCCAGCTGCTAAATTTTGGTTCAACAGACAAAATTTTAATGGGCCAATAGGCAGGACCTCACTAAACATGACTGTGCAATTATGGAGTATCTCATCAATTCTACTGGAGTGTGTGTGTGAAGCCGCAGAAAGAGGCTTTAGCACTTAACTTTGTGCAATAATATTATTGTATTCACCAGAATTCAAACACATTTATACAGCATAAGTTTTCAAGAAATAAGTAGTTGTGGCCTTCATATTATACTAGATGTATCATATTATAAGTACTATGTGATATACTATATTATAACACTTAACTGTATGCAATAACATTGTACTCATCAGAATTCAAAGAAATTTATACAAGTTTTCAAGAAATAATTGTGGTTATTATGTATAATACTAGATGTTATATGGTGTGGCCTAACCTCTTCACCTGATAAACTTCAAAAAATACATTGATTAAAAACCCAAATGAAACAAGGACCAGAAGGACTGGTCCCCAGTTGTAAATTTGCTACAAGTGGTGGGGTGGGGCAGGGTAGTTAGGATAGAAAAGTCCACTATGACAGTGATAGCTGGAAATGATCACTTTGGACAAGAACTGAGTGCTGACAGGAGGGAAAGAGATAAACATGACAACCTTTTAGTACCTGTATTGCAAACCATAATACTGAGAGAAAATGTATGTGTGTGTAAGAGAGAGCAAAAGAGAGATAGGGAGAGGGGGAGAGAGAGAGAGAAAAGAAGTGTCTGCTACAGAAAAAGGCTGGTGCAAGGGTGGCAGGAGGGAAATGGGACATTGGTGGTGGAAATGTACTCTGCTAAAGGGACAGGTGTTGGAACATTGTATGACTGAAACCCAGTCATGAACAACTTTCTAACCGTGTATTTCACTGTGATTCAATAAAAATATTCTTAAAAGTAAATTTACGAGGCATATACTGAAAGCCCTAGCTTCAAAGCAAAAATCCTAATGCATGATCAAGCTAAGTTAGGATCCCTGGCAAGCTCGGTGCTAAAGGAAGCCTAATTACACCAATGATACCAAACCATGGTGGCTGATAGGATGCACTACTCAAGTTTTACGAACACACAAAAAAAACAAAATTAAACAGGCATGTATGTCATTTGCCTATGATCACAAGGATATAATATTCCTGCACCGACAAAATTGATTCTGTTATCTTATTATCTTTATCTATCTTCAAGAGAAATCTTATCCTAATATAATACTTAACTTTTAAATAAAAAATCAAATACATACTTAGTAATAAGAAAACTTTAAAACTTCGTTGAGAGAGGTATTCTTTGATTTCCAGCAGGCTTAAAATCTTTTCACAGTGCAAAGAGATATTCTTTTAGTCATTTTCAACCATCCCTAGAATTCATTTTTACAAGTTTTATGGTTCAGGTCATTTCGAGGCTGTTTTTGCACAATAGCTGCTTAAATCTGTGGCTCTTACAATAACTTTGCCTCCCTTTGTGCTGATTGTGGACGCCCTGTTGGCATTTCCTATTTGTTCTTCAATCTACAAAGGTCAGCCTACTGAGATGTCTGCTAGAGAAACGAACCTCACCCTTCATTCGGCAATGAATCATTTTCTATGTGTGATTGTTCACATTTTTATTAAGAGAACTTTATTTTTTGAAGCCGCATAGGATTTTTTCACACAGATACACTTAGTGCTTTCCTGTAAAATCACATATTTCTCCTACTCAATTTATGTAATTTTTCTCTTGAATCGTTCCACTTGCTCCCAACATACATCCCATATGTAATTCCAGTTTTAAAGCTTATGCTTAGTCATTTATTTCACGTATCAATTTATGTCTATAATCTCGATTTTTTGCTCTTTCCATTTAACCTGCCTTATTGTGCTTATTTCCCCCTGACTCTCTCCCCCAATTTTCCCCTCATGCCTCTTTCTTATTGTCCTCAGTTCAGTCAGGCTGCTCTAACCTCCCATTCGTAAAGTTATTAGTAGAATCCTCATTAACCTGAGCCTGAAAGGAATTTTTTCATTCTTATGATTTCTTCAGTAAGAGTTTGATATGTGCAAAACAGCAAATAGTACTTGAGTCTGTTTCTTTTTGAAGTGTGTGCACGAATTAAAGTCTTTGGGGCGGAGGGTGGGGTGGTGAAGGTTCAGTCGCTGGAGGGCTGCCTTCCCAGCTTGAGGCTGTGAGTTTGACTGACCCTGTCTGCTGCCCAGGTGTACCAGGTCAGTGGTTTATGCAGAGACCTCTGGGACTGCCAACAGAGGTAATTTCTGGCTACACTCTAGCCAAGTGGGTTCAAGCACCATCAGTAAAGGATGTGACCCTTAGTGAGCTCTCCAGCCAGAAAGGGAAGTGAGCACTGAGTCGGGAGTGCTAACTCTGGTGAGGCCTGTGTGGGCAGTGACCCCTGACAGTCGCCACATGCTGAATGTGTGTGGGCACAAGTCAGGGAGCATGAGATCTGGTCTGTGTCCACAAAATGACCACAGGCCTTGGGGAGCTCCGCAACCAAATGTGCATGCCCTGCAGGCAGGTGTGTGTGTGTGTGTGTGTGTGTGTGTGTGTGTGTGTGTATGTGTGCGCGCGCGCGTGTGTGTGTGTGTGTGAGCAACAGCAGGAAGGGTAGAAAGAGTAAAATAAAATTCTATCAATTTGCTCGCAATCTTTAAGTTTTTTCCTTTAACATGTTTGTATCTATAACTCAGTTCAAATGTTAGTTCAAGGGCTGTGGCTTAGGAAATGGGATGGCACCAGAGGCAGTGAGCTGTGGTGAAATAGAGGCCGCTCAGAGAGAATTAGCTCAGTCTATCCTCTAAGATGTTTTTAGTTTAGCAGACGGTGACTAGAACTATTAAAGCAGATACAATGCTGAGCTGTACAGAAATGCCATAAAGAATTGAACGAACTAATAATAAGCCCGTGGGTAGGGACCTGCTCCAAACTGCAGGATGGCAGGAGAAATTTTATGTGGGTTTTATGCAACACTTGGGTTATGCCTGAACGAAGGTGGGATTCTGACTGGCAGGAAATAAACTATCTGGAAAGATTCAGAGCCCAGACGTCGTGGGGTCTAAGAAGACAGCACATATTTCAAAGGCAGGAAAGGGTCGGGAAGAAACTTGGAAGCAATGGAAAAATGACCCAGTAAGGAGACCTGCATGAGAACCAAATTTTTTCTCTTCCATCAGTCCTAGCCATGAAGTTTTAACTTGTCTGAAAGTTTAAATAAAGATGTAGTCGTTGAACTTTTTTTCCTCCTGCTGACAAAGAAAGAAGAGTTTTAATAAAAACCAAGAGTCCATGCTGTTAACTGAGGGGGGGAAAGGAGGCCAAGCTTTTGGACACATTTTAATCCCTCTCAGGAGCGCATGGGAAAGGTGCCCTGATAGGGGGTTAGGAAAAGGAACATATGCAAAGGGAGGTGAGCAGGAAGAGAAGAAAGTTTATCTTCCCATCTGAGTGTCCATCCAGCATGTGGAACAGAAAGGAATCTCCAAGGAATTTGATGTTTTATGTCTATGTACATTTGTGTATGTGTGTTCAGGTTTTTGGGTGTGCCTGAAATTGGCCCTTTAGGATTGCTTCAACTAGGAACCACTGTGGCTTTGTCACCACCTGGTGACAGGTTGCTATAATATTATATTTGTTTATCAAGCATTAGTTTCAAATTTTTTTATTTGGCAAACAAAACCAGCATCATCACACATAGGAGAGTGGATCTGGCATTCAGTAGACTGGACCTTCCTGTCACTGGTGGAGCTTGAAGGCAGAGCAACCCTAATTTAACATGACATCCTTGCTGTAAGGCTGGAGTTCTACTTTCATTGTCAAATTTTCTTCCACCGTGACAAATTTTCAAGGCAGAAATGGGGGTTACAGCAGTACAAAGAGTATGATTCTTCTGGTAAGTCATTAAGAACCAGGTTGGAAAGGTGACACAGACAAGATAAAGTAATGCAGAGCAGAGTGACATCAGCAGTCATTTCTGCTATTGTTTGACTTTTGTTGACAAGAGGAAGTGATTACCATGACCATATGGGGAAAGCAGATTCATCAGGAAGCCAACTGGAGCTGATTGTGGACAAGCTCGGCCGTTGCAGGGGCTCCCAAGAGCCTGGACATAGCAGTGTATGAGCATGAGCAAGTGAGATGGGCAGGCAGTGCACAAGACGAACCCGGTGCCCTCCTAATTCTCATCAAGTCATAGTTAATGCTGCTCACCTTATATTTTAGCTACAAGCTTCAATGTCTTTTACTCATGACTGGGATGTAAATTATTGGGTGGGGTGGGGTTGGAGTCATAGTACAGTGGGCATGGCACATGCCTAGCATGTCCCCAACTTGAGCTCAATCCCTAGCACCTGCATAGTCCCCTGAGCCCACCAGGAGTGACCCCAAAGTGCAGAGGGAGGGCTGGGCCCTCCAAACCAAACATTTTTAAAGGAAAGCAATCTTTTGGGGCGGAGGAATAGCACAGCGGTAGGGCGTTTGCCTTGCACGCAGCCAACATGGCAGACCCGAGTTCGATTCCTCCGCCCCTCTCGGAGAGCCTGGCAAGCTACCGAGAGTATCTCACCCGCACGGCAGAGCCTGGCAAGCTCCCCGTGACATATTCGATATGCCAAACACAGTAACAACAAAGTCTCCAATGGAGACGTTACTGGGCCTGCTCGAGCAAATCGGGCCTTTTACAGAGCAAATGATTTTCACATTCCCTTTTTATTTCCTTTAAGATCAGATACAGTGTTAGATATTTATTTACTAATGGGGAAATATATGTTAGAATCAAGAATGGTATCAAAGGAAAAGTCAGAGAAGGACAAACTATACAGATCCTATTTTAATAGCAAAATAAAAAATATTCACTCACCTACCCTTGACCTTTCAAAGATAAAGAAACTTGTTTTTGATAAAAAAAAAAAGATAGGCATAAGTGACAGGGAGGCCTTTATTCAAGGTTTAATCACTATTAATTAGCACTAATTAGATAATGCCATTCTAATGGCAAAAGGTGACTTGCACTTTATATATTCATTAAACATATGATTGCATCAATCACTGCACAGAAAAACACCTTACAAATGACCCACATATAATTTGAAACTTGTATGACTGGTATCATTTCTCTCTCCAGGAGAAAGTGATAGGCAAAAGCAAGGAGAAATCTCAAAATCTACTGTCAGTGTGCAAGGACTCCTCAGGACCAACGGTAAGACTGAGCTTGTCAAAAAACCTACAATCCAGTTTCCTGTCCTCTCTCCTTAAGGCATAATTTCCACCCTCACCTGTGTTTTATATTTCACTACAGTAAGCAAAAAACTACAAAGGGATGAAAAGTCCATTGTTGCAAACAGCAGTTCGGGCTTACCTCCAGATATTATCACGTTGGGGCTAGAGCGATAACACATCAGGTAGGGCGTTTGCCTTGCACGAGGGCGACCCCGGTTTGATTCCTAGCATTCCATATGGTTCCCTGAGCACTGCCAGGAGTAATTTCTCAGTGAAGAGCCAGGAGTAACAGCTGTGCATTGCTGGGTTTTACCCAAAAAGCATATATATATATACATATATAATATATTGTCCAATTTTAGTTTCACACATAAATTTAAAACAATTGCAAGAAGCAAAGATAATTGTGGCAAAATAAATATATATATATACATATATATATATTATCACGTACCTACTACCTGCTGGACACTGGTCATTTGAAAGCCACAGTTTCGCCTTTGCTAGCAAGAAAATGAGATTTTGATTAATAAAATGAGTGTCAATATCTATCTAGAATATTATTAATGAAGGTTACGTACTAATTTCATCTCATAAGTAATGGAAAAGGGGGAAATGTGAAAATTGTTTATGCAGATAAAAATGTGTTTCCTTTTGAGGAGGTCACAATTGGGAAAGATACAAGGCAGAATCCTTGTCATTTAAATAACCAGAAAAGAGACTCCTTCACCCATCTGCTTCAGAGATGATTATTAATTGTTTACATAGGTCTGTGGATTGGAAGACATTCCAGGAATCTCTGAATATAACTTCCAAAGGAAGATTCTATTGTACAACTTTAGTTTTCACACATAAATTTAAAACAATTGCAAGAAGCAAAGATAATTGTGGCAAAAATCTTTAAAAGCAAACATCGTGCAATATATAATCGAAAGAAAATGGACTTTTTATAACATTATTGTAAGATATATAAGATCAGCTCCCACAAATTGGTTCTTATTAAAAACCTGAGGAACTGCTAATGAAAATACACTCCATTTATTAAGACTATATTAGCTAATAATCCTTACCATATTGTTCTTTAATATATAAGAACAAGCTGTGGCAATTATCAAAATCATATTTTATTTTATAAACAAATTAATCTATGGTATTTGCCTTGCCACCACTATCAAGAAAATAGATTAATAAAGCTTCCTCCTCTAACAGGTAAACAAAGACAGAATGAGCTGCCTGCACTACGGAAACGCTTGTACTGAGTAAACGTAACAATTTACCAAATTCTGTTGATCCCATGCTACGTTGGGTGTCAGATGTTGGGGAACAGTTTTCCCCCAATGGTGCCTGGACATGCTGCACACCAGGTCCTGGCAGACGTGTGGCGAAGGATGACGGGTGTGTGGAGAAACACCCTCTGGGAGCAGCTGATGGCTGTTCACTGTATTGCCAAATACACATATGTTTTATAGAG
Source organism: Sorex fumeus (assembly GCF_029834395.1). NCBI lineage: Eukaryota > Metazoa > Chordata > Mammalia > Eulipotyphla > Soricidae > Sorex > Sorex fumeus. The sequence goes on along the minus strand of NW_026606083.1, from coordinate 9,914,147 downwards.
GGACTCGGCTTACAAGAAGGTCAAATCACATGAAGTTCAGTATTATTGGCCTATCACCTCTCCTACTCTGCTTTGACCCATCCAATCCCAATCAAGACTAGATGCTGCAGTTAGGATGACTTGCTAGGCATACGTGACAGTTTCTGTATCTAGGGCTCGTGTGACTAGGAGGTTGAGTGAGGCTGAAGGCTGAACACCTGGTGCTGGCTGACACCCTGTTCTTGCGAACTTTGCCCAGATACTCCCTCTTTTGAGGCTTTGTTTCTGGGCTGCTTTGAAAGGTTGGGTCTTCAGCAATACCACACCTGGGAATATATCCCAGAGAGGCAAAAAAGTATAGTAGAAGTGACATCTGCACTTGTTTGTTCATTGCAGCACTCTTCACAATAGCCAGAATCTGGAAAAAAACTGAGTGTCTGAGAATAGATGACTGGTTAAAGAAACTTTGGTACATCTACACAATGGAGTACTGCGTAGCTGTTAGAAAAGATGAAGTCATGAAGTTTACATACAAGTGGTACTACATGGAAAGTCTCATGCTAAGCAAAATGAGTCAGGAAGAGAGGGATAGACATAGAAAGATTGCATTCACCTGAGGAACATAAAGTAATAAAATAGGAGACTAACACCCAAGAATAGCCGAGATTATTACCAGGAGGTTTACTCCATAGCTTGGAGGCCAGCCACACATGCTATGGGAAAAGGCAGCTCAGATAGAGAAGGGAGCACCAAATAAAAGGTGTTGGGAGGATCCTCCCAGGATGGGAGAAGCATGCTGAAAGTATACTGACTATAGATCAAACATGATTGCCACTCACTGTCTCTTTTGTAAACCACAACACCCAAAAGGAGAGAGAGAACAAAAGAGAATGCCCTGCCACAGAGGCAGGGTGGGATGGGGGAGATGGGGGTGGGAGGGATACTGGGATCCGTGGTGGTGGAAAACGGGCACTGGTGGAGGGATGGGTATTTGATCATTGTATAATTGAAACCCAAGCACAAAAATTTGTAAGTCTACAACTGTACTTCATGGTGTTTCACTAATAAAGTAAAGTAAAGTAAAGGCCCTCCCGTTGATCATCGATTTGCTCGAGCGGGCCCAGTAACGTCTCCATTGGAGACTTTGTTGTTACTGTGTCTGGCATATCGAATACTCTCGGTAGCTTGCCAGGCTCTCCGAGAGGGGCGAAGGAATCGAACTCGGGTCGGCCATGTTGGCTGCGTGCAAGGCAGACGCCCTACCCGCTGTGCTATCGCTCCAGCCCTTTCACTAATAAAAATTTTTAAAAAAAGAAAGGTTGGGTCTTATATGCTCTACTACCAGTCACCGTGCTTCACACCTCCCAAGGAGTTCATCTATACACAGCGCTGACTCCTGCCTTTAACTATTGCCCTGTCGGTTGCCAAGTACCTCTAGATTCAATTTGATTTCAGTTTTTACAATCCAGAGAGCCCTGACAAAAGGAACACAAAAACTCTCACCAGGATCAGGAGGGAATTCAATGGTTAGCATACATGACTATCATGTTTCACTCAGCACCCTGAGAACTGGTGCAACCCTGTAGGCCCCCCTCATGGCTGACATGCTCCTCATGGTCCCTCATAGCACAGAGCCTGAACACCATCGCGTTCTTGGCATTTTGGGGCCTTATCTTTGCAGGGAAGGCCTGGTTGAAAGTAGTTCCCTGGGCCTAGAGGACCCACCCTTCCACACATGCAAAATCTTTCACTATTCTCTACCTATTCATGTGAACTTTTCAGAATTGGAAATCTGAGTTGGACCTGTGGATTAAGACACTGTTGGCACCAACACAGAGATACTAACCTTCCAAGACACTAAGACACAAGCATTAAACTTCTGACTGATTGGCCTGTCTAGGACAAGGAGAGTCAGTTACTGCCCATGCCACTAAACTCTGCCCCTGAGAAACCATGGAAACTCACCTGCCATCTTCACTCCCCTCCCACACACACCACGCCTTCCACTCCTCTAGAAGCCCTGAGTGTTCTTTGAATGCACTGGACCTTTGCATCCTGTTGTCTTGATATCATCGTTAATTTGGCATATCTCTATCTGAGGAGTTGTGCTGATGGCTGCTACCATCATGAAACTGAAAACACCGTTATGACAGTCACTGAATAAATGATTTGACCAATTTGGATTCAACAGCAATTACACAGAATAGTCAATGTCATATTATTTAGACCATCAGGATCTTGACATTCAACATGTTCTTTTCTTTAAGCAACAATATGCTTAGCATGAATAGTTAGGTGGCATTTTAAAAAAATGTCAAGGGACACTGAATAATTACACAGAGGATGTGTTGTAACTTTATGAATTTAGATGAAGAAAATAAAATGTTTAAAATAGCATAGCATTAAAAATTTCAATCATTTTAATGTAAATTAAACAAAATCTGTTTTGCTCCTGGATGTAAGTAAAGTAGCTGTTCTTGTAATTTTATACCACCATGATATATGAAAGAACATTATCTCTTAGAACCAGAAGGTTTGCTTTTTAGGAGATAAGATGATCATTGAGATCCCAAGCGTCCTGGAGTGTGGCGACGGCTGGGTAGTGGCTCGGCTCTTCACTCGCTACCTGTCTGAATGCAAGGTTCCATCTCAATGGAAAACCAGCAGGACCGTACTACTGTTCAAGAAGGGAGACATCCATGACATTGGCAACTATCGCCCGATCTGCCTATTGTCTGTCATCTACAAGTTGTTCACTCGAGTCATCCTGAATAGGATTGGCAGAACACTAGATGAAGGACAACCATGTGAGCAAGCAGGGTTCCGCAAAGGATTCAGCACCATCGACCATATCCACACGATAACCAAACTCATTGAGGTTTCTCGGGAGTTCAAGATGCCGCTCTGCTTAACGTTCATTGATTTAAAGAAGGCCTTTGATTCTGTTGAGACGGAAGTGGTCATTGAAGCCCTAGCCAATCAGGGCATTCAAGCCCAATACATCAGGATCCTCCGTGAGCTGTATTGCGGATTCACTACCAGGATCTTACCATTCTACAAAGAAGTGATCGTTGATGTCAAGAGAGGGGTGCGGCAGGGTGATACCATTTCACCAAAACTCTTCAGTGCCACCCTCGAGAACATCATGCGACGACTGGAATGGGAAGGAATGGGAGTGAAGATAGATGGTCGGCAACTACACCACCTCCGCTTTGCTGATGACATTGTTTTAATAACACCAAACATCAGCCAAGCGGCACAAATGCTGGCCGATTTTGACCGTGAGTGTGGAAAGGTAGGACTACAGCTGAATCTTACGAAGACAATGTTTATGAGAAACAGCCTTGTTCCTGACGCCCCATTCGCTCTCAATGGAACGACCATCTCCGAATGCAACAGCTATGTGTACCTAGGTCGAGAGGTCAACATGACAAATGACCTGGCACCCGAGCTGCGCAGGAGGAAGAGAGCGGCTTGGAACGCCTTCAAGAACGTCGAAGAAATAGCTAAGAGGACGAAGAACCTCCGGCTCCGGGCACATCTCTTTGATTCCACTGTTCTTCCTGCATTAACATATGCCTCAGAGACCTGGGCCCTACGCAAACAAGATGAGAACGCCATTCAGGTCTCCCAAAGAAGAATAGAAAGAGCTATGCTTGGAATATCACGTTTCACTCAAATGAGAGAACGAATCCGGAGTTCTGACATCCGTCGACGATCAAGGATCAGGGACGCTGTCTCATTTGCCAAGGTGTCGAAAATCAGATGGGCTGGTCACGTAATGAGATTTAAAGACGACCGCTGGACTAGAGCTGTTACTGATTGGATTCCACGGGATGTCAAGAGACCGCGTGGCCGCCCACCTACCAGATGGTCAGACTTCTTTGTCAAGGTCATGAACGTTCGGTTTGAGGCCCTCCATGTTCCCGGAGCGAAGAGATGCCATTGGGCTACACTAGCACGCGACAGGGACAAATGGAGACGTTACTGGCGCCCGCTCGAGCAAATCGACGACTAACGGGAAGTTAAGTGATTAAGTGATTAAGTGAGATCCCAAGATGATGGTAAGCTAAAGATCACTTAATCACTTAACTTCCCGTTAGTCGTCGATTTGCTCGAGCGGGCGCCAGTAACATCTCCATTTGTCCCTGTCGCGTGCTAGTGTAGCCCAATGGCATCTGTTCGCTCTGGGAACATGAAGAGACTCAAACCGATCGTTCATGATCTTCACGAAGAAGTCTGACCATCTGGTAGGTGGGCGGCCACACGGTCTTTTGACATCCCGTGGAATCCAGTCAGTAACAGCTCTAGTCCAGCGGTCTTTAAATCTCATTACATGACCAGCCCATCTGATTTTTGACACCTTGGCAAACGAGACAGCGTCCCTGATTCTTGATCGACGAAGGATGTCAGAACTCCAGATTCTTTCTCTCATTTGAGTGAAACATGATATTCCACGCATAGCTCTTTCTATTCTTCTTTGGGAGACCTGAATAGCGTTCTCATCTTGTTTGCATAGGGCCAAGGTCACTGAGGCATATGTTAATGCAGGAAGAACAGTGGAATCAAAGAGATGTGCCCGGAGCCGGAGGTTCTTCGTCCTCTTAGCTATTTCTTCTACGTTCTTGAAGGCGTTCCAAGCCGCTCTCTTCCTCCTGCGCAGCTCGGGTGCCAGGTCATTTATCATGTTGACTTCTCAACCTAGGTACACATAGCTGTTGCATTCGGAGATGGCCGTTCCGTTGAGAGCGAATGGGGCATCAGGAACGAGGCTGTTTCTCATAAACATTGTCTTCGTAAGATTCAGCTGTAGTCCTGCCTTTCCACACTCACGGTCAAAGTCGGCCAGCATTTGTGCCGCTTGGCTGATGTTTGGTGTTATTAAAACAATGTCATCAGCAAAGCGGAGGTGGTATAGTTGCCGACCATCTCTCTTCACTCCCATTCCTTCCCATTCCAGTCGTTGCATGATGTTCTCGAGGGTGGCACTGAAAAGTGTCAGTGAAATGGTATCACCCTACTGCACCCCTCTCTTGACATCAACGATCACTTCTTTGTAGAATGGTGAGATTCTGGTAGTAAATCCACAATACAGCTCACGGAAGATCCTGATGTATTGGGCTTGAATGCCCTGATTGGCTAGGGCTTCAATGACCACTTCCGTCTCAACAGAATCAAAGGCCTTCTTTAAATCAATGAACGTTAAACAGAGCGGCATCTTCAATTCCCGAGAAACCTCAATGAGCTTGATTATCGTGTGGATATGTTCGATGGTGCTGAATCCTTTGTGGAACCCGGCTTGCTAGCATGGTTGTCCTTCATCTAGTGTTCTGCCAATCCTATTTAGGATAACTCGAGTGAATAACTTGTAAATGACAGAAAATAGGCAGATAGGGCGATAGTTGCCAATGTCATGGATGTCTCCCTTCTTGAATAGTAGTACGGTCCTTCTGGTTTTCCATTGGGATGGAACCTTGCATTCAGACAGGTAGCGAGTGAAGAGCCAAGCCAGTGTATTGATGAGTACTGACGGCAGGTTCTTCAGGTGTTCAGGTCTGACCTTGTCTGGGCCGGGTGCTGTTTGTTTCTTTACCGACAAAATGGCCTGTCGGATTTCGGAAGGGAGAATGTTGGGAACGACATATCCATCCTGTGGAATTTGGTATGTCGGCAAGTGGACATGGCTATCGAAGAGATTTGAATAGAAGTCATGGATAATCTTCTCCATTGCCATTCTGGAGGATGTGATGGATCCATCAGGACATCGGAGGGCAGTCGTCTTGGTCTTGTAGTTGGCGAAGACAGGCGGGCGTTATGGATACTTTTCCCGGCTTCTGCCGCATCTACCAGTACTTCTACTCTTCTCTCTTTGAGGTCTTCCTTGATTGCATCTCTGCACAGCTTTGTGAGCTCAGACGTTAGCTTGCAGTTGCCTGAGGCATGCGCCAAATCATGCTGGCGAATTAGCTCAAGAGTTTTCGAAGATAGGCGATTTTTTGTGGCTATCTCTCTCTTGGTGTTCCTCGCACATTCATGGATGTGCTGAACCAGTCGATCATATTCCTCGTCAATGTTGTCAACAATGGCATCTTCCCATGTTGCCGCAATAGTGCCAAAGAGTTCCCAGTTGGTGGTCATTCTGGGAGTTCTCTTTTTGAACTTTGCAGCCCTTTCACCCTGCTCTGTGAAGTAGAATTTTGCACGAAGGAGACGGTGGTCCGATCCCGTTCGAAATTTTGGGACAACAGCGACATTGGTCAGGCAAAACCGTTGATTGAATATGATGTGGTCTATTTCGTTGTGAAATTTGTGAAATCGTCCACCGGGAGACTCCCATGTCCATCGTTTAGATTCTGCCTTCTGGAACTGTGAGTTACCATGGATGGTCTTGGTCGACATGATGAACTCAGACAGTCTCTCACCCTGTTCATTCCATTCTAGGCCATGGATCCCGATGTGAAGTTCTTCAGCTGATCTTCTCGGTCCTATCTTGGCATTAAAATCACCCACAATGATCTTGTAGAAGGTGTGGTCTTCTTTATAGAACTTCTCCAGCTCCATGTAGAACTTCTCAATTTCTCTTTTATCATAATTGGATGTTGGTGCGTAGACAATGAAGATAGAAACTGCAGGCAGTGAGCCACATCTATTCAAATGTAAACGTCAGATTCGGGTTGTTAGGCATTCGAATGAATCAATGCTCTTGGCCAAGTTTTTGTTGACAAGGACACTGACGCCTCCGACACCTCTTTTATCGCATGTTCCGAGGAACAATTCTTCTCCAGTGTCGAAAACGGCATGGTGAGATTCGTGCCTTCTTGTCTCGGTCAGACCAATGATGTTGTACTTGATCATTCGTACTTGTACCATCAGGTCCTTAATGGATGCATCTGATGCTAGCGTACGTGCATTGAAAGTACAGATGATCATTTTTTTCTTCCTTCATTGTGGCAGCCTAGGTCGGCCTTGAGATTTTGTCGGCCTCTCCTTTCTCATCCTTCTCAGTGCTGCCATGTCGGTGAAGCCTTCAGGGTCAGGTGAATGAGATCAGTTGTAGTTACTGGTTTTGGCATATCGAATACACAACGGATAGCTTGCCAGGCTCTTCCGTGCAGGCGGAATACTCTCGGTAGCTTGCCAGTCTTTCTGAGAGGGATAGAGGCTTTTGGGGCGACCTCTAATCACCCTTGTAGGTGTTACCATATTTGAACCCTATGAAATACGGTGCGACAATTCCGGAAGATGTGTATTTAGTGTCTTATGATGTGTTGCGCAGCCACTTTGCAGCCGCGCAGGTCCGGAAAGCGTCCTGGAGTGTAGCGACGGCTGGGTAGTGGAGGTAGTGTTGATAGTGGAAGTCTGCCAGTGGGGTATTTATCTGGGTAGGGTGGGTCTTCTGTGTGCAATTCGATCCCTGGGTGGTTGATGGAAGCAGACAGGGCAGGGTAGGGTGGGGCACTACCTCCACTACCCATCTGTTGCCACACTCCAGGATGCTTTCCGGACCCGAGTGGCAGCTCCAGCCGAGACTCACGCATGACTGAAGACCCACAGAACAAGATAAGTGGAACTCTCTGAGACCTTGGACTCCAGGCTCGGCGGACCCAGGAACAGAGTTTCTCTGTTTGCTCCCACCAACCACAGGTGACAAAGCTAAAGATATAAGAACAATATCATGATTCACTTCAATTAATGAATTATTTTTGTTTGTGGCAATGCGGCATATTATGAAACTTCATTTAACTCCAACTACACGGCTGGAATTGCACTCACTTGTATGCCTAAAAACCTGAATTTGATTTCCGTCAGCCCATAGTCTCCTGGGAAATTTTGGGAGCACTAGCCCAGAGCACTAGATCAGGAGTAGCCCCTGAGCATCCCTGGGTATAGCCCCAACAAAACAACAGATAACTCAAACTCTATAAAGCAGAGAGAGGTGATGAAGAAATATAACAGGACCACATTTAAGCTCCTGTGAAATGGAGGGAAATCCTCCAGGGGAAAAAAACGAAACCAGCATGGGGGTTGGGGGGCAAGAGTTCATGGGTCAAGGGTTGAGGATGTGCATGTGTCAGAACCAGAGGGTGGTCTGAAGGAACCGGGCACCACTGAGTCACACCAGGACCACATCACCAGGGCTGCTAGGATACCATTTGGCTTGCACAGCTGGGTGGACTCTTGCCGAGTGATGCCCAATGGGGACCGTGTTCTGTTACACAGAGAAACACATGATGAAGGGATAGGAACTCTTGTATTCATCAGAACTGGGGACGTTTAGTGGCTTCTTTGTCCCTATCTCTAACTCAAATGTTCTCAGCATGTGATGCTGTGTGGACAGCATGGACATCACTGCATGGACAGCATTTGACTGAAAACTCCCAAGCAGCACTAAGAGCTTCTGAATTGCTATTTATCTCCTGTGAGATCTTCTTAATCTATCACTTATGAGTTATTTTTTTTTTTGCTTTTTTGGGCCACCCAGTGATGTACAGGGGTTACTCCTGGCATTTCACTCATGAATTACCCCTGGTGCTCAGGGGACCATATGGGATGCTTGGAATTGAACCCAGGTCTGCTGGGTGCAAGGCAAATGCCCTACCCACTGTGGTATCATGATTTCAATTTTAACATGGAGACCTGAGCAACTAGACAGACATACGGGGTGAGAAAAGAGAAAATCTGAGCACCTAGTCCTAAGCACTTGGGACCATTCTTTAACACTGGAGGCGAACTTCCAGACCTCTGTGTGTAGACTCTGTGAGAAGTTGTGTCTGTATGAATATACAATGAGCCAGTGGTCTAAATGTAGTCTATCTGAATGCCATTTTTCACCAATAAATAAGCAAATGTTTTTATTTATCATAATGATAGTAATGCTGCATAAGCAAATATCACATTGGTTCTGTAATTTCTTCCTTTTAAAAGGAAAAAAGTGAACCCACAGAAATCCAACCATTATTCTCTGTCTCTTTGGTATATATTATAAATTCCCTAGAGGTGAAACCTTAACGTCTTCTGGGATAGAAAGGACTAGAAGCCATTTGTTATAAATCTGTGATAAATATGTTCTCTTTTGGCCAAGTTATTCATGGAGCCAATCATTGGTATATACTCCTTTACATAATCAAATAGCATATACATTTAGAGTCTCCTGCCCCATGCCTGGCTGTCCTCACCGGGGCCCCTTGGAGGGGGGGAGGGTTGAGTTTCTCTCCCCCCCCCATCCCGAGCAGAGGCCCAGCAGCTGAGGACCTACGGAGCCAGCCACGACTATGCTGGGACCACTCTCCACACGTCCGGATGGGCCTCATGCATGAAAGAACTGACAGAGGAACCCAGGCATGCGGGTCCCGGGACTGAGGTCTCCAAGCCTACTTGGATTGGGACTGGGCCTTCTCCACCCAGACCCCCCATCTTCCAGTAGGTAGGCATCACACCCACCAGCTGCCGCCAGCGCCAGGTTGGTCCCATCAACCGCCAAGACGCAGAGACTGTAAAACCCAGCTCCCAGAAGTGCGCAGCCGCAAATGCAGCCGTGCAACATCTTATTATCTCTTTTTTCCTTTGGAAACCTGGCAGGCTACCAAAAGTATCCTGCCCGCACGACAGAGTCTGGCAAACTTCCTGTGTTGTACTCAATATGCCAAATACCAGTAACAATGATGGGTCTCATTCTCCTAATACTGAAAGAGCATTGAAATGGCTCTTTTAAAATCTCAGGGCTAGGAAGAAGGAGACGTTACTGGTGCCTGCTCGAGGAAATCAACGAACAACAGGATGATCATGATCGTGATATACATTTATATTTTAAAGTGACAATAGGATAAGTTTGCCTTTGGTTCAATCATGACTTTTCATGTGAAAAGTGAAAGCTCAGTTCAGAGTCTCAGGGAAGTTTGCATAGACAGGAAAGTCTCTGATGCATGTGCTTGAGTATTGCGCACAGCACACCATCCACTGTCCTCCATCCCTGTATCTACCGAGCTCTCACAGAGAAACCAAGTTATAGGCATCCACTGTGGATAGAGGCATGTGTGTACATGCAATTGTAAGGACCATCCCCACCCTGCTCCCCGACACACACACACACACACCAGAGTTCTATAACACTGAATATATTTACCTTAATTTTTTCCATTTTATGGTAAAAACATTTGTGTTTTCTTTAGCAAACATCAAATATATAATCCATTGTTATCAAACATATATACATGTACTTATATTCTCAGACTATAGTCACTTCACAATGGGACTTGGCTTTTTTGAATCAGTTCTCTCACCTGACAGCCCTGTGAATTCAACTTACTTCATTTTTAATTTAGATTCTCCAATTAAGTGAAACGCTGCAATATTTGTTTTTGTATGACCAATTTACTTCACTTAACATAGTTGTATCATGGACCCAAGGGCCATCCTAGTTGCAAAAGACAGGATGGTGTGTAAACTGAATAAATATTCGGACACCTGATTGAAAAAATGGCAAGTAACCTACCATAAACATTTATCCACAAAAGACACACAATGGACAACGGATACAGATGTGATAGTAACTATCACTGTTCAGAAGAAAATACAAATCAAAACCATAATGAAATGACCTCAAATCTATTAGGAAGTTGAATCATCAGAATATAGAGGGTGACAGATCGTTGTGAGGATGTGGACAATGTATCCCTCGTGAACTGCTGGTGAGAATATAAATTGGTATGGCCACTGTGGAAAGCACTGTGGAGATCCCCAAGGAATGAAAAGATTTACCACTGGCCCAATAATTATACTCCTGGGTATTTATCCAAAGAAAGCAAATTATTTTTCTCAAATATGTACCGGTATTATCATCCATGATCATACTCACTAGAGCTGATATGTGGGGCGGGGGGGAATGAAGAGTCTATCGATGAAGCAATCACAGCATTAAAGTAGACAAAGCAACTTGTTCATTGTGATGAAGCAACTCAACTCCAAAAGGTAAAATTGAAAAAAAATCAGTGTTAGAATGAATGTTGTTAGTCATTTAAATTAAACACAAGTATGGGTATACTAAACACAAGTGTGGGTATACTAAATGTCTTTCTAATGAATGTGGCAGAGCAAATCTTATAAATGTGAACTATTTGTAAGTTCTGCCTATCCAAAACCAACCCTTATTCCTCGGTTTCTTCCCTCCCAGCTAGTCATTTTCTTGAGATTTGTATGCTGAAGAATAAAGAGAACACAAAAGATCTGGGGGAAAATGACAGAGTGAATAGACTAAGGAGAAAAGCCTCCAGGGAGTTTGAAGAGGGAGCTAGAGTGTAGAAAAGATATTTCAGGTAGTTGATCCAGGCTAGTTAGTAACGTCTGCGTGAAACCTGATGAAAGAATTTACAGAATTTTATCTAATCTAAATGGTCATTGATAAAAAGATATATTAATATAATACAGAAAAGTAAATTATGCCTTTTAAACAATGACATACTATTAATTGATTTTGTGAGATGTATAAGTCTCATAAAATGTGTCTGGTGTAAATGAAATTCATTAATTTCATGGAAATTGGCTTTTGATTGCCATATTGCATTTCTTTTATAAGAGCATCATTTTGAAAACTGTACTCAGGGGAAGTCTCTTCATTTTCTATATTCTATGACTTTGGGAAATGCATTTTTTTGTTCAGAAGATGAAGAATTAAATGTTACTAGTGAGAACGAGAAGATGGATTAGTAACAGGTAACATATTTCAATAGTTTATTTCTGTTTCTGCTTTGTGTTTGGGACCTATACCCAGAATTATTAAAATATTTTGAAAATTTAAAGTGAAATAGTGCCAAACTCTGGGATAAATTAGGAGAAAGAGACCAAAACTAAGCCAGGGAACTGGAGAAACCAATCACCTATTGTGCTCTCAATAAGTTTCAGAGTCTCCAGATCAAGCCAACCAGCCTACGTAGCTGGCAATTAGCAAACTGGCTAAGTAACTGAATCATTGAATATGGAATTGCTGGTATGGATTTAGTACTGTTTCCCACCTTCATCACAACAGAACATCTGGAAAAAGAGAGGCCAGAGAAATAGTACAGTGGGTAGGGTGTTTCCTGGCCTGTGGCACAGTGGGTTTGATCCCTGGCATTACATAGGACCACTGCCTGGAAGGGTCTCAGAACACAGAGCCAGGAGTTAACCCAGAGCACCAGATAGTGTGCCCTCTCCCCCACAACAAAACAAAACAACAACAAAAAGAATTTACTAGAAAAGAGAGGTATTTGTCCAGATGAAACTGAAGATCTTCCCTGCTTACCAAAGAACACTTCGCTCAAGACAGCCGGTTATTCTAACTTCCATTTGTAAGTCACTCAGAGCCTACAGTTGTGAAGTGAAAGATTGGACAAATGAAGGAAAATGAAGGAAGATAATATTGATAGGCCACCAAAGGAGAGAGGCAAAAACTTGCCCATTAACTCTGTTTTCATTTATTAAGAGAAAAAAAATTCAATAAAATCTGGGTGAATCTTTCAATTTATGAATATACTCTTCCACAATGGACTGGAGCATTAGCACAGAGGGTAGGGTGTTTGCCTTGAACGTGGCCGACCTGGATTCAATACCTCAGCCCCTCTTGGAGATCCTGGCAAGCTACTGAGAGTATCTTGCCCGCATAGCAAAGCCTGGCAGGCTACCCATAATGTATTCGATATACCAAAAACAGTAACAGCAAGTCTCACAACTTGTTGTGAGACATTACTAGTGCCTGCTTGAGCAAATCAATAAACAATGGGAGGACAGTGCTACCTTGCTACTCTTCCACAATAATAGTGGCCAACAAACACATGTCTATGTCTGCTGCCAGTGTGCTACTGAGAAAGTCTGAAAACGGACTTGTTTAGGACTCTTGGTCGGCTCACACAAACACACACAAACACACACACACACACACATATATATACACTATACATACACTGATATATATATTTATATGTTTCCACAATATAGGTATAAAAATTCAAGCACTATGCTTTTAGCTTTTCATAAATGAAATAGAAATTTTGAGAATATGTTATTGTGTAACTTGTGTTTGTTTATAGTTCTTGCTTATTTTCAAGAAACAAAGTATGATTTTGCATAAATTTTTTAAGAAATTTTTCTCTTAGTTTCCACTTTTATTTGAATCATTATTATTTTATATTTATATCATTAATATTATTCAATTATTTAAATTTATTTAATATTTTAGAAATAGATGCTACTTAAAAATGGATCTGTACCTGTAGTTAAATCTGCTACTCTATGGTATATTTTACCATATATTTGAAAATTTAAGGATTCATTCATTCATTCATTCATTCTTTTAGTGAAAAATAAATTATGCTTTGAATTTTGTTTGTTCTCACTGCTCCCTTTTTTACATCACACTTTGTATATTTTCTTCTACTGATAGCAACCCCAGGCACGAACTCAGTTTTGATGTGATCTCTATGAATATTGGGGGCTTATTTATACTCATTCTTTGGGTAGCCTGCATTTTGTTCCACTTGTCATTATATTTCATCTTTGTCTTCTGGTTACCTAAATCTAGCATTTCATGAACCATTTCAGCCTTTCCCATGTATTTTTAAATTTTTACCTTACTCATACTGTTAATGACAGATTTTCATGCTTACAGTGTTCCAACACCATGCCGTCCACCAAAATGTTCACATCCCCCTCCACTAATGTCTCAGGGTTTCTTTATAAATTCTCCCATCCATCCCTCCAACTCTCCCTACTACTGGAAGTTCAATTCTGTAGATCAGTTCTTAGGTTCTGCTGCCCTTGGCTATCGTTTATTCTTTTACTACACCTCAGTGTGTGTGTGTGTGTGTGTGTGTGTGTGTGCGCGTGCGTGTGTGTGCATGTGTGTGTATGTGTATGTTTGTGTGCATGTGCATGTTTGTGTGGGGGGCACACTCTTTAGTGCTCAGGGATTATTTATGACTCTGTGCTCAGGGATTACTCTTGAAGGGACTTTCTGGCACTGGAAATCAAACCCAGGTTGGCGGCCTTCAAGGCAAGTACCTCACCAACTGTACTATATCTCCAGCCCTCCAACTACATTTACTCATATCCCACAAATGGAGGAAGTCATTCTTCTCCTCAGACTGACTTAATACCCTTCAATTCCATTCTTGTAGCAGCAAATGGTGTGACTTCATCTTTTCTTAGAGCGGAATAGTTTCGTTGTGTAAAGACACCATCACTTCTTTATCTGCTCTTCTCTGCTTAGACACTTGGGTTGTTTCCAGACTTGGCCTATTGTGAACAGTGCTGTGATTGTCACAGGAGTGTGAATGTCTTTTGAAAGAGAGCTTTTGGGTTGGGGAGTAAAAGACCAGTGGCGAAATTGCTGAACTGAGTGGAAACCTAATTCACTGTCACTGTCCTCCCATTGTTCATCGATTTGCTCGAGCGGGCCCAGTAACGTCTCCATTGGAGAATTTGTCGTTACTGTGTTTGGCATATCAAATACATCATGGGTTGCTTGCCAGGCTCTGCCATGCGGGCGAGATACTCTCGGTAGCTTGCCGGGCTCTCTGAGAGGGGCGGAGGAATCGAACTCGGGTCGGCCATGTTGGCTGCGTGCAAGGCAAACACCCTACCGCTGTGCTATCGCTCCAGCCCAGAAATCTAATATTGTGCCCACTCGAGCAAATCGACGATCAATGGGAGGTCCTTTACCTTTACCTTACCTTATTGGTCTGTATTTGTAGCACATGGAAAAGAGATTATGTCAAAGCACAGACACTGTCCCATATTTATGAGGAATGTTTCTTGCTGGCCCTCCCGTTGATCGTCGATTTGCTCGAGCGGGCCCAGTAACGTCTCCATTGGAGACTTTATTGTTACTGTGTCTGGCATATCGAATACTCTCGGTAGCTTGCCGGGCTCTCCGAGAGGGGCGGAGGAATCGAACTCGGGTCGGCCATGTTGGCTGCGTGCAAGGCAAACACCCTACCGCTGTGCTATCGCTCCAGCCCAGAAATCTAATATTGTGCCCACTCGAGCAAATCGACGATCAATGGGAGGGCCTTTACCTTTACCTTACCTTATTGGTCTGTATTTGTAGCACATGGAAAAGAGATTATGTCAAAGCACAGACACTGTCCCATATTTATGAGGAATGTTTCTTGCTGATTCATCAGTCTCATAATATCTCCACTTCTAAAAATTTATAAGATGCTAAATGGATTAATCTAAATCCCCTTGACTGAAAAATCACAGAATTCTTTTGTTTACAAATGGTTACTTTACAAATGCTTATTTGTCTTTAGGAAGCAGTATCTTAATAAAATAATTATAACTGACATACTAAATGGAACCAACTCATTGATTCCTTTAGAAAAATGCTCCTTAGTAAAACAACACAGAAAAAAGAAAAAGCTCAGATTCCTAAATGTAGTGATTTTGAAGAACCATCCAGCTTGTTAAAATGGGATCATAACATTGCTATTCATTTTCCAGACTTGTAACTTTTATTGTCATTGCCCTCATTAAATAGCATATAATTGAGTGTTCCTTTGGTATTTGGCACTGTTCTAGGTGTTTTAGTATTTAGCTAAGGAATTAATGAACAGTGGATGCAAATCAGTACATGAGGCTTTTATCTCTTCAACAAATAGCCAAAATACACCCAGGGCAGCATTTTGGATTCAGATGGTCCAATACAACGTAAAATATTGCCAGTTCCATCACCTCTGTGGTAGCTATTATATATATTATATATTATGGCTAATATAACAGTACATTTTGCATTATTAGATTGATCGTTTATTCCATAATTAAGTCAGCGAATACATAGTGAATATCCACTTTAGGACAAGTACCCTAACAGAACAGAGATTTTATTTTATATCAATATTATTTCTGATCTATGTTTTTCTCAGTAATAACCCTACACAGTATGCTTATTTTATGTTAAATTTTCAGTGGATATTGGTTGAAATGAATGAATGAAACAGCAAATTACTAAAAATGAATGCAGTACTGGTGCATTTATTTTTATTTTAAATGGTGAAATAGATGTGGAGATATAAGGACAGAATAATAAGCCCAGAAAAATACCCTCATCCATACAGTCAGTTTATCCTGACTGATAAGGCAGGCAAATGTGAAGAGGCAATGCAATGGGGCTAAGAGGTACCTCAATGGACAGGGCATAGTCTTTGCATGCGGGCGGCTCATCTTTGATGCCCAGTAACACATAGTCCTCAGAGTGCCATTTAGGGACAGTCCTGGACACAGAGCCTGGAGCAGCTCCTGAGCACTGCAGGGTAAGGTCCTGAAACAAACAAAAAGTTGGGCAACACTTCCACAGCATCACCCTATGCCAGAAATGCTGTGAGGGACTCAGAGGCCCCCGTCCACCACTTTGCAACACCCTCCATTGTGACCAGCTCTGCTTGGCATGGCGGGTCTGCACTTCAGACCTTTGGGTGACTTGTATCCTTTAGGAATAATTTGTCTTCTTGACATAATACAAAGTTTCATCTTAAAGATCGGAGTAGAAAGGTCAGAGGGGAAACAGGAGTCCAGCACAAGGCATCAAATGCAATACACTACAACAGGAACTATCCATATGCGGGAGTCTCTGGGGAGCTCCAATCCCCAGACACAGGAAATGGAACATGCACTCTACAATCCAGAGGAACATTCTTTCCATCAACACAAATAGACAACTTAGATAATTATCACAAAAACTGCCTTAAAATGGGGAAAGAGAGAGAAAGAGAGCAAGAGAGGGAGAGAGAGAGGGAGAGAGAGAGGGAGAGTAAGAGGGGAGAGAGAAAGGGAGGAGAGGGCAGAGAGAGGAAGAGGGTGAGAGAGAGAGGGAGGGAGAGATGGAGGGAGAGAGGGAGGAAGAGAGAGAGAGGAAGAGATAGATGGAGATAGGGGAGAGGGAGAGGGAGGTGGAGAGAGGGAGGGGGGGAGAAAGAGGCGGGAGAGAGGGAAGATAGGGAGAGAGAGGAAGAGCAAGAGAGAGGGGGAGATAAAGGGAGAGGAAGAGAATAAGGGAGAGAGAGGGAGAGAGAGGGAAAGAGAAGGAGGGAGAGAGAAAGCTAAAGGGAGAGAGGGAAAGAGGGAGAGAGAGGAAGGGAGAGAAAGAGAGGGGGAGAGAGAAAGCTAAAGGGAGAGAGGGAAAGAGGGAGAGAGAGGAAGGGAGAGAAAGAGAGGGGGAGAGAGGAAGAGAGTGAGAGGGAAGTGGGGAGAGAGAGTGAGAGGGAGAGAGCAAGGGAAAGAGGGAGATAGAGGGAGAGAGGGGGAGAGAGGGAGAGGGAGGGAGAGAGGTAGCGAAAGAGAGGAAGAGAGAGAGGGAAAAAGGGAGAGGCAGAGAGGGAGAGGGAGAGAGAAGGGGAGAGAAAGAGGGAGAGGGGGAGAGAGAGGGAGAGGGGGAGAGAGAGAGGGAGAGAGATAGAGAGAATGGAATTCAGGGTCTTCCAGGAGGGGTGGGGCCTTGCCTAACTGTCATCTGAGAGTGTGGAGACCCTGTCAGGATTTCCTGGAGGGATTCCTGGGAGTCTGTCAGTGACAGTGAGAAACCAGAGCTGTGTTTGTTTCCATAGCAAACTCAATAACCGTTTCCACTGTGGATTGTTTTGTGGAAATGATGTATAACCACAGGATGCTGGTGCTGCCCATGGCTGGACTTCAGCTTCAATGCCACCGGCGTCATTGGAAGGTCCTTATCTGTGTCTTCTCAAGTCTACTCTGGTTTTTATTTTTACAGTAACAGCATGCAGTAGAAATTTGGTTTGGTTTGGTTTGGTTCGCGGTCACACCTCCAGTGCACAGAGCTTGCTCCTGGCAGGTTTGGGGAAGAACAAATAGATGTTAGGAATTGAACCCACCTTGCGTTACCTGCTGTTCTATCGTTCCTGCTCCCAAGGGGTAGACAGCCACACTATGTCTCAGCTTCACTGTTTTGGAAACATTGCAGAATGCAGTAATACTTTGCTTTATGTACCTGATAAAGATGTTCATTTGGTATGTTTTTCAGTGAATTTGATTATTTTAATTAAATAATCATTAATATTGGGAACTGCCGGGGACTGACCCTGGTTAATAGTCCCGAAGGAGAGACATCACTAGGACTCAAAATAGGGACAAAAATGTCACTGTCACTGTCACTGTCCTCCCATTGTTCATCGACAAAAATAAGAGAAAAGAATCATGGAGTCTCCTTTTAGCACACATCTCCAAGGACCAAATGTGATGGCCACTTGATATCTAAACTGCAAACCATAACTCCCCAAAATAGAGAGAGAGTATGGGGGAAATTGTCTGCCATAAAGGCAGGGGGAGGGTTCGAATGGGGGGAGGGGTAATACTGCGGACATTGGTGAATGTGCACTGGTAGCAGGTTGGGTGTTTGATCATTGTATGACTGAAACTCAAACAGGAAAGTTTTGTAACTGTATCTCAGGTGATTCAATAAAAATCTTAAAAAAATAAAAGAATCATGAAGTCATGGGACTCACAGCCCCTCAGACTGAGCCCAGCCCCCCCACGCTCCACCCCTCGTTCTTCACATACAATATTTATTGGTGAGAGCCAGTCATCACCAGGAAAAGAACAACACTCATGGGCCAGATGCCTACATCTCTTAATATTTCTGGGCTAGACTTATACACATCCAAGAACCTTAGTTTGTTGAGATAGACATCTTTTGCCATGGGTTTATCAAGATAAACATCTAGATAAACATCTCTGCCATCTCTAGGGGCGATTCCTCTGGGAGAGGAAACCTTCCACGACCTCCGCCCCTGGTGCCAGCATTTCCAGTGCCAGGGTTGAAAGGTCCCATACACTGCACATCTGTCCATCCCGTTTATCTCCCAATCAAGTCCCCAACAGGGAGCAGATGTAGGGGGCCGGCTTGTCACATTTCCTAGAAGAATAAACAGGGAATAGTAGGAAGAAGACATGGTGGAAATTTTGCCTTCAAGTGACTCATTTTAATCCCCAATACTGCAATGGTTCTTTGTTTCCAGTTTTTCTTCAGAGACACAGTGGACCTGGGGTTAAACCTATTCTAGATCATATATGAAAAGCATTTTGTACTTTAGGAATCTCCAGTAACATGGGTCTGTCAAATGAGAGACACAAGAAGTTCTCACTGGCGCGAGCCAACAACTGTTTCCTTGCTCTCTCTCCTCTGGCTCGAGCACATATGCTCAGAACAAGTCACGTGTGTCTCACGCCTTTCTCTGCCTTAGCAAATTTTAAGACTTGGAGTTTTCTGCTTGGATGGTGCCGCTCTCTGTTCCTTATCAACTTGGCAGCTGGGCCCAGCTGCCTTTCCCTGTAAAGCTGTTACCGCCTGCCCTCACCCCTCTCCTGTGAGCTAATCAACCAAAGCTGATCAGGAGCTTCTTACAGTGACATCAGGAGCTTACGTTGTAATCACTGATAAAGCAAAGTAATAAGAATGGAGATGATTTTCTGCAGAGCTAACAAAAAGAAGGGATTTTTTTTCTTTTTTTTTCCTTTCTTTTTTTTCTTTTAATGATGGAAAGTCTCTTTGTGTCAAAGGCAAATAAAGGCATGCTCAGAAGATTTTTTAAAGTTGTCACCGAGTTTGTAACATTGGCCCCTTACAAATGGACAAAGACACTTTAAGATTGGACATCTGAAATATATTTCTGGGTTTAAGAATAATTATCTTCTGAATAAAATCACCTCCTAGAAGAGGTCACCTTTCTAATTCACGGGGATAAAAAAATGTGAAAAACATTTACACTTGATGCTTTTCAAGACCAACTGAGTTTCCTTTCAGGGCCACAAAGTGACTGCACCAGGGCTATCACACAGCCCACTCTGTGGCCCCGAGCTCTGAGGGCACGAACATGAGTCCCAGGTGACCTTCAACAGAATCCCATGTGGCTTCCTGCAGCTCATGTCTGCAGAGCTACTTGTCCAAGATGGTAAATCTAAAAAATGGCCAAAAAAAAAAATGACAAGATTCCCACCAGCAGACCAAACAATACACTGCCTTTTGGTCAAATTGAGATTACAAAATCCATCTATAATTGCTTTAATTGGTGACATGGGCACAAATTATATTTTAGGTACCTTTACAGGGAACGTAATATGTCCTTCTTCACATACATGTGATATTCTGGTAACACTCAGGTGCGCCTTTAGCATGTTCTCATATTTTCTTGAGTCTTCCAGGAAAATAGGAAATTAGTTTAATTCTCCAAGAGGCACAGCAAAGCCCCAAGTACCACACAGTAACACTGCCTGGTGCATGTCAAGTACACATTCCAGCAAGGCATGCAGAGCTCATCATTTCAACAAAAAATTGCCTAAATCAGTGTATGTTGAAATGGTGATTTACTCAGTAGGACCTCTACAGCCTAGAAAATGTGTAGTCTGATTGGCCGGAAGCCCGCAGAACAATCACACGCATTGAGAATAAGGCTTGGAATTGACGTGGCCTTTTCTATTTTCAAAGTTTCTCACCATCATGCATTATTTAGATGCAGGCTGAGCTCAGGATCTGATGCCCCACGCTGGGCACGCATTGGGGAAGAATGCAAGCCAATAATAACACACAGCATAATTACAGGAGGTCACAGCACCCCGGCTCTGTCCGAGCGTGGATTCACAGTAGTCTTTGCCCAGACTGAATTCTTGAATAAGTATTTATTCCTAAAATATCAACTGAACTCAGCTACATGACACTCATGATGCTTGATGCTGAGGCTTCAGTAGTGAAAGCAAAACAAAGTCTCAAACAAATTCGACTTCATGACACTTATCTGAGAGGGAAAGGGCCCGGTGACAAGTAGTTGAACATGTAAATGAGATTCTTTCAGATAATGAGGAAGGAAGACAAACCTAAGTCTTGTAATGAGGTAGAATGTGACTGATGGAGATGAGCAAGGGAAGCAATTTCCTTCAGACAGGGTAGATGAGAAGGCCAGGGTGAAGAGATGATATTTAAGTTAGGATACACACAGTGAAGATCTACAAAAGAGAGTCCCAGGGGGGAACATTAAGAAGAGAAAATCTGGTGAGAAGCAGAATTTGCTTCCTCCTGTAGAATCTGAGAACTGGAAAGTTGTCACTATGGTAGGTCACCTGACTCTGGGCGATGCCTCCCCAAGGTGGTGCAGGGATGCAGGTAACTGAGATCAAGTGGGGATGAAGGAGGTAATGTAATGGCAGAGAGAGAGAGAGAGAGAGAGAGAGAGAGAGAGAGAGAGAGAGAGAGATGGGGGAGGGAGGGAGAAAGAGGGAGAGAGAGATGGAGGGAGGGAGAAAGAAAGGAAGAGAAAGATGGAGGGAGGGAGAGAGAGAGGGAAAGAGATGGAGGGAGGGAGAGAGATGGAGGGAAAGAGAGAGAGATGGAAGGAAAGAGGGAAAGAGAGAGAGCGGGAGAGAGAGAGACAGAGATAGAGACACAGAGAAAGAGACAGGGTGGGGTGAGGCAAGACAGCTCCATAGGGGAGAGAACTGAATGTGCTTGTGTCTAAGCTGAGATGTGGGTGAATCCCAAAAAGGATAATGATCGATCACACTTTGCCTGTGCACAGTTATTTTTACGTCTTGTTTTTATTTATTCTCCTCAAATTGTGTCATCTTCACATGCAGCTTCAGGACCTGTTGTCAGGGTTTTGTGAGAGGGGAAAGCTCAGGACTTCAGGTGGTCCTTCCTACGCTTCTCATGGTCTTTGTGCCTGCCACACTTCCCCTGAGAGAGGCCTAGTCTTCTGGGCCATGCTGGCACTTTGCTTCTGCATCTCGCTGGGGGGTGGCCCTTGTGCTTTGGAGCTGGGGCAGCACTTCTCTCCCCCACTCCCACGTAGTCCACTACTCTCTAGTCACATTTTATCCACCAGTGACTAAATAAGGAGGGGAGGCGAAGGTCCTGGGTGTGTGACCTAGCCAGACGGTTGGAATCC
Source organism: Sorex fumeus (assembly GCF_029834395.1). NCBI lineage: Eukaryota > Metazoa > Chordata > Mammalia > Eulipotyphla > Soricidae > Sorex > Sorex fumeus. Next base: position 9,892,248 of record NW_026606083.1, on the reverse strand, counting down.
ACCTTGTGTCTAGGGCTACTTGTCCATGCCCCAGGAGAGGGTGTGCCAGCCGAGGGCCCAGGGCCCATGGAGGAGCATCCAGTCCTCAGAAACCGCTCCCTCACATCTGGAAGGGCAGCTGCCAAGTGCTGTGTGCTCAGTCCATCCTTGGAGAGCTGCCCTGTTTCTCTCATCTGGCTGCCCATCCCTCAGACATTCCCATAAGTCTATGGATACCTTGATAAGATTTTAAATCTGTTGTTATCTGCTCGAATAATCTACTGAAAAAGAAATAAACTACATGCCCCAACTAAAGTCTTTTATCCCCAACTGTACCTTCTAAAAGTTCTCAATCAATCTGGAATTTCCTACTGAGTGCCAGTGGCCTGCATGCTAAAACACCCCTTTGTCTTGCTAATAACCTTGCCCCACCCTCTTTTCATATTTTCAAAACTTTCTCCTGTGCACATTTCCTCTCACTGCCATTAATCTTGCTAGATGGGATAGGGCTGGAGGATTCTGAAATCATTTTAATAAGCTCCCTTAGATCTCTGGATTTGTCTTGATGGAGTTCTCCCCCACCTCCCTGCTCTAACAGTTGCATTATCTGGTTGCCTGTGACCCTTTCCAGCCTGACACACAGACAACGGTTTGAAGGATGGCCAGAGCTAAGGGACTTCATGGCGGTGAGCTGGAATGGGTTTCTGACTTGGGTAGAACTAGAGGCAGTGAAACCCAGCAAGCATGGGGAGTCTGCCTCAGCACTTTTCTGCACACCCCAGTGGAGAGGCTGATGTAATTATCACCTTGGTCACCTGGCAGAGTCAGGAAGGCTCAGTTCTCTCCTCCTGAACCTGATGAGTCCAAGGGTAGGGCATATGGTGTGATAGTGAGCACATGGCATTGGGAACTTAAAGGACAGGGACAGCCACCTGAACTCCCTCCTGTCCTCCACAGTCTGATTTCTGTGCAGCGTTCTCGTCTCACCAGAAGCCGAGTCTCTTGGCTTCATGAAGCACCAGAAAGACCAATTCACCAGGCTCCCACAAATCTAAGTTCATGCAAATATACTGTGTTTTAGGACCTATACCAGAAAGAAAAGTGTCTGGTCTTGAGGATGGGAAGGTCTTTCTGAGGAAATTCAGAGTTCCCTGAAGAATTTCTCCTGTCCTACCCATGGCAGCACTAAAATGCTCATGAGTTTCTCAGAATAAGCAGCCCCTCTGCCCTCAAGCCGAGTGAGTTATCTGTCTTTCTCAATGCCTCAGGAAGTCCCAGATGGTTTCTTGCCATGACCAGCGGAAAGGCATTCCGTTCTCCTCAGGCCCTCCTATGAGCTCTCCTTGTTTCAAGAGGAGGTTTAGAGCCATGTCCCTGTCTGCCTCCGGCATAACAGAAAAAGAAAAAGACTGAGAAAAATGTAAAAAATATTATTTCTTCAAAAATCTGGAACTCTATGCAAAAAAGACTTTCAAGCAAAAAATAAAAACGTTATTTTGGATCAGGCTTAATTTATCATAGGGATGCACTGATACGGGATTCTGGGCTCGTGTTGGAATCAGAGTAGTTAGAACCGATCCTATACTTCTGCAGAATGAATTGTGTGGCCCTGTGGCCCCGGGCCATGGGTGGAGAAGCAGGGTCCCAGAGGCTGGTATGACGTCTGGAAGAAAGAGCTGGTGGCTTCCCTCTCTACCTGCTTGGCTACCTGAGGAACACCTGGGAAATTTAGGGCTGAGGAGAGTCTGTGATGAGTCACTACATAGTACTCATGCTCTGGTCCCACTGGGTCCCACAGGGCAGGTGCCCAGCTGTGCCTCAAGTCCCCATGTCCAGCTGGGGTCATCACTGATGAAAGATTTCGAAGCAGTGGCTGGTCTCCTGATATTCTCCCAATGCCTCTGTCCTAGCAGTGGCATCTACCCAGGGGTCCCGACTGCCACCCCACTTGGGAAGCTATCCTGCATCCAAATAAAAATCTGTTTTTAATGTCACTGTTCATCTACTCCTGGAATTCTTTTCTGTGAGAAAAGGACCAAGGAACCCTTGGGAAGGCTTGAGACTGGCTTGCTTTTCCTGCAAAGAGCAATTCCTCACTCCAGCCTGAGTCCACAGCTCCTGCCGAAATCGGGAATCTACTCCCTGTGCTGAGTGGGACAAGAGGACTTCAGGTGTGGCTTGGTGGCTACCTCGAGGGGTTGGTCTGTGACAAGAAGAGGCTCAATACAGATGTTATTAGCCCTAACCTTCCCAGCTGGTCCTGGGGAGGCAAAGGTGGATGGAGAGAAAGTGGGCATCTCTCGCCTCTCTGCTGCAGGGGGCCACCTGCAGGGGGCCATGTATGGGTGTTAATTACAGAGCCACTCTGGATACTCCAGGCCTGACCACATCTCCTTGGAGGAAAGAAGTTAGCAAGCCCCAGAGACCCTCAGCCAGACTCCTGACACTCAAACATGGCGAACCACATGGTCGGCTTTATTTGGCTCTGCCCCATTAGTTTTGGTCAAGGCCTGCAAGACCTTCCTGTCCCCTCGGCTTTGTCCATCAGTCCTTTGGCTCTGCGACCAGCACTTTGTAGCAGCGAAGAGTCTGCTTTAACCTCTGGCACCCTGCCAGCACTGACTAGAGGAATGCAACGTGCAACAGGCCCTAGTTCAAATTCCCCAACTCTACCTCAAACTAGACCATTTTACTTTTTTTTTTTCCCTTTATTTTATTTTATTTTTTTTAAAGTTGTAGATTTACAATTTTTTGTGCTTTGGTTTCAATTATACAATGATCAGATACCCATCCCTCCACCAGTGCCCATTTTCCACCACCATGGATAATATCCCTCCCACCCCCATCTCCCCATCCCCCCTGTCTCTGTGGCAGGGCAATCCCCTGTGTTCTCTCTCTCCTTTTGGGTGTTGTGGTCTGCAAAAGAGGCATTGAGTGGCAAACATGTTCAGTCCATAGTCTACTTTCTACATGCATCTCCCCTCCTGGGAGGATCCTCCAAACATCCTTTATTTGGTGCTCCCTTCTCTATCTGAACAGCCCTTTCCTCTAGGATACCCGGCTGGCCTCTAAGTTATGGAGTAATCCTCCTGGTGTTGATCTCAGCTATTCTTGGGTATTAATCTCATACTTTGTTACTTTATATCCCCCAGATGAATGCAATCTTTCTATGTCTATCCCTCTCTTTCTGACTCATTTCGCTTAGCATGATACTTTCCATATTGTACCACTTGTATGTAAATTTCATGACTTCATCTTTTCTAAGAGCTACATAGTACTCCATTGTGTAGATGTACCAAAGTTTCTTTAACCAGTCATCTGTTCTTGGGCATTCAGGTTTCTTCCAGTTTCTGGCTATTGTAAAGAGTGCTGCAATGAACAAACAAGTGCAGATGTCACTTCGACTATACATTTTTGCCTCTCTGGGATATATTCCCAGGAGTGGTATTGCTGGGTCAAATGGGAGCTCAATTTCTAATTTTTTGAGAATCGTCCATACTGTTTTCCAGAAGGGCTGAACCAGTGGACATTCCCACCAACAGTGAAGGAGTGTCCCTTTCTCGTCACATCCACGCCAGCATCGGTTGCTTTTGTTCTTTTGAATGTGGGCCAGTCTCTGAGGTGTGAGATGGTATCTCATTGTGGTTTTGATCTGCATCTCCCTGATGATTAATGATGTAGAGCATTTTCTCATGTGCTTTTTTGCCATTCGGATTTCTTCTTTGAGAAAGTTTCTGTTCATTTCATTGCCCCATTTTTGGATGGGGTTGGATGTTTTCTTCTTGTGGAGTTTAACCAGTATTTTGTATATCCTGGATATCAACCCCTTGTCAGATGTGTATTCGGTGAATATCCTTTCCCATTCTGTAGACTGTCTTTGTATTTTGGTCACTGTTTCTTTGGAGGTGCAGAAGCTTCTTAGTTTAAGATAGTCCCATTTATCTATCTCTGTTTTCACTTGCTCGGCCAGTGGCATGGCATCTTTGAAGATACCATTAGCTTCAATGTCATGGAGGGTTTTGCCAACTTTATCTTCAATGTACCTTATGGTTTCTGGAACTAGACCATTTTAGATCCACTACTCAGAAGCAAGCAGCTGTCTGAATCACTGTGAGTCTACGGCCCCCATACCTTCCCTGCCCCACACAAGACCCAAACACTGCAGAGCCCAGAAGTGGCATGAGGGCAGGGCTAGAATATAGGGCCCTGCACATGCCAGCCCTGTGCTCTATCTACCCTTAGGCCACTGCCCATCCTATCAATCACAATGCTTTCAAAATTTCTCAGTAAGAACATGAAGAAAAAGTAGCAGCGTCCTTTTTGAATCCAATAGAAGAGATCATTTCAACACCCTCAGAAAAAAACCTGCTAGAATTAGTCTTTGATTGCCTATCCCATCACAGCCCTGAAGCCAGTCCATGAACTAAGAGATTCAGGAGAGGAAACACCCAGTGTTGAGAATGACTGAATGGGAATTGATGCAGTGATCCACAACTTCCCATTTCCATCCCCCAGCTAAGAGCTACTGCGGAGCAAGATCTTTGTTTTGGGGTCCTTAACTTTTAGAAGAGACATCACAGTCCTGGGGGGGGGGTAAGTCTGCAAATTGGCACTAGATGAAGAGTCAAGGGGTGGCAGATGAGCAGAGAGGGGGCATCCCGCTTGTTCCTGGGGTGCCCTAGGGTGCTTGCATCAAATCATGGATGGACTGCTGAAGTTCATCTACGACCCAGAGCTAAAGAGGAAAGTCTGGGCTGGCCAAATAGCGGCCTTGTCACAGAGACCCCAGTAAGCTGGCGATGTCCCGCTTGCTTGCCTGATGAGAACCAGATTACAAACGTGGCAAGAAGGAGGAGGCCCCAGGAGCCTTGAGGAAAGGTTTCGTATAGTCTGCGAGAGACCCAGACTGGGCACTGGCCAAGAATTCCTGCCAGAGCTTGCACATGCATCGCTGAGCTGGCATTCATGTCTGGGTGTCTTGACTGCTATGCTCTGTGTCAGAGGGGAGATGAAACTGGGGTTCAGGCTAGCGGCATAATAGAGTCAAACATAGAATTCTCCCCATATACATTTCTCCCAAGTTGTTTCTCTATGTGAAGTGGGAAGGCACCTTTAAGAGCATCTCTCTCTCTCTCTTTTTTCTCTCTTTTTCTGTGTCTCTCTTAGTCTCTCTGTTTCTCTGTGTCTCTCTGTCTGTCTCTTTGTGTCTGTCTCTCTGTGTCTCTCTATCTCTGTTTCTCTTTCTCTCTCCAGCAAGAAGCCCCGAAGAGACAGACACAACATAGGCTTTCTGCAAGAGACCTGTAAGAGAAGATCAAAGCAAGTCAGCTCTCTCTGACCCAAGTTCTGTGGAAAAGAAAAATAATTTATAACTGACATAGAATTCCAGTTTCTCTCATCAAGCCATTAACCTCACCCCAGGTGCTTTTCCAGATATGCCTCAATCAAGAACAAGTCCTGGAATTCTGCTTGAAACATTCATGTTCAGGTCAGGCTCTGCTAACAAATAAGCTACAAAAACTTACTTTTCAGAGTTGTGGGTATTTTATTTCTTTCAGGGTACCAGATAAAAAATCTCTTCCAATTTAGCTCATTATCTGGTTACTCTCCTTCCCATTCAAAGACATCACTTCCTCCCTCTGCCTTAAATGTTGTCATTCTTCAGAAATAAATTCTAAATCCATTTCTCTCCTCACTCAATGCATTCCCCCTGGGTATTTCTGTCCGTGCCTGGGGACTCATTCTCGATCTGCATCTCATGAATTCCAAGTCTCTATCTCTGGTCCAAGTATCTCCCACAAGCACTAGTTCGTATACCTGAAGGAATTTCATTTAACTCCACATAGGCAGATTAACTTAAGCATTTTTGGAATTAAACCTGCAATCTTTCACTCCAGCCTTCCTCATCGCAGGAGACAGCATACATATTTATGCCAGAGCAATACATTTAGCCGGGATTCAGTGAGGATGGCTGTCTGTCCTGAACCAGGAAAACTGAAAAATTTAGGCACAACATCTTGTGGAAGTATTGAAGAGTTCTGTGTCACTGGCAAAATTGGATTCTTTGTATGTATTGATTTGGGCCATACCAGAAGTGTTCAGGGCTTACTCCTGCTTCTATATGCAGGGATCACTCCTGACAAAGGTCTGGGGATCATATGGGTCACTGGGGATTGAACCCAGGTCAGCCAAGTGCAAAGTAAACACCTTACCTCCTGTACTATCATTTCAGCCACTCAAATGGGATATTTGAACTGGAAAGTCTAAGTTTCAGACCTCCAAGTACTACTTTATACACCCTGACCATTGTTTTCATCTGTAAAATGTTAAAATGTTATGATGCATGAGACTGTTGGGGGAAAAACCCAAACAAGAGGATGAAAATAAACTGACTTTGGAAAACATGTGTTTTAGCCCAGTGCTTGCAATTATGATTATCTCTAACTTTTTTAAGTTTTACCAAGCTGAAAAGAAATCATTTCAGTGATCAATCTTGATCAAAATATCTTCTCTGTTAAAGAGGCTGGGGAACATAAAGTAACAAAATAGGAGACTAACACCCAAGAGTGGCCGAGATTAGTACCAGGAATTTTGCTCCATGGCTTGGAGGCCAGTCACACATGCTAGGGGAAAAGGGAGCTCAGATAGAGAAGGGAGCACCAAATAAAGGATGTTGCTTCTCCCAGGATGGGAGAAGCATGCTGAAAGTAGACAATGGACCAAACATGATTGCCACTCAATGTCTCTTTTGCAAACCACAACACCCAAAAGGAGAGAGAGAACAAAAGGAACTTCCCTGCCACAGAGGGAGGGTGGGATGGGAGGGGATGGGGGGTGGGAGGGATACTGGGATCTGTGGTGGTGGGAATTGGGCACTGGTGGAGGGATGGGTATTTGATCATTGTATAATTGAAACCCAAGCTCAAAATTTGTAAGTCTACAACTGTACCTCATGCCTCATGGTGTCTCACTAATAGAAAGAAAGAGAGAGAGAAAGAAAGAAAGAAAGAAAGAAAGAAAGAAAGAAAGAAAGAAAATTTTAAAGTATTACTTAACATTTCCTTCTTCCATTAAAAAAATGATGAACAAGGAGAGGCTGATAAAATATCACTAGGCTGCCAAAAAGAAGAATGACTAAAATGACTGTACTTTCAACGCACGTACTCTGGCATCGGAAGCATCCATTGAGGACCTGATGGTACAAGCACAGAAGATCAAGTACATTATTGGTCTGACTGAGATGAGAAGGCATCAATCACATCACACCACTTTTGACACTAGAGAAGAACTATTCCTCAGAAAATGTGACAAAAGAGGCATCGGTGGTGTCCGTGTCCTTGTCAACACGAACTTGGCCATGAGCGTTGATTCATTCGAATGCCTAACAACCCATTGCTGTATTTTCTATCTTCGTTGTCTATGCACCAACATCCAATTACAATGAAGAAGAAATTGAAAAGTTCTACATGGATCTGGAGAAGTTCTATAAGGAAGACCACACCTTCTACAAGATCATTGTTGGTTATTTTAATGCCAAGATAGGACCGAAAAGTTTACCCAAAGAACTCCACATTGGGACCCATGGCCTAGAATGGAATGAACAGGATGAGAGACTGTCTGAGTTCACCATGTCGACCCAGACCATCCATGGCAACTCACAGTCGAAGGCTGAATCTAAACATTGTGCGTGGGAGTCTCCTGGTGGAAAGTTCCACAACAAAATTGACCACATCATATTCAACCATTGGTTTTGCCTGACCAATGTCACTGTTGTCCAAGAATTCCAAACGGGATTGGACCACCGTCTCCTTTGTGAATATTCTACTTTAGAGAGTGGGGAGAAAGGGCTGCAAAGTTTAAGAAGAGAACTCCCAGAACGACCACCAACTGGGAGCTCTTTGGCACTACTGCGGCAACATGGGAAGATGCCGTCATTGATGACATTGATGAGGAATATGATCAACTAGTTTCAGCACCTCCATGATTGTGCAAGGAACGCCGAGAGAGAGAAAGCCACGAAAAGATGTCTGTCTTTGGAAACTCTCAAGCTCATTTGCCAACGTGGCTTGGCATGAGGTTCAGGCAACCACAAGCTAATGTCTGAGCTTGCAAAACAGTACAGAGAAGCAGTAAAGGAAAACCTCAAAGGCAGAAGAGCAGCAGTGCTGACCAATGTAGCAGAAGGCAGGAAAAGTATTCGCAATGTCCATCTGTCTTTAGGCCAAGTACAAGACCAAGGTGACTGCCCTCTGATATCCTGATGGATCTATCACATCTTCCAGAAGGCAACAGAGAAGATTATTCATGACTTCCATTCGGATCTCTTCCATAGCCACATCCAACTGCCCACATACCAAATTCTGCAGTATGGATATGTTGTTCCCAATGTTCTCCCTTCCGAAACTCGACACGCCATTTCGTTCGAAAAGAAGTGAACAGCACCTGGCCCAGACAAGATCAGACCTGTACACCTGAAGAATATGCTGTCAGTGCTTATCAATACACTGGCTTGGCCCTTCACACGCTACCTGTCTGAATGCAAGTTTCCATTCCAATGGAAAACAAGCAGGACCGTTCTACTGTAAAAGAAGGGAGACATCCACAACATTGGCAACTATAGCCCGATCTTCCTGTTGTCTGTCATCTACAAGCTGTGCATTCGAGTCATCTTGAATAGGATTGGCAGAACACTAGATGAAGGACAATCACTTGAGCATGCCGGGTTCTGAAGAGGATTCAGCACAATTGACCATATCCACATGGTGACCAAGTTCATTGAGCTTTCTCTGGAGTTCAAGATGCCATTCTGTCTAATGTTCATCGATTTAAAGAAAGCCTTTGACTTTATTGAGACTGAAGAGATTATAGAATTCCTAACAGGGCATTCAAACTCCGTACACCAGGATTCTCCATGATCTGTATTATGGATTCACCACCAGGATCTCACCATTCTACAAGGAAGTAATCATCGATGTAAAGAGAGGGGTTCGACAGGCTGAAATCATTTCACTGAAACTCTTCAGTACCACCCTCCAGAACGTCATGCAGTAACTGGAATGGGAAGGAATGGGAGTGAAGATAGAAGGTTGGCAACTATACCAACTCTGCTTTGCCGATGACATCGTTCTAATAACACCAAACATTAGCCATGTGGCACAAATGCTGGCTGACTTCGATTGTGAGTGTGGAAAGATCAGAATGCAGCTGACTCTCATGAAGACAATGTTTGTGAGAAACAGACTAGTTCCTGGTGGGTCATTTGCTCTCAATGGAATGAACATCTCTGACTGCAGCAGTTATGTATAGCTAGGTCGAGAACTCAACATGATGAACCACCTGGCACCTGAGCTGCACAGGAGGAAGACAGCAGTGTGGAATGCCTTCAAGAGCATCGAAGAAATAGCTAAGAGGATGAAGAACCTCTGGCTCCAGGCATATCTCTTTGACTCAACCATTCTCCCTGCACTAACATATGCCTCAGAGACTTGGGCCCTATGAAAACAGGATGAGAACACTATTCAGGTCACCCAAAGAGGAATCAAAAGAGCTATGCTTGGAGTATTATGCTTCACTGAGAGAAGGAATCCAGAGTTCTGACCTCTATTGATGATTGAGAATCAGGGATTCTGTCTCATTTGCCAAGGCATCAAAAATCAGATGGGCTGGACATGTAATGTGATTTGAAGATGACCGCTGGACTAGAGCTGTTACTAACTGGATTCCACGTGATGTCAAAATAATGCGTGGCCACCCACCTACGAGATGGTCAGACCCTGAACAAATGGTTTGAGGCTCTTCATGTTCCTGTAATGAGCAGACGCAATTGGGCTGCACTATTACGTGATAGGGACAAATGGAGATGTTACTGTCACCTGCTTGAGCAAATTTATGAGTAACAGGATATCAAGTAATCAAATATTTAATAAAGTCTGATAAAGTACCTATTAATGTCGTAGTACTCATAAATTTAATAAAAGAATTGCTATATAAATCACAGAAGCAACAAGTCACATCAGCATGTAACCACTCAGCTTCTGTGTGTGTGTGTGTGTGTGTGTGCGTGTGTGTGTGTGTGTGTGTGGTGAGAGCCGATAAGAACTTGTATGGAATTTATAATGTCCAATCCAGTTAGTCCCTGGTGCTCTAGACTCATTCTTTGCAGAGAACAGCAGCATCTGTCCTTAGTGGAAGGATGTGCAGAGGCCATGGCTGGTGATTGACAATTCAGCAACAACAGCCATGCAGGCCTGAAGGAAACAGCGCTCCTTCGCTCTCAACTTTTTTCAACCTCAACTGCTCAGCCTTGTTTAGATCTAGTTTAATTCAGCACCAGTTCCTTGGGAAATGATCAGAGGCATGTTTGAAAGTCAAATGTGCAAGGAAAGAGCTTCTTGCGCAGGGTACCACCCTTTATCTGCCCTCCCCCATTCTCTCCTCCTCTTTAAGGCTTTCAAAGAGTGCAGCAATTTCTTCCCCACCCCCCACGCTTTTTTTTCTTATTTCCTTAAAGTCTTTCTTTTCATCTCCAGCACATCTACTTCATGTCTCATTATGATTTCACTTATTCACTTATTTCTATAAAAGAAATCTGACAGCTAGAGAGCATGTGAGGGAGAGCGAAGAGGGTGGGTATATAGGAGAGGGGAGAGCAGGCAGAGAGAAAGAAGAAAGGGATGTTCCCATGACTGAGGCCACACAACTCCTTTGGGTAACACTCTTCCTCAGAGCCCGCATCCGAGCCATATGGCAGTACCATCCCTGGGGGGGTCTTTTCAGAAGGCACCTAGAGCATTAGTAGAAAAACAGATGAGATCATTGTGGCGTAAGCCCAGTTTTCCCTCACACCACTCAACCCTCAGTTCTACTTAGGTATCCTAAACAAAACTCTCGGACGTCTGTGTCTCCATCTGAGACCCATGACCAGTGTTCTTGCAGGAAGTCAACTCATGCTGAAATTCATTCATTCATTTGTTCCTCAGCTGAGTCCACACAGAGCTTAAGGGTGTCATGCCTCGGCCCTCTACTGAAATACTAGCTTCCCATTTTATGGAATTAGGAAATGGGGCCTGGCAGATGGTAAGGCCTCACAGGATCAGTGTCTTCATTCAGAGAATACAAATAGTTACTCCACCTCCTTTCAGAGTGCTGTGATACAGGGAGTGGGAGAGCCTCTCACAGAACCCACGCAGGCTGGCTCGGGCACCTCAGACTTCCAGCCTTTAGAACTGAGAGCCAGTCTCTGCTGATAAACCACCCAGTCCACAGTGTAGCAGTTACAGACACCTAAGGCAAAGGATTAACATCTTTTTTGCCTCTCACATATTCTTTCCCTTCCAAGACTGACTAGCCTGGCAGTTTTCTCAAGCTAGCAGAGACAACACATTGTTTTCTTAAGGAAATAGAGTGCCACCACCCACAAGAACAAGAATACAGACTTTAAATGCTGAGAGATACTACACTTGATCTTAGCCAAAGCACAGTGGTAGGGCGTTTGCCTTACAAGCGGCCAACATGGCCGACCCGAGTTCGATTCCTCCACCCCTCTCGGAGAGCCCGGCAAGCTACTGAGAGTATCTCGCCCGCAAAGCAGAGTCTGGCAAGCTACCCGTGATGTATTCGATATGCCAAACATAGTAACAACAAAGTCTCCATTGGAGACATTACTGGGCCCGCTCGAACAAATCGATGAACAACGGGAGGACCATGACCGTGAACAAATGCTGAGAGAATATTTCTAATATTACATTGCTGATATTCTATGCTGGTAGTGTCAATAAACTTTTAGTTTAGCTTTTAGTTTTTTTGCTTTTGGAGTCACACCCAGCAATGCTCCAGGGGTTATTCCTCGCTCTGCACTCAGGAATTATTCCTGATGGTGTTTAGGGGACTATATGGGATGCTGGGGATTGAACCTGGGTCAGCTATGTGCAAGGCAAATGCCTTACCTGCTGTACTATAGCTCCGGCCCCTCATTTAGAATTTTGCTTGTTTCTTTAGTTTGGTTTGTTTCTGTTTTGGTTTTTGGTGTGGGGCAGTGTTCAGGGACTCCCTTCTGGCTCTGTTTTTTGGGAGTCCTTCCTGCTGGGACCTGTTGATCTCTTTATTTGATCCCTCAAGCCTCTAAACATTGAGTCTTTCTAGTACTTAATCATACCTATATAGACTAAACTTCCATACAGTACTGATAGCATGGGGCCCATTCTTCAGGTTTGGTAGGCTGTGCATTGGACCTCAACGTGTTTCAATCACTGAAAGTACATCTATCAAGTTCTGAAGTACAACTTTGAAATGAAAAGCTGTTGCTTGCTGATTCCTCCAATATTTAGGAGAAATTCACAGTATGACCTGTATAATTTTTCCACATGTACTGACACTGCTCCAACATGATACAAGTCTGACAACTGGCCGTGTCCATTTGTGAATAAACACATGTCCAAAGCGTTCATGCTCTCCCCTATAACTTACACCAGCATCCAGTAAAGTCACCTAAATATCAAGTCGAATGAGTTGAAAATTACATTTCCTCGTCATTTCCCAGAGCCAGGCCTTCAAACCACCCACGGACTTGGGCCACTTCCGCCTCTCGGGTTCTTGGTGAATGTGTGTGGGTAGGAAGCAGGAGGGGTTAGCAACCACAGACAGGAAGTTTGCAGTGGTCCTCAGAGAGGCACGTGCTCACCTGGACTCCAGAGATGCCACAGGCCTGCTGGGACCCTTTCCTGCACTTCTAAATTGTTATTCTTTCCAAAAGAAAAGACACTTTAGGTTCAGGCTGGGAGCATTTGAAATCACTATTGTTTTTTCTTCTAACTTGTCTTTGTGAGTCTTATCTCTTCTTTGTCTCCTCGCTTCTTTTAAGACTCATAATTGGTGTGATTATCGTTGCTATGAGAATAATTAGCCATAGCTTTTTGACACTCTAAATCGGGAGTACAGTCTTCAAGCAGCAGGGACTGAGCAGCTGAGCCGTGGCTCTTTGACGCTTAAAAGGTGCCTCTGAGTGTGTGTAGGTGCAGTGACTGAGGCCTTTGCAGTTTTTAACTTAAGAAAGTAAAGATTAAAAAAAAAAAAGTTCACATTTTTCTATGAAAATCCCCTTAATGGCCTAAATGCCTGATACCAATAAATTAAAAAGTGAGAAATTAGAATTTTGAGAACCTGCTTTTACCTCATCCACTTGGAAAATGACTGCAGTGTTTTAACAATTCTGCAAAGAAAGCTATAAGCATAATAGCAGACTTAAATACTTGCATAACTCTCTCTCCCTTCTCCCATTAGAATGTTCTCATATTTGAGTGAAATGGAATTTCTGCTGGAGTACAGATAAGTTGAAAAAGCTCTGAAATACCCAGAGGGATAGCAATTCATTTCCATAATCAGGGGGTTATATTTTTATGTTTATTTTGATAATCTACTGTAGTCAATTTTATTTTTGCAACATATAGGTAGAGTGGTTTTTTGGGGGGTTGAAATTTTAAAAAATGATCCAGGAACACTGCAAAAAATAATCAAACAATGAAGAAAATACAGAGAGAAAGTGAAATATATCTGGAATTCTTTGTTCCAAAAATTACTGAAATTTTCACTGTGATTAACAGTCCATTACAGATGAGTTCACGCTATCCATTATTTTTAAACAGTTTTTGGATTCAAGAATGAGTGACATTTAATAGATACCATATAGTCACTAAAAAAAATGTCTATTTCATCATCATAATATGCCATAGTTGATTTGAGCAATCTTGAACTGATGGATACTTAGAAGTTTGCTCTTCTGAAGAATTCTTGAGAAAACATAGCCAGAGCACACTATTTGGGGGAATTTCTTGCTTTTTCTTACAGTGTATGACCTTAGACTTTCAAAGTTAGATGGGCACTTACAGCAGATCTAATTATATCGGGCTAAGAGATTTTAAAATATTTGCTCAAGGTTATACATTTAATTAGTGATAACAGAGCTCAAATGATCTATTTACTTAATGCATAAGGTAAAGCATAAGGTGAACACAGTAGTGTGACTGGTTCAGTGATGGACAAAAATGTAAATTTCAAGGTTTCGAGCTTCTGGACTTCATATAGGAAATCTATCAAAGCTGTGGCAAGTCAATTGTTGCTCATGTTAAAGGTGCCTGATAATTATGTGGCAAATCTCACTGGATATCAGGACTCTTCTAAGAGTGTCCTGACAAACAACTCATTGGTTTAATTTTTCACTGTGCTCATCCCACCCACTTTCTGCTTTTAAATCCCAGTTTAAGGATTGCAGCTTGTCATGTAGTTTCCTGGCACAAAATCTCTGACATTTGTGACTTACTGCTAAACTCAGACACAAAATGAATACCCTATGTTGTAAGAAAAACGAATAAGGACTTAGGTGCAAATCAATAGAAACTTGGGAGTTGTTATTTAATTGAATAACTTGCTAATGGATGAGATCCGGTTAGTATTGGAGGTTATGATGAGCTATAAGACAAACAGTATTGAATACAGTCTTGGAGTTATTTCATGGCCACAAGATCAGTGAGAAAAGGCCAAGTGAAAGAGTTAGTGGGAGCAGGAGCCTTGAGCTGGTGGGGGTGAGTCTTGGAGAGAATGTAGTGAGTATTTCCCAAGCTAAGAAAAGAATTGTCTGTTCTTAAATACATTTTGAAAAATACAGAAAATTAGGAAAACTCTCTGCCGGCAGGCAGATGGTTCATGTGGTAAGGCACGTGCCTTGCATGGGAGGCCCCGAGTCCCATCCCACACTCCATCAGGGAACGAGATGCTGGCCTGGTCCAAGCACTCTCAGGCCTAGTCCCACATTGCCAGCCCAAAGACAATGTTGTGCTCTGGTTTTTCCCAATCTGTAGTTTGTGGAATTATTTATATGTGCTACATAAAATGGGCTGGAGTGATAGCACAGCGGTAGGGCATTTGCCTTACAAGTGGCCAACATGGCCGACCCGAGTTCGATTCCTCCACCTCTCTTGGAGAGCCCAGCAAGCTACCGAGAGTATCTCACCCGCACGGCAGTCTGGCAAGCTACCTGTGACATATTCGATATGACAAACACAGTAACAACAAGTCTCATGATGGAGACGTTTCTGGGGCAGCTCGAACAAATCGATGAAAAATGGGAGGACCGTGACCGTGACTGTGATTGCAAAAAATATATTGATGGATGTATCTAATATAGCGCTTAGTACTCAGGTTAGTACTCAGGTTACTAATCAGTGCAGCAAATATTTATTGAGCACCCATTCTAGATTGAATGAGCATATACAGCAGCTCAACATACCAGAGCTATTCATGAGTTCAGTGCTCGTCTTAAAAACTGGCCAGTCAAAGAGTAACTTGACAGGATGAGCATAAACTTTGAAGACAGGAGACCTATGTTCAATCCTGATACCACAAGTTCCAGGATCATTCCCCTGAGCTCCCCTGGTACAACTCCCAAGCATAAAGCCTAGAGCAGTTCCAATATACTTGGTGTGTCCCCCACCCCCAACAAACAAAAGCCTGACATCTGTTTTCCTCCTCCACTCCCTCTCTTAACTTGCACTTTGACTTGTCTTTGATTTAGACTTGAACTCCCTGCCTCAGGGTGTTTGCTTCTCCTTTCCTCCCCCACAGCTCCAAGGTGAATCTCTTGCTTCAGTCTAGCACTGCCAGAAGGCACTTCTCTTCTACTCAGCACTCCGATCCTATCATTCAGTCTTAGAGTTTTAGGAAATCTGGGCATTTTTACCATCTGACAAGCGACCTATCCAGTTATTTATCTCTCCACCTCTTTTCCCTAGAGCATGACACTGTAGTCAAAGTTTGCCTCCATGTAGCCAACTCCCAGAAGTAGGTAGAAACTCAGTAATCACCTCTGGTATAGATGAATTAAGGAGAAGGGAAAATAAAAAAGCATTGGCCATGATCTATTCATTATGGTGCAATGGCAAGATGGAATGCTATGTCTATTTTGTAGACGTGCACACAGAAGAACCTTATTTAAGATAATATTTCCTCTTTACAATGTGAAGAAATGAGCATTACAGCCAAGAAAGGTATGGGGGGCACTTTTGTTGGGGATCGTAGGAGTGAATTCTCACCCGGGTGAGTTTGAGTGAAAAATCCCAACACAGAGAGCTCCGTGCAATATGTGTGGGTTTGATTTCAATGCAAAGAGACGGGCACCAGGATCCCTCGGGAGGCATTTGTGCTGAAGCGTCCACGGGCTTCCCTAATGGGATTTGGCTTGAATTATGTACTTGTTAGTCAATTGGAACTTTTACATTTCATCTGGTGCTCTGCCATATAAATAACACTGTCTTAACTCAACACAAGATTATGTACTAGCCTGACTGCCCTTTTAAATTAAGCATTACAAAATCAATGAGGCATCATTAAGGGTACATGGCCCGAATGAGAACAGGCCCTAAGTGAAAACCTTTGGTGGCTCTTTCTGGGTGGGAAGTTGGGAAGGGGACAAGAAGTTTGGATGTACAAGATTACAGAGATCATGTTTTAATTTCTCCCCTCACTGCTGGGACATATTGATGAATCGCCCCAGAATGGCAAATTGTAGGACTCACATGAATGTTTTTGTTTCCCTATTACTGAAAAAGCATCTTCTAAGATATGGCAAAAGTAACCAAATGTAGGAAAGTTAAGCAAAGGCAGAAGGGTAATGAAAGCAAAATCCAAAATCTGTTTTTACAATAGAAATTGTTTGCACTTAAGTCATCAGATGCTGCTTCTATGATGGAAAGTACTCTGAAGTGGCATCTTTCAGTGCATGTAGAAGTTTATTTCCCAAGAGAAGAGAAAGGGCAGAACTTGCTCCTTGGAGGGTCTGTTGGACACCATCTTACTGCAGAAAATGGCCAATTCCAGGACCTTGCAGACCTAAGACCAGTATTAGACCAGGACAAAGGTTAGTGCCCCCAAATCTTCAATTTGCTCTCTTCCCTAAACTGACCCTATTCCTTTGTTTAGGTCAGCAGATAACACAACTGGGTCTCTGGGACTCAGCCCAAAAGATTGACTGATTGTTCATTCTACAGACACAGACACAGACACAGACAGACAGACAGACACACACACACACACACACACACACACACACACACACACACTCCATTTACTCTCTGTTCTTTTGCTCTGAAAGCTCTCCTCCCAGTTATCGGCAGACAAGCTGGTTTTTGGGGAGACATAAATTTGTCATCTTGTTGGGTGGAAATCCCTGAAAGAATTTGTTTTTCTCTCATCAAATTTTGTTTCTTGAATACCGGTCCCCAGCAGCCAGCACCTCTGCCCATGCCAGGGAATAAAGTGAGGGAACTGCTGAGAGCGATTCCCTCCAGAAATCTGCTGTCCTGAGCAGCTAGGGTGTTTGCCTTGCATGCAGCCAACCTGGTTCAAACCCCAGCGAAACCTTATATGGTCGCTCAAGTCTCACCAGGAATCATCCCAAAGTGCAGATCCAAAAAGAACCACTGGATTTGGTCCAAAAAAAAAAAAATGAATCTGCTGTAACCAGCAGATTCTTCCGAGGTCTGTGGTGTGTTCCAACAGGAATGGCTGTTAGCTGTGCAATTCTTCCTGAGATGGTGAGGCGCTTAGCTCGCAGGAAGGGGCAGCTGGTGAAGGTGTTCTGGGGCTTACCACATCCTCTTGTAGGGCAGAGCACCTCTCTCTCAGAGCACAGCACCTTTGCTACTTCAGAAACAGAGTTTTCACCTGAAAGGCAACCCCCATGCTTCTGCCTGTTGTATATGCCTGTACAGTTACTGTCAGCATGTGTGCAGGCTGAAGGCACTCTGGGTTTACCTCCCAGGATCTTCAATTCAAGACGGAAAAATAAATGTTTGAGACACTTACACTTTAAAAATTGTAAGGATACTTTTGATTATTTTTTCTAGTCATTTCCTTTCTGATCTAGTTTGGGTTCAATTTCAAGAGAGTAATAAAAACATTCTAATTAAGGCACTTTCTAGAAGCCAATAAAAAAAGCAAAAGAAACTCTTTTATGGAAGCCTCTGTCGCAGCTACTGGAGGGCATTTCTTCCTTTCAAATTCTCTGCGAACAACATCTCCCAGATGTTGATGCTAGAAATGCATGGTAGTTTGTCATAGTGGTTAGAAATTCACTGTGAAATAAAGTAGGCTTGTGACTTTGCAGTGTGGTGAGCATTATTATGAAATTTTGCATTACTTAATTTTCTTAACATGCCATACTATTGTGGAAGCTAACGTCCGAGCTCGCAAAGCAGTGCAGAGATGCGATCAAGGAAGACCTCAAAGAGAGAAAAGCAGAAGTACTGGTAGATGCGGCAGAAGCCGGGAAAAGTATTCGTAACGCCCGCCTGTCCTTTGCCAACTACAAGACCAAGATGACTGCCCTCCGACATCCTGATGGATCCATCACATCCTCCAGAACGGCAATGGAGAAGATTATCCATGACTTCTACTCAAATCTCTTCAATAGCCATGTCCACTTGCCGACATACCAAATTCCACAGGATGGATATGTCGTTCCCAACGTTCTCCCTTCCGAAACCCAACACGTCATTTCGTTGGTAAAGAAACAAACAGCACCCGGCCCAGACAAGGTCAGACCTGAACACCTGAAAAACCTGCTGTCAGTACTCATCAATACACTGGCTCGGCTCTTCACTCGCTACCTGTCTGAATGCAAGGTTCCGTCCCAATGGAAAACTGGGACCGTACTACTGTTCAAGAAGGGAGACATCCATAACATTGGCAACTATCCCCCGATCTGCCTATTGTCTGTCATCTACAAGTTGTTCACTCGAGTCATCCTAAATAGGATTGGCAGAATACTAGATGAAGGACAACCATGTGAGCAAGCCGGGTTCCGCAAAGGATTCAGCACCATTGACCATATCCACACGATAACCAAGCTCATTGAGGTTTCTCAGAAGTTCAAGATGCCGCTCTGTTTAACGTTCATTGATTTAAAGAAGGCCTTTGATTCTGTTGAGACGGAAGTGGTCATTGAAGCCCTAGCCAATTAGGGCATTCAAGCCCAATACATCAGGATCCTCCATGAGCTGTATTGCGAATTCACTACCAGGATCTCACCACTCTACAAAAAGTGATCGTTGATGTCAAGAGAGGGGTGCGGCAGGGTGATACCATTTCACCGAAACTCTTCAGTGCCACCCTCGAGAACATCATGCGACGACTGGAATGGGAAGGAATGGGAGTGAAGATAGATGGTCGGCAACTACACCACCTCTGCTTTGCTGATGACATTGTTTTAATAACACCAAACATCAGCCAAGCGGCACAAATGCTGGCCGACTTTGACCGTGAGTGTGGAAAGGTAGGACTACAGCTGAATCTTACGAAGACAATGTTCATGAGAAACAGCCTCATTCCTGATGCCCCATTCACTCTCAACGGAACGACCATCTCCGAATGCAACAGCTATGTGTACCTAGGTCGAGAGGTTAACATGACAAATGACCTGGTACCCGAGCTGCGCAGGAGGAAGAGAGCGGCTCGGAACGCTTTCAAGAACGTCGAAGAAATAGCTAAGAGGGCAAAGAACCTCCGGCTCTGGGCACATCTCTTTGATTCCACTGTTCTTCCTGCATTAACATATGCCTCAGAGACCTGGGCCCTACGCAAACAAGATGAGAACACTATTCAGGTCTCCCAAAGAAGGATAGAAAGAGCTATGCTTGGAATATCACGTTTCACTCAAATGAGAGAAAGAATCCGGAGTTCTGACATCCATCGATGACCAAGAATCAGGGATGCTGTCTCATTTGCCAAGGTGTCGAAAATCCGATGGGCTGGTCACATAATGAGATTTAAAGACCGCTGGACGAGAGCTGTTACTGACTGGATTCCACGGGATGTCAAAAGACCGCGTGGCCGCCCACCTACCAGATGGTCAGACTTCTTCATCAAGATCATGAACAATCGGTTTGAGGCCCTTCATGTTCCCGGAGCGAAGAGATGCCATTGGGCTACACTAGCACGCGACAGGGACAAATGGAGACATTACTGGCGCCCGCTCGAGCAAATCGACGACTAACGGGAAGTTAAGTGATTAAGTGATTGATTGCCATACTATTAAATGCTATAGAGAAAAAGGCAGAAAGGAAAAAAATGGGAGAACTTTATTAAGAAATGTATCTCTTCCTCTTGAAGCTTATATCGTTTAATGATATAAGTGGGGGTATTTGAATACTTGCTTTTTAAAACTTTTCAAATTACAATCTTCATTCACACCATCATCTTCTCATATTCACTAGAGAATACACTTCATAATTTAAAAACAAATCCTGTTAGTAGAAGTTCTATCACAGGTCAACTGCCCACATTCTATCCAATCTTTAGTTTGATCACTGGTAGAACAGCACTAAGATTTACTACCTTATGTACTTATGTGTGTAAAAATTAACTAGTATATTAAAGTTCTGTACACACCGTGAATGTAAACACTTGAGAAAACTGCGATTTCCCTTGTATTTTGAATGTTAACAGTTAAGAATAAGAGTTCCCTGTCCTAAGTGCTATAATTTTATACACTGTTCAACTTTAAACATTTCTTTAGAGGGTGAGATTAATAATATGACACTTCTTACTTAATTGCCATTTCCTTCAGTAATAAAGCTGAAAAGTTGTGCATTATTTTTTTGTCTATAAACCACCTCGATGTAAAGAGAGATACACATTGTGCTCCATTTTTCTGATTTTCATGAATGCTATTTTGAAAGCTGTTAAAAGCAGTGGTCAATAGCAGAAGGGATGGTTTGTCACCAGCTGTGTTCAATAGCTTCAGGCCATTAAAATTCTCCTGATAAAATTCTGCTTTGTTGTGTAAGGTAATACATTTGTCAGCCTGATGGATATAGATATAATTTATAGATTTTGAAGGAGGCAAACAACGAGCATGCATAAATATAGATCCCTTCAGAAAGAAGAAGGTGCCCAAACCACTGAGCAGATGTATTTCCAATAGACAAATATTTTGATGTCTTCTTTGCCCCATTCAATTTGACCAAGGCTTTTGCTTTTAGAGTTCATGTTTCTCATTGACTTCTAAAATTAATAGCATCTCAAAGAAGCCAAAGGCGTAAGAAAAAGTATGTTTAGAAAATATCTCTGACGTGTGAAAACATGGAAAAAACTTTAAGACTAAAGACCATCTAAACAGATCAACAACATCCTAACACATATAAGTTTAAGAGATAAATCCACGTGTTTGTTTCAGCTCAGTCACTGTTCAAGAGAAAGAAGTTTTTATATTTGTATCTTGTCAAGCATTATTATCTGATACTTGTTTGAGTACAAATACGAAAACACAATTATAAGGTCAATAGTTAAATCAAGTAGAAAACTGTAATCTAACTGTAAAACAACTCTTACTCCCACCCCTATGCATTAATCCACACCACCATGTCTGCCTGTAGGGGAAAGGGAGTTGGTCCCTTCTGCCTTCTTCCCTCTGGAGAGAAAGATGGTAGCTGCTTGGGAGCCTTGTGGTGATGGGGCGACTAAAACCTCATGGGAAGGGGGGCATTCCCGGCTCGTCCTTCACACTCTACCAAGGTCACCAGTTGTCCCCCATGAGCGGCTCTCAGGCATGGCCATGGCTCCAGAGCACAGAAACCAATCTCTTAATTATCTGACTCTCAGTAGAAATACTTCCAGGGTTAATATGTAAAATAGCAGAAATCCAAAACCTCGTGGCCGCTATTGCGGCCGCACGACATCATTTATTCTTGAACCCAGCTGTAGAAAGCAAATCATTTCACAATGCTTTTTCAGCATATCTGATTGGGGGGTAGTAAATTCTAAATAATAATGGTGCATCTTTTATCTAAACAATGAATCTAGTCAAAGTAGATAGAGTGTTAACTAGAATTCATCTGCCTCACAGGCATTGGGAGGGGTGGGGGGTGGGGGTTTATTGGGGTTCTTCGTGGTGAAAAATAAGTATTGGTAAAGGGAAATGTGTTTGTTATTTGCATCACCGAGATGTAAACCCGAAAGCTTTGTAACTTTTCCCACAGTGATTCAATAAATAAATAAATTTTAAAAAAAAGAAAGAATCAAGATATATTGCTATGGAAAAAAATGCTGATAAGACATGATCTGGGTAATTAAATCATTTTTTAAATTTTTTGTCCTTTTATTTATACTGTAGTTAGTTATCAAAGTAGGAAATTTCAAGACTTTGTTTATCTAAAGACCTCCCTGCCAACCTCCCCACCATTATCTATGTGTTTGTGGAAGATACAATTGCAGAAGCAAAAATAATTCTTTGCTTAAAATGGACCAAAATTGTGGTGAAAACAAACGGAAGTAAATCTTTTCCACTCTTATTTATTTAAAATGTATAAGTACTAAGTGCTACTATACAATTGTAACTATACCATTCTCACAAATTAACTGAAAATGGACTGAAAACTGTAAAAATGGAAACCACACAACACAGAGATGAAGACTTAAGTAGTTAATTTATTTGACATTGACCTTTCAAAAGATTTTGCAAACTTTTCTGCAAAATTAAGTGAAGCGAAAAGGAAAATAAACAAACAGAACTACAACAAGTTAAAAAGCAACTGAAACCAGTGCCAAAGTGGAAAGGCAATCTATTAAAGTGGAAAATAAAACAAAACACAGAAACAAGGAAAACTCTGCACAACATATATTCCACAAAGGATTAATATTTAAGATATATAAAGAACACATACAATGATAAAACAGCCTCATTAAAAGTTGGGCAGAGGATCTAAACTGATCCTTATCCACAGAAGACATACAGATGGTCAAAAGACACATGAAAAGAATACTGCAGCTCACTGTTATGGAAAATAAAATTTAAAAAAAAAACAATGAGATATCACTTCTCATCTGTGAGAATGGATATTATGAAAAAAAATCAAGAAAAAATCTTGGAGAAGTATGGAGAAAAAAATCAACTCTCATACCCAGTCTTAAGGGATGTAAAATGAGGCAGGTGCTGTGACAAACAGTAAAGATATTCTTTGAAGTACAAAGAACAGAAATGTCACATGGCCGAGAGATTTAATGCCTGCACATTTATCTGAAGAATACAAAATCAGTAATTTGAGATATATATCCACTGCAGCATAATTCTCAATAAACACCGATATATTTAGAAATCTAAGAGAAGATTTCAGATTAAAGGTTAAGCCTGTGTTTTATCTTCTGGGAAACATTCTTTATATTCCAGAGAATTTTTCCAGCTTTAACTCAGAGTCCAGCCCTTTATTCCCTTTGGGAGGGTTTATAATGTATCTGATTACAAAACAAAAAACTCTCCACCTGAAATGCCTGGGCAACTTTATGCCCCGAAGGCTCAGAGAGTGGATTTACAATTGCAAGATTTTTTCAAGGAAAAGCCCTAGAAAAGGGAACTAGGGGCCTTGAGACAAAGAAAAAACATAAAGTTCAGTGAAGTTGACCCAAATCGAAAGACAAGTTGGTAGGTGACTGAAACATTTGCATTCAAATGATGAGAAACAGCTCTGGTCCCTCTTTGCAAAAACCAAATCTTTGTGTAGTTACTCTCAGTAAATAAACAAATTCATGAATAGATAAACATATATAAATTGGTTCATTCATAAACCCATATAGTAGCACTGTAGAACTGTCCTCCTGTTGTTCATTGATTTGCTTGAGCGAGCACCAGTATCGTCTCCAGTCTCCAGTGTGAGACTTGTTGTTAATTGTTTTTGGTATATCTAATACGCCATGGGAAGCTTGCCAGGCTCTACCATGTGGTGTGGGCTGGGTACTCTCGGTCTCTGAAAGGAATGGAGGAATCAAACCCGGGTCGACCTCGTGCAAGGCCCTACCTGTGTGCTATCACTCCAGCCACAAGCTCATATAGTATGTATATAAATTCCTATTGATGAATAACAAACTGCATGCCTTACCATAGGCACTACCAAAAGGTTGATAGTTTCTAAGCAATGCCTTTTATCTGAGAAAATCTGTTTTAGATATTACCCATCTTTTATTTGTTTGATTGATTTTGGTTAATGTGGCTCCATGCTCCCCACTCTCCAGTCAGGGATGACTCCTAAGGGATCTCTGGGCACCGTATGTGGTGAGGAGACAGATTCTGGGTCAGCTGAGTGCAAGGCCAGTGCGGTACCTGCAGTATTATTTCTCAGCCCCAGTATTTTTCTCAACTGGAGCATAGCCTTTGATCTTACTGGTTTATCCTTAGGTACTCAGTAGTTATTAAAAGTTTAATCAACTTGAAGAATAAATATCTTCATGGACCCACTGCATCTTTTTGGCTACCCCAATCATATTGCATGTGTCAGCACAACAGTTCTTTCTTAAATTCTGCCTTCTTTCAGAAAAGATATTTCAGCTGGCTCCATCTAAGGCAAATAAATCTACCTTTTGAGAATGAGAACACTGCAACCAGTTCTTTGAAGAAAATGAAAAAAAAAAAATCCCTGGGTTCCCTTCCCCCAAATCACACCACTTACTCCCATCAGTGAGGTGTTACCACTGCAAGGGTCTTGCCATAAGAATCCAAGAACAGAATATAAAAACTTGTTTCCTAGCCGAAAGAAACCCTTCTTTGCTCCTGTTTGTCAAGTATTTTTCAATGTGAGAAACATAAGTCAATACTATTTTAAAGACTAAATGCATTGAAGTCTTAATTTTTTTCTATCCTTAAGATTTACATAAAAAATGAATCATGCAAACTACCTCAGGTTTGCAATATTTGTAACACAAAGATTTCTGTCAAAAAAACAGTTGGAAATAACATGCTGTTTGCAATGTAATTGTTACTATTCACTAAAGCAGAAAAGGCAAAGGCAGAGACTAAAAGGCTGACAGCCTAGTCATTTAAAACTACAGGTTGTCTAAGGAATGACAATGGTTTTGAAATTCAGCTCAACCCATGCCTAGAAGTAGCTAGCTTGAGATATGGGAGAATATTTAACACTTTAGTTGAATGAATTCTTTCTTTTCTCCTCAGAACATGAAAACTAGCAAGAGAAATACTTCAAAACTACTACATGAAAATAGCAGGTAGGTCCTTTGCCTTTCATGGGTTCAACCTGGGTTCAATCCCAGCATTTTATATGGTCCATCCCCCATGGTTCCCCACCCCCACACAGCCAGGAGTAATTTCTGAGCAGAGTTAAGAGTAAGCCCTAAGCTGGGAGGGGTGGTGTGCACATGTGAATGCACACACACACACACACACACACACACACACACACACACACTATTAAAATACTACATGAAATATTCAAATGGATTCTGGTCTTCTCTGAAGAGAGCTTCTAGAACATAAATTTCTAATGAGGATATTTGTTTAAAGGTGCAAGATCAACAGAACCATAAAGCTAACCCCTGGGGCCAGAGAGATAGCACAGCTGATAAGGGCTTGCCAAGCAGGTGGTCAACCTGGGTTCAATCCCTGGCATCCCTCCCCTAGGGTCCCTGGAGCACTTTCAAGGGATGATCCTTAAGCACAGGGCCAGCAACTTCCCCATACCTCCATCCCCTCACTGCCAGCCAGGGCAGTGGTCTGTGTGTCATTACCGAGGGGCTTTCTGGAGTAGCACAGCTGAACACTTGCACCGTTGGGGACCTGATGAACACTGCTAAACACGTGGAGTCTGGAGTGGCCTGTGCCACAGGCATACCACCCTGGTTGGGGCTACCCACTGGCACAAGCCAGTTCCCACATCCAGTGGGCACAAGTTCCTGCCATCAATAACTGAGTTGAAAAAATCAGCCTGGTCTGTTGGACAATTCTCTATAGCAAGTCAAAGAATCTGGCATCTTGACAGCTTCCTAACTGAGGGTCCTGCATGGCAGTTACACCAAGAACCTTGCTTCACTCAACCAGAGAGAACCTCCACCAAGAGCATCCAACTGCCTTCCCCATCAGGCTCTATGGAGGAGCACAGTCACCCGGCCCACCCTTCAGCAAGACTCTCCATGGGTCAGTATAGCCAGCCTGTCCCCAGCCTTGCTATCTGCTTGGTCCCCTCCCACTACTACCCTCCCTCACTCTCCCCCTAGACTATACATTCCTGCTTGCATTTGGACTTGAGCCCACTTGCCATTTTTGCATGTCTTTCCCTGCCAGTATCATAGTTCTTGAGCGAAATCTGCTATTACCTCACCTTAATCTCTACCTGCTCTGACTTTCTTCTGCCCTGGTCGTGTGGCCAAATTCTCAAAGTCACTGACTGTCCTCAGGAGTGTTGTGACCACACAAGCCAGGAGGAGATCAGTGTGGTTGCCCAGCTCTTCTTCAGCACGTCCCAGTGGCACTGCAAAGTCTGCATGCACACAAGGAAACCATCTGCTTGGCCTCGTCTCTCTGTGGTTCTGAACATTCTCTGGTCTTGGAGTTCAGCACTTGAGCACTATTTAATGTTTACTGCCTTTTGACGAGGAGCAGTCCCCCTCCCATTGGTTATAAGAGCCCCAATTTTAAGGTGCATTAGAGATCATCCAAGCCACCCCCTTTTTACAAAAAAGAAGAGCTGGCACTCAAAAGCTTTGCATTTCTATTTGAACATAGATACAGAATTAGAAACCATCTCCTTTAAATTTCCATTAAGGGCTCTTTCTGCTATTTATCTCATAAAATTTACATTTTCTTTTTGTTTTGGTTTGATTTTGTTTTGGGGGCCATACCCAGACATACATGGGAATCACTCCAGGCAGACTTGGGGACCATAGGTGATGCCAGAGATTTAATCTGGGTTGGCTGTGTGCAAGGCTACCTACCTCCTCTATGATCATATTGACCTGAAAATTGACATTTTCTAATTATTTAGCTTCCTACTGATTTTCTTGTTATTTTATCTATTTCCAGTGTATTGAATTAGTTCACCAACACAATATTTCTTATGCTTTATATTTTTTTTGTGAGAGAAGTTAAACTAGAATTTACAACGTAATACATGCGTTTGAGACCTGTTCTACTTACAGCCAACTTCCACCTACTTAATTTTAAGTCCATAAAAGAGAGATTAGAGGTATGACTAGAATAGCATTAAATTATATCCCGTTATAGATGTGATATTGCAAAGTCCCTGCATGGATTAAAGAATAAAAAAATCATCACCTGTTATTTTCAACCTCAGACCTCATCAAAGCACACACACACACACACACACACACACACACACACACACACACACAAAGAAAAGAAAAGAAAATTAAAAAGAAAATCACCAAGAGCGATTTTTGGAGACAAGATCCTTAATCTGAGAGGACAAGACCTCACAGGAAAATCTCCCTCGTGTGTGACAGATTTCCAAGTGCTGGAGTTAAATTGAACAGAACATGATACTGATGATTTTTGCAAAACGGTAAAAGCTTACTGGGGTCAAGGATAGAGTTCACTGGCAGAATATGTGTCTAGCATGACCAAGGCCCTGAGAGCAGGAGGGGGAACACAGAGCCAGGTGAATCTCATTCTCTTATCCCTGTGCCCAAGAGGGTCTTAGAGAACTGAATAATGGACCATTACTAATATGTGCTATTTCTGTATTGTGGCAATAGAGCCAATGTTCTGCATGCAGTATTTCATATGCATTGTGCTGTATGTTAGTTACCATTCTCCCCCTTCCCACCTAGACAAACTTATCCTTGAATTATTCACATTGTTTTAGAGAATACAAATGAGTATCTCCTACCTCATTATTTTAAAAATGCAAAGTTTCTTTCTTATTGAAAGTGTTATTTATTCATTTCTTCCCTTTTTTTTGTATACATCTTCTTGTCTTCGGCTTGTAATCCTCCTTTGAAATACCATGGAGACAAGCAAATATGCCTCATTAAACTCTCCTTGTAGAAGAAAAAATGAAAGAATTTTAAAATTGTAGAGTAGACAAAAATAATACACATTTCCTTTAAGAAAGATCCGATTCTGCTTTCAAATTCTTTAAGGAAAGTTCCAGAGAAAGTAGGGGCAAACACCAACCATGGATTTTCATATTTGTGAAGTTGTGGCAATTAAAAAAATAACTAATGTTTTATTCTTTGATATTATGTTTTATTTCTTGAAATAAAATACTAAAATTAAGCATTTAGTACTAAT
Organism: Sorex fumeus; assembly: GCF_029834395.1. Classification (NCBI taxonomy): domain Eukaryota; kingdom Metazoa; phylum Chordata; class Mammalia; order Eulipotyphla; family Soricidae; genus Sorex; species Sorex fumeus. Next base: position 9,864,191 of record NW_026606083.1, on the reverse strand, counting down.
CACATCAGACACACTGTGTAACTATGATAATTCATAAATGTAATTACAAGTGACATTTACGAAATTCTCTATTAAGTTGTATTTACTTAATGTCTTTGGTTAAGGGAAGGGCTTACGAGAGTAAAATTCTCATGCAATTTTGTTCTATTATGTTTCATGAGGGAGGCACTGGGTGCGATTCTTCGGCAGAAGAACCAGGTGGGGTGGTGAACTGCTTCACGAAGTGAGAGAAGCTTCTAGTGAGGCAGAGAATATGGGATTCTCTAGTTCTTTAAGGCCAGTTAGTATTAAAGAAAGTGCTCTCATTTCAGGGACATATTAATTTCCTACAAAAATCAAAGCCCTCGGGGACCAGAGTCTAGAATGCCGACATCCCCCCCCCCCCCCAGAGCCCCCCTCCCCACCCTTGCCCCCAGATGGAATGCTGTCCCTGGGCAGATCTCCTAGAAGAATTTTCCCTGAAGGAAGTGCTTTAAGTCTGTTTATCTTCATGTTCGACCAACACTCTCAGATATGTAAAAATCCAACTCCAGAATGTTTGTAGTTCTGATGTTTAAGGGTTCTAATCAGTAAATGCCGGAAGCTGAGGACAGCACTATCCTAGAGGCTAGAGGCTCTTAGCTCTCGAATTCCAGGCTTTTTCTACCTTCTTTCTTTTTCTTTTCTTAATCTTAGCCTCTGCTTCTGGGCTGTTCACCCCTGGCTGGGCCCCAGCAAAGGCTAGTTACTAATAAAGAAAGTGCTTTCATTTCAAGCACACATTAGCTCCCTGCCAAAATCAAAGCTAAAGCTAACCAATTTATTTTATATTAAGAATGGGCACATTAACATAACTTGAGGGAAAGGAAAAAGAACTGACTTTCAGTAGATTTTCTTCCTTCTCTTCACTATCTGTCGAGTTTGAGTTTAATGAATGGATACCAGCATGACAAACCACTTTAGTCAAACTCTCCCTCTCCTTTCTGCTGAATGGGTTGTGTACTTTTAAGGACTGGCTGCAACCATTACCAATGTGCTTTGAATTAAAGATCTAATGTTTGAAAAGCTATGATATTTTTAAAGGCACATAGTGATAGCACAGCGGTAGGGCGTTTGCCTTGCACGCAGCCAACATGGCCGACCCGAGTTCGATTCCTCCGCCCCTCTCAGAGAGCCCGGCAAGCTACCGAGAGTATCTCTCCCGCATGGCAGAGCCTGGCAAGCTCCCCGTGATGTGTTCTATATGCCAGACACAGTAACAACAAAGTCTCCAATGGAGACGTTACTGGGCCCGCTCGAGCAAATCGATAATCAATGGGAAGGCCTTTACTTTTACTTTACTTATAGTGAAGCAAAAGGTGCAATTGATTTTGGTTGAGCTAGTAGTTCATACATTGAAATTCACTTAAACAACAACAATCAATTTACATCCCCAACTAACTGTTTTTTTTTTCCAGTTAACCCATGGATGTAATACATGTAATGACATGTTAATTTTTCTGCAGCTGTGCTGTAGGCTTACTCCTGGCAGTGCGTGGGTAAAACATACGCAATGCCTGGGATTGAGTGCTGGTCTGCTGTGTGCAAGGCAAGTGCCTTGTCTGCTGTCCTATTGCTCTGGCCCCAGTAACGTCAATTTTCTCTCTGCTTGGATTGCAAGTTTTCTGTTAGTGATGCATTGAGAGAGGCATGGGAAAGGTGTGCTGAAACAGCTAGTACATGAACAAAAGTGCTTTGATGGTTATGTGGCAGGCACAAAATATGTGTGCAGCAATTAATCATCTAAAAATCTAGAATATGGAGTCATGCTTCAGCAATTGGTGATTATTTCCTTGGAGCTGAAAATATGAGTTTTAGTCTATTCCGAAATACAGCAATTAAAAGTTATTGCTGATGCCTATAATAAGAATTTATTCCAGTATACTCAAATTTTACATTTCTTTTACTTGAGCTCTGAAGTCCCTTTACATGGTCAGGAAAATCCTTACTAAAAGGCAATAGAATGTTGTAATAACTATATTAGGTACATACATCTATCACTATCTATGATATTTTTCTTAATTTTCACAATTATAGTGTTTTTTAAATTTAGAAATAGCTTTTACTTGTCATGTTTTTTATGAAAGAAAAGTGAAAGTGATGACTACTTGTAATTTATTTTAAACAATGAGGCGTTTTCAGTCTCAGTTTTGCAGTTAATGTCCAAGGTCGAAACATAAGTATTTTAAAATTTCAATTGAAAAAAATAAAGTACTAAGGGGCTGGAGAGATAGTACAGGAGTTAAGGCCTGTCCTTGCCTGAAGTCAACTCTGATTCCAGCCCCAGTAACTTATGGTCCATGGACTCTGGAGTACTGCAGGTATCCTGGACAGTCTCCAGTTCTACAGGGTCCGATCTGAACCACATTCCAGCCCTCATGCTGAATGGCCTGTCTAGTGGTTGGCTGAAAATTAATGCAGTCATACCGCCACATTAAAAAGTAAACTGTTTAGCACTGCAAAACCGTAACTTTTACCTCACCTCATAAATTTATTTAGTTCCCTCCCTCCCTCCCTCCTTTATTCTACTCTCTCATTTTTCTCCCTCATTTCTCTCTCTCTCTTTCTCTTTCTCTTTCTTTCTTTCTCTCTCTCTCTCTCTCTCTCTCTCTCTCTTTCTCTCTCCTCTCCCTTCCTCTTCCTTTCCTATTATCATTTAGTGCTCTTATTTTCACAGCCTGGGTTTCCATTTATTTTGGTCCATTGATAGATGATTTTGCATTTTTGCATGAAATTCCATAGTTTAAAGCTATATTGTCATATGTGTGAAAACAGCCAATTTGTTTTACAAAATCTTCTGGGTGGGCTTCTAAACTTAATGTTTCAAATTGGGATAACTTTACGAAATCATGAAAATGTCTTTATTTTTTTATTTTTATTTTTTGCTAGACAGTGCTGTGTGAATTACATTAACTTAGAAAAATAAAAATTCTTCAAATATGTCATCCAATATATGAGTATTCTCTTTGAGTGTATTCAGAATAGAAGCCCATTTTTGTAATACTCTTTCATACTACACGCACATTTTTATAAAACTCTTATACATTACTAATATCCTGAACTTTCTGTATCTGATAATTCTATTATTATTTTGAATATTTTTTTTCTATTATATAAGTAGCTGGTTTGCTGGAATATACAGATCAGCTATAAGCTCTTTTTTTTTTTTATTAGTGAAACACCATGAAGTACAGTTGTAGATTTACAATTTTTTGTGCTTGGGTTTCGATTATACAATGATCAAATACCCATCCCTCCACCAGTGCCCATTTTCCACCACCATGGATAATATCCCCCCCACCCCCATCCCCCCCATCACCCCCTGCCTCTGTGGCAGGGCAATCCCTTGTGTTCTCTCTCTCCTTTTGGGTGTTGTGGTCTGCAAAAGAGGCATTGAGTGGCAAACATGTTTAGTCCATAGTCTACTTTCGACATGCATCTCCCCTCCTGGGAGGATCCTCCAAACACCCTTTATTTGGTGCTCCCTTCTCTATCTGAGCTGCCCTTTCCCCTAGAATGCCTGGCTGGCCTCTAAGCTATGGAGTAATCCTCCTGGTGCTGATCTCAGCTATTCTTGGGTATTAATCTCATATTTTGTTACTTTAAGATATAAGTTCTTTTGATCTCATATCTTACAGAATTTTGATCCCATATCTTACAGAATTTTCTATGAAAATATGTTGTTCAACAATGAACACTTTGTAGTCTTCAAAAAGCCTTTTTTTAAAATCTAAACTATTTCAATAATTTATGTTGTCATGTGTTGGAGTACAAGGAGCTTAGGTTTATCTGGTTACACCCATCACAGTGCTCCTGAAGCACTTCCACTTCCATTGTGTTTAATCTGGTTACACCCATCACAGTGCTCCTGAAGCACTTCCACTTCCATTGTGTTTATCTGTAAGCAGTCTTCCCTATGCTCTCCTTCCCACCCAGTTAATCAGCTTTTCCCTTAATCAGACTTTGTTAATTTGTAAGATCAGTTTCCCAGAAATTCATGATTTTATATGTATGAGTGAAATATTGCCTTTCTCCTCTCCTTATGCCTTATGAACATTTTACCTTAAACTAATATCCTTTTTGTATAGATACAGGAAGACCGCTAACATTATGCTTTGTAATTTAGGATTTGATTGGCTTTGAACATTATTCACTCCCGGGCATCTTCTTTCTCGACTTAAGTCTCAGTTGCCCTTAGTTCCTAACACCCCAAAAACAGGGTCCCGACGAGGGACTGAATGGACCCAGGGCAAGTGGTGAGCTACCCTGGCAGCGAAATGGGCCAGGCCAAAGTGCCACGATTCTTAACTATAAGTTAAGAGTTTGATCATAGAAATATGCTGTCTTGATCCAAAGGAAATGACGAGACTAGGATCCTGCTAGGGGTGGGAAAGACTATCTGGCCTGAGCACTGTAGTCTGAGATCGAGATGGCCCTAGGAGAGCAATTCTATAAGTTTAAGACATCTTATCAGGACATCTTTTTATGATATCTTATTTTTTTTAATTTTTATTTATTTATTTTTTTACAGTTGTAGATTTACAATTTATTTTGTGCTTGGGTTTCAATTATACAATGATCAGATACCCATCCCTCCACCAGTGCCCGTTTTTCACCACCATGGATAATATCCCCCCCACCCCCATCCCCCCATCCCCCCTGTCTCTGTGGCAGGACAATCCCCTGTGTTCTCTCTCTCCGTTTGGGTGTTGTGGTCTGCAAAAGAGGCATTGAGTGGCAAACATGTTCAGTCCATAGTCTACTTTCGACATGAATCTCCCCTCCTGGGAGGATCCTCCAAACATCCTTTATTTAGTGCTCCCTTCTCTATCTGAACTGCCCTTTCCTCTAGGATACCCGCTGGCCTCTAAGTTATGGAGTAATCGTCCTGGTGCTGATCTCAGCTATTCTTGGGTATTAATCTCATACTTTGTTACTTTATATCCCCCAGATGAATGCAATCTTTCTATGTCTATCCCTCTCTTTCTGACTCATTTCGCTTAGCATGATACTTTCCATATTGTACCACTTGTATGTAAATTTCGTGACTTCATCTTTTCTAAGAGCTACATAGTACTCCATTGTGTAGATGTACCAAAGTTTCTTTAACCAGTCATCTGTTCTTGGGCATTCAGGTTTCTTCCAGTTTCTGGCTATTGTAAAGAGTGCTGCAATGAACAAACAAGTGCAGATGTCACTTCGACTATACATTTTTGCCTCTCTGGGATATATTCCCAGGAGTGGTATTGCTGGGTCAAATGGGAGCTCAATTTCTAATTTTTTGAGAATCGTCCATACTGTTTTCCAGAAGGGCTGAACCAGTGGACATTCCCACCAACAGTGAAGGAGTGTCCCTTTCTCGCCACATCCACGCCAGCATCGGTTGCTTTTGTTCTTTTGAATGTGGGCCAGTCTCTGAGGTGTGAGATGGTATCTCATTGTGGTTTTGATCTGCATCTCCCTGATGATTAATGATGTAGAGCATTTTCTCATGTGCTTTTTTGCCATTCGGATTTCTTCTTTGAGAAAGTTTCTGTTCATTTCCTCACCCCATTTTTGGATGGGGTTGGATGTTTTCTTCTTGTGGAGTTTAACCAGTATTTTGTATATCCTGGATATCAACCCCTTGTCAGATGTGTATTCGGTGAATATCCTTTCCCATTCTGTAGACTGTCTTTGTATTTTGGTCACTGTTTCTTTGGAGGTGCAGAAGCTTCTTAGTTTAAGATAGTCCCATTTATCTATCTCTGTTTTCACTTGCTCGGCCAGTGGCATGGCATCTTTGAAGATACCATTAGCTTCAATGTCATGGAGGGTTTTGCCAACTTTATCTTCAATGTACCTTATGGTTTCTGGTCTGATGTTGAGGTCTTTAATCCATTTTGATTTTACTTTTGTACATGGTGATAGGCAGAGTTCTGAGCCTATGTTTTTGCATGTAGCCGTCCAGTGATGCCAACACAATTTATTAAATAGGCTTTCCTTACTCCACTTCACATTACTTGCACCTTTATCAAAGATTAGATGAGCATATGATTGAGGGGAGATGTCACTGTATTCAACTCTGTTCCATTGGTCTGCAGTTCTGCCTTTGTTCCAGTACCATGCTGTTTTAATTATTACCGCTTTGTAGTACAGTTTGAAGTTCGGAAGGTTGATTCCTCCCATTTTCTTTTTCCCCAGAATTGCTTTAGCTATTCGTGGGGGCACAGCTCAGGAACTTCATAGACTCAAAACCATGGTTACAAGAACAACTAAATGGGCTACTTTAAGGCAAGAAAGGCCCCTCAAATACACCAAATTTTAACAGAACAATGGGACAAAATCCCATAACAATAATCTCTCTCAATGTCAATGGGCTAAATGCACCAATTAAAAGACATAGAGTGGCAGGATGGATTAGAAAATTGAACCCAACATTCTGCTGCCTGCAAGAAACGCATCTCAATAGTCAAAGCAAACACAGACTCAGAGTCAAAGGCTGGAAAACAATCCTACAGGCAAACAGCTCCCATAAAAAAGCTGGGGTAGCCATCCTTATATCAGACCACATCGATTTCAGAGTGAGGAAGGTCATAAGAGACAGTGAAGGCCATTTCTTATTGATCAAAGGATCTGTACAACAGGAAGAACTTACAATAATAAATGTATATGCACCTAATGAGAGACCAGCAAAGTACTTAAAACAACTACTCATAGATTTGGAAAAAGACATCAATAGCAACACAATACTAGTGGGAGACTTCAACACTGCTTTGTCACCTCTTGATAGATCAACCAGACTCAAGCTTAGCAAGGACATACTTCATTTGAGGGAAACAATGGAAGAAAGGGACTTAGTAGATATATATAGGACACTTCATCCACAAAAAGCTGAATACACATTCTTCTCAAGCGTCCATGGAACATTCTCCAAGATAGACCACATGCTGAGCCACAAAACATGCCTCCATAAAATTAAGAAGATAGAGATTGTATCAACAATCTTCTCAGACCATAATGCGCTGAAATTAGAAGTAAATCACACACGAAAACAGAAAACTAAATCAAACACCTGGAAATTAAACAGTGCACTATTGAACAACGAGTGGATTAGACAGGAAATCAAAGAGGAAATCAAAAGATTCCTAGAAACGAATGAAAATGAGAACACGAGTTACCAAAACTTATGGGACACAGCAAAGGCTGTGTTAAGAGGAAAGTTTATAGCTCTACAAGCATTCCTCAGGAAGGAGGAGCGAGCACACATAAGTAACCTAACCTCACAGCTTAAGAGCTTGGAGAAGGACCAAAAAAAGGAGCACAACCCGAACAGGAGAAAGGAAATAATAAAACTCAGAGCAGAGATTAATGAGATGGAAACCCAAAAAACAATCCAAAAGATCAATGAAACCAAAAGCTGGTTCTTTGAGAAAATTAACAAGATCGATAAGCCGCTAGCAAAACTCACAAAGAAAGGGAGAGAGAAAACCCTAATAAACCGAATCAGAAATGAAAAGGGGGTCATTACAACAGAAACCACAGAAATTCAGAGGATCCTCAGGGAGTACTTTGAGAAGCTTTATGCCACGGAACATCAAAACCTCGAGGAAATGGATAAATTCCTAGACTCCTACAGACTCCCAAGGCTGAACCAAGAAGACCTGGAATACCTGAACAGACCTATCACCATCAAGGAAATTGAACTGGTAATAAAAAGTCTACCCAAGCACAAAAGTCCTGGCCCGGATGGATTCACTAGTGAATTCTTCCAAATCTTTAAAGAGGACTTACTCCCAATGCTCTTTAAGCTTTTCCACGAAATTGAAATATCAAAAACACTTCCGAACAGTTTCTACGAAGCAAATATCACACTGATACCAAAAGCAGACAGAGATACCACAAAGAAAGAGAATTACAGGCCGATATCCCTGATGAACACAGATGCAAAGATCCTCAACAAACTACTAGCAAATAGAATCCAACTACTCATCAAAAAGATCATACACCATGACCAAGTAGGATTCATCCAGGGATGCAAGGATGGTTTAACATTCGAAAACCAATCAACATAATCCATCATATCAACAAAAGAAAAGATAAAAAGCATATGATTATATCAATAGATGCAGAGAAAGCATTTGACAAGATCCAGCACCCCTTTATGATGAAAACCCTAGCCAAAATGGGTATAGAGGGGACCTTCCTCAACATAATTAAAGCCATCTACCACAAGCCTACAGCAAGCATCATCCTCAATGGGGAAAAACTGAGAGCCTTCCCTCTAAGATCAGGGACGAGACAGGGATGCCCACTCTCTCCACTTCTGTTCAATATAGTACTGGAAGTACTTGCAATAGCGATTAGGCAAGAAAAAGATATTAAGGGCATTCAGGTAGGAAAGGAAGAAATCAAGCTCTCACTATTCGCAGATGATATGATACTCTACTTAGAGAACCCAATAACCTCCACCAAAAAACTCCTAGAAACAATAGACTTGTATAGTAAAGTTGCAGGTTATAAAATCAATACCCAAAAGTCCATGGCTTTCCTATACGCAAACAGTGAGAGAGAAGAAAGCAACATGAAAAAAACAATCCCGTTCACAATTGTGCCCCAGAAAATCAAGTACCTAGGAATCAGCTTAACTAAGGAAGTAAAGGACCTGTACAAAGAAAACTACAAAACGCTACTTCAGGAAATAAAAGAGGACATGAGGAAATGGAAAGATATCCCCTGTTCATGGGTCGGGAGACTTAACATTGTCAAAATGGCAATACTACTGAAAGCATTGTATAAATTAATTGCAATCCCTATATGATATCTTATTATCTCATTCCTACTTTGGACAAACTTGCAGGCTATCGAATATAGCCTGCCCACAGGGCAGAGTCTGGCAAACTCCCCGTGGCACACCAAATATGCCAAATACCAGTAACAATGATGGGTCTCATTCTCCTAAAGAGCCTTGAATATAGTCTCAGGGCTAGGATGAATGAGACGTTACTGGGGCCTGCTCGAGGCAATCGACGAATAACAGGATGATGAATGAATGAATGAAAAAAGATATTTCTTACTCTATCTTTACAAAATGGTTTATATTGTATATTCTTATATGCTTGTGGGACAAGGAGAGGAGAGGCACACCCATGGGATTCTGCTCTAGGGTGGGTCCTCTTGCTGAGAAAGGATCTGTCCTAGGAGTGACCTTCCCTGATTCCCTGAGGCTAAGATTTCTACCCCTATTGATTTCTACCCCTATTGATTGTGACTGCACCTATGTGTAATTGTTCCCCTAATTCCTCATGGAGAGAGGATTTAACTGTACTGTAGGAGTGGGCTAGGGTTCAGAAGAAAGAAGCAGAGGAAGAGAAGCAGGATGAAGGGGAATGGAGAAGGAGAATGAAGTAGCTGGGGGAGGAAGAATGGGGAGCAGAGACAGAGATGAAGAGAGAATCAGAATAAACGACGACTAATACCTACCAGCCTGGCCCTCGTTCCTTCCTCTGCCTGACCATCGCCATCGGCCTCCCCAGGGGGGGAAGAAGGGTGAGACTACTGAACGCGGGCGGCGGGAGAGATAGAGCCACTGCTGCTGTGTGGGTGCTGCGTGCCCCCCCCTTTGTGTGAGTTTACACAGTCATGTATAATTACATGCACATTATACAGCAGCTAGGATATATCTGGGTCTGAAGTGAAAGTTATTGATTCTGTATGGTGTCCAAAGAATATTGTTTGTAGAGGTTTCTGTAAGTCCATTCTGCTTTTGGATTTTGCTCTTCTTATTCCATGGTATGGCTGAGGCTAATTCTTTGATCTTTCAGCAACACTACCTTAAGTGAATGAACACTTCTTAGTTGGCTATTCTCAGTGATGGAGAATGACCTCTTTCAGATACACGTAGAAAGCAGAAGTTCAGGAACCCTTATCCATATTTAAAAGAGAAAATCTTTTCTGATCATTTCTAGCACCCGATACCTCTGATATCTCCCTTTACATCATATCAAGCCCATTAAGAGAGATAAGGGTTAATGGTTTAGAATATAGTGAAATAGCCAGCATAATTTCAAAGTTACAGTAACAGAAACAATACCTAATGGGTTTCATTATGTAGAATAAAAAAGAAATAGGAAAATCTTTGCAATTGAAGGGAGAACTGTTGGTTTATTTTTCATTCCAAATTGAAACTAGAGACACTTCATATAGTTCACCAAAGATAACACAATTCTAAATTTGAATTTATTTTTACTGTTCAAACAATTGTTTGAATTATAATCATTTTATTCAGATGCATTATGTGATCTTCCCCAAAAAACAAACTTTTGACAAATAATAAAACACCTGAGTGTTTTACATCTAAGGTTGGAATAAAAGATGAGAATCAGGTTTAATCATCAGCCTTATGGAGAAATTCAGTTTCCTGTAATGATGATGTTTAAAAAAAAAGTTAATGCATTTTAGTAACAGAAGTGAAATAGTAAAAAGGAAAAAGGGACTTGTCTAAGAAAGAAGAAAAAAATGCTCACAATTTCATATCATGACCTGAGTTGTTACAGAATAAAATACCCAATTGTGGTGATGCCTGCACAGTGAAAATCTGCTCTCAAAACGGAAGCATGCATTTAAGCTCACGGCACCCAGAATGGAAGGAGGTAATAACCTCTGGTCCTGGGCAGCACTTTGTCGAGAGAACAAGCTCTGGGTCAGATTGCTTAAGAACTTACTTTTCAGAACCAAGCTGTAAGATAATCATATTTTAGATGGACTCTGGCTTCAGAATTCTCTCAGGAAAATGAACTGCTTGACCAGAAACAAGCATCTGTTTTCTTAACTCCAAGGAACTCTAAATATTATGTATTCCATTCCAAGCAGAGGTCTGACTGCTGAGCAGATTATTTGAAAAAGAACTCTTTTTTTTTTAGCCCAACAGAGAAATAATAATACAAAGAACCCTAATGGAAGCGGTTCTGGTCTCATTCTCGCACAAGTTAGCATAATGACTTAGCGAGTTCACAATTTTCTTTATTTCTGTTTCCTTTATTTTTCAAAGCTATGGAATAGATTAACTGACAAGAATAAAGAGAAAAATCCCTTATAGTGCAAATACAGTTCAAACGAAGCCAAAGCTCAACATGAGTAAACTCCAGATTGAACTACAGGGAGGTAAGATAAAGTATCTACTTCTGGTACTTCCTGATCTTTATCCAGCTATTGACTATCATTATTTATTTAGGCATTTCTAAATAAAATCAAGGTCCTTTTGGAGCTCACACATTTTGTAATCTCAACTTCTCTGTTCCTCAGAGTGTTGTACCTGTCTTTACACCTGAGCTTTAGAAGCTACACTCCAACTCAAGGTTTGGACTGGCACTTTCTACCCTGTGTTCACTGGGTCATCCTGAAATTGCCACAGGCTCCATAGCAATGCAGATGGGCTGAATATTTTTCCAGTTGGGATTCTAGAAATTTAGTCCATTGTAGTTGCCTTTAAGGAAAAGTAAACCCAATACAAGTATACAATTTTTTAAAAATTTATTTTGTGGGAGGACCACACCCAGAGGTCAGGCTTCACTCCATAGATACTTGGGGGAACTGTATATGGTGCCAGGGATCAAAGAGGGGTTGAGCATGTGTGAAGCACACAGTCTAAGGGAAGCTTAAGGAAAGGGGCAGCAGAAAGAAACCTCAGTGATTATTTAGTTCAAACCTATCACTATATAGAGGAAAGAATATCCTGGCATAGTTCAATAATTTAGTAAAGGCCACACAAGCCACTTGTCACCTAAATGTATAAAGCCTGTCCTGTAGGCAGCAGCCTCAGTGGCGTCACAGATACAGCAGCTACAGCACATAGACATGAGTTCAGAACACAACTCTGTTCACATTCTGTTTTTGCAAATCTTGATGCTATGCATCATGCTGCCACTGGTAGATCTGAGTATTGTGAATAGAATATGTCAAGTCTAACAGTGCTTAATGTCGATCTTCGTAGGTAATGCTAAAGACACATCAGTTAGTGTGGTAAAAAAAAAATAAGGCATTTCTGAAAAGTAACTTTGGACTTCAATGGTATACTTGAAATGACAACAGGTTTCTCTATTCACGATGCCAGAGGTAACCTTTCAATCTATCATGATATGCATGTTTTGCTTTGGGGTTTCTTCTGCTTCTCAAAATGTTACATATATCAAAGGAAGTTCACAGCTTTGCACAGGGGACTTTAACAAAAGCCGTTCCGTCTTACAGATCAGCAACTATTCTCTTTTTCTGAAAGAATAAGTTATTTTAAAAACTTGGATTCTGCTACAAAAATTGTAGAATTTCTAGAATTGCTGCTTTGGGAGATATCTGAGTCTTGGTTTTGTTACTTGTATGGAACATGCATTCTTCATAAAATATTGCAGAGTGAATTTGATTTTCATGTATGCTAAAATAATAGAAAACGTATGAACTAAAACTGATATAATAAGGGCATGTATATTATTACATGAATAGTATGTTACATATGCTCAATAAAAAATTAACCACCTCTTCTTTAAAAACCTGAGCTAAGCAAATGGGAAATAGGAATGAGTTATAAAAAAAATGAATTATATTGTTTTTGGGTGATTCTCTAAGCTGTTGTTTCATTCCACTTTATTCGTATTCCATCATTTTGCCTTTTTCTTCTATCTCCATGTGATTTCCTTAGCTTATTTATCCTGTTACTATTGCATTTAAAAATAGAGTATAACTTGCTTAAGAAGTAATACACAGTATTGTGTGTGTATAGGGAGGAGTTTTTTGTTTTTTGGAGTAAAGTTTTTTGTTTTGTGTCACCATTTCTCAGGGCTTACTCCTGGATCTGTGCTCAGGGATCACTCCTGGTAGTTCTCAGGGGATGATCTGGGGTTCCAGGAATTAAAACCAGGTCTGCTGAATACAAAGCAAGTGCTTTACCTGTGATATGTTCTCGCTGGCCCAAGAACAGTAGGTTACTACCCAACAAAAGATTTGGAGATAGCATACAAATAGAATGAATACAAAGGGCTTGATAGGAATGGGGAGGAGGAGGAAGAAGAGGGAAGAGAGAAAGAATATGTAATCTGCATTTGGTTTTGTTTTATTTTGCTTACCATGTCCTTTGCGGAAAAAAATATTACCCTCTGCCTTGCTGGAAATCTGTGTGTGTGTGTGTGTGTGTGTGTGTGTGTGTGTGTGTGTGTGTGTGTGTGTGACATCTATTTTCTGATAGCCAACCTTTAATATAATTCTCAGATGTAGAAGAATTTTAATTATGAGAAACTGATAAATAAGAGATGCTTGGAAATTTGAAAAGTTGTTCTCCAGGGAAACTGATTTTACTTTAAATTACTTACACTGGGATCAGTTTTAATTTAAACAATCACTAATTGAATTTATAATTTGAAACAATTTCAAATTTAAGTAAAGTTTACCCTTTATATCAATGAGTTTACCATAATTCTATATCTGAAAAGACAATATTCATCATTTCTGTGACTTTTTGAGAAGGTAAAGAACTGCTATATGCTTTGGAGAAAGATACATTAAACATATTTCTAGTTCATGTTTATGCAGTTCCTTTAATATCTATATGCACATATATATAAAATCTGAGTTGCAAATCTGTGTGTTTCAAATTCTGAGTGTCAATCTAAAATTAGCATTGTGGAAACAGAGTTATATTTCCTGGTCATTTTAGTTCCAAGTCCATCATTTTTAATGGTCAACTCATTTATTCAACAAGCATATATTTAGTTATCATATATCTCTTGATTACAAGTATTTTTTTCTCAGTGTTGGAACAAAATAGTTTTCAATACAAACATCTCCTTACATTTATGGAGGAGTTTAAGTGTGGGAAGATTGAGATACTCAGACTTCCTATTCTGTAAAATACATCCTACATAGTACAAGTATTGAAGTAGAATAATAAAATCTAATAATACAGTACTTGAGAGTTGTTCTGAACTTCACATGGGGGGGTACAACAAAAATTGACTTTAGGTTATACTCTGAACGCAATTATCATGTTTCATTTTAGATATATTAATAAATAGGCATACCACTAATTTGTAACTAAACTATTATTTTTTATTCATTTTTAGTTAGCTGCTTTACTGCATCTACTTCTGGCAGAGGACTTGTTCCAGGACTTGCTCAAATCTCAAAAGTAAACAATAAACTATCAAATTGGAAACAATGTCACAGGTAAAGTAAATCTAGGAATAAGCTAAAATCAATCTGTAGAGACATATTAATGAGCTAAAGTATGCAGAACTCTCAAAGGAAAACTTAAGTCCCACTGAAGAGTTACAAAAAAAATCTACATTATGTAAAAATTTCAAACAAGAACAAAAATATAGATCCATGAAAAGAGATTTTGAAGGAAAATATCTAAAATTAATGAAACATCTGAATGAGAATTTTAAAAGTTTAGATTGGCTTGAATCCTATAAAAAAACCCCTCGAAATTATAGTAAAAGTATTAGGTAGAGAAGAAAGTCAGTATGAACAAGGAGTAATCAAACAGAGCTCCAAAAAATGAAAATGTTTATTAGAGTTTTATAGTCTATTACTTTAATTAAATAACTGAGTGAGGGTACGTGAACTTAGAGGAAAATATAAGCAAAACATTAACTATAGACTTAAAAGGATTGGAGAATGAAAATGTAGTAAAGAAAGAGGCAAACAGTGTTTGTGTACATAAAAAGGCACTTCTTGTTTCCATAAGAGCTCTCATGGAGTGAACTGAAAGAATACACACACACACACACACACACACACACACACACATACACATAAAGAAATCATTTTTTTAGAGCTGAATCGCTAAAAATACCCCATATTCAGCATAAAGATATAGAGCTCTTATGGAATGCATTAAAATAATAGAATTTCACAAAACTTAATTCACATCTTGGCCAACTGGAAAATATTTGATAATACAAATAGTTAAAGAAAGATAATTTTCTTAAAATTAAATTAAATCAGTTTGTGAAAATCAGATTTAGAACAGGGGCTAAGTGGAGGATGTGGTGTTGGAATTTTTTTTTATTCAACCCTGCCATTAACAATACTACAAATCATGGTGCCTGAAATAGAATGTGTGTGTGGGGGGGTGGGTGGAGGGGGAGGTATAGGGCTTGGGAGAACTGCATCAAGTGAGGACAGAGAAATATATACGAGGATAAGAAGAGGTGGATGGGAAGAAACTGGTAGGGCAGGGACCTATGCACCTGAACAACAGAATCAATACAACTCAAAACATAATATCTCAACTACAACACTTAAATTAAAAAATGTTCTTGTCAAGGAGGCAGGATTGGAAGGAAACTGGGAACACTGGTGGAGGAAAGTTGACCCTGGTGATGGGAAAAATTGTATGCCTGAAACTCCACTATGAATAAGTTTGTGAATAACAGTGCCTCAATAAAAGGGTGTTTTTAAAGAAAAGATTACAATACAAGGAGTAATAAATGGTGCATATGGTTTTTATTTTATCTTACTCAAGTAATTAAAATATGCTACTTTAAGAAAACAGAATGTATATTATATTAAAAATAAAAAAAAGTTTTTACTTGCTTGGCCAGTGGCGTGACATCTTTGAAGATACCATTAGCTTCAATATCATGGATGGTTTTGCCAACTTTGTCTTCAATGAATTCTGGTCATTTATGGAATTTATGGATTTTCCAGTCTGGAATTTATGGATTCTGGTCTGATGTTGAGGTCTTTAATCCATTTTGATCTTACTTTTGTGCATGGCGTTAGGCAGAGATCTGAGCCCACTTTTTTGCATGCAGCCATTCAGTTTTGCCAGCACAATTTATTAAAGAGGGTTTCCCTGTTCCACTTCACTTTTCTTGCCCCTTTATCGAAGATTAGATGATCATAAGCTTGGGAAGAGATGTCAGTATATTCAACTCTGTTTCATTGGTCTACGTTCTGCTTTTGTTCCAGTACCATGCTGTTTTCATTATTACTGCTTTGTAGTAGAGCTTGAAGTAAGGGAGGTTGATTCCTCCCATTTTCTTTTTCCCAAGAATTGTTTTAGCTATACATGGGGACTTAGTGTTCCATATAAATTTCAGGAGTGTTTGCTCCATTTCTTTGAAGAATGTCATGGGTATCTTATAGGGATCGCATTGAATTTGTACAGTGCTTTGGGAAGTATTGCCATTTTGACAATGTTGATTCTCCCCATCCATGAGCAGGGGATATTTTTACATTTCCTCATGTCCTCTTTTATTTCCTGAAGTAGCATTTAGTAGCATGGTAACTCACAGTTCCAGAAGGCAGAATCTAAACGATGGACATAGGAGTCTCCCGGTGGACGATTCCACAACGAAATAGACCACATCATATTCAATTGACGGTTTTGCCTGACCGATGTCGCTGTTGTCCCAAAATTTCGAATGGGATCGGACCACCGTCTCCTTCATGCAAAATTCTACTTCATAGAGCGGGGAGAAAGGGCTGCAAAGTTCAAAAAGAGAACTCCCAGAATGACCACCAACTGGGAACTCTTTGGTACTATTGCGGCAACATGGGAAGATGCCATTGTTGACAACATTGACGAGGAATACGATCAACTGGTTCAGCACCTCCATGAATGTGCGAGGAACGCCAAGAGAGAGATAGCCACAAAAAATCGCCTATCTTTGAAAACTCTTGAGCTAATTCGCCAGCGTGGTTTGGCGCATGCCTCAGGCAACCGCAAGCTAACGTTCGAGCTCGCAAAGCAGTGCAGAGATGAGATCAAGGAAGACCTCAAAGAGAGAAGAGCAGAAGTACTGGTAGATGTGGCAGAAGCCGGGAAAAGTATTCGTTGTCCTTCGCCAACTACAAGACCAAGATGACTGCCCTCTGACGTCCTGATGGATCCATCACATCCTCCAGAACGGCAATGGAGAAGATTATCCATGATTTCTACTCAAATCTCTTCGATAGCCATGTCCACTTGCCAACATACCAAATTCCACAGGATGGATATGTCGTTCCCAACGTTCGCCCTTCCGAAATCCGACACGCCATTTCGTCGGTAAAGAAACAAACAGCACCCGGCCCAGACAAGGTCAGACCTGAACACCTGAAGAACCTGCCGTCAGTACTCATCAATACACTGGCTTGGATCTTCACTCGCTACCTGTCTGAATGCAAGGTTCCGTCCCAATGGAAAACCAGCAGGATCGTACTACTGTTCAAGAAGGGAGACATCCATGACATTGGCAACTATCGCCCGATCTGCCTATTTTCTGTCATCTACAAGTTGTTCACTCGAGTCATCCTAAATAGGATTGGCAGAACACTAGATGAAGGACAACCATGCGAGCAAGCCGGGTTCCGCAAAGGATTCAGCACCATCGACAATATCCACATGATAACCAAGCTCATTGAGGTTTTTCGGGAGTTCAAGATGCTGCTCTGTTTAACGTTCATTGATTTAAAGAAGGCCTTTGATTCTGTTGAGACGGAAGTGGTCATTGAAGCCCTAGCCAATCAGGGCATTCAAGCCCAATACATCAGGATCCTCTGTGAGCTGTATTGCGGACTCACTACCAGGATCTCACCTTTCTACAAAGTGATCGTTGATGTGAAGAGAGGGGTGCGGCAGGGTGATACCATTTCACCGAAACTCTTCATTGCCACCCTCAAGAACATCATGCAACAACTGGAATGGGAAGGAATGGGAGTGAAGAGAGATGGTCGGCAACTACACCACCTCCGCTTTGCTGATGACATTGTTTTAATAACACCAAACATCAGCCAAGCGGCACAAATGCTGGCCGACTTTGACTGTGAGTGTGGAAAGGTAGGACTACAGCTGAATCTTACGAAGACAATGTTTATGAGAAACAGCCTTGTTCCTGACGCCCCATTCGCTCTCAATGGAACGACCATCTCCGAATGCAACAGCTATGTGTACCTAGGTCGAGAGGTCAACATGACAAATGACCTGGCACCCGAGCTGCGCAGGAGGAAGAGAGCGGCTTGGAACGCCTTCAAGAATGTCGAAGAAATAGCTAAGAGGACGAAGAACCTCCGGCTCCGGGCACATCTCTTTGATTCCACTGTTCTTCCTGCATTAACATATGCCTCAGAGACCTGGGCCCTACGCAAACAAGATGAGAACGTTATTCAGGTCTCCCAAAGAAGAATAGAAAGAGCTATGCTTGGAATATCACGTTTCACTCAAAAGAGAGAAAGAATCCGGAGTTCTGATATCTGTCGACGATCAAGAATCAGGGACACTGTCTCATTTGCCAAGGTGTCGAAAATCAGATGGGCTGGGCACGTAATGAGATTTAAAGATGACCGCTGTACTAGAGCTGTTACCGACTGGATTCCATGGGATGTCAAAAGACCGCGTGGCCGCCCACCTACCAGATGGTCAGACTTCTTCTTCAAGATCATGAACGATCGGTTTGAGGTTCTTCATGTTCCCGGAGCGAACAGATAGCATTTGGCTACACTAGCACGCAACAGGGACAAATGGAGACGTTACTGGCGCCCGCTCGAGCAAATCGACGACTAACGGGAAGTTAAGTGATTAAGTGTTTAAGCATTTTGTAGTTTTCTTTGTACAGGTCCTTTACTTCCTTAGTTAACCTGATTCCCAGGTACTTGTTTTTCTGGGGGACAATTGTGAATGGGATTGTTTTCTTCATGTCACTTTCTTCTCTTTCACTATTTGCGTATAGGAAAGCCATGGATTTTTGGGTATTGATTTTATAGCCTGCCACTTTACTATACAAGCCTATTGTTTCTAGGAGTTTCTTGGTAGAGGTTTTAGGGTTCTCTAAGTATAGTATCATATCATCTGAGAATAGTGAGAGCTTGATTTCTTCCTTTTCTACCTGGATGCCCTTAATATCTTTTTCTTGCCTAATCGCTATTGCAAGTACTTCCAGTACTATTTTGAACAGTAGTGGAGAGAGTGGGCATCCTTGTCTATTCCCTGATCTTAGGGGGAAGGCTCTCAGTTTTTCCCCATTGAGGATTATGTTTTCTGGACTATCTTAAACTAAGAAGCTTCTGCACCTCAAAAGAAACAGTGACCAAAATACAAAGACAGTCCACAGAATGGGAAAGAATAGTTACCAAATACACATCCGACAAGGGGTTGATAACAAAGATATACAAGGTACTAGTTGAACTCCACAAGAAGAAAACACCCAACCCCATCAAAAAATTGGGTGAGAAAATGAACAGAAACTTTCGCAAAGAAGAAATCCGAATGGCAAAAAGGCATACGAGAAAATGCTCTACATCACTAATCATCAGGGAGATGCAGATCAAAACAACAATGAGATATCATTTCACACCACAGAGACTGGCCCACATCCAAAAGAACAAAAGCAACCAGTGCTGGCGTGGATGTGGTGAGAAAGGAACCCTCCTTCACTGCTGGTGGGAATGCCGACTGGTCCAACCCTTTTGGAAAACAGTATGGATGATTCTCAAAAAATTAGAATTTGATCTTCCATTTGACCCAGCAATACCACTCCTGGAAATATATCCCAGAGAGGCAAAAAATTATAGTCAAAGTGACATCTGCACTTGTTTGTTCATTGCAGCACTCTTTACAATAGCCAGAATCTGGAAAAAACCTGAGTTCCTAAGAACAGATGACTGGTTAAAAAAACTCTGGTAAATTTACACAATGGAGTACGATATAGCTGTTGGAAAAGATGAAGTCATGAAATTTACATACAAGTGGTACTACGTGGAAAGTATCATGCTAAGTGAAACGAGTCAGAAAGAACGGGATAGACACAGAAAGATTGCATTCATCTGGGGAACATAAAGTAACAAAATGGGAGACTAACACCCAGGAGTGGCCAAGATTAGTACCAGGAATTTTGTTCCATGACTTGGAGTCCAGCCACATGTGCTAAGGGAAAAGGAAGCTCAGATAGAGAAGGGTGCCCCAAATAAAGGGTGTTTGGAGGATCCTCCCAGGATGGGAGAAGCATGCTGAAAGTAGACTATACACTAAACATGATTGTCACCCATTGCCTCTTTTGCAAACCACAACACCCAATAAGAGAGAGATAATAAAAGGGAATGCCCTGCCACAGAGGCAGGGTAGGATGGGGGGATGATAGGTGGGAGGGATGCTGGGACCCGTTGTGGTGGAGGATGGGCACTGGTTGATGGATGGGTACTTGATCATTTATAACTGAAACCCAAGCACAAAAATTTGTAAGTCTATAACTGTGCCTCATGGTGCTTCACTGATAAAAAATAAATGAAGTATTTTTTAATTGTGAATCTAGTCACCAAACCAATATGAATACAGAAATAAGTCAAAATTAGTTTATTATAACACTTATTTGACACTTTTTCAACATAGGACTGATGGTCTAAGGGACTCCATTAAAAAGCAAAAAATGCAAGTGGAGGCAGTGAGAGATAGTACAGAAGGCAAGAGACTTGCTTTGCATGTAGCCGACCAAGGTTTAGTCTCTGGCATCAAATATGGTTTTCAGAGCACCACTAGGAGTGGTCCTTGAGCAGAGAAGCACTGGGTACAGCTGAATGTATCCCCAAAACAATAAACACAATAAAACAAAACAGAAAAGGAAGAAGAAAGGATGAAATGAAAGTCTGGGAGCTTGAGCCATCATAGCGGGGCTCAGACTATTAGCTCATCCAAGGCTGGCTTGGTTTGATCTCTTTGGCAATATATAGTCTCCTGAGATTGCCAGGAGTGATCCCTGAGCACTGAACCAGGAGTAGACACTGAACACAGTCTGACATGGCCCAAACCTCCTCCCTCTTAAATAATATTAGTGAAAATGTGGCCTGACACTTTTTTTCTTTAAGAAAAGAAATTCTGAAAAATGTGAAGGGAAAAGTTATTATTCAGAGAATTTTCTAGAATTTTAATGTATAAAATACGGAAACAGTAAGTTCAGTAAGCTTCTATGTAAACATCAGCCCACACAGTTTTCTAATATATCACTGCAAACAATTAAAAAATGTATCCCTTCCAATAAAAACAAGCCCATGAAGCAAAAATAGAAGCTAAATATTCCATGTTTAAGAAAAATCAAGTATTATAGGTCAGAAAGTTGATAAGTTGTTTGCTTTGCATGCAGGTGACTTGATTCGATCTCTAGTACCATACATAGTCCAACTAACACCTACTAGAAGTGATCCCTGTGTGCAGAGCCAGGACTAAGCCCTGAGCACCACCAGGTGTGTCCCCAAAACAAAAGCAGTAATAAAAGATCATATTTAAGGATGAAGATTTACATAATAAAGGATATTATTCATTCTGTATTTCTAAATATAATACAAAAACATTCATACTAAATAGATCTTTCACTTTTCTTCATCTTGGGAAACCAATTACAGTAAATGTGGAAATATTGGTAAAGTTTATTATGAGTTATCAGACATACAATTTGTTTTAAAGCCCTTGTTTCTGGACTAGTTCAATGTTGCTTCCAGGGTACATGAATAAACCATGGGACAGAATAATCAGCTCAAAAGCAGATCCAAACACATAAGGTGATTTGAGTTATTGCTGCATTAGACACAGATGTTGTTTGTCTTCTCAAAAATCTCTTGACCTTTCTCTCGTTCTCTCTCCATGTGTTAATTGGTACATTTACCCCACCAGTGTGCCTTTTTGACTGGAATGACCCACCCTATTGTGGAACAGAGAATATGGCTCCCTCAAAAGATAATAAAGAGCTGGAGGTGCAATCAGGTTAAGGTGGGTGCATTCACAATGCATCAGCGGGAGAAGGGAGGCCAGCAGGAGTTCTCTCCTTTCCCCATAGGACAGTTATTCTGACGTCCATGTTGAATATTGCCCAGAAAGCTGGAGGAAGCCATCCCAATCCACTGAGAGGCTGCATTAGCTGGAAAGATGATGTGGCATATGGTGAGATGTCACATCTCTCTTCTTTGATTACTTCCTCACCCTTATTATCTCAGCTTGCATTTTACAATAAAGTGTCACTCCTCAATTCTGTCCTATTTTTCTGTCCTAGGGTTTACTTTCTAGAAGTCTGGGGTCAAGAAATTATCTGTATTACCATAATACAGATTTTAAGAAAAAAACATCACTGTCACTGTCCTCCCATCGTTCATTGATTTGCTTCAGCGGGCACCAATAAAGTCTCCATTGTGAGACTTGTTGTTACTGTTTTTGGCATATCGAATACATCATGGTTAGCTTGCCAGGCTTTGCCATGCAGGCAGGATATTCTCAGTAGCTTGCTGGCACTGCAAGAGGGGCAGAGGTATCGAACCTGGGTCGGCCACGTGCAAGGCAAACACCCTACCCGCTCCAGCCCAAGGAAAAATATTAGTATGTGGATTTGGCAAGGGGCCTGGGTCCTTATTTCACCCCAAACCCAAAATCAAATTGTATTTAAAATGTCTCATGTTTAATTATGAAATTTGAGAATTTAAAGTATAGAAAGGAACAGGAAAATAATTTTTACTAAGTCATATCAAATAATATTTCTTGAATGAGTCATGGGGGCTGGAGCGATAGCACAATTGTAGGGCGTTTGCCTTGCATGTGGCTGGCCTGGCTGACCAGGATTTGATTCCTTCACCCCTCTTGGAGAGCCTGGAAAGCTACTGAGAGTATCTCGATATGCCAAACACAGTAACAACAAGTCTCACAGTGGAGACGTTACTGGGCCTGCTCAAGCAAATGATGAACAACGGGAGGGCAGTGCTACAGTGCTACCTAAAGGGAACAAGTCATGTGAGATACTCTTGGTAGCTTGCCGGGCTCTCTGAGAGCGGGGGAGGAATTGAACCTGGGTCAGTCGGGTCGGCCACACGGAAGGCAAATGCTCTATCGCTTTGCTATCACTCCAGCCCTCAGTGACAGTGACAGAACAAGACACAAAAAGGCCAATTTAAAGGAAAATGCAGACACATTTGGATTCACTGAAACTATATATTTAAATTGAGATTGGTATAAATAAAATCTTTGATAAAACTATTAGATACAGACAGAGGTCTGTTATAAGGAATATATATTTGAAATCAAGTGGAACCTCTAAGTACTGACCTAGTGTGTTAGAACTGTAATAATACTGAGAGACAGATTTGACATGTGTTCTGAAGGTAGAGCTGAAAAGGAGTCCTAAAGGACTTGATGATGTGGCATAAATGAAGAGAGAAGTCAAAGATTACTGCCAGAATTTTGGCCTGAGTCACAAAAAGAGAAGTAGTTACCGTCAATAGATTCAGAGGCTCTCAGTGGAGCAAATATATGGGGGCTCGAGATTACAGGTTTGGACATGGCAAACAGATGTCCATCAAAAAGGAGATGCCAAGTACACAACTGTATATATGAACTGGAATTACAGTGAGGATATTGAGCTGTACTGACACACCAAACAGTTGTTAAGTGGATTGTATTTAAATGTATGGAATGGGAGGAACTCACCAAAGTTGTGAGCATTTACAGAGAAGAGGAAGAAGGAAGATCAAATGCTTGTACTCTAACATGTAAATGGTGGAAAGAAGAAAATAATGAAAGGCACAAATGTATGTATGCACACACACATCTATCTATCTATCTATCTATCTATCTATCTATCTACCTATCTATCTGCCTTGTGTGGATATTGAAGTGTCAGAGGGAATAAGGCCATAAAAATATCTGCCGTGGTATGTGGAAACAGGCTCAGTCAACCTTAATTTTTAACTGTAGTGAAATGGCCTTTAGTTGCTCAATATTCATATCTTCAGATTCCTAACCCCCTGAAAAAGTGTTCTTTTCTTCTTTGTTTTCCCTCCCTCTTTTTTATAGTATCATTAGCAATAACAGTTAATTGAACACATATATCTTAAAATGATAAGGAAACATCACATAAGGATATATGATAAGTCCCTTACTTTATTTCTGAGATTGACAGACCAAAAGAATTCTGTTTTCTGACATGAACAATATCTAAAATATGAACAAAAGTGATATTTTTCCTACTGAAAAGTAAATGCATTGTCATTTCTCACTCATATTTTAAAAAATACTAATCAAAATCTCAGATGCAAAGTGTATGCCTTCCCCTTAAGTCTGTAATAATGAGTCTAGGAAAGATAGCCTTTTGGCTCAGATATGCACAGAGAGGCTAAATTATATCATAATCACACCATAATATAGCCTTATAAGCAGCTCTCATGGGAAGTTAGATTGAGTAATAGGGTCAGAGCTCAAAAGTTGCTGAATAATTTTCTCATATATTTAGACAGTAAAATCAGTAATCAAGTTCATAAGAAATAACATCTTTTTATTTCTTTTCTATGTCTTCATCACATATATTCTGTACATTTTTTAACTGTTTATTAGTCCATCCAAGGTCTTGGTTCCAGGATGACTCCCTAATCATGTGAGGTACCAGATAATTTAGGTATGCTTTTTTATGCCTTGACATTCAATCCTCTAACAAATGCATAATTCTGGCTTCATTTTTGTATACACTTTATCTCAAGGGAGTAGATACCATTAAATTCAGCAAAGTGTAGTTGTAATCTATAGCATTCTGTAAAAGTGTAAGTGCAACATAGTATATCTGAAATTGATTCTAAGTCTAGTTGTAATCAAAAATTTGTTTTTGCTACCACTTACCAGAAATAATTATATAACTTATGTGGTGATATGTATCTTATATTTGTATACTTTGTTTTGTTTTTATTATGAGTTTTAGTTTTTTGGTTATACCTGACTGTGCTCATGAGGTGCTTTTGCCTCTGTGTTCAGGAATAACTCCTGGAGGGCTCAGGTGACCATATGGGATGCTGGGGATCAAACCCTGGTCAGTTACATGCAAGGCAAATGCCCTATAGTCTGTACTATCACTCTGGCCCTATAGAGTACTATATTTTAACTCTCAAAATATAGTAATGCGAGTCAAAGTAATATTATCTCATACAAACATAAGAAAATGGGTGTGTTTAAAACTGATGCAACTTCTTCAGGCCTGTGAGAGATAATCAATCATAAAGAGATGAACACAGATAAAAATGAACATATTATAAAAATATGTAAATCTTAGGTTTATGTCATGATCATCAACATTATTTTACATTGCTTTCAGTCAAACTCGACTCCGTAAAACTACCTGACTATACTACACAGCATGATCTCAGTAAGAAACTTCAAAAATATTTTGATAGATTCTTCCAACTTCTGGATTTATACCTTCATGGGGTTATGCTGTCTTTTGAATACAGTTAAATTTCAAAACATAAGTAGGATAGAAGGCTCAAGGGGACCCAGTGGATATTTTGCATGGAGGGGGCTTGGGTATTATCGCTGGCACTGCATGGTCTCCTGAGCACAACTGGCAGTGACATCTGAGCACAGAGCAATAAATAGCCCCAAGCACTGTTAGGTATGGCCTAGTAATCAAAACATAACTGGTATCTTTCTCTCCTCTCTTCTTTCTCTCCCTCCATTCCCATCCATACTCTTCTCTTTCTTACACACACACACACACACACACACACACATAAACACACAACTACGCAATCTCCGGTAAAGTAAATCTCATCTGATACTTTAGTAGAAAGAGTCAGAGAGATAAGTAAAGAGGATGAGCACATGTTTTGCATGCTGGAGGGTCAGGTTAGATCCCTGGCATTACATGGTCCTTAGAGGACCACCAGGAGAGAAATTCCCAAGCACAGAATTGGGAGAAGATTCTGCACACTGCTGGGTGTTGTCCCACAAACAAAATACACATTAAGTAAAATAATGAAGAAAAATAGTTTTGTATTTTGTCTGTGTGTAAGCAGAATTACCTATTTTGAGAGAGGTTTGGGGAAAGAACAAAAAGATAAAATGATAGGTGATGAGGAAAATAGTGAAATGACATTGGAATTTGAGCATAATCACTGCCAACACAAATCTGTCACCTAGTAGAGTCTGATACCCTCCAACAAGCGACAGATAACAAAGAATACTTGCTTCTGGATCAGTGCACAGTCATTTAGTGAGAATTTCAAGTTGCCAGTGAGAGCACCATGCCTGATACACTTGAATGCCCAAGAAGAGTGTCTGCATGTCAGCCTTATGTATGTCAATGAAAGAAGAGCACAAGGGTATTAAGGTACACTAACAAACCACTGTTAGACTTGTTTCTGATACAAATACAAAGCCAGAGCTAACTATGATCTACGCTTTAAAAAAATATGCTGTAGTACTAATGGCCTAAGGCCCTAACCCATTTATATTGGGTATGGCAGGCAAAATAATAGTGTGAGATGCAAGTCGGAGCTTTCCTTACATCTGATAAAACAGTAAAACACCGGATGATCAAAATCACCAATTAGCTTCTTTTGTATGCCTGTCCTACCAGTTCTAATGAATTTGTTATGATGGCCACTTTGGATCTAAGCTCTAGATTTTTAAAATTTTTATTTTTTTAATTGAGTCACCATGAGACACAAGTTACAAAGTGTTCATAATCAGGTTTTAGTCATGCAATGATCCAACATCCATCCCTCCACAGGTGTCCTTTCCTGCCACCCAGCTGGATTATTCTGTGGCATTGATAAGGAAAGCAAACAAAGCATGTGCTGTCCTTGGTGCTGATTTTGCGGGCATAAGCTAAATGTTTTAGGCTTAATGACTTAGAACAAAAAGTAGAATACTTAATTTACAAAATCCTTTGTAGATCAAAAGAAAGCCTCCTTTATTGTAATAAAAAATTTCCAGGGACAGAACAATGTTACAGCAGGTAGGGCATTTGCCTTGCACGTGGCCAACCTGGGTTTGATCCCTGGTACTCCAGTTGATCCCCGAGCCATGAGGTGTGATCCTTGAGCACAGAGCCAGGAATAAGCCCTGAAAACAGTCGAATTTGGCTCTCCTCCTCCCACAAAAAGCCTTATTAAAATGCAAAAACAGGTCAAGTTGTTTTTAGGAAAATGTTAGTTTTTATGTTGTGGTTATGGCAAAAACAGAATTCTCATCTTTATATCATTTTAAGCTAAAGAATGACATATTCTACTTTGAATCAAAGATAAAATTCAGTTTTCCAATAGTATTTTCCAATAGTATTCTATTCCCAAAGAAGAATAGAAAGAGCTATGCTTGGAATATCACGTTTCACTCAAATGAGAGAAAGAATCTGGAGTTCTGACATCCGTCGATGATCAAGAATCAGGGACGCTGTCTCATTTGCCAAGATGTCGAAAATCAGATGGGCTGGTCACATAATGAGATTTAAAGACGACCGCTGGACTAGAGCTGTTACCGACTGGATTCCACGGGATGTCAAAAGACCGCCTGGCCGCCCACCTACCAGATGGTCAGACTTCTTCGTCAAGACCATGAACGATCGGTTTGAGGCCCTTCATGTTCCCGGAGCGAACAGATGCCATTGGGCTACACTAGCACGCGACAGGGACAAATGGAGACGTTACTGGCGCCCGCTTGAGCAAATCGACGACTAACGGGAAGTTAAGTGATTAAGTGAATAGTATTTAAATATAACAAATTGTTCTTAAGAGAAAACTGCTTCTTTTGAACGACGACAGTGCCCATGTAAAATTCTTTTGTAATATGGTTCACCTGCAACGAAATAGCCTTATCTTTTCCCCTTTATACTAGGATTATGAAAGGTTAAATGTTCCCTAGAAAAACATAATCATATTTAGTATTATTAATATGGATAGATAAACAAATATGCAATTAATTTGTCAATAGTTTTGGCAGAATTAGGAACATGATGTTAAGGTCAAAACAAACCAACATACCCACAAACCTGACCAAACTTTTAGGCTGTAGAAGCTTTTGACAAATTTATATAACCCTGTGTCAAAACTACATTTGTTCCCTGCATAATAATTAACAACTTAGAATCAGCACGGAAATACTGAAATACATCTCTTGTACTTGTCATTTAAATATAAATGCCTCACTCTTGAGAAGTCAATGTTGTCTGCAGTTTCCACCAATTGCAAAGGCCGCTTATTTTTGCTTTGTTGTTATTGATAAATAAATATTATGTGGTTTATAGAAATTAAGCTAACAATTCTCTTTCAAGAATATTATGTTAATATAACTGCATAAACAAAAAATCAGCACAAGCAAAAACATTTAATAAAGATGTGTGTATGCATAGTGACGATTATGTATACATGAGTTAACCATATCTAACAGAGACTATGTTATCACTTAAAATATATATACACCAGGTGAACTATTAAAGATCCATTAATTTTGTTCTTAAGAAGACCACAGATGTTTGAAGAACACTTGTCATTTTAAGTGTAAAAATTATTTGAAGATTGTTATATGTGAATATAAAATACTATGCAAATATTTTATAGCCTGGAGTGATAGCACAGCAGTAGGGCGTTTGCCTTGTAAGCAGCCAACATGGCCGACCCGAGTTCGATTCCTCCGCCCCTCTCGGAGAGCCCGGCAAGCTCCCCGTGACGTATTCGATATGTCAAACACAGTAACAGTAACATATACACATTCCCCAATATTCTTCTTTAAAACACCTGAGCCCTGCCTAAATTAACATTATTTATATGTTAATCTGGAACAGTAAAATTAACCTCTCTAGGATACAGAGCAAATTTTCCATTTCCCTATGTTCCCTTTCATGGTTAAAAAGGAACCTGGTAGTAAAGAGCATAACATGTGATGCCTATAAATTACTATTGGGCTATTAGAAAGCAAACATATAATGAACACTTATTTACTGTATTTTCAATAATGAGGAATATCTATAACAGACAAGTTCTTTCAGCCCATCTCACTAGAGTGCCTTGAGTGGAAATAAAAGGGGAAAAGTGAAAGAATTTGAGTTTTGTGCTGAGAGAATGTCAAATTCTTGGCCATCGCCATAGTTCCCCTGGCTTTTCCTTGATACCTTCTTTGATGGCTCCTTATTAACTGGAGGACACAAGAGGGAATAATTTAATAAGTTCATAGATTGGAGCAAAAAACCCCCACTAATTTACATCTTTAGGATGGAAATATGATGCCTATGTATAATCCTATATAGAATCTGCTTGCTCGATGCTAACATCAAACAACATAATTTACGTAGAAGTGCTCTTTGTATAAACTGGAACATAGAAGTTTGAGGTGATAACCTCAGAAATACTACTCTACTCTGTGTTCAATGCAAACATGCATGAGTGGCATCGATTGCCTTGAAGAATATAATATGTACCTTTAAAAGTTAGTTAAGCGTCGCAAAGAAAAAAAATCTAATTTTGGTATGCTTCCAAGAGACGCCAATAAATTTCTACATCTGCTCTATTATCTCAATTGCACCAAGAAACATTCCCTCGATTAGTTAATTAACTTTTAAAAAAAGCAAATTACTTTAAAATGCAATTTAAATGCAAACCTATAAATTCTAATTAAAACTCTATGTTGTTATAAATTTTTCAAAATATTTAAGGAGGGCTAATTTAAAAAGGACACACATTTAATGGGAGACTGATAAATTGAGGCAAAGTTATTTGAATGGTGGAATTTTTAAAATAATATTTAATTAGCCTTATAGTCACTTATTTTGAAATCTTCAAGAAAAAAAGACTACTCACTATAGATGATCAATATTAGATTTCCTTGTGTGTGTTGATGGTCAGTGGTTTATTTTTCTGAATTACTGGTTTTAAAAATGTGCAATAAAATCTGATCATGAATTAAAGACTTGTGCTTGGGGGGGAGGGGCTGTCTCAAGGGATAGAGCAGACACTTAGACATTTCCTGTTCCTCACCCCAACAACAGCCTGTGCGGTCCTGCTGTTCCCTGAGGCTTGAGCACTGCACTGCCAGGACAAGCTGCATGGGTAATAGCCCCTGGATCCCTGAGAAACGCTAGGGACGGACGCACAAAAAGTAAAAGAATCAAAGGCCCGACCTTGCTAAAAATAGTTTACAAAGTCCTGGGGCTGGAGCTATATAGCACAGTGGGGAGGGTGTTTGTCTTGCACGCAGCCTGCTGAGGTTCGATTCCCAGCATCCTGTGTGGTCCCTGAGAACCACCAGGAGTAATTCCTGAGTGCAAAGCCAGGAGTAACCCCTGTCCATTGCCGGAAGTGACCCAAAAAGCAAAAAACAAACAAACAAACAAGAGGCCTATGAGACAGCTGTCTCCTGCCCCCGCGCCTGGCTGTTCCTCTCCGGGAACCCTTGGAGGGAAGCGGGTTGAGCTTTCCTCCCAGCCCCGACCAGGGCTCCGGCAGCCGAAGACCTCCAAGACCAGCCACCACCATGCTGAGACCACTCTCCACACACATGAAGGTACTGGCAGAGGGACAAATTCACACGGACATCTTATCAGGACATCTTTTTATGACATCTTATTATCTCATTCCTACTTTGGACAAACTTGCAGGCTATCGAATGTAGCCTGCCCTCAGGGCAGAATCTGGCAAACTCCCCGTGGCGTACCCAATATGCCAAATACCAGTAACAATGATGGGTCTCATTCTCCTAAAGAGCCTTGAATATAATATCAGGGCTAGGATGAAAGAGACGTTACTGGGGCCTGCTCGAGGCAATCGACGAATAACAGGATGATGAATGAATGAATGAATGAATGAGACAACTGATAATGTGTTACTGGTCCTTCTATCATCATCAAGAATCATATTTGGTATCATGAATACAGAATACAATTAAAATGAAATTGTCCTGTTTGCTCTTATGTATATAATAAAATAGCTTGTTTAAATGTATTTCTTAATTAAACATATAATTAATGACTTTATTCTCATTAGCCATTTGTCTTGATCAAGCAAATGCCTCATTAATCAAAAAAATATGGGAAAGTAACTATTTTTCTTAAAGCAGGGAATATGAAATTAAGTACATTTCTACATTAGAGTTTATTTTCTTTAAATGAAATGAACTATTTATGTGAAGTAATATCATGTACTTTTCTTTAAAAACTATTGTTCATTTGAGAGGTTTCTGCATATTCTAGATACAAATTCTTGTACAATATGTGTATAGAACTCTGTCCCCACTCTTTTTGTCCCCTAGTGGTGTTGTCCTATGAAATTAAGAACTCAAAATTAGTTCTTTTTATCTCCTCACAGTGTTGTATATTCTAATAGTTTCTACTTTTGACTGATAAATTTCCTCTCAGTTGATTGTTTTATCTTTCACATTCAGATATCTGACATTTTGGAATTGAAAATTTTGTACAGTAATGTGGAGGTGGAGTGATAGCACAGCGATAGGCATATGCCTTGCACGTGGTCAGCCCGGCTGACCCAAGTTTGATTCCTCCACCCCTCTTGGAGAGCCCGGCAAGTTACTGAGAGTATCTTGCCCGCACGGCAAAGCCTGGCATGCTACCTGTGATGTATTCGATATGCCAAACACAGTACAACAAAGTCTCACAATGGAGATGTTACTGGGCCCACTTGAGCAAATCGATGAATTATTTTTCCTATAAAGAAACCCAACTGTCTAGCCCCAACCATCTCATGAAGCCCACACTGCATTGTTCACTCTAGACGCAGGGCAAATGTCACAAGGGGCTAGAATTACAACCTCCCCAAATTTTGCTTGCTTCCTTCCAATTTCTTTCACATTGGCATTTCTCTGAGAAAATGCTCACATATTTTGTCTCATCTTAGATTCTGCTTTTGAGTGTATAGGAACTAACATAAATAGTGAAGACAAAAATAGGAGATTGGCTTGATAGTGGGATGAAGTCAGCAAAGAGATAGGATGTCACGGTGTTTTGATGGCTAAAGATCTCAACAGCCTTGATCTAGGAAGTCAGCCCATGTGGGTGGGCAACAATGGCAGCCTCAAAGATGCAGGCATCTGGAATATGTGAGGGAGAAAGAAGCCGAGAGAGAGAGAGAGAGAGAGAGAGAGAGAGAGAGAGAGAGAGAGACTAACTGGATGTTGTGCTAACTTCCACAGAAAGATAAAGAGAGCTGCTTGGGATGTTATCATTCAACTCAGAGACTGTGTTCTGATGGACAACATCTGGCCAAGAAGAACAACTATCCTAGACATTTTCAAGGACAAGTACTCTCCTTCTCAAGGTATTTTTCAAACACTTCAATTAAGAGGTCTCCTCCTGACCTTCCTAGGAGAAGGGGTAGATTACTGAAATCAATCTCTCCTACTCTGTGTTCCTATTACATGCCTTAGATACCTTCACTGACAGTTTAGAAACAGTGCTTTAGAATTATAGCTTAATTCCATGGATTTCCTGCTTAGGTACACTTTTGATTCAATATCTAAGGTCTGATTCTAGAACATCTGCCAGAAACTCAAGCTAACAAATCTGATTCAGACAATCTATTTAATGCATTCATAGCATTATAGTTTCTTGCCTCATTTTATATTTACTCTCTCCTGAGACTCCATTCTCATGTATACTTTACTCCTAAGATATATGAAATATTAATCAACAAAACCTCACTATCCTATGGTTGTGCCCCAAAATACCACCTATTCAGATGCTACTTGGCAGCCGTATCCCAAGGATCTCCTGAGAATTGAATCTGGTTAAATCCAGGAAGAATGGACAGTGACTGCTGAGGGAAGGGAAGAGAAGAAAGATTAAGTTTTTTAAGGCCTATTTACTAGAGAGTGGAAATGATCTACTACTCCTGACAATAGAACATCAGCGATCTGGTGCAAAGGCAGGGTCAGAAAATGGCTCACAAGCTCTGATTTCACTAATTTAATAACTGCTACATCTATTTGAGCATGATTGAGAAGCTGTCTTCTTTGAAACTGATCAATTATCAAACTTTAATTTGGAGTTTTTATTAGCAACCCTTCTTTAGCACCTATGGGGATATGGGTTTCGTTCACAACTATGGCAGGAAATTTTTTCTTCTTTATCCAGCCTTGAACAGGGAGTTTAAAGCCCAGACTTCATTGTTTCCTTACCACACGTTTTCTGGTACAAGTAGATGACATGAAAGCTTTGTGTCTGTTTCATCTTCTATATTCTCACTTGAATGTTTTATTGCAGCAGATGCTTGATCACCCAAAGCCTTACTGAGCCACTTGACTCCTTCAGATGACATTTTAAGTGTTTAGACACTATTCCATTTGTTACTGGTGTTCCATTTACCACAGAAATGGAGTTCTTAATGCCTTGGAAGCAAATCATATCAGAAAATTGGTCCCATATAACTCCCTAAGGTTATGTTTACGTGCAAGCACTTCAAGGACCAAAACCTTCATTAATCTGGGTTTGAGTTTTAAAAAGAAATGAACAAAAACAAAACTGAACTACTATGGGAATGATTTAGATTGAGTTCTATAAATTCAGATTCTAAGGCAAATATTTTGTGCAAGTGCTTGGAGGTGTTCTCAGGGGAAATTGGGTTCTGAGGGTATTGGGACAGCAATGGTGCTCTCTCTCTCTCTCTCTCTCTCTTTCTCTCTCTCAGCTCAGGGATTCTTCTGACTCAGGTGTCACTTCAGCTACTTCAGGGACAATCAAACTGGTATCCAATATTGGACAAGGTTCATACCATGTTCAAGGCAAGTTCATTAAACTCTGAGCTGTGATTCTGACTCCAAAGATACTATTTTAGCTTTACCATAATCTTGGTAAAGTGTTGGCACAAGAGCGGCAATTTGTGTATGTATTTGTGTTAATTAAGCCACACCCTAGTGCAAGCCACTAGTGGTATGCACAAATTCATTGTGTTGATAACTATGAGAGAATGAGAATAGTATTTAAAATGACCCCACATTAAGGAAAGGTCTCAGCAATATCAGGTCTTTGCAGTAGGAGTATCAGTAGGAGAAAGAGCACCCCAGATTTTCAGATGAGGTGCTATGAGTTCATAGTGTAGAGAAAAGCCCCATGTCATTAGTTACCAAACTAATGACTATGGTCACCTAACGAATGGTTTTATATTAGATCACCAACTGCATCTACTGAAAGGGAAGGGGAGAAGTAATAAAGGGCTAGTCTTGAGATGAAAGTACATGTGCGCACACAACTGACCACAATTCAATCCCTGGCACCAGAGAGTTGCCTGAGTGCCATTGGTTGTGGTACTGAAGGCCTAGGAAAGTCATAATATGGTCTAGGGAATCTCCAGCTCCACATCTTCAGACCCTTACACTTAACTTCTGGTTCAGTTGCCTGAGAATCACAGGCTGGGGCCCTTGGATACACTGAGTACCAATTCAGAGTCCACAGCCCCCCAAGAAATAGTAGAGAAGAGCATGAACAAATGTGGACCTAGGCAGAGGAAGATTCATGAAACAACAGCAAGAAGATCAAACAAACCAGTGATAAAACCCAGGCCTGTTCTCCTGGGTGGGAAAGAAAACCACCAAGACAAGTCCGCTGTGGTCTGACTAAAATGAGAACATTCCAGAACTCTGGAAGCTGACCACAGCTCATTTAACCTTCTGCTGACCGGCCTGCTTCTCATCTCAGCTCTGGAATTTCTACACAGCCTCACTTGGACAGCCAACCACAAAATTCTATTTGGGAACAGCCTCCTGGAAGACAAAACTGCTGCTAAGTGCTCAGGAACAGCAACCAATCCCAACACAAAAGTCAGTTATGTCGTGTCTTCCTTATTTCTTCTGCATCACCATTTACTTATGGACATTTGGCTCTGCTATGTGAGGGGTGTGGTAACAATTCACCAAAGAGTTGATTATATCAACCGTGTTTTACATTGACTGGATGTTGCATTATGGATATAGAATTCAGATTTGTATATCATTTCAGAAGGATGGTCCACTTTGATTATAAAATAGCTTCCTTTATCACCAGTACTGCTTAAAAACTTTTTTTTCCTTTATAGTCTACTATTTCTGTAATTATAGTGACACCAACTGTCTTTGGTTATTTCTTGTGATATATTTATTTTTTCATGTTTTAGATAGTGTGTGTGTGTGTGAGAGAGAGAGAGAGAGAGAGAGAGAGGGAGAGAGAGTGCTTACCTTACATTCAAGATTTGAGCTTAAAGTGGGTACATACTTGGAAGTGCTCAGGGTCTGTCTTTCTTTTTCTCTAGTCTGAGGAGTAATCTGAGGATCCATATGAGGTCAATTTCATGGGAGGCAAATGCTTTACCTCCTGAGCTTTCTTTTTAGTTCTCAAAGTTTGTCTTTTGTAAGCAAGAATAAAGGAAGCCATTCCGAGACTGAATGCCTTGTTAAATGGGCTATTTGTCTCATTTCCATAAAAAGCTATTACTGATATATTTGGTGATTTCCACTTCATATTTGCTTTTAATTCATCTTCCTTTTTTCATTTTTATGTTCCCCTTACTTATTCCATTAACGTATGATTTTATTATTCTATTTATTCCCTCTCTATTCACTTACTGGCCTTAAATTATTTGACTATTTGGAGGAATGAAAAGACAGCAAAGGAGTTAAGGAACTTGCCTGCAGACAATTAACTCTGGTTCAAATCCCTGGCACTGTCTGTGTTCTCTGACAACAACCAGGAGTGATCCCTGAGCACAGAGCCAGGAGTAATCCTTGACTACTGCTGGGAGCATTCCTAAAACAAAAAAATATATATAAAATAAAATATAATATAAAATAAAAATAAATATTTGATTATTTGCTATCACACATGAGATATGAGAACATAAATCCCTAATTTATGAATAACATAAAATAGTACTTTTTTGTTTTCTTACTGAGTAACTTAGGACTCTATCACTTTTCCATAATTTATCCTTTTCCAAAATTTATGTTATTATTTAAAACATTTAAAAAATATTTACTTTCACTTCATCACTTGACATCCTGTTACTCCTCAATTTGCTTGAGCAAGCGCTAATAACGTCTCCATTTATCCCGGTCACGTGTTAGTGTAGCCCAATGGCATTTGCTCGTTCTAGGAACATGGAGAGCCTCAAACTGATTGTTCAGGGTCTTGACGAAGAACTCTGACCATCTCATAGGTGGGCAGTCATGACGTCCCGTGGAATCCAGGCTGTAATGGCTCTAGTCCAGTGGTCATCTCCAAGTCTCATTATGTGTCCAGCCCATCTGATTTTCGATGCCTTGACAAATGAGACAGAGTCTCTGATTCTTGATCTTCGATGGAGGTCAGAACTCCAGGTTCTTTCTCTCATTTGAGTGAACCATGATACTCCAAGCATAGCTCTTTCAATTCCTCTTTGGGTGACACAAATAGCGCTCTCATACTGTTTTTGTAGGGCCCAGGTCTCTGAGGCATATATTAATGCACGAAGAACACTAGAATTGAAGAGATGTTCCTGGAGCTGGAGGTTCTTCATCTTCTCAGTTATTTTTTCTATGCTCTTGAATGTGTTCCAAGCCACTCTCTTCCTCCTGTGCAACTCAGGTGCCAGGTTATCTGTCACGTTGACTTCTCGACCTAGGTACACATAACTATTACTTTCGGAGATGTTCATCCCGTTAAGAGCAAGTGGAACATCAGGAACAAGACCATTTCTCATAAACATTGTCTTCGTAAGATTAAGCTGTATCCAACCTTTCCACACACACAGTTGAAGTCGGCCAGCATTTGTGCTGCTTGGCTAATGTTTGGTGTTATTAGAACAATGTCATCAGCAAAGTAGAGGTGGTGTAGTTGCTGATTATCTATCTTCACTCTCATTCCTTCCCATTCCAGTCGTCACATGACATTCTTGAGGGTGACACTGAAAGTTTTGGTGAAATGGTATCACCCTGCCAAATACCACTCTTGACATGGATGATCACCTCCCTGTAGAATGGTGAGATCCTGGTAGTGAATCCGTAATACAGCTCACGGAGGATCCTGATGTATTGAGTTTGAAAACCCTGTTAGGCTAGAGCTTCGATGACCACTTCAGTCTCAACAGAATTAAAGGCCTTCTTTAATCAATGAATGTTAGATAGAGCGGCATCTTGAACTCCTGAGAAACCTCAATGAGCTTGGTTTTTGTGTGGATATGGACGATCCTGCAGAATCCTTTTTGAAACCTGGCTTGCTCACAGGGTTGTCCTTCATCTAGCGTTCTGCCAATTGCATTTAGGATGACTCGAGTGAGTGAACAGCTTGTAAACGACAGACAACAGGCAAATTTGGCGACAGTTGCCAATGTCATGGATGTCTCCATTCTTGTGCACTAGTACAGTCCTGCTTGTTTTCCAATGGGACGGAACCGTGCATTCAGACAGGTAGCGTGTGAAGAGTTGAGCCCGTGTATTGATGAGTACTGATGGCAGGTTTTTCAGGTGTTCAGGTATGACCTTGTCTGGATCGGGTGCTGTTAGCTTCTTTACTAATGAAATGGCGTGTCAGATTTTTGAAGGGAGAATGTTGGGAATGACATATCCATCCTGTGGAATTTGGAATGTGAGCAGGTGGACATGGCTATCGAAGAGATCTGAGTAGAAGTCATGGAGAATCTTCTTCATTGCCCTTCTGGAAGATGTGATAGATCCATCAGAATGTTGGAGGGCAGTTATCTTGGTCTTGTAGATGGCGAAGGACAGGTGGATGTTGCGAATGCTTTTCCTGGCTTCTGCTGCATTGGCCAGCACTGCTGCTCTTCTCTCTTTGAGGTCTTCCTTTATTGTTTCTTTGCACTGCTTTGGGAGTTTGGATATTTGTTTGTGGTTGCCTGAGGCTTGCAAAAAGCCATGTTGGTGAATTAGCTCAAGAGTTTTCAATGACAGGCATCTTTTTGTGGCTATCTCTCTCTTGGCTTTCCTCGCACAACCATGGAGTTGCTGAACCAGTCGATTGTATCCCTCGTCTATGTTGTCAGTGACGGCATCTTCCCTTGTTGTTGCAATAGTGCCAAAGAGCTCCCAGTTGGTGGTCATTCTGCGAGTTCTCTTCTTAAACTTTACAGCCTTATCTCCCAGTTTCATGAAGTAGAATTTTGCACGAGGGAGATGGTGGTCCAATCCCGTTTGGACTTTTGGGACAACAGTGACATCCATCAGGCAAAACGCTTGATTGAATATGATGTGGTCAATTTTGTTGTGGAACTTTCCACCGGATGACTCCCATGTCCAATGTTTAGAATTGAAAAGGACTCACAGCCTTCTAGAACTGTGAGTTACCATTGATGGTCCTAGTTAACATGATGAACTCACACGGTCTCTCACCCTGTTCATTCCATTCTAGGCCATGGGTCCCGATGTGGAGTTCCTTGGCTGATCTTCTCGTTCCTATCTCGGCATTAAAATCATCGACAATGATCTTGTAGAAGGTGTGGTCCTCTTTATAGAACTTCTCCAGCTCCATTTAGAACTGCTCAATTTCTCCTTCATCATAATTGGATGTTGGTACGTAGACAATGAAGATAGAAACTGCTGGCAGTGAGCCACATCTATTAACATGTAATCATCCGATTCGGGTTGTTAGGCATTCGAATGAATTGATGCTCATGGCCAAGTTCCTGTTGACAAGGACACTGACACCACTGACACCTCTTTTGTCACATGTTCCAAGGAACAGTTCTTCTCCAGTGTCATCCAGCATGATGTGACTGATGCCTTCTCGTCTCGTTCAGACCAATATTGTCATGCTTAATCTTTCGCGCTTGCACCATCATGTTCTCGATGGATGCATCCAATGCCAGTGTATTGTATTGAAAGTAAAGACAGTCATTTTTGTCCTTCTTCATTTTGGCAGCCTAGTTCGGCCTTGAGATTTTATCAGCCTCTCCTTCCTCATCCTTCTTAACGCTGCCGTATTGGTGGCTCTTTCAGAGTCAGGGGAATGATACCCATTGTATTTACTGGTTTTGGCATATTGAATATGCTACGCATAGCTTGCTAGGCTCTGCCATGCTGGCGGAACACTCTTGTTAGCTTGCCAGACTCTCTGAGAGGGATAGGGGCTTTTAGGGCAGCCTCTAATCACCCTTACAGGTGTTCCCATGGTTCAAACCATATTTGAACCCTATCAAATATGGTGCGATAATCTTGGAAGATGGGCATTAAGTGTCTTATGATGTGTCATAAGGCAGTGCAGTCCAGAAAGCGTTTTGGAGCGTGGCAGTGGCTGGGTAGTGGAATGAATATTTACTTTATCATGGTAATAATAGTGTTCCATGAAATTGATATACTACTGCGTTTTCACTGCCATTTTCTGTCATAGTTGACATGACTTTATATTTCACAAGAGAAAATATTTGGTCATTGTTTCTATTAAGCCTCTTACTTTTTGTTATTTGAATCAACAGTGTACAGCAGACCTTAGAATCCTGAGGGTTCTACTGGTCCTTGGAGGTGGAGCTTTCCAGGAGACCCAAACGGAAGCCCTGAGTGACCATTAGGTCCACACCCAGGACTTGATGCAAAATTCTAAATTCAATTAATGGTATCTCTTTTGTATCATGAGCTACAAAATTCTCTCATCTTCTAATGTCCTTTTTTTTGTTTTTTGTTTTTCAGTTCTCACCATGTACATTTTTGAGATGTGGCTAGGTCTTATGCAAATACCTCCCACCCAGGGCCAGAGAGCTAGTACAGGAGTAAGGTATTTGCTTCGCATGCAGTGAAACCTGGTTCACTCTTCAGGATTGGGTATCAGGAGTGATCCCTGAGCATAGAGTCAGGAGTAAGCCCTGAGTACTGCTGGACCTGACCTCCAAGCTCCCACCCCAAAAATACCACACAAAAATTTGCTTCCTGGAGCTTATCTTCTCATTAAAATTTTCAGTGTCTAAAGTTACATATCTGTCTTTCTACCTCTATGAGATGGTCAAATACACAAGCTGTTCTGTGATTTTCCATAATATTTAGACACAAACGTTTTGCTTCAAACTACCAATATCAGCAGACAGATTCAAAGACAATATGGATCTAAGAATGTAGTTCCTCAGTCCTCTTTCTATTACCCTGGCAAAAATTCCCATTTCAGAAATATTCTGGGTCTCCACTGACTTTCTTTGATTTTTGGACCACACCTGCCAGTGGTCAGGGCTTACTCCTGCCTCTGTGCAAGGCAAGCAACCTATTCACTGTACTATCTTTATGGCCTTTCCATTGACTTTTATGCCCATCATTGGTCAAACTAAATCAGAACTCATTATTAAAAGTTCCAAAAATAGGGGGTACGGTGCCACCAGCAGGTCAATCTCTACCTGTGAGGCGAGTGCATCAGCAGCCTGATAGCACCTTCAGACTTCCAGATACCCCAAAATTGCTGCTGCGACTTTGGCCAGATACCAAAAACTTGGAGCAATGTTTACTAAGAAAATAAATGGCCAAAAGTTAGGTATGTGCGAAACACACCCACAAACCACCCCCAGCTCAGCTATATAATTGGAGGCATGGTCTCTCTGGTACCTGATTGAACTGCTTAATGGCCATAATCCCAGAGACTCAGAAATAAATCTCGAAGCCCAGCAGCTCTTGGCAGAAATGTGTCAGGTCCCTGCAGTGGGTTACAGGTGCTGGGTCAACCCAGGTGGGAATAGGTTTTGTGCTTTGGCCTGTTCCCCCCAGCAGCCCAGTGGCTTCCATCTTTCAGAGGCCACTGGACAGTCAGGTTTGGGCCCCCAGTGAAGAGACACACAGGGCCTCACAGGATGGGGGTGGAGCCGGTCCTGTCCTCCGCACCCCAACAAGACCCCAAGTCATCGCCCACAAATGGCCTCTCTGGCTCCTAATCAAGCTGCTTCACAGCCATAATCCCAGAGACTCAGAAACAAATCTCGAAACCCAGTGGCTTTTGGCAGAAATCCCTCCAGATTTAAGTGTTAAAATTTCAGAATTTCAAAATCACATGGCCCTATTGTAACCTCATGACATCATATGTTATTCATAACCAGCAATAGAAAACAAATTGTCTGTTGTTGCCTTTTCAGCAGATCTGAGTTTTGGGGTAAAATCTCAAATAATAATGGTGGGTCTGGTGTCGAAATATTGAATGTGATCAAAGTAGAGAAAGAGAGAGAGTAATGTAGAAATCATCTCCCCCACAGGTAGGGGGAGGTTGTGGGATGGGGGTAGACTGGGATTTTTGGTGGTGGAGAATGGACACTGGTGAAGGTATGGGTGTTTCATTGTATGACCGAGACTTAGACCCGAAAGTCTGTTTGTAACTGCTCTCATGGTGATTCAATAAATAAAATTATAAAAAATGAAAAAAAAGTAAGGTGGAGTTCATGCACAATTCAATCAGCTAATCAGTGGCTGAATAAATAGCAGTACTCCTACATAAAAAAAAGTTCCAAAAGTAACATGATAGAACTTCAACTTTACTTTCTCTCCTATGCCCAAGATCTCTATATCTTTTTTTAATTGAATCACCCTGAGATACAGCTACAAAGCTTTCATGTTTGAGTTTCAGTCATACAATGATCGAACACCCATCCCTCCTCCAGTGCACGCTTCCCACCACCAATGTCGCCAATATCACCCCCATCCACATCTCATCCCTCTCCCTGCCTCTATGGCAGACAATTTCTTTCTTACTCTGGCTCTACTTATGGGCATTATGGTTTGCAATACAGATACTGGGAAGCTATCATATTTGGTCCTTTATCTACTTTCAGCACACATCTCCCATCCCAAATTATTTCTCTAACCATCATTGTCTTAATGATCCCTTCTCTATCCCAGCTGTCTCTCCTCCAGTTAATGAGGCAGGCTTCCAGCCGTGAAGCAATTATCCTGGTCCTGTCTCTACTTTCCCTTGGATGTCAGTCTCATACTATTTTATTTTATATTACACACCTGGGTGCAGTAATTTTTTGTCTGTCCCTCTCTTTCTAACTAGAAATTGAGCTTCTATATGACCCTGCAATACCACTTCGGGGAAAATATCCAGGGGGTGCAAAAAAGCACAGTAGAAATAACATTTGCACCTGTGTTCATTGCACTGTTCAGAATAACCAGAATCTTGAAACAACTCATCAAGTGCCCAAGAGCAGAAAACTGGTTAAAGAAACTTTGGTACATCTACACAATGGAATAGTATGCAGCTGTTAGGAAAGATGAAGTTATAAAAATTTGCTTATGAGTGGATGGTCACGGAGAGTATCATGCTAAGTGAAATGAGTCTATAATACTTTAAAATGTTTTATGTTGGCGAAGTGGAGTGATAGCACAGTGGGTAGGTTGTTTGCCTTTCACGTAGCTGACCTGGGTTTGATTCCCACCATCCCATATGGTCCCCTGAGCACTTCCAGGAGTAATTCCTGAGTGCAGAGCCAGGAGTAACCCTTGTGCATCACCAGGTGTGACCCAAAAAGCAAAATAAATAAATAAAATGTTTTGTGTTGGGGCTGGATAGAGAACTCAGTGGGTAGGGTGCTTGGTTTGCATGGAATTGACCTTGGTTTAGTTCTCGTCACCACATATGGTTCCCTAAGCACCACCAGGAATAATCCTTCAGCAGAGTCAGGAGTAAATACTGAGTACCCAAACCAGAAGGAATGTTTTATGTTGTTTAGTTTTTATATTTATATGTCACTGCCACTGTCCTTCCTTTGTTCATCGATTTGCTCGAGGGGGCCAGTAATGTCTCCATTTTGAGAGTTGTTACTGTGTTTGGCATATTGAATACGTCACCGGCAGCTTGCCAGGTTTTGTGTGCGGGCAAGATACTGTTGGTAGCTTGCCTGTCTTTCCTAGAGGGGCGGTGGAATTGAACCAGGCTCAGCCGGCTGGCTGTGCACAAGGCAAACGCCCTACCACTCTGCTACTGCTACAGCCCTATATGAATAAAGGTAAAGGTAAAGGTAAAGGCCCTCCCGTTGATCGTCGATTTGCTCGAGTGGGCCCAGTAACGTCTCCATTGGAGACTTTTGTTGTTACTGTGTCTGGCATATCGAATACTCTCGGTAGCTTGCCGGGCTCTCCGAGAGGGGCGGAGGAATCGAACCATGTTGGCCGCTTGTAAGGCGAACGCCCTACCCGCTGTGCTATCGCTTCAGCCCTATATGAATATTTTATTTTATTGAAAATGTGGGTTTCATAAAATATAACACCACTGTCATAAGATGTTGGGTGTAACACCTACATACTGGAAGATGGGGGATCTGGGTGGAGGAGGCCCAGTGCCAATCTGAGCAGGCTTGGAGATCTACGCCCTAGGTCCTGTACACCTGGGTTCCTCTGCAGGTTCCTTCATGTGTGAGGCTTGTCCAAACGTGTGGAGCATGGCTGTGCCTGCAACCAGAGGTCTTCAGTTGCATACACACACACACACACACACATATATGTACATACACACACACACACACATATATAATGTATATATCTCCGAGAGCCCAGCAAGCTACTGAGAGTATCCCGCTGGCATGGCAGAGTCTGGCAAGTTACTCCTTACATATTCGATATGTCAAAAACAGTAACAATAAGGGGTCTTATTACCCTGACCCTGAAAGAGCCTCCAATATGGCAGCACTGGGAAAGATGAGTAAGGAGAGGCCGCTAAAATCTCAGGGCTGGGATGAATGGTGACATTACTGGCTCCCGCTCGAGTAAATTGATGAACAAAGGAATGACAGTGATACAGTGATACTATACGTGCTTATGTTGATCCAATTCAGTTTCACTTTTGACATGAAAAGAAACTAACCACTTATATTCTTTTGTGTGTATTTATATATATATATGTTTATATACATGTATATATGAAAGTTTAGCAAAATATATTTATTTTTCACATATTTCTAAATCTGGAATATTGCTTTACAAAATATGTGTTAAATTAATTTTTAATATTATTTAAGGTCCCAGAATTAATAATTAATGTTAATTAAAATTTACTCAATAATCTAAAGTAAATATAAAGCAAAATTCAAATAATCCTGCAATATAAAGCATGAAATCAAAAGAACAAATCAGAAGCACTAACTTTATTGGTTCACTTATGAGCAGGATTAGAACTCATTATAAAATATTACTTTTGTGATACTAGTAGCCAAATCCAACCACAATAGGAGGACTAGTCAATATTTGTTGAAAATTATGTTTTTCAAAAATGCATGAATAAAGCAGGACAAATAATAGAATGATCACTTTTACTTTAAGAATTAGTGGCATAGAATTTAAAACTTGTTTCTAATGCTGTGTATGTTTCATGCACACAGCGGCAGAGGAGACCACGGTGATAAAGCGGGCATTTCTAGGGACATAATAGGGCATATTAAGTCAGCCATTATGTTGGATATGATTTCCATTTAATATCAGAAATTGGCTTTTGAAGATGGCACTCTTAAAATCAAAGCTTTCAATTTTCTGGCTTCTAAATTGATTAAAAGATAAAGGGAAGTAAGCGTTAAGGAAACATCTCGAGCATATATTCATTGCCATGGCAAATTCTGTGGGGTGAGGCAGCGAGAGGCTTTATTTTATTACATCAGTAAAGGCAAAGGGATGATTGAGACCAGCAATAAGGAGGTAACCATGTCAAGGAGGGAAAGGCAGACACATTCGAGCTCTCAGCCCTT
Source organism: Sorex fumeus (assembly GCF_029834395.1). NCBI lineage: Eukaryota > Metazoa > Chordata > Mammalia > Eulipotyphla > Soricidae > Sorex > Sorex fumeus. The sequence continues at coordinate 9,819,827 of NW_026606083.1, read as the reverse complement.
CACTATTAGAATAGAAATGCTCCAGCTTGAAATAAACTCGAAAATGAAGGAATCTATCTTTCTCTTTAAAGTGGCAGATAGAAGAGGAGAGCTTGGCTTTGAGAATCAGGGGAGCCGCCTGACGAGCTTTCTGTGATCAAAAATGGGGAAAGCACCGATGTGGAAAGACTGAGATTCGAATCCTACAAAACTGGTTGGGGCATCAGTTGTGCTAATAGATAGTGTATCAGAAATGCCAGTGGTGTCCAACCCAGTCACATAACAGCTCTTTGCACGACAGCTGGGACAATCTAATTAGAAATTGGCACAGGCAGTCCACTCCTTGGGCTTTCTTGGGTCCAAATATGTTTCATTTGTGTCATTTTTGGTTTGATTAAGCAATAAGGGAAAAAGGGATATTTGTCATTTTTAGTGGATTTGGAATGGGTAAACGCAACATTGTGGTCCCTAGATTGGTTCAATTTATTAGGGCGGTCTGCTGCCTTTCTCGTTAATTCTTAAAGAGAGTGTCTCAGTGGAAGGAACTTCCCTTAAATTCAACCAAGCCACAGAGAAAACAAACTAGAACATACCTCCTGGCACAAAATGAGCAATTCCTTTTTCTCCAGTTTCTGGTCCAGGTCTGACACATTTTGATATTTTTTCATGCATTATCTTATCTGCACTATGGTAGCTTCCAGTACTTACAGGACTTTTCTGAAGCTGCTTTCCTCTCTGCATCATACTTTTCATTTAAAAAATCCTTTGTGAATAGTGCTTAGCATAAATTTCAAACTCAAATATTTATTAAATTAAGTAACTCTTCTAGTTAGAATATGAATACCAATAAACTGCATAAATTTGGATTAATTCCACAATTCCTCAGACCATTAGGAACATCATTTAACAGATCTTTACATTGAACAATTTACTTAACTTTCCTTAATTTAAATTTTATCTCTATAAGACATTACATGAGTGTTCTGAAAATTATAACAACACAGCTGTTAAGGGCCTTCTATGATTCTTAGCACATTGATATAACTTTGATGTTATCAGCATTTGAAAGTGACGAATGTGCCTTCGCTCAGGTAAGTGGAGCTGCGTTCCCCATCATTTACTATTTTAATGATCATTCAGAGGAAACCATATTTTGAAGTTCCAAGTCATCACAGGTCTATTGCAAATAACATTCTGCTTCTTCTGTCTTTTCTTCCAGGTTACATGATTACATTACACCATAAGGCAGTTTTATAGGGGTTTCTATAACTCTCTCTGGGATTCTATTCTTCTACCATTGAGTTCTGAGGGCAGGACTCTCAATTTCAAACTGTTTAATCATTCTTACAACTCCCGCCACCCCCCACCAAATGTGGTGCTCATGTGCTCAAGAAAGTCACTGAGTGTCTTAGTGGGAGTGACATCCTTTGTACTTTAAGACTTTATGACTTAAAAGACAGAATTTGCTCAATGGGGACAATTAAAGAGCACATTTTGTTTATTTTTGTGTATAACATTTTGCTGCATCCAATAAATGCTAAGAAGGGGCAACTGGGACTCACTGAACTCTGAAGCAGGGCAAGGCATCCATTTTTCAGTAGAAGCATTAGAACAAGACTATACTGTCTGACTGATAATCTACTTGCAACAGAAAGTGCTACAGCTGGGAGAAGATCATGTTTTAGGGAGAAACACAGTGTAGACAGCCATTCCATAAACAAAACAATGGTCGATTTAATTCACGAATCAAAAGAAATGGGTAGTTGTCCTAAGCCACATTAAGCAGATGAGTTTCAACATAAGTTTATAAAGTGCAACTTTACTCACTCAAAAAAAAGGAAGTGATAAGATAAAATGACAGCCTTGTCTTTAAATTGTCGCTCCATTGACCTTCAACCTCCACTGTGTGATCATTTACGTAAATGAAGCATTATTTTTATAATAACAATACCAAAAAAAGAAACACCATCAAGTTTTCTCTCTCCCATTGCCATTGTTATGAATTATCTCTTGTATCCTATCAGCTCTACTAAATAAAGCTTGCATCTTTGGCTATATTGGCAGTGTACAATGCCTAGGATCCTATCTTGGCTTGGTTTCTTGTTTTGCTTCATTTCAGTTCAATCTAACTTTTCAGTAATTTTTCCAAAAGAAAAACGCTTTCTCTAACCTACTTGGTAAAATCCTTCAATCTCTTCCTATTTCTTCTTAAAAGATCATCAATTTTCTGACCATAGTCTCTCATAGATTCCCAAAATATCCATAAAATGATTCTCTCTTTCAGAGAACAAATGAAATCCATAAATTGTAGCTCTCACTCTGAAATCAAGGAAAGCCAGAGTGTCCCTAGTAATACTGAAGAGCAGGAATTTTCAGCATCTGAAAGCTTGAACATATGTTTAGTTTCTTAGTTAAAGATATATTTGAAAGTTTCTTTGCCAGTGTTTTTCTTCATTTTAAAATTATACTAAGGGGCTGGAATGATAGCACAGCAGGTAGGGCGTTTGCCTTGCACTCAGCTGACCGGGGTTCTATTCCCAGCATCCCATATGGTCCTCTGAGCGTTGTCAGGAGTAATTCCTGAGTGCAGAGCCAGGAGTAACCCCTGTGCATCGCCGCGTGTGACCTAAAAAGAAAAAAAAATATGCTGAGGAATTGTTTTGGCAAAAGAAATCTATGTATGATATGTATTTAATTCATTTTTCATATTTGAATCACAGTGAAGCCATAGAGATCACTTGCCAAACAAAAACTATCAGAACAGCAAACAAGGAAACAACATAACTATAATAGCACTGTAGCACTGTCCTCCTGTTGTTCATAGATTTGCTCCAGCGGGCAACAGTAATGTTTCCATTGTGAGACTTGTTACTATTTTGGGCATATTGAATACATCACAGGGAGCTTGTCAGGCGGGATACTCTTGGTAGCTTGCTGGGCTCTCCAAGAGGGAGAGGGACAGAGGAATCAAACCCAGGTCTCAGTCTGCCACCTTAAGGAGGCCATACATGTAGATGTACCAAAGTTAGGTGGGGTGGGGCGGAAGGGGATGGGAGGATGGTGGGAAGGATGCTGGGATTATTAGTGGTGGAGAATGGGCACAGGTGGAGGGATGGATACTAGATCATTGTGTGACTGGAATGCAAACACAAAAGTTTGTAACTCTGTAATTGTACCTCATGGTGATCCACTAGTAATAAAAAAATAAAAATAAATAAAATTAAATTTAAAAAATATACTGATTAAAGTGAAAAAAGAGGGAAAAGGCCATAAGTAATAAAGTACTAAACATCTTCAGCCTTTTAATACTATTAGTGACTGTTGCTTATATATCCATCGTGGCTGTCAAGATCACTTTCACAATACTTTTTTAAGATTTAAATTTGTCATCATACCCTTAAACAATTACCCCATTTCATAATATTGCTCAATGCAGAGAAATTTCTTTCTTTCCTTTGACTTTTGTTTTGTTTTGTTTTTGAAGCAAGATAGTTTCTTACTGAAACTTATTTAGAAATATGAGGAAGTATATGTTTGAGAGAGAATACAAGCACCTACAGAGTGAAAGTAAGCAAGCAAAGAAACAGAGAAAAAACAGGAGATGTGTTGGAAGGACATGACCTTGAAGAGCAATTCCTGAGGAGAAAATTTGTAATTTCTTTAATTATCACCCAAATCACCGAAGAAAAGCCCAAATTCTTCCGAAAGTGTCTTCCTCATATTTATTCGAACATGCACCACAATTTCTTGTGTTGTATATTATTCTTATTTGTAGTAATAAATTAGAATAAATAAATTAGAAGCTATTTATTCACAACTCTAGTTGTCTTTGGCTGATCTGTATCTCTAAATGCAGTTACTGAATGATTCTATAAATATTTACTAGTCAGGTTGAGAAACCACGGAATCCTTGGCTCTTTAACTCAAATTACCTTTTCACTTTTCCTTGTATTTAGAGTATCACAAAACACATCATCAAACTCAAGATTACAAACATTTTCTTCTCTATTCTATTTTCTAATTTTACAGTCTCCATATTAGAATTATGGTTAAATAGTTTGTTTCTGTCATCAGTACTGACAACTTAAAAAAAATTAATGCTGACCACTCTTGAGACTGACTTCTCTTCTCTCTCTCTCTCTCTCTCTCTCTCTCTCTCTCTCTCTCTCTCTCACTCTCTTTCTCTTTCTCACTCTCTCTCTGTTTCTCTCTTTTTGGTTGTTGGTGATGGTGAGTGGTGTGTATCTCCTAAACAGTGCTGATGAGGTCTAGGGAGGTCTCTCTAGGATGTCCTCAGCCAACAAGGCTAGTAGTGGAATGTCCTGCAGAGAGGTCAGGCAAGTAGGACCTAGAGATACAGAGATGTTTGGATTCTGTGTGTCCACATTACCTAGACCCCCCAAGACAGCGCATGCACACTGGGTGGTACACGGGGGACCAGTCGACGCCTTAACCCCTGAGTTCTCTCTGGTCCCATCATTTTCTTGTCATTTGCTCAGCAAAGCTGATAAAAAAAACTCTGTTCTCTCTACTTGGACTCTTGAGAGAATGGCAAATACATAAGCCCTTCCTTGCTTCTGTGAAGGAACCTTCAAATCAGCCCACACCTTTCCATCATGAGTGCACCGAGTCTGGCTCTTTTTTCCTGTTTCCTTCAGGCATTTCTTCCCTGCTCAGGTAGCTGCCTGTACATTGCCCTAAAGGCTTCATTATTTAACTCTTATGGAAATATGTGGCACCATCAATCCCAGTCTCTAAGGCAAATTTTAGGTGAGGTTTGTTCCTCAAGGTATAGATTGGCTATAATAGTGGATGCTGAATAGGATTTCCAGAATAATGTAGCCCAGGTTTTTTTTCTTGCCTTCACAAGATGCGAAGGAGCATAAACTATGGCCTGCATCTACTGGATGATTTTTTATTTTATCTGCACTGCTTTATAATGCATTTTTTTTGATTTCTTGGTTATAGATTTAGTTGATCTAGTTAGAGGTTTGGTTAACTGGCACTCAAGAACAAGGCTCTGGGGCTGAGGTCCTTCATAAAGGAAGTGGCAAAGGGTTCTGTGTCTCAACCCAGACTTCTTCATGTATCTTAGATAGAATTCTATTTCTAAATTCCACCATATGCTGTGGCTGAGAGAAATCATCAGCCTGTGACAATTGGTGAGTGTCCCAACCCAATATTGGTTCTTGACTTTTAGAAATATATTTGACTTATGGATTCACTGGTGGTCACCAATCTTTAGGAAAATACAGTCACGCTTAAAGAAGAGTCATTATTTAATGATTTGCATGGGTCCCATACTGCTTAAAGACAGATAGATCCTAAGGCTCCCAAGTGTTTCTGTTACTGTACTTTCGGTATATTTGTTGTAATAAAAATCTTCATCTTCAGAGCTATGGGTTAGGACACTTTATGGCATCTCCATCACACAAAGGGATACATTCACACATGACTTAAACCTAGAGTTTTTAACCAGTCATTTGTTCTGGTGGAGGGATGGGTACTCGATCATTGTACTATATGAATGATTTAATAGCTATAAAATTTGACTATTGCATAGGCTACACTTGACTACAGTGTATACAGTTACTTATGGCACAAAGAGATCAGAATATTTTATATTCATATTTATGACTGAGGCCCATTAACTTATCCATCTCTAAAAGTGAGTCCCAAAGCCTGGAACCGAAGATAACAGTAGTTAACTACTTATACAGGTAATGTGTGCCATAAGGAGAAGTGACTTATCAGGACAGCCGTCCTCACCGTGATGGGTCCTAAACTCACTCTGGACAATCACAGGCATTCCTAACTGTCAGTAGGGGTGGAGAGGGGAAAGCTGTGTGCCACTGAGAAAAGCTTCTCCCCAAGGGAACATGTAGCATTTCTTTCTACATGTTTTCAGCAAGCTCATCCTATCACAGTGCATAATTTCAAGGTCAGAATATGGAAGAGAATGTGGAAGCACAGACTAGAGAACACTAAAAACTAAAGCACAGGGGAACAGCTAAATCATCTGCCATTCTTGTCCCAGAGTTTGCCCAGATGCAGTGGAAACAGATTCTGTATGTCTGTTTCTGTGTATTAACATCTGATCCTGACCTGGACATAAACAGAGAAACCTGAAAATGACTGCTGAACCCAAGAACAGTAGTTACAAGGGCCAGGAAGATTGCCCTATGGTTGGAAGTCTGCCTCATGAGCTGGGGGAGATGGTGGGATAGAGAAGGGATCACTAAATCAATGATGATTGGAGGGATTGCTTGGGATAGGAGACGTGTGCTGAAAGTAGATAAAGGACCAAACATGGTGGCCTCTCAGTATCTGTATTGCAAACCATAATGCCCAAAAGTATAGAGAGAGTATGGGGGAAATTATCTGCCATAGAGGCAGGGGAAGGGGTGGGATGGGGTGGATACTGACGACATTGGTGGTGGAAAATGTGCATTGTTGGAAGGATGGGTGTTAGATCATTGTACGACTAAAACTCAAACATGGAAACTTTGTAAATGTATCTCATGGTGATTCAATTAAAAAAATAATAAAAAAGGAAATGACTGTTGATCCACTATGGTGATCACTACCTGGAAAAAAAGGTCTATATCCAAAGAGAATTTATTTAAAATAGAATCTTGTTCCAACAGAGTTTTCAGAGTGAAACCTAATTTTCACTTGGAGTAAATTTCCCATTTTATGGATGGGGACAGTGAAGAGAAGAAAAATTAAAGGGAAAAATTAGCTGCTGAGACTTGCTGAGAGACACCAGGGTCTGCATGTGCCTGTGTGTTTGTTCTGAACTGAGGCCCATCATCATTTTAGAATTCTTGGGTTCTACCATCTCATATTGTGAGAGAGAATAATGTGTAAACAATATGGATTAAATAATAGCATTTTCTCCATAACAAAGAAAATAGCAGGAAATATGGCCAATTAATACTTTCCTTAGTAGATGAAATACTTGATGGCAAAGAAGTACATACAACATGTATGAATAATGCATCTCCCAGAAAAAAATACGCTGTAATTATAGAGTAGAACAACTTCTAACCAGGAAGGTAATAAGACATCTACTGTAGCATATAAATTATATACCCCCAAACAGGAGGCATCTGGGACACAAGTAAATAGGAGTTTTTATCACCTAATGAATCATTGAAGTCCTTATTTCACAAGCACAGCATTATCCACGTCTGTGATTTTGAACAAAACAATGTTTTACACTGCCAATTTTTCTTTGTTTAAAATATTTTATGTTTAGACATGTGGCAAAAAGGGGCTAAAAGCTGTTCTCCCACCCAACAAGTCACAGAATGAAATAAAAAAAAAACATAGTCATATGGAAGTAATGATTTTACACCTGAGATTGTCCTGAGGGCACCGGGAGCACTACTTAGATTAATTTCCTTTTATTACTTCTTGCAATGGATGAGTTTCTTCTTCTATGTTGCAATCTATTAGGTTGTGTTTTGACTTTAGGTCATATTCAAAGTATCAAGTATTCAGGGAATACTTTGCAGATTCACAAATTTGTTCTCATAGTTCAGGCTAAAATTGTTTTGGGGACTTGGCTACCAATAGCTGTGAAGGACTGTCTCGGTAACATGCTAAAATGGCTTATGGTATAGATGAAACATTTTAAACTGTTCTTGCAAGATTTACTTAGGGGTTCTAAAATGAAGATAATGTTTAAGAGTCTTCTGTCTTTGGGTACACACACTTAGTCAGAAAGAAGAGGGATGAGAAAAATGAACTCAAACTCATTGATCTTTCCATTTTTATTCCGTTCCAAATACTGATTTCTATTTTGTCAGCATTCCCTAGCACAATTCTCAAAAACTTCCAAACACTCATTCACCCAGCTGTATTCAGAGGCAGAACTAAAATTCAGAAGATTGCCTCTCTTTAACATATTCCTCCCAAAACAGTCCGCACGGAAAGAGAGTAGAATATTGTCTGTTAGGAATAGGACATCTATGGCTACCCCTGTCTCCATTACAACTATGCACACCTCATTATCCCATCTCTCTGGGGAGAGGGGATAGACACACACATTCCCAAAGAAGACCCAGACGGAATGTCAAATGTAGGCATAAGAAAAAGTATTTGTTGTCACTTCTTATCAGGGAATTGCACATCAAAACAACATGAGATATCACCTCAGACCAGTCAGAGTGGCATCTAGAAGAACAATTGGGGAATAAAAAAAATGTTGATGAAGATGTGGTGAAAAAAACGAACCTCCTTCACTGCTCTTGGGAATGTCATCTCTTTCATTCATTCTCTATGGAAAACAGTATGGAGATGTAGGATAACTATGGGTTTGTCCTTTCAGCTTTGCCACAGGAAACTTAGTTTACCTTAAAGCAATGTCCTTTCTGTATGGACACAGGAAGACAGTTAATATTATGTTTTTTAACTTGGCAGTTGATTGACTCCAATAATATTTACTCCTAGGCATCTGCTCTCGACTCAGTTGCCCTTAGTTCCTAGCACCCAAAAGCAGGGTCCCAACGAGGGACTGAATGGACCCAGGGCAAGATGTGAGCTGCCCTGGCATCGAAATGGGCCAGGTCAAAGCGCCTCAATACTCAACTATAAATTGAAAGCATGATCATAGACAAACGCTGTCATGATCCAAAAAGAAACGACGAGACTAGGATCCTGCTGGGGTTAGGAAGAATAACCTGGCCTTAGGACTGTGGTAAGACGTCCTCAGGAAAAACCAAACTTTAAGTTGATATATCTCTTACTGTGCTCATACAGAATGTCATTGCTAGAAATATTAGAAGTAGATTTACTACAACTATTAAGTGGATTACTAGCTGTGGAAAGAAGAAAGTGACACACCCTGAATGGGATCCCGTCCTTAAGTGGATCTCCTAGTAATCCAGAGTAATCTCTTTTTTTTCTTGTTTTTTTGGGTCACACTTGGCGATTCACAGGGGTTACTCCTGGCTCTGCACTCAGGAGTTACTCATGGCGGAGCTCAGGGGACCATATGGGATGCTGGGAATCAAACCCGGGTCAGCTGAGTGCAATGCAAACACCCTACCTACTGTGCTATCTCTCCAGTCCCCAGAGTAATCTCTTTAGATGAAATTTTATCCTCGAGTTAATCTCCTAGAGGAGTGATCTTATCTCTCTTTGTTGATTTGTTAATGTTCAACCCACCTTTGGGTCACCACCCTATGTGATTGCTATATAAACTAAGATTGTAAGAGCAAAGGGAAAGAGATTGAGAATCCAGAGAGCACAGTCAGAATCCAGGAGCAGAGCCAGAATCCAGAGTGAAGGACTCCAGAGAGAGAAGCAGAAGAATTCCAGAGAGAGAGAGAGAGAGATCGGAAGAGACCAGAGGAGAGACTACAGAGACAGAGTCAGAAATAGACAGAAGAGAGCACAGCAGCATGCACAGAAGCAAAGCACAATGGAGAAGCCATCCAGATCCGGTCCATACACAGCAGCTCGAGAGCACCGAACGCGGGCAGAGAGAGAGCGACCCCGAGAGGCTGCCAACAACACATCATCATCTTCGCATACCTCCCCAGCTCGCATGTAAGATATAGTTTTTACATGGAGATTTTTCTAAAAAAGATTAGAGATTCCCATATAACCCAATGATTGCACCTATTGGCATCTAGACCCCAAATGAAAACACTGATTCAAAAATATCTATATACACCTACGTTCACTGAAGCACTTGTACAATATGGCTATGGAAACCACCCAAAAATCCAAAAACAGGCGACTGGATAAAAAAGTGGCCTACATACACACAATGGAATTCTATACAGTTGTAATAAAAGATATAATCTTGTAGCTCACTACAACATAGATAAAACTGGTGGATAATTGTTAAACACGAAGAAAATAAGTGACAGCAAAGACAAAATTAGATGAGTTCGCGCATCTGTAGATATCTAGAGAGAATAAACAAGGGAGCAGACAGTCTAAAACAACAAATCATAGATTTGGATTAAAGACCTCAGATTTACAAGCAATGGGGGTGGGGAGGAGGAAGAAGAAAAAAAGGATTAAAGTAAACAGTGGTGAAAGGTTTTGGATATTGGTGATGGTGACGATACAGTGATTTTGTATATCCAAAATAAATACTAACTCTGTTACACCCATGTCATCTAATTTTGATTTAAACATATTTAAAAGCCCACTGTTAAATTGCAAGTTATATTTATATTTATTTACAGTGGCATAGGGAGAAAAAAACTTAAATTTCAGTTCTAAAAATACAATTAAAATGGTGGCAAAGTACATGTTTCTCATGCATGAAACCTTTGCTTCAACCCCATACCACACATAAAATGAAAACAATCAAGCTATTCTCTACTTCAGGAAATCATATTTTGTGGATATTATTTAATTTGCTCGAGGCCCTTCCGTTGATCATCCATTTGCTCCAGCGGGCCCAGTAACGTCTCCATTGGAGACTTTGTTGTTACTGTGTTTGGCATATCGAATACGTTGCAGACGAGATACTCTCGGTAGCTTGCCGGGCTCTCCGAGAGGGGCGGAGGAATCGAACTCAGGTCGGCCATGTTGGCTGCGTGCAAGGCAAACGCCCTACCGCTGTGCTATCTCTGAGCTAGATATTAATGTTTTACTGAATTTATAGATAAGAAAATTATGACTTCAAGAGTTGGAACTACTCATCTACAATATGTATGAAACAAGTAACAAAGTTAACAGTACCACAAGGATCAAAACCCAATATATTTAACATAAAAGTTAAAATTCTAATCTCAGGGTGGAAGCAATAGTTCAGTGTTGAGGGCATTTTCCTTGCAAGCAGCGGAGCCGGATTTGATCTCTGGCATCTTATATTAGGTCCCCTGAGCACCACCAGGAGTAATTCCTGAGTGCAATGCCAACAGTCAGCCCTGAGCACTGCTGGGTTTGTGCAAAATAATAATAATCTCTTTGGAAAAGCCAGAATTGTGACAGGTACACTTCATTTCTTTGCTTTAACAGTTCCCTGAGATTGAGATAAAGATGTTTGTCCAATTGAACTGAGGCAGCTATTGTGGAGGTTGGAGAGAATCAAGGCACAGCCCTAACAGTGAGCGATATGCAGGAAGGAGCATCAGATTCACTTGCATGCTCCTTCAGGATCTTTCATGCCTCATTAGATGTTCTCATCCCTTTCCCTTCTGTATGACTTCCCTGGGAACATAAGCACAATTCATCAAGCCATCCACTGGCTATGTTAGGGGGTGCCTTGGGTTGACACAGACAAACCAGATTTATCATGCTAAAACCATCCCAAACTCCATTCCTGACAAAGAGGTGCAGGAATTGCATCCCCCAAAGAACAGGAGATTGGTGCTCTCTCTGCCCCTTTCACCTGTCCTGGGCAGAGAAGTGACCTGTTTTCCCTCTGAGCTCCTGAGCCCTGCATGTCTCTGGTGGTTTCCTAATTAAGGTAAACAATATCCACACAGTGTATGTGTCCTGCCCTGACCCTCTGGCCCAGCTCCCGAGTCAAAACTGGATGGTTTCACAGTGCAGTGTCAGCTTTGCTTGCTGAGTGTATCTCCTTCTCCACCCACAGATGCACAAGGACAGATTCTGCACCCCCACTCCTGCTCCCTGGGAGAAGCCCTTCATGGGGTCTGCTGGGAACTACTCCATACATTCTGAGCAGACACCTCTAAGGTGTGCCCTTTGGAAGGGTTCCTTTCCTGTTTTCGAAAGCCTTTGCTGGGGCATCTGGATTAGCCGCACCCTTACGGCTGCCTTCCCATGTCTGGATTGCTTCTCATTCACACATTCAAGTTCCTCCTACCTTCACAGCAAGGATTTGTCCTTGAATCTTGTTTCCTCAGCATCTGCACTGGAGAATACACAGTGGAAAGGAAAACTTCAGACAGTGTGCCTGTATAGTAACAGGCAGTGACTATGAGACAAAGATGAAGGTTGTCCCATGCTTAGCAGAGGTAGTAGTTCAGTCATAGGGCGCCAGGTTGGGTGCCAGCCTTGCATGCAGCGGCCCTGGGCTTGATCCCTGGCACCCTTATATGGGGCCCAAGACCACCAGGAGGGATCACAGAGCAGGACAGTAAAATTTGAAAACATTAGCAAATTCTCTTGACATTTCCCAGATACTTAATTAACTCTAGTGAGTGAAGCACAGTGCTTGGCACAAGAAATTTGCTCAAATGCACTCAAACAAATCCAGTTACAATGAGCTTCATTCCTGTTTCCTAGTATGTTGTTGAACAGTGATCAGTGTTTGTATCCAAGGTTATTTATCTGAATGCCGTCTGGAATGCCTCCATACTAAGTGCTTTCTAGAAAGTAGAAGCCAAGGCTTTTCTGACGGGACAGGGGAGTGAAGGATTAGTGGATTCAGAGGATGTATAGCTGTGCATTTTTTTAAAAAGTGCTTTTTTAGTTTCTGGCTTCCAGAGAAGCAAGTCAAGAGCTTGGCAGCTGCCATTCCACTCTAACACGTAAAAAATCTGAAAGGAACTGAAAATCAACAACTCTTCTTAGGTCCATCTGAGAAGTGAGGCAGCAGGGCAGACTGCTGGTGTGAGATTGGAAACTCAGTAGGATCCTGAGAATCAGGAATGACCAGAGCACAAAACCACTAGCAAAGTCTCCGCCCAAACCCACAAAGTGTCATCCTTTTTAATTGATGAAGTGCTAGAGGCTCCGAATGGGCCAGTCTGAGCATTAAAGACGCCAGTGGGACTCCCTGAGGTTCCGGCGCTTATGCCCACACAGCCTCCGCCTTTCCTCTGCACAGGTCCTTAGGCCCAGGTTTGTGGACTAGTATCAGGACTGGCTGGGGGCATGGCCTACACTGTAGGGGGAGTGGCCACCTCAAAAGTGGTCCTGGCCTTCTGGGAGGCAGGCACCCGCTCACGCGGCTGTAGTTATATTTCCCACTTCCAGCCCTCTCCACTCACATCACAACCTTTATCACCTAATTCTTTGGAAAAAGTCCTGGCTGTCTCAAACACAATACAATAATCCACCGGCCTACTCCAACTTCAACAAAAGACAAGCATGCAAGAAGCTGTACAAGCGCAATATAAAAGAGCACCACTTCAACTCTTTACTAGATGCCTATCATAAGCTACAGATTAATATCTGAGAGGAAGGACATATCCTACAAGGGGAGAAGGGTGACCAACATCGAATGACTTATGCAGAATCCTTTCCCATAATAAGAGGAAACAGTGCTAGTGAACTTCAAGGTTTTACCTCTATACAACCACAACAGCATGAGGAAACTGGCAAATTTTCATTATGAGGAGACGATGAAGAAAAGAGTCCCGAACCCTCAACAGGGATTACCCACAAATATGATCTCTCTGATAAAGAATTCCGAGATGAAATGCTGAAGATGTTCAAGGAGCTAATCAAAGAATCAATGGAGGAGACATCCAGAAAATTAAGGGAAGAAATGAGAGAAACAGTGGAACAGAAAGTCTAGAAAATACAGTAAGAAATGCAAGTAGAAATAAGAAAGCTACAAAAAGAAGTGTCCCAAATAAAGGATTCGGTAGATGAAATGAAAAACTCAGTGGGTACCCTCAGCAGTAGAATGTCTACAGCTGAAAACAGAATTAGTGATCTTGAAGATGAGCAACAGAAATAGTATAGGCAACAACAAACAATGGGTAAAGATCTCAAAATAGCTCCAAGGAGAAACAGAGAACTAGGAAATGACTCCAGAGGAACAACATTAGAATCATTGGAGTACCAGAATGTCAGGGAGGCAACTCCAATGAAAAAGCCACAGTGAAAGAAATCACTGCCAAAGAGTTCTCAGACTTAAAGAATGCAGACATCTCGATTCAAGGATTCAGAAGGGTGACAGCTAAAAGAGACCCAAATAAAACACTCTAAGGCATATCATAGTCAGAATGATGGATGCCGTGGATAGAGATACAATACTGCAAGCAGCAAGGTCAAAGAAGGAAATCACATACAAAGGAGAACCCCTTAGATTTACAGCAGACCTATCAGAGGAAACCCTCCAAGCCCAAATACAATGGTGGGATATAGTGAAAAAACTCAATGAAATGAATGCCTCACCAAGAATATTTTATCCAGCTAAACTCAAACTCAAACTCAATGAAATGATCCACCATTTTATAGATAAACAACAACTCAGGAACTCCAAAGACTAAAAACCAAACCTAAAAGAAGGACTAAAATGGCACCTGTAATTCAAGAAGGAAAACACCCCTAAGCACAACAAGCCCTTACAGAAAGATGGCACAAAACCCCATGACAATAATCTCTTTCAATGTAAACTGTCTAAATGCTACAATCAAGAGACACAGAGTGGATCCAGAAACTGAAACAAACATTCTGCTGCCTACAAGAAACTCCTCAGAACAGTCAGAGTAAACACAGACCCAAAGTTAAAGGATGGAAAAAAATCCTGCAAACAAACAGCCCCCTAAAAAAGCTGGGGTGGCCATACTACTATTTGACAACATCAATTTCAGGTTGAAAAAGATTAGAAGAGACAGTGAAGGCCATTTTCTATTTAACAAGTGATATGACCAACTGGAAGAAATCACACTCTTAAATGTATGTGCACCCAATGAGGGACCAGCTAAATGCTTAAAACAACCGCTAACCGCTAAGGAGGACATTGCCATCAATACAATAGTAGTCGAAGACTTCAACATCGCCTTATGACCTCTGGATAGATCAACAAGAACAACACTCACCAAGGAAACATTGGCTTTGAAGGAGGAAATAGAAGAGAGAGAGTTAATGGACCTAAACAGGGCTTTACTCCCCCCAAAGAAAGAATACACATTCTTTTCCAGTGCACATGGAGCATTATCTAAAATAGACAATGTGCTGGGTCACAAAACGTACCTCAATAGAATCAGGAAGATAGAAATTGTATCAAATACCTTTTCATACCATGATGCGCTGAAGATAGAAGCAAATCACACACAGACATGGAGAACCAAATTGAACAAGTGGAAATTAAACAACTCAATGTTGAACAATGAGTGGATCAGGAAGGAAGTCAAGGAAGAAATCAAAAGATACTTTGAAAAAAAATGAGAATGAAGGTGCGAGCTACCAGAACCTATGGGACGCAGCTAAAGCCGTTTTAAGAGGAAAATTTATAGCCTTACAAGCATTCCTCAGGAAGGAAGAAAGGGCCTACATAGATAACTTAACTTCATAGCCCAAGATCTTAGAAAAAGACCAACAAAAGGAGCCACGCCTGGCCGAAGGAAAGAAATGATAAAACTTACTGCAGAAATTAACGACATAGAAACCCCAAAAATAATCTGAAAGGTCAATGAATCCAAGAGCTTGTTCTTTGAGAAAATAAACAAGATTGATAAACCACTAGCAAGACTCACAAAGAAAGAGAGATAGAAAACCAGAATAAACCGAATCAGAAATGAAAAGGTGGACATCACAACAAAAACCAATGAAATTCGAAAGATCATCAGAGACTGCTTTGAGAGTCTGTATGCCACGAACAAGAGAACCTAGAAGAAACAGATAAACTTGTGGATTCCTAAATTCTCCAAGACTGAGCCAAGAAGACTTGGAATACATTAATAGACCCATTTATATTAAGGAAATAGAAACCGTAATCAAAAGTCTTCCCAAAAACAAAAGCCCAGGCCCAGATGGATTAACTAGAGATTTCTTCCAAACATTTAAAAAAGACCTGTTTTGGGAGATGCAGACCAAAACAACAATGAGGTATCATTTCACACCACAGAGTCTGGCCCACATCCAAAAGAACAAAAGCAAATGTTGCTGGCGCGGATGTGGCGAGAAAGGGACTTCACTGCTTGTGGGAATGCCGACTGGTTCAGCCTTTCTGGAAAACAGTATGGACAATTCTCAAAAAATTAGAAATCGAGCTCCCATTTGACCCAGCAATACCACTCCTGGGAATATATCCCAGAGAGGCAAAAAAGCATAGTCGAAGTGACATCTACACTTCTTTGTTCATTGCACCACTGTTTACAATAGCCAGAATCTGAAAAAAAAAAAAAAACCTGAGTGCCCGAGAACAGATGACTGGTTAAAGAAACTTTGGTACATCTACACAATGGAGTACTCTGTAGCTGTTAGAAAAGATGAAGTCATGAAATTTACATACAAGTGGTACTACATGGAAAGTATCATGTTAAGCAAAATGAGTCAGAAAGAGAGGGATAGACACAGAAATATTGCATTCATCTGGGGAACATAAAGTAACAAAATAGGAGACTAACTCCCAAGAGTGGCCGAGATTAGTACCAGGAGTTTTGCTCCATGTCTTGGAGGCCAGCCACACACTCTAGGGGCAAAGGGAGCTCAGACAGAAAACGGAGCACCAAATAAAGGGTGTTGGGAGGATCCTCCCAGGATGGGATAAGCATGCTGAAAGTAGAAAATAGACTGAACATGATTGCCACTCAATGCCTCTTTTGCAAACCACAACACCCAAAAGGACAGAGAGAGAACAAAAGGGAATGCCCTGTCACAGAGGCATGGTGGGACAGGGGGATAGGGGGGTGGGTGGGATACTGGGATCTTTAGTGGTGGATAATGGATACTGGTGGAGGGATGGGTGTTTGATCATAGCACAATTGAAACCCAACCACAAAATTTTTTTTACAACTGCACCTCATGGTGTTTCACTAACAAAAATTTTTAAAAAATTGTAAATGATGGAGAATGGGCACTGGTGGAGGGATGGATACTGGATTATTGTATAACTGAAACCAAAACACAAAAACTTGTAAGTCTACAACTGTACCTCATGGTGTTTCACTAATAAGAATTTAAAAAATAAATAAATAAAAAATAAATTAAAAATACCTGTTTTCAGTTCTCCTTAAACTTTTCCGGGAAGTTTAAAAATAGGATATCTTCCAAACAGTTTCTATGAAGCACAGGTCTCCCTAATACCAAAAGCAAATAAGGACACCACTAACAAAGAAAAATACAGCCAATATCTCTGATGAACCCGGATGCGACGATCCTCAACAAAATATTAGCAAACAGAATCTGACAACTCATCAAAAAGATCATACACCACGACCAAGTGGGATTCATCCCGGGAATGCAAGGATAGTTTAACATTCGGAAATTAATCAACATAATCATTCATATCAACCAAAGTCAAGATAAAAAACATATGATCATACCAATAGATGCAGAGAAAGCATTTGACAGGATCCAACACCGGTTTGTGATGTAAACTCTCACCAAAATGGGCTTAGAAGGAAATTTCCTCAAGATAGTCATATATATAGCAAGCATTTTTCTCAATGGGGAAAAAGTAAGGGCCTTCCCTCTAAGATCAGGGACAAGACAAGGATGCCCACTCTCACCACTTCTATTGAACATAATGGAAATATTTGCAATAGCAGTTAGGCCAAAAAAAAAAAAGATGTTAAGGGCATCCAGATAGGAAAGGAAGATATCAAGCTCATTATTCACAGATGATATGATATTATTATATCTAGAGAATACTATAGCCTCTTCCAAGAAACTCCTAGAAGCAATAGACTTGTATAGTAAAGTTGCAGGCTATAAAATCAATACACAAAAAAGCATGGCCTTCCTATATAGAAATAATGAGACAGAAGAAAGAGACATAAAAAAAGCAATCCATTCACAATCGTGCCCCAGAAAACCAAGTACCTCGGAATTAACCTAAGTAAGAAGGTAAAGGACCTCTACAAAGAAAACTACAAAATGCCACTCCACGAAATAAAAGAGGATATGAGGAAATGGAAACATATCCCCTGCTTATGGATAGGAGAATTAACATTGACAAAATGACAATACTCCCCAAGGCACTATATAGATTCAATGTGATCCCTATAAGGATACCCATGAAATTCTTCAAAGAAATGGATCAAGAACTCCTCAAATTCATTTGGAACAACAAACGCCCACGAATAGCTAAAAAAATTATTGGGCAAAAGATGATGGGAGTAATTACCCTCCCCAACCTCAAACTCTACTATAAAGTGGTAACAATTAAAACAGCATGGTACTGGAACAAAGGCAGACCCGCAGACCAATGGAACAGGGTGGTATATCCCTACACATAACCCCAAAATATGAACATCTAATCTTTGATAAGGGAGCAAGAAATGTGAAGTGGAGCAAGGAAAGCCTCTTTAACAAATGGTGCTGGCATAACTGGACAACCACATGCAAAAATAAAAAATGGGCTTAGACCTCGACTTAAGACCATGCACAAAAGTCAGATCAAAATGGACTAAAGACCTCAACATCAGACCAGTATCCATAAGGTACATAGAAGACAAGGACAGCAAAATCCTCCACGATTTTGATGCTAACGGTTTCTTTCGATAACATGCCACTGACCAACCAGTGGAAACAGAGAAAAACAAATGGGACTATATTAAACTAAGAAGCTTCTACACTGCGAAAGATACAATGATCAAAATACAAATCTACAGAATGGGAATGGATATTCACCCAATACCCATTTGATAAGGGGTTGATATTAAGGACATACAAAGCACTGGTTGAACTCCACAAGAAGAAAACATCCAACCCCATCAAAAAATGGGGAGAACAAAATGAACAGAAACTTTCTCAAAGAAGAACTCCAAGTGGCTAAAAGGCACATGAGAAAATGCTCTACATCACTAATCATCAGAAAGATGCAGACCAAAACAACAATGAGATATCATCTCACACCACAGAGACTGGACCACATCCAAAAGAACTAAAGCACTGGTGTTGGCACGGATGTGATGAGAAAGGAACCCTCCTTCACTGCTGGTGAGAATACCGAATGTTTCAGCCATTTTGGAAAACAGTATGGACGATTCTCAAAAAATTAGAAATTGAGTTCCCATTTGACCCAGCAATATATCCCAGAGAGGCAAAAAAGTATAGTTGAAATGACATCTGCACTTGTATGTTCATTGCTACACTGTTCACAATAGCCAGAATTGGAAAAAACCCAAGTGCCCGAGAACAGATGACTGGTTAAAGAAACTTGCTACATCTACACAATGGAACACTATGCAGCAGTTAGAAAGGATGAAGTCATAAAATTTGCAAACAAGTGGTTCTACATGGAAAGTGTCATGCTAAGCGAAATGAGTCTGAAAGAGAGGGACAGACAAAGAAAGACTGCACTCATCCGGGGAATATAAATAACAGAATGGGAAATGAACACCCGAGAACAGTAGAGATAAGTACCAGGAGATCTGCTCCATGACTTGGAAGCCGGCAGCACATGCTGGGGGGAAACGCAGTTCAGATAGAGAAGGGAACACCAAGTACAGGGTGTTCGGTGGACTCACTCAGGATGCAAGACACGTGCTGAAAGTAGACTACAGATGGAACATGATGGCCATTCAATACCTCTATTGCAATCCATAACACACTAAAGGAAAGAGAGACCAAAAGAGAATGCCCTGCCTTAGAGGTGGGGCGGGATAGGGGGATCAGAATGGGAGGGCTACTGGTTTCACTGGTGATGGAGAATGGGCACTGGTGGAGCAAGTTTCTTTAACCACCAGTTAATTGTGTAACTGAAACTCAAAAACAAAAATATGTAAGTCTACAACTTTAACTCATGGTGTTTCACTAATAAAGAAATAAATTAATTAATTAAAAAAATAAAGACACCAGTGAATGCATCACTGATGGTCCATCCTTGTCGGTTTCACCTCCAGCACCTTTACCAACTCCTCACAATGTGGAGAGAAATGTCTATGATCCTGGAAGTGAAAGGGGAGAGGAGCCTTGGAAAAGGATGTAAGATATTCTATTCCTAATAAGATCTTTTTGCTGTGGTTTTATCAGAGCTTAACTAAACTGGGGAAATATCTGATTCTACTCCCTGCCCCCCTACACACATACACACACATACTCACTCTCACACAGACACACACGACACACATACACACACACACAGACTGTCTTACTTAAGGGCGATGGGTGTCAGAGACACATTGAAGCGTATAGGGCAGGCCTGCGTCCTCAGGCCAAGCACTGCAAAGAGTGCGCCAAGCCTCTGAGCACAGCTGAGGTGGCCTTATAAAGAACATGAGTGGGGGAGATTGTACAGGTGTTAAGGCACTATTGAAGTCTATCATTGGCACCACCAGAATGACCCCGAACACAGAGCCAGGAGTTGCCTCTGAATACTTCCGGTATTGCTCAGAGCTCTGTCCATCCCCAACTCCAGTATAAGCAGTTTGAATCCAAATTAAAAGAACCATATGCCACAGTAACGGGATCTTTATCTCAGATATGTGAGAATGGCTCAACATCTAGTAAATGTAACCCATCACATGAATAGAACAACATGGAAGTTAATACATGATTGTATTAATAGTTGCATATAGACCCTTTGACAAAATTTTAGCAAACTAGAAATGGAAAGATCTTTCTCAGTTTGAAAAAGAGCATCATATGTTCTCCATGATACTATAACATATATTCTATATGAAAGAACAACATATGTTCTATCTAATGCCATTCACTAACAGAGGAGTCGAAATATCCCATTAACAGCAGCAACAAGGCAGGAATGTCCCTTCTCCCTATTGTTTCTCAACATTGTACTTGAAGTTCTAGCTACTGAATGGAGCTAGAAAAGTAAATATACATGGTATATTAAGTATTCAGGAACAAAAATTAAATCCATTTTGTTTACAGATAATCTATGATGGTTTTTATTTCAAAATTTCACTCAAATATTTAATATTAAAGCTGATTACAGTTTATGGAGGTTATCAACTATTTTATACTGTTTATTTTCAGATCACTTGCTTATAAGCACCCAGTATGTACTTCAGGTATAAAGATAATATGAGTTTTAGATGTTTTCAAAAGTTTGTTCTGTCTTTTACCATTGTATGATTTTTTCATGATTCAAATATTACTTAAAATAATTCATTGCTGTGGATTTAAAAGATAGAAAAGTAAACCAGCAGGAAAATGAAACTTTCAAAGTAGTATTTGCAAGGTTATTGCATAAGCAGTTATATAATAAGCTCATAGTCTACACTAGAAATAAATAATTCAATTCATTTCTATCCAGGTAAAATTTAAGCTGTGCTCTTTCACAAAAGGACAGTTTCTTTCCAAGTTAAGATGACCCTTCAAAATATCCTCTTTACTGCTAACATGCTAGTGGCTGAAAAGGTGAAACTGTTTACTTAATTAGAAGGATAGAGAAAGGTGTTAGATCTAAGTTCAAAAAGTGTTGAAACCCTGAAAAATATACTACTCTGAGAGAAAAATCAAAGTCTGAAAATTGTGGCATCAAGGAATTGAAATAAAGTGGAAAATACTGGAGCCTAATCCAAGTATCCCTCCCACCCGCATTCCCCCCCCCCCCATCCTACCCTTTTGTTTTCTCTCTCTCCTTTTGGGTGCTGTAGTTTGCAAAAGAATTATTGAGTGGCAATCATGTTCAGTCTTTTGTCTACTTTCAGCATGCATCTCCCAACCTGGGAGGATCCTCCCAACACCCTTTATTTGGTGCTCCCTTTTCTATCTGAACTGCCTTTTCCCCTAGCATGTGTGGCTGGCATCCAAGCCATGGAAAAAACCTTCTGGTACTAATCTCGTCTATTCTTGGGTGTTAGTGTCCTATTTTGTTACTTTATGTTCCCCAGATGAATGCAATCTTTCTATGTCTATTCCTCTCTTCCTGACTCATTTCCTTAGCATGAGACTTTCCATGTAGTACCATTTGTATGTAAATTTTATGACTTCATGTTTTCTAACAGCTATATAGTACTCCATTGTGTAGATGTACCAAAGTTTCTTTAGCCAGTCATCTTTTCTCAGGTACTCAGGTTTTTCCAGATTCTAGCTATTATAAACAGTGCTGCAATGAATAAACAAGTGCAGATGTCAATTCGAATATACTTTTTTGCCTCTCTGGGATTTATTCCAGGAGTAGTATTGCTGGGTCAAATGGGAGCTCAATTTCTAATTTTTTGAGAATCGTCCATACTGTTTTCCAAAAGGGCTTAACCAGTCTGCATTCCCACCAGCATGAAGGAGGGTCCCTTTCTCGCCACATCCGCGCCAGCACTAGTTGCTTTTGATCTTTTGGATATGGGCCTGTATCTGTGGTGTGAGATGATATCTCTTTGTTTTGATCTGCATTTCACTGATGATTAATTATGTAGAGCATTTTCTCATGTGTGTGCCTTTTAGCCATTCAGATTTCTTCTTTCAGAAAGTTTCTGTTCAACCAGTCGTTTGAATATCCTTGATATCAACCCCTTGTCGGATGTGTATTGGATGAATATCTTTTCCCATTCTGTCTTTTGATTTAGCCACCATTTCTTTTGAGGTTCAGAAGCTTCTTAGTTTAAGATAGTCCCATTTGTCTATTTCTGTTTTTACTTGCTTGGCCAGTAGTGTGACATCTTTGAAGATACCATTAGGTTCAATGTCATGGAGAGTTTTGCCGACCTTGTCTTCAATGTAATTTATGATTCTGGTCTGATGTTGAGGTCTTTAATCCACTTTGATCTTACTATTGTACATGGTGTTAGGCAGAATTCTGAGCCCATTTTTGCATGTAGTTGTCCATTTTTGCCAGCACAATTTGTTTAAGAGGCTTTCCTTGCTCCACTTCACATTTCTTGCTCCCTTATCAAAGATTAGATGATTATATGTTTGGGGGATGATGTCAGTATATTCAACCCTGTTCCATTGGTCTGTGGCTCTGCCTTCATTCCAGTACCATGCTGTTTTAATTATTACTGCTTTGTAATAAAGTTTGAAGTTAGGGAGGTTTATTCCTCCCATTTTCTTTTTCCCAAGAATTGCTTTAGCTATTCATGGGGGCTTTTTGTTCCATATGAATTTCGGGAGTGTTTTCTCCATTTCTTTGAAGAATGTCATGGGTATTGTTATAGGGATCACATTGAATTTGTACAATGCTTTGGGAAGTATTGCCATTTTGACAATGTTAATTCTCCCGATACATGAGCAGGGGATATCTTTCCATTTTCTCGTGTCGTCTTTTATTTCCTGAAGTAGAGTTTTGTAGTTTTCTTTGTACAGGTCCTTTACTTCCTTAGTTAAGCTAATTCCTAGGTAGTTGATTTTCTGGTGCAAAATTGTGAACAGAATTTTTTTTTTTCATGTCACTTTCTTCTCTCTCACTATTTGCATATAGTAAAGCCATGGACTTTTGGGTATTGATTTTATAGCCTGCAACTTTACTATACAATTCTATTGTTTCTAGGAGTTTCTTGCTAGAGGTTTTAAGGTTCTCTTTGTATAGTATATATCATCTGTGAATAGTGAGAGCTTGATTTCTTCCTTTCCTACCTGGATGCCCTTAATATCTTTTTCTTGCTTAATCACTATTGCAAGTACTTCCAGTACTATATTGAACAGTAGTGGAGAGAGTGGGCATCCTTGTTTCTTTCCTGATCTTAGGGGGAAGGCCCTCAATTTTTTCCCATTGAGGATGATGCTTGCTGTAGGCTTTTGTTAGATGGCTTTAACTATATTGAGGAAAGTCCCCTCTATCCCCATTTTGGTGAGGGTTTTCATCATAAATGGGTGCTAGATCTAGTCAATTGCTTTCTCTGCATCTATTGATATGATCATATGATTTTTATCTTTTCTTTTGTTGATATGATTGATTATGTTGATGGATTTCTGAATGTTAAACCATCCTTGCATCCCCAGAATGAATCCCACTTGGTTGTGGTGTATGATCTTTTTGATTATTTGTTGAATTCTATTTGCTAGTATTTTGTTGAGAATCTTCGCATCCATGTTCATCATGGATATCGGCCTGTAGTTTTCTTTCCTTTGGTGTCTTTCTTTCCTCTTGGTATTCAAGAGATATGGGCTTCATAGAAACTGTTTGGGGGAGTTTCTGTTTCTTCAATTTCCTGGAAATGCTTGAGAAGAACTGGCACTAGGTCTCTTTAAATGTTTGGAAAATTTCTCTAATGAATCCATCTGGATCTTGGCTTTTGTTTTTGGGAAGACTTTCGATTACAGTTTCAATTTCCTTGATGTTAATAGGTGTATTCATGTACTCTATATCTTCTTGTTTCAGCCTTGGGAGACGATAGGAATCCAGGAATTTATCCATTTCTTCTAGGTTCTCTTGTTTCGTGGCATACAGACTTTCAAAGTGGTCTCTGATTATCTTCTGAAATTCTTTGGTTTCTGTTGTGATATCCCCCTTCTCTTTTCTGATTCAGTTTATTAGGGTTCTCTCTCTCTCTTTCTTTGTGAGTGTTGCTAGTAGTTTATCTATCTTATTTATTTTCTTGAAGAGCCAGGTTTCATTGATCTTTCAGATTGTTTTTTTTTTTATTTTCATGTCGTTGATTTCTGCTCTAAGTTTTATGATCTCTTTCCTCCTCCCCGATTTGGGCTCCTTTTGTTGATCCTTTTCTACGATCTTGAGCAGGAGGTGAAGTTGTTTATGTGGGCCCTTTAGTCCTTCCTGAGAAATACTTGTAGAGTTATAAATTTTCCCCTTAAAGCACGGCTTTAGCTGCATGCCATAGGCTCTGGTAGCTAGTGTGTTCATTCTCATTTGCTTCCAGGTATGTTTTGATTTCGTCCTTGACTTCCTTCCTGACCCACTTGTTGTTCAATATTGAGTTGTTTAATTTCCAGATGTTTGATTTGGTTCTCCATGTCTGTGTGTGATTTACTTCTATTCTCTGTGCATCATGGTCTGAAAAGATTGTTGATACTATTTCTATCTTCCTGATTCTACTGAGGTATGTTTTGTGTCATAGCACATGGTCTATTTTGAAAAATATTTCATGTGCACTGGAGAAGAATGTGTATTTTTCTTTTTGGAGTGAAAGCCCTGTATATGTCTATAAGCCCTTTCTCTTCTATTTCTTCTTTCAAATCCAATGTTTCCTTGGTGAGTTTTGTTCTTGTTGATCTATCCAGAGGTCATAAGACGATGTTGAAGTCTCCGGCTACTATTGTGTTGCTAGCAATGTCCTCCTTAAAATCTGTTAGCAGTTGTTTTAAGTATCTAGCTGTTCCGTCATTAGGTGCGTATACATTTAAAGAGTGTGATTTCTTCCTGTTGTACGTATCCCCTGATGAAGAGAAAATAGCCTTTGCTGTCCCTTCTAATCTTTTTCAACGTGAAATTGATGCAGTTGGATACTAGTATGACCACTCCAGCTTTTTTGAGGGAGCTGTTTGCTTGCAGTATTGTTTTCCATCCTTTAACTTTGAGTCTGTGTTTGCTCTGACTGTTGAGATGAGTTTCTTATATGCAGTAAAATGTTAGGTTCTGTCTCTGAATCCATTTTGCCACTCTGTTTCTCTTAATTAGTGAGTTTAGACCATTGACGTTGAGAGAAATTATTGTTATGGGGTTTTGTGTCATCTTTCTGTAAGGGTCTGTTGTGCTTGTAGGGTTTGTCTTGTCTTATAGTAGCCCCTTTATTCCTTCTTTAAGGTTTGGTTTTGATTCTATGAAGTTCCTGAGCTTCTGTTTATCTAGAAAATAGTGTACTGTTCCTTTGAGTTTGAGTGAGAGTTTAGCTAGATATAGTATTCTTGGTGAAGCATTCATTTCAGTGGGTTTTTTTTACTATATCCCGCCATTCCCTTTGGGATTGGAAGGTTTCCTCTGATAGGTCTGCTGTGAATCTAAGGGGTGCTCCTTTGTATGTGATTTCCTTCTTTGACCTTGCTGCTTGCAGTATTGTGTCTCTATTGGCGGGATACATCATTATAACTATGATATGTCTTGGAGTGTTTTTGTTAGGGTCTCTTTTAGCTAGCACCCTTTGGGTTCTTTGAATCTGAATGGCTCCATTGTCCAGCTCTGGGAATTTTTCAGCAATGATTTGTTTAACCGTGGCTGTTTCATTGGGATTGTTTCCCTAGCCTTCTGGTGCTCCAATGATTCTAATGTTGTTTCTCTTGGAATCATCTCCTAGGACTCTGATTTGCTCTAGAGCTATTTTGAGCTCTCTTGCCATTGTTTGTTGTTGCCTGTTGGCTTGGTGCAGCTGATCTTCCAGCTCACTGATTCTGTCTTCAGCTATGGTCATTCTACAGTTGAGGGCATAGACTGTGTTTTTTATTTCATCTATGGAATCTTTTATTCGTGACATTTTTGCTCTCATTTCTTCCCATAATTTCTCAATTGTTTCTGTCATGTTACTAGATATCTGTCTGACTGTTTCATTTTGTTCATTGAACATATTCATTATTTCACATATGAATTCTTTCTCAGAGAGGTCATTTAGGTGAGTAGCACCTACTGAGGCTTCTGGACTCATTTCATCGTCGTCCCCACATGGTGGGTATTTGCATTGTTTCTTCATGTTGGTGTGTAGGTATGGGAATTGAGATGTTACACTAGATTTCTTGGTATTACTAAACTTCCTGCGGCCATGTGAGTGCCAGCTGCCCCAGAATTGGACCACACCCATTTCTACAGAAGCCACGCCTACTACTGAAGAGGCCACACCCCCACAGGAACCTGTTCTATGTGGCGGGTACTAGCTGGGAGGGGAAGAAGACCCACACAGTGTTGGGGGAAGAGGAAGAGGTTCAGGGTTGCTGTTGTCCCAGGGTCCTAGAGGATGCCTCAGGCGCTTGCATGAAGAAAACGAAGTCCCGGGTTCGAATACTGGCAGGTTGACTGAACTGGGAGGGGAAGAAGACCGGCACAGTGTTGGGGACAAAGAGGAAAAGGCTCAGGGCTGTTGTTGTCCCAGGGTCCTGGAAGATGCCTGGGGTGCTTGCAGAGAAAGCCAATCCCAAGTTCAAAAACTGGTGGGTTAACTGACCTGGGACAGGAAGAACAACACAGCATTGGGGACAAAGAGGAAGAGGCTCAGGGCTGCTGTTTTCCCAGGGTCCTAGAGTATGCCTAGGGCGCTTGCATGGAGAGAGCCAAGTCTCGGGTTCGAATACTGCCAGGTTAACTAACCTGGGAGGGAAAGAGGACTGGCACAGAGTTGGGACAAAGAGGAAGAGGCTCAGGGCTGCTGTTTTCCCAGGGTCCTGGAGGACGCCTGGGGCGCTTGCACAGAGAAAGCAAATCCGGTGTTCGAATACTGGTGAGTTAACTGACCTGGGACGGGAAGAAGAACAGCACAGCGTTGGGGACGAAGAGGAAGAGCAAAAAAAGGTCAATTTTACCTCTGTATTCAAAAAGCACAAGAGCAATGATCCATAAACACTCATTGATCAGTTAAACTTCAATTTATATTAAAAAGAAACAAAAGTCTTTCACTCCCCTTGTTATTCTACATAAAAAAAATAAAAGAAGTTAATTTCTAATAGTAATGGGTTCATCCAGCAAATGTGAGATTGGGAAATTATTTTCCAAAAAAAAATGTACTAATGCCAGGAATAAGAACATAGGGAGTGATAATGGGGAAATGCTATTATTAAAACATAAGGCGGGTCTGCTGTCCTGAGATTACTGATGTATTCAGAGTTCACATTTGTAAATAGGAATGTTTCTTCATGATCCTAGAATTGGCAACATATTTGGGACAAAGAAAACTGACAAACGGCATGACATCATTTCTTTGGGAGGCGGGGGTTGAGACCAAAGAGACATTTGGTGTGAGGTCTGTTTGGATGCAATGTCTTCTCAGATGGTCCAAAAGTGCGTAAGAGCCAAATATTAATAACATCTGTAGATTATATGCTATAAACACCAATCAGGACCAAGGAATAATAATAACAATTCTTTTAAGGTTCACAGAGATTTGGAGAACAACAGAGCATAACAAATGAGATCCAACTTGGAAAGCATGAGCTGATCTATCAGGGGAGCAATATTCTGCAGCAACTAAAGGCAGGAGGAAGTTATAATCAACGCTCTAGAAGAATATTCTGCTGAAGACAAATTTAAAAAGCTACATGCCTTCCAAGATGGCTTCAGTTATCCCAGTTGTAAATTTCTACTTTATGTAAGACAATTTTATTAAAAACATAATGGTGGATCGCTTCTCGGCCTTTTGGCTAAGATCAAGTGTAAAAACGTAACGGTGGTTTAAGGTCTTTATGCAGCTGGTGAAACAGGAATTACAAAAAGCGGTGTTAGTAATTAGAATTTTTCTCTTGTCACATAAATTAGCAGGTGGGGAACTCAACTGAGCCTTTGTTTCATGAGAGATCAAACAAGAGATAGCAACTTTCTGTTATACAGGAAAAGTCTAAGGTAACATTCATTGAGACTTCGAGTCAAACCTGAGGAGTAAAGAAACAGAGAAGCAGGTATTTTGGAAGTTTCTAGATGAGCAGATGTGCATAGTCCCTCCCAGGTCTTCCCTGCTATGCCCTGACTGAGGGACAAACCCACAGACCCAGCCCAGGAAGGGATAGGAAGGCTGAATACAGATGCAAACGGTCAACAATGTCTGCTACTCACGGCAGAACCACTCTCTGGAAGCGGGACACCCATTCTCTGGGAGATGTCCTCTACTTTAGACGCCCCTGGAGAAGAGAAATGGCTTTGTAAAAATTTTTAGCCTGTTATCTCTAAAATCTGAGTTTTTAATTGATCAAAGAGACCAGCTAGCCTCTCCTAATCTTGTATACGAAGGGGATGCTGTGTCACTGGTAAACGTGGTGTTAATGGTAGCATTGCATGTAGTTATTAGTAGCACTGTAGCACTTTGCTCGAGTGGGCACCAGTAAAACCTCCATTTTGAGACTTGTTACTGTTTTTGGCATATTAAATATGCCACGGGGAGCTTTGCGGGAGGGATACTCTTGGTAGCTTTCTGGGCTCTCTGAGAGGGTAAATATTAGTGATGGGAGGGATGGGGGTGGGAGGGATATTATCCATGGTGGTGGAAAATGGGCACTGGTGGAGGGATGGGTATTTGATCATTGTATAATCAAAACCCAAGCACAAAGAATTGTAAATCTACAACTGTACCTCATGGTGTTTCACTAAAAATTAAAAAAAAATTTAAAAAAAAGAAAAGAAAATGCCCTGCCACAGAGGCGGGGTGGGGTTGGGAGGGTGTGGGGGTAGAGGGGTACTAGGATCATTGGTGGTAGAGAATGGGCACTGGTGGAGGGATGGGTACTCGATCATTGTATAACTGAAACCCAAGCACGAAAGTTTGTAAGTCTACAACTGTACCTCATGGTGTTTCACTAATATAAAAATAATTAAACAAAAAAAAAATGGAAAAAAAAAGGAGAAATTCTTGAAACTCTGCACATCTTCAGGAATTTTGATAGGCATTCTTCCATGACAGGAATTCCTCACTTCTCACCTTAAGAGGCCTCAGTCCTGCGATGAGAGACAGGGCTTCTTGCCTCCCTTTTCATTCCACTTCCTAAACCTCTTCAACACTGAATGGCCAGGCCTGAGACACGCAACAAAGCATCGCCAGTCCCAGTGAGACCTGGGGCCAGTGCATTCCATATTTTAAGTAGTCTTGTAAGAACTGTAGGTAACACTGGTTTAGTACTCACTGTGTAACCATGAATCCTCGGCATTTCCTGTGGCTTTAATTCATTTGGTAATCACGGCAAACTCTGAAGAGAACTCTGACTACTACCCCCATTTTACACATGCAAACACAAGAGCTGAGGGAGTCAGACTCAAGCCCAGCTAGTTACACCCAGAGCCCATGACCATACACTGTTCCTCAATCTGTCTCTCACATCCACGAAGAATCTTAACACCTTTTCCATGAAACCACTAGCTCATATTTCCAGCCATAAGATGGCTTTCATGAAAAGGCCAAGTTAAAGCCTGACAACACGTGCCTCCTTCTGATGGAGAAGTTTTTTCATGTGGAGCAACTAGAACTTCGGCAGAACTCAAAACTCTCCCAGTGAACTCGCAGGTCAGCTACAGAACTGAAGGTTTCATCTCCTATCCCCTGACTGCCCAAAGACTTGCTGTGACAGGGCGCTATGGCCTTCAGGACAGTTAAGGGTGACATATGTCAGCCTTTGTTCTTCCTGCCCAACTCTTACTGTGGAAACCCCCAAATCATCTGCCAAATCTCAAAACCACTTTAAAAAAAATCCCAATTGTCTTCCTTCTCTCCTCATTCCTACCCGCACCATTTACTCCTGGACAAACTTTTCCACTGTGCTGTGTGGAATCCTCATTAACTTACAGAATTCCATTCTTTTTGTTTTCTTACCTTATAACGTCAAAATCTTGACTAACTGCACAGGATAGAATTAATCCATCTACCTCTGAGATTCAGAATGAAAGATTCCTTGCCTTTGGCCTCCATTTCCAAATACTCACCTCTGGATCTATATTGGAAATTCCCTAGCTCCTTGGAAGCACCCTTCTGCAGGTATACACGTTCCAAAATTTTTCAGTGTGCAAAATGCACACTTTGTCGTTATCTGTCACTTGTGAAATATTTTAGTACAAGTCTCTTAGCCTCGGTTCTGTCCTGGCCATGACCAAGTCGGTTTAGCATTTTCAGCCTTCCATAGTGATTCTTCCCTTCATTACAGTCATGCTCTCCCAAGGGTTCATCTGAACTCACTTGAACCCAGTTATCACTGGTGTCAAATTTCCCAAGACAATGATCATTTTCTCTGTGGAGAGCTCAGCTTCAAATAATCGATTTTATTTTAATGTTAAAAGGCTTTGGCACAATAGAAAGAAGGTCTTCTCCTTTGGAAGGACAACTGAACTATAGTATAAAGGGTTGCTAGAACAGTTTTTTTCCTCTTTAAACCTAGAATGTTACTGGAGAGGAAATGAGGTTGAGCATATGTATATCCTTATAGTTTTTCTTTAACCAGAAAACTATCATCATCACTAGCTTTTTACAATGACCAGGTTACGTGCTAAGCCTACCTAGAAATGTACTGTCGCTGCTAGTGAATATAAAAGAATGGGATTAATGGATGTTTAGTGTTATAGGTACTTGGTTTTACACAGACAATTTTGAAAAAGAGGGCACAGTGAATGGTTACAGTCTGACTGCCTACATAAATCAGGGCTCTACTGAAAACACTCAAGACATATGGGCTCAGGAATCTTCTCTTTTCATCACCACAGCATTTACGCTTCTGAAATACCCCAGACTTCCCTCTGATGGACAACCACAAAGGCTTTGAACTTGTACAGTTTCAAGCTCTCCTACAATATGATCCAGCAAAATAAAAATGTTCTCATTATTCCCTTAGTACAAACTTGGTCATGTTCCTGTTCTCCTTAAAATTCTGCAGTACTGGGTCAGAGCCATAGAACAGCGGGTGAGGGGCTTGCCTTGCACATGGCCAATAGGGGTTCAATACCCGGCTCCCTCTATGGTTCCCAATTTTACCAGGAGTGAATACTGAGTTTAGAGGCAGGAGTAAACCCTGAGTGCTGCCAGTTGTGGCCCGAGAAAAAACAAAACCAAACAAATCCTGTAGTACCTTTAGTTCTAATTCCTCAGTAGACAACATGACTTAACGAGTCCCATCCCTAAATTTTAAACTGCATGTTACTTTTGTTTTTATTACTCAGAATCTGATTCACTATGTTCAATTCATACTAATAGTAGTAGTAATAGTTATTATTACAAAAATCTTTGTTTTACCCTTTATGTCTTATATTAGTCTTTATCTTGGGTCTCAGTTTTATCTTCTTCACTTGTTCAACTTATTATCAATATCTTTGTATAGCACTGATGCCAGGGAGTGTCCTTACCTCCCTACCTGAACTATTTACTATCTTATAGATAAACCACATCACTGTATTTTCTTCAGTAGCATTCACCCTCTTTACTGCATATTTAATTTTGTATCTTTATTAGAGAGAAAATTTCATAAAACCAGACGAATTTTTACAGAGCACCTAGGGAAAAAATATGCAATTGAAAGATAGTTTCATTATAGGGGAAAAATGCATTTAGTTGAGCATTTACCAAGCGCCAGGCATTTAATCATCCACTGCTCTTATACCATAAGTACTATTACTATTCCTTATTATTTTAGATGGAGAACATAAAAGCAGTGAAATCTTTAAGCTTACAGAAGTTCACATAATAGGAAGAAGAGCCAAAATTCAATCCCTAGCATACTTTCAACCACTTGAGGTCTCTCTTACATGTATTGATTTAATTTGTGTTTGAAGAGGCTAATGAGAACTCTGAAATGTAACAAGTTTAGTATCATGATTAGACACAATTAGTTCTGTGTAAAGGACACTCTGAAATGAATAGAAGAAGAGTGTTTGTCTTATAAACTAGTGACCACCCTTTGTTGGGAGGGTTTAAACAAAGCTTGCTCACCCTTTCAGCAGGCTGAGTTAGTGGCATTCCAAAATTTGTCAGAAAGAGAGGAAGATGACCTGGCAAGACTCTGAGAGGCTCTGGAACCCTAGAGGGCAATGGAAAGGGTTCAACCTGCAGCTTAGCGCTTATCCTGCAAACTCCAGCCTCTCAAGATCTTACTCAGTGGCTGGCAAGAGGGACCTTCTGTCCACATAGTTTTGCCGACATCCAAACTTAATTGGACCTTAAATATTTTTCCTACAGAGCTCTTATCTTGCAGACCAACTGCTTCATCTATTGAGCAGATCCAGTATTCATCATTCTAGAGGGATCTGTAAAAATATCTTTTTTTGTGAAAAAAAAAAAGTCAGCTTACTCCAGTGGGGCAGCCAAGTGACAGACTTCAGTGGGGCAGCCAAGTGACAGACTTCAGTTTCTAGTCTGAAATTTTCCTTTGTACCTTGACCAAATTATTATGCACTGCGATAAATGTCTTGAAACTTTGCTATTATTTTATGATGTCTGAGCACTCAGGACACTTTTGCAATTGTCTAATTGATTCATCAATAAAGAACTCTAGTAACTCTTCAAACTATGAAATCTAATATGAAAGTCTTATTTTTTTTTCAAACGGAATGAAATATGTTGAAGCTTCAGCTTTGTAGACTAATAGTTGAATTCCAGAATGAGGCAGGGAAAAACAAACAAGACTTTCCTTAAATCCCATTTTCCATCCCAGACTCATTGGCTGAAAGGAAATTCTTGGCAGACCAAATACTCTCTACTACTCAGACTGTCAGGATTGATTTTACTAGAAATAACTTATTGCTCATCTGATAATATTTCTGCTTAGATTTAGTACTTTTTTAAAGGATGACTTATTTTTGTTATTCTTGAGTCATGGCTCTTTGATCTGAAAGTCAGTGTTCTCTCCAGGTATTTGCACCTGTAGGGACACCATCTCTCCTAGTTGAACAGCTTTCCTTTTTGGAAAGAAACCACAATGAGTAAGAAAAAAAGGTTCAAACGTCTGGATGGGATATACACAAACAAGAACTTGATACATAGCAAGCTAAATATGATAGATATTTTCAAATTATCTACATTTTCCCCATATTACTTAAGTAATCCAAGAAATGTGTACGATAGATATTTATAAATTGTACATAGTTCTCTTGTATTACTAAGAGAAGCATATCATATGACTAAAGCATGGTTAGAAGAACATAAATCATCTCTGAAACACTATGAACACATGATAAAATTGTGAAATAAATCACATTAGATCTAATCAATCATACTCCAGCTATTGCTTACCTATACTTTAAAAGTAATTGAACAAATGATTATTCCACAGGGTATGCATCAGTCTCTGTGCTTTCATCAGTACCACAGATGCTGGAAACAGAAAACCAGGCCCAAGAAAAGCATCATGTGGCCCGTAAGACAAAGTGTACATGATGTTTATGAAATTTAATGATCGAATCCTATGTTCATCCTTATTAGTATTAATTTTTAGTGAGTATGAATACAGTTGGATAACGAAAAATTATGCATGAGGAAAAGTAGAGGAAAAATAGAAATATAAGAATATTCTTAATGAATTTATTTCATTAAATGATAAACATAATAATATGAACTAAAAATATTCCTTGTTGCCAAAAAACCTAAGTATATTGTATCTGAATCCCATGATAGAGAAAACCATGTTTGTTTGTTTGTTTTTTCAAATTTCATTCTGATAAGCCTGATATCTGCTAAAGAAAAGTGTGTCAGGGAAAAGCTCAGAAATGGTATTTAGGAAAAGTTTGCAAACTACTATTCAAAAGAAAATAAGATGACAGAGAGTTTTGAAATATTTCAAAAATATTTAAAATCCAGAGACATGGGGGGAGGAAACAATAACCAGGGTTTATGTATTCTAAATGTAATACAGGTATTATGTGTCTCACTTCTACTTTTTTTCCTGTAAGTTTTATGAGTGGCTTTTAAAAATTCTAAGTTGAACCAAAATCCTACACATGCACATTGGAAACATTTTTTTTAATTTAGGGAGATTTTTTGCTCGAGCGGGCCCAGTAACGTCTCCATTGGAGACTTTGTTGTTACTGTGTTTGGCATATTGAAGATTTTTAAGCAATAATAAATCTATTTTTAAGCAATAATGAATCTATTTTTAGCCTACTCAAGTAGCACTGTAGCACTGTAGCACTGTTCTCCCATTGTTCATCATCGATTTGCTCAAGCGGGCCCAGTAATGTCTACATCATGAGACTTGTTGTTACTGTGTTTGGCACATCAAATACGTCACGGAAAGCTTGCCAGGCTTTGTCGTGCGGGAGAGATACTCTCAGTAGCTTGCCGGGCTCTCCTAGACGGGCAGAGGAATACAATTCGGGTTGGCCATGTTGGCCGCATGCAAGGCAAATGCCCTAACGCTGTGCTATCTCTCTAGCCCCAGCATTCTCAGGTAGCATCAGAAAATCTTCAAGGTACCAATTCTTATTGGTCTATCTGTCTTTAGTATATGCTCTGTGTAATAAAAATTCATTTTTGTTTTTGTCTGATTTAGGGGCCAGACTTTAGTGGTACTTGTATATTACTTCTGGCTCTGTGCTCAGAGCTTACTCCTAATGGTGTCCAGGGAACACGTGTGTTGACAGGCATTGAACTGGGGCTGACTATGGAGAGGTAGGAATCTTATCAATCATGCTGTCTCTCTTGCTCAAAATATTCATAAAATTCAAAGAAAATTCATTGTTATTATATCTTAAAGTTTAAATGGCTTTTACATTTATTTTGTTTCCATGAAATTAATAAAACTGAATAATTAAAAACATAACACAATTTAGTACTCCTCAATTGTCATGTAGTGTATGACTTTATTTTCTGTAAACTTTTAAGTTGTTCTCTAAGAATAAAATCACAGAACTAAAGGAAGAGCCATTCATTAAATTATAAAAGCACTCGCTCCAAACTGGAAAATATTGCTTCAGATATTATTTACTTTTTAGGTGTATTTCTTAAGCTTAAATGTATCTTGATACAAAAAAAGACAAGCAACTTTCTAAATGACTAAGTTGAATGATTACTGTTCCTTCAGAGCTTACAAAATGAATAGTTATTAAATATTATCACTATCACTATCACCCCATTGTTCACTGATTCACTTGAGTGGGCCCAGTGATATCTCCATTCGTCCCTGTCATGTGCTAGTGTAACCCGATGACATATTGGGGCTCCTTCAGAATCAGGGGAATGAGGACCATTTGTTGTTACTGTTTATGACATATTGAGTATGCCATGGTTAGCTTGTCAGGCTCTGCCATGCGGGTGAGATACTCTCGGTAGCTTGCCGGGCTCTCCAAGAGTGATGGAAGCTTTTGGGGCAGCCTCTAATCACCTTTACAGGTGTTCCTAGTCAGACATATAGGCGGGTATGATACTCTCAGGCCAGGTTCTCTGAGAGTTAGAACTAGAGAATAAGAGGTCACACAGCCACATTTGAGACCGCGCTTCCAGGAGCTTGGTTTTAGAGTTTCTGGATCCTGGCCATTGATGGGTTACACGGCAGTTGGTGGGTGTAACTGTCTAGCTACTGGAAGGTGGGGGAGCTGGGTGGAGGAGGTCTAGTCCCGAACCAAGCAGGCTTAGAGATCTCAGCCCCGGGTCCCGCACTCCTGGGTCCCTCTGCCGGTTCCTCGTTCAAGCGTGTGGAGAGTGGTCTCAGCATGGCTTTGACTGGGTCCCGGAGGTCTTCAGCCTGTCGGGGCTCTGCTCAGGGTGGAGAGGGAAACTCAATCAATTTTATTAAATAAAATTAGTGTAAAAATTATTAGAGCGATGACTCTAGAGGTGTATATACTTATCATGACGTTTTATTCCTTAAGTCATAAATATTACCTAAAATAGTATGCTTGCAAACAGGCAGTGCATGTTTAATTTTTGTCTGTAGATAGGGCTATGCAATGTATACATCTATGTTGTATTTACATGCAACATATAGCAAAAGTACAGAAAGGACAAGAAGGAAAGGGAGAATGAGAAGCAAAGAGGAGCTTGTTTTTTTAGGGCAGGCACATTATTGATGGATTGTTTTCTGAGGCTTTCAAAGGTAAGAGATAGCTACAACCCCACGCACAGCTACATCTCAGGACCAGGACGCGCTGCACTTAGTGGATGCTGGGAGCAACCATCAACTCAAGATTCTAGAATAAAACTGCCCCTTATTTGAGCCCACAGGGATTCAAGCACTAACAACCTGAGAGAAGTGGGCAAGAGTGCGGTGAAAGTGACTCTTACACAGCTCTAAGGAGGAGCACGAGAGGGTGCAGATACTTTTCATACAAATGTGATGTTTCCAAAATCTTTATGCAAAGTGATTTCTGTGCACAGTAATAAACAAACAAGAAACAGAAACCAAAACAAATACAAAGCAGTCTTGGCTTCACCTGATACTTGTCTAAAACCAAACAAATTTGGGTGGTCAAAGATGCCCATCCTTGAATACTCACCATTCTCACCATTCAGAGAGGGAAAAAATACTGAAAGGAGGTGTAGCTAGCAGTTGTTTGTATTCCAGTCTACTTGTTGACTATTCTTAGGTTAAGATATAATGACTGAATGATGAATTTGATGCCTACTAACAGGAAGATGGAACTGACTGTTGACAGGACTAGCTGCTGAATGCTCTGGCTGTGACTGAAGCTTCCGAATTGAGTGCAGCTTCCCTAGGTTGGGCATTTGAATAAAAGATGATTTCACATTTGGGGGAAAAAAAGCAATGTGCTGTCTTAAAAAAATGGTAAGAACATCAAGTCAATTTGTACCTGGTTCTCCTGTCATGAAAATTACTCATAGTTTAGACACTTAAAAGAAACCGTCCAAAAGGTTAAGGGGAACTGCTGAGAATTTCCATTCCAGTAACGAGAAACCACTTCTTGGTAATGATCGTTCACCAAATGTCGAATGATCTTAGAATAAAGTATTAAATGTCAGCCTGTTCTATTGGAGTGGACACTGCTTTCAGCATGCACGAAGTCTGTGTAAAAATGAATGTTAGGGGGCCTGAGAAAATGCACTGAGGTTAAGCCATTGTTTTGCCTACTGACGACCCTTGTTTTAACCCCTTGAGCTCTACCAAGAATGAGTACAGAGCCAGCAATAAGCCCTGAGCACTATCAAATTTTGGCTCCCACATAGAAACAAACAAAAAGGTACCAGGTATTAAAAACCAAAAATAAAAGTAAAGTCAGTAAGAACAATAAGGAATCCCCACTACCAAACCAACTAAGGCACCTGATTCAATATTTTGGAAATACTTACATATTTCCAATCAATCTCTCATGCTTAATCTATGTTTATAGACCACCTAGCCTTGATTTAGCCTTGAAGTCTTGTTTAGTTGTACTAACAATTGTCCAAACACTTCTTAAATATATTATGATTTTCTACCATTGTTTGCAAGGTTGAATTTAAGTTAATAATTCTCTGATGCAAGACTCTGTAGCTTTCCAATTTATTGTATGGTATTTTTAAATCCCTCTAAAAGTCTCTGTGAAGAAAAGAATGTATATAATTAAATAAAAATAACTTTTAAATTATAAGTGACACCTCACTTTTATTTTTAAGATTATGCCTGTAACTGGAAATATAGCCAATGGGCTAATTTTCACAAAAATATTTTTGTTCATATTAATTTGTGTCTTCATGTAAAAACTTTATTCCCTCAAAGAAACATCTACTGAAAAATCTATAATCCTTTGTTCTGCTAGAAGACTTCATACCTAAAATATCTGCTCTCCTAACTTAACCATTGCAGATAATTCCATTTTAACAATGTCTTTGTTTCAAAGACAAAATTATTAAAAAGCATAAGTTGAAAATTGTATGTTGCTACCTATTGACATTTGGTTGACAAAAATAAACGCCTGTATAATCTATCAACAAAGTCATTTGTTCACAAAGTATACCACTTTTCAGAGAAAATTGCATTATTGTACATAAGACAATAATAATATTCTAACACATCTGCAAAGTCTTCATAGAACCACTGGCTAGATGCCATCATATATAAATATTAGTATTATTTTTGGTAAAAATAAATCAATGTACACACATGTAACATAGAGGACTCTAACATTAGTAAGCACAAATTCTGATTTTCTTTTTTTTTTCCCTTTATTTTATTTTATTTTTTTTAAAGTTGTAGATTTACAATTTTTTGTGCTTTGGTTTCAATTATACAATGATCAGATACCCATCCCTCCACCAGTGCCCATTTTCCACCACCATGGATAATATCCCTCCCACCCCCATCCCCCCATCCCCCCTGTCTCTGTGGCAGGGCAATCCCCTGTGTTCTCTCTCTCCTTTTGGGTGTTGTGGTCTGCAAAAGAGGCATTGAGTGGCAAACATGTTCAGTCCATAGTCTACTTTCGACATGCATCTCCCCTCCTGGGAGGATCCTCCAAACATCCTTTATTTGGTGCTCCCTTCTCTATCTGAACAGCCCTTTCCTCTAGGATACCCGGCTGGCCTCTAAGTTATGGAGTAATCCTCCTGGTGCTGATCTCAGCTATTCTTAGGTATTAATCTCCTACTTTGTTACTTTATATCCCCCAGATGAATGCAATCTTTCTATGTCTATCCCTCTCTTTCTGACTCATTTCGCTTAGCATGATACTTTCCATATTGTACCACTTGTATGTAAATTTCATGACTTCATCTTTTCTAAGAGCTACATAGTACTCCATTGTGTAGATGTACCAAAGTTTCTTTAACCAGTCATCTGTTCTTGGGCATTCAGGTTTCTTCCAGTTTCTGGCTATTGTAAAGAGTGCTGCAATGAACAAACAAGTGCAGATGTCACTTCGACTATACATTTTTGCCTCTCTGGGATATATTCCCAGGAGTGGTATTGCTGGGTCAAATGGGAGCTCAATTTCTAATTTTTTGAGAATCGTCCATACTGTTTTCCAGAAGGGCTGAACCAGTGGACATTCCCACCAACAGTGAAGGAGTGTCCCTTTCTCGCCACATCCACGCCAGCATCGGTTGCTTTTGTTCTTTTGAATGTGGGCCAGTCTCTGAGGTGTGAGATGGTATCTCATTGTGGTTTTGATCTGCATCTCCCTGATGATTAATGATGTAGAGCATTTTCTCATG
The DNA here is from genome assembly GCF_029834395.1 of Sorex fumeus. NCBI lineage: Eukaryota > Metazoa > Chordata > Mammalia > Eulipotyphla > Soricidae > Sorex > Sorex fumeus. Next base: position 9,780,468 of record NW_026606083.1, on the reverse strand, counting down.
TGCTTTTTTGCCATTCGGATTTCTTCTTTGATAAAGTTTCTGTTCATTTCATTGCCCCATTTTTGGATGGGGTTGGATGTTTTCTTCTTGTGGAGTTTAACCAGTATTTTGTATATCCTGGATATCAACCCCTTGTCAGATGTGTATTCGGTGAATATCCTTTCCCATTCTGTAGACTGTCTTTGTATTTTGGTCACTGTTTCTTTGGAGGTGCAGAAGCTTCTTAGTTTAAGATAGTCCCATTTATCTATCTCTGTTTTCACTTGCTCGGCCAGTGGTGTGGCATCTTTGAAGATACCATTAGCTTCAATGTCATGGAGGGTTTTGCCAACTTTATCTTCAATGTACCTTATGGTTTCTGGTCTGATGTTGAGGTCTTTAATCCATTTTGATCTTACTTTTGTACATGGTGTTAGGCAGAGTTCTGAGCCTATTTTTTTGCATGTAGCCGTCCAGTGATGCCAACACAATTTATTAAAGAGGCTTTCCTTACTCCACTTCACATTACTTGCACCTTTATCAAAGATTAGATGAGCATATGATTGAGGAGAGATGTCAGTGTATTCAACCCTGTTCCATTGGTCTGCAGTTCTGCCTTTGTTCCAGTACCATGCTGTTTTAATTATTACTGCTTTGTAGTACAGTTTGAAGTTCGGGAGGTTGATTCCTCCCATTTTCTTTTTCCCAAGAATTGCTTTAGCTATTCGTGGGGGCTTATTGTTCCATATAAATTTCAAGAGTGTTTGCTCCATTTCTTTGAAGAATGTCATGGGTATCCTTATAGGGATTGCATTGAATTTATACAATGCTTTCGGTAGTATTGCCATTTTGACAATGTTAAGTCTCCCGACCCATGAGCAGGGGATATCTTTCCATTTCCTCATGTCCTCTTTTATTTCCTGAAGTAGCGTTTTGTAGTTTTCTTTGTACAGGTCCTTTACTTCCTTAGTTAAGCTGATTCCTAGGTACTTGATTTTCTGGGGCACAATTGTGAATGGGATTGTTTTTTTCATGTTGCTTTCTTCTCTCTCACTGTTTGCGTATAGGAAAGCCATGGACTTTTGGGTATTGATTTTATATAACCTGCAACTTTACTATACGAGTCTATTGTTTCTAGGAGTTTTTTGGTGGAAGTTATTGGGTTCTCTAAGTAGAGTATCATATCATCTGCGAATAGTGAGAGCTTGATTTCTTCCTTTCCTACCTGAATGCCCTTAATATCTTTTTCCTGCCTAATCGCTATTGCAAGTACTTCCAGTACTATATTGAACAGCAGTGGAGAGAGTGGGCATCCTTGTCTCGTCCCTGATCTTAAAGGGAAGGGTCTCAGTTTTTCCCCATTGAGGATGATGCTTGCTGTAGGCTTGTGGTAGATGGCTTTAATTATGTTGAGGAAGGTCCCCTCTATACCCATTTTGGCTAGGGTTTTCATCATAAAGGGGTGCTGGATCTTATCAAATGCTTTCTCTGCATCTATTGATATGATCATATGCTTTTTATCTTTTCTTTTGTTGATATGGTGGATTATGTTGATTGATTTCCGAATGTTAAACCATCCTTGCATCCCTGGGATGAATCCTACTTGGTCATGGTGTATGATCTTTTTAATGAGTAGTTGGATTCTATTTGCTAGTAGTTTGTTGAGGATCTTTGCATCTGTGTTCATCAGGGATATCGGCCTGTAATTCTCTTTCTTTGTGGTATCTCTGTCTGCTTTTGGTATCAGTGTGATATTTGCTTCGTAGAAACTGTTTGGAAGTGTTTTTGATATTTCAGTTTCGTGGAAAAGCTTAAAGAGCATTGGGAGTAAGTCCTCTTTAAAGATTTGGAAGAATTCACTAGTGAATCCATCCGGGCCAGGACTTTTGTGCTTGGGGAGACTTTTTATTACCATTTCAATTTCCTTGATGGTGATAGGTCTGTTCAGGTATTCCAGGTCTTCTTGGTTCAGCCTTGGGAGTCTGTAGGAGTCTAGGAATTTATCCATTTCCTCGAAGTTTTGATGTTCCGTGGCATAAAGCTTCTCAAAGTACTCCCTGAGGATCCTCTGAATTTCTGTGGTTTCTGTTGTAATGACCCCCTTTTCATTTCTGATTCGGTTTATTAGGGTTTTCTCTCTCCCTTTCTTTGTGAGTTTTGCTAGAGGCTTATCGATCTTGTTAATTTTCTCGAAGAACCAGCTCTTGGTTTCATTGATCTTTCGGATTGTTTTTTGGGTTTCCATCTCGTTAATCTCTGCTCTGAGTTTTATTATTTCCTTTCTCCTGTTCGGGTTGTGCTCCTTTTTTTGGTCCTTCTCCAAGCTCTTAAGCTGTGAGGTTAGGTTACTTATGTGTGCTCGCTCCTCCTTCCTGAGGAATTCTTGTAGAGCTATAAACTTTCCTCTTAACACAGCCTTTGCTGTGTCCCATAAGTTTTGGTAACTCGTGTTCTCATTTTCATTCGTTTCTAGGAATCTTTTGATTTCCTCTTTGATTTCCTGTCTAATCCACTCGTTGTTCAATAGTGCACTGTTTAATTTCCAGGTGTTTGATTTAGTTTTCTGTTTTTTGTGTGTGATTTACTTCTAATTTCAGCGCATTATGGTCTGAGAAGATTGTTGATACAATCTCTACCTTCTTAATTTTATGGAGGCATGTTTTGTGGCTCAGCATGTGGTCTATCTTGGAGAATGTTCCATGTACGCTTGAGAAGAATGTGTATTCAGCTTTTTGTGGATGAAGTGTCCTGTATATATCTACTAAGTCCCTTTCTTCCATTGTTTCCCTCAAATGAAGTATGTCCTTGCTAAGCTTGAGTCTGGTTGATCTATCGAGAGGTGACAAAGCAGTGTTGAAGTCTCCCACTAGTATTGTGTTGCTATTGATGTCTTTTTCCAAATCTATGAGTAGTTGTTTTAAGTACTTTGCTGGTCTCTCATTAGGTGCATATACATTTATTATTGTAAGTTCTTCCTGTTGTACAGATCCTCTGATCAATAAGAAATGGCCTTCACTGTCTCTTATGACCTTCCTCACTCTGAAATCGATGTGGTCTGATATAAGGATGGCTACCCCAGCTTTTTTATGGGAGCTGTTTGCCTGTAGGATTGTTTTCCAGCCTTTGACTCTGAGTCTGTGTTTGCTTTGACTATTGAGATGCGTTTCTTGCAGGGAGCAGAATGTTGGGTTCAATTTTCTAATCCATCCTGCCACTCTATGTCTTTTAATTGGTGCGTTTAGCCCATTGACATTGAGAGAGATTATTGTTATGGGATTTTGTCCCATTGTTATGTTAAAATTTGGTGTATTTGAGGGGCCTTTCTTGCCTTAAAGTAGCCCATTTAGTTGTTCTTGTAACCATGGTTTTGAGTCTATGAAGTTCCTGAGCTGTTGTTTGTCTGTGAAACTGTGTGTTGTTCCTTCTATTATGAATGAGAGTCTTGCTGGGAAAAGTATTTTGGGGGAGGCATTTATTTCATTGAGTTTTTTTACTATGTCCCACCACTGTTTTCGGGCCATGAGGGTTTCATCAGAAAAATCAGCTGTGAATTTTAAGGATGCTCCTTTGTAAGAGATTTCTTTCTTCGATCTTGCTGCTTTCAGAATTTTGTCTCTGTCTAAGGTTTTGGTCATTTTGATCAGACAAATTCTGATTTTCAATAGTAATACTGAAAAAACTTAAGATTAATGATGATTAAATATTTTTTGATATGGACTGGAGAGGTAGTACAGTTGATAAGTAGGGCACTTGCATTGCATGTAGCCAACCCACGTTTCATTCCCAGCATCTCATATGTTCCCCGCGTACCACCAGGAATAATTCTTTAGTGTAGAGCCAAAAATAACCTCTCTGCATCACTGAGTATGGAACAAGAACAAAAATAAAACAAAGTAAAAAGACTGATTGATGTGCATAAAGTTGTTATTTATGGTTGTGTTTGACTTACAGGTTCTTGGGATATGCTCTGATATAACCCACTCCATTTTTCAAAGTTTAATGCATTTTAATTACAGAAAAAATAATAAGCAGCCATGTTTTTCTTTAAAAATGAGAAAATCAAATGAAGGAATATTTTTGCATTCTGGTTCGTTTGAGAACACAAGAGTCCCAAAAGGACTCTAAGTATGAGAAGAGTTAGAACATCTCCACAAATAGGATGGTGGTACCACAAACAGAAGAGGCAGCCAGGCAGATCTGCAGTATACAGCAAACAATGGAGAAACACTAAGATTTATATATCTTAAAGTGAAGGCACCAGGGTGCTGAGTTTATGCCACTTACCCCTTTAATTCCTCCCTTAGTTCTAAAGTATGTGATCATTGGTGTGGTCATAAAAGATTGTGTATTTTCTGTTTCCATCACAACATTTCCTATCCTATTTTCAGATCATCTAAATAACACAGACATAACTACTAAATAACATAGCAGGACTCTAGGATAAAAGCACTGTTGTAATAGATAAGATATTGTCCTACTCCTAGTTTGAGAAAAAATGTAAAATCATAAAAGACCATGAAGTATATATTTGTTTATAGTTCTATTTAAGCTAATTCTTTAAGCACCTCACTCTTGGAATATAGTTTCCTGGAAATTTAAATCATGCCATAATTTTTAGAAAATTACAAGTGGCACATCTAACTCAAATACTCTAAACTGAGAAATGATTTAAAAAAAAGTCAAAGCATTTAAGAAACATATCCTTCAAGGATTGACTAGGGCACCCCCAAGGAAAGAGAATGAACAGAATTTTACGATAGAAAGGGTTCATCCAGAGCCCTCGAGTTAAGGGTAAGTTTTGACCATTTTTTGGGCATTTGCATGGGATTAAGGAAGAGAAGGGGCTGGAGCAATAGCACAGCGGTAGGGCGTTCGCCTTACAAGCGGCCAACATTGCCGACCCGAGTTCGATTCCTCTGCCCCTCAAGCCCGGCAAGCTACCGAGAGTATTCGATATGCCAAACACAGTAACAACAAAGTCTCCAATGGAGACGTTACTGGGCCCGCTCGAGCTAATCGACGATCAACGGGAGGGCCTTTACCTTTACCTTTACCTTAAGGAAGAGAAAGCAGATCACTGTTTCCCTGTAAAGTCAACAAGCATTCGTCATAGGTAATGGGGGGGGGGGGAGGGGACAAAAAGACACCGCTTAAACATTCCTTACCAATAAAATCATGCAAAAGTGAAAAGTAAAAGCACTTCTCATGCTTACTCTGAACTACTCTTTCCTTATGATACTTAAGAATTCTATGGCCTTGAATCTAAAATTAATGAGCTGTCCAGGCCTGAGGGGGGGGGGTGCGGTCCAACATTTGGCAGATATAGACATATATTTTTAAAAACTGTTCAAATTTAACTTTCTGGGTCTCTTCCCTGGATATTTTCATTAAGTAGGAAAAGGCATCTGTATCATAAGAATTTCTTAGGAAATTGAAAAAAAAATAGATTCAAGAAAATCACTGCCCCATTTCAACAGTTTCTTTAAAAGATTCAAAAATCTGTTTTTGTTTTTGTACTCTTCCCATTCAACAAATAATGAAAAGTGGGCAGATGTTCCCAGAAGCTTTGTTTATAATTTTCAAAACTGAGAAAAATTGAGATGTTCTTTAGGACAAAAAGGGATAAAATTCAGTCCATTCAGAAAATGAAATATTATTTGGTCCTAAAAATAAGAGAGCCACGGAGATGTAAAAGACATGGGGAAAACCTAATACACATTACTAAGTGGGAGGAGCAAATCTGGAAAGGCTCCATAGAGCAGAATCCCCACATACACGTGCTGGAGAAGGCCAAACTTGGGACACAGTATCAAGATTCGGTGATTATCAGGGTTTAAGTGTCAGGGGAGTAAATAGGTGAGTTTTCAAGAAGTGAAGTCACTGGTCAGCATATCATATTATAGATACATGCTGTAGTATATTTGTGTACAGCACACAGGATATTCAATAACATGATAAGACTATAAAAAAAACTACAAAGTCTGCATGATGATAGATTCACCAGCTGTAAATGTAATATTCTGATGGTGTTGATAAATAGAGGTGACTGTATCAGGAGCAGATATATAGACTGAATCTCTTTGCTCCATTTTGAAATAAACTTAAAAACTGGTCTAAAGTAGTCTATTAAAATGCATCATGCAATATAACATGTATAAGTGGTTAGCTATTGGTTTTTCCAAGTTTTCTTGAGGAAAGCCAAAATGACAATGCAGGAAAAACTCTGGTTTGTTTCATGCATTATTACTGTCAAAGCTACCTTCCTCACATTAAAGATGAAAAACATTCACTTAAAGCAGTTAATCATGGGAATTCTTTTCAATATGATGAAACTATTTCTTGACCATCGAAAATAAGGACATGAGCTTTAAAGAAACCTTCTAGTAGCTTAGGAAATATGAGTGCAAAAGAGAAAGAATAGAGACTATTTTTCAAAACACAATTTTTGTCACTTTAAAACTTTCTGGAAGGATGTTCCTGAAAACACTCTCACACTCAATATAAAGCACATTTATTATTCCTAATCAATATGTGGAGAGAAAACACATCTCCCAAACTATGATATTTAAATTGTGCTTTTCTTAAAATGGCACTTTTTTCAGTCACCTTGGAAATGTGTGCAAATGCAAATCAAAATCTCATATGCAGCAATGGTTTGGTTGAAACAAATACTATCCCCTCAAGCAATGCTGCGATGGGGGAGGCGAGTCTTCTAACGGGAAGACTGCAATGCCTCCTCTCCCAAGGGAGAAAAGAAAAAGCCACATGGAGAAGATGTTCTTATTTATAACATGTAACAAGATACGTTCCAGACACAGGGATCTTTCTGATGACTTATCCTGCTGATCAGAGTACAGAAGAGTTTATTTTCATAATTACAACAGATGGAAAACAATGAAATTATACTTTAGGCTAATGTACTCTCACCCTTAGTATCGTGTGTGTGTGTGTGTGTGTGTGTGTGTGTCTTCCCTGAAGCTATTTTATAACAATATAAGAAATGGAGAAATATGGCATTGCAAAAAGCCTGACCAGATTTCCTAATTATCTGTCATGACTCAAGACTGCAGTAAGAAATTAGCTCTCCTGGGAAAGAGAAAAATTGATGGGATTTAAAATAATAGAAAGGATCTTATGATGTTTCTCCTCAACAAGTTGAGAAAAAAAATCTATCCATTTTTAGTAGGATTACCATAACTTTCCTCTGTGTGTGTTTCTTTGTTATAAAAAGGTGCACTAATAATATTCTTTAAAACATATGGGAGGGGGGGGAACTGGAGCTATAGTACAGCTAGTAAGGCGCTTGCCTTGCATGCTGCTGACCCAGGTTCCATCCCCAGCATCCCACATTGTCCCTGTGCACTGCGAGGAGTGATTCCTAGTGCAGACTCAGGAGTAACCCCTGAGCATTTTGAATATAGCCCCCAAACAAAACAAAAACACCAAAATAACTTGATTGGGGAGATCTGCTTTTGCTTCATTAATCAAACTTAATTCAGTCCCCAATTCCATTCTCTTCCTATAAGTATTAAAATATATTACATCTAATAAATACGGTGCATGAACGTGGGCTGTCTGTACTGTCTGTACTGTCCTCCCGTTGTTCACTGATTTGCTCAAGCGGGCCCAGTAACGTCTCCATTAGAGACTTTGTTGTTACTGTGTTTGGCATATCAAATACGTCACGGGTAGCTTGCCGGGCTCTCCGAGAGGGGCGGAGGAATCGAATTCGGGTTGGCCATGTTGGCTGCGTGCAAGGCAAACACCCTACCGCTGTGCTATCGCTCCAGCCCATGAACTTGGCATTATAACTTTATCTCTATATCCATCAGAACACCTACATCCCCTTTACATTCATATCCCACAGTCTCTCTTATACTTAAATGTATCTCTGTGAAAAAATTTCTGGCAAATGAAAACTGTCTAAAGCTAATATATGCCTATCCCCAAACACCTCCTATAGGTCAAGCTTCTCCTTTTTTGCCCCTTTGGATGAACAGAAACATACTTGGTGATTCTCGAAGCCATGCGTTGAATATGACAATCCCTGTGGATCAGGTCCTTGAATAACTTTGAGGATCCTGGAAAACGTCTCCACAATCCCTGTGGATCAGGTCCTTCAATAACTTTGTGCATCCTGGAACACATCTCCAAAACAAAAATGACAGCAATGATTATACCATTGCGTAAGAAAGAAAAGGACTTCTAACTTTTAAGCAACTACTTTTGAAAGCTTATCTGTACTTCATTTCACTCTGAGGAAACATCTTTTATGTATCCACCATGTTGCTAGATATTCCCATCATTTTTTTGTCATTTATGATTCAGGCCTAAAAAACAATTCTAGTAGGAAAACCATCAGTCAGCTTGTTTCCCTCCTTTTTCTGGCTCGTTGTTGTGTGTTGTTTGTACACTAGACACCTTGACTAGATTAGACATCCAGCTGATAATGCAACAATCCATTCCACTGTTAAGAGTATAAACTGTTAACTTTCTAGCTAAGGGAAACTACCTCAACCAAAATATTCTGTCGTAATATGATAATATAAGATATCTACATTTTAATAGTACTAAAACACATATTATTATTTTAAAAAATACAAAATTAACCTTTCATAAAAAATAAGTTTTCTACCAGATTAAATCATAAAAATCTTTGTCATAGAGCACTTACTCTGTTGTAAATCTACTTACTGTTTATGAAAATTGGACAACTGAGAAAGTAGGCAAATTCTGGAAATGGCAGCATTAAGGGCTGGAGCTGCTATTATCTGTTCTATTTTGAAATTAGAATTAATTTTAGAGCTGTTTGGGATTTAAACCAACTGGGCAGAAAGGACAGAGTTCCTATACATTACTTTCCCCCACAACCTCTAGCTTTCCTATTACTCAATTCATTTATGTAGTACATTTTTTGCATTATTAACTATAGAACGTAATTCACTATATTTTACAGTTTTATGGGGTTTTTCAAATGCCTGATGTAATTGCCCCAACCATTACAGTCTTTTGAGGGAGGGGAAGGGGAAAATTCAGTTCTGTCAGAGCTTATTCCTGGGTCGATACTCAGGAATCACTCTAGGCAATGCATGGGGGATCATATTGTGTGCTGGGGATTGAATCTGGGTCAAACACATGCAAGGCTAGCATCTTAGCCACTGTACTATCTCTCCATTATAGTAAGGTAAAGGTAAAGGCCCTCCCGTTGATCGTTGATTTGCTCGAGCGGGCCCAGTAACGTCTCCATTGGAGACTTTGTTGTTACTGTGTCTGGCATATCGAATACTCTCAATAGCTTGCCGGGCTCTCCGAGAGGGGAGGAGGAATCGAACTTGGGTCGGCCATGTTGGTAGCTTGTAAGGCGAACGCCCTACCGCTGTGCTATCGCTCCAGCCATTATAGTATTTAGCACAATTGCCTGTGCTCCAGTTATTCATCTATCCCACCCCTGAAAGCCTAGCACACACTTCCCTTTTTATGCTATCAATTGTGTGTGTGTGATGTTTTGCAGAACGTGATGTAGTTGAACTAGTAAAGTAGATGGCAGTTTCAGACTGGCTCCTTTCACTCAGCAATGCACATCTCAGGTACCTTCATGTTCCTTTTGTACCTTGATCGGTCCTTCTCTATTATCACTGAATAATATTATAATGTATACAGGCACTAAACTATAAGTGTTCTTTTTATTATTTATATTTATTATAGTTTAGATAGTTATAATAGTGTCAGTTAATGGTATTGGTATGCAAAATTATAAAACTGCAACACCACCAAAGTGCTCATGAATCTTCATCCCTCTTTCTCCTTCTCCTCTTGACTGGTCTTCTCAGGTCCCCCACTGTCCAGTTGTGGATTTTGTACATGACACTCAGGGTTTTTCACTGCTCCATATTATCTATTCATGTGTTTTGATTTTCGGTATTATACAAATGAGTGAGATCATCTGGAATTTTTTATTTGTTCATTTATTGGAGGATATCCTGATTGCTTTGCGGTTTTGGCAATGAATGCAAAGTTAGTATTGACATTCAGGTTTTCTCTGAAAAATCATTTTCAACTCACTTGAGAGAATTCCTAGGAACACAATTTCTGGATGGTGTGGTAAGAAAGAGCCGTAGAGTTTTCCAATGTGACTCTACCCATTGGCTTTCCCGCTGGTATGAATGAATAAAAATTCTCTCACTCTGCATTCTGACCAAGACTTGTCACTCTTGTCAGTGCATTCAATGTTGTCATTTTACTATGCTCCCTGTAGGATCTGATTTCTTCATTTGAAAGTGCTTTGGAAAAATGCTCTTCATAAAGCTCTTTTGGAATCTGTCTTTAGGAGTTCAGATGTTTTGGCCATCTTATGCTGGATTGTTTATGTACTGTTTAGATCCGAGAGTTCTTTGTATATTTTGAAACAATGGTTTCCAATAGCCAGCATCAGGGTAAAAGATTGAAAACCTTCTAGAAGCAATTCAGCCCTTTATCAGACATAGCCACAGATTTTCTTCCAGTATGAGGCTTCTTTTCTTTTCTTTTTTTTTCTTTTCTTTTCTTTTCTTTTCTTTTCTTTTCTTTTCTTTTCTTTTCTTCTCTTCTCTTCTCTTCTCTTCTCTTTTCTTTTCTTTTCTTTTCTTTTCTTTTTATTCATGTGTTTGTTTTTAAATGGGAGAGTTGGTGCCACACCTGGTGATGTTTGAGAGCTATACTCGATTATGGGCTGGGAGACTTTCTGAGGTCCGTGGGGTACCAGGCAGTTTCAGGAAAGTTATCACGGTCCGCCATTTACAAGGCACCTTAAATGCTCTGTCCCTCTCCTTTTATTTTCTAAAATACGTTGTCACAGATCAGATATTTTTGAGTTTTCATGTGGTCCAATTTAACCCTTTCATACCTTCATGAAGTGTGGTTTGGGTATTGTATATACAAATGCCAGTGTCAAAATCAGATCACCTCAATTTTTCCCTGTCATCTTTAAATTCCGTTTATAATCTGTCAAAAAATCATAGTAACCATGCTATCAGAGGAATGTAGAGCCACAAATTTGTGATTTAAATTCTGGACTTTATACAAATGTAATCTTGCAGATGCAATATTTCCCTTGTCTTGAAGTCCTGATGAGTCTGAGCCAAGGCTATGTACTTTTTTGTTTGCTATCCCTACTTTAAAAGTTATCTTTAATTTTAGGAGAGCAATCTATCCTTGTTATTCTTCATTTTTCCTTCAGTTCTTAGGGAACCACTTAGGAGTGGAGAATTCATATACTGGGCAAGGGTATCTGCTCTGGACCCCTGGCATTATCCCTTGATTCTTATGCAGTTGGGCCATCATCCATCTGGTTTATTGAAGTCATGCGTTTGGAAGAGGGGAATATATTCTCCCTAAGCTGGCGACTGACAATAGCAGGGACAAACTGCTGACACCTTCCCCAAGAAATAGCTCCAGAATGAGGAGCCAAATCTGGAGGAAGGCGAGCTGGACCTTTCAGGAGAAAAAGGTAGATGTTAGCAAGGGGGAAACTGCTATTCCTGGGAAGCAGATGTTTATATTCCAAAGTCATGACTACATAATGAGGCATAATGAGCTTATCTTTTCAATGTAGTATTTTGGAGCGCTACTTATTTATTTTGAATAGACTCCCATTGTTTGGGATACACTTAGTATTAGGAAGTCATCCTTTTAAAGCCATTCATCAGAAATAAAAGAAAAAAATCAGTCAATTTGCTTTTTAAATCAAGCTTCAAATTAATGACTATTGGAAAAAAAAGAATCAAGCTAGCATTGAAACCAAAAATAAAAAAAAAGTGATTTTTTTTCTCAGTTTAAGAATCGAATCATAAGAACCTGGAATTTCCAATACCAAGAGTGAACCCTCATGTCGACAATGGACTGATTAAGGTAAGCCCATGCAAATTTGTCATCACTAACCAATATATACTGTGGAAGCTCTCCTGATAATGACAATGGCTGCTTGTAACGTGAGGAGGGGGTGAAGAAAAGGGGAAGAGAGGGGAAGAATGTTTCTTAATAAAAAAGATCACTCAAGGACAGATGTAAAACTATATGACAGGACTGTTAGGGAAACCAGTAAGTTATTTTCATAAATAATAATTGAGCTTTTATTCCTTAGCAAATTAAATGATGCTACTTCTGATTTATCTTAGTGAGGTATTTTCCTCCTTTTCCACTGATACTGGCAAACACTTTTTCTCTCCCCTGTCAATTACCATATTGGGTAAAGTTCCAGGGCCTTTCCCCCACTTAGATAATTACAATGAGTCCCTCATTCCATGAGGTCCTCTGCTTCCATTTCAACGCGGGAGTTTTCCCTCAGGAGCATCAGGACTAATAGAATTCATTCCCAAGGTCTACTTTTCCTTTTCACTTTTCAGCAGATCCTTAGTTCCTCACTGTAATTTAAATGATAAACTCAGTGTAGGGGCTGGGTCTCACCCTATATCAACTAGGTGTTCAATAAACATTATTAATTATTATTATTAAAACTCATAATGATGTCAAGTTGGCCTAATCAATTTTAATTCAGCTTAATCTAGTTCAATTAAGTTTGATCTCGAAGGTGCTGCCCTGGTATTTTTCTTTTACCTCGACTCCCAATTTAGCTCCGCTGCAGGTTCCTCAGTGAATTTTATCTTTTTATTTAATTTATTTTTTTTTTGTCTCACAAATTTCTTCCACAGGCAAGAAGTTTTCTTTGTGCAATGACTCAGGCACATTTTCACTTGACAGACGCTTTCACAATATTCTAATTTCCTTGCCTATTTATGACTGTTACCTCATTTAAACATTTTTTAAATTTAAAATTAAATTTCATTTTATTTAATTAGTTTCCATTTTAAAATCAAAGACAATTAACTTTAACCTTCATTCTGGTGAACTCAAAGAAGCTACCCTAAAAATCTCACCTCTACTCAGGAAGACTGTCAGGAAAGTGGCCCTTGGTGTGCTGGAGGACAAGGGGGGAGGGGGCCACCTCATTGTTTCCCAGCTTTTGAGAAATCTCTCTCGGAGCAGAGTGGAAGATGGATGGAGCTGGGCAAGAAGGGAGTCAACACGATGTATTAGGAGATGACAGAAATTAGACAAGTTCCTGATGCTGAGGGACTGCTCAAAGCTGGTACTTTGCATCCAAGAGGAAGAGGTTCAGGTGCAGCCCCGAGGCAGGAAGAAAAGGGAGCAACTGCTGATGGATAGAAAGTGGGGCACATATCAAGGATGGCCTAGTGGCGCACTGTGCTGGTGAGCGGGCAGGAGGAGCAGGTGCTGGAGCGGACACTGATGAACTAAAGGCAGGGATGCTGGGAAGAGTTGGAGTTCCTGCCCTTGGGAGTAGAGAGTAGCCACGGCGGTGAGGAGGCTGTTAATGTGGAATTAGGAGGATGAAGAGAATGTCACACCACCTGCCAGTAACATTCACCAGACGCTTAGTTTTTTTTGTACCGCGGAGTCAGTAAAAGCTCATCTATAAAGATGTCCCGTGCACCCCAAGACGCCTCAAACGGAAATGTGGAACTTCGTTACCATTGTAATTGTTAGGGTAATAAAATCACTGTAACTTAAAAATTTTTCAATTGTCAGGATAATTAAAATCAGTGCTATATTCTGAGCGTCCCCAACCCCCTTGTCTGTCTTTCTCTCAAAGAAATTGTATTAAAAGGGGAAAGAGAAAGGATGGATGGACAGTACAGGAGGTACAGCTCTGGCTTTGCACAAAGCCAGACGGGTTTGAGCCCCTAGCGTCACAGATGGTTCACCAAACCCAACACAGAGCCAGGATTACGTCCGAATCAAAGCTGAGTGTGGCCCCCAAACAGACCAAAAAGGCCACAGGAGAAACAGTAAACTATGCAAGAAAGAGAGCAGATCCTGTAGATAAAAGAGGCCGTGGAGAAGCAGCAGCAAAAATCAGTGAATCACATACCCCAAATTGGGATGTGAGATATTTCAGAGGGCTATCACTCTGCATTCTCTTTTTAAAGAAGACTAGAAAAAAGCGATTCTTCAGAGAGGAATACAGGAAAGTCAATGCCTATATTGAAAAAAAACATTGCATGCTAATCATTCACTTTTGCTTACAAACTTCTCTTGCTTATATTTTCTCAGGCAATCTGGGCAATGCTGAATCCTTCATTGTCCCACCTTTCATCCCTTACACTAACTACTCTTTAGGAGAATGGACGGGGATGGTTCAAGTGAAGACACGTTGAAGAGCACATCTGCTCTGCTACATCCTGTTGAAATGCAGAGGAAAGCCTCCAGCGTTTTGAGCTGACGCGTCCCCTCTACATATGTGGCACTTTACACTTAGCGAAAGGAATTCAACGTGCTAAAAGCAGGCAAAAAACCATCATCTCCACAATAGATGATTTGCTTTGGGGCTCTGTAATTTCCATGATCTTATAATCATGTACAACCATGACTTTTGATCTTTATATCAGGGGTCAAGATTTAGTCATTTTGATTTATTTTGAGTCAATAGACTATAAAAATCTGTGAGTTTTTAAAGCAACAAATCTTCAATCAAAGTTAAAGGGGATAAAGGATTGATAAAAAGAAGTTCCAAAACAACTAGGCGGGACTGCATAGAGACAATGAGAAGTAGTATGCAACTGAGAATAGTATTAGACTGATGTCGAGACAGATTGGCTATTTGACTTCTGACATATAATTCATTAAACTCATGCTTTTGATGTTATTATAATATTTCTAAACTAGGGTATATTTTCTCTGATAGGGCTGGAGCGATAGCACAGCGGGTAGGGCGTCTGCCTTGCACGCAGCCAACATGGCCGACCCGAGTTCGATTCCTCCGCCCCTCTCGGAGAGCCCGGCAAGCTACGGAGAGTATTCGATATGCCAGACACAGTAACAACAAAGTCTCCAATGGAGACGTTACTGGGCCCGCTCGAGCAAATCGATGATCAAGGGGAGGGCCTTTACTTACTTACTTACTTTATGCCAATGTAGAAAATTTCTTTTTAATGTGATCTGACAGGTTTTTCTGATGAGGGGTGAGAGAATCTTATTAACATTAATTTATATGGAGAAAGTTTTTATCATTCATACACATTTAAATAAGGTAAAAGTAAAGTAAAGGCCCTCCCGTTGATCTTCGATTTGCTCGAGCAGGCCCAGTAATGTCTCCATTGGAGACTTTGTTGTTACTGTGTTTGGCATATCTAATACGTCATGGGGAGCTTGCCAGGCTCTGCTGTGCGGGTGAGATACTCTCGGTAGCTTGCCAGGCTCTCCGAGAGGGGCGGAGGACAGTGCTACAGTGCAGTGATACTAAAACATATTATATGTGCACTTTGCAGAGAGATAATCTAGATATGGAATTTTAAAGCCTGCAAACAGTGGAGGATGGAGCTTTGTACATCACATAACCACGGATTTTCTATGAATGACTTAGATGATTGAAATCACAAAACCAAGTCTTAGTCCAGTAGACAGCAAAAGGTTTGGGCTGATTACCCATTGCACCTTTAAAGTTCAAAGAGATTGATTGTAAGTGATGGATTCGAAGTTGATTGGTAGAGAAAATCTAGAAAGTACATAACAAAGGAAAAGAAAGAAAACTCAGTAACAACTGGAAAGTAAAAATCAAAGATAATGCCTTGACCTGAGCATACAAATGCCGGGAGACTCAGAAATGATGTTTTGCACTTCGTCCATAACATATGCTGTTCTTCCTTGGTTCTGAAAATAGCATGTGACCTATGAGGCATACTATTAGCTGCTTCAGAAAAGCACATTTTCTTCTGTAAAGAAATCGGTTTAAGAATCAAAGAAGCAAGTACAAACACAAAGCCAAACATACTGGGATCTTCTGTGGGCACTCATTCAAAATGTCATGTCATTCCAACATGTCTCCAGTTTTTAATGGTGATTCACTTGAGTCTAGTAACATTCAAACTCTGCTGGCTTGGATGCTATTATATGCTTTAAAAATGTACAGCCAAGGCACAAGTGAAATAAAAAAAAAAAACTCATGCAAGCCAACAGCTGAAGTACAGAAGGAAGGGGCCTTTGGGATTCTATTGTGTCTGCTACAACCAACTTACACAGTCGTCTTTTACTTGTTGTCCACCTTGCTATGTCTCAGTCCCCTTCATTGCTAAATTAGACTGATCATTTGAAATGATAGATGACCTAGGACTGTCATATTTGTTTCCTTTAAATTACATTTAGAAGTCTGTTTTAAGAAATGTGACAAATGGCTCTGACCATCTTCTCTCCTTTTCCATTACAACATGAAAAACAACAGAATGAAATTCCCAAACATCTATTTCTACGAACATTTGAGAGGCCTGCTATTTCTGTATTTGCCAGGAGTGCTATTGCTCTGAAAAGTTCCAAATGAAAGAACAATATAAAGGTTTCTTCCCAAATATTTCAAATGTTTAATTTTCTTGTTCTGATGATTTTAGCTTTGTAGAAAGTCATATTAAATTGTCTGTGCACATCAAATGATATTGTATATCTTTGGGCAAGCTACATGAGAATAACAGGTCCTTTGATTATAGTCCACTTAAGACTGAACATTTGCTTATAAATCCTTAGCTATATTTTTATTTCCCATTGTTCGTGTTTAAATGGAACTGAATCGAGATTTTTCTGGTCAGAAGGGAAACGAGATAAAACCTATAGGAGCCAAAGGAGTGTGAGATAGTGTCTGACAATTTCTCAGTGCGGTTCCTTCCTCATCCCAGCTGTCACAGTGAAGCAATCAGAAACAAAATGCACTTCATGATAAATGCCTTGGGGTAAATGTAGCTCAAAAACATATTACAGCTTTCCTCTTTTGCTTCCTCAAAAAATTATCTTGAAATGCCTACATATTAGCCGGCTCTCAAAAGAGAAAAGGGAACATACAAACTCCATCAAGTTCAGCTGACACAGCTAAGAGGTGACCTCACTAGGTTTGATTTTCCTAATCCCAGAACGACTACACATTAACATGTTTTGCCCTGTGTAACCAGATGTGACATGAAATATGAAGGGACATATTGAGGTGCAGACAGCGCTTCCCAAAGTAAATTAAAATGGCATAGGTTTAAAAACACTCCTGTCAGAGGCTGCATTTCATCTGCAGAACTCAATCTGTGCCACTAACAAAACAATCAGACGCCAAGAACAGAACTGGGACTCAATGAGTGAGCTGGAGGCTGGGATCCAGAGGCAGGGGGCCGAAATATAGGAAGCCTAATGAGACTCTGTCAATCTGCAGACACAGGAGGGAGCAGCAAGAGTGTCTGAACTGTAAAAGAACCACCACATCGTGTTGACAGATCAAAGAGACCTCCACGGGTCCTTCAGTACTGGTGCAGGGCTGGACAAGGAGGTGGACATAGCTGGAATCAAAATAGACTCAGGAGACAGACATTGTTTGGAATTTCAACAGAAAGTGCACATTCTCTGCTTTCCAACCAGGTGACAACAAATATTCCCTGTTCAGAGGAATCATCACTGACAATCAGACTTCCCAACACCATGGAAAAACCTGATTTTGGAATCACAGAGTGCCCTGCTATATTTCTACTGGTGGTATCTTCTAAGCTGCCATTCCCAGCTAAGTCCCCCATCACTTGCCAAGTCCAGGACCCAATGGCAAGTCAAGAAGATGTATTTGTTATATATATGAATATACCAATAAGCTGCATATTTAGTTTGCTACCTCTCAAGTACCAAACTAAAAGATGGCCGGAGGTATTTAGATTCCACCATGAAGACAAATATTCCAGTGCCAATTTTTTAAGTGTTTTTTTTATTATCTTGGGACACTGTGAATTATGAAGCAAGTGTGAGGTCTGTTGCTAGCCCAGAGATCCCCTTTTCCATGGGAGTATTGAATTTAATACTTTCCCATCTACCTCACCCTTTTTCATCCTAGAGAGGGGATAAATCTTCTTGTTTAACTAATATCTTTGTGGCATTATCCCTGTAAGATGTGAAAGCCAAGGCACACAACTCAGTGTTCAATAGAGACTAAAACATTTGAGTAGGTTGGGTCTGCAGAAATAAGGGTTAACACGAGTTTATAGTGACTGCTTGTTTAGTTTCTACGAAAGGAAGTTAATATTTTTCTAAATAAAACATTGACATAACACATTTTTTTGCTACTGTTAACTTTGAAATATAGCGTACTGACATCTTTCCATCATCCCCTATGAGACTGCACAAATATTTGTGTTGGGAAGGACTGGAGAAAGCGGGTAGTGATGAGCCAAAGGAATGCCACAATAGTGTCTCTCTGTGGGGTTCTTCCTTAACCCTTTTCTTTTAACTGTTCCTGACAGATATCAGTTCAAAACCAGCTCAAGTTTGTCAAAATAAAAGTAAATCTCTGGTTGTGTCTGTGTAGTCTGAAAAAGCTTCATGTAACAGTCCAGAAGAGATCACATGAAATACACACTCAATTTGTATGGACCTCATCTAAAGACAATCGCCTATTAGGAACCCAGTTCATAGAGGGGGTAACTGCCTTTGGCTCCTGTTTCAGGACACTTATGTAGAGCTTCAAGGAAGTAAGATATGGGTTTTGAAGGGGAAAAACACTAAATTAAGCATTATTGTATTTTTTTTCTAAATTATCAAAACATAGAACTGTCTTGGGGTTGGAGTGATAGGGCAGGGGGTAGGATGTTTGCCTTGCACACGGCCGATCCGGGTTCAATTATCGCATCCCATATGGTTCCCTGAGCACCGCCAGGAATGATTCCTGAGTTCAGAGCCAGGAGTGAACCCTGAGCATCGCCATTGTGACCAAAAAAGAAAAAACAACAACATAGAACTGTCTCATTGTAATAGGAACACAATGAGACTATGCGCATTCGTGGCTATTTGTAGAGAAGAGGTGAGAATGGTGGAAAGCAGGAATTTCTGAGAAGATAAGCTTCTCCTCGAAGACTATTTTCTCTAAGTACATGAAATACTTCCTTGGTATTGCCAATTATTTTCAGTTCATTGAAACTACAAGCATCTGTGAATAATATTCATTCAAGATTATATGCAGTTACAATCACTCAAATTCTAATTCCTGAAGCTGGCTTTCTTCTAATAAAATTAAGCAAAAATGAAGCATGAGAGGGCTGGAGGGACAGCACAGGGGTAACGCATGTGTCTTGCACAAGTCAATCCCTCTCACCACATATGGTTCCCTGGCCACCACCATGAGTGATCCCTGGGCACAGAGTCAAGTGTCATCTCTGAGAACAGCTTAGTGTGCTTCCTAACCCTCTCCCCCAAAAGAAGAGATGAATGGGGACTTCAAATGTCATAAGAACATTTATAAATGTTATAAGATGGATGTTAGAATGAGGGCTTCTATATAATGGGTTGTAAACAGTATTCCTACTTAGAGTGGGTCATCAGGGGCTTTCAGTTTCCAATTCAGGGTTAATCATCTTGAGCAGCACAGTCCCAAATCTGTAGCCATTGAGATTTCACATCTCGGAGAGTGTCGATGGTAATTCAGCATCATAACAACAGAAAGAACCTTGCGATGCCATCTGTACATAGACACCTTTGCTTATAAAAATAAATATTTAAATAATCTCGAACAAACATTACCCATCTGTTTAAATCATTCCAAAAAGAGCTATTTTTTTATTGATTGTATTTCAGTAACAACACCGTAGTGGACCACAGCACAAGGAGCTTATAATTTAGCAGTAGAAATAGCTGGATAACTACTAAAATATAAAGTAAATAAATAGATATTATAATAAATACAGAATGAAAATTCTCTAGAATAGCAGGAATAGGAGTGATGAAATTAATCAGGGTTACTGAAAGGCAAATTAGCCTATAATTTGAGCTACTCTCAAGAGAAAACCTGGGTTGTTGGTAAAAGAGAATTAGGAAAAAGCTGATGAAAGTTTAGAATACACATAGACTTGCTTGAAAATTGGTGAATGTACCTAGTAAGTAAGTAATGCACCTAAAAAGTAAGACTAAACATATTAGAAAGTCTAGTACTTACCAAGGTTTTTGATGTCACATTAAAATATTTGAAATTTTTTCTTCGAACAATTGCAATTCATTGAAAGTTCTGAGCAAAGGTACAACACCATGACTCTGCATTAGGGCAATCATGTTAGTGCACCTCCCTCAAGTCACCTCTTCTCCCCAGGAGGGGGGGACTCCTTGTGGGCTCAACAAATTGATAAGTATGCAAGCATTTGAGCTTCCTTATTCTTTCAGAAAGAAATATCCTCATGACTTCCTCCTCATTTCTTCTTTTTCTGTGCAAATGTTTCCATAGAATAGTCTAAAGTTACAAATTTTCCCTCAGGGTTCCCATCTGCCTTATTTCTGTATTTTGTTGTTCAAATGTATATTTTATTAACACTTATTAACACCATCATATATATACCTTATTAACACTTCTTTACAATTTGCTTTGCATGAGGGCAAATACTTCTGTTTTGTGGCTTGTTTTGTTCTTACTTAGAATAGGGTTTGGAGCATACTTGAGTTTAACAAATATTTACCAGATGAATAGACAAAGATAAGATACAGACAAGGTACACGGTATATATCTTAGCTCAGGAGAGAGAGAGAGAGAGAGAGAGAGAGAGAATGAGAGACTGAGACAGAGACAAACAAAGACAGAGACAGAGAGAATCTCACATTTTTTACTGATTCCATAATGAGGGATCATTATGACTTTCTCTAAGACTGTCAACTTTTTTTTTTCTTTTTGGGTCACACCCGGCAATGCTCAGGGGTTAGCCTGGCTATGCACTCAGGAATCACTCCTGGCAATGCTCAGGGGACCATATGGGATGCTGGGATTCGAAGCTGGGTCAGCCACATGCAAGGCAAACGCCCTACCCACTGTGCTCTCGCTCCAGCCCCTGACTGTCAACTTTTTGTTTTATGTTTTTGCGGGGTTGGGGGAGACACACCTGGCTGTGCTCAAGGCTTACTTCTGCCTCTGTGCTCAGGGATCACTCCTGGTGAGCTTGGGGGACATATGGGTTACTGGGGATTGAATACGAATCAGCCTGAGCCACTGTACTATCACTCTGGTCCTAGAGACTGTCATTTCCTAAAAGCTCACTTCCAGAAGCCAACACATGGGAGTGAGGGCTTCAACGTGTGCATTTTTTAAGGACACAAATGTTCATAACACAATATGGTGATTAGAAGAGAAAGTGGGAGAGTGAGCGGGCAAACTCTTATTTCAAGGGAGAGAAACTCTACCCTTCTGGAGAGTGGCTTCCCAACTCCCACTCAGGCCCACTCTTCTAAGTGAGAGCCCAGGGGAAGTGGGGATTAGGAAGGGTAGCTTCAAAGAATGAGAAACTTAAAATTCTTTCTAGATAGAATCAAGACAGGAATGAGCCAACTGTAAATAAACAGCAGTGACAAGCAAAATCTCTCACTTCTCAACCTTAGCCTCTTTGGGAATGTAATGCAAGGAAGAACAAAGAATATCTTCATACAGGAACTGCTGGAAAGTCTGACCAGGCTCCCTTAGAGAGAGAGCAAGCCGCTGGCATGATCCCTGTGTAGGTGATGAGTACATGGAAAAGGTCAGTAGGGAATCCCAGAGGACGAGGTGAGAACAACCACCAGAATTTGGAGCCGAGTCTATCCTGAATAGAAACAAGTCCAGTGACTGGAAAATAACCATAAAAAACTTAACTTATAAAAAGGGAAAAGGGCCAGAAAGAAAGGGTCTTTCTGCTTACCCAAAGAATTCAATTTCAGAAAAACAAACTATATGTTGGCAAAAATGGAGCCATTTGGAGATAAGTTCCTAAGAAACCTGAGAAAACATTTCCTTAATTATTTTGTCATTCCCAAGGAAAAATAAATAAATGAAAGGGACTTGGAAGAGAAGACAGATATTACCATCAGTTAAAAAACTGGGAAGAGAGAAGAATTCCCAGTACAAATATAGGACAAGTGTCTCTAGAGGGAGATAGCAAGGTTTAGAAACAGAAGATCTGACAGCAAAAGGGTGAAGAGAACAGGGAGACTGCTGAAAGTGAAGCAGAGAGATCCAGACTATGTATAAAATAAGTTACAAATTGTAAAAACTATCATTTTAAAAAGAAGAATGTTAAGATAAATGAGGACATTATTTGTAATTAGTAGCAGCATGACACATATCTCACCAAACTCCCCTCACCTCAGCAAACCCGATGCTACCTCTCACTGATTGATCTTTTTTTCTTATCTTGGGGTGAGTGGTTTTGGGGCACAGTCTGAAGTACTCAGGACTAGCTCCAGGTTCTGTGCTCAAGGATCATTCCTGGATGTGCTCATGGGATTATAAGTGGTTCCAGGGATAGACCTGAGTCAGTTGCACACAGTCAAACACCATTTTTTTCTTTTTGGGTCACCCCCAGCTCAGAAATTACTCCTGGTGGTGCTTGGGATAGCATATAGAATGAGGGGGATTGAACCCGGGTCAGCAGCATGCAAGGCAAATGCTCTCTCTGCTGTACTTACTGCTCAGGCCCCAAAATCCAGTTATTAGATTTTTTTTTTTTTGTGCGGAGGGGGTCACACCCGGCGATACTCAGGAGTTATTCCTGGCTCTGCACTGAAGAATTACTTTGGGCAGTGCTCAGAGGACCCTAACGGATGCCAGGAATTGAATCCGTGTTGGCTGTGTGTAAGGCAAACATCCTCCCCACTTTGCTATCACTCTGTGCCCACAGTCAAACACCTTAACCCTTGTAACATATTTCTGGCCCTGAATTTTTCTTCATTTAGAGTATTTTTCCTATACACTTATGTCATAGACCATGACTTTTCACCCCTCCTACTCAGGGAATTATATTTAATTTTAGTACAGGTTCAGATGTGCATATATCAAATAAGATAGAAGGCATGTAACATACACTAGACTTATCGTATATGTTATATTAAGAATCGAGATATCCAGGGACACCTATCCTATAAAAATCAAACAAACAACACTACCATGTATTCATTAGTTATGAAAAATAACTTTGAATTTGGCCAACAACAAAACTCAAAATATCTCTTCATCTAATGAAAACGGCATGGGCACTACTGAAACATTAATCCTCCACTTGCAGAACATTGAGGTGGCGACTGCTGGAATGATTCCTGGATATGGATATTTGATTTTTATCTCATGAGCCTGATTCTAGGTTATCACTGATACAACGCTCTGACTTTGAAGAATTAGAGAGCAGCCCTTGGATGAGAAACAACACAACTATAACAACTGAAGATTCTCAACCCAGCAAAAAAGAGCACACTTCGGAGTCCTATGGACTGTGAGCACAGGTGTCCCCTTGGTCTCCTCTAGCAGAGAGACAGGGCTGCAGGACGCTGGCTGTGGCCTGTTGCTGAGATGTAGTCAACCTGGATGAGAGCCACATCATTCATGGTGAAAAATTTATACCTTGTTTTGTTTAGATGACTTGTATCAAGGGTGAGCAGATTGTTTATATCTCTGGATCATGTTTACACGTGGTACTAATTACCCCCCCAAAAACCCCCCACTATAGACAAATAGTAATTATCTAGTGTCTGAAAGTACACCTAGATGCACGGCGCAGAGATCAGGCCCTGGGCACGCCTCTAGAAACTGCGTGGTTCAGCCCAACTGAGCTACTTCAGACTAGCCCCAGTGAGCTCAGCACACTGTCTTCTGACCCAAGGCCACACGGGGGCTTCTGTATAAGTACAGCACATAGGGAACTTGCCTTGTACATGGTGGAACCAGATGCAATCACAGGTATCTCATACAGTGCTCCAAGCATGTCAGGAGTGATTCCTTAGTGCACCACTAGGAGTAACCCTTGAGCATCGATGGGTGTGGCCCAAACCAATCCCTACCCCCCAAAAAGGGTCACATTCTGCTCTACTTGATTAGCAAAAGTATTCTGGACACTATTAAGACATTCTCATGAGCACCCCACCAACATATTTTTTAAATTTATTTATTGAATCACCATGAGAACAGTCACAAAGCCTTTCAGTTCAAGTATTGGTAGGTAATACAATGATCAAACACCCGTCACCACCCAAAAGACCCAACATTATTATTTGGAATTTTCCCCAATATTAAGACCTACCAAAAAGACATCATTATATAATTTGTTTTCTATTGCTGATTATGAAGAGCATATGATGTTGTGTGGCCACAATAGTGGCTACGTGAATTTGGATTTCTAATATTTTAGTAATAAACCCACAGAGATTACTGCCAAAAGTCCCTGGGTTCTGATATTGGTTTTGGTGCCTCTGGGATCATGGTCTTTCAGAAGCCAAAGGAGGCATTTGAGGGTGGCAACCCGGAGCATTGTTGTGGCGGGGAGCAGGGCCGATTCTACCCCCCATCCCACAGTCTCCACGTCAATGCAGTTAATGCAGTCTCATACCTGGTTGTTCATTAGTCTGTAAAAGATGCAGGCCACCGTGCCGTCACCTCAAGGGGGTCAGGTGGAGGGACAGACACCCTTTTCCTCCCAGGGAGGCATAGCACCATAGTTAAATGCATAGTACAGATGCATTTCTGTTGGGCATTATATTTTGCTCAGATTTTCCCACCACCATTCAAGCCTGTTTTTCAGGGAAAAACGCTATATCAATTACTTTCCATTAATCACTTTGCATATCAGGAAATGTCACTTGGCCACATAAGCAGCCATGCAGTTAGGAAAATAGTCCTGGTGCCCACATACCAGACCCATGCTTGTAGAAGCTCATGGTCACTGGGATTCCACCAGGAGAAGGTGGGGAGACAGGACCTACCCCATCTGGGACCTCCCTGTGTTATTGGCTCAGTACGGGGTCCAGAGAATTCTCCGGGAGTTGTGGAGCCCACCAGCCAGTTTTCTTCACTGCTGTGTGTTGTCCTACCAACATATTTTTTTAAATTTTTTTAAAAATAGAAAAGTTTCCTCCGCCCCTCTTGGAGAACACGGCAAGATACTGAGAGTATCTCGGCCGCACAGCAAAGCCTGGCAAGTTACCCGTGACATATTTGATATGCCAAACACAGTAACAAGTCTCACAATGGAGACATTACTGGGGCTGCCGGAGCAAATCAATGAATAATGGGAGGACAGTGACAGTGACTGGGAAATAGAAGAGAAAGAAGTTGAAGTTCACCCTTCTCCCCGACATAGGAAGAAAGTTAGTACAGGAGTACTAAAAGAGATTCTTGAAGTAAAGCAACTTATGCTTTTTCCAGCATTCACTGAACAAATATTTATGGAATATTACCAGAAAATTCTTTGATTCTAGCTTCCTATTTCACCCTTACATATTTTTCTATTTTCTCCTTTCAACAGCAAGAGCAGAGGATGAATAAGTGAACTTCTCTTCAAACACTCGAGATATATCTGTCAAACAGAAAGTCAAATTAAAGTCTTTACCCAGCACATGGTTAAGTGTAGATAAAATATACCATTCATTAATCACACACCCACACCCCCCCCACACACACATAAACACACACACATATACACACAGAATTATGGTATGCAGAAGTGCCTGGACAAGAGAAACTGTACTGATGCCATTTCCTCTTAATATCACTCGTGGACTAAGCAAAAAAGAAATAAATGCTGTTATTATTGCCGTTGTCCTAGAATTCTATTTTAGGATTATCACCAATAAATAAAACACAGGATAATTTCATAAGCAGT
The DNA here is from genome assembly GCF_029834395.1 of Sorex fumeus. Lineage (NCBI taxonomy): Eukaryota > Metazoa > Chordata > Mammalia > Eulipotyphla > Soricidae > Sorex > Sorex fumeus. The sequence continues at coordinate 9,754,834 of NW_026606083.1, read as the reverse complement.
CCCCAAAGATGTCTGGAATAGTCAAGGATAAGTGTATTCCTTAAAGCCTTTCCAATAATAAAAACCTAGAGTGATTTCTTAAACTAATATCATTAAAATTATTTTGGACAAAAAACAAAAACAAGATCCTATTCTCATCTGCCCAAGTAAAGATGCCAAAAAATACAGACTAAATCACCAAAGAATAGAATATAGGAAATAAAACATAAAAAAAACACTTGTTTTACTTCTCACCTGGGGGTCATATAATATTTGACTCATTTTCTGGAAAATAAAAGCAAAAACAAATAGCTGAGCTTTTATTTTATTTTTTTACTAAGACACTGTGATTTACAAAGCTGTTTATAGTAGAATTGTTTCAGATCTACAATGATGCAACATCAATCCTTCCCACTCATTGTCCTCCAGGTCGGTGCCATTCCCCACCTCAAACCCCAGCCTGCCCTTTGGAAGGCATATAACATTTTTTTTTAATATTTACACAAGTATTTTAAAATGAAATCATGTTCTAAATTTGGTTCTGTAGAACAAATATATCCTTTGAAATATTAATAGAGTTTTGTGGGAAAATAGTGTTCAATGATCCGACAAATTTGGACTATTACATTCCCCATCTTAGAGAGATGGCACATTAAAGACTGAAATTCCTACCACCAAAATGCTTTTGTTTGTGTAATCCAGAGTTATCCACATATATTTGACTAGGGAAGCCCACACATCTTGTTTTATGAAAGTTTGCATTTTAATAAAGACCGGTCTTCTGTTAATCACTATAAGTTGATTAAATGGGTTTATGTATTAGTTTTCTATAAATAGTTCTTTATTGCTTTAATATATATTTCAATTTACATTTGGAAAACAAGTACACTGGCCTAACTCCCCTAATCTAAAGACACTCCTTGTCTGCTTGGTTATCTCTAGGTCGGGGCTAGAGTGACTCCAGAGCAGGAAGCTTCCTGTATTTCAGTGCTGACCAAGTTTAAGGACAAACCTTGTCTCCTAAGAGTATCACTAGGAGTATTTTGGTTTTCCCTAGTTCCTAGAATATGACCTTTGTCTATTCTGTTCTTTGATGATCGTGGGCATGAAAAGACAAAGATATGAATAGAAAAGATGACAATTTCTCTGAGCTATGGGAATAAGCCGTAACTATATTGAGAAGATTATATCTCTTGAAATCAAATTGCCCAGGAACAATCATTAATTACTGTTGACACTCTGTAAGGTGAGGAAGCTCACTTATTTATGAAACTATTAGTGACAAAACAGAATTCAAAGAAAAAAATAATAGTACACAAAACCTTACCCTTTCCATCTTAATCTGTTCCAGGCTAAATACATCTGATCCCACCAAGCTGCCTTCATTATTTTAGATTTATATACCTATGCCTGGTCATCCAATTGTGGATACTTTCAAAATTTTACATATAACAAAGCAGTGACAATTTATGTCAGCAATATAAAACTGTAGCCAGGGGTTAGCTGTGTTCTGGTAATGTCAACATACTTCACTTAATCACTTAACTTCCCCGTTAGTCGTGGATTTGCTCGAGCAGGCGCCAGTAACGTCTCCATTTGTCCCTGTCGCATACTAGTGTAGCCCAATGGCATCTGTTCGCTCCGGGAACATGAAGGGCCTCAAACCGATCGTTCATGACCTTGACGAAGAAGTCTGACCATCTGGTAGGTGGGCAGCCACGCGGCCTTTTGACATCCCGTGGAATCCAGTCGGTAACAGCTCTAGTCCATCGGTCGTCTTTAAATCTCATTACGTGACCAGCCCATCTGATTTTCGACACCTTGGCAAATGAGACAGCATCCCTGATTCTTGATCATCAACGGATGTCAGAACTCCGGATTCTTTCTCTCATTTGAGTGAAACGTGATATTCCAAGCATAGCTCTTTCTATTCTTCTTTGGGAGACCTGAATAGCGTTCTCATCTTGTTTGTGTAGGGCCCAGGTCTCTGAGGCACATGTTAATGCAGGAAGCACAGTGGAATCAAAGAGATGTGCCCGGAGCCGGAGGTTCTTCGTCTTCTTAGCTATTTCTTCGACATTCTTGAAGGCGTTCCAAGCCGCTCTCTTCCTCCTGCGCAGCTCGGTGCCAGGTCATTTGTCATGTTGACTTCTCGACCTAGGTACACATAGCTGTTGCATTCGGAGATGGTCGTTCCGTTGAGAGCGAATGGGGCGTCAGGAATGAGGCTGTTTCTCATAAACATTGTCTTCGTAAGATTCAGCTGTAGTCCTACCTTTCCACACTCACGGTCAAAGTCAGCCAGCATTCGTGCCGCTTGGCTGATTTTTGGTGTTATTAAAACAATGTCATCAGCAAAGCGGAGGTGGTGTAGTTGCCGACCATCTATCTTCACTCCCATTCCTTCCCATTCCAGTTGTTGCATGATGTTCTCCAGGGTGGCACTGAAGAGTTTCGGTGAAATGGTATCACCCTGTCGCACCCCTCTCTTGACATCAATGATCACTTCTTTGTAGAATGGTGAGATCCTGGTAGTGAATCCGCAATACAGCTCATGGAGGATCCTGATTTATTGGGCTTGAATGCCCTGATTGGCTAGGGCTTCAATGACCGCTTCCGTCTCAACAGAATCAAAGGCCTTCTTTAAATCAATGAACATTAAACAGAGCGGCATCTTGAACTCCCGAGAAACCTCAATGAGCTTGGTTATCGTGTGGATATGGTCGATGGTGCTGAATCCTTTGCGGAACCCGGCTTGCATGCATGGTCAACATACTTAAAATTGCATTTACTCTGTTATTGGCAAGTCAAAATATCACACAGGAGAAAGAGCAAAGAAGAGAAATAACTTGAGAGTGATTAATATTTTCAGCTTATTTTTATCCACTCATGTTAATGTTTTTCTGGTGGGAAAGCTGGTAGTAGGATTGTGTTGGAATAAGAAGTGTAACAAAGACGAGAACTTAAGGAGATGTGATGTTAGCGAATACTTTTCATTTCACTGTAAGAGAAAACTGAATATTTCTAACTGTCCTTGCTTGCCCAATGCTTATCTAAAGCATACAATTGTCATTAGTGATAATAAGTTTTAAAACACCACCATGAAGTATTGCTGAGGCTGAGGCTGGGGATTTTCATGTCAACCATCCCGCAGGGAAAGCCATGGGCTAAGAGACTGGTGAGCAGAGACAGCGGGCAGGGGATTCAGAGGATCCCCCTCTAACAAGAAACAACAAGCTTGGAGGCCAATCTCTTTCTTACCTTTATGTGTTGGAAATGTGTCTTCTTTTCAGGAAGTACACAATATTTAGGAACTAATGCAGAAGTGGAGTAGGTTGGCTCATGAATCGTCACTGGGTTACATGGACTTTTGAGACTTCTCAGGCCTCCCACAGGGTGGCAGCGGGTGAGGGGAAGATGATTGCTTTGTTGTATTGTGCCTGATTGGGACTACATACTTTGGCACTCTTGGCTGGAAGTTTTTAATTTCTTAGATTACTATTAACTGAATGCCTATTATGCAGAGCTAATCTAGGGGTTTGCATACCAATGGACACCAACACCTCCACTTGGCCACAGAAGTGTGATGTCCACTAGCCACCTGTCATAAGAATCCACTCAAGTCTTCAAGGCTAGGAAATGAAGATAATCAACAAACCCACATACTTGAACTCACTGGCAAAGCACTTGGTATAAATAGTTAGTTCTCAACAAAGGGAAGAAAAACAAAAGAACTTACAAGCTTTCAAAAGAGCTTCTGTAACAAGGTAGTACTCACATGAACATATGCCCACCATGAGCTCAAAATGTAGGTGTGTTCAATACCCAAGAGCTAGTCCCCTGGCCCTCCTATAAATGACAGATGAATGAAAAATTGGGGAACAAAGGAAAGGGGTTGGTTGGTAGTCAATGATTATTCCAGTCTCATAGCGTAGATCTGTAGAAATTGTGAAGGGTTGGGGTACCCATAGTTGTGCTTGAACATTACAATAAACAGATATAAAGCCCCTCAGGGAGACATTCTTCTAGGAGATTAACTCAAGGGTAAAATCTCATCTGAGGGTTCGACACTCTAGATTACGAGGAGACCTTGTATTCAAGGGCAGGACTCTCCATCTAAGGTCATATTTCTTTCTCCTTTTCTTAGCTAGTTATCCATTTAAACATTCATACTGAATTTACTTCTTACTAATGTGTCTAGTCATTTTGTATGGACATAATAAGAGATATATTAAGTTTAAAGGGTGGCTCTTCCTGGCAACATCTCACAATATATCTTAGACTACAGTCCTCAGGACAGGTTAGTTTTTCCTACCCCCAGCTGGATCCTTATTCAGTTACTTATTTTTGCATCATGACAGAGTTTGTTCCATGACTGTGCTCATAACTTTCATGCTTCTTATGGTTCTTAGCTTGTCCCTTTTCGATGCCAGGGTAGCTTACAACTTGCCCTGGGTCCATCCAATCCCTCTATGGGACCCTCCTTTTTGGGGTGCTAGGAAGTAAGGACAACTGAGGCTAAGCCAAATAAATATAATGGATGCCCTGGAGTAAATATTATTCAGAGTCAATTAACTTCCATGTTACAAAAGCATAGCATGAACTGTCTTTCTATGTCTATACAAAAAGGATATTGCTAAACCATGCAAAGGACAAAAAGGAAAGAGAAAAGCAATATAGGATTAGGAATGAATGCCTGATGGAATTGGGTGTAACTTGGGAGCACTGTAGGGGGAGTAACTCAATAAACCTAAGCTCCTTGCAGAGAAGCAAGGTAAAGGTAAAGGTAAAGGCCCTCCCGTTGATCATCGATTTGCTCGAGTGGGCCCAGTAACGCCTCCATTGGAGACTTTGTTGTTACTGTGTTTGGCATATTGAATACGTCACGGGGAGCTTGCCAGGCTCTGCCGTGCGGGCGAGATACTCTCGGTAGCTTGCCAGGCTCTCCGAGAGGGGTGGAGGAATCGAACTCGGGTCGGCCATGTTGGCTGCGTGCAAGGCAAACGCCCTACTGCTGTGCTATCGCTCCAGCCCTGCAGAGAAGCAAAGGCAAACCAATGTTATCCAACACCCACAAACTTTAAAATAGTGGGCCAATTATTCTTCATACTGAAAGGAAAAGTTCCTCCTAGACCATTTCAATAAAATAAGCCCAATTTATTTTGATGGGTTATATTTCCTCTGGGTTAGAGCAATAGCACAGCTGGTAGGGCATTTGCCTTGCAGGCAGCTGACCTGGGTTCGATTCCTCCATCCCTCTCAAAGAGACTGTCAAGCTACTGAGAGTATCCTGCCCGCACGGCAGAGCCTGGCAAGCTGCCTGTGGCGTATTTGATATACCAAAAACAGTAACAACAAGTCTCACAATGGAGACATTATTGGTGTCCGCTCAAGCAAATCAATGAACAACGGGAGAACAGTGCTACAGTGGTACAGTGCTATATTTCCTCTATCTTTCCCCTACTTAAATAGCACTATTTAGTTTCCACCTTGTGACATCAGTGTTCCTTATGTTCAGCCTGCTTGTGTTTTTATAGATATCTCATACAGGGATGCTTATCTTTAAATAGTTTGTTTTGTTTATGAGGGCCAGGGTTTCTACCATGGATACACATTTAATTCTTATATATTTTGTTTTTTTTATCATTTAGGGAAATAAAAATAAAAAAAAACACATAAACTGTGAATTACACTACTTCTTGAGGACAAAGAAATCAAAAAGTAATTTCCAAATCAGTGAAATTGGAGTGACTTGAGGAACATCAAAATAGGATCTTGGATTAGTTCATTTAGTTGGAATCTTTAAGAGTCCAGAGAGAATTGAAAGGAATTGATGAGAAAGTCGGAACTAGCCGACCATCCCCCACGTGACTGGATCGGTAAGTACACAGGATTAACAAACGGAAGCAAATGGTCATGACTTCTGTACTTAGTCAATTGTGAATCCCAAGAGCTCAGCACTGGGAAATGAGGAAGAAAACAAACACTAGTGAAATGCCACAATCTGCCACGCATGTCCGGCTGCCCTTGAATTGCCCGTGAACCCTGCCAGTCAGATAAGGCCTTCCTTCCTCCCCACGGAGCACTGCTACATAATGAAGTCTATCCAACGCTCCACAGCAGGATAAAGAACACACTATTAATGCCACATCATTTTCCTTTATTGTCTATGAAATATTTGAAGTGGAAATGGCTTCTTTCAACACTGAGGACCCTGTGGGAAATGACCTGTGCTGCAGGAAGTTGGGAGGCCCGGTGGGGAATTTTATTCCACCTTCAAATTTGACTGGCGTGCACAGCTTGAACTGGGCTGTCTCTAACCTTTGGCAAGTTCTCAGGGTAGAATCTGTAAATGTTAATCAATATTTTAAGTCTATTAAATAAAAAAAATCATAAAAACCAAAGTAATATTGGCCAATGTATATCAGCTACCAAAAGCATGGGCTCTAGTATGGGAGAATATATTTTAATACAATTCTCTCAAATGTATATAAAGTTGAATGCTCTACCACAGTATGTATAATACCAGTGCCTTACAATATTAACACATGAGCACAGAAATATTATTTTTGAAAACAGTGGTAGATAATATCTTTAAAGTATACTGAGAAAAAAATATCACTAAGATTTTTTTATCATTTAAAATTATATCAGGGGCTGGAGTGGTAGTTCAGCAGGGAGGACCTTTGCCTTGTAGACAGCCAGAAGAGGTTCAATGTCTGGCATCTCATGTGGGCCCCGAGGACCACCAAGAATAATTCCTGAGTGTGGAACCAGGAGTAACCCCTGAGTATAGCTAATTGTGACCCTCTAAACAAAAAGATCCAACAAAAATTGTTGCAAAGAGGTTATAACTTACTATTAATATACCTATTATTTCTCAGACAACAAAAGTACAACTTTTATAAAAACTAATAGTTAAAAGTTAAATATCAAATATACAAAATTATTAAAAATATCGAAGAGATTTGAGTAGAAGTCATGGAAAATCTTCTCCATTGCCGTTCTGGAGGATGTGATGGATCCATCTGGACGTCAGAGGGCAGTCATCTCGGTCTTGTAGTTGGCAAAGGACAGGCAGGTGTTATGAATACTTTTCCCGGCTTCTGCCACATCTACCAGCACTTCTGCTCTTCTCTCCTTGAGGTCATCCTTGATCGCATCTCTGCACTGCTTTGCGAGCTCGGACATTCGCTTGGGGTTGCCTGAGGCATGCGCCAAACCACGCTGGCGAATAAGCTCAAGAGTTTTCGAAAACAGGAGTTTTTTTGTGGCTATCTCTCTCTTGGTGTTCCTTGCACAATCATGGAAGTGCTGAACCAGTCAATCGTATTCCTCGTCAATGTTGTCAACAATGGCATCTTCCCATGTTGCCGCAATAGTGCCAAAGAGCTCCCAGTTGGTGGTCGTTCTGGGAGTTCTCTTTTTAAACTTTGCAGCCCTTTCTCCCCGCTCTGTGAAGTAGAATTTTGCACGAAGGAGACGGTGGTCCAATCCCGTTCGAAATTTTGGGAAAACGGAGACATTGGTCAGGCAAAACCGTCAATTGAATATGATGTGGTCTATTTCGTTGTGGAATCGTCCACCGGGAGACTCCCATGTCCAACATTTAGATTCTGCCTTCTGGAACTGTGAGTTACCATGGATGGTCTTGGTTGATATGATGAACTCAGACAGTCTCTAACCCTGTTCGTTCCATTCTAGGCCATCGGTCCCGATGTGAAGTTCTTCAGCTGATCTTCTCGGTCCTATCTTGGCATTAAAATCACCCACAATGATCTTGTAGAAGGTGTGGTCTTCTTTATAGAACTTCTCCAGCTCCATGTAGAACTTCTCGATTTCTCTTTCATCATAATGAGATGTTGGTGCATAGACAACGAAGATAGAAACTTCCGGCAGTGAGCCACATATATTCAAATGCAAACGTCCGATTCGGATTGTTGGGTATTCGAATGAATCAATTTTCATGGCCAAGTTTGTGTTGACAAGGACATCGACACCTCCGACACCTCTTTTATTGCATGTTCCGAGGAACAATTCTTCTCCAGTGTCGAAAACGGCATGGTGAGACTTGTGTCTTCTTGTCTCGGTCAGACCAATGATGTCGTACTTGATCATTGGCGCTTGTACCATCAGGTCCTGAATGGATGCATCTGATACTAGCGTACGTGCATTGAAAGTACAGACGATCATTTTTGTCTTCCTTCGTTGTGGCAGCCTAGTTCGGCCTTCAGATTTTATTGGCCTCTCCTTTCTTATCCTTCTCAGTGCTACCATGTCAGTGAAGCCTTCAGGGTCAGGTGAAGGAGACCAGTTGTAATTACTGGTTTTGGCATATCAAATACACAACAGATAGCTTGCCAGGCTCTTCCGTGCGGGCAGAATACTCTCGGTAGCTTGCCAGTCTTTCCGAGAGGGATATAGGCTTTTTGGGGCGACCTCTAATCGCCCTCGTAGGTGTTACTATATTTGAACCCTATCAAATATGGTACGGCAATTCCAGAAGATGGGTATTTAGTGTCTTATGATGTGTCAGAAAGCATCCTGGATGGGTCCGGAAAGCATCCTGGAATGTGGCAGCAGCTGGGTAGAGGAGGTAGTGTCGGTAGTGGAGGTCTGCCAGTGGGGTGTTTATTATCTGGTCCCAGCAGGGGTAGGGTGGATCTTCTGTGTGCAATCCGATCCCTGGATCTCTAGTAGTTGGTAGGAGCAGACAGGGCGGGGGGGGGGGGGTGGCTCCTGATTAGAATCCCTTTGTCACCTGTGGTTGGTGGGAGCAAGCAGAGAATCTCTGTCCCTGGGTCCCCTGAGCCTGGAGTCCAAGGTCTCAGAGAATTTCGCTTATCTTGTTCTGTGGGTCTTCAGTCGTGCGTGAGTCTCGGCCGGAGCTGCCTCAAATCTCTTTGATAGCCATGTCCACTTGCCGACATACCAAATTCCACAGGATGGATATGTTGTTCCCAACGTTTTCCCTTCCGAAATCCGACACGCCATTTCGTCAGTAAAGAAACGAACAGCACCCGGCCCAGACAAGGTCAGACCTGAACATCTGAAGAACCTGCCGTCAGTACTCATCAATACACTGGCTCGGCTCTTCACATGCTACCTGTCTGAATGCAAGGTTCTGTCCCAATGGAAAACCAGCAGGATCGTACTACTGTTCAAGAAGGGAGACATCCATGACATTGGCAACTATCACCCGATCTGCCTATTGTCTGTCATCTACAAGTTGTTCACTCGAGTCATCCTAAATAGGATTGGCAGAACACTAGATGAAGCACAACCATGCAAACAAGCCGGGTTCTGCAAAGGATTCAGCACCATCAACCATATCCATACGATAACCAAGCTCATTGAGGTTTCTCAGGAGTTCAAGATGCCGCTCTGTTTAATGTTCATTGATTTAAAGAAGGCCTTTCATTCTGTTGAGACGGAAGCGGTCATTGAAGCCCTAGCCAATCAGGGCATTCAAGCCCAATACATCAAGATCCTCCGTGAACTGTATTGCGGATTCACTACCAGGATCTCGCCATTCTACAAAGAAGTAATCATTGATGTCAAGAGAGGGGTTCGGCAGGGTGATACCATTTCACCAAAACTCTTCAGTGCCACCCTCGAGAACATCATGCGACGACTGGAATGGGAAGGAATGGGAGTGAAGATAGATGGTCTGCAACTACACCACCTCCGCTTTGCTGATGACATTGTTTTAATAACACCAAACATCAGCCAAGCGGCACTAATGCTGGCCAAGTTTGACCGTGAGTGTGGAAAGGTAGGACTACAGCTGAATCTTACGAAGACAATGTTTATGAGAAACAGCCTCGTTCCTGATGCCCCATTCACTCTCAACAGAAGGACCATCTCCGAATGCAACAGCTATGTGTACCTAGGTCGAGAAATCAACATGACAAATGACCTGGCACCGAGCTGTGCAGGAGGAAGAGAACGGCTTGGAATGCCTTCAAGAACACTGAAGAAATAGCTAAGAGGACGAAGAACCTCCGGCTCCGGGCACATCTCTTTGATTCCACTGTTCTTCCTGCATTAACATATGCCTCAGATACCTGGTCCTATGTAAACAGAATGAGAATGCTATTCGGGTCTCCCAAAGAGGGATTGAAAGAGCTATACTTGGAATATCACATTTCACTCAAATGAGAGAAAGAATCCGGAGTTCCGACATCCATTGAGGATCAAAAATCAGGGACTCTGTCTCATTTGCCAAGGTGTAAAAAATCAGATGGGCTGGCCACGTAATGAGATTTAAAGATGACCGCTGGACTAGAGCTGTTACCGACTGGATTCCACAGGATGTCAGAAGACCACATGGCCGCCCACCTACCAGATGGTCAGACTTCTTCATCAAGATCATGAATGATAGGTTTGAGTCTCTTCATGTTCCCAGAGCGAACAGATGCCATTGGACTACACTAGCACGCGACAGGGACAAATGGTGACCTTACTGTCGCCTGCTCGAGCAAATCGACGACTAATGGGAAGTTAAGTGATTAAGTGATTAAGTGATTAAAAATATGTATCTCTTCATATCTGGGATATTTTATTCATGGATAATACAAAATGAAGTTTATGAGGGAAAAATACTTAACAAATTATAACCAGAAATTTCTTTACCAAGAAAGAAACCTTAATAAAATTTATTTATTATTTTTTTCCTTTGGGGTCAAACCAGCAATCCTCAGGGGTTATTCAGGAATTACTCCTAGTGGTGCTCAGGGGACCATATGGTATGCTGGGAATAGAACCTGTGTCAGCCACGTGCAAGGCAAACACCCTACCTGCTGTGCTATTGCTCCAGCCCCCTTAATCAAATTTAAAAGAAAGAATTGTGAAAGAGAATATTTTAAAACTGTATATTAATAAAGGAATTACCCATAACATATGTAAACTGTTATAATAAATCAAATGAAATAATATCTCTGAAGAATAAGTAGCAAAACATTAGTAACAGAAAAAATAGTTAAATATATTTAAGAATAAACTTTTTCTCATAAATAATATTTATCTAAACAGAGATTATATTTGCTATTAAATAGAGAATCATTAAAATTATTAAAATTATTGATAATATCCATTATTGACAACAATATGAATACATGAATAGTTTCATAACCACGGGTGTAAATATAACTGACATTTACTGAAAGGGTATCAGAACTGAGAATGTCCATACATTTTGTATTAAGAATTTAGCTCCTAAGAATCGATTCTACAAACAAATACAGAGATATGAACAAATTTCATAGATTAAAGAAATATCTGGAATGACAACTTTGTGCTGGGTATAGTGCCGAGAGGCCAGCTCGTGAAACAGTGGACCATGACCCCTTGTGGGATTATGTATGATTTAGAATCAGTAAATGTTTGACTTGTATTCCTAGAGTCATGCACAATTTCTCAGGCAAAAAGGTTCCTGGAGTTAAGAAAAAGTCCAAGAAGAAAGTCTACAGAATAATGGTATGAAAGATATAATCAAAATGAAAGACCCAACTTTCTAATGGGTACTTCCTAAAAGAGGTTAAAAACTGTGAAATTAGTCCATGTAACCCACCACATTTATTGCAGTCAGTGCCAAGGAGAAAAATCCTAGTGCGAGGCAGGTTCGAGATGCTTGGGGGCATGTGCTGCCATTCGAGATAGGATGAACAAGCAAGGTCTCCCTGGGAGAGCAATTGATAAATCTCCCTAAGAAACAGGAAGCCAGGTTGCTATCTGCTGACTGAGGCTTCCAAACAGAACACACTTGGCAAAGATGTTAGGGATGGATGGATGTGTTGTCAACATACAATGTGTGTAACAACTACACAACCGAGGAAGAGAGATAAAGGCAATGGTGAGGTAAGAGTGGGAAGTCGCTGTTGACTCTTCAAAGATTTGGTTTAACTCTCAAAGGCGTGGGAAGCCCATTTTTCAGATATGGGTATTCTAAGGTCAACCTCACTCCTGGGGTAAGGAAGCTGAAGAGGTAAGAATGGAAGAGAATCCAACATATCTGCACATCTGCTGCAACACTGCAAACTAAACCAACAGTATATTAAAGACTGGCCTAAATTATTCTATTAGCTCATGCAACCATAAAAGAGATAATATAGACTTAATCTAATTCACTTAGCCAAATCCATAGGATATAGTATTATTGGGTAAAACAGTAGTTACAGTGATAACGTTTATGAAAATAATCAACAGAACTACAAAAAGTAAATCATTTATCTATTTTTCTATTAAATTGAGAGTTGTCCAGTGACATATAGAACCAGGGAATGGGGAGGGGTGCACCCTTTAGATTCCATTCTATATACATTCTAAATTACTGAATCTCATACAAGAATTCATTTACTATTCTTGTGTAATTTTCAGATAATGCTTTTAAAAGTAGGGAATGGAAAGAATCATGCATGCAACATCTTTTCAGGTATCCTATTAAAATGTGTCATTTGCACTGTGCTTCTGCAATGAAAATATCTTTATTTGTTCCATGATAGAGGAAGTATACTTCTAAAATGTCTTTTTTTTTTTTTTTTGCTTAATTGTTTAGTTACCACGATAGAATTCTAAAGGAAGAAGTAATCGTAAGGAGCAAAAGATTCAAAATATAATTGGTCTTATGCACTCTTTACACCCTTTGGCCTGATGAAGGAAAAGCAGGACAGAAACCCCCACACGGTATCTCTCGGTCCAGGCGGGCAGCTACAATCTAGGTCAGATTTGTAGGTGCATTTTTTACTGAAGCAATTTTAGTACTTGAATCTGGACTTTGAGAGGAAAAATAAAGTGAAGGGATATATAGGCTGTGAGTCTTTTTCTTGAGTAGAGTTTTTCTTTTAAAAACACAGTCATGTTCACTTGAATGCAGAAAAGTCAAGGTGACAAAATCACTTCAGCATGTGAAACTAATTTTTAGATATTTTAAATAACACACATTTAAAAAATGGTAAATAATTTAGGAGATTTTTAGGAGAATGTTTTAAAATCTCTATATACGTTGGAATAATAAATATAGCTGGATTAAAAGTTCAAGATAAAAATAATGTATTGAAATTATTAGAATCATATATATGAATATATAATTTTATTATGTTATGATGACATTTTGGGGGAAAAGTTCTAGCACCAAAATTAGACCGTAACAAAAACACAAGGATGGAAAGCCTTGCTTAAATGACGTTTTAGGACTCTGACAATATAAAAAGGTAAAGGCCCTCCCATTGATCGTCGATTTGCTCGAGCGGGCCCAGTAACGTCTCCATTGGAGACTTTGTTGTTACTGTGTCTGGCATATCGAATACTCTCGGTAGCTTGCCGGGCTCTCTGAGAGGGGTGGAGGAATCGAACTCAGGTCGGCCATGTTGGCCACGTGTAAGGCGAACACCCTACCCACTGTGCTATCGCTCCAGCCTGACAATATAAAAAAAATGACAAATTAAAAAAGTATTATAATGTGAGTAAATATAAACATAAACTTTATTATAAAATGTATTGTCACAATAGAGAAACATACACTAAAAATGTCAGCAGGAAATTCACACACACAAAAAGATGTGTGTGTATGTGTGTGTGTATGAGAGAGGGAGTGAGAGAGAGAGAGCAAGAGAGAGAAAGTGAATAGTATAAGATGTTCAAGTAAGAATGTGGGTTCTCCAGAGTAATATCTTAGTGTTCATTGTCCTTAAACCTCCCTCAGAACAAAAGAATCCACATTTTTTCCAGTATGTTTTTTCCCTCTCATTTGAATCAGTCACCCTTGTTTATAAATTCCTCTCCTGCTACTACCCTATCTTTTTTTTTTTTGCATTATTTGATAAGCCTCTTAAATAGTGCTCATCTTCCCATTTTGATTCCCTTGATTTTTGTGACATGCCAGACTCTTTTCTACACTGACGGCAGCTGTGTCTCCTCTCTGCTCTGCTGACTTTACTTGGGTGCTGAATGCAAAAGTGCTCTATACTCAGTCTCACCCTTTTCCTCTTCTCCTTTGCATTCCTTCTCTGGGTGAACCCACTCTTATAGCTGCCAGGTGGCAGTTGAACCCTAAATATCCACTTCCCTCTCAGGACTTTCAGACTACTGGAGTTGGGAGATCAAATGAGGACACTCCAAAGACACTTAAATTTCACTTCCTCAAAGTATTTCTGTTTATGACATCTACCCACTTTATTAACTCAGTTAATAAAGCCAGAAATCTAAGAGTCATGCTTGATATCTGCCTTTTCTTTACAATTCATCACAAAATATATAATCCCTCCAAAATTAGTGAAAAAGGGTTAAATACAACTCTCGTCCATGCTATATCCGTTCAGTGTTCACCGAGAGTAAACACTATCTCTCGTATTTAACAGCAGAGATTGGTTTGGTTTTCCCTATTTTGTAAACATTATAAAAATGAAACCGAAGATTTTTTACTCTTTAGTATCAAGTCTGGGCAGCAGGCTGGTTAGATTCTTTCAAACTGTTGCATATAATTTACTCTCGATGTTAAATAATATCCCACTGTAGCACTATAGCACTGTAGGACTGTCCTCCCATTGTTCATTGATTTACTGGAGTTGGCACCAGTAATGTCTCATAGCAAATTGTAAGACTTGTTACTGTTTTGGGCATATCAAATACATCACGGGTATCTTGCTGGGCTTTGCTGTGTGGGCGAGATACTCTCAGTAGTTTGTTGGGCTCTCCAAGAGGGGCAGAGGAATCAAACTGGCTCGGCTGCGTGCTAAGCAAAAAATACCCTACCAACTGTGCTATTGCTCCAGCCCTAATAACCCCCTAAATAAACATGTCTTCATTACTTCTTGTTAGGCATCTTCAGACAAGGACTTACTAAAATTAGGGCTTACTTGGACAATCTACATGTGTTTTGATAAATAATTTCACTTCTTTTTTTTTTTTTATGAGAGCACACCTGTCAGTGCTCAAGGCTTATTCCTGGCATTGAGATCAGGGATCACTCCTGGTGGTGCTCAGGGGACCCTATAGGGTGCCGGGGATCAGGGTCAACCACAAGCAAGGCGCACACTTCACTTGCCATACTATTTTTAAATTATTATTTTTGAGTGGAAACTATGGTTTACAAATTGTTATTAATAGGATTTCATACATGAAATATTCAAGAACCATGCCCCTCACCCACATGTCAGCTTCCCTCCATTATTGTCCCAGTGTCCCTTACCCAATCCCCACTCCAATAGTAAGCTTCCTATTAAAGACAAAGTCTTCAGTTTTGCTGATTTTATTCTGTTTCTTCATATCCTGCATATGAGAGAGACTGTGTTCTGTCCCTCTTCTAACTTCACTCAGCATGATACTCTCCAGCTGCATCCACATGACAGTTCTATCACTATCACTGTCCTCCCATTGTTCATCAATTTTCTCCAACGGGCCCAGTAATGTCTCCATTGTGAGACTTTGTTGTTACTGTGTTTGGCATATTGAAAACGTCAGGAGTAGTTTGCCAGGCATTGCCACAGGTGAGATACTCTCCGTAGCTTGCCAGGCTCTCCGAGAGGGGCGGAGGAATCGAACACGGGTCGGTCATGTTGGCAGCGTCTAAGGCAAACACCCTACCCGCTGTGCTTTTGCTCCAGCCACATGACAGTAAATTTCATAATTTCATTTTTCCTTCCATTTGAGCAGTATTACATTGTGTATATGGACCACAGGTTCCATATCCGGTCACCTGATCTTGGACACTTGACTTATTTTCAGATTCCAAAATCTGAATAGTGTGAATAGTGCTGTAACGAACACAAGACTGCAGGTATATTTTCTAAATTAAATTTTTGGCCCTGTGGAACAGATACCCAGAAGTGGAATACTGGGTCATATGGAAGTATCTGTATTGTTTTCCAGAAAGGTTTGACCAGTAAATTTCAGTAGCAGTTAGTAATGATCCTTTTCCCGCCCCCGGCCCCCCCCCCCCATATCCCCATGCCAAGGCTGTTTGCTTTTTCTCTTTGTAATGTGTGACAGTCACTGATATGAGATGTTACTTCATTGTTGTCTTGAATTACATTTCCCTGATGATAAGCAATGCAGAGCGTTTTTCATATGCTTTTTGATCCCTGTATATTTTCTTTGAGCAGGTTGCCATTCATCTCTTCTCCCCATTTTTTGTGGGGTTGTTTTTACTTATTTCTTTGGCATGTATACCTATGATTAAAGCTACAGTCACTGAAACTATATGCGCTTAGCTTTAAGGAATGCTATAAAACAGTTTGGGCAAATAGTTTTACTAATTTTACCACACATTTTCTAGCAACGTGAATCCTGGCTATTCAACATCACTGCCAATATTTGTAATATCCATTTAAAAACAAATTGTGCCATGGATATATTCAGAGATAGAACAGTTTTAATTACAGTCTCCCAGGTAAATAATAAGGCCAAATATCCTTTCAAATTTATATAGGAGTTTAAATACTGAATTTGGCTTTCTTGGATCTAATTTCAAAAGTGCCAACGATGAATTTAGAGTATAAACAACAAATATGCACATGAATAAATTATCACTAATTTAAAATTTATATTTGTATGATATAGAAAATAGGTATATAATTAGAATGTCTACCTATTTGAATATTATGTATATATATACACATATATATCTATACCTTTGTTTGACTATACTGAGCTATGAAAACAATCTTAAAGTAGTCTATTTTTTAATCTAAGACTCCTTATGGTTACTATTTCATTATTGCCAGGAGTGTCAGGATAGTGTATGTTTTCTAATGTTGAAATCCTCGATACATTTGACAATGTCACCATTAGAAAAGATAGTGTCTGTTCATTTGAAAAATTCCCACTGATATGGAAATTCATTGCTGTCTTCTCTGCTATAATTCTAGGATGTCTGAGCCAGGGATTCTCTCTCACTTCATCCTTCCTTTAGACACTTCATCTTTTATGGCCTGTAGGCAAACTCCAAGATTCTTTTTTATTAGTCCACTGGAATTAAACCAATATTACAGCCTGGACTCATTTTCAAAATGATACTGGACACTAGTAAGTCCTTAATACTGAGCAAAACTAGGGCAGAGCTATGCTTGTGTGGCACCAGAATTTCAGATTGGCCCTAAATCATTTATACACTTATTTTTTGGTTGTCTCTTGTAATAAATCTTTGAGGGCAGCCAGGGGGGTCCCCGAAAGCTCTTCCCCTAGTCGTCCGCTTTCGGAGTGGGCCAGGGCTGCTCCCACAGCCAGGGTGGCCCGGGCTGTGGGGCAGATGATGGATATAATGAGAGCAAAGCCGGTAGATTGATCAGTTGCCATTTATTCCATTTTCGCCACGTGCCTGCCCCAGTCTCTCTGAGCCTCCCATTCTGGTCTCACACTGCCTCTCATTCCTGCCTCCTTATGTCTCCCCCACTCATCTCTCCATGCTCCATCTCACAGTCTGGGCGCTCTCTCTCTCTCTCTCTCTCTCTCTCTCTCTCTCTCTCTCTCTCTCTCTCTCTCCACATACTTGGTCCTGTATTCTTCGTCTACATTCTTCTCTCTCTGTCCTTCTTGCTAGCTTCTCTGTGGTCCATCATGCTGCCCCGCTCTAGCTCTCTCTCCAGCTCTCTTCCCTCTCCAACTCCTGGCACTCTGGGCTGACATTGCACCCAGTCTGGTAGCAAAATCAACGTAAGAAAGCCCTTCCTGAGGGCCCACCAAGTTCAAAGGGAAAACCATCTAAAAGGCATTCCAAAGCCTTTCCTGACTGCCCAAGGGCAAAATAACTCCTAAGGTGTTTTTCTCCTTTCCTCAGTCCAATAACTATCAACATATCAATACTAGCTATTTTTGTATGGACATAGTAAGAGATAACATTGAGGCTTGTAGGGCAGCTCTCCTGGGAACATCTTGCCACAGACTCAGACTACAGAGCTCAGGCCAGATTAATCTTTTCTAACCCTAGCGGAGTCTGAATCAAGTTATTACTTTTTGGATCATGACAGCATTTGTCCATGACCAAGCTCTTAACCTATAGTTAAGCATTATGGCACTTTGGCCAGGCCCATCTTGATGCCAGGGTAGCACATAGCTTACCGTTTTCCCTGGTTCCATCCAGTCCCTTGTAGGGACCCTGCTTTGGGGGGCGCTAGGAAGTAAAGGCAGCTGAGGCTTAGGTGAGAGAACAGATACCCAGGAGGAAAATATCACTGAGAATCACATTACAAAAGCATGTCATGTTGTGTCCATACGAAAAGGACATTGCTCTGAATAAACTATGCAAAGGACTTAGGGAGAAGAGAAAAACAATATTTACAAGTCAACAGAGCACAAAGAAAGAAGTTGCAAATAAACACAGAGGAATTGGAGTACTGTGATGGGAGTAACCCAATAAACCTAAACTACCTGAGGCTATGCAGGAAGGACAAATCAGTGTTATCCTGCAGTCTCTGAAATCTGAGATTAGAAAATTACTATACCAAAGACCTCCTTTTTCTAATTTCACCCCAAGAAAATCAAAGCTTTCACTAAACTAATTGATATGAGAACTGGAAATACTTTGGGAAAATTACTTTCAAACTCCGTCATCCTAAGAGAGTAATCATTCCTCATCACCATTCTGCCTGGAGATGTTACTCCAGGATGGAAAAACATTCAGTTCCTTTCCAGAGGGCCTCATTGCTAAGTTGGTCAATATCCCCAGGAGAAAAGTCATATCCAAATGTTGTACCCACTTGTCAGGTCTTCTATATCATGGCTTAGAAAACATTGTTTCTTTTTTATACATAAATTATTTTAAATTATAGGCTGACGATTATTGAAACAGAAATCTTTATTTATTTATTTTTGGTGGTACCAGGAATCAAACTCATATTCTCACACATGCAAAGCAATGTTCTGCCAGTGAGCCACGAGTCCAGTCCTGCCCCCTTATATACTTTTTGAGAAAAAAAAGAGTGGAAATTGAGTTTTTGTTTATCCTGCAGAATAAATCAAAACTAAATTAAAAAAATTTTATTTTGTGTGGAGGAGGGATGTCAAGTAATTAAGTGATTGTGTGGGGGGCACATGTCTGGCTCAGGGCACATGTCTGGTTCTGAGTTCTGGGATCACCCTCTGCAGTTCTTGGGACACCATAGGGGATGCCAGGGATCAAACTCAAATTGGCTGCATTCAAGGCAAGTGCCTCATCCACTGCATCATGTTTCTAGTGAGTAAAATTCAGAATTTTAAATTATAAATTGGTAACTAAAGCCATAACTTTGAATGTTTATTTTTATGTGATTTTCTCTAAAACTGACATATTCTCTTAGTACTTCAGAGAATCATTCCTCTACTTAACTCTGTATATACATACACTTGCCAGTAGATAAATGATTTTGAAAGAGGCCTGTCATCATACTCCATTTAGTCATCCTGTGTCAAATTTACCCTTCTGCTTATTGAACCAATTTTTTATTTTGTGCCCTTTTGAGGTTGATTGGCCTTACAAGATTAATATCAAGTACAGTGCTAGATTTACAATAATGTCAATAAGTATTTATTAATATTTTAAGTAATATAGGGATACAGTAAAATAATAAACTATTTAGGTAATTATTCTAAAATTCAATCATGGAGGTGCTGAACCAGTCAATTGTACTCTTCATAAATGTTGTCAACGACGGTATCTTCCCATATTGCAGCAAAAGTGCCAAAGAGCTCCCAGTTGGTGGTCGTCCTGGGAGTTCTCTTCTTAAACTTTGCAGCCGTTTCTCCCCGCTCTATGAAGTAGAATTTTGCACAAAGGAGATGGTGGTCAGATTCGTTTGGAATTTTGGGACAACAGCAACATCCATCAGGCAAAACCGTTGTTTGAATATGATGTGGTCAATTTTGTTGTGAACCATCCACCGGGAGACTCCCATGTCCAACATTTAGATTTGGCCTTCTGGAACTGTGAGTTACCATGGATAGTCTTGGTCAACATGATGAACTCAGACAGTCTCTCACTCTGTTCGTTCTATTCTAGGCCATGGGTCCCAATGTGGAGTTCTTCGGCTGATCTTCTTGGTCCTATCTTGGCATTAAAATCACCCACAATGATCTTGTAGAAGGTGTGGTCTTCTTTATAGAACTTCTCCAGCTCCATGTAGAACTTCTCAATTTCTCCTTCATCATAATTAAATGTTGGTGCATAGACAACGAAGATAGAAACTGCCAGTAGTGAGCCATATCTATTCAAGTGTAATTGTCCACTTAGGGTTGTTAGGCATTCTAATGAATCAATGCTCATGGCCAAGTTTGTGTTGAGAAGGACACCAACACCTCTGATGCCTCTTTTGTTGCATGTTCTGAGGAACAGTTCTTCTCCAGTGTCGAAAATGGAGTGATGTGATTGATGCCTTCTCATCTCGGTCAGACCAATGATGTTGTAATTGATCTTTTGTGTTTATACCATCAGGTCCTCATGGAGGCATCTGATGCCAGTGTACATGCATTGAAAGTACAGACAATCATTTTTGTCTTTCTATGTTTTGGCAGGCTAGTTTGGTCTTGAGATTTTATCAGCCTCTCCTTCCACATCCTTCTCAACACCGCTGTATTGTTGACTCCTTCAGGGTCAGGGGAATGAGACCCATTGTATTTACTGGGTTGTCCAAGGAATGCAAGAGAGAGATATCCACAAAGAAACGCCTGTCTTTGAAAACTCTTGAGCTCATTCACCAACGTGCCTTGGAGCATGCCTCAGGCAACCACAAGCAACTGTCCAAGCTCGCAAAGCAGTGGGGAGATGCGATAAAGGAAGACCTCAAAGAGAGAAGAGCAGAAGTGCTGGTAGATGCGACAGAAGCTGGGAAAAGTATTCGTAACGCCCGCCTGTCCTTCACCAACTACAAGACCAAGATGACTGTCCTCCGACGTCCTGATGTATCTATCACATGTTCTGAAAGGGCAATGGACTTCTACTCCTTGATAGTCATGTCCACCTGCCCACACACCAAATTCTACAGAATGGATATGTCATTCCCAATGTTTTCCCTTCCAAAATCTGAGAAGCCATTTCATTGGTAAAGAAATGGACAGAACCCGTCCCAGACAAGGTCAGACCTGAACACCTGAAGAACCTGCCATCAGTACTCATCAATACACTGGCTCGGCTCTTCACACGCTACCTGTCTGAATGCGAGCTTTTGTCCCAATGGAAAACCAGAAGGACTGTACTACTGTACAAGAAGGGAGACATCCAGGACATTGGCAACTATCGCCCATTCTGCCTATTGTCTGTCATCTAAAAGCTGTTCACTTGAGTCATCCTGAATAGGATTGGCAGAATACCAGATGAAGGACAACCATGCGAGCAAGCCAGGTTCCACAAAGGATTCAGCAAGATCGACCATATCCACATGGTAATGAAGCTCATTGAGGTTTTTCAGGAGTTCAAGATGCCGCTCTGTCTAACATTCATTGATTTCAAGAAGGCCTTTGATTCTGTTGAGATGGAAGCTGTCACCGAATCCCTAGCCAATCAGGGCATTCAAACTCAATACATGTGGATCCTTTGTGAGATGTACTACAGATTCACTACCAGGGTCTCACTATTATATAAAGAAGTGATCATCTGTGTCAAGAGAGGGGTTCGGCAGGGTGATACCATTTCACCTAAACTCTTCAGTACCACCCTTGAGAATGTCATACGACAACTAAAATGAGAAGAAATGGAGTGAAGGTAAATGGTCAGCATTTATACCACCTCCGCTTTGTTGATTACATCATTCTAATAACACCAAACATTAGCTAAGCAGCATAAATGCTGGCTGACTTGGGAAGTGAGTGTGGAAAGGTCGGACTACAGCTGAATCTCACAAAGACAATGTTTATGAGAAACAGTCTCGTTCCTGACATTCTATTTGTTCTCAATGGAGTGACCATCTCCGAATGCAACAGCAATGTGTACCTAGGTCAAGAAGTCAACATGACGAATGACCTGGCACCCGAGTTGCGCAGGAGGAAGAGAGCAGCTTGGAACACCTTCAAGAGCATTGAAGAAATAGCTAAGAGGACGAAGAACCTCCGGCTCCGGGCACATCTCTTTGATTCCACTGTTCTTCCTGCATTAACATATGCCTCAGAGACCTGGGCCCTACGCAAACAAGATGAGAACGCTATTCAGGTCTCCCAAAGAAGAATAGAAAGAGCTATGCTTGGAATATCACGTTTCACTCAAATGAGAGAATGAATCCGGAGTTCTGATCTTCGTCAACGCTCAAGAATCAGGGATGCTGTCTCTTTTGCCAACACGTCAAAAATCAGATGGGCTAGACACGTAATGAGATTTGGAGATGACTACTGGACTAGAGCCGTTACCGACTGGATACCACGGGATGTCAAAAGACTGTGTGGTCGCCCATCTACAAGATGGTCAGACTTCTTTGTTAAGACCCTGAACAATTGATTTTAGGCTCTTTGTTTTCCTAGAACAAGCAGACGCCATTGTGCTATGCTAGCATGCGACAGGGATGAATGGACACGTTACCGGTGCCTGCTCGAGCAATTTGATGAGTAACTGGAAGTCAAGTAATCAAGTGATTCTAAAATTATTGGTTATTGACTGTTGTCAGATCAACTGGTCAGCATTAAGAGACCAGGGTGTGGGTTTAGAGCAGAGAATGTACTGCTCTAATGGCCTCTTGTGTAATTCCCTTGAGAAAAGACAGAATATTAGTAATTATCTTTTAGCTCTTAGACAATAGGTGAAGATTAATAAGCTGGCAGATCAGATTAAAACTGTGGCAAATGATAGATTAATTTTCTAACTTCCTCCTCCTAGTGAATTTCAACTCCCTTCTTCATTGAGAAATATAGAAATATATTATTAATTTTAAAACCAGACACAGCCTAATTACACATTGTCTTTGTATTATTCCTAGTTTATGCTTTTTATTTCAGTTGCTACTTCTTATATCTAGTTGCTTAAATCAGTTGCTTTTTGAATTCCATTCCTTTTCTGTTTTTTAATCACACATTTTTCTCGTGTTTACTTGCTGACTCATCGCTACCTAATTTTTCCTGTGCTCTTTATTGCTTAACTGGATATTTAAATAGTAATATCTTCACAAAATGGAGCTCAGAATTTCAGAGAAATCTGGGTAGAAAGAATTAACAATTTTATATATAGTAGAGATGAATTTATTGATTAAATGATAAACTATTTTTAGGGAAGATTAAAAATAAGGGTTCATTTGGTATATGTCACTTGGTTCTGTACTAAATTTAGGCAAAGCTTGGAATAAATGACCTGGGATTGATTTGACTCTTTATTTATCTGTTTTCTTAAAACTTGTGGCAATGTCATTCAAAGTAAGGGTTCTTGTTCCAGTGTGTATACAAGGCAATTTGTTGTATAGTCAGAAAATATTAGAATAGCATTTAAATTTTTTTTTGATTTTTGGGTCACACCCAGTGATGCTCAGGGGTTACTCCTGGCTCTGAACTCAGGAATTACTACTGGCAGTGCTTAGGGGATCATATGGGATGCTGGAGATCAAACCCTGGTCTGCCATGTGCAAGGCAAATGCCCTCCCCACTGTGCTATCTCTCTAGCCCATTTTTAATGAATATATTTTATTTATATATTTTCTCAAAACACCAGGCAACTCTATCTTTGTTCAATAGATTTTAAAAACAAATATCAGGAATACCTTTTCACTAGGTAATCTTCAGAATAGAGGGGCAGAATTTGGTAAAACTTTAAATACCATAAAGAGGTTTTATGTCTATGTAGGAAGATTTTTTTTTTACTTCAAAAAGCTGTCAGTGGAACTCTGATAATGACACTTACTGTCAAACTCATCATGCCTCAATTATGTTAACACCTTTTGAAGTTTTCTTTTTAACATGAAAAACATGATTTCTTCTAAAAGGTCTCTACATAGATAGAAAGTATTCAAAGGCCTCTCATAGGCTGCTCTTAAAGGAACTGCAGTCAGGAAAACATTATATTCATATTGTGAGCTTATTGTGAGAATAAATCACACATGCACACGCGCGCACGCGCACACACACACACACACACAGGTAAAAGTTGAAGGATGTTTAACTGAACCTCAGAGCATCTCAGCCATTTCTTTTGCGGTGTCCTGAAAATTTCCATCCAGTCACAATTCAGAAGATTCTGCCAGCTCCTTCAGAATGCAGTTCCCATATTTCACCCATCCCTTTAGTTCTTCTCCCTTCTTTGTTTTGGGGGCATTGATGAATAAGAGGATTCTAGGCTCTGCCTTTTGTGGTCTTCACTTCCATCAGTGTTCTTCTGTTTTCTCTACTTTCTTTTCATGTTTATAATTAATATTCATTTCATGAGTCTCATTTATTGTTGGCAATCCTTTTTTATTCTCCTTTGTTATCTTATTTGGAAAGAATGTAGGTATATTTTTAAGAAAAGAGATGTTTCTTAAGCAGATAACACTCTCCTCTTCCTCCTCAAATTCCTTGTTTGGAAAGTATATACTGACACAGGCACTATGTCGTGTGCATCTGTGTTTGTGATACGGACCATGCTAGATTATTTTGGCTCAAGACCCAATGTTTTGTGATATACTCGTGTTGAGTTTGTCTTGGTGAATTTATTCTACTCTTCAAATTAAACTGAAAAGTATAACACCTCACAAATCTCTCCTTTGCCAGGTAAGATGTCATGTCTACTACTGGGTAAAAGTAGTTGTGCATCCTTCAAAATAATCATTTTGACCCTCCAATAAGCAAGCCTTTATCACCATTTTCCTGTTAGAATATCTACTTTTATGGTTGGTTAAGCCCATTAATTTCTTGCAATTCATGATTTTTATATCTTATTCAGGGTTACTCTATCACAGAATATAAATGAGACATTCTTAGCACAACCACAACTCATGTATCTGTTGCAGATATAATGAATCATGATACTATGCACATTAGTTCACTATGTCTATGGCCCAACCTCACTACAGTTACCATCCATCTATCATAGGGGCTTTAACTTCAAATGTATTTGATACCTTCGCCATACACACCAACTTTTTCAAATATGTATATCAAAAAACATTTGCTAAATGTTAAGGTAGTATTTAGCTGAGAACTACATACATGAAACATTAAGAATTTAATTGAATATTTAAAAAATAATTTTATATTCTAGGTTTGTAAGTAAATATTGAAAGATTGAAAGTATAACACAGGTTTTCTCCATTTCTGCTACCTTTTATATGCTTGATATCAGACCAATATCAAGTATGGAATGAAGAAATACAAATTTTTCCCTTTCACTTATAATTTTTCATTTAAACTCATATGAACAAAACCAGAAAAAATAACAAACTGAATATATACATTTTCCCATGTTCTATTTTACTATTCTGCCTTCTTCTTCCATGTATTCATGAGGAAAATTCTATGAAAAAATTTTTAACAGTTCTGGAGCGATACAAGAATGAAGGCACTTGCCTCATATGGAACTGATCCAAGTTTTATTCCCTGCACCACATATGGTCTCCTGAGCATCATTAGGAGTGATCCGTAAGCATAGACCTAGGAGTAAGCTTTGAGCACCGCTGGGTATGATTTAAAAAAATACCAAACAAAAATTTGACAATCCCAAGTGTGCCTAAGTTTATAAAATACTAATACCAAGTGAAAATGTTCCCCAGATGTGTTTGCTTTAAGTTATACAACTAAAAGAGTTATCTGATGGAAAGGGAGATGTGCCATCTGGGACATGCTCTTATTTAAGTGTTCAGGATAACTGACAAGGTAGAGGAAACTAGAGTAATCCTTTAACTTCCGGTTTTATCTTTTAGTGAGAGCAATCATGTAGAAAATTATGATCATTATCTAGAGCACTGATCTAGATAACACAACTGCAAAAAAGCAATTACTTGGCAAATATTTTGCCTAAAAATGTAAGGTCCAGTAGTGCCTACTGTACCACACTTTATTCTTTTCCAAAAGAGAAACTCGGGAATTAAAAGGAATGTCACAAGAAATTAAAATAGTGCCAGACAGCCCTAGACTTTTAGAATATTTTTCAGGCTTAAAGTACACCTGAAATATTTTTCTCTGGATATATAAATGTAGGAACAAAAAGACTCTTCTTAGGCTTCAGCATGCTAAAAGTAGTCCTCTAGATAGAATTTGGTGTTGATCTATATAAGCTCTCTTCTGCAAAGTAAAACAACCAACCTCAAATTTTGTGGCTTAAAACACACTGATGTCGCTTTTCTCATGAGCCTGAGAGCCAACACCCAGTTTGGTGCTGGTTGCAATAATTTAGAAACATTCAGATGGAAGTTAGGCAAGTCTGAAAACTCTAATGAGGCCATTTATACTTACAATACCCTACATGGAAATCTCTTAAACTAATTTCAAATGTGCAGTAGGTGTACATACTGTATATATATATATATATATATATATATATATATAGTCTTTTACAGTACTACAGGAACATTTCCAAAGGGTTCCACTCTCAACCCTACAAACCCATCAGTCCATATTTTGTTAGGATGACAACCCATCTCTCAAAAAAATTTTGTTTCAGTCATATAACTTTTCGTGACAAATAAAACTTGATGGCATTAAACACCATAACAAAAATTTATTATTTCTGATAAAGCTTTAGGCGAGGGCTCAGTGGGGTGATTTTTCAGCACCATTTGCCGAAACTGGCCGGTTTAATCAAGTACATGTGTGTAAAATTTCTCACTCTTGGGCTGTGAAAACCCCTCTTGTTACAGGATTATACATTAAAGGATGTTCGGGGGCTCTCGGGGCAGCTCTTCGCCACCCGCATTCAGTGCTCTCAAACAGATTCCCCACCCAGGATGGCTATTGCCTTGGACAGATCCAAACCGGTTGGTGATTAGTTACTGTTTATTCAATCTCTCCTCACTCCCACTCTCTCCAACCTTTTCTCTAACTCACTCTACATCATTCTCCCTGACTTCTCTCAATTCTCCCCAGCCACTTTTACTCTCAGCTCTAAGCCTTCTCTCTAACGCGAACCTTCTCCTCTAACTCTATCTCTTCTTCTCTCTGTCTCTGTCTCTTCCACAATCTTCCTCGAACTCTATGTCTCTCTCAGTCTAGTCTCTTTCTATCTCTCTTTGTGTCTCCTTCTCTCTTCTCTTCTCTCCCTGCGGTCACTCTCTTTCTTCTCTCTCTCCACACTCCCACAAATGATGCATGACCACAGGAAAGAAAATCAAAATGTTCTTCCAGTCTTCCAGACCACCTGCAGCCCACAAGGGCAAAAAAGCACTTAAGAAGTGTTTCTTCTCTCCGTAGACCTACAACTTAATTAAGATCTTTAATTCTCCTTCGATGTTGGTGTTGTCCCAAATTTCCAAACAAGATCGAACCACCATCTCCCACATGCAAAATTCTACTTCACAGAGCAGGGAGAAATGGCTGCAAAGTTTAAGAAGAGAATTCCCAGAAAGACCACCAACTGCAAGTTCTTTGGCACTATTGTGGCAACATGGGAAGATGCCTTACTTGACGACATTGACAAAAAAATATGATCGACTGGTTCAGCACCTCCATGATTGTGCAAGGAATGTCAAGAGAGAGAAAGACACAAAAAGACACCAGTCTTTAAAGATTCTTGATCTCATTTGCCAACGTAGCTGGGTGCAAGCCTCAGACAACCACAAGCTAATGTCCAAGCTTGCAAAGAAGTGCAGAGAAGTGAAAAAGGAAATCTTAAAGAGAGAAGAGCAGTAGTGTTGGCCAATGCAGCAGAAGCCAGGAAAAGCATTCACAATGCCCGCCTGTCCTTAGGCCAACTAAAAGACCAAGACGACTGCCCTCTAATGTCCTGAGGGATCTACCACATCTTCCAGAAGGGCAAGAAGAAGATTATCCATGACTTCTACTCGGATCTCTTTGATAGCCATATCCACCTGCTCACCTACCAAATTCTGCAGGATGGAGATGGCATTCCCAACGTTTTCCCTTCCAAAATCTGACATGCCATTTTGTCGGTAAAGAAGCAAACAGCTCCCAGCCCAGACAAGGTCAGACCTGAATACCTGAAGAACCTGCCATCAGTACTCATCAATACACTGGCTCGGCTCTTCACACACTACCTGTCTGAATGCAAGGTTCTGTCGCAATGGAAAACCAGCAGGACTGTACTAGAAGGGAGACATCCACAACAATGGTAATTATCACCCAATCTGCCTGTTGTCCGTCATCTACAAGCTGTTCACTTGAGTCATCCTGAGTATGATTGGCAGAACACTAGATGAAGGACAACCGCGTGAGCAAGCTGGGTTCCAAAAAGGATTCAGCATGATAGACCATATCCACACGTTAATCAAGCTCATTGAGGTTTCTCGGAAGCTCAAGATGCCACGCTGTCTAATGTTCATTGATTTCAGGAAGGCCTTTGATACTGTTAAGACTGAAGCTGTCACCGAAGCCCTAGCCAAACAATATTCAAACTCAATACATCAGGATCCTCTGGCTGTATTACAGATTCACCACCAGGATCTCACCATTCTACAAGGAAGTGATCATCAATGTCAAGAGAGGGGTTCGGCAGGGTGGTACCATTTCACCGAAATTCTTCAGTGCCACCTTCGAGAACTTCATGGGATGACTGGATTGGGAAGGAATGGGAATGAAGACAGATGCTAGGCAACTATACCACCTCCACTTGCTGATGACATCATTCTAATAACACCAAACATTAGTCAAGTGGCACAAATGCTGGCCAACTTTGATCGTGAGTCTGGAAAAGTTGGATTGCAGCTGAATCTCATCAAGTCAATGTTCATGAGGAACGAACTGATTCCTGAAGTTACATTTACTCTCAACGGAATGAACATCTCAAATGTAGCAGTTATGTGTACCTAGGTTGAGAACTCAACATGATGAATGACCTGGCACCTGAGTTGCACAAGAGGAAGAGAGTGGCTTGGAAAGCCTTCAAGAGCATCAAAGAAATAGCTAAAAGGATGAAGAACCTCTGGCTCCAGGCACATCTCTTCTACTCCACCATTCTTTCTGCATTAACATATACCTCAAAGACCTGGGCACTATGAAAACAGGATGAGAACGCTATTTGGGTCTCCCAAAGAGGAATCAAAAGAGCTATGCTTGGAGTATCATGCTTCACTCAAGTGAGAAAAGGAATCCAGGGTTCCAATCTGTCAATGATCGAGAATCAGGATGCTGTCTCATATGCCAAGGCAGGAAAGAGCCCTCCCCACTCCCAGGGACCCAGCCCCATCAAAAATTAGATGGCTGCACACGTAATGCGATTTGGACATAACCGCTGGACTAAATATGTTACCGACTGAATTCCACAGGATGTCAAAAGATTATGTGGCTGCCCACCTACTAGATTATCAGACTTTTTCATCAAGACCCTGAATGAACGGTTTGAGGCTCTTTGAGTTCCTGGAGGAGCAAATGACATTTAGCTACACTAACATGCGACAGGGACAAATGGAGACTTTACTGGCGCCCGCTCAAGCAAATCAATAAATAACGGGATGTCAAGTGATCAAGTGATCAATTATCCTTCCTGAGTGTCTTGGATGGGATGCAGTACTGGCAGCTGACCTCTACTACCCAATTGCTGCCATGCTCCAGACCACTTTCCAAATGCTCAGGCCAAGCCTCATGCATGAGTAAAGTCTCATGGAACCCAGGTAATGAAGAATTTTGTGACCTTGGACTTTGTACTCAATAGTACTCGGGAGCAGAGATCCTCTGCATCCTCCAGTCTCCAGCGACCAGGAGTCACACCCACAAGCCACCTCCTGCTGGTGCCAGATAATCTCATCATCAGACACCCGCCAGAATTCATGCTGTTTCTTCCAGAAGGGAGCATAAAATGAGGCCCCCATAACCATGCCACCGAACTCCGTGCCAGGCTGTTTTCACTTGGCAAAACCAAGAGGGGGGCAGGAAAGAGCCCACCCCGCTCCCAGGGACCCAGCCCCAGCAGCTGACCTCCAATGCCCAACTCCTGCCACCGTCCAGGCTGCTTTCCACATGCTCAGGCCAAGCCTCACGTATGAGTTACCATCACTTGATCACTTGATCACTTGACTTCCCGTTAATCGTCGATTTGCTCCAGCGAGCGCCAGTAATGTCTCCATTTGTTCCTGTCACATGCTAGTGTAGCCCAATGGCATCTGCTCGCTCTAGGAACATGAAGAGCCTCAAACAGATCGTTCATGATCTTGATGAAGAAGTCTGACCATCTGTTACGTGGGTGGCCACGCGGTCTTTTGACATCCCGTGGAATCCAGTCGGAGACACATTGAAGCATATAGGGCAGGCCTGCGTCCTCAGGCCAAGCACTGCAAAGAGTGTGCCAAGCCTCTGAGCACAGCTGAGGTGGCCTTATAAAGAACATGAGTGGGGGAGATTGTACAGGTGTTAAGGCACTATTGAAGTCTATCATTGGCACCACCAGAATGACCCCGAACACAGAGCCAGAAGTTGCCTCTGAATACTTCCGGTACTGCTCAGAGCTCTGTCCATCCCCAACTCCAGTATAAGCAGTTTGAATCCAAATTAAAAGAACCATATGCCATAGTAACGTGAGCTTTATCTCAGATATGTGAGAATGGCTCAACATCCAGTAAATGTAACCCATCACATGAATAGAACAACATGAAAGTTAATACATGATTGTATTAATCACTTAACTTCCTGTTAATCATCGATTTGCTCAAGCAGGCGCCAGTAACGTCTCCATTTGTCCCTGTACCATGCTAGTGTGGCCCAATGGCATCTGTTCCCTCTAGGAACATGAAGATCCTCAAACAGATCGTTCATGATCTTGATGAAGAAGTCTGACCATCTGGTAGGTGCGCGGTCATGTGGTCTTTTGACATCCCATGGAATGCAGTCGGTAACAGCTCTAGTCCAGCCGTCATCTTTAAATCTCATTACGTGACCAGCCCATCTGATTTTTGACACCTTGGCAAACGAGACAGCGTCCCTGATTCTTGATCGTCCACAGATGTTGGAACTCTGGATTCTTTCTCTTATTTGAGTGAAACGTGATATTCCAAACATAGCACTTTCAATTCCTCTTTGGGAGACCTGAATAGCGTTCTCATCCTGTTTGCGTAGGGCCAGGTCTCTGAGGCATATGTTAATGCAGGAAGAATAGTGGAATCAAAGAGATGTGCTCGGAGCCGGAGGTTCTTTGTCCTCTTAGCTATTTCTTCAATGCTCTTGAAGGTGTTCCAAGTCGCTCTCTTTCTCCTGCACAGCTCGGGTGCCAGGTCATTTGTCATGTTGACTTCTCGACCTAGGTACACATTGCTGTTGCATTCGGAGATGGTCGTTCAGTTGAGAACGAATGGGGCATCAGGAACGAGGCTGTTTCTCATAAACATTGTCTTCATAAGATTTCATAGCTGTAGACCGACCTTTCCACACTCACAGTCGAAGTCGGCCAGCATTTGTACTGCTTGGCTGATGTTTGGTGTTATTAAAACAATATCATCAGCAAAGCGGAGGTGGTGTAGTTGCCGACCATCTATCTTCACTCCCATTCCTTCCCATTCCAGTCGTCACATGATGTTCTCGAGGGTGGCACTGAAGAGTTTTGGTGAAATGGTATCACCCTGCCGAACCCCTCTCTTGACATCAATGATTACTTCTTTGTAGAATGGTGAGATCCTGGTAGTGAATCCACAATACAGTTCATGGAGGATCTTGATGTATTGGGCTTGAATTCCCTGATTGGCTAGGGTTTCAATGACCGCTTCTGTCTCAACAGAATGAAAGGCCTTCTTTAAAACAATGAACGTTAGACAGAGCGGCATCTTGAACTCCTGAGAAACCTCAATGAGCTTGGTTATCATGTGGATATGGTCGATGGTGCTGAACCTGGCTTGCTCGCATGGTTGTGCTTCATCTAGTGTTCTGCCAATCCTATTTAGGATGACTCGAGTGAATAACTTGTAGATGATAGACAATAGTCAGATCAGGCGATAGTTGCCAATGTCATGGATGTCTCCCTTCTTGAACAGTACTACGGTCGTGCTGGTTTTCCATTGGGACGGAAACGTGCATTCAGACAGGTATCCTGTGAAGAGCCGAGCCAGTGTATTGATGAGTACTGACGGCAGGTTCTTCAGGTGTTCAGGTCTGACCTTGTCTGGGCCCGGTGCTGTTCGTTTCTTTACTGACGAAATGGTGTGTTGGATTTCGGAAGGGAGAACTTTGGGAACGGCATATCCATTCTGTGGAATTTGGTATGTCGGCAAGTGGACATGGCTATCAAAGAAACTTGAGTAGAAGTCATGGATAATCTTCTCCATTGCCGTTCTGGAGGATGTGATAGATCCATCAGGACGTCGGAGGGCAGTCATCTTGGTCTTGTAGTTGGTGAAGGACAGGCGGGCATTACAAATACTTTTCTACTTCTGCTCTTCTCTCTTTGAGGTCTTCCTTGGTTGCATCTCTGCACTGCTTTGCGAGCTAGGACATTAGCTTGTGGTTGCCTGAGGCATGTGCCAAACAACGTTGGTGAATAAGCTTAAGAGTTTTCGAAAACAGGCGTTTTTGTGGCTATCTCTCTCTTGGCGTTCCTCGCACAATCATGGAGGGGCTGAACCAGTGGATCGTATTCCTCGTCAATGTTGTCAGCAATGGCATCTTCCCATGTTGCCGCAATAGTGCCAAAGAGCTCCCAGTTGGTGGTCGTTCTGGGAGTTCTTTTTTTAAACTTTGCATCCCTTTCTCCCCGCTCTGTGAAGTAGAATTTTGCACGAAGGAGACGGTGGTCCAATCCCGTTTGGAATTTTGGGACAACAGCAACATTGGTCAGGGAAAACTGTCAATTGAATATGATGTGGTCTATTTCGTTTTGGAATCATCCACCGGGAGACTCCCATGTCCAACGTTTAGATTCAGCCTTCTGGAACTGTGAGTTACCATGGATGGTCTTGGTCGACATGATGAACCACACAGTCTCTCACCCTGTTCGTTCTATTCTAGGCCATGGGTCCCGATGTGAAGTTCTTTGGCTGATCTTCCCGGTCCTATCTTGGCATTAAAATCACCCACAATGATATTGTAGAAGGTGTGGTCTTCTTTATAGAACTTCTCCAGCTCCATGTAGAACTTCTCAATTTCTCCTTCATCATAATTAAATGTTGGTGCATAGACAACGAAGATAGAAACTTCCGGCAGTGAGCCACATCTATTCAAATGCAAACGTCCGATTCGGGTTGTTGGGCATTCGAATGAATCAATTTTCATGGCCAAGTTTGTGTTGACTAGGACACCGACACCTCCGACACCTCTTTTATCACATGTTCCGAGGAACAATTCTTTTCCAGTGTCGAAAATGGCATGATGAGATTGGTGCCTTCTTGTCTCCGTCAGACCAATGATGTCGTACTTGATCATTCACGCTTGTACCATCAGGTCCTCGATAGATGTATCTGATGCTAGCGTACGTGCAGACGATCATTTTTGTCTTCCTTCGTTGTGGCAGCCTAGTTCGGCCTTGAGATTTTATTGGCCTCTCCTTTCTTATCCTTCTCAGTGCTGCCACGTTGTTGAAGCCTTCAGGTGAATGAAACCCATTGTAATTACTGGTTTTTTGCATATCAAATACACAACGGATAGCTTGCCAGGCTCTGCCATGCGGGTGGAATACTCTTGGTAGCTTGCCAGTCTTTCCGAGAGGGCTTTTGGGGCAACCTCTAATCGCCCTCGTAGCTGTTACCATATTTGAACCCTGTCAAATATGGTACGGCAATTCCAGAAGATAGGTATTTAGTGTTTCATGATGTGTTGCACGGCCGCAAAGCGGCCGTGCGGGTCTGGAAAGCATCTTGGAGTGTGGCGGCAGCTGGGTAGTGGAGGTAGTGTCGGTCGTGGAGGTCTGCCAGTGGGGTATTTATCTGGTCCCGGTAGGGGTAGGGTGGGTCTTCTGTGCACAATCTGATCCCTGGGTCTCTGGTGGAAGCAGAGTGAGTTACCATATTCCAGAGTGAGTTACCATATATGAGTTACCATATATGAGTTACCATATTCCTGGATATATCATAAGACACTGTCTACCCATTTTCCATAATTACCACACCATATTTGATGAGGTTCAGACAGCAGGCAACAAATCATAGAGGGATATATATATATAATATATATATATATTATATATATATGCTGGAGCGATAGCACAGCAGGTAGGATGTTTGCCTTGCATGTAGCCGACACGGGGTTCGATCGCCTCTCAGATTGCCCAGCAAGTTACAAGACTATCCCCCCCGCAAGGCAGAGCCAAACTCCCCATTGTGTATTTGATATGCCAAAAAACAGTAACAAGTCTCACAGTGGAAACGTTTCTGGTGCCTGCTTGAGCAAATCAATGAACAATAATGGGAGGACATTACTATAGGACAGTGAGATATATATATCTTGGAGAGCCCGGCAAGCTACCAATTGTATCCCGCCCGCATGGCAGAGCCTGGCAAGCTACCCGTGGTGTATTCAATATGCCAAAAACAGTAGCAATAACAGATCTCATTCCCCTGACCCTGAAAGAGCCTTCAATATGCAGGGCTCAGACAAATGGAGACATTACTGGTACCCACTCGAGTAAATCGATGAACAATGGGATGATAGTGATGCAGTGATAATTCTCCTTAATATTTGCCATTCTGTTTCAACACAATAATAGACACTTTTATGCTTGTAGGGTTACTCTCCTGGGACATCTCGCTACAGACTCAGACTACAGTGCTCAGGTTGGATCAATCATTCCTAACCCCAGCAGGATCCTATCTAGTTATTACTTTTTGGATCATGACAGAGTTTGTCCGTGACCAAGCTCTTAACTTATAGTTAAGCATTATGGCACTTTGGCCAAGCCCATTTCGATGCTAGGGTAGCTCACAACTCACTGCTTGTCCTGGGTTCATCCAGTCCCTCGTTGGGACCCTGCTTTTGGGGATCTAGGAAGTAAAGGCAACTTAGGCTTAAGTTGAGAGAGCAGATGTCCAGGAGGTAATATTATCTGGAGTCAATCAACTCCCAAGCCACACACCTGTCTTTTTATCTGTCTTCCTGTACCCATACAAAAGACAATTGCTCTGAAATAACTAACTATGCAAAGGATGTTAAGGAGAAGAGAAAGACAATATTTACAAGTCAGAGTCTGATCAGGAGAGAGGCTGGGGGAGCAAGCAACAAATAAAAGCTCCCAGGCCAGGGAGGAAGGGCAAACCAATGTTATCCTATACATGTGGATATATATTCCTATTTGAGTTTCACCCTTAATACTCCTAAGACTGTAATTTATGTTTAATCCATATGATAGTATTCTTAAGGAAACGGAACAACACATATTTAAAGCATTTACTATAGGGCAGAGTAGAAAAGTTAAAGGATTAACTTTACCTGGAACTTCCCCTCTCATATCTAAGCTATGCAAATTACATTGCTATCAGAAACGTACGAGTGGTTCTAATTTCTCTTCATTTTTACCAATATTTGTTTCTGTCCACTTTTGTAAACCTAACATCAAGGGAGCTTAAGTGATGCTCTATATACTATTTATTGAATATATTGTATTGTAACAACTAGGTTTCAGGTGTTCGATATTTAAATCAACATCTGTGTGTCATACATATATTTACCACTAACATTTTTTGTGTGTTGTTAAATAAATGATTACTAGTGAGATCATATTAACCAGTGACAAACAACTCTCCAAACAGCTTTGGTTGAACAAGGTAAAAGGTCATTTCTTGCTCACAGAGTCCCCTGGAAGCAGGAAAGTGGCACATGAGCAGGGACCTATGTTGCATGGATCCAGAAAACCTTCCTACTCTACTGGCTTGGCCAACCTGTCTCTCGCTAAAGGCTTGCAGACAACCAGTGTTGGGGGTTATTTTGAAAGCACCAGTAGCAGTTCATTTGGCACGCATCATTTATTCACATTTCCTTTCTCTGAATTCAGTCCCCTGTCTCACCTCATTACAGGAGAAGCTGGGAAGTATAATCTTATTGAGAGCCCCAAGGTAAAGACAATAAAGTTGAAGAACACATTAGATTTTCATTTACCCCTACATACCTGTCATAAGTAAGGACTGAACAATTTCACTCAAACAACATGCCTGATAAATAGGAATTTGATTTCTAATGCTGATAAACTCATTGCGCCAACTTGGAACAGTCCAATTTCTCTGTGATTCTTAAGTTCATTCTTAAGTTCATTGCATAACTGAAATTACTAATTTTGTATTGTCTTTTGGTATAAAAGAATTTTTAAATCCACATCATGATGATGAAATTTACTGGCTACAGGGATTATAAAAGAACCTGGTGCCCACAACAGAAAATCCTTTGTGATGTGTTTATGCTTTTAAAACTACTTATTACTGGCATTTAAACTATTATTGTAATAGAAAGTAAGATTATATGACCACATTTTAAGTTTATTAGGTTATTTCATACTAAACAACCATTTGCAGTACAGATTGTAACCTGATTGTGCCCATAAGTGTATTTATCAAGCTTTTAAACTGGACTTATTGGCTTCATAAATAGTGAAATCTTCCTTGGCATTATAATATACTGTAGTATAAATCTTGCATATTCAAATTTTATATGCATATATAGTATAGATCATAATTTTATTGCCAGAACCCTTGGCAGCAAGTGTTGGGTGTAATTTTTTTCTCTTTATGAAACCATTTGGATTCGAATTCTTTAAGAAGCTTTTTATTTGCAGACAAATTGAATTCCATTTCATATTCAGATGCTGGGCATAGTCTTGGACATGTGTTGTTCTTTTGCTTCTGTAAAGATACATTTTCATATTTATACTTCAACTAGAATTGCCAGTCATTGCTATTCCATCTCTGAGTTTTACGTTTTTCCTCTTAATAAAATTAAAATGAGATTTATTACTTTTTGGCTTTGCTTTTGGAGGATACACCAGCTATAGTTCAAAATGTCATCAGGATATATGGCTGACTTTCTCTCAGGGCTCACCCCTAGCAGGACTCAGAAGGACATATGTGGTGCTGGGAATTGAACCCCGTCAGCTGGCAAATAAATGCCTTACCCACTGTACTTTCTTTTTTTCTTTTTTTTTTAATTTTTATTTATTTATTGAATCGCTGTGGGAAAAGTTACAAAACTTTCAGGTTTAGGTCTCCGTCATGCAAATATCAATCACATTTCCCTTTAACAATACTTATTTTTAACCCCGAAAAACCCCAATAATCCCCAATAATGTCTGTGGGGCAGATGAATTCTATTTAACACTCTGTCTACTTTGACTAGCTTCATTGTTTCGATAAAAGTTGCACCATTATTACTTAGACTTTACCCCCCCACCCCCCGCCCAATCAGCCATGATGATAAAGCATTGTGAAATGATTTGCTTTCTACAGCTGGGTTCAAGAATTAAATGATGTCGCGCAGCCGCTATTGTGGCCGAGCGGTTTTGGATTTCTGCTATTTTATTTATTAACCCTGGAAGTATTTCTACTGAGAGTCAGATAATTAAGAGGTTGGTTTCTGTGCTTCTGGGGCCGTGGCCATGCTGGAGAGCTGCTCGTGGGGGGCAACTGGTGACTTCGGCAGGGCGTGAAGGACGGGCTGGAACGCCCCCCCCCCCCCCGTCCCATGAGGTATCCGTCGTGCCCCCCACCCCCGCCTCAGACCTGCTCTCCACAAGGCTCCCATGCGGCTGCCATCTTTCTTTCCAGACAGGAGAGGGCGTGTACTTTCTTTTTTAATTTGTGTGTGTATAATTCACTTTGAAATAAAAAAGTATATATATATATTATTGACTCACCATGAGATACAGAGTTACAAAGCTGATCATGGTTGGGTTTCAGTCATATAGTGTTATAGTATCCAGCCCTCCACTGGTGTACATTTCCCACCACCAGTCTCCCCAGTTTCCCTCCCACCACCCTCCCCACGCCCTGTATCTATGGCAGGCATTTTACTTCTCTCTCTCTCTCTCTCTCTCTCTCTCTCTCTCTCCTTCTGTCTCTTTCTCTCTCTTTTTCCTCACACACCCTGAGTGCATTAAGGCTTGCAATGCAGGGACTGAGAGTTACCTGCTTTCAGCATGCAGTTCTTATCCAGAGTCATCATTTCCAACTATCTTTGTCGTAGTGGTTCCTTCTCTCTCTCTCTCTCTCTCTCTCTCTCTCTCTCTCTCTTTCTCTCTCTCCCTCTCTCTTTCTCTCTCTTTCTCTT
The DNA here is from genome assembly GCF_029834395.1 of Sorex fumeus. Classification (NCBI taxonomy): domain Eukaryota; kingdom Metazoa; phylum Chordata; class Mammalia; order Eulipotyphla; family Soricidae; genus Sorex; species Sorex fumeus. Next base: position 9,716,671 of record NW_026606083.1, on the reverse strand, counting down.
TCTCTCTCTCCCTCTCTTTCTCTCTCTCTCTCTTTCTCTTTCTCTCTCTCTTTCTCCCTCCCCCTCCTCTCCTCTCCTGCCTTCTCCCTCAGCATTTGAGGGAGGCTTCCAACTGTGGACCAATATTCTTGGCCCTTGTTTCTAATGATCTTGGGTATTGGTCTCATATTATGCTATATATATATATATATATATATGACAAATGAGTCCAATCATTCTACATCTAGCCCTCTTCTTCTTAAATATGCTTATAAATGAATGGACATGGAGAATATCATGCTGAGTAAAATGAGTCTGAAAATTTGATTTTTTAACAATCCCTCTACCCCTTCTGTCTTTCAATTCTACTCTCTATGTCTGATTATGCTCTCATAATAAAAATTTATCCATAAAAAGCATATATGTATATAAGTGCTGTTGAATTATGGAGAAAATAGTGGTACATTTAAAGGCCAAATGATATGAAGAAAAATGGAAAGTTAATCTATAAACAGAAGCATTTGTTTCTGAATTCTGTATATTCTTGTCTGAAAACAAAGAATCCTCAAGGTCAGAGCGATAGGACAATAGGGAGAGCAACTACCTTGCACACTGCTCACCTGGGTTTGATCTGTCGCATCCTATATGGCGCCCTGAGTCCCGGGAGGAATGAGCCCTGAGTAAACACTGAACACCACCAGGTGTTCAACTCCTCAAAAATATATAAAAAACACATCATACTAAAGTGGAAGACAGTCGATGATAAAGCTTGTTGCAGAGGAAGTACTAAGTATTACTGTCCATGCTTTATTAGATTCTATAACGGATCGTACATACATCTCCACAAGATTTTTAAAATGCTGAAAGTTCAGCTGTGACTTTACCAACTATATGTATATTGGTGACATAACTTTCTACACTTTAATTGCTCCAACGAGTTAAGAAAGGTGAGGAGAGCCTAAAAATTCAGTGCCTTTTTTTTTAGACAATTACACTTATTCCATTTTTTTTGGTTAGTTTTTATTAGTGAGACATCATGAATTTGTAAGTGAGACTTACAAATGTTTGTGCTTGGGTTTCAATTATACAATGATCAAATACCTATCCCTCCACCAGTGCCCATTTCCCACCACCACGGATCCCAGTATCCCTCCCACCCCCCATCCCCCCATCCCACCCTGCCTCTGTGGCAGGGCGTTCCCTTTTGTTCTCTCTCTCTCGTATTGGGTGTTGTGGTTTGCAAAAGAGGCATTGACTGGCAATCATATTTGGTCTATAGTCTACTTTCAACATGCTTCTCCCATCCTTGGAGGATCCTCCCAACACCCTCCATTTGGTGTTCCCTTCTCTATCTGAGCTCCCTTTTTCCCTAGCATGTGTGGTTGGCCTCCAAGCCATGAAGTAAAATTCCTGGTACTAATCTCGGCCATTCTTGGGTGTTGGTCTTCTCTTTTGCTACTTTATGTTCCCCAGATGAATGCAATCTTTCTATGTCTATCCCTTTCTTTCTGAGTCATTTTGCTTAACATGATACTTTCCATGTAATACCACTTGTATGTAAATTTCATGACTTTATCTTTTCTAACAGCTACATAGTACTCCATTGTGTAAATGTACCAAAGTTTCTTTAACCAGTCATCTGTTCTAGGACACTCAGGTTTTTTCCAGATTCTGGCTATTGTAAAGAGTGCTGCAATGAACAAACAATTGCCGATGTCACTTTGACTATACTTTTTTGCCTCTCTGGGATATGTTCCCAGGAGTGGTATTGCTGGGTCAAATGGGAGCTCAATTTCTAATTTTTTGAGAATCCTCCACACTGTTTACCAAAAGGGCTGGACCAGCTGGCATTCCCACCAGCAGTACACTTATTCCTTTTTGACCTGATACTCTTTTACACTCAATTTTTGTTTACATATTTTTTATGTTTGATGACACTCAGTAAAAACATTATATCAACAAATGCAACATCGCAGGATTAGAGAAATTTTAACCACCCCAGCCAGAAAAAAAAGAGAGAGAGAGAGAATTCCATGTATTGCCAGTTTTATTCCCAATAATAAAAATCTAAATCAACTTACCTTCACAATAAAATAAACATACTTGTCCACAAACCATCACTGGCATGTCCCTGGCGAGGAGTGGATGGGGTAGCTCTTACCAGGGATGCAGTCTCACCTCCACAGGAGCAGGGAGCAGTGTTGCAGCCGGGCCAGGCGGGAACCCAGCTTCCCTGTGGCTACTGAGTCCTTATGGTAGAGAGGGGCTTCTGGCTGTTTCAGGGGTCTGTCTGTCTGCAGCAGGAAAACTACTATGACAAGCTTTTCGTTTGGCTTAGTCCCTTTATCCCATCCTTTGGCTAAGAAAAAATATCTCTAGGGCCTTGTATTTTTGCATCAGTATTTGCACATCTCTCTCTATCCCTCTCCTCCCGTGTGTGTAGATATAACTTTTTGACTCCTTAGGGTAAATCAAGTAGCAGGATTGTTGGAATGTATTTGTAAGAAATTGGAGAACATTTTCCTCAAGTGACTGTACCATTTTGTAATTCCCATTAGCAATGAATCAGTTTCTGGTGCTCCATCTTCTCATCTGCATTTGCCATTGGTATTGTTTTACATGTGAGTGTTTTGATAGGTATTTAGCAGAATCTCTTTGTTATTTTAATTTTCATTTCCCTGACAACATGATGTAAAATTTCTTTCATATGGTTATTTGCCATCTGTAGATATACTTTTCTAAAGTACTTTTTGCTAAGATCTTTGGTTCTTTTTACTTTCTTTTAGAACTGGGTTGCTTGTTTTCTTATTGAATATTAGGAGTTGTACTTCAAATAAGTCTATATAAGATGTGTCTTTTGGGTTGGAGAGATAGAAAGAAGGTAGGGCACTTGCTTTGAAAGTGGCCAACGTGGGTTTAATCTCTTACATCACATAAGGTCCCCTGAGAATCCCCTGATTGGTCCCTGAGTACAGAGCTATGAGTACTGCCACATGTTTATTTTTTTAAAGTTCTGGTTTTTTTTTTTTTCAAATATTTCTCTCATTCTATGACTTGTCATCTAATTCTTGACATTATATTTTCACACAAGTTTTTTAATAAAGTCCAGCTTATTGATTCTTACATGAGTCCTGTATTTGGTATCAATTCTAAATATATATCATACCACCCCCGGTCATCCAGATTTTCTCCTGATCCCTTATAGGAGTTTTAGACAAGAATCATTTTTAAAGAGACACAAAAATATATGGATACATTTTCCGGTCCGTTTTATTTTTAGTTGCTGGGCTGGAGTGATAGCACAGTGGGTAGGGCATTTACCTTGCATGTGGCCGACCTGGCTGACCCGAGTTCAATTCCTCTACCCCTCTAGGAGAGCCCGGCAAGCAACCAAGAGTATCTCACGCACATGGCAAAGCCTGGCATTCTACCCGTGACATATTCGATATGTCAAACACAGTAACAACAAGTCTACAATGGAGATGTTACTGGGCCCGCTCAAGCAAATCAGTGGGAGGACAGTGCTACAGTGCTGGGTTTATTTATCTTGTCAGTATGAGATAAGCTAGCTTTCAAAAAATCAAAAGTATACACAATTATTAATATGTGAAAGTTCCATTCTCTACAGGTGTCTAATGACTCTGGCCCTCAAGGATGAGCTTGAAATCAAGAAGTGGGCAGAGCAATGGGCTTGGTTGTTCACATGTCCGTGTAGATTTTCACTTAATATTTATTTACAATACTTCTTTCTTCCGTGTCGTCTCACATATCTCGCTGTGACTGTCTTTCTTTGGTCTCTAAAGCTCCAAGGTATCTTTGCTTATATACTCCAGTTTCCACACAACAGAAGGAAGTTGTCTGATCTAATCATTTCATATCCCCATTTTCAATGAATCTCCAGTGTTATCAACTTAGCACCTGAGTAGTAAATTGAGTTTCTAATTCCTGAGCATTTGGGGGATCCTAAGGGGAGAAACTGTTCATGTTTCTGATTGTTTTGGACCTCAATAGTCACCCAAGATATAGTTCCCTCCTTCGAACCAAGTGACAGCTCTTCCGTCTTATTTCTATCCCAGAATTGTTAAACTCACTTATCTTCTGTTTTCTCAGATTCTCTTTGCCCTTGTGAATTTATGCTTTTCTTGTCATCTTACTATAACTCTAATGGAATTTAAACAGAAGAAATTAGTATGTACAGTCACAGTCACTATGCCATATTAAAAATATTATATTATCATCATTTGCATCTATAAGATTTGCACTGGCTGTTGCAGATACCTGTTGGGCCACTAAATAGTTGATATGTGTGCTAAGTGAGGTTGATTAGCTATGATTTTCCTAACTTACTTGAACATGTTAGTGTATTTTTTTAATATTCCACATTTGAAACGATTTTACTTTAATCATCTAATAAACTATGTGGGCTAAGCCTCATGAATAACATGATCATTGATAAATAATTGCATTTTACCTTCAAAAGTCCAACTCATCTTCAAATAAATACTGATATTATTGAACCATCACTTTATTTAAGAATAAATTTATTAACATAGGGAAAGACCAAACCATGATCTCCTTAATCAATTTTGATTTTTTGAGAGTCATGAAGTATAGTAAAGTCATTAATTTTTATCAAAAATTTTTTAATTACTGGTTTGAGTTACTAAATTCCCATATTTGTAATACACCAGGGGCCTAAAACAAATTTTTAAATAGTTCATCATTTTGTACATTTCTTTGTTTTCTCTAGGTCTCACTTGCCTAAGGATTCAAATGAGTCTGTGTCTACTTCCAAGTATGGACTTTGCCCTTTAATTTCCCCTTTCTTACCTACTCAAGACTCAGTCAAAACAGCCTTTCTCAGCTCTTCAAATATTCTGGAGAACTTCAGGAGCAAATCCTCCTGCCCATTTACCAAGGCGATTCCCTGTTTCTCCTCCCCTTAGCCCTGTCTCTCCTATAAATCATGTCTTCTAATGTACACTCAGTTTGGAACCAAAGCTCACTTTAGTCATCTAAAGATTTGACAGGCCACTATTATGTCTAGGAGAATGAGAAACAACTGCAGGCATCTTCTATCTGTGGATTAGTGGTCACGCACACACACACACACACACACACACACACACACACACACACACACATGCACACAAAGTGCAGCAATCCTGATAGCACCACTCATGGGATTGCCAGTGAGGGAAAAAGGAAAAATAACATTCTAATAGAAATGATGTTTGGTTTCCAAGATGGTAGAGAATTGAGTAAAGATCTTCTTGTTTCACTCTGAGGCACTTCCTCTCTATGACTGGAGCACACACACACACACACACACACACACACAAACACACCACACACACACATACACACACACCACACACACACACACACACACACACCACACACACACACACACACACACACACTTCAGATGTCAAAGTCAGAACTGAATCAAGACCTGCACAGTAGCACTGTAGCACTGTCCTCCTGTTGTTCATCGATTTGCTGCAGCGGGCCCAGTAACAGCTCCATTGTAAGGCTTTTGGATAGCACAGCGGTAGGGCGTTTGCCTTATGAGAGGCCGGCTGGCTGAGCCAGGTTCAATTTCTCCGCGATTCCTCTGCCCCTCTCAGAGAATCAAGACCTGGAACCATAATTTCCTTTTGATCTTAACTAGCCTGTCACAGTGATTTTACCTAGTGATAGTTCCTTCCCTATTCCCCAACAGGGCATTGTTCACTATCTGGAGATATTTTTAATTGTCTCAGCTGGGCAGGAGAGGAGAATAGTATAAGGATGGTATACAACAGGAATCTAATGAGTAGAGAAATGCTATGAAACATTCCATGATGAGTAGAATAGTTAGTGCTATAGACCAAAAAATTTTTCATCTCTCTCCAGTTGCATCATCAGGATTTTGGGAGCCTACCATGAAGAAGTAGAATTCAACAGCACAGACATGACAAAGACATCATGAAAATTCTAACCTGAGGATGAAATGGATTAGAACAAGCTTACTATAGACATAATTCTGTTTTAATCTGAAGGATGGAATGACATATTTACCAATGTGATACCTGCTGAGAAATGGAGTGAGGGAAAATAATAGTTCAAATGCCTACTTTCCAGAAGATTTATTTCATACAAATTAATACCATGGACAAAAAATACTTTCCTTGGTTTTGAAATTAAATTCAAATAAAGGGAGGTGACTGTGAGTTAAGATGTAAAAGTCACTTAAATATCTCCTTTCAGCTTTCCATAGAGTGGACATTTTTCTACATGATGAAAATATATAAGAGCATTAGGGACAAAAGACAATAAGAGATCTCGCGGGAGCATCTGGAAGGACTTTTATTAAGTAGAATGGATTGAGGTTTAAAGCAGCAGCATTTGAGATAGAAGAACCTGGCTGACAGAAAATGAATTAAACAGGTCTCTGGTATCCCTGGACTATTGGTAGTATCTATAAGCTTTGTGTCTGCACTAAACAGAATCCAAACTCCCCATGCCTCTTTACACCAGAAAGTTATAAAAGATGTGGAAAGGCCAGAAGTAGCACTTCCTCCTTCTCTTTCATTTCGGCCTCATTACAATGGGGCAGATAAACAACAACAACAATCCTAGTAGTAGAGGCCATTTAACTGGAAATGTAAAAGACTAGGACTACTATTAAGAACTACAAGGAATCTTGAGGATGTATCTGTCATTTCAATGGAATTGGTCAATATATAATAAATGATTATCTGTGAGCCTTGGAGGCCCAAGCAAATCATGGAAGTAAGATGGAGGGAAACAATGATAGTCCAACAGGTAGGGCATTTGCCTTGTATGCAGCAGACTAAGGTTTGATCCCAGGTACCACATGTGGTCCCCCCAAGCCTTGCAGGAGTGATCCCTGAGTGGAGAGCCACGAGTAAGGCTTGAACGCTGTCAGCTATGCCCCCCCCCCAAACAAACAGCAATAACAACAGGACCAAAAAAAACATGATGGAAAGAAAATGTTCTGTTTAAGGAAATAGCACTGTAGCACTGTCCTCCTGTTGTTCATCAATTTGCTCGAGCGAGCCCAAATAATGTCTCCATTGTGAGACTTCTTGTTACTGTTTTTGGCATATAGAATATATCACGGGGGAGCTTGCCAGGCTTTGCCATGTGGGTGAGATACTCTCAGTAGCTTGCCAGGCTCTCCGAAAAGGGCAGAGGAATCGAACCCAGGTTGGCCATGTCAGCCGCATGCAAGGCAAACGCCCTACCGCTGTGCTATTGCTCCAGCCCAGGAAAGCCAGAATTATAGTACCAAGGATAGATGCCTGCCTTGTGCACAGCTGACTCTGATTTGATCCCTGGAGCCACAGGTCTCCCAAGCCTGCCAAGACTTCTATGAGTGCAGACCCAGGAGTTAGCCAGCCCTGAGTACAGGCATATGTAGTCCCCACCCCTCCACCCCAACAAAAAAAATGAAAGAAAAAGAAAGTACAGTAATTTCCCCTATTGTCATTTTGTTGTTGATACTTTTCTACACTTCCTGGTCTTTACCCTTTGTTTGTTTATCTTTGTGATGTGCATTTGAGAACTTGGAACAAAATTCACTTTCGTATCAGACAAACCTGACCTTAACTCTTGGCCTCTTTGCTTAGGATATCTCTCTACTTCTGTTCATCATGGGCCCCGTTTGTAAAGCAGAAAGAGACTAAGTGTCTTGAGCGCTACTTCATAAATTTGGTTGAGTTATGAAGTAAATAGCCATTAAATGTTAATTATTTTATTTAAATAATCTTTAATAATGTAATTATGATTATCTTCAACTGATATTTGATAATTCACTGAGTAGACTACATCGAGCTTTCTTAGAATATCACAAGAAAAATAATCTCATGTAAATGTTAAATAATAGTAGATTTTTAAGCAATTATGATTATATCATATTGGGGCTGGAACAATAGCACAACAGGTAGGGGTTTGCCTTGCATGTGGCCGACCTGGGTTCAATTCCTCCGTCTCTCTCGGAGAGCCCAGCAAGCTACCAAGAGTATCCGGCCTATACAGCAAAGCCTGGCAAGCTACCTGTGGTGTATTCAATATGCCAAATACAGTAACAACAAGTCTCACAATGGAGATGTTACTGGTGCTCGCTCAAGCAAATCAATGAACTACAGGAGGATAGTGCTACAGTGCTATGATTATATTAATATTTCTTCATGTTTTTTGCATACCCTTTAGCTCTTACTCAAAGTAATATTATCAGAGAATTGTTATAAGCATCAGATATATATTAACACTGAAAGTCAACATCTACATGTATCACATTAGGTTCACCGTGAGAATACAATTCTATCCTTCACTATATATTTGTGAATTTACTCTACCCGTACATCTCCTCCTTCCTGTATGGAAACCTCTAGGGATTTAGTAATCAAAAAATTTGTTTTGGTTCGTTTAATTATTTCATGTTTCACTTCTCTAGAGATTACCAGAAGTGAAATCATAGGTGTTTATTTTTCTCCCTCTTTCCATCTGTTTTTTAAAAGTTTTCCATTTCTTATCTAACTAAACTAAAACTCCAGACTTTGTATTCCAAGCCACTGTATTGTGGTGCTGGTTTGTTTCTTCTGATATTATTTAAAACCCTTGACCTTATCAACTCATCTAAGCTCATAATATCTAAAAAAAAAATCCTCCACCTAAAAACTCTCCTGGAATTAAGTTAACCTCTGCTCACTCTCCTGTTTTCCACTGTAACAAACACCCAATATAATAATGCCCTAGGTCCCATGAATATCATGAAATTATAAGGTCAAGATTTTATTTGAAAAGTTGTCACTCTGTGAACTAAAATATTTCATTACATGCAATTCTCAATAGAGCAGGATGCGACTTCTTTTTCTGATAAGAGCCGAAAATAAATATTTTAGACTTTGTGGGCTATATATTCTCTGTTGAAATTGATAAGCCACACAGACACAGCACAGAAGTGGTTGTAATATGGAAGTGATTAGAGGGAAATATGATAAAAAGCTCATAGGGGAAAGATAATTTTTAAAGGGTAATAGATATTGCTCCAGATATATCATTTTCTTCAACATTTTGACAGGGTTCTGAACAAGAATCAAAATTTATTTTGCAAATACTTTCTGTTTTTCTAAAGCTAGTGTCATATTCAACCTTTCAAATATTACTGACTTGATGTCATCATCAGTCTTTCTATAAAGTTGCTCTAACTCATGAGAATGATGACTTAGCATATGTAGATGGCCCTGAACATTGCCCTACCAATCATTTCCCTCAGAGAAGACATAGATTAATCTACTGAACTTTAGCCCCTTTCCATCGGTTTATCAGGGCATCTTACCATGGATTGGTGTACTAAAGAATTTAGCTATTCCAACTCTAACTTCCAAAAACAGGCGGAAAGAGGTATCAAAGAAAGAACTACCTCCAAATCCAAGAACAAACTGAATTTGTATTTTCACTATGATTATGAACTAACCAAACTCTCACCATATTTTGAATTAAATATTACAAACTCAATGTTTTTAAGCTGTACTTCTAGAGAGAAAAACTGTTGTTAATGGATTTCAAGGTACTATCAAATGGGTTGAATGCAAGTTGCCACCATTCAGTAGTATATTACTTCATTTCTGAGAACTACAGAAGGGTGCCCACCAAAATCTGCAATCAGAAGAATTATCATTCTTTTCATGAATGAAATTATACTGAAATGAATAAAAGTGTTTCCTTACTGAGGACCTGGGGTACTTGATTAAGTTGGGAAACTTGAAAGACAGTTCATCCAAGACAGCAATCTCATTCTAGATGTCTCAGGGGAACTAGCCTGGAGCAAACTTCTGAGCATTCTCATCATGGGTACTAATGGCCTATATCCTAAAGAGGTAGAATGATTTGTTTAATAAATATTTATTAAGGATCCTCAAAACTTTTCTCTGCCCTCAGTAAAACATTAGTAATTTATAAAACAAATGAAGACAATAATCTATGTTCCCAGGACACTAGATAAAGTAACTATAGATACATAGTGTACTCAGTGGCAATTCCTACACACGTAGTAAAGATTCCAAAAGAGACTTCATGAATCCCATATAACATGTTTGTGAACATAGCCAATTTGCATTTTCTATAGCTCAATTTCCTCATCTGTAAAATGAAGAATAACATAACCATTCATACAAGGTTACTGGAAGGATACAGCAATAGAAAGAAAGTATTTAAATCTCAGCCTGCCCTATACCTGCTAATTCTTTCATAAATAGAAAAACAACAAAGCAGATCAAAACCACAATGAGATATCATTTCACTCCACAGAGACTGGCCCACATCCACAAGAACAAAAGCAACCGGTGCTGGCGCGGATGTGGCGAGAAAGGGATCCTCCTTCACTGCTGGTGGGAATGCCGGCTGGTCCAACCCTTTTGGAAAACAGTATGGATGACTCTCAAAAAATTAGAATTTGATCTGCCATTTGACCCAGCTATAGCACTCCTGGGAATATATCCCAGAGAGGCAAAAAGGTATAGTCGAAGTGGCATCTGCAATTGTTTGTTCATTGCAGCACTCTTTACAATAGGCAGAATCTGGAAAAATCCTGAATGCCCAAGAACAGATGACTGGTTAAAGAAACTTTGGCACATTTACACAATGGAGCACTATGTAGCTGTTAGAAAAGATGAAGTTATGAAATTTACATACAAGTGGTACTACATGGAAAGTATCATGTTAAGTGAAATGAGTCAGAAAGAGCGGGATAGACACAGAAAGATTGCATTCATCTGGGGAACATAAAGCAACAAAAAGGGAGATTAACACCCAGGAATGGCTGAGATTAGTACCAGGAATTTTGCTCCATGAATGGAAGGCCAGCCACACGTTCTAGGTGAAAAGAAGCTCAGATAGAGAAGAGAGCACCAAATGAAGGGTGTTGTGAGGACCCTCCCAGGGTGGGAGAAGCATGCTAAAAGTTGTCTATAGACCAAACATGATTGTCACTCAAAGCCTCTCTTGCAAAACACAGTACCCAAAAGAAGAGAGAGAGAGAACAAGAGGGAATACCCTGACACAGAGGCAGGATGGGACAGGGGGGATGGGGGTGGGGGGATGCTGGGACCCGTGGTGATGGATGACGGGCACTGGTGGAGGGATGGGCACTTGATCATTGTATAACTGAAACCCAAGCACAAAATTTGTAAGCCTATAACTGTACCTCATGGTGTTTCACTAATAAAAAAATAAAATAAAATAAAATAAAACTGAAGATAAAAAAATAAATTAATAGAAGGGTATTCTAAACCAAAGAATATGAATGAAGCAAAATGAGGTGACACAACAGCACTTTCAGAAAACAGAAGAATTTTGGAATGATTAAAAGTAGAATCTCTTGTGTTCCTCTCACAGAGGTTAAAGCTGTAGCTAGGGACCAGTTCCATTGTCTTTGGTCTTCAATTTACAAATCTTGTGCTTCTTGGCTCTCTTCTTCAATTTGCTTTCAACGAAGCTTGTTACTGCATGGGAGAATTCATAAAAGGCAAAAGGAAGCCCATATTTTCTCTAATATTTGATGAAAACAATCATCCTTGCCAAACAGAGAAACATGGACCTAGTGTTGCATGAGAAATGTATTATGCAATATCAGTTCTTGGCTTTCAGTAACTGTCCTTTAGTTCTTTGTCTATGTGTATGGTACAAATTTAAATGGAAAATGTGTAAATACATACGATGCAAGGATGTCTACGTAAACCCTGTGTTGTTTCTAAAAGCAGAGTAATAACACTTGCCTCTCCCCCAAAAAATACCCCCAAAAAACAAAAAATACACCACCAGCATCATCAATGATAGTAATGAGTGTGGCTTTCAACTAAATTGCATTAAAATTGGCTGCTTTGGGCAGATTCTATTGGAAATAAAATAAAACCATATTATCATGTCTTTCAATATTTTTGCAGTATTATGATAACTCACCACTCATGAAACAGCCCCAAACCAATTTTAGGATATTTTATAGATATTACATTTAAATTCTACAAACTAGGCACTGAGGAAAACATAGAATAACATAAAGTTATAGTGTGCATTGTATGGGAAATGAGTCTCCACATAATAAAATTCTCTATCTGAGGAAAAAAGCAATCTTTTGAAAGGTATAAAGGACATCTATTTGACTCTAGCTCTTCTGACCATTGGCAAGTTTTCTCTTCCAGTATGATGCTTCCTGAAGATTTAATGTGCATATATAATAATAATGATAATGTTCATCATAACAATCAAATAGAGCCATGCACACAAACTTACCAGCACACATCAAAATAACATTTTGGTTCTAATTTCTTTGCCTCTCTTTGTAACCAAACATGCATACATCATTCATCTACCTTTAGTAAGGCATTTAGCTAGAAAAGTCTAGACTCCACCCAGGAATTCCATGATGGAATAGGAATTGAAAAGATAGAAAATCTTTTTTTTTCCAAAAAAGTTTCATAGCGGTTTACTTCATCTACAAAACAACATCAAATAAAAAAAGAAACTCAGTAGTTCATGCAATAGGTTATGCATTTTTATGGCTCTAAAAAACGAGGAGACAACAAACAAATGTAGCATCAATGCTTTATTTTTTAAGCATGAAAAATGTGATTTTCTCACTTTTTTCTTCTGAAGTAAAAATTATTTGCTGAGGTTTCAGGACATAGAATTGAAAGCTTAATCTTGAAAACACTTGATAGTTCATGTTGGAAATGCAACATGCGGTTGACACAGACCTGTATCCAATAGGACCCACCACCATTTAGAATCAGCTATATATTTTTGTTTTTGAAATAGGTAAGAAAAACAGTTTTCAATAATGGGCTGATCTTTTCCTCCTTCTGAGGGGTGAAGAGTTCCCTCTGGTTGGTAACGCCAGTACGTGTAGATTCACTCAGAGGCCATTAGGTAAAAGAAAAGGTTACCTTTAACTTTAAGGATGACTTAAAAATCTATTTTTTAGCCCTGAAATTTCAGTAAAACATGATTTTTCTCCTGTGCTGTCAGGAAAACCTCACTACAGTTGCATTCCTGACATCTCCTGCTACAATGATGGGGTCTTACAAATGGAACCTCTAACTGGACTGCAAGAACCCCGGGGCCTATGTCTGGTGACACCCTCCACCCTCCTTACCCCCCTCCAAGTTGAAAGCAACAGATTGCTTATTTTCTCATTTCTTAGAGACAGAGAGATAGTCATCAACTCTCTGGAAATGTTTTTTTAAAGTGAATTTATTTAAAATCACCAAAACATGGAGCCAGAGTGCAGTACAACAGGTGGGGTATTTGCCTTGCATGCAGCTGACTAGGGCTCAATTCCTGGCATCCCACAGGGGCCTCTGAGCACTGCCAGGAGTAATTCTGTAGTGTATAGTCAGGAATAATCCCTGAGCTTCACTGGTGTTACCCCCAATAAAAGACAAAAAATAAAATAAAATAGAATCACCCAAACTGGTCTCTGGAAGACAGATTTTATACCAGTCTGCACTGGTGTAACACAAGGCTGACCAATGGCTCTCTCCCAGATGGTGTATACTCCCCATGCATGTATATGCATGAATCATGCACATATCCTTAGCAATGCTTAGTGCTTTATGCATATTGGATATTAATTCTTTGTCAGATGGGCAAATAGTTCCTTCCTGTATGTGGGTTGTATTTTCATTCTAATCACTCTTTCTTCTGCAGTACAGAAGTTTCATAGTTTGCTGAGTTCCATTTGTTTATCTTTTCTTCTGTTTGCATGGCTACTGGGATTGAAATATTGAAGATAACTTTAAGATACAATGTCATAAAGACTTCTGCTTATGTTTCCTCAATGTGTAATCACAAAATAAATGAGTGAGTGGTGGTGTGGTCTCCCTTGCCTGCCAGGTGTGTTCTGTGGTCATGAGCCCCTTCCCCACTCCGGCCTGCAGCCACCACTAGCAGACATGAAGGAGGGAACAGGGTTGCCAGGCTGGTTGGTGATCAGTCGCTTTTTATTCCATTCTCCCTATGTGCCTGTTCCAGTCTCACTAAGCGCCCCATTCCATTCTCACACTGCCCCTCATTCCCATCTTCTCCTGTCCCCCATGCTCATCTCCCCACTTCTCTGTCTCCACAGCCTTAGTCTAGCCCTCCACATCCAAGCATTGGGGATCGCAGCTCGGTCAGGTAGCACAATCAGTATGAAAGCCCTTCCTTTCAGGGAGAGGGTGAGGGAAGCTCTTCTAAGACAAATATCTCCTGCAGCCAGGCGATGGCTCAAGGGAGAAATTCCATTTAGGGCTGTGTTTCTTTACTTAGACCAACACCCAACTTAGATTCACTTCTAAATAATCTTTCTAGTCATTTTTGTATGGATACAGTAAGAGATACATTAAGCTTATAGGATGGCTCTCCTGGGGACAACAGGCTATAGATCCCAGACTACAGTGCTCAGGCTAGATTAGTCTTTCCTAACCCTAGCAGGGTCCAAATCAAGTTGTTACTCTTGATCGTGACAGAATTTGTTTATAACCGTGCTCTTAATTTATTAGGTGCTTTACCTGTCCTGTTTCAATGCCAGGATAGCTTGAAGCTTGCCCAGGGTCCATCCAGTTCCTCGTTGGGACCCTGCTTTGGGGGTGCTAGGAACTAAGGGCAACTGAAGCTTAAGTTGAGAAAACAGATGCTCAAGATTGAATATTATCTGGAGTCAATTAACTCCCAAGTTACAAAAGCATAGGTTAACTGTTTTTCTGTGTCTATACAAAAAGGATGTTACCCTGAAGTAAACTATACAAAGAACATAAGGTAAGGGGGAAAGCAGTATTTCACTTACAAATACAAAATTAGAGATTTCTGAGAAATTTGACTTTACAAGTCACAAGTACTGCTTAGGGGAAATGAGTAGAGAAAGCAGAGCTCAGAGAAGTTAAAGATGAATACTAAGGTAATGGGAGTGCGTTAGGAGCATTATGATGGGTATTACTCAGTAAGCCCAAACGCCTTGAGGCCAGGGAGAAATGACGAAACAATGTTATCCTACACCTCAATATAAATTCTGGATTAATATATGATAGTGAGATCTTCAATCTATTTTGAGTTGATTTTTGAATGTGGTACAAGAATGGGGTTAAGGCAACATAACACAAAGAGAGATTAAGAAAGACAAATTTTAAGAAAAATCAAAGAAGACAAGTACAAGACCCTTAGATAATAAGGTCATTACAAAAGTACTGAAAAAAAAAAAACATCCGCAAAGAAATAATCAATGAAACATCAGCAAAGAGACTCACAGGTATGTATATATGATGTAAAGAAATGATGGAATGTTTGATACACAGTGATTTAATAGGCATATGGAAAATATATCTGGATTCATCACTCATGCTTCACATAAAGTTTAATTTTATACTAATAATTCAAGGTGAGGATAAAGCAGTGGATCTAAATAATAAAGAAGAAAGTTTTCATAATTTTAGATTAAACAAAATATTTACCTTAAACAATACAGTAACAATTAGGAATAAAGTAAAATAAGAAATCCAGCTCATCAAAAATGCAATTTCTAAAAAGTAGAGGCATCTATAGAAAAAAACAAACAAAAACCAGGCCAGGTTCTTGAACAGAAGAAATTCAAGTAGGCAATAAAGACAGAGTCTATATATGACATGGAGTTGACTAGTTGACTAGCTACTAGTAGAAGGTAAACTTGTTCTACAGTTTGGAAAACCTTTTTGCAGTATCTGCTATAGATTAAATGCAAACTTACACTTTGGCCCAAAATGGGTATATTTATGGAAAAGCTCACTGCTCAGAAGACACTGCAAGTCCAAGGAGCTTAGGGCAGCTGAGTAATGTTGGCATTCAGAAGAAAGTCTGAAGAGTCTATTTTGATTTGTTCTTTCAGCAACCACTCATTAGAGTATAACTCATAGAAATTCGAGTGGCATCATTTATTAAATATCAATGATAAAGAGGAGAGAGAGATAAAGAGAGAGAGAGAGATCCAGCTTCCTGGCTTTTCATTGGTCCATCTATGATCTTTTATTAATGGCAAAAAGTCTTCTATAACAGTGAAAATAATTAAGGAATAGCAATAACTACCAATTACTAACCCAAGATCATAGTTGTAAAGTGTTTGGGGTGAAACATTATTTCCACAAATCATACACAGAACCTATGTTTACAATGGCCCCTGTTCAGAAAATCCCACTATATTTTAGGACATTAAAATATTCTAAATGTATTTTAAATATAAAATCAATAAATACAAAACAATAATTATTTTGTATTTCAAAACAATAAATACAATGTTGTAAACTGAGTTCTGCATTTTAAGATGTTTCCTTGCGGGCCAGAGTACAGTGGGGAGGGCACAAGCCTTGCATGGAGTTGACATGAGTTTAATTCCTGGCACCACATCTGGTCCCCAGAGCTCTGCTAGAGGTGATCCCTGAGGACAGACCTGCGAGTAAGCCCTGAGGACTCCCCCCAAAAGGTAAATTGTTAAATATAAATGTAAAATACTCATTATTTGTTTCAATATAGTTGTTAGGTTGAGCCTATAACCCTTTAACACTGTAACACTAATCATAGTGTCTATTATCATTCTGAGATAAACCAATGCTCCACAGAAAAGTAGGAGAATAGTGACAAGCAGGCCCTGCTGACAAAGTTTGGCTGAGGCCAGGTAAAGAAAAGGTCAAAGGAGCAAACACAAAGAAGCCACAATACGTGGGGATCGGACGCTAGAGAACTGATCTTGACCCTGTTCTCTGGCAAGGTTTTGTTTGGTTAAGCAAAACATGGCTTAAGAAACACAGAAAGGAAGAATAACAAAATTAGAGAAAAATATAAAGAAATAAAACAAAACACAATGGCAGGTATCCACAAAAAAAAAATAAAGAAAGAAAAAAGAAACAACTTCTCAAAATTGTTTGCTTGAAGTGATCCTCCCCAGGCACTCTATAATTCAGACCCAAAGTGTTGGCACTAGGGTAATAAACAGGTCAAGGGGTGGGTGCATGACTGGCATGAGACCCCAAGCTGGAACCTAGACATTGCCTGGCCTCCTCAAACCCACTGACTATAGTACAAGGCACTGACTGGACAATTACTGACCCATCGGGCCTGAACCCCCTTGAGTGAAGCCCCTTGACTTATGGAAAACCCCAACTGAAAAAATGAATAAGTAAAAAATGCAAGTATACCATTCCATTTCTATGCTTCAGATAAATACTAAGCAGCACCATCCTGCAGCTCCGTTCTGACACGGAGAAGGATTTGTTTAATAGTCATAATAAAATATAAAAGTTAGGACAGAAATGAGTGGGGGGGGGGGTCTTGAGCTGTTATCACCATGTCTGAGTATGAGTTGTGCAGTTAAAAGAATATTGGGTATTCAATAAATTGCCTTTCCCCTTTCCTTATAATGTAGCTTTGAAATTTATCTCACATTTCAAAAATTTTCCCCATATATTTTCAAGTTCAATATTACCTCTCCTGAGATATGACTCTAGATACGTTGAGAATGCATGACTCCTTATAAGATTAAGCATTCTTAATAGGAAGTTTCTCTTCTGGAAAAAAAAAAACAACAAAAATATTTTACTCAACATTACACAAATATGTCACATCAAATTATGTGAAATAAAGTACTATAAAAGATCTACACATATACATTCCTTCAGCTAAATTGGTACCATAAAGCTATGCTATAAATATGAATAATATTTTTCAGCAGTGATGTTTAGAGTCATACAAATATGGTTTAGAGACATTTTGGTTTCTTCTACCTTCAAAGGATAAGACATTAGAAGAAATCATTTTTATATCTTATTGAAGATAAAGCTTTTATATTATAGAATTTTTAATATGGATAGCCTAGGCCAAATATTGAAGTTAACATTTATTTTATTGCTCTTGACATCTATTGTTTAAAGGGTTTCAGTAATGAAAAATTCCAGTGAAAGCCATACAAAAGTTTATTGCTATAATCTCTATAAAGTCAAATCTCAATAAAAATTTATATCACCTCATTTAATGAGCAAACAGGAAATGAAATCATTCTCAGAGACATTTTTAAATGGTCACTCAGGTATAATTTAACTATCACCCAGATAACTTTATATTATTGGAGACAGCAAGAGGTTCAAGAGAAATGTTTTATTAATGACTCATTATTTTCAGATAACTTATCGGCAGTTATTGTAACATGCTACATACTACATTGTACTACAACAATTCAACAATCCGAACCTAAAATACTATCTTAGATCTACTAATATAAATGAATTCTCCTGTCTTCCTTTGGTTTGCTAGCTTTTAAGGAGCTCTTGTTAAAGTAAATATATAATAAAAATATAAAAAAAAATAAAGAAAGCTGATATGCTTGCAAAAATTCTATAGAGAATTTCTACTGTCACCTTTTTAAATGCTGGATGTATACCATTTTAAATTGCTTTAGAAGTTTTTAGATTAAAAACAATCTGTGTTTTAGCCTTCCCCATAATTTGTATAAAGTAATTGTGAGCAAATCAAACCTCTAGAGTTATTAAAAGCATGTTATGTTCTAATAACATGAAAGTCACATTGAATTTTCCACAACTATGAAAAAGTTATTGCATTTATATAAAAGATAGGTCATGTCTTCTTGTCTAATATTTGTCTACCTTGCCCAAAGGAGAGCTCTTATGTACCCAACCCAAAAAACCATTTTCTCCTGAGGATTTCGCCCTTTTCTTTCTCTCTCTGTTCCTTTTTGAGAATAATATTTTTCACTATTTTGACAAAAGAACAATGTCTCTAACATTTACAATGAAATCTTTATCACAGACTACAACACACTTTTCTGAATTCATTCACTAATTCTCCTGGCCTTTTCTATACAGAGACCAAATTCAATTTTTGGAAGCCAGAATTATGAAGGTGATTAGAAGTTGGACCAAATGTCAGAGTTCATTCATCAGATAATTGTTGAGCTAAGGAGGATAATCTTGCTCTGCTTTATAGTAAGATGGCAGAAACTTCAGAACCTCAACTAGATCCTAAGAATATACTAGAAGTAGGAATCTCTGGAGTCATGTTACCAGGCATAACAGATAAATTTGAAACTCATTATTTTTGATTTTGAATAAATATATACAGTATAAGCATGTCTTGTGTAATATTTTAACAGTTATGATTTAAAATATGCATGATTTGACATTAAAAATTACCTGGATCACTTTAATTGTAACTAAAAATACTAACTCTTGAGGCAATCCAAACATATGCTGTGGGATTGGTTTCTAGGACAAACAGAAATAAAAAATTTAGACATTTGTTTTATTAGTTTCATTACATAAAGTGTTACCTGTACTTTAAGTCAGAGTATTGTTCTTTGTCTTACTAACTTTCTAAATTTACTGATTAGTTCTTAATAATAGCTTAGATAGTAGCTAAATAATATTATTTATTTTAAGACTGTACTTTATTATTGAGGGAGACATTTTATTTATGTTCTTAATTTATTCCACTTTCAAATCCATCCAGAATCTAAGAAGCAAGAGAGCTGCATCTTAACAGCTGAAAGAATCCCGTCACATTGGCAATGGCTATTTCACCAAAAGGAACAAATTGTGTTGGGAAAACAGCTTCATTTCTCATACTTGATTCTCTAAAAAACTTTACATGTAAATAAAATGTTCCTAGAATATGTTTAACATCTATTTTAATTTATCTCTGTTTTTACCTCCATCTTTCCTCCTGTCTCTAAAACTTTTCATCATTGCTATTGCTCGGCGTTTAAACCACTATAGGAAATTTAGAAAATGAATAACTGTATCCAAGCAAAAGACACAAAAAATTTCAAGAATTCTAATATCTAACACTTTCCTATTGCAGAACGATTACTCTACATGTAGTGTCAAACACCGACAATGGTACGTGAATCTACAACAATGCTGATGTTTACTTGCTTTCTCCTTAGAATCTTAACTGTACAACTAATTTATAAGACTGCTAAATGGGAGGTCAAGCCTACTAACTAACACAACACTACATGTACTACATTGTCAGGTACAACAAATACTTGAGGAATGAGCTTCTTATTTACTCTTATGCTACACTGAAATAAAAACCATTATCAGACAGTTAGGGATTACTTTATATTTCAGATCATATTTACAAAATACTCAGTGGACACAAATTAAATAGCAACATGTTTGAACTCCTGCTACTTTGGTGACTTTTCAGTCATTCTGTCATCTTTGAAAATTGCATAACACATACTTTTTTAAAGAAAATTTCTGAAAAACTTCTAAAATGAAGAAAGTTGTAAGAAAACAACAATCATAGTTCTGTTTGTACACTTTATCCCATAGGAACTAAAAGGTAAAAAAGGTAAAGGCCCTCCCGTTGATCGTCGATTTTCTCGAGCGAGTCCAGTAACGTCTCCATTGGAGACTTTGTTGTTACTGTGTTTGGCATATCGAATACTCTCGGCAGCTTGCCAGGCTCTCCGAGAGAGGAGGAGGAATCGAACTCGGGTTGGCCATGTTGGCCGCTTGTAAGCCGAACGCCCTACCGCTGTGCTATCGCTCCAGCCCTCATAGGAACATAGCCCTCATAGGAACATAGGAATCCCATAGGAACTAAAGGATAAATGTCTTTTCTTCTCTGAAATACCAGTATTAGTACCAAAGTTCATGCATATGTTTTTTTAATCAATTATATTGCCACGTTTTAATTTTTGGCATTCTCTTTTGATATTTTAGTCTTTAATTTTTCTGTTTGTTCTGTTATGTTCTGTTATATTGTCAGCTTTCCACCATTAGTATATATTAAACAGTTAATTTGAATAAGAGATTATTATAATTTCTTATCTTGATAATTTCACAATCTATAACACTCCTCTTATTGGTTCTGATGCGCATATTATTCATTTGTTTTTATTTTATTTGAGGTACTGTGATTTACGATCTTGTTGCTTGCATACAACATCCCAACATTATTCCCTCCACAAGTGTCCACTTCTTTCTACCAAATATAAAAGCATATTTTCTAAACAAATAGTATTCTTCTTGATTATTAGCATATTTTACTGCTACTTGTTTATTTGGACTTTTTAAAAGTCAAACATTAGGTATTAGGTAACAGAGATTGTGATAAAAATGCCTTGGTTGAAAGGTTTATACTGATGTGGGTAAGAGATGAGTTGCGTTTTAATTTCTACACTTTCAGATACCAAAGGTTTTCATTTTGAGTCCTTGAATGAGTCCTTTTTGAATGAGTCCTTGAGTGCAGAAGTAGAGCAGGTAGTGTTTGTCTTCCATGTGGCTGACCTGGGTTTAATCACGAGAACCACATATTGTTCCTCAATGCTGTCAGGAGTGATCCCTGAGCACAAAGCCAAAAGTAACCCTATAAACAGTAGCAGTCTTCAAATAAATACACACATTTCTGTTGCATTATTATATGCAAGCAAAAGTGCAGAAGAGAAAAAAAATTTAATTCCATTTTAAAAAGACTCAAATATCGAAGGGCCTCCAATACCTCCACTACCCAGTCACAGCCACGCTCCAGTATGCTTTCCGGATGCTGGGCCGAGACTCACACAGAACCAGGTAAGTGGAACTCTGTGACCTTGGACTCCAGGCTCAATGGACCTGGGAACAGAGATCCTTTGCCTGCTCCCACCAATCTCCAGCAACCAGGAGATTAAAACCAGGAGCTCCACCCTACCCTGCCCTGTGTGCTTCCACCAACTGCCGACACAGGGATTCCACACAGAAGACCCACCATACTGGTACCAGATAAATACCTCACTGGCAGACCTCCACTACTCTACTACCTCCACTACCCAGCCACCGCCACGCTCCCTGATGCTTTCTGGACACATCATAAGACACTTAACACCCATCATCCTGGATTGCCGCACCATAGTTGATAGGGTTCAAATATGCTTTGAACCATGGGAACACCTGCAAGAGCGATCAGAGGCCACCCTAAAAGCCTCTATCCCTTTCAGAGAGACAAGCTGCCCACACAGCAGAGCCTGGCAAGCTATCCGTGGCATATTCTATTTTAAAACCAGTAAATACAATGGGTCTCATTCCCCTGACCCTAAAAGAACCACCAATATGGCAGCGCTAAGAAGGATGAGGAAGGAGAGGCTGATAAAATCTCAAGGCTGACTATGCTGCCAAATGAAGAAAGACAAAAATTAATGTCTGTACTTTCAATGCACATACACTGGCACCGGATGCATCCATCAAGGACCTGATGGTACAAGCAAGAAATATCAAATACAACATCATTGGTCTGACCAAGATGAGAAGGCATCAATCACATCACGCCATTTTCGACACTGGAGAAGATCTGTTCCTCGGAACATGGGACAAAAGAGGCATTGGGGGTGTCGGTGTCCTTGTCAACACAAACTTGGCCCTGAGAATTGATTCATTCTAATGCCTAACAACCCAAGTTGGAGGATTACACTTGAATAGCTGTGGTTCACTGCCAGCAGTTTCTATCATAGTTGTCTGGATGGAGCGGTAGCACAGCGGTAGGGCATTTGCCTTACAAGCGGCCAACATGGCCGACCCGAGTTCGATTCCTCTGCCCCTCTCGGAGAGCCCAGCAAGCTACCGAGAGTATCTCGCCCGCACGGCAGAGCCTGGCAAGCTCCCCATGACGTATTGGATATGCCAAACACAGTAACAACAAAGTCTCCAATGGAGACCTTACAGGGCCCACTCGAGCAAATCGAGGATCAACGGGAGGGCCTTCATCTTATCTTATCTTATCTTATCACTGCCAGCAGTTTCTATCATCGTTGTCTATGCACCAACATCCAATTATGATAAAGGAGAAATTGAGAAGTTCTACACACGGAGCTGGAGAAGTTCTGTAAAGAAGACCATATCTTCTACAAGATCATTGTCAGTGAATTTAATGCCAATATAGGACCAAGAAGATCAGTCGAAGAACTCCACATCGGGAGACATAGCCTAGAATGGAATGAACAGGGTGAGAGACTGTCTGAGTTCATCATGTCGACCAAGACCATTCATGGTAACTCACAGTTCCAGAAGGCTGAATATGAACGTTGGACGTAGGAGTCTCCCGGTGGACAGTTTCACAACAAAAATGACCATATCATATTCAATAGATGGTTTTGCCTGACCGATGTCTCTGTTGTCTTAAAATTCCAAACGGGATTGGACCACCGTCTACTTCATGCAAAATTCCACTTCACGGAGCAGAAAGATAGGGCTGCCAAGTTTAAGAAGAGAACTCCCAGAACGACCACCAACTGAGAGCTCTTTGGCATTATTACAGCAACATGGGAAGATGCCGTCATTGACAACATTGACGAGGGATGCGATTGACTGGTTCAGCACCTCCATGATTGTGCGAGGAACACCAAGAGAGAGAGAGCCACACACACAAAAAAAGCCTGTCTTTGAAAACTAATGAGCTTATTCACCAACATGGCTTGGCAGAAGCCTCAGGCAACTGCAAGCGAAAGTCTAAGCTCACAAAGCAGTGTAAAGAAGTGATAAAGGAAGCCCTCAAAGAAAAAAGAGCAGCAGTTTTGGCAGATGCGGCAGAAGCCAGGAAAAGCATTTGCAATGCCCACCTGTCCTTCACCAACTACAAGACCAATATGATTGCCCTCTGATGTCCTGGTGGTTCTATCACATCTTCCAGAAGCACAATGGAGAAGATTATCCATGACTTCTACTCACATCTCTTTGATAGGCATGTCCACCTGCACACACACCAAATTCCGCAGGTGGAAATGTCGTTCCCAGTGTTCTCCCTTCTGAAATCCGACATACCATTTCATAGGCAAAGAAGCAAACAACACCTGGCCCAGACAAGGACAGATCTGAACACCTGAAGAACCTGTCGCCAGTACTCATCAATACACTGGCTCGGCTCTTCACACGCTACCTGTGTGAATGCAAGTTTCTGTCCCAATGGAAAACCACCAGGACTGTACTACTGTACAAGAAGGGAGACATCCAGGAAATTGGCAACTATCGCCCGATCTGCCTGTTGTCTGTCATCTACAAGCTGTTCACTTGAGTCATCCTAAATAGGATTGGCAGAACACTAGAAGAAGGACAACCATGCGAGCAAGCCAGATTTGGAAAGGGAGTCAACACTATTGACCATATCCACACAATAACTAAGCTCATGAGGTTTCTCAGGAGTTCAAGATGCCACTCTGTCTAACATTCATTGATTTCAAGAAGGCCTTTGATTCTGTTAAGACTGAAGCTGTCATCGAAGTCCTAGCCAAACAGGGTATTCAAACTCAATACATCAGGATCCTCCATGAGCTATATTTCGGATTCACTACCAGGATCTCACCAGTCTACAAAGAAGTCATCATCCATGTCAAGAGAGGTGTTCAGTAGGGTGATACCTTTTCACTGAAACTCTTCAGTGCCACCCTTGAGAACATCATGCAATGACTGGAATGGGAGTGAAGACAGATGGCAACTACACCACCTTCACTTCACTGATGACATTGTTCTAAGAACACCAAACATTAACCAAGTGGCACAAATGCTGGCCAACTTCGACCTTGAGTGTGGAAAAGTTGGACTGCAGCTGAATCTCATTAAGTCAATTTTCATGAGGAAGAACTCATTCCTGAAGTTCCATTTATTCTCAACAGAACGAACATCTACGAATGTAGCAGTTATGTGTAAATAGGTTGAGAACACAACATGATGAATAAATAACCTGGCACCTGAGTTGCATAGGAGGAAGAGAGCGGCTTGGAACGCCTTCAAGAGCATCAAAGAAATAGGTAAAGGTAAAGGTAAAGGCCCTCCCGTTGATCGTCGATTTGCTCGAGCGGGCCCAGTAACGTCTCCATTGGAGACTTTGTTGTTACTGTGTCTGGCATATCGAATACTCTCGGTAGCTTGCCGGGCTCTCCGAGAGGGGCGGAGGAATCGAACTCGGGTCGGCCATGTTGGCCGCTTGTAAGGCGAACGCCCTACCCGCTGTGCTATCCCTCCAGCCCTCCAGCTCCAGGCACATCTCTTCGACTCCTCCATTCCTTCTGCATTGACATATACCTCAGAGACTTGGGCACTATGAAAGCAGACTTGGGCGCTATTTGGGTCTCCCAAAGAGGAATCAAAAGAGCTATGCTTGGAGTATCATGCTTCACTTAAATGAGAGAAAGAATCCGGAGTTCTGACCCCCTGTGATGTTGAAGAATCACGTTTGCTGTCTCGTTTGCCGAGGTCGAAAATCAGATGGTCTGGACACTTAATGAGATTTGGAGATGGCTGCTGGACTAGAGTCATTACCGACTGGATTCCACAGGACGTCAAAAGATTGCATCGCCACCCACCTACAAGATGGTCAGACTTCTTCGTCAAGACCCTGAACGATCATTTTGAGGCTCTTTGTGTTCCTAGAACGAGCAGATCCCATTGGGCTTCACTAGTACGTGATGGGATGAATGGAGATGTTACTGCAGCCTGCTCGAGCAATTTGATGAGTAACGGGATGTCAAGTGATCAAGTGATCAAATATCTAAGAATCAAAAGTTGATGAAATACCAAGTTAGTGAAAACCAAAATTATTACACTATAAATCATTACTGAAGAAAATTAATAGGATAAGGAAAGCAGAAAGCAAGACATGGAAATATACTCCTTGTTCATGAATTGGAAGAATGGACATTGACAAATGACCATAATGACCATACTATCCAAAATACTTCCAGATTCAATGCATCTCCATCAAAATTCCTTTGGCATTCTTATTCTTCAAGTAGAAAGGATATATATTTATAAAATATTTGTGGAACCACAATACTCAAATATAGTAACTAGTCAAAGAAATCCTAAAAAAAATGTGGGAAGCCTTGAATTTCCTAAATTTTAACTGTACTTCAAAGATACTTTAATCAAAATTGCATGGTACTGGAATAAAGACAAACTCTCAGATAAACTGATAGAATTGAGTGCTTAGAGTTTAATCATCGGATGTGTAGACAATTAATTTAGGACAAAAGGGCTAAGTGCAAGAAGTATAACAAGGAAAATGTCTTTCACAAAGATGGCTGGAATACCAATTGAAAAAAAAAGAAAATAATAAAGAAAAAAAAAGAAAAAAGGTGTCTAGCTAAGACTATACAGCAACATTATCTCAAAATGGATTAAAGACCTTGATATCAATCCTGCATCAACTAGTCACATTTATTAAAATGAAAGTAGAACTCTCAATGACCTCAGGCGATCCTTCATTGAGATGACCCCATTGGTAAAGAAAACAAAGGGAGAAATAAATCAATGAGAAAATGTCAAACTTAGAGCTTCTTTATAGTGAAATAAATAATGCCTGAAATGAAAATCAACAACAAGAACAAGAACAAAAAAAATAAAAATCTCATAAAAAAATGAGAGGCTAAACAGGCATATTCTTTAAAAAAACATAAAAGATGACCAGTTTTATATGAAAATGTTTTCATCATTGATAACAGGGAAATATTCATCAAAACAACAGCACAGTCAAAAAATTAAGAACAGAATTTCCATGTGACCCAGTTATTCTCCTCCTAGATATCTAATCCAAGAATACTACAATATTATTATGAAAGTACCTAAGTACCCCTATGTTCACGACCACATTATTTATAATAGCCGAGATTTGGAAACAAACCAAGGACCCAAATACAGATGAGTGGATTATAAAACTGCTATATATCCATACGTCTCTCTCTCTCTCTCTCTCTCTCTATATATATATATATATACACACACACACACATATATATATATATATATATATATTGCCTTGCACACAGCCAACCTGGGTTCGATTCCTCTGTCCCTCTTGAAGAGCCCAGCAAACTACTGAGTATCCCACCTGCACGGCAGAGCCTGGCAAGCTACCCGTGGCATATTTGATATGCCAAAAATAGTAACAAGTCTCACAACGGAGACGTTACTGGTGCCCGCTTGAGCAAACCGATGAACAATGGGAGGACTGTGCTACAGTGCTATATATATATATGTGTATATATATATATATATATAAAATGGTAGTATATGATTGTGAGAAAAGATGAATTCTCTTTTTGTTTTATTTTTGTTTTGTTTGGGTGAACCACACTTGGCTTTCTATTGGTTCTGGACTCTGGGATTCAGGAATCACTCCTAGAAAGTGCCTGGGGAACCATCTGAAGCGCTGGAGATAGTGCCCAGGTCAGCTGTGTGTGAGACAAGCACACTACCTGCTTTAGAATCATTCTGGCCCCAGAGAAAAGATGAAGCCATATAGTTCAATGCAAGTTGGATGAAATTAACAGGTATCATACTGAGTGAAGTGAGTGATGGTGGTGGTGGGGCGGGGGGAAGACAAATGGATGGTCACACTTCTATGTGGAATATAAAGAAACAACGTTTTAAAATGGACATTTCAATCTCTGAAAACAGTCAAAAGAAAAATGAACTGGGCCTACCAAGGCAGGCAAGGAACCGGGATCTTGAGGCAGTGATGGCGGGGTTTGATACTCTTGTGCTGCGATGATGTAACACTATTACCAGTATAAAACAAAATATGGAAACTGTTATGAATCATGTTAACTCAAAGACAGAAAAAACATACTGTGCTTTGATTAAATTAAGCTGATCTCATTAATGAAAACTAGTTCAATATTAGAACGTTTATCAATGTAGTTCACCATATGAACAGACTAAAACTAAAGATAGCACGTGGTCCTGTCAGAAACCATAAAAATAAAACAAGACCTGACGCAGCAAAATCGATAAAATTCACCCATTCAAGGAATAAAATAACTTTCAGCTAGCAAAATAGATAATATTTTCCTCAATTTAATCAAAAGTATCTACAAAAAATCAACATGAAATATTATACTCAATCTTTGGGGCTTTTATTTAAAATCAAAACAAGCCTGCCCGGAGGGGAAAGGGTGTTGTCCCGCTCGCCTGCTCCTCTCTGGAATGAAAGATGGCGGCCG
Organism: Sorex fumeus; assembly: GCF_029834395.1. Classification (NCBI taxonomy): domain Eukaryota; kingdom Metazoa; phylum Chordata; class Mammalia; order Eulipotyphla; family Soricidae; genus Sorex; species Sorex fumeus. Next base: position 9,688,695 of record NW_026606083.1, on the reverse strand, counting down.
CACGGGAGCCTTGTGGACAGCAGGTTTGAGCCGGGCTCGGCGGGAGCGGCAGGGACCTCATGGGAAGGGGGGCTTTGTGGGCCGTCCCCCACGCCCCACCGAGGTCGCCAGCTGCCCCCCACGAGCGGCTCTCCGGCACGGCCACGACTCCAGGGCACAGAAACCAATCTCTTAACTATCTAACTTTTAATAGAAATACTTCCAGGGTTAATAAGTGAAACAGCAGAAATCCAAAACCGCGCGGGACATCATTTTATTCTTAAACCAAGCTGTAGAAAGCAAATCATTTCACAACACTGTTTCAGCATATCTGATTGGGGGGGGGGGGTCGTAAACTCTAAACAATAATTGTGTATCTTCTATCGAAACAATGTATCTAGTCAAAGTAGATAGAGTATTAACTAGAACTCATCTGCCTCACAGGAATTGGGAGGGATGGGAGGTGGGGTTCTATTGGGGTTCACGGTTAAAAATAAGTATTGGTAAAGGGAAATGTGTTTGATACTTACATGACTGAGACCTAAACCCGAAAGCTCTGTAACTTTTCCCACAGTGATTCAATAAAGAAATAAACTATTAAAAAAAAAACTAAAAAAAAAATGAATTGTTATCACTGCTTCTGTTCAGCACTACACTGGATTCGAGTCATATCAAGATGAGATTAAGTAAATGAACTATATAATTGTTAGAAAGGTTTTATTTGTGGATGATGTTTATACATAGAATTCTATTCTAACCTATAAAATTCAAAGTTCCCGAGAGACCAATGTGTAGAATGGTAGTCTGTTAATGTTTCTCTATGTTTCATCTTTAAGTAAAAGTAACCTGCATTTAGAAAAACAGTTAAATAAAATATAATATAAATTATCTCTAGGGATATGTAACATAAGTAGTATAAGTAAAAATACTTTGTTTAGAAAACAGAAGAAAAATCACTCCCAGGGCTGGGGTCTGGCTGAGCCATTGCCACTTGCCCTACGTGTGTGAGGCCCCGTGTTTGATTCTTGGCACTCCTTGTTCCATGAGTACTCCTGTGCAGAGAGGAATCCCTGAGCACTGCTGGGTGTGAGCACAAAGCAAAAGGAAATTTTTTTTTAAAAAGTCACTCACAAAATAAACTAAAATTACAAATAAAGAATGATTACACCTTTATGAAAAAAGATGATTAAATATGTATTCCCTGTCAATTTCCTCCCCATCGACCCAGATTCTGTACAATTTCAACATAAGTATAATCATGTTTTTTATGGAAATTGATACATTAATTCTAAAATGCAAATAGAAATGTAAAATTTTAATAGTAAAGACCTCTGAAAGTAGGTTAAATTGAAAATTCTAATCCTCTACGATTAGGGTTAAACAAAATTTATAGAACTAAGAACTCTCGAACATACCCACATATTTGTCACATTTTATATTTAGCAAAATATATCCATAAACCAAAGATTAATAATTTATTTTAACAAATTTTGATAAAATATTGATTACACATGTGGAGAAAAAGGACATTGAATTACTAGCTCTGACTCTGCTCCAAACCAATTTCTAAAGCATATTTTAAAATAGAAGCAAGACTTTGGATCAAAGTCTTCATACCATCAAATGTTATTTATCACAACAATAGGGTAAAAATATTTGCAATCACTTTGTAAAAAATCATTATTCAGAATACAAGAAGATCCCCAAGGAATAATAATCATCAAATGAAAAAATAAGTAAAGGGATTAAAAGGTATCTTGCAAGAAATGAAATGGGAATAAACAATGTGAAGAAAGAATCTGCCTAATTAACAAGCAATTTCAAATTATAAAGTTGCAAGAATTTCATATGTACCATACTGGCTGAGCTAGAGGGATAACACAGTGGTAAGGCAGTTGCCTTGTATGCTGCCGGCCCTGCTGAGCCTGGTTCAATTCCTCCACCCCTCTCAGAGAGCCTGGCAAGCTACCTATAGTATTTTACCCACACGGGAAAGCCTGGCAAGCTACCTGTGACGTATTTGATATGCCAAACACTGTAACAACAAGTCTCACAATTGAGACATTACTGGGAGAGAAAATTGATGAACAACAGGAAGACAGTGCTACAGTGCTACCATACTGTCTAAATAATTGATACAATTATTGGAAAGGGGATTGTTTGAGTTAACCTTTATATTTCTACATCTTTATTATTCCATCCTCATCTCATTTCAGGAATTCGGCAACTTTTATCATCATTTTTATAATTTCCTTTTAAATTTTGTCATATAATTTTTGATTCATTCTCTTTATTATTTAACGAAGACCCCCCCCCCCCAATCTCAATGGTAGTGGCCCCTTAAGGTATCTGCCGTCACTTTAGAAATCCCTACACTGAACTATGAACTTGTTTTATGCTAAGACAGTGACGGATGCATAGGAGAAATCAAATACACTCTGAATCAAGAAACAGTGCTGAGCTAATACTCACGAGTATTAAAGTTGAACAAAACTTAAACAAAACTCTGAATTGCTCCAATGGGTAACGAGTGCCTTAATGATAACAAAAAAATCTGTGGCTGTTTTGGTATTGGTGTTGCCCTTGATTGAAAGACCATAAAAATGTCTACAATCCACATGCATTTCCAGACCGGTGACACTCCTTCAAGAGGTTGAGTTAAACAGATGCTAGTGACTCCCACCTCTAATGGTATGGAATGGATGGCTTCTGGTTTTAGAAACTAGATCGTAAAACCCACACAGAAGTCCAGAGAGCTCTTTCTAGGATGTTCACCCTGGCAACCCACACAAGTAGAGGAGCAGAATTTCCAGCCCTCAGCTCTGTGTTTCTGTACAGCAGTCATTAAAAAAGTAACAATATAGAAGTGCAACAGACATCCACAAGTCATACTAGGTAAGAACAAATAAAGAACTCTGTTTTGAAAAGAAAGAGAACATGGGCAGGTTTTTAGCAAACTATAGAGTTTTAGTTACTCAGACAAAAATTTCTGTGGAAGCATTGAAAAACGTTATTCAAAGTAAGCTTTGAATTCTAAAGGTGACTAAATAAACAAATTATTTAGTTTATACTTAAGTAGATATTCTTTGGATTAATAACTCTCTTATTTTTTTAAACAGGAATTATCAATGCAGATAAACTCTTCTCTGTAACATGTAGTAACATGTCACATCTGTAACATGTCAATAATTACTGAGATACAATAAAACCTCTAACTTTTTGAGAGCTGAAATCGTGGGACTGCTGAAAATACTTTCCTGTCCAAATTATTACTTTTCTAATGCTTTTATGGCATGTGATTTAGTATTTTTTAATATGGATAGTAACCAAAGACAATCCTCTCGATGAGTAAATTTCATATCTATATAAGTAGATAACTAAGGGGCTGGGTGAAATGATAATACAGTGGGCAGGGTACTTGCCTTGCACATGGCTGACCCAGGGTTAATTCTCAGCATTCTATACTGTAGCTTGAAACCACCAGGAATGAGCCCTGGTGACAGAGCCAGAAATAAGCCCTGAGCAGCATAAGTTATGCTCCCAAAAAATAAAACAAATAAGTAGTAAGTTCAAGACTACGGATCACTTGGTCACTAATGTATGTACATGCATTATTGGGAGTGAGTAAAATAGATTCTACACAGGATTATCATTTATAACTGCTATACTTAAGCCTTTGTTTCAATAGCATTTTATATTATCCCATACCATAGACTTATCCATCTGCTTACTTAAGGAAAGATTACTTTCTATGGGCTCCAAGCCACTTTAGGCAAACATATCTCTCTAAGTCATTATTGATGATGTTAAAGGATATCTATCCTAAAAAGTATTTACTATAAAAGAGGGAATAGGGGGGCAGAGTGATAGCACAGCGGGTAGGGCATTTGTCTTGCACGAGGCCAGACCTGGGTTTGATATCCTGCATCCCATATGGTCCCCCAAGCACCGCCGAGAGTAATTCCTGGGTGCAGAGCCAGGAGTAACCCCTGAGCATCGCTGGGTGTGACCCAAAAAGTAAAAAAAAAAAAACAGAAAGAGGGAATAGGGAGTATTGTGAAACTGATTAATATATCAACTGTCACTGTCACTGTCCTCCTGTTGTTCATCGATTTGCTCGAGCAGGCCCAGTAACAACTCCATTGTGACACTTGTTACTGTGTTTGGCATATTGAATATGTCACGAGTAGCTTGCCATGCGGGTGAGATACTCTCGGTAGCTTGCTGGACTCTCCAAGAGGGGCGGAGGAATCGAACCTGGGTCGGCCAGGTTGGCCATGTGCAAGGCTAATGCCCTACGGGCTGTGCTATCACTCCAATCCACACATGAAACAATATGTAAATATAGAATAAAGTATAAGGCATAAGCTGTTTACAATTACTTTTCATTTCAAAAGTTTTGGATAACTTAAGCCATGAAAGTTTAATTATTTGTGAATGCAGTTTATTTCCAAAAGCAAATGTGCTAAAGAGCACTTTAGATTTTCATTACGCATTTTTAAAAAATTTCAGTTGGCAGATTTATTCAAGAAATTTGTTAAGGAGACACAGACAAATCCCCAGAGTGATGCTAATTTTTAAATTAAATATACATAAATTAATTTATACATAAATTAATCCGCATCACACCACTCTTGGAGAAAAATAATTCGTAGAAAATGCATGGAATTTATTATAAGCTATTAAAGAAGCATTCAGTAATTACCAGTGATGAGAACCATTTATAAGATAAACTTGCACATTTTTCTGTATTTTAAATAATGAAGCATAGAGAATCTCGTTGCCTTTTGTAGTATTTTCTTAAAAGAATAATTGAAAGTGTTGAATAAAAATTTCTGGATATGAATGTTATTAATGTTTATTATAACCTCAGTCTCCCGTTCCATAATGAACTCGCAAGACCTTGCCAAAAGCATAGAGTACTGGGGGCAAGAGGGAGAATACAAGGGGTAAAGCACCTCACATGTAGCTAACCCTGGTTCCTGGAGCACCATAAGAGGTCATTCCTGAGCAGAGAGCTAGGAATAATCCCGGAGCACCACCAGACATGACTCCAGAATAAAGCAAGCACAAGGATAGTGTAATTGCAGAACTGGACATTAATTCACTGGTTTATATCAGAACTGTATTGAATATCTATAATTGGAGTTTGTTGTCTATTTCAGTTTCTTTAAGTTACTTCAGTAATTTCTACAAGCTAGACTATTGCCTCTACTTAACAAATGAGACAATACAATAATTTTTTTCTTGGGTTTGGAGACATAATACAGTGGCCAGGGTGCTTGCCTTGCATATATCAGGACTTGGATTCAATCTCCGGCACATAATATGTTCCCATGAGCCCGCCAGAAGTGATCCCTGAATCCAGAGGCAAAAATAAGGCCAGAGCACAGCCGGCATGCTCCAAAAATCAATTTTTTTAATTGCCCACGATACGTACTTAAATAATGTTGCACTAGGCACAGGCATGCCTGTTTATCTGTATATTTTCTATGTCTGCTCTCTTCTCACAGAAGAAGTGAGAAGATGCTTCAGAAACCGTATGACCAATAAAGTAAAAATCTTACTCCCCACACCTTCCCAGAAATATTATGTCTGTCCTAGCTCTAAGTTGACTAACTAATTTCTGTCTTCTGACTTCAGAGTTCCTTATTTTGTTCCTTGAGTCATAATGCAGGACCAGATTTTGACAGGGGCAAGGAGTACAGAGGAAGCAAAAGTATGGATGAAACTCATTTTCCAAAACAAGTTTACTTGTTGATCTGTGAAAATAAAATCAGAGTTTTAGATTTAAATTATCTCTTAGAAATATATCACCAGCTTGGAATGAAAGCAGACATTTAAATTATCATTGATTCAAATGCATCACTTTAAAAAGTAGGATTAATAACTTTCCTGCACTCAGGAATCTACGATAGATGGGCTCTCTCTATCATTCATATAACTAGAAATGATCGAAATACTTTGAAATCATGTTTACAAAGTATGATGCTGATGAACTGTACTTATCCATACAAAAGAGTAAATGTGTCATAGTCTTCTGATTCATAGTGACTTATTCTAAACAATTATGGAACAGAAACTCAATGGAACACAAAAAGCATTGTGGAGGATTTTCCCCCAGCATTTTGTGAGGTTTTCTAGGGGATAATCATTTTATGTTTGCATGGCTGCTGATTTAATATTAGGGTCAATTCAATATAAGTGACTTTTGAAGAATAATCAATGAATGCAAATTCATGAAAACAAAATAATGACATTAGTAATTTAATTAAATATAGTAAGCAATAGACAAAGGACAATTTTATTATGGACAAACTTGTTATGCTAGGTGCTATATAATATAGGATGCTTATATTCTTGGAGAAAGCAGATCATGAAACATTTATTAAAACAATACTATACAAAACCTTTTATCATAAAGATCATTAGTGCATAATGACAAACGCACAGGGAAGAAGCAGTGGTTCAGCAGGTAGGGCACTTGTCTTGCACATGGCCAATCTGGGTTCGATCCCCACCATGTGTAGTCCCAGAGCACAGAACAAGGAGTAAGCCCTGAGCACCATCATCAGGTGTGGCCCAACAACAACAACAAAAAGACAAATTTATACAGACTTGGATTTTGGAATTGTGTTGTTGGAGTGGGAGCACAAAGGTTTATCAACATAAAAATTTCAGCATCACTAAAAGTTTAGACTGAATAATCCTTTGTGGTGCTTTCCTTAAAGCGCTGTGCATTTGGTAGCATCTCTGGTTTCCATCGAATAAATGCCAGCAGTGATCCTGTGTTCCCTAGGTGTGATAACAAAAATATCTCCAGATATGGTTAAATTCTGGGTGCAAAATTTGCCTGGTTCAGAGCCACAGAATAATGGATGGCTCAGTATGAGCAAGGTCAAAAATGAATGTAGAAAATTAAATTAAAAATTAAATTAAATGCCTATTTTAGTCATCCAAATGAGAAATGAGCAGAAGAGGTAATGAGACAAGGATATACTTTGGAGGTGGAAAATACAGCATTTGATAGATTGAAAGAGGATTGCAAAGCAATTTCAAATCTTGGTGGGAAGGGCTATCATTAGTGGTTATGAAGTCTAACTTAAAGTGAATCAGATTCATTGGTATGAGTAGGGACTTGAGGATACTGTTTATAACAAACTTCACATTTTGAAGAGAAAAATGGGTGAAAAGAGAGGAAAGCTATTAGAAGACAAAGGAAGGGGATATGAGACAGTCCAGATCGAGGTTGTATAACTGGAACTGTAGATCAAGAAACTGGAGTAAAGTAAGATAAATACAACTTCAGAACTGTAGCACTGTAGCACTGTAGTCCCGTTGTTCATCGATTTGCTCGAGTGAGCACCAGTAACGTCTCCATTGTGAGACTTCTTGTTACTGTTTTTTTGGCATATCGAATATGCCACGGATAGCTTACCAGCCTTCAAAATCAACTTCAGAACATAAAAATAAATCTTCATGTCCTGGTAATTAAAACAGGGTAGATTTATTTTATAAAGGAACTTTCTACATTAAAAAGTCAAGATGAACCCCTTTCCTCTGAATTAGGTAAAGTAAGTAAAGTAAAGGCCCTCCCGTTGATCATCGATTTGCTCGAGCGGGCCCAGTAACGTCTCCATTGGAGACTTTGTTGTTACTGTGTCTGGCATATCGAATACTCTCGGTAGCTTGCCGGGCTCTCCGAGCTGAATTAGGACTTCTGATTATAAAGCAATGCCTTGCAAGATGCATCATCAAGAAATCTGTAGTTATTTCACTTTAAAATTAAAGTCAAATTTAATTTCCAGACCTGGATGACTTATGCTGATTTTTGAAAATTTCACAATAAAGGATATAGCATGCAATTGTCCAAAATGACAATGTTCCCTGAAAACATTATAATACTATGGAGTTATTTAGAGAAATGCTGCCTGTTGGTGTTTGTGGGGTTTGAAGTTCCTACACCTAAATAAAAATGCAGTTTATTCTTTGACTGTTCAAGGAAGACAGAGAGATGCTCTACTGGGCAGTCTGTGATATGCAATTACAAGCCAGAAGCTGCTGAAGGTCTTAAGTTCTTGGAGGAAAGACTCTTCTCATGGACCACATTACCTTCCGGAAATTTCTGCGATTTGTTGTACATTAACTATTTTTAAAGAATCCTTTGATTTACACTAAAAATATGTAACTTTTAAAAAGGAAATGCATAGGGGCTAGAGAAAGTATAGCAAGTAGGGTGCCTGTCTTGAACCTGGTCTATCTATGTTGGATCCTTGGCACCACATATGGTCCGTCAAGTCCTACCAGGTGTAAGCACTGAGCACCACTCAGAAAAATAAATGATTAAAGGGTTGGGTTAGTTTAGTGTGAACTGGGAAGCTCTAGAGTTGGACATAGATATTGTGATCCCAGCTTGCTTGTTTGTAGGTATTGAATCATTAGCATCCACTGATGCAGTTAGGGAGGGCGTGAGCTAATTTATTTCTTGCCGATCAAAGATGAAATCAGGATGAAGGTTCTCTGTGTTGGAACATGAACCAATTACTAAATGGAACTCGTTCTCCTGGGTTCCCTTATTTTCAGACTCTGGCAATAATGGAAAGAATGTAAGTTTTGAGTATTTCCACCCTCTCTTAGAATATTTCTGTCCTCTGTTTAGGATGCTTCTATGTCTCAGTGATTTTCCATACTGCCTTTCCTAGCTCAGCATCTGAAGCCATGGGAGTGAGTTGCCTGAGTCTCTTCCTTGTACACAGCTTATAGGATGCTTTTAATGAAACTTATTTTTTCTCATCAATCTGTCTGAACTTATTTGATTAATTGTTCAGTCTCTGAGTAACACAGAAGGATGTAGGAAGATTTCCTTTGCACTCTGACACCAACAAATTCTGGCAAGATTAAGATAGTGCCAGCATTTCAGCTTGAAGAATATTCATCATCCTGGAAATTAGCGATAATGGTAATAGAGACTCATTTTCAAAATGTTGCATGAATAAGCTTAATGGCAAACAGAATTGTACTGCATAGCAATTGAAAAAAAATAGCCATTGATATTGATGCCTCTCATTCTCAAAATGTTAAAATAGTTTAATATTGAATGCAAACTTTTAGGAATGATTTAATTAATGCACTTATAATTTGTTCTTATAAAATGAATGATAATTTTATCATTCTCCATTTAATGTGTATATAAAATAATGATATAATTATAATCATCATTATCAAACTATAACTAAATTAAGTAGTTCTGATTAAGCATATAATATATATTTTAAGTAGTAAGAAAGATCTGTTATGTAATTTTACAAAACTTTTTTCTTATATTTATAATGGCATATTTTTATAGAAGAGGATATTTTAGAATGGGTGAAATGTTTGTTGTTGTTGTTGTTATTGTTGTTGTTGTTGTTGTTGTTGTTATTTGGGCCACACCTGGCATTGTGCAGGACTTACTTCTGGCTCTGTGCTCAGGAATCATTTCTGGGAGTTTTGGGGACTGTATGGGGTGCTGAGATTCGAACCCAGGTCGGCCATATGCAAGGCAAGGCAACTACCCTACCCACTGTACTATCTGTCCAACTTCACAAAGGCATTCATTTTGAATGACAGTCATGTCTGAGTTGATTTTGAAATTTTATAAGAACGCTATATTTATCTTAGAGAAACAGTTTGTAGAGTTTGTCATTCACTTCTTTGAGTTAAAAAACAGAAGTTCCAAGTGCTTGTGGAAATAGTCCCAACAGTCCTTTTAGTTTTTTGTTTGTTTGTTTTTGTTTTGTGAACCTACTTAGAAATGCTCATTTATTTTTCTCAGCTGTGTGCTCAGGGATCACTCCTGGCAATTCTTAGGAGAGGCTTCATTCAACCAGGTGCCCGCCAGGGTCCCTTCCCGGGCCGGCACAGCTAACGAGATCCCCTGAGAACGGCCGAGTTTCACCTTTGGTCTGCGCAGGGACGGGAATTGAGGCACACAACGTGAAAACAAAGCTGAACAGTTCCGGGCACCCTCTCCTCATTCATCCAGGTACCTGCCCTGCAACAGGGTCCCTTCCCGGAGCCCAGCTGCATTAGAGGCCACGAGTTATTCTCCCACCACATATCCCATAGGAATCATAAGTTACCCTCTTAGATGGAACTTTAACTAGGTTAGTGTAACCACCAGAAACACATTAGCCAATAATTCATTAAGCCCATCTCAATTCATTCTGCATCTCAAGCAGAATAGTAACAGTGAGCGTGAAGGTCTAAACCACACTGGTCACAATGGTAAAGCAACACAAAAGCCCACCAAGCTTTCTTATTGAAGAGGCTAACCCAGAAGACACCAACAGTAATGAAATGCTAGACAAACTCTCTGACAATTTAGAAGGGAGCTATTGAGGATGCTTAGGGAGTTAAGAGAAACAATGGAAAGCAATGCCAATAAAAGACAAAAGGATTTGAAGGTAGAAATGAAGAAAATGCAAACGGAAATGTCAGACCTGAAAAACCTGGTAGGCAAATTGAAAAATTCAGTGGAAGGCCTCAGCAGCAGAGTAACAGCTGCTGAGGACAGAATCAGTGAGCTCAAAGATGAAATCCAGAGACTCTCCAGAAAAGAGCAGAAAATGGAAAAGAGACTCACAATTCGGAAACAGATGGCAAGAGAAGATCATGATGAAACCAAGAAGGGTAACATAAGAATTATTGGAGTCCCAGAGGGACAGGAAGAAAACCCTGATGAAGAAGAAACTGTCAAAGACATCATTGCTATGACATTTCCAGAGCTGAAGAAAACATGTGACCACATTCAGGAGGCCCAAAGGGTACCAGCTAGAAGAAATCCGAATAAAAATACCCTAAGACATATTCTGATCAAAATGACCAAAACCTTAGATAGAGACAAAATTCTGAAAGCAAATTTCCTACAAAGGAGCAACCTTAAGATTCACAGCTGATTTGTCTGATGAAACCCTCATGGCCTGAAAACAGTGGTGGGATATAGTGAAAAAACTCAATGAGATAAACACCTCACCAAAAATACTTTACCCAGCGAGACTCTCTTTCATAACAGAAGGAACAACACACAGTTTCACAGACAAACAAAAGCTCAGGAACTTCATAGACATAAAACCAGGGTTATAAGAACAACTAAACTGGCTATTTTAAGACAAGACAGGTCCCTCAAATACACCAAATTTCAACAGAAAAATGGGACAAATTCTCATAACAATAATCTGTCTTAACATCAATGGGCTAAATGCACCAATTAAAAGACACAGAGTGGCAGGATGGATTAGACAATTGAACTCAACATTCTGCTGCCTGCAAGAAACACATCTCAATAGTCAAAGCAAACACAGTCTCAGAGTCAATGGCTGGGAAAAAAATCCTACAGGCAAACAGCTTCCATAAAAAAGCTGGGATAGCCATCCTAGTATCAGACCACATTGATTTCAGAGTGAAGAAGTTCACAAGAGACAGTGAAGGCCATATTTTATTGATCAAGGGGTCTGTACAACAGGAAAAGCTTACAATACTAAATGTATATGCACCTAATGAGGGACCAGCAAAGTACTTAAAACAAATACTCACAGACTTGGAGAAAGACATTGATAGCAACACAAGACTAGTGCAAGAGTTCAACACTGCTTTAACACCTATTCATAAATCAACCAGATTCAAGCTTAGCAAGGACATAATTTATCTGAGGGAAAAATGGAAGAAAGGGACTTAGTAGGTATATACAGGACCCTTCATCCTCAAAAAGCTCAATACACATTCTTCCTCAAGTGTGCATGGAACATTCTCCAAGATTGACCATATGCTGAGCCACAAAACATCAACCTTCATAAAATTAAGAAGATAGAGATTGTGTCAACAATCTTCTCAAACCATAATGTGCTGAAATTAGAAGTAAATCACACACAAAAACAGAAAACTAAATCAAACACCTGGAAATTAAACAGTTCACTATTAGCGAGTGGCTTAGAAAGGAAATCAAAGAGGAAATCAAAAGATTCCTGGAAACGAATAAAAATGAGGACATGAGTTACAAAAACTTATGCAAAAGCTCTGTTAAGAGGAAAGTTTATAGCTCTACAAGCATTCCTCAGGAAGGAGGAATGAGCCCACATAAGTAACCTAACCTCTCAGCTTAAGAGCTTGGAGAAGTACCAATAAAAGGAGCCCAACCCAAACTGGAGGAAGGAAGTAATAAAACTCAGAGCAGAGATTAACAAGATGGAAACCCAAAAAACAATCCAAAAGATCTATGAAACCAAGAGCTGGTTCTTAGAGAAAATAAACAAGATCGATAAGCCTCTAGCAAAACTCAAAAAGATAGAGAGAGAGAAAACCCTAATAAACCGAATCAGAAATGAAAAAGGGGTCATTACAACAGAAACTACAGAAATTCAAAGGATCCTCAGGGAGTACTTTGAGAAGCTTTATGTCATGGAACATGAAAACCTCAAGGAAATGGATAAATTTCTAGATTCTTATAAACTCCCAAAGCTGAACCAAGAAGACCTGGTAGATCTGAACAGACCTATCACCATCAAGGAGATTGAAATGATAATAAAAAGTCTCCCCAAGTACAAAAGTCCTGGCCCAGTTGGATTCACTAGTGAATTCTTCCAAATATTTAAAAAGGACTTACTCCCAATCCTCTTTAAGCTTTTCCACGAAATTGAAATATCAAAAACACTGCCCAACAGTTTATACAAAGCAAATATTACCCTGATACCAAAAGCAGACAGAGATACCACAAAGAAAGAGAATTACAGGCCTATATCCCTGATGAATACAGATGCAAAGATCCTCAACAAATAGAATTAGCAAATAGAATTCAACGACTCATCAAAAAGATCATACACCATGACCAAGTAGGATTCATCCCAGGGATGCAAGGATGGTTTAACATTCGGAAATTGATCAACATAATCCATCATTCAACAAAAGAAAAGATAAAAAGCATATGATCATATCAATAGATGCAGAGAAATCATTTGGCAAAATGCAGCACCCGTTTATGATGAAGACCCTTGCCAAAATGGGTATAGAGGGGGCTTTCCTCAATATAGTTAAAGCCATCTACCACAAGCCTACAGCAAGCATCATCCTCAATGAGGAAAAACCGAGAGCCTTCCCTCTAAGATCAGGGACAAGAAAAGGAGGCCCATTCTCTCCACTGCTGTTCAATATAGAACTGGAAGTACTTGCAATAGCAGTTAGGCAAGAAAAAGATATTAAGGGCATTCAGGTAGGAAAGGAAGAAATCAAGCTCTCAACATTCGCAGATGATATGATACTATACTTAGAGAACCATATAACTTCTACCAAGAAACTCCTAGAAACAATAGACTTGTATAGTAAAGTTTCAGGCTATAAAAACAATACCAAAAGTCCATGGTTTTCCTACACGCAAACAGTGTGAGAGAGAAGAAAGTGACATGAAAAAAAAATCTCATTCACAATTGTGCCCCAGAAAATCAACTGCCTAGGAATTAGCTTAACTAAGGAAATAAAGGACCCGTACAAAGAAAACTACAAAACTACAAAAACAAAACTTCACGAAATAAAACAAGACACAAGAAAATGGGAAGATACACCCTGCTCATGGATCGGAGAATTAACATTGTCAAGATGGCAATACTTCCCAAAGCATTGTACAAATTCAATGTGATCCCTATAACGATACCTATGACATTCTTCAAAGAAATGGAGACAACACTCCTGAAATTCATATGCAACAAAAATCCCCCACGAATAGCTAAATCAATTCTTGGTAAAAAGAAAATGGGAGGAACCAACCTCCCTAACTTCAAACTCAACTACAAAGCAGTAATAATTAAAACAGCATGGTACTGGAACAAAGGCAGAGCTGCGGACCAATGGAACAGGGTTAAATATACTGACATCTCTCCCCAAACATATGATCATCTAATATTTGATAAAGGAGCAAGAAATGTGAAGTGGAGTAAGGAAAGCCTCTTTAACAAATTGTGCTGGAAAAACTGGATAGTTACCTGCAAAAAAATTGGGCTCAGATCTCTGCCTACCACCATGTACAAAATTAAGATCAAAATGGATTAAAGACATCAACATCAGATGGGAATCCATAAGGCACATCGAGCACAAAGTTGGTAAAACCCTACATGACATTGAAGCTAATGGTATCTTCAAAGATGTCACGCCACTGGCCGAGCAAGTAAAAACAGAGATAAATAAATGGGACTATCTTAAACTAAGAAGCTTCTGCACCTCAAAAGAAACAATGACCAAAATACAAATACAGTCTACAGAATGGGAAAGGATATTCGCCCAATACACATCCGACAAGGGATTGATATCAGGGATATATAAAGTACTGGTTGAACTCCACAAAAAGAAAACATCCAACACCATCCAAAAATGGGGCAATGAAATGAACAGAAACTTTCTCAAAGAAGAAATTCAAATGACTGAAAGGCACATGAGAAAATGCCCTACATCATTAATCATCATGGAGATGCAGATCAAAACAACAATGAGATATCATCTCACACCACAGAGACTGGCCCACATCCAAAAGAACAAAAGCAACTAGTGCTGGTGCGGATGTAGCGAGAAAGGGACCCTCCTTCACTGCTGGTGGGAATGCTGACTGGTTCAGCTGTTTTGGAAAACAGTATGGATAATTCTCCAAAAATTAGAAATTGAGCTCCCATTTGACCCAGCAATACCACTCCTGGGAATATATCCCAGAGAGGCAAAAATGTATAGTCGAAGTGACATCTGCACTTGTTTGTTCATTGCAGCACTCTTTACAATAGCTAGAATCTGGAAAAAACTTGAGTGCCCGAAAACAGATGACTGGTTAAAGAAACTTTGGTACATCTACACAATGGAGTACTATGTAGCTGTTAGAAAAGATAAATTCATGAAATTTACATACATGTGGTACTACATGGAAAGTATCATGCTAAGCAAAATGAGTCAGAAATAAAAGGAGAGACATAGAAAGATTGCATTCATCTAGGGAACATAAAGTAACAAAATAGGAGACTAACACCCAAGAATAGCCAAGATAAGTACTAGGAGGTTTACTCCATGGCTTGGAAGCCAGCCAAATATGCTTGAGGAAAAGGCAGCTCAGATAGATAAAGGAGAACTACGTAAAGGGTGTTGGGAGGATCTTCCCAGGATGGGAGATGCATGCTGAAAGTATACTATAGACCTAATATGATTGCCACTCAATGCCTCTTTTGAAAACAACAGCACCCCAAAGGAGAGAAAGAACAAAAGGGAATGCCCTGCCACAGAGTCAGGGTTGAACGGGGGGATTTGGGGCTGGAATGGATACTGGGATCTGTGGTGGTGGAATATGGTCACTGGTGGAGGGATGGGTACTTGATCATCGTATAATTGAAACCCAAGCACAAAAATTTCTAAGTCTACAATTGTACCTCATGGTGTTTCACTAATAAAAAACAAAACAAAACAAAACAATATTCTCAGGAGAGAATATGAGGTGTCAGAGATGGATTCTGGGATGGCCGCTTGCAAAATAAGTACCTCAGCTACTATCCTATCTCTCAGTCCCATCTTTTCAAGACTCCATTCCCAGCTCATGATATCTGTGTAACTGTAACTCAGGGAATAGCAATAGTTACTCAAGATATTCAAATGAACTCTAATCATGATTCTTGGCTACACTGCCTTGTGAAAAAATAATTCATACTATTTTTAGGGAGTGGATTTCAGTTTTGTATAATCGCAACAAATTCACAGAGGCTCAGTTATATTGAAAAATTACTAACAATGTGTTGTTTTTGTTCTTTGCTCGCACTTGAAGGTGCTTAGGACTTACTTCTAGCTCTGTGGTTAGGATCGCTACTGGAAGTGCTCTGGGAACCATACATGATGCCACGAAAGCAGGACCAGTTGCCATGCAAGGGCAGTGCCTTAACCCCTCTATTATATCTTTGGACCAAGAGGAATATATTTCATTAAGTCAAAAACAATTTAGATCATATGCCAGAGAGACAGTACAGCAGGGAAGGTGCTTGACTTTTATGTGACCAACCCAGGTTTTACCCTCAGTACCAGATATGTACCCGGAGTACTGTCAATGTGATCCCTGAGCCATGAGTAAATCCTGAACACTGTCCAGTGTGGCCCCCAAACCAAATGAAATAAAAGCAAAACAAAATTTACGAGATCAAAGGTGATTTTTTCCTTCAATAAATAATTTATCAACTATAAGAATACATAAAATTAATTAAAAGCACTTTTAATAACTATGATCCACACTCATCATATCTAAGTATATAAGGTTCATTTTGCTGTACATCAAGATGCAAATATCTTTAGCAAATGATGCTCATTTCCCCATTGAGCAAAAACAGAATCCTATTGCAATGTTCTTTTGTTTCATTTGGATATGAGCTTTTTTGTTAGTATTCTCTCCTTTACTTCATCTTTCTAGTGTTTAGAGTTTTCAAGTTTGTAATGATTACAACAATAACAACGAAAGTTCCAATGAAATAAAAAAGATCTAACAATATTCTAAAATAGCAAACATTTTGGTTAGACTAAGAATGATTATTATGAGTCATATTTCAAAATGTTGTAAGAGATACCATTTTATATTTCAAGACGTTTTGTAGGAATTAAAATAAGATTTGATGAGAAAACATGCTTAAATTAGAAGAAAATGAACCAAGGATGAATTTATAGTGACTAAAGTGAACTCTACTTTAAGTCAATAAAAATTGTGTAAAATCTAAGATTACAAAGAAAAATTATACCATGAGTTTTTTAAATGAAATCTTCATGTTGGTAAGCATATATTCAAATGATATTTCATGAGCTGAGTCCAGAGGTGGAACATAGCTACAATAGAAGAAAATTCCCATCAGGGTCATGGTTGGGAAAGTAGGTGGGTAATGGACCCTTTGAAGAAAACCTCAGAAAAAATGAAAAACTCTCACAAAAATGGAATGTAATTTATGGAGTTCTCATAGAAAAAGAAAAAGGAAGAAAATCATGTAAAGTTGTTAAGGTAGTATAAATAAAGTCTCTGCATATATAGACTGCTTATGGAATGAGGGGAAGCAATTTGCTACAGGCATCGACTTTATGGTTGGTGGGTTCCTTCCATCCGTCTTTGCATTCTTCCTTTCCATCTGTTCACAGTCTGAATCCAGCCACAAAGTAAGGTCATGAAAATAGAAAGGCCATCTGCTATCAGTGAAGTGAGTAGAGTGTACCCTAATGCATGCATGAATTTGGCGTTTTAAGAAATGTACCTCTCATCATCAGCTCTTCCTCTCACTCTTGAAGATCTGAAAATTTGCCATGAAGTATATGAAAACCTCACATGAAAATACAGATATCAAGTCACATCATAAGGATTGACACTTTTTCATTTGGAGGGGTGGAAGCACACCAGCCAAAGCTGCCCAGAACATAATTATAGTTTCAGAAATTTCGAAGTTATTTGGTTGATACAGAAAGCAAGAAGAACTTACTGTAGTGAACTTTAGGGTGGGAGTCACTGTAGAAGAGGTTTGGAAAAGACCCCTTATATGGCATAGAAAGTAAAGATTGTATAAAGATAAAAAGAAGAATCAGAACATGGTATCTCATTCAAGACTAATGAAGTAAAGAAGTGGGAACAAAGTAATCATTTTGTCCTTAAGATATACAGATTAAAAGTAGATTTATAATTGGCAAAAAAGGTCATCATTTTTAGTATGTCAATTGTTCTCACGTTAGTAAAATTGCAGCTTGATTATAAGTTGCATAGATTTTCATTTCCTCGGGTGGAATGACAAAAAAAAATGAAGTGGAAGATTTACCAAAGACTTCAATACAGTCGTTGTTTATACTTACTACCACAACACAGCATACAAGCAGATGGTCAAAGTGAGTGAAAGTAGAGAAATTGATTACCCTGATAATGCTATGACCCAGATGAGACATCCACAGCATTTGTAGAAACCATGAATATGGCAGTCACAAGCTAAGTTATACTATCATCCCCAGGTCACTTGGAGACATGTTATCTTAGTCTGAAAGAATTGATTGCAAGAGAAGAATGAACGTGGGTCTGATAGTTTTCTAACATTCTATGATGCTGATTTAATACTAAATAGCTAGAATTGTGTATTCTATAATATTTTGAGTATAAATTATGTACTCGGCACTAGTTAGGACTGCTGGGCATTTCTAAAAATTGTATATATGTAATTGAGAGAGATGTTTATAAAATTCTTGTTGTAAGTCCTTTTACCCTTTGAAAGGAGTAGCAGAACAATTAAGTAAAAGACTAGAGAGTATTGGGCACCATGGTGGTGTTTAACTGTACATTAAGACCATAAAAGTGAATAAACTAACGTAAACATGTTACTTTAATTTCACCAAAAAAATTAAAAATCAAATCACTTAATCACTTAATCCCCGTTATTCATCTATTTACTCGAGCGGGTGCCAGTAACGTCTCCATTTATCCCGGTTGCGTGCTAGCGTAGCCCAATGGTATCTGTTCATTCTAGGAACATGCAGAGCCTCAAACCGATCATTCAGGGTCTTGACGAAGAAGTCTGACCATCTTGTAGGTGGGCGTCCATGTGATCTTTTGATGTCCCTTGGAATCCAATCAGTAATGGCTCTAGTCCAGCGGTTGTCTGTAAACCTCATTACATGTCCAGCCCATCTGATTTTTGATGTCTTGGCAAATGAGACAGCGTCCCTGATTCTTGAGCGTTGACGAAGATCAGAACTCTGGATTCTATCCCTCATTTGAGTGAATTGTGATATTCCAAGCATAGCTCTTTCGATTCCTCTTTGAGAGACCCGAATAGCGTTCTCATCCTGTTTTCGTAGGGTCCAGGTCTCTGAGGCATATGTTAATGCAGGAAGAACAGTGGAATCAAAGAGATGTGCCCGTAGCACATAAATCAAATAGAAAGGTCAATTCTCACTTTGAATCTCACATGCTCTCTGTATGACTTTGGGAAATGGCCTATTTTTCTCAGTAAATAGGAATGGTAACATATACCCTTTAGGACTGGTCAGTGGTGTTAACTCAGCCATGTGAAAATGTTCAACCTATACAAGGCATTAAAATAGCATGGTTAAATATGAATCATTTCCTCTCATCTAAAAAATTTACTCACATATTTTCAAGCTTTCTCTTCATCAAGAAGTACCCAAGCACAGAGTTAGGAGTAAGCCTTAAGTACCACCAGGTTTGGGATTTGTCCACCCATCCCCAAAGCCCAAATTAAAATCTAAAAAGCAGAAAGTCTATGATTTCATTTATTCATGGTTTAAAACCAGATTCAACTAATTTGTGGTAATATGGACTAAAAGTACTTGCCTAAAAGGGGGTATATTTGTCTGAAAATGGACATGATGAATTTCTACAGGGTGACAAAAATATTCAACAATTTGGTAGATGTGTGGGTTTCACAAGTTTATGCACTTGTCAAAACTAATCAAATAATATTCTTAATATGAAAGCTTTTCTATGGATGCAAATTAGGCATTAATTTTAATATGTCCTTTAAAAAAAGAAACTTTTCCCCACCCACACATGAATCACATTTTATACCTACTGGGAAGCAGAGTCCATTTGGAAATGACTAAAGTGAACAGTAATAGGCTATGATACTTGTAGGCACAAGGAACATTGGTTCAAAAGGTCTGGGCACCCATACTTACATGACCACATGTAACCAGATGTCTGCACTACTCGACCTTGTTTTAATCTGCAAAAATTTGAAGAAGAAACAATATGAGAATATCCTAAAGTCTTTTACCCAAAGAAAGAATTTTACATCTACTTTGGAAAGCATTATGAAGCTACTGCTGATAATTAATTCTACATTTTCTTAAGGATTACAAAACGATAAAAAGAACCTCAAATGAGTGCAGTAGAACATTGCACTAGATTCTGGGAAACACAGTCTATAATGTTATAAATCTGATATAATAGCATGTCTAGAAAAATAAGCAAAATACATTACACATAAAAACCTATGTTGTACAATTAGAGCTTCAAACTGAACGTTTTCCTCTTAAAGGTGATCTTTAACCTCAAACAACTTGTTTTCCATGTTTTTAAAATTTGTTGTTTTATAATTTGCATCTTATACTTGTCATAATGTGAGCTGTTCTTAGAAAATTATCACTAGTGTAAACATTTGGGATGTCCAACCCTTCTTCATCAATATATTTTATTTAAAATAATTTGAAGGGCTAGGAAATAGCTCAGCAAAACCATAATCTGAACAAAATATAATGTCATCAATAGCAATTGTAAATATATTATGAAATACGGGCTTATATTGTGAGAATATTTAACAATAAATATACCTGGAAAAGAGAGTGTGAGAGCAGACCCAGAGGTATCCCATTAACTTATCCAGAACCAATAACTGTTAAGAAACAGCACAAACCAAGCTCAAAATGAAGCACATGAGCTAACAAAAGCATGGCAATGTATGCTTGCAGCCATACTTCTGCAGATTTTGCCATACATTGCCAGATCTGTGTCATGTCAGCTCTCCGTTTTCTGCTGTCTCAACTGTTAGGGAAATAAGTAATTAGTACTATACTACACTCAGGATTGGTGTTTGGCTCTTCCACTAAAGCAACGGAAAGAAAACCTATTAATTACACGGAAGGAAAATGTGCTTTTTATGGACAGAATGTGGCCATTCAGTTGAGATTTTGTAAGCAGAAATCCCTGCCTTCGTGGGGATGCTGATTGGGTCACAAAGTTGTTAGGCTAATCTCTGCATGGATGTTAGGATGTAGATCATCCTGATCTGCTTGATCTGGAGGAGCAGAACTATTAAACTCTCAAAATCTTTAGACCAGATCTCTGAATCATTTTTTTTAAGTAAAACAAATTTTATTTGGAGGGTTTTTGAAGGTGTGGAGTGGGAAGAGAGAAAGAGAGAAAGAGAGAGAGAGAGAGAGAGGGAGAGAGAGAGAGGAGCCCCTACACACATCATAGTATTAGATATGAAAGCATGAAAGTACACAAGAGGGAAGATGTGGGTGACACATGTGCTCAGGCACCACATGTACTTGGCCACGCGGGAGGAAGCAGCTCACTGGCTCAGGCAGCATATGGACCCCCTTCCTTTGTTCAAGGTAGCTTTTATAGGTTCTTCTGGAGTTGTCCTGATTGGGGAGCATTTCTGGAGTCTTCTGGGGCTGAATCACTAAAGTTTAGGATTAAGGGAGAGGCTCAAGGACTTGAGGAACTTCTTGGAGAAGGGGTTCAATCTCCTCAGGGTCAGCTGCTGAAGAGCCCATCAGGTCTCTGCTTTCCGTATCCATAGGATGGTTCACTCTAAGAATTTTTGTTGATCTAAGTTTCATTGCTGCGTGACTTTTCCTGTCTACCTGCCTACATCAACTTTTAAGTCTTCACCCATGGAACCCATCAGAATGGATGATGGAACTTGGCTTGGGGGTGGGACCAGCAGCAGATAAAAGGAAGTTCCCAGGAGCACCCGCACCCCGCGTCGTAGGGCATTTGCCTTGCACGCAGCCAACATGGTCGACCCGAGTTCGATTCCTCTGCCCCTCTTGGAGAGCCTGGCAAGCTACCGAGAGTATCTCACCCGCACTGCAGAGCCTGGCAAACTACCCGTGATGTATTTGATATGCCAAACACAGTAACAACAAAGTCTTCAATGGAGACGTTACTGGACCCGCTCTAGCAAATCGATAAACAACGGGAGGACAGTGACAGTGACAATTTTCTTTTCCATCCCCCACACTCTACGGACTCTCTCCTCTTTCTGGTAGGGCAGTGCACTCCAAAAACATGGCCCAGTACCATGGCCCAGGCAGGCTGCAAGGCTCAGACAGGGGTAGAACACAGGAACAGCTCAGATGTTCACAAAAACTCAGGTTCAGGATGCCCAGGGGCTTAGCACAGGAATCTCACCCAAACGCAAATGGGCAGAGACTAGAAAAGCCATGGCCAGGGTGACAGGAACTGCTGGGGTACAGTTAGGAGGCCCAGTTGGCAGTTACAGTTGACAGGTACAGGACACAGGGTTCTCACCCACGCACATGTGGCGTTGGCTGGAGGCTGGGGAAAGTGAAAACGGGACAGAGAGCGGCACAAGGACAGGACCTGGCCATCGTTCATCGAAAATGAGTAGACAGTGTGAGACCACAGAGGGATGTTATTGGGCAGCTTCCGGGACAGGATCAGTGACTTCGTTCACGGAGAGGTCCGGAATCTTGGGAGGGAACCAGACCCATCTACTTTATCTGTACAATAAACTCTAACCTTTACCAAGTTTTGTATACAAATATTACGATTCTCAAGAAATCACCAGGGTAGGAAAATCCACTTACAGACTAACAAGTGTCTTTCCACCCCCCCTGCCCCACTTATTTTAAAAACAAAAATTCTGTTTTAGAAACTTTGAATGGCAGGCTAAAAA
This sequence comes from Sorex fumeus, assembly GCF_029834395.1. Lineage (NCBI taxonomy): Eukaryota > Metazoa > Chordata > Mammalia > Eulipotyphla > Soricidae > Sorex > Sorex fumeus. The sequence goes on along the minus strand of NW_026606083.1, from coordinate 9,666,271 downwards.
AAAAAAAACAAACAAAAACAACTCCCCACCCCCCCCAAGCCCTCAGTTTGGGCCTTTTCTGATATTTTGGCAAATTTTAAATTCCAAATCTGAGTTTTTCACTAGAATTAGTGGGGGTGGGGGTAGGGAGAACGAAAGAAAGGGAAAGAAAAGAGAGAGCAAGAAAAGAAAAAGAAAGGGAAAGAAAAGAGAAAACAAAAAAGGAAGAAATAAAGGCAAAAGAAAGTGGAAGGACGGAAAAAAGAAAAAGAAAGAAAAAGGCAAGCAAAAGAAAATGGAAGTACAGAAAAAAAGAAAAAGAAAGAAAAGAAAAAGAGAGCAAGCGAAAGAAACTGGAAGGACGGAAGAAAAAAAGAGAAAGAAAAATCAAGAACGAAAAAGAAAGAAAAGCCAGCCAGCCCGATGATAAAGATTCGGATTTCCAGGGTTTGCAGGGAAGTCCAAAGGTACGGGCCCAACGGATGCAGGAGCACCAAAGCGCCTACGCTCCCGGGGACATGTCCTCGGTTTCTGAAAAGGATGAAGCGGCGAACCGGGAGACGCAGCCCCGGCAGCCACTGAGCCATCAGCCCCGAAATGAACATTTGGGACAAACACCGGAAGGGCCCCAGCATTAAAAAAGAAGCCGACGAAGTGCCCCTAAAAAGCCACGCGAGCGTTTCCGGAACCCCCGGGGTGGCTGGGGCCTGGAGCGCAGAGGCGGGCGGCGCTTGGGGAAGGCTCGCGGGGACGCGGCAGCAGGTGCGCTCCCTGCAGACCTGCAGGGCCCTGTGCGGCGAACAACGCGCCTCCCCCGCGACCAGCTCCGGGGGGAGGCCTGGACCGGCCCGCAGGGACCCGAGCTCGCCCTCACCCGCCTCACCGCGGGGCCGGCCCGGGACCCTCCGAATCATTTTGGATTAGTATTATTGGTGTTATCAGTTTTGGTTGGGGGACCCTGGCCAGCAGTGCTCAGAGGCTACTCCTGGTTCCGTGCTCAGAGGTCCTTCCTGGTGGTGTTCGGAGACCACGAGGTACTGGTGTCCAACCTGGGTGTCCCACTTGTGGAGTGGGAGCTCATGGAGCCAATTTTAATCCCTCCACAATGAATTAAAACACCAGTAATTCCATTTCCAGAAACTGTTCTTGAGTCATTGAAAAATGCTTTTCAGACCTAAAATTTTATACACTGTGTTATAAAATTATATACAGAGCATATCACGAAAAACTCATCAAGTATTTTAATGAATATGAAAAGTACTTCCAAAATATGTTTTAAATAACTTAATAAAGATGCTCTAGAAAAGCATGGAGGCGGATGTGTTACTTTCAGCTTCCATTGCACATGCTAGGCAGAGCCAGTGGAGATGCTTCTCAGAGAAACACAGTGCCTCTCAACAGCCCTCACCACACGAAAAGAAATATTTCCCTGATATTCTCAACCCGCCACCTGCTTGGGAATAGCTCTGAAAACCTAGGAGCCATCCTTAATTCCTTCTTGGCTCCACCCTACCAATCCTCTCCCCAACCAAGCCTGAAATGAATGCCGTCCTTCCTAGCTTTCACTATTTTTTCTCCACCTTACTTTTGTTCTCCACCTTCATTCTAAACCAACATCTCTCATCATCTCTGCTCTTGCTGTCCAATATCTTCCAGGCTAGCTTTATGACAACCTGCTCTGCAAAATGGGTTTTTATTGTGCATTAAATTTAAATTATTCTCCTTCCAAAGTTTCTAAAGTCCTCCTCTCATTTAAGATAAAAATACAAGGGCTGGGGATGTAACTCAGCGTTAGAGCACATGGTTGGCACATCTGAGGCCCTGTATTTGGTTCCCAACACCACCAGCATATTAAGCTGAAATTAAATGATCAAAAATACAAACCACTATCTAAGGGAAATATGGAATGTGACCCCCTTTTCCATACCAATAACCCCTTTCTCGATCACCCTGTTTTGAAACCTAGCTATCACCTTGGACTTGTACTGTCTTCTTGGAGGTGCCACCTCCAAGATCTTTCTGCCAAAGGGATATTTGATTGTTTCTATCTCTAATTCAGTCTTTATGGGGAGACAGTTCCTGTCCTTTCCAGGAAATCTAGTCCCTGATCCACGACAATCAGCGTATTCCGATATAAAATGTTTTATAGGAAACTTCTATTAAGATTCACAGTGTGAGGGCTGGAGCTACAGTACAGCAAGCAGGTAGGGCGCTTGTCTTGCATATGGTTGACTGAGGTTCAACCCCTGGCACCCCATATGGTCTCTGCACCTGCCAGGAGTGATCTAGAGCACAGAGTCAGTAGTCAGATCTGAACACAGCAGGATAGACCCCCAAAACAAACAAGGAAAGGTATGCACAACGTGCCAGTTTGGGTAGCTGACTTAAACCAAGAGAGAACCTGAACTCTTCTAAGGTTACTCAATCATTTTGTGCTACAGCACGAACTTAAAAGCTTAGGAAAATTTACACACCAAAGTTCTATGCTACAAAGAAGTTTTTAAATCATCTGATAGAAGAATGAAAAAAAAAAAATACGATGGCTCCCAAGTCTGGCACATCTGGCGCCAATGAGGTTCCCAGTTTGGGCCCCAGCACTTCATTCTCCCAATCCCCAAACTCAGCACTTATGGTGTAGCCCTGATGGCTCCTGAGTCACCACATGATCAAGTTTTCAGCAGGTTTCCGGGCCCTGGTACTGCTCAGGTAGCCTCCCACCCCTAGCCCCGCCAAAGGAAACATGTCAGCAGAAAGCATGATGAACTGGCAATTTAATTCATTTCTCAATTCCAGGTTTCATGTTGGCTTCCTAGAGCATGACCATTTATAGGAAATAATAACCAATAATAACTTAGACTTCTTAGAAAAATGATAGGACCAGGGTCAAATTACTTTTATCAAAAATAAAAGTGATTTTTGAAAACAAAAAAAAGTAATTGAGATGCCAATTATTTCATGATGCAAATTTGCTAGTTCTTAACACATTATAGAAGTTTTGTGACTATATAATTATGCCCATTGTTCTTTTTCTCCATCTATTGCCTTCATATGGGTCCATATTTTTATTTACACACATATTTCACTGTTTGATAGAGATGCATTATACTGGCAGTACATACGAAACATAAAGGTATATACTCAAAACCATTGAATAGAAAAACTAATGGAAACGTTCTCTGAGTCAAGTTTCCAGACTCCTGAGAAGTTGGAAAAAGAATTCAGGTAAATGGTCCACAGTGCTGTTTCAATGCTTTTTATTTTTCTAGAATCTTCTTTAAAGTGGTGCTTTAGCAATCATAAATAACTCCCACTGTCCCTGAGAAGGGCAGGATTAAGACCCTATTATTATGAGGAGATGAAGGCTTAGGTGTTGCAGCAAATTATGTGAGGCTTTGGCCAAGTGGCAGTGAAAATTATCTTCTCTGGGTGATAGTGGCTTTTGGGCATGAAAATAATTGGGAATGGTTAAAAGTGCTCAATAGCACGGCCAAGTTTCTTTCTAGGAAACTGATTCAACTCTCAAGTCACATCGTATTCTTAAAATGTCTTTTTTTTTCTAAGGGACAATCCAATTCTTATTTTCAAAACTAGATAGTACTCTAGAAATCCATTTCATTTAATATCACTCCTGCACGTAGCACAGTTATGATGCATGTTAATCCCTTTGTCTTTGCCTCCCCCTATTCCAATTGTGATATAATTCCTAAATCAAGGAATTTATCCAAGAAAATTAGCTAAACAGTACAATTAATTTCCAACAACAATGTCAAATTTTCCCTTCGTTTAAATTCATATGAAGTCATTCATGTTTGAGTTATGATTTGGGGGATTTATTTTTAAAGAATGCTGATCCTCTGAGGTGAAGTGCAGACAGTGGCGGTTCAATCACTGACGTGACTAGGAGTGATCCCTGAGCACAGAGCCAGGAGTAACCCCCGAGTGCTGCCAGGTGTGACCTCCAAAACAAGCAAACAGAAATAGAAGGCTTATTTTTCGAGCCCATGTTCTTCCTTGAACCAGTGTCTGGTTGGCTTTTCTCTGCTTCTCTGTCCCCTTATTTCCACTCAAGAGAAGTCTATGTTCTTTCTTGAACTCAGATTCTTCCTCTTTCTTTTCTGTTACATCTTTCTAATAAAGTTTTGTTCAATTAAAAACTCCCTTGGTTCACTAAAAAAAGGCAAATTAAATAAGAAAACTAATAATAAACCTATATTATGATAATGCAAGAGTCAATATGAAAATATATCATACATACTATGAAAAAATTGCAGTTAATATTCCAGAATCCATTAGGAATACATTCTCATTTCTTATTCACTGTTGATAGTCAACTCTCCAAATTTTGATACTCATTTTGAGATTTTTAAAATAATACCCACCAAAGCATAGAATCTCTGCATTTGCATGATTCACCATCCCATCCACTAAATGTTCTGGCATTTATTTGGTTTCAAGAGCTTTTGGTGATTTCAAGCGAAGCTTCTGGGTTATAGAATAGAAAAGCAAAGGTGAAAAAGAGATTTCCACAAAACCACAGCTTTAAACATATGTGCATGCATATACTCAAAAAGTCTGATAATCCTTACAATTTCTTGAATATCTTAAGCGAATATATCATTTTCTGTTCTGCTCTTTGAATTTCTTTCTTGTAAATCAACTTCTGATGCACACTTCTTTGAAAAATAGAGACATATTAGAACAAATTTCAAAAGAGGCCATATGTGACATGCCAGAGACATGAAGTCTGATTAGAATAGGATTTGGAATCTTTTTACAGTGCTGAATATAATTTAAGACACCATGTTGTTACTTAGAAGGAAGCCTTATTTATAACAGCAGCACCATGCTGCATAACAGGTGCAGGCAGAAAGTAAAACTATGATGAAATTAATTTGACCTTTCTCAAGCCTGCAGAACATAAATTAGATATATTTAATAAAGATCAAGTTTGAAAGAAATAGCCTCGACTTCATAGTGTAAATGCTTCAATAAAAGAAATGAACACTTTGTACAGTTTTAAAGATAGTTCAAATTCAGCAAAAATGATGAAAATGTAGTTTGGAGATGTGTAGATTTTCCTCAGTAGATGGATATTACATACAGGGTAACTGTCCTTTCACTCTATTTTTCAGGCCACTAGCCAGAATACTGATTATCAGCTTTTCCAGTATGTAACAAAAATTTAATTTCTGACATTCAAAAAGGATAACAGCTTTAAGCAGTATTTTTTATTTATTTGGGGATTTTTTATTATTAAATCTCTTTAAAGGTCTATAATTTGAATTTTAATAAGTGTCTTGCAAGTCTTGAACTCTTTATGTCTGAAAAATGAGAGCACAGTTCTTTCTCAAAAAATAGCAAAATTATTAAAGTTTTTCTGACTAGAAGAGAGGAAAAAATTTTAGTCTGGAGAGAGAGATTTTTAAGATTACAGTAAGCGTTGCAGGAAGTCTGCTTTACTTTAATGAAAGAATGGACAGGGCCAAATCCATCATTATTGATATGCCCAGCAGTCCCAAGCTAAAAGTTAAAGGAGACACCACATGCATTTTAGCTTGCCAATACAAGCTAAAGGTAGAAAGGATCCCAATTTTTTTATCTGTTCATTCAAAAATTCATTCATTTATTGCTTTTTTGGTCATGCAAACACAAGTCTTTATGATGTATAGACAATAGAAAAGTAAATTGAGTTAATATCGATATTATTTCCAAATCAAATTGCAACCATTTGATTAAGTCGCAACTCTTGAACATGTATAAATAGTGTAATCATGGAATGCATTATTCCAAGAAATGTGGTTCTTTGAAGTGTTGAGCATGACTCTTTGGAGAACCTGATCTGAGTCTCTGAAACAGACAGGACTTCCTGAGTTTGAGAACTGGAGATTGTATGAACTGGGCAAAGGACAGAGACTGAGCAAATACACAGAAGGCATAGAGTGGAGAGGGCACTGGGTGCCATGCAATGAAGAAAAAATTGTATCATTAAAGTAAAGGGTAAATGAATCAAACCAGAGACACTGTACCACAACACTTGCATTGTGAGAAGATGCACATAATTCTAAGTGATTGAAATGGCAATGGTATGTGGTGAGCAGAGCAAGAGTATTCCAGTGGAGGAGATGTTTTAGGAGTATGCTAGAACTAGAAGAATGAGGTAGCCTGAATAAGCACAGTGGTAAAGGTTGGGAGAGGGAAAAAAACTGATCACTTGATCACTTGATATACCGTTACTCCTCGATTTGCTTGAGCGGGTGCCTGTAGCGTCTACATTCATCCCAGTTGCGTTCTAGCATAGCCCAGTGGCATCTGCTCATTCTAGGAACATGAAGAGCCTCAAACTGATCACGTAGGGTCTTGACGAAGAAGTCTGACCATCTCATAGGTGAGCGTCCACAGCATCTTTTGATGTCCCATGGAATCCAGTTGGTAATGGCTCTAGTCCAGCGGTCGTCTCTAAATCTTATTATGTGTGCAGCCCATCTGATTTTCGATGCCTTGGCAAACGAGACAGAGTCCCTGATTCTTGAGCGTTGATGGAGGTTGGAACTCCGGATTCTTTCTCTCATTTGAGTGAAGCGTGATACTCCAAGCATAGCTCTTTCGATTCCTCTTTGAGAGACCCGAATAGCGTTCTCATCCTGTTTTCGTAGGGCCCAGGTCTCTGAGGCATATGTTAATGCAGGAAGAACAGTGGAATCGAATAGATGTGCTCGGAGCTGGAGGTTCTTTGTCCTCTTAGTTAGTTCTATAATGCTCTTGAAAGCATTCCAAGCCGCTCTCTTCCTCTTGCGCAACTCCGGTGCCAGACTATTCGTTATGTTGACTTCTCGACCTAGGTACACATAACTGTTGCATTCGGAAATGGTCATTCCGTTGAGAGTGAATGGAACGTCAGGAACAAGACTGTTTCTCATGGACATTGTCTTTGTGGGATTCAGCTGTAATCTGACCTTTCCACACTCACGGTTGAAGTTGGTCAGCATTTTTGTCGCTTGGCTGATGTTTGGTGTTATTAGAACGATGTCATCAGCAAAGTGGAGGTGGTGTAGTTGCCGACCATCTATCTTCACTCCCATTCCTTCCCATTCCAGTCATCGCATGATGTTCTTGAGGGTGGCACTGAAGAGTTTCGGTGAAATAGTATAACCCAACGAACCCCTCTCTTGACATCGATGATCACTTCTTTGTAGAATGCTGAGATCCTGGAAAAAAACTAAACTAAGTAAAATTTAGATGGGATGTTAGATAAGATTAGTGTCTCATAGGTGGGAAATCAAGATATAATTAAATGCCATGTATATTAAGATTCTTAGACTGAAGATGCCTAAATTAAACCTAGTATGATGCCCAAGAAGCTTCATTAGACAAAAGACTGGAAATATATGGTCCAGAATCAGAGTTTAAAATTATTTTCACAATAACTTTGAAGTCATAATAATAGTGATGTTGGCCCAGGAAAGTGCAGGAAAAGCATAGCACGAAGATGAAATAAGTAGAAACAGGAACAGGAAGTTGGCTCTGAGAGGTGCAGGGAGAGAAGCCAGTGCATCCATGGGGAAAGAAACTCCAGAAAAGTACAGTCTCAGGCGAATCTCCCACATGCCTGGCACAAACTTGGGTGTCTCACAATTTATTATTGTTGCCAATATTTTAATTGATTGTACACAAGATATGACATAATAATATGATGGATTCGATTAATTAAAAAAAGTAGACCATAATTTCAAAAGTAATTGTAAACTGTGTTTGGTTACATTTTTGGAGGCTCCACTTTGTTAGTAAACAGAAATCCTGTGTCAAGTTACTTTCAGTGTTAGCAACTTGTGAAAAGTGCTGCTGCTGACATGATGAGAACCCGTGTTGTGGTGGTAGTCTGTGCTCTCTCATCCGAGATTTTCCTTTTGTAGTAATTCGGTACTTTCTAACATCTGTTAAGCATGTCTTCCAAACATGAGTTAATCCATGGACTCGATGCTGGGAAGATTGCTGGAATTCAGTGAGGCTGGGGCATGAGATGCAATAAAAAACTCTATGAAGGTGGCCAAGTAACCACGATCATACACTGCAGATCGAGTAACAAATACTTAATGAAATACTCCACTGATCTTGAGAAAAGATGCAATGTGGGGCTAGTGAGTTTTAGATTTTCAAAATTATCATGTAATCAGAAAAAACAAATTTACAAAAAAAAGAAAAAGAAAGAATATCTTGGCAAGTATGGTAGAAATGGGACTAGCTACTTTCACTCTCTGCACTCATTCATCTTTAAATTTGGCCTTGAATTGTCTTGCATGACATAAATGTCCTCGGTAAGTGTCTTCATAGGACCAGGGAAATCTCACAAGGACCAGGGAATCCTTCGTGTCCTCCCTAATCAGTCACAGCTGCAGTGTCTAAGGTTGTGCTCCTCCTCTAAATGTTTGTTTCTGAGACTAAAACTTGAAAGGTAGAGAAAAGTCTCAATCCATAGTCAAGCATTCACCAGAACACTGGGGAAAACTCACTAATACTCCAAATCAAATATGAACTGTCAGCAAAGGTTTTGGGGAATGGGTCAGAGTTTTGGACACATTCATCTGTGAACTGAGAACTAGGTAATGGTTCAGATTTCAACTAAGAGTGTGAGCACTATAAAATAGGCAACAGATAAGCGCTCCTCAGATGTTAACAGTTCTTCATAATGATGCTGTATATATCTTAATATCACAGGTTACTCAGAAATGCAAGACTCTGGATCCAGAAACTTGGAAAGATCATTCAGATAATGGATAAAAATTCAGCCTACGTAACAGTTTTCAACTATTACATCTGATTTAAAATGTCTATGTCCAGAGCCACTTTCAGGAGATGGAATTTTAGTATAAATCTTCCTCCTTGAAAAGAGTTAACATTTTAAAAAGAACCATCTGGAAATATCTGTATTTTTTATTTGAACTACTGCAAAATAAGCACCATGAAGATTAATTTTTACTGGAATATAGCCTGATATTTTTTATAACCAAAAAATTTTAGAGTGTGCTCCACTGTACAGATGCCACACTAAAAAAGAAGCTAAAGTATGTGTGTATACAATAACTCAATCAATTTCTCATAGTTTGTATATCAAAGACCTAATATTCCAGCTATGATTACCAGGAACTCTTGATGACAATGTCAAATATTATAATTAAAAAGATATATAAGGTATGCTTTACCTTTCTCATTTTCCATTTTTTTTGGTAATACCTTCATTATTTTGAAAGGATCACGCCTTGAACAAGCAGCAGATGTTAATATAGAAATATAGAACATCTCAATTTTCTCACTGCTAACTCAGCTTACTGGGCCAATTTCACAATTCTCACATTCCTGAGTCCTGGGAGAAAATGCTAATTTAGATTGTTAAAATTGACAGGGGTTAGGGTAGAAAGGGTAATTAGCATAAAATCCTACACAAAGTGTTCTTAGCACCATTAATCAACACCCACCTAGGCATATACTTTTTTAGTCAGAGCTGATGTCTAACAGAGCTGAAAAATATCTAAAATATTCTCTTGTAGTGAAGTAATAAATATGCAGAGTTTGTCTTCAAATCAAGTTTGCGGTTTTAGAGGAAAGAAAGATCTAATATGCAGTTCATGCACAACTTTTATTTTACACCAGATTTGTTTAAAGTATATAAAAGTACTCTCTTGAGGAAAACGTCTCTTAAGCACTATGTTCCTGACATATCTGTGCCAATGCTGTTTTATACATGTGTTGTTACTGCTGAAAACACCATCTATTGAGGTTTATTTTCTCCCTCTGCCTGCAAAGGCTACTGTTTGGGCACCATTGTCTGTCTTCAGTACAGAGGCTGCTAGTATTTTGCCTCTTTCATTGACCAGAGACTCCAGAATCCAATCCAGTCACTCTGATCTGGTGCTATCGGTTCCTCAAAATTGCAAGCCAGTTCTGCCATTTGAAGCTCCTTTTTCTTCCTCTTTCCCTCATAATAGTGTAAACTGCTGGTAAAAGAATTGCTGCCCAGTATCACAGTGATTCAGTCACTTAACATTTCAGTACTTAGTATCCTATTTGCAAGAAAGAAAAATAATGGATATGAGAAATCCAACAAATACTAAAGTGTCAGGGCTAGACGAAATATATGTCATCTGGAAGTGTTCATAAAAGTATCTTGGAGAATCAGTGAGACTCATCCTAAAAATTTCTATCTTGGAGATCCAAGTGCGGCAGCACGAATATAGATATTTTGTCACCGCCCCCCTCCCGGACATTTACCTGACATAAGATGATACTTCTTTCCATAAGACATAAGTGGCTAGTCACAAGTGGTGAAAAATGGACATAATGGTCTCATGAGAACTCTGAAAGAGAATTACTCTGATACATGGTGGTATAAATGAGGACTTGTAACAGGGGCCCCTAATTTAAACTGGTGACCAGGATTATGAGAAAATATTCATAGGTATTATCCACTGATTAGGAAAATAAAGAGAACGTGCAAAGTTCAGAAAGACAAGGACATGGCACCTTCTAAGGACTGAAATTTCAGCACTCTGTGCAGTCCTTACAAAGGGAAGTGAATGAGATGAATGAAGTGGGAGGCGAGGTGATGAGGAGCTTCACACGTCTGGTTAAAAAGTGGAACTGATTCCGAAAAGCTCTGGAAGTAAATGAAGGGGATTATGAGGGAACGAGCACAAGCATCCTTGTGTTTTAGAACGATCTGATCTCTCTGACAATAGAGAACAGATGGGGAAGCTGCTGAAGTGATACTCATGACACATGCCTGCAGGGGGAGGCAGAAGTGGGGTAGAACTCACAGTAGGAACTAAGAACAGTTAAGTATGTTATTTATTACTGGCTAAAAGCTGCATTTTCCCTATTTGCCTCTAAATACACACACACGCACACATGCACACACACACACACATGCACATGCACATGCACACATTTCTATAAATAGTTCTGGGGGTTTTGTGCGTTTTAAGATTAGATCATCCACGTGAAGAGACTATCGGTTTAAACTCAGACTTTTCCAAAAGGCAAAAGGTGGAATTTAGAGTTAGGAAATCTTGCTCCGATGCTCTGTATTTGATCTGTCTTCTGTATTGATCAGAGAGAATTGTTGCTAGGGCTGGAGCGATAGCACAGCGGGTAGTGCGTTCGCCTTGCATGCGGCCAACCTGGCCAAACCGGGTTCAATTCCTCTGCCCCTCTCGGAGAGCCTGGCAAGCTATCGAGAGTATCTCGCCTGCATAGCAAAGCTTGGCGAGCTCCCCGTGACGTATTCGATATGCCAAACACAGTAACAACAAGTCTCACAATAGAGACGTTACTGGTGCCCACTCGAGCAAATCGATGAACAACAAGAGGACAGTGACAGTGCTATAGTTCATTAACTGAGTGACAGTGTGTTTGTGGGGAGGAGGGGAATGGAGGTTACATGATTAGCAGCTGCATTGTGAGGCACTGGGGGTGACACTGGGAGTGAGTATAAGAGAAGCCTCTTGGAAATCTTGCTCCGATGCTCTGTATTTGATCTGTCTTGTGTATTGATTCAGAGAGAATTGTTGCTAGGGCTGGAGCTTGGGTTGGTTCCAAATAATATTCAGTGAAACTGAATTTATTTTCATTTTGTTTTCCTGAAGGAAAGGGACCCTAGAGCAGTGTTGGTCTGGAGAGAGGAATACGTGGAGACTGCAGACGGAGGTAGATGGTAGGCAGAGCAGGTGGTGTCAGGCTGCTGAGGAGAATGTGTATTTTAAAGACGCAAGAGAGTGTGGAAAGGAGAATTTGTAGCGTTAGGAAAAAGAAAAATGAAGAAGCCTTGAAGCTAAGAGATGAGAAAATTCAAGGAAAAATGGTGCATTACAATCACGGACTACAATCAATGGTATCAGTATGCCTAAGAAGTTAGTATTTTTGTACATATTAAACATAGAAAAGAGAGCCACTGGTATTAAAAGGAGGCTTTCTTCCTAGCTATGTAGGCCACAATAGATGCAGTGACAATGCACAGGGGGATCTGGTACTATTCTTCTACAAAGGACACACCAGCACACAGTTCTATGGCATAGGCAAGGAAGTGACAGCTGGGCTATGTGACCTGCTAGGCTGGCTTCGCTGCCTTCATTCATACTTCCCACCCAATTGAGGGCACAGAATCGAGTGCCACTGAACTGTGGCTAACGAGTAGAACCAGTCATGTCCTAAGTCTCTTGTGATGCACCAAAGTTGATCAACGAGACTAAATGTTTATTACAAAATTGGTGTCCACATTTCTTTAAAGGTGTGAGTTTCTAAGGATAATAATATACTGAAAACCTTCCCCCTATGCATAACCTCTTCCAAGGTCACTAACTTTATTCCTAAAAGTCACTGGGTATTTTACAAGTAGTTAGTATGTACTCAAGGATTAATGAGGTTAATGTCTGGGTTCACTTGTAGAATATGACGTTGTTGTACAGCAGTTTTTCACTGCTGATGTATTCCTCTAAGATGATTCATGACAGTCAAATGTACTGGAAAGGAGAAAAGAGAATTTTTAAAATCATGGTAGATATAAAATCTTATGTTTTATACTTAAAACCCTTTATTTCTCTTTTCCCAAAATTTATTATAAAATAAATATAATTTCAAAGTGTCCTTCACACATAAGGCTCTCAACAAATTAACAATTTATACAAATTCCTGAGAGGCTCAGTAGTAATACTCATTAACAAAAGGGAAATGATGCATATATATATTACTTACTTCAGGTCACTTAAAATGTCGGTAACATAGTGGAGAAGGAAATCAGAAAGAATGTGTTCCCAGACACCAGAATATAATTTTCCCATGTCTGAATCTTTCAATTTAACTCTGTTGCACAGAGGATTAACACATTTAGTTTTCTCAGAATAGAGAAGATAAGATTCATCTTATTTCTGCTCTGCTTGAAATTATGAAACCAAATTCAGTTTCACTGAATATTATTTGGAACCAACCCAAGCTAATTCACTGTGGAAGGAAGTCTCTTCCTGCCAGCAAATGTTCACAAGATGAATGTACAGATGAAAGACAAGCAGTCTATTTTTATACCATATTGGGAATGGCAATTTAAACTATAGTGAAATCTCTTTTGTAAGAAATGTAAAATATAGCTTAAATACCTTTATAAATTCATCAGTACATAAATAAATATTGCAAATAGGGATTTTGAGGTATAAAACAAGTGTCATCATCACACATATCGAAGTAAATAAGAGTATCAGTCTATGAAACATAAACATATCTATAAGATACAGAAGCTGCATTACAATACTAATGCTGAGTTATACCTGGAATTCTATTCCATTGCAAATAAGTCAACACTTAATAGCTCTAAATGGGCCACGAACAAACTGAAATTCTACACAGTGAACACTATACCGCATGCTGTTTATCATGAATGTGTAGGAGCAAAAATTTAAGAAACTATAGAGCAAAATGAAATGAAAATAATTTTAAAGACAAGAGATATTAGAAAATGTCTAAACAAATGTTTTCCTTCTACAGACAAGTAAAAAAGACCCCAATGCTCCTGTACTCCCCGGGACACCTAAGTGTCACGCATGAATTTCAATAGAGATAAGGACTGCTGGGAGTATAATATTTCAAAACAAGCAACCAATACAAAAGGTGAGATAAATGAAACAACATGTTCTAGAATGGAATCAAATAAAACAGCTTCTTGAAATGTCAAAAACAATCATTGGCTCCAGTTTTGATTTTAAGACCACGTACAAAGAGAAATGGGAGCATAGCTCAAATAGTTGGATAACACCCATATGAGATATGCTTTAGCGTGCAATCAACTAAATATACCTCACATAGGTTCTGAAAATCTTTTAGTTATAATTATCTTAGATGCCTTAAGAATCTAATTCATCATGGTAGTTTTCAAAATAAACTTTCTCAAGTTTCATTTTAGACAGCTGTATTAGAAACACATTCTGTTTTTTAAGTGTTTGGCAAAAGGCTGCTGATTTTTATCCATCCTATACAAAAGATCTTGTTAACTTCATTTCTAATGGCTCTCTTGCTAGTATTTTAATTTCTAACGTCAAAAATATTTTTGGTCTTCTACATGATAATATAGTTTCTATATAATATAGAAAAAATTTATGTAGATGAGCTCTTCTTTTTGGAAAAACAGTTGCTTAATCCTAAATCTAATTCCCTTCAATATTTAACAATTAATTTAGTTTAAATAAATCAAATCACCTTTCTTTTCAACCTTTTTACTGTCTCGTTCTCTCCTTCCCTCCCCTCCTTTTTTCCTTTCTCTTAATCTTAATTTTAGTAAAAAGCATAATCCCTGTTTCTTCAGGTTTGGTTGAAGACTAAAGAGAATAAAATTAGAAACACATGGTAATAATTTTATACAAACAGTCCTCTGATGTATGAATATTACTATGAATGATGATTCAGGCTATTTTTATACAACTGGAACCTCTAATGACCATGGCACTGCTAGCCCTTGCTTAATGCTATGCTCTGTTGCCATTGGATACCACCACGGCTTGGTTCTAAGCCCACTAAAGTATTTCCTTGGAATTAAACATCAGAATTAATTAAGTGTATAATGCAAAAATAGGCTAACTCTGCTGTGTTTAATAATACCCAAAGAGAAATAATTAAAGGAAAAGGGGAAATTATTAATATTAATATGAGTTTGTCCCCTATTTTTCTGATTATCATCCACTTTTCCATCCACTCATCTGTCCAACCCACCATCTATCCATACATCTCTATACCTCTTTGTTTATGTACCTCGTATATTCATACATCTCTAACTCTAGCTCTGTGTATCCATCGATCAATCAGGCAACTTAAATGCTTTCTTGCATTATATTAAGTGTTAAACACATGTTAGTGATTACTTTTTATTTGCCTAAGGTAAGATTTTACATGGCATTGTAATATAAGTTAGTATCAAGTAATGGTTAGAGATAGAGGCATGTAAAGTTAGAGGCATATAATGGTCAATATAAATATGAATCAGTAAAAGAAAAATAATTTATTCTTACATTAGTCTCAGGAGGAAAAACATGAAAGCATTTGGTGGTCCTAGCCTCCAAGTCCTTTGGCAGTAGCATTCCAGTGATTATATAAATCTATACTTTAAAAATAGAAAAACTTTTAACCTAGCAATTATATTTCTAGAAAGTAGCCTTAGGATACAATTATATTCATAAAGACTTAGCTAAAAGGGCTCTCATTACAATGATGTTTATAGAGGCCAAAAAGTTGAAATCAAACTAAATGGCTAGCAACAGGAAATGTATTTAACAGTCTATGTAAGCACAGAATTCTCCTTGAATATCTAAAAAGCATGGACCTATCTTCACAAGAGTATTGTAATATGGAAATGCAAGTTATAAACTTTAGCAATATATACATTTATCACTTGATCACTTGACATCCTGTTACTCGTCGATTTGATGGAGCGGGCGCCAGTAACATCTTCATTCATCCCTATTGGGTGCTAGTGTAGCACAATGGCATCTGCTCTTTCTAGGAACACTAAGAGCCTCAAACCAATCAGGGTTTGAGGGTCTTGACGAAGAAGTCTGACCATCTCACAGGTTTGGGGCCACGTGATCTTTTGACACGTGCAATCAAGTCGGTAATGGCTCTAGTCCAGCGGTCGTCTCTAAATCTCATTATGCGTCTAGCCCATTTGATTTTCGACGCCTTGGCAAATAAGAAAGTGTCCCTGATTCTTGATCAGTGATGGAGGTAGGAACTCCAGATTCATTCCCTCATTTAAGTGAAGTGTGATACTCCAAGCATAGCTCTTTCGATTCCTCTTTGGGAGAACCAAACAGTGTTCTCATCCTGTTTTCATAGGGCCCAGGTCTCTGAGGCGTATGATAATTCAGGAAGAACAGTGGAATTGAAGAGATGCGAATGCTGCTCTCTTCCTCCTAAGCAACTCAGGTGCCAGGTCATTCATCATGTTGACTTCTCAACCTAGGTACACATGACTGTTGCATTTGAAGATGTTCATTTCGTGAGAGCGAATGGAACATCAGGAAGAAGACCATTTCTCATAAATATTGTCTTTGTGGGATTCAGCTGTAGTCTAACCTTTCCATACTTACGGTCGAAGTTGGCCAGCATTTGTGCTGCTTGGCTAATGTTTGGTGATATTAGAACGATGTCATCAGCAAAGCAGAGGTGGCATAGTTGCTGACCATTTATCTTCACTCCCATTCCTTCCCACTCCAGTTGTCACACGACGTTCTCAAGGGTGGCACTGAAGAGTTTCAGTAAAATGGTATCACCCTGCTGAACCCCTCTCTTGACAGGGATGATCACTTCCTTGTAGAATGGTTAGGTCCTGGTAGTGAATCCATAATACAACTCACAGAGGATCCTGATGTATTGATTTGAACACCCTGTTTGGCTAGGGCTTCAATGACCAGTTCTGTCTCAACTGAATCAAAGGCCTTCTTGAAATCAATTAACATTAGACAGAGCAGCATCTTGAACTCCCAAGAAACCTCAATGAGCTTGGTTATCATGTGGATATGGTCAATTGTGTTGAATCCTTTGCGGAACACAGCTTGCTCACATGGTTGTCTTTCATGTAGTGTTCTGCCAATCCTATTCAGGATGACTCGAGTGAACAGCTTGTAGATGACAGACAACAGGCAGATTGGGCGATAGTTGCCAATGTTGTGGATGTCTCCCTTCTTGTACAGTAGTATAGTCCTGCTTGTTTTCCACTGGGACAGAACCTTGCTTTCAGACAGGTAGTGTATGAAGAGCCGAGCCAGTGTATTGATGAGTACTGATGGCAGGTTCTTCAGGTGTTCAGGTCTGACCTTGTCTGGACCTGGTGCTGTTTGCTTCTTTAGCGATGAAATGGAGTGTCAGATTTTGGAAGGGAGAACGTTGGGAATGACATATCCATCCTGCGGAATTTGGTATGTGGGCAGGTGGACATGGCTATCGAATAAATTTGAGTAGAAGTCATGGATAATCTTCTCCATTGCCCTTCTGGAAGGTGTGATAAATCCATCAGGACATCGGAGTGCAGTCATCTTGGTCTGGTAGTTGGTGAAGGACATGAAGGTATTGCGAATGCTTTTCCCGGCTTCTGCCGCATCTGCCAGCACTGCTGCTCTTCTCTCTTTGAGGTCTTCCTTTATCACTTCTCTACACTGCTTTGTGAGCTCAGACATTCACTTGCTGTTGCCCGAGGCTTGCGCCATGCCACGTTGGCAAATGAACTCAAGAGTTTTCGAAGACAGGCATTTTTTTGTGGCTCTCTCTCTCTCTCTCTCTCTCTCTCTCTCTCTCTCTCTCTCTCTCTCTCGGCATTCCTTGCACAATCATGGAGGTGATGAACCAGTCAATTGTACTCCCCGTCAATGTTATCAATGACGGCATCTTTCCATGTTGCAGCAATAGTGCCAAAGAGCTCCCCGTTGGTGGTTGTTCGGAGAGTTCTCTTCTTATACTTTGCAGCCCTCTCTTCCCACTCTATCAAGTAGAATTTTGCACGAAGGAGATGGTGGTTGATCCCATTTGGAATTTTGGGACAACAGCAACATCAGTTAGGCAAAACTGTCTATTGAATATGATGTGGTCAGTTCCGTTGTGGAAACGTCCACTGGGAGACTTCCATGTCCAACGTTTAGATTCAGCCTTCTGGAATTGTGAATTACCATAGATGGTCTTGGTTGACATGATCAACTCAAACAGTATCTCATGCTGTTCATTCCATTCTAGGCCATGGGTCCCAATGTGGAGTTCTTCGGCTGATCTTATCATTCCTCTTTTGGCATTAAAATGGCCAACAATGATCTTGTAGAATGTGTGCTCTTCTTCTTCTTCATATAACTTCTGCAGCTCCATGTAGAACTTCTCAATGTCTCTTTCATCATAATTGGATGTTGGTGTATAGACAACAGTGTGAGAAGGATGAGGAAGGAGAGGCTGATTAAATCTCAAGGCCGAACTAGGCTGCCAAAATGAAGAAAGACAAAAATGACTCTCTGTACTTTCAATGAAGGTATGCTGGCACCAGATGCTTCCATCCAGGACCTGATGGTACAAGCATGAAAGATCAAGTATGACATCATTGGTCTGACCGAGATGAGAAGGTATCAATCACATCATGCCGTTTTCAACACTGGAGAAGATCTGTTCCTCGAAACATGTGACAAAAGAGACATTGGTGGTGTTGGTGTCCTTTTCAATATGAACTTGGCCATAAGCATTGATTCATTAGAATGCCTAACAACCTGAATCAGATGATTACACTTGAATAGCTGTGGCTCACTGCCGGCAGTTTCTATCTTCGTTGTCTTAGCAATGCATGGCACCAAGTAATATTAGTATTTGTTTCCAGCTTTCCAAGTTTTTTTTTTTTGAACTTGATCAGATCATTCCATCCAAGAGAAAACTTTTAGTTCTCATAAATCTGAATTTTAGTAGCCGTGGACTCTGCTTAATCACTTAATCACTTAACTTCCCGTTAGTCGTTGATTTGCTTGAGCGGGCGCCAGTAACGTCTCCATTTGTCCCTGTCGCGTGCTAGTGTAGCCCAATGGCATCTCTTCGCTCTGGGAACATGAAGGGCCTCAAACCGATCGTTCATGATCTTGACGAAGAAGTCTGACCATCTGGTAGGTGGGCGGCCACGCGGTCTTTTGACATCCCGTGGAATCCAATCAGTAACAGCTCTAGTCCAACGGTCGTCTTTAAATCTCATTACGTGACCAGCCCATCTAATTTTCGACACCTTGGCAAATGAGGCAGCGTCCCTGATCCTTGATCGTCGACGGATGTCAGAACTCCGGATTCTTTCTCTCATTTGAGTAAAACATGATATTCCAAGCATAGCTCTTTCTATTCTTCTTTGGGAGACCTGAATAGCGTTCTCATCTTGTTTGCGTAGGGCCCAGGTCTCTGAGGCATATGTTAATGCAGGAAGAACAGTGGAATCAAAGAGATGTGCCCAGAGCTGGAGGTTCTTCATCCTCTTAGCTATTTCTTGGACGTTCTTGAAGGCGTTCCAAGCCGCTCTCTTCCTCCTGCGCAGCTCAGGTGCCAGGTCATTTGTCATGTTGACCTCTCGACCTAGGTACACATAGCTGTTGCATTCGGAGATGGTCGTTCCATTGAAAGCGAATGGGGCGTCAGGAACGAGGCTGTTTCTCATGAACATTGTCTTCGTAAGATTCAGCTGTAGTCCTACCTTTCCACACTCATGGTCAAAGTCGGCCAGCATTTGTGCCGCTTGGCTGATGTTTGGTGTTATTAAAACAATGTCATCAGCAAAGCGGAGGTGGTGTAGTTGCAGACCATCTATCTTCACTCCCATTCCTTCCCATTCCAGTCGTCGCATGATGTTCTCGAGGGTGGCACTGAAGAGTTTCGGTGAAATGGTATCACCCTGCCGAACCCCTCTCTTGACATCAACGATCACTTCTTTGTAGAATGGTGAGATCCTGGTAGTGAATCCGCAATACAGCTCACGGAGGATCCTGATGTATTGGGCTTGAATGCCCTGATTGGCTAGGGCTTTAATGACCGCTTCCGTCTCAACAGAATCAAAGGCCTTCTTTAAATCAATGAACGTTAAACAGAGCGTCATCTTGAACTCCTGAGAAACATCAATGAGCTTGGTTATAGTGTGGATATGGTCGATGGTGCTGAATCCTTTGCAGAACCCTGCTTGCTCGCATGGTTGTCCTTCATCTAGTGTTCTGCCAATCCTATTTAGGATGACTCGAGTGAACAACTTGTAGATGACAGACAATAGGCAGATCGGGCGATAGTTGCCAATGTCATGGATGTCTCCCTTCTTGAACAGTAGTACGGTCCTGCTGGTTTTCCACTGGGACGGAACCTTGCATTCAGACAGGTAGCGAGTGAAGAGCCGAGCCAGTGTATTGATGAGCACTGACGGCAGGTTCTTCAGGTGTTCAGGTTTGACCTTGTCTGGGACGGGTGCTGTTTGTTTCTTTACCAACGAAATGGCGTGTCGGATTTCGGAAGGGAGAACTTTGGGAACGACATATCCATCCTGTGGAATTTGGTATGTCGGCAAGTGGACATGGCTATCGAAGAGATTTGAGTAGAAGTCATGGATAATCTTCTCCATTGCCATTCTGGAGGATGTGATGGATCCATCAGGACGTCGGAGGGCAGTCATCTTGGTCTTATAGTTGGCGAAGGACAGGCGGGCGTTACGAATACTTTTCCCGGCTTCTGCCGCATCTACCAGTACTTCTGCTCTTCTCTCTTTGAGGTCTTCCTTGATCGCATCTCTGCACTGCTTTGCAAGCTCGGACGTTAGCTTGAGGTTGCCTGAGGCATGCGCCAAACCACGCTGGCGAATTAGCTCAAGAGTTTTCGAAGATAGGCAACTTTTTGTGGCTATCTCTCTCTTGGCGTTCCTCGCACATTCATGGAGGTGCTGAACCAGTCGATCGTATTCCTCGTCAATGTTGTCAACAATGGCATCTTCCCATGTTGCCGCAATAGTACCAAAGAGTTCCCAGTTGGTGGTCATTCTGGGAGTTCTCTTTTTGAACTTTGCAGCCCTTTCTCCCCGCTCTGTGAAGTAGAATTTTGCGAAGGAGACGGTGGTCTGATCCCGTTAGAAATTTTGGGACAACAGCAGCATCAGTCAGGCAAAACTGTCGATTGAATATGATGTGGTCTATTTCGTTGTGGAATCGTCCACCGGGAGACTCCCATGTCCATCGTTTAGATTCTGCCTTCTGGAACTGTGAGTTACCATGAATGGTCTTGGTCGACATGATGAACTCAGATAGTCTCTCACCCTGTTTGTTCCATTCTAGGCCATGGGTCCCGATGTGAATTTCGTCAGCTGATCTTCTTGGTCCTATCTTGGCATTAAAATCACCCACAATGATCTTGTAGAAGGTGTGGTCTTCTTTATAGAACTTCTCCAGCTCCATGTAGAACTTCTCGATTTCTCTTTCATCATAATGGGATGTTGGTACGTAGACAATGAAGATAGAAACTGCAGGCAGTGAGCCACATCTATTCAAATGTAAAGCTTCTGCTAAGCTTCCTGAAAATCTTTCTCTTGCATTGCTTATATAACTTAACCCTTCACTTTTTAGACTTCAATAAATTTAAGGTGTCTTGATAAAGACTTTATTTCCAGAGCAGTTTAAATTTCACAGCAAATCTGAGAAGACATATTAGATTCTCCTACCATTGTGAGCATATCTATCATAATGGACATTGGCAAACCATACTTATCCTAGTATAGATAATTCTAGTTTACATCATTCCTAGTTTAATTAATTTCTAGCTTAAAATATGGTTTGCTCTTGATGTTTCCTATCATTGTGGCTACTCATTCTCTATGCCTTTGTCAAACTTTTTCTTAGTGGATTTGTTTGTTTGACCTTCTCAAACACTGCTGAGGTGTGTTTGAGAAGTGCGTGTGTGCAGGAAGTGTTCCAGTTGGGCCAGAGGGCTAAATTGTACTGATCAGCCACACAGAGGAGACAGGGCTGGGGAGGATGTGGTGCTGGGCTGGATCTCAGAGCCTGCCTGGATCATACAAGGCAGGTAACCATGTCCTCTGAACTAGCTCACCAGCTACCTTTTGTTAAGTCTTATTTAAGTACCCAGTATTAAGCACTTGCATACTTCTACCATTTTCAGTAGAACTAGGCCCTCTCCCTGACTCATTCCATTCCCTATCTGGCACTAAGAAACTTAGTAAACTAGAGTGGTACAAGGCACTCTGGGGTAAGAAGAAGAGCCAGTGAAAAGCACAGTTACTTGACTGAACTATAGGTTGCTATCTGCTTTCTTTCTATTCTTTTCTCTCCCTGTTTGAATCTAAAACTTGTTTCCAGGACAATTACTAAATTCCATAATTTTGTTAGCAGAGTATTTCACGTCTGATATATTAGGCTTAATTAGACTTTTTATGGAAAGGCCTAAGGAATTAACCACTACATTAACACTGTTCATTTTTTATTGTTTATACAATATAGTTTTAATTTTCTTTATATTTTTTTACATGCTGTTCATTTTATTTTTATTTTGTTTAAACTTTTATTAGTGAAACACTATGAGGTACAGTTGTAGACTTAGAAATTTTTGTGTTTGGGTTTCAGTTATACAATGATCGAGTACCCATCCCTCCACCAGTGTCCATTCTCCACCACCAATGATCCCAGTATCCCTCCCACCTCCCTCCTCCCATACCACCCCGCCTCTGTGGCAGGGCATTCCCTTTTGTTCTCTCTCTTCTTTTGGGTGCTGTGGTTTGCAAGAGGCATTGAGTGGAAATCATGTTTGGTCTATAGTATGTTTGGTCACGCATCTCCCATCCTGGGAGGATCCTCCCAACACCTTTTACATAGTGCTCTCTTTTCTATCTAAGCTCTCTTTTCCCCCCAGCATGTGCTGCTGGTCTCCAAGCCATGGAATGAAACTCCTGGTACTTCTCTCGGCTATTCTTGGGAGTTAGTCTCCTATTTTTTACTTTATATTCCCCAGATGAATGCAATCTTTCTATGTCTGTCCCTCTCTTTCTGACTCATATCACTTATCATGATACTTTTCATGTAGTACCACGTGTATGTAAATTTCATGACTTCATCTTTTCTAACAGTTTAATATTGCTCCATTGTGTAGATGTACCAAAGTTTCTTAAACCAGTCATATGTTCTCGGGCCCCTGGTTTTTTCCAGATTTTGGCTATTGTCAAAGTGCAGCAATGAACATAGAAGTGCAGATGTCATTTCGACTGTACTTTCTTTTTGCCTCTCCGGGGTATATTCCCAGGAGTCGTATTGCTGGGTCAAACAGGAGCTCAATTTCTAATTTTTTGAGAATTTTCCATACTGTTTTCCAAAAGGGCTGCACCAGTCAGAATTTTCACCAGCAGTGAAGGAGGGTCCATTTCTCGCCACATCCATGCCAACACTGACTGCTTTTGTTTTTTTGGATGTGGGCCTGTATCTGTGGCATGATATGATATCTCATTGTTGTTTTGATCTGCATCTCCCTGATGATTAATGATGTAGAGCATTTTCTCATGTGCCTTTTTGCCATTCGGATTTCTTCTTTGAGAAAGTTTCTGTTTATTTCGTCACCCCATTTATTGATGGGGTTGGGTGTTTTCTTCTTGTGTAGTTCAACTAGTAACACTGTTCATTTGAGTAAATGTATTTCTAATGTCAGAGAAATGCTCCACAAACTTCAGGAATACTCCTTTCCAATGAGAAAAGGGTCTGATTATTTCTCTATGAATCAGGCTGCACATATAAACTATTGAAAAGTTCAAAAACTATACTATTAACTGGGCTCCACACTAGGAGATTCTTGTTTACATGGCCTGTGCTAAGGTCTGAAAACAAGTTAGCACTGTGAGTGATCCTGACTTACATTTGAATGACTTGCTCTAAAGGATTTTTCACACAAAAGGGTAATTTTCTTCACACTGAGATTCATTTTTAGTTTCATTTTCAAAATGCTATTTGCCTAAAAGATCTTTTTAGTAGCCCCTGTTTTAAAAGACATATAACTGTTCTGTGAAAATAATCAAAATTTTGTTAAACATTGAGTTACCACTGAGTCTAAGGACTTGCTACAATGTAAAAAGAGGAATACCCCCAAGAAACTGATAACAGAACATTTAACAAAATTAATGCTACCTATCTGAAATATTTTTTCCTTCCCAGTCCCCTTATAAGGGTCCTGGAAAAATTTTCAGATAGATTTCAGTCATGAATTATACCCTGAAGGTCCCTATTGCTCTAGAAGAGAGACATGGGTTGTGGAAATTACATCTATTAAACCTAGAGCTCAAAATTAAAGGTGAAGTATTAAAAAAATAGTCTTTGTATAAGACAGAGTCAACTTAATCATTCTAGTGACATTCAAGCATTTGGGGAAAGCCTGTAGTCCCCAGCAAACTTATCCCTGTGATAAATAATGTGTTGAATGCTATTGGAAGAATCCAACAGTCACACCTGGGGTTTACATCAATTGCTGTCCTCCATTCAACCCCTTTGCCATCTCCTTTTGTAAGAAAATCTTCTGCTTCTTGGTAAGCTCACTTTCTACTTTTTAAGAGACAAGTGCAAAGAATATTTTGTGAAAAAATAGGCTTAGCAAGTAAAAAACAAGTTCTAAAGTTTCTTCACCCCCACCACATTGACCACCATTCCTGTAAAAGTGAGTCCACGAGTTTTTAATTTTTATATCATTAAATTATCTAAGAATGGTGAGGAAGGGGTGAGGTTCTATTCTGCCTCCTAGAGGACATATTGTAAGCATATAGGTACTTACAATACAAATGTAAATGACATCAGGCAGAGTGTGTAGAAGTAAAAACAATTTTATGAATGCAATTTTCCCAATGTATTTATAGGCCTCCATGCAGATTTCATATCATCTGTTACAGCATATAACTTTATATTTATACATTTTTTCTAACCAAATTTCCATGCAATACTTCTATTTTTTCAATGCCCTTTATTTCAATTCATTCTTAATTGGGATATAAATTTCACATGATATTTAGACAACAAAATGAATAAATTATATATATACATATTATATAAAACTCCTAAAAGATTCTTTGTATAGTTACTTAATTATACTTTGAAGGATAAAATCAACTTCAAATTAAGTCTAGTGTATTTGATTTTTACTTAGATAAATCATGGAGAAAAGTATCTCATTTACTGGAAAAACTTCAAGTAAAAATACTATTAATAGACAGGATTCTATTCACTTAGGACATATAAGTGAATAAATAGGTAAAACAAAACAAAATCACCCACAAACATAGAATTTATATCCTAATAGGAACTTAGTCTATGATCTGTAATGTGTTTTTGAAAAACTAAGTATAAAGTTTGCTTCTTGAATCAAACTTCAAATCAATACTAATCTAAAGTAAATGCATGTGCTTTCAACTATTGATAGTGGAAAGAATAAGAGAAAGAGTAAAGTTTTCAGATGATGAAAATAGAAAACTTTCATAGGATTGTGAGGTTAGTGGGGTTAGAAAAATCTATGGGCTAAGAAACCATTTTCAATCTACAAAATTCTGTAATCCTAAAGAAGCTGCATCAAAATTGACTGCGTGTAATTTAAAATATATATATATGAAAGTCAACTTATTTCAATGTGATCTTTAGAATATGTATGCATGCCTTCAAGAAAAAAAAATGCTTGAATTTTTGTCCTTTGATGACAAAACTTCATTTTTTTTTTTGGACTTATGCCGCTCGAGCAAATCGATGAACAACGGGAGGACAGTACTACAGTGCTACCTATCACTATATAATTTTCTACAGCATAAATATTTCTTAATTACTGAAAAATAATCTTAGTATGTCTGGAATAAATCTATGCTCTTCATGTAACTATTAATGACTCACCCCCTTCAGGAGGACAGCTTTTCAAAGGTAGAAATTACATAGACTAACCTGCAGATGTTAACTAGAATGCAGAAAATAAATTAGAGTTCAGACTTCTTTCATTGGCAACAAAGAACGAAGCCCAAATCCAAAACGACAACCAAATTCCGAATTCTCTACCTTCCTAATTTGAATCACTTACCTATCCAAATTATTACAATAAACAATTTATCTTCCTTCTTTCAATTTAATCTAAGAGCAATGAAAGGTTTTATGTAGTTCAAATTGGACTATCTTTAGAGTTCCCTTGGTTTGTTTCTCAAGTCCAAGTTCCTCATTCTACTGGCCAAAGTATGACACCTTGAAAAGGAACATTATATATATATATATATATATATATATATATATATATATATATATTTGCTCGAGCGGGCCCAGTAACGTCTCCATTGGAGACTTTGTTGTTACTGTGTCTGGCATATATTTTATTAATTCAATAAAATGATATAACATTGAAAAAATATCTTCTGTTTATATTTAGGTGTCATAATTTTTGAAAAGCTAATACCTGTAAAGTATTACCTTCTAATGATTTTTGGCTTAAGACCTCTTTCATTATTTTAAATTAAATTAAAAAATTATAACAGTGGTAATTTTTTAATCTTTAAATTTCTGCGACTTATGGAAAACTTAAAATGGATATTCTAAGATAATTATAAGCAAATAATCCTGGCCCTCGGGTTGATTTATTTTTACTTGAGTATGAGAACACTGAAGAACTACTACAAAATGGCTCTATTTTTTTCATTACTCTTCTTGATAAAATAATGAGTAGGTCAAGCTTAGTCAACTCTGTGTGTGTGTGTGTGTGTGTGTGTGTGAGCGCGCGCACGCGCGCACACATGCATAATAAAAGAACTTTGGACAAATCCTTTCTATTAAACACAAAACTGAAATTATATTGTTTAAGTCCTCCAAAATTAAAAATCAAATCACAAAAGACTATAACGTAAACACAGCAAAAAGTATTCTCGTGTTAATAAGTGCACCGAGCATCCATTTTCAGTTAAATGATAGAACCTTGTTTATATTTAGTTAAATAAGGCATCCGCATTGATTTGTGTTGCCTTCAAAGATTTTAGACTCTCAGTGTCTCTGTACTTCCAGATCTAATCTACTTGAATATCAGAACTGTTTCCAATTGAGCTGTTTATTGCAAAACTTTGAAGCAGTTTCCCACTTCCTAAATCTCTGTATAGTTTGGCATTTCTCCAAATTATGTTTCTTTTAAGTAATTTCTTTACATTTTATAGTTGAAAATATAAATTAGATTTTGCAATGCTAGTTCCATAGTAGAACACATGCTGCACACATGTGAGGCCTTAGGTTCAATCTTTGACGATGTCAAAAAAATAATATACCATAGTATACCATGATTTTACTCTATTGCATGCAGTGTTGTGTGTCCTCTGATCTGCCAAGAACATATCACATAGCATCATTAGTGTGGGGATGTGTACCAATCCTGATGATTATGGAACTGAAACATGAATTATTTCAAGACATAGTTTGGAAATCAGAAAATTTAAAGTATAGTCTCTTCATAAAGCAAATTAGATGCCACAAATACTATGTTTGAAGCATTATTGCAAGTATTTCTGTTATATTTATTCATTTACTAGAGTCCATACAGAAGCTAGTCTCTATATTGTCATAAGTAAAGTCATAATAAAAGATGAAAATACAACAAAAGTATTTTAAAGTTTTATTTTATATGGAAGATTATGCTACATAATTGTTGATTTATGTGAAATATCATAGGGGTTCCCAAGCATATAGCCATTCCCAATTTTTTCCTACAAGGATTATTTAGTGTTGAAGTTCTTGATGTTTAAAGGTGGTACTTTCAAATATAGTTCGCAACATCTTAAATGCTGTAAACTTAACAATGAATTGTTCATTCATGAAGTGCTTTCATATAGCAAGACAGGGCAGTTGTTTAATGAAGGTGATTTCTCTTTCACCCTCTTCAAGTAAAACACATCTTCATGTAGAGGTAAGTTTTTGGCTAACAAGGAGCCTAACTATTTGTTTTGGAAATTAGGTGATAATTTAAACAAATAACAAAAATTCATGAGTGTTCACTATCTGATGAAGAAAGCGATTTGGTTTCTTCTGAAGAGTTGTGAGTTTCGGGACTCTGGTTATAGGATAATTCATCTGAAGATTTGGTTCTTTCCTCTTGTAAGAATGTATGGAATGATAACCCAGCTGTGCCCTAACCATGTGTTTAGACTCACACAAAAGTCAAATCAGCTTTCTTTCTCTAAATTACTTCCCCCTTGATGTATGGACCTTATTTATAACCTCCTTTTGTGCAGCCATAACACTATCACATAGGGCTTCGTTTCTGAAAACCATAGCAATTGCCTGAAAATTGATTTGATGTCTTTTGCCCATCCCTCCCTCAGTCCCAGAAGACATTTTAATATGAGCCATGACATTATGATGGATGAAATCTGGCATTTTACTGTAGCAATGCTACTCCCATGTGGAAAATAACAGCTTGTTCAAAAGCTGGTCTTCCAGCCAGATTTAGGATATACAGTAAGCCACAGTTCCAACCTTCCCCATTTCTTTCTTTTCAAAATATCCTCACAATCTTATTCATGCTATAAAATTCTCCAGGTACTATGGCTGAAGATAATTTTAGGTCACATAATGCTAATAACAACTTGTCACCAAAGGACAGGGTAATTTTGAAGAGGAAATTAAATTATTTTCTAATACAAAATCACACAGCAAAAAACAACAAATTTCTAACTTTTGAAGCAATTAGATCCTTTTGAGATATAAGAGAGAAAAGAACTAATACCAGTAGAACAGATTGGGGGAAAAGAAGTATTAAGTATATTCTTTAGTTAACCATATGTTATTTGTAAATTGCAAGATTTTTTCTGACTCTGTACTTTCACAACGAATTCTTTTAAAACTAATATAAATGCATTTACAATTTCCCTAATAAAGAAGTGGGAGAATATTTAAGATTGTACTACTATGCCAATTAGTATTATGTATATTTAATTGTTGGTATATCATAAGCCTTGGTATTTAAATATTCTGGGTACTAGAACATCCCTGAGGATGATGAATTGCAAATTAAGTTCCTATTTGTTCTGGGAACATTATATAACTCCATATTTCCTTCTAAAATAGAAATTTGTGGCTTATGGGAAATATGGAAATATATTGTAATTAAGCATATGTATTAAGGTATATGTATGTAACTAATATTTGTTAACTTCACCAATAGAACTTAATACATATTTCAAGGCTGGCCTGCAAAGTGTAGATGAATTATTAGTGATGAATGAGTGTTATTAAGAGGGGGATCTAAGATTTAAAACAATCCAATTGTTTTAAAATTGCCTTCTGATTGATTTCATCTTCTTAAGAGAATAGAAATTGTTTCCTTCACATCCTTCCATGCTTGTGTGATAAAATGAAACAATCTCTGTCAATAAACATATATTCCTATTTAGGCATAATCCTAATTTTATTGTAGGGGGTTGCCATGGATGTAAAATCCAGTTCGTTGCATGACATTTTGTATTGATCCAGTTTCTTTTGTGTGCATTAATTTGACTTAATTTACTTTTTAATTTCACTTATTTTGTTCACTTTTTGTAGCTACCTCCTTCAAATTCCTTTGACAACCTGCGAATGTCTTGCAGCTGAACGTAATATTAATTACATTTCAAAGCAAACCTTTATTCATTTGGGGACAATCTGTGAAACAGAAATCTGTGGCTGAGGCTGCTGCCAAGCCAATTACTGCAAAATAACTCAAATATGCCTCGACAGATTGCATTTCTCCTATTGTTAGATTGTTTATTCCATAGATCAAAAGGCTACATTCACTTTAATTAAAATGAACGTACATAGTTAAATATAGCACCCATTCCTTGGGACTATATATGGGTTTATGTATAGATGGAGTGTGCTAATGAAAATGTGGATTTTTTTTCAAACTTTGTAATTCTCTTTTCTTCCCAGAATGTTTCTAGGTTCTCTTTATGTCAAGCCATCCTTTATATGAACAAACTGGGAAGAACTAATCAGCACTGAAGACAGGAGTGCAAAAAGGAAAAGAAAAAAAAACAATTATCAGTGCTCAGAGAAATTCCCCATTGGTGCACCTCGAGTTGCCTCACACATGCAGCAGGGGCCAGGGACTAGGGCAGGCTCAGCTGGGACAAGCACTTGACATTCAGAGGCTTCTCTAAACTTTATCTGAATGATCCAGATTCCTTAGTGCCATGCAAAAGCGTCATGGCCTTTCGTGTATTTATTTTCCTGAAACTCTCAACCAGTGTTGAGTGAGGTTTCAGAAATATCTGTCTCTATTGGAGAGGAAATCATATCACTCACTTTATTGATCTAAAAAGAAAGAATAGCTTTTAAAACTTCAGCGAATGTGATACATACATATATGTGGTAAATTTACATGCACATTTGTTTAAAGCACCTAATGCCCTGCCATCAAATGCTCCTGTTTTTGCAATTGTCATTCTAAAGCAAATAGATTTGTTTCACTGGCACAAATGCCACCCTGTTCTAATTTTTTAGGGATGCATTTTATTTTATGTATATATGTATGCACATGTAACACCCATAAAAATGTCTCAGAAAGAAATTAATGAATGCCAATGTCCCTTTGGTTATTTGACAATTTCTAAGAAAGCATTAACATTGGTTTGTCCTTTCTCCCTTGCTACAGGGAGCTTAGGTTTTTAGGGTTATACCCATCACAGTGCTCCCGAGTTACTCCCATTCCTCTGTACTTATCTGTAACTTCTCTGGGCTCTCTTCCCCAACCAGTTTATCACCTTTTCCCCATAATCAGACAAGCAATCTCATTATGGAGGTTTAACCTTGATGACATCCTCTATAATCAAATATCATTCACAGGCTTGCCCTCCAAATACATAATGAGGTTAGAGATTCAACAAATTAAATTGGGTCAGGAAAAGACTAACATTCATTCCATAGCAAGGGCTGCTTTGCTCTACTTCCTCCTGCCCTTCCATATGGAGCTCTCCTACTGAGCATGTGCATACCATAGCTCTGACTAACCAAGTCCATACACTAGATCCATACCTCACACTATTTTTCATCTTTCCCAGAGCGTTGGAAAGAGTACTATTATGAAGTCACTTGGATTTTTAATATCTGCAACTCCAGTATAAGAATTTCTGACCACAGACGCTGGCAGACCTCGTTTGCCTTTCATATGGTTAATCACCATTAGTAATGCTCAATGATAAAGAATAAAATTCAAAGAATAATTCATTACTTTTCCAATTGAAAGAATTGCCAGTCAACTTGGAAATATTATTATATATTAAATGAAATAACTCCAAGTCTGTTCAATTTTGTAAAAACACTGGGCTCTCTCTCATATATTCATATATGTATATGTATAGATACACACATACACACACATAACTTCACTCTTTAAAATGTGTGTTACTTCCAAAATTCACTTAATCGTGATGAAATACTAAGGAAAGAATAAAAATCTGGGAAGGTTATAGGTAATGAATCTTTGGATCAGAGAGACTGAGTAATGATCAACAAATTAAATTGAGTCAGGAAAAGACTAACATTAACTCTTTAGCAAGGGTTGCTGTTGTTCTCCTCCCTTTGCAGGCGAATACATGCTTCCATGTATGTTTGTGACAGCATCACTCATCTCCCTTCAAAGGAAAATGTGCTGTGAGGAGACCACTCACTGCTCCCTGTTCGTGTACTTTCAAGATCTATTCTGGAGTTAAAACTTAAGCTTCCATCCAGCCAAGGCTGTTTCCTGTCAATGGCAGTTTAAGAAGTACTGGGTCACACACAACACTTCTAATAGGAAATCTTTATTCTTGGTCACACCATAAACC
This sequence comes from Sorex fumeus, assembly GCF_029834395.1. Taxonomy (NCBI): domain Eukaryota; kingdom Metazoa; phylum Chordata; class Mammalia; order Eulipotyphla; family Soricidae; genus Sorex; species Sorex fumeus. Next base: position 9,634,944 of record NW_026606083.1, on the reverse strand, counting down.
TTGTCAAGGATTTCTCAGACTTATTCTAGAACATGAGGCTTCTATCACTCCATTTTCTATCCATCCCACTATTCTTTCACTTATCATATCACATTACAACCCATTACCCACACTTCTTTCACTCCTTTATTCCCCCCAAATACTACCATAAATGCCTGGTACAATCAACCCAAGCAAAATCCACTATAGAACTGCCGAGTCCCTTCCTAGGACCAAGCAAAAAGGCAGATGGTTGAGGGCTCTACCAGGGAAACTCCCAGGAGGCCCATCACTTGTGCCCCAGCCTCTGAGGACCCTCCAGAGGCAGGCTGCAGAGCAAGGAGCAGCAGGGCATGCTACTTATTACATATGCCCACACATATGTACATATGATGTGCACACACATGGATGTGCATACACATACTTGTACACTAAATCCAGGGGCTAATATTTCTCATATTTAAAAATAAGAACTTTCTTCTTGCCCCCTTATCAAAAATTAGATGATTATATGTTTGGGAGGAAATGTCAGTATATTCAACTCTGTTCCATTGGTCTGCAGCTCTGCTTTTGTTCCAGTACCATGCTGTTTTAATTATTACTGCCTTGTAGTAGAGTTTGAAGTTAGGGAGGTTGATTCCTCCCATTTTCTTTTTCCCAAGAATTGCTTTAGCTATTCGTGGGGGCTTATTGTTCCATATAAATTTCAGGAGTGTTTGCTCCATTTCTTTGAAGAATGTCATGGGTATCCTTATAGGGATTGCATTGAATTTGTATAGTGCTTTGGGAAGTATTGCCATTTTGATGATGTTGATTCTCCCCATCCATGAACAGGGGATATTTTTCCATTTCCTCGTGTCCTCTTTTATTTCCTGAAGTAGCGTTTTGTAGTTTTCCTTGTACAGGTCCTTTACTTCCTTAGTTAAGCTGATTCCTAGATACTTGATTTTCTGGGCAGCCTCTTCAACAAACTGTGCTGGCAAAATTGGACGGCTACATGCAAAAAAGTGGGCTCAGATCTCTGCCTAACACCATGCACAAAAGTAAGATCAAAATGGATTTATGACCTCAACATCAGACCAGAATCCATAATGTTTATTGAAGACAAAGTCGGCAAAACTCTCCATGATATTGAAGCTAATGGTATCTTCAAAGATGTCACGCCACTAGCCGAGCAAGTGAAAACAGAGATAGACAAATGGGACTATCTTAAACTAAGAAGCTTCTGCACCTCCAAAGAAACAGTGACCAAAATACAAAGACAGCCTACAGAATGGGAAAGGATATTCACCAAGTACACATCCGACAAGGGGTTGATATCAAGGATATACAAGGTACTGGTTAAACTCCACAAGAAGAAATCACCCAACCCCATCAAAAAATGGGGTGAGGAAATGAACAGAAACTTTCGCAAAGAAGAAATTCGAATGGCAAAAAGGCACATGAGAAAATGCTCTACATCACTAATCATCAGAGAGATGCAGATCAAAACAACAATGAGATATCATTTCACACCACAGAGACTGGCCCACATCCACAAGAACAAAAGCAACTGGTGCTGGCGCGGATGTGGCGAGAAAGGGACCCTCCTTCACTGCTGGTGGGAATGCCGGCTGGTCCAACCCTTTTGGAAAACAGTATGGACGACTCTCAAAAAATTAGAATTTGATCTCCCATTTGACCCAGCTATAGCACTCCTGGGAATATATCCCAGAGAGGCAAAAAGGTATAGTCGAAGTGACATCTGCAATTGTTTGTTCATTGCAGCACTCTTTACAATAGCCAGAATCTGGAAAAAACCTGAGTGCCCAAGAACAGATGACTGGTTAAAGAAACTTTGGTACATTTACACAATGGAGTACTATGTAGCTGTTAGAAAAGATGAAGTTATGAAATTTACATACAAGTGGTACTACATGGAAAGTATCATGTTAAGCGAAATGAGTCAGAAAGAGCGGGATAGACACAGAAAGATTGCATTCATCTGGGGAACATAAAGCAACAAAAAGGGAGAGTGACACACAGGAATGGCTGAGATTAGTACCAGGAATTTTGCTCCATGAATGGAAGGCCAGCCACAGGCTCTAGGTGAAAAGGAAGCTCAGATAGAGAAGAGAGTACCAAATGAAGGGTGTTGTGAGGGCCCTCCCAGGGTGGGAGAAGCATGCTAAAAGTAGTCGATAGACCAAACATGATTGCCACTCAAAGCCTCTCTTGCAAAACACAGTACCCAAAAGAAGAGAGAGAGAACAAGGGGGAATACCCTGCCACAGAGGCAGGATGGGACGGGGGGGGGGGGGATGAGGGTGGGGGGGATGCTGGGACCCATTGGGATGGATGACGGGCACTGGTGGAGGTATGGGGACTTGATCATTGTATAACTGAAACCCAAGCACAAAATTTGTAAGCCTATAACTGTACCTCATGGTTTTTCACTAATAAAAAAAAGAAAAAAAAATAAAAAAAAAAAAGAAAAATAAGAACTTTCTCACATAGATATTTCAAGAGTATACTCAAATATTATAAATTGTCTATGATTACCTGCATAAAATATTGTACTGATAAACAAGAAAAATGCTTCTATGTGTCAGAGAATCTATCTTGATAAATATTAATGGTCCTATTGCCTCTATTTAGACAGATGAAACTGGGTTCAAGACAGAATACAAGTGTTTGAGCCATGTCTTGTATATGGCCAGCTTAGTTGGATCCCCGGCTGGTATATGGTCACTCCCAGGAGTTATCCCTGAGAATACAGGCAAGATTAAGCAATGGAGACACCAGACGTGACTCAAACCATCACTACCACCTCCCCCTTCCAAAAAAAAGAGTGATTCAAGCTTAGGCTCAAATATGTGGTTTATATGACTCTAATATATCTCCTATTTTATTCAAAAGTTTGGACTTGAGTCTGTTATTTAGAACCCCATGGAGTATGTTTATTCAGCTTTAAACTGGCATTTTAGATATTATATGGATTAAACCCTCTATGATTAATCTTTTATAAGACTATTGCCAAGGACTAGGCCTGCCAAAGAATAAGAATGACATTTATCTTCAGTTAAGTAGAAGTTTACATCGATCAAATACCTTTAAAATCTTTTATTAGATTGTTCTGAGTATTGATAGATTTCAGGCTAGAATGACACTTTCAGAAATTTTACCTGATTGTATTTTATGACGTTTTGATTAAAAATTCATTATTCTGAAACTATATTATATGTTAAAATTCCTAAAGCCAGATAGGCTTTTAATCCTAAGTGGTGCATCTAGAGGAGGTCTTCCGATAAAACATATTGTATATTACCTTTGTTTTTATACTTTGGAGTAGGGTTTACTGTACTTTAATATAGTTTTATAATTGAAGATTGATGTGGGAACCCATTTTTAGTGTGACTGCATATACCAAATTATTTTTTAGGTCCAAAGAGATGGAACTAGTTAAGGCATTTGCCTCACATGTGGCAGGACCCCAGTGAATCCCCTGGACCTCACAGCTGGTGTTATGAACAGCACAAGGGTTCATCCATGAACACAGATCCAGAAAGAATTCCTGAGTACCTCTAGATTTGGCTGAAAATAAATACAGTTTTTACAGGTGTAATGAATAAACTTATCTTCCAAAATACTTATCAAATCTTTCATCTTCCCTTTCCAAATATCCTACTTGCCTTCCTCTTTAACTTGTTACATGAAAATCCATTCAAATTTATAGAATTAAAATAATTGCTAAAAATATTAATTTTACAATGGTGGAGTATATTAGATAGAAGAAATATCTTAAAAGGTGAACCCCCAAGGGTTTTTACAAAACTCTTTATCATCAGGAATGCTGTAAGCCTGGAAAAGACTATTAGCCTTAATTAGAAAAATGTAGCCTAGATTTTGATTTGCAAATATACTTTCTCAACACTACACACTTTAAAGACAGATAAAGTATATTTCATGTTATTTAATGCCTGTAATATACCAAAAAATCTAAGGAGGGCAGGTGCCAAACCTTTCATTGATTGCTGAGCCCTAAGTTAAATATTTGAATACAATATTTAAATAAATACTTCAAATAACTGTTTAAGTAAATAAAACTGTTGTCTTCTAGGGTCATTTTCAATGCTATTGTGAGAGAGAAAAAAAAAGAAAGCATCTGACTTTTTTCCACATATTCTATTGAGAACTGAATATTTCCACACATTTATCAGTGATTTTTAAAAACTTTATTTTTAAATTTTTTAATTAAATCACCTTTTGATACAGTTACAAAGCTGTTCATGATCAAGTTTCAGTCATACAAATAATCCAACACTCATTCCTCCATCAATGTCCATTTCCCACCCTCAGTGACCCCCATTTCTTTCCTGCCATGCCCCCTCCTCCAACTCCACTGTGACTCTATGGCAGGCACTTTCCTTCTCCCCCTCTCTTAATCAGTGATTTAAAGAGAAAAAAATCTTTAATTTAAAACTATAATAAGGACTGTCCATCTTTCGTTCCCCATTGTTGACCTCCAGAATTCTAATGTGCTCTTGTACTAGCTCTGGTCAGGTATTTTCAAGGCAATGAGTAGATCTTGTTCATGTGGAACATAAAACATTGGTTGGGCTGGAGTGACAGTACAGTGGGTAGGGCATTTGCCTTGCACGTGGCCATCCCAGGTTAGATTCCCAGCATCCCATATGGTCCCCTGAGCACTGCTGGGAGTAATTCCTGAGTGCAGAGCCAGTAGTAACACCTTTGCATCACCAAGCATGACCCAAAAGTAAAAAAAAGCAAAAAAACATTTGCAATGATCTTTTAAGGTACCACATATTTTAGAAGCTGATAAAATTCTAAAACTCTTTCATAGTGGATTACGAACAGTTCCTCAGGAACAAAACATGCAAAGACTATTCCCATGATATTTAGGAGTACCATTTCCATTACATTTCTGGGTTTTAGAAGTTGATTAGTAATTATGAAAGCTATCATAGGGTATGTGAAAAGTTTTGGGGAAAATGATCTAACCTGCTTCTTTATTCATACTGGGAGCTCACGGCCCGGTAGTCAAACATAGACAATTAGCCCAGAAACTTCCATTGGGTAAGAAGGCAGTAAAGAAGCTAAAGAATGTGTCAATAAATGGGATTTCGGATGCAATAGCTCAGGCATATATTGCAAAGATAGTTTTTCCCCATTGTATCAGCATTGTCCAAATAGGTATAGTGGTTTACAGATTTATCTCATGATCCCAAACCAGAGTGGGTAAGCAAAATAGCTATGATTCTTTTCTTCTATGTAATATTTAGGTGAATCTACAGGACAGCTGTGTAACTCGACAAAAGAGTGAAAGCACAAGTTTGCATATAGGAGGCCCTGGGTTTCACCTCCAAAGCGGAAAGAAACATAAATTAACTGAAAACAAGAAAGGGGTAAAAACTGCTGATTATTTACTAATTTGGGGGAGGTTCTGCTCAGGAACTCTTTGTCCAGGGGTCCTTCTAGGGTATGAAAGGGACTTCGTGGTGTTGGAATCAAACCTGGGCCTCCCTCCTGCATCCAAATCACACACTCCATCCCACTGCTATCTTCCTGGCCCTTAAATAACACTTACTACTGCTGTTGTTGTTTCTCTCTACCCCAAATCCTTATGTTCCATTCCCCAGTTTTAAGGACTTGGAGCCCTTGGGAATCCATCAGTTTAGATGAGATCATGGTGGTGGATTCTTCGTGATGGCAGCAGTGACAAATAAAAAGACTCAGAATTTTCTCTTTTCACCAAGTAACAACACATAGGGACAATTTGCCAGCCGGAAAGTGTTCTCTACAGAAAACAAATTGGCCAGCTGGGATCTTGGACATCTTAGCCTCCAGAACTGGGAAACACTTTTCTGTTGTTTGAAGTCACTCCATCTACAGAAGTTTTCCAGGCAACCAAAATTCAATGAACAAAGATGCTTTTCTTATATTTGGTTACCCAATGCATTTTTTTTACCTAATCAGATTAAAGGAGAAATCATATGGTATAAATCTAGTTATAGTTATAATATTGCCTGTATCAGTAAAATTTAACATAAACTTAGGAGTTCTACAGAGCCCTGAGTTATGCTAGCCTCTTTCTAACAGAAGGAAAAATGAGTAGAGATAAAAAAAGAGTGAATATGCATTACTTTTATTAAAAATCTACATCTTTGGGCTGCAGAGATAGTAGGAAGATAGGGCACTAGCCCTGTGGCTGACTTAGGTTCAATCCCTGGCATCCTGTATGGTCCCCCAGCACTGCCAGGAGTAACTCCTCCATACAAAGTCAAGAGTAACCCCTTACTAAGGCCAGATAAGGCCCCAAACCCAATTAATTAATTAACTAATTTTAAGCTACATATTTTTCAAGAAAGCATTCAGTGTAAGAATGGGGTCAAATGGAAAAATGGGAAAGAATGGAAAATTGCTCTGCCATTTAAATCAGTCTTAATGGAATGAAGGACATTTTGGCCAATTTTATTACACATACAAAGAACATTTTCAAAAGATCTGGCTGCTTTTACCCATCAACTTCACAGAATGCTCCTCTTTTTTTCTTATTACTTAAAAAGTAATAGCATCCTGAGTTCTGTTTTTGCCAGATTCTTGCTATTTATAGTTCTGTGTGAAAGACTTAGGATGATTAAAGAGGGAGAAAAATGCTACATCAAAGATAATGCACGATAAATTAACTCTCAAATAGGTAACTCCATACAAGAAAAAGTGTATATCTAGGAAATATAAAAATTTCCACTTTTTTCAGTTTGGAGAACCCAATTTCCCCCTAATTTGTTATTTATAAGATATGTAGATTTACATAGCTTCAAAGGGAGAGCATGGACAGTGATCTAAGAAATATATATTATACTAAGATATTCTTTCTATTCAGAAGTAATCAAGGATAATAAAAGTATCTATAATAAAGTATAAAATAGAAACTAATACTCAAATAGAGTTTAGTGTGCATAATTTCTGTTTGAAAAAGTTCATTCATTATTGACCTCATTTAATTCTTGCAACTTATCCAAGAAAAAATAATTTTATTATAATTCAATACAAGAGACTATTTCAAGACTATTGAAATATTTAATACTAGAGACTATTTAAAGTTATATAGGCATGGTTGCATTACTATGTATGGAGAAAAATGGAATTCAGTACAAACTTTCTAACTCATGTATATATGAATACATAATGTTTGCATTATGTATACAAACATGTATTCTAAGTATATATAAGCAAACATGTTATTAAGTTTGAAGATACTAAAAATATATGAAGAGTCTTCATTCTATCAAATGATAGATGAACTGAAACTAAGAATTTAATACTATAAAATTTGGAAATAAAAAATAACTACTCTATCTGGCCTTAGTATTTAGTATTGACAAATAAGTATTATTCCCTAGGAGTAATACAGTTACTATGGAGAAATATGAACAGTGGAGATTCTATAAACAATTACAATGAATCAGTAACAGATTATCATTGGATAGAGATATTAATTTCCTCATCTCCAAGTTTTTTATATTTTATATATTTGTTTATAAATTATTTCCTTTAAGTTTGCAAGAATAAAAAAATTTTTATATATAACATCTTAGTAACTCTTTTGATATGCCTCACTGTTTGCTAATTTGTCTTTTCCGTTCTTTTGGATTAGCGTTACAGCATAAATTAGAGCATTTAACTGAAAATCTAAGAATCAGCCCCACTGTAACATTGTAGGGTTATTTGCTGACAGGAAAATGTAGTCACATTTCCTGTTTTGAGAGCATATTTGGGGAATAAGAATGTCTAGGTGGATATATGTAGCAGAATTAAGATTATGGTTTCTCTTGACCACTTTGCATTGCTTGTTTTTGCTTCTTTTTTTTTAAAAAAAAATAATGTGTCCTACAGGTACAAAACCTTTTTAGAGGTTGAAATAGAAAGGCTTTTGTGTTTATTTGGGGGAGGGGGGATCTTTCACCCATCAGTACTCAGGACTTACTCCTTCCTGGCTCTGTGTACAGTGTTCACTCCTGACCCAGCTGAGGGAGGCCACATTGGATGCCAGGGATTAAACCCAGATTGGCTTCATGCAGACAAGCTCTACTTGTCTACAAGAACTGCAAGTACTATTATTTCCTACGCTAATGTTGTGCTGGCCCATACAGGGGCTTTTGTAAATTGAGTAGATAAATGGGATATTTTCTGGTATTAAATTCCCTCTTCAGAAAGTGACTCTTCTATAACCATCTAACCAAATAATCTGAACATATACATATTGTTGATGGAAAGACAGAAGAAAGCCTGGTGTCATCTCTGACCAATACTAATCACCTCGCAGTTCTGCGAGGTGTCTAAAGAGTTCTATAGCAAGTCAATCCTATTCCTTGATGCTTTCCTAAAACAAACCATGAGAAGTTTCTCCCCATAATCACAAGTCATTTAGAGACATGAATGAGTAAAATATGCTATTCCTACAGTGTTTGAATGGTGGAGACTTATGCTATATTATACATTCTACCCTTCAGGGGATGGTACATATAATTGGAGAATCTGTTAAAAAATTTATACCTAGGATTCCAAAATTTATTAATTTTATGTTGTAGTAGCAAGAGAATTATAAAATCAGGTGATGAAAGTAATAGGCCTTCACTAGTAACCTGTCTGAATAGGGTCTTTGAATATACCAATGAGATAGATGAAATAGAATTCTCACATTTCTTTGTGCATCAATGGTTTCTTTCTGATATCAAAAATCTACTGGCAAATAACTTCTTGAAGTAATTTCATTCACCATTCCATTTTTGTAAATATTAGCAAAGCTAAAATAAAATGAAAATAGCATCTTTTCTGATGAACTTGTTCTTCAAAATCTTACATGGAGTAATAGAGAATATTAGGATTTCCCTCTAAGTTAATTTGACTGCTGAATATTCATATTAGTATTTCTCCATAAGGTAATTTGACTTGCTTTACAAGTCTGGAAGATGAGAAAACTCATATAAATGCATATGAGTATATAAAATATAAATGACAAAACAAAATATATGTATAATAACCTGTATAGTTTCAAATTAACCACCTGACGATATCACAGTTTGAGATACTGTATCTGACAAAAAGAATACATGCATGATTAGTTTCCATGAATTACATATGATACATTACAAAATAAAGACAGGTTTGTGAGACAGAATAAATAAGAGCTTACTTGACAAAATATTATCTTAACGATAAAACAAAAGTCCTTACAATAGACAGGATAATTAGACCCAGGAGCATGGTATAAAGATAGTATGAGAAAATTTCAAGCAGGTATCAAGGAAAGAATCATAACAAAACAATATCCTACTCTCAGAGCTTAGCCTAATAACTTGCAAAATGTAGGCAGATGATACTATTACATGGTTCAAATATGTGAGAACACGCATCTGAGGGTGCAAACCAACAGCAGAAACTCAGTTGAAAAGGTTGGAAGAGAGTGGGTAGAAAGCATCCTCCCCAGAGAGGCATGTTTGAGCCGAAAACAAAAAATGAAGAGCAGGTGGGAGATTCTGGCTGTAACTTGCAACTAGAATCTAAACAAAACATATGTATTAGTGTATTGCAGGGTTTGCAGGAAATAAGAGAACTCTCCAAGGGCCAACATGGAAATGAAACAACAGCATGAGAAGAAAAAGAAAACAAAATAAAACTGGTGAAATAACATAAAAACTAAATGCAAAATTATGCTGACTGTAAAAAAATACAAGCAACATAGGAGGGAATGTAAAGATTGAACACGGAACATGAAAAAAAAATTAGGATAATACCAACCCAAAACAAGTAACAACCCATATAAAACAAAATTACACAAAATTTATACATAAACTAATGTATAAATGTTGTTCATGCCAGTCATCTTAACTAATTTAGGTTTCAATCACCTAAAATATGGTTAAATATTTACTTTAGAGATAAACATTATTTTACTTAAAAAGACACTTTGAATACAGAGCATGAGCAAGCATCATTATATAAAGATAAAAGAAGAGAGAAAATGCCTAAAGTCTAATAAAATGAAATAGAGAAAACGTGGTGAAAGGATAACATAAAGTTTCAACTATGAACATGAAGTAGAAGAACACTAGAAAGCAACAAAAAGTAAACTAGTATAAACAGTCTTTGGAATATAACTGGGTAGACTGATTAGATACAGATGAAAAAATATCACAACACTCAAAATACATTGCATGCAATTTAATGGTAATCTGAAAAAACAAAGAGCAAAGGGAAAACTTCCCCCAAAAAAGGGAATCTAACAAGTCAATTAGAATTTTCGAAGATAGAATTCATCAGCATAAAAAGATACAATTATCAGATGGTTTTGTTGTTAAACTTTAACACTTTAACTTAAAATAACAAATACATTTTGTGTGCTGAAAACTGTGTAAAACACAAAGCAATTGTGAAGCAGCCCCTCTAGATTTTAGACATGTATTTAAATTCTAGCTATATTAAAGATAGAAAACATGATTCTACTTTATTTACATAGAGACAAAACTTCTAAATGCCATCAAATTAAATAAATTATTTATTTTGAACCAATCAAATTAGAATAGTAAAACATATGATTCGGTGGGATAGTCTAGAATATTTCCACATTAAGAAACATAGCGTTTTAATGATTTTAACGAATCACTAAGTCATTATATTAAAAATGTTTTAAAAAACATCATTTCAAAATATTTAGAAACTCTTAGAAGTCATCTGCATTCTTGATGTGTTTTTCAAAGAAAATTTTAAAAAACTATTGAAAAATGAGGGTAATTATGTTCTCACAAAATTGTATTATATCATATATTTTAACCATAATTTTTAATGGTTCAGGATTTTAGTTAAATTTTTAATGTTTATTTTTAGTTTTACTTGAATTAAAGAGTTATTCACATGCAAAGGTTACCTAGAATCATGCTAAATTCACAAAGACTAATTTTTCACTAATGTTTAAGCTAGTGAATAGGTTAACAAGGTCATCAAATGAAGTCTCCCTTCCCTTTTTGTCTGTAAAACCATAGATCTTCATTTGAAGGGTGGACAGAAGCCAGGGGTTAGAGGTAAGGGCAGCCCTTTTTAGAAAAGATCTCTTTCTTTTGGAGTTTTGGCTTCTCTAAGAGGCTTAAAAGATAACAAAAAGTTTGCTGATTACTAGTTTACCCTCTATACACCAAAAAATATTTATATTCTCTACTGAGTGTAATATTCGGGTGTGTATTTGGTTTTGTTTTTCCTTACTAATATCATCTTATAAGGAGTTGGTTAGAAAAATGGTGTCCTAAAATGCTTTGTGAGCTATACTTCATAATCAAACTTTGATCCTGAGATATTTATGGAAAACCTGACAACTAACACCTCTTCCACTTCTACTGTCATAAATGAAAATCTTATTAGCTTTATCTTGGACTTCTGAATTATTTCTCAAATGGAGTATCTCCTGCTTGAAACTCTCTAATCTGCTTTCTATAGGCCTCAATTTCATCTTTTGAAACATATGAATTTTCTCCCAAAACATTCGTGATTTCCATTGCTTATAAGATCATTCTGGAATTCTTCAGGTGCATATAAATGCTTTCATTCTGAACGTGGAATAATGGATCTCCTGAAATGACTTTTTCCACTCATCCCTCCCAAACTGCCAGGTTTCACTTCTTCCTTCATTGGTTACACAGTTATAGTGTTCAAATTCAAATATTTCCAAACTGTTTTTAATCTGGGTTTAAAATTTTCATATTTACCTACCTTTCTAATCACATAATTAAGGAAACTAGACATTTTGGTAATAATTTGTTTCTGTACCTCCCCCTTCTTAATACTTGACCTTGGTATCCTTTAGTATCAAGACCATGCATGATACTTTCTTCAAAAGTCATATTTAGCTTATATAGAAATTAGTAAGTTATCAGAAATATCTATATTACTCACAATATTTCTAAAATTTTTAATTTGAATTTTATAATTTTCCTTAAAAATTTCAAAACTTAGGATGCTTAGGATGCAAAAATGGCATTAATTCTAGGCTATAGTATGAATAGAGAACTGAATCATTCAATGCAATAAGTTGTCTTAAATAAATCATTTTTTCTAAAAAAAAAAACCATGTTTAAAAAAAACTCAGAAATGACAACTGGCTATTTAACATATAACTAGCACAAAGGTAAATTTGTTGTTGTCATAAAACCTAGTAGGTAGACCTACTTTAAAAAAAAGAAAGAAAAGGCTTGTCTGGGGCAGAGAAAGAGTGTGCACTAGGACAAGGCACCTGCCTTTCATGATGCAGAACCCATTGAATGCCTGGCACCCCATATGGTTCCCTGAGCATAGCCAGAAGTGATTTTGGAACAGGGTCAAGAGTAAGCTCTGAATAATGCTGAGTGTGGCCCAAGTCCTATCATTTTCCCCCAGAACAAAATGGCTTTACTGATTCTTCCTCATAAAATCAATCGCTTATCTCCATATTGCTCCAACTGGGAAAAAAGAAGATGTGAGAGGTCAGCATTTATGTTTAGGAGTTGCCAAGAAGAGCCAGTGAATGGCCATTCTCGTGACTGAAATCATAAAATATATTGAAAAGGGTTACAGAAATCTAGACAACAGGCAAATATGTGAGCCAAATCTCTCCCATGCTACAAAATTGCAGATGATTTTTTTCAATAAAAAAGCAACCAGTGTTGGTGTGGATGTAGAGAAAAAGGAACCATAATTCACTGTTGGTGGTGCAGCCTTTTAGGGAAAACAATTTGGACACTTCTCAAAATTCTAGGAATTATACATCCATATAACACAGCAATTCCACTTTTTGTCATCCACCCCAAGAGTCCAAAAGCTCAATTCAGAAAAGACATTTGCACGCTATCATTCACTGTGCCACTATTCAAAATAGTCAAAGCCTGGTGTCCAAGAACAGATGACTAAATAAGAAACCATGGTACATATTTACAACAGAATACCAGTCAGCTCTAAGATGAGATCATGCAATTTGCTACAGGGGTGAATCTGGAAATTATCATGCTAATTGAAATAAGTCAAATGGAAAGGAACAGACACAGAATGATCTCTCTCATATGTGAAGTATAAATAAATATAGCTCTAATAGGTGGGATATAAAAATTAGTAGTGAAAAACAAATTACTAAAACCAATGGAAACTGAGAAGTGATCTTCAGTAGGAAACTTACCACAGCCAACAGGGTAGATGGGGGAGCTGGTGGGCAAGGAACTTGGATAAAGCTGGAGGGAAGCCAACGGTGGCAGAGGATGTGGAGTTTTCTGTATAAACCCTGTTATTAACAGAACTATAAACCCTGGTGCCGAAATATTTTTATTTTTTTATTTTTTTATTATTTAAATTTTTTATTAGTGAAACACCATGAGGTACAGTTATAGACTTATAAGTTTTTGTGCTTGGGTTTCAGTTATACAATGATCAAGTACCCATCCCTTCACCAGTGCCCATTTTCCACCACCACGGGTCCCAGCAACCCTCCCATCCCCCATCCCCCATCCCACCCTGCCTCTGTGGCAGAGCATTCCCCCTTGTTCTCTCTCTCTCTTCTTTTAGGTACTGTGTTTTGCAAGAGAGGCATTGAGTGGCAATCATGTTTGGTCTATAGACTACTTTTAGCATGCTTCTCCCACCCTGGGAGGGTCCTCACAACACCCTTTATTTGGTGCTCTCTCTCTATCTTTTTTTTTAGGAATGAATATATATGCAAATTTATTTAAATATGGTTATATACAATAACTTATGTATTTTATTTATTTATTTTTTTATTAGTGAAGCACCATGGGGTACAGTTGTAGATTTACAAATCTTTGTGCTTGGGTTTCGGTCATACAATGATCAAATACCCATCCCTCCACCAGTGCCCATTTTCCACCACCATGGATAATATCCTCCCCATCCCCCCCCTCCCACCCTGCCTCTATGGCAGGGCATTCCCTTTTGTTCTCTCTCTCCTTTTGGGTGTTGTGGTCTGCAAAAGAGGCATTGAGTGGCAAACATGTTCAGTCCATAGTCTACTTTCAACATACATCTCCCCTCCTGGGAGGATCCTCCAAATACCCTTTAAGTGCTGAAATATTTTTTAAAAACCATCACTGGCTTAGAGTTGTGTAAATTCCAGGTATCCTTATTAAATATAATTTGAGGCAAAGGTGAAAATACCAACATTTTGTTATAGTTTTTATTGTTAAGAAAAAATGGGCAGGCAGGAAGTAGAGAAAGTGTTTATTCTGTTTATCATGTGGAAAGAGCAAGACAGGTCCAGTGCAGTTGCACCTTCCTCCAAAGCTCAGTCACCATCGTTGTGGTGGTCCCCATGTGTCTCCATCTTCAAGTAAACACCTCGTTGTTGGCTTTGGAAGCAGATACAGATCTGTAGTATCACGCTGAGAATTTCTGAGATAAGTAGAGCTGTTCTAAAGAAATCTACTTTAAAATAATTTTTAAAAATAATTCCATGACTTTAGAAGGCAACTTAAATATAAAGAAATGGGTAAAACAAAGCACTTTGATGTGCTATTGGGCCAGCTAAGCTGATAAGAATTTTCACAACCATTTGGAACTTAGCTCAGAAAAGAACAAACATGACTCTGTTTGCCCTTGTTTGCAAGGAGGAAGGGGAGGCTTTTAATATAGAATAATTGTTCCTTGTAAAAATACGAGTAACTGGGGCGAGAGAGATACCACAGCGTGTAGGGTGTTTGCCTTGCACGCAACAGACCTGAATTCAATCCCTGGCATCCCAAATGGTCTCCCGAGCACTGCCAGGAGTAATTCCTGAATGAAGAGCCAGGAGGAACTCCTGAGCATTGCCGGGTGTGACCCAAAAAAGCCCCCCCCCCCCCAAACAAAGTATTTATGGTAAAGGAACATCCAAAAGAGAAGGCAATAGTTTTATCTGCAGGTAGGATCATCATCATTTATCTTGTTTTACATTAGAGTCACTAAGGCAAAAGTGGAGAGAAAAAAATAGCATGATATGACAAGAAATACAGTATCTGGGCCTCACACCAAAAAAACAAATCAAGTAAATATTAGAAGATTTGCATTTATTTATAATCCTAACAGAACTATTAGAGTATAAGTAAAATTAAGGAATGGTTCTTTAAATTTTGCATACAGCTTAGAAAGATAAACGTGTGAATACAGACACACTGAGAGAACATGGGGCTGGGGATTTGATTCAATCCGTAGAACATGTGCCTTGCAGACACCAAGAAAAAGAGAATGAAAATACATACATACATACATACTATAATATTTGATTTATTTCTTAACTGACTGAACTGATGGACCACAGTTTTGAAAATGTGATCCACAGAACACTGTTCCAGAGGATTTAATACAACCCTTGAATTAAGGTAGGTTTCCCCAAATGGACTTTTGATATTTTGAGAAAAAGAAAAGTTACACAGAATCACTTAAAATAATATTTTGCAAACCCTCTATATGAAAAATAATTAAAGGAGTTTGAGAGAGGTGAATATTCAGAATTGTCTATTAGTTTTTCTAGTGAGCTTCATAGAGAGGTGATGTTTCATGATACAAATTTTAGAAAATTCATATTGTATTGGCATATAGCTTGGGATCCATACTGCTGAATTGTCTTCATACAATAATGTCTATTATTTAGGGAGGAGTTTTTCCACAGAGCCTGGAATACAGTATCTATCTTAGCTGATGGGAAAAGTTTCGTTAAATACAATATGTATATGTACACATATATATTTATATATATGTAAACTCTTTCGCTCATTCTATAGTCTGTCTTAAAATGTGCGTAAAACAATATTGTTACAAAGAAAAGCAATCTTACTTATTTTCAACACATATTAAAATTAAAATTAAATATTATATTAGTATGTTTTAAAGGTTCTGGGCACCATGGGGTCCAGAATGTGGTTGGAGAATATGTTTAAAGCACTTAAGGTAAAGAACTAGTAACCAAGGACCCTCAATATCTATCAAAACTCTTAACTTAAAAAATAAAGACCTTTCCAGATAAGCAAAAGCCAAGAAATAGTACAGAAAATTATTAGGCTGAAAGTGTTTCTGAATGGTAATTCTAACACATACAAATGAACTTTTCAATGCACAGGCACAGGAATGTACTAATTAAAAACTGCTAGGCTGAAAAGACAGCAGAATGAGTAGAATACTTGCCTAGTGCATTACATACGATTCTCCCGCCCAGCCCTGCCAGAAAGTAAACAACTCCCGCCAATCAGGAATAAAGGATGCAGTTGCCACCAATCAGCAATGAAGAAAATAGCTGCTACTCATCAGGATGAATAACTCCACCAATCAGCACGAAGGAAACAGTTTTACCAATCAGGTTTAAATGTCTCCCGCCTATCAGGACCGGCGCTTGCAGCTCCCGCCAATCAGCAATGAAGTAAACAGCTCTGCCACCTTCCGGGAGCACCAACCAGGGTCCCCGAACCGCTGAATCTGCACTTGCTGTATCTGCACTTGCAAGCAACGTGCTGTCGCCCCTGCAGGGCCTCGCTGACCCTCGCACCTGGCCAGAACCCCTTCCCCAGCTTTTTGTACTCGAACTCCATGGACAGATGCAGATGCTGACCCCAGTCCATGACCCAGAAGGCAGCAGCACCAGCTGGGACCGAGCCATGTGCAGGGCCATCAGGACCAGGGTCCAGCAGTGCGGACTGAGTGGACACTGACAACGCCGAGTGGACACCGACAAAAGCCCTGGGTGCAGACTGAGCAGATGCTGACTATGGCCCCCAGTGCAGGGAGTGGGCATGGCCGAGGTCCCACGTGCCGGGTGTGTACATGAACAAGGGTCCCCGTGCGAGATGTGGACACCGACAATGGCGGCCCCTGAGCAGACTGAGTGGGCACTGACAATGGTCCCCGACGTGTCACACGCCCCTGCCGCATAGCTGTCTCCCTCATCCCAGGCCGGGCACTCACGGTCGGGGCTGCACAGTACTGGGAGGCCCAGAATGCTGTGGCACCCGGACTTGGCATGCTTGGTACCGGGAGGCCCAGAATGCTGCCGGGACCCAGGGTACAGCCTGTCTGGTACTAAGAGGTCTAGAATCTTTTGGGAACCTGGACTCGAACCTGCCTGGTTCCAGAATTTTGACTGCCCGGAATCCTGCGGAGACCCAGAGTGCAGGCTTCCCGGCACCAGGAGACCCAGAATGTTATGGGGACTCAGGGTGCAACCTGCCTGGTAACGGAATTTTGCCCGCCCAGAATCCTACAGGGACCCGGACACCAGCTGCCTGGTACCGGACTTCTGCCTGCGGGGAACTGGAGCAGCCTGCCTGGCACCAAGGTCCCAGAATTCTGCACAGCTGCAATGTCCAAACTGACCCTTGAGCTCAGAATGCGAATAAGGCCAGCTGTGGCCGCAGGAACCCGGAGACATGAGTACTGGCCCTGTTCCCCACCCTGCCTTGGCGCTACCCCCTAGACCAGACCTTCCCCAGTACACCCTGACCTTTTGCCCCCCACCCCTACTGAGGGCGCCCTAACTTTGCAGGAGCAGTTTCCCAGAGGAGACTCCGACAAGCCTGGATTTACCCCAGGGCATTACACTCCCCCCCACCCCACCTGCCGCCCCCAGGCTGTGACATGCTGGGCTGCCCCTGTGGTCTGGTAGTCACCACACTCCTTTTGGGGGGTGCACCGGCCATTTTCCTGCCTGCTCCAGTACCAGTACCTGGACCTCCGGCAGAGCCCTGGAGTTCAGCCCAGAAGCTTGGAACATGGTTGTCTCCTTTTACTTATTTTCTCTTTCCAGTAGAGCACACTCTAGGAGCGCTGTGGCTATGCCATGTCCAAGGTCATGTTACTGCTTTTCAATTCTTGTCTTTTAATGTGTTGAGATATATAAACCTGGCATCATGTTCATTTCGGGTGTTGGACATCAGGCCCCCAGGTTTGAATACTTTGGGGATGGTCACGATGCCAGCTATAGGGAGGAGAAGGCCTTTGGCATGTTGAGCCTCTCCTGGGCCTTGGCACTCCCTCCTTAGAGAGTTTCTTTCAGAGTGAAGTGGGCATAGGAACCAGTCTGGAAAAAATCTTCTTCTTACTCCCCACCCTGATAAAAGCCATACAGGAGTCTTTTCAATATGGTTTTCTGCGCTTTCAAGTCCATTTTTTTTTAAGTCCTGGTAGCCCCACTGAAAGACTATCAGAATTTGTTGCCGCCTGAAAATTTATTCACTCTTCTATTGAAGCCCAGATTGGACTCAATCTGTTCAGTGGCTTCTCTTGACTGACAGGGAACAAAATCCTCTTCCAGGTGATGAGGGTTTGCCATCCTCTCCTCTGCCCTTAATCTCTCCCTTTTCTCTTCAAGATGTGTCTCTGTGCCCAACTCTGATGGACTCCTTTTAAAACTCTCTGAGATTTACAAAGCTCTGTCCTTTCCTAAGCTCTTTGCTATTATTCTGACTCTACCTGAATGCTCTCTTGTCATCTCTTTTACTATTTAACAGTTGCTTAATCTTCAAAGTTCATCTTGGGTTGTTTCCCTTGTTTAGGCCCTGCTTGATGTCTAGATTAGTTTCTTTTCTATAATCTCAAAGAATCAGATATACGTACATCATGTATATATCTTACATACTATATAAACTGTGTGGCTAGTGATATTCCATATCATATAACCAGGGTCCTGGTTTATTTAGTTTTTGTTCATACATGTTTAAAAAATTCTAAAAAGCATTTTCCTGTGGTATTCCATCAAAATATTTTCAAGAATATAGATTTTTTTCAATTAACATCTTGTTAAATATACATTTTAGTGACAAAATTATAATACAAGCCCAATTATCCAGGATATGCTAGGAGAATAGTTGTTGACATAAAGCTCCTATAAAGAGTCCTATTAATAACTGCTAGTTACAATCACTGCATCTTTAACTAAATATCTTGCTCATGTCTTCATTTACGGCTGGGAAAATTTACCTTCCGTTTACAGATGGGGAAACTTACCTTCCATATTTTCTTTACTAATATTATATTTGACAAGTTACCATTGATGCTGGAGCGATAGCACAGTGGTAGGGCATTTGCCTTGCACACAGCTGGCCCGGTCGAGCTGGGTTCAATTCTTCCACCCCTCTCGGAGAGCCCGGCAAGCTACTGAGAGTATCTCGCCCACAAGGCAAAGCCTGGAAAGCTACCCAGGCTTTGATATGGTGTTTTTGATATGCCAAATGCAGTAACAACAAGTCTCACAATGGAGACATTATTGGTGCCCACTCAAGCAAATCGATGAACAATGGGAGGACAGTGCTACAGTGCTACCACTGATGCAGTGTAAGTGCTACTGCATGAAATATGCTCCACTTTTATGTTTCACAGACTTCCCTACACACTAGAATTGAAAGGTCAAATACAAATTCTTAAAAGAATTTTTAAATACAGAGATTGCTCCTAGCATCATATGACTGTATTGGAACTTGTGAGTCTTGTGGTTTCACTCATCATTGTTTTTATACATAATCCTCATTTCTCTATTCTTTCTACAGATAAGAAAGCTTTGGTGCAGAAGTACTTAAAAGCTCTAGCTGACATGATTTATAGTAAAATCAAGGTTTAGAATCAGAGGGTTTGATTTCAATGTACAAAGATAAATAACATTTACCCTCAAGGACTTTTAATAATAGAGAGGGAGATTGTTAAGTAAATAGAGTACACATCAGTAAAAGGAATTTCCAGGAGTGGACAAAAAGCAGTTAATATGACTTGCTAGTTTGTGAGAGAAAGGACTGGCAATGAAAACAGTTCTCAAGTTATGTACAAATGGCAAGGAAGAAAGTGGAGGCAAGGATAACAGCATGAATAAAAGCATTATGGCTTACAGTTATCATTGAACAAAAGCAAATCCTTGAGGCTATTGCAGATGGACAACGATGAAGGGTTGTGGAGGATGAAGTTAGGATTCAGAGATGTTATTTCTTGAGTCAAGGCTAGGAGAAGAAATAAAATATTTAGTTATTAATTTTTAAAAGAAGAATTACTATTTAAGGAATGACCCATGTAGTAAGAAACTTACAGTCTTACGGTCTTATTTTTTTTTTTTGAAAAGCATCAGTGTTTGCTCCAGAATCAGCCCTAAGTCCACCAAGCTGATATAAATTCATTAGTCCAACTATTACCTTTGTTAATAATATGATGAAAACAATAACAAAAAATAGTGCAGTCTAATTGCAGATCAGATTCTCCAGATTAATATTCAGGTATGGCTTTGCTGGTATAACATAAGAGTTAACTTGTTTTGTGAGCCATGGGCTAGGTGAAATTGTCACTGGATGATACTGCAAAAGTTGATAGTCCACTGTACTAAATGATTTCATAGACCAGAACCATTGCCTGCATTTCTTCAGGATGTGCTTTTTTTCTGTTTTTTTTTTTTTTAGAACAATGTGACAAATGCCTGCCCTGCTTTCTTCATAATCCGTTTTCCTCTAACACCATTTGGGGAATATTTTTTCTACTTGTGTAATTCCTGCAGGATGGGAAATTATTAATTTACATTGGTGAACCACTTCAAAGTATTATCAAAATAATTTGTGATAATAGCAAATCACCATGTGGAAGAGCACTGGGCAAGGAACTAGGCTGGACCCTGTTTCTAGCCCCAACGTTCCCATGTGCTAAGTTTGTTCTCTCTTTTTTCCCTCTAGACTAGTAGAGGCACAAATGTGGCAAAACTAGTTTGGCAGTTCTCAAACTGGGGTATCCTCAGTTTCACGGGTGCAGCTTTCAAGAAAGACATATGGATAATTTTTTCATAAACAGAGGTTTCTTGGGTCAGAGACCATTAATTGCGGTCCCTGGTCGTGTGAATTCCTCTGCACCATGGCTATTCCATTGGCTCACGTAGCCAGCAAAGAAACCTGTAAATTTTGAAAGAACTTTTCTAGCATGTTGTTTTGCAGTTCTATATATTGCACATTCATGTGAGAATAGTAATTAATGTGTCAAGTGAATAGAACAAATTTACAGATAGCATAGAATTTTAAAATCCAGTTATATCTCAATAATATGTCACCAGTCTAAAATATATCAGTTACCAACTGTGTGGCATAGAACAGCCAGGTCAAAAGAAAGAGAAGTGCAAGAGTTTGGAAAGGGGAGAAAAATGTGGAGTTCTTTGTTTTAGTGAATTGCAGCCTTACATGCTTTTTTCTGCTGGGCAAAGGGGAAGCGGAGGCCCTAATCAGGAGGGCCCAGCCTTTCACAGAGAAGTTTGCATCTGAACTTGAAATTGAAAGGCCTGTTGATGCCTGTTTTACTTTAACTACTGAATCAAATTATTAATTATTTAGCTACTAGATCAAATTATCAAATTAAAAAGTGTGACAGAATTTTTATATACCTAATGAATAATAAAATTAACTATTTTGCCCATTTTTAAGCAAAAGAAGTTGTTAGAATCTATAGCATGGTAGGGAATAATAGGGTAAATACATAGTAAAAAGAAGTAGGGTAAATAATAAAAATTGTGCTGTATTATTTCACAGGTTATACCTTCAAAGTTCTAGTTGTAGAGATACTGCTTTTCCATAGTTTGCTTTTTAAAGATAAGAGGGTATCACAGATGGGTGAACCATGGGTTCAAACTCTAAAGAACACTGGGAGTGAAATGCTGGATGGTTCTTAGGAACTTCCCAATCTGAAGATTGGAAAATGTTGCTGTAAGAATACATTTTTAAAGGATGATTTAAAACAGTTCTTTCCTATCAGGCATGTGGGGAGGGGAGGGGGCGAAGGGAAGTGGAGTGCTGGGTGAATGGTGGGGGCAAGTGAACTCAGGTGGAGGGTATGGTGTTGGAATGCATTATTTATAAAACCATGAAATCCTCCTATTAATACTATTGTAAACCATGGTGCCCAACATTTAAAAACTGTTTTAAGATTTTGTAATATATACAGAACTTTGCTCGAGCTCAAGTGGGCCCAGTAACGTCTCCATTGGAGACTTTTGTTGTTACTGTGTTTGGCATATCGAATACTCTCGGTAGCTTGCCAGGCTCTCCAAGAGGGGCGGAGGAATCGAACTCGGGTTGGTCATGTTGGCCACTTGTAAGGCGAACGCCCTACCCGCTGTGGAGCGATAGCACAGCGGTAGGGCATTTGCCTTGCACGCAGCCAACATACAGAACTTAACTCAGGATATGTCTCAAATCTTTACAATAAGGAAATAGCTTCATGAGGCGTATATCTTATGATGGTCTAATACCAGTAAGTCACTTTTGAGAAATAATTTGGTAGCCATGAGTGTGTGTGCCCACTTTGTTTTGAGAATTTGAGTAGCATCAAATAAATCAATTGCTGGATGTATATTGCAGTAAAAGGAAAACAAATAGAAAAGTCTGTTAAAAGGAGTCATTTTGTTTCCCAGTAAAAATTTCTCATGTTTCTCTCTCTCTGGGTTAAAAAAAAATGTTATATGGCAAGTAGTACTAAAATTTCTTAAATGTCAAATCTGTAACTCAGTATTGGACATTTCATTTGATATTTCATATAAATTACTTTTTTATGGAAATATTTTCACTTGTCTCTCAGAATTTCGTACTGTTTCATGCTATCCAGAGTATCTCATGCTATCCAGAGTAAAAGATGCTATCCAGAATTAAGAATTTATAGCAACTTAAAGCAATGAATTATTTAATGGGTCCTTTATATTCCAGTTCTAAAATGCAAGCCACACGTTTCTTTTGCTTTAATAAAAGAAAGGAGAAGAGAATAATCATGGAGAGTTATTGAAGCCCAAAGTAGGCAAACCCTACTCTTCATTCCTATTGTACCTTGTTAGGAATGAAGTGAGAATTCTGTTTTCACTCTTCTTTTATTCATTGTGAGATGCTTGGACCGAGTTTATCAAGCAAGATTTAGTTAAGGTTTCTTTGAATGATTTGTGTTTTAATTTTAATGATTTGGAATTAGATGCATTTTAAATAATCCATCAGAACTTAGTGGGATATTTCCAATATATCCCTTTGCTCTTCTAGAAATGAAGGAGTGAGCTGGCGGAAATGGAAAATAGCCAGTGCATTTCTGGCCGGAGCAGTGGGAAGCAGCAGCAGCTGGTGAACAGGCTGCATTCAGGGCCCAGCTGGACTCGGGGAGCCAGGAAACAGGTTTCTGAGGAGTGCCAGTGCCGTGCCTTTCTTGGAGGCCATTAAAAGTCAGATGGGCACCCTTCTGTCTGAGTTGGGATGACCGCTCTATGCTTGATGAAGGAGAGACTGGTAAGGCCTTCCTGCCACTCCTGGCCATTTGTTGAGGCCCTGATCTTTGCCAGCTGATGGAGACACCAAATGGAAGGAACAGGAAGGACAATTGGCGTCTGCAGTGCTTACAGTTCTGTGAAATGGAGACTCAGCCAATGAGTTCGTCTTGGGGAATATGGACCTCTCTCAGTACAGCACTGCTCTTCATTTTAGCGAGTAGTGGAGTGCTAAGTGTAGCTTGTGGTCTTTTGTTTTCTTCTCAGCATTTCCTAAATCAAATTTCTGAAGTAATGAAGCTTGTTAACATATGAAGAACCCCTTAAGAAAACCATTTTGATGTAGATGTGGTTCTCAGTTAAGGGTATTGTGGGAGAAGTTTTACTCCATTAAGTTGCAAATCCTAAACTATTATAAATCTTTCTATTGAAGGAATATGCCTAGGGCCCTGCATATCTTTTTCTGGACATAAAGAGATTTGCTCTCAGTGTTAAATGAACCTCACCAGGAGCCGATGGAATAGCAAATGTCTTTCCAGCAGGGAGAATGCAATCTTCAGAGGCATTCCTGCTTCACTCCTACAGTGAGCGTTTTTTTGCTTTATGTTTCTTTCCAAAGAACCATATTTTTAAGAGCAACAGAAATTGGAACCAGAATGAAGAACCAGATGTATAGTCATCAATCCTCCTTTTATTTGTATTTGAGTATGAATGATTGTATAATCTCATCCATTCACTTGCTCAAGAGGGTTTAAGAATATCTAGATGACTGACTACAAGTTACATTTTAAAAATGTAACACATGGAAATCAATGTAGCTTTTCTGTGAATCATTTCATTCTTCAAACTACAATTAAAATAATCTAGAATTCTTTAGCTTCCAGCAAACTGATAGTGATGTCAATATCTGGACACAGGAAGTCATTTTTCGTTCAACCAAACCTGCGGGTAGAGTTATTCTTTTCCATTATTTTAGTGATAGATATGGGTATGGCATTATGTTGCTTTGATTTCTGTTGTTTTAACTCTTGTTTTTTTTTTAAGACAGCAAACAATATTGTCCTCACTGGGTCAGAAAGGACCTTCTACTCCTCCAGGGTCTAACCATTTCAAAGTAATATCTGACAGTCTAATCGAACTGATTTTTTCTTTCAGATAACTTCAGGAACCCAACCAATTCATTGCTGAGGGCCACTAAAAGCTGAGGTAGTATGAGATTTCACCCCTTGTGTAGGCAGGGCCAGCGTCCCATTGTCAGCATGAAGCAGCTCCAGAAGGATGGACCTTCTGCCATTCTCCCTTAAAGATTTAAGGTGGTGGAATCTCTAGGGGGGATTTGATGTAGGCAGGTAGATAGGGAAAGGCTCTCTGTAATGAAACAAAGTCTCATAGAAGAAGAATTCTAGGACCGACCCACCCTGTGGAGACAGAGAATAAGGACTTGATAAGACCATCCCCAGACCCTGAAGATATGGGCCTCCTCCCCATGAAATTTCTCCTTTCCGAGAACCCCCTTTCAATCCGGTTGACTCCAGCGACCCAGCCCCCAAGGTGATTCCAGGACATTCCAAGTCAGATGATTCTTGAACCCCCTTTCAATCCGGTTGACTCCAGCGACCCAGCCCCAAGGAGATTTCAGGACATTCCAAGTCAGATGATTCTTGAACCCCCTTTCAATCCGGTTGACTCCAGTGACCCAGCCCCAAGGAGATTCCAGAACATTCCGAGTCAGAAGGATCTATAAGAACCAGCTCGAGAGCTCACTTTGCGCTCTCTCCACCCTCGGAGAAGCCCGCGTTCCCTCTGGACGCGTTACTCTCTCTCTCTCTTACTCTCCATTCCCCCACTTATCTGCTTATCCCTTCCTCTCCCTCTCCAAAAGCCTCCAAATAAAACCTGTTACTTCACTGCTCGTCTACTCCTGAAATTCTTTTCTGCGAGCAAGACAAGAACCCCGGAAACCTCGGGTAAGGCTTGGGACTGGTCTCTCCTTTCCTGCAAAGAGCAAATTCTCGCCCTAGCTTGAGTCTGTGGCTCCCCGAGCAATCGGGTGGCAGGGATTAACTCCCGTGCCGAGAAGATCAAGCGGACTTCAGGTGTGGCTTGACGGCCACCTTGTGGGGCTGGCAGGGCTTAGGCCCGTGCCGAGCAGGTGTTCACTGCAGACTTTACCGGTCCTAGTCTACCCAGGGTTCCGGGTGGCAGAGGCGGGTGGGGAGAAAGTGACTGTCTTTCTCCTCCCCACTTCACATAAGTCACCCGTGGGGCCCACCGACATCAATAGTGTTCAATGTGTTTATTCTCTGGGTTAAGATGACAAAAAAACATACCAATTTCTGAGTTATTGTTGCTTTAGAGTATAATTTGGGACAGCTTTATAGCATGAATAGGTACCCAACAAGACAAACAGCATGAATTAAAAAAATAGCAAAATAGCATACATCAGAAATGCATCTTATAGATTTCTAGATATTGAAATTCTAGATTCGCTTATACTATTATTCTTATGAGGTCCAAACAGATAAAAGATATGATTTATAGTTTTTTTGATCAGAGATGTAAAAACTATAAAAATAACTATCACTGTCCTCCCATTGTTCATTGATTTGCTCGAGCGGGGCCAGTAACGTCTCCATTGGAGACTTTGTTGTTACTGTGTTTGGCATATCAAATACATCACGGATAGCTTGCCAGGCTCTCCAAGAGGGGCGGAGGAATCGAACTCGGGTCAGCCATGTTGGCTGCGTGCAAGGCAAACGCCCTACCGCTGTGCTATTGCTCCAGCCCAAAAATAACTATAACTGAAAAAATTAAAAGCACCAGTGGATAGATATAAATACTAGAAAATATGAATGAGAAAATAAGAATTCAAGATAGGTCAGAAGAAAATAACAATAAAAGCTGAAGAGAACAATGTATAAAATAAGATAGAATAAGACATAAAGGTGATGTAAGATTTGTATCATTAGATATCTAGAAGAAAAAGTAGAAAAAGAATATTTATCAACTTCCCCAAACTGATGATATACATTATGTCCTATAATCTCTGTCAAGGTTCAAAGGAAATTATCCCTTTCCCCTCTGAATTCTTAAGAACCTAGATAACCAAATGTTAAACAAATTGATACAAGGGGAAAAGCCAAAAATAAGAACCGGAAGGTCCCTGTAAACATTGGAGCAACAGTACGACTGAGTGACTCACCCAGGCTTCAGGCCTCCTACATAATCTTAGCTGAAAAAAAGAGATTTAAGGAGAGAAAGGAGAATAGCCATAGGAATATTACCAGAGAAGACACAAAGGCATTATTTATTCTAGTGTGGATTTCAGTTTTGCATTGTTCACATGCACAGTTTTAGAGATTAAGTCTTCCCTGCATATAGATGCCATTATAGATAGGTTTGTCTACAGCCATCTTTCTTCACTTAGCCTCCAAGTCCTTCCTATAAAGTAAGCAGTCTACCCATCTACCCAAAACATGTATTGGCTATGGTAGAGTTTTGCTTCTCTTCATGTTCAAGATAGTTACCCATGAAGTGAAAAGGGAAGTATGAAGGAAGGGTGAAGGGAGAAAGAGAAAAGGGCAGTTTTCAACTAAGCATATTAATAATGTTCCCCAAATGAAGGATAATTGTAATGCTAGATAAAGCACAGGCATGACTGAGTAAAAAAAGGGGCTTTATTGATAATGACGAACTTAACTTGGGAAGCCTATCCATCAGCTTGGGCTGGAGAACAACTTTAATAAAGAGAGAAAATTGGCCACTGTGTCCTGGTGACACCACGTTTTGACAGCTACCCCTAAAACCTACAGGGAAATGACATATGTTCACCTGTGTTTATTGCAGCACAAGTGTGATAGCTGAGCTATGGAAACAACCCAAATCCCCATTACAGAAAGATTAAGAATTTGTGGTATATACACACAATGGAATACTATGCAGCTGTAAGAAAAGACAAGTGCCATGCAATTTGCTGTTCCATTATGGAACTAGATAGTATCATGCTGAGTGATAAAGAATTATGTCTCAAAGGTGGAATTTAAAGACACAGTAAGAGAGCAACAAATGATAAGGACTTGGGGTCCTTATCAGCTCAAAGTATTCTTTTTTTATATATCAATGACTGTCCTTTTTAAAATAATTTATTGAGTCACCATAAATTACAGACTTTAAAAGTTATTTACAATTGAAATCCAAGGGTACAATGTTCAAGCACCAATCCCTTCACTGGTGCCCACCTACTTCCCTCCACCAAAGTCCTAATTTTCCTGCTGGCCCCATCCTGCTTCTCTGGCAGGCATTCTTTGTTATTCCTTTTTTTCCTTTTTAGGTACTTTGGTTTTCAGTACTGTTACATGGTCCTCCAGGAACCACATGTGATGTGAGATAAACTCCATGCAAGGAAAACACCCTACTCGCTTTACTATTTCTCCGGCCCCCAGTCATTTCTATTATCTTTGGGCATTTGTTCCTCCTATACCAAGTGTTTTTTTCAATATCTGCAAACACAGCTCAAAGTATTTTTGAGTTTTAGCTTTGCCAAGGCTCAGAGCAAATAGGGCCAAAGAAATGCAAAGAGGCAACTTATCCAAGGAGAGGTCTGATCCTCCAGAGGCCAAGCCTCAGGCCAATCTGTTTTAGCTTTTACTAGCCTCAGAGAGTCCTTCTAAGTTTGTTTTTATTTGTTTTTGGGAGAGAAGTGCAAAAAGGGAAAAATTGGGGGTATGGTGCCGCCAGCAGGTCAAATCTGGACCTGTGAGGTGAGTGCATCAGTAGCCTGATGGAGCCTTCCGACTTCCAAATACCCCAAAATTGCTGCCATGCCTTTGGCCAGACCCCAAAAACTTGGGGCAAAGTTTACCAAGAAAGTAAATGGCCAAAAGTTAGATATGTGGGAGACACACCCACAAAACACCTCTGGCTCAGCTATATAATTGGAGGCATGGCCTCTCTGGTTGCTGATTGAATTGCTTAATGGCCATGATCCCAGAGACTCAGAAACAAATCTCGGAACCCAACAGCTTTTGCCAGAAATGCGTCGGACCCTGCAGTAGGTTACTGTCACTGGGCCACCCCAGGGCGAAAAGGGAGATGTCCCTCCACCTGCTCCCCGTAGGCAACTTGGTGGCCGCCATCCTCCAGAGGCCATTGGACAGTCAGGTTTGGGCCTGAAGTGACGAAACAAGCAGGGCCTAAGGGATGGTGGTGAAGCTGGTCTTTTCCTCCCCACCCCAATGAGACCCCAAGTCACCACCCACGAACGGCCTCTCTGGCTCCTGATCAAGCTGCTTAATGGCCATGATCCCAGAGACTCAGAGACAAATCTCGAAACCCAGCAGGTTTTGGCAGAAATCCCTCCATATTTAATTGTTAAAATTTCAGAATTTCAAAATTGCACGGCCACTACTGCAGCCTCGCGACATCATATGTTATTTATAACCAGCAATAGAAAACAAATTGTTTTCTGTTGCCTCTTCAGCAGATCTGAGTGTTGGGGTAAAATCCCAAATAATAATGGTGGGTCTGGTGTCAAAATATTGAATGTAATCAAAGTAGAGAGACAGTAATGTGGAAATCATCTGCCCCACAGGTAGGGGGAGGGTGTGGGATGGAAGAATACTGGGGTTTTTGGTGGTGAAGAATGGGCACTGGTGAAGGTACGGGTGTTTCACTGTATGACCGAGACTTAAACCTGTAAGCTTTGTAACTGCTGTCACAGTGATTCAATAAATAAAATTATACAAAATGAAAAAAAAAGTTAGGTAGAGTTTATGCCCAATTCAATCAGCCTAATCAATGGCTGAATAAATAACAGTACTCCTACATTAAAAAAATAATAAATAAGTAAATAAAGGAAAAATTGCAAAATCTTTGACACTATAAAATGTTTTAAGACATTTTATAAAACAAAATGAAATTATTTTTAATTCAAAAATGTTATTTTTAACTGTTTGATTTTCAACAGTGATAAAGGAAGACATAGAGTGGAAATAAAGCAAAAGAAACTACAAGAATATTGCATTGCCAGGAGAGGGGTAGATTCAGAATGATCTCTCATAAGTGGGACTTAGTGATACATTTCATGTAGCAACAAAGAGTCAGAGGCAACCCGGTGAGAGAATTGATCACATAACTGAGTTTGGGGGAGGGTTTAACCAGAGGGAGGGGCATTGGGAGCCTGGGGAGGGGAGGGAAGTGGGACACTGGTGATGGATGTGGTGTTGAAATTGTGAATGTGGGAAAACATCATTAGCGATATTGTAAATCACAGTACTCAATCCATTTTGAAAAGTTTAAAATAATATAATACGACATTGAAATTGACACTTTTAGATTAAAATGAGAACACTCCTAAAGAAAGAAAGTTAATGCCAATGAGAATTTGCAAGTGTTAAAAAATGGATCAGAGAATTTCAAGGATGTAGGCAGGAATACAGAATACGTAGCAACAATATGTATATGCTGATATGTATATACAGCAACGGATATATATATAAATAAATCTAATGTTTGAAAAAGAATACTGATTTATTATTCTACTGAAAAATTTAATATTAGAAGAGTGTAAGATCTGATAGTGAAGAACAGGGTAGAGTTAGTATTCTAATTCTTAATGTAGTTCAAGGATAGGATAAATTACAGAGTAAATAATTCATACTTTGATAAGTGGCAAATACATATTGTCATTGAAGTAACTACATATATGCCTCCAGTGTGAAATTTCCAAGTAGGGAGAGATTTAATAATTGTTATGGATCATGGCTTATAATCTTCAATTTTTTTAGGCAAAGAAGAATCTGTTATTATTAACTGACTCATTGTCATTCATTGTTTATATAATACAAAATTTTTACCTATAGTCAATATACTGTACTATAACCCTGCAGAATATATTCATTTCATAATTGGAACTCTGTATTCTTTAACCGACATCTGTCTCTTGCCCTAAATCCTGGAAATATCCTTTCTACTCTCTGTTCATCTGGGTTCTTCTTGTTCATATGCATTTATAAATTATATCATATTTATTTAGTATTTTCTTTCCTCTGACTTTTTTCACTTAGCAAAAAAATTCTTATGTTGCTTTTATGCCATGCCTATGTTGAATAGTACTTTTAAGGATACACATAGAGATGTCTTTTTGAGATCTTATTTCACTCATCAGAATCTGTATTATAACAGTTTCTCAGGGTTATGTGGTAGTTTTATTTTTAATTTTGTGGGAACTTTCATAGTGAGTATGCCAAATTAAATTTCTACAGTGTACCCAGTTATCTTTGCTTCACATCCTCACCAATACTTATTATTCTTGTCTTTTCAATGATCTCAAAGTGTGAAATCATATATCTGTGGTTTGCTTTGAAATTCCCTGGTGATTATTTCTGATGGGCATCTTCTTCAATGAGTTATTAAAATATAACTTGTAAATACAGCACTGTGCATTCGATATGTTTAAGTTTCTATGAAGTTTAAAATAAAAAACTACAGTACATAAAGTTTGGGCATCTAAGTTTATATATTGATACAAATAAATTAAGCAATGGTTATCTTTAATGGAGACAGAATATTAAGCAAGTGTGAAAGGGTTGAAAAGGGCAGTGGAAATCAGTTACATGATATGAGTGTTTGTTTCAAATATATTTGGTAATAATTTGCTGACTTATGCATTTAAAAGTAATTTTAAAAGTGATTACATAGACATGAAAGCAAAATCATTAGAGTAATTAGATTATTGTATTTTAATACCTCTTCATTATAAGTCCCATTAACAAAGCAAAATGAAATCTATAGATTAATCACCAGTACTAACTTATACACACGTAAATAACAGAATTCTAAGCAAAAGAGTTTGGAAAGGGGTTAAGTCACTTACCTTTACAACGACCCTTGTTCAATCCCAACACAGCATGTGATTCATCAATTACTACCAAAAGTGATCCCTTAATAAGAGTGATTGAGGAGTAAACCTTTAGTACTATGGGGTGTTACGCCCAAAGAAAGTAATCCCAAGTTTCTCATATGGTGTAAATTACTACTAATTTTCCAATATGTTTTAGTCTTCAATGATTGCTTTGAAACTTTCTAAAATACTTATGATAAATGGGATTAATGTGGAGCCACATTTCCAGTAAGTTTACCTTAGTATACAGTAATTTTGAACTGCTGAGTAAAAGGCATCACATATTTTTACTGATAGAAAAATTGAACAGTGTGATTTTGGGGGTGGCAAACATCTAATTGCCTCCCCTACAAAACTTTCAAAATAGTATTTTTATCTTCTTTTATTTATATCCGTTATTTAATAAAAACTTTGTCATGTAGAGTTGTGACTCAGCAGGTTTCTGTTAAATTAACTATAAAGAAATGCTTCGTTACATTATAAAATAAAATGAACAAGCTGATGAAATCTTAGGCTTGATTACACAATGACAATGCATATGTGATATCCTGCTTCAGAAATTAGTCTTATCGCTTTGCCTCCCGTTCAAAGCTACCCAACTTCTGAACACAACCTTGTTTTCTCTTCAAAGCTTCTCGCATTTGGCTAAACAAGCATTTCTCACTCTAAGATTATCTTATCATTGAATTAGTTATCTGCTCTGCATATTCATCCTATGTATTCACCCAAGGTCTTATTTAAATGAATCGTGTGTGTGTGTGTGTGTGTGTGTGTGTGTGTGTGTATTCATAATTTGCTTGTTAATAATGGAAAGTTTTCTGAGACTGCCTTCTCTGATGGTCTTGGGAAGACGTGGTGAGTCTGTCTTGACATTGTGGATGTGAGTACTGAGGGGAAGTATGTCTCCTTCATTGTTTGATGGTTTTGTTTAAGCTGGGATGCAAATCACAGGGGGAAAACAGGTTAGGTTGAAAATTGAGGCATCAAGATACCAGTTCGGAATATCCGTAAGCAAGCCTATTAAACCGCTTCACATGTATTTTCAGGGGTGGGATAGAGACTACACCCTTGGAGATATTAGTTGAAATCAAATCTTTTATCGTTGGCTAGAACTTGTTTGGTCAAATATTACAACCCAAGTGGCTTAAACAACAGAAGCAAGTATTGTCTGTGTTCTAGAGGGCAGGAGTCGGAAGCACATGGGTCCTCCTCAGGGTGACTAGGAAGAACATGCCCCACTCCTGCTTCCTGTCCTCTGATAAGTTTCGAAAAATCTTTGGCACGCCTTGGTTTGTAGAATCCTAGCTTGACAGTAAAAAAAAATCAAAACAAAAAACAAAGAAACAAACAGAACACAGGATTCTCCATGAAATTAGTACCTCATTCAGGGGAGGAATGCAGAGCTCAACTTACAAGTCACATTTTGATCCTTGAACTGTGAGACTTTGTATTTCTATTGCGTGAATTCTACTTCCTAAGTTGTGTGAATTCTACTTCCTAAGTAGTGGGCCTCTATTCATATGGGGTTTTATAACTGAATGTGGGTGGCCAAGAAAATTTGGCAACAGAGAAAGATTTCTGAATTCACATTGACAAGAAATTAATTTCAGAATCAAGTGCATAATGAATCTGAGGAGTTCCTGGTAGTGCTTGCTCATGTTGTGTTTCTCAGTAGGAAATGGAGAGTGGGTGGGAAAAGTGTCAGGGGCACTGGGTGGAACAAGCCAGCATGTGCTACCTTGGCAGCCCTCACAAACCAACCCAGATTTGACCTAAGATGACATCGATCTGAATGTGAGTTTGCGGGGCATAAAATTCAGCTAATAGAAGTATGAATGTGGATTATATTTGAAACACTGGGGCATGGTACATGGTCTGGGTAGTGATATAAAGTGTAGCGAACCAGATTGGAGAATGTGGCCCTCACATACACCAAAATGTAGATTAAAGATAGAGAGTCACACTAGCACAAAGTTCACTCAGAAGAAATATCACAATATTAGAAAAAACTAAGAGAAAATGTGGGTTCAGTAACTGAGAAGAATACATTTCAAGTACATGGTAGTGAGAATTCTATGAGTAAGATGGGAGTTGAGAATTGCCTACAGGGTTGATGGGGAGAGAGAACTTGGGGAGTACTTAGACAGGTAACTTAATGCATTTGTGATAGAAGTTAAAAAATAAAATGAAAATTTCAATTTTGATAGAAATTAAAAAATGGTGTAGGAGGGGACATGAGAGAAGACTTTTTAAAAAAATAAGTACAGAGAAAGTAAATGTAGTAAATATAGAAAATATGAAAAACTCTTTGAAGGAGTTTTCAGAAAGAAAATCTACAGGAGTCAATTATAATATTTTCCTCAATCATTTCTCTACGAACATACTAATTATGTTCTAAAATTAAATGACTGAATTTTAAAAGTTCAGGTTATTAAGTATTTGTTATTCCTTGTCAAAATGTCAAAACCAAGGTCAGAGATATAGTACAGGATTTTTGCCTTTAAAAAAGAAAATAAAACACCAAAGATATCTTGGTGTATCACCAAAAATGATAATAAAATTATCCACCAAAGTTTTTTATTGTCCAAAAGATAAATAATAATGTATTATCTACTATATTTAATGCATGATCCCTTGCATAAAACAATAATTTTAATAGCTTCAAATTATATGCTTGATGCTTTTATAACTTTAACAGTTGTTTTGTTTATTTAACTCACATATATTAAGCATCATGTTTCAATCAGATTAAAGTATTACAAATTTTTTCACAATGCGTTTTTAAAATATAAGTAAGTATAACTACCTATTAATGTGTAAAATATTTTCAAACAATTTTATAGAAGTTATATGTACATTTATAAACCCTAATTTTAAAAGAGGTGGCATTTAATCCCAAAATGGGAAGCAATGACCATTTCTGCATTAACTACAAACTCACAGATTGAAGAAAAGTACAGAGTTAAAGTACAAAGTTGAATGAAAACACTGAAAACAATAGCGTCCCCATAAAATTTGCAACTGTTTGGAGGGGTACAGAAAATTAATCTACATGTTCTACTTTCCTAAGCGCGAGAAAAACTTGTTTCTGGCAGCCTGTTTCTAACATCTTGTATTTCAATTCATTTTTAAAGTCATTAGAATTAGATCAGAAGACCATTCTGCTTCTCTAGCTCACACCTGTCTTCTGAACATTAATGCAACTGAAAAAGTTATGCTCTGATATTTTTTTCTTTAATTGAAAAAAGATACACTTGGGGCATCTTGATGCCAAGCTAATAAATCCTGAGGAGCGGATTTAATCTTGGAAACATGGAATATGAACTTGGAATGAACTGAATTGGCGCTACTCTAATGAACTGTGACATTTAATTCATAATGGCAGAAATTGCAGCTTAAATCCTCGTTAATCAGAATGGAAACAAAATCACAAATCACTAATCATGATTTTCTCCTTTTTCCCCCAAGATTTGAAAAGTAATG
Source organism: Sorex fumeus (assembly GCF_029834395.1). NCBI lineage: Eukaryota > Metazoa > Chordata > Mammalia > Eulipotyphla > Soricidae > Sorex > Sorex fumeus. The sequence continues at coordinate 9,600,337 of NW_026606083.1, read as the reverse complement.
CAAAGAAACTCACAGTAGGACACAATGGTTTGACATATCTCACATGCTTTTATTTAGTAGAGCAGGGAAGAAAATAAGAGAAGAAAAATTAATCTCAAGTGAACTTTAAGTCCCTATTCTTCTATAAGTGCCACTTGACTTTTTCTGTAGGTGCGTGCATATCTGGGCGTGTGAGTAATCAATGCTTTTAGAAAGACTCTATCAAAGAGAGCGCTTGCTGGCATAAAGTAAGTCCATTTGTAGGAAAAGGCACAGCCTCCGGGGAAACTATTCTTTCCACCCCTTTCTCCCGGTTTTCGCTTGTTGACCCAGCAGGATGAAATTGCTAAGGCGACCAGCAGAGAAGGGCGACATCCTACAGCAGCACGCTCTGAGCAGGGCTCAAGTCATATAGAGGTACCAGTAAGATAAGAAGGAAGAGTTCTGGAAACACTTCTCTGTTCCACTTAATGCTGGGAGATGCCGTATTCTCAAAGACACATGAACAGAGGTCATATTGGGACCGTCCACTCTAACATGCAGTGGTGAGGGCGAACTGCAAACTTAACTCAAGGGAAATGTTTGGGGGTAAATAGGGGTAATTGCAAAGATCATAATTTCGCCTGTGCTAGTAGTTTCATGACCCTAGACCTACTAAAAGCATTGCATTTGAAAAGGGCAGATTTTAAGGTGTGTAAAGAACATCTCAGTAAAATTACGAAGTACATGAATTTGCGTGTTGATAGATTTCTGTTTGTTAAAATTGCATATATGTTTAGATGCCTATATTTTCAAGTTGATTTGTTTGAAACTTTTTTTTATTGTGCATTTAACAAGCATCTGTTTTACTGGTAAAAAAACAAATACCCTAAGTCTATAAATATAGAATTAAAAATTTTACCAGAACATAGTCATTGTCACTGTCACTCCTCCTGTTGTTCATTGATTTGCTCAAGCAGGCCCAGTAACATTGTGAGACTTGTTGTTACTGTCTTTGGCATATCGAATACGTCACGGGTAGCTTGCCAGACTTTGCTCTGTGGGTGAGATACTCTTGGTAGCTTGCTGGACTCTCCGAGAGGGACAGAGGAATCTAAGGCGGAGGAATCGAACTCAGGTTGGCTGGCTCGGCTGAGTGTAAAAGGCAAACACCCTACCCACTATGCTATCGCTCCAGCCCAAGCAGAAGAGAGTATATTTCTTTATATTTAAGTGTATATATGGTTTTTGAATAGCTAAAATTTTCATGGGGAAACACAGTAACTGTGTCTTAGAACATAGATTAGCCATGTAAGGATAAAAAAAACCCTGGGTATCTTATGCTGTCCTGGATATTCTAAACATAAGCTTCTCCCACTTAATATCGCTGATAGCATTTTTATAAAAAATGGATCTCACCACTCTTCCAGTTAATAGTAATGAGTCTGTGCTTTTGTTGCTTGTATTTTTATTTTTGCAGGGTAGAGGGCAATTTGAGGACCATATCCAGTGGTGCTTAAGGGCTATTTTCTAACCCCTGACCCCACACTACTGGCACTTGGTACTTAGGAGTGACCCCCGGTGAGTGACCCCATGTGGAGTACTGGGGAATCAGTGCAGTACTGGGGATTCAGAAAGGTCAGCTACAAGCTGGCCAGGAGGCTCAGCTCCTCTACCAGCCTGGTTAGCTCTGGTCCTGGTTTTGAAATTTTAACTGTTGTGGTTGTGACTTTGTCTGCTTTTTTTTTAATAGTCTGTGTACTTTTTGAGTCTGGGTTTATGCCTTGAATTCATGTCTGCTTCCACAGTTCCATGGGAACGGATCCTGTGTAAACTAGGTGAAAAAGAAACATTCAATGTGTTTTTATTAATATGGGTTTGTTTTCTCAGTGGCTAAAAAAAATTGATGTGTTATCTGTTTTATACTTTCCTATATATGAGTAAATAATAATATTCACAGTAATGTCTACTATAAGAATACTCATTTGGTTTCCTATCATATGTAAGCAAATACTGGAATATTTGAACCTGGGACTTGCTCTTTCAGATGAAACCACGAGCCACAAGTCACTACTTTAATTTTCATTATTGAAATAAAAAGTGAAAATTCAACCATGACTGTTAACTGTGTACTTTGCATGTATGATGTCCTGGGTTTGATCCCTAGCACCGGAAGTAAAAAGGCAATTAAAAAATGGTCATATAATTTGTCACTGAAATTAGACACTGTCCTGTCACTGTCCTCCTGTTGTTCATCGATTTTCTCAAGCGGGCCCAGTAACATCTCCAGTGTGAGACTTTCGTTGTTACTGTGCTTGGCATATTGAATATGTCACAGGTAGCTTGCCAGGCTTTGCCTTGCAGGCGAGATACTCTAGGTAGCTTGCTGTGCTCTCCGAGAGGGGCAGAGGAATCAAACTCAGGTCGGCCATGTTGGCTGCGTGCAGGACAAATGTCCTATCCGCTGTGCTATCCCTCCAGCCCTGCTATCACATTTCAAGATTTTAGTAGTCAGATGTGACTCATGGCTTCTGTATTTATAGCACAGATGTAGAATCTTTCCAGAAGCATGTACATTTCTATAGGACATTTTGTCTGTATTGTCATCTGAAGAGTGAAACTCATCTGATCTGAAACTGATTTTAAATTTTGTTTGAAGATAGGTTCAGAAAGTTTTAAAACAATGGCAGATTTCAAATCTAGCCAATTTCCCACTATGTTTTATTTGCACCATACATTACTTTAAAAATACAAAAAGTTTAGAATGCCTCTGAAATTATTCAAGTTTATTTTTTAATTTTTTATATATTTTTTGCTTATTGGGTCACACCTAGTCATGCACAGGGGTTACTCCTGGCTCTGCACTCAGGAATTACTCCTGGCGGTGCTCAGGGGACCCTATGGGATGCTGGGAATGGAACTGGGTTGGTCACGTGCAAGGCAACCTTTCTACCTACTGTGTTTTTGCTCCAGCCCCTGATTCAAGTTTAAATTGACCTATTAAAAGGCCCCCCCTTTTGCTCCAGCCCCTCATTCAAGTTTAAATTGACCTATTAGCAAGATTAATTCAGATAAGATAAAATAAAAATGGATAAATATTTTTATGTAAAGTTGCTTTAAATATACTTATGTAACAAATTGTTTCTATATATTGTGTGAATAGAACAAGGACAAACTGTGCAGTATGCAAGCAATGGGTCTTTCTTCCATAGATATATTTTTGAAACCATGAAAGGAAAATTCTGACAAGAGAAACCTCTTGAGACTATTATCATTTAAAAGACTCTTAAGAAAGCAGTAATTGTATGGCTACTTATTCTGTGACTATTCCTTTTGTAGTAAGCTAGAGCTATAAAGAAAAGTAGTCAAACCTAGATTTTCAGTCACAAACTGAGCATTTCCGGAGGCACAAAGATTGCTCTTGTTTTCTCTATTCTCATTCTCTCTAGTCAGAGACATTATGTAATTTTCTACACCTGAATACATCTATGCAATAACGATCAGGACATTCTCAGCAATAGGTTACATGTATTGTTTTGTTTGTTTGTTTGAGTTTGGGGCCACAACTCGTGATGCTCAGGTGTACTACTGGCTCTGCACTCATGGAGCTCTCCTAGTGAGCTCAGAGGACCACATTGGATGCTGGGGATTGAACTCCTATCAGCTGCATGCATAGCAAGCAGCCTACCCACTGTATTTTCACTCCAGTCTGTAGGTTACAGTTATTAAGGAAGAAAGATAGATTTATTCTTCATACTCAAAAAATACACTTGGAGCAGAAATTCTGACAGAATGGATGATGACATATTCTACATTGTCTATATATTTTTTCTAATCACTGTAAATTGCTTACTTCTGATCTTTTTTATCACATCTTAGATTTTATCACATTCAATTAATATATCAACAAAACAGAGAAAACAAAAAGAAATAACTTGCTCTTATACCTATCAGTAGCAAATAGTGGTTTGGGTATTGAAAATTTGGCCTGCAAGATCAAAAGAAAAATTCTTCTATTTTTACATCTTTGAAAGAGGATCAAGAAATTTTTAGTATATTTCCACTAAGCTGTATTATTCGTAAACTTTATGATAACTGCCTTATGAGTTTTAGTGCCTAGAGACTTTTTTTAGACGGGAGTTGAATAATGACTTGTATGTCATCTAGTATGCCTTCAGGTGTTTCACTGGCTACTGAAGACGTAACAGCTAACCATGAGGATGTGAATTACCCTTCCTGGTACCTATCACTATATATTAGTCTCCTAGAGTCTAACTGATATTCATGGGCAGGGATGTAGGACAGGAGTTATGTCATGTGCTGTGCATGTGCTGTGATCCCAGGTTGATCCCTACCAATATCTAATCTCCAGAGAGTCTCCAACTGTGGTCCTGAGATTCAGTGATCCTGGAGGTCCTCGGCTCCATGCAGTCCGAGAAGCAATACATCCACAAGTACTTTGCCTTAAATCTTTGGCCTGCTTGACTGGGTATTACCATGCATGGCACCAAGGCCCCTGACCACTTAGGATTCCCATCAATAGTACTGTATGTGTATTTGGTGTCTGACACGACAGGTGCAGGAGAACAATAAAAGGAAAATCCAACACCAAAACCTTCCTTTCCTCAGATTGCCCCAGGCCTCCACCCAGGTGAGACTAGAATAGAAGTAATCTTAGTTGTGATCTCACTTGGCTTTATTCCTTGATAGGAAGTTTGACTTAGAATATTTATAGGAACAAAAGGTCTGCTTAGATATTAGTATCAATCTGGCCTTTCTTATTTGTCAGAGGAGATCAGAAATAAATGGTTAATCAAAAGATACTAGTCTTTATGTTCATAAAGATATCCTTACCAAAGAATACTGTCTCTGTGTTCTTTGAGGCATACATGGTAGATTTGATTCTCAGATTTTAAGTTGAAAACCAGAGTTCCCATAATAACTCTCTAATAAGCCATGATGCTTGGAACGGGGTGGAAGGGCAATGAAGAACCAGTGTTTTCTATCAGCTGTGCTCCTCCCAGCACTCCATGGCCTGGGATACCTCTGGAGGCAGCTTCTTCAAGTGCCAAACACTGAGCTGGGAAAGCAGCGTGAAGGAACGAAGAAGATAATACTTGTCACCAGAATCCCTTTGTAGTGTGACTGCACGTTTGTGTTACCACACAACCTGCCATTTTGCAAGTTTTACTGCAGGGGTGGATGAGACTGGGCCAGGGAGGCTTCTGTAGGCTGTGAAATCCCGTTGTCTGCCCCTAATTCCTGATCAGACAGATGCCCATGTGCATCGTCTGTCTGCAGCCCGCCTTCCCCGTGTGGTAGGGCTGACGAGGAATGTCATCAGTATCCCAAGGGACTCTGGCAGGAAACAGTGTTCCCAGGCCCTGCCTGGGTTCAGCCTTTCCTATGCACTGGACAGTGTCTGCCCCTTTCCTTCTATAATCTCCAACTCCTCCAACAGTATCATGCACCAAAAAAATGCCTCCTCATTAGAAGCTTATCTGCCAGGGAACGTGTGGTGTGACACGATTTCTGGGAGAATTCTCGAGTCTCTGACATCTTTGATATGTGATGACTATAAATCTTATCGAAGTAGTACTTTTTGGGGGAAGGGCCACACCTGACTAGACTCATGGCTTACTCCTGGCTCTGCACTCTGGGATTATTGCTGGCAGTTTGGGGTGCCAAACGGGATGCTAGAGATCAAACCCCGGGTTGGTTGTATATGCATGGCGAGTGCCTCACCTGTTGTACTATCTCTCTGACCCCGCAAAGTTAAATTTGCTGTATTTAAAGTATCACTGTGGTCCTACAGTGATACTTACCGAAACCTGTATTTATAGGAGTATGAATGAAATGATGCTACCAATTTTACCTTTACTATATATGTGTATATATATATATATATATATATATATATACACACACACATATATATATAGAGAGAGAGACTATTTACATCAATAAAATATTCTATGTGGTGTAGGTGGTTGTGTAATTTTGTAAATGCAAAACCATTACCACATTCAAGGTAGACAGAACTTGCCTCACCGGATTCCCCAAACCCAACCAGACCTGGAAATTGAACTTTGTGTTTCAAGCTTCTCAAAGGTATTCTCCTCTCTCTATGTGTTTTAGTGGTATCAGCAGTCAGTAATGGGGCCTCATGCATGTGAGGTCTGTGCTTTATCACTGGACCACATTCCAGGCCCCTTTCTTGTTTAAATTATCAAGTTCCTCTAATAGAATATACCAACCACCTGGAATGCCCTATTGAGTTAAATGAAAGGAATCGACCCTGGTTATAGCCCTCATTAAATAATGTTTAAGTTTTATAAGTATCCTCCATCCGATGAAAGAAAAAATAATTTCCATAAAAATTTAAGATTCCTTCATCCTAGGAAGATTTATGATTCTATATAAACATACATAGGACAAATCCATATTGTTAATGTCCATTTTAATGGGCACTGAGTGCTCATTTGAGATTGATTATATTTGCTTGTAAGGTTTATGGCAATTTAACTTGCTAAAGTTATGGGGAAAGCTTACTATTCCAGTTTAAAGTTGCTGTATAATAATTGACCCCTATTTTTTAAATAAAAATCTTAAGTTAAAAATATACTGTTGAACATAAGTATAAACAGTTTTTAATACTTAGTATGCATAAACAAGAACATTTAATTTTATAGGTCTAAAAGAATTACTTAAGTGCTTGGGAAGTTTTACCACATAGACCACTATTTTAAAAATAAAAGTCGCTATTTTAAATTCATAAGTGGGTCTTAATTGTTAATGGCATATAACTAATTATTTGGTCCCTTAAATGAGACCAAAAGCCATCAATGGCTCCTAAAAAGTATTAGGTATTGCTAATTTCTCTGTGTAACAGCAAGATGTGTAATATTTAAATATTACACATATTTCAAAGAACTGAAATATTTAAATAAAATAGTTTTTGTAATATACAACTTAAATAAAATATATCTATTAAATTTTAAAGTTGATAAGACAATTCCCTTATCGTAGATATGTGAAGGGAAACACTTGTTTAAAACTAAATCAGTACTGTGTGTGAACTTCCTGAGTTTAGAGTTGGATCTGAGTTTTCCATTTGGACTGCCCTCTATTAGTTGTATTTAACAAGATAGTTAGCATCTAACTAACTTTATTAAGTATGTCTTACATTTTTGTAGCAAAGGTGTTTTATAAAAACTTTGTATAGGTTTTATATTTATAAATTTAAAATATATTCATAAATATATAAATTACATTTTATATTTTTCATACATATATATATTTTTATTTTTTCTATGTAGGAGTACTGCTATTTATTCAGCCACTGATTAGTGATTGAATTGGGCATGAATTCCACCTTACTTTTTTTCATAATTTTATTTATTTATTTTTCTTCTTATATTTATTTATTGAATCACTGTGGGAAAAGTTACTAAGCCTTAAGGTTTAAGTCTTGGTCATACAATGATCAAACACCTCTCCCTTCACCGGTACTCATTTTTCACCACCAAGAACCCCAATATACCCTCCTTCCACCCCTCCCAATGCCTGTGAGGCAGATGATTTCCACTTAACTCTTCTCTACATTGATTACATTCATTATTTTGACAAAAGATGCACCGTAATTGTTTAGAGTCCCCCTCCACAACAATCAGAATTGCTGAAAAGGCATTGTGAAATATTTTGTTTTCTATAGGTGGTTATGAGAATCATATAATCTTGCGTGGATGCAATAGCAGCCTTGTGATTTTGAATTTCTGCAAAGAGCCAGATAATTACGAGATTGGTTTCCATGCATCTGGTGTTATGGCTGTGCCAGAGAGCCACTCGTGAGGGGCAACTCATGACCTCAGTAGGGTGTGAAGGACGTGCCGGTACCGCCCCCCTTTCCATGAGTCTGCAGTTACCCCATCAATGCCGGCTCATACCTGGCTTTTCAATAAGCTCTGATGTAGTGGCCACCTTGCTGCTGGGCGGGGAAAAGGTGGAAGGGAGCAACACCCTTTCCCTCCCGGGGAAGGCATGGAGGTGTAGTTTAATGCATGGTCCATTCACTTTTCTGCCGCAAGCTGCCGGGCTCTGAATTAAGTCCTTCTGCCTCTGGAGCCATGGCCGTGCAGGAGAGTCACTCATGGGGGGCAACTCGTGACCTTGGTAGGGTGTAAAGGATGTGCCGGTACCGCCCCCTTTCCCATGAGCCTGAAGTTGCCCTGTCAACACCGGCTCATACCTGGCTTTCCAAGAAGCTCTGAGGTGGCAGCCACATTGCTGCTGGGCGGGAAAAAGGCGGAAGGGAGCAACACCCTTTCCCTCCCAGGGAGGCATGGAGCCGTAGTTTAATGAGTGGCCCATTCACTTTTCTACCGCAAGCTGCCGGGCTCTGGATTAAGTCCTTCTGCCTCTGGAGCCATGGCTGTGCAGGAGAGTTGCTCGTGGGGGGCAACGTGTGACCTCGGTAGGGAGAGAAGGATGAGCTGGTACCGCCCCCCTTCCCCTGAGACTGCAGTTACCCTGTCAACGCCGGCTCACACCTGGCTTTCCAAGAAGCTCTGAGGCAGCGGCCACCTTGTATGCAGTCCAGATGAATTTCTGCCAAAAGCCTCTGGGTTTCAAGATTTGTTTCTGAGTCTCTGGGATCATGGCAGTTAATTAGCTTGATCAGGAGCCAGAGAGGTCATTTGTAGGTGGCGACTCGGGGTCTTGCTGGAATGGGGAGGAAAGGGATGGTTCCACCCCCACCTGTTGGGGCCCCGCATATCTCATCACTGCAGGCCCAAACCTGACTATCCAGTAGCCTCTGGAGGATGGTGGTCACTGGGCCGCCAAGGGGAACAGGCCAAGGCACGAAACCTATTCCCACCTGGACTGACCCAGAGCCAGTAAACTACTGCAGGAACAGGAAACATTTCTGCCAAAAGCCTTTGGGTTCCAAGATTCGTTTCTGAGTCTCTGGGATCATGGCCATTAAGCAGTTCGATCAGGAACCAGAGAGGCCATGCTTCCAATTATATAGCTGAGCCCGAGGTGGTTTGTGGGTGTGTCTCCCACATATCTAACTTTTGGCCGTTTACTATCTTGGTAAACTATGCCCCAAGTTTTTGGGGTCTGGCCAAAGGCACAGCAGCAATTTTGGGATATCTGAAAGCCTGACGGTGCCATCAGGCTGCTGATGCACTCACCTCACAGGTACAAATTGACCTACTGGCAACATCATACCCCCATTTTCATACTTATATTTTATAATAAGATACACATTTTGGTCAGTTCAATGACATATATTTCTTTTTTGTCTTTATCTTTAGTCTTCACATACAAAATTTTGGTCAATGTTCTCAAAATACTCGAAATTTCTTAAGTGATAAAAAGTGACAAGGTAGATTTTATTCTGTGGTTGAGGAGACTTTTGAAAACAAACTGAAAATGGGCCTAGTTATCCGTATAGCCAAACACGTGACTCAAGGGTTAGAAGTTCTCTTGTTCCAGCAAACTTCTCAGGAGAGGCAGCCCAGAGGAGATGGAGTTAAATTGACAGTGATCAGTAATTTTACAAATTTTGTCTAATAAACCATCTCTGAGAACACTGGGTGGTGACTGGGCTTTAATTTGAGGAGCCAGCATGCTCAGAAGGGGCTCCAAGCTGCGCCTTTCTGCCACATACTTTCCTGATGCGTCTCATCCATCAACCTTTCTTGGATGACATTCTCTGTAAGAAATTGGTGACTCTCTGAGTAAATGGGTTTTCTAAGTTCTCTGAACTACTCTAGCAAATTAACTGAACCTATGGAGAGAGTTCTGGAAACTTCTATATTAATTAGCAAGTCAATCCGAGGGGCTGGGGCTTGTGGTAGGCATCTGGAATCCAAATGGGTCAGAAGAACCTGTAATATGTGGCTGGTTGGCCTGATGCACTAGTAGCTTCTGGGGTTAGAAGTAACACTTAGTGTGTAAGGTGGGCTTGAGGCATGAGGCCTTTGTAAAAGAATTGGATGGGTTGCTGTCTCTTGTAGGATAGTGTTGGTTTGCCCTTCCTTCCTCCCTGGTCGCTGGGAACTTGCGTTTGTTGATTGCCCCCCAAAATGTCAATTACCTTTTTCTCCTGATCAGACTTATAAATATTGCCTTTCTCGTCTCCTTAATTTTCTTTGTATGGCTAGTTACTTCAGAGCAATTGCTTTTTTGTATGGATACAGGAAGACAGTTAAAAAGACAAGCCTATGACTTGGGAGTTGATTGACTCCAGATAATAAACCTCTTGGAAATCTCTCTCGACTTAAGCCTCAATTGCCCTTACTTCCAAGATCTCCAAAAGCAGGGTCCCAATGAGGGACTGGATGGAACCAGGGCAAGCGGTAAGATATGTGCTACCCTGGCATCGAGATGGGCCTGGTCTAAGTGCCACAATTTTTAACTATAAGTTAAGAGCTTGATCATGGACAAATGCTGCCATGATCCAAAAATAACAATAAGACTAGGACCCTGCTAGGGACAGGAAAGACTAATCTGGCCTGATCACTGCAGTCTGAGATCGAGATGACCCCAGGAGAGCAATTCTATAAGCTTAATGCATCTCTTACTGTGCCCATACAAAATGATTAATATTATGAATGCTTGTATGTTTGTTGAACAAGGAGAGGAGAAACACACCCATGGGATTCCACCCTTAGATGGGTCATCCTGCTGCAACAGAATCTGTCATAGAAGCAGCGTCCCTTGAGGAAAAGAACTTTAACCCTATTGATTGTGACCACACCTATGTGTAAGCCAAGCCCCTCATGGTTTTGGGATTTAACTAGACTGTAAGAGTGGACTGGGGGTTCAAGATCGAGAGCCAGAACCAGAAGGATTAAAGGGTTCCATATTGGGAACCAGGAGAGGAGAAAGAGAGACAGGAGTGAACGGGGATGAGAATGGAATAAATAGCATCTGATCAATCAGCCGTCTTGACCCTCATTTCATCCACCATCTGCCCCATGGCACGGGCCACTCCCCCAGCCAGGCGGCCCAGAACCAGGGTGGCCAGGGGAAGAGCCGTCGGGTCTCTCCCCAGCCGCCCCTAAAGATTTTATACATAGGAGCATTACAGTTGGTAATATAGTATTTAATCCTATTTCATAGTCACTGTCACTGTCCTCCCATTGTTCATCAATTTGCTTGAGCGGGCCCAGTAACATTGTGAGACTTGTTGTTACTGTGTTTGGCATGTTGAACATGTCACAGGTAGCTTACTAGGTTTTGACGTGCGGGTGAGATACTCTTGGTAGCTTGCCAGGCTCTCTGAGAGGGGCAGAGGAATTGAACTCAGGTTGACGGGGTCATCCTCATGCAAGGCAAACACCATACCTGCTGTCCTATCCCTCCAGCCCCTATTTCATGGTACTTTCTATTTTTTTATTATTATTAGTGAATCACTGTGAGGTACAGTTAAAGTCTTCAAACTTTCATGCTTGCCTTTCAGTCATACAATGATCAAATACCCATCCCTGCACCAGTGCCCATTTTCCACCACCAATGGTCCCAGCATTCCTCCCACCACCCTCATCCCATCACCTCCACCCTACCCTGCCTCTGTGTCAGGGCATTCCCTTTGGCTCTCCCTCTCTTTTTGGGTATTGTGGTTTGCAGTAGAGGTATTAAGTGGCCATCATGTTTGGTCTATAGTCTGCTTTTGGCCTGCATCTCCCATCCCGAGCGGATCCTCTTGGTACACTTTACTTGGTGGTCCCTTCTCTATCTGAGCTGCCTTTACCCCCAGCATGTGAGGTCGGCTTCTAAGCTTTGGAGTGATCCTTCTGGTATTTCTCTCTACTATTCTTGGGTGTTAGTCTCCCATTCTGTTACTTTATATTGCACAAATGAGTGCAATCTTTCTATGTCTGTCCCACTCTTTCTGACTCATTTCGCTTAGCATGATACTTTCCATGTTGATCCACCTATATAAAAATTTCATGACTTCATTTGTTCTAACAGCTGTTTTATTGTGTACATGTAGCAAAGTTTCTTTAACAAGTCATCTGTTCTCGGACACTCAGTTTTTTTTTTCCAGATTTTGGGTATTGTAAACAGTGCTGCAATGAACATATAAGTGCAGATGTCATTTCTACTATACTTTTTTGCATCTCTGTTATATATTCCCAGAAGTGGTATTGCTGGGTCAAATGGGAGCTCAATTTCTAATTTTTTGATAAGCGTTCATACTGTTTTCCAAAAAAGCTGAACCAGTTGGCATTCCCACCAGCAGTTTATGCAAATAATAAAAGAAGAAAGCGACATATAAAAAGCTATCCCATTCACAATTATGCCTCAGAAAATCAAGTACCTTAGAATCAGCTTAACTAAGGATGTAAAGGATGTGTACAAAGAAAACTACAAAACGTTACTACACGAAATAAAAGAGGCTACAAGGAAATGGAAAGATATCCCCTGCTCATGGATTGGGAGAATTAACATTGTCAAAATGGCAATACTCATGAAAGCATTGTACAGATTCAATGCAATCCCTATAAGGATACCCATGGAATTCTTCAAAAACATGAATTAAACATTCCTGAATTTCATATGGAACAATAAGCCCCCACGAATAGCTAAAGTAATTCTTGGGAAAAAGAAGATGAGAGGCATCACCTTCTCCAACCTCAACCTTTACTACAAAATGGTAATGGAACTGTACCATACTACAGCATGGTACTGGAACAAAGGCAGAGCCACAGACCAATGGAACAGAGTTGGATATTCTGACACACACCCTCAAACATACGATGATCTAATCTTTTATAAGGGAGCAATAAATGTGAAGTGGAGCAAGGAAAGCCTCTTTTTTTTTATCTGAGAGCTTTTATTTTATTTATTAATTTTTAAAATAATTTATTTATTTTTTGAATCGCTGTGGGAAAAGTTACAAAGCTTTCAGGTTTAGGTCTCGGTCATGCAAATATCAATCACATTTCCCTTTACCAATACTTATTTTTCACCACGAAGAACCCCAATAACCCCCCCCAATGCCTGTGAGGCAGATGAATTCTAGTTAACACTCTATCTACTTTGACTAGATTCATTGTTTCGATAAAAGTTGCACCATTATTATTTAGAGTTTACCCCACCCCCCAAATCAGACATGATGAAAAAGCATTGTGAAATGATTTGCTTTCTACAGCTGTGTTCAAGAATTAAATGATGGTTTTGGATTTCTGCTATTTTTCTTATTAACCCTGGAAGTATTTCTTCTGAGAGTCAGATAATTAAGAGATTGGTTTCTGTGCTCTGGAGTCATGGCCATGCCGGAGAGCCGCTCGTGGGGGCAACTGGTGACTTTGGTAGGACGTGAAGGATGGGCTGGAACGCCCCCCTTCCCATGAGGTTTTAGTCTCCCCCTCACCCCCAGCTCATACCTGTTGTCCACAAGGCTCCCATGCGGCCACCATCTTTCTTTCCAGAGAGGAGAGGGCGGAGGGAAGCAACACCCTTTCCCCTCTGGGCAGGCATGGTGGCGTGGATTAACGCATAGTCTGTTCACTTTTCTGCTCCAAGCTGCTGGCTTCTGCATTAAGTCCTTGTGCTTCTGGGGCCGTGGCCATGCCGGAGAGCCGCTTGTGGGGGGCAACTGGTGACCTCGGTAGGGCGTGAAGGACTGGCCAGAATGCCCCCCTTTCCATGAGGTTTTAGTCGCCCCCTCACCCCTGGCTCATACCTGCTGTCCACATGGCTCCCATGAGGTCGCCATCTTTCTTTTGGAAAGCCTCTTTAACAAATGATGCTAGCAAAACTGAACAGCTACATGGAAAGAAAAAAATGGTCTCAGACCTCTACCTAACACCATGCTCAAAACTCAGATAAAAAATGGGTTAAAGACCTCAACATCAGACCAGAATCCATTAGGTACATTGAAGACATGATCGGTAAAAACCCTCCATGACATTGAAGCTAAATATATCTTTAAAGGTGACACACCATTGGCCAAGCAAGTGGAAACAGAGATAAAAAAAAAATGGGACTACTTTAAACTAAGAAGCTTCTACACCTCAAAATATACAGTGACAAGATTACAAAGACAGTCTACAGAATGAGAAAGGATATTCACCCAATACCCATCTGATATGGGGTTGATATCAAGGATTTACAAGGCACTGGTTGTAAACTCCCCAAGAAGAAAACATCCAATCCCATTAGAGAATGGGGCGATAAAATCTGAAAGGCCAAAAGGCACATGAAAAAAAATGCTCATCATCACTAATCGTCAGGGAGATGCAGATCAAAACAACAATGAGATATCATCTCACACCACAGAGATTGGTCCACATCCAAAAGAACAATAGCAACCGGTGTTGGCACAGATGTGGGGAGAAAGTACTTTCTATTTTTATTGGTTATATAAATATATTTCTATTTATTAAGTTATATTTATACTTACTGTTGTGTGCTTTTGGGTCAAATTCTTTGATATCATTCCTTAATGTCCACAATGAACTTTACATGTCAAGGGAAAGGCAAAATGATAGAAGCCTGTGAACAAACCAATACCTACCACAGTGCTCTCAGAGAGAGAAAGTAATTATTTATTTTTGCCATATTCTGAATCAGATAAAACCACCTGGAAAATGTTTCATCAATGAATTCATCAGAACACTAAGAGTGTTTTTTGTTGTTGCTGTTTTAATAGAACCCAGAGCATCTCTATAAAATAGCAAAAATATGAGCTGGGAGGTTGTACAACAGTTAGGGTGCAGTGCTAGCATGCTCCCCACCCCGTTCAGGCATGGAGGTCCCCATGCAGCACTGGGTGTGGCACTGGAGGCCCACCGCACCACATGGCTGGCTTAGGAACCCCTGGATCTGCAGGGCCTGAGAAGCTCTGCATTCCTGGACTCTTGTATGGAAACTCTTGCATGGAGACTCTTGCTGGTCAGTAGACTGGGAACCTCTATCGCTCCTGAGCATCACTTGAGAGCCCTTTCCCCAACCCCCATGTAATATTAAAGTCTTATCCGGACAACCCTGACACATCACCAAGAACAAATCAACCAATGTTGTTGGATGTGATGAAAATAGACCTCATCAAGGCTGGTGGGAGTGTCTGCAGGCCCTTCCCTGTGGGAGGACAACAGGACACGACCTAACAGATTGAGCCTCGAGCTTCCATATCACCCAGCAATTCCACCTCGTGTTATCTACTTCGAGGGTCCAGAAAACTCTTCAGAAAAGTCATTTGCACTCCTATGTTCACTGCAGCATGAGTTACACTTGCCTGAACTCAGAAAGAGCCCAAGTACCCAAGAACCTATGGCTGGATACACAACGGGAACTCCCTGTATTCAGGGGAAAGACAGTCCACTGTAAGAAAAAAATTTGAATGTTGCCACCCATGGGTAAATTCAAGAGTGCCATGCTGAGTGATGTTTGACAGATACTTCTAAGGCACAGACCTGTCTAGAGGGACAGATACAGAATGGTCTTTCAGAGGTGGGATGTAAAGAAATATCATAGGGGTATAACAGATACTCCAAGGCAGAAGAAATAACTCGTCTTCAGTAGGGAGCTTGGGGGCAAAGGGAAAGTGAGGAGAGTAGCAGAGTGGGACCCCGGAGCAGTGCTGGGAGGGATTAGGCACTGGGCTGGAGGTGTGAGGCTAGAATTATAAATCACAGCATCTAAAACTAAATATAATTTTTAAATTGTTCATACTAGTATAAGTAGTAGTATAATTGCAGCTACAAAAGGAACATTTACCCAGTATTCTGTTTAATATCAGTGTAATTTTTTAGACTATCTTTGCTATCCATAATTAAATACAAATGTAGTTGTTAGTATGTGTGCATGCATTCTGATATATGTGTGTGTGTGTGTGTGTGTGTGTTTGTGTAGTTTGGATTATAATGTGCAAGGTTTTTGGTTCCACTTTAATTATTAAAAGTGTAAAGAGAATAAATTATCCTGACAATAGACTTGATAACTTGATATCTCGTTACTCATCAATTTGCTTGAGAGGGTGCCAGTAAAGTCTCCATTTGTCCCATTCGTGTGCTAGTGTAGCCCAATGGCATCTGCTCGCTCCAGGAACATGAAGAGTCTCAAACCACTCATTCAGGGTCTTGACAAAGAAGTTTTACCATCTCGTAGGTGGGCAGCCACACAAAATTTTGACGTCCCATGGAATCCAGTCGGTAATAGCTCTAGTCCAGTGGTCGTATTCAAATCAAATTACGTGTCCAGCCCAGCTGACTTTCCATGCCTAGGCAAAGAAGACAGCGTTCTAACTCTCCATCATCGACAGAGGTCCGAACTCCGGATTCCTTCTCTCACTTGAGTGAAGTGTGATACCCCAAGCAGAGCTCTTTTGATTCCTCTTTGGGTGACCCAAATAGAATTTTCATCCTGTTTTCGTAGGCCCCAGGTCTATAAGGCATATGCTAGTGCAGGGAGAATGGTGGAGTCAAAGAGATGTGCCCAGACCCGAAGGTTCTTCATCCTTTTAACTATTTCTTTGACCCTCTTGAAGGCATTCCATGCAGCTCTCTTCCTCCTGCGCAGCTCAGGTGCTAGGTTATTTGTCATGTTGAGTTCTCAACCTAGGTACACATAACTGCTGCATTCGGAGATGTTTATTCCATTGAGAGCAATTGGAATATCAGGAACTAGTCCGTTTTTCATAAACATTGTCTTCATGAGATTCAGCTGCAGTCTGACCTTTCCACACTCATGGTCAAGGTCGGCCAGCATTTGTGCCTTTGGTTAATGTTTGGTGTTATTAGAATGATTACATCAGCAAAGTAGAGGTGGTGTAGTTGCCAACTATCTGTCTTCACTCCCATTCCTTCCCATTCCAGTGGTATCATGAGGTTATTCAGGGTGGCACTGAAGACTTTCGGTGAAATGGTATCACCCTGCTGAATCCCCCTCTTGACATGGATGATCACTTCCTTGTAGAATGGTGAGATCCTGGTGGTGAATCCATAATATAGCTCATGAAGGATCCTGATGTACTATGTTTGAACGCCCTGTTTGGCTAGGGCTTCGATGACCACTTTCATCTAAACAGAATCAAAGGACTTCTTTAAATCAATGAACATTAGACAGAGTGGCATCTTGAACTGCCGAGAAACCTCAATGAGCTTGGTTATTGTGTGAATATGGTCGATCATTCTAAATCCTTTTTGGAACCCAGCTTGCTCGCCTGGTTGTCCTTCATCTAGTGTTCTGCCAATCCTGTTCAGGATGACTCAAGTGTTCAGCTTGTAGATGACAGACAACAGGCAGATTGGGCGATAGTTACCAATGTCGTGGATGTCTCCCTTGTACAGTAAAACAGTCCTGCTGGTTTTCCATTGGAATGAAAACTTGCATTCAGACAGGTAGTGCGTGAAGAGCCAAGCCAGTGTATTTATGAGTTCTGATGGCAGATTCTTCAGGTGTTCGGGTGTGACCTTGTCTGAGCCTTGTGCTGTTCGCTTCTTTACAGACAAAATGGCGTGTCAAATTCTGGAAGGGAGAATGTTGGGAACAACATGTCCATCCTGTGGAATTTGGTATGTCGGCAGGTGGACGTGGCTATCAAAGAGAGTACAAGTAATGGATAATCTTCTCCATTGCCCTTCTGGAAGATGTGATAGATCCATCAGGACATCGGAGGGCAGTCATCTTGGTCTTGTAGTTGGTGAAAGACAGGTGGGCTTTTCGAATGCTTATCTCAGCTACCGCCACATCAGCCAGCACTGTTCCTCTTCACTCTTTGAGGTCTTCCTTTATCGCTTCTCTTTGTGAGCACTGCTTTGTGAGCTCTGATATTAGCTTGTGGTTGCCTGAGGCTCATGCCAAGCAATGTTGGCAAATGAGCTCAAGAGTTTCTGAAAACAGGCATCTTTTTGTGCCTTTCTCTCTCAGTGTTTCTTGCACAATCACAGAGGTGCTGAACCAGTCGCTCATATTCCTTGTTGATGTCATCAATGGCGGCATCTTCCCATGTTTCCACAATAGTGCCAAAAAGCTCCCAGTTGGTGGCCATTCTTTGACTTCTCTTCTTAAACTTTGCTGCCTTTTCTCCCTGCTCCGTGAAGTAGAATTTTGCACAAAGGAGACAGTGGTTTGATACTGTTTGGGATTTTGAGACAGCAACAACATCAATCAGGCAAAACTGACAATTGAATATGATGTGGAACTGTCCACCAGAAGACTCCCATGTCCAATTTTTAGATTCAGTGTTATGGAACTGTGATTTACCATGGATGTTCTTGGTCGACATGATGAACTCGTCTCTCATCCTCAGTCTCTCATCATTCTAGGCCATGGGTCCCGATGTGGAGTTCTTCTGGTGATCTTCTCCATCCTATCTTGGTATTAAAATCACTGACAATGATCTTGTATAAGGTGTGGTCTTCTTTATAGAACTTCTCCATCTCCATGTAGAATTTCTCCATTTCTTTGTCATCGTAGTTGGTTGTTGGTGCATAGATGACAAAACTGCCGGCAGTGAGCCATATCTTTTCAAATGTAAGTGTCCGATTCAGGATATTAAGCATTCGAATGAATCATTGCACATGGCAAAGTTCGTGTTGATGAGGACACCAACAACACCAATGCCTCTTTTGTTGCATGTTCCGAGGAACAGTTCTTCTCCAGTGTCAAAAGTGGTGTGATGTGGTTGATGCCTTCTCGTCTTGGTCAGACCAATGATGGTGTACTTGATCTTCTGTGCTTGCACCATCAGGTCCTTGAGAGATGCTTCCGATGCCAACATACATGCATTGAAAGTAGAGACAGTTATTTTAGTCCTTCTTCGTTTTGGCAGCCTAGTTCGGCCCTGAGATTTTATCAACCTCTCCTTGCTCATCCTTCTTAATGCTGCCGTATTGGGCACTCTTTCAGGGTTAGGGGGATGAGGCCCATTGTTTTTACTGTTTTTGGCATATTGAATATGGGTAGCTTGCCAGGCTCTGCCATGAGGGTGGGATATTCTCGGTAGCTTGCTGGGCTCTCCCAGAGGCATAGAGGCTTTTAGGGTGGCCTCTACTCGCTCTTCTAGGTGTTCCCACCATATTTAAACCCCATCAAATATGGTGTGGTAATCTTGGAAGATGGGTATTAAGTGTCTTATGATGTGTCTGGAAAGAGCTCTAGACATATTTTTATAAT
Organism: Sorex fumeus; assembly: GCF_029834395.1. Lineage (NCBI taxonomy): Eukaryota > Metazoa > Chordata > Mammalia > Eulipotyphla > Soricidae > Sorex > Sorex fumeus. The sequence goes on along the minus strand of NW_026606083.1, from coordinate 9,581,242 downwards.
ATCTTGTCCTTTAATCAAACAATGATTAGAAATTTAGAATGTTTACTTTAAACATTTTCACTCACAAAAATTTATAATAGACAAGCTGGTGTCAGTTTCAAATAGCAGTAATTATTGAATTAAATTCATTAAAATATTACTTTCAGAAAAGGAAAATTTCAGACTCTTGGCTCAGTTTGCTTTATTCGTAAGTACGGCCTCATGTTTTGTGAAGCAGAAACGAATATTTGGCTGAAATGTGGCTGAATGCGGGAGCATGAGCCTCATATTGGAGAAGCCCAGGTCTCCATTAGACTCAAAAAGCAAAAGGAGAGAGAGAGGTGGTCCGATTTTATTCTTAAATTCTGTTATTGTGCTTGTATTTTAAAGCAGAGTATAAAATTACCTTTGTGTCTACACAGCGTGCTTAGGGAAGTGTTGTGGAACTCAGGGGCTAGTCCTGCTCTGGAAGGTAAATTCCAGGCCAGCACATGGAGGGGAGGGTCTGTCCTGGCCAACCCCCTTGGCTGCCATGACAGTGGCTTACACATGCCCCAGCAGAGGTGGCATCCAGGAACACTCAAGTTGTGACTATTGATTAATCCGATTAATTTATATACTGCCTGGAAACATGACTTGTTTATTCTTGTGCTTTATTTGTTCTGCCCTGCCAAGAGGGATGCATGAGCACAGAGTCAGGAACAAGCTCTGAGTGTGGCCCTGCAGTAAAACAGAACAACTAAACACAAGAATAAGGGCCACACTCTGTGGTGTTCAGAACTTGGTCCTGGCTCTGTGCTCAGGAATCTCTCCGGGCAGAGCTGGGAGGACCATATGGGGTACCAGGCCATTTGTGTGCTAGACAAGTACCCTTTTGCTGTATTCCCTCTCTTGATTAAACCCTAGTGTTGGTGTAGTGATAACTAGTTAAGACATAAAGATTGCCCAGTTCTGCAGTACCAATATGAAAAGTGACTGTTGGCAAGAAAGAATTTTTAAAAGTTCTTCACTTTGAGCAGAAAGTCACTGAGTGTATAAAGAAGGTTGCCTTCTGCTTCATTGACTGAGTGTAAATTAGCTTAATTTATGGATGTAAGTTGATAGTATCACAAAATCACACCTTGATAGAGAACTATTTAATTTTTTTTCCCATCAGTTATTGCTTTGGCACTTAAAAGAAAAAAATCTTACTTAACCATATTAGAAAGTTGTGACTAAATGTGGAAACTGAGATGGGAATATGAAGAAATTTTACGGCATGATCAGAGTAAAAATAGTCAATTCTCCTAAAACACTACAAGGAATAACTGCTTATGCCTTGACACAGATGACTGCATTTTTATGAATAGCATTTCTCACTTCATATAGTGTAAATGAACCAGAAGACAAGCATTTGTTCATTCTTATCACTGACACTTTAACTGAAAGTAATGTTTTCTCTACTCCCAACTTAAAACATTTACATAGTTGTTTGTGTTTAGTCATACATCCTCTGTTTCTGAAATGGAAAGAAAATACATGAGATAAGGGGACATGAAGCAGTCAGAAATTATAGATGTCATGGATGTGGGTCACATGCATGGACAGAGAAGAATTTATTAGAATTAGATCATGAAGTACACAGGTTTATTTGGCCGAAATCCAGGGATGAAATATATGCACATGTGTATAATATATTTATAAAATCCATATAAAGGAGCATTTTTATATGGTATTGGATTTCAGGAATCTAAAATGCAGGATGTCAGAAAGGAGAAAGAATTAAAACATGAAGAAACCACAACACCCAAAAGGAGAGAGAGAACAAAAGGGAATGCCCTGCCACAGAGACAGGGTGGGATGTGGGGGATGTGGGGGTGGGAGGGATACTGGGACCTGTGGTGGTGGTGGAAAATGGGCACTGGTAGAGGGATGGATATTTGATCATTGTATAATTGAAATCCAAGCACAAAAATTTGTAAGTTTACAACTATACCTCATGGTGTTTCACTAAAAAAAATTTTAAAAAAACATGAAGAAAAGTCAAAGACTCCAGCTCATTTTTCTTTTCTGAAGCACGATAGCTTTTATTGAAGGAAACTCACTTAGAAAGATGTAAAGGGAGAGAAAAAGAGGAAATGTGTGTTCAAGAGAGAACCCGGCTTCTCTAGAGTGGGAAGAGCAAGTGAAGATATTTAGAGACAAGCAATCAAGACACATATTCAAGGAAGCAAGGGGCTTGAAGAGCAACATGGCAGCTCGATTCTGGCTTTCAAATGACTCTTCCAACATGAAGAGACTTCGGGGTCCTGGAGTTAGTAGCACTTTCAAATCTGTCCATTCTTATATGTCAAGATGATTCTGATTATAATCTGTAACTGGTATAGGAATACTCCGGATACCTTTTCTGATCCACCTTACAGAAACCATATGTACATACCCATTTTAAGACGAAGGGCTGAGAAAACACCATGTTTTCCCTAGTAACAAACCAATGACCATGACACAGCCAATCTATTGAAATATGAATATGGTTCAAATCTGCATAAGAATGAAGAAAAACAGTAAAGCCACTCTTCTGATAAAAATTTCTGGAAGACATATTTTTTATTTCCAAAAACATTTTTAATTGTATCACTGTAATATAGACACTTACAGATTTATTCAGGGTTAGGTTTCAGTTGTACAGTATTCCAATACTCATCCCTCTGCCAGTATACATTTCCCAGCATCAGTGTCCCCAGGTTCTCTCCCATCACTCCCCATGTCCAACCTCCCAGCCTGCCTCTATGTCAGGTGCCTTTCTTCTCCTCTCTGTCTTTCTCTCTCTCTGTGTCTCTCTTGCTTTCTCTCTCTCTCTCTCTCTCTCTCTCTCTCTCTCTTATTGGAGATTGTGATTTGCAATATAGACACTTGAAAGGTTATCAGGTATATGCCTTTACCTACTTCTTGTCCAGCATGATCATTCCCAGCTATTATTGTCATACTGGTCCCTTCTCTAACATACCCTTCACTTCCTCACATACATACACATACACACACACACACACACACACACATTTGTGATAGATTCCAACCAATGACCAGTCCTCCTAGCCCCTGTTTCCCTGGCCGTGGGTATTGTTGGAAGATATATTAGTTGAAAGATTTTAAAAAACAAAAATCTCTGAAAATTAGGTTGTACTAATTAAACCTACAAAGAGAGGGCCCAGAGATTATTTAGTTGCAAATGTGTCCGCCGTATATGAGACTGTGAGTTTGCTGGCTGTTGTCCCCACATGTATTCAGCAGGGTCCTGTTAACTGCTACTTGGACTCTTATCACCATCCTTACCCCCTGAGCACTATGACAGAATCAAGAGTCTCCAGCCCACGGCATCCAGTTGTGTGAGTGTCACTGAGGAAATGGACAGCCTCTGGTGCACACATCACCATCAGTGGATCTACAGGCCAGTCTTCACAACAAGCAAAGACAAAAGGAAACAACACAAAAGCAGAGAAACCACAGAGGCAAATGTCAACTCCACAAAGTCCCAGATAAATCCGAGTCTGCGGGAGAAAAATATCCCCTATAAGTTGGAACCATGGAGAGGTTGTGAATTAGAAGTTTTGGGGAAGGAAAAAGCAAGTTTCAGGAAAAGAGGAGTTTGGTATAGATCAGCGTTTTTAATCAGTGTATTTTAAATGAAATGGCAGAACAATCAACCCTGTTAACACTTTGTCTCTATCCTTCAGCATATATTACCTCTAGATTAAAACTGAATTATTACAAAATAGAAATCTAATTATCCTCTGAGGGAAAGTTTGAACTTTTAAGTAGTTTGGTGGCATGCCAGAGCACTGTCTTCCCTAAATTTTATGGTGGAGATTTTTTGTGTGTGTTTGGGGACAGATAGGGAGGCTTTATACGCCTTTGCATTTGTTCTCTACTTCACAAAACAAATTAGATTCTATAGTGTTCGAGATTTCCAGAGAGGTAGAAACCAACCAAGGAAAACTGGCAGAGAAAGAGGCTTATTGAGTCATACCTGGCACCTGCAGTAAACACTCTAACCTGTCATTGTCAGTTGACTTACGTGTATTAGTGTTCTATCATCAAGTTGAAAGCAGTATATATGCAACTGGGTTCTAACAGATACTGAAAGTGTAAATTTCACTGGTGAGGGACATATGTGCCCCTGGCCCCCTAATTCTTATGTCACCTCCTTTGAAACTGCACAGACATGGGACATTTTTTTCTGACCAAGTGACTCAGAAAGCAGCACTGTGTCATTTAACAGATGATTGTACACTCATCTAAACACTACCTGTACATAAATAGCAAACAAAAAAAAAAGGTTTAGCTTCAAATGGACTTTGCAGAAAGAAACTGCTCCCTCCACCTTACTTTTATTTTAATTTGTCTAAAAAGATATGTTACCTAAGGTATAAAGCTAGACTACTCCACAGGCACTCATCATGATTTGACTCCATGGTTAGGAATTGGAAGAGACACCCCTGGAAATTTTATAACCTTTAGAAGAGCTGTTGGGTCTCATGAGAATGCCCCAGGGTATTTTCAAGCAGGCAGAATTTCACAGTGTTTGATGAAGTAAACCATGCTCTCCATGGCAGTCAGCTGCTTTTCCAAGCACGTTGTTCATGACCTGTGAACTAATGAGCAAAGTGATTGTGGTGGAATGGTGGCAAGTGATGCATGGACTCCACGATGTAGCTTTCTACTTCTTGAGGCTGAGCCTGCCAAGAGCAGAGGTCTGCTATATGCCTATATAACATGTCGTTTCCAGGGATATCAGCTGGTCACCTTTGGTGTTTATTATTTGCACCATTCCCATCATGGAAAGGGAGCACTTTGCTCTCAATAGAAGATAAGAAAATGTTTCCTTTTCTAGCAAGACAATTTGTCTTAAGCTATGACACATAACCTTGTGAATGCCTTATTTAACATCAAAATATTCCTCAAAATTGATTTAGAATTGCTCTTTGAAAGAAAATTTAGTCCGACAATGGGCAGGTGCTATGGAACTCACTGGTCTTCATTAGGTTATCCATCAGTTGGAAATGACTGCACTGAGGAAAAGGTACAGTGGCCTTTAAGAGGCAGCCACAGAGCTTAGTGGCAGAATCCAACAGGTGGGGACAGTGTTGTAAGTCTAGGCAATCAGAAAATGGAAATGGAAATGCTTCCTCTGACTGCTAATCTTGGTGGTTCAGATTCACTTTCCAGATTCTTTTTTTCCCTCTCACCATAAATCTATGCTCTGCTGGACTCCAAAATAATCTGAGTTCCTCTGAGAGGAGCAATATGACCAGTGGACTCTCGAATAGCTCCGTAAAACTTGATCTAAAAGGATGTGGAATGTGAAACCCAATACAGTGTTTTTCTCAGGCCAGGGAAATCTGAAATCCCAATGAAGAATTGGATAATTTTAGTGAAAGTGGGTCATTTAAATGACTCGAAGGGATTGATTATGACAGCCAGGATTAAACTGTATTTCTGAAACACAGTGGGCAGTCAGATGCCAAAGATGCCCTTAGGCACAGCTTAGTGCCTTCTTCCAGACAAAAGTGAATAGGAATGTGTGCCAGGGAGGACGGTTCAGGTACCCCATCAACTACTGGGACTGCCTTGCCAGGTGAGTCTACCTCGGTACTTCCCACAAGCAAGAGAAGGACCTGGAGATAGCTCCAGTGGGAGCAAATATTCCTACTGTAACCTGAATTTGGCATTGCTGGATCTAGACCCTGTGAAAATGTGGTTGGGAGAGATTCCTGAATGGTTTGGATAAATACTTGGACTGTATGAGGCCTAAGTTCTATTGCAGCACAAAGGGTCCCCTGAGCACCAGTGGGAGTGGCCCTCAGGCACAGAGCCAGGAGTGCATAGCCTGACCACTTCTGGGTATCGCCAACAGATTGATTTTAAGGTGGCAATATAAGTGCTCTTTAGAAGAGAGTACTAAGTAACTATGGCCTTGCCATTAGATGCAGAGATAAAAGCTATTAATGTTTCATGTAATTGCCTTCTTCCTTGGGAATAAACTCTTTGTGCGTGATCATTTTCTTTTTCTCTCTTATTTTTCTCTATACAATTCTTGTAGCTCTTGACATAGTTGTGTGATGTTATTTTTTTTCCATCTTATATCTCAGGATGTATGATGCAGGATGTAAGCAGGAGAATATGACTCAGATAAGAGAGACATCATTTACAGAGGAATAAAGTGAGGTGTGGGTGTTTTTATATTGCTTTTGTGTGAGAATGTTTTATTTGTCTAAGGGGTAGTTGAATCATGTTGGGCAGAATTACAGGTGTTTTTTTTTATAGGCTTTATTAGAAGTTAAGTGTTTCTAAAATAAAGTATGCATAGACGTTATTTGGGCATGAAATAAAATCCAGAAGGTTTGGATTGGACTGGTTTTAGCTTAAATAATAGCTCCCAGAATTTCTTCTTCTGTCTGATACTGAATTTTTTTTTTTTTTTTTTGCCACAGAAACTTTGTGCTCTGAGGCATTTGTGTTTCTGTCCATCTCTTTCTCACCTAGTCTGCTGGGGAACAGCAGTGATATCTGCAGATCCTCTGACCATGTCACTGTCACCTTTCATTTTCCCAAGTGTCAACAAGAGGCACCAGGAAACTTATTTGCTGAGTATCTTTATTCTAGAGTTTGGAAGTGGTGCGAGACGGCATGGTTTCACATTGTCTTTATAGATTCCTGGAACTCCAGTTGGTCCCAGTTTCGTATTGCATCTAGAAGCACATGTCTACCTTCCTCCAAACTCTACACACACTGCCAATGGAAAGACATTAATGTTGCCCTCACTTCCTGCACCCATTTTTGTATTTGTTATTTTAAAAATGACTCCCAAATGGAATCTGACATTCCATATTGTGAATGACTGACTTCCCTATCAAACCATGAATAAAATAAATAATACAGATAAGAGTTTGATTTCAAAGGGAAATGAAACATGTGCAAGTCAATTAATTGATAAGAACTAACAATTGAATTTAAGGGATGACTTTTCTGTTTTCTTCCCACTTTATTAAGTTATTGTATAGGCTTAAGGTGTACAACTTGTTGAAGTGTTAAATTTACATTTGGAAAATAATTGCTGTGATACAATAACCTAATGCTTCCATCACCTCAAATAATTACCATTTACATCGGGTCATAAATCACTTAAGATCTCCTCTCTTAAAAATGTTCAAGTACGTAATTAAATATTATTAACGATAGTGACTATGCTCTACTTTGGATCCCCAGAAGTTAAGCACCTCAGAACTGGAAGTTTGACCAACATGTTAACCCTGCTCCTGGTCAACCTCTGTTCCACTCTCCATTTCTGTACATTTGGGGCTCTTTAAATTGCACATAACTGTAGCTTCACGTATACTTGTCTTTGTCTGTTTCATTTAAGCTGCATTATAGCAAATGTCAGAGCTTCCTTCTTTCTCACGGACAATGATATTTCATTGTGTTCTATGAATGTGTGTTTGTTTATATATTCTTTATACATTCATCTTTTGATGAACGCTTAGAATGTTTCCATATTTTGGCTACTGTTGCTAGTAAGCAGTAAACATGAAAAAAAGCTATTTCTTTGATATTTTTACAATTTTATGCCTAGAAATGGGAATGTTTATTGGACCTCTTTGTCATTTTTCAGGGTGATGACATGGTTGACAGCCATACCACTAATGTCTGGGCTGGAGCAATAGCACAGCAGATAGGGCATTTGCTTTACATGTGGCCGAGCAGGCCGACCCGAGTTTGATTCCTCTGTTCTTCTTGGAGAGCCCTGCAAGTTACCGAGAGTATCTTGCCTGCATGGCACGGCAAACACAGTAACAACAAGTCTCACAATGGAGACATTACTGGGCCCTCTCGAGCAAATTGATGAACAATGGGAGGACAGTGGTACAGTGCTACCACTAATGTGCAAGAGTTCACTTTTCCCACATCTTCACCAACATTTTCGAGTGACATTTTGCTTGTAGATTTATATAGATATTTTATATATACTTATAAATTTATATAGATTATTATATAAATTATATATTTTTATATATAAATAAAATATATTCCCAAAGAAAAGGAAATGTTGAAACATTTTCTGTATCTTCAACAATGCTCTTGGCATAATATTCTGCCATTTGACCAAGTTTTTTTTCTTTGATCTGTGAAGGTTCAAATCATGATATACTTGTGTTTCAAACCTAACAGGTTTTACGTAGAAAGCTTCAGTTTTTACTGAGCCAAATTTTACTCTTCAAACTTCTGAAGCTAAGGGGAAAAAATAACACCAGCTCCTCATAACCTGCCTCTCCCTCTGTTTTATGGCTGTTTGTTTCCTTGATGTCTTCGGCTCCCTATCTTAGAGGGTCAGTGTGAGGCCAACTGCAGAAATGTGCTTAGAATGCCACGGACACCTTAGGCGAGGGCACGGGAGATGGTGATTACTTAACTTCAAAGCACTGCTCATATTAAAACCTCTACATCTTCTGCCATGCTGGACGATGGCAACCGATAGCATCGTCTTTGCAGCAATTAAATCCTAAAAAGCACAATGCGAGCATTTTCATTTGAAAGGCAATTGTATTTGCCATCATCCATCTTTCTCAATTCCACACATGAATGACCTGCTCTCAGTTATTATGCACCATGGGGATGTTCTGTTCTCGGAGTAGAGAGTCTATTGGTGCACTGTAGAGAATAGATCAAGCATTAATGTGTGACTGTGGCACAGCTTTGCAGGAATATTGAATCTCTAAAATGGAAGAACATTTTGAAAAATCCATGCAAGAAATTATTAGTAGCTCAAGGCAATAGCCAATTACAAATAAGCCAGTGGTTTTCCTGTGCCATGTGTGTTTGCCTTTATGTATCTCAGTTTTTGTAAGTAATATATGGCATATGATAATGCACATTTCAAGCATTCTTAACTTTAGAGAAACGCAGCAGAACTTAAAGGAAGGAATCTTTCACATCTTTTCTTTTGAGTTCCTTGTTCTGCAGCTTGTTCTGCAGTACGGAGAACAGAATACTGAGCCTGCATGAGCTTATTTATAAAGATAGGTAGATGATGAAAGGATAGAGACATTTATTCATTAATATAGTTCTTCCAGCACTGAATTTCCTAATTGCAACAGTCCACAAACTCGAAACCTTCAAAACACTACAAAAATATGTTGTATGCTTTCCTTCCTAATATGTACCACAGGGTTCATCAAAATTACTTTTTGGCACAATTCATTTTTGTAAAATATTCATGCTTCCATTGGGACTGGGGCCTCCTCCACCCAGATCCCCCATCTTCCAGTATGTAGGCGTTACACCCACCAACTGCCCCTGACACCGCGTAATTCCATCAACAGCCAAGACTCAGAGACTATAAAACCCTGCTCCCGGAAGAAAACAGTGCAGAGTCTCCTGCCTCCGTGCCTGGCTGTCCTCACTGGGACCCCTAGGAGGAGGGTGGGTTGAGTTTCCTTACCTACCCTGAGCAGAGCACCGGCAGCTGAAGACCTCTGGTTCCAGCCACAGCCATGCTTAAGACTACTCTCCATACGTTCGGATGAGTCTCATGTATGAAGGAACTGGCAGAGGAACCCAGGTATGCGGGACCAGGGGCATAGATCTCCAAGCCTGCTCAGATTTGGACTGGGCCTCCTCCATCCAATCCTCCATTTTCCAGTATGTAGGTATTACACCCACCAACTGCCCCCCGGCGCCGTGTAATCCCATCAACGGCCAAGACCCAGAGACTATAAAACCCTGCTCCTGCATTCGCAACTGTGTGACATCTTATTATCTAGTTCTTACTCTGGAGAACCTGGCAGGCTTCCAAAAGTATCCTGCCCACATGGCAGGGTCTGGCAAACTTTCTGTGACGTATTCAATATGCCAAAAACCAGTAGCAATGATGGGTCTCATTCTCCTGACTCTGAAAGAGCCTCGAATGTGGCACTTTTTAAAATCTCAGGGCTAGGACGAAGGAGACGTTACTGGGGCCTGCTTGAGGCAATTGATGAACAACAGGTGACAGTGATTTATGTTTGTGTGCCCTCACAGGAGAAGGCAGGATCAGTCTCTGAAGAAGGGGACATGCCCTGAGTGCTTGGGCCTGTGGCAGTCAGGGAACCAGAATTGAACCTGGGGCTTTTCTCATGCGAGGTTGGACTCTGCTGTCTCAGCACTATCCCTGGCTCCAACAAATTCAGATAGCGTAGGGAAAAACTTTAGGCTAAAGTTCTAGCTCAAATATACTTTCATACTGTGTTTTCTTTCAAGAATCTGTTAATCAGTCAAACATAAATGGAAGCAACCTTACTCATAAGTGACTGGATTTCCCTTTCTACCAACCACCTGAATAAATAAACTTTAAACATTAAGTTATTTATTTATTTTTGGTTTGGGGGCCATACAGGCCAGTGCTAAGGGCTTACTCTATGCTCAGGCATCACTCCTGGTGGGCTCAGAAGCCAGTGTTGTACTGGGAATAGAACGCAGGCCAACAGCCTACAAGGCAAGCACCCTACCCACTGTATTATCATTCTAGCCCCCAAATAAAACTTTATTAAGTGAAATGTAATGTGGAATGTTCATTTTTGTTTTTTGACAGACTGCAGCATACAGTTCATGATAATAATAAAATATGATTGATAATGACAAAAATTAAAGAATTAAAATTTTAAAAACAAAAATGATCCAGCACACTCTACAATATCTACATGGTGACCAAGCTCATTCAGGTTTTGTGAGAGTTCACGATGCTGCTCTGTCTAACATTCATCTATTTAAAGAAGGCCTTTATTCTGTTGAGACTGAAGTGGTCATCGAAACCCCAGCCAAACAGGTCATTGAAACTCAGTGCATCGGGATCCTCCATGAGCTGTGTTGTGGATGCACCACCAGGATCTCACCATTCTACAAGGAAGTGATCATCAACGTTAAGAGAGGGGTTCAGCAGGGCGATACCATTTCACCGAAACTCTTCAATGCCTGGAGAATGTCTTACAATGACTGAATGGGAAGGAGTGGTAGTGAAGATAGATGTTCAGCAACTATACCACCTCTGCTTCCCTGATGACAGCATCCTAATAACACCAAATATTAGCCAAGCAGCATGAATGCTGGCCAACTTCAACCATGAGTGTGGAAAGATTGGACTGCAGCTGAATCTCACCAAATCAATGTTCATGAAAAACAAACTAGTACCTTACGTTCCATTTGCTCTCAACAGAACAAACATCTCCATATGCAGCACTTACATGTACCTAGGTCGAGAAGTCAACATGATGAATGACCTGCACCTGAGCTGCACAGGAGGAAGAGAGAGGTATGGAACGCATTCAAGAGCATTGAAGAAATAGCTAAGAGGAGGAAGAACCTCTGGCTCCGGGCACATCTTTTCGACTCCACCATTCTTCCTGCAGTAACATATGCCTCAGAGACCTGGGCCCTACGAAAACAGGATAAGAACGCTATTTGGATCTCCCAAAGAGGAATTGAAAGAGCTATGCTTGGAGTCTCACACTTCACTCAAGTGAAAGAAGGAATCGGAGTTCTGATCTCCATAAACAATCAAGAATCAGGGATGCTGTCTTGTTTGTCAAGGCGTCGAAAATCAGATGGGATGGACACATAATGTGAGTCGGAGATTTCCATTGGACTAGAGCTGTTACTGTCTGGATTCCACGGGGTGTCAAAAGATAACCTGGCCACCCACCTACGAGATGGTCAGACTTCTTTGTTAAGACCCTGATTGAATGGTTTGAGGCTCTACGTGTTCTTGGAGTGAGTAGACACCACTGGGCTACACTAGCACATGACAGGGATGAAAGGAGACGTTACTGGTGCCCACTCAAGGAAATCGATGAGCAATGGGATAAGTGATACAAGTGAAAATTATTGACATTTATAAAATGTTACCAGGGCTGTGGCTGGAATGTGCAGTTTTATCCTTCCTGAAACCCTTCACTCCATCCTGGTCACACCCACACTGAGCTTCTCTTTAAGAATAGAAATTACTAAATAAAAATAAATACATATGTAACAGGCAGCAAGATGAAATCAAGTTGTGTTCTTGCTAATAAAGCAGAAAAACAGAGGTTATAAAACTGCTTTATCTGAATTTATAGACTGGTAGCGATGTTGGTTCCCTGAGGTATAAACCATTGTTTCTCATGATTTAGCACAATGAGATTCATTTTCTTTTGTGACCTTTATTGATACACATTTTAACATTACAAATTTCTTGTTATTCAAATAAATTTTCTTTATGATCCAAACTATGTTTTATATTTTAACTGTATCTACCGTAATTATGATGTACATATTTTTTCAGAGAAAAATGCTATTTCACATCTAATTCATACCAAGCTTATTTAACCCAAAGAGTATGTATGCTTGAGTTTCTTTTTCTGCATATGATGCTGTTTTGGGGAATGAAAGCTTAACAATATATTAATATTTATTTTCTATATTTCATTTCTAAACCACAACCATCTTATTACCTCATTCCTACTTTGGACAAACTTGCAGGCTATCCGAATGTAGCCTGCCCACAGGGCAGAGTCTGGCAAACTCCCCGTGGCCTACCAAATATGCCAAATACCAGTAACAATGATGGGTCTCATTCTCCTAAAGAGCCGTGAATATAATCTCAGGGCTAGGATGAAAGAGACGTTACTGGGGCCTGCTCGAGGCAATCGACGATTAACAGGATGATGAAATGAAAATGAAATGAAAACCACAACCAAATAAGCTCACCAAATGTTTAATTATATATTTTCTAGTTAGATCCTCCTGTTTTGATTCGCTATCATATTTTGTTGTGCATAATCCTCAAAGTGAATAGTATTACTTCTGTAAATTCCAGATAACCCAAACACTGTATAATCATATTCAACTAAAATCACCAGTCTACATATTACTATAAGTTTTGGAATTTTCCTTACAAGTCATATTATTAACATTATATGCTTTGGGCCTCTTTATTTCATGATGGAGTAGAAGTGCCACAGATTGGTAGTGAAGTATTTCTGATACTACAAAAATGTTTTAGTGTATTGTTTTTATGGTAGAACATTCTGGATAGTTTTATCTTCAGGATGTCTACTCTCCAAATCTGTGGCACACATTTATATTTCTCACTTAGAAGTCACTGTCACTATCACTGTCTTCCCATTGTTCATCGATTTGCTCGAGCAGGCCCAGTAACGTCTCCATTGGAGACTTTGTTGTTACTGTGTTTGGCATATCGAATACATCACGGGTAGCTTGCCACGCTCTGCGATGCAGGTGAGATACTCTTGGTAGCTTGCCAGGCTCTCCGAGAGGGACAGAGGAATCAGACTCAGGTCGGCCATGTTGGCTGCATGCAAGGCAAAGGCCCTACCACTGTGCTATCGATCTAGCCCTCACTTAGAAAATGACACAATTTGAGTCTCACCTGAGTGTTCCTAGCAATGTTTACCTTCATTACAGGAGAGATTACAGTACACACAGAAATGGCTTGCTTCTCTACCTAGCTCTAATTCTGGAACGTGAGTGCTTTCTTTAGTACTAGGGATTAGGCTCATTAATTTCTCTCCTCTCAGCACTGAGCAAACCATTTTAATATATATTCGCTGAGTTGCATTACATATGTGAAACTTTTCTTTAAATCCAGTGAAATTTGGAACATCACCTGAATGGGTAGGAAACAATCCAGATAAGAGAGCCAGTTCAATTGATATCTGTCTCAGTAGTTTTGAAGATTATCTGAAGCCAGGGGCACCTAAAACTCAATTACTTTTGAGAAACAACATACAAATGAAGAAAGCTTTCAGTTTATTCTTGAGTAAGCTACACACAGTTTATACATTTTTGTGATTCCTACGAAAAGGGAAATAAGAAAGTGAGTCTTAAAACCAATGGTTCACCTGGTTTGGCTGACCAGAGGGGGGAGCTCGGTTATGTTCAGGGCTAGGCAACTTCTCTGGGTTGAGCTGATGGATGGGGAGGCTGCAGATGAGTGGAGGGAGAGTACTAGAATACAGAGAGGGGCTGGAGCGATAGCACAGCGGGTAGGGCGTTCGCCTTACAAGCGGCCAACATGGCCGACCCGAGTTCGATTCCTCCGCCCCTCTCGGAGAGCCTGGCAAGCTACCGAGAGTATTTGATATGCCAGACACAGTAACAACAAAGTCTCCAATGGAGACGTTACTGGGCCCGCTCGAGCAAATTGATGATCAACGGGAGGGCCTTTACCTTTACCTTACAGAGAGGTGTGGATGGTTCACGTTCCATAAGTTTGCATTATCATGGTGCAGTATTGGTGAATCGGAGGTTCTTTCTTTCTTTCTTTCTTTCTTTCTTTCTTTCTTTCTTTCTTTCTTTCTTTTATTTTTATTAGTGAAACACCATGAGGTACAGTTGTAGACTTACAAATTTTTGTGCTTCAGTTTCAGTTGTACAATGATCGAATACCCATCCCTCCACCAGTGCCCATTCCCCACCTCCAATGCTCCCAGCATCCCTCCCATCTTCCCACCCCCCATCCCACCCCACCATATGTGGTAGGGCATTCCCTTTTGTTCTCTCTCTCTCTCCTTTGGGGTGCTGTGATTTGCGAAAGAGGCACTGAGTGGCAATCATGTTCAGGCTATAGTCTACTTTCAGCATGCATCTCTCATCCTGGGAGGATCCTCCCAACACCCTTTACTTGGTGCTCCCCTCTCTATCTGGGCTGCCTTCTCCCCCCAGCATGTGTGGCTGGTCTCCAAGCCATGAAGTGAACCTTCTGGTACTTATCTCGGCTATTCATGGAGTGCTACTACATGGAAAGTATCATGCTAAGTGAAAAGAGTCAGAAAGAGAGGGACAGACACAGAAAGATTGCATTCATCTGGGGAATATAAAGTAACAAAATGGGTTTTGCTTTCATTGAGGGAGAAAATTACATGGGTAATGGTTGCATCTGGAAAGGGAGAAGGGGCAGAAAAACATTTGCGTGCATAATGACCAATAATTTTTCATACTCAATTTAATCTTTAAACTACATTTTTAATTAGCTTAATGAAATTAAGGAATACGGAATAGAAAACTATCTGCACCAAAAACCATCTGATCAAATTATATCTAATAGGTTGCCTTTGTCTTTCAGGGCTGCTACAAAATACTACAATCTGTAAACAATAGACATTCGTTGTTCTCCATTCTGGGGTGAAGGGCATCCTTCCCTAAAGGGCCATCTTCTTAGTCTACCCCAGCTGTTGCAGAGAGATCCCTCCACCTCCTTCCTCCTTAAAGGATCCCTCTTTCATAATTGTACCTAAACCTATTGACTTCAGCAGACTCCAACTCTAAACACCATTCTAGCAGAGGGGGTAGAAATTCAGCATGTGTCTTGCGAGTGGAGACTTAATCTCTAAGCCAAATAAATAAATTAATAGAGGATATGATTCACTATTGCTTTTATGGGTGTGAAAACTGACAATATTGACTTTTGTCTTAGTATATCTTTTGGATTCTTCTCCAGTATCATAAATTTAGTGAGTAATGAAACAGAGAGACAGAAAATTAGTAATAAGTTACTTAAAAGGCATTACTAACCAATTTGATCCTATAAATAGATTACTTGAATAACTCTTAATGGGCCAAATGAAATTATGGAGGTTGGGGTTATTCCCACCTATGTTCAGGGTTTACCCCTGGATCTGTACTCAGGTATTACTCCTGGTGGTGCTTTGCGGACCATATGTGGTGCTGGGGTCGAACCCAGTCAGCTGGGTGCTGACCAAGGCCCCACCTGCTGTACTATTGCCCCAGCCCCTAAGTGATTTTTTAAAAAACATTCTTTCCAATTCAAACCCAGATAATGTAACAAAAATAGACATTTTCTGTGACTTGAGATATGTCTTAATTTTAAATAATCCAAATCCGATAGACTAATTTCTTAATATAATGGAATTAAGTTATAAATGACTAACAGAAATATATCTATGGCATTTCCAAATATTTGGAAAATAAATATCACACTACCAAGAAACTCTTATCTAAAAGAACTCAAAAGGAAAATTAGACCATGGTAAGCGGTTTCATTTTGTTTCTAAAATTTGTCTGTTCTGGGTCAAACCAGGGCTGCTCACACTGAAAGCCATGCTTTCTGACACTAAACCAGATCCCAGGCAAGGAATTATCTTGAATATAATCAAATGAAAAATATCTTGTAAAAATTTTTGGATTGCAACCAAGCAATTATGAGAAGAAAATTTGCAGCACTAAAACATTTAGAAAAGAAGAAAAGATTTAAATTAATGATCCCAACTTCCAAACTAAGGGACTAGAAAAAAACAAATTGGACACAAAGATAAATTTTACAAATTTATGAATTAATAATAGGAAACCAGAGCAGAAATAATACAATTTTAAAATGCAAAAAAAAAAAAAGCCTTCTTGGAATCAGAGGGATAGTAAAGGGATTAAGACAGTTGCTTCACACCCAGATTTTATCTCTGGTACCACAAAAGCATCTTCCTCATGAAAGAACAAACAAACAAACAAAAAACTTGCTGGAAGTGAGTGCTGAGTGAAGTGCTATAAATAAGTGTTGAGAACAGTCAAGTTAAGCCAAAATTACCCACCCTCCAAAACAATATATTTTTTCATTCTTAGTTTATTACATTTATGAAAAATATGAAAGTGCTTAACATTATCTATTAGGACCTTTGTAGGTGACTTTGTGGCAACTTTTAGGGGTTAAACATTTTTTAAAATTTTTTTTATATTTTTATTAGTGAAACACCATGAGGTATAGTCGTAGACTTACAAATTTTCGTGCTTGGATTTCATTATACAATGATTGAATACCCATCCCTCCACCAGTGCCCATTCCCCACCTCCAATGCTCCCAGCATCCCTCCCATCCCCCCAACCTCCATCCCACCCCATCCTCTGTGGCAGTGCATTCCCTTTTGTTTTCTCTCTCCTTTTGGGTGTTGTGGTCTGCAAAGGAGGCATTGAGTGGCAACCATGTTCGGTCCATAGTCTATTCTCATCACGCATCTCCCATCCTGAGAGAAACCTCCCAACACCCTTTATTTGGTGCTCCCTTCTCTATCTGAGCCTGCCTTTTCCCCTAGCGTGTGTGGCTGGCCTCAAAGCCATGGAGTAATCTTCCTGGTACTTATCTCGGTTATTCTTGGGTGTTAGTCTCCTATTTTGTTACTTTATGTCCTCCACATAAATGCGATCTTTTTGTCTATCCCTCTCTTTCTGACTCATTTCGCTTAGCATGAGTCTTTCCATATAGTACCACTTGTATGTAAATTTCATGACTTCATCTTTTCTAATGGCTACATAGTACTCCATTGTGTAGATGTACCAAAGTTTCTTTAACCAGTCATTTGTTCTTGAGCACTCAGGTTTTTTCCAGATTCTGGCTATAGTAAAGAGTGCTGCAATGAACAAACAATTGCAGATGTCACTTCAACTATACATTTTTGCCTCTTTGGGATATATTCCCAGGAGTGGTATTGCTGGGTCAAATGGGAGCCAGTTTCCCCCTTGATCTGCACGGGACGGAACTGAGAAACATCTCGTGGAAACAAAGCTGAATGTCTCTGGGCATCCTCTCCTCAAAACAATATTTTTAAAATCAGAAAATTTAACCGATGTTTTGTCAGACTGATAAAGAAAACACCCTCAAGTTTTCACAATAACAATGAGACCTACAGATTTGACAAGTATTAAAAAAGAGATGTAAGTACATCACAAATTGTGCCCCAAAGTTCAAACAACTTAAGTAAACTGTGAAATTGCTTCAAGGACACAAATCACCAAAGTTCACTTGGGAAGAGACAGCATTTGAGGTCTTCCCATAGTTAAATACCTTCCAGCTTAAAAAACTCCAGGTATGTATGATTATAATATTCACTTCTCCCAGACATTCAACCAAAAGTATAACAAATCTATATAAACACCTCCAGAAATTGAGAGGAGCAACTTCCTGAAACTCATCTTCTGATGCCAAAAATGTATAAAGATGACAGACACAAGAGAACTTTAAAAATGTTTCTCATTATAAAATAATATGAGACTAACGCCCAAGGACAGTAGACACAAGGGCCAGAAATATTGATCCAGAGTTGGAAGCCTGTCTCATGAACTGGGGGAGAAGGCAACTGGAACAGAAAAGGGATCACTAAGACAATGATGGTTGGAAGGATTGCTCAGGATGGGAGATGTGTGCTGAAAGTAGTCAAAGGACCAAACATGATGGCCACTCAGTATATGTATTACAAACCATAATGCCCCAAAGTAGAGAGATAGTATGGGGGAAATTGTCTGCCAAAGAAGCAGGGGGAGGGTTGAGTATGGGAGGCGGCATACTGGGGACATTTGGTGGTAGAAAATTTGCACTAGTGGAGGGATGGGTGTTCAATCATTGTATGACTGAAACTCAAACATGAAAGCTTTGAGGTTTTTTTTGTATCTCATGGTGATTCAATTAAAAAATATTTTTGGGGGGGTGCAGAGGGATAGAATACAGATAAGAAGCTTGCTTTGCACATTGCTGACTTGGGTTTGATACCAGGAAACATGTCTGGTCCCCTGTGTACCACCAAGAGTGATCCCTGAGCACAGAGCCAGAAGTAAGTCCTGAGCACCACAGGGTATGGCCCCCCCCCCCCGCAAACAAAAAAATCATATTTTTAAAGTTTCTCATGGAGACCTACCATATTTTGGTGTTTTACACATCTGTATTCACTGGTAGCAAATAAATAGGAACAGACTCAAAAGTTCCCCCAAATTTCACTGATAGGAATTATGCACAATTGCAGGAATACTTAATTCATTCAGGCAAATCTTCTTTGCAGATCTGGTCAGACTTAGAAACTTTGAAAATTAGTTTGTTTTAAAGAGAATTACTCTAGCCAGACACTTCTCTGATTTAATTTTTGAAATAGAAATATCAGCCCAATTATTACCTCACTTAAGCAGTGCTGAAGTCCAGGGTTTCAGGGAAGCAGAGTTTTTTCAAAGCTGTGACGGGAAAACTAAAGCCTATTGCTGGTCTAACTTTCAAGAATAGAATACGGAAAGTGTATGTCTGAAGTGTAGGCCGATTTAAAAAGTGATACTCTGTGCCTAGGGAGATAACTCAAGGGGCAAGCGTGTGTGTGACATGCAGGAGGACAGGGTCAGTTCCCAGCATTACATCATCCTCTATGTCCTGTGAGGTGACTCCAGAACAGCACGCCAAGAGTTTTGACCCCACGGGTCATCAGAGATGAGAGAATGGGAAGGCACTTGACTTGTACCTGGTCAGCCTGGGTTTGATGCGGGCAGTGCATCTGGTCCCCAGGCACTTCCAGGAGTGATCTCCAGAGCACAGACTCAGAATTAAGCCCAGAGCACTGCCAGTTGAGACCCTGCAGATCTCACAAACAGATAGGATCCCCCACAGGAAATAAATCATAATGTTTTCTGCTTATAAGGTTAAACATATTCATTTAAGCAGACAAGGTGATCTGTAGGTACATTTATCTTTGGCAAATTTGGAGAGATTAAAATTTTCAATGAATATTTAAAAGTAAAAGTACCAGCAAAATGGGTTTTAAGTGCTTGGATATCATAAGTGCTCTATCTCAGGCAGATTGACTTGTAATACATGGAAAATCCTGAAGACAGTAAAAGTTGTTTTACTAAATCCAGATGCAAAGCATAAACCAGATGGAGGTGACTCAGGTATGAAGAGGAAAAGCCTAAGGGATGATGAGTACATTCATGCTTATTATCTTTAGCAGACCTAGAAAAAAGATCAATAATAACCTGATTCTTAAGACCTTACTTGTTCTGACTTCTGCTTAACTCCCATCCCCCACCCCATTCTTTTTGAATGTTTGAGGGTCCTATACTTCCCAGTTCTGCCATTTATAAAGGACTGTCCCTTGAACCCCAATTTCTCTTCTTCATTTCCAACCTAGTGCTAGGTTAATCTATATAATCTAGCTTGATTGTGACCTTCTTATATACCTTTAGCACTGTAGTACTGTCCTCCCATTGTTCATCAATTTGCTGGAGCGGCCACCAGTACTGTCTCCATTGTGAGACTTGTTACTGCTTTTGGCATATCGAATATGTCACGGGTAGTTTTCCAGGCTTTGCTGAGCAGGCGGAATACTCTCAGTAGCTTGCTGGGCTCTCCGAGAGGGGCAGATGAATCGAACCCGGGTCAGCCGCATGCAAGACAAATGCCCTACTGCTATGCTATTGCTCCAGTCTATACATAACATCTAGAGTAATTTTTAATGATAAGTTTTTGGTTTTATTTACTTTATTATTTATTGCTTTTTGGGCCACACCTGGTGATGCACAGGGGTTACTCCTGGGTCTGCACTCAAGAGTTACTCTTGGCGGTGCTCAGGGGACCATATGGGATGCTGGGAATCAAACCCGGATCAGCCACGTGGAAAGCAAACTCCCTACCTGCTGTGCTATCTCTCCAGCACCTAAAGTTTCCCAACTGTTAACCACAGATATATCCATGGTGCACTATTTCAAAACACTGTAGGTGCACTTTCCCTGTTTCCTGAATATATTTTACTAATAGCTTTAGCTTTACTGTTAGCGGAGCAGGAAACACCAGGACTCCACACTCAGAAGGGAGATGAAAACAGTGAAACCGTCCTCCCTCCAGGTTTAATTCATAAACTCCACAAATACCAGAACTGTTTTCTTGCATTGTGTGTCTACTCTTGAATTTAGCTCTTGGCACAGAGTCAGAATTAGCAAATATGTGAAACATTAATAAATAGGAGAAAGAAGAGAAGATTAATTCAAAATGCAATCGTCAAGCTTCAATGAATAGTATAATACAAAAAAGTAAAACCTTAAAGTCACGGATAGACAGAGATGGTGAGAGATTATCTGTAATTCTGGCCCTCTTGCTTGAAAAACACCCCAAGGTATTAATGAAGTTGTCAGAGCAAGTCGCTGTGTGGTGAAGGGAACAGATTTCCTCTTGCCTGCACATAATTGTGCATTATGACCTAACTTTGTTTTGTCTGCCACTGTCATTTATTGTCTGCTTTGCAACACCCTCTCCCTTCACCTTCCTGCAGCCAGGATGTAACTTGCAGACACTCAATAAAAGATAACATCATGAGTGAATGAATCAGTGAATGGCTGTGGTTGATGTTCTCATCATAACCTGGAATGGTGCTCAATCTGAGAAACAGAGTTTTAGGGCAAGTCATGATTTTATCAGGATTTGCAACACACTTGGAATCTAAAGCACAATTCAAGTCTTTCTGGGACATCATTTACTATCCTAATACACTGGCCTGTCTCTGGCTGCTGGCAGTGATATTTAGTCATAGGGGAGGTCAACAAGCTCTCTCAGAAAACATTGGGCAAACATTAGTGCAAAAACCTTGTAAGTAGAATCACTCTGGTGGTCACGGACATGAAGATCATACAACTTTAGTTTTAAAATAGTTATTGAAGGCTTCTTCAAAGTTTTTTGGGAAATATTCCAAGCCTTGTTGTTTTATGGTGAATAAGCATTGTGACATAAGCAATCATGCTTATAAAATCAAATGATCATTCCTTAAAATTATTTTGTCCTATAAATATATAGGATAGAAGTGGATGTATTTCATTCTTATTCACATTCTATTGCATTATTTACCCAAGTGGGTGATACCACCTGCCCTCACCCGGGGCGGGGCACAGGGTCTGTTGGCACAATCCAGTAGGGAGTAGATGGCTTTTGTCCAGTCGACTGCACTTCCTCTTGGCTTAAAGGCAGTTTCCCAGGGAGGCACACATAGCACAATTTTTTTCTGAAAAGTTGTGCTATAGGTCAAATAAGTTTTTGCCTAGAGTCATAATTGCTTTGGAAAGAAGTATCTGCAAGTGTCAGCTCATACAAGAAATATAATATTAATAAATGAAAATGGAGAGATAGCATTGGGGCTGGGGCTTCTGCTTAGGATGAACAAGACCCTGGTTCAACCCCCACCACTGCATGGTTCCCTGAGTGACAGTGGTATAACCTTGGTGCCCCAGGTACTGCCAGGTTTGCTCTGGTGGTCCTGGGAATTTCGGGACCCCAGCTTCACTACATCTCTGGGATAAGATGTGGATCAGTTGTCAACTATCACTGGAAGTGGTCTCTGGTCCCAAAACCCAGCATAGAAAGACTCCCAAATAAATAAAAATAAATGGTATCATTTTCTTTACCTTATAATGGCATTTTAGAATACACATGGGCTTCTTCTGCACCCATCTGCTGCTTTGAACCATTTCTTCCTGTTTGTAGAAAGCCCACAGCATCAAAGATCTGTAACACAAATATTTGGAAGATATTTTCATGCTATAAGTGCATGAAGTGACCTGTAACATTCCTCCTGGTGTTTATATTCCCTAAAAACACCTTGAGGTGATGAGGTTGCACGTACAATATCGAAACACAAATACTCACTTGATTCTGCCTTTTCTATACTGTAAATTAGGAATCCAGAGCAAAAATATTATGACATCACAGACAACTGAAGCCGACAGATACAGCAGTGATTTCTATGAATGCTACTCATCCGAGGTTGGTTTTCGGTCTCAGTGGTAACAATGGTGCAATGCAGACAGAAGTTATTTTGAAAAGAAATGCCTGGACGCCAGGGGTTCCTCCTGGAGGGAGGTCAGTTTCACTGTTTTTATCTCCCTTCTGAGTGTGGAATCCTGGCGTTTCCTGCTCCGCTAACAGTAAAGCTAAAGCTATTAGTAAAATATATTCAGGGAACAGGGAAAGTGCACCCACAGCCTTTTGAAATAGTGCACCATGGATATATCTGTGGTTAACATTTGGGAAGCTTTAGGTGGCAGAGAAATGAAAAGCTACATATAGAAAGAGAACTGGTATTTCTCCTTAGACTATTGTTTTTGTTCATCTGTTTTTGGTTTTTGTGTCACACCCAGAGATGCTCAGATGTTATTTCTGGCTCTGCACTCAGGAATTACTCCTAGCGGTGCTTGGGGGACCATATGGGATGCTGGGATTCGAATCTGGGTTGGGCCACATGCAAGACAAATGGCCCTACCTGCTGCGCTACTGCTCCAGCCTCCTTTCTCCTTAGCCTATTGAACTGGTACCAGCCACCACTTCTGAATCACTCACGGCCTGAACAACTACCCAAGCAATATAAAACGTGACTCTTTATTCCACATTCCATAATTCCTTGGAATACTCTTGCCTAGAGAGTAATCCTAATGCAGGCACATGTGCCAGTACATGACAAAGGTGGAATAAATGGCTTTCTAGCCTTTGCTTCCTCATCACCATACAGCCCCTAGCTCTAATGAGGCCTGTTCTCTGCTTGCTTCTTCATGCTGGGTACATGAATGGATCATCAACGGATGACCCACGCACTGCCAGCCCTCTCTGATGCTAATGCACAATCAAGTGTTTCCATGTTTTATTCCTTTAAAGTATCCCATTGAACATCATTTAGCCCTTTTTAAAAAGTTCTGTACCATTGGTTTACAATACTGTAGGGATTTGGGTGTAGAGTTTAAAACTCATATGAAAATAGGATTCATCATAGTTCTAGCACTACCCCAACCTTCAAAGACCCTAAGCCTCATGCCTCCCACCCATCCCCACTTCTTTTCTTGTCACTTTAGTGTTCTGTAGTTTAGTGATAGCTTATGGTTGTTATTATTTTGCCAATTTGTCTGCTTTAGTAGTTCATATTCAACACATGAGTGAAACAATTTGGTAATTGTCTTTGACTTTCTTATTTTACTTAGCATGGTAATCACTTTAAATCTCATCCTTTTTCCCCAGAGACACGATTTCTTTGGGGGACTAGTTTGGAGCCAAAACATGTGCTACCTGCGTGCTCCGGGCTTTGTGTCAGGAGTAACCCCTGACAGTGCTCTTCGTGTCAGGGATTCTAACCAAGGTCTGCTGCATGCAAGGAAAGAACCCTATGCACTGGATCATCTCTCTGGACCTTTTAACATTTTTGAAGTAAAATTTTATTTAGGAAGTATAAGAGAGAGGATTATGCCCCATAAAAATAGAGGAAAGAAACAACCGAAGTTGCAATACAAGCAATTCAAAACTGAAATGCACTGATTTTGTCATTTCTAATGCAGAGTAATATCCCATTAAGTCCCTGGAACACAGCCTCTGTATCTAGTCAGATGTCAATGGGAATTTAGGGTTATTCCATGTTTGGGCTATTGCAAATAATACTTTGAACATACTTGGAATAGTACTCCAAGTAATACTTTCTCACCAGTAAGAAAAATGCGGGTGCTTATATGTGCAACACGCCAACACCGGTTGTTTCTGTTCTTTGTGATGTGCTCCAGGCTCACTGGATAAGATGGTAGCTCAATATTGTTTTGATGTGCATTTCCCTAATGAAACTGAATAGAGCAATTTTTCCCCCATTTTATCTCTTGACCATCTTTATTTAAGGAAGTTTCTGTTCATCTCATCACCCCATGTTTTGATGGGGTTGCTTCTGCTATTTGTGTTTATAAAGCCCTACCAGTTCTTTAAATATCCTGGCTCCTAAACCCTTCCAGAGGAGTGGTGGGTAAATATTCTTTCCCAGTTTGTGTGGAGACTTTTTATTCTGTTCGTCACTCCTTTTGCAGAGCAGAAGCTTTTGTGTTTGATTTCCTCTCTTAATTTGGAAGAGAGCTTAATACAAACTGGATTTGAGTTCTGGCTTAGAAGCTCACCTACGTTTTTGTTTCCAAATGATATTCCTTAGCACAATATGTCAATAAAGACCGACAATTAGACTTTTAAGAATTATTTGGTATAGAGAGTATGTTAGACCCATAAATAAATGGGAAAGAATCAATGTGAGAAATAAACTAAAGATAATTTTTATCTTTACAGCACAGACCAGAACTCTATTAGCTACATTGACACAGAATATTCTCTTATACTGCATTTGGCATATCGAATACATCACGGGTGGCTTGCCAGGCTCTGCCGTGTGGGCGAGATACTCTCGGTAGCTTGCCGGGCTCTCTGAGAGTGGCAGAGGAATCGAACTCGGGTCGGCCATGTTGGCTGCGTGCAAGGCAAACGCCCTACCGCTGTGCTATCGCTCCAGCCCACTATATATATATATATATATATATATATATATATGTGTGTATATATATGTGTGTATATATATATATATATATATAGCAAATTATAGCTCTCATTTTCTTTATAGTATCCTAGTCAATTGATTTTTAAATAGTTATCCATCTGATATTTGTCTAAAAATCAGGGTCTTCTATCTATTTAGTCTGGGGAAATTCTGGAAACTTGGAGTAGCTTCTATTTACTTCTGATTCAGTTTCTGTATTCAGAGTCTTTTAAGAAACATTCTATTACTATGATAGTTATTAAAATGAATTCGTTTCTAAGTCACTGGAACTAGGAAGTTCTTGATTCCAATGTTTAAAATGTCAAGTAAAATGCACTCCAATCACAAGGTTCTTAGATTCATAAATGGGTCCTTTACTGTTCTGTGCTTTAAGACCTCCAGGGAGGTGATCTTAGTGAAGAAGCAAGGTACTAGGGAGCAGAGGGCTATTCTTGGTGTGCAATTGTGGCCAAATAATTACTAGAATAAATTTAAGGAAAACCTGATATTTCCTTCAAGAAAAGTTGCTCGGTCAGCTTCAATCCTCAAGATATTATTGGCTACAAGATTAGGGCTTAAAGGTTCATACAGTTCTTCAACTTTAGAAGTTTTACTTAATTACCACTTATTTCCTATATCTGCATTTGCTCAGAATAAGCAGTTTATCCCCTTCTGCTTGAGATCTTTCTGCCTGCACCCACACCAAATAGCCATGTCCACATTTGCTAAATGGTTACAGAAAACTTCTGCAAAGAATTCTCAAGACATTAGGTAAGAATTTTTTATAGCCAAAAGAAACTTCAAACAGGTACATCAGTACCTCTGATACTTGAGGGATGAATATCCCTGAAGAAAATTGTAATTGTGCTACCAGTCCAAAGAACAGACAACGCGATGATTAAAAACTGTCACCATCCCCCCAAACATGAATACGTGAAGGAAATGACTTTAAATATATAAGGAAAATGGTATTGTCAAGTGGAAGATGGCAGGGGAAAATGCTCTTTGGTTTCACTCCCCTATCCCTTGGAGGGATTCATCCCACACACTGAATTGTTATAGGTGGGGAGGTAGAAGTGTAGGAATATGGGACGCAGATGGTAATAAAACTCAGAACTTTAATGGTTATGGTGTTGGCTTCTGAACATGTTGTTGCCAATGAATTTCACTTAAAAAGAATTCCCAGGAGATGAGGAACTGCTGGTTGTACAGAAAATTTGTCAGACTTAGCTTCTTCTTACCGCTGAACTAATTTTGCAGAATTAGGTAATAAAACAAGCTATACGGACATTCTCAGGCCAAATGAACTCGTCAAGTGGAGAACCAAACAATTAAATCCCTAACTGGATTCTTGTTTCTTGTCAAAAATTGGACAAGAAGGATTATCATAAAAGCTGAAGTGTAATGTTGAAAATTTATTTATTGAGATGTGAGCCTTGTGAAGGGCTGGTGCTATAGCACAGTGGTAGGTCGTTTGCCTTGCACGCAGCCAGTCCGGTCGAGCTGGGTTCGATTCTTCCTCCCCTCTTGGAGAGCCTGGCAAGCTACCGAGAGTATCTTGCCCGCTCGGCAAAGCCTGGCAAGCTACCCATGACGTATTCGATATGCCAAACACAGTAACATCGAGTTTCAAAATGGAGACTTTACTGGGCCCACTGGAGCAAATCGATGAACAATGGGAGGACAGTGACAGGACAGTGACAGTGAGCCTTGTGAATCCATGTTCTGTCTGCACAAAATGCAAAACTTTCAATATAGAAAATGATTATTCATCGAACAAACAGAACTTTTTTCACTTCTCCTTTATTTTAACCTTGATTTTTTCCACAGTTTGGCTACTTGTCTCTAAGGATTGAGAAAATAAGCCAGTGATTTCATTCCACAGAACTCTTGGAAAGGTCTTTGATAGTGTTTAGCTTTCCAGTATGGCACTAATTAAAATTTAACTCCTTGGGGATTTTTCGGTAAAAGAATTCTTAAATTATAGAGGCACTACTACATGTTAGGATTTGTTTATTTAGGTCTTAAATCTCTGTAAAACATCCCTCTTGGAAAATGTCAGTGTATTGATTTCTTCCTAAAATGATACCATCCCATTTTACTAAATCATGTCTAGGAGGCAGTGAAAGTTTATCTTATCTTATGTGACATTCAGAAAAACAATCTAGAAAAGTAGAAGCAAAAGACCTAGTTAAAAAAACTTAGTGATCACTTATATTAGTTCTGTGACTGTGCAAATAATTGTTGTTCTTTAACTTTTGCTTTCATTGGTGAAGCATTAGAATGAAATTTAACATTATAATGTTCCTGTACTCACTGACATAGTCTCCTTTTTAACTACTTGGCGACCAATAAATTTAGCCTCGATGATACGTGGAAATCTGAAAGAAAAATAATTTAAAATATAGTAACAAAATTGGAAGTCAGAAAATATTTTTGGCCCTCCTTCCAAGGCAATTTTACCTAGAAGCCAAGTCTGTTGGGTACACTTGGGCTGTTGCCCCTTGGAATTCATTATATCATAGGTGCTGTCTGTCTGTTGACTATCTTTTTATCCTCAGCTACTACTTGTATTATTTCATGTAGCTTGTCTGGTGGTTTGAGTTCTGGTCATAGTCTCTCTCGGAATTGGACAAAGCAAAAACAAGAAATGGTCCCTGTGACATCTCTGTATTCCTGCTGCAGCCATAGTGCCTCCTGCTCAAGGTCATGAGGTCATGTGCCTAACAGTGGGGGGCCAATTTCATGTACAGTTTTTCTACTCCTGATGTTTTTCACGTGGACTTAAGAAAAAGACTAAATTTGCTTAGTGTTTACCCGTCAGAGGAGGAAGACTTACAGATTCCTTCTTTTGTATTTCTTCTTTGTTAATTGATAGCACAGCAGTAGGCCGTTTGCCTTGCACACATGCTGCCCCTGCCCAGCCAGGTTCGATTCCTCCACCTCTCTCGGAGAGCCTGACAAGCTACTGAGAGTATCTGCTTGCATGGCAAAGCCTGGCAAGCTACCCATGACATATTCAATATGCCAAACACAGTAACAACAAGTCTCACAATGACAATGTTACTGGGCCCACTTGAGCAACTCGATGAACAACGGGAGGACAGTGCTATACAGTACTATAATGTGAAAACGATTGTGGCTAGTGGGGGCCTTAATTTCTTGGTGCAAAACAGGATTCCTGATCCCACTGCGCAAGAGGGCTATTATCTTTGAAAATCATCTACACATAGGTTACTATCTGGCTTAAGAACTGCCAGAACTGAAAATGAACACTGCTACAATTTAGTTTCAGGTATGTCTAGTGTGAAGAACAGGTCTAGATAGCTTTTTCAGATCCTCTTTACAGGAACCCGCATTGCAAAATAACTCGTTTTTCTGCCCCTGAGCAAGGAATTCAGACACAGGTGCCCCAAGCTGCAAGTCACCAGAAGGGTAGGGGTCAAACCAGATAACCAGATGTCTCTCACAAGACCCATGTCACAAGACCCAGAATTGCCCTAAAAACACACACACACACACACAAAAAAAAAACCCAAGGACGTTCCTAAGCACTGATGCAAATGCTGATCTTTAAACTATAGGCTAAGGAGTAATGTATTTTAAAATGAATTGGTCAGGAAAGTATGGGTTATTACAAATCTATTGGCTATGAAATGCACGGGCTCTGCTGTAACGGCTGAGGAAGACCTATATAAGATCTCCTTTGAAGAAGCTCGGGGTCTTGCCCATCCTGCTGGACCTGTGTGTCTGCGTAGGCGGCTCGACCCTGGCTAGCCAGTCTTACAATAAACTCTGCTTGCTGTTTGCAGTCTCTGGAGTCTCTTTGTCATTAAAGGGAGATTTTGATTCACACCCTACAACTAGTAAATAAACATCGGAAGTAAAAATCATTGAGCTCCAAACTTTGTACACTTAAGATAGATTATTATATAACATGCCAGTATCACCAGTGATACGGAAATCTGTGCTCCAGACCACACACATTTAATTTTTGAAGGGCTATAGTTTTTATCAAAAATTACTTAGAAAGATGTGAAGGGAAAGTTAGGGAGAAGTGTGTGTTCAGGAGCGAACACAGGCTTCTCCAGAGTGGGAATAGACAAACATGGAGACAATCAAGGGAGATTCATGTTCAAGGGAAAACACAGGCATGATGAGCAAATACACATTATTCTTTATGATTTACGTAGCTCTGCATTTGAGATGTAACTTCTACCTTATAAACACACAACACCTTAGAGGATAGTTGTAAATGATTGGTTTATCATTTTCATGTTAGACAGTTTATTCTCAAATCTAACAACAAAACACAAGATTAGATGTTGTGATAAATAGGAAATATGGTCCCCAGTGAAAATGACACATCTTTGTACATACTATTCCAGTATTTTCTCTCATGACTCCTAACAGCATCTTTCTGATCTAAATTTTCAAGACTATTGTAAATCCAGACCTCAGGCCTCATGCATAGTTTTATAGTTTCTCTTTTAATGATGAAGAACTTCTTTTGAAGCCTAAAGAATACAAATTATGACTTTACTTTATTTTATTTATTACATATTTTATATCTGAAATGTATTTTCAGATTTTATATATATAATGCTTTTATAAATCA
The DNA here is from genome assembly GCF_029834395.1 of Sorex fumeus. Classification (NCBI taxonomy): domain Eukaryota; kingdom Metazoa; phylum Chordata; class Mammalia; order Eulipotyphla; family Soricidae; genus Sorex; species Sorex fumeus. Next base: position 9,551,512 of record NW_026606083.1, on the reverse strand, counting down.
ATCTTAAGGTCTATATATGGTTAATAATATAAACATTATAAACAAGATATCATATGTAAATAATACTATCTTAAAAATACTGACACTCATTAATTTTAAGTTTTGTGAGCTTTATGCCATAATTTTAGTGTAGAACTGACAGAATAGTGGCATTTCTTAGGGAAATTATAGTTCTACTTTTAATTTGACTTGTCATTAAGAAACACATCTCCTGTACCTCTTTCTTGCCTTTATCTGCCCATTTCCTTTCTTTTTATATTCCTTTCCCTGAATTGTTTCCATCCTTTCTTGCATTTTAAAATATTTGTTGATTATGAATTACATGGCAGTTTCTGTGGTAGGCTCTGGGTGAGAGAGAGGAGATGAAAGCCTCTTCTTTAAAAAAAAAACCAGTGGGCAAGCTAAGCAAATAAATATACAAATAAACAATGTTTAGAATAACCGATTAAAGGTATCCACAAAAATTTAAAAAATAGGAGGGAAATGTATCTAAGTTTTGCAAACTAGATTACACAAAGATCATCCTCTAACTGCCTTAGAATCAGGGGATTGTTTTTGTTTTTGTTTTGTTTTTCCCCTGATGTGGGCATCTAGGAAAATAACATTACAGGCAGAAAGGGTGAAGACATAGTTGGGAGATGCAAAACCCTCTTTATCATGAAACTTGGCCCATGGTTGGGGAGAGGCATAAGATCAAGTTTTAGGCAAAGTGTCCATGCTAGCATTAGACCTGTTGACAAAAGAACTTTCCATGGAGTTGAGTGTTTCAGGAATGAAAGTATCAGAAATGCTGTGTGTGTCGATAAGCATGGTTAGACAGAAGTTGAAGGACAGTTATTGAGCCTAGTGAAAGTTACAAAAATTAGAGAACTAGATCACTTGGTTAAAAACAAAAAATCCAGGTAGGTAATCATTACAAGTTTCAGGTAAGAAACAGGAGTTGGAAATGCAGACAAGTGCAGAGGTTAAGGGCATGGCTTGCATACAGCCTCCCCACTTCTGTCTCTGGCACTGTGTGTTCCCCCCAAGGACCTCCAGATAGGCCTCTTCAGGCCTTCCAAGCTCCAAGGAGGCCCCTAGGGAGTCGCTCAGGTAATCTCTTGCCCCCAAGGGCCTGAGTACCTCCTAATTCTTGGATGCTTGCATGGCATCACTGACTTGATTTGGACAGGACAGCCTCAGACTGGGCCGAGAACAATGAAGACAGTAAAGTTTCCACTCAGGCCTCCACTATCTGCTTGTTCCAGGAGGAATGTACAGGCCTCTGAGCTATGACTATGTAAGGGTATAATCAACTTCACAAAAGACCTTGTGGTTGACTAATGAAACAGCTTTCACAGGTCCGGGCTTAGCCCTGGAACCCAATATCGCATGAAGCCTGGAGTGGGCACTTACATAAATTGTGACCTTAAAATCTGCTGTAACAGCCAGTAAAGGCCTATAAATGCTCCCTTCTGAAGAAGCTCGGGGTCTTGCCTAAGTTACTGGACCTGCGTATCGGTGGAATGGCTTGACCCTGGCTAGCCAGCTCAATAAACTGCCTGCTTTCTGATTACATTCCTGCGTGGTCCTTCTCTGCGTTGGAGATCCCAATATGTACCGTAACAACTTGAATGGCTAAGAATCACTGAGAGGGTTTCCCTGGGCCTCCTGAGCACTGCTTGGGACTCTTCCCTTGCAACTCAAAGAAAAGAGATGAACAAAGATGAGCAAAGAGCAGGAAAAAAAAGTAGTAAAGAGGATCCTGGAAAATATTTTTCTTGAAGATTTGTAATGTGGCAGGGAGAAAAAAAGTGATGTCATGGTAGTGATATAAAAGTTGAGTGCACAGAGAAGCTGCTCTTCCAAATACTGTACGATGCAGAAGGAGAACTGTGTAAACACAAAAAGACAGCAGCAGTCTATCTCACCTGCCGCCTGCTTTTCGTAATCTCAGGCTGTTTCCCCCACTCCAGGGAGGTCGATGGCGATGGGCAGGCAAAGGAAGGAAACAAGGGCCAGGCTGGTTGATCTCAGTTGGAGTTTATTCCGATCTTCTCTCCATTCACTCCTGTCTTTCCTCTGCCTCCCCCAGCCCACTCTTACAGTCTCATTATATACCCCAGCATGAAGGGTTGGTGTTGCATGAATGTTCCTTCAGTTGGAGTAGAAAGAAATGTATGTCATGGAGGGCCCAGGTTTTCTCAGACCTGTGTTCCCCAGTAGAGAGCCCCCAAACCTCATTTTGTTGATCATGGTACCTCTAAAGGGCGCAATGCAGTGACATCATCAAAAGGAGTTACAGAAAGAACATTGAGGCAGCAAAACATACATTGTTTCTTTGCATCTGCAATTTTGGCCTCCAGAAAGAAGATACAAAACCAAAACTGAAACCTTTTTTGCACTATGGTCAAGGTCATGGTCCTCTGTTGTTCATCGATTTGCCAGGCTCTGCCTGCATGAGATACTATCAGTAGCTTGCTGGGCTAGGAATCGAACTCGGGTAGGCCATATCGGCTGCAATCAAGGCAAAAGCCCTATGGCTGTGCTATTGCTCCAACCCAAATTGCTATTTGCATCCCAAAGACTAGTCTGCTAGAGCTTGGAATCTACATCCCAAAGACAAGTATTTGAAATTTGCATCCCAAGGAATAGTCTGGCTAGAGCCTAGAATCTACATCTCAAAGATCAGGCCTGGCTAGCTCCTGAAATCTGCATGTCAAAGACCAGCCAGGTTTCTGTGAGAAAAGGAAAACTGGCCCTTACAATACACTGAAACTATTTACTGAAGGCAGTTTGAAGGGGAAAATGTTCAGCCTCATCCAAACTAGTAAGGACACCTGAGAAATCGCGCCCATTTTCATGGGTCCCTATGTTCCTGCCCCTTGTGTGATGCAGTGTAGATGGGTTCACCCTGACAGCTCAGTCCAGACTTATGAGGTTGGGGTAAAAATTACACATAGGTGTTTTCACAATCAATATGTTAGGACACGGATTGTGATCTCCCTTTAACGACAAAGAGACTCCAGAGACTGAAAGCAGCAAGCAAGGTATATTGTAAGACTGGCTAGCCAGGGTGGAGCTGCCTACACAGACACGCAGGTCAGATAGGTGAGGCAAGATCCCGAACTTCTTCAAAGGGGATCTTATATAGGCCTTCACTGGCCATTACAGCAAAGCCCGCGCATTTCATAGCCAATAGGTTTGTAACAACATATACTTTCTTAACCAATCCATTAAAAAGGACATCACTTCTTAGCCTATAGATTCAAAGATCAGCATTTACTTACATAGGCATTGTGGCTAGTGGGCATCTGGTAACTCAGACATTTGGTTATCACCTGGCTTCCTTTGATTTGGTGGAAGGGGATAAGGGAAAAGTTCCTAACAGAGGTAACAGATAAGGAAGGGCCAACAAATAGTTTCTGAATTTACATCTCAGCAGGGAAGAGTAAACAAATGGTTTCAGAATTTACATCCCAATAAGGAAGGGCTTCACAGCTAAGGCTCTACTAGGGAATGGGGCAGGAAAGGGAGAGTTACTAATTAGTAGTTTTAACTCTGGAATCTCCCTCGGGGTCCCAAGGGACCTTACAAATAGGGGTAGAGTTCTTTCCCTGGGGAAAGCCACTTCTAGGACGGATTCTCTTTCAGCAGGACAACCCACCAAGGGGCAGAGTCCCATGGGTGTGTTCTCCTCAACTTGTCCAACAAACATATAAGCATACATAATATAAATCATTTTCTATGGACACAGTAAGAAATACTTTAAGCTTATAGAATTAATCTCCTAGGGCAATCTTGATCTCAGACTATAGTGTTCAGGCCAGATAGTCTTTCCTATCCCTAGCAGGGTCCTAGTCTCGTCGTTACTTTTGGATCATGACAGCATTTGTCTATGATCAAACTCTTAACTTACAGTTAAGAATCATGGCACTTTGGCCTGGCCCATTTTGATGCCAGGGTAGCTCACCGCTTGCCCTGGGTCCATTCAATCCCTCATTGGGACCCTGCTTCTGGGGTGCTAGGAACTAAGTGCAAGTGAGGCTTAAATCAATAAAGCAGATGCCCAGGAGTGAATAATATTCAAAGCTAATTAAATTCTAAGTTACAAAGCACAATATTAACTGTCTTTCTGTATTTATACAAAAAGGACATTGCATAAAGTAAACTATTCAAAAGACATAAGGAGAGGAGAAAGGCAATGTTAACTTACAATACAAGTTCCGTGCCCTAGAAGGATCTGACCTTACAAATTAACAGATTCTGATTAGGAGGAAAGCTGATTAACTGGTTGGGGGAAGAGAGCATAGAGAAGTGGTTACAGATAAACAAAGGAATGAGAGTGACTCGGGAGCACTGTGATGGGTGTAACCTGATAAATCTAAGCTCTTTGTGGCAAGGGAGAAAGGACAAATCAATTGTTTCCTACAGAGAACCACCTTTGCCACCCAGTGGATTTCCAGTGTATGTTGAAGAGTCTAATTTGGCAGGAGTCTATTTTTCCCTGCATCATATTTTCTCAGCTGTTTTAGAGAAGTCAGCATTGCCTTGTTTATGTGTCCCTTCTGCATAGCTGTTGCTGTTCGGGACCAGCGATATAAAAGGTGTTTTGCAAGCTTTAGGCAATACTCAGCATGCTACTTTGTGAAAATAAATCCATGATACCTTTGGGTGAATATTTTATCATGAGCCTCCATGAAGTTATCTATAAATGGACAATGACAGATTTTTCAGCAAGTTGTCACCTATTTCCTTCTTTTTTTTTTCTCACTATCATCGAGCATAGCACCTCTGACTTTAAAGTGTTTTACAAATGGTAACTCACTTATCTTCACACCCTTCCTGTGAAACACAATCGTGATGAGAAAATTTGCTATATTTTGAGAGGCAGGTGAGGAAAGAAGAAAAACGGGCCATTTGTTCATATCTCGAGTCAGAATCAAAGTGGAGAACTAGTACAGGGCTTGATTTCGGATGGAATTATTTCAGAACCCCACTTCTGCACTTCATTGTAACGCATTGTTATGATCTGTCACTACCACTACCATGGTCCCTAAATGTCATCAGTGTTAGCTATTAAAAAGACAAATCAACCTTAATAGTTACCATCATAACTTGATGTTCTAGCTACTCCCTCTCAAACAGAATAGAGGGAGGTTTATTTTTCCTAAAACCCTTGTGTACTATTCTAAAAAAAACAGCAGAAGTTTACGGAATACATTTGTGAGAGAAACCAAAGATAAAGTTCTAAACTAATTTATTTGCACATGTTAGAGGCATCTACATAAACAGCATCTGCCTTCATAAATGTTCTCACTTACGAACAGAAAGTTTCAGAGCATGGATGGCTGGTGTGCCATTGAATCCAGTGATAGATTATTCTTTATGTTCTCATTTCAACAACTGCTACCATTCAAAGTTCTGACTGAGTAAAGTACAGTTGAAAATTCTCAATTCTCGAACCCCGGGGAAACAGGTTATTTATGCAGGGTCCATAGGATTTGGTTGTGTGAGTGTGAATCCATCTTAAAGTGAGTGAGTTTCAAAACCAACCTTTTATTCCACATTAGAGCATCATATTCATATTCACAAAAAAGTGACTCATCAGCCTGTCAAAATAGAGCAAGGAAGCTGCCAAGATAGTTGATATACAAGAAATTGGGGAATCCATCACCATCAGTCACCCAGGGTTCCTGATATAGCAAATTGGCACCTGTGTGGACCCGGCCATTGGAACATGTCCACTGTCTCAAAAAAATTAGATTCCTTTAAAAAAAAAGATGGTGGATCGATGAACCTCTTTGATACTATTTCCTCCTATGCAAATATTTAATATTTGGGCCGTCAAGTTGTCTTAATAAAAGTGATATGAGGGCTCTTCCAGGTGCCCATTTGGAGGGCCGGGTCATGGAACTCACTTCCCAGCAGCATCCACCTATGCAGATGCTGTTTGCATAGGTCCAGGTGCTGAGTATTGTCTGCGGGCTGCCCGGTGGTGGTGGCATGCCCCACAGACTGTGCAAGCTTAAGCGTTTTGCATCTTTCCATTTTGATCGGGGCCATCAAACACTACTAAAAATTGCATTGATTGAATTAAGTAGCCGAAAGGAAAAAAAACAATTATGAATTGAGAATTAAGATCTTATGAATTGAATGACATTTGGGTTCCTTGCTCTGTGAGACTCTGGCCCGATGAAGGCTGAGGTGTCCTGTGGCTTGCGTATGTATCTACCTGAAGAGTCTTGGGTCCACTTCTTTCACTATCACTGCACTAGAAGGTTTGAAAAGACATGCTTCCAAGAGTGAAGCCAAGAGTGAAGACAGAAGGGCAACACACAGTTCATCAACTCTGCAGTGAGCACTTTGTCAGCAGCAGAGTGTATTGCTTCAACAGAAGCATATCTACCAGGGTCTACACGGTTAATGCACACAATGGAATCCTATAGAAAAATAAACACATTATTCATAGAAAAACAGAATGAGACTAAAATGCTTATTTCTAAGTAAAGAAGTCAGAAGTGGTTTTGAATTCTATAATTCTTTTCTATGACAAAATGTAGAAGTATGGGATGGACTCAAAATTGGATGGGTTAGTGGTTTCTAAGTATGGGAGGGAGGAGGGGGAGATAACTACAGAGAGACTGCACAAGACAACGTCTGAACTGTCTGTATCACAACCAAGACGGCGACAGTCCAGTCCTGTGCCTTTATTGAAACCAACAGAAACAGCTCCCACAGATTAAATTTTACACTACGCAAGTTTTGTTTTTTATTAGACATAAAGGAAAGACAGAACGGAATACTAGCCATACATGACATGGACTATTACAAATGAATAACTCATGAAGATGATGTATAACAAAATAGACTATTTTTTGTTGTTCTATGCTATGAACGCGAAGGGCTGGAGTGATAGCACAGGATAGGGCGTTTGCCTTGTGCGCAGCCAGCCCGGCTGATCCGGGTTCGATTCCTCTACCCCTCTTGGAGAGCCCTGAAAGTTACCGAGGGTATCGCCCACAAGGCAAAGCCTGGCAAGGTACTCATGATGTATTTGATATATTTGATATGTATATATTTGATATGCCAAACACAGTAACAAGAAGTCTCAAAATGGAGACGTTATTGGGCCTGCTTGAGCAAAATCAATGAACAGCGGGAGGACAGTGACAGTGTTTATGCTATGAACCCATGCAACTATGAAAAACATTTTGATCGAGTAATGTAAAGAAATTAAACGAACTATCAACATATTTTATGATCAAGTCAATCATTTCTTAAAGGGCTATGGTTTGCAATTTGAAATTTTTTATAAGAAATTGGGCTGAACGACTTAGTAAACATGTTGTAGAAACTGAAGACAGACTTATTGCTATTAGAGATGAAGTTAAATATTTTTTAAAAAGGTGCTTTATAATGAATCTTCTATGTATGATTTGAATGTATAAGAATCAATTAGCTTAAAATTGAATAGGTGCATACATGTAGCTACATCATTACATGTAAAATACATGTTAAGGCATATGTAGACATGGGTTCATGTGCACAGAAATAATCCCTAACCTCTAATTTCTGTCACTAGTAAAAGCCTAGAAATGCCGGCATTGATGCAGCGGTGAACATATCATACCCAACAGGTCTTTGCTTCTAAGTCACGTTTGTCAATAAAAGAAACCTTGAAGAATTGGTATACTCCAGATCTAAGGCAAGAAAAATTGACAGATGAGATTGCAGCATCTGGAGGTGCAAGAAATTAAAGTCAGGGGTCCAGAAAGATATTACAGTTAGGTAGGCATTTGCCTTTTATGCAGCAGACCTGGGTTAAAACCCCGGTACCTCATATGGTCTCCCAAGCAATGTCAGGACTGATCCCTGAGCACAAAGCCAGAGCCTGCGAACTTCTGGGTGTCACCAAAATCCTCCAAAAAGACAAAGTCATTTTTCAAAAAAATGCATGTGTGTATATGTATACAGATTTGTGAAAGGCACATGAATCAAACTGAAAAAACTCTATTACCACAGTTGCCACACTTTGGACCACTAAAAACATTAATATGCTTTAATTATAAATATATATCCCTATAGCTGTAACGTATTATATAATTTTAATAAATATCATATAAATACGTGAAACATAAGACACACTTCTTGTTTTGGAAGACTTCCATCTAATAAATACAAAAGGAACAGAAAATTTTTGAGTGCCATTTTAAAAATAATTTTAGATCAGAGCCACCCAGGGAAGCAAAATTAGTGAGCAAAAGTTGAAAATGGTGAGAAAAATTTTGAAAATAGTATACATGTAAAGTCTCAAATCATTCATTCATTATAATAGCAACAAAAATATAGCAAAGTTTGCTAGAGCCAGTTTATTCTAATGACCAAAGGTTGCAACCCCACCAGTAAGAGGCATTTTAACATCGTGGATAACGCAGGGATGGGGAATAAGATGGGTAGTAGGCTTTGGTGAAATTCTTGTTAAAGAAATATGCAGCCCAATATCAGAATTAAAGGACTTGTTAGTTGTCAGCTATTTTGAATGGTATCTGCCACACAAAATCCTGAAAGGAGGTGTAAGAAAAGAAGACAGTCTCAGAAATGAATTATTTGTTTGGGGTATATGGAGCACACAGACGCAGGTTCTTAAACACTTACCCAGAAACACACAGACAAGCACAAATTCACTTTGGTGTAAAGGATAAGTACTCAAACTCTAGAGTGAGACAGTGATCCCATCAAGTGGGGGTAATCAGGCAACTCTAAAGAGAAATCTTTTGTACCTCATAAATATTGTGTATCTGCTGAATCTGTCCTCAAGGGTACTTCACAGTTTTCATAAAGTATATTTTATTTTTAATAGTTAAGGTATTTTAATAGAGAAACCTCATCACGTGGCAATATATTCCAACCAGTAACTTAACCGTCCATGGACCCTCTGCCAAAACCCAGTAACAATGATGAGTCTCATTGTCCTATCCCTGAAAGAGCCTCGAATGTGACACTTTCAAAAATCTCAGGGCTAGGACGAAGGAGACGTTACTGGTGCCTGCTCGAGGAAATTGATGAACAACAGAATGACAGTGATACAGTGGACCCTCTGACGCAGTGTTTACTGACTTTCCATTTTGGTTATTCTTAGTAGGACCTATAATGCTTGTGTTTGCCTTTGCGTCTTCTGTCACTATCTCTCTCTGTCTCTGTCTGTCTCTGTCTCTCTGTCTGTCTCTCTCTCTTTCTCACACACACACACTCACACATACACACACCATGTTCTTTGCTGAGGTCAAACGTTTTCAGAGATCACCATTCCCATAAACATCAGTGCAGACACACTCTTATGGCTATTGCTTTTCTACAGTTTTGCTATTTTACAAGCTGCTCTCCAGTGGCGAATAGTCTACACCAAAGTGGGACTTCATTCATCTTCTCTCACCTGCTTCTGCAGTTTCCATAATTGGGCTGCTTGGGTGCCCGAGAAAAGAGTGCACCCTTTGCTGAACCCCGTTTCCCTTCCTGGAAATAAAGACTGAAAGTTCTAGGCCCTCTGAAAAGAGTTACTCATATCCTGAGTCAAAGGCTAATCTTATCACGGATACTTGTTTAGAAAGAGAAGATACTTGTTTTATTTTTAGCTATAAAGAGGGAAGCTCGTGCTGTCTGAATTTATTTGTACTCAGAAGACCACTGGCGCTTTAACAGCTACTGTTTTCCAAACTGTTAAATCAATTTGAGGTCAAAATGACAGAAAAAAAAAGTGGTGGACAATTGAAGTAGTCAGATGGGGGTAGCACTGCAAGCAGGCATGGCCAAGCATGAGCCCTCCTCAGTGGTCCTGGGGCCCCAGGTCAAGGCAGAAATGACGTAGTTGCCATGACAGGGAGTTACTTAACTGTAAATTTCTGGTTCTGGAACGGGAAAGTCAGATTAGCAGACTGCTGTGAGGCTGAGTTTGTACTATGTGGTGGATTGCAGACCTGGAAGTAGCAGGTCAGATGCTGCACAGGATGCTGGGTGTAGCATCCCGACTTCCTCGGGTGGAGGAGACAGGAAAATCACAGTGTTTCACTGAGTCCTTGGTCCCCATGGAGCCTCTGGCTGCCCATCCCAGGTTCCTTTGCGCTCACTTGCAGTCTGCCACCTCAGACTCTGGCACGGCAACATTCCCGTGAGGAATGCCAACACTCTGCTGCACAGGAGCACTGGACCCCCGCCCCCTTCCTTTTCTAGACATCTCACTACCCTGATGGGCATTTAAAACTCACATACAGACTATGCCATTAAGTAGATATTCCAGTTTAAAGCATGACTGTTGACTAAGCGTGCTTTGTTGGTTCTGCATGCTCAGAAGAAATAATTAATCAGTGTTGTCCACCAGCCTCTGGTCTTCAGAGGAGAGTTGCGAGAGAAGAAAGTCCAATTTTTCTGATGGACAAAGGCGCGGGCAGAGCGAGCATTATAAACTCAGAGCCACAGTTTTCCAGTGAAGTTGGATGTTGGTGCCAAATCCATCTTTCTGTAGTGTGTAACTGAGACCCAACCTCATCTCCCAGTCCCACCCCTGCATATACTCAGTGGGCGAAGAGGACACATGTGGGTATGTGTGACCCCTGCCATTGTTTGAAGTGTTTAATTGGTAGGACATGCTCATCCTAAAGACAAAGCACATGTTCTTTATATTTTTCTCAAGGGTCGGAAATGTTGCCTGGGTCTAGTTGTCATTTCTAACTTTAGACAAATTACCTTGATTCTTTCTTTCTTTCTTTCTTTCTTTCTTTCTTTCTTTCTTTCTTTCTTTCTTTCTTTCTTTCTTTCCTTCCTTCCTTCCTTCCTTCCTTCCTTCCTCTCTTTCTTTCTTTCTTTCTTTCTTTCTTTCTTTCTTTCTTTCTTTCTTTCATTAAAATATAGCCATTGATTAAGCTGATTGAATTGGGCATGAACTCTACTCGAGTCTTTCTTTATTATAATTTTTAATAAGTAATAATATTCACTGTATCATTGTATTACTGTCATCCCATTGTTCATCGATTTGCTCGAGTGGGCACCAGTAATGAGTCCATTCATCCTAGCCCTGAGATTTTAGCAGCCTCTCTTTACTTGTCCTTCCCATGGTGCCACCTTGGAGGCTCTTTCAGGGTCAGGGGAATGAGACCCATTATTGCTACTGTTTTTGGAATATTGAATACGACACGGGGAGATTGCCAGGCTCTGCCATGCGGGCAGGATACTCTCAGTAGCTTGCTGGGTTCTACGTGAGGGAGAACTAGACTATAAGAGGTCCTGTGCCCTCAAATGCAGTTGCTTGCTTCAGGGAGCTTTGTTTCGTAGTCTTTGGATCTTGGCCTTTGATGGGATTGCATGGTGCCAGAGGTAGTTTCTGGGTGTGATTGTCTAGCTACTGGAAAATGGGGTATCTGGGTGGGGGAGGCCCAATCCTGATTCGAGCAGGCTTGGAGATCTCAGCCCCAGGTTCGCACACCTGGGTTCCTCTCTCGGTAATAATATTAAGAGCACATAATTTAGATGATCCATGCTAGGGGCAAAGGGAAGTGAAATATTGTATGAATTACTGAAAGTAAGTCTTCTGCCCCTGTGCCTGACTGTCCTCGCTCTCTGGGACCCCTTGAAGGGGAGCGGGTTGAGCTTTTCTCCCTGCCCCGACAAGGGCTCTGGCAGCCAAAGACCTCCAGGACCAGCCACCACCATGCTGAGACCACTCTCCGCACATGTGAAGGTACTGGCAGAGGGACAAAGTCACGCGGGTTCCGGGGCCAAGATCTCCAAGCCTACCCGGATTTGGGCCGAGCATCCTCCACCCAGATCCTCCAAATTCCAGTAGGCCGGGGTCACACCCACCAACTGGCCCCCTGGCGCCGTGTAATCCCATCAGCGGCCAAGACTCTGAGACTATAAAAACCAGATCTCTGAACCGCGCGGCCGCAAAATGACATTAATAACAAAATGACATTTTATTATAACATCTTATTATCTCATTCCTACTTTGGACAAACTGGCAGGCTACTAAATGTAGCCTGCCCACATGGCAGAGTCTGGCAAACTCCCTGTGGCGTACCCAATATGCCAAATACCAGTAACAATGATGGGTCTCATTCTCCTAAAGAGCCTTGAATATAATCTCAGGGCTAGGATGAAGGAGACGTTACTGGGGCCTGCTCGAGGCAATCGACGACTAACAGGATGATTTGTGATTGATTATGATTTGTGACTGAAAGTAGTTGATGGGAAACATGATTTACTAAGGTCTTCTGCCTCTGGAGCACATTTCTCTTGTATGCGTTCACTATGATTGACCCTCAGCGATTGTCCAAGACTCAGTGCCCAGGGGACATTCCCCATACACCTTCCCTCTTCAAGACATCTTCCCTTCCTCCTTTCAGCTGAGGGGACATTTTGTGGATTAAAATGTTTCATGTTGTAAAATATTTATTTTCCTAGTTACTTTCTCTCTCCAGCTGCAAAATTAATAACTAGCTGCAGTGACAGTTGTAAACATTTACAAAAAATTAATGCCATTATTTTATTTTGAATAAAGCTTTTATATTTTTTCTATTTTAAACCTTGCTAGAACCCAGTGTATGGATAATTTTTAAAAAGCAATCATCATTGTGCACTATTAATTTTGATAATTTTGATTAGAGTGAAAGAATAAAAGCTATATTCCTGCATCTAGAACTTATTTTGTGACTTTAGGCAATTTGCTTTATTTATTTGATTATTATTAAACTCATGTGAAAAAACAGAATATTTATAGATCATAAAATGTACATATCTTTATATTTTTATTTTTTATAATTACTGTCAGAAATGACTTTTTCATCTATGTAACAGAAAACATGTGTAAAGTACCCTCAAGTGAGCTATTCATTTAATTTATAGAGATCTGTAAGATATGATTTGAAGCATTTTTCACTGTATATTTTGGGAAGTCAAGCACTTCCAAATTATTTTTAACATATAGTAGTCTGTTATCAGATAGGCACTGATCATGATCACAATCTTTTGAGATTCTCAGTATCCAAGGAAATTGAAAAACAATTAGCTATCACGCAAACACCACTGCCTGGTAAGTGGGGAGTGTATTTCTCACTTAACCTTTTGGTCACGTCAGTTTCAAAAGACTTTAATTTAAATGCAGTGTCTTGGGGATACGGACTCTTTCTTTTTATAAGTAAAAGGCAAGTCCCATGGTCTTAGACGTCGTCAAACACAAGACATAGCAAATTCAAACAGATTCCCAAGTGTATAGGATAGAACAGAATGAAAGAAATGCCAACATAAAAGGTGGTAAGGACGAAGTCATTCATTTAGACGGTTAGGCAGGTACCTAGCAGGTGCGTTTAGTCACGTCTCAAGACGGAGCAGACATAGTGATCCTTTGAGATTCTTAATATGCAAGGAAATTGAAAGACAATTAGCTATCACACACACCACTGCCTGGCAAGTGGGAAGTGCATTTCTCACTTAACCTTTTGGTCATGTCTGTTTCAAAAGACTTAAATACCACAGTTATGACTCATGAGCACTACTTTGCACTGTATAAGTATTATATTAAATTAACCTTATTTACAGAAGGGAGGAAATGCTGTCTAACTTATAATTACAAAAGCATCTTCTACTAGCTGTTGGACAAAGTGGCCAGTAAGATAGATTTCACAGAGGTAAGGCATATTTTTGAAATCAGCAGACTACAGCTGATATTGATTGAGATGGATATCCACAGCAATCAAAGCAAAAATATTTTATTTGATGGCTGTGGCATGTATCTGACCTGAAGTCATGAGATAGGAGAGGCTTTATATAGCAGAAAGTAGAAATCTGTCATAAAGAGAATGTTTTGAGGATCATAGGCTTTTTTTCCAATACAGAGTTATCTATAGGAAATTAAATAATACCAAGAAATATTTTAAAGCCAAGACAACCTAAAGAAGTTTGTAGACATTTTGAAGTCAAGTAACAGTTGTACAATATATTCTTAGACAGGGAATGACAGGCATAGATTTTGACCCAGATAAAATTGGCATCTAAACCTCCCATTCTCTTAGCTATGATATCATTGGAATATAATGTGGGACACTGGTCTCCTTTGGTTCAGGTGAGACTTTATTAAATGAGTGCAAGATGGCTGCAGCTGTGGAATATTCTAGAACAAAACCTTCTTTGATGTGATGGACATGATGTTCACTACACAGTAGGCCCACACTAAATGTAGATTTTCACGATTATAACAATCATTGAAAAATTCAAGTTCAAACATCAATTGTGCATTCCTATTAGCTTCCTGTCTTTTGATACTAAAATAAAAATTTACCTTTATAATGCCATGTGTATCAGGGTCAATTGGGATGATTTTCTAATGTCCTGGATAATAATTTTCATTTGGAAAAAAACAGACATGTCCCTACTAGTCCTTAATTCTTGTGAACTTTAATGATTTGATATATTTTGGGATGAGTTTAGTGTCCTTCTCTGACCCTAGAAAACAGAAATAAGTATTCCATTATAATTAGGTAACATGGTTATATTATCAGAAGTTAGGGAGAGCTTGAAGAGGTAACAGCTTATTTTATATAATTGCTATTAGAAATAATTATTTAAATTGAAGAATCCCAAGGTCAAAATAATTTTTGGTAAGTTTATTTCAGCTCATAGTTATGACTTTTCAGAATAAAAAAATCCATTCAATTTTTTGAGTGTGCTTAAATAATAAAATAAAACAAATTAATAAAAATGAAATATATTTTATTTTATAGTTAAAAATTACTGTTTATTATAAAATTTATGAGGGGAATTTAAAATAAGAAGATATTTTTATATATCAATGGTATATTACTGGAAATTCCGTGTTCTTAATTTGTGTCACTCAAAGTATGAGTTTAGTAGCACAGATACTTTTCAAGTGAATCTTATTGCAATCGTGCCTTCAGGGGGAACTGTGTGGAGGTCTTAATTGTGCATTTTTAAGTTTGTTGGAGTGAATATTGAATGGCTGAGAAAGATCTTTGCTCTTCTCTCCCACACTATATCAGCAACTCTTCTAAGCTAGATAAATTGCTCAAAACTATCTTTTTACTCTAACATGAATTTTTGTGAAATCACAAAATTCTCACTACTCATTGAAAAAAATAGACTTTTGTATTCCAACTCTTTTGGATTATTTTTCCATTATATTCATGGAAAATCCCCTTTTAAGATAAGATTAATTTAACGACCATAAATCTTATCATTTGATCAAGTCAGACCATTAAAATATACTACATATATACTTGAATCAACATAAGAGCTTCATATCATTTGAAAATGTTAGATATAACATAAGTACCCACTGGTAGTTGTATCTCACATCGTAGTCATAGGAGAGTTTGAATTCCTCTGAATAGCTTTTCTTCATTGGTCAAACTATATTATGTGACTCATGGTATTTTATTCTTTTTTAAATTTATTAAAATCTTAAGAGCAAACTTTGTGTGATCACAGACTCTCCCAGTGTTTCTGCTTGCAATGTTATCTCCAGATCCATCAGTTTTTCTCACTTTAGTTTGCTTTTGCTTTCCTAACGTCTCATTTTATTCTTTTGTACTGTAAATCTTTTTTGGAAGCAATAGCTTGGAAGCTATGGAGGTACGCTGCTCTCCTTTCCAAGAAAAAAACAGCTTCCAGGGCAGAGTTGATTGATAGCTCTGTAGGCATGCCCCAATTCATGGGGAGACCAGGGACAGTCTGATGTGAGGCAGTGATGAGGGTGACTGTAATAACTAGTGCCAGCCTGAGACATGCCTGGCTGCTTCTAGAGGCGAACTTCGGCTGAGGATCCTTACTCAGTTTGTCATGGATCTGATATTCTGTTTTCCTCTCCTTCTGCAGAGTAATGCTGCTAAGCTTCTCACTGTCCCCTTGCTTCTCAGCTCACCCTTCTCATGAGTTTTTCTGGGTGCATCCTCTGATAAGCCCATATTTTAGTCTTGGTAGTGCCTGCCTCTTGGAGAGTCTGAATGAACAATGAACTGGGCATAGAGGCACTAAGATGGTACATGAAAAATTTCCCAAATAACCCCCAAAATAAGATGTGGGGTGTGATGGTTATGTGGCATGAGTTGTAACTTAAGAGCTCAAGTTTCCAATGGGGCAATTCAGCACCTACCATGTACCAATAAGCAGACACTGGTCCCCTTCCTCAGCACTCATCACAGGCAACCCTGGAACTAAAAACTGGCACAGGTGGAGAGAGAACAGCTGGCTCAGCAGAGGTGGAGGCTAGTGGGGGCTGTCAGCAGAGATGGCAACTGAGCAAGCCTGTCTACTATTGCCCTTGAGTGTCTGAGCTGTCGGGAAATGCTTTCCCAGCTGAGCCCTTGGAAGAGTGACATTGCTCAAGGGAAGTGATAGGCTGCAAGCTGATTGTTTGGGGTTCCCACATGCTGGGGCCAGCCATGGCTCAGCCACATGGGACTCAATCTTCTGGGTATGGATTGGCCCTTCCTTCCAGGAGAGCATGGATTTATACTAAAGAAATTCACAAGCATCTCCAAGCATGCTGAAAGTTGACTATAGACCAAACATGGTGGCCACTTACTACCTGTATTGCAAACCCAAAAGGAGAGTGAGAGAGAGTAAAAGGGAATGTGCCTGCCTGCCACAGAGGCTGGTGGGGAGGTGTATGGAGGTGATGGGAGGGATACTGGGAACGTTGGTGGTGAATGGGCACTGGGTGGGTACTAGATCATTGTATGACTGAAATGTGATCACAAAAGTTTGTAAGTCTGTATCTCACGGTGATTTATTAAAAAATATTAAAATAAAGAAATTCAGGAGGTCGCCCTTGAACATTAACTTTCCCTGCCATCATGCATCTTATGCCCCGTATTGTTTGAACATTTGCCGTCTGAAAGTGAAGTGGGCTTCCTCAACTGGGAAAAGCAGAGGAGGCTGGCTGGCACCTCTCGTGGAACTTTATCCTAATCATACTCAGATAAGGAGAGCCAGAGGATGGAGTGGGGGCGGGGTGGGGAGTGGGGGAGGCATACATGTTTGTGACACACCAGTGAGAGTGTTTTCATTTGCAGTTGTCAGGAACATGCCAAGGAGACTGGTGTGAGGGAGTATTATTAGTTGGGTAGGAGACAGATTCCTTAAACTCCCAAAGAGAAGAAGACTGTTTGTGGTGGAACAGGTGCCCAGCCCCCACCCCCCCACTGCCCCCTGCTGGGAATCCCCAGGGAGGGCTTTGTTTCTGATTGCATGAGCTATGCTATCTGGCAGAAGGGACTCCACAGCTCTGTTTAAATCTGAAATTTTGTGACAATAATCAAAGTTACGGTGAAGATCATCCTGGATTCTCACTGTAATAATAGGTGCAGTGCTACTGTAATCTCTGGAGATCAGCCTTTGATAAATACATCCCATCAAAAAAGTCATGATGGGACTATGAATAGAGTTTCTATCATTTCATTTGCACGTTCCTGTCTCCTCCCAGCTCTTCTGGAGATTGATGATAGCACTCTCCAGGGGAGATAAATGCAGATCATTCTGCCTACATCAAAATATTCTTTATTGCATGAAGGAATAGGGATTTGGGCAGGGGGTATTCTTTTAATGTGGAAGAAAATATTGTCATGATTATAAGATCAATTCTAAATATTTTTGTCTACATCATTAATAATTATAATGAATTATGAATAAGGTAAAAGTGTGTGAATATAATACAGCAAGTAAGGAACTTATTTTTCATGTGCCCAAATTGAGATTTATCCCCAGCACCCCATATGGTTCTCCAAGCACCTTGAGAATTGATCCCTGGATGCAAAGCCATGGGTAAACCCTGAGCATAGCTGGTTGTGGACCAAAATCCTAAATAAATAAATAAAATATAGAGAGAGACCTATTTCACAGCATTTTGAAATGTTTGCTATAGTTTGAGAAAGGAGGGGAAAGAGGGACTAGACAAGGAGGGAGGGAAAGAGTGAGGGAGAGAGGGGGAAGAAAGGAAGAGGAGGAGAGAGGAAGGGAAGGGGGATGCCCTGAATGCTTGCAATGTGTCAGGCATTGGAGTGCTTTTATATGTTCCAACCAATCTGTTAGAATGGTAGTTTTACTTTCAGTCTATAGTTTCCATGCTTTCTCTGAACCCCTCAAACTATTAATCCTACAGATGTAAGAGATACGCTCTGATCTTTCTTTTAAATACACATGTGAAAAGGGAAAGAAAGAGAGAGAGGCCTTAACAAAGATTTTTGCCTCCAGTTCTTGGCAGGTTTTGAAGGATTGATTTGTATTTTGGGATCACAACTGTCATGATCCAGGTCTCCTGGCTGTGTGCTCAGGGGTCACTCCTAGCAGTGTCCATGTGCTTGTTGCTCATGAACCTAGTCGATGCGCAAAGCAAGCACCTTACCTTCTGTACTATCTCCTGGACCCAGTTTTGGGAGTCTTACTGGTTGTGGTGACAGAAACTTGAAATAAAAAGCTGCCAGATGGCAAGAAATTACAACAATATTTAAGAGGTCAGTGGGTATTGCCCCCCAAATTCTCAGACATTAGCATGATTTTAGTATCTTATTTACTATATGTACATATATCCTTATCTATATTATTCTGAAGCATTTCTGTATTATTACTGTTATTTTTTCCTAAGTGAAATATATTGAGATAACAACCTATACTGATTACATTTATTGGTTCTGTATGTTTTGGGTTCATGTGTTTTGAGACTCTTAGAACATATGCACTTGTATGTTTTTTGTTGAACATATCTTTATCACTCTCTCAATAAGAATGCCTCTTTGTCCCAAGTAATACTTGTAGTCTTGAAGTTTATTTTATCTGATATCATTACTCTAGACTTGATTACTATTTACAGTTTTTCCAGTCTATTTGCTTCAATTGATGTGTCTCTTTGGGAGGAATCTGCATGTTTTGTAGTTGATATAGCTAGATATATTTTTAAATTTAGTATAATATCCTTTTGAACATCTTTTTAAGCATTTGGTCCATCATATGAATAGGTTTGTTAACTTTAAATTTGAAGATGTCTTGTGATTCATTTTATGTGTTACGTCAGGTTTTTTTTGTCCCTCTATTTCTTTTTAATGACTTTAATGACCTTTATTGTGTTCAATTGTTTTTGTGTGCCATATTAGCTTCCCTATTTGTTTTTATTTTTGCTCTTTAATGGGTCATCTCTGGCAGTTTTTGGTGCCCTGGAATCCTCAGGGATGTATTCAGAGTTATTGGAGGTCATGTGGTGCCAGAAATCATCAGGGCATGGCATAAGGGAGGAACGTGACCATATACCCAGCCCTGGGAAATCTGGGAGGGTTTTCTGATACTCCTTAGGAGTGAGTGGGCTTTTCTGGTGAGATTGTTCTTGCAGTGCTGTGCAACTGTGACCCCACCAGCCATGGCCAGGAGCCCATGGGTGGCTGGGGATCACACTTGTTAGGACTGCATGCCAAGTGGTGTCCAGTGTATATTCTCTGCTTCCTCTTGAAGTAGCAGAGAGTGTCCTTTAACCCACAGAGTGACCTTTAACCCATCACAGTCTACCTTCAGTGAGACCTGATTGGATTTTCTTAAAATGCGACATCTTCGAATCTCTGTATGTGTGTTTTCTCTGCCCTTCAACCTCTGTCTGTTACTGCCATATTTATTCTATGTATTTTATAAATCTAATGGCTTGTCATTATGATTTTGCTTTAAACTCATATTTATTTTTTAAATTAAGAAAAAGATGCATGCATCCACACAGGGTTATTTTGTTTACCCATAATGTTTTGCCATTTCTCATGTCCTTCATTATTCAGTGACTCGGTGATACTAACTGGAGTTATTTTCTTTTATCCCGCAAGATTTCTTTAAGCATTTATTGTAATGCAGGACTGATAGCAATGAATTGTCTATTTTTGGTATCAGACAAGTTTTCAATTTATTTTAAATTTGAAGGATGATTTCACGGGATATAGGATTTTTGGTTGACAGATTATATTTTTCTTTAACCTCTTTGAATATTTAAGTCATCTCCTTTCATCCTCCATTATTTCTGATGAGAAAACTTCCCTTCTCTCTTTGACTTTGACTTTTATCAGTTTGACTTCAGTGTGACTGGCTGTGATCCTTTTTGTATTCATCCTTCTTGGATCTGCCAACTAATGTTTCCCATAAACATTATTCTGGAGCTCCCCCATACAAAAACTTTTGGGGGAAAAAATTGACATTATAAAACTAATCTTTTAGATTCTATAATTCTTTCTTCAATTTTATTTATTTCTGATCTTCTTAATGAGTGATTGGTACTGATTTATCTTAAAGTTCATTAACATTATCTGTAACTATCTTAAATCTCGTGTTAAACTTGTTGACAGAATTTTTAGAGTTACTTAATGATTCAGCTCTAATATTTTAAGTGATTTGTAATTACCAGTATGACTGTGATTTCCAATATACTAAACCACTGTGAAATTATTTCCTTATTTAAGTATATTGTATTTACTTTATTTATGATGTTATATTAGTTGCTTTCAAAATGTCATCGGCTAAACTCACTATCTAGTTTCAAAGTCAATTTCTACTGACTGGTTATTTTCTTACAGTTATTCTTTTCTTCTCTCTTTTGCCTGTAAAGAGATATTTCAGCCTATTAACTCAGTAGTTACTTAACTCATATTGCATGCACTATCGTGCATGATAAGAGTTTTTACTTGATAATTTTAGTTCTTTACCAATCAAAAGATAATGTAAAAATTTTTTTGTAGTCACTAATTCTGTAGTTTATTTTGAGGAAGGTGGAACTATTCCCTAGGAACTCATCCTGCTAGCCATCAGAATTTGGAGCGGTCTCCCATAGAACTGGCACCTCTGGGGCTACAGCAGGAATCAGACCCTTATTCTCCAGGTTGCTATCATTTCATATTATTACAAACCTTATTTCACTGATTTCAGGAAAAACATGAGTGATGACAGGGTTCCAATGCACAGAAATATCCTCATACCACATTTGCAGCCTGAATTTTCTTATTGGCTGTGTTCATTTGCCCATAGTGTGTGTTGGGTGCACACACTGGGGAGGGTGCTCTCAGTGCTTGCAGCACCCCTTAGGGCTGAGGATAAATTGAATTATGTGCTGCTGCACACAGAGCTTCACTCCAAGCCTTTGAGCCATCTTCCTGACCTGAAAACATTCTTCTGTTATGGGACGGTGGTCAGAATACATGCCTTGAACTCTCAGGTATCCAAGTTTGATCCTTGGCCCAACAGACACACCCAAGCACTGCCAGGTACAGCTCCCCACTTCCCTCCCCAGCCACAGCCCCCAATACCACTGGTCTATCACATGACACCACATGACATGACATGACATGACATAACATTACATGACATGACATGACATGACATCACATCACATCACATCACATCACATCACATCACGGGCCCAGTCCAAACAGCACACCAGACCCCTGGCTGTCCATAGACCACCAGAGTATCCCTGGGGTCCCGGGATACTGCTAGGGAGTCCTCCCCCAACAGCTTCCTACAACTGTGATTCCTTCTAGTCATTTCCTATAATGTTAGCCAATCATTCCAGTCATTTGTTTCTTTTACTATAGTGCTTTACTTATTGAAGAGTGCAGTGAGGATGAACATACCTCGTCCTTAAGAACTGTCTATTTGGAGTCTTAGAACCAGCACTAGAAAGCTCCATACCACTATCCTTATACATACACGAATTGTCATCATTTTAAAACTCTAAATCACAGTTTTAAATCAGCTCCATGTGCTGAGCACATGCTTTGCATGCAGGCACTCAAGACACCAAGGTTGGATTTGGGTGCTGTATGATCCTCTGAGTGCCATCAGGAGTAAGCCCTGAGGTCTGGGCTGTTATAACCCTTACACATCATGGTATTGTGTGTGCCACCAGAACTACAAAGTAACCACCACCACAGAAAACATCACACAAACCTCTCCATGGCCAGAAAGATAGCACAGGGATTAAGCCACTTGTATTGCTTGTAGCAGACCCTGGCATGATGCCTACCTATGGGCTCGTGGGCTCCGCCAGCAGCAACCCCATATCCCAGAGCTAGGACGAAGTCCTGAGCACAGTTGGGTATAGCTCAAAAAAAAAAAAAACTCCATATGAACTATTGATTGCTGATTGCTGACTGCTGGCCAAAAGTACATTTTTTGCTGTTTCAGTGAACATGAGAATATATGCTCTGACTATATGTATATATATATTATATATATATATATATATATCTGATTATGCCTATAGAAATTAAAATGAAATTTTTCTATTCTGGAAAACTATCATCCGGTATTTTGAACTATATTCTATATTAACAGTATAGTTAATGTTTAATCAGTTCAGTTATTTCCCACACAATTACTATCACAGCTAAAAATCCTGTTATCATTTTAATGGTATGACCCGACCAAAAAAATCACATAGGAAGTTCTTTAAAGTATATCATGTAACCATTAAATAAATCTACTGTCTTCTAGCCCTTTGAATAATTGAAAATGGAAATCCTTGGGGAAAATTATGTCAAGCAAATGTGATTTTTGAAATCAAGCCCTTAGCTACCATTCACATATATATATTCCATATTACAGTGTCCCAGATTTAATAGAAAACTTTATTAAAATGAGTCATTGGTGCAATCACCTGCTATATTAATTGATAAGTCAATCACATATTCAGCTTTTATTAATACTTCAGGCTAACTAGCAGATATTTAGTAAGTTAATAAATCAATGTTCATATCTTGAATTTGTTACCCTAATTTACAAAATTACTGTTTCCCATAAAAGGGCTTTGCAGATACTTCAGATGTCTTTGAATCTGTGAAAATTTTATTGAGCACTCAAGGACAGTCAAGACGAGGCCAGGAAGATTGCTCCATGATTGGAAGCCTGCCTCATGAGCTGGGGAAGAAGGCAGATGAGATAGAGAAGGGATCACTAAGTTAATGATGGTTGGAGGGATTGTTTGGGATGGGAGTTGCGTGCTGAAAGTAGATAAAGGACCACATGCGATAGCCTCTCAGTATCTGTATTGCAAACCATAATGCCCCAAAATAGAGAGTATGGGGAAAATTGTCTGCCACAGAGGCAGGGGGAGGGTTCAGGTGGTGGGAGGGGGTATACTGGGGACACTGGTGGTAGAAAATGTGCACTGGTGGAGGGATGGGTGTTCCTTCATTGTACAACTGAAACTCAAACATGAAAACTTTGTAACTGAATCTCACAGTGATTTGATAAATAAATAAATAAATTAAGAAAATTTTATTAAGATATCTTTGACCATTTCTTGGGAATTTTATTTAGCTTAGATTGTATTACACAATATTTACACAAAATTTCTTTTAAAAATGTTTTTCATATCTTGAATACAGCTGGGGGTTTTGGAAACAGAAGAATTCTAGTTTATAAGTCTTTATCCATTTCAAAATAAGATTTGGACATTTTCAATAACAGGCTTTTTTAAATTCAGAAGAGTATAATATATATATTGTGTATTTGGCGAATGTCCTTTTCCATTCTGTAGACTGTTTTTATATTTTGGTCGCTGTTTCTTTTGAGGTGCAGAAGCTTTTTAGTTTAAGATAGTCCCATTTGTCTATCTCTGTTTACATTTGCTTGGCTAGTAGTGCGAAATCTTTGAGGATACCAGTAGCTTCAATGTTATGGAGGGTTTTGCCAATTTTGTCTTCAATGTACCTTATGGATTCCGGTCTGATGTTGAGGTCTTTAATCCACTTAGATCTTACTTTTGTACATGGAGTTAGGCAGAGATATGAGCCTATTTTTTTGCATGTAGCCGTGCAGTTTTGCCAGCACAATTTGTTAAAGAGGCTTTTCATACTCCACTTCACATTTGTTGCTCCTTTATCAAAGATTAGATGATCATATGCTTGGGGGGAGATGTCAGTATATTTGACCCTGTTCCATTGGTCTGCAGCTCTGCCTTTGTTCCAGTACCATGCTGTTTTAATTATTAAGAAATATGGAACGCATCACGAATTTGCATGTCATCCTTGTGCAGGGGCCATGCTAATCTCTGTATCATTCCAATTTTAGCATATATGCTGCCGAAGTGAGCACTAACTTTATTTCTTTATAATATTTAATGTAAATTTATATAATTAATTTTATTAAACATAAATATTTGTATTTTGCAACATACCCATACATTCATACACCCATGCATTCATTTCTTTACATATATTATATAAGCTTATTTGGGTTTTTTTGTATGTTAGTTATAATAACTTGCTGTATTCTCTCTGAATCTACTGTACCTTAACTCGTCCTGATCATTTCCATTAATGACTTGTCTCTTCATTCCCTATGTAAATATTTTGTTAAGTCCAAGTGTATATTCTTTGGAACTTTGTCTTTATCCTATAGGTTCAAAGATATTTAAGGAATACATAATCCTGTTTTTACATTTCATAATTACTTAGTTAGCTATTCACTTATCAAAGAGTATGGGGGATGTGTTTTAAACATTGTTGCATCTTGTGATAGAAATTATACATTAGGAAAATATATATACATTGGAGGTTTGTGAACATCATTGTAGTTTTTTTCTTAGTTTTTTTTTCCTTAGAAAGGTCCTATGGCTTGTTATCATAATTAATCAAATTTGAGAGAAATGCTGGATGGGGGAAAAGAAGAATAAGGTTTTTTTGGCCTCAATTGTAGTTTATTCCAATCTTCACTACCCTTCTACTCCTCTCTCTCAAGCCTGAGCCTCTCTCACCTCTGACTCTGCCCTCTGGAGCCCGAGTCCAAGCCGAGCCCGAGACTGAGCCCGAGACTGACCCTGAGCCTGAGCTTGAGCCTCCTCCTCAACCTGGGCCTTCTCACCCTCTCAAGCCCAAGCCCCCAAACCCCCTCAGAGCTTACAGTCTTAGTTTATATAGCAATCACATAGGGTGGTGACACAAAGGTTGGTTGAACATTAAAAAATCAGCAAAGAGAGGTAAGACCACTCCTCGAGGAGATTAACTCAGAAATAAAATCTCATCTAAAGAGATTATTCCAGATTACTAGGAGATCTCCTCAAGGGTAGGATCCCAACAAGGGTGTGTTCTTTCCTCAGATAGTAATCTACTTAAATAGTTGTAGTAAGTCTACTTCCAATATTTCTGGCAATATCATTCCGTATGAGCACAGTAAGAGATATAAACTTAAGGTTTGGTTCTTCCTGAGGATATCTCACTATATATAATATATATATATATATGTGTGTGTGTGTGTGTGTGTGTGTGTGTGTGTGTGTGTGTGTGTGTGTGTAGACTGTAATCCTCAGGCCAGGTTAGTCTTCCTAGCCCCAGCAGGGTCTTAGTCTCCTCGTTACTTACTTTTGGATCATGACAACATTTTTCCATGATCATGCCCTCAACTTATAGTTGAGTATCGTGGCGCTTTGACCTGGCCCATTTTGATGCCAGGGTGGCTCACAACTTGCCCTGGGTCCATTCAGTCCCACGTTGGGACCCTGTTTTGGGGATGCTAAGAACTAAGGGCAACTGAGTCAAGAAAGCAGACACCCAGGAATAAATATATTCGGTGTCAATCAACTCCCAAGTTACAAAGCATAATATTAACTCTCTTCCTGTTTCCATACAGAAAAGACATTGCTTTAAGGTAAACTATGCAAAAGACATAATTTACAATACAAAAGTTCATTGTCCTTAGAAGGATCTGATCTTATAAGCTAACAGAATCTTATTAGGGAGAAAAGGTGATTAGCCGATTGGGGAGGAGAGCACAGAGAAGAGTTTACAGATAAACAGAGGAATGGTAGTGATTCAGGAGCACTGTGATGGGTGTAAACCTAAGCTCCCTGAGGCAATGGAAAAAGGACAAACCAATGTTATCCTACATCTCCCCCTTTTCTGTTTACAAAAACACAAAAAGTAGAATAAGTTAGTATAAAATTATTTATTTGAAGAATATGATGTTTAAATATATTCCATCTAGCATTAATGCAGACTGCTGCATTTTTAAAGCCAGATACTTGCTAATAAAAATGAACAGCTGCTTATAATCAACAGAAGTGATAACACAGAGGTTGACACCACCTTTCTTTCTTTAATTTTTTTTTTTGTTTTCTTTTAACCTACAGCATCACAGCATAGAGCAATGGAAAACCTGTGTAAGTAAGCGGTGTTTACTAAGAAAAGTAAAAAGAATTCTATCTAAAGTTGAGGGAAAAGAACTAATTCTGACACACGGAGGGTTCTCAATGATAACAGATTTCTTTAGCACCTAGTTAGCACCTTCTTAGTATCCCTTCTTCTTGTCCAAGAATTTGCCTCATTCTTAATTCATAAGAGAAATTCAAGTATTATTAGATGGGGTCATTCATTGTATTTAAAATATATCGTTTCAATGGTAATGAACTTGAAGAAATTTCAATTTTGCTTCTCTTATTGGTTTCTTATCAGGCCACTCTTACTCTACTTTCTCACTGTTTCTTCCTGTAGGAGGAGAATGCTGGTGCCTGAGCATAGAGAATAATACTGATAATAAATGGGATGAAATGTTCCATCAAGTGGAACCAAAGCAATGCGAAGCAGCAGTCCTTATAAAATTGGAATTTTGCTTCGAGCAAAGTTTTGCTTAGAGCATAACTAACTGGGGGTCGGAGGGGGAGAATGCCACAGAAAGAATGCCTGGCATGTTTATTTATCTTCCTGGTGAATGGATCCTTCACAATATTGAGCTGACCATAGTCAAAACTCTGAGGTCAGGCTACCAGAAAGGCCAGTTAGAACTGGGTCTCCAGACCGATAAGTAAAGGATAAATGTGCTGAGATTGCAAACTAGCATTGCAGCACTGCATGGAAACATGTCAGAGATGCACTAGCCAGCACTGTTCTTGTTTGAGATACTCAGTAGCCCCTGGTGAAAGCTCATTGTTTGGTGATTGTTATTGGTGACACTTTTTGGAAAAGCATCAGCAGTTCCTCCTGGAAGAAAAGGTAGAATAAGTCTCAGTATGTCACTGCTCTCACAGCCATCTCTGGTCAAAGTCAGAATCTAGAGAAAACTTCTGAGCTGGCTGGTGGGCAGAGAGAGGGTGGACGTGGGGGATTGTTCCTCATTTCACTATTTTGGTTATGACCATTTTAAACTGACAACCATGGTGACCAACCTTCTCTTTTTAGCATTCTTTTAATATAATGATTTAAGTCAGCCTGAACAGTTAGAAGACTGTAGATTCCAGGAAGACAGATGCACGAAGTGCCTCCCCGGAATATCTTCGTGCTAACAGATGAAGCCAGGAAATCGCCAAAAGACTGCATCCAATTTAACTCTCCTAACTTCAGACATTGCTGTCCAATTGTCAGGGAGTGGGGAAGACTGGTGTGAAAACCTTCTTTCTCTTTGCTTTCTTTACCAGAAGATAGATCAGAGAGGTAGGCATGACTAAGATAAGTGAGAGACAGTGGATTACCAAATCTTACTTGAAATCCTAACATTTGTCTTCAATCAGATTGAAACTTCAAAGACAATTTCTCCCGTGATGAGTCGGGGAAGGGTAAAGAGTCTGACTCTGGATCTCTGAGTAAAACATGCAGAGACCTATTTATGTGGGAAAGAGGAGAGGGTGCAGTAAACATACTTGATGAGTAAGATGTATATTCTATTATAAATGTTTGCATTTTGCAAACAGAAAATGGGGAGATGTTGGATCACATTGGTTTGTCCTTGCTTCTCTCACAGGGAGCTTAGGTTTATTAAGTTACTCCCACCACAGTGTTCCCGAGGCACACCCAATTTCATCAGGCATCCTAATCCTACAGTGCTTTTCTCTCTTCTTTGTGTCCTTTGCATGGTTTAGCAGTGTCCTGTCTGTATAGACACAGGAAGACAGTTGATGCTATGCTTTAGTAAAATGGGAGTTAATTAATATTTACTCCTCAGCATCCATTGTATTCACTTGACTTAAGCCTCATTTGCCCTTCCTTCCTAACACCCTCCTAAGCAGGGTCTCTAAGAGAGAAGTAAGAATGAAATAAATGGTCATTGATAACCAAGCAGCCTGGGGCTCTTGGTCCTTCTTCGCCCGTTACCATCGGCCAGCAGGGGAAATAGTTCAAGGCCACTGAATGCACACATCCCCACGGTTTGAACTCATAATTATTTATGGCTGCTTTCCTCTTCAGAGAATAGTGATACAATAAGCATCTTCCCCTTTAAGAAGGACTCTCTTTACATCTAAAGGCAGATCTTTACAACGACAAAGCTATTAGAGAATTGTAATCATGATGGAGAGTCAGGGAGAGCTGGCCTGTCAATGGGATTTGGAGCAAGGTTTCAAGGTATTCTTGGCACCTGTGCTTTTCGTCATGGAATAACACACTGGAATTTCAGTTGCAGCTCAGAAACATAACAACTGGGTCATCCTCACAAGTGATAAAGATATACTAAGCTCATTTTCTTCTTCAATTCATGACACATTCCACAAGATATTTAAAAAAAACATGTAGGAGGTAGTATAGAAGTTAGGACACATGCTAGACACAGCTTCGATCCTTAGCACCACATGTCACTAAGTATTTTCTCAATCACAATTATCATGAAAGTCCACAGAACCTTAAGGTCCAACAAGCACCTCATCCTTGGGCCCCAGCATTGAACTACTGACTTTGCTGGCCAAGTGACCTCCAGAACCCCAAGCAAACTCCAGTACAAATGTCCAAAGTCCAAATGTCCAAAGCTCCAGTGTCTGTATATGTGTGTTTATAGTCAATTTAATGGTAATAAGAGAAAAGCAAATGAAACATTAGAATAGTTTACTCAGATGCTGTGTTGGGGATGGCATCAGTAATGTTAGCTCACAGAAGTGGCAATTAACGCAAAAATTTTTTCAAGCATTTTGAAAAGCCTTAATAATCTCCTAAACTTTAGATTCAAGGATTCCACATTTTCCTAGACAGTCAAAAGATTTGTGTACTTATCATGAAAATAATATTGCAAGCCTTGAACAGGCAAAATGAAAACATTTACATATAACTATAAGCACATGAATGCTTATACGAACTCACAAAATTATGTGATTGTATTGAAATCTTAATAAAGTGTGGATTATAGTAATATCAAACTTCTGGCTTTGTTATTATGTTGAAAAATGTTGATATTAGGTAGTACTGAGTGAAAGGTAGTATATCTGTAAAATGCCTTTTATGAATTCCTTTGAATCTATAATTCTTTAATTCTTTGAAAAGCTATCACTTAATCACTTAACTTCCCGTTAGTCATCGATTTGCTCAAGCGGGCGCCAGTAACGTCTCCATTTGTCCCTGACGTGTGCTAGTGTAGCCCAATGGCATCTGTTCGCTCTGGGAACATGAAGAGCCTCAAACCAATCGTTCATGATCTTGATGAAGAAGTCTGACCATCTGGTAGGTGGGCGGCCACGCGGTCTTTTGACATCCCGTGGAATCCAGTCAGTAACAGCTCTAGTCCAGCGGTCGTCTTTAAATCTCATTATGTGACCAGCCCATCTGATTTTTGACACCTTGACAAATGAGACAGCGTCCCTGATTCTTGATCGTCGATGGATGTTGGAACTCTGGATTCTTTCTCTCATTTGAGTGAAACGTGATATTCCAAGCATAGCTCTTTCTATTCTTCTTTGGGAGACCTGAATAGCATTCTCATCCTGTTTGCGTAGGGCCCAGGTCTCTGAGGCATATGTTAATGCAGGAAGAACAGTGGAATCAAAGAGATGTGCCCGGAGCCGGAGGTTCTTCGTCCTCTTAGCTATTTCTTCAATATTCTTGAAGGCGTTCCAAGCCGCTCTCTTCCTCCTGCGCAGCTCGGGTGCCAGGTCATTTGTCATGTTGACTTCTCGACCTAGGTACACATAGCTATTGCATTCGGAGATGGTCGTTCCATTGAGAGCGAATGGGGCGTCAGGAATGAGGCTCTTTCTCATAAACATTGTCTTCGTAAGATTCAGCTGTAGTCCTACCTTTCCACACTCATGGTCAAAGTCGGCCAGCATTTGTGCCGCTTGGCTGATGTTTGGTGTTATTAAAACAATGCCATCAGCAAAGCGGAGGTGGTGTATTTGCCGACCATCTATCTTCACTCCCATTCCTTCCCATTCCAGTCGTCGCATGATGCTTTCGAGGGTGGCACTGAAGAGTTTCGGTGAAATGGTATCACCCTGCTGAACCCCTCTCGACATCAACTATCAATTCTTTGTAGAATGGTGAGATCCTGGTAGTGAATCCGCAATACAGCTCACGGAGGATCCTGATGTATTGGGCTTGAATGCCCTGATTGGCTAGGGCTTCAATGACCGCTTCCGTCTCAACAGAATGAAAGGCCTTCTTTAAATCAATGAATGTTAAACAGAGCGGCATCTTGAACTCCCGAGAAACCTCAATGAGCTTGGTTATCGTGTGGATATGGTCGATGGTGCTGAATCCTTTGCGGAACCCGGCTTGCTCGCATGGTTGTCCTTCATTTAGTGTTCTGCCAATCCTATTTAGTATGACTTGAGTGAACAACTTGTAGATGACAGACAATAGGCAGATCGGGCGATAGTTGCCAATGTCTTTTCTTTGAAAAGCTATAGATTTGTATAATAAAATGTTTGTTAAAAGAGATTTTTTACATCAAATCCTTACCTTAAATGTTATGGTGTTCCCTTTCATATTTATCCACAACTTCTCCTGTTTCTTACAAAAATTTCTTACCAAATTCCTAGTTTAGGAATTCTACCATTATGCATTGTCTTCTACACAGATTCCACAAGTGCATTTCAATCAATCCTTGCACCTTCAATTCTTTGACAACTTAGTAACGGAAGTCATATTAATAATTCCTTGATAGAATACCTCTTGTCTTTTAGGCTTATTTTTTCAGAAAACAATTTGTAATTGCTTATCAACAGTTTGTTTCATCAACTTTAAAATGAAATTCTTAAAGGGAAATCTGTCTTTTGTAATGCACCCGAAATCTACTTGATACAGATAGTCAGTAGCTGTTTTAATATGAAGAAACACAGAAAAGCAACCAGGGAACTTTATAGAATTTAAGGTGCTTGCCTCACATAGAGCCAATCTTAGTTTGAATCCCAGGCACCATGTATGGTCCCCAGAGCTCTCAGCTGCCACTTTTAGCACCAAGCCAGAAATAAGCACCCAGCAAAGCTGGATATGAATCCCCTCTCCCTTGCCCCCAGATATATAAAAGAAACACAGAAAACATGATAATAATGAGCACTTGACAAACCCATGTATCTCTTGGGGTTTAGGAATAAAGCTACAATGAAGCAAATAAAGTTCTCAATAATTGTAGAACAATTAGACATCAGTATGCAAAAATATGAATGCTACATTCTCCACAGGTAATTGTAAAATGAAAAAAATTTCAAATATTAACACATGAAATGTCTACAATGGCATTGTATAAGGCAGTACTTTTTGAATATACCACCAAAGGCATACTCTTTTAAATATTTCCTTGATTGGACTTCATTAAAATTTACCATGTGAGGTTAAAAAAGTTACCATGTGAGATATATGAAGAGAAAGACAAGTTAGGTTATAGACTGGGGAGAAATATTTGTAAAAGATAAACTTGACAAGAGAATGTTCAAAGTATACAAAGATTCTTAAAATTCAAAGACAAAAGGAAAAAGAGAGAGAGAAAGGGAGAGAGAGAGAGGAGTGAAAGTGCCTGACATAGAGACAAGTGGGGAGAAAGGGGTAGTGGGAGAGAAACTGGGGTAATTGGTGGTGGGAAATGGACGTTGGTGAAGGGATGAGTGTTGGATCATTGTATAACTGAAATAGGATCTTGAACAGCTTTGTAACTGTGTATCCCATGGTGAATCAAAAAAAAGGGGGGGGCAAAGAATGTGACCAGTTATCTCACCACTGAAAATGTACCAGTGACACAGTGACAAGTACATGAGAATATATTCCACATCATTGACCATAGAGAAACGCAAATTAAAGCAAAAAGATATTACCCTCAACAACATCATGTTACTTAGTACTACAGAGAAGAGATGCTGGTTCAGTTGCATTTGCAAAAGCCAATGTGAAAATGTTGCATATTGAATGATTTTTTAATATGGTATTGTGTGAATGTGAACTATAGAAACAATGAGAAGGTCAGTGACTGTCAGTGGTTAGGAGACATAGGATTGGTTGGGTATGCAGAGCCACAAAGATGTATGCATGGTGAAATTGCTCTGAGTGACAATATACTGTCACTTGGTTCAAACCTGAGAATATACAATAGTGAACACGAATGTTCTGGTGAGGAAGACTTGTTAATGCATCCCCCTTTAGTATGGTGTGTTGAGAATGGGCAGGGCATGCATTTGTGGACATGGGAGGTATAGAGGGATCTTCTGTATTGTTTGTTCAATTTTACCTGCTGTTGTTATACCTGCAGAAATGCTCTACAAATGAAAGGTTATGAATTTTTTTCTTGGGTTTTGGGATTACAGCCAGTGGTTCCAGGGGTGAGGAAAGTTTATTTATTAAAAAGAAGAATGAAGCCAGAAATCTCTCTCTTTAAAAGTCTTTAACATTAAGGGTATGATTAAATCCTCTAGTGACAAGATACAATTAATAAAATTTACTATGGTAAATTTACATTTAACTGAATTTTATTGTATTTTTTAGAAATATCATTGAACAGTAATCTCCAACGCTACTATCTATATTTAAACAACATAGGGGAATGTTTAACAGACAATTATTCATTAAAATCCAGTCATTGTAATTAGAATATTTGTTTCAGCCCTACTTTATCAATTAGAGAAATAAAAACATAAATGTATACCCCTTAAATGTCTAAGCTTTGATCAAATATATTGTGAGGTTGAAGAAAAATAATAAAAGAGGAAAACACATTTTCCTTACTATGATTGGTGTTTTACAACTGTTAATTAAAATTTTAAAGTGTTGTTTAGAATTAAGTAATTTTTTTCCATATAAAAGAGTGAGTCTGAAATTCAGATTAATAATCACTGATATGCCACCAATTTACCATAGACTGATTAACTTAAGTATTTGTCCTATCAAGGCACTTTGTCAGTGAATAAAATTTTTCATTAAAAATAAATACATATTGGAGAGTTTTCTATGAAATAATACAAACTCATAAATATTGTTTTCTCCCACTCTGTAGAAGTCTTTGATCTCTCGTCCATATATATGTCTCTTTCTCTCATACATTTCTAAGTAAATTTCTTTAAATGGAACTATTTTACTTCACTGAAAAATAATTCGGAAGTATTTGAAAGAATAAAATATGGATGATTATTTCTTTAAAACATCTATACAGTGATAGTGTGAATTCTTAATTAGAGTCCCTGTACCTCTCTAGACTCAGTTATTCAGTTGAACACTGGTTTATCATTCTATCACAAGCTATGAGCATGAATACAGTTAAAATATAATACTGTGAAAAATTAGGATTTATACTGTATCTGTGAATGATATTATAAACTCTGAAAATTTTAAAAACAAAGTTTGCAAACAGCATAAACAGGGTATCTGTGATATTTATTTATTATTATTTATTTATTTTTTAAGTGAAACACCATGAAGTACAGTAGAAGACTTGCATATTTTTGTGTTTGGGTTTCAGTTATACAATGATCAAGTACCCATCCCTCCACCAGTGCCCATTCTCCACAACCAATGAACCCAGTAGCCCTCCCACTCCCTCATCCCCCTCAACCCCCGCTCAACTCTATGGCAGGGCATTTCTTGTCTTGTCCCTGATCTTAGAGGGAAGGCCTTTAGTTTTTCCCCATTGAGGATAATGCTTGCCATAGGTTTATCGTAGATGGTTTTGACTATCTTTAGAAAAGTTCCTTCTAAGATCATTTTGGTCAGAGTTTACATCGTAAAATTACGGTTTCAATGTCCTTGATATGAATGGGTCTATTCAGGTATTCCAAGTCACTTGGGTCAGTCTTGGGAGATCATAGGAATCCAGAAATATATCCATTTCTTCTAGGCTCTCTTGTTTCATGGCATAGACTCTCAAAGTAGTCTCTGATGATTTCTTGAATTTCATTGGTTTCTGTTGTGATGTCCCCTTTTTCATTTCTGATTTGGTTTGTTGGGGTTTTCTCTTTCTCTTTGTGAGTCTTGCTTGTGATTTATCAATCTTGTTTATTTTCTCAAATAACAAGCTCTTGGTTCCATTGACCTATCAAATTGTTTTTTGGGTTTCTATGTCGTTAATTTCTGCCCTAAGTTTTATTATTTCTTTCCTTCGGCCAGGCTTAGGCCACTTCTGTTGGTATTTTACTAAGATCTTGAGTTGTGAAGTCAAGTTCTTTATAGGCCCTTTTTTACTTCCAGAGAAATGCATGCAAGGCTATAAATTTTCCACTTAACATGGCTTTAGCTGTGTCCCATAGGTTCTGGTAGGTCGTGACTTCATTCTCATTTCTTTCCAGGTATCTTTTGATTTCTTTCTTGTATTCCTTTCTGACCCACTCATTGTTTAAAATTGAGTTGTTTAGTTTCCAGTGTTTGATTTGGTTCTCCGTGGCTGTGTGTGATTTGCTTCTATCTTCAGCGCATCATGGTCTGAAAAGGTGTTGATACAATTTCTATCTTCCTAATTCGTTAGAGGTATTTTTTGTGACCCAGCACATAGTCCATGTTAGAGAATGTTCCGTGTGCCCTGGAAAAGGTTGTGTATCCTTTCTTTTGGGGGTGTAAATCCCTGAATAGGTCTATCAACCCTCTCCTTTTTCTTCCTTCAAAGCCAATGTTTCCTTGTGGAGTTTTGTTCTTGTTGATCTATCCAGAGGTGATAAGGCAATGTTGAGGTCTCCGACTACTATTGTATTGCTGGCAATGTCCTCCTTAAAATCTGTTAGCAGTTGTTTTAAGTATTTAGCTCGTCCCTCCTTAGGTGCATATATTTAAGAGTATGATTTCTTCCTGTTGTACATATCCCTTGATAAATAGAAAATGGCCTTAGCTGTCCCTTCTAATATTTTTCAACTTCCTCATAGTGGAGATATGTGCTTTTTCTAAATGCTGTTGTGGTTGTGATGGAACGACCATCTCCGAATGCAACAGCTATGTGTACCTAGGTCGAGAGGTCAACATGACAAATGACCTGGCACCCGAGCTGCGCAGGAGGAAGAGAGCAGCTTGGAACGCCTTCAAGAACGTCGAAGAAATAGCTAAGAGGACGAAGAACCTCCGGCTCCGGGCACATCTCTTTGATTCCACTGTTCTTCCTGCATTAACATATGCCTCAGAGACCTGGGCCCTACGCAAACAAGATGAGAACGCTATTCAGGTCTCCCAAAGAAGAATAGAAAGAGCTATGCTTGGAATATCACGTTTCACTCAAATGAGAGAACAAATCCGGAGTTCTGACATCCGTCGACGATCAAGGATCAGGGACGCTGTCTCATTTGCCAAGGTGTCGAAAATCAGATGGGCTGGTCACGTAATGAGATTTAAAGACGACCGTTGGACCAGAGCTGTTACTGACTGGATTCCACGGGATGTCAAAAGACCGCGTGGCCGCCCACCTACCAGATGGTCAAACTTCTTCGTCAAGATCATGAACAATCGGTCTGAGGCCCTTCATGTTCCCAGAGTGAACAGATGCCATTGGGCTACACTAGCACGCGACAGGGACAAATGGAGACGTTACTGGTGCCTACTCGAGCAAATCGACGACTAACGGGAAGTTAAGTGATTAAGTGATTAAGTTGTGGTTGTATGGAGGTAAAAACTTTGAGGTCCATTAACAGTGTTCCTTCTTACCGTGGAAAAGGATTCTGAATAAGGGTGGTCGATTGTGCTCAACCTTCCCCTTATAGAATATGTCCTCAGACATTAATCTGTGGCTTATGATAGGCATCTAGTAAAGCGTTGGAGGAAGTGCTCTTTCATATTGGGCTTGAGCAGCTTCTTGCATACTGGCCTTTTTTGGAATTGGAGTAGGCCAATGGATTATTGTCATATTGTGTTTGAAGTGGCCAGGACTTTTTCCAAAGAATTAGGTGATACAGGTTGGGATGTGAGTCGAGAGTACTGGGAGTGGGAAATATAACTGTGGCCGCCTGAGAGAAGGCCACACCCAATTTGAGGAGGCCACGTCCCCTATGCGGAGGCCATGCCCCTTGCCGGTCCTGATGCTAGTCCCCAGAACTGGGCCCAAGGACGTGTGCCGAGGAAAGGCGAGGGCTGGGTGGGCACAAGCACCCAAACTCTGGGTAGTGTTCTCAGGCTGCTGTCCGGGTGGCAGTCGAGTGGGATCGCTGGGCTGGATGGGACTGGGGGACACACAGAAGGACACACCTGTGCGGAGGACCTTTTTGCTTTTTGGGTAACACTGGATGATGCACAGGGGTTACTCCTGGCTTATACACACAGGAATTACTCCTGGAGGTAATTGGGGGTCCATATGGGATGCTGTAATTGAACCTGGGTCTGCCACATGCAAGGCAAATGCCCTATCTGCTGTGCTGTCACTCCAGCCCCCATTTATTTATTTTTACATAAAATATTCAATCTATGATATAATGTACAAAGGGTATGAGTGAAATGATTTTTAATATTTACATAAAATATGAATTACAATTATTAATAAAAGTAAAATTATATAGGAACTCCTGAGCGGGAAAGCTAAGGTGTTTGCTTTTCATGCCACCAACCTGGGTTCAATCCCTGGCTCTACATATGGTCCCTCAGTTCCACTTGTTTATGTTATAAATTAATTAAATACTGATCAATAGATTCACCTCTTTATTTATTTATTTATTTATTTGCTTTTTGGGTCACACCCGGCGATGCTCAGGGGTTACTCCTGGCTCATGCACTCAGGAATTACTCCTGGCGGTGCTCGGGGGACCATATGGGATGCTGGGAATCGAACCTGGGTGGGCCATGTTGGCTGCGTGCAAGGCAAATGCCCTACCTGCTGTGCTATCGCTCCAGCCCTTAGATTAACCTCTTTTTAACTAATCATTTCTCATTACATCTACATTCACTGTTTGCTACCTTTGAGTTGATGTGCTTTATCTGATTTATAGATATATATGTTTTTATATATATATAAATTCATAGAACCCTTTAAACTATACATTCTGTTTTATAATCAGAACTTCTTTCTCTCATATGGAGGTATATTTCATGCATTATATATGTCACTTATTTCTAATATACACTATATTATGCAGTATGTTACATAGAAATGTTTTATGGAGACAGTGATTCCAATAAATAAGGACTATAAGACTTTCTCTTCGTGAATGAGTGAAAAATACAGGCAGTGAATTTGAAAAGATATAAGAGCAATAATTTAGGTAGTATATAGATACATAAACAGAAGAGGCCTTCACAGTTAATTCCCCTGATTTAAAAAGATTTACTATTTATACTGATACATAAAGATAATATTTAAAGATGCAAGTCTATAGAAATAGTAAGTAATAGCTTTGATCAAAGATTTAAAAGGAGAAATGACTTTTGCATGTTCTAGGTACTTTAAGACCACAGTAGCTATAATTAACTTATGATGGAGACGTTAACAAGAAAAAGAAGTTAAAAAGAATTGGAACTTGGGATTATAGTAGCATAGTAATGGTCCTCCCGTTGTTCATCGATTTGCTCGAGTGGGCCCAGTAATGACTCCATTGGAGACTTTATTGTTACTGTGTTTGGCATATTGAGTATGACACAGGTAGCTTGCCAGGCTCTGCTGTGCGGGCGAGATACTCTCAGTAGCTTGCCCGGCTCTCCGAGAGGGGCGGAGGAGAACTTGCGATAGCAATAATAAATGTATATATGATATATTTAGAATCACAGGAGGAGTTGTTAGCCAAGCGTCTTGAAGTTAAATGACATTTTAGAGAAATTCCAAACCGTGCACCTCTGCTCCTGAGTTACTCGTCTCTAGTCTAGAGGGGTGTGTGTGTGTGTGTGTGTGTGTGTGTGTGTGTGTGTGTGTGTGTGTGCATTGTTGCTTTTAGCACTCTGTTTCAAATAACCTGACCTACAATGTAGGCTTATTTATATTGGAACTATGCATTACATTCAGGAGATTCTAGAGCCAGCACATATGAGACATATGTAGAGTGACAGTCACCCTGGGCTATCTGCCATGCCTCACAGATAGAGTGTTCCTAAACCTCAATTTAGGAAACTAGTTCATTAACCTATCAAACTAGTTCATTAACCTATCAAACCAGTTCATTATCCTATGAAAAACTTGAGCAACACTTGGCAACTGATTTAAAAGAAGGACCCAAAGGAAGTCCATGCAGACACTTGTGGATTCCTGTTGTTTAGTTTTTAGTGCCATGGTCAAGCGGTACATGGAAAGGTAGGCAATTCAGTGTTTGTGAGTTTTATCACATGAGATGTAGCATGTGGTGAACAGCTTAACTCCTACACAGAGTCAACATGAAATGCAAGTGTGTGTTTATCCCACTATGCGGTTCTTCCCCGTTTCCATTCACAGTGTGGTAAGCTGACTCCAATTCTGCCCTTCTTGAGAGTTTTATTTCCTGAGCTACACTTATCTCCACTATTTTAACAAGATCTTTTGTGTCTTTGTCATCAGGGTTCTCTCTTGTATCTTTAATCATTACCTAAGCCATGAGTACATTCTCTTAGATTTCAAATAATTTTTAGACATGGTATCTCAGAAGGTTAATGCAAGTTAGTTCCCTGCCGAACCTCTATGATCAAATTCTGTGGGAGAGTGAGCTCTGTTCTCCACTCTCACTTTCTCAGCATTCCCTAATGCAAGCTGACTGCAGTCTCACTGCTAGCCTGACACTTGAATTGCTTATAAAAGTGTTTTAAGTGACTTCCTAAACATTTAAAGATCTAGCATCAAATCTTATCCTGAGTCACCTCTCAGGAAACCTCGTTGCTATTCCCCAGAGGATCCATCCCAAAACTTTCTTGTTTCACTTTCAGAAAACCCTATTTTCCTCCCATCTAATAGGTCACTGTTCATTGCTTATCTCTTTAAAAAAGGTCCATCCCTTCGATGCGGGCTATTAACCTGTCCTTCACTAAAAGCCTGTGTATCTCTTAGCACTCACAACACTTCCTTTTCTATTCATCCACTGACTTCGCCATCATCCTTAATTGACACCTAAATCTACACATGGCTTCTGGAACCAAGAAGGTGCATATTTCCTGCACACTTTTAAATATTAAATATATCACAATTCTGTTTTATTTTATTGATGTAAATGGTTTCATGGAAAAAGTTTCACTTCAGTGTGTTTTTCTGCCCAAACTTATCTCCTGCATGATGTGTCCTGTGAAATGTTCCCACTGGCTATCCATTCACATAAACGAAAAAAAAAATCTCAGGACCAATTTTTATCTTTCTTTCTGCTTCACCGATCTATCCAGCAAATATTTTGAAATATTTATGCATCTGTGTGCATAATGGTTTTCAAATTCAAATATTCTGTTTTTCTTTTTTTCTAAATCTGCTATGATAATTCATATTTTAATTCCTGGGGTATGGATTATATTCCTAAATAAGCTGGAGCGATAGCACAGCGGGTAGGGCATCTGCCTTGCACGCAGCCAACATGGCCGACCCGAGTTCGATTCCTCCGCCCCTCTCGGAGAGCCCGGCAAGCTACCGAGAGTATTCGATATGCCAGACACAGTAACAACAAAGTCTCCAATGGAGATGTTACTGGGCCCGCTCGAGCAAATCGACGATCAACGGGAGGGCCTTTACCTTTACCTTTACCTTATGGTAAGTACCCATTTCTGTTCAAAATCACTTTTTGATGGCCAACAATTTTATTCAATATCAAAATACTCAGCAGAATAATTAGGTATTTATTTATTTAGTTTTTTTTCTTTTTTATTAGTGAAACACCATGAGGTACAGTTATAGACTTACAAATTTTGGGCTTGGGTTTCAGTTATACAATGATCAAGTACCCATCCCTCCACCAGTGCCCATCATACACCACCACGGGTCCCAGCATCTCCCCCACCCCCCTCCCCCCATCCCTCCCTGCCTCTGTGGCAGGGTATTCCCCCTTGTTCTCTCTCTCTTCTTTTGCGTACTGTGTTTTGCAAGAGAGGCATTGAGTGGCAATCGTGTTTGGTCTATAGACTACTATTAGCATGCTTCTCCCACCCTGGGAGGGTCCTCACAACACCCTTCATTTGGTGCTCTCTTCTCTATCTGAGCTTCCTTTTCACCTAGCACATGTGACTTGCCTTCAAGTCATGGAGCAAAATTCCTGGTACTAATCTCAACCATTCCTGGGTGTTAGTCTCCCTTTTTGTTGCTTTATGTTCCCCAGATGAATGCAATCTTTCTGTGTCTATCCTGCTCTTTCTGACTCATTTCACTTAACATGATACTTTCCATGTAGTACCACTTGTATGTAAATTTCATAACTTCATCTTTTCTAACAGCTACATAGTACTCCATTGTATAAATGTACCAAAGTTTCTTTAACCAGTCATCTGCTCTTGGGCACTCAGGTTTTTTTCCAGATTCTGGCTATTGTAAAGAGTGCTGCAATGAACAAACAATTGCAGATGTCACTTCGACTATACCTTTTTGCCTCTCTGGGATATATTCCCAGGAGTGCTATAGCTGTGACAAATGGCAGATCAAATTCTAATTTTTTGAGAATCGTCCATACTGTTTTCCAAAAGGGTTGGACCAGCCGACATTCCCACCAGCAGTGAAGGAGGGTCCCTTTCTTGCCACATCCGCGCCAGCATTGGTTGCTTTTGTTCTTGTGGATGTGGGCCAGTCTCTGTGGTGTGAAATGATATCTCATTGTGGTTTTGATCTGCATCTCTCTGATGATTAGTGATGTAGAGCATTTTCTCATGTGCCTTTTTGCCATTTGGATTTCTTCTTTGCGAAAGTTTCTGTTCATTTCATTGCCCCATTTTTTGATGGGGTTGGGTGATTTCTTCTTGTGGAGTTTAACCAGTACCTTGAATATTCTTGATATCAACCCCTTGTCAGATGTGTATTTGGTGAATATCCTTTCCCATTCTGTAGGCTGTCTTTGTACAAAATCACCTTTCTAATTATAATATGCTCAAAATATCATTTTACCTTACTTAAAAGTAATGGGGACCCCCACTGTTGTGGAATAATGATCCTTGGTCATTTTGCAGGGAATGCCTAGTTTCATTGTTATGTTTTTTCCAATAATTCTTTTTTTTTTATAATTTATTTATTTATTGAATCACTGTGGGAAAAGTTACAGAGCTTTCGGGTTTAGGTCTCAGTCATGTAGATACCGAACACATTTCCCTTTACCAATACTCATTTTTAACCCCGAACCCCAATAGACCCCCACCTCCCACCCCTCCCACTTCTTGTGAGGCAGATGAGTTCTAGTTAATACTCTATCTACTTTGACTAGATAGATTATTTCGATAGAAGATGCACAATTATTGTTTAGAGTTTACGACCCACCCCCCACAATCAGACATGCTGAAACAGCGTTGTGAAATGATTTGCTCTCTACAACTTGGTTTAAGAATAAAATGAGGTCGCGCGGCCGCTATTGCGGCCGCGCGGTTTTGAATTTCTGCTATTTTACTTATTGACCCTGGAAGAATTTCTATTAAAAGTTAGCTAGTTAAGAGATTGGTTTCTGTGCCCTGGAGTCGTGGCCGTGCCGGAGAGACCTCGGTGGGGCGTGGGGGACGGCCCACAAAGCCCCCCGTCCCATGAGGTCCCCGCCGCTCCCCCGAGCCCGGCTCAAACCTGCTTTCCACAAGGCTCCCGTGCGGCCGCCATCTTTCTTTCCAGAGAGGAGCGGGCGGGCCGGTCAACGCCCTTCCCCCTCCGGGCGGGCTTGGTGGCGCGGTTCAACACAAGTCCATTTGCTTTTCTGCTTCAAGCGGCTGGTTCTCTGTGCTAAGTCCTTGTGCCTCCGGGGCCGTGGCCGTGCCGGAGAGCCGCTCGTGGGGAGCAGCTGGCGACCTCGGTGGGGCGTGGGGGATGGCCCACAAAGCCCCCCTTCCCATGAGGTCCCCGCCGCTCCCCCGAGCCCGGCTCAAACCTGCTTTCCACAAGGCTCCCGTGCGGCCGCCATCTTTCTTTCCAGAGAGGAGCGGGCGGGCCGGTCCTCCAATAATTCTTAGAGCTGATCATAGTGTCTAGTGTCTTAGGATTGTGTATTGTTTCCTGGCATGCCAATCAGGTGCAAATATAAAATGGGACAAGATTATGTCTTTCGGCTGGAATTCTGATGATCTTGTGGCTCATGACTTGAAATATATTCTCCAATTCTTCTGAAGTTTATTTCTCTTGGATTTCAGATGATATTTCAGTGATTTGCTGAAATGTCACTCAGATAGTTGTTCATGGAAATCTGGGAAGAGAAACTTTACCTTGTACTTTCTAAAAGAAATAAAGGAAAGTATAGCAAATTTAAAAATGATGAAATAGCTCCTGCCTGTCTCTTCATCCTCAGACACCTCAATTTTTCGTGCTTCATCCTTTTCCCTCCAGGAGGCAGGGGTCAAGGGGATTCGGGTTCATTTGGGATCGAAAGGAAAGGTATAGCTAAATATCTAAATCACAGAGTCAACAACACTGAAATCATGAGACACAAACTGTCACAACCAGATTTAAAATAGTGCCTGCCCAGATGCAGACTGTTTGGAGTATGAGGAACTTGGAGGGGTAGGGGACCAGAAACACTGGTGGAGGGAAGTTGACACTTGTGGTGTGATTGGTGCTGGAATGCTGTATGTCTGAAACTCAGTTATGAATAACTATGTAAATTGTAGTGCTTTAATATAAAATTTTTAAACAAAAATATTTTTAAAAGTAAAAGATAACAAAAGAAAACAAAATGGTATTATTAAGGAAGTAGAAGATTTGCTATGAGCCTAACTTATTTGAAGGTGAATTATTTCATCAAACTAAAACATATTGATGAATCGCATCATCATATTTATTTCTAAAAATGTAATTAGCCTACCAACATTTCTTTAATATTTTCAGTCGATACCACTAATCATTTTCAAGAGCTAAAATTTGTGAATATTTTTTATGTTAGATTAAAAGTATTCCTAAAGTAAACAGACCTATGCTGCTGAGTTTTCCATTTAAGACTCAATGGCAGTGATGATAGTAATTCTACAAAATTCCAAGGAGATGAGTTCTGCTTTGGATATTGCTGCATTTTTATTGAGTCAGTTACTTCTAGTGTCTACAGAGAGAGCGATACTTTTCAAAGCTGCATTAGCACTCTGAGCCTACCTTACTTGATAGCACCATAATGAACTATAAGCATTTACTGAGCTTGTAGTCTACTTAGCCTGTTTGCCTCAAAATAGTTTCCTTCCTATAAAATCTTGCTGCAGCCAGTTTTATAGCCAACAATGCCCATTTTACTTATTCCAATTCATGTAAATATGCTTCAAAAGTAGAGTGTGACATACATATTTCCTTTATCACCAATAAGCAGTAAATGTAATAGACTTACAACTCCCCTTCATTTAGATAATGCTGCATACTACTTTTATTCCATTCCATCCAGTTTGGATTATTTTCAGAGCTTACTTGGAGACTGCTTGGAAGTAACTTTTGTAACTATGAATAGGTAAAATGGAACCAGTGTTATCTTTTATTTTGACAAGACTCTTTCACTTTGTAATTACATAAGGCACCTGAGTAAGTATAATAGGCTAATTTTCAACATTAGATGTGACCATCTAAACTACATATTAGATCCCATGGTGTTACTGCATATAAAACTTTATGCAAGAATCATTTACTTCTTCATTTATTGTGACAGGCATTCTTCCCCCACTGTTCTCTCAAATATACACACATGTATAAATGTATTTGCATGCAGCATATATCTCTGTATTTACATATACAAATATATAGGTATATGCACACATCATTCATATTTGTATATACATATATAACATGACTTTTTCACTTATGCATAAATTAAAAAGTATTTGCAGTTTAAATACATAGAATATTTTTAATTTTGAAGTAATGTGCTATAAGAAGATACATAAAGTGGGATGAGTTTTCATTTTAATACTCATCAGAATTTTTTTTTTGCTTTTTGGGTCACACCCAGCGATGCACAGGGGTTACTTCTAGCTCTTCACTCAGCAATTACTCCTGGTGGTGCTCGGGGGACCACATGGGATGCTGGGAATCAAACCTGGGTCGGTTGCATGCAAGGCAAATGCCCTACCTGCTGTGCTATTGCTCCAACCCCAGATCAGAATATGTTTAAGTCAAATAATGTAGGTATTATTTATTTGCATTTTTTATGATTAAGCATATAGTTTAATGAGCTTTTGACCAAGGTGTATATCTGAGTAACACTGAAATATGGGAAATACCCAGTAAGACAAAAATACACTTTATGGTTTTTGTTACTCATTTTGCTTCTATCTCTAGAAACTACTGCTTTATAAGGAAAATATGAAGGCCATCTAGAACGTGAAAATAAGGCAAGCACTGATTTTATTTCTCTCATTTAGTTTAGAATGCCATATTAATAGTAGTATAGTCAATTCAATGTCTTATGTCTTTTATTCTATGTAATGTTCTAAAACATTTATCTATGTAGTAGTTTATTTCTTTTTACTTTTACAGATGCTATTCATCTGTATGTACAGATCACTATTGTGATAACAAATCTCAAGTAGATGGTTATTTGAAAGTTTTTAGTAAAGCTAAGCATGTGTATATTTAGTGATCCATGAATTTCACTTCTCTGTAATTACCAAAGGGGTATTAAGGCATGTTCTTTTGGTAATTACA
Organism: Sorex fumeus; assembly: GCF_029834395.1. Classification (NCBI taxonomy): domain Eukaryota; kingdom Metazoa; phylum Chordata; class Mammalia; order Eulipotyphla; family Soricidae; genus Sorex; species Sorex fumeus. The sequence continues at coordinate 9,506,710 of NW_026606083.1, read as the reverse complement.
TATGAATTTTCATGGCTATTGTATTTATAACTATCGGATAATAATTACTGACTTTCATAGTGATCAGTTCTTTGTTAAACAAAATTAAAACAATGCACAATTCAGTATGGACTTGCAGATTTTACTTGATAGAATTTTGAACTTTATGCACCTTGATTTAGATTTCCTGAAATGATAACAACCAAAATTTTAACTATAGTGCTCTATCATATTGTACTCAGACTCCAAATTCTGTATGCATAGAAAAGTAAAATATGACAATTTTAGAATTTATGTGAGGAGTTTGATAATGATTTATCTTCTACATTAGAAATGAATTAATTTGTCTTTACTTAATATTAATGGATTAGTTTGGGATTACAGCACAGTTTTCTAGAGACTTGTTCTTTCAGTGAGTAATATTGAACACACATTTATAAAACATTCATCTACTGAGAAAATGTAAGTTTGATGTATCAAGCACTCCATGTTTTATCAGATGCTTGCATTTTGTGTACGGACCAAATAAGCATGTTGCTAAATTGGGGTGAAGAAAGCCCCATCAAGTTTTTCCTTTTTAAGTGTCACATAAACATTTTACTCTTTCCTATTTAAGCATATACTTACTACCCAGGCTAAGGGGGAAATGATAAAACAAGAGCTAGATGATCTATTGTATCATTTTACCTAGCTCACTGGGTCTAAATTTGATAAGGAGTTTTGATAGAGTGGCATTCTGTAAAACACAATAGACAAGTGTTTAGTTATAAATGTATATCCTTGTGCTATTTTCTATCATTGGTTGTGGTTTTCACATTTATCATAGTATATATTAGATACAGAAGGAAATTTACAAAGCAAATAGCCAAGAAACTATCAGCCTGTCAATAACTAAACAATGTAAATGCACCATGACCCTCTCCAGTATTCCTCTTTCTAAAATGTTTGTTTTCTCTACTATAGATACTTTATAGAGTTTTGGATCTTTTCCTTGATTTTCAACACATTTTAGGTGTTTTCTGGTTTACACCCGGTGATGCGTAGGGGTTACTCCTGCCTCTGCACTCAGGATTACTCCTGACAGTGCTTGGGGACCATATGGGATGCTGGGAATCAAATCTGGGTTGGCCACGTGCAAGGTCCTACCTGCTGTACTATCACTCCAGCCCCTATATTTATATTCTTAAATAATTACACTTTCAAAATTTTGTAGACATGAAAAATAGGATTTATGACTTATCAGAAGACTTAATTTTAATTTAATTTTACTTAAGTTTTTGCTTTTGTTTTGTTTTGTTTTGTTTTGGGGACCACATCTGGCTGTGCTCAGGGATTAGTCAGAAATCACTTCTGTAGTGCCCAGGAAACAATAATCAGTGCTGTGATAGAACTGAGGCCAACTATGTGCAAGGCAAGCACTTTAACTCCAGTTCTAACTCCCTGCCCCGCCCCCCTCCCCAGCAACCTGATTCAATGGTATGTAAGTTCCTAACAAAATAGAAAGGAAGGCATACACTTTCCCCACCCCCTGACCCAACCCTATAAATAGCCTCACCTCCCCAATTCTCAGTACTGCCCCTTGAGTGGGACATCTGTCACAGCTGACAAATCAGATGATTTATCAACATATCTCCCAGAGGTCTTACTTTCCTTTCACATTTACTCTTGGTGTTGTACATTTGGTGGTTTGTATCAAAGGGAAAATGAGCTCTTCCTCTTCGTCTCCAAAGCTGTGCTGATCTCTCTGCCACCCAGGTCAGTTGATCCGCCGGTACTTGAACCTGGGACTTGGATTTCTCCCTGCAAGCCTCCCCAGGCATCCTTTCGGATGCTGGGAGAAAAGCAGCTTTGAGCCTCTGCATCTTCCTCTTCGTCTCCCAAACTGTGCTGATCTTCTCACCACCCAGTCTTTACCCTTCCACACACATCAGGTTTCCATGGGGGCAGTGGCCTCTTCAGAAGTGGGCGTGGCCTAATTTTCAGCGGGCCAATGCTCATGTGACTGCAGGTAGTTTAGCCATACCAAGAAACCAAGTCCCCATACCTACACACCAACTTGAAGAAACAACGCAAATCCCCAACACATGGGGAGGACAACAAAAAGAATCCAGAAGTCTCTGTAGATACTGCTTACCTAAGGGACCTCTCTGACAAAGAATTCAGATATGAAGTCATGAAGATGCTCAATCAACTCAATGAAACAGACAGATATCCAGCAATATGACAGAAAAAAATAGACAAATTAAGGGAAGAAATGAGAGAGGAAATGCCACGAATAAAAGATTTCATAGTTAAATGAAAAACTCAGTCTCTACCCTCACCAGTAGAATGAACGCAGCTGAAGAGAGAATCAGTGAGCTGGAAATCAGCTGCACCAAGCCTACAGGCAACAACAAACAGTGGCAAGGGACCTCAAAATAGCTCTACAGAGAATCAGAGTCCTAGGATATGACTCCAAGAGGAACAACTTTAGAATAATTGGACTCTCAGAAGCTCAGGGAAACAATCCCAATGGAAAAAAAAACACGGTTAAACAAATCATTGCTGAAAAATTTCCAGAGCTCGACAATGCAGCCATTCAGGTTCAAGGAGCCCAAAGGGTGCCAGCTAAAAGAGACCCCAACAAAAACACTCCAAGACATATCATAGTTAGAATGATCAATACTGCCGATAGAGACACAATACTGCAAGCAGCAAGAGCAAACAAGGAAATCACATACAAAGGAGCATCCCTTAGATTCACAGTAGACCTATCAGAGGAAACCCTACAAGCCTGAAGGCAGTGGCGAGATATAGTCAAAAAACTCACGGAAATGAATGCTTCCCCAAGAACACTCTATCCGGCTAAACTCTCCCTCAAAATCGAAGGAACGGTACACTATTTTATAGATAAACAGCAGCTCAGGAATTTCATAGACTCAAAACCAAACCTAAAGCAAGGCCTAAAGGGGCTACTATAAGAAAAGACAAACCCTACAACAACAACACACCCGCACAGAAAGATGACACAAAACCCCATAACCATTCTCTCTCTCAATGTCAACGGTCTAAATTCACCAGTTAAGAGACACAGAGTGGCAAAATGGATACAGAGACAGAACCCAACATTCTGCTGCCTACAAGAAACTCACCTCAACAGCCAGAGCAAACACAGACTCAAAGTCAAAGGATGGAAAACAATCCTGCAAGCACACAACTCCCTCAAAAAAGCTGGGGTGGCCATACTAGTATCCGGCAACATTAATTTCACCTTGAAAAAGATTAGAAGGGGACAGTGAAGGCTATTTTCTCTTCATCAAGGGATACGTACAACAGGAAGAAATCACACTCTTAAATGTAGATGCACCTAAATGAGGGAACAGCTAAATACTTAAAACAACTAACAGATTTTAAGGAGGACATTGCTAGCAACACAATAGTAGCTGGAGATTTCAACATCACGTTATCACCTCTGGATAGATCAACAAGAACAAAACTCAACAAGGAAACATTGGCTTTGAAAGAAGAAATAGAAGGGAATGGGCTTATAGACCTATACAGGGCTTTACACCCCAAAAAGAAAGAATACACATTATTCTCCAGTGCGCATGGAACATTTTCCAAAATAAACCTTGTTCTACGCCACAAAACATACCTCAATAGAACTGAGAAGATAGAAATGGAATCAACAATCTTTTCAGACCATTATGCACTGAGAATAGAAGTGAATCACACACAGACACGGAGAACCAAATCAAACACCTGGAAGTTAAACAACTCAATGCTGAACAACCAGTGGATCAGGAAGGAAGTCAAGGACGAAACAAAAGATACCTGGAAACAAATGAGAATGAAGCTACTATAACTTATGGGATGCAGAGAAAGCCATATTATAGGGAAAATTTATAGCTCTGCAAGCATATCTCAGGACGGAAGAAAGAATTCACATAAACAACTTGACTTCACAGCTAAAGATCTTAGAAAAGGATCAATAGAAGGAGCCCAAATCAGGCAGAAGGAAAGGGATCAAAAAAATTACAGCAGAAATCAATGACATGGAAACCAAAGAAACAATCCAAAAGATCAATGAAACCAAGAGCTGGTTCTTCAAGAAAGTAAATAAGATAGATAAACCACTAACAACACTCACAAAGAAATAGAGAGAGAATACCCTAATAAATTGAAGCAGAAATAAGAATGCGGATATCTCAACAGAAATCAAAGAAATTCAAATTGATCATCAGAGACTACTTTGAAAGTCTGTATGCCACGAAATAAGAGAATCTAGAAGGTAAAGGTAAAGGCCCTCCCGTTGATCGTCGATTTGCTCGAGCGGGCCCAGTAACGTCTCCATTGGAGACTTTGTTGTTACTGTGTCTGGCATATCGAATACTCTCGGTAGCTTGCCGGGCTCTCCGAAAGAGAATCTAGAAGAAATGGACAAATTCCTGAATTTCTATAATCTACCAAAGCTGAATCAAGAAGATATAGAGTTCCTGAATAGACCTATCAACATCAAGGAAATAATTTAAACTAATCAAAACTCTTCCCCAAAACAAAAGCCCATGTCCAGATGGATTCACTAGCGAATTTTTCCAAACATTTAAAGAGGACCTATTGCCAGTTCTTCTCAAGCTTTTCCAGGAAGTTGAAAAAACAGAAACTCTCCCAAACAGTTTCTATAAAGCCTTTATCTCCCTAATACCAAAAGGAAACAAAGAAACCACAAGAAAAGAAAATTACAGGCCGATATCCCTGATAAACATGGATGTGAAGATTCTTAACAAAATACTAGCAAATAGAATTCAACAGTTCATCAAAAAGATCATACTCCATGACCAAGTAAGATTCAGCCCAGAGATGCAAGGACGGTTTAACATTCGGAAATCAATCAACATAATCCATCATATCAACAAAAGAAAAGATAAAAACCATATGATCATATCAATAGATGCAGAGAAAGCATTTGACAAGATCTAGCACCCATTTATGATGAAAACCCTCACCAAAATCGGGAGAGAGGGGACTTTCCAGAGGGCACTTTCCTCAATATAGTTAAAGCTATCTACCACAAGCCTACAGCAAGCATCATCCTCAATGGGGAAAAACTGAGAGCATTCCCCCTAAGATCAGGGATGAGACAAGGATGCCCACTCTCTCCACTTCTGTTCAATATAGTACTGGAAGTACTTTAATAGCGATTAGGCAAGAAAAAGATCTTAAGGGCATCCAGGTAGGAAAGAAAGAAATCAAACTCTCGCTATTCACAGATGATATCATACTATAGTTAGAGAGCCCTAAAAACTTTACCAAGAAACTCCTAGAAACAATAGACTTGTATAGCAAAGTTGCAACCTATAAAATCAATACCCAAAAGTCCATGACTTTCCTATACGCAAACAGTGTTAGAGAAGTAAGTGACATGAAGAAAACAATCCTGTTCACAATTGTGCCCCAGAAAATCAAGCACCTAGGAATCAATTTAACTAAGGAAGTAAAGAACCTGTACAAAGAAAACTACAAAACACTACTTCAGGAAATAAAAGAGGACAAGAGGAAATGGAAAAATATCCCCTGTTCATAAATAGGGAGAATTAACATTGTCAAAATGGCAATACTTCCCAAAGCACTGTACAAATTCAATGTGATCCTTATTACGATACCTATGAAATTCTTCAAAGAAATGAAGCAAACACTCCTGAAATTTATATGGAACAATAAGCCTCCACGGAAAGATAAAGAAATCCTTGGGAAAAAGAATATGGTAGGAATCAACCTCCCTAACTTCAAACTCTACCACAAATCATTCAAGTGACACTCAGCCGCTGCCCAGAACTAATATTTCCAGTTCTTCCTTAATTTCCAGAAATCTTGATATTTGTGTGTGTTGGCAGTGTGTTTGATTCTATTTTCCAAAGAAAGGTAAAGATGATGGAAGTGGTTTTGAAATGTTAGGTCCACCAATCAGAGCAGACATACATCTCCTGCACAAGAATGTTTTCAGGAAGATATTGGTCCTATCACTTAAAACACTTAAAACATGCTACACGTTAGAGATTTCAGGTCACCAGTGCAGATTGGAAGCAATTCACTGAAAGGACCAAAATGAACTTCCACTGAGTTTCAGAGACAACACTAATTTATGCAGAAAATAGCAATAGCTCAACATAACAACGTGCAGTTCAGTGCTCTGAGATGTGGGTGCTAAGAGCTTATTTTTAAAGTGTCTGCAGAGAATTAAATTATGTTGAAATTGAAGGAGTGCCTTTTGCTGTGTCTTTGCCTGGTCCCTTGAACTCTGGTTAAGCTGCCTGCAGTGACCTTTGGGAGTTCTGGGCAGCGGCTGAGTGTCACTGGAATGGCTGTGGGTCAGAACTTTCATTTTTCTTCTAGATATACTGTAGATTTTGGTATTTCCAGACCTCAAAAGCTCTTAGCACAACAGGAGTTCTTAACCTTACATGATGTATGTTTTATTTTTAATCCTGCTCTTGCCTTGTTTGACAGGCGAAGGGCCTGTGTGTAGGTCATTTTCTGTGACTTGCCTGTTCTTCTCTCTAAAAACACTCAGCAATTGGCCAATAACACTAACAGTTCACTTCGGCCTCCTTGTGAAAAATTTTCCTCCAGTTTGGTAGAAATGCTCGAGCGGGCCCAGTAACGTCTCCATTGGAGACTTTGTTGTTACTGTGTCTGGCATATCGAATACTCTCGGTAGCTTGCCGGGCTCTCCGAGATGGGCGGAGGAATCGAACTTGGGTCGGCCATGTTGGCTGTGTGCAAGGCAGACGCCCTACCCGCTGTGCTATTGGGGATGAGGAGGGGACCAGACTGGAGCCAAGGGTGCTCAGTCATTGCAATTACGTCACAAGTGAGGTAGTTAAGGTTTGCATGTTGCTCCAGGATTCAACTTATCATGCCCCATGAATCCAGACATGGAATATTTTCTCGATAGGACATGCCATCTCACAGAAATGAAAACAACTACTCTTAGAATTTCTGTTCTTTGTTTTGCTCTAAAATACATTCCTATAATGCACTACCTTGACACCGACTGTTAAAAATAACAGGAAGAAAAATAGCAATGGCAGAAGAGAACACTAATTGGCGGAACAAGTATAATTAAAGCTTTGTTGAGGCAGGGAGCCGCATGGTTCTGGACAGCCCTGCACCAGATGACTGTGTTTAGAACTTAGCACCTGTCCTCATCCATGAACTCTGCTTCTCTGCTTGCTTTCTACAGTGTGCCCATAATGAGGAAACTTAAATCTGTTGGCATTGTTTTCTTTTAACTTCTGAAGGGGGAAATTTTTTTTACGTTGAGGCCAGAATGCAATAGCTAGAGTTCATTTGTCCACTCCAACATAGTCCCCCAAATTAGAGTTAATATGAGGCTAGGAACTGATATGTTGAGCATTTTTGAGAATTCTCTTAACTGTGCACAGAGAAGGGATCTATGCCCATAACCGGTGGCTACTGGTGAACCTGTGGAGAGCTCACTGCTACAGCCCACTTCAAAGTATGGCTTCTTCTTTTCCTCATTTCAGATATCACACTATGTCTTCTCAGTGGAAAACATGGTCCTAGGGGAAGGAAATCTAAAGTATGCAGCTGCTGGCTTTTCCTCTGCAATGCAAAGGAATCCTTATCAGGCAATAAGAGCAATGTGGTGTTGCCAGTAGATTCAGACAACTCTCACACCCTGGGCAACAGACAGTGTGGTAGAACTGGAGTAATGCCAAGACCGCACGTCTCTATTGTACAGGTTTGCATCTGTACTGTGTTCTCTATGTGCATGTTGTTGTGGCTTGCTTTGTGAGTTCTAATGCTCTGCTCACATACAGTGAATTCTAAGTCTAAAACTACTCTTTTCCCAGGAAAGCACAAATAGGCTCTTGCATTTTTCCACCAAATGGGAGATTAAATGTTATTTTTGTTACCATGACTTTAAAAGATCTCTCTCTGAACAGGGAGGAATGCCCTGCCACAGCGGCAGGGTGGGACGGGGGGGGGGGGGGAGGATGGGGGGTCGGAGGGATGATAGGACCCATGGTGGGGGAGGATGGGCACTGGTGGAGGGATGGGTACTTGATCATTGTATAACTGAAACCCAAGCACAAAAATTTGTGAGTCTATAAGTATACTTCATGGTGTTTCACTAATAAAAAAAAAAATGAAAAAAAAAAAAGATCTCTCTCTACTTCAAAGTCTTTTCCTAAGAGACATTCGGCTCATAGTTCCCTAGAAAATTCTGGATAAAAAGGGGGAGAATTACTTAATTACTATATAATGTTTTCACCTCTATAACCTTTTTGAAGGAGATGATACTTCTGATGTCCAACTAAAGAAGAAACACTCCAAAGTTTTAGACAGAGCTCTTCCATGTTGTGCAATGAAAGGGTTTCATGTGTATGTAATAGCATGTCTGTCTGCCTCAGCAACGTGGGTTTGTTCCTTTTCCCCACTCCCCCTCTCTCTTTACATGGGGACGAAGGCCGTGCATACACTGGGTTGTGGTCCTCACGTTTTTCCTTGCTTGAGGCCCCTCTCCTTTAGTTGCTGTGTTTGCTGAGGGACACCCCGTCCCTCTCCTTGCAGGCATTCTGGCCCGAGTCACTTGCATGATCACGCCCTTGAGTTATGGTGCTCACACATACCTGTGTGTCTTGTGGCTGGAATGACTTCAGAGACCAGAGATCTCAGAGTACAGAGCTGCCAGGATCACTCAATGGCCTATGTGCCAGTATTGGAGACTGAACTTGTAGCCTCCCTCTCACAGGGAGGGCGACTTACCTATGGAGCCAACTTTTTACCCACCTCTGCATAATTGTCTGTACGGCAGAACAAAAGTACACGAGTATTTTCTGAGCAGTTAAACATGAGTGACTAAAGATCTGTACCCAGAAATACTTCTCCAGAGACAAAAATTATTTTCGAGGAATTGTCGCTTCAATTACTACTGAGGAAGTGTCTTCTTTTATAGATTTTTTTGTTGTTGCTCACCTGTGGTTATGAAATTTTCCTCCACCTTTTGTTTTTGTCAGGTTAAAATACGCTTAAAAGAAAAAGACTTGGAAATCTCTTGAATTGCTTTACTCATCCCAGTTTTTATATCCCCTATAAAGGAAGCTGTCCCAGTTTACATGTCAACAGAACAAATATCTATCTTTTCTATTAGGATGGGTTCTATTTTTAAGCATAATCCCCTTTGAAACCAATTAATACTAGGCATCTGACCTACATAATAGATTCAGAACTTATTTTGTTGTTCACTCTCTTTGTCTTTAAAGCAACACGGATGTTCACACAACTTTGTATTGATTCAGTGGTAATTTTCTCAATGTGTATATGTAACTTGAAACAGATATTCAAAGGCTCTTTACCCATATTTTTATACTACTAAATATTTTTAGGAAGTAATGTTTCCCATAATACTGGAGTCCATTATTATATATTTGAGTTGGTGATGTTAAATGACTCAGGCCTCTTATGTTGGCTCTGCAATGAAGTGTCCAAGCACAGGCTCCTTTCAGAAAAGCTGTAGAAGAAAATAACGTTCTTTATCTGTCCCTGAGTTTTAGATCTGTGTTTTTATTCTACTCTCTACATTCTCAGTCTTTTTCCACTAAGCCTAATTCCTCTGCGATCTTACTCTTGAATATCTTCCATTGTAGACGTTCTATAATAAATAGTGCAGTTAATTTTGCGCCACCCCTAGGTCTCTACATTTAAGAAGAAACACTGTTACATTATATTTTTAATTTTATTTTAGGTACTATGTAGAAAACGTTTTAAAAGACAATTTCACACACTCTGCTAAAAAAATAGTTTCTAAAGGTGCAGTTTTCAAAACCATGTTAGAGCTGAAAATAATAATTTTTGTGAATGGGAAAATAATTCATGGATATTAAAATTCTCTATGATATTGACCATTTTATAAAACAAAAGTATTTAAAGGGACACCCCACCCTTTGTATTTATTTAAATGTTAGATCAGAGATGTTCCTGGGTCACTTTGATGATTACACAATATTATTGAATCATAAGCTTTGTGAATCTCACAATGATATGTAATTTTGTGAATTCCTCGTAGGATCATAATGACAAAAGAAAAATGACCCAAGAGCTTTAGGACTGACTCTATATCTGCTATGGATGTAATTATATTCCTCTATTATTTTGCCTTTATGCCATTTAATTTCAGGGTAAGATCATTTATGAGTTCAATATCCAGAGTATATCATTGGCATTTCCTATGAATACTATCCAGTATCTAACTGAATTCAAAGTCCTTTGTAGTGTCTTTTGCATAGAAAATATGCTATAATAAACACATATGCAGTCCATCTTAAGAAAGAAATACATTAGCACAGGAGATTCTTTATTCTTCTATAACTGCACATAGATTTCTCCAACATCCTCAAAGTTAGCTAACGTCTTTTAAGAGTTTCTTGTTCATCATTTTTACTGCATTTCCTTTTTCTTTATATATATATCTGCGTAAATATATATATATATATGCATTTTAAATTTATATCTGGATACACACATTCTTACATTTAAACATTTTACATTCTGTAATGCACCACATTTCTTCCAGTCAAAAATGCATTTGTGTCAATTTATATGACTGGCAGATTTTATTTTTCTAAGTGACTGTGACATTCTTTTCCATCCTCTGTGCACTTACCTTGTGATTCTAGCCCTCCCTTTGAGAGGTTCTCTCTACTTGAAACTGGGTGGGAAGATACGCACAAATCAGCCCTCTAGAATAGAGAAAACTTTAACAATGGGTGTGGAGGACAATGAGATGGTCAGCTCCCTTTAGTTGATATTGGTAAACCTTAGCCTTCAATATTCCAAATGAGACCTCAGGTAAGGCAAGACGAAGGGATGAATCATTCCCCCAATGATTCGTCTAAATTGTGCCTCGTGACAGTTTAGAGCATCATCTTTTATAGCACTGTTCAAATCCTTTGAAATGGAAATAATGGTAGCCACAGTTTGAGAACAACATGCGTATTCCTAATTTATTAAGATGAATATATTATTAAATTATGTTACATTATGTTAATATATTATAGTGGGTTGGAGCAATAGCACAATGGGTAGGGTGTTTGCCTTGCAAGTGGCTGGCCTGGGTTCGATTCCTCCACCCCTCTTGGAGAGCCCGCAACCTTCTGAGAGGATCCCGCCCACACGGCAGAGCCTGGCAAGCTCCCTGTGGCGTATTCAATATGCCAAAAACAGTAACAACAAGTCTCACAATGGAGATGTTACTGGTGCCCACTCGAATAAATCGATGAACAACAGGAGGACAGTGCTAATATATTATAGTACTAATTTATCTGTTATCCCTTTGTGGTTTGGTTTCCTTTGAGGCCGAGGATAGCACAGCGGAAGGGCTTTTGCCTTGCAAGCGGCTGGCCTGTCAGAGCCAGGTTCGATTCCTCCGCCACTTTTGGGGAAGGGCGTTATCTGTTGCTGGCCACATTTCACTTTTTAAATTTATGTTGTAAAATTAAATAATTGCTCAATTTGATAGATCATATTTGGATAGATTCATAATTTCATGTATATTTCAGGACTCATTTTCCTTTTGTGACTATTACTACTAATATGCACTGTAGCACTGTAGCACTGCTCTCCCGTTGTTCATCGATTTGCTCGAGCGGGCCCGGTAACATCTCCATTGTGAGACTTGTTATTACTGTGTTTGGCATATTGAATTCGTCACGGCTAGCTTGCCAGGCTTTGCCATGTGGGCAAGATACTCTCAGTAGCTTACCAGGCTCTCCGAGAAGGGCGGAGGAATCGAACCTGGGGTGGCTGGGCCTGCCGTGTACAAGGCAAACACCCTACTGCTGTGCTATCACTCCAGACCTAATTTCTTTATAAATTCATATATTTTGTGATTTTTTTATTTAATGTAATTAATTTTAGGTGTGACCACTTTAATAGTGACAAACTTATTTTTCTTGAGTCCATTCAGTAGATTATACATTTAAGAAAATCCTCTGTTTCTTTTTTTGGGATTTCTAGGTGTCATAATTATATTCAATAATGTTCTATAGTTTCAGAGAATAATGTGATTTGCAGCCATAGTGGTGGCACTCTAGGGCTACTCCCAGTTTTCTTGCTCTGGGTTTCCATGAGGTATTGGGGGTTGAACCCCAACCAAGAAGAACATCTTATTTTAATTGGTATCCTTGTTGCTTTGATGTTTTTTGCATTTTCCCTAAACATTTTTACTTTTTTATATTAATTTAAACGAAACTACTTTACTTTTGCAATTTTCATTACAAAGAAATTGTAATGCAAAGGAATTTGACATTGTTTTATATAATGACCTTGTATCCTGTGAAGATGCTGAATTTGTTTACTATGGTACTGTTTAGTCTAAGTACAATGAAAAGTATAATGTTAATATTAGAGTAGTGGATTCCTGCAGATTTTCTCTTTATAAACTATGTCAGTTTTCAACAGCATTTTTATTACTTGCTTTTCAATCTGGATAATTTTTTTTTTCTAACAGTCCTCAAGAACCACCGATAAGATGTTGGAATAAAAACGTTAGATATTCTTGCTGTTGATATTTTAGAGGGAAGCAGTCAACCGTATTACTGGATATAATATTAACTATTGGTTAATGGTAGATGAGGTTTATGAATTTCAATAAGCTCCTTTATATGTTTAATTGGTTGAGCTTTTTCTTTATCATAAAGGACATTCAACTGTATTTGTGGCCTTTTAAAGCGTAGGGGGTTGGGGGAGCACTGACAGTGCCACCAGCAAGACTGAAAGTGTTGATGCATGGGTTGGGACATAATATGCTATTTGGATCTAAATGCCTAGGGTCACACCCAGTGATATGTAAGTGGCCATGCAGAACCAGAGATTGAACTCAATCGGCAGGGCATATGACCCAGTCCTTGAGCCCTCTCTCCCCTCCCCCAGATATTAGAATTTTTAAATCACTTCTCCTTTATCTATTAGAGTGTTACTGTGATTCTTGACTTTGATTTCATGGACATAGCATAGTTCATGAATTAATTTTGTGGCATACTTCAGTCAAGCTGCTGTCTTATTTGAGTTACAGCCTTCGATGTTATTTCTCAAGAGTGCAGCCATGTTCATTCGCACCATCACCCCCAATGACAGACCCCTCTGACCCACACAGGACCCATTCTGTCCCTCCCCTCACCCCTCTGTTGAGTTGTCTTCGTTGACATCACACTCAGGTCTTTGCTTTCATTCTTGTTGGTATATCATTTTCAAAAATAGTGTGCTATTCTTTTCAGTTAAATTTTGAGTGTTTGCAATTATGATGACTTAAGAGTATTTCTTGTGTAGATAGTTACATTTCAACTCTTAAAAAATACTGTATTTTAAATGACTGTGTGCTTTGTTCTTTCATATACATTCAGTTTTTCTTGATCAGTAAAGTATATTATTTATGTGTTTATATGTGGATGTAAGGAGGATAAGAGAGAAAAAAGAGACCTTAGGACACTTGAGTTTAATCCTACTTTTAATTTTTTTCTTACCTATAATTGAGATATTTAGTTTCCTTAAGTAAAGGCCCTCCCGTTGATCATCGATTTGCTCGAGCGGGCCCAGTAACGTCTCCATTGGAGACTTTGTTGTTACTGTGTCTGGCATATCGAATACGTCACGGGGAGCTTGCCAGGCTCGGCCGTGCGGGCGAGATACTCTCGGTAGCTTGCCGGGCTCTCCAAGAGGGGCGGAGGAATCGAACTCGGGTCAGCCATGTTGGCTGCGTGCAAGGCAAACGCCCTACCGCTGTGCTAAAGTTTGGATGTTGTATTTTAGCAAAGTTCTGTTTTTCATGTGAAAATACTGTGAATTCTGTGACTAAGTAGGATATATTATGTACTAAACACAACTGGTCAATTTAAGTTCGCATCCATGTTTAACGTTGTTTGGTCCACCAAGATAATTTGAAACTGAAGCTGAAGTTTAAAGTATATATTATGTCTAACTCTAGATTCTGACAGTGGTGGCATTTCTATCTTCTCACAGCCTTTCGTAGAAAGAAAAGTGACCAAGTCTGTACCTCTAAACAGTGCTCAGGACTTAACGCCTGGCTCTGTCCCTCTTGATGGAGCCCAGGGGACCATATGTGGTTCTGGGTATTGAACTGTGAAAGACCAAGTCATGGAAAATTCCTTAATCCTCATAATCTGTCTTTAGCTCAGTAGCGGATTTGTTATTTTCACTAGGCTGCCCTCTCAACATAATGAGTTCCCATTGTTCTTTCTATATATATATGAAGCATAATTGTGCATCTCCACCTCTCCCCACTCTGTTCAAAGGCTTTATCTTTTCTCTCTCCCCCAACAGGTCATTAGGGTCCAGACTGTACATTAAACTGAACAATAGATCTCTCCAGGAAGCTACAACCTCAATGTAAGTTGGCCACACTGATTTTGCATAATTTATCATTCTTTAAAAACTTGAGTCAAGCTATCATTTCATTTTATACTTACTTTGGAGATGATTTGCAATGTCTAATTCACCAATTTTTCCATATATGGAAGTCTTAATTCATTCTGCAGAGAGCATTCAAAGTAAACGTTTTAGAAGCAGAAAGCACATGCTTAAAATCCTTCTGCTGCCTTTCCAGTGATCCCAGGATTAAGACAAAGCTTCTCAACAGGCCCACCCAGGCCTTCCCTGCACAGGCTTTCAGCACTGGCATTTAATTCTGCACTGTGTTTCACTTGACACTCTGTTACCCAGGATCTCTAATTTTTCATCAGAGTTTTCCATGCTATCAAAGGCCTTCCCACATGCTGCCTCTACTTACCATGTCAGAATTTCTTCTTTCTTCCTTTCCTCTGATTTACTCTCACATTTTCAGATCTCAGTTCAAACTTCACTCTCTCAGGAAAAGTGGATCTTTTCTTTACTGCCTTGCTTCTTCCTGTTTTGAATAATTCATGTTAATTATTTAGTTTTTCCAGTTTGAAATAACTCCTGTTATAAAGAGGACCATAGATGCATCTAGAACTAACCTGTTCAGGATTTAGGAATATAAGTGTTCTTGGTCAGATCAAAACAGCTAATCTCTTCATCCTTGGTTCCTTGTCTGGGGTCATATTTCCATATGATTGTGCCACTTTAACAGAAATCCCATCCATGAGAATCCTGGCCATTCAGAATCTTAAACAAGATGAGAAGGACTGGTATTGTATAGTTTTGTGATCATGATTATCATCTCGTGTGGTGTTTGGAACGAGAAACAATTATTGATAGTGAATGTCCTGGATTACTAGTCTGTTTCTGTATACTCAAGAATTATACAGACAAATTAATGTAGGAGCTGTTTCCTCTGAAAGATAGCTTAAACCCCAGGAGATGTGTCAGGCAGTAGCAGAATGGCAGATGTGGACTTTGTTCAAGCAAATATTATTAGCAGGAACTTAAAGGAGTCATTTATAATTGAGAAACTAGTAAACTAGAAAAGAATGTGACTGAATAGGAAGGGTTAGTAGGTCCTAAGTGAATATGCAATTTTCTTTTTTTTTCTGATATTTTATTTTATCAAATCACCAAGAGATAGAATATTACAAAGCTATCCATGGTTTTCAGTCATACAATGTTCCAACACCCATCTCTCCACCAGTGTCATTTCCCAGCACCAGTGTCCCCAGTTTACCTTCCACCTCTCCAAACCGCCCTCACACCCACGCCTGCCTCTTTGACAGGCACCTCTCTTCTCTATCTCTTTCTCTTGTTCTCTTTCATTTTAGGCATTTGGTTTGCAATACGGATGCTGAATAGTTATCATGTATATCCATTCACCTACTTTGTCACACCTGGCAATGCACAGGTGTTACTCCTGGCTCTGCGCTCAGGAATTACCCCTGGTCGTGCTCACTGGACCATATGGGATGCTGGGAATCGAACCCGAGTCAGCCATGTGCAAGGCAAACACCCTACCCGCTGTGCTATTGTTCCAGCTCCTCCATTAACCTACTTTCAACACTCAGTTCTTATCCAGAGTGATCATTTCAAACTAATATTATCACCATAATGGACCCTTCTTTATCTATCCCCCTTGTGGTAATTTCCAACCATTGACCAGACCAGGGAAAACAGGCCAGGAGTTCTGCAATTTTCTTTGCGAAACACAGAATCTACCTGCTGAATTCTCTAACTGATATGGATGTGGGAAAAAAGATAGAATCAAAACAAAAGAGCCAGCTCTGATTTCTGGCAACTTTTATAAGACAAAGAGTACAGAAAAAAGAATGCAAATAGAACTCTAATGTTACAATTGGATACCGAAAATAGAGAAGAATCATGTCTGGGATTAGAATTTAGCCTCAGAAGTCATTGAAGAGAGAATTGGTAAGAGTAAGTTGAGAGTTGGAAATCGGTAAGCCCACCTACAACTCAGTCCGAATGCTCAGTTCATCCGATTATGAGAAATGACTCATCTTAAAATCTGTGGCATTATCAGTAAGGACATTTTTGTCTCAGTTTAACAGTCAGAGTATCTTTATTTTCACATCTTTGTTTCAGCAATGTAATTATCATTTCTTTCAGACCTCAGCTCAAGCTTCACTTTCTCCACTCCTGACTTTGAGCTGGTCATCTCCTCCCCATTTTTCTGTTAATTCACTTAATGCATTATTTCAACCATTTATGTGCGTGTCTACTCTAGCATGGCCACTAATCTGGCCTAGGAGCTAGTGTCGCAGGAGGAAGTGGCACACTATTATTGTCAGGGGCACCTGAGTCAAGAGCACCTGTGCACAGGGAATGCACAAAGAGGCAACTGGGACACATGTGGTTTGCCATAGGTTAAGGGCCATCTAGGAACTGAGAATGGCAAAAAACATGAGTTCAGGGCATTTTTACCAAAGGTATCTTTTCATTATCCTGAAATTCACTCAAAAATCATCATCTGGTTCACCCTAAGTTTTGTATATTGAAGAAGCCAGGGGACCTAGGAGACAGCCCGGGGTCTGTAGCCCTGGGCAGGACCTTAACCCAAGGGGCTGTTCTACATTCCAGGCACAGCTGGAGCTGGAGGACTCTTGTCTCTATCCCAAGGAAAGAAAATGGACAAGCGGGTGACGACCAAACTGTACGTGAGTAGTGATGGTTTGAAAAATGCATCCACGTCCATGGGATAAGGCTCTCCAGCAATTTCTGATCTTCTTGATAATTCTGGGGGTAGATGGGTAAAGGTGCATTTAAGCTAACTTCCTCTCCATCATGGGACTGGCTGGAGGGGAAATCACTGCAGCACACAGTGGCCCTGCACTGGCTCTCAGCTGTCAGCAGCAAGAAACAGGCTGAATCACGACCCCAGGACCCCTTTCCGGCTCCCCACAGCATGCCTGGCACTTTCTGCTGGCAGTTACCGGCACCGTTGCTAGGTGAGGTTCTGTGCCGTGGAGAAAATAGTGCCAGTCCTCTAAGCAGCCTCACTAGTTGTATCTCAGAGCCTTCAAAATGCCTTTCTTTATTTCTTTATTTTTGGATAGGCATATTCTGTTTTCCGTTTTGCTTTTTTTTTGTTCAAAACAAGTCATTTGCCCCATGAAATATCCTTTGCATATTTTTATATCATCTGCATTAGCTTGAATTTGCTAGCCTGAAATTGCACTTGATTGAATTTGCTTTGATTGTTCAAAGAATAGTCATCTGCCCCGTGAAATAGCCTTGCATATTTTTAGGTCATCTGCACAAGCTTAAATCACTGTTAAAAATCAATACCACTATTTCATCTAAACTTTTCCCTCCGGAGAATCCATCATTTGCCAGTGGTGAATGATGAAATAACCATGTTATGTTTGTAGGCATTGCTTCTCTATCCTGAGAAGTGACTTCATTCATCTGAAAGGAATGTCTACTTGGCATTGAACCTTGAAACACACACTCTGTCCCAGTGGGTTTAGGCCGCTATAACAGAATCTCATATATGGCTTGGGTAGCTTAAACACAGATTTCCATCGGTCTGAAGGCCAGCATCAAGGTCTGTCTGGAATTGCTCCTCATACTCTTCCACTCTGCAGGAACTTCATGTGACAGAGAGTGAAGAAAAAATCTCTCTGGTGTATTCTTCTAAGGGTCCCATATACTAAGACTAGTCATACCCTTAAAATCTCATTTAGATCATCTTCATTTGCCACTAATGCCACCTCCAAAACACCATCCCCTGAAACCAGAATCTTAGGGGTTAGAGAATTGACAAATAAATCAAGGGAGAAACTACAAGCTCAGAAAAGAACACAATATCACCTCTCTGCTATGGGTCTGTCCAAGAGTTCGGGGTCACGTGACGAATCATCAGCAACAGATCCTGAGATGGGACATCTCAGTGAGTCATCAGTACTTTTCCAGACCCTTCTGTGGGACCCAGAAGTGAAATTTTACGTTTTATATAACCTCAGAAATAAAATTCAAAATGTTAACCCTATAAACTTCTAAGTAAGTTTTATATGCAGCATTTTTGTATCTTAGTGGTGAATTTTTTTCTACTTTGTAGCCAGTTGTCTATTCCTTGGAAATGATGCATTTTTTTCTTGATCCCTTATGGTTATTTTTCATATTTTTCTGTAGCCCAGTTTTTCCAGTCTCACTGAACTAAGAGTGTCAAGGTTACTTTGCAATGAACTCTTTTGAGTTAATTTTTTTTCACCTGACTTTGCTTTTAAAGTTCTTTGAAATTTTTTTGGTTGGAAACATAAATTGCTGTTTTCTCATTAGCCAAACTTTGCTTCTAAACAGAATCATGCTTGTTGCTGAATTGATTCCCCCTAAGTGTGGCGTATTTCTCTCTCTTTCTATTTCTCTGTGTGTATGTGTACACACATATATTTGGATATGTGTGTACATATATGTATAAATGTGTGTATATCTGTCTATCTATCTATCTATCTATGTTCCCTTTCACCTCCAGCTATGTTAGGGTTTTGAAAATTGCCAGTAATCTCTTTATTGATTCCAAGTATTGAAAGAAAAGTACCCTGCTTTCCTACCATTGTGGTGAAGAAGTTGTCAGTCACTTATTTCCCCTGAATTAATGCAAAATGAAATTTTCCTTTACCAAAATTTCAAGGGTCTATTCAAAGAAATTTTAGTAATTTCACACAGCAGAACAAAGGGAGAATGTGAGAATGTTTTTGCCCTCATGTCACTCCTTAAAAAAATAAGAAATTTTCTCTTTTGCTTCATCTGTTCTGATTGATTTGTACAGAAGAACCTGGAATCGATCCCTCAGAGATATGAGTTTTTAATTTCATTTTTTAAGCAACAGTAAGTGGATGGTTTATGACAAAATTTTAATTGAATGATAAGAAGAAATGAGGGGCAGAGCAATAGTACAGTGGGTAGGGCACTTGCCTTGAACTCAGCTGGTCCAGATTTGATCCCAGACATCTCATATGGTCCTCTGAGCACCACCAGTAGTAATTCCTTAGTGCAGAGCTAGGAGTAATCTTTGAGCATTGTCAGGTGCTCTTGCTCGATAAAGGCCCTCCCGTTGATCGTCGATTTGCTCGAGCGGGCCCAGTAACGTCTCCATTGGAGACTTTGTTGTTACTGTGTCTGGCATATCGAATACTCTCGGTAGCTTGCCGGGCTCTCCGAGAGGGGCGGAGGAATCGAACTCGGGTCGGCCATGTTGGCCGCTTGTAAGGCGAACGCCCTACCCGCTGTGCTATCGATCCCTGCAAAAAACAAAACAAACAAACAAACAGCAACAAAATAAACAAAAAATGACATTGCTCCTGCATAAATTTAGGACAAAACATAGGAAAGAAGAAGGAACAGAGGGAAGGAAAAATACATAATATATAAAGGACTTCACTTACAAATACCATCAAATGAACAGAACTAAGTATGATATTATGAGCCTTAAGCTGGAATGAAAGCACAGCGGTAGGGCGTTTGCCTTGCACGCAGCCAACATGGCCAACCAGAGTTCGATTCCTCTGCCCCTCTCGGAGAGCCCAGCAAGAGAGAGTATCTCGCCCGCACGGCAGAGCCTGGCAAGCTCTCCGTGATGTATTCGATATGCCAAACACAGTAACAACAAAGTCTCCAAGGGAGACGTTACTGGGCCTGCTCCAGCAAATCGATGAACAACGGGAGGGCCTTACCTTACCTTACCTTACCTTACCTATTGAAATCTAATTTTATAAGAAGTATTTCAAAAAGGAAACAGATAAAACCAAAGTAGTCCTAAAGAGAAAATATAAGTCTAGTAAAGTGGGCCCAAATAATTACTCAAGAGCCCAATTTTATATTTGAATCATTTGAGACCATAATTATATTTTTTAAAAATTATGAAAAAATCTAGGAAAAATCTATGCACAAGGTAAGTATGTTAAAATCATCTTTAAAAAAGAATAAAGATTTATAAAAAGAATATGCATCATTTGTTTCATTGGATTTGTCTAAAATATCCCAAAATAACAATAAATATTGCTTAAAATTAGGGGAAAAATCTTGAAATAGACATCAAAATTTGTTGCTTAGAAGATCAAGACCTAATATAAAAATGCCTAAAAAATATTTCCAGATATTTAAGTTATGTTGGAGAAGAAGGAAAAATGGAAATTTCAAAAAAGCATTTGATGGGATAATTTGGAGTCTGTCAGTCTGTCCTGCGTTGAAGGAAGTGGCCGGTTTGCTACATTTAGCTTAAGCTGCTGACATAAGGGTAAGCATCATTTAAGAAATTATTGTATTTCATAAGAGGCTTCATAGTGATGGCTGTGATACTTGGAAGAACTCAGATTATCCTAGACACAAAAAAAATTCTGGATCTTTGTAATATTTGATTTATCATAATATCAAATGCACTGGCCTGCTAGAGTCCCTTTTCTCTCTCTTTTGATCTTCCAGGAAGCAGTTTAAAACTTCAGTAAATGTATCAGAAAGCTTCCTTTTTTGAAAGATGTCAGTTGCTTTAAAAATGGGCTTTCTTCTCAGGAGGGAAAATATCAATGTCATGTGGTGTGTTAGTTGTCATGGTAACTGTGCCTCCTTCTTTTTTTAAGTAAAGGTTCGAACTGGCTCTTAAATCCCAGCAACAGCCAGGCCTGCTCAGGAGTGAATTGCTCCACACGGGGGCTGAGCTCTTAACCCTGAAGCCCCTGCTCGTCACCCCCCTAGCTCTACGTACTTATTTGAAATATCTTCACAAACGCCCTTACTCAGTATTCTTGTTTCACGGTGCAATGAAAGGAGACCCATTGAGCAGGGATTGCTAGGTAAATAGGGATAGGTAGGGACATCTGCCAATTAACCTCGGTTGCCTGACCAATGGGAAGATTTTTTTTTCTCTCCGACGCTTTCTGTTTCGTGACTTCCTTTACCCATCCCAGGCCACTTTTCTGTCAGGATCTTGTTCGATCACTCTGAGTCAGTCTCTTTCATGAACACTGAATAGCAACGAGGGCCAAATAGACGATGGTCGTTTTAATTCCTTCCTGTTTACTAGAATGAAGCTGAAACCACCAGCTCTCTGTTATAAGTGAAAGCACCCTTGTACAAGTATCCTAAAGACAGTAGATCATTTTTTCTATTGCCCAGTTATAGATATTGGTCAACTAAATCCTAGAATATTAGAATAATTTAGTCTTAAAAATTATGGTCTTTAAGAACTTGGGCATACTTTATTGTGGTGCATAGGTTTATAAGTATTTTATTTGAAAATTGCTGTAAAAGAGGCTGCAGTGGAATCTCAATGCAACAGTAAGATGCAGATTTGGTTTTGAGTGTCCATATATATTTAAAAACTAAATATCATGGAGCCAGAGAAAGAATACAGCAAGGAAAGTGTTTGCCTTGCACATACCTGGTCCTAGTACCCCATATAGCCCCCTGAGTCCTACCAGGTGTGATCCCTGGGCACAGAGCCTTAAGTGAGCTCACAGCACTTCCAGGTGTGTGCCCACCGCCCCCACAATCCTAAAAACAGAACATCACAAAATTAAATCTGAAAATAAATTTTTAAACTATAAAAGGGTTTAATAATATAATGCAATAATGTAACTTTTGTCATGGTGGTATATCCATACTGTAGCTGAATTATATTAAATAAGACATTATAAGCATATCTCCCATGTCTTAAAAATAATATTATTTTTATGGAATCAAGTTTTGACAGGTAATCACTAGCATATGACCTATTAAAATTTCATGGTGTATACAAATACATAACTATACTATGTGCATAAAACATATCTAAAAATTTATGGTTAAAATTTAGACATGAATGACAACATTGATCAATGTTTATAAGGATAAACATTAATGTCAGTGTCGTGTGGTATGCATTATTACACATTTGAGTGTAAATATTACACAATCACTTAAGAAAAATTAGTGATGGCATTCCTGTATTCCCAAAATGTATAAGAGAAACAAAATTAAAAAAAAAGAAATGACTAGCATACTGACAGGCAGCCTGAAGACTTGGGATAAGATTAAAGGTGTCTTTCACAAAATGAAATTATATATTCTTTCAAGTCTGTGATAGAGGTGCAATGAATCTGATCTCCTATACCATGCTTTTTTGTATCTCCTTTCATTACCTTTTTTGTTTTGTTTTTGGGTCAAGCCTGGCAATTTTCAGGACTTACTCTCGACTCTTTGGTTAAGAATCACTCCTGGTGGGACTCAGGGGATCATATGGTCTGCCAAGATCACTCAACCCGGGTCAGCCATCTGCCGGACAGCACCACCCAACTGCACTGCACTCCTGTCCCACCCTCCAGCTCCTTCTTTAAGCATCTTATGACTCTGGTCTTCTAATGCCGGGAATGACTTGTCTAGAGCGAATAGTTTGGTGCTTTTCCCTTCACAATCATGATCATCCTTTTGTTCGTCAATTGCCTCGAGCAGACACCATAATGTCTCTTTCTTCCTAGCCCTGAGATTTTAAAAGAGCCATATTCAAAGCTCTTTCAGGGCTAGGAGAATGAGACCTATCATTGTCACTGGTATTTGGCATATTGAGTACGACACGGGAAGTTTGCCAGACTCCGCCGTGCAGACAGGATACTTTCGGTAGCCTGCTGGGTTCTCCAAAGTAAAAATTAGATAAGATGCTGTGTGGCCAAGAATGCGTGCTTCCGGGAGCTCGGTTTTATAGTCTCTGGGTTTTGGCCATTGATGGGAACCACCTGGTGCCGGCAGCAGCTGGTGGGTGTACCGCCTAACTACTGGAAGATGGGGGATCTGGGTGGAGAAGGCCCAGTTCTGATCCGAGCAGGCTTGGAGATCTCAGCCCCAGGACCACATGCCTGGGTTCCTCTGCCAGTTCCTTCATGCATGAGGCTTGTCCGGACGTGTGGAGAGTGGTCTCAGCATGGATGTGGCTGGTTCTGGAGGTCCTCGGCTGCTGTGGCTCTGCTCAGGGCAGGTAGGGAAACTCAACTCCAAGGAGCCCTGGTGAGGACAGCCAGGCATGGGGGCAGGAGACTATGGTTTCCCTTAACCAATAATTAAATTTCAGTGAGCAACAGAGACCAGAAGAGTTAGAAGAACCCTTTTTACAATGCGAAGTGCTAACCAGTTTCTTAATTAGGGGTTTCTAGAGGTACACACATATCTCTGTTGGAGAGGGAAAAAGATGATAAGGATTTGTCTCATATGATTCTAGAGGCTGACAAGTACCCAGGTGTTTCTAATGGCATGGTAAATTGGAGACCCAGAAGAGCCAATGAAATTGTTCACTCAGAAAGCAAATAACCCCATCAGATAACCAAGGTCCCTGTTCAAAGGTAGGATGGAAGATTTCCCTCTTAATTGAGAAAGGTCATTTCTTTTGTTCCACTTGTGTCTTCAGCTGATGAATATCCATCAGCAAATATGCATTAAGAAGGATGATTGAAAAAAATTGAATACCATGGTTTAAAAAGTTGTTCATAATACAGCTGTTACTGACTTTTGATTTTCCAAAATCAATCCCAACAGCTGAGTGACTTTTTCTCCACCTTTTTCCCTATTTTCCTAACTATCTTAGCAGGCACACAATAATATGGTTTGTATTGCTTGTTACCACTAAATGGTTAATGGAATGATCAAAAATACTTCAATAAAGTAAAATTTGTGAGAATTGTTGTATCTCACCACGGTGTCGTTAAGTCTATGTCTGAGAATGTACTAAGCTGTTTGTCACTACTTGAGCCTTCTGTGTTATTTATTGCTTCTCTTTGCTAAATTTAGTTGAACTCTGTTACTCCTCCATCTAATTTGGTGTGCCTTTACTGGAATTTGAGTACTGAGGAATATGGAAGTGTAACGTGGCTCTGTCAGTGGTCCCACACTCCAGAAACTTAAGAATCTGTACACCAGGGCTGCACACAAGAGATTCTTAATGCAGCTATGGAGTTGGGCTTTTGGCCTTTGTCACGGCAGCAGGAGTGGGGTGTGGGAGAGTTGTCCAGGCTTCAGCAGGGTGGGGACTCAGTCAACCCCCTCCTGAAGGTGCCTTAGAGGTTTCCGTTGGGGGGAACTATGTGTCCATGGATTTCAGCTATTTGTATTGCATCTCCTTGGAGATTTCATTAGTGAATCTAAAGAGCAAGTCAATGGGTGGGTTGACATGGTGGCAGCTATAGTAAAAAGGATGATTTGATGAACCAATTCAAATGTTTATATCATACCAAAAACAAGAAAAATCCTATCAAAAATATAGTCAGTTGATCACTTGTTACCCCTTTATTTATCGATTTACTCAAGCGTGTGCCAGTAACATCTCCATTCATCCCTGTTGCGTGCTAGCATAGCCCAATGGCATCTGCTCGATCTAGGAACATGCAGAGCCTCAAATTCAGGGTCTTGATGAAGAAGTCTGACCATCTTGTAGGTGGGCGTCCACACGATCTTTTGATGTCCTGTGGAATCCAGTCAGTAATGGCTCTAGTCCAGTGGTTGTCTTTAAACCTCATTATGTGTCCAGCCCATCTGATTTTTGATGCCTTGGCAAATGAGACAGCATCCCTGATTCTTGAGTGTTGACGGAGCTCTTTTTTTTATTTACTCAATATGCCAAATACCAGAACTCCAGATTCTATCTCTCATTTGAGTGAAGCGTGATACTCCAAGCATAGCTCTTTCGATTCCTCTCTGAGAGACCCGAATAGCGTTCTCATCCTGTTTTCATAGGGCCCAGGTCTCTGAGGCATATGTTAATGCAGGAAGAAAAGTGGAATCGAAGAGCTGTACCTGGAGCTGGAGGTTCTTTGTCCTCTTAGTTATTTCTTCAATGCTCTTGAAGGCATTCCAAGCCATTCTCTTCCTCCTGCGTAACTCAGGTGCCAAGTCATTCATCATGTTGATTTCTCTATCTAGGTATATATAACTGTTGCATTCGGAGATGGTGGTTCCATTGAGAGTGAATAGAACATCAGGAACAGGACTGTTTCTCATGAACATTGTCTTTCTGAGATTCAGTTGTAATCCGACCTTTCAAAGTCAGATTAGCATTTGTGCCTCTTGGCTGATGTTTGGTGTTATTAGAACGATGTCATCAACAAAGCGGAGGTGGTGTAGTTGCCGACCATCTATCTTCACTCCCATTCCTTCCCATTCCAGTTGTCACATGATGTACTCGAGGGTGGCACTGAAGAGTTTTGGTGAAATGGTATCAACCTGCCGAACCCCTCTCTTGACATGGATGATTACTTCTTTGTAGAATGGTGAGATACTGGTAGTGAATCTGTGATAGAGCTTACGGAGGATCCTGATGTATTGAGTTTGTACGCCCTGATTGACTAGGGCTTTGATGACCACTTCCGTCTCAACAGAATCAAAGGCCTTCTTTAAATCAATAAATGTTAGACAGAGCGGCATCTTGAACTCCTGAGAAACCTCAATCAGCTTGGTTATCGTGTGGATATGGTCGTTGGTGCTGAATCCTTTGCGGAACCTGGCTTGTTCGCATGGTTGTCCTTCATCTAGTGTTCTGCCAATCCTATTCAGGATGACTCAAGTGAACAATTTCTAGATGACAGACAATAGGCAGATTGGGCGATAGTTGCCAATGTCATGGATGTCTCTCTTCTTGTATAGTAGTACAGTCTTGCTGGTTTTCCATTGGGATCGAACCTTGCATTCAGACAGATAGCGTGTGAAGAGCCAAGCAAGTGTATTGATGAGTACTGATGGTAAGTTCTTCAGGTGTTCAGGTCTGACCTTGTCTAGGCCAGGTGCTCTTTGTTTCTTTACCGACAAGATGGCATGTTGGATTTCAGAAGGGAGAACATCGGGAACGACATATCCATCCTGCGGAATTTGGTATGTGGGTAAGTGGATGTGGCTATTAAAGACATGTGAGTAGAAGTCATGAATAATCTTCTCCATTGTCCTTCTTATAGATCCATCAGGATATTGCAATGCAGGCATCTGGTCTTGTACTTGGTGAAGGACAGGCGGGCATTATGAATGCTTTTCCTGGCTTCTGCCGCATCTACCAGCACTGCTGCTCTCCTGTCTTTGAGGTCATCCTTGATCGCTTTTCTGCACTGTTTTGCCAGCTCGGACGTTCGCTTGCAGTTGCCTGAGGCATGTGCCGAGCCATGTTGGCGAATAAGTTCAAGAATGTTCGAAGAAAGGTGGTTTTTTGTGGTTATATCTCTCTTGGCATTCCTTGCACAATCATGGAGGTGTTGAATCATTCGATCATATTCCTTATCAATGATGTCAATGACGGCATCTTCCCATGTTGCCGCAACAGAGCCAAAGAGCTCCCAGTTGGTGGTCATTCTGGGAGTTCTCTTCTTAAACTTTGCATTCTTTTCTACCCGTTCTGTGAGGTAGAATTTTGCATGAAGGAGATGGTGGTCCGATCCCATTTGGAATTTTGGGACAACAGCATCAATGGTTAGGCAAAACCACCGATTGAATATGATGTGGTCTATTTCATTATGGAACCATCCATCGGGAGACTCTCATGTCCAACGTTTAGATTCAGCCTTTTGGAACTGTGAGTTACCATGGATGGTCCTGGATGACATGATGAACTCAGACAGTCTGTCACCTTGTTCGTTCCATTCTAGGCCATGGGTCCCGTTGTGGAGTTCATTGGCTGATCTTCTTGGTCTTATCTTGGCATTAAAATCACCGGCAATGATCTTGTAGAAGGTGTGATCTTCTTTATAGAACTTTTCCAGCTCCATGTAGAACTTCTCAATTTCTCCTTCACCATAATTGGATATTGGTGCATAGCCAACAAAGATAGAAACTGCTGGCCGTGAGCCACATCTATTCAAGTGTAATCGTCCAATTTGGGTTGTTAGGCATTCGAATGAATCAATGCTCATGGCTAAGTTCGTGTTGACAAGGATACCGACACCACCAACACCTCTTTTGTCACATGTTCCAAGAAACAGTTCTTCTCCAGTGTTGAAAATGGCGTGATGTGATTGATGTCTTCTCGTTTTGGTCAGAACAATGATGTACTTGATCATTCGCGCTTGTACCATCAGGTCCTCGAAGGATGCATCAGATGCCAGCGTACGTGCATTGAAAGTACAGACAATCAATTTTGTCTTTCTTCATTTTGGCAGCCTAGTTCGGCTTTGAGATTTTATCAGCCTCTCCTTCCACATCCTTCTCAAAACTGTCGTATTCAGGGTCAGGGGAATGAGATCCATTTTTTTTTTTATTGGATTTGGCATATTGAATATACCATGGATAGCTTGCCAGGCTCTGCCATGTGGGTGGGATATTCAAGGTAACCTGAAAAATAAATAAACATAAATAAAAACTCATGCAGCCACAAATGCGGCCACGTGCTCCCAGGAGCATGGTGTGATAATCTCTGGATCCTGGCTGTTGTTGGGGTTACACGGCAGTTGGTGGGTGTAACTGTCTAGCTACTGGAAGGTCCAGTCCCAAACCGTGCAGGCTTGGAGATCTCAGCCCTGGGTCCCACACACCTGGGTTCCACTGCCAGTTCCTTTATGTGTGGGGCTCATCCAAGCGTGTGGAGTATGGTCTCAGCATGACTTTGGCTGGGTCCCGGAGGTCTTCAGCTGTAGGGCCCTGGAGAGGACAATCAGGCACGGGGTAGGAGACTCTGCCTTGTTCTCTCTCAGGACCTTGGTGTGATAAACTCCTTTTATTTTTTAAATTTTTTTTAAAAAGTAATTTGCCAGTTTAAAAAAAATATAGTAACATTTGATAATATTGACCAGATATGTGGATGTGAACCTAGGTTGTCCTTATCTGCTTTACCTTAGAAATTAGATTTTACCAATTCTTTAATGGCCATTAAACCCCTTTAATTTCTTGAAAATAAAGATTCAGTAAGATTAATTTTTAAGATTTTATTAAAAAATAATAATGTTATATAGGTCCAACTATTTTGACAGTATTAATTTAATGCAATATGGATTAAAATAAATAGAAGAACCAGGGGCACATGATCTATCACAAATACAAATATCTCTTTTGGTCTTTAAATTTATTTTAATGTGTGCAATCTGAAGATGCATTTAAATAAATTATCACAAACAGGGCCAGATATACCTTTGGGATAAAAGAAAAAGTTCAATAAAAATGAGAGCATGTGTCTGTACTCAAAATGAACCCATGCAGGGCCTGAGCTGTTATTTATCTCCTTTGTCTATCTTGCATAGTATCTTATTATCAGTGGGACTCCTAGGAATTGACACATTTATAAAATATATAGAGAGAAAAACTTGCAAATAGGAGGTATAAATATGGTGATAACAATCACACACAAAAAGTCCTTGAGGTAGAATGGGAGCTAATGGACACCAGACACTCAACTCACATCTAACAAGTAATAGGTCTGTAGATGTACACATTTAAATGAGAAAGAGATCACATGAACCCCTGGGGATATGTTGATAATTACATAGCAAAACAGTATTTTCTCTTAGCATGAACTTAGTAATTATTATAACTCTTTCTAGATTCTTATTTTGTATTTCACTCTAGTGAATTTTTCTGAGCCTGTGTGTACATATATGGATATGTATGTGTTTGTACGTATACATACATATATAACAGGCTTATATACATGTGTATCTATATATACACTTTACATATGATATAAATGAATAAAATCAATATTTAAAGATAATGTAAAAACATCAACCATATTTTTAATTTTAGTATTTTCTTCCAAACTTCAGTGGAGTATCTTTCAAACCTTGTAATTTGTATACTTGTCCCTATTGACATAGCTTCATGTGGTTTGGAATAAAATTTTTATTTGTAAAGATTGTCTAGGACTATAAAGAAAAAGAAGACAGCAGCAATGTTCAAATTAAATTCTTTTTAAATTCTTTTTTAAAAAGCCATTCTTCTCGAGGTTCCTGGTTTTATAATATTGTAATACTTTATAATACTTCACATGCGACCTGTCTGAATGCAAGGTTCCATCCCAATGGAAAACCAGCAGGACTGTACTACTGTACAAGAAGAGAGACATCCATGACATTGGCAACTATCGCCCACTCTGCCTGTTGTCTGTCATCTACAAGATGTTCACTTGAGTTATCCTGAACAGGATTGGCAGAACACTAGATAAAGGACAACCACATGAGCAAGCCAGGTTCCACAAAGGATTCAGTATGATCAACCATATCCACATTATAACCAAGCTCATTAAGGTTTCTCGGGAGTACAAGATGCTGCTCTTTCTGATGTTCATTGATTTAAAGAAGGCTTTTGATTCTGTGGAGACTGAAGCGGTCATCGAAGCCCTAGCCAAATAGGGCATTCAAAATTAATACATCATGATCCTCCATGAGCTGCATTACAGATCTCACCAGGATCTCACCATTCGACCAGGAAGTGATCATCCATGTTCAGCAGGGTGATACCATTTCACCGAAACTCTAGTGCCACCCTCGAGAACGTCATGAAACGACTGGAATGGGAAAGGATGGGAGCGAAGATAGATGGTAAGCAACTACAGCACCTCTGCTTTGCTGATGACATCATTCTAATAACACCAAACATTAGCCAAGTAGCACACATGCTGGCCAATTTTGACCGTGAGTGTGGAAAGGTTGGACTACAGCTGAATCTCACGAAGACAATGTTTATGAGAAACAGTCTCATTCTTGATGTTACATTCACTCTCAACAGAATGAACATCTTCGAATACAACAGTTATGTGTACCTAGGCCAAGAAGTCAACATGGCAAATGACCTGGCACTTGAGTTGCACAGGAGGAAGAGAGCAGCTTGGAATGCCATCAAGAGCATCGAAGAAATAGCTAAGAGGATGAAGGACCTTGGGCTCTGGGCACATCTCTTAGATTCCACTGTTCTTCCTGCATTAACATATACCTCAGAGACCTGAGTCTTATGAAAACAGGAAGAGAATGCTATTCGGGTCTCCCAAAGAGGAATCGAAAGAGCTATGCTTATTCTCTCTCTCCTTTTGGGTCCTGTGGTTTGCAAAAGAGGCACTGAGTGGCAATCGGGGCGGTGGGGGGGGGGGGGAGTGGGAGGGAGACTAGGAGCATTGGAGGTGGGGAATGGGCACTGGTGGAGGGATGGGTACTTAATCATTCTATAACTGAAACCAAAGCACAAAAATTTTTAAGTCTACAACAACTGTACCTGATGCTGTTTTACTAATAAATTTTTTTTAAAAAAAGCAATTTGCCAGGTTTTTTTTTTTTTTAAAGAGCCATGCTTGGAGTGTCACGTTTCACTCAAATGAGAGAAAGTATCAAAGTTCTGACCTCCTTAGATGGTCAAGAATCAGGGATGCTGTCTCATTTGCCAAGGGGTCGAAAATCAGATGGGCTGGACACATAATGAGATTTAGAGACGACACCTAGACTAGAGCCGTTACTGACTGGATACCACAGGATATCAAAAGATCGCATGGCTGCCCACCTTATAGATGGTCAGACTTCTTCGTCAAGAACCTGTATGATCGCATTCCTAGAATGAGCATTCCTAGAATGAGCAGATTCCATTGGGCTACACAAGCACGCGACAGGGATGAGTGGAGATGTTACTGGCGCCCGCTCTAGCAAATCAATGACTAACGGGATGTCAAGTGATCAAGTGATAATCCTATTACTTATGAAAACAATGTCCCAACACCACAGCAGTCCCCAAAAGCCCAGCTTCCCTTAGACCAGCTCCCAAGGACCTGCAGTCTCAGTTTTGTAAACAACATCTTCACTTCTGAGAATTCTGACCTTTTGTTGTTTCCTTACTATGTTTCACTTTTACATATTTTACACCTAGATTTGAGCAGAGCTGATATTCTGGAATTCCACAAAATTATAAGTCAGTGATTAATTGATAAAGTACTTTTCTACAACTATACCTTTTTGACAGGTGTATACATCTAAATATTAATATAAAAATTCTCTGATAATACATTTTAAGAACCACATGAAATATATAAGTTCTACAAATGTAATTTTTAGTAAGAGTGAGGAGAGTTAATGAAACTCTAAAGAAAGAATGTGACTGGGGAACAGAAGTAAAAAGGTGTGTTTTTTGCATCCATAGATATTTGCATTATATTCTTATAGATATTCTTTTTATATTCCTATCGTGTATATGTATGTATTATATAATATCTACATCCATAGATTATTTATATTAAAATCCTTTATTTATAATGTAGACACTTAAGCAGTTTTTATAATAGGTTTAAGTATATTATTACAATGTAGTATTACATATTATATTATAATATGTAATAAAAAATATAGCATTGTCTGTAGCACTGTCCTCCCGTTGTTCATCGATTTGCTTGAGCGGGCACCAGTAACATCTCCATTGTGAGACTTGTTGTTACTCTTTTGGGCATATCATATACGCCACGGGGAGCTTGCCAGGCTCTGCCATGCAGGCGGGATACTCTCAGTAGCTTGCTGGGCTCTTTGAGAGGGATGGCCACATGCAAGGCAAATGCCCTACACACTGTGCTATCGCTCCAGACCTACATAATATAATATTTCGTAACAAAAAGTCAATATTTCCTTTTTAAGGAAAATTTAAACATACTCTATTTTACTTGAGTAAAGACCAGAACATTAGTACAGTGGATAATGCACTTGCCTTGCACATGGGCAGCCCACATCATGGTCTCTGAGCACTGCTGGGTGTGGTGCCCCAAAATATTAATACAATCAAATGACAAAAATGCAGGAGGAGGACTAATTATGTAGAGAGACAAATCCTCAAATACAGGAGTAAACCTCAGCACTACTCAGTTAGTATGGAGCTACTGGCAGGCAGAAAATCAGCGAGGAGCTGATTGAATTGAACCACACAACACATTGACCCGTTGGACTACCAAATATTTATAGGCCGCTGCCTACCGAAGGAGCAGAACACACTTTCTTCCTAATGTCATTCAGAGCATTCATCAGTAGACCAGTACCTGGGCGAGATAGCAGATCTTAGGAAATGTGAAAGAATACAAATTATGCATGGTAGGTACTTATGCTGCATGGTATAAAGGTATTAATTCACCACAGAAAGATAATTGGTAAATACCCAGGTATTTGACAATTAAACCACATACTTTTAAGCATAAGGATGAAAGAAGTATCAAGTATTTAAGTTTACTAAATTAAAATGCAAATCCAGATCTTAAAATGTTTGGTATATAGAAAAAATCTATAGTAATTAGAGGAAACTTAAAGAATTAGATGGGTATATTAGACAAGAAAACAAATGAAAATTCAAATATCTAAGTATTCTTTGTAGAACAAAGGAATAAAAATAAAAACCAAAAAAAAATAGAAGAAATTTTAATTAAGAACAGACATCAATGGCATTGAAAAAAGTCATTGAGGAAATTGAAGCTCAAAATGGAAACATTTTCAGTGTCAAACAGCTTCTTAGAAGCTATCTTTGAACTCACACCTCTCTCCTGTAGCACAGTTTGTGTTTCAATGAACTCTTTATGGAGAGTTCCTGGATTTGCACTGTAAATTTTATTTGTTTGGGAGCCACACCCATCAGTGCTGAGACTTTCTCTGACTCAGGGATCAGTGCTGGTGGGACTCAGGGACCATCCAGGTTTTGTGTACAAGACCAACATCTGACTGCTCTGTACTGCAGATTGTCTCCAGAGAGGTGTGCAGTTATGTTGGGCTGAACAAAGAAACTATGATGCAAGAGACAATTCCAATGAGAAAGAGTAACAAGGAATTTTGAGGATTTTGTTTGTTTGTTTTGCTTTTGGGGGTCATATCAAGGGATGCTCAAGCTTTACTCCTAGCTCTGCACTCAGTAATTACTCCTGGCAGTGCTCAGGGGACCCTATGGGATGCAGGGGATGGAAGCCAGGTTGGCCATGTGCAAGACAAACGCCCTCCCTGCTGTAATATTGCTCTGGCCCAAACAAGGCACTTTCGATTCATGGCCGCCAAATTTCAGAGTCTTCGGTGTTATCTAAGTGTTGCAGTACAATTATTTAACCACCCTACCTGCTTCCACTGAAGTCCTTCTCAGACCTCTAGCCACGCACCTTTTCCCATTTTCAATTTGTGGCCTTTACTTTTCACTCTTGGAGTGAAAAATAACTTCTGAGATTCATAACCCAGGTCTGTGATAAAAGGTGGCAAAGTAGCTATTCTGACCTATCCTGGTTTGCCTATACTCACAGCACATTTTCTTTTTGAAAATTAAAACATTTTGTTTATTTATTTATTTACTGAAATTTTATTGAATCACCATGAGATAGTTACAAGCTTTCATATTTGGGTTACAATCACACAATGATCAAACACCCATCCCCCGACCAGTGAATGTTCTCAACAACCTATCTCCCCAGTATAACCCCCTTCTCCACCCTTCCTTTGCCTCCATGGTAGACAATATTCCCCCTACTCTCTCTCTACTTTGGGGCATTATGGTTTGCAATACAGACCTTGAGAGGTTATAATGTTTGGTCCTTTACCTACTTTCTGCACACATCTCCCATCCTGACCAGTTCCTCAAGCCATCATTTTCTTAGTGATCCCTTCTCTATTCCAGCTGCCTTCTCCCCTTTGCTCATGATGCAGGCTTCCAGCTATGGAGCAATCTACCTATCCCATGTATCTACTATCCTTAGGTGTAATCCTTATATTATGTTGTTTTATACTCCACAAATGAGTGCAGTCCTTCTATGCCTGTCCCTCTCTTTCTGACTCATTTCACTTAGAATGATACTCTCCATGTCTATCCATTTATAATCAAATTTCATGACTTCATCTCTCTTGACAGCTGCAAAGTATTCCATTGTGTAGATGTACCAAAGTTTTTTTAACCAGTCATCTGTTCTAGGGCACTTGGGTTATTTCCAGATTTTGGCTATTGTGAATAGTGCTGCAATGAACATATAGGTACAGATGTCATTTCTACGGTGCTTTTTTTCCATCCTCGGGATATAGTCTGAGAAGTGGTATTGCTGGGTCATATGGAAGCTCAACTTCTAGTTTTTGAAGGACTGTCTATATTGTTTTCCAGAAAGACTGGAGTAGTGGACATTCCCACCAACAGTGAAAGAGTGTCCCTTTTTCCCCATATTCACACCACACTGGTTGCTTTTGTTCTTTTGAATGGGACTCACAGCACTTTTAATTCTCCAAATAAAGCATAGTCTTTGAGATGTGGCACTTTTTAAAATATTAGTCCACTATCCTTACATGTCAAGATATTATAGAATGATTTAAATATGACTCCTTCCTTCTGTAAATTCTGGAAAGGAATGTCTAGAATTGGTTACTAAGTGTTTGTGAGAACATTTATCTTCCCAGTATCCCCCGCATCTTATGTGTGACATTTCATACCAGGGCCTGGGGTTCTATAGCAAATATCTATCTACATATGTGACTATAAGGCTGACATTCAGGTTGCGTGTTCCTTTGTCAGTGGAAATTTCTGTCTTTCAAGAAACTATTCATTTCACCTAAATTGTTCAGAATAGACGTTCCCTTTGACTTTCTGATTTATGTGTTTTCTGGGAGGCCTCATCAGACATGCTGGGAATCATTCAGAGATAGGAAGTGGGAACTGGACAAGGGCGGCTGGATACAGAACTGTTTCCCTAAAGCTGTTTCCTGGCCCTCTCTTCGAGTTCAAAGTTTCATCTCTGGACTCATATTCCTCACCATTTTGTGCATATATTCCATATTTCAAAAGAGAACCTTTAACATTTTAATCACCGTTATTTAAAATGCTTCGTTTGATACTTCTAATATATGGTAATTCCTAAGTCTGTTTCTTTCACTGCTGAACCTTGATATTTTTTTCCCTGTTGCGAATTTTCTTTTGGCCTGTTGAGGTCTCATCATGTTTTATTCAAACCAAAATTCTTAAGTAGAACAAGGCAGAATTTCTCAGCATTTATCTTCCTTCTTCCTTTTGCAAGTTCCCTCCTGCTACTGAGCCAGCGAGAGGGGGACCCAGGTGTCTCCAGAGGCCAAGGTGCTGTTTCGGTGCCCATTGAAATGCCATTCTACTATCAGAGAATCGCATGGCTCCATCCCAGTTCCACCAAAATATGAGTGTGTGCCTGAGACCTGAGGACTCTGGTGTTTTCTGCAGATCTCTCAGAGGCTGAATTCTGGGGCAGTGCTCCGAGCAGAAGGGCTGGCTTTCCTGCCTTCCCGGGCTGCACCCCTACACTCCCTTGTGAGGCTGTCCCACGTCTATGCCCAGCCAGGCTGTCTCATGAGCACGGAATGAATGAGCTCCTGGAGAAAACTGCCAGCAGGTGATACAGGTTTCTTCTGCGACTGAGTCTCCCAGGGATCTCAGGCACCTCTTTGTGCCATCCCTCGAAACCGTCTACACTATCCTGCCCCCTCTTCCTCCGTTCTTCTGGGGTAAGGGTACTACTCATGCTGTGTCTTCAGAGATGAACAAGGTGCTGATCTGCCTTGAATTTACAACTTCCACTATGTTATGGGACCTCAGCTTTCATATGGTTGCAATTTTATAGTTTATCTTATATGTTCTCTTTGTTAGAGTAGTCACAATACTTTTAATTTTTCCCTTTTTCCACATCTATGCTGAAAATGGGACTATCTCTTATATTTTTCTAAATTTTCTCCAAAATTAAATACTGTACAACACAATTTAAAGGTCACTTTCTGTCTCTTTCTCATGCACACACACAACCATACTCTATATATTTTTTTTCTTAATCTGCCTTCCACTTGCCCAACCTCACTCACCTCTTACTCCATTACTGTGCGACTTATTTTTGGTATCATCATCCTTGTATAAGAATTTTGTTTATGACTAAATCAAGAATCAACCACTATCTTCTTTTTTTTTAATTTTTTTTATTAGTGAGACACCATGAGGTACAGTTGTATATTTACAATTTTTTGTGCTTGGGTTTGATTATACAATGATCAGATACCCATCCCTCCACCAGTGCCCATTTTCCACCACCATGGATAATATCCCCCCACCCCCACCCCCCCCATCCCCCCCGCCTCTGTGGCAGGGCAATCCCCTGTGTTCTCTCTCTCCTTTTCAACCACTATCTTCTTAAAAAGAAAAGCACAACATAGTAGGGTGGGGGGAGATAATTACCAAATAAAGTATTTCAGAATGTTAGCAGAAGCGGTTTCTTGTAATCAAGAACTGTTACAAGATTTATTAATACACAATCAAAACAGGAGGAAATGGAAAAGAAAATGTAAGATATATGTATATAAGATACAAAAATGAGTATCGATTCAGAAAAACTAAATAACTGGAGACAGTAGGGAAAAACCAAGTAAACTTAAGAACTGATGTATGAATCACTGTTTAGAGAGTCCCCAGGCACAAGGGTCATTAAAAAAAATGGAGATAATCACAAAAGGAATAACAGGTGTAGATGCTTGATCAGTAGGAGAAAAAGTACAAAATTATGTGAATAATATAAAATCAGTTGTTTTTGCAACTTTCACACATTCACACACAATATTATACTGGGCATAGCACCTATACAATTTTATTGGTGGCTGTGTGTGTGTGTGTGTGTATGTGGATGGGGGGGGGGTGCACCCAGCCAGCAGTACTTAGGCCTACTCCAGGCTTTGCACACAGGGATGGAACCTGGTTTGGTCATTTGCAAGCAAATGTTCTGCCAAAGCTGCTATCTCTTTGCCCCTCACATACAATTTTGAAAGCAAGATGGAGGAGTGGGAAGTATAGCTGGAAAAGGGTGAGTGATAAACCATTTTTTTCTGACTTCTTTAATATAATAATAAAGCATCTTAATGGGAAAAGAGTTTATACCAGCAACAACAAGAACTCAAACAAGAGCTACCCTCAGAATCATCACTGTTTTTTTTTCTACTAAGAAAAATCACCATGGGGATGTTATAAATGTATATGGAGTGATATTTTTATTTGAAAATTTTACACTTTGATGGGGAGGGAGAAGGGTAAACAACAGTATCTTGTAAAAAAATGTATGTATCACATCATTGGGAACCATACAGCTCTGCCATTTTTGTTGTGTGAGATTCTGTGGATGACATTTGGGACCATTTGCAGTACTTACCTTGCCATGAATCCCATTTACAACTTGAACACAGAAAACAAGAAATTCTCTTTTGTAGTCTACACATCAAATAGGTATCATCTTTACTGTCTCCAACACATTTTCTCTCAGCGGACCCAGCCATTCAGTCCTTGGGCAGATGCTGGATGTGGTGGATGACCTCAACTAGCTGCCTAATAAAGGGAGAATGTTTGGCTTCTGAACATTTCCTTTCCCTCCATAACTCTTAGGCCATTTGTCTTTGTTATTTTTGAAATCTTGATTTAATTTTCACTTCTTGATTTAACTTCCCAACAAGATGTAAATGGGTGTTCAATTTAATAATGACTCGTACTGCCAGAGTTCATGTCGAATTTGGCTTTTAGGGTGGCTTTAGTGGAGTGTCCAAAGCATATAGACAAGAGCTACTGCCTGCCATGTCCCAAAAACTAAGAAAAAGAGATGAATGCACGAGAACTTCAAAATACTTCTGTAATCATATAATAGGAATATGATTATTTGATCTGCACAGATGCCAAATACAGATTTACCTGAATTTTTTCTAAACTAATAAAAGAGGAAGACAAAATTCCTTCACAACAAACATCAAACATGACCTCTCAGAGCCATATTAAGCTCATTTCTGTTGGGAAAATTTATGTTATAGATTGCCAGGGATTATGTCTCGTAGTTTTGTGACCTTCTATCTGCTTACCTCTCTACATGCAAGGGAGTAGAGGGATGGATGACGGCTGATGGATGCAGAGTTCTAAATCCTTCTGTCTCTGTTAATTCTACAAGGAGAGAGTGGCCGGCCGAACCCCTATTGATTCTGTGTAGCCCCATAACATGACATCATTTCATTATTGAAAACATATCAGGTACTCTCTTAAAGCCTTCACATGGATTAACTTTCCATTTTCTTCAGTTTTATGACTTTAAGATGGACCAGTGACCTTAAGTTGACTCAGTTTTAGAATATAAATGGAGGTTTTGTAGTGGTTTTGTAATTTTAGTCACCTGAAAATTATCATGCACTCTAGAAATTTTTAGCTAGCATGAAATTCTGGTTAAAAATGCATTTTCAATATGTCTAACTTTTAATCTGCTAGTGGCGGATGATAAAATGTGCTTGTGTGTATGTGTGTGTGTGTGTGTGTGTGTGTTTTATACCAGTAGTATTTATGGTGAAGACAGATGATTCAAAAGCAGGGTTTAGTTTTTTGAAGTGCTTTTTTATATAATGTTTTATTTTTCAGCTTGATATAACAATGTGAACATTCGACATCACTGGTTTCCAATACTGTTTTAATTTCCTATGCATTATGCATTAAAGTTGTTTTAAAATCTTCTGTTTAAAATACATGTAATATGTCTGGACATTTGCTTTTGTAGATAATCTTGGTGTTTGCATTTTTGTTCACACTATTTAAAGTCCCATTTGAGTAACTGTTCTTTTTCCTTTTAGTTCAAGAGTAAACTGTTGATTTTCCTCAGGTGTAATACCCATGAGCCCTGCAGGTCATTTGCTGGTGGCCACAGCATGGCAATGCTTGCCTTGGTAAATTCCCTTAAACAAGACATGGGATCAGTGTTTCCTACAAATGACCCAGGTGTGGGTCAGTGTCACTCCAGCTCCCCCTCCCCCACCCCACTTATGGATAAATATGTATACCCTCCTATGTGGAATTAAAAGTAAAAGACTTCAATTGACACCTGGAAAGTTTTTTTGTTTTTTGTTTGTTTCTTTGATTGTTTTAAGGAGTTAATTAGAGTGTGCCCCCAAGGATTCCCAGGGGGAAATAAACAGGTGGGGACCTGAACATAAGGACTGCTGAATTATCCTTACATCCACTGTTTTTTGAACCTAATTTTTTAAAAATCAGCCCATTAGATGTAGAAGCGCATGTCTGATGGGCTGCCAGCCACTTAATGCACATGCATAAATGCATGTACATATGCTGAATATATAATGCTTCCTTAAAATGCAAGCTCTGGAAGTGCAGGGGGGACAAACAGGTTGTAGCTTGACTCTCATTTGTTCCTGCCATTGGAAAACATGTGCGAACGTGTGTCTTGTGCATGAGCTATAGAGGTTTGTGAGTGTGACCCTATGTGTCTCCTTTTTTATAATCATAAAAATTTGTGAGTGGGTTGGCAGGCAGATTCGACACTAGGAGACACAAAACCACCTAACTTTAGATTCATAAGCATGTCAACAGCAGATCCTGCCCTTCTCATAGTCTTACATAATGATATTTTTTCTACTTACGACTGACTTCATTGGATATCAGTTGAATTATGAACTTTAAAGATGGAGTTCAACGTTTTCACTTACAAATGAGGAATTTTGTCGAGAGAAGTCAAGTGAATTGTAGAAAATCACCCATTCTAAGCAGACGACTGAACCAGGAAACGGAATGTGACCTCCCTGGTTCGTGATTATCCCATTTTTCCAGTGAAGTGGGCGTCTTCAGGGAAATTCCTTTCACTGATCACAAGCTCTGCCTAACTCAGAAATACAATTTTGTATCTAGAGTACTGAGTCTCAAATTTAAAATATCTCTTAGTGATATCATTTAAAATACACTACTACTCAGATGACAGAATCATGAAATCATGAAATACTCAAGGGTCCAGGGACATAATCTCTCTACCATACTCTCTGTAACACCTCATGGCCCTCTTCTGCTAAAGCACCACTGGATGTATCTCTGAAGGCCCCTGAGCACCACCAATGACCAGAGCATCACCAAGGAGTCATCTGTACCCTCTGCGTGTTGCTGCATAGGAGCCTCTCCACCACAAATACTCAAATAGACACCTATTATTCCATTCCAATTTTTTTATATCGGGCTTTAGCCGAAGATAAGCCAGTGATAAGATATATGTGCAGTGACTTGCAAAATTTATATGGACTGTGATTAATTTCAATAATAGCTATTTAAAAAATATAATAAAAAGTAAATAAAAATACAGAGCTGTTCATATATGCTTAGGTGACCTGCCACAGTGAATTTCTGTCTAGGCCAAACAAGAGCAAAGACACTGTGATGACTATAAGAAATGAAAGTCGGACTATCATTCTAGAACCTAGAAAAATACTCCACAGACTTTCATGATAATTAATTTAAAATTTATGAAATGGCCAAATCCTTTCAAAGACACACTTCTCAATAAAAAATATTCTAGATTGAATATAAATAACATATGAATAGTCATGTATTTGTGGAAGAAATTGTTACTGAAAATCTTCCCATGAGGAAAAAGTCAGGACCAGATGGTTTTACTGGCAAAATCTATCAAATATCTAAGTATAGAAAAACAATTGTATTTACTCTTTTAGAAAATAAAGAAAGGGAACACTTTATGGGAACAGAATGTTCTGATTGCAAAAGGCAAGATATAAAATATACAAAAACCACCAACCAATATGTTTGAAGAAAAAACCATGCATACTTTCTTGAATAAGTAGGAGTAATATTCAGTTATACATGGGAAGTATTTCATGACTATGTAGAAGTTATATGAATTTACAATTTGGTTTAATATTCTTATATCAGTCAATATGATCTTTCATATTACAAAATTATGGAGAAAAATCAGTGATCAATACGCAGTGATTTATATAACAAAATTTAGCATTCATCTATAGTATAAACTATAGAAACCTGTAAGAATGGGAACCCCCTAAAGTTAACCCGGATATCCATAATGAATCAAGGTGTAACAGCATATTTTAAGTTGTGCAAAAGTGTAGGATGTCTACTCTCAGGCTTTCTCCATAAGCATTGAATGTTCTTTTCAGAATAATGATAGAAAAAAAATACTATGCATGCATATTGAGGTAAAAGAAGTAAAAATCACCACTACTTAACAACACAATTTGCATAGAGAATTTTAAGTTGCTAAGGTAAAAAATCAGACGAGAGCTAGAGCTATAGCACAGCGGTAGGGCATTTGCCTTGCACGCAGCCAACATGGTCGACCCGAGTTCGATTCCTCCGCCCCGGCAAGCTACCAAGAGTATCTAGCCCACATGCAGAGCCTGGCAAGCTCCCCGTGATGTATTCGATATGCCAAACACAGTAACAACAAAGTCTCCAATGGAGACGTTACTGGGCCCACTCGAGCAAATTGACGAAGGTAAAGAATCAACCTAGGTGTCCAACGGCAGATGAATGGATCATGAAGATGTGGTATATATTGATTTGTTCGAGTGGGCACCAGTAATGTCTCCATTGTGACACTTGTTACTGTTTTTGGCATATCGAATATGCCATGGGGAGTTGCCAGGCTCTGCTGTGTAGGAGCGATACTCTTGGTAGCTTGCCAGGCTCTCTGAGAGGGACAGAGGA
This sequence comes from Sorex fumeus, assembly GCF_029834395.1. Lineage (NCBI taxonomy): Eukaryota > Metazoa > Chordata > Mammalia > Eulipotyphla > Soricidae > Sorex > Sorex fumeus. Next base: position 9,464,905 of record NW_026606083.1, on the reverse strand, counting down.
ATTGAACCTGGGTTGGCTACATGCAAGGCAAATGCCCTATCTGCTGTGCTATCACTCCAGCCTGTGGTATATATACAGGATGGAATACTATATAGCTGCTAGGAACGATGAAGTCATGAAGTTTGCTTCAACATGGTAGGAACTGGAAGATGGCATGTTGAAGTAAGTCAGAGGAAAAATGACAAACGGATGTCTAACTTACTGGTGGAATATAGAGGACTGCGTAAGGAAATGTATTTCAGTAAAAGGGGATGCTTAGATCATGTTTAGATGCCCCCAGTGTTTAGAGAGGAAACAAAGAAGGAAAGAAATCAAGGACGGTGGCGGTGGGAGAGAACAGAAAATTAATAGGCTAACAGGCATCAGGGCTTCAGTTATACTCATCAGATATATATGAGTGAGGGGGTCTAGACATATTCCCCAAACAGACTTAACAGAACTGAAAATGTGAGATCTAAGCGAAAACCACTGAAACTTTGTCATGTGTATGTCAAGGTGACTAGTGGGGGGCAGATCAGAGGGGGAAGAATGGGGAGTGAGGGGGGTGAGCACTGACTTTAAGGTACTAATTTTTCCAAATTGATATAGGCACAATCCATTGCCAATAAAATTCCCAGGAGTATTTTTATGAAAATTTCCATGCTACATCTAAAATACCTATGGAATTGCAGAGGATATAAAATCACCAAAATGATTTTGCAAACGAAAGCAACCAGTAGGAACTCAAAGCTAACTATCAAGCTACGTGATTCAAGACAGTGTGTGATATTGTCAAGGCAACTACTATAGAGATCAGTGGAGCAGAAGGAGAGTCATTTGAACATTGACAAGAATGTCAAAAATTTCTATGGCTATAGATGATATTTTTGAGTACTGGTACACAGTAAACAATACAATGTTTATATCTACATTTCCATCAACATTTCCCTCCATCATTTTCTCATACTGTATTCAAAAGTGAAAGAAAAACCTATATATATAATATTTGATCTTTTTAGCTTTTTCTGAAAGAACAAGGATGTTAGAATAACTAAAGCACATTGATATTTATCCAAACATGTTACCTAATCTTGTCTAACAGATCATGTGGAAATTAAAATAATAAAATTGTCCTCAGTTGCAGATAAGGATAATATCAAGAAGTGTTTGGCATGAGGATAGTACTTTTTGAAGTTTTGGGGGTAGTCTCTAAAATAATAGCACAGGATTTTAAACAAAATTCTAGGCTTTAGGATTCTCTGAAACCCATGACTGGATCCAATTTTAGTTAAGCCCATTTGCAATAGAGTTTAATTATTTGCTCTATATTTTGCCTACTAATAGTACCAATAATTAAGTTTTGCTGCTCTCACTGGTATTCAAATTTCAGTATATATAAAGGCAGTTAAGATCCATGCTGAATTAATATTTATTCAAAAAAGTCAATAAGCTGAAAACTCCTCCAAATGAACCAAATGAACTGTTGGGTGGGGTCAACTTGATACTAATTTAATTTTTTTTGTTTTTTTTTTGTTGGGGTGGGGGCACTTGGGCCACAATCTCTGATGCTTAGGGGCTACTTTTGGCTCTGTCTTCAGTAGTGATTTCTGATGCTGCTCAGGGGACCATCTATGGTACCAGGGATTTGAACTTGGGTCATCTGCCAGCAGGAAAAGTGACTTAATGCCTGTACTGTCTTTCTGACCCTTGATTTTAGTTTTCTTAGAGTGTGGCAGAAGGTAAAAAGCTGTGACTATATAAGATATTGTTTTATTAAGGTATGTACTTACCTTAGGAATGTTTCATTGAGACCAAATTATGTAAATTCCCTGGGGATTTTCTTGGTAGATGGATTTTTATTGCTATCAGAACATTTCAGTACATTCATTTTATTGTGAATCTCCCATATAGGAGATGCTGTGTTTAGGTTGTGAATATGATGAATGTAAACTTTTTGAATCCTGTTCTCAAAAAATCCACACTAACAGGAGCAAATTAACCCTGTGTGGAAGAGGAAGCAATTCACTATTAGTGCCACTGAGCTCCGGAACTTTGGGGTAGAACGATTTTTGCAAAAGTATTTTTTAAAATGGCCTTTGAGGAAAGATTGGATTGTCATCATTGAATTGAAGATAAGGGCATGAGACACTAAAGTAAGAGATTTCTGAAAACAACTGGTAGCAGACCTTCATCTATCCCCACCCCCTCCTTTTAACTGGAAACTGTGGCACATCAGAAATCACTGTAATGCCATTATAAAGCTTATTACCAAGAATTAATTAACTAATTTGCATTATGCAGCCCCGTGTGCAACAGAGGGAGCTTATTGTTCTTAAAGTACATGACAGTTAACTATAGAAACTCGACTGTGGAATACAAGTGTTGCAAAAAGCCTTAAAGGTGTAAATTGTTTCATTGCTCCGGTGGGAATCATTATAGGAAGGAAAGTTTGAATCCTTCAGTAAAAGGCAGATGGGAGTCATATCCCGTTCTTCGTTTCTTCCCCTCTCGTCTGTAATATCAGTTCCCCCATAAGGAGAGACTCAAATCAAGTCGTATTGTGCAGTGACTTATTCTCTTTTGCGTCTCTCCCTTGTACTTGTCACCACTGTGCCATCTTCGCAGGGGTGTTCATGCATTTTCCGGCTAGAGTTCTTGTGGCTGGTCTCTGTGCAGTTCATGCAATTGCACAGAGATCACAGAGACCACTCCCCTGGCTCCTGTGCAGGCGGGTCTTCTTAGTTGTGGCGCTCAATGGGTGTCGTGATCAAGGGTTGAGATTGCTCACACACAGCTGCTCGTGGTTCCAGACAGCAGGTGCCCCCGCACAGGTGGAGCAAACTCAGCGCCTCAGACCAGCAAGGCAGGTCGGCACTCTCAGCTGCAGAGCTCTATCCCCCAAGGCCCCCATGTAGACATTTTTTTTAAGCAATTAGATAATTGACAACAGATTTATGTGACGGTCTCACAATAGGCAGGTCTGTTGATAAGAATCATCATTCAAAATGCCAAGCTCAGTGTAAACTTGCGCTACTATTGTGAGTCGCTGAAAGACAGCAAACAATATATTGCAGCAAATAAAACCTTCATGTTTCTGAGCCATGAATCAAGGGACTCGGGTCTCTCAGAGACAGCGATGACCTTCACCTTCTAAACGCTTGACACAATAAAGTCAGTCTGACTAGCATGACTGATGTGGATCGCATAAGATGGTGATAAAATTAAACAATATTCCCTGCCAAATCACAGACAAAGAAGCACTTTTTAGTAGATTATCAGATCTAAGGAAATCAATGCCTCTGCATTTTGAGATAAGAATTTAAAATATTTGCAGATATCCAGGGTTCTTCTTTAAGTGACCACTTTCCTTTTATTAAAGAAGGAAGGGAAAATTAAATTGGGGTCAACTAACTGTTGGAATCTTTATATTTTTATTCCGCGAAATATTTGAAGTTGTGTTTCAAGCGGCTGTTCCAAATAAAAATGAAAGCTCGTGACAATGTGCAAATGTCTAAAAATTAAAATGAGTAACTATCAGCCAGCCTTCTCATTCTTATTATTGCTTGTGTCTTCTTATTTTAATGAGGAGTGATGAGGCAAAACCGAGCGAAGGGAAATCTAGACAGAATCTCAGGAACAATTATACAGCGGCAAGATCTGTGAGAAAGTGGAGCAGTCTCCATGGGGAGTCTCTTCACCTGAGTTATTTAAGTCCAAATTAGATGGACCACATGAACTATATGCACGGACATACTCTTGTACTTCTAGCTAACCTAATAAATAGTTCTTGATTTTTATTTGACTTTCAAGTAGATGAGTATTTGATCACCAGCATCTTCGGATGGGGTGTCTATAATTTTCAGCTATAAATTAGAGAGCAACAGGAATCTTCTCTTAGAATGAGAAAGAATTTGAGTTTGTTGATTGAACTAGTTTAGGTCACACATTATACTAAATGTTTTCTGAATGAATAAATATATTACAGATATTGTAATCTCAGTGTTCCAGGAACATATGCTTATTGCCACCTGCCTATCCTGATGTGACAATGAAGGAACAAATGATGAAGAAATAAAAGACTAGTTAGACGAAAGTTTCAAAATTATTATTTTTCCTCTGTAGAATTTTATGTCCATCAGAACTCACGCTGAGTTGCACTTATTTGTAAGTAGTGTGGGACATACACTGAGAACTTGTATGTCTTCCAAGCACCTCAAGATTGACACTTTTCATGTTTCATAAATTCCCAAATTCCATTTTACGGTCCCCATTTGGTCTTTGAGGATCACTCTGATTATAGAATGAATAACTGAAACCAGCAGCCTCACCAAAGGGGGAAGGGATGAGAACTGGAGAGGAAGAACAGATGAAAACTTTTACACTTTGAGGAAGTCAGTGGTATTGCTCTATATTTTATCTCTCAAGTACTTTAAATAAATTAACCATGTTCCTTGCCTGTATAAAGAGACATAGTTGCCCAACTCTGAAAATATTAAAAGAAAACAGGGACCAAATAATTTTTTAAATAAAACATGGAAACGAGTTCCACGTTTTTATACATCAAGAACAAGATAAGCTGTAAATATAAAATAGCTGAAACTATGTCAATAAAAACTTGGCCATACCTGGCAGTGAGTAGCACTGCTCACAGCTCGTGCTCAGAGGCTACTCCTATGCTTGGGTCAACATGCAGTGCCAGGGAAAGAATCCAGATGCAGAGATACACTCAACCTATTAATGGGTCTCTCCAACCCAGGAAACGGGGATAGAAACATTGGACTTAATTAAAATTTATACAATAATTTTAAAAGTAGTTACAGTGTAACAGTATCTTAGAACTGCTTATTCTTCCATGCATTAGTAACCCAGGAGGAAATTCACTCTAGTCATATAATAACAACAACAGCAACAAAAATATTCTCCTGCTATGGATAAATGGAAAGAAAAATAGAACACAGCTATTTTTATTCACTAGCAGATCACACAGATTTATTATTTAGTAAAGGGAAACAAATATAGTCAACCTCACCATCATGAGAAAGTTTTCCTAGGACAATTTTGGTACAGCTGGGTAGGGAGGACCCAGCTAGAACCTAATCTAGCTGAGCTGAAAAGAGAAACCAGATGTCAGGGATCCAAGGGGCTGGAATCGACTGGACAGAAGGAAGAAGTTATGCAGAGACCATGTTCCAAGCATCTCCATGGAAGTCTCTGTTCATTTGTGCAATAGACACTGGCACGTATGGGATTTCTGAACTTCTATTTTGCACTTCTTTAAAATTAATAATCAATTGTCTCTTGAGTTAAATAGTTTCTGATAAGTCTGATACATGTATACATAAATATGTGATTCCTATCTATACATATATGTGCATATATATGCATATATACATATACATATGATTCCTATACGTGTAATGAATTTAAATTCCCCCTAAGTCTGTGACTTAAATAGATTTCATTGTTAAACTGATCTACACTCAAACTTTATCAATTACTTCTTTCAAATTTTGACTTATTTATTTTCATAAGCTTGTTGCATATCCTGTATCTGCCCAAGTGAGCAAGAGTTGGCATCTCGCATCTCCTTAAAGGTACATCTTTCTCTATATTGGAGATTGTTCAATTATCTTCTGTTTGTTTGATTTTCCAGCAGTGCCCAGGGCTTACTCCTGACTCTGAGCTCTGAGATCACTGTTGTCACTGTCACTGTCTTCCTGTAGTTTATTGATTGCCTCGAGCAGGCCCCAGTAACGTCTCCTTCGTCCTAACCCTGAGATTTTAAAAAGTGCCATATTTGAGGCTCTTTTAGGGTCTGGAGAATGAGACCCATAATTGTTACTGGTTTTCGGCATATTGAATACACCACAGGGAGTTTGCCAGACTCTGCCGTGTAGGCAGGATACTTGTGGTAGCCTGCCAGGTTCTCCAAAGTAAGAACTAGATGATAAGGTAAGATCACTCATGGCAAAGCTCAGAGAACTGTGTGGGGTGTTGGGGATTGAGCCTGGGCCAGAAGTGAGCCAGGTAGGCACCTTACCCACTGAACTATCTCTTTGGTGCCATTAGAATATTCTGATGCCTTAGCATTGTGATTAAAAGCATTGGCCTAGAAAAGCAAAGGATACCCAGGTAACCTATTGACAGGATAAGAGTGATTTTCTACAACTCTCCTAGATGACACTGGAAGACTTCAGAAGAACAAATTTAGGGGTTTTGTTACTTAACACTACAAAAAGGTAACTGTGATATCCTTCACTTTTATTTCCAAAAAAGAAATGTACTAAAGCTGCAAACTAGACTACCTAAACATTATTTTTGTCTCATGATTTTCACACTTAATATTACTTTTTTATGGAATTGCTGTGAGATAGAGTTACAAAGATTTCATGTTTGAGTTTCAGTCATACAATGATCGAACACCCATCTCTCCACCAGTGCACATTCTCTACCACCAATGTCCCCAGTATTCCCTCACCATCCCATCCCCCCAACTGCCTCTATGCCAGACAATTTCCCCCATACTCTCTATCTACTTTAGGGAATCATTCTTTGCAATACAGATACAGAGAAGCCATCATGTTTGGTTCCTTATCTACTTTCAGCATACCTCTCCCACTCCGAGCAATTCCTCCAGCCATCATTGTCTCAGTGATCCCTTCTTTATCCCAACTACTGCCTTCTCCCCCAGCGCATGAGGCAGGCTTCCAACTATGGAGCAATATTCCTGACCCTTGTCTTTACTGCCCTTGGGTGTCAGTCTCATATTATGTAAGTATTACTTTTCAACGACTTGTTCTTCAAGTCCGATGCCTCCAACACCTCTTTTATCGCATGTTCCGAGGAACAATTCTTCTCCAGTGTCGAAAACGGCATGGTGAGATTCGTGCCTTCTTGTCTCGGTCAGACCAATGATGTCGTACTTGATCATTCGCGCTTGTACCATCAGGTCCTCGATGGATGCATCTGATGCTAGCGTACGTGCATTGAAAGTGCAGACGATCATTTTTGTCTTCCTTCATTGTGGCAGCCTACGTCGGCCTTGAGATTTTGTCGGCCTCTCCTTTCTCATCCTTCTCAGTGCTGCCATGTCGGTGAAGCCTTCAGGGTCAGGTGAATGAGACCAGTTGTTGTTACTGGTTTTGGCATATCGAATACACAGCCGATAGCTTGCCAGGCTCTTCCATGTGGGCGGAATACTCTCGGTAGCTTGCCAGTCTTTCCGAGAGGGATAGAGGCTTTTGGGGCGACCTCTAATCACCCCTGTAGGTGTTACCATATTTGAACCGTATCAAATATGGTATGACAATTCCAGAAGATGGGTATTTAGTGTCTTATGATGTGTCGCGTGGCCGCTTTGCAGCCGCGTGGGTCTGGAAAGCGTCCTGGAGTGTGGCGACGGCTGGGTAGTGGAAGTAGTGTCGAGAGTGGAAGTCTGCCAGTCGGGTATTTATCTGGGTAGGGTGGGTCTCCTGTGCACAATTCGATCCCTGGGTGGTTGATGGAAGCAGACAGGGCAGGGTAGGGTGGGGCTCCTGATTAGAATCCCTTTGTCACTTGTGGTGGTGGGAGCAAGCAGAGAAGCTCTGTCCCTGGGTCCGCCGAGCCTGGAGTCCAAGGTCTCAGAGAGTTCCGCTTATCTTGTTCTGTGGGTCTTCAGTCGTGCGTGGGTCTTGGCCGGAGCTGCCACGCGGGTCCGGAAAGCGTCCTGGAGTGTGGCGACGGCTGGGTAGTGGAAGTAGTGTCCTTGTCAACACAAACTTGGCCAAGAGCATTGATTCATTCGAATGCCTAACAACCCGAATTGGACGTTTACATTTGAATAGATGTGGCTCACTGCCTGCAGTTTCTATCTTCGTTGTCTACGCACCAACATCTCATTATGATGAAAGAGAAATCGAGAAGTTCTACATGGAGCTAGAGAAGTTCTATAAAGAAGACCACACCTTCTACAAGATCATTGTGAGTGATTTTAATGCCAAGATAGGACCGAGAAGATCAGCTGAAGAACTTCACATCGGGACCCATGGCCTAGAATGGAATGAACAGGGTGAGAGATGGTCTGAGTTCATCATGTCGAACAAGACCATTCATGGCAACTCACAGTTCCAGAAGGCAGAATCTAAACGATGGACATGGGAGTCTCCCGGTGGACGATTCCACAATGAAATAGACCACATCATATTCAATCAACGGTTTTGCCTGACTGATGTCGCTGTTGTCCCAAAATTCAAACGGGAACGGACCACCGTCTTCTTCATGCAAAATTCTACTTCACAGAGCGGGGAGAAAGGGCTGCAAAGTTCAAAAAGAGAACTCCCAGAATGACCACCAACTGGGAACTCTTTGGTACTATTGCGGCAACATGGGAAGATGCCATTGTTGACAACATTGACGAGGAATACGATCGACTGGTTCAGCACCTCCATGAATGTGCAAGGAACGCCAAGAGAGAGATAGCCACAAAAAATCGCCTATCTTCGAAAACTCTTGAGCTAATTCGCCAGCGTGGTTTGGCACATGCCTCAGGCAACCGCAAGCTAACGTCCGAGCTCGCAAAGCAGTGCAGAGATGCGATCAAGGAAGACCTCAAAGAGAGAAGAGCAGAAGTGCTGGTAGATGCGGCAGAAGCCGGGAAAAGTATTCGTAACGCCTGCCTGTCCTTCGCTAACTATAAGACCAAGATGACTGCCCTCCGACGTCCTGATGGATCTATCACATCCTCCAGAACGGCAATGGAGAAGATTATCCATGACTTCTACTCAAATCTCTTCGATAGCCATGTCCACTAGCTGACATACCAAATTCTACAGGATGGATATGTTGTTTCCAACGTTCTCCCTTCTGAAATCCGACACACCATTTCGTCGGTAAAGAAACAAACAGCACCCGGCCCAGACAAGGTCAGACCTGAACACCTGAAGAACCTGCCGTCAGTACTCATCAATACACTGGCTCGGCTCTTCACTCGCTACCTGTCTGAATGCAAGGTTCCGTCCCAGTGGAAAACCAGCAGGACCGTACTACTGTTCAAGAAGGGAGACATCCACGACATTGGCAACTATCGCCCGATCTGCCTATTGTCTGTCATCTACAAGTTGTTCACTCGAGTCATCCTAAATAGGATTGGCAGAACACTAGATGAAGGACAACCATGCGAGCAAGCAGGGTTCCGCAAAGGTTTCAGCACCATCGGCCATATCCACACGAAAACCAACCAAGCTCACTGAGGTTTCTCGGGAGTTCAAGATGCTGTTCTGTTTAACGTTCATTGATTTAAAGAAGACCTTTGATTCTGTTGAGACGGAAGCGGTCATTGAAGCCCTAGCCAATCAGGGCATTCAAGCCCAATACATCAGGATCCTCCGTGAGCTGTATTGCGGATTCACTACCAGGATCTCACCATTCTACAAAGAAGTGATCGTTGATGTCAGGAGAGGGGTGCGGCAGGGTGATACCATTTCACGAAACTCTTCAGTGCCACACTCGAGAACATCATGCGACGACGACTGGAATGGGAAGGAATGGGAGTGAAGATAGATGGTCGGCAACTACACCACCTCCGCTTTGCTGATGACATTGTTTTAATAACACCAAACATCAGCCAAGCGGCACAAATGCTGGCCGACTTTGACCGTGAGTGTGGAAAGGTAGGACTATAGCTGAATCTTACGAAGAAAATGTTTATGAGAAACAGCCTTGTTCCTGATGCCCCATTCACTCTCAATGGAATGACCATCTCTGATTGCAACAGCATGTGTACCTAGGTCAAGAGGTCAACATGACAAATGACCTGGCACCCGAGCTGCGCAGGAGGAAGAGAGCGGCTTGGAACGCCTTCAAGAACGTCGAAGAAATAGCTAAGAGGACGAAGAACCTCCGGCTCCGGGCACATCTCTTTGATTCCACTGTTCTTCCTGCATTAACATATGCCTCAGAGACCTGGGCCCTACGCAAACAAGATGAGAACGCTATTCAGGTCTCCCAAAGAAGAATAGAAAGAGCTATGCTTGGAATATCACGTTTCACTCAAATGAGAGAAAGAATCCGGAGTTCTGACATCCGTCGATGATCAAGAATCAGGGACGCTGTCTCATTTGCCAAGGTGTCGAAAATCAGATGGGCTGGTCACGTAATGAGATTTAAAGACGACCGCTGGACTAGAGCTGTTACTGACTGGATTCCACGGGATGTCAAAAGACCGCGTGGCCGCCCACCTTCCAGATGGTCAGACTTCTTCGTGAAGATCATGAACGATCGGTTTGAGGCCCTTCATGTTCCCGGAGCAAACAGATGCCATTGGGCTACACTAGCATGCGACAGGAACAAATGGAGACGTTACTGGCGCCCACTCGAGCAAATCGACGACTAATGGGAAGTTAAGTGATTAAGTGATTAAGTTCTTCAAGTCCATGTTCTCTCTTAAATACATGTCTCACTGGCTTATTTCGGTGTGTCTCTGCTTGCTAAGGAGAAGCCCATGTTCTCTCTCCAACACAGATTTCTCCCCTCTTCTCTTATACATATTTCTAAATGAGCTTTAAGAAAAAAATCTTACTTCACAAACACATATATATATAAATAATTATATATATATAAGTATATATATTTATTGCACTGGAGCACTGTCCTCCCATTGTTCATTGATTTGCCTGAGTGAGCACCAGTAACGTCTCCATTGTGAGACTTGTTACTGTTTTTGGTATATTGAATACGCCACAGGGAGCTTGTATATATAAAATCTTTTACGCTTATTTTAAATAAAATAAGATATTTTTATTTAGTTTTAAATCATGGGTAATTAGGAACATTTATGTGTGAGTGATTGCCCTTTTTCCCCACAAAATTTGTATTAGATATGAATGCCATTTTTTTACGTGAAGTCTCACACAACAATATACCTTGATTAGTTCTGTGTCTATTTTTGTGGGGAGCGCACACACCCTGTGATCCTGACTTTGCACTCAGAAATTACTTCTGATAGGAATTCAGTGTGAGAGGATGAAACAGTTGTGGCTATGGATGGGCGTAGCTGCAGTGCAGCAATAAGAATGTAATGCTACTGAGCGCAGACTTCAAATGACATAAGTAATATACTTTTGTGATGACCACAGCTTCAAAGCAGGTATAAATATGAACAAAACTTTATCTTCTATTACAACAAATTGTCACTGGAGGATCAGATAAAACTATTTACCATTAAGTCAGACCCTTACCCATGATCCCAAGAGGAATAATTCTATCATTTTCTCCTGCTTAAGTGGCAATGCTTCTTTTTGATCATTACTGAAAGAACTGGCAATCCATTTTATTTGTACTTATCTTTGAAAGAGCGTTTTATTAAACATATAAGAAAAAGTGACCTGTTAGCATAAAAGGAGTAATTTCACCTTAAATTTGACATTTAAAATAACAGGCGAAATAACATACATTAAGTGGTACAAGGAATGTACCTACTCATTCCTACTTTGGACAAACTTGCAGGCTATTGAATGTAGCCTGCCCACAGGGAAGAGTCTGGCAAACTGCCCGTGTCGTACCAAATATGCCAAATACCAGTAACAATGATGGGTCTCATTCTCCTAAAGAGCCTTGAATATAATCTCAGTGCTAGGATGAAAGAGACGTCACTGGGGCCTGCTTGAGGCAATCGACGAAGTGGTACAAGAAAGGAGACATCCAAGACATTGGCAACTATGGCCCCATCTGCCTGTTGTCTGTCGTCTACAAGCTGTTCACTCGAGTCATCCTGAATAGGATTGGCAGAACACTAGATGAAGGACAACGATGCGAGCAAGCTGGTTTCTGAAAAGGATTTAGCACAATTGACCATATCCACACGATAACGAAGCTCTTTGAGGTTTCTCGAGAGTTCGAGATACTGCTCTGTCTAATGTTCATTGATTTAAAGAAGGCCTTTGATTCTGTTGAAACTGAAGCGGTGATCGAGGCCCTAGCCAAACAGGGCGTTCAATGTCAATACATCAGAATCCTCCATGAGCTGTATTGCGGATTCACTACCATTATGTCACCATTTTACAGGGAGGTGATCATTGATGTCAAGAGAGGAGTTTGGCAGGGTCATACCATTTCACCGAAATTCTTCAGTGCCACCCTCGAGAATGTCATGCAACGACTGGAATGGGAAGGAATGGGAGTGAAGACAGATGGTCAGCAGCTACACCACCTCCGCTTCACTGATGACATCGTTCTTATAACATCAAACATCAGCCACACGGCACAAATGCTAGCCAACTTTGACTGTGAATATGGAAAGGTCGGACTACAGCTAAATCTCACGAAGACAATGTTTATGAGAAATGGTCTCATTCCTGATGTTCCATTCACTCGCAATGGGACGAACATCTCCGAATGCAACAGTTATTTGTACCCAGGTCGAGAAGTCAACATGACAAATGACCTGGCGCCTGAGTTGTGCAGTAGGAAGAGAGCCGCTTGGAATGCCTTCAAGAACGTCAAAGAAATAGCTAAGAGGATGAAGAACCTCTGACTTCAGGCACATCTCTTCCATTCCACTGGTCTTCCTGAATTAACATACGCCTCAGACACCTGGGCCCTACGAAAATAGGATGAGAACTCTATTTGGGTCTCCCAAAGAGGAATTGAAAGAGCTATGCTTGGAGTATCACGCTTCATTCCAAAGAATCCGAGAAAGAATCCGGAGTTCCAACCTCCGTCAATGCTCAAGAATCAGGGATGCTGTCTCGTTTGCCAAGGTGTCAAAAATCAGATGGGCTGAACACGTAATGAGATTTGGAGATGACCACTGCACTAGAGCCGTTACTGACTGGACTCCACAGGACGTCAAAAGATCGGGTGGCCGCCCACCTATGAGATGGTCAGACTTCTTCGTCAAGACCCTGAATGATTGGTTTGAGGCTCTTTGTGTTCCTAGAATGAGCAGATGCCATTGGGTTACATTAGCACGTGGCAGGGACGAATGTAGACGTTACTGGCACCCTCTCAAGTGAATTAATGACTAACAGGATGTCAAGTGATCAAGTGGTCAGTCAGGAAGGCATTTACTATCCTTAGAACTTATGAAAAGTCTTAAATATAATTTAAACTTATTTCTGGTATTTTGCAAATCATCATATATCTTCAATGGTTAAGTTGCATACTAAATCCAACATATGAATCGTGGTAGCAAATTATTGTCAAAAGGCCACTAAATATTACAAGCTGTAAACTACATTACCTTAATTAATTGCACTATATGCCTGCTATATGCCTGTTTTACCCTTCACTCCTGCATTCCCTTAATAAGAGCAAGTGTTTTGTTTGCTTTTGCAAAGAGCTTATGCTATCTTTGATACCCAAGTTCCCTATTGTATCCTCATTTTCCCAGTGTACATGTTATACTTGAAAACAATGGTCAATTTTATCTATTTGGAGTGTGGAGCTGGGTGTGCTCAGGCCTTACTCCTGGTTCTGTGCTCAGGGATCACTCCTGGGAGGACTGAGGGAACCACCTGTGGTATCTGCAATATGCATGTCAAGCACCTGACCCACTGTCCAGACCAGTGGTTGATCTTCTAATCACATAATTAAATTTTAGAACTGTTATGATAATTGTGATGTTTTTATAGTAGCCATTGAGAGTTTTAAGGATGAATAGCCAGGAGGAAGGAGACTAACATACATAATAAATGGTTGAGGCTTGAATAAATGGCCCAGAAGTTCTATAAATATTAAATATCTCCCGACTGAAGCTCTGCTCCCTTTCTCCTTGGGCATCTTGGTCAGTTCAGCAAGAACCCTCTTTTCTGGAGGGTGTGACCAGTGGAGTCCAGGCAGTCAACAGCACCCACTCAGTGAACTGTGCCTTCAGATTACTCCAAAACCATGTCCACTGAACACGCTTGGGTTATGCGGGGGATCTGCAGAGGAGGGTAATCTAATTCATCTAGAACTGTATCTGTTTTACTGGTATGTTTGTTCCTGGTAGTTTTCAGTGTGCCTTGAATAATGCTTTTTTTTTTTCATTTAAAATATCACATATCTTGATGCTAGGCATATAAAAACATTTGCCTCATCATCAATAATTTGGAATTTCCCTACAGATGAAAGTAAATAAAAACTGGAATGTTCTCATCACACAGCAAATGCTCATGGATAATTGGAGTCATTATTATTCGACACTCAGTGGCAAGATTAGTGATGCAAAGGGAGCTCTAGAAACCCATGAGTCTTTTTAAAAAATTTATTATTTTTTTAATGAATCACCATGAGATGCAGTTGCAGACATACAAATCTTTGTGATTACGTTTCAGTAATACAATGATCGCGTATCCATCCCTCTACCAGTGCCCATTCTCCACCAACAATGTTCCCAGTATCCCTCCCAGCACCCTCACCCTTGCCAACCCCCTGCTTGCTACATTCTTACCATGACCCATGTGTACCTTTTCCAGTAACTCAGCAGTCACTCTTAGTCTTCATTGTCCTTTAGTTACTTTTCCTCCAGGGCCAGAGGCTTCCAACCGTCTCTCTTTGCTTGGCAGTCAGAATACTCTGATAAAGGTAAAGGTAAAGGCCCTCCCGTTGATCGTCGATTTGCTCGAGCGGGCCCAGTAACGTCTCCATTGGAGACTTTGTTGTTACTGTGTCTGGCATATCGAATACTCTCGGTAGCTTGCCGGGCTCTCCGAGAGGGGCAGAGGAATCGAACTCGGGTCGGCCATGTTGGCCGCTTGTAAGGCGAACGCCCTACAGCTGTGCTATCGCTCCAGCCCAAAGGTAAAGGCCCTCCCGTTGATCGTCGATTTGCTCAAGCGGGCCCAGTAACGTCTCCATTAGAGACTTTGTTATTACTGTGTCTGGCATATCGAATACTCTCGGCAGCTTGCCGGGCTCTCCGAGAGGGGCGGAGGAATCGAACTCGGGTCGGCCATGTTGGCCGCTTGTAAGGCGAACGCCCTACCCGCTGTGCTATCGCTCCAGAGTATTCGATATGCCAGACACAGTAACAACAAAGAATACTCTGATAAGAGAAATAATTTGATTAGGGATCATTCCCACCAAACGATTCTTTTGTGATGCAGTCTAGATCAGGGTTTAAACTTTTTGCACACAGAATCCCTTTTTGCCCAAGAAATGCAGCATGGGCATGTGCCTACCGAAATTCCTTGGATTCACTCTGTGGTTCATTTTGATGCAGGTTTCAGTCATTGCACATTCAAAAAATTTTGGTGTTGCCAGATTTTTGTGTTGACAGGGAAAAGTGCTTGGACCTATAACATTCGTGTATCCTGAAAACTAGTCATTGTCACAGTGAAAGTTTTTTCAGTAATTGTCTGTGGCAGAGAGGCTTTCAGGGACTTTATAGATACTGCCTGATTTAATCCGGGTTGTAATGCTGCCAACTAGTAACTTTGGGTTTCTCCAGGCCACAGAGGCAAAGATTATCTCCATCAGTCAAACTACCTTGAATTGATTACATTCCTATTTAGTACCAGACCTGGGATTTTGGCTCAAAAAACTAAATAGATAAGCACAGACCTTGGGAGGCCATAGGTCCCATATCCAGCACAATAAATGAAAGGAAACCAAGGAATGAATGAATGAAGTACAGAGACAAAAGTAGCCATGGGAGTGAGAGAGAAAGAGATGGGGGTCCTGTAAGTACTGCCAGGACTGTCCATACACTGTGGACGGGCCCCTGTTGTAGTGTCTTGGTGGGGAATGGAGTGCTTAGCATCTGTGTGGCTTCTCTATAATAAAAGTGCATGTCCAGGGGTGTGGTTGAGCATCTGCTTTGCCTTTGCAGGCCCGGAGCTCAGCTTGATCTCTGGCACCACAAAAGATGAAGAGGGCTGGGGAACGTGGAGAATACATAATAAGTGGGATATTTATGATGCATGATTTATGTTGACAAATAACATGAATCAGAGTCTGATGTAGAACCCATATTAGGAAATAGCATGTTTTTATTTGTATGAATGTCAGTAAATGTGAGTACAGGATAAATGTTGGCATATAAGTAATGGAAGGAAATATATATATATATTCATATATGCATATATGGCTGGAGTGATAGCACAGCGGGTAGGGTGTTGCCTCACACGTGGCAGACCCGGGTTCCATTCCTTCTTCCCTATCGGAGAGCTTGGCAAGCTACCGAGAGTATCCCGCCCGCACGGCAGAGCCTGGCAAGTTCACCATAGCGTATTCTATATAACAAAAACAGTAACAACAAGTCTCACAATGGAGATGTTACTGGTGCCTGCTTGAGCAAATCGATGAACAATGGGATGACAGTGATAGAATGCTATTTTGGCTTCTGCATTGCAATTGTGTCTCTGTGTCACTCTATTCCTCTAAAGTAAGGATTTATTAGAAGATTTATATTTATATTTTGCTCTTCATACGACACTACACTTGATCTTAGCCAAAAGGCCTGGAGCGATAGCACAGCGGTAAGGCATTTGCCTTACAAGCGGCCAACATGGCTGACCCGAGTTCGATTCCTCCACCCCTCTCGGAGAGCCCGCAAGCTACCGAGAGTATCTCGCCTGCATGGCAGAGCCTGACAAGTTACCCGTGACGTATTCGATATGCCAAACACATAACAACACGTCTCATGATGGAGAAATTACTGGGCCTGCTCGAGCAAATCGATGAACAATGGGAGGACCGTGACCGTGACCGTGATTCATACGACACAAAGGCATTATGATCTGGGCACCACTGTGGACCTGTGGAAGACAGAGGAAAGGGCACTGAGCACGTAACCGGATTTTACATAGCTTTCATGCCTGCTATACAGGCTTTTCCATTTGTGTCATTAAAATTAAAAAAAAAAACTACTTCTGAGGGATTAAGGGAAGAAAACCACTAGACACTCGTTAAGTGCTTCCAATACCCAGGAAGTGTCAAATCTGCCAAATAAACCTAAAAAGATAAAAATGCCAAGGACTTCTGGCCAAAAAACAACTTCATATATTTTTATTCTACTTTGAGAGAAAAAGGAAGAATACAAAAAAGTGAAGTATTTAGATCACATCTCCATGTAAAATAATAGATTCTTCTGAAATGAGTCAGTTTTTCTTCTGAGTATTGTCCTGGTGGAGACTTAAGCTTTTAAACTTTACGCTGTAGGCATTCTAGAACATGAAATTTATTCACCAACAAGCCCCACAAGCTGCTGTTGGCTTTATGGAAGAGGTGCCAGAAGTGGTGTTTCCTGGAATCCTTCCTGGAGGGTCACAGTGTAGTTGTTCACTGGAGAGAGAGGACTGCGTTGGACTCCCTGTGGGTCTGGGGAGCCGCTGGCTGCACCCTTGGGCTCTGCTGGTCCTGTACTCTGGCCTCTCGCCCTAGTCACGAAACTCTGGCCGGTGGTATCTCCCTGGGGCTATCTCGACTTGAATTGCTGGGAGCTCCTTCTTCCTGTTTGCAGAGACTGCTGGCCATGGAATGGAGACTGCATGTGACCTCGGCTTTCGCTTTCTGCCTGGAATAGGGCACTGAAGTACCTCAAGGCAGTTTCTGTTCCCAGCTTCCTCTTTTACCTGACCCCTTTTCTTAGCACCACTGGAGGTGGCTTCTATTTTTAAAAGAGAAAGAATCACATGGCTGCTTCTCCCAGAAGGGAGCACAACATGAGACCCTCAGAGCCATGCCACTGGACTCTGTGCCAGGCTGCTTCACTCGGGGCACCCCAGAGGGTGCGCATGAGAGCCCTCCCTGCCCCAAGGGACCCAGCTTTGGCAGCCGAAAACCTCCACAACCTAACTGCCACCACACTTCAGGACATTCCCCACATGCTCTGGCTGAGCCTCACATATAAGTGAACATATTCCTGGACCTCGCGGCTGAACACATCATAATATACTCCCTACCCATTCTCCATAATTACCACACCATATTTGATTGGGTTCAGACAGTAGGCAACAAATCATAGTGGAAACTATAAATATATGCATATATATGTATTTTCAGATATATATATACATATATATACCAAAGCTCACATCTCCCAAACTTTAATAACATGTTAGTGATATTTTATAGTATATCTTCATGACTCCTGCCAAAATAGAACAATCTTCACACTGTTTCCTATATGAATAAATTTTTGTAAGCATGTTCAGCAGTTCTTCATAACAGACAATACAAAATCTATTCTTTCGGTTGTGTTTTGGGACAGGGATTGGGGCCTGGGACGGCATCATCCCAAATTTGGTGGTGGAAAGGTGTAATGGTGGTGGGATTGGTATTTGAACACTAAATGTAATCAAATATTTGAACTAACTTTAAAAAATTTAAAAATAATAATAAAAGAAAAAATAAAAGAGAAAGAGGCTCCCTACCCAGTTCCATCATCAGGAGAGCCGTAGGAGCTCAGCTCCTCACCTCCAGCTGGTGGTCGTTCCTGCCTGTTCTCCACACTTCCTGTCACCCACACAGCATCAAGGCTTGAATATGAGATGCATGCCTTATGTCCAAAATAATCTCTACGTGATTTCATTTTCTCCTTTTTTCTTTTGTTGTTGTTTGTTTATTTGGGTGCCACACCTGCTGGCTCCCAGGACTTACTTTCGGTTCTGTGCCCAGAAATCACCCCTAGTGCTGCTCGGGGGACCATATGCTGAGGATAGAACCCAGGTCTGCCATGGACAAGGCAAGAACCTTACCCTAAGGAATATCTCTCCAGCCTTCTTTTTCTTCTTTGCTGTATCCAGTCTTTGGATTTCAATGTACCATAGTTTCACTTTATTTACAAAAGTAAAACCCGCTGGGTATTGTCATCTATAATATACTTTTAATGCTTTCATTAGTGGACAGTATTGTGGCTTACAATTTTGTTTCTGGAACAACTGATAGAGCTATCAAATCCCAAACACATGTCTTTTCATTGCTTCCTTAGATCTAATATTTCTTCTTCATCTGCTCCCAACTCAGTGGCTCATTGACTTCCGATAACCCACACTCACACTGCCATGGCTTCTCCTTTCATTTTCCTGATTCCACCTCTACTCCAGTGTTCTTCAAACCTTATTGAGGCCAAAATATACTCCTTTATATCTTACTCTTCCATAGTTTTTGTATGTAATCTACAATCGTTTATCTTTCCTTAGAGATATCTTCTTGCTAATATTTTAACTCTGAGTCCCAAGAAAATGCCCATCCCATCTTAAATCTAACTGTGCTCTGACCTCTACATCACCCAAACAAAACTTGGCAAGAGAAGGTCCTAAAACTATTATTAATACAGTTCTGAAAAAAATTAAATTAGACTCCTGTATGTAGATTGCACTTTGCTGTATAATCGTGACAGTTATCACTAATTGATTCATTTCTTCACTCTCCAATATCCCCTTTCACAATTTCCTCTTCTCAGAGTCTACGACTCACCTTACTCTCAAATCCGGGTCTCTATGACTTTTTCTAATTCTACTCTGTCTATATCCACTTAACTTTTTCAATACTCTCTGGTGTCCATTTGTTCACATTGTTTTCCCCCAGAATATTAGCTTTCCAGAAGTAGAAATTATGATTATCCACTGTTTTGTTCTCAGAAATGATAAGAAATCAATTTTCTAAAAGTAGGTGGCTCAATAATTCTTGACTGAGTATTTCTATAAGATTTCAACTCATAGTGAGTATAATAAAGAAGATGGACAAAAATAATAGTGGAAATTAAACTTGAGCAGGTACTAAAGTCTAAATGCCTTACCAAAGAACTTGAGTTTTTATCCTGCCTGCCATTGGGATTTATTACTTGGTTATAAGTAAAAGTGTTTGTATACAAGAGAGGCTATGTAAAGTGATCAACATTTTGGCAAACAACCCATTCTTTGAGTAAAAACTGTCCTTTCATTGAGTAATGAGAGTTTCCCACATCCAGGTAGTGCTAGAAATAAAATGCCAGCGATGATATTAATTATGCAATGAATAATTATACATGCAGAAATGGATGTGATTGGCAAACTAAGCATGTGAAAATAGTGCTGAGTGCTTTTTTGCTTTTTCTCACTGGAAATTGAGGATTTTCTCTCTTCCAGAAGTAGAGGCAGTGTTAATGTGAGCTGTAGGAGGCTCTGGTCTTGGAAGGCAGCGATGCTGTGAATGCAGCTAGTATACTGAGGGCTGGGAAGGCAGAGAGAAGAGTGTTAGCACATGTTTCTTGACTCCAACTATGTCTGAGGATGCCTGTGATCCTGCATTTCTGGGCACTGAATTACATGTCAGTCACTCAGTCACTTCTTTGTTTAAACAATGCCAGGTGTCTTTTATATTTTTTTTAAATCTTTAATCCAAAAGTAAAGTATTTGTCTCCCCTATAGCACTAGAGCGTCATTGAAAGAAAAAATATAGACTTTCCTGCTTCTCATCAATATGCCCCATAGAATCTCACACTATGTATTAATCTGTTGTTTTCAGGCATTCTGAAAAAGTGATAAAAGGACTTAACTGTAAAGCCAGTGATCTCTGTTTAAATAACATTAAAGAAATTCACAAGTTTTGGATAATGGAAGGCAGAAAAGAAAGTGACAGTGCCCTTTCTGACTATTAAAAAAAAAAAAGAACACCAAAGAGATGTAATAACACTGAAGATAAGAACAGGAAAGAAGTTTATCTTATCTTTAAATATCTTTGGCTTTGTTGTTCAGGCTCCAAGCAAAATTATGTTATTTACCTGAGGGATTAGAGCATTTACCTTAGAAGAGATGAGTTTGTAATGGAAATGCTGGTACCGTCTCAGTCACTAGAGCAAGAACATGTCAACATAATAACATTTCTATTGCTCTAAAACTTGAAAATTATACAGCAAGGGTTGGTGTTCTCAATACAATCTAGAGGAGAATATTCTCTTCTCTTTTCTTACCAGAGGAGTTCGTAGTTTTCCCACTATCTTTTTATGGTGAAGAAGAGTTTCCCTCAAAATACCTGGCAATGGCCTTCCCAGGATGGGTCTCTATGGCATTGGGTTTATTTTGAGCTAAAGTCATCAAGGACCTGTGGGTTCATTTCAAATTTTGACCATGACTACTCACTTAACTACCTAAGAGAAGGAGAAGTTATTGTGTTAACCAAATTGGCATTTTTTTTTTATTAAACACAGTTCTTTCTGTGGAATAAACCTATCTACCTGTCAGGTCAAACCTCTAATCACAAGACCTTGAGTCTTTGTCCTATGCATTGCCTTTTCCTCAGCCTGAGGGGTTTCTCTCTCTCTCTCTCTCTCTCTCTCTCTCTCTCTCTCTCTCTCTCTCTCTCTTTCTCTCTCTCCCTCTCTCTCTCCCTCTCTCTCTCCCTCTCTCTCTCCCTCTCTCCCCCATCTTCACCTCCCCTTTCTCTCTGACCCAGGACCCCTGTCCCCATTCCTTAGTTCAGAATGGTAAACCCTCATGTTGCCTCACTGGCTTTAGAATCTGTGTGTGTCAGTGTGTGTGTGTGTGTGTGTGTGTGTGTGTGTATTCCCCATCCAGATATAGTTAAATTTATTCTTCTCCTGATTTGTTGCATGTTATTTTGAGGACACAATGAGCTGTAGAAAAGTTCAGAAGGATGAGGCAGGGATTTCATTTCTGTCCAAACACACTGTTTTCTGTATTGAAGACATGATTTTTCCATCACCATTCTTTAAGTGGTGGTCCTCACCAGAAATAATGTTCTTCTTAAGAGTAAAAATATAAAAGACACACAACTACCAAGCCTCTCCATATACTTTAGTATACTGAAAAAAAAACTGACAGAATTAAATGAAGAATAATGACCAAAAGTACAGTTATAATGGGAGACATCAGCTCCTCTCACAATCAGTGGAAGAAGAAACAGAGCAGTAATGTAGAAAATAGATCCCTTGAAAATAATGAGTCATCCTGGCAAGTAACATATGGAAAACCAATGACAGATACACATACTTTCAGAGACACATGGAACAGTTGCCAAAGTTGATCATAGAAATATAATGCAAAACAATTAATTCAGCTCATTGAAAAAGCAAAATGTAATTTAAATTCTAGGTTTTCCCCTAAGTAGAAATAATCATGTGAGAACTTTTATGGCCAATATGAACCCTGAAAAAACAGATAATAGTATTGTCTACTGATTAGTTTGCTGTGGATTAACCCATACAAAAGCACATATATCTTGCTCCAGTTAAAGAAAATAAAAAATAAACAATACCACAATTTGCAACATCTATTTTCCCTGAACATTGGTGAAAAGGAAAATAAAAATTTATATGGGACACATTTTGCCAAGCATTAAATGCTTCAAAGAGCTCTTACTTGAAAAATTCAATAAAATTGGTAGACATAGCAGTGAAGGCAAATGAGAAGAAATCAAACCTAAGAAACTTTTTACTCAGGTAAAACCTTAACAACAAATTCCTCCTAATCAGAGTAGTTAGTTCTAGCAAGTGGTGAGGTTCCTGTCAGTGTAAGTATTGAATAGACCTCATGACTGCAGACAAGGGTGCCCATGGCCAGTGGCCTTCAACTATGCTTTGAAGGATGGGATGGTGTGGGTGACAGAACACAGCTAAGCAGAGCAATAATATAGTCACTACCCACTTTGAACCAGAGTAAATAAGGCTTTGTTATACTTAGCATTCTAAGTTTCCAAGGACAATTCTCTGTGACAAAAGTGTTGGGCTGTTATAAAAACGTGACTGGTGAGGATGGCAGCACTTCCCTCCAAGAAGGTTGGATTGAATAACCTTGCATTATCTCCTACTTTAAGAACTCTACACAAACTGCTTAAGTTTACATAGCCCCAGAGTCAAGAATACAACAGATACCATGGAGTGAAAAAGCAGAGCTGGGAGAACTCACAGAGGGTGCAATATCCCCAAATGTGTCTGTGCTCAAGGTTATGTAGCACTTGTCAAGTACAGACAATTTCTACCTTTTGTGACTTTGAGCTTTATTTTCCCAGTAGGGTCTCCGTGCTACAGTTAGTCGTACATGTCAGCTTTGGGAAGCTCTATTAAATCATTCAGCAGCTTATTGATGCATGATTCTCTGATCAGAAAGCAGAAGGAAGAACTCTGGGCTAATTTTGGCAATGCCGCTTCATGGAATGGAAGGATTTTGAAACGTCTCAAGGGAAATTGTTAGAAAGAAAAGGCACCAAAGTGACCCATCCTGACATATTTTAAGGGAATAATTTAAAAGCATTCCCAAATGATTAGAAAATAAAATTATTTGACAATTATATTCATTAGCACATTAATTTCTGTCATAGATAAAGTAAGGCTTCATAGAACTATACATGCACATTTTTTGGATAAGTTTTCAAAAGTACTATTGCAGTCATGAATATTAAATACATGGTTGCATCTTTCTCTTTTGTTGACTCACTGACTTATAGGTTTGGGATCTTAATAAGAAAAGTATTGACCCTCTCAATCCCAGTAACTTTGTTTCAATGTTAAAGTATTCTTTACTTTGCATTAAGGTATTGTTTCTAGGAAAAAGATGTTAATGTTTTTTCTTCTGATACTAGTTGTTTATATTATAAGAATTTTATGCATAACTGAAGCTTGGAGTATTCTAATATCCATTAAATACTTTTGTTTGTTTGGGGGGCCACACCTGGCCCCCCAAACACACATCAACCAAGATTACTCCTGATTCTGCTTTCTAGAACCACTCCTGGTGGGCTCAGGGGACTGACTATACTTGGTGCTCTGGATCAGACCTGGGTCAACCACCTTGCATGCTGTACTATCTCTTCAATCTCTATTAATATTTTAAACAGACAACATTTTCCTAATTCTAAATTTAGATTAAAATTATTTGTTTGACAGGTCACTATATTGGGCAACAATTTTCCAGATGTTTCAGAGAAATAACCAATCAAATTGAATGGTTTTGCATGGTCAATCTTTGTAACTTTGATCATGCTACATTACTGAAAGAATGAAGAGAAAGAGGCAAAATCATATCTTTAATATGTGGAACTTAAAGTTGCATAGCATGGTAAGCAGCCACGATCCAAAGACCACATAAGGAAACTGACATAAACATTTATGTTGGGGAAGGCTGAGCATGAGGGTACCTTTGGGGGAAGTATTGAGTTGGGGGGGTGGCTAAGAGTGAGGATACTTTTGGGAATACCAAGTGCTCTCGTGCTGGATGTGGTGTTAGAATTATGTCCAAGAGAAAACTTTATTAATAGTATTGTAAGCCCCAAACAATATTTTTTTAAAATTTTATTCAAGAGCCATGATTTACAAAGTTACTGAGAGTTGAGTTTTAGGCATACAATAATTCGACACCAATCCCTCCACCCACAAAACTGAAAATATGAGACCTAAGCAACAGCCCCAAACAATTTTTTAAAAGGATTTTATGACTAATAATCTTAATAATATCTCTGTATGTGTGTCCAATAATCATGAATGAAGGCCAATAGCATGTAACTTAGTATGCCACTTATAAATATTCTCAAAGACATTTTTTTTTCCTTCAGATAAAAACAATTATTTGTTCAAAATCTTTGGTTAATTGAGACCGGCTTCTAAAGAACAGTCAAGATTCTAGACAACATTATATATACCCTTAAAAAAGAAAAGAGCTCTTTCTGCTATTAGGTATCTTCCTACTTGATGAGTCAGTATGATGTAGAACTCTGTAAAAAGCATTAAAACTTTTTGGCATTCTGAGAAAAAAATTGTTACTAAAACATTATAAAGATCTCATATGGGCAATATATAATCATACTGTATTCTGAATATTGGATAAAATAGATTAATTCCTTAGGATTCTTAGGCTTTATTGATGATTTCAGTAGAGTTCGGCATGACTATGTTTTGAGTATGTTATGTTTAAACAGTTTGTCTATTCTGACTTTAACTCTTTTGGGCAACAGTGAACTGGAGATCAGTCCCATTAATTTGGAAGAAAACAAATAAATTTTCCAAGTGCTTTGCATTTTGACTCAGGAGAATGTGTACTAGGACTTCAAGAATAAATTCACCACTTAGAACTTGCCAAAGTAAAAGAGCTGTGTAGTGTGTGATTGACATTAGCTATGTTTAACTGCACTTGCCTGGTTGATAGGTTACTGTTACATTGACTAAAAATCATCTCCAAGTTTTCTGAGTCTTAAGCCTTGTCATAAATCCTGGTGGAGGAGTAGCACTAGAAAATTATGCTTTTACTTTTACAGTTTTATAATGCTTCAGAGGAGAAAATGCATGTTAAAAGTGCAAGGTTACCTTTTTTTTATTCCTGGAATAATAACTAGTTACTTCCCACTCTATTATTTTTTTCTTTGCATGTTCTTTCAAAATGAAGAAAATAAAAACATCTTGAAAATACCTTTTACAATCAGGCCCCTCCTGTAGATCCCATATATATCCTAAGGCCCTTAAATTCAGCAACCAGGATTTACAGTCCCCAGCTTAGCAAAGAAGAGAAGATATCAATTACCCAGTGAAGGAATTAGCCAGGAATCTAATTTCGTCTAGTTTTCCCTCATAAATCATTTCATGGTTCATTAGGACCTTCACCAGAGGGTGACTTACAAGGGGGAAAACAAAAACAAAAGCAAAATCATTACTATTTCACATAAGCTCTAGAATTAATGTACGTCAGAATGACTGAAGTACATGGTACTAAAAAACAAGCTGTAGTTTCATTACTTTGAGCTCTTTGTGTACCTTACATAACCCTAATCCTAACCTCAACCCTAACCCTAACCATAAACATAACCTTAAACCCAACCCTCACTCTAATCCCTAGCACTAACCCTAACCCATAACCCTAACCCCTAATTCTAACCTAACCCATCACCCTAGCTCCTAACCCTTAACCCTAAACCTAACCTTAACCTGTTTTACAAATAAGATTGTGCTATGATTTAAGGAACAAAATTAATTTTATTGTGTCCTCCCAACCATGTGGGTTTCCTTCACTTTCAAACTAAAAAGGCACTAAGTAAAGATTACAGTGAGTAAGATGCTTGCCTTGCATGTGGCTGTCTCAGGCTTGATTCCCACCAATTTATATGGTTCCTCTGAGCACTGCCAGAGGTGATCCCTGAGTGCAGAGGCAGGAGTAAATCTTGACAAGTGCTGCGAAAATTGTACTTTTCTGTTAGCATGTATCTGTGCTGGCAATTTCTTTCTTTGATTTTTGGGACTACACTCAGCAGTGCTCAGGGGTTATTCCTCCCTCCGCACTAAGGAATCATTCCTGGCAGTGCTGGCAGTCCCCAGTGATGTCAGGTGTTAAACACTGGATGGACACATGCAAAGCAAGTGCCCCATCCGCTGTACTATCTGTCCAGTCCCTGTGCTAGCAATTTTCTAATCAGACAGATAAATGCTACTCTGCAAGCCAAAATGTGACCTGCGAATAAGAAAAAATAATTACAGTTGAAAGAACTTGATTAAAAATTCTTTTTCCAAATCAAGCCACTGGAGCAAGCCATTGGTCCACCTGTCTCTCCTCTCTTGCCACCCACATCCTAGGAGAAATCAGAGTTTTCTTCCCTACTGCATCAAAAGCCCCATTATCCTTATCACTAAAAGCAAAAAAAAAAAGCAAGCACCTTACACTTATTATAGATGCCATTAGTGTTATGGGAAGCAGCGAGGTTGTTATGGTGTTTTCAGCAGAGTTCATTTCTTTCTGTTGCCATCAAATACAACTTTATTAACCCCAGTATGGTATGGTTCAAAGAAAATAAAAACCATTAGGTCGGTTCCTTTTACAGACTTTTCTTCAGGTTGTTTTAAAAATAAACTTGATTATATGAAATGACTCATCATGTCAAACAAAAAAAAATGAAAAAAGATCTAAAAGAGAATTGTATTTCATTGATTTTAAAAAGCCAATATTTTCTTATTACTCTTTGAATACCAACAGGCTGATAAAAGTCCTTGTTTAAGATAGATGTGGTACCTAATGCCAATATAACTCTGGAACAGTGGTTTTCAATCCAGGGCCACAGGTGAACATTATAAACAGGGACTGAGGCATGAAACTGTGTAAAACCCAGGGGAGCTGGTGGGCCACAGGAAGGAAACAGGATTGGAAGTTGGAAAATGTCAGAAAAAGTGGGGAAACAGCATTAGATAAAATAGGGTAGAGAAATAATGGTGAGGTAGAGAAGTGGGAATAGTTTAGAAAATTCATGGCAACTTAGCCTTACAGCTTAGTAGCTGATCTGCCCCCACTCCCAAATTTTATTACTTTGGGAAAAAAAATCGGTTCACAAAGTTTTTTATTTTCTCCTCACACTGTACAAAGATATTTTTAAGGAGACCAATCCAGTTTTTCCTTGCTGTGACTCTTGTGGGGACCCGTGAAAATGCTTTTGTCACAAAAGGATCACTGTATCCCAGCCTAAGTATAATTAGAGTATGAAGTACTTAAAGAGTCTGCTTGCTCTGACTGCAGAATTTCATTATTCATGGCAATGCACTATTTAATTTTTAATTTTTTGCAAAGAAAGCATGTGTATAAAGTATCTCCACACATTTACATATTTGATATTCAGTGTTTCTAAGTGTTTTTACATTGAAATAAAATAACAATGGCACTCTATGTGATAACTGGCCTGCCTACTTCCTTACAGAGGCCTCACAGCCCTGATGTTTGCCTTCAAACACACACAGGCTGAGTGTGAATGTCTGCTGTCCATAGAGAAACATCCGGGACACAGTGGAATAAACAATGGATTCTCAGGAAAGGCTTAAATCCAGCTCTTTCCACAGTGCAGTATATCAGAACAGTCACCATGGGCACAAAAAACACTCATTACTGAGATAGTTTTAGGTTGGACATAAAGGTAAAGGTAAAGGCCCTCCCGTTGATCGTCGATTTGCTCGAGCGGGCCCAGTAACGTCTCCATTGGAGACTTTGTTGTTACTGTGTCTGGCATATCGAATACTCTCGGTAGCTTGCCGGGCTCTCCGAGAGGGGCGGAGGAATCGAACTCGGGTCGGCCATGTTGGCCGCGTGTAAGGTGAACGCCCTACCCGCTGTGCTATTTGAAAACAGCTGTAGTTGAATGTTCACAAAACATCCAGTTGGATTCATAGTGAGTCCATTTGAATTCAGGTTTGATTTGAGTTTGAGTACATTTCACTTAGTTGACCTATGATGTTGGATTTATATTTAAAATAGTCATAAGGTCCCAGGGTCTCCCTTTTGCAAAAGAAGTTAATGGTACTATCCACCACAAGCTGTTTTTGAAAGTTACATAAAATAAATGATATCGGGCATAAGAATTATTAATTAAGCAATGGATTAATGCTGATCTCTTTGCTTTCTTAACTGAAATATACGTGTGTGAATGACAGGAATATGGTAAGTAATTTTCCCCAGCAATTTGGTGTCCAGGTCTAATATGTGACATAAATTTCAAAGTCAAATAATGTGTGTATGTAAAAGGAAAGGTTGCTTCTCTTCTTGCTGACATCAAGGTGCATATCTGCTTGTTGCTGATGAGGGGACCTGACATCCTAGGGGCGCTCAGAGGCTCCACACTGAGATTCTTGTGCAACTGGTGGTCAAGGTGGACTCTTCATACTGGGGGTTGCTCAGCATACCCTAGTGAAGCTCAGAACCTCCACAAGATGAGGAGCAGACTGGTGTCAGCCACATGCACAGCATGTGCCTTATTTGCAGTGCTATGGTCCAGAAGTGCATTCTCTGGCATGATTATAGAATTTCTTCTCCCTCCTAGTGCTGCAGATGGGCCCATGGTAGCACCCAGGGACCATGCTGGCAAGCAACCAAGGGTGAAGGTTGGGGACTGCCAGCCTCACGCTTTACATTGCTGTGGTTGGGACTTAAGCATCAGTTAAGTACTTAACATACTCTTTGAGCCACGTTTTTAAAATCTTCAAAAGATCAGTGGAAAGATTTCAAACAGATTGTAAGACTGACTTTTCTAGGATAACATAATTATCTACTACAGAATTTCTATACATATAGACACACAGGATCACCCGTAAGTGTTTTAAAAAATCGTTAAAAAATCTTTTTCTAGGCTATAGAGCTAAATCTGCCAGCTTCTTGAACATTTTGTCTTCAGTAACTGCTCAGACAAATGATACATTTAGTCACTCAGGTCTAAGGAGCTCAACATTCTGAACTTGCTAACTTGACAATTTTCACAAAACACTTCTCAATTTATAGAAAACAACGTATGTTGGGGTATAAAATTTATATAAAGTTAATCATGTTTTCCCCAGCATTTACATCCATGAAAGTTGTTTATCACCATGGCTTGCCTTAAAGTCTCTTTATTTCCTCATAAATTGGTTTGTTCCTCCTTTATCCTACTGTGAATTAACATTCTATTCCTGAAAACTCCTAAAGCCATAGTAAACTACATCTACTTCAGATATAAGTATTAGTAAGATAAACAGGAGGAAAGAAACTTTTCATTGGGGCCATCCATATCTTCAGATAAACCAAGCCCTTTTTGTCTGTCGTAATTTGTATGAAAGCTTGAGAGACTTCCTCAAGTTAACACTTGCCCATTTTGGTGCTATTTTTAAAGAAAATGTGATAACAGATTAGTGGTTTTCCATAATTAATGTTTCAGTTCATATTACTTTTTGTAAAAACAAGTGCATTTGTGAGGACCACTGAAACACAGTATACAAATGTGCTGTCTCACAGTTTGGGAAGCTAGAGGTTCAAGATAAATGACGGAAATCTCTGTTCTTCCTAAGGACTCTCTCAGATTTGTAAATGGTCACCATCTTCTGCAACTTAACATAGTCTTATAGATATATCACTTGAACACTTGACTTCCTGTTAATCATTGATTTGCTCGAGCGGGTGCCAGTAACATCTTCATTCGTCCCTGTGCATGCTAGTGTATTCCAGTGGTGTCTGTTTGTTCTAGGAACACGAAGAGCCTCAAACCGATCATTCAGGGTCTTGATGAAGAAGACTGACCATCTTGTAGGTGGGTGGCCACATGGTCTTTTGACATCCCGTGGAATCCAGTCAATAACGGCTCTACTCCAGTGGTCATCTCCAAATCTCATTACGTGTCTAGCCCATCTGATTTTCAATGCCTTGGTAAACCAGATAGCGTCCCTGATTCTTGATCATTGATGGAGGTCAGAACTCTGGATTTTTTTCTCTCATTTGAGAAAGAATAAGGCCTTTGATTCTGTTGAGATGGAAGCAGTCATTGAAGCCCTAGTCAATCAGGGCATTCATAATCAGTACATCAGGATTCTCCACAAGCTGTATTACAGATTCACTACCAGGATCTCACCATTCTATAAAGAAGTGATCATTGATGTCAAGAGAGTGGTTTGGCAGGGTGATAGATACCATTTCACCGAAACTCTAGTGCCACACTCGAGAAAGTCAAGCGACGACTGGAATGGGAAGAAATGGGAGTGAAGATAGACGGTCTACAACTACACAACCTCCGCTTAGTTTATGACATCATTCTAATGACACCAAACATTAGCCAAGTGGCACAAATGCTGCCCGACTTCGACCATGAGGGTGGAAATGTCAGACTACAGCTAAATCTCACGAAGACAATGTTTATGAGAAACAGTCTATTCCTGACATTCTATTCACTCTCAACGGAATGACCATCTCCAAATGCAACAGTTATATGTATCTAGGTTGAGAAGTCAACATGACGAATGACCAGGCTCCTGAGTTGCACAGGAGGAAAAAGGCAGCTTGAAATGCCTTCAAGAGCATTGAAGAAATAGCTAAGAGGAAGAAGAACCTCCGGCTCCAGGCACATCTCTTAGATGCTACTTTTCTTTCAGAATTAACATACACCTCAAAGACCTGGGCCCTACGAAAACAGGATGAGAACGCTATTTGGGTCTCCCAAAGAGGAATCAAAAGAGCTATGCTTGGAGTATCACATTTCACTCAAATGAGAGAAACAATCGATATATGTCTTCATTAAATTATGAGAAAACTTTAGAGTCCACCCAAAATGTGTCATTTCAACTTAACTATAATTAAGTTGAAAAATCTTCAAATTGAGTCAAGTTTGATTACTTTGGTGTTAGGGCTACAGAATTTAAATTTTGGGAGAGATACAATTCAGCCAAAATCAATTCTTACTCCTATAAATTGCCCCATGGAGCTTTCAAATAAAAAAAGTGAAAATGAGCCACCAAATTAAAAAAAATGAGCAAAATTGCTGCTTCTGACATTTTCACTTAATTCCTTTGGTAATTTTATAATAGCTATATTGAAGCACAGAAGTTCAAGTACAACATCATTGGTCTGACCAAGATGAGAAGGCGTCGATCACATCTCATCATTTTCATTTTTATTATTATCATTAATTTTTATTAGTGAGATACCATGAGGTACAGTTGTAGACTTACAAATTTTTGTTCTTGGGTTTCAATTATACAATGATCAAATACCCATCCCTCCACCAGTGCCCATTCTCCACCACCATGGATCCCAGTATCCCACCATCCCCATACCCCCATCCTACCCTGTCTCTGTGTCAGGGCATTCCTTTTTGTTCTCTCTCTCCTTTTGGGTGTTGTGGTCTGCAAAAGTGGCATTGAGTGGCAATCATGTTCGGTCTATAGTCTACTTTCAGCATGCTTCTTCTATCCTAGGAGGATCCTCCCAACACCCTTTATTTGGTGCTCCCTTCTCTATCTGAGCTCCCTTTTCCCCTAGCATGTGTGGCTGGCCTCCAAGCCAGGGAGCAAAATTCCTGGTACTAATCTCGGCCATTTTTGGGTGTTAGTCTCCTATTTTGTTACTATATGTTCCCCAGATGAATGCAATCTTTCTATGTCTATCCCTCTCTTTCTGACTCATTTCGCTTAGCAAGAGACTTTCCATGTAGTACTACTTGTATGTAAACTTCATGACTTCATCTTTTCTAACAGCTACATAGTACTCCGTTGTGTAGATGTACCAAAGTTTCTTTAACCAGTAATCTTTTCTCGGGCACTCAGGTTTTTTTCCAGATTCTGGCTATTGTAAAGAGTGCTGAAATGAAAAAACAAGTGCAGATATCACTTCCACAATACATTTTTGCCTCTCTGGGATATATTCCCAGGAGTGGTATTGCTGGGTCAAATGGGAGCTCAATTTCTAATTTTTTGAGAATTGTCCATACTGTTTTCCAAAAGGGCTGAACCAGTCAGCATTCCCACCCACAGTGAAGGAGTGTCCCTTTCTTGCCACACCCGTGCCATCATCGGTTCCTTTTGTTCTTTAGGATGTGGGCCAGTCTCTGAGGTATGAGATGGTATCTCATTGTGGTTTTGATCTGCATTTCCCTGATGATTAATGATGTAGAGCATTTTCTCATGTGCCTTTTTGCCATTTGAATTTCTTCTTTGAGAAAGTTTCTGTTCATTTCATTGCCCCATTTTTTGATGGGGTTCAATGTTTTCTTCTTATGGAGTTCAACTAGTACTTTGTATATCCTTGATATCATCCCCTTGTCAGATGTGTATTCAGCGAATATCCTTTCCCATTCTGTAGACTGTCTTTGTTTTTTGATCACTGTTTCTTTGGAGGTGCAGAAACTTCTTAGTTTAAGATAGTCCCATTTATCTATCTCTGTTTTCACTTGCTCGGCCAGTGGCATGACAACTTTGAAAATACCATTAGCTTCAATTCATCTCATCATTTTCGACGCTGGAGAGGAACTGTTCCTCGGAACATGCGACAAAAGAGGCATCAGTGGTATCGGTGTCCTTATCAATACAAACTTGGCCATGAGCATTGATTCTTTTAAATGCCTAACAACTCAAATCGGATGATTACGCTTGAATAGATGTAGCTCACTGCCAGCAGTTTCTATTTTTCTCGTCTATGCACCAACATCAAACTACAAGAAGTTCTACATAGAGCTGGAGAAGTTCTACGAAGAAGACCACATTTTCTACAATATCATTGTTGGTGATTTTAATGCCACGATAGGACTGAGAAGATTTCCTGAAGATCTCCACATCTGGACCATAGCCTAGAATGGAATTAACAGAGTGAGAGACTGTCTGAGTTCGTGTCGACCTAGACCATCCATGGTAACTCACAGTTCCAGAAGGTCTAATCTAAATGTTGGATATGCGAGTCTCCCAGTGGACATTTCCACAACAAAATTGACCACATCATATTCATTTGACTGTTTTGCCTGATTGATATTGTTGTTATCCCAAAATTCCAGATGGGATTGGAACTTCATCTCCTTCATTCAAAATTCTATTACACAGAGCGGGGAGAAGGGAATGAAAAGTTTAAGAAGAGAACTCGCAAAATGACCACCAACTGGGAGCTCTTTGGCACTATTGTGGCAATGTGGGAAGATGCCATTATTGATAACATCAAAGAGAAATAGGATCAACTGGTTCAGCACCTCCATGACTGTGCAAGTAATGTTGAGAAAGAGATAGCCACAAAAAGATGCTTGTCTTTGGAAGCTCTCAAACTCATTTGCCAACGTTGCTGGGCATGAGGCTCTGGCAATCACAAGCTAACGTCTGAGCTAACAAAATTGTACAGAGAAGCGATAAAGCAAGACCTCAAAAAGAGAAGGGCAGCAGTGTTGGTTGATGTGGCAGAAGCTGGGAAAAGTATTCGGAACACTCACCTCTCTTTCGCCAACTACAAGACCAAGATGGCTGCCCTCAGAAGATCTGATATATCATTCACATGTTCCAGAAGGGTGATGGAGAAGATTATTCATGACTTCTACTCAGATCTCTTCAATAGACACGTCCACCTGCCCACATACCAAATTTCTCAGGATGGATATGTCATTCCCAACATTCTCCCTTCTGAAATCTGACATGCCGTTCCGTAGGTAAAGAAGCATACAGCACCTGGTCCAGACAAGGTCAGACCCGGACACCTGAAGAATCTGCCCCCAGTACTTGTCAGTGTATTGACACTAGCTCGGCTCTTCACATGCTACCTGTCTGAATGCAAGGTTTCATCCCAATGGAAAATAAGTAGGACCGTTCTGCTGTACAAGAAACAAGACATCCACAACATCAGCAACTATTGCCCGCTCTACCTATTACCCGTCTTCTACAAGTTGTTCGCTAGAGTCATCCTGAATAGAATAGTCAGAACACTAGACAAAATACAACCATGCGAGCAAGTCAAGATTCTGAAAAGGATTCAGCATGATTGACCATATACACACGGTGACCAAGTTCATTGAAGTTTCTCGGGAGTTCAAAATGCTGCTCTGTCGAATATTCATTGATTTAAAGAAGGTCTTTGATTCTTTTGAGACTGAAGCAGTCATTGAAGCCCTTGCCAAACAGGGCATTCAAACTCAGTACATCAAGATCCTCCATGAGCTGTATTAAGGATTCACCACCAGGATATCACCATTCTACAAGGAAGTAATCATCAACATAAAGAGAGGGATTTGGCAGGGTGATACCATTTCACCAAAACTCTTCTCAGCCACCCTCTAGAATGTCATGAGCTGACTGGAATGGGAAGAAATGGGAGTGAAGATAGATGATTGGCAACTACATCATCTCCGCTTCACTGATGACTGTAGCACTGTAGCACTGTCCTCCCATTGTTCATTGATTTGCTTGAGTGGGCCCAGTAACGTCTCCATTGTGAGACTTGTTATTACTGTGTTTGGCATATTGAATACATCATGAGTAGCTTGCCAGGCTTTGCCATGTGGGCAATATATTCTCAGTAGCTTGCCGGGCCCTCTGAGAGCTGATGACATCATTCTAATAACACCACATATTAGCCATGTGGCACAAATCCTGGCTGACTTCGACCGTGAGTGCAGAAAGGTTGGACTGCAGCTGAATCTCACCAAAACAATGTTCATGAAAAACAAACTAGTTCCTGAGGTTCCATTTGCTCTCAATGGAACAAAGATCTCCGAATGCAGCAACTATGTGTACCTGGATCTAGAGCTCAACATGAGGAATGACTTGGCAACAGAACTGTGTGGAGGAAGAGAGCGGTGTGGAATGCCTTCAAGACTCTAAGAATGGGGCTGGAGCAATAGCACAGCGGGTAGGGTGTTTGTCTTGCACGCGGCTGACCCAGGCTCGATTCCCAACAACCCATATGGTCCCCTGAGAACCACCAGGAGTAATTCTTGAGTGCATGAGCCAGGAGTAGCCCTTGTGCATCGCTGGGTGTGATGCAAAAACCAAAAAAAAAAAAAAATACTGTCAAAGAAGTTGTAAGGAGGATGAAGAATCTTCGGCTCTGGGCACATCTTTTCAACTCCAGTGTTCTTCCTTCACTAGCATATGCCTCAGAGACCTGGGCCCTTAAAAAACAGGATGAGAATGCTATTCGGGTCTCCCAAAGAGAAATAGAATGAACTATGCTTGGAGTATCACACTTCACTCAAGTGAGAGAAGGAATCTGGAGTTCTGACCTCCATCGACAATAGAGAATCAGGAACACTGTCTGGTTTGCCAAGTCATCGAAAATCAGATGAGTTGACACGTAATGCAATTTGGAGACAACTTCTGGACTAGAGCCATTACTGACTGGATTCCACGGGACGTCAAAAGAACACGTGGCCACCCACCTAGAGATGGTCAGACTTATTCGTCAAAATCCTGAACAAATGGTTTGAGGCTCTTCGTGTTCCTGGAGCTAGCAGATGCCACTGAGCTACACTATCATGTGACAGGGACAAATGGAGACGTTACTGGTGCCCACTCAAGCAAATCGAAGATTAACGAGATGACAAGTGATACAAGTGATAGTGAAGTGTAGTGTTTTTTTTTTCTGAAAACTCACCGTTTGAAGTAACAAAACTCAGCATTTCCTCATATCTTCACAGCTCATAAATCAATCCAGGACAATATCTAATTTTAATATACAGATGCTGTCCAAATAGAAACCATTTTATAATAGGAGTTATTTTGATTACTGAATTGTAAGACACCTTTGCATGACTTGTATATTATTCCCTTATGTGATTCATGATTTAAAAATATTCTCCGTTTTGGCAGGGGAGTTATATTATTACTTTTCTTCTTTTTTCTTTTTTTGGCCCCACCCAGTAGGGTTCAGCATATGTTCCTGGCTTTGTGCTGAGGAATCACTCCTGGCAGCGTTTATGTTGTGCCAGGGATCAAACCTGGGTCCATCACTGACAAAACAAACTACCTAACAGCTATGAGATCTTTGTGGTCCTTTTTTCATCTTATTAAAGTTTTCCTTTGAAGCACAAATGTTTTATTTTTATGAGCTCCATTGTATTCATTTTGTTCTCATTTTTGTCGCTAGCTTTATTGGTGGCTTATCTAAGTGACTGTAATTTATATTGAAGACAGGAGGACTTACTTCCATATGTTCCTCCATGATTTTTATCCTATAGTACTTTATGCTTTATGTTAATATCTTTTGAGTTCATTTTTATATAAGAAAATATATTTATATTTTTTTATTTGATTAAGAAAATATATTTATATTTTTTTATTTGAGAGAAGGGTTTGATTTCTTTGGTTTTTATGTGTAACGCTTATCACAAAAATACTTGTTCAAAATACAACTGGCACCCTATGTGTTTCACCAAGCATGGCCAGGAGTGATTTCTGAACACAGAGCCAGGAGTCAGCCCTGAGCACAGCTGGATGTGGCCAAATAGTCCTCCTCATGTGCCATCTCCATTGCTCCCACAGCTGCAGTGCTGTCTGCTGTCATTGAATTCCACGCCTTGATTCAGGGCCTCGTACTGGCTCATGCATTTTCTTCTGGAAAGTGCGACTCTTGGGGCAGATCAAACATGTTCATCCCTCCTGAGTCATTCATTCAACTAGAATCGTATTTAGGAAGCGTCCTCTTGATTGTGGTATAAGGAATTATAATAAGCTGGAGTTGT
This sequence comes from Sorex fumeus, assembly GCF_029834395.1. Taxonomy (NCBI): domain Eukaryota; kingdom Metazoa; phylum Chordata; class Mammalia; order Eulipotyphla; family Soricidae; genus Sorex; species Sorex fumeus. The sequence continues at coordinate 9,428,125 of NW_026606083.1, read as the reverse complement.
AAACTGTGGACAATGGTTTGGTTTGAAGTTTCATGGATATTCTTTTAAGGCACATAAGGGAAGGCACCTCAAGAGCCCAGCCTTCACATGGAGTTTCCCATGGACCTCTCCCTCCATTGCCAGACTTACTCCTGGCTTTGAGTCATGTGACACCTCCACACACATTTCTAGGTACATATTTCATATAATTTACCTTACCCTACCTTGGTAAATCTACATCATTCCACCCAATGGCGAACTCATTATGTTTCTGCTGTGATTTCCCAGGTTCAAGCAGACCCACGTGATTAAGCCAAAGGTAACTGATTTTTCCAATCTGTTGGACCATCATTGGAATGTGGGCTACAGACCGTGTGTCTTTTCCAATTTTCACTGAAAAGAATAGTTAATTCCTTGCTTCCTAAATAGATAATATTTATGAGGAATAAAAGTAAAAATTTCTGAACAGCATTTCATTAATATCTCTAGTCTTTTTCAAATCTATCCTTTTAGGACTCCTGTGTCACCATTACTATGGTGAGGAGCATTGCCTAGGATGATGAGAGTTATGTCTTATTACCCTGGTGTTGTGCTCATTTTGGTTAGTTTTCTTTATTGAGGAATATGTTCGTGTAGATATGGTTATATTTGGAATCACCATCTTCCTTGGTTTGATGCTTACGTTTTAGAGTATGACTTGCCCTTCTAGTGCTCATAGTTGTCAGGGCAGGTCACTGCTGAGATCAGTGTATACTCACATATTTCTTTGTCATGAAATGATGTCCTGAACCCTTGCAGTAAAATTTTACTTCCCTGTGTTAATGCAGAAACTAAGAAATTGGACAGTTCACAAATGTGTGTAGGGAAAAAAGCAGAACTTAAAATCTAGTCCTATTGATTGCCAGAACAAATTCTTTTCAATATTTATTCAATTCTCGACATGATGAATTGGTATTTATGTGTTATCATATATATTTATTAACAAAAATCTTAAATTTAAAAAAGTGAAATTTAACACACACAGCTATTTTTCTATGCACCCCACAGAGTCCTTAACAGAGTAATGCCCACTGAGAAGCTCAGTGATTTCTCACACTTCCTTGTTCAAGATGGGCTAGAGTGATAGCACAGCAGGTGGGATGTTTGCCTTGTACATGGCCGACTTAGGTTCGATTCCTCCACCTCTCTCGGAGAGCCACCTCTCTCGGAGAGCCTGGCAAGCTATCAAGAGTATCCCGCATGCACGACAAAGCCTGGCAAGCTCCCTGTGACGTATTCGATATGCCAAACAACATATCTCACAATGGAGACGTTACTCGTGCCTGCTCGAGGAAATCAATGAACAGTGGAAGGACAGTGCTACTTGTTCAAGACATTTTATGGAAGATGTCAGGAACAAATTTTTTGAGAAGACTTTTGTAAGAACCATTCTAAGATAGTTATTTGAAATTCTTTTTTTAAAAAATTTTTATTATTATTATTATTAGTGAAACACCATGAGGTACAGTGGTACAGTTGTAGATTTACAATTTTTTTGTGCTTGGGCTTCGATTATACAATGATCAAATACCCATCCCTCCACCAGTGCCCATTTTCCACCACCATGGATAATATCCCTCCCACCCCCATCCCCCATTCCACCCTGCCTCAGTTATTTGAAATTCTTAATGGGCTTCTTTCTTATGTTTCAATCCTCTTTTTACTTAGTATCTTGTCTTTTGAAGCAGACTGAAGTGACTTTGGGCTCCTTCCGTCACGCCATCAGTTTGTGTCTCCATTCCCCCATGCCTTAGCACCCCATTTATTAGGTTAGGTCATATTTTTTATTCCATGTTTATCATATCTTGCTCAAAATCTCCCAAAATGTTTGTTGATTTTCAGAAATTAACCTTGGGTATTAAATCTCCATCCATATCTGCATTTTAATAGAGAATTCTTTGGAGAGTGAAAATTATTCAACCTACAAGGAATGAATTCTAATGTGGCATTTCAGGCACAATATCATATGCTTTTGAATAGAAAACCTGTTTATGCCTAGAAAACCACACTCTTTGGGAAATTTTAAGGTTACCCGGTGATGAGGCTAAATCTGTGATTCGCTTTAATGCTCACCAGAGCTCAGGGATGTTAGAGGCTCTAGTATGCTCTGTCAAGAAAAATCTGATCAGAAAAGTGATGAATTAGGGATGATAAAGTCTCAGGGGTCATGAACTACATATATCTAGATTGTTTATTGATAGGAAAATGGTCAAATCCTAATTCCTAGCCCATCCTCTATGAAAATCACATTTATCCTTCTCTGTTTTATGGGGAAAAATAGAATGTCACGAACATGTTTTGTGTTTGTTTTTTTTTTTTTTAAATTTTCCCTTTTGTGTATATGGGTTTGCTCATCAGTTCTTTGTTGAAGGGTAAAATAAACTAAAGCCTCTGCTCACCATCTAAATTTAATAGTTGTTGCGTTCTTTTTGGGGTGATCATCTTCCTAAGTGTTGCTCTTGAAGTCTAGGGCCACACACGTAATTGTTGGCCAGCCAGGCCAGCAGTTCAATGCAAGTCCCCAAGGATGGTACTGGAGAGCTCTGGGATAATTCCAGCTACTGGGGTCATCTAAGGTCACACTAAGCAGTTCTCAGGGAACCCTGGACATGGCTGGAATGGGTTGGAAGGTGGCCATATGATTCTGGGAATCAAGCCTGGGTCAGGGTCAGACTCTGCCTCATGGACACAAGCTCTAACCACAGTGCTGTCTCCCAGCCCCAACTGTTGAGAACAAATTTGCTTTGTTTTCTTTGATGGGTTACACCTGGTGCTTCCCAGGTCTCACCCCTAGCCCTGTGCTAAGAAGTCACATCTTGCAATGCTTTGGGGACCTAGATGGTTCTGGAGGTTGAATGAGGGCTGACTGCATGTAAGGCAAGCACCTTGATCTCTGTACTATCTCTCAGACCCTCGACTGTTGAATTTTTATAGCATTTTTCTTCCTCAATATAAAATAAATTGTGGAAGAGTGGAATCTAACCCCAGGTATCATACATCTATAGAAGTGCTCCTGTCACAATACTCCCCTCACCTCTAACTAAAGATTTTGGATGGTTGAAATAATTATGATCTTATTCAAATGCAGAACTCACATTTCACAATTAAGATAAGGTAAAGGTAAAGGTAAAGGTAAAGGCCCTCCTGTTGATCGTCGATTTGCTCGAGCGGGCCCAGTAACGTCTCCATTGGAGACTTTGTTGTTACTGTGTTTGGCATATCGAATACTCTCGGTAGCTTGCCGGGCTCTCCGAGAGGGGCGGAGGAATCGAACTCGGGTCAGCCATGTTGGCCGCTTGTAAGGCGAACGCCCTACCTGCTGTGCTATTGCTCCAGCCCTGACAATTAAGATAGCACCTTTAATTGGAAAGGTACTTACCACAGCATTGAGTACTTTAAATATATCCTTCACACAGAAATTTCAAGAAATTCCAAACATGCAGAGCAATCAAAGTCAACTCACAATGGATCTGCTAGTATGCCAATTGCTGTCCATCTTTTCAGAAAGACAACTCTGTCTGCATTACTAGTTTGCATAGGTAAAAGAAAAAATTCAGAAAATTCTGATCAGCTTTGAATCTAATCCACGAATCGATTTTAAAAATGAAGTGCAATCTATTGTTCTCTGAATCTAAGATCATGATGAAAGCTTTAAACACATATCTGACCATATCATGAGAGTAATGATCAATTTCCTCTGAATAGTATCATTTATTTAGATGTTAAATCTGATCAGATGTTCTGCTCAGTGTGCCTCCATTTTACTCCATACTGGAATTGATAATTCTGTAATGGTTATAATTCAAAATGTGATCACAGTGATTATCAAGTCGTATCTTCAAGGCTACAGAATAATAGCCCACAAAAACTGTGTCATATCCTTAAATCAGTTCTATATTGCTACCAAGTTAGCTTCTCTATCATGGTTTCATATTTTCTACTTTCTCTTATTTTCCTATAAGGAGTTTAATACCTGCAATGGACTCCACAGATCTTTAATCCAAACTTGATCCAGTCCTATCACTACCATCAACTTTGCTGAAATTCTGCAAAATAGTTGAAGGAGATTTTAATGCTGGAAAAAGTTCATCAGTGGTCTGGTACAAGCATTGGGCTCAGAGAAGAGCCTTCGACACTGTGAGAGAAACATTCCCAAGGATAGGAAGGAATAGCAAAGGGATCTTTCCCCTTAGCACTGACAAAACCGAACTGAGGCAAAGTGACTTTTTTTTTCTTTAAGAAGTGTTAGCAGCAGAATGGGAAAGATGTGAAAGAATTTCTCAATTGCAAAATTTCACTCCAGGGACTGTGTCTTTGAATAGATTTCGGTGACTTAAATTGGAAATGAAATTAAGCTTTTTTAGAGTTTTTTTCAATTCTTCCCCTGCCACTGTTTCCCAAATTGCCTGACTACCAAATGAGATGTTTGAGAATAATCTGGCCAGAAAGAAGAACCTGCAGTCCCTCCTCCTTTCAACCTGTAATGGCTGTTACATTTCATTCAAGACTGTCACAACACTCTCTTACTAAGATATAATTTGAATCTAAACACACACACACTACACACACACACACACATACACACACACAAACACACACTTTGAAATTGGACTGAGAGAACAATGACTCAGCTGAAATTTCTATCAATTTGTTACAATAAGTTGATTAGGTCAATCAAGGAGAGACTTTCTGAGATTTCTCAGATCAGTAACCATCCATTATTTTTAAGACTCAAATATTTATGTACCCTAGCTTTTATCTGATTGTGTCCTAAGACATGGCCTCATTGGAGAATATCTTTCAGAGCCATTCATAATTTTCAAATCATATTCAATTGTATATAAAGCTAGAATTGGATTCCTGAAAACTATATCATACATCTATATAAAATTAATTTTTAGACATAAATAGTAACCATTTCTCAGTAAAAATCATAAAATAACAAGAAAATAATCTGTTTACAAGATATAAATATGCTACTTGCAGACACATTATTACCAAGAATTTTTCATAGTACTTAGAACAAGATTCAAATTCCTTACAGTGCTTTAATGAATTGTCATACATAAAATGCTTCCTGGCAAACTCCTCCCTCACCACTATCTTCCTTCATCCGTCTGTTAGAGTTATTCTAACCAACTTGCTAGCAACTTATCCTTCAGATTTGCCAAAGCAAGAAACTCTCTTGGGTTTTTACTTAATATTTCCATTAAGTTTGTTATAATCCTACTCAAATATTATTTCACCAAAGGGTCTTCCTTAAGTAGTCAAAAAAGACTGTTATTTTTCTTTTGTGTTATTGCTGCATTAGGGTAATTTATTTATTAATAATCTTGTTAGTGTTTGTGGTTTTTTACATAGATTTACTGTACCTTTCCACCTCCTATATGTCCAGTACCCTTCTCTACCTTGTCACTTCCCCTACTTCTCTCTCTTTACTGATGGTAACCTTGGTTATCTTATCTCAGGCCAATGGCTTGTCAATATTCAATGCTGTATTATCTTCTTTTGTTTCTCGTATGTCACAGATGAGAACTGTGATATATGTGTCCTTCTCCCTGTAACTTATTTCACTTAACATGATACCATCCAGTTCCATCCATGTTGCCTAAAACTGCATGATTCCATCTTTTCTTGCATCTGGGTAGTATTCTGTTGCGGATGTATACCAGATCTTTGTCATTCAACTGTCTTCAGACACTAAATTATCTTCATAGTCTTGCTGCTGTGCTATATGCTACAATGAACATTGGTGTGCACATATATCATTTTGAATTACACTTTTGTGTATAACTCCTTTTCTCAGGCAAAAAGAATCTCTGTGTAGAAGTGCAACAATGTCTTCTAGTATGACTTTAAAAAATATATAGATAGTATACATATGTATGTATATATATTTTTCTACAATCTTGTTATTCCTTTTGAATGTGTTTTGTTTTGTTTCAGGGAGTTACACCTAGTACTGTTTAGGGCACACATCTGACATTATGCTCAGGGATCACTCCTGGTGGTGCTCAGAGGCGCATATTGGATGCCAGCAATCAAACTCCGGTCAGCCACACAAGCAGGGCTAACACCTTACTCGCTGTATTATCTCACTTACCCCTCAGTATTTTTTTAATAAGCACTGTGATTTACAAAGCTATTGATAAGTCATCTTCTCAGCTATGTAGTATTCCATTCCTTGTCTATACCATGCTTTTCCCCCTGTTGTATATTGTTGGACAACTGAATTGCTTCCATATCCCAGCTATTGTAGTATTCACTAGAGTGAACAAGGATGCCCACATACCTTTTCAAGTGAATATTTCTTTATTTTGCTCTTTCTTTTGCTGGATCACATGGAAACTTGATTCTTCTTTGAAACACTGTTTTCCCTAGAGGCGAAACCAGACAATATGCTTACCAATATTGAAAACCCATTCACAAAAGACCATTCTTTCAAACCTTTACCCTGTCAGATATTTTGAAGTAAGGTGATAAGGATAAAGAAAATAAAAATAGGTGCCATTCCTGCAAGCCCTCTGTCTAGACCAGTAATTAGAACATAAATTTTTCACTTTTGATTCTCCCCACTTTCTTTCTAGTGTAAATAGATGTCTTGGTTTCTTTGGCTTTGACCTAGAATCAGTTATTTGCCCATGGAGCATTGGAGTCTTTAAGTAGAAAGAACGGTATTTAGAAACATATGTCTGAACACTTACTATTCATATTGTTTTGAAGTCTTCTGCTCCTATGCAATTTAATTAAACAGAGCTTGAATTATATAAAGTCATGAGTCTTTGGAGAAGTCCAATCAAACCCCACATTCAAATCCTACTCTTTCCCCTCCCCCCCCATTTCCTTCATGCCTTGATCCTCTCAGTGAAAATTTGGGCTCTGAATAATAAATATAGTTCTTCACTTGCTAAATGCTAAGATTTGAGCAAAAGACTACAGAATTTAAGAGCATTTTTATATCAGCATTTGTAATAAACCTACTAAGGAAAATTTGATTAAAAAACATTTCAATGACATCCTGGGATTTACAATACTGTTAGTCATATTTTTTGCATACATAATTCCAAAAACCCTGCTTACTTTTACCTTAGAATACAACATGCAGAATTTTTACAATTAGTATTATGCTAAAAATTCATGCACCCTATGGGATTATATTTTATTGTACCTGAACCAGTATGCCTTCATTTTTTATGATAAATATATATTTTTTTAATTTTTATTAGTGAGACACCATGAGGTACAGTTGTAGTCTTACAAATTTTTGCACTTGGGTTTCAATTATACAATGATCAAATACCTATCCTTCCACTAGGGCCCATTTCCCACCACCACGGATGCCAGTATCCCTCCCACCCCCCATCTCCCCCATCCCACCCTGCCTCTGTGGCAGGGCATTCCCTTTAGTTCTCTCTCTCCTATTGGGTGTTGTGGTTTGCAAAAGAGGCAATGGGTGGCAATCATGTTTGGTCTATAGTCTATTCTCATCACGCATCTCCCATCCTGAGAGGAACCTCCCAACACCCTTTATTTGGTGCTCCCTTCTCAATCTGAGCTTCCGTTTCCCCTAGCGTGTGTGGCTGGCCTCAAAGCCATGGAGTAATCCTCCTGGTACTTATCTCGGCTATTCTTGGGTGTTTGTCTCCTATTTTGTTACTTTATGTTCCCCAGATGAATGCAATCTTTCTATGTTTGTCCCTTTCTTTCTGACTCGTTTTGCTTAGCATGATACTTTCCATGTAGTACCACTTCTATATGAATTTCATGACTTCATTGTTTATAACAGCTGCATAGTACTCCATTGTGTAGATGTATCAAAGTTTCTTTAACTAGTTATCTGTTCTCGGGCACTCAGGTTTTTTCCAGATTCTAGCTATTATAAAGAGTGATGCAATGAACAAACAAGTGCAGATGTCACTTCGACTATACTTTTTTGCCTCTCTGGGATATATTCCCAGGAGTGGTATTGCTGGGTTAAATGGGAGTTCTATTTCTAATTTTTTGAGGATCGTCCATACTGTTCTCCAAAACAGCTGAACCAGTCAGCGTTCCCACCAGCAGTGAAGGAGAGTCCCTTCTTGCCACATCTGCGCCAACACTGGTTGCTTTTGGTCTTTTGGTTGTGGATCAGTCTCTGTGGTGTGAAATGATATCTCATTGTTTTTTTGATCTACATCTCCCTGATGATTAATGATGTAGAGCATTTTCTCATGTGCCTTTTAGCCATTAGGATTTCTTCTTTGAGAAAGTTTCTGTTCATTTCATTGCCCCATTTTTTGATGGGGTTTGATGTTTTCTTCTTGTGGAGTTCAACCAGTGCTTTGTAATCCTTGATATGATCCCCTTGTCTGATCTGTATTCGGCAAATATCCTTTCCCATTCTGTAGACTGTCTTTGTATTTTGGTCACTCTTTCTTTGGAGGTGCAGAAGCTTCTTAGTTTAAGATAATCCCATTTGTCTATCTCTGTTTTCATTTGCTCGGCCAGTGGCGTGACATCTTTGAAGATACCATTAGATTCAATGTCATGGAGGGTTTTGCCAAATTTGTATTCAATGTACCGTATGAATTCTGGTCTGATGTTGTGGTCTTTAATCCACTTTGATCTAACTTTTGTACATGGCGTTAGGCAAAGATCTGAGCCCACTTTTTTGCATGTACCCGTCCAGTTTTGCCAGCACAATTTGTAAAGGAGACTTTCCTTGCTACACTTCACTTTTCTTGCCCCCTTTTCAAAGATTAGATGGTCGTATGCTTGGGGGGAGATGTCAGTATATTCAACCCTGTTCCATTGGTCTACAGCTCTGTCTTTGTTTTAGTACCATGCTGTTTTAATTATTACTGCTTTGTAGTAGACTATGAAGTTACGGAGGTTAATTTCTCCCACTTTCTTTTTCCCAAGAATTGCTTTAGCTATTCGTTGGGGCTTATTGTTCCATATAAATTTCAGGAGTGTTTGCTCCATTTCTTTGAAGAATGTCATGGGTATCCTAATAGGGATCACATTGTATTTGTACAGTGCTTTGGGAAGTATTGCCATTTTGACAGAGTTAATTCTCCCAATCCATGAACAGGGGATATTTTTACATTTCCTCGTATCCTCTTTTATTTCCTGAAGCAGCGTTTTAGTTTTCTTTGTACGTGTCCCTTACTTCCTTAGTTAAGCTGATTCCTAGGTACTTGATTTTCTGGGGCACAATTGTGAACGGGATTGTTTCCTTCATGTCACTTTCTTCTCTTTCACTAGTTGCATATAGGAAAGCCATGGACTTTTGGGTATTGATTTTATAGCCTACAACATTACTATACAAGTTTATTGTTTCTAGGAGTTTCTTGGTGGAGGTTATAGGGTTCTCTAAGTATAGTATCATATCATTTGCAAATAGTGAGAGCTTGATTTCTTCCTTTCCTACCTGGATGCCCTTAATATCTTTTTCTTGTCAAATTGCTATTGCAAGTACTTTCAGTACTATATTGAACAGCAGTGGAGAGAGTGGCCATCCTTCTCTCGTCCCTGATCTTAGAAGGAAGGCTCTCAGTTTTTCCCCATTGAGGATGATGCTTGCTGTATGCTTGTGGTAGATGGATTTAACTATATTGAGGAAAATCCCCTCTCTCCCCATTTTGGCGAGGGTTTTCATCAAAAATGGGTGCTGGATCTTGTCAAATGCTTTCTCTGCATCTATTGATATGATCATATGATTGTTATCTTTTCTTTTGTTGACACGATAGATTATGTTGATTGATTTCCGAGTGTTAAACCATCCTTGCATCCCCGGAATGAATCCTACTTGGTCCTGGTGTATGATCTTTTTGATGAGTAGTTGAATTCTATTTGCTAGTATTTTGTTGAGAATCTTCGCAGTTGTGTTCATCAAGGATAGGTAAAGGTAAAGGTAAAGGCCCTCCAGTTGATCATTGATTTGCTCGAGCAGGCCCAGTAACGTCTCCATCGGAGACTTTGTTGTTACTGTGTTTGGCATATCGAATATGTCATGCACGCAGCCAACATGGCCAACCCGAGTTCATCAAGGATATCGACCTGTAATTTTCTTTTCTTGTGGTGTCTTTGTTTCCTTTTGTTATTAGAGAGATGTGGGCTTCATAGAAACTGTTTGGGAGAGTTTCTGTTTTTTCAACTTCCTGGAAAAGCTTGAGAAGGACTGGCAGTAAGTCCTCTTTAAATGTTTTGAAAAATTCACTAGTGAATCCATCTGGACCTGGGCTTTTGTTTTTGGGAAGACTTTTGATTACAGTTTCAATTTCCTTGATGTTAATAGGTCTATTCACATACTCTAATCTTCTTAATTCAGCTTTGGGCGATGATAGGAATCCAGGAATTTATCCATTTCTTCTAGGTTCTCTTGTTTCATGGCATACAGACTTTCAAAGTAGTCTCTGATGATCTTTTGGATTTCTTTGGTTTCTGTTGTGATATCCCCCTTCTCATTTCTGATTTGGTTTATTAGGGTTCTCTCTCTCTCTGTTTCTTTGTGAGTGTTTCTAGTGGTTTATCTATCTTTTTTATTTTCTCGAAGAACCAGCTCTTGGTTTCTTTGATCTTTCATATTTTATCTTTGGTTTCCATGTCATTGATTTCTGCTCTAATTTTTATGATCTCTTTCCTTCTGCCTGATTTAGGCTCTTTCTGCTGATCCTTTTCTAAGGTCTTGAGCTGTGAGGTCAAGCTGTTTACATGCATCCTTTCTACAGTCCTAGTATATGCTTGCAGAGCTATAAATTTTCCCCTTAATATGGCTTTCACTGCATCCCATAGGTTCTGGTAGCTTGTATCTTCATTCTCATTTGTTTCCAGGTATCTTTTGATTTCATCGTTGACTTCCTTCCTGACCCACTCGTTGTTCAGCATTGAGTTGTTTAATTTCCAGGTGTTTAATTTGGTTCTCCGTGTCTGTGTGTGATTCACTTCTATCCTCAGTGCATCGTTGTCTGAAAAGATGGTTGATACTATTTCTATCTTCCTGATTCTGTTGAGGTATGTTTTGTGTCCAAGCACATGGTCTATTTTGGAAAATGTTCCATGCTCACTGGAGAAGAATGTGTATTCTTTCTTTTGGGGATGTAAAGCCCTGTATAGGTCTATAAGCCCTTTCTCTTCTATTTCTTCTTTCAAAGCCAATGATTCCTTGATGAGTTTTGTTCTTGTTGATCTATCCAGAGGTGATAAGGTGATGTTGAAGTCTCCAACTACTATTGTGTTGCTAGCAATGTCCTCCTTAAAATCTGTTAGCAGTTGTTTTAAATATTTAGCTGTTCCCTCATTAGGTGCATATACATTTAAGAGTGTGATTTCTTCCTGTTGTATGTATCCCTTGATGAAGAGAAAATAGCCTTCGCTGTCCCTTCTAATCTTTTTCAACCTGAAATTAATGTTGTCGGATACCAGTATGGCCACCGGAGCTTTTTTGAAGGAGTTGTTTGCTTGCAGGATTGTTTTCTGTCCTTTAACTTTGAGTCTGTGTTTGCTCTGACTGTTGAGATGAGTTTCTTGTAGGCAGCAGAATGTTGGGTTCTCTCTCTGTATCCAGTTTGCTACTCTGTGTCACTTAAATTGTGAATTTAGACCATTGACATTGAGAGAGATTACCGTTATGGGGTTTTGTGTCATCTTTTTGTAAGGGCCTGTTGTGGTTGTAGGGTTTGTCTTGTATTATAGTAGCCCCTTTAGCTCTTGTTTTATAACTATGATATGTCTTGGAGTGTTTTTGTCAGGGTCTCTGCTAGCTGGCACCCATCGGGCTCCTTGAATCTGAATGGCTGCATTGTGGAGCTCTGGGAATTTTTCAGTGATGATTTGTTTAAACATGGCTTTTTCATTGTGATTGTTTCCCTGAGCTTCTGGTAGGCCAATGATTCTAATGTTGTTTCTCTTGGAATCGTCTCCTAGGACTCTGATTCTCTGTAGAGCTATTTTGAGGTCCCTTGCCACTGTTTGTTGTTGCCTGTTGTCTTGGTGCAGCTGATATTCCAGCTCACTGATTCTTTCCTCAGCTGTGGTCATTCTATTTTTGAGGGCACAGACCGAGTTTTTTATTTCATCTATGGAATCTTTGATTCGTGACATTTCTGTGCGTAGCTTTCCAATTTCTGCTCTCATTTCTTCCTGTATTTTCTCGATTGTGTGATCCATTGTTCCTTTCATGTCCTCTTTCAATTTACTGGATATCTGTCTGACTGTTTCATTGAGTTGATTGAACATCTTCATTACTTCATATTTGAATTCTTTGTCAGAGAGGTCCCTTAATTGAATAGCACCTACTGAGACTTCTGGACCCTTTTCATTGTTCTCTGCCTGCACTGGGGATTTGCGTTGTTTCTTCATATTGGTATGTAGTGTAAAGACTAGATTTCGTGGTATGAGTAAACTACCTGTGGCTGCGTGAGCGTTGGCCCGCCAAAAATTAGGCCACACCCACTTCAAGAAACCACGCCCACTTATAAAGCAGCCACACCCCCATGGGTACCAGGTGTGTGTGGGGGGAGTAAAGACTGGGTAGGGAAGAAGACCAGCTCAGCTTGGGGGACGAAAAGGAAGAGGCAGAGAGGCTCAGAGCTGCTTTGTCTCCCAAAGTCCGAGAGGATGCCTAGAGGGCTTGCAGGGTGAAATCCAAGTCCCGGGTTCAAGAAGCGAGTATGCCTTCATTTTTGTTATAATATTTAAGATATGAGTTTTCTTTATTTTTATTTAATGTATTTTTATATATAAAATCTGGCTTGCAAGCCCAATTACACAATATTTACATAATGACTTGCTTACTCAGAGAAGTGTATTTTTTTCCATTGAACTTTTCTTCACCATTGTCCACAGCCCATACTGAAGGCTAAAACATTTATTAAAGAAGGTGATTTTGGTGATATAAACAAACTGTGCTTGTTACTTTGTGAGGTGAAAATCTCTGTTTAAAAAAACTGAAAAATAGGGTTAAATGCAAAAAAATATTTTACAGGGGAAAAGTAAAGAACAAGGAAAAGAGAAAAATAAAAATCTCCCTGATGGTCTGGGACACAGGCCACTATTGTTTGTAGTTGAAGACCCAGAGTAGATTTGGTGTTTGGAGACTGATTTGGTACATTGTATTTCTGTACATTGTATTATTTGGTACATTGTAATACTGATTATGTACATTGTATATAAGGAGGAACATTTATAGAGCCACTGAAGTTACCTTTGTTTTGGTTTGCTGTTCCCTTGGCAGAAACAACCATCTGGGCATAGGAAAATATTTTAGCAATGTGACACTAGAAAAATGAATACAACTGGGGCCAGAGAGATAGTGCAATGGTTAGGGCATTGGCATTGCAGGAGGCTGACTCAGGCTCAATCTCCTACACCATACATGGTCCCCACTGTCCCACCGGCAGTGTTCTCTTAAGGCAATCTAAGTCTCAAGCACCAGCAGACATAACCCAAAACTTAGAAGAAGAAAATGAAAATGAATATAAGTCATTGGAATATAGCCATTACGCATGTAATCTGACAAAGAGACCGCCACTATGTTCAGTCCACTGTTCATTTGTTCAGTGTTTGTCACTGACCTCTGCAGCAAGCTCACAGAGCTACAAGTACTGGATAAATCCCACCAGGTTGTCAGCAGTTAGGGTAGCATTATTAATGATCTTGGGTCTCCTTCTAGAACTCAGTAGAACAACTTAGTGAGATGAAACTGCTTAAGGAACTGAATGTTAAAAATGTATGTAATGATGCTTAGCAAGTCCTCTGTTTAGTTTTCCTTTTCTTTCTTCTTTTCTAGTGGCCATGTTATATAATATTATTCATGAGGGGGGGTTCATGCATACAGTGTTCCAACAGCACCCCTCCACCAAGTGTCTGCCTCCCTCCCCATTGTCCCGGGGCTTTTCTCAGCAACATCTCTCTCCATCCCATTGTTCTCTGCATAGGTATCTTGTTGTGGTCCTTACCTTGTCACTGGTTCTCTTTCAGTATGAGTTGGACAATGATTTTCTGAAGCAATAATAATACAGGGACAGGGTGACTGCTTGGTCATTTATGATGAAAGCCTTGAGAGAGCTAATGTTTCTGGACCACTTACTTTATGTGTGTGTGTGTTTGTATTTTTTAATTTTGAGTTTATCTTCAAATCCATGTTCTACAAATATGCCATGCTAATTGTACTCTTGCAGTGATCTATACATTCTACTATCAAATTTTCTGGATAAATCTTTTAGTAGCAAAAGAGAATACTTGTTGGCTAATATTTCAGAATATTAAAATGAAAGAATGCCAGAAGAAATATTTGGAAATATGCTGTTAAGTTCATTTATTATCTCTCTAATAAATCTCAAAAAATTAAGTAAAGCAGCATGCATTATGTTTCCCATGTTGTCAGGAAAATTTTAGAGTAAATTGGCAGGATGCAGAATGTGAATCACCTTTTAAATAATTATAAAATTCCAGATACCATAGGAAATGATTGAAGGAAAATGAAATAAATTTGTGGGTCAAAGAATACTGATCCATTTTTGATGTGGAATATTTTTTTTTTCTCGAGCGGGCCCAGTAACATCTCCATTGGAGACTTTTTATTGTTACTGTGTCTGGCATATCGAATACTCTCAGTAGCTTGCCGGGCTCTCCGAGAGGGGCAGAGGAATTGAACTCGGGTCGGCCATGTTGGCCGCTTGTAAGGCGAACGCCCTACCCGCTGTGCTATCGCTCCAGTACTCTGCAGGTTTAATTTTTTTTTTTCAAAATTAAACCTGCAGAGTAAACCAGAACCTGATGAACATAATGAGCTGTCTTAAAACAACTTTTTTAGTCCAAGATTGAGTGAATTCTGCGAGGTGGCCTCTCTAGCAAATAAAAATTTACATAATTTCTGTGCCCCCCTGTAAATATTTCACTTGGTCAGAAACACGAGTCTGTCTAAATCAGTTAACATTAAAGAGCAAAGGCAAGGATGGGTCCCCACCCCCAGACCCAAACAAAGTTGACTCTGGCACAGGCACTCAGTTATTTTCTATATTTCTCTTTTTTTCTTTATCACTTAGCCTTTCTCGACTCTTACCTTCCACCTCCTTTGTTCCATTCCTTCAAGTGGTGACTGCTTCCTGAAGTGTTAAATACAGTTTGTTTGTATCACCTAAATTGCCTTCTTTAATCACTTTTTAGCAAGGTTAATTCACTTTACAATTCACATTCAAATACTAATTGACAGTGCATATTCTTAGGAAACATTATCATTCATGTTGGTTTAATTCACATCTAACCAGGTGGTGCAAATTCCTATTATATGTTCAATTACTTTAGTATGTTGTTTGTCTTCAGTACCTGCCGCCCATCAAATGTTTCTTTGTTTTATATGTGTAATGAATCTGTGTAGCAATTATGTTGTCATGAATCACCATGATGTTGACCTTATCAAATATGTTTTCCCTGTATTATATCACCTAAACAATTAAGTCATAATTTTCAAGTAAAATCAAATGATGATAAAATATATGTCTCGAGACCCATTTACATTTTACTCTCAATAAATAAGTATATAATGTAAATTTGGATAATTTAAATTTGAATAATGCAGCAAAGTCTGCCATTTTAAATAAGTACCAGAGTCATTTAAATGGGCATGACATAAAGGGAAAGCTAAAACTATAAGTAATCAAAAGAAACCTAAGATAAGCTCTGTATCTCTGTCTTTTTGGTTCTTTACAATTTTTTTTTCACTTAACCACATTTCATCTTTTTTTAAGCTACCAATTCGTGTCTTGGAAGTAAGTTTTTAAAAATACTGTTTCAGTGGAAATTTTTACTATATATTTTGTGATTGGTTTATTATACCTTTGCCAACAGCTCCCTCTATGTTCCATAGCACAGATATTTATTGTTCATACTTTGAAAGACTGTATGTATCATTTTGTGACAAACAACCCTTTTAGAAAATAACTTTTATTTGTTATTAGGCAGAGAACTACAGGGAATGTAAATTTTTGGTTGCCTTTTAGTTTCAATTTTTTTCTATTACTTTTAAACTAGATTTTACAACCTTTTTAGGAATAATTCATTGAAATTCTATTTTGATTATAATTTAAACATACAGATAGCTTTATGTAGAAAGACTTGGGTTCATTCAGGCTGATATACATGGTAACAAGTATATCTCATTTTTCTGTTACCCCATAAGTGGCTTATAGTAGTCTATGAATTACATTTTTAGGAAATATTTTACTACATATTTATAAATTGCTACTATGAAAGGAGAAATGAGTAAGCTAAAAGTTATATGTGCTGCCCTAAAGGAATTAAAGCTTAATTTGGCGTGTATTGATCAGTATGAACCAACTAGAAAATTGTCTTGAAAACTGGATTGGTTTTAGAAACTGAATATATTTGTTATCTACTCCAATTCACTAGAATCCCCTTATTTGGGACTCTAGCAGATAAGAGATAAGGGGTGCCTGTGTGTCCAACAGATCCTAAGTTAAGAAGAGCAACTGAGACTGAGTGTATGTAGATCTATTTTCAGCTGATTCACCTAAAAGTGACATGACCCAGTTAGAATTAAAGAATAGGATACAGAAAGAAATTTAGCTTCAAGTGTCTCTTTAGAGCATTTGTCTCTGCGACCTTCTTCATGGATATTTGTAGAACACAATAAGCTATGAGCTTCTCGGAATCATCTAGGAACTAGTCAGATGGTACAATCAATGTAAAAGCAAACTCAAGTCCATGAAGAGCATATAGAGTTTGTTATATGAAACTCATCATTCAAGTGTATTTAATGCGTTAAACAAAACGGGTACTGGGAGCACCAAACTCGAGATGCTAAATTCAGTGACAGAATTGAACCACAGAAACTGTGAAAGAACATGTTCAAGACTCAAGTGGCGAGATCACTACTGCTTTCCCCATAGTTGTGGAGGATATGCTTTCTTTAGCTTGAGCTGTTCATGAGAAAATGTCACTTAGACTTAGCTAGTTAGATAAAAAACTCTTGAAGGTTAATTGGGAATTCCTTTCCAACATTTAGCAGGAGCGATTCAGATGTGGAGAGGGCTGGAATAAAGACATAAGTTGTTTGAAGAGTGGATGCCTGCTGAGGGGGTGGGGAAATTGGGATAGCCACATTAGAGATTGAAACAGTAACAGGAGAATGTTGTGTGTCACATGTACTAGGAGTTGTTTTAGACTAAAAGGATCTTAAAACTTATAAAGGATCTTGGAGGAAACGTTGACGGTAACGGGACAGAAGAGTTCATGTAGCTCTGAGCTTAACTAACCTTTGCTGCTTTTTTGAAAGACAGTGGACCCCTCTTTGGCATCTCCTTTATGTTCCCTTCACATCTGGTATGAGTAAGATCAGTGTCACCCTCCAAATAGATCCAAAATCTTACACCTCTGCCACTAACATTCCAGCCTTGCCAGCATCGTTTCTCACTTTGATGTCGACTGCATTTTTCCAACTGGCCTTCCGTTTCCATGATCTGATTCCAGAAATCCTCCCCGCCACTCAGACCCCTCATACCTTAAAACAGATGCAGCTGTCGACTCAGAGGACACAAGGACTTCCCATCCTGCTTAGAAAAATCATCCACAGAGCCTCTGGGTTGATAGGACTCTTGCCTGTCTCCCCAGCATTTTTGATTTTCTGTCCTGTTGTTATTGTTGATTTCTCACTCGCTTTGCTCAAGCCCTCCCACCCCCTTTAAGATCCCTAGAACAGTCAAGTGTGTCTGAACTCAGCTCATCAACATTTACTATTCTCCCAGCCTGTGTTTAACCATATAGATCTCTCATGTATTTGTTCAACTTCTTGCATAAATACTTTCTGGCTCTCTCTAATAAAAGGAAGCATTCTCTATCAAAACTTTCATTTCTTAATTTTCTCCACAGCACTTGTCATCACCTGTTTACAATATCTGCTTTGACCATTAGAGAACTTACTTTACTATACATATTACTCCTAAAGGTAGGACTTTTTTTGTGTGTTTAACATTTAACTCAAGGATCATCAAGAAGTTCCTACATTAAAAGGGTGACATTGAAAGGAAGAAAGAGCATCAACCATCGAATAAAGTAAGTCATAGAGAAAAACATTTATTGTAAATGAATGAAAATGCAAGTGCATTGCACACTGTCCTATCTCTCTAACGTGCATTTTCGCTAATGTGCTTTTGTTTTCACTTTTTGGCTAACTTTGCTGAGGGATGATAAATGGCCATTAGGAATCCTATGAAGCACCGAGATTATTGATTATTGTATTGGTTATTGCAATTTTGCTTTTCAAACATTGACTCTAAATGGAGTCAGATCAGATCAGATCTGTTGTCATGTCCGGCTTTGTGAAGGCTTTGAGGTGAATGCAGGTGACATAAATCTACTATTCTTGTTCCTTCCTCCTTGCTGAAGTCAGTATTTAGTTTTGAATATAGGCCAGGAGCGGGGGTTTCTGGAGCGATAGCACAGCAAGTCAGGAGTTTGCCTTGCACGCGGCTGACCTGGGTTCGATTTCTCTGTCCCTCTCGGAGAGCCTGGCAAGCTACCGAGAGTATTCCACCCACACAGCAGAGCCTGGCAAGCTTCCTGTGGCATATTCCACAGCCAAAAGCAGTAACAACAAGTCTCACAATGGAGACGTTACTGGTGCCCGCTTGAGCAAATCAATGAACAAACAGGAGGACAGTGCTACAGTGCTATTTTTTACTCCTTATTTTACTCCTCAGCAGACAGTCATACACCCTCCTTCTGGGGGCTATTATCAAGAGGCGTTAGGCAGTTATGCAGGCGTCTGTGTGGACAGGTGACACTATCCTCAGAGTGGCACTGCTGTGGTCAGTGGAACTGCCTGCCTTGCACAACAGCACACTTCCTACTTGTCTTCCAAATTGCACTTGGGGCAGGAAGACTCTGACATTTCCAGTTGATCTATATTCTCACCAAACTTAGTATTTTAAGTCCTTTGAATTTTTCCGCTCTAACTGTAATGGTACACTTCACTGTCATTTTAATATGCATTTTTCTAATAACTAATTATGCCAGACATTTTTCATAGTTATCCTGCATTTATTTTCTTAGGTAAAATGTCTTTCGTATGTCTTGATACTGATCAGATAGAGATATAATTGAGATAAAAATTATAGATCTAAAAAGAAGTTGCTTTATCACCTTTTCATAATTAACAATTCTGTAAGGTTTATTTGCATACAATTATTAAACTTTAAAACAATATGTTTAAAATGTAATATTTTCATATTAATTCAAAATTAATATTTTCATATTAATTGGAAATTAATATTTTCATAAAACAATATGTTGAAAAATTAATATTTCCTATTTCTTAAAAATCACTGTAAATAAATTTTTTAGATTTCAATTTTTCTTTGTTCACTATAAGAGCATAGAGTTGTGAACACTTTTTTCCATATCTTTTTTCTTGGTAGATTGCTTATATTTTCTTTAATAAATGATAAGGAAATATAATTTTTCTTTTTGTATTGACTACCTAGGGTTGCTGCAACAAAGTATCATAACTGGGTGATTCAAGACAACAGAAATGTATTGACTAAGTTCTGGGGAGGTTAGAAACCAAAATCAAGGTTTCAACAGGGTTTATTTCTTCTGAAAATAGTGGGGCAGTTTTTGTGATCCCTCTCTCTCTCTCTCTCTCTCTCTCTCTCTCTCTCTCAACCTTTGCTAACCCCAGGCATTCCTTGGCCTGTAAATGCATTGATCCAGTTCTTTGCTCTGTATTATGTTCTCTCCCTGTTTGTCTTTGGATATCAATTCTATTGAAATGACATCCAATTCTAATGTGTTTTATCTTACTCAATTTTATCTGCAATGATCTTATCTGGAAACAAACTTTTTTTTATTAGTGAAACACCATGAGGTACAGTTGTATATTTACAATTTTTTGTGCTTGGGTTTCGATTATACAATGATCAGATACCCATCCCTCCACCAGTGCCCATTTTCCACCACCATGGATAATATCCCCCCACCCCATCCCCCCATCCCCCCATCCCCCCCCCCCCCCGCCTCTGTGGCAGGGCAATCCCCTGTGTTCTCTCTCTCCTTTTGGGTGTTGTGGTCTGCAAAAGAGGCATTGAGTGGCAAACATGTTCAGTCCATAGTCTACTTTCGACATGCATCTCCCCTCCTGGGAGGATCCTCCAAACACCCTTTATTTGGTGCTCCCTTCTCTATCTGAACTGCCCTTTCCTCTAGGATACCCAGCTGGCCTCTAAGTTATGGAGTAATCCTCCTGGTGCTGATCTCAGCTATTCTTGGGTATTAATCTCATATTTTGTTACTTTATATCCCCCAGATGAATGCAATCTTTCTACGTCTATCCCTCTCTTTCTGACTCATTTCACTTAGCATGATACTTTCCATATTGTACCACTTGTATGTAAATTTCATGACTTCATCTTTTCTAACAGCTACATAGTACTCCATTGTGTAGATGTACCAAAGTTTCTTTAACCAGTCATCTGTTCTTGGGCATTCAGGTTTCTTCCAGTTTCTGGCTATTGTAAAGAGTGCTGCAATGAACAAACAATTGCAGATGTCACTTCAACTATAAATTTTTGCCTCTCTGGGATATATTCCCAGGAGTGGTATTACTGGGTCAAATGGGAGCTCAATTTCTAATTTTTTGAGAATCGTCCATACTGTTTTCCAGAAGGGCTGAACCAGTGGACATTCCCACCAACAGTGAAGGAGTGTCCCTTTCTCGCCACATCCACGCCAGCATCGGTTGCTTTTGCTCCTTTGAATGTGGGCCAGTCTCTGAGGTGTGAGATGGTATCTCATTGTGGGAAACAAACATTTTAAGGTACTGGAGCTAAAACATCAGAATATCCTCTGAGATAATATCATTCAATTTATAGCCCTTCTTTCCATTCTATGTGTCCTTCTCCTCCTGTATACACACCTGGAACTACTTACTGAATGTGACTTCCAGTACAACGTGAGTGGCGCTGAGGAGAACAATATCCACATCCACTCAAAACGATCACTCAATAATCAGGGAATATTGTACTTTGGAATTAATAATAAGAGTTATAACCATACACAGAGTCCCTAAAAAATTAAGTTCCAAGGAATATGTTTTAACATAAATAAGGTAGTTTATTATGTGAGAAAGTTCTAAGATGCAAAAATAGATCAATTTACAGAAAAAGAAAATCATCTGTATTTTGGAAAATATAAATAGAAGAGAAATAATATAGATTTGTGTGATAAAATTAAGTTCTAATGTTTTGTTAAACCGATGGCAAATTTTGTTTTAGCATAAAAGTTATAATGATTTTTCTTAGCTTTAGTTGAGAAAGTTAGGTATAACAGCTTTATTTTATTGAGTAAGCAATAGAAATAAAACAAAATGTATTTTTTGGTTTTTGTTGGTTGGTTGCGCCACTGGAGCGATAGCACAGTGGTAGGGCGTTTACCTTGCACGCAGCCAATATGGCCGACCTGAGTTTGATGCCTCCGCCCCTCTCGGAGAGCCCGACAAGCTACCGAGAGTATCTTGCCTGCACGGCAGAGCCTGGCAAGCTACCCGAGACGTATTCGATATGCCAAACACAGTAACAACAAGTCTCACGATGGAGACGTTACTGGGCCCGCTCAAGCAAATCGATGAACGATGGGAGGACCGTGACTGACTGATGACTTGGTTGGTTGGTTGGTTGGTTTGGTTTTGGTATTTGGTCCTCACCTGGCAATACTCAGCATATACTCTTTGCTCTGGATTCAGGAGTCACTCCTGGTGGATTTGGGGTACCAAATGTTGTGCCCGGGATAGAACCAGTTAGTTGGTTGCATGCAAAACAAGTGTCCTACCTGCTCTGCTATCTCTTTAGCTCTGGAAACAATAATTTTTCTAAGTAATAAAAAAGTTAAATATAAATAATTAAGTAAATGTGTTAAAAGAACAGAAAATGGTGAACAACTAAACTATGCAAGATTTTTAAATGGTGAATTTAAATCAAAGTATATCAGAAATTATAGCAAATGAACTAATTATTCTAAGAATTAAAGATTTGAGGATTGAATACAACTTTTTTTTAAAAGGAACACATTATATTTGACTTACTTTAATTACATTTGACTTCATTATATTTGACTTAGTTAATTTAAATAATATTTGAAAATAAGGGAATAGCCATTTTTTATTTTTATGGAAAAGTTTGTTAATGTTACTTTTAGGGTGTAAAAATAGCTGAGAGACACAATATACTTTCTGTTTATGGGTTAGACACTGCATTTCGTAGTCACATTGACTGCTTTAAACGTTGACAGTTTTGCATTATAAAAATCAGGACTGGCAAGATAGTACAGCTGCTAAGGTGCTTGCCTTGCATGTAGCTGACTCTGTCTTGAACCCTGCATGTGGTCCTTTGAGCACCACCAGAAGTAATCCCTGACTACAGAGCCAGGAGTCCACCCTGAGCACAGATGGGTGTGGTTCCACTTCAAAAAAAAGAAGCGAAATAATTATGTTAAAGCATTTTTAATTTTAAAATAATTGTGTACTATTACATTAAAGTTGGGCTGGAGCGATAGCACAGCGGATAGGGTGTTCACCTTGCAAGCGGCCAACATGGCCAACCCAAGTTCGATTCCTCCACCTTTCTCAGAGAGCCTGGCAAGCTACTCGTGACATATTCGATATGCCAGACACAGTAACAATTGTCACAATGGAGAGGTTACTGGGCCCGCTCGAGCAAATCAATGAACAACGGGAGGACAGTGACAGTGATTACATTAAAGTTATTTTAACTTTAAACCTACTTAAAGACTTTTAGTTATCTTAAAACTTATGAAAGGAGCCAGCTAGGATAGCAAAAAACTATAGTTCTATTGGTTGAATACTGACAATATCTACAGTCATCTTTGAGGGCACATGACCACGGCACCAGGCCAGAACAGTACACTGGAGTAAGCTCCTGACACAAAACAAACCCATAGAAAAATCTGTTAAATAGAGATCTGGAAAGAAAGTTCTAACAATTAAATTCTGTTGTGGAGAGATTCACTTTGTAATGTACGGAATCAATTAACATAAGTAGAGGCAGACAGAAGCCAAAATACAGCCGAGTAAAGCTGTGGGATGCCAGCAGCCAGAGGGAAGCAGGAACTGTTTAAATAGAGCCATAAAGAAGACTTGAAAGTAGAAATAAATTATTTTTGTCAATAGGAGAGTACAATGAGATTCTAACCAGGTGAACAATGAGGATACTGGAATAAGAAACGGTCGTGCTCAGATCCGGGGTCAAAACAGATTGGGGTCTCTTTTGATGCCCTTTGTTCTTCTTACTGCAGGCAGTGAGCTACATCTATTCAAATGTAAACGTCCGATTCCAGTTGTTAGGCATTCAAATGAATCAATGCTCTTGGCCAAGTTTGTGTTGACAAGGACACCGACGCCTCCAACACCTCTTTTATCACATGTTCCGAGGAACAATTCTTCTCCAGTGTCGAAAACGGCATGGTGAGATTCGTGCCTTCTTGTCTCGGTCAGACCAATGATGTCGTACTTGATCATTCGCGCTTGTACCATCAGGTCCTCGATGGATGCATCTGATGCTAGCATACGTGCATTGAAAGTACAGACGATCATTTTTGTCTTCCTTCGTTGTGGCAGCCTAGGTCGGCCTTGAGATTTTGTCGGCCTCTCCTTTCTCATCCTTCTCAGTGCTGCCATGTCGGTGAAGCCTTCAAGGTCAGGTGAATGAGACCAGTTGTAGTTACTGGTTTTGGCATATCGAATACACAGCGGATAGCTTGCTAGGCTCTTCCGTGTAGGCGAATACTCTCGTTAGCTTGCCAGTCTTTCCGAGAGGGATAGAGGCTTTTGGGGCGACCTCTAATCACCCTTGTAGGTGTTACCATATTTGAACCCTATCAAATATGGTACGACAATTCCGGAAGAATTATGATGTGTCGCGCAGCCGCTTGCGGCCGCGCAGGTCCGGAAATTGTCCTGGAGTGTGGCGATGGCTGGGTAGTGGAAGTAGTGTCGAAGAAATAGCTAAGAGGACGAAGAACCTCCGGCTCCAGGCACATCTCTTTGATTCCACTGTTCTTCCTGCATTAACATATGCCTCAGAGACCTGGGCCCTACGCAAACAAGATGAGAACGCTATTCAGGTCTCCCAAAGAAGAATAGAAAGAGCTATGCTTGGAATATCACGTTTCACTCAAGTGAGAGAAAGAATCCGGAGTTCTGACATCCGTCGATCAAGGATCAGGGACGCTGTCTCATTTGCCAAGGTGTCGAAAATCAGATGGGCTGGTCACGTAATGAGATTTAAAGACGACCGTTGGACTAGAGCTGTTACTGACTGGATTCCACGGGATGTCAAAAGACGGCGTGGCTGCCCACCTACCAGATGGTCAGACTTCTTCGTCAAGATCATGAACAATCGGTTTGAGGCCCTTCATGTTCCCGGAGCGAAGAGATGCCATTGGGCTACACTAGCACGCGACAGGGACAAATGGAGACGTTACTGGCGCCCGCTCGAGCAAATCGACGACTAACGGGAAGTTAAGTGATTAAGTGATTAAGTTCTTCTTACATTCTATGTTGGAATTAATTCTTCATCATCAACATCATTATAGACGATGAGAGACTGCTATGAAGCTGGTCCTCCTTTCTTTACTTTTCTTTTCTTTTCTTTTCTTAATGACATACAGCAGTGTTCATGCCTTACTCCTGGTTCTGTGCTCAGGGATCACTCTTGACAGTACTCTAGTGCCAGGGATAGTGCATCCAACCCAGGTCTGTTGCATGCAAGGCCAGAAGCCTTCCATCTGTACTCTTCCTCCAGCACCAGCCTTATCTTATTTCTTAAAATTAAAAATAAACCTGTCTTATGAGGAATGTGACCAGCTGTCTTGCAACTAGAAATAACCTAAATCAGATGGATTATTTGTGTCTTCTCATTTTCTTTATTTCTGGAAGGCCCCCTTGGTTTATACCTATAGGCTGGGTGAGAAATAGGCATAAAGTTTTCTAGAAAAGTGGCAGAAACCCTTGCCTGATTGTTTAGAAATGGGAGAAGGCCTGGTACATTGAGAAAAGCAGAAGTGCTCCAAAATCTGAAAGCATGTATGTATTTAGATGGGGTTCAGGGGACAAACTGGGTACGTATAAGAAGGGTTAAATATGGTATGCTGCAAATTTTAGGTCATGTTCTGAAAACTAAGTGGTGACATTGGAGTCCTTCAGTAGTGGATATGACAGTTTTGCATTTCATAAAAATTTCACTGGTAGCTCTGTGGAAAGATTTCAGAGCTCCATGTCGCCTCTGCATGCCTGTCACAAATCTTTATTCATGGTCAGTGTGCTAAATGATGGTCCATGGTGAAAGATGAAACAGTCAATGTTGTGAAACAGACATTTCCTCTGTAGCCTTTTCCCAGATAGGCACTGCTTCTCTCATCCATTCACACTTGCAGAAAACCAACTAGAATTCTACTTCCTCCCCAAAGGATTTGTGGATTGGCTTTGGTTTTCGTGTTTTGTTTTCCCATTTTCTCTTCTCTGAACTTGTCTGATATGTGACTTGCAGTTTTATATGTGCCAAATCACTAGCTGCCTTTATGGAGTTTTTTTTTTCTACACAGTTAAATTCTAAAGGTTTTCATTGAAGGGATCATATCTTTTATTCTTTCTGCAGGATTTGGTACCTCACTGGTCTTATAGTCTGCAATAAAAAGACTTGTTGATGGGCAAGCGGAGAAATGGATGAATGAAGTTAAGGAAATCGAACATGGTTTAGCCCTATGACTAACCTAAGTACCATCCCATTATATTAAATGAATAAAGGATAATATTATATGGCAGTGGTGGTCATTTTAACAGTGAAATTTTTAGTTGGATTTTCAAAGGAAGATGAATATTTTCAACATAAAGATCCTCTTCCTACAAAACCCAACCTCTTTTGTTATTTTTATTTTTTTATTGATTCACTGTGAGAAAAAGAGTTATAAAGTTGTTTATGGTCAGGTTTCAGTCATACAGTGTTTCAACAATACATTTCCCACCACTAATGGCCCCGATTTTCCTCCCACCCCACCCTCAGTCTGTCTCTATGGCAGGCACTTTACTCCTCATCCTCCCTCTCCCTCTATTTCTCTCCCTTTTCTCTCCCTTCTCTGCCTCTCTCCCTGTTCTTCCTCTCTCTCCCTCTCTTTCCCTCTCTCTGCTCTCTCTCTCTATCTCTCTCTATTTCTCTCTCTGTCACTCTCTGTCTATCCCCCCACTTTTTAGGCATTATGGTTTGCTATCCAGGCACTGAGAGGTTATGATGTTTGTTCCTTTAACTATTTTCAGCATCATGCAAAATTAAAAATCTTTTGCACAGTGAAAAATAACAAAGACAATCTCTAAGAGTTGCTTCAGTCAATCTTTTCAGAAGACCACTCCAGATTATCTTTTCACAAGACCACTCCAGATCATCTTTTCACACACAGTTTCTAATACATTGGCAAATGAGGTATGTTGTTCTAATGTGTTCATGGATCATACTCTGAGACTCTCTGAGACTCTTCATGACGAAGTGTCCTTTATCCTTTCACTGGAAGACTGTCTGTGGCATCCCCGGTTTAGCACTGTGTCCCTGAATCTATTGTCTCAGGATTTTCACATTATCATTGTCTGCTCCCTTCTCTCCTTCTTATATGAGCTGACCTTCTTACACTGGAGGATTCGAATCAGTATGCTTGTGAGCTTCATAGCAATTATGGCTTTGAGTGTTAATAAGTATTTATTCTGATTTTATTAGGAATGATGTTATGATTATGTGAAATTATAGAAACGTGTGAATTGGTTATGGGTCTCACAAACAAAGCCTTTGAAACTGTTGCCAAAAGTGAAAGTAAACTGGCTTCCATAAAAAAATTCTTTGTTAAAATAAACATATAAAAAGGGCTGCAGCAAGTTTTCACTCAGTGACAGAGTCAGAGGGATAAAGAACTGTGACATTGACTCTACCATTTCCGGGTGAAAATTGTACTAAGAGCCTCTAAACATGCTTCATGATGTTTGCTTTCGTGAAAGGAATGTTCTACAGCCATCGCTTAGAATAACTATGATTCTTTGTTTTCCCCCTGGAGATACAGGGTAAATGGCTGGAACTGACAGTAGCAGTTTGTTCCATGACCTATGACCACGTTCAGATGCACAGGTGACCGAAAAGGGCAGAGTTATATCCTGGTACAGGACCCAAAGTCGTGTATGTGAATGACAATTAGTTTCAAAAATCAATAAAATGCAAGACAGGTGACATAGGTGATGGAGCTGGAATGTAATGATATGCTGACTGATCTTTGAGGAAGTGAGTTGTTGTATATGAGAATTTTCTTTTAAAGGGTTGGATGACTTAGTCTAGTTAGTTCCCAGCAAAAAATAAAAAAATAAGATATTGAGATGCTATTCAAGCTAGCACATTGTCAGTTTCCAGGGATTCTGTTATATGAGAGGCCCATAATGCTTTCCAGTGACTTAAAGAAATATTCGTTTTAAAAATTTGGATTAAGAGATTAAAATCTAGAAAACTTCTTTTTTATCTTCTGCCATGGCTAGCTACTGTGAGGGCTTTACTAATGTATCTTTATCTTATTGCATTTTTTTTCTCACTGTATATCACAATAACAATAATGTAGAACAATTCCTCAGATAGAGAGCACTTATAAAAATACTTTGAAGAGAGGTGCCAATGAAATCATATTATTTCATGTACACTACTGAATGACCAATGAACATCAAATCTGAACGAGGATTCTATCTCTGCTGAAATAGCATGATGTGATAAAAAGAGAAAGCTGGAATTGAAAAATAAAAGTTAAAAAATCTGGCAATTAATTGAGAATTCTCAGCACATCCAGATAACTAATTATCATGACTTTGCTATACAGAGCAGCATATTGCAACAAACTGTAAGTTTCCCTTTTGCATGTTTGTGTGTTTTGTTTGGTTTGGGGGCCACAGCCGGCTGTGCTCAGGGCTTACTGCTGGCTCTCTGCTCAGGGAACGGTCCCAGGGATGTGCAGGAGACCCTCTGGGATGCTGCGGATCGAACCTGACTTGGCTGAGTACAAGGCAGGCGCCCTACCTGCTGTACTATGCTGTATGATGTCTCAACCCCAAACTGTAAGGTTTATTGTGAACTCTTCCCATTATGTTAGCTCTCATTCAAAGAAAGAGCATCATAAGATATGGTAGGTACAGTCAGTTGCCACACGGCAGAGCCTGGCAAGCTACCTGTGATGTATTCGATATGCCAAACACAGTAACAACGAAGTCTCCAATGGAGACATTACTGGGCCCACTCGAGCAAATCGATGAACAATGGGAGGACAGTGACAGTGACAGTGACAGTCAGTTCCATAGTTGACCTGATTTCCCCTCAACAATTAGAAATTAAATTCAGAATAAGGTTAGACAAGTAGAAGAAGGGGCATAGTCATCTGGAGATAAATTGGTAAGAAAAAGAAATGACTTCCTGTTTAAGCTAAATGCTAAATATAACACATTGAGGGTGAAGGAGTTAACAACCATGCTTATTCACACACACACACACACACACACACACACACACACACACCTCACTGAAACACATTTTCTATCCCACATTGTCTCAGGGAGATAATTGCTTGGATAGAAGCGGCATTGCCCATGGCTACTGAGCAGACCCATGGCAGGGATAAGTCAAATAACTGGATGTTCCCCTCATTGAGCAGAGGTAGATCAAAGACCCCTGTGTCTTCCCCCTTCAGACTCGTGGGCTGGTTACCATTGAAGAGTCACGCAAGAGTCACACAAAGGTGTGGTGTCCTAGGAGAGATATCATAGCCACTTCTTGGTCAAGAGTGAGTGAGTGATTGAAATGTACAGAATGGAGACAACTCAACTGGCTTCTGCTTCGAGGCATACCCTCCCAACATTTTCATTCTTAAAGTGGTTAGCAGGGTAGTTTAAGTTCTTTAGGGAGTTCAGATTCCCTTAAAGATAATTTACAATGTAAGTCTCCTGCTTCTGTCCTGTGAAAGCACTGCCACAAGTGGAACTTTTCATCAGGCTACCAGAATAAATGACCAAGATCAATAGCAATAAGCTAGCAAATAAGTAAAAATTATTTTTAAATGGCTTGCTAAACTAGGCTAAGTAAGGGAAGCTTTTGCAGCCATTAATTAGAACCACACTTATGTACATTGGAGTGAAGTAGATGTAGTATAATTGTAAAAAATGTAGGAAGAATAGAGTGGATCCATTCAGTATCAGTTTATATGTCCATACCATCAATGGCAAACTATATGATCAAACTCTCACAATGACATCAGGAAAACAGGTGTTTATTTTTTGAATAGCCAAAAGAGGCAGGGTACATTAAAGAATGTGATATAGTAAGTCATAGTAAAAATGTTTCATCCTCGAGCCTGCAAATGGTAAAAAAATGTAAATCAAAGACAAGAAATGTTTTAAAACCGTTTTTTAAAAAATAAGTAACATCATATTGAAAAGGTTGAAAATGCCAAAGAGAATTTTTAATGAAAAACATTCTAGTGAAATTTAAGTTCAAGAGAAAGAACTTTAAAATGTTCTGGAGAGAAATAAAAATAGAACAAAAATTATCCTGATGTCAGTTGTTTCAGAAGTCTGTCATCTGTAAAGAAACATGATGTGTCTATGAAAGTGCATCAAGGACAATGGGAAAATTGCCGCAAAATTCTGAAGACAAAGAAGTGTTATTCTGTAGTTTTATGTCCAGTTCACTATGAGCCCATTTATAGGTGGGACTGTTTTTAATTCATTTGGACCTTTTGTGTCTTTCATCGGCTGATTTTTAAAGTAAAAGTAATCAGTGATGTTGGCTAATATCTATCAAATCTATCATTTATCAATTTTCTCTCCATAACAGTTTTTTGTGTTGATTTCTGTGTTATTTTCTGATTTCTCTGGTTTAAACTGGGCATTTTATGTTTAGTTATAAATATCCACCTTTTCCCTTTCATTATCCTCCTTATAAAAATTGTGTTATTTGTCCTAGAGTTTCCAGTACACATTTTAAATCTAAGGCTACTTTAAAATAATTCTATACCGTTTACATATGCATATCTTAGAATATTTTAATAGTGTATCCCTGATTATTCCATACTTTATTAATTGCTTGTTGCTGGGGTATTTGGAGGATGGAGATTCCCTCATAAACAGTGCCCAAATGGCCTGCAGACCACTCCCACGAGAGTGGACCCAATTGTAAGGCTGAGAGTTTCATTACTGGGCCCAACATAGTAGTATTGCTTTGAGTTGGTGTTTCTAGGGTTCACAGGACCACCCTGGGTGATGGTTGGTGAGCCATGCGTTACCAGGGATAGAATTTGCATCACATATGCTACAGCCTACCTTATTGCTATTGACTAATTTCAGTTATCCATGGTCTTTAACCAACCAGTGCATTATTACAGTTAGGACTTTAGTTAGTTTTAGATTAATTAGGAAATTACAAAACTAAAACATGCTGATTTACCTTCATATATTCCTTCTCCTTTTTTTATTATTATTGCTTTCTTTATTTAAATCTGAGTTCCTGGCACACATTAGGTTTATTACGCCTAAATTATCCACTTATTCAAGGATGGTCCGGTAGCAGTCAATTCCTCCTCTTTTGGTCTGCTGTAGAATGGCATTGTACCTTTACTCTTGAAAGATAGTTCAACACAGAAGTTGGCATTTTTTTCTTTTCACTTAGAAGGCTTTAAATATTTGATTTCATTCTCCTCTTGCCTGTGTGATTTCAGTGGAGACATCCAGAATAACCCTTATCCTCATTCCTCTAATATGTCTTGGGGGATGGGTGTGGTGTGGTAACAACAGTTTGAAAAGGTGTGAAAGTGTCTCATGAGATCAGGCCATCTTGCAAGCAATGCTACCACACTTAAAAATAAGATTTCTTTCCCCCACTGGTATCAATGTATCCTTGCTGTTTTCAGTAGTCTAGATTTGAACATGCTGTGTCTGAGTAGAGATAATTGTCATGGGTTTGTTTGTTTGCCAAGGTGGTGCTATGAGGTATGAACACGAGGGTCAGGGTTTGGGCTTGGTGGTACTGGGTGCCCTTTGCTCAGAGACCCTAAGGTCACATCTGGCCATGCTTGCCTTGAACTTCCATATTGATGATCTAACACCTGTCTCATATCAGAGCTTGAGTCTAATGCTTATCACTTCCTGTTGTGTATTGTCCCTCCTTGTTATTAGCATATCTTACAATGTCTTGTTAAAAGCCAGGTGTGATATCAGGATCCAAGGCAAATCCAGCTGAATCATGAGATTTTGTTTATTCCATGGAGATCAGCTGTGTTTGACTTTGTGCTTGCTCTGAAGGCAAACGCTTTCAATCTCCTCTCCTTAAACTGGTTCTGTCACTCTTCTTCCCTTTTACATATTATACCCAAAATACAGTAGAATAAGTATAAGATGATCTCAGTAGATACTCGGAAATGCTTTAATAATTAAAATATTAAAATTCCCCGTAGTCTGGAAATAGAAAAGAAATCCATCTAAAAAACTTAAGAAAGTCTAGTTAACAGAATTTTAATACAGACCTATGTCTCACTATCCCCCTACAGGAAAAGTGCTCCTCTAGGTTTTTGTTCATTTTATTCACTAGGATTTGCAAAGCTGTTGAAAACAAGGTTATAGTTTTTAATTTTCCTTATTTTCTAATTAAAATTTTAATTAAATTTTAAACATTTAAATAAAAAATTCTAAATTTTAAGCTAAATTGTCTCATTGAGGGTGACAAATTTTGGAAGAGATTTGTTTTATAAGAGGAGACATTTTAACTGTAGAGGTAGCACAGTGCAGAAGGTGTTTGCAGAAACCCACAGGGTCAGTCTGGGTTTTGTCCCTGGCACGCCACATGGTCCACTGAGTCCTTCCAGGAAAGATTCCTGAGTACAGAGCTGTAGACAAGCCCTGAGCATCACATGGCCTGTGGCCCAAAACAGCAAAAACAAAAAGAAAAGAGAGAGAGAGAGAGAGAGAGAGAGAGAGAGAGAGAGAGAGAGAGAGAGAGAGAGATTTTAAAAGCATCCGAATAATAGCTGTGTTTATCTTGTCCTCTGTATTGGTTGTACCCTCCTTGGAAAATACAGGCAAAGACATGTTAAGGAAGAGAACGGACTATTCAACCTGAGATACAAAACACTCAGGGATTGGAGAGTGGTTGTGTTGTTTCTCCAGTCCTGATTGGTCAGCTTCTTTCTCACGCCTCCAGAGTGCTGCTCTGATTGAGTGTTGCCTTAGCTCCAAACTTCGCAATGGACGCTCTGGAAAAATGAGCTCAGGGCAACTAATCTCTCACTCTACAATAATAGTCTCTCATTATGGCTACCGTCGCCATTTCTTTGTTCACATAACTGGGGAAAAGACTTTTTATCAGGACTCTTTTATCTTTACAGGTCTTTTTTTTCCTTACAAAATTTCCCAATTTTCTTAGAGTTTTTGTGATTTTACTGATTCTCTATGTCATTTAAAATTCATTCTATTTCAAATTTATTGAACTGTAATTTAGTATTTCATAAATTCTAAAAAGTTCTCATACACATATTCCTCTTAGATATTACATATTTCACATTCTCTTCTCTTTTCTCGACTTCAGTCTCACAATAGCATTTCAGTTAAACATCACTTTATAATATCTCAAATTCCACTTAAGTATCCTTAATATTTTTTCTCTTTGTGTAAGGTAGGATTATTCTCAGGATTTTATAGATATTCCCATTTTGATAATTATTATCCCTAAACTTAAAGCTTTTAAATTAATTATATGTCTCATATCAGCCATCAAAAGTGTTATAAATCATTTACAATAAAATGAAAAATATAACTCAATATTTTTTTAAATGTGTTTCAGCATCCATGAACAATGGTAGTGCTAAGAGAGGAGCTTTAAAATCTCTGCTCATATATGTACAATCTTTAAATAAATTATTTTTAGAATTATATGAGAATAGAAATAGGAGAAATTGTAGGTCTTACATTACTTGTCCATCCTGCATATGCCTCACTTCCAGGTGACTCAAACTTCAGGATCCTATTGCTCTGTTCTCATTTTTCCTCCTATCAAAGTCCTGATCCATTTTCACAACTATAATGTACAAGTGCCACAGAGTCTATGATGTATGCATTTTATCTGTACATGTAAATATGTGTATATATGTGAAATATGTATACGTACATGTATATGTAAAGCTTTATGACTAATCCAAAAGTAATGCCTTCAGAAAGAACACAGTTCTGCCATTAGGGATATGTGGGAAACACATGAGCAGGAATATGAAAGCCTGGTGAAAAAAAATCACCCTGTAGTGGTGTTTCCTTCTAGGGGGCAGACTTCCAGAGCAGACAAGTGTTAGGATTTTATAGATACTGCTAAGGTTGATGATTATTTGACCTATTTAAGAATGAGTAAGATATTAAAGTTTTAAGTATACAGATTGCATGAAATGTATATCCAAAACACAATTCCCCTGCTCTCTTTCAGAATGCTATCCAGGAAAGCATGACTTGCGAAAGTATCAGAAAACAGCTTCCTAATGAGACAGCAAAAACGGTTCACATATTTTTATGTGCATTTAATAATTTATAAAGTATAATCACAACCTTAAAGAACTTTCATATCAGCTGTAGGGCACCATTACAATGAGAAAACCTTTAATTATGTTGTGAAGGTCTGATATTCCAGGAAAATGTCACTTCAAAATAAACTTCTAACAGTTAATTATCAGTGATATTTAACTTGTATAAAAATTAAATATCACCATATAATCCCAGGATCATTTTATTGCTTTTGTAGACATTTCAATATTTTAAGGGTTTTCAAATAACAGTAGAAAAGGCTTGTCACCAAGCTTATGTCTTAGGTCTGTGTGAAAAACCATATGATGTCCTTGTATTTTGTTTTACAAACAGACCTTTAAAAAAATGAGAAAATAGTGCATTATTACCAAGATATAAACAGCAGATTATACAGTGTGCCAGTTTGTTAAATGCCTAAGAATCAGTTTTATTAAATATGGAATATAGTGTCAATTTAAAATGAAATATCTCAGTTTCTATGTGACTAACCAAAGCAATGAATGACAGTTCACACTGATAACTAGTAAGAAGTATAATTCTGTGGGTAAAATTTAAAATCCATTAGAAGTTATATGCATTTCAGTTGGAGTTATGAGTATTGTGTACTGTCAAACTTAAATATCATGATTACATAAGTTGTATCATATAAGAGAAATATAAAAAAATTAATTATTTAAAAGAGGCAAAGAACAAAGCTTTTTATTTTTTGCAAACTTAAGTTTCTACTTTTCATTACTAATTTACTTATTTTCCTTTTAGTGTAATTAAAGGAATAGTATCATAAGTTTATCTCTATTAAATATGTGTATTCAGCACTTTGAGATTATGCTCTCTCATTGTAGAATTGAGTAATAAATATTTCTACTATTCTGAGTTAAAAATATTAAAAATAGGTATATTTCTGGGAGAAATTTTTATTTCATTTTTCTAAATTAAAAATACTACATAAATGCATATATTCCTATGTATACATACATATCTTATCACAAATTAATAAATAGATATGATGAAAAAGATCAGACATTACTTGTTTTCTAAAAAGAAAATGAGAAATGTAATATTGTGTACCTTTGCTTATTGCCCTTTCCTTTTGTTATACTTAAGAAACCTCTTTACTGTGTTATTCATTTCTTTCTATTCTTATTTATATCACATCATTTTTCCTGATATAAATAATATATCTTAGTCTTACTTAGATTGAACTTCAAATTACTGGTCCATATATCTATATTGTTTTTGTGGACTTTTTTTTCTTTTTTTTATTTATTTTTTTATTTTTTTATTAGTGAAACACCATGAGGTACAGTTATAGGCTTACAAATTTTGTGCTTGGGTTTCAGTTATACAATGATCAAGTGCCCATCCCTCCACCATGGACTTTTTTTTAACCCATTTGATTTTGCTGGGAAGCTTCATCTACGGTATTTGATGCAGTTGTGATTTTTGCAAGTTTACTTTGTTTGATGTTCAATCATTTGATGTATATTATGAAGTAAATTTTGGTAGATTCAAATGGGCCATTTATGGATAAGTCTCTTTTATCTTAAATGCCATGATAATATGTGACATATAAGTAAGTTGTATGCCAAATATCAATGAATGCAAGTCTTGTGTGGTGGTTCATTTGCCTCATTCGCTATTCTTGAAAATCTGAAACATTTTTTCCTGGACTTATGCAGATAAATCCTCACTAAATTATACAAACATTTTCTTTATCTTACACTCTTAATTATGTGCCAAGCAATTATAGCTTTAAGGGATTTTCCTTACCTGTAGGATAGTACATATTATTCTTTGTCTTACAGTTAAATCGAACATTTATTTTTCCATTTTTATTGATGACACTTATTAGCTTGTTTCCTATTTCCTAGGTTGAGTAACATTTCCAGCCATCCCTTCTCTATACTGGAATTTATTTCTATTTTGGCTCAACAAAGGAGTGCTCAAAATTTTTCACAAAGGAAAGACTCCATCTAAAAGCTGCTCAACTTCTGGATTAGGAACTGTTGTCTATAGGAACATATTGTTATTAATGTATGGCTGTTGTCTATAGGAACATATTGTTATTAATGTATGGCTATTATGACTTGGCATTGTCTAATGAGACCCCTGCCTGCTTAAAATACTAATGTGGCTAGAATCGAGAAAACTGTCAGTCAGCCTTGACAATGAATCCCTGCAGAGCTCACTCACAGGCAAACTATAGACAAGACATTGCATGAGTAGTCAGACAAGCATAGGGTCTGGGGGAGGAGCCACACTTCTTCCCTCTTATTTTTGTTTATGACTCGGATTGGAGATTACAAACACCTCCATTCAAGCAGAAAACCTTTTCTCTGCTGTTAAATAAACTTGCTCCATCCCTTTCTGGACAGCATTCCTCTTCCTGAAATTCCACAGCTGTGTCTGCTCCAGATTAAAACTGGTCTCAGGAAGCCAAGCCCTCTCCATTAGCTCCCCCACTCCCAGTGATGAAGTTTTCCAACAGGAATTCATTATATACAAGGAAATGCAGCTGCAGCATATTCACATGCTGAGTTCACATTTGAAAATAGTATTGGTTTCTTCCACTCATTCAAATCCATTCATCTCTCAAGACAAAGATGGATTGCTTCCAATCTTCTTCTCGATGAGACAGGGAAATATATTACTGGCTCAATGCAAAACAAAACCAAATAAACAAAAACTGAAACCTCTAGATTCAGAACTTTTCTGTCTTTGTACATAGGAAATATTTTTTGAATATCTGAAATTTCCTTTTTTTCTCTTTGTCACTTTTTTATCATGCTCAGATTTTGCCGTCATATTAAGATCATTTTATTTCCTGTGCAGTATTGATAATTTAAATTCTAAAGAATAAAATATATGACTCCATTTTAATCAGTCAAACAAACTGGTTATTACTTCCTTCATTAATATGTTATATTTAAAATTAAGTAACACCCTCTCTAACAAACTCCAGAAGGACTGGACACAGTGGTTCATAATATGAGGAAGGATCATGTAAAGGAAATCTAATATGGGAGAACTTTCAGGGTTACTTCCGAATTACTTTGAATTCAAAGTTTTGTTGTTCTTGTTTTGGGTCATGCTTGACAGTGATGATCAGAGCTTACTTCTAGCTCTGTGTTCAGGGATCCCTCCTAGCAGTGCTCTGGGTACCATTGGTGGTTCTGGGGATCTAACTCAGGTTGAGCAAGTGGAAGGCAAATACCTTAGCTTTATCCTATCACTCTGGCCTAGATTTCTGAACTGCCTTTTTTTCAACTTAATCTCTTTCTCAAATTCTAATTATTACCCAATGATTAAATACTTGGAACTTCTAAATGTAGTGAAAAAGTGAAGAGTCAGTATCTAAGTATGATATTTCAGAAGGAATGGGAGGATTATTACATAGGGTTTTATATTTAAGACAGGAACATGGAGTCAGAAGATAATTACTTAGGGAAACTATTTTATTTCCCTGTCTGTGTATGTGTGTGGGTGTTCTGTGTGTGTGCATGCATGTGTGAATATATGCACCTGTATATATATTAGAATTTACTTGTTTTCATTTACTAGGTTCACTCTATTATATACATACTCAGATGTTTTATGAAATATCTTCATCTTTGACATCTACTATTTAAAAGTAGATAATGGTTCATCATTCTCATAGATATTCTTGTATATTCGTAAAAGTTTTGGTCTTCTCCAGTATGGAAGTATGCATTTTATTAGAAATTTGAATTATGCATTTCACAGAAAACAGTGTGCTTTGAAACATAGAGAGAATACCTAGGTTTCAGAATCATTAACTTGAGTTTTATATGGAAGATACCATGGATTGTATGTATTCCATTTTCTCTGTGAGCATATCTTTAGAGGATCCAATATTTTCAGTCTAGGTAACCGGACTTGCTCCCCTTCCAGATGATATGGGGTGAGAGAGTAGCCCTCGCTGCCCATCCTCCCTTCTCGCTGTCCAGCGGACATACCTGTGGACTGCTGTCCACTCAGGCATCCCCTGTTGGAAACATTTGCTAAAAGTGAAGATTCAATTATTTTGGTAGTTATTTCACACTAGTGTGGAGGGGCACACCTAAGCAGTCTGATGGAATAGAGCAGCATGCAGGAGTGCAGCCGCTGGAGGGCAAAGGCAGCCTTCAGGCTTCCCCTGGAGGAGATGAATCTTAGTTCTATTAAGACTAAGAGACTGACATCAGTCTTTGACTGCTCTGGTAAAGCCCACCTACAATTAAGAGAGTAACCTGCTCTAACAGTCTGATCCAAATGTTGACCTCATAAAATAAAACAGCAAGCAGACACAATGTCATTTAGCCAAATAATGGAGGACCACCTCCACTATGTTAAATTAAGCCGTGTTAACTTAACGTGAACCTCCATGATGTGTGGCTTTTTTTGACTTGGATATCTGTTAGACTCCAGTGAAACCAATCCCAATGGAATGATCATACCATCCAGCAGAGAAATAGTGCTGTCTTGTAAAATCAGCATCTAGTAAAGCAGAGCCTAGAGACAGACACCTGTCAGATCGAGCGGAAATGGTATGGAAGGGGAATAGAGAAATACAGGAAGCACTCAGTGATTCTTAATAGTTGCAACTCTACTATCTCCAGTTAAGTGATAGATTTCCTTTGCTTATTAAACTTTTTACTTGTTTTTAGGCCACACTCAATGTTGCTCAGGGCTTACTCCTGGCTCTGTGCCCAGTGCCCACTCCCAGTAGAGCTCTGGGGACCCTGTGGGTGTGGGACATTGGACTCTGGTTTCAGCATCTAAGGAAGGTGCCCTGCCTACTGGACTAAGGCAGGCACCTGCCCACTGGACTATTCTCCATCCCAATTTAAACCCTTTTTTTTTATCTTTATAAGAATTCTTGGGAGTCTTATATTTATGGGCATTTCTATCTTTTCCTAGGTTTATCAAACAAAATGTAGGTTCAAAGAAATAATTTTGTTTGTTTTTCACTTCCTTTTGTGTTGAAATGACTCTCTCTCTCAGTCTGTCTGTCTCTGTCTGTGTCTCTATGTCAGTGTCTGTGTCTGTGTCTCTGTCTCTCTGTGTCCCTGTCTTTCTCTATGTCTCTCTCTGCCTCTCTCTCTCTCTCTCTCCTTCTTGGTTTTCAATGTGCCAGATGCCAGTCTATGCACCCATGTGGCAGTGGGAACAACAGCCACATTCCCAGGGTTCAGGATGGTTCTTGGCACATGGAGAACTACTGGGAATTGAACTCAAGGACTCATACTTTCAAGTTGTTGTATAACTGAGCTATGCCCGGGCTATGCCCAAGGCTCCAGAAATATGGCTTTTCCACTTAATTTAACCTCTAAAGACTTGCAGATATGAAACCAGTACTTGAACTCCTGTAATCATCTTTGGTTTCGTTTATTTGAGCAGCCTGAAAGATAGATGCCTAATGCACAATTATTCTATAATATACACACACATATATGGTATTGTTACATTGGACTATCTCATTAACTGATAACTAAAGTAATCCACTTTCCAAGCAATCACCATTCATGTGGAGATGGGTGTAGGGACAGTTTCCTAGAGGGTAGCTATTTAATAATGAAGTGTGTGCTCCAGAATGAAAGTAATTCAAGGACTTTCCAATGCTCAAACAGGCACACTCAGAATGAAATCTGTTGCTTTCCTTTTGAATTTTTTCCCCCATAGAGCATTTCTTCTTAAAACTCACTCACCGATTTGGAAGGAAGGGGTTTGCACTAACATGCAGTTTAATTCTAGGTGGGTTGCTAAGGCAGGCATCAGTCAGAGATTGACAAACAGTAACCAGAATTTATTTATGACCACTGTAACTGAAGTCGGTAACCCCCAGATAAGGAGTACTTGTACATATAGGTCTGGATTGTGATACTTTATATGCAAAATTATATAAGTAGTTGCAGTTGGTTTATAGTAGCATAGTAGGAAGCATAGGGATTGTGTAAAATCAACCTAGATTGTTTATTAGACTCATGAAAAAACTTTGTCTCTCTAAGTCTGTGTCTGGGGAATTTCATTTTTATCAGTCTGCTTCATAGAAGGACTTTTCTTGAAGACAAAGATAGGGAAGCCAACGAGATTGTCTTGTGTCTCCTGCTGGTGAGCCCATCCCTGTGGCTCATTATCTCTGCAAGTGCATCCACTCACAAGACAGTCTAGAAAATATTCATGAAGATGCTAAGTCCTTTTCCAGGACCAGTGATTTCAAAACTAAACATTTTAGAGAAAAACCCAGATTCATGAAGCATTCACTGCAGTTTTAAGTAATGCAATTAGTCCTCAAAAGAATAGTATGCAGTAAGATACCTAGAGGAGATGGGAGTGGGGATTCTGGGGCCTGAGGTACTGATGGTGTGGACTGTGTTGTTTTAGGGGCTCCTTCTGGCAGATTCCATTTCTTCTTCTCAGTTCTGATATAGCTCACTTTCCTAAATCCCACATCTGTTGATTGTACTTGATTTTGTGGTCCCAAATGTGTTACAGAATCCTCAGAACACTCAGATGAACAATTTTCTACTGATATGCTTCTTATCAGGGTTTCAAATGTAAGTCCTCCAAAAGTATTGACAGAAATAAGTTATCTGTTTATTGATTGGCCTCTGGAACATGCTCCTCATTGCCAGTTCCTAACAGTATTGCTGCCTGCACACCCTTACCACTTAGAAGAAGCAACTGGGTTTGAACTCACAGGCCATGAGTTGTTGTGTAGGCTACAGAATTGGGTCTTTTTTCATCTTTGGAGAGAGGGTTTGAGGCCATACCCAGTGGTTTTTAGGGACTGAGAGAAAAAGTAAAACTATAACCCCCAAATCTTTAGCAATAAAATCAGCAACAAGACTGGAAAAAATTACATGTTGAGATGAACATTGCAGAGGATTAATTGCTTAACAGAAATGCACTACAGAAATGCTAGACAATAATTTTTAAGCTGAACAGATGGTAAAGCTATGTTATAAGAAGTAATGAAGAGTGTAAATAAATTTAGAAGAAAATGTATTACTACTTTTCTGACTTACATGATTTCTTAAATGATAACAAGCTTTTGAAAGTCAAAGTAATAAAATGAAAGATGATATGGTACTCATGGAGATAAAATATATGATCAACAGGCCAGTAGAGAGGATAAGAAAGCACAGGGGTTTGTTTTGTGATGAAGTCAAAGTCATAAGTGGGACATGTCCAAATTTTTGTAGAAAGTGGAGAGTGGAGTAACACCAGTTTCCTGTGTGGGGTGCTGAGAGGCACACTCACACCTCAGAAGCCAGAGTGAGTACTAGGACTGAGAGCCTGGAATCAATCAAATACCCATCTTGTGGCATGCAGTTAGGGGGTTTATCTAAGGTATAAATTTATTCTCATTTTTGTTATTTTATTCCTAACCAAAGTTCTATAAAGAATTTTCTCTAGTAGATTTAACAGATTGCCTGGCAAGTAAAAACTTCTCCCAGTTTCAGATAGACATTTTGACTTATTAGATCATCTAGATAAATGGGTCACTGATAGATTAAGATCATGAGCAGGTGAGTAGATCTATGGCAGTTATATAAAAGATGGGTAAGTGCCTGTCACAGAGGAAGGGGGTGGGTGGGGATGGGATGGGGTGGTGGGTAGGATCCTGGGAACATTGATGATGGAGAATGGGCACTGGTTGAGGGATGGGTACTCAATCATTGTATGACAAAAATGTAATCACAAACGTTTGTGTCTGTAACTGTATCTCATGGTGATTCATATATATATATTCATATATATATTCATATATATATAACTTCAGTTTGAAGGAATAGGAATTGTTTTAAAAAATAGATGGGTAAATTATGGATGTTTCGGCATATGTTAGACATACTAACACTAAGTGGAAAGGCAGAGGGCTGAGAGTATACTTTGTGTATGCGTGAATCCTGGCTTCAGTCACTGTCTGAAGTCACGTGGACTCCCCACCACTGCAGGGAGCAAGCCCTGAGCTCCAGTGGATTTTGGGCCTCCAAATAAAGAGAATCTATATGATATAGATTACCTACCTTGTTAAAAGTTAAATAATGGAATATTATTAATAAAATAATAAAACCCAGCTCCCAGAAGAGAACAACACAGAGTCTCCTGCCCCTGCACCTGGCTGTCCTCACCAGGGCCTCTTGGAGGGGAGCGAGTTGAGTTTCCCTCCCCACCCTGACCAGGGCTCCGGCAGCCAAAGGCCTCCAGAACCAGCCACCACCATGCTGAGACCACTCTCCGCACACATGAAGGTACTGGCAGAGTAACAGAGGCATGCGGGTCCTGGGACTGAGATTTCCAAGCCTACTCGGATTGGCGCTGAGCATCCTCTACCCAGATCCTCCAAATTCCAGTAGGCAGGGGTCACACCCACCAACTGGCCCCCTGGTGCCGTGTAATCCCATCAACAGCCAAGACTCAGAGACTATAAAACCCAGCTCCCGGAATGGCCATGAATGCGACATTTTATTATCTCATTCCTACTTTGGACAAACTGGCAGGCTATTGAAAGTAACCTGCCCACACGGCAGAGTCTGGCAAACTCCCCGTGGTGTACCCAATATGCCAAATACCAGTAACAATGATGGGTCTCATTCTCCTAACTCTGAAAGAGCCTTGAAGATGGCACTTTTTTAAAAATCTCAGGGCTAGGACAAAGGAGACATTACTGGGGCCTGCTCGAGGCAACTGACAAATAACAGGATGGTCGTGATCGTGAATGGAATATTTAATAGATAACTAGACCACTAGAGAAATAGATGTTTCCACCTCTAAAATGGGCAATATTGCACTGACAAAGTAGTTTTGAATACAACAAGGCCATTGCCCAAGGAAATATTTATACTCCATTTTGTAATTTTGTAGGTGTCAGATATTAATCGCATAAAGTAATTCAATTGTAGAGCTGACACCAGGTATGAAGTGTGATACACATATTTAATATGTTGGAAACTTAGTCCCGCAGGTTTTGCGAGGTAAATAAAAGATGGAACTCAGTGTGCTGTGCTGGAAACATCCCCTTAATGTCCTCTGGGTCGCCTCGAGGCATAAAATATGCTACTTCCTGTCTTAACCTGGAAAAGTACACCTGCTGTGATTGTTCCTTAATAAACCAGCCCTTAAAAAATCCGGCCCAGTGATTCAAAGTTGGCTAGAAACTGGATAGAGAATAACCCCTCTAATTTTCTCTAAATTTAACAGCCACTAATTGCATTGAGAGACCCCCTTCCTTTGCTGATTACCTTTAAGTGTTCCATGAGATAAGGTGCTAATGAGATTTTTCTTTCTTTCTTTTGTAAAGCATTGTTAATACCTTGTATTATGCAAGATTTACTCCACTAACTAGAGCCCAAGTCAATGTTTCTTTTCACATGTACACAGAAGGTGATTTTGTTTTATGGGAGATGAGGATTAATCCTCAAGTGAAGATGCTTTATTTCTATCATTAATGAACAAATTGCTATTTTACAAGGCTTGGTTGTTAGAGATTAGCTCTACCTTTCTGGTTATTTAGAGGCCCTTCAAGGCTTTCTTGGGGGATCTCATTACTTTCTCCAGTGCTTCAAAAGGAGATTAAAGAGTCCTAAAGGATCCTAACATATACATAAAACTGAATATGTTATTCTTCTCGGAAACAGAACTGAGGAAGTAACTAGAAGGATGTTGTTTGGGGACCACATGAAAACCTAATATTTTTTAATCTATGTGAGGGTTGAGGCTTCTAATTCCATTATTAAATACTCATGGATAATTTCCTTTATTGATTGGACCTTTAATAGCTACTGAAACATGTGTAGTGAATTGTTACAAAAAACAACATTTCATGTAATGTACTTCATTGCCAATTCATGAATGTTGGCGCCCTGTTATCCTGCTTTTCACGTTCAGGATTGCCACCACCATCATCATCATCATAATTGTTACTAGTCACAGCTCTAGGCCTTCAGCACTGCACTGACATGTATACTCTTCATTACATTTAATGATAACCTCGTGTTATTATCACTCATAATCATTAGCACTCATACCCCACTCATAAATCAGGGAATTTAAGGCTAAGTGGATGAATGGCGATGACAGAAACGGGAACTCGGCTTGTCAAATGTGAGTTCAGCAGAATGTAGTCCTTCAATTCCCATGAAAGTGGGAATTAAGAAGTTACCCTGTTAGAGACATTGATTGAGACTAAACTCTGCCATTAAACCATCCATTTTGGTGTCAATTAGTCACAGTAAATTTGGAGGCAAATTTCTTGACAGCCAATAACTAGCTTGGTTGGGCAAAAATACAATTTGATTAAGCAGGAAGTACACTTAATGGCTTGATTTTACTTAAATGTAGTGATACTTAGACTCAACTACCACATTGAAACTTCCTGTATGACAATTGAATTACCTCTCTGTTGAAATGGTCTTTGTCTCGACTATATTTAGAAATATAATTTAAAAGTATAAGCTTTTCAATTTGTCATCCATGTGCTAAAGGCATTATAGTCTCCCCTTTATCGAGTCAACAACTTTATGTGGTAATAACCTCAATTCCAATAGACAGATGAAAGAAGTCACAAGATATTAAAGTAACTTTTCCAAAATTACCTGGTGCATGGTAATTAGTCAGCTACTGTTACTCGACTGTTGAGACCTTCTGTTGAGATTTTCATTTCACCTACTACACTTTTCAGTTTGCACATTTCTGCTTGTAGTTTTCTCATTTCTACTATCATATCCTATTTTATTGGCACTCTGTTTCATTGTTTCTTTGAGCTCATTAAACATCCTCACTGTTTCCTCTCTGAATTCTTTGTCAGAGAAGTCACATGCATGGGTATTCCTGGTTGAGACTTCAGGGACCTATCATTTTCCACTTTCTGTGAGGCTCTCTCTGCTAACCTGGAGGTGAGTCTTTAGAATCACACTATTGGGAACCCCCCCACTCCTACCTCCCCCACCATTGTGGGGGCACTCAGTGGGTAGTGGTCTCTGCTTTCCCAAAAGATATTTCTTTCCAAGTTGGTGTTCCTGTGGAATTTGTGTGTAATTGGTGTTGGTTCCAGAAAGCGTTCTTTGGCATGAACTTATTCTTTGGCTAGGGTTTTATTGTTTCTCACTCCTACAGCTGATATTGATTGAGAAATATCCTACAGATATTGATTGGAGAAAGGGTTAATACACTATCGGTGAAAAGTGATGGGTTTAGTGAAGCTGCACTAGTGAAAAGTCCAGTAGTAGAGACTTAGATTTGGACCTTATGGAAGGGGAGATTAGCTGGAAAC
The DNA here is from genome assembly GCF_029834395.1 of Sorex fumeus. Lineage (NCBI taxonomy): Eukaryota > Metazoa > Chordata > Mammalia > Eulipotyphla > Soricidae > Sorex > Sorex fumeus. Next base: position 9,383,198 of record NW_026606083.1, on the reverse strand, counting down.
TGCTGAGGTAAGAAGCACCTTCTGCTGGTCTGTCTGTGGGAAGAGACAAGCGTCTGTCTTTCAGTGGGGATCTGGCTCAGGGCTGCTGGTTTATTCACGAAACTCAGGGTCCAGCCAAGTCCTACCACATCACTTGTAGAAGGTTCAGGTCCTGGGTTGCTTGTGCGGAAGGTTGAAGTCTGCTGCATCACTCTGAGAGAGAAGGCCATGATTCTATATCAGACAACCAGTGAGTCAGAAGGACTTGCTCCAGGCTCCTGGGATATAGGCAGTCTTCTCAAACACAGGGAGCTCTCTCCAAAACCTCTAGGAGAATGCCTCTGAGAAATAAACTCACGTTCGTACATTACTTCTTGCTGGTAACATTTTTCTAATCTTATAGATAGTCACTATCTTTTATAGATAGTCAATCTTACAGTTGAGTTTCTCTCCCCCACTCCCTTCCCCGAACAGAGCCCCAGCAGCTGAGGACCTCCAGAGCCAGCCATGGCGATGCTGGGACCACTCTCCACACGTCCAGATGGGCATCATGCATGAAAGAGCTGGCAGAGGAACCCAGGCATGTGGGTCTCGGGGCTGAGGTCTCCAAGCCTACTTGGATTGGGATTGGGCCTTCTCCACCCAGACCCCCCATCTTCCAATAAGTAGGCGTCACACCCACCAGCTTCTGACAGTGCCAGGTTGGTCCCATCAACAGCCAAGACGCAGAGACTATAAAACCCAGCTCCTGGAAGCACGTGACCGCATTTGTGGCCACACAATATCTTATTATCTTTCCTTTGGAGAACCTGGCAGGCTACCAAAAGTATCCTGCCTGCACGGCAGAGTCTGGCAAACTTCCCATGTCGTACTCAATATGCCAAATACCAGTAATAATGATGGGTCTCATCCTCCTAATCCTGAAAGAGCATTGAAATGGCTCTTTTAACATCTCAGGGCTAGGTAGAAGGAGACATTACTGGTGCCTGCTCACAACAATCGATGAATAACAGGATGATCGTGATCGTGATAGATAGTCACTGGTGAGATTAGAGTCTCCTAATTGATCACAAGCTCTGCATGGTCCTCCTCAGTACTGCTGTTTGTAGTCCTTGTGATCCCCACAACCACTGGATATGAGCAGCCCCCACAAGACCAGGCAAAGACTTTTAAGGAGTGGTCCCTGGGTCCCTGGGCACTATTAGAAGCCTCCTAGTTGCTAGTGTAGATTTATTTTTATGTATTAATCATCTGTTTCCCAATCAGGATATTTATGGGATAATGATTGATCAAACTTTATTTGACCTGATAACTAAGCATCTAACAATTCAAAAAGAAAAGAAAAGAAAAGAAAACCACTCGGTTGGGAGTTTGGGTGTGGAGAGTATATGGAAACACCGGTGGAGGGAAGTTGACACTGGAAGTGGAATTGGTGTTGAAATATTATATGTTTAAAACACAATGATTACTAACTTTGTAAATCACCATTCTTTAATAAAAAATGGGAAAAAGTACTTCAGGTGTAGTTTATACAATTTATATACAGTCAAGAAGTTAATGGCAATTATTATTTTAAAGAAATAATTTCCTGAGTCAGAAAGAGAAGCAGACATAGAATGACTGCACACGAATATAAAATAACATAATATGAGACTGACAACCAAGGACAATAAACACAGGGCCAAAAATATTGCTCCATGGTTGGCAGCTTGTCTCATGAACTAAGGGAGAAGGCAGCTGGGATAGAGAAGGGATCACAAAGTCTATGATGGTTGGAGGGATTGTCGGAATGGGAGATGTGTGCTGAAAGTTGATAAAGGACCAAATAGGATGGCCTGTCAGTATCTATACTGGAAACCATAATGTCCAAAATTAGAGAGAGAGTATCACTGTAGCACTGCAGTGTCCTTCCATTGTTCATCAATTTGCTCAAGTGGGCCCAGTAACGTCTCCATTGTGAGACTTATTGTTACTGTTTTGGGCATATCAAATACATCATGGGCAGCTTGCCAAGCTTTGCCGTGTGGGTGAGATACTCTCGGTAGCTTGTCGGGCTCTCCGAGAGGGGTAGAGAAATCGAACTCGGGTCGGCCGAGTTGGCCGTGTGCAAGGCAAATACCCTACCCGCTGTGCTATTGCTCCAGCCCAAAGAGAGAATATTGGGGAAATTATCAGCCATAGAGGCAGGGGAGGGTTGGGATGGTGTGGGGAGGGAAATACTGGGGACATTGTTGGTGAAAAATGTGCACTGGTGGAGGGATGGGTGTTCGATCATTGTATGACTGAAACTCAAACATACAGTTACTAAGCTTTGCAACTGTATCTCACTGTGATTCAATTAAAAAGAGAGAGAGAGAGAATTTCTAACTAAATGGACTTGATTCTAGGCCACATATGTGCTTTCATAAACCTGAATCTGTTAGATGATTTTTTTCTCCTTTCCTTGTCCCACTTTCAGATAGGAATAAGTGTCCTCTAATTATGCTGTCGTCCCTAAAATATTTTTACCGCAAAGAATCCAATGCAGAAGACAGTGAGAGACATTCGGTAGATCCCAGAGGCCTGCTGGTGACTGACCCAGGTCTTGTAGGGCTGTTCGTGTCCAGCGGTGCTGGGAGACCACCAGGACCATGCAGGGTAGAGCCTTGCACGCAGTGTAGGGCATAGTCATGTAATGAATTCACTCAAGCCCCTTACACTATTTTCGTCACCCAGGCTCCGCAGTTATCCCAATGGATGAGCTTATGTGCCAGATGATTTGGAATGTTGGAAGAATGTGTGCTGAGATACTGAAACTTGCTTCTGAATACTATGTCTCTATTGTCTCTATTGTCTCTATTCTATGACAGGTACAGAGTTGAGGACAGAGGATGTGGGCCAGGGTTGGAGCTCGGTGTGGAGTGCTTGCCACATATGTGGGAGTCCCTGAGTCAATGGCTGTTATGAAAAAGATAATAAAGCAACTTATTTATCTTTACTATTTTTTACTGGGCCCTCTTGAGCAAATTGATGAATAAGGGCAGGACAGTGTTTACAGTGTTTTTTGTTGTTGTTGTTGTTGTTGTTATTGAATCACCTTGATCTACAGTTACTTTCATGTTTGAGTTTCAGTTATACAATGATCAAACACCCATCCCTCCACCAATGCACATTTCTCCAGTACCAATGTCTCCAGTGTCACCCCCTCTCCCACCTCTACCCCCGTCCTCCATGACAGAGTTTTCCTCTCATTCTTTCTCTCCACCCCCCATCCTCGATGACAGACAGTTTCCCTCTCATTCTTTCTCTACTTTTAGGCATTATGGTTTGCAATCCAGATACTAAGAGGCCATCATGTTTGGTCTTCTATCTGTTTTCTGCACACATCTCCTATCACTTGGATGGGAAAAAGCAGCTTATTAAAACAGAAGTTAGACAGTATGTGATGCAACATGAAGGACATGGCAACAGAGTTCCCAGTATCCTTTCCATTGGATTAGATAGCTAAGCAAATAGACAATAGCTTTTTTGAATAATCTTTGAAAGTTTCACAGAAGCTACCATTTAGGAGAATAGGGCCCATGTTGCTTATCTATTAAAATATATTTTGTATATATAAAGGTAAAGGTAAAGGCCCTCCCGTTGATCGTCAATTTGCTCGAGCGGGCCCAGTAACGTCTCCATTGGAGACTTTGTTGTTACTCTGTCTGGCATATCGAATACTCTCGGTAGCTTGCCAGGCTCTCCGAGAGGGGTGGAGGAATCGAACTCGGGTCGGCTATGTTGGCCACTTGTAAGGCGAACGCCCTACCGCTGTGCTATCACTCCAGCCCATTTTGTATATATAAAATTTTGTATTATCTATTCATATTTATATACCACATATTACATTGTGTAGGTATACTAATTATTGTCATATGGCAAGCAAATATTTCTAGGTAATATTTTTAAATTCTCTAATATTTATTTGCTTAACAGTTACTGGTCTTCTTAATGTAAAATTTCCAAAAGGTTTTTTAACATATGGATTTTCCTGGCTTTATTTAAACAATGCTTCCCTACCCAAACATAATAAATCCATTCACACGTAATTTTTCCAAATGTTTTAAATGTTGCTTTGGTATTTTAAATTTCTGTTCATTTGGGGAAAATTATGCTTTTAAATCTATATGCTTTTCTTAATGGAAATTGTATGAAAGAGTTCCACTTATTAAATTTTCATTTTATTCTGTCCTCATATATATTTTTGGAGCTCTTTATTCTGCCGCATTACTCATTTTTCTATTCCTATGCAAAAATAATTATCTCTTTCCTCCCTTTAAAAGGCATCTTACTCATGGTTGTTCTTCCATATGAATTTTAAAATCACTTTTTAAATTTCACTAATGCCTTCACTCAGATGTTCAAGTTGTGTGAGCATTGTAAGAGTTCTATTAATCAGTCTGGAGAGAACTGATATATTCCTTCTCTCTTTAAAGTGATATAATAAATTTTAATAAAAACATTATTTTTGAAAGCCTTGTTTATATTGTGTTAAATATATTTGACTCTTGCCCAATAGAACACATTATATGATGCATAATATGTAACATAATAATATATGGCAAGCATAGTCATAAGCACATATAGTGTAAATTTTAGAAGAATAAATATTTTAACCAATACCTGCTAATATAAATTACACATAAACACAAAAATAAACCTTCTGAAAAAATAAACCTTTGGAACTATTATTTGTAACTATCTCTGACACTTTTCAAAATGTTTCATATTTCTAGAAATTTTGTTAAAATCTTTTATTAATGAAGAATTTCACCAATAACTTCACCTTTTTTTTTTCGGTCTACCAGAGAACTTTATGGTTTTTAAAGTGTCAGTTTGGATCTTTAAAACATGTGCAGGCTTAAAATATAGTACAAAATTTCCCCAGAAATACTTCTTGACTCTTTTCTTCAAGATTATATGTGTGTATATGTAGATAGATAGATAGATAGATAGATAGAAGATTGTATGTGTGTGTGTGTGTGTGTGTGTGTGTGTGTAATCTATGTGCAGAAACTTATTTTGGGTGCTATGGAAAATACTCGTTTTCTGAATCTCGCATTTAAAACTTGAGTTGGAAGCTCATTTTTATGTGTTATATTTTTAACTTTGAAAAAATTTTTACATGAGAGTATAGATATGGAATTAACAAATAATGAGATGCTACAAAATTAGATTCTTAACCATCTTGCATGTTCTCTTCCACAACTTGTATTGCTTTTCTAAATGACATTCCACAGTGATTTTTTTTTTAATCTTAAAGTTGTTTTTATATAGATACAAAGACTGGGTCATTTTTTAATGTAGCAATTATCAGAGAGGATCAACAGTCCAACCAATTTTCTGGTTCATAATCCATTACAAAAAGAGTTTTATTTGCAATTTGATGTTAGTAGGAGGTGAAACATACTACAAATACAAAAAAAAGTAGTTTTTCTCTGCCAGAAATATGACCTTCTCTTTGAAAGAATGAAAGATAAGCATTCTAATTGTCTCTTTAAATCACAAGACTGTGGAGAATACATTTGCAAGGATGAAAGGCAATTAAATGTTCCTGCCAAACCTGGATTTTGTATTACAAGGCATTTCTTTAGTTTGTTAAGAATAACATCATTATGGGAAACAAATGAAAATGATAATATGTATTAAGCCTTTCTGACAGTAAAAATCTATTCTTTTCCTTTCATTATTTTTTACTCTTTGGGATAACCTGTTGTTAACAAATAAGACAGTTATATCATACATTATCACTTATATCATAAGTGAAAAATCTTTTCATATTTTGAGGTTGTATGCAAATGATCCCTTACGGGGATGAGGCCTTCCCATTGAGATAGGAGAGGCCTCATTTTATCAATTTTCTGTTTATTTAAATACAGTGGCTGTTTATTTGTTAGGATGTCAGAATCACTTCTTTTCAATTTGTCTGGGTTTGCAGTTGTACCCAAAACTTCATTCAAATGACTCAAGTGACTCACAGCTGTTCCTGTTATCATGCTAGGTATATTATACACACACGTACATGTGTGATGAAGAGTGACTGTAACCTGTGTTTATGCAGTAGCAGAAATCAAATATGTGTGACAGGGCCGGGATAAGAGGTTGTCTTAGAGTCGTATTCTCCAGCACCTGTAGATGGAGCCTGTCTGCGGACTGGCCCTTGGACTGACAGTTACACCCAATGTACTCAGTTGTACCCTGGTGTCCAGAATTTCTGGAGCTATGCGCCACCTCTGGTCCATGGAGTGCTGGTGGAGACCACAGTCACAGAGCACAAGTCTGGCACCTATGAGGTCAGGCTACAGCTCTGACCTCCTGCATGCAAGGCTTCCCTTGCCTCAATGCCTCGTGGATGGAGCCCTGGAGGCCCTTGGCCACTGCCAGTAGGCACTGCATGGAGAGGCCCGCATGAGTCGCACTAAATGCCACTTTACATTTATTTTGCCATCTGTTAAGTGCTTAGAAAATCCTGATATGCATTATTTCACCATTTTCCAAAGTTGGCTTAATTTAATTCCTTACAGCACAGAGTAATTTCTTATAAAAATGATTCTTGGTGGGAAGTATTGACCACAGGGTTAGATAAAATTTCCTCACTGATAAACGATTAAATGGCAGCTGAGTTACTTTGGTTGACCTAAATATTTCTCTATATCTATATGCATTAAGTGATTAAGTGAAGTGATAGATATATTCAACATAGATATATAATAGGTGTGTGTATGCATATATATATATATATATATACATACATACATACATACATAACACTCTAGCACTGTCCCACTGTCCTCCCATTATTCATCGATTTGCTCGAGCAGGACCAGTAACATTGTGAGACTTGTTGTTACTGTGTTTGACATATTGAATACATCATGGGTAGCTTGCCAGGCTTTGCCGCGCATGCGAGACACTATTGGTAGCTTGCCAGATTCTCCAAGAGGGGCGGAGGAATAGAACTTGGGTCAGCCGGGTTGGTTGTGTGCAAGGCAAACACCCTACCCGCTGCTGTGCTATATATATATATATATATATATATATATATATATATATATATATTCTGCTTAAGCATTGCTGTATTTGTAAATATTTTTTGTTGTTTCCAAGAAACATATATTTTCATGGGAAACATATTTTAATGAAATTGGGGGACAGAAGAGACTAGGTAGCTGGCCAGTTTTTTCACTATCACTAATTATCTAGTATCTAGTATAGCGGGCTGGAGCGATAGCACAGCGGTAGGGCGTTTGCCTTGCACGCAGCCAACATGGCCGACCCGAGTTCGATTCCTCCACCCCTGTCGGAGAGCCCGGCAAGCTACCGAGAGTATCTCACCCCCACGGCAGGGCCTGGCAAGCTCCCCGTGACGTATTCGATATGCCAAACACAGTAACAACAAAGTCTCCAATGGAGACATTACTGGGCCCGCTTGAGCAAATCGATAATCAACGGGAGGGCCTTTACTTTACTTTACCTATCTAGTATAGTGTAAGATGTGAGAGATGTGGTTTCTCTTTGGTATTGAAAATATAGGTCAAAATATTTAATTATTTTCGATCTATAAGCAAACTGCATATAAATGTACTTAAATGGTTGCCAAAAATATTGGCAACAAAAGTGAAAATGCAAGAATTGCATAAAACCAAACTTAAAAGCATCTGACTGGTCAAGAAAGCAAGAGCAGAATAAAGAGACAGTGTAAGGAAATAGAGAAATAGAGAAACTATACATCTGATAATGGTAATATCTAAAATATAGAAGGAGCTGAAACAGAAATAAAGCAACATAATTTTTACAACGGGCATAAAACTCTTAAGACATTTCTCAGAACATAACATGAAAGCAGCCAGCAGATGCTGTGGAAAGGTGGTGTCACTGATCACCTGAGAAATGCAAATCAAGCCACACTGACAGGTCATCTCGAATCCTGGGGATGTTGTAAGCAGGACAAGTGATTAATCATAATCAAATAATATGATTACTTAATGTCTGGAATCTGTGGACATACTCTATATTTTATATACTATGTTTTCTCTAATGTTGTTCTCAGTGTGTTTCCTACTTTAGGTTTTACTCTCCTCATAACAGCAGGTACATGGTGTGTAGTAGGGCCAGAAGGAGGCCCAGAACTCCATTGGCATGGCCCTCAAGTTCCTTCCAAAACAAAAAGCACACACGTGACTACTTACTCATGAAATGAAACCTTTAGTATTAGTATTTAATTAATATGGTCTTTAATATGTTGATTATAATCTAATACTTTATAATATCAAATGTCATATTTATAACTGCAGTTATTAAGTAGGGGAGGGTGATGGAGAGGCTGATGCATGGGATATTTTCAGGGTGGTGATGTTTTCCATCACTGCTCTAACCATGGACAAAGACTGTGATGGATCTGTCTAGATCCTAACCATGTACAACACCAAGAAAGATACTTCATATAAGTTACAAATTTGGGTGACATTATTGCTTCAATGAATATTTTATGGAAATATTAATGCTTTAAAATTATTGTGAACCAGGCTGGAGTGATAGTACAGTGGGTAGGGTGTTTGCCTTGCACAGGGCTTACCCGGGTTCAATTCCCAGCATCCCATATGGTCTCCTGAGAACAGACAGGAATAATTCCTGAGTGCAGAGCCAGTAGTAACCCCTGTGCATTGCCAGGTGTGACCCAAAAAGCCAAAAAAAAAAAAGATAAATTATTGTTAACCCTGCTCTCCTAAATTGTCTGTATAATGTATTTAAAAAATGCCACTGTCTCTGTCTTCCTCTGGAACATTAAAGACACTTTACGTAATTATAAGTTATTGTACTAAACTGAAATGTGTCTAATCTTTAAATGCAAACTTGGCTATATTATTTGAACATTTTTTTCATATTTCTTCAGAATTTTATGTCTGCATTTGTCCAGAGTAATAAAACAGCGAGTAAAGTCTCACCTTCCATACAGGAGACATGGGTTCAATCCCCATAATTACATATAGTTCTCTAAGCATCTCCAGGATTGGCCCTTGAGCACGGAGCCAGGAGTAAGCCCTGAACACTGCAGGATGTACCCCAAAAAAATCAAAACAAAAAATATAGAAAATTCTATTTGTATTTCCCTGATTTTGGAAGCAATTATTCATACTTGATCACTTGATCACTTGACATCCCGTTACTCATCAGTTAGCTCAAGCGGGTGACAGTAATGTCTCCATTCGTTCCTGTCATGTGCTAGTGTAGCCCAATGGTGTCTGCTTGCTCCAGGAACACGAATAGCCTCAAACCATTCATTTAGGTTCTTTACAAAGAAGTCTGACCATCTCATAGGTGGACAATCATGCATTCTTTTGATGTCCTGTGGAATCTAGTCAGTAATGGCTCTAGTCCAGCAGTTGTCTCCAAATCACATTACATGTCCAGCCCATCTGATTTTTCGATGCCTTGGCAAACGAGACAGCATCCCTGATTCTTGATCGTCGACGGAGGTCAGAACTCCAGATTCCTTCTCTCACTTGAGTGAAGCGTGATACACCAAGCATAGCTCTTTCGATTCCTCTGGGAGACCGGAATAGCATTCTCATCCTGTTTTTGTCAGGCCCTGGTCTCTGGGCTCAACGGGACCTGAGAGTAGAGATCCCTTGCCTGCCCCTCACCAATCTCTGGCAATCCAAGGCTCACACCTATAAGACATTTCCTGCCAGCATCAGATAATCACCGGCCGACCTTACTACCCAAACGCTGCCACGCTCCAGGTGGCTTTTCAGACACATCATAAGACACTTCTTATCCACTTTCAATAATTACCACACCGTACTCAATGGGTTTAAAATATGGTATGAACCATATGATTCACTGCCTCGTCATGGTAGGGGGTGGTAATGTTGCCGACTGGCAAAGAGTGAACCAACAGGTGCTGCAGATCATTACAACATGCCAGTCGACAAAACACTTGCAATTGGTAGACAAGGATCACCTGTAAGGGTGATTAGAAGCTGCCCAGCAAGCTACCAAGAGCATCCCAACCACACAGCAGAGTCTGGCAATCTACCTGTGATGTATTTGCTCGAGGTAAAGGTAAAGGCCCTCCCGTTGATCGTCGATTTGCTCGAGCGGGCCCAGTAACGTCTCCATTGGAGACTTTGTTGTTACTGTGTCTGGCATATCGAATACTCTCGGTAGCTTGCCGGGCTCACCGAGAGGGGTGGAGGAATCGAACTCGGGTCGGCCATGTTGGCCGCTTGTAAGGTGAATGCCCTACTGCTGTGCTATCGCTCCAGCCATGTGATGTATTTGGTATGCCAAAAACAGTAACAATAATGGGCCTCTTTGTTCATACACATTGTGGAAAAATTTTCATGGAGATTTCGTTTCTTTACATACCAGAATATTAGTCCTTTTTATTGTTGTTACTTGTGCTAATTTCTCTTTCAGAATTCTCTCCTTGAGTGACTTCTTTTATATTATACTTAGTAGTCTCTCATATAAGTCATTTTAAATTTATTAGATGTATTTTATAAATTGGTACTGAAATGGTTTCTCCTGATAAGAAGTCTCCTGAAACAGTAACTCTACCTCCATACAGTCCCAGGAGTTCTCACAGTATCTCACTAGACACGCTAATTTCTGTACTTATTGTTGGTAAGAACACCTGTTCAAATGCTAGAAACAGGATGAAAAAGGATTCACAGGCTCTTAATATTGCTCTCCTAAAAATATATTTTTTTCAAACAACATCTCAGTCAGAAAGCACCCATTGTATTAGTCCCATTCCCAAATGTCAAATAGCAGTGATGAGAGACATTTCTGTCTGGGTAACACAATTTGAGGTAAAGCACAGAATATTTCCCCATGTGAGTGTTTCTTCGTTCTCTTTCAATGCCAAGCCGCGGTGTCAGGGAAGTCTGGCACACATTTCAATCAGAATACCCAGGTCTAGTGGCCAACAGTTTTGCATTTGACACTGATAGCACTTCTGAGAACATGGTGGAAACTTTTAACTCTGGCCACTACCAATTAGAACACATGAATGCAAAACTGAATGCAGAAGATGACAAAGTGTGGAACTTTAAGATTTGAAGATGAAAAATTGATAAAAGTTATGTTTTGGGAGAATAACTTTTCCAATTATTCTATCTCTACACACTCTATCTTTTGCATAAATATACCACAGCAAATCTTAGGGGGCAGCATTATGGAGTGATCATTTTGCTTGCTATACATGTGGAAATTAGATCTGTGATTTTTTTTCCTTTTTAAAAATTTATTTATTGAATCACCGTGAGAAAAGTTACAAAGCTTTCAGGGTTAAGTCACGGTCATACAATGGTAAAACAACCCTACCCTCACCAGTAATTATTTTTCACCACCAAGAACCCAAAAATACCCCCCATCCCTCCCAATGCCTGTGAGGCAGATGATTTCTACTTTAACTCTCTCTCTACTTTGAATACATTCATTATTTTGACAAAAGTTGCACTATTATTGTTTGGAATTTACCCCCCCAACAATCAGAACTGCTGAAAAGACATTGTGAAATAATTTGTTTTCTATTGCTGGTTATGAAAACCACATGATGCCGCATGGCTGCTATTGTGGCCATACAATTTTCGATTTCTGGTATTTTATTAATTAAGTCTGGAAGGGATTTCTGCCAAGAGCCGGATAATTAAGAGATTGGTTTCTGTGCATCTGGTGCCATGGCTGTGCTGGAGAGCTCATGGGGGTCAACTCATGGCCTTGGTTGGGTGTAAAGGACTAGTCAGTTCCACCTCCCTTCCCATGAGGCTGCAGTTGACTTGTCACCACCAGCTCATACCTGTCTTTCCAATAAGCTCTGAGGAGGTGGCCACTGTGCTGCCGGTTGGGGGAGAGAGGCAGAAGAGACAAGCACCCTTTCCCTCCCGGTGGGGGGAAGGCTTGGTGCTAGAGTTTAATGCATAGTCCATTCACATTTCTGTCGCAAACTGCTGGGCTCTGGATTAGGTCCATGTGCCTCTGGTGCCATGGTCGTGCTGAAGAGCCACTCATGAGGGGCAACTCATGGCCTTGGTTGGGCGTGAAGGATGAGCCGGTTCAAGATCTGTGATTTCTAAGATAGTTTTTACCTGGAAGTCAATGAAATAGCTCAGAGAGCTTGAGTACATGCCCTGAGGTGCGTCCCTGACTCTGACTGGCTCTCTGAACACTGCACAAAGAGGCTCTTATGGTCTCCAGCATTACTGGTCAAATTTTAGAGGCTTATTCAACTAGATCATATTACTATACTTAAATTTTTGCTTACTATTCTGAGCCCATCATTACCATTTTAAGGATAAACTGAATTTTTGGAGTTCACAAGTCTCAGGGATTCACCAGAGCATAACTGTGGGACCAACTTTGGGTTTGTTTCTGTTCGTTTGTGTGCCACCCCAATGCTTCTGACTCTGCACTCCAGGATCACTCCATTCTGTGATCTGAAGCCTATGCAAGGTGCCAGGTTTGAACCTCGGTCAGCCACATGCAAGGCAAGCACCCTACCTGCTGTACTGTCAGGTTGTTTATTTTTAAGTAAGCATCACAGAGGTACCAATATATAGTCATTTCTTTAATTCCATATTGATGAAAATTATTTATGACTCATATTTACTTGTAGTGGACCGTTGAAAAATTCACACTTTCACATATTCTATAATAAAAACTAGTGTTGATGGTTCAAGATAACATTCTGAAAAGGTACCCAGATATTATTGCCTATTCTAATGAATAACTTTTAGGCTGATATCCATTTTTATATGGTATTTTGAGATCCGAGGAAAATTTTTCAGTAAGTCCCACATTTCACCACAGATTTTGTTTAAAAGTGGTATAGAAGATTTTAAAAAGGAGAGCGATTACTAGTAGAGTGTTAAGTACATGCAAATTTGTATCAAGAGGAAACTCATTATGTATGGTTAAAGTGGTAAATTTATGGTCTTAATCTGACGCTTACATAAAAAACGTCAGGCATATATAACCAAATATTGTACCTAACATAAACTTTATAGTTTTTTCGGGTAGGGCGTTCGCCTTACAAGCGGCCAACATGGCCGACCCGAGTTCGATTCCTCCGCCCCTCTCGGAGAGCCCGGCAAGCTACCGAGAGTATTCGATATGCCAGACACAGTAACAACAAAGTCTCCAATGGAGACGTTACTGGGCCCGCTCGAGCAAATCGACGATCAACGGGAGGGCCTTTACCTTTACCTTTTTACCTTTGTAATATATTTTGACTCCTGGAATATCTTAGCACTTCCAATGCACATGCTTGATTGGTAACCTATAAATAGTTACATATATATATACATATATATATATTTAAAGGGTTGTTTTTTTCAGAGGTAGATATGGGAAATAACCCAAGAAAATGTAAAACAGATTGCCTTGGATATCTATTAACATAATAACTTGGTTTATTTTTTATTTATGAGGATCTGTTTAATTAAGGTAATTAATTTTAATAGGATAAAGGTAAATAAGTCATCTTAGAAGGATACATATATCGTGATATCAAATATTTTTATTGATTGAGGTTACTACCCTGAAATGTCCATAATTAGAATAATTCTCCTGACCTTGAAATACAGGTTGTGATGGTGTTTAAGTCAGCTCTCGTCTCTCCTCCAGCATTCCTGCCAGTGCCAGCCAGAAAGTACTTTTATGTGAATCTGAAAGATCACCTCTTGCTTGGAGCACATGCCAGAGCGGACAGATTGGGCAAGGGTTTGCATCTGACTCCGTCTTGCTACTTAGGTGGGAGTCCTGTCTGGACAGCCCTTGCATACCCTTTCCCTTGGCCCCTACCATCTTGAAACACTCTCTTGAGATCTCAGATCTCACATGAACAGAAAAGAGCAATCATTGCAGAGTCTGATCCCTGGATAGTATGGGGACTGCAGAGTCTGGTCATTGAACTTTGATTTTTCTTTATTTTTCTTAGGCAACCAAACAGATTTTAAATATCAGTATGTAACTTCTAATGGATAGAAAAAAATCAAGGTACCATTTTTCTTTATAGGAAATGTAATATAGGGCCGGGGAGATGGCTCTAAGTGTTGAAACATGTGACTTGCATGGGTGGGGCTCTGAGTTGGATCCCTGACAAGCATGCTGCCCTCCATGTTTTAAAGCAGGCCTCAACAGCGCCAGACTGCATGGCTCAGTGCTGCTGGCAGTGACTCCCATGTCCCCTGAGCACTGCTCCAAGGCCTCCTCCACGGATATACGCACACACACGTATATACGTGTATACGTATATACGCACACACACAATCCATTTTGGTATATATGTATATACATATATATGTATATATGTGTATGTATGGGCTGGAGCGATAGCACAGCAGTAGGGCATTCACCTTACAAGCGGCCAACATGGCCAACCCGAGTTCGATTCCTCCGCCCCTCTCGGTGAACCCGGCAAGCTACCGAGAGTATTCGATATGCCAAACACAGTAACAACAAAGTCTCCAATGGAGACGTTACTGGGCCCGCTCGAGCAAATCGACGATCAACGGGAGGGCCTTTACCTTTTACCTTTATGTGCATGTATATGTGTATGTATATATATGTGCATGTATATATGTATGTATATATATGTACACATATATGTATATACACACATGTATATACATACCTACATACGTATGGTTCATGCATATGATTCCCATACATGTTCTGATACAGTCTTTCATAGAGTGTGCTTGGGTGGGTTTCAGCTGATTCTCAGTTGCCCAATCACCTTCACTGTTTCACATCGGACATTCCAGGATGTCAGAAGGAAGCTCAGTATTCTGTCACACCAATCTGCTCTGCCCTCCTCATCCTGGCAATCACTAACTGTCCCTGTGTCTGTGAAATGGGTATTCTAGTTCCTATAAGTGACCAGGATATGATCGCACATACAGTCATGCAGTATGGCCCTTTTGCTTTTATCTCACTGAACGTAATCTTTTCAAAGCCCACTCATATTTTAAGCCACATTAGCACTTCATTAGTTTTTAAAGCAACATTAGTACCCATTGTATGGGGATGCCACATTTTGTTTATTCACACATCAACTGATGGGTATTTTTAAATAATATTTTGCATTAATAATAATAATATGACCATGAATATTTCAATGAAAGCTTTTGGATGTATATTTCAATTCTTTGTGCTCACACATATGATGGGTCTTGCTGGCCAAACACTTTTGCTTTGAATGTTTTTAATTTGTTTATAGTTTGCTTGCTTTACAGTGGTTTTACTGTTTTTCATGTCTGCTAACAACATGCGAGGGGTTTAATTTTTCCACAGTATTTGGCAGTATTTGTTATTATCCGTGTTGATGATTCTCAGTGCCCGAGACAATGTGAAGTGTGGTCTGGTGAGTCTTATTTGCATGGCCCTAATGATTAATGAGCCTCTTTTCACGTGCTAATTAACAATTTTACACGATCACTGAAGAAATATCTACTTTAGTCCTTTGGCCTTTTTTCATTATTCTGTTTACCCTTACCAAACTCAGGTATATCCATAGCATGCATGATATATTCATACGAGGCTATTTGTCAGATAGATGATTTCCAGATATTTTCTCTCATTCTGTCTACGCTTCACCTTATTATTGCATCTATTGAAATATTGTTTGAACTTCAGTAAGATTGATTATATGATCTTCTTTCTGTAGTTTAATGTGGTTTTAAAGATGGCATTACATAGTTCAAGATCTGGAATATTTGCATATACTAAGAGTCTGATTGCAACACTGACATTTAAGTCATTGATCGATATTTAGTTATCTTTTGTACATTGTAAGAGGGAAGAGCATGAAGGTATGTTAAGTCTTGAAAAACTGAGCTATTTTTAGCCTTAGCACTGGGTTCATTAACAGCAAAATTCCCTTTTAGAATATGCATATTTTCTGTTCTTTGTGCTTTAGATCCATTATGAATTCCAGAGTTACACCCAGAGATCTGTCACAATCCCTCTCATTTTCTATCTTACCTTATCTTACTCTCCTGTTCCTTTATCTCTTTTCTAATTAAAGGAGTCACTTGGAGGCTATCAACCCTGAATCAGAAATCTTGCTTTTGTATCTGATTGTGCTTTTGAATCATGCTAGGAAACCAAGAAATTTTCCACATCTTCTGCCATTCAAACCTTTTGAAATACAGATATTTAGAAAATTTAAAAAGTTTCTAAGGTCTGAGTTTTGTAACTCTCTTTTTTTTTCTTTCTTTTTTTTTTTTTTTTGGTGTTTCTATTGTGATTCTAGTCATTTCTTTTTGGTGCGTGGACCTGTGTCACAATATCTTATTCCATTCAGACACTCCCAAGCACAATTACTTTGATTCCTAGTCCCTTTTCTTAAAATAAAACTGCAGTCTCCGAAGGCACAGAATATGACAGGAACTCTAGGAGTTGTAGTATGTGTTTCTATATGTGCTAGATTAGATTGCTGTTAAAAACAAGTTTTCAAGCTCAGGGATTAGTATGTAAATTTTTTCATGACTAACTTCCTAATCCTTTTGGGCTTGATCTCCCTCCCTCCCTCCCTCCCTCCCTCCGTCCCTCCCTCCCTCCATTCCTTCATTCCTATTCCCAGAGATTGAATCCAGCCTTCCCACATGCACTTGGTCTTGGATCACTCTTGCAGCCTGAGACAGTTTTGTTTAAAATGGTGACCCAGGGTCAACTGTGGCTGCATCTGTTGTTCGACATCTTGTGGGATCTAGTTCACCTGTACAGAAAGGAAGAATGACCAGTGAGGACTTTAGACATCTGTGACAAAGATGACCTGGAAGTTCTCCACCAC
This sequence comes from Sorex fumeus, assembly GCF_029834395.1. NCBI lineage: Eukaryota > Metazoa > Chordata > Mammalia > Eulipotyphla > Soricidae > Sorex > Sorex fumeus. The sequence continues at coordinate 9,366,394 of NW_026606083.1, read as the reverse complement.
TTTCTATACTCATTCTCCTTTGGCAAGAACTTAGTCTGGAAAATAAATTGTCGTAACACACTCACACTGGCTGCATGGACAGTCTCTCAGAAATGTATTGCAGTGGACATGCATTGTTCATATAAGTGTGCTCAAAATCTTTTTATGAATTTTTATGTTTAGTGCTTAAAAATGTGAAAGGCAAAGAGAAAGGAATGCCTGATTTCATTTCATTTTTGGAAATTTTGCTTTTATAAATGAATAACTGTTCTCCACTATGTGTTGAATAACTTTTTCTCACCTGTTTGCAAATTTCTCTTCTCCTGAGTCTGCTATTTTCCCCAATTGTTTAGTGTTTTCTTTCTCCACAGGCTCCATCTCAGGGAATTTTGAAATTAGTACACATTTTAATAACTACTAAGGAAATTATCTTATTTTTTCTTACATATTTTCCTGAGTTATTACTGAATATTCCTGAGGCATATTGGATTTTTTTCTTGGTAAAAGTTTATTTTTGCCATGTTTAAAATATTGAATTGGGATGCCTTGACATTTAAATTAAAACTCTCTATTCTTTTGAACACTTGATAATTGAGATCTCTCCATCTGAATCATATCCGCCACTATCCTCAAACCACATCAGGTTGACATTTAGCTTTCCTATCCTCTACAGTGCTTTTACTCTCAAGGTCATTTCCTTACAAAAAAACCCACACTGCTTACCATTATAGCTATAAGAACATAATATGGAAACTCTTGTAAACCATACATGGTACCTCACACACACACAAAAAAAAAGAAGAAGAAGAAGAAGAAGAAAATTTAATTTGGGGGTGGGACACCCTGCTGTGCTCAGGGTTGTCTCCTGGCTCTGTATTCAGGGATCATTCCTGGCAATCCTCAGAGGTTCATATGTGGTGCTGCGGATTGAACTCAGGTCAGTCACATGGAAGACAAGCATTTACTATCTCTACCCACTGTACAATCTTCAGACCTCCAGAACTTTAAATTTTTATATATGTACACATATATATATATATATATATATATATATATACACACACACATTCGTATATATGGTTGTTTGATAACTGTGCTAGTTCTAATGTTGCAAGTTTTATATATAGTACTCTCTGCATATTAGCTATATTTTTAAATTACTTTTTTTTTCCCTTTGGGTCACATTCGACAATGCTCAGGGCTTACTCCTGGCTCTGCACTCGGGAATCACTCCTGGAAGTGCTCAGGAGACCATATGGTATTCCAGATATTGAACCCTGCGGGGGGTGGGGGGGCGCTAACCACTCTCTGGCGCAGAGGTGGCCCGAGAATTGATCCGATGGTGCAAGGAGGGACCAATTGAATGAACATGAGACACAAGAGACAGAGTACAGTTTAGAAACAGAGAGAAAAAGGGACAGACTTTATTGAGGGATACAGGCTGTTTATATAGGGCAGCCCAGTCAGGAGCAGAAGCAATATAGCCATACATGGTAAGGTCAGCAACAAGAGCTTTACCTAACATTCAAGGTAAACATTTGCACATCAAAGGGTCTTATGGCAGTAGGTGCATCCTGAGCTTTACATTTGTATATCAAAGGGTCCTATGGCAGTAGATGCATCCTGGAGGTCACTATAGATAAGGTCAGATAAGATAACTGTCAACCTGATGTATGTGGCTATAGATCAGCTGAGGGTCTGAGGTTAGGAAGTCCTGGGAGACTGTCACCAATGTCCCTAACTTGGGAACCACGGCTAGGGTCTATGAGAGGGCTCTTGGCTTCCCACAGAACCCCAGTAGGCCGCCTGCATAAAAGGCAAGTGCCTTTCCCACTGTACTATCACTTCACACACTTTTCTCTAAGAATACTTTTTATAGCATTTTTAGCAGCTTTTCATAACAACAATACAAAACATTTCGGTTCTGCTTTGGTACAGAGATTGGGGTTCGGAATGGGAAGGAAATATGGTGGTGAGAAGGTGTAATGTGGTGGAATTGGTGTTTGACTATTAAATGCAATAAAAAATTGTGAACTACTTTATAATTTTCTTTAAAAAATTAAAAAATAAATTACTTTATAATCAATTTATTATCATTTTCAATGGCAGAATGCTTGTCACTCTTTTAACGAATAAGCAAACCAGTATTGGGGTTTTAAAAAAAAACGTTTTGCCATTGAGAACTAGTGTATTATGTGATTGACTAGTTACCACCCAGTGGAAGCATCTTCATGACTTAACAGGTATTTCTAGAGAACCTGCTTTGTGCACATCTACCTTGGCAGTAACTGAGACAGACCGGGTCCTGTCCTCACCTATAGCAGTGTGGGAGAGGAGCAGTAACTATGGACTGAAATGCAACCATTATGTTTCAGTCGGTATGTTTCAGTCGGTACCAGGCACTGTGAAGAGAAGAGGCTGCTAAAGTTTGCAGAGATGCCAGGGAGCCGGTGGGAGCTGGTGAGGAAGGCCTGGAGAGTGTGCGTGCGGGAATTGGCACCCCAGAAGGCCATCTCCATAAAACTCAAAAGAGCCCTTTGACCACTGTGGGAGCAAATGAGAGTGAGGGTGTGGATAGGAGAAGGAGAAGAGGCAGAAGCCAGAAAATCAGTCAGCAGGCTATTAAAGTAGACTTCTAGTGCAACATCAGCCTATATTTGCAGTTTTGTCATTGCACTGTTTTTGTAAAAGTTATCTATTTTATTAGTGTTTCCTCCCATCCCCTTCTCCTCTGCACCCAGGGGATTCTCCTAGTTATTCAAAGTGACTCTTGTAACAGCAGATCCTTGCCTCAGGGCCAGCTACTGGGCTGGCCAGTGGGAGACAAAGTCAATACAACCACCATCAGAACTGCAATAAATTCCTGGGAATTCTATGGCTCCCTAAAGCTTATAAAAATCAACCCTAGAGGAAATCTGGGAGAAGAGGAGGACCCTGTAACAGAGTGAAGCGAAAAGAAAAAAAAAGTGGTACTTTGAGACTGAGTAAACTTCTGACTGACAATGCATTTGGTTTCCAACGACTGACCTGAAAGACTGAAAATTTTAAATAAGGGATTATACACAGGCAAGCTAAGGAAGCAAACATTTCAAATAACTTTTGCTTAAAAATGGAACTAGGATGAATTCAAATATCATCTAGTAGTTACAATGTCCAGGACCAGCCACCACCATGCTGAGACCACTCTCCGCACACATGAAGGTACTGGCAGAGGGACAAAGCCACGCGGGTTCCGGGGCCGAGACCTCCAAGCCTACTGGGATTGGAGTCGAGCATCTTCCATCCAGATCCTCCAAATTCCAGCAGGAGGGGGTCACACCCACCACCTGGCCCCCTGGCACCGTGTAATCCCATCAGCGGCCAAGACTCAGAGACTATAAAATCCAGATCCCATTTGCGGCATTTGCGGCCATGCGACGTCTTATCAGAACTTTTTTTTATGACATCTTATTATCTCATTCCTACTTTGGACATACTTGCAGGCTATCGAATGTAGCCTGCCCACAGGGCAGAGTCTGGCAAACTCCCCGTGGCGTAGCAAATATGCCAAATACCAGTAACAATGATGGGTCTCATTCTCCTAAAGAGCCTTGAATATAATCTCAGGGCTAGGATGAAAGAGACGTTACTGGAGCCTGCTCGAGGCAATCGAGTTACAATGTGGAAGAAATTAGTGTGGGGGGGCGGGGTAGGTATTTTATTAGATTTTTGGCCTGACATAGAAATTGAAAAACTGGCCAACCCAACAACTTTCAGTATAACTAAAGGGAAAACAAATGGCAAAGGTTCTTCATAACCAGATCCACTCTCCTTGGACAAATTTCGGTTCCTTGGTGATATCCTTCCTCCATAAGTCAAGTGATAAAGGGCTAATTTTGTTTATCACTGAATTTGAAGTAAAAAGTCTCCTTTACTTCCATTAGAATTCAATGGTTATTTAATTTTCTACTGTGTAGATTTGATCACTAAGGAAACCCAACATCTGCCCTGAGTGCACAGTAGCAGTACCTGAGTTCACAGTAAGGTGCTTGGGGTATAGATCAGGGGCGATCTTGATTAATCCAGAACAGACTTAATTTTGGGGGCAACAACATTGCCATTGTCACCTGTGCTGATGTCATAGATGGGTCCTAGCTCATGACCTGAGCATCCAGCTGAAGGTACTTCCAGACGGACTTTGAGAAGAGTCTGTGGCTAACTAACTATGGCCAACCAACTGAGCTAACCTGGTAAGATGACTGAAGGACAAACAGATTCCTCTTCTGTGAGTTGAAAGCTGGGTGCATTCAGTGGCTGAGACCCATTTCCCAGCCAGCTGAGGGCAATGGACAAAGGAAGGAACAGGGGATTGAAGGAGTAGGGCCACAGCTTGGTTGATCATCAGTGACTCTTTACTCTTGTCTTATAGTGTAGTTATATAGAAATCATGAAGTATGGGGGTACAGATAGGTGGGGTTAAACATTTTCATAACAATAAACAGATGTAAAGCCCCTCTTTCAGGGGAAGTTCTTTTAGGAGATTGACTCAGGGACAAAATCTTTTTAATTTAATTTTATTTATTTTTTATTAGTGAAATACCATGAGGTACAGTTGTGGACATTGCGAGTTTTTGTGGTTGGGTTTCAGTTATACAATGGTCGAGTACCCATTTCTCCACCAGTGCCCATTCTCCACCAGCAATGATCCCAGTATCCCTCCCCCACAGCCCCCCCGCCCCATCCCATCCAACCTTTGTGGCAGGGCATTCCCTTTTGTACTCTCTCTCCTTGTGGTTGCTGAGGTTGGCAAATTAGGCATTAAGTGGCAATCATGTTCGGTCTATAGTCTACTTTCAGCATGCATCTCCCATCCTGGGAGGATCCTCACAATACACTTTACTTTGTGTTCCCTTCTCCTATCTGAGCTGCCCTTTCCCCTAGCATGTGTGGCTGGCCTTCAAGCCATGGAATGAACCTCCTGGTACTTATCTCAACTATTCTTGGATGTTAGTCTCCTATTTTGTTACTTTATATTCCCCAGATGAATGCAATATTTCTATGTCTGCCCCTCTCTTTCTGACTCATTTTACTTAACATGATACTTTCTATGTAATAACACTTGTATGTAAATTTCATGACTTCATCTTTCCTAACAGCTGCATAGTACTCCATTTTATAGATATACCAAAGTTTCTTTAACCAGTCATCTGTTCTCAGGCACTCAGGTTTTTTTTTTTTCCAGATTTTGACTATTGTGAACAGTGCAGCAATGAACATAGAAATACAGATGTCATTTCGACTATACTTTTTGCCTCAAGGATATGTTTCCAGGAGTGCTATTGCTGGATCAAATGGGAGCTCAATTTCTAATTTTTTGAGAATTGTCCATCCCCCCAAAAGGGCTGAACCAGTCGGCATTCCCACCAGCAGTGGAGAGAGTCCCTTTCTCTCCACATCCACACCAACACTGGTTGCCTTTGTTTTTTGGATGTGGGCCAGTCTCTGTAGTGTGAGATGATATCTCATTGTTGTTTTGATCTGCATCTCCCTGATGATTAGTGATGAAGAGCATTTTCTCATGTGCCTTTTAGCCATTCAGATTTATTTTTTGAGAAAGTTTCTGTTCATTTCATCACCCCATTTTTTGATGGGGTTGGATGTTTTCTTCTTGTGGAGTTCAACCAGTGCTTTGTATGTCCTTGATATTAACCCCTTATCAGATGGGTATTGGGTGAATATCCTTTCCCATTCTGTAGACTGTCTTTGTATTCTGGTTACAGTATCTTTTGAGGTGAAAAAGCTTCTTAATTTAAAATAATCCCATTTGTTTATCTTTGTTTCCACTTGGTCAGTAGAGTGTGATCTTTGAAGATACGGTTAACCTCAATATTGTGAAGGGTTTTGCCAACCTTGGCCCGATGTTGAGATCTTTAATCCATTTTGGCCTGAATTTTGTGCATGGTGTTAGGTCTAGGTATAAGCTCATTTTTTTGCATGTGGTTGTCCAGTTATGTCAGCACCATTTGTTGAAGAGGCTTTCCTTGCTCCACTTCACGTTTCTTGCTCCTTTATCAAAGATTAGATGTTCATACATTTGGGGTTGTGTCTACGGATATTCCACCTTGTTCCATTGGTCTGTGGCCCTGCCTTTGTTCCAGTACCATGCTGTTTTAATTATTACCACTTTGTAGTAGAGTTTGAGGTTGGGGAAGGTAATGCCTCCCCACATCTTTTTCCCAAGAATTGCTTTTGCTATTCGTGGCCATTTGTTGTTCCATATGAATTTGAGAAGTGTTTGATCTATTTATTTGAAGAATTTCATGGGAATCCTTATAGGGATCACATTGAATCTGTATAATGCTTTGGGGAATATTGCCATTTTGACAATGTTAGTTCTTACTATTCATGAGCAGGGGATATGTTTCCATTTCATCGTGTCCTCTTCTATTTCATGGAGTAGTGTTTTGTAGTTTTCATTGTAGAGGTCCTTTACCTCTTTAGTTAGGCTGATTCCAAGGTATTTGATTTTCTGGGGCGCAATTGTGAACGGGATTGTTTTTTTTCCTATCACTTTCTTCTGTCTCATTATTTGCATATAGGAAGGCCATGGATTTTTGGACATTAATTTTATAGCCTGCAACTTTACTGTACAAGTCTATTGTTTTGAGGAGTTTCTTGATAGAGGATTTAGGGTTGTCGAGATGTAGTATCATGTCATCTGTGAATAGTGAGAACTTGATTTCTTTCTTTCCTATCCGGATGCCTTTAATGTCTTTTTTTTTTTTGCCTAATAACTATTTCAAATACTTCCAATACTATATTGAACAGACGTGGTGATAGTGGGCATCCTTGTCTTGTCAGGGACAAAATCTTATTTGTGGGTTCAGCTCTCCAGGTTACTCGGAGATCTGCTCAAGGGTGGATTCCATCTAAGGGTGTATTGCTTTCTCCTTCCTTAGGAAGTAATCCATTTAAATTATCATAATAAATTTACTTCTTACTAATATCTCTGGTCATTCTGTATGGTCACAATAAAAGATATATTAAGCTAAAAGGATGATCCTTCCTGGGAACATATCACTATAAATCTCAAACTACAGTCCTCAGACCAGGTTAGTCTTACTTAATCCCAGCAGGGTTCTTATTCAGTTACTTCTTTTTGGGTCATGACAATTTGTTCCATGACTGCACTCTTAAAATACTTCTTATGATTCTTAACTTGTCCCTTTTCGATCCAGGGTAGCTTATAGTTTGCCCTGGGTCCAACCAAGTCCTTCACCGGAACCCTCCTTTCAGGGTTGTTAGGAACTAAAGGCAAATTGAGGCTTAAGTCAAGTAAATATGGTCAATGCCCAGGAGTAAATATTCAGAATCAATTAATTCCCATGTAACAAAAGCATAACATCAACTGTCTTCCTGTGTCTATTCAAAAAGAACATTGCTAAACCATGCAAAGGATACAAAGGAAAGAGAAAAGCAATATAGGATTAGGAGTGCCTGAAGCACTGTGAAGGGTGCAACTTAATAAGTCTTAGCTCCCTGCAGGAGGAGCAAGGGCAAACCAATGTTATCCAATAGTCTTCTAATACAATTTAGAAGACACCAAGAATTCCCCATGGTTACCTTTCCAACCAGAAAGTGTAATTATAAGTAACAACAGGTTAAAGGCAGAGGTTCAGTGAAGTCTCACACATGACAGTTAAAGCCTCTGTTCAGCCCTTACAAGAATGTGGAGACTTTCTACATGACAGAGTCCTTAAAAATCTTTGATGTGTGTGGCAGACTCTCTGTGATCTGTAAGGTTTAGGAAAATCATGAAGAGTGTTGTCCTAAAAGACAGCACTGAGAGACAAAAGAGAAATGACATATACAGGAGAGACTTGTGGGTGTTTAGGTTTTTTTTTCCTATTGGAGTAGATAATAATAAGGTTTTATGTAAGAAATCTATAAAGTTTTACCAGGTTGTACTAAACTGGGCAGAGAGAATACAGATTTAAAATGAGCATTTGGACTTCTGAATTTTCATAGGCAGAGGCAGGTTTTATTTGGGGGGGAGGGCCATGAGGCAGCTGAAAATAGGATTCTGTCTTATGACCGGAAGAGCATTCTCAGAGAATGCAGTGTGATATCAGGGGCAGGAGTCTGGAGGGAGTTGTATGCGAGCAGTAAGGGGACTTAGAAGAAAGAGTGGTGTGTATTGCAGGACTGAATATTGCCACTGACTGTGGTATTAATGTGTTCCCATTTCTCCCTCTTGAACTGAGCCAAACCAGTCCTTGAATCTGTGTGGGAAGGAAGCAGCTCTTCTAGCTTAGAGACACCACCCCTGAACAATGGAACCAACAAGTACGGAGCACACTGGGACTGATGAGGAGGAAGTCATCTTGAACCTGGAGCTTGAACTTGATGCCTTAATCAGATGAGAGATCGGGCATTTCGTTTTTGCTATTGGGCAGTGAGCATAGTCTGCACAGGGGAGAAATGGACATCATTTGGGGCCCACGTTTTGATGGACAGAGAAAATGTGGGTAGGAAATCAGACTTGCTGTGAAAAGTGGGGGCAGCTACCCCCCTTATAGTGTACTGGGCTTGACTGCTGAGGGGCAGAGTTCCCCAAAAGTCAGCCTCAGTGTGACAGAGATTACCCTAGTGACCTGTGTGTCTAGGTGATGATGGCCTTGTTCAATGGAGACAGCTCTCCGACCAGCACCCCACTGCTGCTGGTGGAGCAGACCATGATGGGCCACCAAGGTGGAAGGTGCCAGGCCACATGGTAGGCCACCATGGTGGAAGGTTCCAGGCCACATGGGCTGATTCTCTGATATATATCACAATCACTTAGAAGGAAAGATGATACCAACCTACCATGGTGCTGTCATTTAGGGAAATATTGTTAACCCAAGTCTTTCCCTTCTGGGTTGGATTTAAATCATGTTTCCTCTGGAATAATGGTGTTTACTCTCCCTTTTTTTCTTTTTTAAATTTTTATTAGTGAAACACCATGAGATACCAGTTGTACACTTACAAGTTTTTGTGCTTGGATTTCAGTTATACAAGTACCCATTCCTCCACCAGTGCCCATTCTCCACCACCTTTGATCCCAGTATCCTACCCCCACAACCCCCCCCCCCATCCTATCCTGCCTCTGACAGGGCATTCACTTTTGTTTTCTCTCTCCTTTTGGGTGCTGAGGTTTGCAATAGAGGCACTGAGTGGCAATCATGTACGGTCTATAGTCTACTTTCAGCATGCATCTCCGATCTTGGGAGGACCCTCCCAACACCCTTTACTTGGTGTTCCCTTCTCTATCTGAGCTACTAAAGGCGTTTATTCTTCTAAAGAAGCATCTGGATCACTTAAACAATAACAGTAGCAGGGGACATGTATTGGGTATTTTGCTTTTAGTTTAACGTGCTCCAATAGAACTGCCTCAACTCTCTGTTTTTGTCCAGAGCAGCACAGAAGAAGAAACAAAGGGAATCACATGGATATGGATAGAAAACACACTTGACTTATAACCTGGCAAGGGAGGGCAAGCTCGTCTACAATCATCCTTCATAGTATGTGGTTTCATGAAAATAATCATAATGATGTGAGTCAGCTTGCTTGGGATATTCCCTTACTCTTTATTTAATGAGCATGAGGGCATTAGTTCAAGTGGAAGAGTACATTCCTAATATCTGCAAAGCCCTGGGTTAAATCCTGCCTACCATAGCTCCCAAGCAACTTCGTGTTTATTCCTGGTGTGCACCAGCGTAGCTGCGTCTAGCCCTGGTAGGTACTGGCACAGCTGGCCCAGGTATGACCTGCACTCACATGCTTGGGCCTTTGCACCGAGCTTCTGTTTGGCCAATAATCACCAGCGGGGCCTGTGGACCTCCCGGAAACCACTTGGGATACCACTCCTACCCTCCCCCAAAAAGATGTTGCTAAAACTTTCTGACTTGTTAGCTATTTTTATGGTACAAACCCCCATTATCAGTATTATTGACCAAGTTTCTTTTGGTTGGGACACATAATCATCATATAGAAGTCTGTGGGATTACAGTAGTGATTCCTCTGCCTAGGGGAGCTGAATTAGGTTAAAATGTTCCTGCCCAATTTGCCACTTCACTCCAACATCCCATGATGACTATAGAAAGATACGTACTAGAACCAAAACATTTGTTAAGGCTGAGTGGACCAGACACTTGTTAATGCTAAATGGACTAGGGAAACTAGGACACAGTAGATGCTTCACTTGGACAAAGCAATTAAGTGCGTTTGGGGTCACACCCAGCAATACTCAGGGTTTGCTCCAGGCTCTGCACTCAGGGATCACTCCGGACAGTGCTCAGGGGCCATTTGGGGGTGCCAAGAAATCAAACCCAGGTCAGACATGTGCAAGACAAGCTCCCTGCACACAGTGCTATTGCTCCAGCCCCCAGATTTGAGCTTTTTAATGTACTACTACCTATATTCATATACAGCCTCTGCCTTGTTAACATAGTTGAATAGTTATGACACCAGGATATCTGGTGAGTCAGCCTCTCTCTTAGAGGTCAGTGAAGAGATACAGAACTTGTACCATATTTATTTATAGTTTCTAAATTTAAATTTTATTTAAATAGATTTTTTATGTACTTACCATCAGTAATAAGGTGATTAATGAGGACAAAAGAAAATACACGTATGTGTCATCAATGTGATGCTTGTCTTGGCCTTTTGGACCCATAATAATATTTTAATTATCTCTGTATATTTCCTAAGTGAATAGTGTATCTTTAATCCATATTGAAGAAGGACTGAGCAAACAATTGTTTTATCTTACCACCAGTGAATGAGATTGAGAAATATGGGAAGCCATATGTATAAAATGCACTGTGTTTCTGTGTTCTGTTCTGACACATAATTAGGCCCTAGATGTATATATTAATTACTACTTTTGCTCCAGGTCAATCGTTTGCAACAATTTGCCAATACACAATGCTTCTTGCTTATGTATGAACTTTTCTAGATTCAGAGAATTCCACGAAGAACATGCAATGAGGAATTAGCAATGTACACTGTCAGTGATCAGGTCCCTCTAGGAAAGACAGGAAGATAGGAAGCTCTAGAACCAAACACGTCTCAGCTTGTTGAACCTGAGACACTCAGAGTGGCCCTGCTGCCTCTGGCAGCCACACAAAGAGGTCCAGGCTGGTACTAAAGGGATGCGCCAGGTTTCAGATTCCCCTGATCCGAGGATATAGATGAATGAGCTCGTCACATGCTCTCTGTCTGCAGCAGGAAACAGTTTTTGCCAAAACCATGAGCATTTTGGGGAAAGCAAATCAGACAGTAGGATTCAGTTCACTATCCACAAACACCTGAATTTCTCAGAAAGATGTCATTCACTCCAGAACAATGGACACTTTTTCCGCTTAGAGACTTAGGGACTCAGGGGCCAGGCTCCTGTCAGAACACCTGGCCAGGTAACTGGCATGAGAAAGTGGACTGGCCTCAGTAAAAATAAACAATCAACTGTAATCTATAATTCACTGATATTTCACCGTCTCTCTCGTCTCTCTCTCTCTCTCTCTCTCTCTCTCTCTCTCTCTCTCTCTCTCTCTCTCTCGCACGAACACACACACACACACACACACAAGAATAAGAAACAACCTTTAATTCAAATGCATTCAAAAGATTAAAAGATTTAGCAGCCAGGGTTACATTCATATTGTTGTTTGACAGCTCAAGGCATCACCAATATTTGATGTCTTGCAAAAATTATTTTTATCACTGCTAATGGGAAAAGGGGTTAAGCACACATGGGGGAGCAATGCTCAGAGGTTTAGTGTTAATAGGAAAGGCAGGGGAGGGGATTAAGTTGGACACAGTGAGTTTTCTTGTCTCTTGCCTCTTTGAGGTCATGGACAGAAGCGACTGTTCAATTACTCTGTTCCCTTGGACACTGCCTGCCTGCGCCTTGCAGATCTCTGCCACCACCTGCAAGTGATAGGTCTTCTGGGACGGAACTGTAGAGTTAATACATTTTAAATCAACAGAAATGCTGACACACTCAGAAGGGGACTAAGTATTTACTCTAAACTGTGGTTCTTTATTGGATCTGGTGCTTTTGCAGTAAAAATAACTTTAAAATTATGCTGGTTTCATCAGACACAAGCTGAAAAATGTTCCTTCCTCAGCAGTAGCATCCTGACCTATAAACCCGTTGTTTTAGCACCGTTTTGAAATCTTCTTCCTTCTGACTATTTATAAATGGTAGCAGGTTTCAGGAGAGTCTTTGTTTTACTCCTTTGAGCTTCAGTTGGCCTCGTGCAGCTTTAACAAGATCCCTGAAGAACCCAATTCAAAGAGGTGAAAATTGTGTGTGTGCATGTGCACATGCACATGTGCTTGCATACCTGCACATCTGTTTTATGAGTACATGAGAGTCAGTGCCAAAAGTGTTTTCTAGACATTGTAAGAAAATTTAAACAACAGGTATTGTCTCATGCTGAGCCTTTAGTGCAAGATGTTGGCTTGGGGGGCATCTTTATAAATCAAAACCATTACATAGCTGCACTGTGAAGTGTATCTAATATTTAACCATGAAGCTAAATCCATAAAATTATCTTTGGATGGATTCCAAGACCCTTTAAAATACATTTCCAAATCTCTTTCTCTCAGCCACATGGAGAAAAGCAATGCATTTTGAAGATTTGCTACGTTTTGTTTTCCCAGTTGGTATATTTGCCCACAAAATACTAAATTGTCTACAAAAATAGGAGTAGATGAATAGAACAATACAGGTATAAAAAATACACAAGTAGTGAATCTGAGGCTTCCAGCATAAATTCTGGGGTAACTTGAAGATTAGGTTCCAAGACCAACCCACCACAGGGACAGACCCTGGAATTACCAACACCCATGGTGGATGACCAAGACTAACCAGAGTGCTTTAAACAAAACAGGTTCTTTGAGTCAAGTATCAAGTTGGGTCATTGAGAGGGAAAGGAAACTAATTGCTCTGAGTATCTGGAAAAGACTCTTTGGAGAAAGTCTAGATCAGATTTTCAGACTGAATATCTTCAAAAATGTAAACAGAAGACACTGCAAGCCTGCGAAGGTGTTAACACCCTGGGGTTACCTGGGAATGAGTCGTAAGGGTGCTGGATGCACCCATGAGCAGTAGGATGGTGCATGTGACTCTGGAGGCAGCAGTGGCTCCCAGAGATGGCTTATAGTGAGATAGGAAGGAGACAGATGGTCACTTTCTCCTAATCCACCTCTTCCATCATGGGATCCAGGGTTATGGGTCTCACCGAACAGAAAAAAACTTCAGGAGTACATGAGCAGTGAAGTAAAAAAGAGATTTTTTTGGAGGTTTTTAGGAAGGGGAACAGGGAGACAGAGAGAGAGAGAGAGAGAGAGAGAGAGAGAGAGAGAGAGAGAGAGAGAGAGAGCGAAGTGCTCAAAAGAGAATATGAACTTCTCCAAAGGTGGAAAGAGTCCCTACACATACCCCAGCATTAGATATAGAAGCATGAAAGTACATGTTTCAAGAGGGGAGATGCGGGAAACACATGTACTTGGCCACGTGGGCACAAGCAGCACATGGGCTTGGGCAGCATATGTGAGCGCTTCTTTTGTCCCAGGTGACATTTATAGGGTTTTCCCAACCTGCCCCCATGTGGGGCTTCTACCTAAATAAAAAGCTACTGCTAAGGCGGTTTCCAGGGTCTTGAGTTGGGAGTGGTAGAAGGTCTTCTTTGAAATGCCTTTTCTGGCCTTTGTTCCTGCTGGAGCTTCTCTTAGAGGGCGGTCCAGCCTTCTCCATGTCTGTTGTTGGCACCAGGTGAAAGTCTTATCAGGTCTCACTTCCTGTGCTTTGGGGTGTCTCTGAAAACCTTTAGACTAGGCAGTTTTACTACATCCAAGGTGCTCCATTGCCCTGTCCCTTCCCTGTCTACTTGCCTACATCAGTTCTGCTGGAGCACTGGAGAGACAAAGCAATTTAATCCCCATGCATGACTCCCCTCGGGGAGCATCTGTCTGGATCTAGATCTTGGTGCCTGAACATGAGTCAGGAGATCCTCTTTCTGCAGCTTGCCCAAGGCAGAGTTGGCCTTTGTTCCCTGCAACCATCACGGGATCATCTCCCCTGGAACTGGAAGGGAGAGTTGGAGCCAGAAGAGACAGAGCCCGCCTCTGGTAGGGAGTGCCGGAAGGCTACCAGAAGTGGCAGAGCCCACCTCTGCTGCCCAGGGCATGCCCATTACCCCAGTTTTTATGGTGGAGCTGACAAGGGTTCCAGGGGAATGCTGCCTCCAAGTCCCTGCTGCACCCACAGTTTCACAACATCTATGCAGTCCTGTGTCTACCCAGTGTCACCATGGGAATGACTTCCCAATGACTTCCCAATTCCACAGAGGCTGGTTCCAGCCAGCATCCATTGTCAACTCCAGTCCTTGTCAGAAGCACTTTCCTGCCAATCCCCTGGGCTCTCCGTGACCATCAGCCAGAATCACCAGACAGAGCCCACTGTGGCCCGGGGCGTCCCAGCCACCCCCACCCAACACCCTGTGATTCTGAGTTCTTGCCTCAGATGGCCCCATTTCTCAGGTCATCCTTTTGTGGACACTTGGTTCCCCTTTGGCTCCATTGCAACATGCCACAGATTGCCAACTTGGACAACACCCCTGCCTGCAACGAGGAAGGCGAGAACTGAGTTGCCCTCAAGTCAATGTTGGGAGAAGGTTCCAGTCATGGGCTTTCTCTGGGTCTGAGCATCCAGGAGGCCCCAACCTCAAGCCACAGTTAACTGTATTGATTTCCGCTGCTGCCCCAAGGTCGACTCAGGCCACCTGGGGTGAACACTTGGCCATTCAGCTTTGGAGAGACACAGTTTGGCTCTATCAGGGACCCACCTTCTCAGCAGGGAAGTTCTTGGCCTCCTCCTCCTCGCCTTCTCTTTCTCCCCTCCTTGATGTTTCATTTTCTCTCCAGATAATCATTCTTCATGTGCAACCTTTCTTGTTCAGTTTCTGTGCACTTTCCCCGCTGGTATAGGACCCCCTGACAGAGATGTCTACCAGCCCTCAACTGCCTGTCTGTGTGAAAGTCAGGAGAAAGGAGCATGACCATCTCTTCATCTGGGGACCTCACCTAAGTGACCTGCTGTAACCCGGTCTGCAGCCTTGATGCACTGCTGTTCTGTCATTGGCTTCACCCCGCCTGTCCTGGGTGACCTTCAGCCTCCTTCAGGCAGCATCTACTCACTGGGGCAGTCACTGCCACGGTCTCCTAGGCCCCTCTTTCAGACTCCCTCCCACCCCCCTCTTAACAGCTCAACCGATGGCCAGTCACCACAGACCAGGATTCTAAGGAGGTTGACTATAGGGTCCTGTTATTCCTAGGTCTCCTTTGTCTTTTCTGAACAGGAAAACTATCATTTAAGAGAAGAACGACTGAGTTTGTGTCTCAGGAACTCACTGGAATTTTCCTGGCTCTCTCTCTCTCTCTCTCTCTCTTCTAAAATGACTGTCAAATTACTCTAAACCTTGGTGATTTTTGTTTGACCCTGCCCTCCGTGATCAAGCTGCTTCTGGGCCAAGATGATTAAGCCAGAGCCCTGTGAGCTCCTGACTGCCTGCTGGTTTGTCAAATAAACTGCTATTTTCAACACCGATTTAAAGGGGTTTACAAAACAGGTCATTTCTGACTTTGAATCCACTTATGTGTGCATGACAAAGAAAACCCATCCTTTATTCTTCCCCAACATCCCTGCCTTGACCTCCCTTCCATCCTCCACAACCTTAATGACCCAGGGCCTTCCTGCAAGCATCACCTTGAGTGTCAGACAACAAAATTCCTTTCCTTCTTCATATTCAAATGATGGTAGGTTCTGGTAATAAAAGTCCCGTTTTGTTTTTGTTTTGTTTTATTGCAGTTTATGTAACAGGGTAATGTCACTTGTCACTTGTCATCCCGTTGATCATCGATCTGCTTTTAGCAGGCACCAGTAATGACTCCATTCATCCCTGTTGGGTTCTGATGTAGCCCAATGGCATATTGGAGGCTCTTTCAGGGTCAGGGGAATGAGGCCTGTTATTGTTACTGTTTTGGGCATATCAAAAACGCCATGGGTAGCTTGCCAGGATCTGCCGTGCGGGCGGATACTCTCAGTAGATTGCTGGGCTCTCCAAGAGGAGGCACGTCAGTGGGCTAGAGTATAATCAGTCCAGGAAAATCTGCAAGAGGGTAATAGTAATGTTAATTTCATTATTTTGATGAAGAAACGTACTGAATCTTTATCACTACCCAAGGGCTTGAGTTTCCCTCCACCTGTCCTTCTGTCACTTGAAGGCTGACCATTCTTCACCTCCTCCCCCTGCCCTCCGCCTAGGCCCCTCAATTTGGCAAGCTTATTTCTGAATTCCAAGATCAAAGGTTTGACCTCATCTGATGCTTTGAATTCCCTTGTTTTGTTTCTTTATATTCCCAGAGGCCTGAGATTATCTACTATTTTTCCTTGTCTCAAAAGGCCTAATTTTTTGGTTTTGTTTTTTTGTATTTTATGTAGGAGTACTGCTATTTATTTAGCCACTGATTAGCTGATTGAATTGGGCATGAACTCCACCTTACTTTTTTTTTCATAATTTTATTTATTTATTTATTTTTCTTCTTATATTTATTTATTGAATCTCTGTGGGAAAAGTTACTAAGCTTTCAGGTTTAAGTCTCAGTCATACAATGATCAAACACTTCTCCCTTCACCAATACTCATTTTTCACCACAAGAACCCCAATATAACCCCCCTCCCACCCCTCCAATGCCTGTGAGGCAGATGATTTCCACTTAACTCTTCTCTACATTGATTACATTCATTATTTCGACAAAAGATGTTTAGAATTCCCCCCCACCCCACCCCAAACAATCAGAATTGCTGAAAAGGCATTGTGAAATACTTTGTTTTCTATAGTTGGTTATGAGAATCATATAATCTCACGTGGCCACAATTGTGGCCTCACGATTTTGGATTTCTACAAAGAGCCAGATAATTACGAGATAGATTTCTGTGCATCTGGTGTTATGGCTGTGCCGGAAAGCTGCTCGTGGGGGGGCAACTCGTGACCTCGGTAGGGCGTGAAGGATGAGCCAGTACTGCCCCCTTTCCATGAGACTGCAGTTGTCCCGTCACCTCCAGCTCATACCTGGCTTTCCAATAAGCTCTGAGGCAGTGGCTACCTTGTATGCAGTCCAGATGCATTTCTGTCAAAAGCCACTGGGTTTCGAGATTTGTTTCTGAGTCTCTGGGATCATGGCCATTAATTAGCTTGATTAGGAGCCAGAGAGGCCGTTTGTAGGCAGCGACTCGGGATCTCACTGGGATGGGGAGGAAAGGGCCGGTTCCACCCCCGTCTGGTGAGGCCCCATGTGTCTTGTCATTGCAGGCCAAACCTGACTGTCCAGTGTCCTCTGGAGGATGGTGGTCACTGGGCCGCCAAGGGGAACAGGCCAAGGCATGAAACCTATTCTTACCTGGAGTGGCCCAGCACCAGTAACCTACTGCAGGAGCAGGGTGCATTTCTGCTAAAAGCCTTTGGGTTCCGAGATTCGCTTATGAGTCTCTGGGATCATGGCTGTTAAGCAGTTTGATCAGGAACCAGAGAGGCCACGCCTCCAATTATATAGCTGAGCCGGAGGTAGTTTGTGGGTGTGTCTCCCACATACCTAACTTTTGGCCGTTTACTTTCTTGGTAAACTTTGCCCCAAGTTTTTGGGGTCTGGCCAAAGGCACAGCAGCAATTTTGGGGTATCTAAAAGTCTGAAGGCGCCATCAGGCTGCTCATGCACTTGCCTCACAATGTAAACATTGACCTGCTGGCGGCACCATACCCCCATTGAAAGGCCTAGTTTGAAGCTGAAGAACCAGTCCTGTCACTTGGACCTGGACAGGCAAGTGGCTTAGTCTCCCTGTGTCTGGGTGTTTGTTTTGTCATTCACATCATGAATATGGTAACTGTAGCAGTCTCAGAGTTAGGAGAATTGCATGTCCTAGAGGAGAATCAGATAGTAAGTAAGGTTAATGGAAGAGGCAATGGCTGTTTTATCTGTTTCTGTTCGTTATGTGTTTTGGAAAGCTATGTCTGGATTACTCCTCTCATCCATCTCTTCCAATCTTTGTTTTATTTTTCTTAATACTTGTTGATCTCACTGACTTATATATATATAAAACAAGAGCCTTTGGGGTGGGTTAGAGGGAAGAAGGAAAAACAAAAGCAGATCTCTGAAGTATAGAAATTCTTTATCCAATGAATGAACCAAATCTTCATCCATCTGAAAGTCAGTAGTCAATAACTATTGTGCCCAATACCTACGTGCTTTGCTATTAATTTAGCACTAAATCAGTGTGAATCTTAGAAATTGCTCTGATGATTGTTTTAGATAAAAGTGAAATATTACTAGGCTTACCTCATTTTTGCTAAGTTTGGAAACCCTAAGTTAGTAAAAACCAGTAATGAGAAACTCACCTTTATAAAGAAAGAGAAAACTACTTCCTGGATAGCTTGTCTTGTTCACATGAAAACTAATTTATTCTAAACCTTACAAGGAAAATAGCATCACACCTTTAACATAAGGAGAATAAAATTGGCCTCCAAACTCTTAAAATTAGGCATTCAAGTTCTGTACACGCCTCGGTCTCGCAAACTAGTCTTCAGGCACATGGATGCTCACTTGAATCAAGCTTTAGCCTTGTGTATTTCACACACCATCATATAAATGACATTGTGCTGGGTTTCCAGTACCAGAAAATTGAATACTATGTGACAGTATTATCAATGCTAAAATAAAAAATTAAAAATTTACCATACTTGCCTAGAGTACACTAACAATTAAATTATTAACCATAATCTATCATAGATATTTTTTGATAAAAGAGAACTATGTAGAACTTACGAGAGTAGCCAGTAGCTGCTATACCTTATTTTTCATTATAATTTTAAAATAAATTGTTTTTCTTTCTTTCAAAAATGTATCTCTTTTCATTTTAAGTTTGTCAAGGGCTTTAAATGTGTATATTGTATTTAAGCAGTTTTTTTTTAACCTGTAACACACAAAACACACATACACACAAAAACACACACAGTCTGATTGTTGAAGTAGTGGGATTCAACTGCTCTTTGGAGAAAATTAGCTTTGAATTTAGGAAGACATGGACTTCCATCCTGCCTCTTCCTTGAGTAGGCTTGAACAACCCCCTCAACTTTATAACCTCAGCTTTTCTACATGTGCAATGAAGCTAATAATAATGCTCATGAGATGAGGTGTCTAAACGCATAGCATATTGCTAATACATACAGGATACATAATAATTATTAGTTTCTCTTTCAAATTAGGGTTGTGGAATAGCTGCATAGCCAATTCTTGGTAGTGCTCTTAAACCAAAAGCACTCACAGATTTCCCGACAATAGAGCATCCTTTGACATTAATAGAGGCCCAGAACAACCTAAAAGACACAGACTGCAATTTCTAACACTTAACATGTTTTCTGCCACCGTGGCTTTGCATCTGAATTACAACAGAACTGTTGTTACACGTTCCTCAAGGTTCAATTTAAACATCCAATGCTGTGAGGTGCTTTCCCTAATCTGCCCTTTCTTCCTCTTGTGGAGATGCTCATTTCCTTCCTTGTATTTCACTAAATATATAGTGCCACAAATAGAGTCCATCTGCATCATGCTCTTTATATGATATCTTTCAGTGCACAAACCAAACTTTTACTGCATACATACGCAATTCAGTATTTTTTACATGTCTGTGTGCGGACTTACACATTCCCATGTCCATGTTTGCATTCTTTAGCTACGTTCTTGTAACTTGCTGAATACATATTTGAGTAAGTGAAAGGACAAATGAGTGGAAAAATTAGGAATGAGTAATTAGTGAAAATGAAGTTTTATGTTGACACAGCTCTAGCTAGTTAGAAAAAAATGGTTAGTCTCATTAGTAATGTGACAAATGAAACAAATAACTGATTAATTCTTCATAAATCAAAATCAGTCGACATTCAGAACTCCAATTCTTGAACTTGTGAGCTCTATAGGTTTTGTGGACCGATCTGATTCCTAATACAAATGGATTCTTTATGCCAGACTAAAGAGTGAGAGAGCAACTTGCAAAGGGAGCATAGCTCAATGCCATTCAACCTAATACTGCTTTGCATTGCAAGGAGCGGTGTTCAGTTACCTTATCACTAACTGTTCCTGTGAATCAGAGAAGATGGCAGAGCTCAACGGCTACGAAGTAAAATATCCTTTTTTATTTACAATAGGGTTTCTTTTATTACCATTCTGTAGTTAGATTTATATGATATCTTATTCAACTTACGTCCCATAACCTATTATATATTACATTTTTTATGAAATAATTTAAAATGCTGCCTGAATGTTTGTATGTATGTCTTAGAGTAAAATTCTTTACTTGCATCTTTTTGTAAGTCATAAGAATTCAAATAAGATATACAGGTATGTTGAAAACTGATACCCTATTAATTAAATGAATAAAGCAAGATACAATTTGAATTTAGCTTAATAAGCAAACTAAAGTGAAGGCAGCTGTGTCCCATTAGCTTCTGATTTTCTGCAAAATGGAGAGGGAATTGGATATACAAAAAGAGTGTCTAAAATCGAGCAGCTTATGGTTATGTTGCTATAGCTACCAGAGGGCTTTTCGATGTTTTACTGGGTGGCAAAGAAATAGACTGTTTGGAATAGTTGTACTAAACACTCTTATTCACTGAAATAGTGCTGACATTCGACCATGAATGTTCAGTTCCTCCACAGAATGAATTAAAACATCGATATGAAAGGGAAAAGGAAAGGAAAGGAAAATTCAAATTACTACATGAGCATTAGAACCAGTTTCTATTAGCCAAGGGAGGGAAATCCTGCAGTTTGAGAATAAACATGAGTGTAGAAACATCCAAATCACTTGCAGGCCGCCTTGAGAACATGAATAAACCTGTTTAGGAGGCCATTAAGGAAGTGGAGATGACAGTCATAGAAGGAACTGGAAATTGTCTTGAAGGATCTCTTTTCCTTAACAAACTTCTATAGATCAGCGCCAAATGAACCCCTTTCTTTTGTTTAGCACTGTAGCTATCAAGCAAAATACAAAGAGAAAATAAGCGAAGTGAGAGGGACAAGAGGTAATTGTCTCCACACCTTAAAAACTTTTGCAAACCTCAACACCCAAAAGGAGAGAGAGAACAAAAGGGAATGCCCTGCCACAGAGACAGGGTGGGATGGGGTGGGGGGTGGGGAGTGGGAGGGATACTGGGACCCGTGGTGGTGGAAAATGGGCACTGGTGGAGGGATGGGTACTTGATCATTGTATAACTGAAACCCAAGCACAAAAATTTGTAGGTCTACAAAGTTTCACTAATAAAAATTGAAAAAAAAAAAAAAACAAAGGTAGGGCCGAGTGCTAATACAGCAGGAAGCAGGAGTGTGTCTTGCATGAGGCTGACCCGGGCTCAATCCCTGACATTGCATATGGTCCCCCGAGCAACTGCCAGAAATGATTCCTAAGTGCAGAGCCAGGAGTAACCCCTGAGCATCACCGGGTGTGACCCAAAAAGCAAAAATAAATAAATAAATAAGGCAAGGTTGAAATGTTTTTGTCCCTCCCCCCCCCAAGGAATCTCAATACTCGCCTTAAACAGCAGTTCAATTGGCTAAGTGAATTCACTGAAAGATTATGTCATGGAGCAGAGAATGATGGTGTCCTCTCTCCAGGAATCCTGGGGAAACCACAGTGGCTCAGGTTAGGCATAAGCATGGACCGCTGCCGAGCACACGGGATCTCCATGAATAACTGGAACATGAAAAGTTGGCAAGGTCTTTCGGTTTTCAGGCTGGTGCTCTGTGACAGTCCCCGCAGGACTGTGCACAGGGTCCCCTCCCGGAGATGAGCCTTATTCTCTCAAATTTGGGGGACACCCCCGCTGCAGCTCTAGAAAGTGTCGCTTTCTCCCACCCCAAGACAGGAAGATAAACATCACACCAACATAATAAAGTCCTAGTACAGCAATGATACTGCAGTGTGCAGGCCTCGCAATGCCTGTATGTGGTGGGGGGTCATTTTAAATATATTTATCTTATTTTAAATATTTTACTTTGGGCTCATGGAGTACAAGTTTGATAATGGTGACTTCTGGCTTGTTCACAGCGGCCCCAGACCTGGCACCTTGTTTCACGACCCCACTATCATTCCAGAACTGGGAATAACAAAGGTAAGAAATGGAATTTTTTTAATTGCAGAATAATATCAAGGTCATGGTCAGTATAATTTTTTCATGAGAGCTTTGATGGATCCATGTTGTCAGTATAAGTCTCAAAAGCTTTACATCTGCTTAATTTCTAAAGAATGATAGAGAACATCTTCATTGATTACTGTTAGGGCTCCACTGAGCTCTGCTGGTGCTGTTACCAGGTAATTTCCCTTTAGATAAATTATGTGCTACTCGGGGAAATGACTTCTTTCTAGTTCATATTTATTATCTCACTTATCTCTTAATTTAAGAACATATTAAAAAATCAGAGTCAACACAGATATGGATAGACCGCATATACCTATAATTTATTTTCTTTCTTTTTTTGAAAGAGAATGGCTATGTGAATCTAATATAATACCAGCAAACTGGAACAGATTGTATATTAAAATAATCATGATTAAGTGTCTGCAGTATTGAAAAGAAGCTAATTTTGACAACTACTAAAATAGTTGAAGGTTTACTTTTGTACCCAAGTGCGCGGCTGCTTTGAGATGTTTATTTGAACACATGTATGTGTATTCATTTTCTTAATGCACAGTACTTATCAAATTTAGAAATAAAATGCATTTCCTTATACAAAATGCAGTAATTTTCTGTTGTCATGTAATTTTTCAACATCACGGATTTTGTTCTGGCAAAACATATATTTTCATGTGCACTACACCACATCAACTCATCAGAAAATTTAGCTACCTTGGAAATTACAACACAGAAAATTGTGAAGGCTTGGGATAATAATCTCAGTGATTTTTACACAAAGGATGAAACAATCAAAATGCAAGGAAGGTCTCAATGTTGTCCTTTGGCAATCACACAAAAGCAACTCTTTACCTAAGACAAATAAATAAAGCCAAAGAAACTGTATTAACATTTGTGTGTGTACATGTGTGTGTGTGTGAGAGAGAGAAAGAGAGAGAGAGAGAGAAAGAGAGAGAGAGACAGACAGACAGACGGACAGACAGACACACAGAGAGAGAGAGAGAGAGACACAGAGAGAGAGACAGAGAGAGAGAGACAGAGAGAGAGAGAGAGAGGATGTTGTTTGCTAATTTTTTCCATAAGCCATAGAGGACAGAAATAAAAGATTACAAGTTAATTTTTAAAACTTCTTGTGAACATGTTTTAAACTAATATGAAAAAAGGGAGAGTTCTACATGCCTCAGTCTCATTGATTTGAAACAAAACAAAGTTTCTCTTTGTTCTTTGTGTTGTTTACTTTGATTCCTTCCACCCTCCCCAAACACATAAATAAATAAATAAATATAAAGAAAAAAAGAAGAACAACTCGAGGACAGGGCAGTTTAAGTGTCCGGGCATATGGTGGAGCACTGCAGATGAGAACCAGCTGTGCTGTTTCCCATGTTCTTTTCCCCCTTAACAGGAGCCCGCAGAGCAGGTGAAACTTGGATTTCAGTTTTATTCACACTCTTTGCCTGGCGTGTAGCTTGGAGGGGGCACCCTTAACACTCTGAAATTAGTTCTTAATTCTGAACACAGGGAAATAAGTATTGGCCATAGATTTTCAAGAGAGATCATTTAATCTGCACAAAGAAAGGAAGTCACAATGGCTTGGGCAGCTGTTGGTCTCTGTTGAGTGTGACGAGGCCAGGGACCAAGGGCTTCGCTATGGCCTCTGTGAGATTTTCCTGCCCTCAGGCCTCTGTGAGGAAATTTTTTTTTGCCTTCAGTAAATGCTCTGGCCTCTGTGAGATCTTGCCCTCAGTGCATGTTTTTATCATTTCACCTGTTTTTATGAATACTGAACCCTCTACTGAAGTTCATTACATCATCTGTTCAACTATATATTGACTAATTGTACAATTCAGTGTAGACCATAGATATGAGTAAGGCATGACACCTCCTGTAATTAATGCTAGGGCTCTTTATAAATTTCCCATACAAGTCAGGCAAACTATTATTGCTGCTATCATTTCTCTGGAGAGACAATGCACGCTTATAAAAAATTAAAAACATTACAAGTAATTAAGCTTTGGTGCTTCTACAGCAGAGTTCTAGAATATGTGCTGTGCAGTGGAGCCTCACACACCCGCAAGTGGTTATAAAG
Organism: Sorex fumeus; assembly: GCF_029834395.1. Taxonomy (NCBI): domain Eukaryota; kingdom Metazoa; phylum Chordata; class Mammalia; order Eulipotyphla; family Soricidae; genus Sorex; species Sorex fumeus. The sequence goes on along the minus strand of NW_026606083.1, from coordinate 9,342,067 downwards.
CTCCAGAAACATTTCTACTCCTAGTTGCAGTACACAGTACATATAAAATCCATGCCAGGTTTCAGTGACACACTGGGAACTAATACAAATTTATATTGATAACATGCTTACGTGTTTTGCTATTAGGTTTTAAAAAAATCTTATTAAAATCTACGTCACCCCCATTTTGTTTTACTTCACACAATGTGGGTTACTAGAAATTTTCAAATTTCATAGGTAACTCATATACAAATTTGAAGTATGAGCCCCTCTATAATAGTCTTATTGAATCTTGCTGTCATAGATGTCTCTTAAAGGACAGAATTCTGGGTGCTTCTCTCTTGCAAACCACAGAACCCAAAAGGAGAGAGAGAGAGAACAAAAGGGATGCCCTGCCACAGAGGCAGGGTGGGATGGGGGGATGGGGGTGGGAGGGATACTGGGACCCGTGGTGGTGGAAAATGGGCACTGGTGGAGGGACGGGTACTTGATCATTGTATAACTGAAACCCAAGCACAAAAAATTGTAAGTCTATAACTGTACCTCATGGTGTTTCACTTAACTTAATCACTTAACTTCCCGTTAGTCGTCGATTTGCTCGAGCGGGCACCAGTAACGTCTCCATTTGTCCCTGTCGCGTGCTAGTGTAGCCCAATGGCATCTGTTCGCTCCAGGAACATGAAGGGCCTCAAACCGATCATTCATGATCTTGATGAAGAAGTCTGACCATCTGGTAGGTTGGGTGGCCACGCGGTCTTTTGACATCCCGTGGAATCCAGTCAGTAACAGCTCTAGTCCAGCGGTCGTCTTTAAATCTCATTACGTGACCAGCCCATCTGATTTTCGACATCTTGGCAAATGAGATAGCGTCCCTGATTCTTGATCGTCAACGGATGTCAGAACTCCGGATTCTTTCTCTCATTTGAGTAAAACGTGATATTCCAAGCATAGCTCTTTCTATTCTTCTTTGGGAGACCTGAATAGCGTTCTCATCCTGTTTGCGTAGGGCCCAGGTCTCTGAGGCATATGCTAATGCAGGAAGAAAGTGGAATCAAAGAGATGTGCCCGGAGACGAGGTTCTTCATCCTCTTACCTATTTCTTCGACGTTCTTGAAGGCGTTCCAAGCCGCTCTCTTCCTCCTGCGCAGCTCGGGTGCCAGGTCATTTGTCATGTTGACCTCTTGACCTAGGTACACATAGCTGTTGCATTCGGAGATGGTCGTTCCGTTGAGAGCGAATGGAGCATCAGGAATGAGGCTGTTTCTCATAAACATTGTCTTCGTAAGATTCAGCTGTAGTCCTACCTTTCCACACTCACGGTCAAAGTCGGCCAGCATTTGTGCCGCTTGGCTGATGTTTGGTGTTATTAAAACAATGTCATCAGCAAAGCGGAGGTGATGTAGTTGCCAACCATCTCTCATCACTCCCATTCCTTCCCATTCCAGTCGTCGCATGATGTTCTCGAGGGTGGCACTGAAGAGTTTTGGTGAAATGGTATCACCCTGCCGCACCCCTCTCTTGACATCAACGATCACTTCTATGTAGAATGGTGAGATCCTGGTAGTGAGTCCGCAATACAGCTCACGGAGGATCCTGATGTATTGAGTTTGTACGTCCTGATTGGCTAGGGCTTCCATGACCGCTTCCGTCTCAACAGAATCAAAGGCCTTTTTTAAATCAATGAATGTTAGACAGAGCGGCATCTTGAACTCCCGAGATACCTCAATGAGCTTGGTTATCATGTGGATATGGTCGATGGTGCTGAATCCTTTGTGGAACCCGGCTTGTTCGCATGGTTGTGCTTCATCTAGTTTTCTGCCAATCCTATTTAGGATGACTCGAGTGAACAACTTGTAGATGACAGACAATAGGCAGATCGGGCGATAGTTGCCAATGTCATGGATGTCTCCCTTCTTGAACAGTAGTACGGTCCTGCTGGTTTTCTATTGGGATGGAACCTTGCATTCAGACAGGTAGCAAGTGAAGAGTGTTTCACTAATAAAAAATATTAAAATCGAACTTCCATATAAAAAAATATATAGATTGTATTTTATTGAAAATAAAAGAATTCTGGGTGCTTCTGAAGAAGTCAGCCCTGACCGGGTGGGACTGGTGAATCTTTGCCCTAGCACCTTAGGTGTCCATCCTTCCAAACAGACATATGCCCACAGGTGGATAAACGGCCCAAATGGTTTACTAGACTCATCTGTCTGAAAGCTAAAGCACTTCCCCCTTCTGCACTATTCCTGTTCCTCCTTTCTGGTTACAGCCTGGTTGAGATTTCCCCCACCTTTGCTCAGAGTTTCTCCTGTCCTCGGTTCCCAGCCCAGTGGCCCTCCATTCCCCGCCCCCCTGCCCCCTTGGTGTCTCTGCCCAGCGAGTCAGTCCTACTTGCAGTGCCATCCCTGCGCCTGTCTAATCTGGACACAACACGGGAGCATAGAGAGTGCTCAGTGAGTCCCCGAGTGTTCCAGGTTCCTCTGGATAATAGTGTTGAGCCTCATTTCCTGGGTAACACTCTTTCCTGCCTTTGCTGCTAGTTGCTGTGATACTGGGAAGGGTTCAGGTCAGTGGAAACCCTTTCCATGCCTACTCTTTTTGGTCTTTGGTTAAAGGGCTCCCACGTCCGCATCAGGTCATCCAGATAAGCAGAGAGAAAAACGATAGAGTTGGTAAGTGCGGCTTCTGCAGGTGGGTCAAGAGGAGTGGTAATTCAGTGTCTGGGCCCGTCCAAGCTCCTGAATCTGCATCCATAGAGCCAATGATCAGACTCGGCACCTGGGAAGGGCTGGTAGAAAGTGCAGGTATCAAGCGAGAGGTATTCTCAGCCCTAGGGCCTCAGTGGGAGGGGGAGGGGAAGGACAACACTAGCCTTGGATGTGGGAGGCCCTGGATTTCACCCCCATCCCCTGAGAGGAAAAACGAGAAGAGGGGGGAGCCTTTGTACAGGGAACTGGAGAACTCTGGGCTTCTGATCTTTCCTCCTTCCCACCTATGCAGCAGGGACTTTTTTCGCTCTGGAGCTGCCATTGTGAAGAAAGACCTCTCTTTCTTCTCTTTTATAATTAATGCAGAGAAAGCTGCACTTTCCATAAATAAATAGGTGAGAAAAACAAGTTAGTAACTTTAACTATATTTAAACTCATGATGCATTCTGTCCAAAGGGAGGAAAATAATGGTGGATTTGAAGGTGTGATGTTGTAATAATCTTGTGTGATGCAGGCACAATTAATAAAACCAAACGGCAAAGCTGTCAGGACTTAAGGAGAATGATAATTTTGAACAGTAAAAAGACTATGCTTCTAATATATAAATACTTGTTTTTTGTTATTTATTTAATGAAGATTAATGCTATAATACAACGGAAAAATGAAATGCATCTAGGCAATTCGCAAAAGAAGAATTATGATGGTGATAAATATGTAAAAATACTGACTTTTCCACTAGAAATACTTATTGCAAACAAGTTGTCATCTTTAACTTATAAAAATTTTTATTGAAGTGTCTTTAAAATGACCACTGTCAAACCTAGTGCTAACAGACATCATTTTAGTTTTTAAATAAATAAAATCATTATTTTTTGGGAAAAAAGTAAATTTTCCCAGCAGAAAATTATTTTATATCTTTAATTTATTTAGGTTAGATAGCAGAATTTTATAAGAGTATTAAGTGTTGATGTTTTAGTGGTGCAATGTGATATGCCCTTAGGACATTGTACAAAAACATCTACCACTTAATCACTTAATCACTTAATCCCTGTTATTCATCGATTTATTCGATCGGGTGCCAGTAACGTCTCTATTCATCCTGGTTGCGTGCTAGCGTAGCCCAATGGTATCTGTTCGTTCTAGGAACATGCAAGGCCTCAAACCGATCATTTAGGGTCTTGACGAAGAAGTCTGACCATCTTATAGGTGGGCGTCCACGTAATCTTTTGATGTCCCGTGGAATCCAATCAGTAATGGCTCTAGTCCAGCGGTTGTCTGTAAATCTCATTACGTGTCCAGCCCATCTGATTTTTGATGTCTTGGCAAATGAGACAGCGTCCCTGATTCTTGAGCGTTGACGAAGATCAGAACTCCGGATTCTATCTCTCATTTGAGTGAATCGTGATATTCCAAGCATAGTTCTTTCGATTCCTCTTTGAGAGACCCGAATAGCGTTCTCATCCTGTTTTCGTAGGGTCCAGGTCTCTGAGGCATATGTTAATGCAGGAAGAATAGTGGAATCAAAGAGATGTGTTCGTAGCTGGAGGTTCTTTGTCCTTTTAGTTATTTCTTCGATGCTCTTGAAGGCATTCCAAGCCGCTCTCTTCCTCCTGCGCAACTCAGGTGCCAGGTCATTCATCATGTTGATTTCTCGACCTAGGTATATATAACTGTTGCATTCGGAAATGGTGGTTCCGTTGAGAGCGAATGGAGCGTCAGGAACAAGGCTGTTTCTCATAAACATTGTCTTCGTAAGATTCAGCTGTAGTCCGACCTTTCCACATTCACGGTCAAAGTCGTTCAGCATTTGTGCCACTTGGCTGATGTTTGGTGTTATTAGAACAATGTCATCAGCAAAGTGGAGGTGGTGTAGCTGCCGACCATCTATCTTCACTCCCATGTTTTCCCATTCCAGTCGTTGCATGATGTTCTCGAGGGTGGCACTGAAGAGTTTCGGTGAAATGGTATCACCCTGCCGAACCCCTCTCTTGATATGGATGATTACTTCTTTGTAGAATGGTGAGATTTTGGTAGTGAATCCGCAATAGAGCTCACGAAGGATCCTGATGTATTGAGTTTGTACGCCCTGATTGGCTAGGGCTTCCATGACCGCTTCCGTCTCAACAGAATCAAAGGCCTTTTTTAAATCAATGAATGTTAGACAGAGCGGCATCTTGAACTCCCGAGATACCTCAATGAGCTTGGTTATTGTGTGAATATGGTCGATGATACTGAATCCTTTTCGGAATCCAGCTTGTTCACATGGTTGTCCTTCATCTAGTGTTCTCCTAATCCTATTCAGGATGACTCGAGTGAATAGTTTGTAGATGACAGACAATAGGCAGATTGGGCGATAGTTGCCAATGTCGTGGATGTCTCCTTTCTTGTATAGTAGTACAGTCCTGCTGGTTTTCCATTGGGATGGAACCTTGCATTCAGACAGGTAGTGTGTGAAGAGTCGAGCCAATGTATTGATGAGTACTGATGGTAAGTTCTTCAGGTGTTCAGGTCTGATCTTGTCTGGGCCAGGTGTTCTTTGTTTCTTTACCGACGAGATGGCATGTTGGATTTCGGAAGGGAGAACATTGGGAACGACATATCCATCATGTGATATGTGGTATGTGGGCAAGTGGATGTGGTTATTAAAGAGATCTGAGTAGAAGTCATGAATACTCTTCTCCATTGCCCTTCTGGAAGATGTGATAGATCCATCATGATGTCAGAGGGCAGTCATCTTGGTTTTGTAGTTGGTGAAGGACAGGCGGGCATTACGAATGTTTTTTCCAACTTCTGCTGCATCTACCAGTACTGCTGCTCTCCTGTTTTTGAGGTCATCCTTGATGGCTTCTCTGCACTGTTTTGCCAGTTCGGATGTTCGCTTGTGGTTGCCTGAGGCATGTGCCAAGCCATGTTGGCGAATAAGTTCAATAGTGTTCGAAGAAAGACGGTTTTTTGTGGTTATCTCTCTCTTGGCATTCCTTGCACAATCATGGAGGTGCTGAATCATTCGTTCGTATTCCTCATCAATGTTGTCAATGACGGCATCTTCCCATGTTGCCGCAATAGAGCCAAAGAGCTCCCAGTTGGTGGTTGTTCTGGGAGTCCTCTTCTTAAACCTTGCATTCTTTTCTCCTCGTTCTGTGAGGTAGAATTTTGCACGAAGAAGACGGTGGTCTGATCCCGTTTGGAATTTTGGGACAACAGCAACATCGGTTAGGCAAAACCGCCAATTGAATATGATGTGGTCTATTTCATTGTGGAACTGTCCATCGGGAGACTCCCATGTCCAACGTTTAGATTCAGCCTTTTGGAATTGTGAGTTACCATGGAAGGTTTTGGTTGACATGATGAACTCAGTCTGTCACCCTGTTCGTTCCATTCCAGGCCATGGGTTTCGATGTGGAGTTCATCGACTGATCTTCTTGGTCCTATCTTGGCATTAAAATCACCGACAATGATCTTGTAGAAGGTGTGATCTTCTTTATAGAACTTCTCCAGCTCCATGTAGAATTTCTCAGTTTCTCTTTCACCATAACTGGATGTTGGTGCATAGACAACAAAGATAGAAACTGCCGGTAGTGAGCCACATTTATTCAAGTGTAATCGTCTGATTCGGGTTGTTAGGCATTCGAATGAATCAATGCTCGTGACTAAGTTTGTGTTGACAAGGATACCAACACCACCGATGCCCCTTTTATCACATGTTCCAAGGAACAGTTCTTCTCCAGTGTCGAAAACAGCATGATGGGATTGATGTCTTCTCGTTTCGGTCAGACCGATGATGTCGTACTTGATCTTTCGCGCTTGTACCATAAGGTCTTCAATGGATGCAGTAGATGCCAGCGTACGAGCATTAAAAGTACAAACAATCATTTGTATATAAATATATAAATATATGCATTTATAAAATAAATATATATATACTACAAAGCAAAGTTGTTAGTAGCAGCAAATGTTTAAGAGTGCTAATGTACTTAGTGCCACCATCATAATAAAAATCTAAAATAAATATATGTGTGCATATTTATAGTCCCTTTTCATATTTTGTTTTGTTTGGGGCCACGCTTGGCAGTGCTGCAGATTTGCTCCTGGCTTTGTGCTCAGGGATCATTGCTGGAAGTGCTCGCAGGACTATATATGCAGAGCCAAGGGTTGAGCCTGGGAGACAACACAGGAAACTACTTGTCATGACTTAGTAAATTTTAAAAGATTTCTCATAATCCCAGAAATGGGATTACTGGAGAAAGACAAGCAGTGTGAAATTCTAGAAAGTAATGGGACCTACAGATTAATCAGCTTTCCTGTCTCCTCCTCCTCTCTCCTCCCCCTACCTCATACCTCCTTCTCTTTCTCTTCCGCACCTTCTCTGACTTTTGTTTCTTCTGTTCACTGGTAGGACTATCTAATCTGTCCAGCATCTCTACAGCTCTGTGTGGACATGGGACATTAACTTGGGCTGTTGCTGTTTCTAGTAGCATATCAAGCAAATATTTTTCTATATATTTTTTGATCGTGTAATTTCTGTGTATCTAAAATTATGTTAAGGGGCAAATATAATGTTGACACATAACCAAAATTGCCCTCAAGGTTCCCACATTAAAAAGTGTTTTGAGATAGGAAGCTAATGTAGTCATAATTATTAAATCTGAATAGGAGTGCACTATAAAAACTTGCCTCTTCCAAAGTTGCAAAAATGTATTTTATGTTGAGTTTATTAAACAACAGTTAGCTTTTATTTTCAAAGTTATCTCCAGGAATATAATGAGGAATATTTATGATGAATATGGAGGAGGATGAACTACTTGCTATGAAGCAGAATAGTCATTCTGCTCAGTGAGATTATGCCTTTCTCCTCACCCCTGGTAAGGCTATACACACAGACATTCTGTGGCTGTGTGCCTTATAATAAGACTTCTTCTCACAGAAAGCTGTTGGGGCTGGCTCCTGCCCTCTATGGCTGGTCCTCTTCAGTTATCCCATCAGTATCTTGATAACATTCTCCCCCATTTTGCACAACTGAGTTTTTGAACCTCATTCTGAGTGGCTCGTGGGTTTCACATGGAATTAGATTTATTTTTCTTGTTGATAGGAGGATCATCATCTGTCAGTCTAACTCAGCTCCACAGAGAAAATAATAAACCAATCAAATTTGTTATTCCAAGCATTTGAAAACAGTCTAATCCCTGCAGAATCACAGCCTGCATCTCCATCAGCCAGTATTATGCTCCACCGCCACTCAGGGGCTGACTGGAGAGTTGTCCAGCTTTGCGGACAAAACCTGATGCCCCTAAACCAGAAGATTGATTGACACTAAAAATACCACTGGAGTTCAGAAAAGTGTCGTATGGTTATGCCATTATTGATCTCTACATTATTTTTTCACAACTTAAAGGATGGGCCTTGTCAAATTTCATGAGACAATATTGTTTTCAATAGATGGAAAGCCTGAAGTGGGACCAGCATTGACATGTTTCTTGTCCTTTCCATTCTGACATGACGGATACTGTTTCTCTGTACTAACCAGCTTGAGACTGATAACAGAATCATATCAGACTATTGATATCAAAGAAAAACATGAGACTTTCCAAAGGTCCCTGTGTAGGTTGTCAGAAAATAACACAGTAGAAAACAAATTATCTTCTGATACCAGGGATGATATAGTTTGTAGTAATGAGACCTCTAGTTTCAAGAAGTGAACAAGTAATACATCGGTCTCTGAATTACCTGGAATTCTTATTCTATTGCATTATAGAGACTATCATATTTGTTCTTTAATATCACTCCTTAGGAACCTAAGACATAGATAGTACAGTAGATAAGGCACTTGCCTTGACTGACTGACCCAGGTTCCATCCCCAGAACTCCACAGGAGTGAGTGATCCCTGAGTGCAGAGCCAGGAGGAAGTCCTGAGCACTGCTGAGTGTGGCCCCCAAACAAAAAATAAATAATTATCCTCTCCTTAACTTACCTTCTAAAAATCTCTAATGAACCACACCAAATAATCTGATACCTAGAATTCATTAGTGAAATTTCAAATATACTTAGGCTTATAAAATAACATGCAAGACAATATCCTTCATTGATAGGGGAAAAGGACATAGAGTTTTGTATGTGACATAAAATACACACAAAAGTAATTTTAATGTGAAATATCATGTGCTACCCATATAATAAGAGGTGAAAATAAAGTGAAACTCAGGGAAAAAGAGCTTATTTTCTTAAATGTCAAGAAAATGCTCACTGAGTTGGATCTAAGGATGTGAATGCATTATATTTCAAGTGAATATGGTGGATGTCTGCAGGACTATCCTAGCCCCTTCCAGAGTAAATTTGTCATGAGTCACTAAGGATGAAGTGAGACCACAGAGTTTTCCATCATTCTGTAAGATACGTCACTGTCACTTGTGTTTGTGGAGACCAAAGTTCTGTAATATATGTCACTTGCATTTGTGGAGACCCATCATTCTTTGTGAAGAGATAGGACAAAAGCATCTTTGTCTATAGAGTCATTTCTAATACTTATTTCTTCCTCATGGATTTTGTTCTGCAAATTCTCTCTGATTGATCTTCATAGCATACTATGCGATTTATTTCTGTGATTCACTTCGGTGGATCTTACTTTCTCTTCTGTTACATTCCTAGAGTGTTGGATATTAGGCTTCACCATTGAATTGCCCCTTTTCCTCTTCCCAGAGAAGCTTATAATGCTCTTGTGAGCCCTCCTAATTCCAACCCCACGAGTTTATCTTTAACCTTTCCTTTGTGCTTTTCCTCTCATTGTCACAGTTCCCCAAGTCAGTCTTGGTTCCTTATAAACCAAAACTTCTGGTAACTCTGGACTTTCTAGTAAAATATCTGCTTTTCTATTTCCCTTATAGCCTTTTCATATTTTACTATAGAGCAATGTTCTTTGTTTAAACACAGAAAGACCATTAACTCTGTGCTTCTAGTATTTGGTCATTGATTGACTCTGAAATATATCTACTCCTGGGCATCCATCATAATTATCAGACTCAGGCTTCGGTTGCCATAGTTCCTTACTCCCACAAAGGGAGGTCCTGCCGTGGGTCTGGGATGGACCCAAGACAAGTGGTGAAGTTCTACCACAGAATCTAAATGAGACAGTCTAGAAAGGATAAAGGGATGGTCTTGATGCAAGCTGTTATGACTTAAGAGACAGGACTCCCCAGGGGTAAGGACAAGCTGAACCAGCCTGAGAACTTAGTCTGGGATTTATGGTAAATGCCTTACTTGCCCTCTGAGCCCAAAGAACTAAGTTTTAGAATCTATATTTCTGTTGTTTTTTTTTTTTTTTTGCTTTTTGGGTAACACCCGGCGATGCTCAGGGGTTACTCCTGGCTTTGTACTCAGGAATCACTCCTGGCAGTGCTCGGGGGACATATGGGATGCTAGGAATCAAACCTGGGTCAGGCGCGTGCAAGGAAAATGCCCTACCTGCTGTGCTATTGCTCCAGCCCCTAGAATCTATATTTCTTACCTATTTTATCCAAATAACTGCAAGTGTTAATAAGAACTGAACTTAATTATGTAATATGTACAACTAAAGGGAAAGAGAAAAGCAATATAGAAGTCCTGGGAGACAGAAAGAGAATTACCTCCACCAAAACTTCTGCTTTACTTCTGTAAATGATGGATCACACCTATGTGCAGTCCAGTACCTCAAACCCCCTCAGATGGTCTGCTCACGGCTCTGCATTAAATGGGCCATTTTGACCATCCATCCGTGAGTCCCCCGTCTCTTTGTTCCTCTGCTATGGCAGCCAGGGAGGCATCTGCACACCCACACTTTGAACTCACACTGAAGAACTTCTGATACTTTCCTATAACTTTATATCATGTGGTAGTTAGGAAATAGTCAGCTGGGTCACTCTTGGACTAAAAATCTATTTAACCGGATCCACTGCCTTATTGTCAGTTCTCACAGAGTCTTTGTAATTTTTAACTGAATTAAAGAATGAGTGACTGTCAAGGATCTTTAAACCTTTTTTCATTATTTGGAGTCCGAAGGTTCCTTTTTATATAAGGGCTGTGATTATGCCTCTAAAAAATGTGTTTCATGGTCTCATGAACAGTTTATTATATTCCCAGCTATCTCCTTCCTGAAGCATGTTTTAACAACATAATTGCATGGGATAAAAATAGAAAGTTTGGAAGATGGTGGGAAACCACATAAATTGTTCAAAGCTATTGAAGAATTCATTGAAACATCTTGAACATTTTACTGTGGAAGAACCTAGAAGAGGTTGTCTCTCTAATGTCAGTTATGTTTAGAAAGAAGGACACACCTTGTTGGTCAGTGAAACTACCTCTTCACACCTGAGAGCACTCAACAAAGCAATTCTGGCAATTTAAATGCCAGGGTTAGTAATGAAATATTAAAACTCATCCCCCTCCCACACATTTACATGCATAATCCATTCTAAGCAGCTGTATCGCACTTTTAGATGACATGACCTATGAATTCTAAGGTGACAATAAAAACTTTTATTGTAGATGGTTTTTCAGCCACCCATAACTTACATAAATAGTTCCAGCATTTACATGATCATTAATTGGGAATATTAATATCTACTGAATGGTAACCTAATGGAAAATACTAACTTTGGATTGAAGAGTGGTAGAAAACTGGGTCCGATTGAAAACGCTCTTGGAAGAGTCTCTGATGTTTCTTCGTGGTTAAGATGGAGATTTTCAGTCCTGTGGTCATCACAAGGTAATTTTGTAAGCTACAGAAATGTTACTATAAAATGTTTAGGGTATTCCTTTGACACTTTAAGAGTATGAATAAATAACCTTTTCTCTTTTGCCTTTAACTGTTGACAGAATCTCTAACCCAGTGATTCTCAACCTTTCTCCAGTCATGGCTCCTTTCAAACATTCAGCTTCCCTGACCCACCTGTCCTACCAGCTGGCCCCATTCTCATGCCCTGTCCTCCAATTATGTGATTTTAACCTGTAGCCCCTTTGAATACCCTGAGACCCCACAGGGAACCCCCATATGTTCCCTGTTTGAGAACTGTTCAAGCCAATAATAACTTTTCTTCTTTTCCCTATTTAGTAAGATAGTATATAGTCTGACTTTCAGAGGGGAAAATAGACATAATCTCACAATTTTTTTTTCTTTTTGGGTCACACCTGGCGGTGCACAGGAGTTAGTCCTGGCTCTGCATTCAGGAATTACTTCTGGCGGTGCAGGGCGACCAAATGGGATGTTAGGAAACAAACGAGTGTCGGCCGCGTGCAAGGCAAACGCCCTACCCCGATGTGCTTTCGTTACCAGCACTGATCTCACAAAATTTTAATTGGATAAACTGTTAAGTACATAGAATTAATGTAACAATAGAGTTTGGACACTGCTGACTAAAAATGATAATGCTTTATAAATGAATGTTAAGCACCCTTTAAAACCAGTTCAACAGATAAAAATGATCATGATAGAGCTATATAAAATTTTCTGCTTTTCTGACCCCTTCTTAACTTGATATTTATTTCTGACTTTAGAGATAAACCCTCAAATGATCTTCTTAACATAAGTTCAACTTTAACAATAGTTTCATTTTCTGATACTTTTCCTCTCAAACATTTTTATTTGCTTTACTTCTTTTGAGCTCCACAATAACTTTGAGAGATGCTTTTCTTTGAAGTTTATAGGTCAGGACTTTTATTTTCAGAGATGCTAGTGGTTGTCCTAAAAGCCAAATGTGTAATTATCAAAGAGGAAAAACTTACAAGACAGAATCAGTGATTTTCTGACTATTTCTCTTGAATTTTATTGAGACACTTTGTACTTGCCAGCTGGTATCCAAGAATAATTACACAGCTAGAACCATGTATACAAAAATATTGAATGTGATAGGAAAGAGCAAGATACTAATGCTAAAAGCAGATTGTTTAAAATTATCCTTGAAATGTATGTAGCTATATATAAATTGAAATAAAAATATAAAAATTTTTACATTTAATAAATGATTATCATTGATTGTATTTTATTATTTCTCAATTGTTGTTTTGTTTTAATTTGTTTGAATTCAAGTTTTGGAAATTAAATAGCAGCTTATTCCAGTTATAATTTTTTACCTGATGTAAAAGTTTTTGAAAAGTGGAAAATATGAGGTATGTTTTACTTTGCATTCAAAGAAGCTATCTAATAATAAAATATGATATCCTCATATTTTCTAACATGTAGACATTTTCTTTTTCCTGTGTCTCTTATGCCAAGCATTCTCCTCCATAAAAATAAACACGTACATCTCTCAATAGTAATTTAATGCAAACATGCAAAAGTGTGCTGAGACGTAATACTATCAGCATTAATATTAAATGTGTCTCTCCTGAATATCCTTACTCTGACTGTTGTATTTTATTGTTGACTAAACTTTTGCAGTGATGGAATAGCCTCAGATTCTTAAAAGATTCTTCAAGAAAAGTGAGTATTATCATACAAGATATTTAATATATTTACTGGTTTTGAGTAGAAAGTTCATTACTAATTGTGACTCTTTAGAAATGTTAATTTAATTCAGAGTTCAGATATATTCTAGAAATCAAAGTAAATATTCACTTGTTTGCCTGTTATATAGGTTGAATGGGATCAAAAGGTAAATCTGTTTATAATAGAATCCTATAGTCATCGTTTCCCTAATGTTTTATGTCCATACAGAAATAATCATTCTTTTGTTCTACTAAGAAATACTTTCTCAAGATTTCTGAAGATTTACTTGGGGAAAATAGCCTGTTTTATGACTCATGGTAGTTGAAACTATTATACAAATATTTATAACTTTAATAATTCCACCCATTGAAAGTATTACCTTTTGTTAGTTGGTTGATACTAAGTACTGAATGTCCTTAGGTGCTAATAGAGCTATATCATATTGTTTGTCATAGGTACCTTATCTCACACAAGGTACTGCCCTTAAACAAAAAAAATGAAGTATGTATGTGTGTATGCAGGAAATATAAATATAAAGCATAGAAATATAATGCATATGTAAAATTTGCAGTATTTATGTACATATAGTACTCATATTTGTAAAATTAAAAACCTAAAAATGTTTCAATTTATTTTCGTGTGACAACCTTGAAGTAGATATAATTTACATTAGAAATTCAATAAGCCTATCTGAATGATGAAACTTTTCTCAACCAAAGTCATAGCTTCTACAAAGAAACTTTTTTTTTCTGGAGTTACTGACTGTTAATAGGTTCATTTTCTTCACTTTTAGTTTTCACTGTTGCTAACTGTAAACTAACTGGAATCCCTTTACTTTTTTTGCAACTTTATACGCAATCCTTCTATTAAGTTCTTCTAATTGCCTTTTGAGAGTAGCCATCCATTTCCTGTCTAGATCCTCAAAGAGGAAGCATGCCATTGGCTTCACCCAATAAACCCCAAACCTGCTGTGGTTGGCGGAATAACGACTCCCCAAAGATACCATGTCCTAGTGCCTGGGAGCTGAGAATACGGTTTCCCATACATTGGGAACTTTGCAAATGGGGAACTTCAACTGCCTGCATGTCACTGCTAGAATTAAAAGGTCTTCAGAAGAGGGGCCAGTCAGAGGGACAAGAGTCCAGGCAAGAGAGAAGGTGCGCTAAGAGGAGGAAGATAGGACAGAGGAAGGCAGGTGACCTTCCTCGGATAGAACAGGCAGTGGAATCGAATCCCGCTGCCTCCAGAGGAAAGGCAAGCTTGCAACTCCACTTGAGACTTCTGACTTCAATCTATGTAAGACAAGAGCTGGTTCTTTTCAGTCCCTGATTTGTTGATTTATAATAACCACAAAAAACAAATGCACGAGTAGACAATTATGATTTTTCTTACACATCCGTTTTGTGAGCATATTTGGGACTTCTGGTTCTATTTAGCATGTCAGAACCTTGAAGGTTGCCACGCAGAAATAACAATAATGAAAACCTGAAAAAAAATGCTACATAAAACAGATGTTTTTTGTAGATTCCTAAGACTAGTAAAGCCTCAAGGCAGTCAACTTCCCCCTAAGAGTGGAGAGGACAGCTGCTGAATGCCTAGAATCACACATCAGCAGGCAGGAAACCAGCCAGATGGACCTTTTTGAGAACCCGAGCTGGAGCCAGAGCTGCCGTTGACAGAGTTTGGGAGCCGAGTGTGACCTCTCCAAGGGAGAGACAATGTGGGAGCCCTGGGCATCAGCAGACCATCCAGTTTTAATGAAGCCTTCTGCCAGGTGGTCTTCCTTTGCTTGGGAGATCTGGGAGATGGCACGCAGCTCTGCAGAGACACAGAGAAGGAAACTTTGACAGCCCAGAGCTCTGACCTCCAGGACATCGGGCACCAAGGCCTGCTTGTGGGGAATCTCACCAGTACTAACAGTCTGGAAATGCTCACCCCAGCTGTCTCGAAGCGTCCACATGAGGAGGTGGGGAGCCAGCTTCAGTCCAGCCAGTCCCCCTAAAGTGTGGAGAGAATCTCAGAAGCAGGCATGAGTACCAAAAGGCAGTAGGAGTGGGGAGCCTTTTTCCTATCAAAGGTCTATTTGGATATTTAGGATGTTTGGGACATTTTGGGGGGCTAGATAATATGGGCAGACAGACAGTGGACAACATACATGTCTGCGCATCATGTACTAGCATCAGGCCACAAGATTGCACGTACCTCTAGAAAGAGGAGACCGCAAAAAAGATCATCCTCATCCTTGATCTAGAGGCCCAGTCAAATAGAAGACCAAGACCTCATCCTGACATTGAACAATTCTCCCTCTCCCCCTGGGAATTTAACACCACATCACTAAAAACCCATTTAACATAATAACTTATGGAGTATATTATGCCTAACTATTAAGAAAAAATTTGCGAAACATACATGAAGGCAAATAACACAGTTTGAAAAGAACAGAAAGATTATCAAAACCAGCAGACACTAATGTAAGAGGGATTTTGAGTGCTCAAGTCAAGAATTTAAAGCTCATGTTCAACGCACTCACTCACACACACAAAATTTATGCCTATGGATAGATAAAATGAATGCTGGCAGATATACAAAGAAGAGAATATACAAAGAAGCAGTTAAAGTTATTTTATTGTTATTGGTTTCATTACCAGTGAAACAGTATGCTTTTCACAAGTGGACTTGAATCAATTATAAATTTAAATTTAAAATTCTAGGTCAACCACTAAAAATGTGTAAGAACCAATCTCTTTGCCATGATAAGGATAGAGAATGTAATTGTAAGGTATTATCAGTTGAAACAGACAGTAAAATTTGAAGACAAATATATAAAAATGAATATTTTTAGAGACTTATAAGGAGTGATAGTTACATGCATTAAGTGATTATTAGCTAAATGTCATTGAGGATTTAGACAAAACATATGGGGAATACATGTGCATTCTTTTAAAATTGTTTGGAAATCTTTGCCCAATTTAAAAAGAGATGTTGAAGGTCATTTTATTCCAGAAAAATTTTCTCAGTTTATAGTTTTCTAAACCTGTGTGGAACCATTTCTGACTAGTAAGAAATATAAAAGTAACATGAAAATAACTTTTATAAGTGAACTGCTTCCCACCCCAGGTCAAACTTTTTGTTCATGTCTCAGCAAAGATAATTGATGGGTACTTAAAAGCTTGGGATGTTTTGTTCTATATATAACAGAAATGTTATATAAGCGTGCAGAACCATTAGCATATTTTAGAGCTGTTCAAGTTGCAAAGAGCTGTTCAAAGTTCTCCCTGTTCCTTGCTTTGAAGAGTCTCCCTTGATCCACCACACAGCTGCAGTGCAGATCGGGAACATGTTTGTTCTAGCCTCTTTTCCCAGAGCCTCTGGCATGCACCTGAGCGATAGGACTCATCATAGCATTGGTAAAGAGCTGCAAAGTGCGACAGGTTCTGTTACAAATACTCCAGTGAGCATATTGTAGCCAAAATCTTTGGTATGAGAATACAAAACATTTTGGGTTTTAGATAAATAAATCAAAAGAGGTGAAGTTACTAAATAAGTGTTTATAACTCCCCTGCAGCCCAAGACTGCCTATAGCAGCACATGACTTTTCATCACCACGCCAGATGGCTCATATCATACTCTGTCTGTTGCCTGCATATGTAATTCATGCCCCGAACTTGGAGCACAGATCCATATCAGATAGGATCTCAGCAGACACATGAAGGAATTAATCATTGCTAAGTTGCATTAAGGCAACAAAAGCTCACCGAAGAGCTTTATTTGGGATAGGTATTAGCTAACATTTCTGCAAAGATATGTCCTGATAGTTTAAAAGAAAGAATAAAAACAATCAGCTTTGATTGGCATAACTGCAATCTATGCAGCTGCCTTAAACAAAATTAGGATAAAGAATCAATCAGGTTTGACGTAGGAGTAAAACCTTTCAAGTCAAAATACCTTAAGTAAGATGATTACATCCTGCTCACTACAAGTCTGATTTGACTTCGACACACCAGCAAAATTACCTGCCTTCAGTATACAGACTTTGGCATTTCAGATTTTAGTTATCATTTAATTCAAAACAAGATTTTCTTCTTTCACTAGAGGAAATATTAGAATCTAGAATTTGAGAAATATTTCCCAAAAGGATCTATTCCAAATGCATAGCCTGTCTGGGTGTGGTAGGGTTTTGTGGCTTATATATTTTGACATCTATGAGTAAAAAAAAATTTGCTTGCCATCAAGTTAAGAAAATAATTTCCATATGCCATGATGAGAAAAGGGAATTATAATAGAATTGTTTATTTTGGTAGATTCAAGGAAAGAAAAAAGTGGGAAAAGCAGAGACAGAGTGGAGAAAATTAAACCTAACACAGAATACAATATAGGTACAAGAATGCATTCTATTTTAATTATCTCATAAAACATTAGAATCCTCACTTGTATGAATGCCTTTGTAAGTCTATAACTTCTTTCTTTCTTTTTCCTTTACAAAGCATTATTAATCCTGCAAGCTACATGCTCATACTGGCAGGAAAAAAGTGCTGAGGAGTTACAAATATAGATTAGATATTCAAATTCCCATGAGTTAGACACACTTCTTCTTTGTTGTTTGATTTTAAATTGAGTATTCTAATCCCAAGCACATGTTATCCAGAATATGCCATCATTTATTTGTCTCAAATTTAAAGGCTTAAAACAGTTTCTAGGATGTTGAGCAAAGTAAATGGCTTAAAATATGACAATAGCAGGAAATTTGGGATTTTTATCTCTATAATCATTTAAAGATCACAGCTCTCATAAGCCATATGTTAGAATTCTTTTCTCTAAAATAGAGAAAAACTGAACAGAAGCAGTAGTTTTATTAGGAATTGAATGCTATGTTGCTCAAATCTCCTTGTCACTGAAGATGCATTTATTTCAAGTGATTCAAATTTCTAAAGCCTTCAAAAATTTCTTAAATCTTCAGAAGATTTTTTTTAACATGTAAGACCAAATGCAGAGTGCCTAAAAGGTGATTGAATTTCAGCTGTTTAGTGTCATCACTGAGATCCAGATTTTTTTCATTTTATTCATTTGTGATCAGAGGGGTTAACTTGAATTTTTCTAATCCCCTCCTGTTTCATATAAGACTGTCAAATTTTGAAGAGGCATAAGAAAATGTATGAATATCCCAAGGAAGAAGAAAGCCTTCTCTTTTGTACTTACGGATTTCTTTTAATTAATGAGGACACCTTTCCCAGTCAACCTCACACTTACCCTTGTGCCATACTGCCCGATCAGAACAGCTTTTCATGAAAATCAATAATGTCTAAGAATATTGTAATCACTCTGCTATATTAATATCAATGAACCAGGGAGACAAATTCTAGAACTCTATTGCAAAGGAATAAAATTTGGGAGAAAACCTGTGCAGTACCCAGTGCTATTCTCAATTTTATAATTATAAAATAAATATGTTGCGAAGAGAAAATTGACTACATTTTGAACAATGTAAAGACAATGGTTTACTTTTTAGAAATAGTAAACCTCAAAAAGTGGTTATTAATGCTGTAGTATGGGTGATTAAAGAAATAGTTGAATAATGAAAACATCTTGAAACCAACATGTCCACTGACAAAGCAGACGCAACATAAATTTTACAAACCAACTGTCCTTGTGCATCACACATTTTTAAAAAACATAACAGATTTTACTTGGACGTTCTGAGAAAGTAGCATGGGTGGGGGAAGAGAGAGAGACTCCTCATGATAGACCACAGGCTTCTCCAGAGTGGAGAGGGAGCCGTCACAACCTTTTCTCACCCAAGTAATCTGGAAATGTTTTGCCCATCTGTACTCTGGAATCAAGTACTCTTGGCTTTCACATGAAAATTTCTTTTTGACATATAACAGTGTAAAATTATATTAATTACAACCTGTCTTTGATTTTCTCCAGGCCCTTTCCCATTAATTGTTCATTATCACAAATAATAAAATGTTATGTAGGGGCTGGAGCAATATTACAGTGGGTAGGGCATTTGCCTTGCACAAGGCCGGCCCGACTTCAATCCCTGGCATCCTATATGGTCCCCAGAAGGCAGAGAGTAATGATGCCTGATCAAAGACCAGGAGTAAACTCTCAGAACTGCCAAGTGTGTCCCAGAAAGCAAACCAAAAAATTGGTATGTAATCTGAAGGTGAATACTGGACAAGCATACACTTCCCTAGGAAAAAAATAAACATAAAATAGTTACTACATGTATTTTTGAGACAAAGGGAAATGGTAGTTGACCACAAATCTATTCCAATTACATTTTTTGTTAAAAGATATGAAGTCAAAAGTCCATAACTGACAATTTTGCCAATGTTTATGCTTTAACACTAGAGAATATATACTTTGGCATCATTCCAGATTGAGAAAGAAAAACATTTTTGAAGTTGCACTGTACCAGCGTGAAAGTTCAGATGTGCCTCATTGAAAATCAACACCATTCACCTCAAAAGTTCGAATCTGTCCTTCACTGCACATGACCCTTTGCTTTCATTTACCCATTCCCCAAACCCTTTGCTTTCGCAACCACTAATGGCTTATTTTTATAGTCCAAGAGTTCATCTTTGTTTTTATTTCATATCATCTGTTTTGCCTCTACATACAACACATGAATTAACTCCTACAATATTTATCTTTAGATCTAATTTCTGTGAAAGGGGGGACCTGAAGAGCTGCACCCATAATGAATGGGAGGAAGAACTTGGCTAGGGAGAAATTCTACCATGTTTACTATCAGCAGAAGAAACCAGATCCATGTGCATGCATGCATGCATGCATGCATGCATGCACGTGTGTGCGCATGAACACACACACACACGCAGAAATTCTTTAGGATAAAATTTTATCTCATGGCTTTTGAATTTTTCAAAAAGGGATGAATTGCTCCACAGAGATAACAAGCCCCTGAATGTAGACTAGGCGTTTCTTTCCTCGCAGGGCTAGTAGAAGATTAGAATATTTCTGCTTCTGAAACAAAGGCTTTGTTACATTGATGTGATTACTCTGATGCTCCAAATTATATACCTGTTGTGACAGAACGGCAGATGAGAAATTTTTCTGTGTCAGTCTATTTCTCCTGGCCAGCCTCCTCTCAATTCTGAGTAAAGCTACATTTCTCCTTAGAGCAGTGGTGATTGTTCAGTAGACAAGAATCTAGAGTGATCCCTGAGTGCAGAGCCAGTAATAAACCCTGAGCACCTCCAGTTGTGGCCCAACCCACCCACCCACCCCCTGGAAAAAAGGCAGGAGGGCCTGGTTTCCAGCTTATATAATTTTCAAGTGGTTTTTGAAAATAAGAAGGTTGTGCCTTGATTTAAGGTAAAGTAAAGGTAAAGGCCCTCCCGTTGATTGTCGATTTGCTCGAGGTGCCTTGATTTATCCAAGATAAAACTGTAGAAGCAGAGGAAAATATATTCTGGAGTATATATTTATATATACATATATTTATGAATATATATTCATATATAGCGATTAGGGCGTTTTCCTTGCATGCACCCGATCAGGGTTCGATTCCTCCACTCCTTTCAGAGAGCCTGGCAAGCTATCGAGAGTACCCCGCCCACATGGCAAAGCCTGGCAAGCTACCCGTGATGAATTTAATATGCCAAAAATAATATCAACAACTTTCACAATGGAGACGTTACTGGTGCCCCCTTTGAGCAAATCAATGAACAACAGGAGGACAGTGCTATGTATATCTAGGGATATATATGAAATATATATTTATATATGCACATATATGAATATATATGAAATATATATTTTTGAGCTAAATTCATTTTTTATTTAATCATTTTTTTATTAGTGAAACACCATGAAGTACATTTATAGACTTATAAATTTTTGTGCTTGGGTTTCAGTTATACAATGATCAAGTACCCATCCCTCCACCAGTGCCTATCCTCCCCCACCACGGGTCCTAGCATCCCTCCCACCCCCCATCCCCCCCCGGCCCCCCGGCCCACCCTGCCGCTGTGGCAGGGCATTCCCCCTTGTTCTCTCTCTCTTCTTTTGGGTACTGTGTTTTGCCAGAGAAGCATTGAGTGGCAATCATGTTTGGTCTATAGACTACTTTTAGCATGTCTCTCCCACCCTGGGAGGGTCTTCACAACACCCTTTATTTGGTTTGAGCTAAATTCATATACTGATATTTAATTGTCAACATAAACTTTGTTTGTTTTGGAGTCATACCTGGCTGTGCTCAGGCATACTCCTGGCTCAGAACTCAAGGATCATTTTTGGTGGGGCTTGGGCTACTAATTTGTGGTATTGGAGAAATGAACCTGGGTGAGCCAGGTTTGCAGCACCAGCAAATGCCCTGACTTTGGTACTATTGCTACAGGCCCTCAACAGCAATGTTTATTTCCTACTTGAGTATGTCTTGATGACCACTCTCAGTAACCACTGCTCTGATATCCTGCCAAAGGTGTAGTTCTATTGCCACCATCTGTCTTAGCCATCAAATTTTCCATTTTCAAAATCATGATGGAGCTAGGTCACCAGTCATAACTCTAAAAAGAGCCTCTCGTTCGTTTTTAATTTAAAATCATTTGGAGGAATTTGCATACGGACCGCACCTGTAGTTCAGTGTTTGTTCCTTGGACTTTCCATTCTCTATCAGGAGCACCCTTTCAGGCTCACACAAGCTAGTTGAACATTTGAGATGTGACTCAGGCTTTGAAATACACACACAGCATTTTCTCCTTCAGATGTCTCACTTAGCGTATCTCCTAGTGGACTAAAGTCACACACTGAAAGGAGAACTCTTTTATCCTTAGAGAAAGTTTGAAAAGCTCTGAAAATGTCATCCTGATTACCCCAGTGGAATTTTGCTTCTTTGTGAATTGCAACTGTTAAACTAGAAATGTTTCTGTAGAGGATTTAAAATTTAAACATCCAAGAAAATGATATTTCTCCTTCTTGAGGGACTATTTTATTTGTTTCTAACATGAAACATTTCCTCAAGTAGCCCCCATTTTGGGGGAGGGCTTGGTAGGGGCTGAACAGCTGTTCCTCTGGATTATTCACTTGTGAATTTTCACCCTTCTTCAGCGTTAGCCATATGTTAACACAAAAGCCTCTATAAGCAAAGCTTCTAGGCCTCTAGCCAAGATGATCTGAGATGGATCACAGTAATAAAAACAAAAAGAGAGTGAAGTGTTTTATTAAAAAGTTGTAGCGGACACTGTTGCTTTTTTATGTGTGTAAACTTCAGAAAAACGCAAGTGTTATCTGATTTCTGAATCTATTTTCCTCTGTTTCTTCAGTTTTATCTTGGATAAATCAAGGCATGACCTTCTTATTATCATTATCTTTATTGCAATTATCATAGAAGATTGGTGGAATACCTCAGAAAATATGAAAATAAAGTAATAAAGTTGTCTGCTCTGAAGTTTGCGCCTACCGGGTGCACAGCCATGGTTTAAAGGTGTCCAAATAGTAGCATAGAAGATCTCACTTTGTGACTTTAAGTTTTGAGCTGAACTCTTTAGACAGATATCACATTAGATTGTTGTTTGGAGTTATTCTGTGTTCTAAAACTGACCATTAAATCCAAAGACCAGTAAGCAAACCAAGGGAGCAGTTGGATAAGTCCTGATGGGTAAATGAGAGAAAAATTACTTTCGCCTTATACAATGGGGAGTGAGGGACTAGAACTTTCCTTTTAAGCATTTCTTTTATGGGACTGTATTTTTTAAATATCCATAATATTTTAATTGTGTTCTAGGCAATATTTTATAACACACTCTGTCTCTTCTGCTTGGCAAAGCCATTGGAATGATTTGCGATCTCATTCTTGTGTTAAATATTTTAACAAGAATGGCTTCATGGCATCAGGGAGTCGGTCACATCTAATGGAGATTTGCCTCATAAAATGTAGAAAACAGACACTAAATATGACTTATAGACTTCATACATAATAAGTTGATATTTAGAATAATTAAGCATCTAACCCACAGCAGCATGTGTAAAACAGTAAAAGCTTGATTCAAATGCAAAAAAAAAAATCAACCATAACCAAGCAGAGACTCCATCCTTAAGTCACCACCCAGGTCTCTTAGCAGGCATACTGGCCAGGCAAAATTTACAAATGTAGTGTGTGCCATTGGAACTTTGTAATGTTCCTGTCAAGTTGATAGGTGGGGTGGAGTGAGGATTGGGGTGGGGAGGGAATCTGGGGACACTGACTGAGGAAAGTTGACACTTGGTAGAGAGGTTGGTGTTGAAATATTCTGTGCCTAAAATGCAACTACCAGTAACTTAGTAAATCACGGCTTTTTAATAAAAATTTAAAGAATATATAAAACCATATGCTTCTGGAGGAAAAGTGTAGTGTATGAGTCTGAAGAGTAA
The DNA here is from genome assembly GCF_029834395.1 of Sorex fumeus. Lineage (NCBI taxonomy): Eukaryota > Metazoa > Chordata > Mammalia > Eulipotyphla > Soricidae > Sorex > Sorex fumeus. The sequence goes on along the minus strand of NW_026606083.1, from coordinate 9,318,552 downwards.
ATGCAGATATTATGAAAAGTAGATGGAATTAGGCTAGAAAAGCAGAGGTAATGTTGAGTAGTTTAGCCTCAATTTTCAGGGCATCCATCAATGTTATTACCATCAATATTCAGTTAAAAAATAAAAGGATAATCTGTCAGTTATGAATAGCTCTCAATTGAAAATGTGACTGGCACTTTGACTTAGGGGAAAAAAATTTAGAAAGCAGAGAATGTTACACCTGAATTTTGGTTTAACACATAATGACTTCATATGTGAAGTACCCCCAAATGACATTCAATTAGGCTCCTGCTGTCTTGGGTCTTACTACCCACTGTCTCCAGGGGTTCACCTATGATCAGGGAAGAGATCCTGCTGTTCTTTCCTGTATTGTTCTTTGGGGAAAAAGTTTCTTTTGATATTAAGTAATATATGTTCTGTGAATTTTTATAGGTGTAATCTCGTACAAAATAAGTTCCCATTCTTGCCTGAATCACTCTTGAAACCAGTGTTTAGAGAGTAGAACATCGGAGAAGGAAAGAAACCAAGGGGGAAAGATGAGAGCCGGAAGTAATGGGTGGGGTGAACAGGTATCAGAAATTCAATAATTCTAGTGATATAGGTGTGTGGTTGAGCCCAAACACAGACTCAGCAATATTGAAAATGTGAGATCTAGCTGCGACCTCGGGAATTTTGTCTTGTGCCTGTCAAGGTGACAGGTAGGAAGATGGGAGAGAATCTGGGGACACTGGGGGAGGGAAGTTGACACTGGTGGTGGGCTTGGTGTCAAAGTATCATATGATTAAAACTCAACTATCAGTAACTTTGTAAATCACAATTATTTCACTGTCACTGTCATTGTCCTCCCATTGTTCATCGATTTGCTTGAGCAGGCCCCAGTAAAAAATGAAACATGAAATAAGATCCCATTCTATTTTTAATTTGCTGCTTTAACATGAAAGAAAAGCTTTTCTTGTTATAAAGCTTTCCTGCATCTACTGAGAAATTAGGTCCATTTTCCTTTGTTTTTTGGCATATTTCATCCATCTTGTGTGTGTGTGTATGTGTGCATGTGTTTTATTTTGCTCTAAAAGTAAAGGTTTGTTCAATATATACATATATAAGACACAAAATATATGCTATATATATATACATATATATGTAAAGGTTTGTTCAATATATATATGTAGCACTGTAGCACTGTCCTCCCGTTGTTCATCCATTTGCTTGAGCGGGCACCAGTGATGTCTCCATTGTGAGATTTGTTACTGTTTTTGGCATATAAAATATGTCATGGGTAGCTTGTCAGGTTTGCCATGTGGGAAGGATACTCTCGGTAGCTTGGTAGCTTGCCGGGCTCTCTGAGGGGGAAGAGGAATTGAACCCGGGTTTATGTGTGTGATATATATATATATATATATATATATATATATATATATATAAAGCAAAACTTTATTTTCAAAGCAAATCACCCTGTCATGATATTTAATGCGTTGATATGTTTTAGAATTCGGCTGCTAGCTATTATTTGAAGGTTCTCTGCCTACATTTTACTTTTGTTTCGACCATACTCATTCATGCTCGGTACAACTATAGTCTGGAAGGGGTTGCTTTCAGAGATGCTCGAGGGACCAGCTGGTGCAAAGGATGGATTCCAGAAGATGTTCCTCAGGTCACTGGGGCAAATCTATTGCTGCCTGCCTCTATTCTGAAAGGTTATTGTTTGGTACTTCTATTTTCCTGTAATGTTTGATCCTACAAGGATTATAGGAAACTAGGAACTAGGGACAGAGAGAAGAGAGAGAAAAGGAGAGAAAGAAGAATGACAGAAAGAGATATGCTGAAATGCAGTTTGAAGAGATACGTGTTATTGCTAAAGCTAATCCTAGAGGGAGAAGCAATGACAGAACTGTCATTAAAGTCATAATACTCTGATCACCTTTCTCAGATATGAAGATGACAAAAGGCAGATTCTCTGGGTACAGGCAAACTGTGAGCTCCTGATCTTGGTATTGGCTACATGAGTGTTTACATTGTGATAATTCACCACATTTTATTCCATTTTCTCTTTGTGTGCTATTTTTAAAATAGATCTTTTATAATTGCTTTGCTCATCTTTAAAGACAAAAGACACTTAATGGTTATCATAGTCTATTTTTTTCTTTCTTAAGAAAAGGCTTTCTCTCCTGAGCCATTCTACATCACCTCAGAGGGGATGATAAATGATTGTTGGAGGCTGTTACATATAGTATATATTTTTCTCAGCTATTTTTGAGCTCTAAGTTCCAGATGAGTCTTATAAGAATTGAAATTGCTTGGTTGCTCTCAAATTTAAAATGTTTGATATAAATTTAAATAAGCACCCCTCTATAACTATTATATTCTCTTCTATGTATATTGCATGTGGGTTTATAGAATATCATTTGGGAGAAAATACATAACTGATGGGAAGAATGGGTAAGAGGCATGTGGCAATGCTTCTGTGTTAGTGATAAAATTGAATTTCTTCAGTCCCGAAGAAGGCCCAAGGAAAAACTGGCACAACTGTCAATGAAAGTTGGAGATCATGTGTAATGAAGTTTACATCTCTATTAACTTCTCAACTCTATATGTGGAGCTATTTGCAGTGATCTGCTGTGACTCTTTGGAAGAGTCTTCTTTATCTTTGCAATTTAAACACCAAATCAGGGAATCTGCACATCTATATTATGGAAAGCTGTTTTCTATAAATAGCTTTTAACCCAACCAGATTCTTTTTGGTTGTGGAAAGGTATATCCACATGATCACTGTCACTGTCACTGTCCTCTCATTGTTCATCGATTTGCTCGAGGGGGCCCAGTAATGTCTTCATTATGACAATTGTTACTGTATTTGGCATATTGAATACGTCACAGGTAGCTTGCCAGGCTTTGCCTTGCGGGCAAGATACTCTCGGTAGCTTGCTGGGCTCTCCGAGAGGGGCAGAGGACTTGAACTCGGGTCGGCCATCTTGGCCGCTTGCAAGGCAAATGCCCTACCCACTGTGCTATTTCACTCCAGCCCATCCACATCCACATAATATGCGCAAATATTTCTTTAAAATTTCGTGTGAAAATAGTGTGTCTCATTGTCAAAAATCTCTGAACTCTGGAATAATCCAAGGGGCAGTGCACTTTAGTAGAATACAGATTACAATGTTGAGATCCACTATTTTCTCATCTTTCAATTACTGATTCAATTTCAGTCACGATTTCCTATTCATAAAACCACTGAGGGAACTCTAACTGTCTTCAAACTGTTTTTAAAGAATCTTCTAGGTCCCCATACATGAAATGGGAAGATGATTGGGGCCACAGGAAGACTACAGGCAGGCTTTCATGAATGATTCAGAAGAGTAGCTTCATGAAGTTAAGATATCAGGCACTTTTTAAGCTTTCATTAGGAAAGGGGACATCCTAATTTTAAATTAAAGCCAACAGTGAGAGCTCAGTTATATGATAATCATGATTTGATTTGGTATGATTTTAAATTCCAGTAAAGTGGTTCTTGGTGACTTATTTAATGCTTTTCACACTTTAAGTACCTGTTAAATAAATATATGTTGAACTTAGGAAATAATGAGTAAGTTAGCTCACAATTATGCAAAAGTGTTGCTTTCTTACATAAGGTCTAATAGATTTTAAAACTGAGATATGAATGTAAATGTTTCCACCTACTTGTTTCATAATGTGAAGAAATCGTGTCCAGAGAAACTGTGATTGAAACCCAGGTTTCTCGTGCCAAACACAATGCTCTATGAACTTCAAGGAACTTCTGCCAATTAATCATTCCAATTTGCACTGCTTTACGTTAATCATCTATAAATGAAGAGATTGGGCTAGATAAATTCTGAGTTCTTTTATTGTTTAAGTCTTATGACTCTGAATCTTGATAAGAATACTAATAAATTTCCCCAAATGCATTACAGAGGAACAATACACGCAAACCCAGTAGATCCACTATGAACTTTTTTAAAGCAAACTAATAATTCTTAATATACTTAAGATCAATACCTTAAAAAGCTTATGAACTGATAAGGGAATGTGCAGCAGTCATGTTTTCAGTTCCTTTAGAGTCAGATTAATTTTTAAAATTACATTTATTCAAGCTAAGAATGAGGGAGTTAATGTGGAAATGTATCTAAAATTTATTTCAGGCTCATAGCTTTAAGTTGTGCTATCCTATGAAATGTGAGTGCTTGTAGATTTGAACTAGGCTGGCTAAAAATTCAACATTTCTAAGATGAATGCCTTAAATTCTAAAATAATTAAATGTTTTGTGGGAGGTGTGTGAATTCTTAACTTGATAAAGGAATAAAAATTTTGACAACTGAAAGGTTTAGCCATAGTTCTCTGGAATGTATTAGCATTTACAGAAATTTCGATGAATATGTAAATATTACCACCCAAATCCAAGGAAGATGAAATAAGAGTAACTTGGTATCAATCTCCAGGATAAAGGAATATAGAAAAATATTTAGAAAATATAAAATGGCTTTGTGGGAATCTCTAGAATCTATTTCATTCAAAATCTTCATAACCCCAACACAATTGCTTTGGTTCTATTTGAATTACAACTTTACCATTTTCTCTGGTGTGTCAGAACCTCAGATAAGGTAGCAATCCTAAAAATATCCTCATTAAAACTTCACAGGACTGTCCTCCCACACACGTCATTCAAGTGGTCACCTTTTCACTGATTACCCTCATCAGGTGGTCGCAGATAGGCTGACAGAGGTTCTGATGGACCTTACAAACGACATAGATTATCAGGGTTATTGTCCTCACCCACTGCTTTTAGTCTCCACAAAGTGTCATGATGGAGGGATTGTACATAAATCAGGGGATCAAACATGGCCAACAAGAATTTGACTCCCAGGACCCATATGGTCCCCCTAATTCCACAAGGAGTATCCCCGAGCACAGAGCCAAGAGTAAGCACTGAGCACCATCAAGTGTGGCCCTGTATCTGATATTTTGAAATTTCCCATTAAGAGGAAAAATATGGGAGACTGAGAGATAGTATAGGGATAAAGACACATATTTTTCTTGCCTTTGACCCCAAATTACAGCACCTGAGATTCACCTGGTGCAGACCCTGAAGACCCCAAACATTGCAAGCACCACCTAAATGGACTGGGTAATCCCTGGCACCATAGGGCCCAAGCAACACACTATTTTCCAGTCTCTCCATTTGATGGAGAGTCACCTTCCCTGTGAATAGCTTGGGAAACCTAAAATAGTATAAGGAAGAGAAGGAGGAGGAAGAGAAAAAAAAAGAAAAAGAAGTGTATTAGTATAATGCTTTTGGGCAGGTGTTTATACAATGTTCCTAGGTACAACGTGATTCCCTAATGCCCAAGGCACTTCCTGGCAGTTTTCCCAACTACACCTCATCTTGGTTCCCAGCTCCCTCTGCGTGTTCTGTTTATATGGGCAATGTGGGTACTGATGTAAAGATAGAGAAACGGATCCACAGGGTAGAAGTACAGATGCAAGCTCATATTTATAAGGATAATCATTTGTTATAAAAGTGCAAAGAGAATTCAGTGATGAGAGAATGATTTTTTTCATCAAGTGGCTCCAAGGTCATTGAATATACTTACGGAACATTACCTCAAAGTGAATTTCATGGCTGCATTAGCAGACACTAGACCTACCAGCCCTGCAACATGGGGGCTGACTTTGGAAACTGTTTTAGTGACCACAGTGGGAAAAAGGGACCCTGACAGTAAGTAGGTCGGTGCTTAAAGGTGCTTTATCCTGTATCTTACAATGGCTCAAAACAGCCACTCAAAAGTGGGTAAATCTTCCATAGCTTCTCTCTGCAGACCCTGGATCCTTCCAATTTTCCTCAAGGCAACATTGAAAGCTCTCTCCAAGAAAAATACTTATAAATTGGGAATCATCAAAACTAAGTGCTGCTCTTCTAAAACACAGTCAAGAAAGTGAAAATACTGGCCCGCACCAATGAAATCTTTCTAAACTTATTTGAAAAGTGGGCTTCTATTCAGAATAAAGGTAAAGGTAAAGGCACTCCCGTTGTTCATCGATTTGCTTGAGCGGGCCCAGAAACGTCTCCATTGGAGATTTTATTGTTACTGTGTTTGGCAAATCGAATACATCCCAGGTGGCTTGCCAGGCTCTGCCGTGTAGGCAAGATACTCTCGGTAGCTTTCCGGGCTCTCCGAGAGGGGCAGAGGAATCGAACTCGGGTCGGCCATGTTGGCTACGTGCAAGGCAAACGCCCTACCGCTGTGCTATCACAGTTAACAAGTCTCATGATGGAGACGTTACTGGGCCCGCTCGAGCAAATCGATGAACAACGGGAGGACCGTGATCGTGAACCATTATTTGACCTTACATTCAGAATATATAAATTGAAAAATAATAACAATAACTAAGCAAGCCAATTAAAAAATAACAATAAGGGCAGAAGGCTGGCTCTGCCTATACCCAGAACAGGACCCAGATTTAGTTAGCAGCTTGCAGGGATGGTAGGCCTAGTGTCTGCTAATGCAGCTATGAAATTATATCCTCCCTGCATATCTCATGTGGAACAGCATGTGTCTGAGGACAACACAAGAAACCCAAAAGAGATAACTATGAATTACATTGGATAGCTCGGGAAGGAAGTGGAGTGAGCACTAGGCAGCAAGTCCATAGAGAGAATGTTCCAGTGGTGGGTGCTGCAAGCAGTAACCTGGAGAGACTCACTCCCACAACAAGCACAATGGGGAGGGCTCCCAGAGTCCCTCCAAGCTCTGTGAGTGTAGATAACAGCTCTGAAGACTCAACCAGTACTAACCAGATACATAGCCTCTCAGATAAGAACTTTAATGTGAAAATGCAGAGGACGTTTAATGAGCTCAGAGAAACAATGGAATGAACAGCTAGTAAAACGCAAAAAGAACTCTATGGTAGGCACAGAGGCAGGTTGGGGTGGGAGAAAGTTGGACATGGGTGGTGGGAGAGGACTCTGGGGGCACGGGTGCTGGGAAATCACACTGGTGAAGGGATGGGCAATGGAACATTGTATGACTGAAACCCAATTGTGAACAGCTTTGTAATGCTCTATCTCATGGTGACTCAATTTTCCAAAAAAATAAAGAGTATATGAAAGCAGAAACAAGAAAACTACAAGCAGAAATGACAGAACTAGAGGATTTGGTAGATGAAATGAAAAACTCACTAGAAGGCCTCAGCAGTAGGGTAACTGTAGCTGATGATAAAACTGATTGAGCTCCAAGATGAGGTGCAGAAAACTTCCATAAAAGAGCTGAATATGGGGTGAAAAAACCTCAAAGTACATGAACAGCAACAAGAGAACTCAAGAGTGAATTCAAGAGGAGCAACATAAGACTCAGCAGGGTCTCAGAGACCCAGGAGTGCAATTTTGATGAAGAAGCATTAGTAAGGGGAACTGTCACTGAGAAATTTCTGGTTTCCACAGTTGAAGAGCACACACCCAGATATAAGAGGCCATACCTGAAGCCTAAACAAGGCCCAAATAATACGATTCCAAGCTGCATCCTAATCAGAATGACCAAAGCCATAGAGATAGAATACTGCAAGCAGCAAGATCAAGAAAGGAGAATTACGTACTAAGGAGCATCCTTAAGATTTGCAGCAGAGTTACCAAATGAGACCCCATGGGCCTGAAGATAATGGTAGGATATAGTAAAATCAAAACAAAACAAAAAGTTCAGTGAAATGAACAGCTCACCAAGTATACTTTATCCAGCCAGACTCTAATTCAGATTTGAAGGGACCATGTGGAATTTCACAGATAAGCAACAACTCAGGAACCTCATACACTTGAAAACATCTTTACAAGAAGAATTAAAGGGGCTATTTTAAGACAAGACAGATCTCACAAACATGCCAAATTTATATAGAAAAATGGCACAAAACTCCATGATAATAATCTCACTCAATGTCAACAGCCTAAATGCACCAATTTAGAGATACAGAGTGGCAGGATAGATTAGAAAATTGAATCCAACCTTCTGCTGCTTATAAGAAATGCATTTGAACAGTAAGGAAAACCACAGACTCAAAGTCAAAGGTTGGAAGACAGTATTTCAAGCAAATAAACCCCACAAAATGGTCGGGGTGGCCATACTGGAATCAGACAACATTGATGTCAGTATTAAAAAGTTATGAGACGGTGAGGGTCATTACTTAATAATCAAGAAATATTTATATCAGGAAGAGCTCACACTCTAAACATATATGGACCTATGAGAGACCAGCAAAATACTTAAAATAATCTACAGAGTGGAAGAAAGACATCAATAATAACAAAATGATAACTGAAGACTTCAGTACTGCTTTATCACCACTTATTAGTTCAATTAGACTAAAACTCAGCAAGGAAATAGGGGATTTGAAGGAAGAAATGGATGAGAGGGCCTTTGTGTGTGTGTGTGTGTGTGTGTGTGAGTGTGTGTTTGTGTGTGTGTTTTAATCTGTCCAAAGCCAAATAGAGTGCACATGGGATATTCTCCACGATAGATCACATGCAGGGCTATAAAACTAAAGTTAAGAGGATAGAAATTGTATCAACTCTCTTATCAGACCATAATGCACTAAAATAGAAGTTAATCACAAACAGAAATGGAGAAGCAGCTCAAACCCTTGGAAGTTAAACAGCTCACTACTGAACTATCAGTGGGTCAGAGAGGAAATCGAAAGATTCTTGGAAACAAACTAGAATGAGCATATGAACAACCAGAACTTGTGAGACACAGCAAAAGTACTATTAAGAGTTATGCAAGCATTCAGCATTCAAGCATTCAGCATTCAACATTTAAGCATTCAGCATTCATCAAGAGGGAAGAGAGGACCCACATAAATAATTTGATTGCACAGCTTAAGAAACTGGAAAAGGACCAATAAAAGAAACCCAACGCAGGCAGGAGGAAGAAAATAAGAAATCTTAGAGCAGAAATTAATAAATTGGAATTGAAACAATCCAAAAGATTAACAAAAGCCAAACTCTCGCAACAGTTATGAAGGAGAGTGATTTTCATCTCAAATTTAGTACATAAACAGATGTTATACCAATCTAGAAACTTTAGGTATGGACAAAAACAGAAGCATATAATTCAATACCTAGAGTTGCTTAAGACATCCAACTCAAATTAGAAAAACAAAGAAACCTCTTCAGTACTTAATTCCCAACACAAAAGAATGTTTATTTCTGGAAAAGTCCCAGCAGAATTATGACACTTTAGAAAAACTTTATTTAATAAACTGGTCTTGGTTTAAAATTGTATCAAATGAATAAACCTTAGCCTGCCAGAGTGAACTAGAAATGACTGCAGACATAAAACAGTTGCATCCTTGACCAGAGAGAATTAAAAGTCCCAGTGCAGAAGCTGAGGCCTGGCATTTCACTCCTAGAACACCGAACAGGTCCCATGATGAGTCTGGTCAGATCAGAACTGCCGTTCAGTCCCATACCTGGCATGTAAGAAGAATCACCATCCAGGCCCACACAGCAGTGAGGAAAGAGAGTGTTCCATCTGCAACACAGCCAACCATTGTGCAGGGCCGGCCAGCACCATCTGCTGCTGCAAGCAGAGTTGCTGATGATGGCTGTCTGCTGTAGCTGGTGGCTTCCACCTAGACAGCAGGCGGCGGCAGTGAAAACATCCGGGAGTGCACGCTTGCTGCTAAGGGTGGTGATGTTTCTGTTGACAGACCCATTTAAAACCGGTTTGTGCCAAGGAGCAGAGGGACCAAATAAGAGCTGAAGCAGGTTGGGGACAGCAAAACACAGAACTTCCTTGTCACACTCCCCAGCTTCCTGCACAGAACACTTCCAAACATACATCTCCAAGGTCCACAAGGCATGCCGCTTCAGTGGACAGCAGCCCCCTCCTGTTTTACAGTGTTCACACCAACCCACATGGAACCCTTCACATAAACATTATTCCATGGCATTTCCCCCATTAGTTTAAGTACATTGCAGGTAAAGAGATGCAGCAACTGAAACACTCAAGTATAATTTGGACAGTGAACCATCGTCATGAGCAAATTCTAGAACAACGATACAGACATTATCAAATGTGGCTGAGTGAGACCCTAGTGACCCACAAGACCTAAAGAAGTATCAGCAGGAATTAGGTAAGATCACTGTCACCGTCACTGTCCTCCCGTTGTTCATTGATTTGCTCCAGCAGGCCCAGTAACGTTTCCATTGTGACACTTGTTACTGTGTTTGGCATATCAAATACGTCAGTGGTAGCTTGCCAGGCTTTGCTGTGCAGGCGAGATACTCTCAGTAGCTTGCTGGGCTCTCTGAGAGGGGCAGGGGAATTGAACCTGGGTCGGCCAGGTCGGCCGTGTGGAACCACCCTACCCACTGTGCTATCACTCCAGCCCAGTAAGATACTCCCAGAATTCCAGGATCTCTAATGGCAAAATGAACAGGAGGAAGACATGCTGACAGACACCATTCATTTCTGTGGGAGGCAGGACATGGTGTGGGACATGCCATGTGGAAACAGAGGTTTTATGCAATACTTTTAGGCCCTGGCACAAATTCACAAGGAACGTCTTCTTTAGTGCTTGAACAGCTTAGAAGAGAATCTTTGGGGGTTATGATGCCGCCAGCAGGTCAACCTGTACCTGTGAGGTGAGTGCATCAGCATCCTGATGGCGCCTTCAGACTTCCAGATACCCCCAAATTGCTGCTGTGCCTTTGGCCAGACACAAAAACTTGGGGCAAAGTTTACCAAGAAAGTAACCGGCCAAAAGTTAGGTATGCGAGAGACACACCCATAAACCACCTCCGACTCAGCTATAAAATTGGAGGCATGGCCTCTGGTTTCTGATTGAACTGCTTAACGGCCATGATCCCAGAGACTCAGAAACAAATCTTGAAACCCAACAGCTTTTGGGTTTCAAAAATGCATCTGGTCCCTGCAGTAGTTTACCAGCACCGGGCCACCCCAGGTGGGAACAGGTTATGTGCCTTGGCCTGTTCCACCTGGCGGCTTGGCGGCCATTATACTTCAGAGGCCACTGGACAGTTCAGATTTGGGCCAACAGTGATGAGACACGCTGGCCTTTTCCATCTTGTCCCAACGAGACCCCAAGTTGTCGCCCAGGAACAGCCTCTCTGGTTCCTGATCAAACTGCTTAATGGCCATGATCTAAGAGACTCAGAAATAATCTCGAAACCCAGCAGCCTATGGAAGAACTGTGTCCAGACTGTGCAGTAGGTTACCGTCACCAGACCACCCAGGGGGGAAAGAGTGCTGTCCCTCCACCTGCTCCCCCTAGGCGGCTCGGTGGCCACCATCTTCCAGAGGCCATTGGACAGTCAGGTTTTTTATCCGCAGTGATGAGACCAGGGGGCCTCACGGGATGGACGGGAAGGGGGGAGCCGGCCCTTTTTTCCCCACCCCAACGAGATCTCAGGTCGCCACCCACAAACGGCCTCTCTGGCTCCTGATCAAGCCACTTAAAGGCCATGATTCCAGAGACTCAGAAACAAATCTCAAAATCCAGCGGCTTTTGGCAGAAATGTGTCCAGACCCTGCAGTAGGTTACTGTCACCGGACCACCCCAGTGGGGAAATGGTGCTGTCCCTCTGCCTGCTCCCCCTTGGTGGCTCAGTGGCCGCCATCCACCAGAGGCCATTAAACAGTCAGGTTTGGACCCGCAGTGACGAGACACATGAGGCCTCACGGGATGGGGGTGGAGCTGGCCCTTTCCTCCCCATCCCAACAAGACCCCGAGTCACCACCCATGAATGGCCTCTCTGGCTCCTGATCAAGACGTTTAATGGCCTTGATCACAGAGTTTCAGAAACAAATCTCGAAACCTAGTGGCTTTTGGCAGAAATGCCCCTGGTCCCTGCAGTATGTTACCAGCGCTGGCCAATCCAGGTGGGAATACATTTCGTGCCTCGGCCTTTTATCCTGGTGGCCCACTGGCTGCCATCTCCAGAGGCTGCTGGACAATCAGGTTTGGGCCCGCAGTGACAAGACATGTGGGGCCTCACAGGATGGGGGTGGAGCCAGCCCTTTCCTCCCCATCACAAGAAGACCCTGAGTCGCCACCCATGAATGGTTTTTCTGGCTCTTGATCAATCTGCTTAATGGCCATGATCCCAGAGACTCAGGAACAAATCTCGGAACCCAGCAAGTTTTGGCAGAAATCCCTCCAGATTTAATTGTTAAAACTTGGGAATTCCAAAATCACTTGGCCACTACTGCAGCCATGCGACACCATATGTTATTCATAACCAGCAATAAAAAACAAGCTGTCTAGTGACCTTTTTAGCAGACCTGAGTGTTGGGGGTAAAATCCCAAATAATAATGGTGGGGCTGGTGCCAAAATATTGAATGTAATCAAAGTAGAGAGAGAGAGTAATGTGGAAATCATTTCCCCCACAGGTAGGGGTAGGGTGTGGGATGGGGGTATACTGGGGTTTCTGGTGGTGGAGAATGGGCACTGGTGAAGGTAACATGTGTTTCATTGTATGACCGAAAGCTTTGTAACTGCTTTCATGGTGATTAAATAAATAAAATTATAAAAAAATGAAAAAAAAATGTAAGGTGGAGTTCATGCCCAATTCAATCAGCTAAGCTAGTGACTGAATAAATAGCAGTACTCCTACATTAAAAAAGAGAGAGAGAGAATCTTAAAATTGAAATAGAACTTGAGCTTGTCATCATAATGATTCAAGGAGGGGAGAGGTGGGTAGGCTTGTAAAATCATCACCAGAATAGAGCATTGGAAGAACTTTTCTATATGGCAATCTGACCTTCACTGCTGATGAAATTTGAGAGTACAAGTTGCAGTCATAATAACAAGGTGATGCCAACTGATGGTCTCTGATAGATTCTTATTCCAAGGACCAAGTAATTTATTTTTTATGAGCATATTATTTATAACAATACTGAGAATTATGTGAAGGTAAAATACTTTAGGAATTCTGAAAAGAAATTTTGCACATATCATTGTGTGCAAAATAGAAAATTATGCAAAATATTGTGCGTATCAATACTCTATGAAAGTAAATTGACATGCTAAGTAACTTATTTAAATGTCTCTACTGTTCCTTTAGATAGCATATATTTTAAATGTATGTACATTTACTTTAAAATTAGCTAATTAACTTTAGCTTTTAATGTAATTTTTTACAATTGATTTGTTCACTACAATATTTATGAATACATTAAATCTCCTAGACATGCAACTTAAAAGCTACTAAATCTCGGACAAATTACTAACATTATTTTTTTATTTGTGAAATGGTAATGGCCTGCTCCAGAAATATTTTTCTTAAGGTTAATGAGTTTAGCACTGTAGCACTGTCCTCCCGTTATTCATCTATTTGCTTGAGCAGGCACCAGTAAGGTCTCTATTGTTAGAATTGTTGTTACTGTTTTTGGCGTATTGAATATGCCACAGGAAGCTTGCCAGGCTCTGCAAGAGCCATCCCAGGGTGGGATACTCTTGATAGTTTGTCAGGCTCTCTGAGAGGGAGGAAGGAAATGAACCCAGGCCGGTCATGTGCACAGCAAACTCCCTACCCACTGTGCTATTGCTCCAGCCCAAGCCAGAGGTAGGATAATGTTTTGAAAACAAGAACCAACTCCCAGTTTTTGCCACCAACTGGCTTCTCCAACTTCCTTTTCAAGAGACTAAGTTCTGGCTGGACTGCCCCGTTGCCCCAGGGCCTTTGCTTATACTCTTCCTCTGCCTGCAATCTTCTTTCAGGCACCCAACTAAATGCACTTAATCTGACTCAAAGAGAAGTAAAATATTTAATTGGTACTCATAATACAATAAATTTTCATGATTTTAAGCTAAATAACTGTTATATGTACAAAACATTATGATATACATATATGCTAATCATGGAATAATTAAAATAGTGTAATGCCATGCTTCCCAGAAATAAGAAAAAACTATTTAATCTCATAATAGTCAACTTTATTATACTTATTTATCGACAACTATATTGGATTGTACATACTTACAGTCTGATGGAATGGTCAGATATAGATCATAAGTGCTGAAACATTGTGCATATAATTGTAGACTGGAAATGAATTAGTTTATAAGAAAATAAGGCTGTTCATATGAAAAAGGAAATTTTTATGGAAATTTTTATGGAACACAAAGATGATTAATACCTTCATTTGATTCCTTCACATGACCACAGTAGAATTTTCTAGTTTAAAGACAGCAGCATTTAAGTAAATATTATAATCTGAGTTGAAGCGGCCCCCTGAAGGATAGACTAGTTAAAACTATAGTTGCTCAAACTATGATGGAAAAATCCCAAGGCATGACCAAAGAAAAACGTAAAAATAAAAATAAGAAATTACATAAAATTATAGGCAATGTCATTATTATTAAAAATATTTCAGTATGATTTATTTTTTTCTCTTACCAAAATTCACTGAAATCTATTCAGGGGGAGGGAGACACAGGCGAGATTAATTTATATAAATATTCCATTAGTTAAAATTAACTTCCATACTGTGCCTGATGTCAAAGTACATTTCCTGATGAGGCCCCTCTTGCTTCTCCATGTAACTATTGAAATTCTCATTTTCTTTGCTTATTAGTTTGTCTCGAGGGCGGTAAAGGCATTTTGCAAACTGTGGGGTTCTTTCGAAGCAATCTTTTGACCAGTTTAGAATATTGCACGTGTTCTTCTAGGAAACAAGAAAACTCTAGTTATCTGTATGGACTAAATAAGTGTCTTTAATTCACCTTCCAGCGCACTGCTTTGTATTTAATTGTAAAATGGGCATGTGCAGCTCGGAGGGGCACTTGAAACACGGGCTAATGAGTCTTGGGAGAGCAATGTGAGAGATTGCATTTTAAAGCATAGGATCAAACGAACACATGTTCATTTCCTTCCTAACCGGAGGTGCTATTCAGATGCCTAACTGTGGGCACATTAATTTTTTTTTCCTAGACAAGACTGACTCAACATGGGAAGACTGTTGGTTGGGAGCTAGGGCCGCTTTCCATCATCAGAAATGAATACGATGGCCGGTTCTAGGGTGATTCTTAAAACAAAAACAAACAAAACCCCTTCTTTTTGTTCTTTCACCAGTCACATATGGATCATTGGAAGAAGAAAGTGTTTTCCTTCTGTTTCTAATTAAGTTTTCATGCATCCCTGGCTTCCATTAAGCTAGAAAAACAGAGACCTTGTAGAAATGAGATTACACATGTGAAACTACTTAGAAATAGCAAAGTGCTCCTCAATTCTAAGGCATAAATATGTAAATCTTAGATGTTAATTTTAAAGGTTCTTCTAGCTTTTTCTCAAAATCCTCACAACTAACCTTATATACCACGTTTATCTACTATTATTTTAATCTCACTTCTCTAGACTTGTCAGTCATACCATAAAACATAACAAATTTCCTAAATTAATAAATGTGCTCAGTTTCATGGAGAATTCTCATCGTTTTGCCTATATGTAATCTTTCACCTGTTTAAAATACTGATTACCTACTCTCTACTAGACATTGTTCTGTTTCCTCGAAATGAGAGGGGACAGGTGCACTTCTTGAAAAGTTTAAACATTTGCCCCCTCTCAAGCTACTTAGGAAATGGAAGAGGTCAGCAGGTGGGTGCTCTATGGGCTGAGGAGAAGCAGCAGTGCCAGAATTTGCAGAAATAAGCAAACTCGAGCACCTGGAGATCTGAATGCCCTGGTAAGGAGTTGGAAATTTATTTTAAATGCACTGAAAAGCATACTAGAAGGTCCTAACAACAGGGAACACTGGCCAGATCCATACTTCATTGTATCATTCTTTTTCTACTAGTACTTCCCTTAGACACACAGCAGAAATCCACTGCCCTGACAGGCATCATTAAGAAATTCTACTGCAAGCAGTAATCTTTCCAAAGAAGACACACTTGGTTCTGCCACTTGGGACAGGTTGATCCACACAGCACTGGGCAATTTGCAAATAGAAATGAGACAAAGAACATTTTTACCCCAGACAAAAGCTGTTCTGTACCCTTGTCTTATATTTTTAGAACTAAGTGGACTGTCCTCCCTCCCTCTCTCCCTCCCTCCCTCCCTCCCTCTCTCTCTCCCTCCCTCCCTTCCTTTCTTCCTTCCTTTTCTTTCTTTCTTTTTTTTGTACTATCTTTCCATGGGGACTGTTTCAATGCCACAAAGTGGATGAGCTGTGTTTCTATCTGAGAGGAACACCTCCGTGCTTGCGGGAGGTCTGAGGAGCTGAGAGCGTGCATATCAACCCATTTTCTCAGACTGAGTGAACACAGTAGATGTGTATAAGCTCCAGAATCACCATCTACTGCAAAACACAAAGTGTTCATTCCCTGAACTTCTCTATCATACCATTCATGCTTCTGTGCACACTCACACATCCATGTGCTATGTTGAGTCAATAAATATTTTCATTTTAAGTAAATACTGTTCTTGAATTTCTGAAAATATATATCCAAATCAAGAGATACCATATTATTAGCTGAACAGTGCCCACTTTCTGTTTATAAAGTTTTATCGCAACGTAGACACTCATCAATGTCCTTTCTTTTTCCTTGTTTATATGATTTAATACGATTTGAAGAGAAACCAGAGTTCTTATCATCTCATTCCTACTTTAGACAAACTGGCAGGCTACTGAATGTAACTTGCCCACACGGCAGAGTCTGGCAAACTCCCCGTGGTGTACTCAATATGCCAAATACCAGTAACAGTGAAGGGTCTCATTCTCCTAACTCTGAAAGAGCCTTGAATATGGCAGTTTTTTAAAAAAAAATCTCAGGGCTAGGACGAAGAGACGTTATTGGGGCCTGCTCGAGGTAATCGACGAATAACAGGATGGCTGTAATTTTGATTGTGATATGATTTAATGCAAGTAGGATGGTGGAGTCATTGCTATATGAAATCCTATTGCCTAAGACAACTAAATTATTCACTACTTAGTCCCTTTTCGTAAAAAGCTTTCTCTCCTCTATAGATATATAAAGTGCACTACTGATGACAATATATGCTTCTGTACTGCTTCTAGATGAGAAATAATTGCCTAGTGATGAATGCTTGAAGGAGTGTTCTCCCAAGCAAAATAGAAAGACATACTCACACAAAACATGCACCTTTATTCATAATATTCCCAAACTGGAAACAGCTGAAATGCCCTTCATCAGTTTAATTGATAAGTACAGGTTAGTATGATCACAAAATAGCGATTCTCACCAATAATGGAAATATCTTCCACATATGCCAAACAGTATGCATGTATCTCAAAGAAATGCTGAGTGACAAAAAGCAGACCTAAAATATCATTTAATTTATTTGAAACTTTTAAATAAGTAGAGATTGGCAATGTGACTCAGGGATAGAGTACTTTCTTTGCATGTGTGGAACCTGGGGTTTGATTCCTGCCACTAACAGGGACCCCTGCGCACTGAGTAAGGAGTAACTCCTAAATGCACTAAGTTTGGTTCAAAATTCCCTAAACTGTACAACTGTAGCAACTTTCTTAAATAAGAAATTCTGCTTTCTATTTTAAAAGTAGTTGCATGAGTTACCTGCTGTCAGGGGTGTGGGGGAAGCAATTGATTGCAATAAATGTCTAAATTCAAAGACTCCTTTAACAATTTAGGCCATGGGTGGAGAAAGCTGGATGGGCTTAGCATAAGGTCTGCCTGTGGGAACATAGACTCAATTCCTGGCATGATATGGTCCCCTGGGTGCCACAAGCAACTCCTGAGAAGCGCGAGGAATGTCTCCAAAGCAAATAAAACATCTTGATCATATCTTCAGTACCAAAAAATCTTTGGAGATTGATCCATTTTTATACCACTTTAGTCGAGAAGAAAAAAACTCAATTTTACAAGTGACCGTATTCCTTGCTGGAAACAGTTGAAAGCAAAACAGGGCCTCCTGAGCTGCCTCCAGCAGCATGAGGATATAGGCGAAGTAGGGTGGCATGGAGCTGGGTGGGGGTGTGCCCTAGTGATAGGCATGATTGCTTCCAAAAGAGATCCTCTGAAAGAAAGTGCATCGCACAACTTGGGGTGCTAGGATTTGCTACACCTTGCTCTTTCCCTTTTTAACAGTCCCCCAGAGAGTACCACTTCCTCTTCTGCAAGGTCCATCCCAAAAGGCTACTCTCAGGAAGAACTATGAGTTCTCTAGGCCTTCCCCTTGTTTTGTGACATCTCTGAAGGACCTACTCCAGAGCCCCCTGAGGATAAGAAGGTCTTCAGTTACCAGGACGTGATCTATCTACTCCACTCTGCTCTAATATCACACCCTTCTAGGAATAGCTCCAAAACACTCTTCACATACATTTCCCATCTCAGTTTTCTGTTTTCAGGGAGCCCAGTTTAAAAGAGCCAGTGCTGAAAGAGGTCAGGGTGGCTGAGAGCACAGCCAAAGGGAGGCGGGAGAGCACTGTAACCAGAGTGAGCCCCCGAGGAATTCCACAGGGTACTGAAGCAGGTCCGCTGAAGAAAGTTCCTCTTCAAGCAAGAGATTGCAATAATATCTTGCTTTTTTATTTCTATAAAAATTTTGGAACTGATTGCCAGAACTTTCCCCGAGGGATTTAGAAGGAGCTCCTACAAGTGAGCCATGGTAAATGTACACTTCCTTCATGCCCATTGTCTGCAAGAGAGCAGAGAGCTGTCAGAAGTAGGAGGCTTGGAGTGGAGATTAGAAATGTGTTGCAATTACTGGTGGGTGTGAACAAATGCTATGATTTGAATGTGGGGGAGAAAAAATTGCTGAAGGTATAGAAGAAAAGAATCAGAAATGCAGCGATTTGGATTCCTTCTTTCAAGAGAATGAGAAGCCACAGCAAAGGCCCTGCCAGAAGCAGGAATGAGGCCTCCAGCTGCTCTAAGGCAGACCCGCATTTCTGTTGTTCTCTGATCTGGAACCATCACCCAAGTCCTTCCCCCAACTTCTCTGTTCTACTGATTATGGGCTAAGAGGCTGTACTGAAAGAACCAAAATTATTGTTTTCCCACTGCGGTATGTTCTATTTTCTCGAACACGTAGGAGTCCAGAGGCAGACTGACAGGAAAGTTGGGTGCCCTGCTCCTTCCAGATGCCTCCAAAATGCCCTCCATCAAATATACTCATGTAGATCATCCAGAGTCCTTTCACCTTTCACCCCCGCCCCATTAGAACACTGTGCTTCACCCAATAAAACCCAAAGCTGGTCACATTCACATATGCACATAAACAAAGGTTTAAGGATGCAGTGTAGAAGGTGACTCACACTGGTACTGAATAGGAAGAGTAGTGAAGTTATGGGCATATATGGTCAACACCTCTGCCTGGGACAATCATTGTCTTCAGTTAGATGACCTGTGTTCTAGTAAAGGGGCTGTCCTCGCGTTGTTCATCGATTTGCTCGAGCGGGCCCAGTAACGTCTCCATTGGAGACTTTGTTGTTACTGTGTTTGGCATATCGAATACCTCACAGGTAGCTTGTCAGCCTCTGCTGTCTGGGCGAGATACTCTTGTAGCTTGCTGGGCTCTCCAAAAGGGGTGGAGAAATCGAACTCGGGTCGGCCATGTTGGCTGCGTACAAGGCAAACGCCCTACTGCTGTGCTATGTGGAGAAATCCATTACTGAGTATGAGGAGTGACTTTAGAGGTTGGGCACTATTATAATCTATGCCATCTTATCTCATTACTAGTCCCCACTTAACACATGTCAAGGTCCATGCCCTTGAAGAATTTGTTTCTAAATCAACAAATTGAGTGCAGTTGACCCTTTCTTATTCCCAGAGCATCCTCTGACTTAGACACTTGACCAGCACCTGCCATAGTATTTGTGCATTATTATCTTCTTTTAGAGTATCTGGTTGGTTCTAAAACATTTACAGGTGAATATATGTATGAATCTGTAAATAATTGATCATTATCTTCCTTTCATTTTCACAGAAGTTCAGGAGGTGGCTTGAACCTGCTCCTTTCACTGTTTCTCCATTGAGTGCTGTATTCCTTCCCTTGTCCAATTCCTGTCTGCAACATTAACCTCTGCTTCAGTGACGTATATTAGAATTCAGACAAATGACGAGGCCTATGAATAAGATCTAATCGTGGTTAACATTTATTAAAATAAACCTGGTAGAGAACTCTGTTGTATGATATGTCTTCAAATGAGACAGACACAAATTGAGCCTGAGGCAGAAGAGATTAGTTCATGGAAGAGGCGTCTAGAATAAACGGAAAGAAGCCAGAAAGAATCTCAAGCCAAGGAAACTCCTCACGTTACTATACTCATTCTTCCATGTGTTCACTTCCTCCTATATTCCATGCCTCTCACATGCATATCTAATAGTGACAGGGCACTGTTGACTCCATCATATAAAATTTTATTAAGAGCATGGGAAAATTAATACAAAATAAGTAGCTATTCTAAACATGAAATACTTTGTCTTGAACTGGAACTTTATGAGCCTCACTGTATTTCAGAAGATCCCATCCTTTGACATAGAAAATAAATCAGCATTTTCAGGTTGTACCAACTGTTTTATGGCTGATGCAGCAAGTGCAAAGGACATCACTGACAGGCTTTCCAATACAACCTAGACCAAAACAATAAAAATAAATAGAAGAAAACAATATAATCTTTCTGACATTTCCATGAAAATTGAATGCTCTTCTTCTACAAACATAGAAGAGCAGTTTCATTACCGAGTGCCAAGGATCACATATCCATAAAATACCAAGAGATTTTGCATGTCATTCAATCACACAGCTGACAGTCTTCAAGAAAAACTGCATTTCAGTGAGATGGAATGTTTTAATGAGCTAATTAGTTAGCTCAGAAAGGTTCTTCGATGACATTGCTTATAGAGTTATTCTGAAATCTACTTATTCTTGCTGTTAATGTATAATAAAGCATGTTGCCTTATAGATATAATGTTTAATATTTATTTTGAAAATGAAAATCCTATTCAAAAGAATTTTTCTTTGTATGGCAGGCTATTGATTTTTAGATTGTGGTTATTTTAATATTTTCATTCTGAAAAGTTTTCATTCTCTTTAGTGGAATGTAATAATCTCTCTTGCTGCAAAATTTCAGTGTATAGATCTTCTTTGACAATGTGTCAAGGTCGAAATAAACCACATTGAAATTATCATGTTCATAGAGTTTTGAAATTCCAGCATTAGAATTAAACATTCCCCTCAGAGACCTCCAGAACAGTGACCACCGCACTTATTTGGAAATTTTTAATTGCAAAATTAAATTGCATCATGAGACACATATCACATAAGCAATCTTCATAAAAATGGACTAAAGGATATGCTAGCAATGAGAATGAAAATCAGTACCCAACCAACCAGAGTTCTGCATGAGCTCACAGTTTGTTGTGTAAGAAAAAGAAAAAACCTGCTTTGAGAGAGTTGAAAAGTAGGTTCAAAGACCAGAGCCAACACCACTGGTCAACCACAGTAGAGAAGTGAGTTGTGGAACCTGGATGTATAAGAATCAGATTGAAGGAAAAGGGAAAGCTTTATATTTGGGCAATTGTTTTCAAGGGAATCATGCTGTTTGGCTCACATGTGTGGTAGAGAAGGAGCAAGGCGCTCAAGAAGTCATTACTGATTACTCATTTCCCTTGAATTTTCCAGCAAACCCGAGAGCTGAAAAATTCTTCAGACCTGATTTACCACTCCTCTTTCTCCATATACCCGATTCCCTTCTTGTCTTGGAACAAAGACTCTCTTGCCAGGTGGCTCCACTCCTAAACTAGTTTCAAGATGAAGCATAAACAGCATGTCTTTAGCAGTACTGCTCCCAGTTCAAGGAGCTGTCACTACCTCTATATTCTTCCTTTCTTTCTTAGTTTCTGGGAGTGTTTTATGATCACACCACTAAGGAGGCAGTACCTAAAGAAACACGTATAGAAATATAGAGCTATACAGACAAAGATGTTGCTGCCAATAAGTAATTGTGGCAGAGTCATGTGATCTTAAGATAAATCTCTTTAGGTAACTACATCTAGTTACTGTGGAGTGGAAAACCAGGAGTGGTCTATGGGTGAGTCAGAGGGAGCACGTAAATGAAGTCCCATTGCCTGCTGGAGAATCTAATCTTGCCCTAAGGAAGTTATTGACGATTCACTCAGCCCTCTACCGATGGGATAAGGGTCTACCGGGTTCTGGTGCTCAGACTTTCAGCATTCAGTGACTCACAGCTCTCTTCCAAAAACACCCCCATGGAAACCTCCAGAATCATCTAGAGCCAAGTAATTGAGCATTGTGGTCCAGCCAGGTTGACATACGATTTAACCAACACCGACACTGCATCTCTGCAGTTCCCAACTCAACACCTGACTGGAGAGGCACTTTAATACATGTTAAATGAAGGCCAACCAAGGGAAGGGGAATGTCTGTCCTCAGACTTAGAAGTTGCTGCTTTTGTGCTTGAGGCACACTTACAGCATGCCACTGTTAATGAGGTTGTTAACAATGTCATTAGTGACAAGAGATGGATTAATGATAGTCAGAGTTATCATGCAGGGTGGGAACCTTCTGTTTAAGTAAGCAGCGGAAGTGAGTTCAGATGCCATGGCAGGGTTTACTTCCTGGGGGAATGGATCTGTGCACTCAGGGCATGTCGCTTGCTGACAGGGATAAGTGTGGAGATGTGGCTGGCCAGGCAACTCATTAACACGCAGACATCCTAGAGAGCACTACCCACATCCATCTAGGTGTTCTGGGCTGCTGCACATGTGGGCTAGATGGGACAGGCCATTGCTCCTAGTCAACTAACTTGCCCAGCCCGGAACTGCATGGAATTCCATAGGCAACAGAACTCTGTGTATCTAAGGAGCAGAGAGATGCAGTGAAAGGATTGCAAGGTCCACCCCTCTAAATTTCTGGCAGGACTGGATGCTGTCCGGGGTGAGTCATTGAGACAGTTGAGCATGTTAAGAGCTGGGTGTGAATTCCTACTCTCGTATATTTTATCAACACTGGACACTCCGACTATGCCTCCTATTTGTGGTAACTCCACTCCAAGTCCAAACGAGGTGACTAACCCTCCTGTTATTTCATGAGTGTTCTTGCAGCAACAGCCTTGGAAAGGCTCTCCTCCATACTGACGGATGGTGTTTGGACAGACAGTGCACTGAAGTTGGAATGAGATCACCAGTCAAAGAGGAAGATTTTGGAGAATAATAAAAAAACAAGAAAAATGTTGCAAACTGTATGGTTCTCCAAAGAGGACATCTGCATTACTGTCACAGATATTCAGGAAGGCATGTGGGGAGAGGGTCTTGGTGTCCTTTGACACCTCATTATTCCTGTCATATGCCAATGGTATGTGCTCACTGATTAATGTATGGGAAGGCTATCACATTCTCACTGACTGTTAAAGGAGTTTAACATATTCCTGGCAACATTGATCCATATTGCTTCCAAGCCTGGGCAGTGTCCACATCATACTTTGAAAGACAATCATTAGCCTGGTACTACCCTGCGCACCTTATGAGCACCAGTGCCTTTTAGCTACCCCTTTCCAGAATGAGATGAATTCATTGACACATTGCTCAGCAAGCCGTTTTCTCCCAGGGCTAACTTGCCTAGAGCATCTTAGAGCTTTTCAGCAGCCTATGCATCAGCACACACAGACTTATCCCTGGCTTTCCCATTAGCTCAGGAACAAAGGGTTCTGAATATGTAAACCATGCAGCACCAGCTCCAAGTTCAATATCAAGGCAGGGGCCAGACTTGCAGCATTTAAGGCAAACAGCTTGCATTGGTCATCATCATCAGAATATGTGAAAGAATCTACTTCTATGTTTGGTCTTCAATCCAGATGAGAAGTTTGTGCCACTGCTTTCAAGGAAGAAGACTCCTCCTGTGACTTCTGTCACTGACCTTGGTCTTCATGATTTTAGAGCCAGTGGAATGACACTGGCTGGCTGGTAAATGAGCCACCCCCTTGGGTGTCCTTAATTAACTTTAATGCCACTTTTAGGTCCGTCACCCCTATGTGGCCTCTTACTGACGACAGCTGCAGTGGATGTTGTATGTTTAGGGGCAGTGGGGAACTGAACAATGTGAGATCAGGTCTAGCACAAGGGAAGTGGATGCTCTCAAGAGATATGGGTGATACAAGCTGTGGGAAAAAGCTGCCAGCTAGATGCTCCAATCAGTGTTCTGGCGTTCTATTTTCACTAGGCAAGAGCACCAGTGACTATTGTCATCGGTGCCATCCAGCCTCCTAAAGACCTCATTTGGGCACACGGCTATGTGTGAGGCCATCTCAGCTCAGCCAGAAATCTTGTTTCTTTCTAAAATCAGGAGAGTTTTGAAATTCTTAAAATGTGTTCATGTCAAAATAATAGATCGTCGGGTGTTCCAGACTGTTAAATGCAGAGACTATTTGACCTACAAAATATATCTGGGCATCAACTGCTTTTTATAGCTATTGGAAGAATGACTGAAAAAAATACATAACCCCAAACACATACACTTGAGAAGAAAGGGATAAAATAAGTCAGTAGCTTCTGCATTATATTTTCAGTGGTAGGGCGTTTGCCCTGCGCACCGCCGGCCCGGCTGAGCTGGGTTCGATTCCTCCTTCTTGCCAGGAGAGCCTGGCAAGCTACCGAGAGTATCTTGCCTGCATGGCAAAAAGCCTGGCAAACTACCCGTGATGTATTCGATATGCCAAACGCAGTAACAACAAGTCTCACAATGGAGGTGTTACTGAGCCCACTCGAGAAAATCGATGAACAATGGGAGGGCAGTACAATGCTACAGATTTTAAAATTATGCAACCAGTTTCTAAATTAGTTGTTAGGAAAGGCAGTCTTTCTGTGTGAGATTAAAGATGCTTCAGGAAGCCCTTCCCTTATGCAGTTTAGTATGTTCTACATAGTTAATGTTTTGAACTCAAAATCGACTTTCTACCTAATTGTAATCTTAATTTAACATTATTTGATGTCCTTACTTGTTTAGGAATTTCTTAGCAAGCATTGTAATATGCTATATCCTGATATAAGCTGTTAAGATAAAAGAAACAGCTTAACAGTCAAACTACAGAGAATTCAAATATATACAGAACTATGTCTGCATAATATATTAGCTTGGCTTTGGTACTTCCCACTTGTTCTATGATTATATCAACTAACAATTTATTTTAGCAATCCATTTCTGAGGGGAAAAGTTATCACTTTTTGCCTATATAAAATGAATAAATCAAAAAATATTCCAACTTAAAAAATGAACTTTTATTAAAATAGATATTGTTAAAACAGATAAAAAGAGGCATTATCTGGATGATTCATGTAAAGAATGTATTTTGTTTCAGTTACCTCAGTAAAGCTCATTCTCTTTAATTATCAGGCTAAAGTTTCAGTATTTTACTGGCAAAATTGTGGTTCATGTTCATATTTTTAATATATATATATATAAAGTAAGAGTACTGCTATTTATTCAGCCGTTGATTAAGCTGATTGAATTGGGCATGAACTCCACTCATATGTTTTATGTGTAAATCTTTAATCCTATTTTCTAGTCCTTGAAGGTGATGAACAAGTTACATAGGCTTCTTTCCAAAATTACATTAAAATCATACCTTCTTGAGTTTAAAAATACCAGCGAGAAAATATTATATAATTTACAGTGAAGTTTTAGATTATTATTAGAGTTCCACAAGTGAAGCAATGAACTGCTGCTGAAATAGTTGAAGGAATGGGAAAAATCGCTGGTTCCTGACAAGACTCACTTCTAATTTCAGGTCATTCCAGCTGTGATGAATTCCACTTCCCTTAATCAGGACTCCCTCCCCTATCTGCCTTCCACCTTTGCTTCTGAGATTTGCCGTTTGTTCCTTAGTTTGTTAGATTTAGATCTTCAGATGTTTTAGATTTGCCCTTGGTTCTTTTTTTATTTAGAAATTATATAGTATTTTATTTTTCTCCAAATTGTATTTCATTTAAGCACCATGAGTTACGAATAACATAGCTAAGTATCCAAATCACAGAGTGAATTACACTGAAAGCATGAGACTTCAACTTTTAATAACTGAGTATAAAAGATGTCTGTCAAGATTTGCCTTTAAGTTTGTGATTTGCCTCTAGGGCCATCCAGCAGCCCATCCAAACTCTCTTCTCTAGGGTAAATGGAGTCATCGGAGACTCTAGTAGGAATGGAATTCCACACCTGATTGTTGACACAGAGATCCAGAGGCCACTGCTATGTAAAAAAGTGGGAAGGAGCAAAGTCCACAAATCAAACCCTATTTTGAAAAGTTAGGGGCAGGGACAACATTGATCAAGGGCAGAACTAGAGACCAAGCTGAGACTGCTGTTCTCAGCTGCCCTGGGATTCAGTTCCTGCCAGCATGTCCGACTCTTCAGCACTGGGAAGAGACTAGGGGTAATTTTAATGGTCCAGGCTTCAACACAGTTGAGCATGGTTGGCTCAATGCTCTACAGTACGAGGGGGATTTGTATGAGAGGGGAGGACAAGTGGGACAGACTCAAGGTGAATTTTTTTTTTTCATTCTGCCTCAGTTCCTGGTCGAACAGCATCAATTCAGCACAACTCTTACTTGCTATTGAAATACGGCCTATCTCTCCCCTGTCCTGAACCAACGCAAAAATGATGCTTTCACTTGGATTGATCAAGACATTACAAGTATTGAAAATAAGCTGATATTCTCTTTTGTGGGGAACATAGCAAAAATTAATTTATGCTGAGCCTAAAATCAATGACATCCTCACCTATATATTTCTCCCTGTGTCAGGCCAACATTGTTTTCTTCTCTGTGGTACCTTCAGGTTTTTCAGGTTTGGCCCATTACTGCAGACTATAGAGACTTCTTTAATTCTGCTTCTGTTACTATGCTAACTTTCTCTCTGAGCTTTGTGTTATCTTTAATTTTGAGCTGGGAGAAAGTTAATAGTATAATTGTAGTGGTTTCCTCTGCATGGCTTAGACTTTTCAATTTTAATAGTTTTTTGTATCCTCTGATTCTAACCCTCTTAGGAAATAAAGTATTTCCCCAAAAAATAATAACTCGATTATATGCATTTAATATCTTTTCTTATGAAAATAACTACACTAAGATGTAGTGTCTTTGAAAATAATCAACCATTCCACAGTTCAGCAATTCCAGGTGGTGAGGTATTTACTCTCCTTTGCCCATTTTTCAGTGAGGAAGCTGAGGTCCAGGGAATTTTAAACACTGACGGAAATTGCAAATATGTATTTGGACCCAGCATGCTTTTATTGAGAGTCCATACTCATAACCTCAAGTGTTTATTGACTTGCACTTTATCATTATTGTTAAATAACACAGACAGGTGGCACAAGAAACACAAATTCTGCCTCCCAGACATCCCCTCTCCAGATGCAGCAGATGCGTCAATGCCCAATCTGAAGTGTGTCTCAAAATCTAGTGAAACCTGGTGTACTTGGAAGAGTTCAAGCTGTGAGCTCAGTGCCCTCCTCTCCCTGGAATTGCAGTCATGGTGGAACAGCTCTTTCTCAAGGGGAGTGGCTGCTGTTCTCAGCTGCCCTGGGATTCAGTTCCTGCCAGCATGTCCGACTCTTCAAATTGGCCAATCACTGTTCACTTTCCACTCCATCTGCCTCTCACTTTGACCCTGGATGCTCAGCATGGTCCAAAGTCCAACTCATGTGGCCCTCGGAGTGTGCAGTATGCTTCTCCCCTAACCTGTCAGGGCTGGGATCTGTTAGCTTCCTTGGATCTGAAAGAGAGAGAGAGAGAGAGAGAGAGAGAGAGAGAGAGAGAGAGAGAGAGAGAAGAGATACAGCCTTTGGCCTTTGACCGTCTCATAACCCAAGGCCAGGGAGAGAGAGGGGCGGGGGGAGGTACCACCATTGACCATCCCATAACCCAAGGCCAGGTAGAGAAAGAGAGAGAGACAGAGAGAGACAGAGAGAGAGGCTCAGAGAGATAAATAGAGAGAGGTACCACCATTGACCATCCCATAACCCAAGTTCAGGGAGCTCTCTTTCACCAATGGGGGAAGTGATTAAGGCCCAAGAGATAGGACAGGAAGTCATGTGCTTGCCTTGTACACAGCCAACCCCAGAGTAATCCCCAAGTCCAGAACCAGGAGTAAGACCTGAGTAAAGCCAGGTCTGGCCACCACCGCCACCCTCCCCTCCCCCCCCCCCCAAATTAAACAACATAAACAATGGAAGTAAGAAGTGATTAGACCAGGAGCTAGCTACTTCTATAAAGGCTTCCAATGAAAAATCAAAAGTGTATTTGTTCCGCTGATGCTGTATGAACTCAGTCTTTGTGCTTGCTGCTAAATTATTAACTTTGTTATTAATGAATTGCTGGGATTGCTGCCATTATTTTTCTGCCTCTGACATTTCGCCCAACAGGCATTTGTGAGGGTCAAGTGTCCACTGCTTTCTCAGTTGCTCAGCTGCGGCGAGCGCCTCTTCATCATGCATTGTGGCCGCAAGCAATGAGGGAACTTATGTTCAAGAAGAAGCTGCATGGATTTTTCATGTCTAGTTTTAAAAATGAATGATTTTTTTGTTTCAGGACCAAATACCCAAATTGGGATTTTTAATGAGCTCCTCGTATTCATGTTAAAATAGAAAATCATTTTTCTTTAGATTCTTGGATGCTTGATTTTAAATGGCTGCTTTAATTTAAATGAACTCTTAATAATATTTTTAAATGTTTTGTTGAGCAAGCTACCATCAGTTAAATGGTAAGCATCTATAAAGAAGAGGAATGATATATTTGGTCTTGGCTTTCATATCTTATGTAAAGATTTTTCCAATTTATTTTGATTAGATTTTTTTTTCAATTGGTAAAATGAATTTCATCTTTTTGGCATATTGAGATGAAGATAGTGCAGCTGTGGTTTGACTACTCCATTCTTTAAATTTCTTCTCCTAAACCAACAATTTAAGCTTTAATATATGGCAACTGTATCACAAATTACTTTATTTTAGATTAGCATATCATTCAACTCTAAAAGAATAAATTTTACCTTAAACTTAAATTTTTATAAGTTTGAAAAATTAAGTATGGTGCAAAAGAAGGTAAATGTATGTAAATCTTCTTGAGTTTCTTCTGAGGTTCAAATTTTTAGTATAATTAATAGATATTAGTATACGTACAATAATTATAAGAAAACATAGCACAAATTATAAAAGTAAGGTATGTTATGATCCAGATTCTACATTACTATACCTTAACACTTCTTTTTTGTTTTCGGTTTGGGACCACACCCAGTGATGCTCAAATATTACTACTGGTTCTGCACATAGGGATCATTCCTGCCAGATCTCTGGGACCATATGAGATGCTAGGGATTGAACCTGGGTCAGCCACATTCAAGGCAAATGCCCTTTCCACTGTACTATTGCTCCAGCCCAACCCTAGCACTTATGATGAAAATATTATGCAATATGAATCAACAACACATACTCTATTAGAACTGGAGCTGAGGTGCTATCGTCATTTGTGTAAACTGTAACATCCACTTATGAGAGCAAAGGGTGACAAGAAAAAATAAAATAAGTATGTGGAAAAGGTTCTTGACGATTTGAATCCCTTAATAGTTTCTTGAATACTTGCAGGGTGTTTCTCACTCACACTATATGATAACTTAGAGTGAAAGAATTAGAGTCCTTGGTCTGTGTTTAGGTATTATTATTGTTCAGTTTATTTTCACAGAATAGTCAGGCATTGTATGTCTTAATATACATCAGAATTCAAATGACTGCATAAGAAATACAACAGAAAAATAAATCTTTCTTCTCCCTATATAGTAGTTCTATTCAAAAAAACACAATTTTAATGGTCTATAAATTCTTTAATATATTCTACATCATGTTTCTTTGAACTGTCTATATAAATACAAAAATGTATGTGGTATACTCACATACATGCATACATATACACATACTATATGATTCACATATTATAGTATATCAATACAGTTTATGTGGAAAAATAACTAAATCTATGCTATTAATTTTCCTTTCAAATGAACTACTTTATTATATACGTTTTTTTTTAAATCCTGTTCCACATCAGTATATTTCATATGTCATTTATTGATTAAAGTAAAGTTTATGAAAGAATTCCACCAGAAAATAGTAGAATAATAATGCATTTGATGCCATGTCGATTATAGTAAGTCAGTTCAGGTCCACAGTTCTGCTACGGTTGAATTAAAACAGAAGGAGGGATTTGCATGAATGGTGGTGGAAGCAATGATAACTAGGTGATCAGAGTCCGTGGGCCCTCCTGAGGGGCAATGTTAGACATTACCACCGCTCTTACTCCCCCAGGGGAGATTTAACCATCTGTCCACAACAAACACAACCCAGATAATCTGCTATTAAAGTGCTGGTCTAACAGAAATTCTAAATTTAGATAGTAGTCTGGAGAATAACATAAAATTATGGAAGAATCAAGGAATATTGGGAAATTTGACAATATACATTAATAATCAATAAATGTGGGTAATAGTAAAACATAATTTTATTG
Organism: Sorex fumeus; assembly: GCF_029834395.1. Taxonomy (NCBI): domain Eukaryota; kingdom Metazoa; phylum Chordata; class Mammalia; order Eulipotyphla; family Soricidae; genus Sorex; species Sorex fumeus. The sequence continues at coordinate 9,288,048 of NW_026606083.1, read as the reverse complement.
ATCTTAATTATATGTTGGGCTGGAGTGAGAGCACAGCGGGTAGGGCATTTGCCTTGCATGCAGTCGACTCGGGTTCAGTTCCTCCGTTCCTCCCCAGAGAGCCCAGCAAGCTACCGAGAGTATCCCACCTACATGGCAGAGTCTGCAAGCTCCCCATGGCGTATTCAAAATGCCAAAAACAGTAACAACAAGTCTCACAATAGAGACAATACTGGTGCCCGCTTGAGCAAATTGATGAACAACAGGAGGACAGTGACAGTGCTCCAGTGCTAATTATATGTTAAGATGAAAAGACCTGAAAGCAACATTACAAGGACAGATAATTAGTAAATTAAATGAAAAGTAATGTATTTGGTTATGTGAAAAGTTATGAGTATCAGATACAGTGTAAAATTTATAGTTGATATTAGGCTTTGTTACTAAGTTAAGGGGGGCTTGTACTCTCTGGTTTAAAATATATAAAATAGAAAAAGAATATATAAAAATCCAGTTAATAGTAGAAGCATGCGACACTCTGAAAAGGCAAAGAAAGGGGTAAATGAAATATAAAGCAGGTATGAATAATAGAAAAGGAAGTAAAATAATTAATAAAAGTCTAATTCATTGAAATAAGCATCTTAAAATGAGGATCACTGTGCATTGTGATGGGAATGTAAAAGGTGTAGCAAGTGTGAAAACAGTAAGCCAGAAAAGTATTCCTCAAAGCAATTAAAAATAGAAATTGTATAGACCTAGAAGCAGGTAGCTCGGTAATGATATATTTTTGATGTGTATGAAGGTGTATCCTGTAGTGCTCTATTTTTTATACGAATTGGTTTGCAGTGTTATGTCCCTTATCTTTTCTTGATTCTGACAACTCCTACAAGTAAATCTTTTCTTTATAGGCCTTACTGAATTCTGTGGCGGGAAGGAAGTTTGACAATAATCCTGGATCTTGCAACTTTTAAGGGTATCATAACTTCCAGACCTCAGAAGCCATTCAGTGGTTTATATGCGTGCTTTCAAGAGGTCTTCAAGTGGCCCATCACCCCACTCAGAAATGCAACAGCAAAGGCAGTTGGACAGGGAGAAAACAGACCCACGTCTTACTTGAAACCCATCTATAGCTGAAGTCAGAGGTCTCTTATCTGGATAAGAGAACATTATGCTGAAGCCAGTTTTCCTGATTTGAACCCACTCTTCTTTAGGTATGTAATTTGGGGAAAGTTACTTATGTTTTTAACAATGAAGTGGAAAAAAATAGGATATACTCTACATGGTGTTATATTATTAATATCTTCAAATATTTCCCCCAAATACCTAAAAGATAGTAAATGTTTTATAGGCCTTTGTTTGCTAACTGTAACAGAAAATGGCTTGGATTAATAATAGAATTTTTATAAATATAAGTAATGTACCTAAAAATACCTTTAGTTATACTTTTTTTTCTTTTGGGGACCACACCCAGTGAATCTTAGAGGCTACTCCTAGCTCTGCACTCAGTAATCACTCCTGCTGGTGCTTGGGGGACCATCCAGGATGCTAGGGATCGAACCCAGCTTGGATGCATGCAAGGCAAACACCCTACCCACTGAACTATTGCTCCACGTCCCCCCCTTTAGTTATTCTTAATGGCCAAAAATATTATACTATTTCTGAATCACTGAAACCATAAGGTAAATTGGCACATAATTCCTTGCTAATATAAAGAAGCATCTAAAAGTAATCAAGCAGAGGAAAAGGAATAGAACTGGTTGTATGAAATCTTGTGATTTCATTGTGCCTTTATGATTTCTGGTGCCATTTTCCTATGACTTCAGTTTGGACCGGGTTGTGCAGGTAGATTTTCTAATAATTTGGGGCTTTGGCTTCATTTGTCTTAAAACTTAAATCATATCCTGGAATTTACTCTCACTTCCTGTTGAGCTTCTCCCCTCTATTATTATCACCAGATGTTAGCCTAGTGGTAAATATAATTGCTAAGCTACAAATGAGTGAGAAATATGTGCTTTCTGCCAGAATGGGCCAGATCCTTTCAGATCATTTTATACACAATTGATTGGTAAGCATTAGGGGAAATTAAATGTAAAAAATATGATATAAGATAATTACTAGGAATTTTTTCTGACAACTATCTCCATATGGTTTTAAGCCCAACATCATTTTAAAAGCTTTTTTTCTGTAGTGCATGTTATTGCTGTGTGTTTTTTAATTTACTTATTGGAGTAAATTAAGAAAAGTGCCTGACTTGGATTATATAAGTAGTTATATATATATATATATATATATATATATATATATACATATATATATGCCCGTTTCTTCACTCTTAAGTAAACTTATCTGAAAGAGGCTTTCTTTTTCCTACTGTAAATATGTTCCACATAAGTGCATTCTGACTACACTATCAGTGTAAATCACACGTGTTTGCAAAGATGAAATTGAAACTAGGCCACACAATTACTAAAAATTTGGTAGAAATGGGAAGTTTGTGCCTGAAACTCTATGACAGTTACTGTGAATATATAAATAAATTTGAAAGGTTTATGCTGCCAGGAATATTTTTATCTTTTAATTACCAAGTTGGAGCTTTTGTAATTTGGGGTTCAGAGGCCAAATATCTCTCTCTACAAAAGAGGATGATTCATTAAAAACATTAATTCTGTTTTGAGCTACAGTACAGCAAATTAGATAAGATTCTCTGCTTGGAGGAAGATTTAAATCAAATTATTAGAGAATTACTTCAGGAAAGTTATAGGAAAGGGTGTATAAATAGTCATCAAAAATGTCATACTTATAATACACACATGTCCGCATGTGTTTGCACACATACACACACATGCACTTCTGTTCCTGCTATTTGATGCCCAACAGAGGCCATTTTACTCTTAGAGATGGAAAATTTACTCTAAAGTTTTTAAATTTCTTTTACTCATCATTAATATAAGCTTCAAATTCACAGATGTTGATGATCATTAAAAATACTATTTTTATTAAAATTCCTTCTCAAAAGCTCAATTTAATTTTTAAACATATTATCTTTAAAAATTGCAATTATATTTAATAAGAGAACCCACATTAACTGACGTGTCCAGGTCAATATACCCTCCTATGTATACTATTTACAGTGGATTGTTTCATATTATAATGATCTTTTTAAACATTACTATTATATCTTAGATTTCTGTATTCTTTTCTAAATAGGACAAAATATTAATTCTTTCCTTTTGAACTTGGACTAGTGCTTTTTATGTTTGGTATATTTCTCTGTGCACTTAAAAATTATACCAGTTGTTGCTTTTTCATCTATACCTTTTATCTTTCTTTTATAATTGACTTCTTTTAGTTTACCAGAACCCTGAGGTGCTCAGGGCTTACTCCTGTCTCTGTGCTCAGAGATCATTCCTGACAGTACTTGGGAGACTGTATGGTGCTAGACATCAAGACAGGGTTTACTGTGTGCCAGGCCAGTACCTTCCATGCCATCCTCTCTCTGGCCCCTCCTTTATTTAAATCAACAATAAGGAGCAACCCCAGAAATTGAGCAGTTCAGAGTGGAGGCATTGAGTGTACAGAGAGAGCCAGTGCTGATGGAGAAGAGGCTCCTTGGGACAAAGGGGGGGGGGGGCTTCTGCTTTATGCCCTCTTCGGCTGGCATTAGGACCGCCCTCCATTCTAGGTGCTTCCTGGGAGCTGATCAGAGAGTCAGTTCGACTTGGGTTTCCACCACTGCGCTCTGGCCACAAAACCCTACCGTATCATCAAATTACGTAAGGGGAGAGGAGGCCTCTGGGAGTGAGGAAGAGCCTGGTGATGGCTCCCTCAGGAATGGGATCCGGATTCTAATCAAGCAAACCCAGGTGACAGTTAGACACAAGGGCCAGTAATATTGTTCCATAATTGGAAGCCTGCTTCATGAGCTGGGGTAAAAGGCAGCTGGAATAGAGAAGAGATCACTGAGTCAATAATGGTTGGAGGGATTGTCAGGATGGGAGATGTGTGCTGAAAGTAGGGAAAGGACGAAACATGGTAGCCTCTCAGTATCTGTATCACAAAGAATAATGTCCCAAAGTAGAGAGACAGTATGGGGGAAACTGTCTGCAATGGAGGCAGGGGGAGGGTTGGAAAGGTGGGAGGGGGCCTATATTGGGGACATTGGTGGTGGAGAATGTGCACAGGTGGAGGGATGGGTGTTCGATCATTGTATGACTGAAACTCAAATATGAAAGCTTTGTAACTGTATCTCATGGTGATTCAGTAAAAAAAAAAACAAGGTTAAAAATAAAAGAAAATTTTAGATCTTGGGGATTATAAAAAAACTATCAATAATTTTAAAAAAGGGAAAAAAAGGGAAATCTAGGTGGCCCCCTCAATTCAATTCCCCCCATGGGGGTCACAGTGAAGTCTGCCTGGGAGGCAGCAGTGCTCTCTCCTCAGATACCGAATTCCAGTTGGATCTTCTCAGCAAGCTGAGTAGACTAAGCCCTTCTCCCACCCTTGCTCCCAATCCATGAGCATGCCACAGTGTATTGGGGTCTTGCTGTTGTGTTGTAACACCAGAGATAACATAGAGCACATGGCCCCAGGCAGGAAAATGGCAGAGAGACCCACTTTTCAGGAAAGATTCTGTGTGTCTGTGTGTTTGTGTGTTCATTTAAAAAGGAAAAAGAAGCAGCAGCAGTAGGAGATTTGAGAGCTTTCCAAATCACAGTTCCATCACCCGAACATAGTTCCAATTGCAGGTGCTTCCTGTATGTGTTGATGGCAGGTCTAAGGACTTGAAAGTCAGCCCGGGAGAAAGTGGGATTGGCAGACTCATTAAAAAGAAAGCTCTCAAGTCCCACTCTCACCTGGCTGGAAGGGCACTTTCTCTGGTGACTTCAGGCTGAGGAGAGGCTTAACCCTGGCCAGTCAGTCTCAAGAGTCTAACATTCTATACGCAAACTTCCGGAGCCTTGGGGAACTATGGTCATGATGATTTTGGGCCTTGGAAATCTTTACCCCTTGAGACAAAGTGAAGCTTCCAATAATGAAGTGCTGATGGAGTAAACTCCCCGGAAAGCTCTCCAAAATCCATCAAAAGTAATTCTGATAGCGCCCGCTTATGAGAATTAGTGGCTCAAAGTCAGTTGTTTTAAAGGGCATCTCATGAATAGACGGTTTGGAGATTTTAATGCTGCTTTCTATTTTGCTCCTCCAAAGAGATTTTATACCAAGATCAATTCTCTCTGGGCTCACTACAGCTTTGCCATAAAATATCATATCATCCTCCCAGTGAAGGACACTTATCTAGGAGTGGCTTTGGAAATGAACTCAGGTCACTGAAAATTATTTCAAATTTCCATTAATTCATTCGTTCCAAAGAGTGGCAGGGGGAAGAGAAAAGTCCAAATCTTCATCGTCTGGTCCATCAACAGAGCCCTTACCAAGCCTAATTGAGTCTCAGGTCAGGTTGCTATTTAAACATCCAAAGGCTTCGGACACATTTATGGAACTTAAGTCATTAGAAACACCTTCCAAAGAAAAAATAGGTGGACCTGCAAATTTTTGTGAATCATTCTATGGAGATTTTCCATTTATTTGAAAAGATAAATTATCTGGTCTCTTCCCATAGGATCTCCCACAATCTCAGCAGATGCAAACACCAAGTCTCTCCCCTATTGTTTGAATGCCTAGAGTCCCGTGTAATACTTAAGAAAAGGGAAATTCATGTTTTTAAGAAAAGGGAGATTCAATGTTAGATTCTTATTATGCCTTTATTAGTGGTTTACAGTAATATGTTTTTGAATAATTGTGTAATTGTGCTTGGCACCTTTTTGCTTACCTTTCAGACTCTTCAAGGGTAATAACTCACTTTTATTACACCCAAGAGGACCCTGTCTCACAGCTTAAATGAAAATGAATGCCTCCTCTTCCTCACCAGTCCCACTCATACATGGGATTTTAGAGTCAGCATTTTATTTTATATTTTACTGTTTGTGGGTTTTTGTTCCCGTAACAAAAAACCCCAAGGATGGAATATGCCTCTGGGTAAAATAGTTTAGTTCTTAGAATGCAAAGGGATTGCTAAAATGCAGCCTGGAAAGAATGTCAGGCAGAAAAAGTAGAATAGATGACAAATACCTGCCTGCTGCAAAAATGTACCAGGGAAGGGCAAAAACAGAATACAAAACTGGCAGGACTTGACCTTCTTTTCAGGGCACCTTCTTATGGAAAGTAGCCTGGTCTCTGTTCGTCACACCACTATGAAAGGTTGCTGCGCCCACTAAGTGCCAGAATGTCTCTGTCAGCAGTGCCTCATCAGTTGGGAGCTGGGCAAGTGTCGTGTTTGCATAAATGGCCAGCCTCTAAGACCACTGCCATCTGCCCAAGCTATGCAAAGCTCGGACAGTTCATATATGTCTTTCTCTACCTGTGTTTGTGTTTGCCTCGATCATTATCTCTGACAGACCCCTGCTGGACAAGGGCCAAATGTACAAGCTGATTGACTTTTAGAAAACTTTTTAAAGAAATAGGTGGGAGGAGGGGGGGAACTGAAGACATGGGTAGTAGGAAATGTACACAGGTGAAGCGATGGGTGTAGGATGTTGGAATATTATATGACTGAAACTTAATCAAGAATGGCTTTGTCATTGTGTATCTCTCTGTGATTCAAGTTAAAAAATAAAAATTCAAAAAAGATTTTAAAGTAATAAAATGAAGAATTAGGCTTGGTGCCTCTACCATGGGACAGCTGGTAAACCTATGGTAAACCCAGTGGTTTACAATCTTAGGAATCTGATGAATAAGACATATGATTTTATATTTCACTTTTGATAACTCACAACTTATCAAACTTTAAATAATGAAGATTTATTATCTTGAATTGATATATAAAATGACAGTATTAAATATGACAATTTAGGGGAAAAATTAACTCAGATAACTTCTTTTCTACTTGCACACAGGTAACCCAGCTTCAATCCCCAGCACCCCATGTGACCCCCCTGGCCACATCAGGAGTAATCTCCAAGCCCAGAGCCATGAGTCAGCCCTTAGCATTACTGGGTGTGAACCAAAAACAAACAAAATAAGGATGATCAGAACCAAAAAGGAAAGATCACAGTTATAAATTCAATACACCGCCGGTGAGAGACATAGTGCAGTGATTTTCTATATATCAGCTTGATTAGGCTATAAACCAGTTCTAGAATCCAACAGGATTCTGGGTGCTTATATAAAGAACATTGTCAGGTGAAATCAAATACTTCACTAATTGACCTTGGATAAGAGAAATGATCCTGCATAATCTGGTGAGCCTGACTTGCTCCATTGGGTGATTTATAAGCCAGAGAGAGAGGCACCCAAGACGGTACGAATCCTGCTTGTGGACAACTTTTATCCCAACCTGCTTTGATTGTCCCTTCCTGGCTGCCTGTTCTTTGAAGTTTGGTCTTGGTTGCCATATCCTGACAGCCCTGTAAACTGATGACTACTATTACCTGTTTGTGTATGTCTGACACATATCTGAGATCAGTGTGTCCTACTCATTGTACTTCTCCAGTTGAGCCTACCTGAGGAGGTGTTGATCGGTATGCTTCCATTGTGTAATCTGAAAGGAATTCTAAAATTCTGCTGTGTTGCCATAAGTCAACACCTGAACCGTAACACCGGTCATCCAGGCTACATTTATGACCCACTGTGTGTGTCAGTGATCCAAACTCGATTTCTTCACATAAAGATCAAATTAACATGTAGTCTAAAATAGTAAAGATGTTATTTGAGTTAAATTCTTTTCCTATGTTGTCATGTTTAATGCTGTTATTTTATCGATGGCTGGTGCACAGCAAGTAGGGAGTTTGCCTTGCACGTGGCCGACCCAGGTTCAATTCCTCTGTCCCTCTCAGAGAGCCTGGAAAGCTACTGAGAGTATCCTGCCCACATGGCAGAGCCTGGTAAGCTTCCCGTGGCATATTCAATATGCCAAAAAACAGTAACAACAAATCTCACAATGAAGATGTAACTGGTGCCCACTCGAGCAAATCGATGAACAACAGGAAGACAGTGCATTTTATCAATACTTTCAAAACAGTAGATCTTCATTATTTAAAGTTTGATCAGTTGTGAGTTATCAAATGTGAAATATAAAATCAAATGTCTTATTCATCAGATTTGTCAGATTGTAAACCACTGGGTCACCAATTGATAGTGGTAGTAGCAATATGAGAACACTAAAATAAAACTGGTAAAAGGGAGTTGATGTGTCCATTTTGAACAGCAACTTGACAGAACACATAAACTTCAGAATGAAGGCCTACTGATTTCATTTTGAATGTGTTTTAGAAACATACAGACACGGAGGCACAGAACAGCACATTTACTGTAGCACTGTGTGTAATAGGATGAAAAATTGAAGTAATATAATATGTATCTTAATGGTATCATAGTTCTACAGCTTTCCTTGCAGAAGCTAGAAATCAAAAACTCCTACTGTAGGAGACCAAGAGTTCTCCCTGAGACTCTGTGCCTCTCTCACCACTGAGGGAGCAGTTGGATTCCTCATCCTAGTTTTACTTACTTTTAAATCCATCAGCACTAGTGTGTAGGAATTATTATTGAGTAGCATTAATAATAGCACATGAACTTTATAAATCTGAGATTCGTCAATATTGTCAAACATACTTTGTGCACGCGCCTGTGTGTGAGGTTATGGGTGTGTGCATGTGTGGGTGAGTGTATGGATGTGAGTGTATGTGTGTGTGCATATCTGTGTGTCTATGAGTGTGTGTCTGTGTGCCTGTGTGTTTGTGTATGCATATGCATGTGTGCCCGCGATTGCCAGTCGTGCATGAAAGATGATGTCCACTATACAATGAGCCACATCTTTGGCATGCAAACACATTTATTTTTATCTAATATATTTTGCATTTTCTCATCTAAATACAATATGAGTCACCCAGAAGCACACACTCACACAAGCACAAGTGCACACATGTACACACACAAACACATACACTCACACACACACTATTTCATTTCTTGTATGTTCTTTAATTAGAATTGAGGTTGTAGTTGCACAGGTAACACCCATTCTATCACCAAAAGCAAATATATATTCTGAGGCTTTAAAAATAGTCTCCAAGGTTCTGTCAAGATGTAATATATGCAGAACTGAGGCATAAATGGGAAACATTGAGGATGAAGTGTAAAAACATGTTACTTCTTACCTCCCCCCACACACACACAAGCACGCGCGCACACACACGCATACACATACTCAAACATACTCACACTCTCATATACATGCACGCACACACACTCACACATACACACACAGCCACTGACTCACGTGGCTTGCTTAGTAAAAGTGCTCCTTTTATGCAAGACTCCACCAGTTCTTTGTAGAAGACCCGCTTGATTGCTATAGAAAGTGTAGGTCAGGGCCCAGGGCTGTTGCCTCGTCCAGGTGAGTCCCAACGTTCAGCCTCTTCCCAGCCCTGGGCACTCCCACAAGCCCGTTCCCTGGAGCACCAGCTACCAGAGCAGTGCAGCATTACACAGCTGAGCTGAGAGCAATAAACATCCGAGCAACTGCCCAGAGTCAGGTCTATTCAGGCAGTGCTCATCATATCCCCCAGACCCCCCAGAGCTCCTCCAATCTCCCACGACTGGGAGTGACATTTGTAAAGGATGAGTGATGCTAAAAGACACATAAGCCAAGAAATATGATGTTCTATGAACAAAAAGTATGTTCCTCATCAACAAAACAGAGGACTGTTTGGCCATTGTTGCCACTGCCAAAGATGTTCTGAGTAGAAGGAGGGGAGATGGAGAGGGAGAGGAAAAGAGAGAGGGAGAGAGAGAAAGGCCCTAAGTGAGCAGCACTGCTCCATAGATTTATACTTTTCTTCACAACTTTAGAAGTCTAAATTCCAATAAAGGGGATATTAAAGGAATAACTTAACATCAAGTGAACACTGAAAAAATTACACATTTTTCTAGCACTCCCAAATTGACTTACTTTAATTTGTCACATTAATTTGAATGGATTTACTGCTCAACTTTGCAGGGCTCAATAAATATGTAGGAATTAACTTCTCATAATTAACACAAATTTGAAATAAATTATTGGATAGTGCTAAAATACACTGTTCACAAACAAAATAAACTTTGACAAAAGATGAAAAACAAACCACCAGTTATAAAGACATATGAGCAATGTAATAATCATCCAGCAAAGTCAGTGCATCTAAGAGTAATTTCTATTTTCGTTCTGAAGGCTATTAAACTATGTATGTATATGCAAATTTAATTTATTCTGATGAAGGTTTTAATTGTACTCATTTAAAAAGCTAGACTAGTGAATGTAATGTTTTCTATAAAGAGAAGAAATATGAGCCATTTTGTGGGAAGGTAAATTTTAACTAATTTTGAGACAAAACACTAAAAATGTTACACAAAATTAAACAATAATTGTTTTGGCTTGCTAAAGAATTCACAATTAATATTAGATTATTTGGTTTTTGAATGTCAGCTTTCTTAATTTATTGTAAACTTTCTGCTGAGAGAAAATGCTTCAGCGAGAATTATTACATCAATATTGCTTTTCTATATCAATTTAATTTAACAACACATTAACTGCAAATATGCAGCTGCTATTAGTTCTCACCTCCTTTGAAATGCATTTCCATGGGAAAAAATTATTGAAGCATTTAATCAAATGCTAACAAGGTAACCTCGACCAGGAATGGAACTTAAAATTTTTCTTGAAAACATTTCTGAAGTGAGTCTTGTGTTGACCTTATTTTCTGCAGATATTATGTAACAAATCTCATTTTCTAGATAAGGACCAACCTCTGGCATTTAGTAATTTCTTTAGAGAAAGGAAAAATATTCATTGACCCTGTATATGAAAACATTTGGCTATTCTTATAAACCCAGACTTCGTATGCCAGCCAAACTAGTTACACCGAACATTTAAACTGATTAACCTTAAAAACTAAGGGAGTGTAAGAAATCAGTATTTTTGACCAAAATCCAGATTATGTATTTGGTTTCCATTCAGTTTTATTCTTTTACTCATTTCCCTTTGCTGACCCTCATGTGAATGAATGGAGTTACTTTGGCCACTTGTCCATTTAAACCACTTACTTTTAAAAGAAGTTATTCTGATCATGAATGAAATTTTTATTGTAGAAAAATTGAAGAAAGAAACAGCACAGTGAGGAAAGTAAAAATAATCTTAATATCACTACAGAGAGAAAACTCCCAATGTTTTCTTTCTCTTATTAATACACATACAGGACAGAGTAGCACTGTAGCACTGTCCTCCCGCTGTTCATCAATTTGCTCAAGCGGGCACCAGTAATGTCTCTATTGTGAGACATGTTGTTACTCTTTTTGGCATATCTAATACGGCACGGGGAGCTTCCCAGGCTCTGCTGTGAGGGAGGAATACTCTTAGTAGCTTGCCAGGTTTTCTGAGAGGGATGGAGGAATCGAACCCAGGTCAGCCGCATGCAAGGCAAATGGCCTACCTGCTGTGCTATCACCCCAGTCTCAGGGCAGAGTATGTTTCCCTAAATTTTCTGATGTTCCATGTGAAAGGGTAACGTCCCGATACCTGATTTACTCTCTATAAATGTTTATGAAGTTAACGTAGTTCCCGACTTACGATATGGCCATTCCAAGCACAACTGCTGTATAATTGATGGCACAAAAGGCATTTGGGGGCACAGAAAATGCTGCGGGCTTCCTCCAGATGATATAACTGTATCACTTCTCAGTAACCATTTGTGACCCTCAAACAACCAGGACATCGATTCGAATCATTAACAGAAGAGCTTATATTAGACTGAAGTCCTAATACTAGGTCCACTGTTCTCTTTAGAAATATTATTTTTAACACCTATTTTCTCATTAGTTTTACAAAGGATTAGTAGCTATGGATCTTCTTTTTAACAACCTGACTAGAAAGTAAAAATTTCTTCATTTAAGTGAAGAACGACTTTCTGGTATGCTGGCCCTCACCTTCTCTCTAGAGAGCTTTGGCATAGCAGGATTGTATAGCAGGAAAATGGAATCAAGTGTGTTCAAGAACAATATTTGCACCCAGAATGGGAGGTGCTTTCTTTCTTTACTTATTTATTGCTTTTTGTGTCACACTCAGCAATGAACAGGGGTTACTTCTGGCTCCGCACTCAGAAATTACTCCTGGTGGTGCTCGGGGGACCATGTGACATGCTAAGACTCAAACCTGGGTAGAAGCGGAGTTGGGTAGAAAGGACAGGGTGGGGTTGTGGGAGGGATGCTGGGACCGTTGGTGGTAGAAAATGGGAACTGGTGGAGGGATGGATACTCAATCATTGTATAATTGAAACACAAGCATGAAAGTTTGTAAGTCTGTAAGTGTACCTCACAGTGATTAATAAAAAAAATTAAAAAGAAAAAAATAAATAAATTCTTTATCCAAACCTCAAATAAATATATACTTAGATTCTGAGAATGGCACGTACACCTGCACTGAAAGAAACAGACAGGCAGAAAGTCAAAGATCTACACTCAAATTATTCGTGTCTTGATGCCAGGAATGGAAGCTTGGGCCTCACACAAACAAACAACATGCTACTTGGTCTGTCAGAGAGACGCTTCCAAAGTCAAGTAAATTGTCTTTCAGTTATACCAGTATTAAATGTCTCTATGGTGGGAATTGGGTTTGAACGCCCTGTTTGTCTAGGGCTTCATTGACCTCTTCAGTGTCAACAGAATCAAAGGCCTTCTTTAAATCAATGAATGTTAGACAGCAGCATCTTGAACTCCCGAGAAACCTCAATGAGCTTGGGTACTGTGTGGATATGGTAAATTGTGCTAAATCATTTTCAGAACCCGGCTTGCTCACATGGTTTTTCTTCATCTAGTGTTCTGCCAATCCTATTCAGGATGACTCGAGAGAACAGATTGTAGATGACGGACAACAGGCAGATCCGGGGATAGTTGCCAATGTTGTGAATGTCTCCCTTCTTGTACTGTACAATGGTCCTGCTGGTTTTTCATCAGGACAGAACCTTGTATTCAGACACATAGCATGTGAAGAGCCAAGCCAGTGTATCGATGAGTACCGAAGGCAGATTTTTCAGGTGTTCGGGTCTGACATAGACTGGGCCAGGTGCTGTTTGCTTCTTTACCGATGAAATGGTACGTCAGATTTTGGAAGGGAGAACATTGGGAATGACATATCCATGTATTCATCCTGTGGAATTTGGTATGTGGGCAGATGGACGAGGCTATCGAAGAGATCTGAGTAAAAAGTCATGGATAATCTTCTCCATTACCCTTCTGGGAGATATGATAGATCCATCAGGATATCAGAGGACAGTAATCTTCATCTTGTAATTAGCGAAGGACAGGCGGGTGTTGTGAATACTTTTCCCAGCTTCTGTCACATCAGCCAGCACTGCTGCTTTTCTCTCTTTAAGGTCTTCCTTTATTGCTTCTCAGCACTGCTTTGCAAGCTCGGACGTTAGTGTATGGTTGCCTGAGGCTCGCGCCCATCCATGTTGGCAAATAAGCTCGAGAGTTTTTGAAGAGAGATGTCCTTTTGTGGCTTTCTCTTTCTTGTCATTCCTCGCACAATCATGGAGGTGCTGAACTGTAAAAATCTATGCACGCAGAAGGTTGTGTGTTCGCAGGCTCTCTGGACGGCTCTATCTCACCGCCCGCGTTCGGTGCCCTAGAGCCGCTGTGTGTAGCCTGCATCGGGACGGCTGTTGGCCAAGGGCAGATGAAGGAAGAGACGAGGGCCAGGCCGGTTGATCTTAGTGGCAGTTTATTACAAGGAAGTTTATCCCATAGAAGAACTTATGTTGTGGAGGGCCTAGGTTCTCTCAAGCACATGTTCCCCTTGCTAGTCTCTCGGTAGTCCATCTTTCAGCCCTCTCTCTCCTTCTCCAGCTCCCTTCTAGTCTGGGCTGACACTCCACCCAGTCAGGTAGCCAAATCAACATAAGAAAGCCCTTCCCGACTGCTCAAGGGCAAGATACCTCTTAAGGTGTTTTTCTCTTTTCCTCAGTCCAATAAACTATCAACTATTCCTGAGGTTATGCAGGAAGGATAGAACAGTGTTATCCTACACTGAACCAGTTGATCATATTCTTCAACAATGTTGTAAACGATGGCATCTTCCCATGTGCTGCAATAGTGCCAAAGCGCTCCCAGTAGGTGGTAGTTCTGGGAATTCTCTTCTTAAACTTTGCAGCCCTTTTTCCTCACTCCGTGAAGTAGAATATTGCATGAAAAATATCGGTGCTTCGATCCTGTTTGGAATTTTGGGACAACAGCAACATTGGTGAGGCAAAACCATCGATTGAATATGACGTGGTCAATTTCATTGTGGAACTGTCCACCTGAGACTCCCATGTCCAATGTTTAGATTAGGCCTTCTGGAACTGTGAGTTACCATGGATGATCTTGGTCAACATGATGAATTCAGACATTCTTTCACCCTGTTCATTCCATTCTAGGCTGTGGGTCCCAATGTGGAGTTCTTCGATCGATCTCCTCAGTCATATTTTTGGCATTAAAATCACCGACAATGATCTTGTAGAACAGGTGGACTTCTTTATAGAACTTTTACAGCTCCATGTAGAACTTCTCAATTTCTTCTTCATCATAATTGGATGTTGGTGCATAGACAATGAAGATAGAAACTGCCGGCAGTGAGCCACATCTATTCAAGTGTAATCATCCAATTCAGGTTGTCAGCCATTCAAATGAATCAATGCTCATGGCCAAGTTCCTGTTGACAAGGACACCAACATCACCAATGCCTCTTTTGTTGCATATTCAGAGGAACAATTCTTCTCCAGTGTCGAAAATGGTGTGATTTGATTGATGCCTTCTCATCTTGGTCAGACTAATAATGTCGTACTTGATCTTCTGTGCTTGCACCATCAGGTCATTGATGGATGCTTCCAATGCCAGCATATGTGTGTTAAAATTACAGACAGTAATTTTACTCCTTCTTACTTTTGGCAGCTTAGTTGCCCTGAGACTTTAACAGCCTCTTCTTACTCATCCTTCTTAACGCTGCCATATTGGGGGCTCTTTCAGGGTCAGGAGCATGAGACCCATTGTATTTACTAGCCAAACAGGGCGTTCAAACTCAATACATTAAGATTCTCCATGAGTTGTATTACTGATTCACCACCAGGATCTCACCATTCTACAAGGAAGTGATCATTGACATCAAGAGAGGGGTTCGGCAGGGCAATACCATTTCATCGAAACTCTTCAGTGCGACACTCGAGAATGTCATGCAATGACTAGAATGGGAAGAAATGAAAGTGAAGATAGATGGTCAGCAACAACACCACCTACACCACATCTGCTTCGCTGATGACATTGTTTTAATAACACCAAGCATTATTCAAGTGGCAGAAATGCTGGCTGACTTCGACTGTGAGTGTGGAAAGGTCCAACTGCAGCTGAATCTCACAAAGACAATGTTTATGAGAAATGGACTCATTCCTGATGTTCCATTCATTCTCAATGCAATGAACATCTCTGAATGCAGCAGTTATGTGTACCTAGGTCGAGAATTCGACATGACAAATGACCTGGCACCTGAGTTGTGCAGGAGGAAGAGAGTGACATGGAATGCCTTCAAGAGCGTCGAAGAAAGACCTAAGAGGATGATGAACCTCTGGCTCTGGGCACATCTCTTAAATTCCACCGTTCTTCCTAGATTAACATAAGCCTCAGAGACTTGGGCCCTATGAAAACAGGATGAGAATGCTATTCAGGTTTCCCAAAGAGGAATCTAAAGAGCTATGCTTGGAGTATGATACTTCACTCAAATGAGAGAAGGAATCTGGAGTTCCGACCTCCGTCAACAGATCGAGAATCCGGGACACTGTTTTGTTTACCAAGGTGTCGAAAATCAGATGGTCTGGACAAATAATTGATTTGGAGAAAACCGCTGAACTAGAGCCATTACGACCTGGATTCCATGGGATGTCAAAAGATTGCGTGGCCACCCACCTATAAGATGGTCAGACTTCTTTGTCAAGACCCTGAATGAATGGTTTGAGGCTCTTCGTGTTCCTGGAACCAGCAGACACAATTGGGCTACACTAGTAGACGACAGGGATGAATGGAGACATTACTGGTGCCCACTCAAGCAAATCGATGTGTAACAGGATGTCAAGTGATTAAGTGAAGTGATGGTGGGAATATTAATTTATCACCTCATTTTATATACTATTTTTAAAAGTATAATAGGATGCTTAAATCTATATGTAGGTTTAAATTAAAAAATATATTTATTTTTTTTAATTGAATCACAGTGAGATACACAGTTGCAAAGTTGTTCATGATTGGGTTTTAGTCTTATAATCTTCCAACACCCGTCTCTTTACCGGTTACATTTCCCACCACCAATGACCCCAGGTTCCCTCCCATTACCCCTACCCCTGCCTCTATGTCAGGCACTTTTCTTCTCTCTCTCTCTCTCTCTTCTCTCTCTTTCTCTCTCTCCTTTTGTGCATTATGTTTATTATAGTTTGGGGATGATTGAACCCAGGACCACACACATGCAATGCAAGTAAGTGTTCCACTGATGAACCACACCCCCTAATGCAGAATCTTACACATATTTCATTCCAGTATGCCATTTTCATGTGTCATTGTTTTGAAGGAGAAAAAAATTATTGTTATTCTCCTTAGTAAATGCAACCTCTTTCCTGACGTTTGAAGATCACACTCATTAATCACTTAATCACTTAACTTCCCGTTAGTCATCGATTTGCTCAAGCGGGTGCCAGTAACGTCTCCATTTGTCCCTGTTGTGTGCTAGTGTAGCCCAATGGCATCTGTTCACTCTGGGAACATGAAGAGCCTCAAACCGATCGTTCATGATCTTGACGAAGAAGTCTGACCATCTAGTAGGTGGGCAGCGACACGGCCTTTGACATCCCGTGGAATCCAGTCGGTAACAGCTCTAGTCCAGCGGTCGTCTTTAAATCTCATTACGTGACCAGCCCATCTGATTTTTGACACCTTGGCAAATGAGACAGCATCCCTGATTCTTGATCATCGACAGATGTCGAAACTCCGGATTTTTTCTCTCATTTGAGTGAAACCTGATATTCCAAGCATAGCTCTTTCTATTCTTCTTTGGGAGACCTGAATAGCGTTCTCATCCTGTTTGCATAGGGCCCAGGTCTCTGAGGCATATGTTAATGCAGGAAGAACAGTGGTATCAAAGAGATGTGCCCGGAGCCGGAGGTTCTTCGTCCTCTTAGCTATTTCTTCGACGTTTTTGAAGGCATTCCAAGCTGCTCTCTTCCTCCTGCGCAGCTCGGGTGCCAGGTCATTTGTCATGTTGACCTCTCAACCTAGGTACACATAGCTGTTGCATTCGGAGATGGTCGTTCCGTTGAGAGCGAATGGGGCATCAGGAACGAGGCTGTTTCTCATAAACATTGTCTTCGTAAGATTCAGCTGTAGTCCTACCTTTCCACACTCACGGTCAAAGTCGGCCAGCATTTGTGCCGCTTGGCTGATGTTTGGTGTTATTAAAACAATGTCATCAGCAAAGCGGAGGTGGTGTAGTTGCCGACCATCTATCTTCACTCCCATTCCTTCCCATTCCAGTCGTCGCATGATGTTCTCGAGGGTGGCACTGAAGAGTTTCGGTGAAATGGTATCACCCTGCCGAACCCCTCTCTTGACATCAACGATCACTTCTTTGTAGAATGGAGTGATTTCACACTCATTAACAAAGTATTAAGTTACTATAGAAAATTATAGTCACTAGCCTAATAAGTTGCTTGCTTTCATTTTTCTCCATTTTTTAATGTCCGTACCAAGATGCTCAGGAATCCCTCCCAGCAATGCTCATGGTACCCAACAGTCTTGGGAATTGAGCCTAATCCTCCATCATGCAAAGTTAAGCTATTTTTCCTGCCCCTTAATATTACTCTATAATTGTTTTAGTTAATAATCCAAAGGAACATAAAACATAAAACATGTGTTTGGATGATTAGGACCCAAAGTTATTTATTGCATTACAATTTCCCTGTGTCCAACAATGACCAAGTAAATATATAAAGTTGTCCAACTGAATAAGCAAATTCATAATTTTTTCAAAGGACACAGTAATAAGAGTCCTGGGAATACATTACCTAGGGCTGCCCTGATCAGCATATCTCAGCGGGGGTTGTTAGGACCCAGGATGAGTTCCCAGGGTATTCCAAGGGGTTGCAGGTTGAAATCACGTAAATGGGAACCACAGCTAAGACTAGGCTGCCAGCCAGTAGGAAAGGGGGTTCACAGGGAGGAAAATGATTGAATGTTCTCAATGATCATTTGTGATGTTATGTTACATCTCACCAAGCCTTAAGCATTCTGATTCTCACCTAAGCAATGCAAATAATCAATAAAGAGAGGCTTCACTCCCAATTTTGGCTTCTTCAGCCTTTTTCTTAGCTATAAAGTTGTGTTTCTATAATCTATACCCAATTTTCTTTCTTGATCTTCAGTTGTAATATTCATCTCATGGCCTGACTGCTCCTTCCTTCCTTCCTTCCTTCCTTCCTTCCTTCCTTCCTTCCTTCCTTCTTTCCTTCCCTCCATGCTTCCCTCCTTCCCTCCGTGCTTCCCTCTTTCTCTCAATTTTTCCTTTGGTTTATAACAAAACGTTTTTGTCTCTAAATCTATTTATATCTATCAGGGTTGTCAAGAAAAGCTAGGAAAAAGTTTTACATCACAAATTTCTTGTCTTAGCTATATGTTCAAGCTTGCAATTCCAACAAAGTATACAATAGTGCCCTCTAATGCCATTTTTAAAAACAAATGTATTATAGATTTTCTACTAAATATGCTAATATACTTTAATTTAGAAAGCCTTACATAAATTAATAACATGCTTTTCAAGTAACTTTATCAGATAATATTTGTGAAATATTTCAATTATCTTTTAAGGTTTATGTTTGTGTCCTTTAAAATTCACATGTCTAACATATTCAGTAAAAAAAATAATATAGTTTCAAATTTTTTAATTTACCAATCTCATTATTGTTGAAAACATTTATTGTTGAAAACATTTATTCATGTTTTAAAATTTATAGTTTGCCAACACAATTAGCTGTATCTTAATGTCTTCAATATGAAGATCTGATAAAAATTGTTTTACTTCGTTTTATTTATGACTATAATTAAAAGAAAATTAGTCAAAAATTTGGTTTACTCAGTGTATTATAAGGATATAGTTATTATTATGAGGAAATCAGTAATCTATTGACATTTTTAAAGTCCATTTTTGTAATTTTGGAAGCAATTCAAAATTATTAACAAAAGGGAAATATTAGAAATGAGTTAAAGCCTTTGATCTAAACATAAAATAATGTATTGAAATTCATGCTTCACTAGTCTCCAAATAATTAGATATTTAAGCACTTTCCAAAAAATTTGCTAACATTCTGAGAAAAAAATATTAATGGGAATTGAATAGTTGAATAAAGATACAAAGAATAATATGGACAACAATAAAATATGACTATGACTTCATCTGAGATAGATTTGAGCCTAAGAAATAAATTGATCAAATGTCAGGAACACAAAGTTGCTGAACAAAGAAAGAAATTATCAAGGTGATATCCATATAAATCAAACTATAAAAATAGCCAGAGCAAGAAAAATTGAAAGTTAAAAGAAAAAAATTTGCCTTGATAAATATGTTATAATGCATCTTCTAAAGGAAAATGTAAACATGCCATTCTTAGTGACAGATTTGGAATTGCCTGTAAACTCTGTAGGGAGATATTTTGGTGTCACCCAAGACAGATCAATGAAAACATTTGCGCAGTATTTTTTTCTATTGCAGATTTTATAATAAGCCCGAGATGTTCTTCGTCTCGGGGACATTCCTTGTGTTCCTAGTTCTGTGGTAACAGCTGCCCATCATGCACCTTGCTTTGGTCACTCAGAATGGCTCTTTGGCTCCACCCAGGTAGAGGCTTTACAAATACATACAGAGATAAAATCAGAGCCCCCAGTTATGAAGAAAAATACACACCAGCCACAACTTTATTGGTCACTCTCACTGCAGAGCACCGTCACCTGCCCTGATGACCTCAGGTCTGCAATCCAATGGCTAAGTACACTGGCTCTGCTCCCAGAGTTGCTCTCTCCTCCGGGTTTGGGCGTTTCCTCATCCTAGGAAATGTTTTTTTTTTCAGTGATGGATGTTTCCTCTTTTGGCTTCATCATACCTAAACATTTCTACTAAACTTTTTCGTACACATTGCAACAGCTATGTGTACCTAGGTCGAGAGGTCAACATGACAAATGACCTGGCACCCGAGCTGCGCAGGAGGAAGAGAGCGGCTTGGAACACCTTCAAGAACGTCGAAGAAATAGCTAAGAGGACGAAGAACCTCCGGCTCCGGGCACATCTCTTTGATGCCACTGTTCTTCCTGCATTAACATATGCCTCAGAGACCTGGGCCCTATGCAAACAAGATGAGAACGCTATTCAGGTCTCCCAAAGAAGCATAGAAAGAGCTATGCTTGGAATATCACGTTTCACTCAAATGAGAGAGAGAATCCGGAGTTCTGACATCCGTTGACGATCAAGAATCAGGGACGCTGTCTCATTTGCCAAGGTGTCGAAAATCAGATGGGCTGGTCACATAATGAGATTTAAAGACGACTGCTGGACTAGAGCTGTTACTGACTGGATTCCACGGGATGTCAAAAGACTGCGTGGCCGCCCACCTTCCAGATGGTCAGACTTCTTCGTCAAGATCATGAATGATCGGTTTGAGGCCCTTCATGTTCCCGGAGCGAACAGATGCCATTGGGCTACACTAGCACGCGACAGGGACAAATGGAGACGTTACTGGCGCCCGCTCGAGCAAATCGACGACTAACGGGAAGTTAAGTGATTAAGTGATTAAGTGATTATACCTAAACATTTCTACTAATCTTTTTCGTGAGCCTAATCTGTAGACATGAACTTAGAATCTAATAATGTTCCTTAATTGTTCACATACCTGACTGGTCTTCAGAATTTGAGGAGATTTAGTCTATGTTTTCTCTGATGACTCTTGTAGTTGTCATGTTTTAAGACTATTGGCCTCTGACTCATGGAAAATTAAAAGCAGTTCCCAAGGGACTGTGTAAGTCATGTCAGCAAAATTAAAAATCTGTCCAAATTAGTAAGAATCAAATCACAATTGT
Organism: Sorex fumeus; assembly: GCF_029834395.1. Taxonomy (NCBI): domain Eukaryota; kingdom Metazoa; phylum Chordata; class Mammalia; order Eulipotyphla; family Soricidae; genus Sorex; species Sorex fumeus. The sequence goes on along the minus strand of NW_026606083.1, from coordinate 9,266,850 downwards.
TTATAAAGTAAAAATTTTATAGAGGAATGACAATTGTTTATAGAGAAGACTCTTTGCTGCACATAAAGGTTATAGTGCATGTTGTAATTTGTTCTGTATTAAAGAAGAGAAAAAATGAATGTCCCTAGAATTTGTTAAACTTTGCTTTTACATAGTTTAAGAGGTAGAGGTAGAACTCTTGAAACTCAACTCTGAACAACTGTGTAAATCACAGTTCCTTAATACTTAAAAACATATATATTATAATGTTAAAAAGAAAAGAAAAAAGAAGTGTGCAGAGACTTCAGAGACAGTCCAGGTGATAAGACACCTGCCTTGTATGTGGCCAGTTCAATCCCTGGCATCATATTCTAGTCCCCTGAGCACTGCCAGCAGTGACTCCTGAACATAGGGCCAGAAGCAAGCTCTGAGCACTGCCAGCTGTGCTCCAAACCCTCCTCAAATGTTTCTTAAAATTCAGTTCATTAAAAAGAGATGACCCCACTTCTTAATAATTCTGGTTAAGTGGTGACCTGCTTTACTGTTGCCTGGGCCATAAATGATGTCAATTTTAGAAAGATTTTAACATCTTACATGCAGCACATACTGTAAAATGCTTTCGTAGCTGAATTTCACAATTCATGTTATTTGCTTCCTCATTAAGTTGCCTACTTTTTGAGGCCAAGAGCTTTAAATGTGCATATATATAATTTATTAGTTGGTTGCTTCATTTATTGAGAAAACATTTAATGAGCATTTGCAGTGTGGTAAGAATAACCATAGTATTAATGATACCTAAATTAATAGCATAAACCGTGCAGTTTATGCTTGTAGTTTAATAGCATATTAAATTAATATTTGTCACAGCCAAAGCAAGAGTCCAAATGCTGGTTTATAAACCATATATCTAATTACATTAAAGTTATAAATCAAACTAACAAGTAATATGTTCTGTTATCTTCAATATTACTTATTAGTTATATTATTTAAATATTACTTTAATATTAATACTACTTTAGTCTTAGTGATATTACTTCAATATTGTTAGTTACAAATTAAATAACAAGTAAAATTGTCGATTATATCCAAGACGATATCTTCTTAAGAGGCCAAAAATCATGCTAGATCGCTCATATAGTCAGTAAGGTGTTTGCCTTGCACATGGCTGACCCAGGTTCAATCCCCGGCATCCCATAAGTTTCCCTAAGCACTGCCAGGAGTGATCCCTGAGTAACTGGGAGATCCCTGAGAGCTGGGAGTAACCCTGAGCATTGCAGGGTGTGCCCCCCCCACAAAAAAAGAGGCCCAAGATCATGACTTTTCAAGTTACTGAAATTTTCTTATCAGAGCTTAATTTCTAACTCCGGAGACCGATCTAAGTTCTTGCCCCATTTTGTCCCAGAACCTGAGGGTTTATTCCCACATTCCCTATAGAGATCCATTCTGTATGCTCCTTTGTCCTGGAATGTATTTACTGGAAGGTCAGCCTGGCTACATAATTGGTAGGTAGAGATTTGTGCAGGTCCTAAAGCAAAATTCCATAAGACTCAGACAGGGATGAAGAAACAGGTTATTTAAAAGGAAAGAAGGGCATATCATCTAGCCCTGCAGACTCCTACCTTTGGCAGGATCACACAGTCAGGGCAGAAGGGAGTTTGGAGATAAACAGTGGGCACAGAGCTCATAATGTCTGCGAAGGACAGAAGTAGAAGCAATAACAGATATGTAATGCTGTCTTTGCCAGAGAAAAATAGGAAATTAAGTACAAGGGGAGATATACATTGTATAGGAAAGGAAAATCAAAGGAAAAACTAAGTAAGAGATAGGATTCCGTGCATTGGCCTCAATATTGGCTTAGTACATGCCTGTGGGTTAAATGTATTTATAATGTTCGAGGGGTTGAGGACATCATGTGGGTTGGGGATAAAAATAAGGTTGGCTGCATGCAAGGCAGGGCACTTTACCCAGCACCCCCCCTTGGGCTCCTCTGCCCCTAGTATTTTCATTACCAATAATATCAGCATCATAAATATTCACCTGAAACTTTACACTATTTCCACATTTGTCCTTGAATCAAATCACTACACCTCAGCCTTTCCTTAGCTTCCTTTCCCCTTCATAGGATCCCCATTGTTCCCCACTGGAAGATTTTCTGGTTTCAGAAGAATTTGGCAGTTCCCATATACTATTTGTAATTTAAAAGATTTCTCTGGTTGGGGAGTTTCATTAAACTATAATTTCTATCTTTTTCATGCATCTCTGTATTTTGGGGGGTTGTCTTCTTGGAAGGAGTTATAAATGGGGAGGTAATCAGCTGACTGACATATTTCTGTAGGAAAATCACTGGAAATGTTTGGAACTTTGGAACCCTGTGCAAAGTTCTGTCCCTTGGGACTGAACTCCCTCAACTAGTCTGGCGAGATGGGAATGGATATTTTCTCTTTGTTCTTGGATTCCTCTTCTCATACATCAGAAAGAATGCGGCAAGCTCAAATCAATCTTGTATAAATTTTAGAGGAGCAGAATATAAGAAAAAATAAAAGATTCTTGCACATCTTAGAGTCAATAAGCCCCTTCTCTTATGAGGAACCGTTTTTCATGGGTTTGGCATTTTTATCAATACATCTGGAATCCCTCTATCGGTCCTCAAACATCTTTGGAAGCTCAGATTTGGTCCCAGACAGATGCAAGCATAGCTGCTGGTCACAAGTGAACTACCCAAATATGAGACATTGTATTCCTTTCTATCAGAACTGATTTATTTTCTCATAAGAGAATAAAACTCGAATTTCTCAAATATACAGGTAACAGTAAGGACAGTTCTTTTTTTTTTTTAAAGTTGATTTTAGCAACCCAACAGGAGCACAGCAGAAAACAGTGTGAAAATTAACAGAAGCACATTAGGCTCATGTATACACCCACACATGGAATGTGCAAAAATTATAAATCTGTAAAATTACTCCCCCCAAAGGGTGAGAAATCCTCTGACAAATCAAAGCATTTAGAAAAGAAACAAAATAAATAACTTAATTTTGTTATGTCTTACACAACTTAATTGTCTTATGCTGTGAGCAGATATTTTTAACATCCAGGTTTTGCGTACTCTGGGGCAGGGAATAATGAAATCCTCTGTATTATGATGTGAGGGGAAAATACCCCCAAAGTGGGAAGATCTGTGCTGTTTATGCTTCGGAGAGTCTTCAAAAATGTTCCTAGCATCCAAGTGAAGGGATAGTCAGATGGAAGCCAAAATTCCATCATCCTAGCTAATTTTAGAGATACGACCTTATTCTCCTGTCTAAAGTCTTGGATTGGCACCTTTGACCTCCATCCTGATGGAGTCAGTTGCTGAGATGGAGACAGACAAGGACTGTCTAAGCTTTAGGATCACCGGGGTAGACATCAGTGAACTCACAGGCTGGCCATGTATTCATTACAACATTGCTCTCCCAACCCTGGCTCCCAATAATTTTTAAGTGGATAGGGACACTAAGAACAGGTAGTGAGCACATCAAAATGGGTACATGGGTATATGTACATGAGTACATGCAGAGCAAAGCTGGGATGCCCCACATAGGCAAACAGCAGCCACCCATAAAGTAGGAAGTGAAGACAATTTCCTATTCTAGCCTTATCTCTGTTGCCCTCTACATTTCAAGGACCCTCAACCTTTGTATACTGTACTTTCCTGGGCACATTGATGCTTGCCTGATAAGACCTAAACACTTTTAACCGAGGCACTATCCAGACTCTGGAGTTTTCATTAGAGGGACAGACCTCCTACATTCTTCTTCCAATATCCTCCAAATACACCAGGAAAGCTCTGAGCTTGCAGATATGCATACTTTGGTCACTGAACCCCTCATTTAACACGTCCAAACAAAGAGTTCTCAAACTCTGTTCTTAGCACTTTTTCATTTAATCCGATTTAGACAGGAGTTAGCATCAATTCCAGTTGTTCACCCAGGTAACTTGCTCCTCTCATGGATTGGAAAACACACACAGATTTAGGGAGAAAATCTTACCTTGGGCAAGAAAAAAATATACTGAACGTAAAACAAGGTTTCTGCCTTCCTTGTCTCCTTCCTGCCCACAACCCTCCCTCTCTTCCTCTCTCTGTTGTTCATTTTTTCCTTTCTCTCTTTATCCTCTCCCTCCTTCCCTTCCTCCCTTCTTCCCGTTCTTCCCCCACCTTTCCTTTTTCTTCCTTTTTATTAAATCTAGACCTACAGATTGATTGGTAGAAAGAGCCTGCCTGGGTGAGAGTGGTCTGTTTATCCATAGCTTGCTGTCTCCGAGGACTCAGCTACCATCAGTTGGATTTGGCAATGACTCAAAAGCTGGCATCGAGATGAAAAAGTTTCCTAGTGAAGAAAGAATAGGCGTTCAGTAATGCACACTGAGGGTGTAGAGAATCAGGGACCACTAGAAACAACAGTTTCTATGATTATTGTGAAAGCACAATGGGCTATTTTTTTCTAGTTGGTTCTAAGAAGAAAGGAGAAGGCAATTCATTGGTGGTCATCATTTGACAGAGTCTTGACCTTTCTGGATAATATCAAAGGTGGGTTTGGTCCTCTGGCCTTCTTGCTTGAGGTAGATTTGTATTCTGTTGCCCAGAGTGGGCCGGGTGTGGTTTGTGTCCTCTCTCTATTTTCTCCATATTTAGAGCACTTTGATCTAACTTGAAGGCAGAAAGAGAATCAAAAATCACTTCTTATTTGGAGGTGGGAAGGAGGGAGGAACTTAGCTGAAGTCACAAGAAAATGTACCTAGATGGCAGGAGTAATGACGGCCCATATGTGTGGGAAGCTGGCCCTTTAACTGACCAAGGGCCTATGTACCTGTGCTAGGTATGGTTATCTTGACCTACGTGACCCATGGCAGGCAAAGCCTGTGCTACGTATGGTTACTTTGAGAAAACATCTGTCATTGCTAACAAGAAGTAACTGACAGTGATTAACCTGGTATGTATAAACTTTGTAATGCCTGAAAGGTATAGATTTTGTAACCTTCCTAACCATATGTGGACATGACCCTCTTTGTGTAGCTGCATTGTACTTTTCCTGTACTGATGGGTATTTAACCCCCTGCTGCCCTGAATAAAGTCCTGTCCTGTCCCTTTTCTCTCTGTTTCTAATGCATTCTGTCTCTTGTGTCTTGTGTTCATTTGGTCGGTCCCTCCTTGCACCTACATACCCTAGGGCCACCTCCACGGGCCGGAGAGTGGTCTGGCAGGGCCCCCCACACATATGGAAAGGGGATAAAGCAAAGCCAGGAGGCAATGAAATACAGTCACGTGACTGCAGACATGGAGCCCCCTGTATTTCCGCTGGAAGTAACATTGTGTAATATATGCACAGCAGTTACCTAATATAAAAGTATATTAAAGCCAACAAAGCTTTAAGAAACCGTCACCAAAGTAAATCAAAAAATATATTCTTACATTTATTGGTTAATAAACTATTAATAAATTGGCACACTTGATCTTTTTCCAAGTCTATTTAAGCTTCATTTTTAGTCTTATTCCAGCCTTCATATAGGTTACCTATATCAAATAGCTGCAAGTACAAATGTCTTTTGATTTCCAGAGTCCTGTCTTTCTAGTATCCTGAAATTAAAATTTTAGTTTTTTTCCAGTTGTTCTAAAGAATATTTAAAATTCTATTCTTTTCTATTTCATCTAGTCATGGAAGCTAGAAGGATATACTTTCAATTTGTTCTTTGCTTATATATTTTGTGAAATAATATTTCTTTTTTATGTTCTTTTTAAAATTCACTTATATTTTTCAATACATACCACTTTAATACCTCTTTATTTCACTAAATGAGAGTGTTCAACCCACAAAATCCATGAAATCTACTCTGACAAATGTACCCTAAGCATCTACATAGGAGTAAACCCTGAGAACAGCTGAAATGGCCCAAAACCCAAAACCAAAACAAAAGCATAGCTTTGATAGTTTTTCATGATTTATAAAATGTAGTGATCTTTCATATTTATATTTAATAAATATATTAAATATAATATTAAATATAATATAATATTAAATATAATTCATATTTAATCTCTGTGGTTATTTGTAGGATAACACTCTTTTGTCCTTCCTCAGGTAGCTTAGGTTTGTCAGGTCACACCCATCTAAGGACACTGAACTTGTATTGTAAGCAATGTCCTTTCTGTGTGGACACAGGAAGACAGTTAATATTATGCTTTGTAACCTGGGAGTTGATTGACTCCGAATAATATTTACTCCTGGGCATCTGATTTCTTGACTCAGTTGCCGTTAGTTACTAGCACCCCAAAAGCAGGGTCCCGACGAGGGACTGAATGGACCCAGAGCAAGCAGTGAGCTACCCTGGCATCGAAATGGGCCAGGCCAAAGAGCCATGATACTCAACTATAAGTTGAGGGCATGATCATGGACAAACGCTGTCATGATCCAAAAGTAAGTAACGACGAGACGAGGACCCTGCTGGAGCTAGGAAGATTGACTGCGGAATGTATAGTGAGATGCTCTCAGGAACAACCAAACTAAATTTATATCTCTTACTGTGCTCATACAGAATGACATTGCTAGAAATATCAGAAGTAGATTTATTACAACTATTTAAGTAGATTACTAACTGAGGGAAGAACACACCCTTGTTGGGATCCCACCCTTGAGCGGATCTCCTAGTAATCTGAAGTAATCTCTGTAGATGAGATTTTATCCTTGAGTTAATCTCCTGGAGGAGTGGTCTTACCTCTCTTTGTTGATTCATCAGTATTCAACCCACCTTTATGTCACCACCTTATGTGACTGCTATATAAACTAAGACTTAAGCGTGGAAAGGGAGTCAGAAGCGAGAGAGCTTGGGCTCCAGAGATCCAGAGTCAGAGCCAGAAGGTGAGAGGTTCCAAGATTGGGGCTCAGGAGAGAAGGAGGCAGAGAAAGACAGGAGTGAAGAGGTTTGGAATAAACTACTATTTTGATACAGACCGGCCTGGCCCTCGTTTCTTCTTCCGTCTGCCCTTGGCCAACAGTCGTTCCGATCCAGGCCACACACAGCAGCTCAAGAGCACTGAACGCAGGCGGTGAGACAGTGTCATCCAGTGAGTCCGTGAACACACAACCTTCGGCGTGATAAGATTTTACAGTTATTATCTTTTTTATAAATAATTCTTTTCTTCCTTAGGCTCTAACTTTATGCTAGTCCAGGAAAATTGATTCTGCATTCTGCCTTTGTAGGACAAAGGTTAGGTGGGAGGACCAAGGTAGAATGGCACGAGATTATTGTTTTATTGCTATTCATTCTAAAGAACCAAAATTTGGATAGTAGGGTGGAAGTAAATGATACTCTGATCAGATGATGTAGCACTGTCCTCCCATTGTTCATCGATTTACTCAAGCGGGCACTAATAACGTCTCCATTGTGAGACTTGTTGTTACTGTTTTTGGCATATCGAATACGCCATGAGGAGCTTGCCAGGCTCTGCCGTGCAGGCAAGACACTCTCGGTAGCTTGCCGGACTCTCTGAGAGGGACGGAGGAATCAAACCGGGGTCAGCTACATGCGAGGCAAATGCCCTACACACTGTGCTATCGCTCAAAGTAAGACGAAAATAGCACTGTACTGCACTGCATTATCCTCCCATTGTTCATCAATTTGCTCGAGTGGGCACCAATAACGTCTCACAACAAATTGTGAGACTTGTTATTGTTTTTGATATATCATATACGTCACGGGTAGTTTGCCAGGTTTTGCCACGCAGAGGAGAAAATAGAGAGAGAGGAAAGTGCAGGACCTTGTTAAACACTGCCTCCACCAGGTTGCTGATTCTTTCTGTAGCGCTGTAGCACCGTCATCCCGTTGTTCATCGATTTGCTTGAGCGGGCCCAGTAACATCTCCTTCAACTTGTTGTTACCTGATTCTTTCTATGTCTTGTAAAATTAATGTTTTTTTCTTTGTTTACTTTCAGGTTTCTGTTGCTGATGATTTCCCAACCCCTCTCTTTACTGCTCTCCATCTCTCTGCTTTCTTATACTTCCTCAAGTTGCTGCTAAACCAGGACATTAGGACGAGCCTCTGGACACTGCCCTGCAAACAGGAAGCAGAACCAAGACTCCACTTTTACATTAAGTGGGCAAGGAAAACTTCTGAGTCCAGATGATCTGGAGAAGTGCAGCATCCTCTCATATGCCCGCCTGGTCATATATTATTTTGGCAGTACAAGGCAGCAGTTCCCCCTCACTTACACATCCTTAATCTGGATTGACCTTCAAGTGTCAGCATGAGCCTTCTCTTTGCCCTATGGGTAACCAGCCACAAGAATGTGGGGGACATAATCTGTAGAGCCTATGTGTCCAGCTCCATATCTTCTTCTGACGTTTTAAATCATTACAACATACCTTTGACAACATAACTTTGACAAGACAATGTATACCTTGCTGTTCTGTTGATGAATGCTCATCCTATAACTGTTTGTACTCTCTTTATTGTACTCTCTTTAGGGAGTCATTCTCTGTGATGAAGTCATTAGGATGTAACTGATAAAAAATAGAATAAAAGGAGTCCTCTGCAGTTACTCTTTGCCTCGAGCGAGATCAAGCCTTGGCCCTTGGTACATTCTTCTTGAGTATCTTACCTCTGCACCTCTGACCGAAAGAATATTCATGCAACACCCTCATTTATGGTTTCTTCCCTTCCGATTTTGTTAGAGAACCCCGGGATCCATCTTTAATAAAATAGTTTTTCTTTTGCTATGCTTGAGTGCTGCCTCCTCTGACTTGTGTCCCTGAGGGAAAACCCCTCTTTAGAGCCATTCAAACACCTAGTCTCTGCTTCTGGCCAAGACAGGAGACTTAATAGATAATGAAGAAATTATGAAAGCATCTACACTTCTTAGAAACATTAGATTAATAGGTCTGATGCTTGCTATGAAAAGTGCACATAGAATTTTTTATTCAGCTATTGGTATGTTTTCGATACTTATATTTGCACTGGCTCTGACCTGAGACAATTTACGGGCCCCATATAAACTGGGTACTAGGATTTATTTTATACCCTCTTCTTAATAAGTCCAATCAAAAATAAAGTAAGCCATAGATACTGTCCCAGAAGCCCCTTAGGAAGACTTATCATTCTTTCAAGCCATACTATTTCTGTTCTAGTTTCAAACACCTATTTTTTTTCACCTACTTTCATGCCTTTTTCTGACTTTTATACATAACCTGGTTAAACTGGCCCAGATCCAAACTCAATGTATATGGGTGCCCTTGGAGAGCAAGTCTGGAAGCTTCTTCCTCATTTAACTTCATCAGAAAAAGATCAACTTTATCTCAAGAAGGAAAACATGATTATATGCACTGTTTGCCCTTCTTAAAATATTTGCCCCCAAATTCCTCATTGATGTTCCTCTTATTCCTGCACCAAGTAACACCTTATTACCTGGAGCACAGGGATTCACTTGAGGAGTTCTAGGATCATCTGCCCCAGATACTGAAAGGATAAAGATGGAGAAATAGGGATGAGAGAAGAGCAAGATGCTTCTCCAGCAAGCAAGCTGCAGCAGCTCATACTGAAATTACCTTCTGAGTTGGAGGCCTCCAGAGCCAGCAGGCACCATCTGCATACATAAACAACTGGAGATAAGTCCAGGTGAAGCCTGGAGAAGACCAGAGACCCAGTTGACCAAAGCAACCTGATCTGAACCAGACAAAACATGGCAGCCAGTTTGCCTATGGCAGTTCCTGATTATGTCATAGTTGCCATTTAATTCATCTCTTTCCCATGCCACACAAACGTCTCAAATCCTTATTGTCTGGAATGTAGTAGCAAGTCACAGAAGAAAAAAACTCTTTCTAGTGGAAAATGAACCTGTTATGATTTTTAAATTTCATAAACGTAATGATGAAGGGAGGAAGAATGGCAGCACAACTTGTGTGCAAGACATTTTTATTTCCTGAGGCTACTGGAAGGGAAGAGCATTATCAGACGAAAGAAAAAAATGGGGTAAATTTAAGGTGCTCAGAAATTACCTGAACTTCCTATTTTTTATTGGCTGTAAGAATAAATTCTTTTAAAAATAACCCTAATCGAGAAGGAACCATTATAACAATGATAGTTGAAAGAGATGGCTCTGGATGGCAGGTGTGGGCTTAAAGTGGGTAATGGACCAAACATGATGGCCTCTCAGTGTCTTTATTGCAAACCATAATTCCCAATGGGTGGGGGAGGAGAGAGAGAGAGAAACAGAGACAGAGACAGAGAGAGAAAGAGAGAGAGAGAAGGTGCCTGCCATTGAGGTAGATTTGAGTTTGGGTGGCAGGAGGGATACAGGGTATATTGGTGGTGGAATGATGAGTGTTGGAACAATGTATGATTAAAATCCAATCACAAAAGCGTTGGAATTGTATCTCACAGATTCAATTTAAAAAATTTAAATAATCCTAAGGGTATAATGGGAAGGGTGTCGTTCCCGGCTCATCCTTCACGCTCTACCAAGGTCACAAGATGTCCCCCACAAGTGGTCTCCGGCATGACCATGGCTCCAGAACCACAGAAACCAATCTTGTAATTAACTGGCTCTTGGCAGAAATACCTCCAGACTTAATAAGTAAAATATCAGAAATCCAAAATTGCATTGCCGCGATAGCAGCCACGCGACATCATATAGTTCTCATAACTAGCTATAGAAAACAAATTATTTCACAATGCCTTTTCAGCAGTTCTGATTGTTGGGTGGAAACTCTAAACATTAATGGTGCATCTTTTGTTGAAATAATGAATATAGTCAAATTAGATAGAGAGTTTAGTAGAAATCTGCCTCACAGATATTGGAAGGGGTGGGGGGTTATATTGGGGCTCTTGGTGGTGAAAAATAAGTACTGGTGAAGGGAAAGGTGTTTAATCATTGTATGGCCGAGACTTAAACCTGAAAGCTTTGTAACTTTTCCAACAGTGATTCAATAAATAAATATTATATAAATAAATAAATAAATAAATAAACAAACAGCTTAGAGACATAGTATAGTAAGGAAAAAACAAAACTCCATCAGAATACCTGAGTTGAGACATGGCTCAATGTAGATGAACTGATTTTGTTTTTCTTGCCTTATTTTGAGACAGTCAGTCAGTAATCCGCCCCCCCTCACCATGGGGGCTCACTTCTCTTGTTCCCCAGAGGTGAATGTCAGCATCCTTCTGGAGGGTCTTAGCAAGTGACAGAGTGTGTTCAAGTGCACTGAGACACAGAACAGGAGGAAATGTCAGGGGGCTGCTGGTCCCCATATTCTATTGATCGATGACTCACTTCAAATTTAGCTCCAGTGAAATTTCTTATAAATCTGAAACAGAAAACCAAGGCAATGCAGATTTCATGTTGGATTTTTGGACCATGAGGGGCAGTGCCACTTGGTGTCCTGAGAGAACCTGCTCCCAATGCCACTCAGGATTCTGAGGCAGTCTCAGAAAAGTGTGGGTTCTGGAGTGTGTGAGGGTTGGGGTGGGAAAATGCATTCCCCCAAAGTTCTGGAACAGCACTAAGAGTCTTTCAAGTCAAATCCAGAGTGTCCGTGTTCTTGGGGCTGAGGCTCAGCCCCACATACTGACCCTTCCTGCCCCAGCACACACTTCAGGTGCCATTTGAAGGCCCACATTGTTGACCTGCATCTCTGATTGTTCATACATCACAAATTTGTGATCCTCATCCCGCTGGTCAGACTCAAACTGAGAAAGCAACAACCGGAAGCCAGAGGTGCGTTTTACTGACTAGAGATTAGTTTATTACTGAAGGCTGTAACTCAATGAAGAAGAGGCCCTGGGCAAGGCCTGGGACAAAGGCGCCTCACTGGCCAGCTCCACCCCACTCCCCAGATCTCCTCATGCCCACCCACTCAGGGGCTCTCTCACCCCATCCTTCGGGGGACTGACAGATCATGGGAAATGTGACTACTGACTCAATCTCGACCCCCTTGCCCCTCCAACTAGTGTTGATTCACTCACTGGTAACTATTCCCCATTGTTACTAGGGTCTAAAATTCACTAGCATTAGGGCCTATGGTTTCCAGGTTCTTCAGCCTAACTCAGGACACCATTGCAGGTCTTAACTCTTCATAAATTCCAAGGGTCTTAGAACCTCTGTCTGGAGACCAGGGCCAATGCTCTGTTTGCTACTCTGAGTCACTTTATCACCAAAATTCAAATTCTGGGTCCATACGGTTTGAGCTGGGAAAGAAGGAGGATGGTCTCCATGGGAACCTGTCACTTGTCCGTGCATCTAAGGCTAGCTGTGTTGCCAACTCCCTCTCTCAGGAATCCGTCCATCCCTGCTGGAACCAGTCCACTGAGGGCATTCCAAGGCAGCAGAACAGTTTCCACGCAGGCAGGGACCCCTGGGCACTTGTTTTTTGTTGAAGAAATGCATCAGCCTCCCCAGTAGAGGCAAAGAACGCTTCCCCCCTCTCCACCCCAAACTGACTTGTATCCGCCCTTTATATCTTTTATGCTTCAGGCACCTCCAGGATTCACAATAGTTTGATTTTATCAAAAGACAAGAGAGCAAAACTCAGGGGATTTTGTTCTGTTGAGCTTGGATACAATTCAAGCAAGCACCCATTGTTAATAATAGAATTCTTGAATATTCATAATTATTGTTATCTCCTGGCAATTACTGGATCCATTTTAGTGTGAGAAAACATTTTGCAAGTTTGAAAGGGACATATCCCAGGAGTAGCTCGGAAGCCAGATTATTTCATTGCTGATATCTCAATATTCACCCAAGATATTTCACGCTTTATTATTTCATTGGGTGATCTCTTTATTGTCCACGCCCTTATTTCTTTTCTGTTGTTCCTATTTCATATTTTATTTCTGGAGAATTTTACCCTCTTTTCTATTTATCAGACTGAATGTTGAGAAAATTATACCGACATATAAATTAGATTGCAAAATTTTTGAGACCTAGTATTTTATCAAATGTACTAGATGACTTTAAATTTCCAGGCTATTGGAATTATGTACCTAAGATAGCACTATTAGTAGTATTGTAAATCACAGAATCTCAATCAATAAAAAAATAAAAGAACAGAAAGATAATCACCTAGCCTATAGGTATTATGTCTGGGGCATTTAGGTATAGAAACTGTAGTCTTCATCATTCCAGTAAAGAAGCACATTGATTTTTCTTTGTTGACAGCAGTTTTATCTGCAACTGAAAACAGTGCTTTACTTGGGAGCTTTTTGCATAATTGCGTTTTAGAAGCCACTGCTCAGGAAAGCCTTGGAAGTATTTTAGTGTGGGAAGAAGCATGTAGTGTGTGTAGACTTGGAGTCACCCACTACAAGTAAACCAACAAAATTGGTTAAAGGTCACAGAAAAACATGGGAAAGAAAGCGAAGTCTGAGTGGCAGTGCTCATGTGCTTCTAGGGGTAGACCATTGATACAGACACACTAAATTCCCCGCGTCAAGTTGTTGGTTTGGCAGCATGATGCGTCACTGGTGAGTGAGTAGTCAGACATGGAGGAGGTGAGGGAACTCCAGACCTTACCAACCTCCTGGCTGCATTCTGATGATTCTCCTCAGAGATGGCAGTGCTATTATTTCTTTCTCATCTCACAGTCTCTGACAGCTAAATGAATAATGTGCCACCTAAATATTCAAGGAAAAAGGCCTTTCCACTCTTTCTTTATTAAACTTGAACATGAATTTCTCTATGTGTGTCTCTGTCTCTGTCTCTGTCTCCTTCTCTGTCTCTGTGTCTCTGTCTCTCTGTCTCCATATCTCTCTGTCTCTCTCTGTCTCTGTCTCTCTCTCTCTCGCTTTCCTGTCACACTTCTGTAAGTAAATTTCTTGAAATAAAAATGATTTTATTTCCCAAAATACACATATACATCATTCCTCCTCACTAAAATGGGAATCCCAACTTGTACATAGACTTGCCATATGTATGCAGATTCTTTACCCTCGCCCCTTCTAAGTGATCAGATATTCATTCGATTCCTCTACCAGCTGGAGTACCACCCACAGAGGGTAAAGGTGCATTTGCCTCCTCCATCCACAGCTTTCACTCTATACTCAGTAAGATGTGGGGACTCCACCAATTTAACTGTTAACTAGCGAATGTTCCCTTCATGCAATTGCTCTTCTATCTGACAGTGTGATAAAGAAAGAGGATAAAGGCCATATGCTTCCAATGAAATGGCTGAGCACTAGAATAAGAGAGAAGAACCTATGACACAATGGAAAACTTCTATAATATGGCAAATCCAAATAAAGTCTGGTTAGAGTTCAGAGCTTGAGGAGGGATTTGACTGTACAGCTTGCCCAGGAAACACTAAGGGGAAAGTGAGATTGGAGGTGACTGAGCTCAGCTCTGAAGGAGAAAAGAACATTCCAGGCAAAGGGACAACCTGAGCCAAATCACGAAGATTGGGGAGGCAGAAAGTACTCAAGGGAGAGAAGCAAGGTAAATTGAGTAGAAATAGGTGAGAGAAGGTAAGGTATTGTGATCTAATGCTGAACCAATAAATCTCAAATTTAGGCAAGAGTCATCCTGGAGCAGAGTATGGCTCTAATGTCCAAACTGTTTGTCAGCCCAAAAGGGTGCGCATTAGTCCTGTGCAGTTGAGCAAAAATTTTAAATGAAATGTTTTCCTCTATCTTCTTATGGATGTTCCTTATTGCTCTGATAGACATACATTTGAACCCAATTATATTTGGACAATAAAATATGTGGGTGATTCTGCTCATGTATTTAACTCTTAAAAGAAATGCAATTTGCTTTCAAGATGGAACAATATTCTTGATGAATTGATAGATATATGGCCTTATCAAAGCACAGTAGCTTCCCATAGAGAGGTTAATGATACTTTAACCTTGGGGTGCTTAATATTCCCCCTTCAGACTCAGTGTTCCAAGATGACTCAAGGCACTCTCTGATGCGCTTCTTTGCTATTGTCTTTGAGGAAATTGAGGAAACGAATGGCTTCGTGACTTGTACTTTGCCCCTGAGAGCTATTATTGGAAGACATATCTGATATGCCAGATATAAACAGTAGGCGCTTTCTCTCTCTCCTTGGTATTAACACAGGCAGATTCACATTGCAGAATTCTCTCTTGAAGTATAGTATGAAATGTGATAAAAATCAACCACCCACATCACAGATTTCTCACAGAAAATATTATCATAGCGATAATACTTTATATTCTGAAGGCTTCGTATGGCACCATGAGGAGTGTTTTGCAGCCTAAACAAGGATTGAGAACTGAGGGATTTTTCATAAAAAGTACCCGGATTGAGCAGAAAGTTATTCTCTATTAATATGTTTGTATTATGAAGGAAATAATTCTGTCTGCATAACACACACAAAAAGTTTCATCTGGCATTCTCCTGAAGCGTTTGCCAAAATCATTTAACCTAACAAAACATGCCTAACCCTCATGCTTTCTCCTGACTTATCTTCCTTATGTCAATCTGACTTTCTTCACTTCATCCACTCAAAGTACATTTGCCATTGAACTACAAATAATCATTTTGAAAATGATGTTTCCTTTTCTCTGAACACTAATTTCATTGATTCTATTATCGCCTAAATTTATCATTTTAAATGATTGCACCTTTATATAGGAAATGTATTGCATTCCAAAACGATAACACATTTGACCACTTTCTTTTTTTTTCCCTTTATTTTATTTTTTTTTAAAGTTGTAGATTTACAATTTTTTGTGCTTTGGTTTCAATTATACAATGATCAGATACCCATCCCTCCACCAGTGCCCACCTTCCACCACCATGGATAATGTCCCTCCCATCCCCATTCCCCCATCCCCCCGTCTCTGTGGCAGGGCAATCCCCTGTGTTCTCTCTCTCCTTTTGGGTGTTGTGGTCTGCAAAAGAGGCATTGAGTGGCAAACATGTTCAGTCCATAGTCTACTTTCGACATGCATCTCCCCTCCTGGGAGGATCCTCCAAACATCCTTTATTTGGTGCTCCCTTCTCTATCTGAACTGCCCTTTCCTCTAGGCTACCCGGCTGACCTCTAAGTTATGGAGTAATCCTCCTGGTGCTGATCTCAGCTATTCTTGGGTATTAATCTCATACTTTGTTACTTTATATCCCCCAGATGAATGCAATCTTTCTATGTCTATCCCTCTCTTTCTGACTCATTTCGCTTAGCATGATACTTTCCATATTGTGCCACTTGTATGTAAATTTCATGACTTCATCTTTTCTAACAGCTACATAGTACTTCATTGTGTAGATGTACCAAAGTTTCTTTAACCTGTCATCTGTTCTTGGGCATTCAGGTTTCTTCCAGTTTCTGGCTATTGTAAAGAGTGCTGCGATGAACAAACAAGTGCAGATGTCACTTCGACTATACATTTTTGCCTCTCTGGGATATATTCCCAGGAGTGGTATTGCTGGGTCAAATGGGAGCTCAATTTCTAATTTTTTGAGAATCGTCCATACTATTTTCCAGAAGGGCTGAACCAGTGGACATTCCCACCAACAGTGAAGGAGTGTCCCTTTCTCGCCACATCCACGCCAGCATCGGTTGCTTTTGTTCTTTTGAATGTGGGCCAGTCTCTGAGGTGTGAGATGGTATCTCATTGTGGTTTTGATCTGCATCTCCCTGATGATTAATGATGTAGAGCATTTCCTCATGTGCTTTTTTACCATTCGGATTTCTTCTTTGAGAAAGTTTCTGTTCATTTCATTGCCCCATTTTTGGATGGGGTTGGATGTTTTCTTCTTGTGGAGTTTAACCAGTATTTTGTATATCCTGGATATCAACCCCTTGTCAGATGTGTGTTCGGTGAATATCCTTTCCCATTCTGTAGACTGTCTTTGTATTTTTGACCACTTTCTTTTTTAAAAATTAAATTTTATTCAATAAATCTTAATTTATTTTTAATAAATTAATTCCTAATTATATTTTTGGGGGTCTTTTTTGTTTGTTTGTTTTGGGGCCACACCCAGCAGTGTGTATGGTTTGTTCCTGCCTCTGTGTTCATTGGTCACTCCTGGCGGGCTTGGGTGACCATAGGGGTGCTAGGAATCAAACCTCGGTTAACTGTGTGCAAGCCAAGGACCTACTTACTGTTCTAGACTGAGGTCCCCCTTCTCAAATTCTTACGGTCCTCTTGTTTATGACCTTGTCATGAAAAAAATCTTCTCTACCTCCAAAACCTTAGCTACTTCTACAAGCCAAATTCTAAATAGGAACTACTCAGTAGACTGACGTCTTTCAAGTCTTTATATATAAAACTTCACTGGGGGATTTTTAGAAATCTCTGTCTTTCAAAAACTAAGAATTCTTTCCTTAAACTGGTAGTTCTTACCTGGGCAGTCCTGGGCATCGAAGGTTCATTGAGTTTGACTCATTTCCTGGCAATGGGTATATTTATAAACAAACATAGCAATAAACTGTCTTTTCCATTTTCTGTCCCAGTCAGCAAAAGTTACTCTCTGTCTAAAGAAGTAGAAATATTCATGTGGTCGGTAGGGTTGAGCTTCCCACAAAGCCACTTTCCAGAGAGAGAATATGTGTGTTTCAGCGTCTTGCAGTCTGATAATTATGGTCTGTTCTCGGGCTTTTTAACCCTTTCTTTTTAATAGATAGCCAAAGATGCATGATGGAAGTTAGCTTTTAACAATTTCTCAAGTAAGGAAAGGTGGGTGGGGAAAAATAGACAAAAAAATTGACTCTCTTTGACCAAAAAGTAACTTTCCATTCATATGATTTCATTTGAACATCATTTGCATAATGATGTTAGATTGTCTCTTTATCTTTTCATTTATTTGTGTTTTCCACAAAACACTTAACATAATGATCACAGCTGCAGTGAATTGAAGATTCCTTTATTTATTTGCTTATTTATTTATTTTGGCTTTGGAAACACATTCAACAATACTCGGGGATTACTCCTGCCTCCGTACTCCAGTGCTCAGGGACAGTTCCAGTCAGTGCTGTGGGGATCATAAGCAGTTGGTGAGAATTGAACCTGGTTCGGCTGCCTGCAAGGCGTGCAGCCTCTATGCTCTACTTTTGGTCGGGGGTTTAGTCATAAGTTTTATCCCAAAGTAGGTCCGAGTTTATGAGAAGAAAACAAATGGGAGAAACAAAGGGAAGAAATGAGAAAAGAAATGCGTGCCACAGATTCTGGATGTATGAGTCTTGACACAGAAAAGTTCAACTAGCAAGAAATAATGATGACATGACACGGATGCCAGTGGGGTCCCCGGGTGACTTACACGATGTGGGGAGGAGAGGTGGAAGCTTGGGGAGGGGGACCTGCTGCTTTCTCTCTCTCCACCGCTGCCCCCTGGGACTGGCTGGGGAACCTAGACTGAGTCTCCTGTGAGCCGGCTCCTCACAGGGAATGAAGGTCAGTCCCACACCTTCCCCAAACCTTGCAGGTCCCTGCCTTTCCCTCAGAAAATTTCAGGAGGAGACAAGCAGTGAGGTTGAAACAAATTTGATTTGGAAGTTTTGAGGAAGGAAGGGTGGGGAGAGAGAGAGAGAGAGAGAGAGAGAGAGAGAGAGAGAGAGAGAGAGAGAGAGAAAGAGAGAGAATGTGTACTCAGGAAAGAAGCTGGTTTCTCCAGCAGGGAGAGGGAGCCCCAGCACACACCCGAGCCTTAGGTATGAAGAATGGCAGTCTCCATCTTGGGGGGAAGTGCGGGTGGCACATAGGCTGGGGCACCACAGGTGCTAGACCACAACACATAAACATAGGCAGCACATGGGCTCAGGCAGCATACATGTGCACTATGTTTGTTCAAGTTGGCTTTTAGAGCATTTCTCCAAAGCTGCCCCAAGTGGGACTTTCTCCCCAGGCAAGAGTCCTTTGCTATGAAGGTTGCCAAGGGTGTTGAGTTGGGAGCAGTGGATGGTCTTCCTTGAAATTGCTTTCCTGGCCTATGTTCCTTCTGGGGCTTCTCTCAGAATGGGGTCTGGCCTTCTCGGGGTCTATCCTGAAACCAGGTGAAGGTCTGGTCAGGTCTTAGTTCTTGTGTCCACAAGGAGGGTCCTGAGGTTTATTTGCTTAAGTTCAAATTCAACTCTTCCCACATCTGCTAGGGGCTAGCTGATTTTATGACTTTCCAGGACTGATTGCCACGGGTCTTCTTTATAGAACTTCTCCAGCTCCATGTAAAACTTCTCAATTTCTCCACACCTTCTAAAAGATCATTGTCAGTGATTTTAATGCCAAGATAGGACCAAGAAGATCAGCCGAAGAACTCCACATCGGGACCCATGGCCTAGATAGGAACAAACAGGGTGAGAGACTGTCTGAGTTCATCATGTCGACCAAGACCATCCATAGTAACTCACAGCTCCAGAATGCTGAACCTTGGATATGGAAGTCTCCCGGTGGACGAGTCCACAACAAAATCGACCAATCATATTCAATTGACGGTTTTGCCTCACGGACATCGCTGTTGTCCCAAAATTCCAAACTGATTGGACCACAGTCTCCTTCGTGCAAAATTCTGCTTCACAGAGCTGGGGGAAAGGGCGGCAAAGTTTAAGAAGAGAACTCCCAGAACGACCACCAACTGGGAGCTCTTTAGCACTATTGCGGCAACATGGGAAGATGCCATCATTGACAACATTGATGAGGAATACGATCGACTGGTTCAGCACCTTCATGATTGTGTAAGGAATGCCAAGAGAGAGATAGCCACAAAAAAAAAAAAGCCTGTCTTTGAAGACTCTTGAGCTTATTCGCCAATGTGGCTTGGCACATGCCTCAGGCAACCACAAGCGAACGTCTGAGCTCGCAAAGCAGTGCAGAGAAGTGATAAAAGAAGACCTCAAAGAGAGAAGAGCAACAGTGGGGCAGAATCCAGGAAAAGTATTCGCAATGCCCACCTGTCCTTTGCCAACTACAAGACCAAGATGACTGCCCTCCGACATCTTGATGGATCTATCACATCTTCCAGAAGGGCAATGGAGAACATTATCCATGTCTTCTACTTGGATCTCTTCAATATTCACGTCCACCTGCCCACATACTAAATTCTGCAGGATGGATATGTCATTCCCAACATTCTCTGTTCCGAAATTAGACACACTATTTCCTTGGTAAAGAAATGAACAGTTCCTGGCCGAGACAAGGTCAGACCTGAACACCTAAAGAACCTGCCATCACTACTCATCAATACACTGGCTTGGCTCTTCACACACTATCTGTCTGAATGCAAGGTTCCATCCCAATGGAAAACCAACAGGACTATACTACTGTACAAGACAAGAGACATTAATGACATTGGCAACTATTGCCTGATCTGCCTATTGTCTGTCATCTACAAGCTGTTCACTCGATTCATCCTGAATAGGATTTGCAGAACACTAGATGAAGAAAAACCATGCAAGCAAACTGGTTTCGGCAAAGGATTCAGCACTATCAACCATATCCATACAGTAACCAAGCTCATTGAGGTTTCTCGGGAGTTCAAGATGCCTCTCTGTCTAATATTCATTGATTTAAAGAAGGCCTTTGATTCTGTTGAGACAGAAGCGGTCATTGAAGTCCTAGCCAATCAGGGCATTCAAACTCAATACATCAGGATCTTCCGTGAACTGTATTACGGATTCACTACCAGGGTCTCACCATTCTACAAAGTGATCTTCCATGTCAAGAGAGGGATTCGGCAGGGTGATACCATTTCACCAAAATTCTTTATTGCCACCCTTGAAAACATCATGTGACAACTGGAATGGGAAGTAATGGGAGTGAAGATAGACAGCCGGCAACTACACCACCTCCACTTTGCTGATGGCATCATTCTAATAACACCAAACATTAGCCAAGCAGCACAAATGCTGACTGACTTTGACTGTGAGTGTGGAAAGGTCGGACTCTAGATGAATCTCACGAAGACAATGTTTATGAGAAACAGTCTTGTTCCTGACTTTCCATTCACTCTCAATGGAACAAAATCTCCAAATGCAACAGTTGTGTGTACCTAGGTCGAGAAGTCAACATGACGAATGACCTGGCACCTGAGTTGCGCAGGAGGAAGAGAGTGGCTTGGAATGCCTTCAAGAGCATCGAAGAAATAGGTAAGAGGACAAAGAACCTCCAGATCCAGGCACATCTCTTTGATTCCACTGTTCTTACTGCATTAACATACGCCTCAGAGATCTGGGCCCTACGAAAACAGGATGAGAATGTTATTTGTGTCTCCCAAAGAGGAATGGAAAGAGCTATGCTTGGAGTATCACGTTTCACTCAAATGAGAGAAAGAATCTAGAGTTCCAACCTCCATTGATGGTCAAGAATCAGGGATGTTGTCTTGTTTGTCAAGGTGTCAAAAATCAGATGGGCTGGACACGTAATGAGATTTGGAGACAACTGCTGGACTGGACTAGAGCTCTTACCGACTGGATTTCATGGGACGTTAAAAGACCTCATGTCCGCGCACCTATGTGATTGTTAGACTCCTTCGTCAAGACCCCGAATAATCGGTTTGCGGTTCTTCGTGTTCCTAGAAGGAGCAGATGCCATTTGGCTACACTTGCTTGAGGCAGAGACGAATGAAGACATTACTGGCTCCTGCTTGAGCAATCAATGAGTAACAGGATGTCTAGTTATCAAGTGATCATTGCCACAGGGGCTTTTATCTACCTGCCTGCCTGCTTCAAAACTTTAGAGTGATAGAGAAGAAAAAAGAATCCAAGCAGTGCTCAAGCACCATCCCACATTGGATGGGGTGAGTAGGCAGAGGGTTTGGGGTGGGAGGGAAGCCCAGAGGCCCGAGACAGACCTAGGGACATGCTGAGGGACCTGAAGCACCTCCAGAATCTGTCCTAGCTCATTCTCATCGTCTCAGTGGGTTGAAGGCTGCAGTTTCTTTCTTCCCTACTGAACATTCAGATCTCGTTCTGCTGAAGAGGGGGACATATAGCTGAGTCTGTAGACAATCCTTCCACTGGAGGCTCAGCCCTCACCTTCCTCTTCATGCCTGAGGTTCACCTTCTCCTCACACACATCTTATTTTATCTCCTTAATCTCTCATTAGTATCATCATATTATTATATGCTAGCATTTTAGATGCAATCTTAGAGGATTGTATCAAGAGAAGCATCCAGTCAGTCTGGGCAGTGAACTATTGTGTGCAGGTAGCTAAGAGTTTGAGTCAGAAAAGCTGACATTAAAATTCTAAAAAGTAAGAATTCTTCAGGATAGATTTAGCAGAGAGAGGGAGCTGGCTGTAAGCATGTTTTGAAACTGTTGGGAACCCCATACATGAACTTCAAAGAGGGACTCAGTTACGATAATTAAAACTCTCTCTCTCTCTCCGTCACACACACACACACACACACACACACACACACCAGAAACCATGTAGTTGCAGGAATTAAACCTGGGCCCTTGCATGCCAAACATGTACTTCATCCCTTTGAGCTATTGCCCCAGATCCCAAGACAAATCTATTAACAAAACCACATGACCTTGGAGTAGGGATCTATGGAGCATTTGAAAATGGCTACACTTGTCTTTTAATTACAATTTGGATCAAATGCTTGTCTCTCTGATATTTCTGTGGCTTGCTTTAAATGAAGGAATCTGGAGACTTGGTGTATTATGAATGAAGGGAAGAGGATACTGTTTGCAACGTGCTTCTCTACTTTCTGAACATACCACCTAGGAATTAATGTTTTAAGAACCCTCCCTCGAGCATCATTAAGGGATGTCTTGGCAATAGGCATCTTTATCTGCCTCACGGGGCCCCTCCTCTAAAGTACTGAGGAACACTGGGATCTAGGCTCACTCTCAGTGTAAAGAGGAACCCAGAATGGCAGAAACAGCAAGGGGTGCATGAGCCACAGCAACAATTTCTACAGTTCCCACAGTGAACCTCACCAATGAAAGCAGTGCTCAGACTAGGCTTGCCAAAATAGGTGATTCTTAATTAATCACCCATCGAGATGAAATAGAGGAGCAACCCACTGCTATGACATTTGAGGCCAATTTATATGTGTGTACATACATATCATGTGTCTGTGCAGATACATTTGTATATGCAGATACATCTGTCTTGTAGAGTTTTCTGTGACCTTTAGGAGAGCTGTACATTTGCATTTGTATTTTCAACAAAAGCAGTTCCCGCTCCAAAGTAGGCATTATTCAGGAGCCATCATGAAAGCAGTCTTGAAGAAAAATCTTCCCAGTGACTGACAGGCCTGAGAGATGACCTGACACAGACAGAGGGACAGAGACAAGGAAAGTGAAGAAATACGAGAAGTCTGCTGGGGTGCACTCCTGGGCACACCCTATGACACAACCTCTGGTGAGGCTGGAGCAGAGCCTTGTGTTGGGAGACGCCAAGTGGAATTTTTAAGTTTTCTTGGATGGGGAAGTGTAGGGTAACACTCTTTTGTTCTTCCTCAGGTATCTTAGGTTTGTCAGGTCACACAACCATCTAAGGACACTGAACTTGTATTGTAAGCAATGTCCTTTCTGTGTGGACACAGGAAGACAGTTAATATTATGCTTTGTAACCTGGGAGTTGATTGACTCCGAATAATATTTACTCCTGGGCATCTGATTTCTTGACTCAATTGCCCTTAGTTCCTAGCACCCCAAAAGCAGGGTCCCAATGAGGGACTAAATGGACCCAGGGCAAGCAGTGAGCTACGCTGGCATCAAAATGGGCCAGACCAAAGAGCCACGATACTCAACTATCAAATGCTGTCATGATCCAAAAGTAAGTAATGACGAGACTAGGACCCTGCTGGAGCTAGGAAGATTAAACTGGCCTGAGGACGGCGCAATGTATAGTGAGATGTTCTCAGGAACAACCAAACTAAATTTATATCTCTTACTGTGCTCTTACAGAATAACATTGCTAGAAATATTAGAAGTAGATTTATTACAACTATTTAAGTAGATTACTAACTGAGGGAAGAACACACCCTTGTTGGGATCCCACCCTTGAGCGGATCTCCTAGTAATCTGAAGTAATCTCTGTAGATGAGATTTTATCCTTGAGTTAATCTCCTGGAGGAGTGGTCTTACCTCTCTTTGTTGATTCGTCAGTATTCAACCCACCTTTATGTCACCGCCTTATGTGACTGCTATATCAACTAAGACGTAAGCTTGGAGGAGAGAGTCAGAAGCGAGAGAGCTCGGGCTCCAGAGATCCAGAGTCAGAGCCAGAAGGAGAGAGCTTCCAAGATTGGGGCCCAGGAGAGAAGGAGGCAGAGAAAGACAGGAGTGAAGAGGATTGGAATAAACTACTATTGATATAGACTGGCCTGGCCCTCGTTTCTTCTTCCGTCTGTCCTTAACCAACAGCCGTTCTGATCCAGGCCATACACAGTGGCTCAAGAGCACCAAACGCAGGCGGTGAGACGGTGCCATCCAGTGAGCCCGTGAACATACAACCTTCGGCGAGATAAGATTTTACAGGGAAGGTAATGAACCATAATAAAGCCCAGTGGGCATGGTATGCTAGGTAAGCATGGACTGGGGCTGCCAGGCCTGGGATGGGCCATTGGTCCTGTTTTCGGTGCAGTGGCAGAGCAAGCAGGGGGATCTTTAATTCCGCAAAGACTCCTGTCTCATCCACCAGTCACCATTTGGTCCCAAGCAAACCTTACAAAAAGTATATGTTGAACCAGTATATAATGTTTCATCTCACTAAAATGAAAGAAGTCTTGATGCCTCTACCGGACCGGGAAAACAGAAGCTAGTAGATGAAAAAAAATATGAACAAAATGGAAGGAAACAGAAAAATCCTAAGAAGTGGTCTAGTATAGAAATTAGTGAATGGCCTTCTTGAAATAGGACCAGAGGACACCTTCTTTGAGAAGGTTTTTACTAATCGCAGTACCAGAATGACCCATTCAATGAGTGATTATTGACCTGACCACTGAATTGCTTGTTCAGTGAACCCATATGTGAAATGTCCATCATGGTGAAGATGAAACTTCACAAGTAAAACAAAGAACATCACATGTGAAATAAAGAAAAGTAAGTAGATACTTGTATAGAAACAAAGAAATATATTTCAAAAATAATTAAGTAGATTTATGGGGGGGGGGGGGGTTAGACCATATCCAGCAGTTCTCAGGATTTACTCCTTGATCTGTGCTCAGGGATCACTCCTGGTTGGGTTTGGGGGAACATTAGGGGAGAATTTGGGTTGGCTTCTTGCAAGAAAAATATTCTGCCTGATGTACTATCTTTCCTGCCTCTATTTTCAGTGTTTTAAATGGAGCAATAATATTTGAGTACTTTTCTTTTGCAAGCAGAGGCCTATAAAGTGAAGAAAGAATGAGATTCTTTGGGGAGAAGACAACACTTTCTTAACTGGAATTCACAGTGAATGTTGTCTATAATCAAATGCTATTGAAAATAGTCATCTGGCAATCTGACTTGTAATAAGATTTTACATATTTCATATTTGGACATGTTTCTTTATATATAAATTTACTGCCAAATGCTTACATCATTCAATAAGCACTTGATTTTAATTGAGCACATTCATCAACTTGAAGGAATTTATAGAGTTCTATTAGAGTTCTACTTGACATCAGAGTCTTAACATATTGTGCCATTACATATCAATCAGTTCCAATTAAAAGTTGAATGAAAAATCCTCAGTTGCACATTTACATGGATTGGGAAATATGGACATTTGTTTTATACTTGCATGGGAGGTCAAATTCTGCTACTGCAGGTAAGCTGTAATGTGACTCAAGTGGTCGAGCATATGGCTGGCTGTGTGAGGCCCTGTGTTCAATCCCTGGTGTATTGAACCAACAATATGTTGGTCACCAGCTTATGGTCCACCAACAATTCTGGATGGGGCCCCACAATACTATCACCAAATAATGCTTCTGGGACTTTATTTTAAAAACACATTTCATGAAAATCTGTGTAGAAATGGAAATGCCACTTCTTGTTTTAACTTCTCACAGCACAGGAAATGTGTCCAGCAGCTTGATATAGCTCCTGATTAAAACAGTGTTTATTGTTGAAAGGACTTTACTGCCACATAGGTTTCACATATAAGTTTGACCTTGCCTTGTTAAATTTGAGAATGGATTATTCAGAAACATTTTTAGGTATGCAGCTAAAACACTTATTTCCCTGAATCACTTAGTTCTGGATACAGGATGGATATCTTTCCTTAGCTAAGATATCTAGGCTCATTTTGTCCCATGCTCTTTAGAATTCACATCTCTATAGATTATCTATATAGATATAATTATATATTTTCCTCCTGCTAATCCATCTTATGTTAATTTGATTAAGCAGCCTAGGGAGAAGCCAGAGGGATAATTAAAAATACTTCCTCTTCCCTAATAACACCTAGCTCAGAAATTCTCAGTGAAGCTTCACCACTGCAAGGTCTTCAAGTTACTGGTATATCTAGGAGAGCAAGTCAGAATACTCAAACATTTCTGAGAAAATATTACACAGTTGGCAGTGGTTAACTACAGGACTGTGAGTGAATCCCATTCCTTAAACTGCCGCTCAATAAGACATGAAAAATTCACATCTTTTCTGCAAGGTTCCTGTTGCCAAATAGTCCAAGGAATTGCCACAAGTTTGAGCCACCTTACCAGCTTCCAAACTCCTCAACTGCCATTTTATTCTCCACACATGTCTTGACACCATCACTGTGACATGTCTTAGCAGTTTTCAGGTCTCATCAAACAGTGTTTTCCACTTTGCAAACATTCCTACCTGTATTTGTTGCATGCAGACTACTCATAGAGATGAGATCTTCAGTTACGTCAAACTCAGCATTGAGTCCTTTGATAAACAACTGAACTGTATCCCGAACATCTGTTGATTTACCAAGAGCCAAGAAAAACTGCTCAAAATTGTTTGCTGTTTGTTTTTAAATCAGCAATTGATATTGCTCCCCATGTTTCAATGTATTGAGCAACTGTTCTTACAGAAAGGTTAGAAATCTTAAACAAGTTTTGTTTGCTTGTTTGTTTGAAAAGCTGGGCACAGTTCTTTGCTCACTACAATTAAATAGGAATTCATTAACTCACCACAGGCAAACAGCTTTCCTTCCTTGGCTAACAAATGAGCCACTTATCAAACGGCTTCCCACCATCCCCCGAAAGGATGCACAGAACCTCCAATAGCCATCACATTCCAGATCGCTTTTGCTCTCTGACCTTGTTTTTCATTTTGAATTTTATGGGCAAATTCAGCATGCTGAGATAATCTGATAACCTTCTTTACCCTGTATGAGCAATTTGAATATAGTGGATTTTTAACTGGGAATGCAATCTTAACCTCAACCACTGTGCTCCAATTGTAACAAGCCTGTGTGGGTTGCCTCAGAGTCACCCATACAAAAATTGAGAATAAAAAGGCTATATCTGCTATTTCTTTCTTTGTGGTTTTTAATTTTCTCCCCTGCTACTATCTTCAAAGCACACTGATGGTAGCTCACAATTTGCTTTAAATTTTATTTTGCAGGAACTGACTCCGGCTCACTGGTTTCTTCTTAGGTTCAGTTGATGGATAGCATCGGAGTATAATAAGGAGCAAGTGGAGAATGCGAAGGAGAACGGAATTCCCTGGATTTCTTTAGTTCTCTCCCCAGGATCACTTATCCCATAGGAACTCTGTTCACACACCAGGCCTCTTTCAGTTACGATAACTTCCTGCCCTGGCCCCTTAAATCATGGAGACATCTTGCTCTTAGTCTTCCCTAAACACTCATGTATAATTCCACTAGTGAACACTCCTGGAATGCCAAGTGTTTGGACTGTAACCAAAAGAACACCCCAGATACAGTGGGTGAAAATGTTCCTGATCTGCCATTGAGGAACTTGGAAGGGCATCCACTGCCGCGGCTCAGACCTGCTCCTTCATGTTGGCTGTGTGGCCTGGTCCCAAATTGGCTTCCCGCTTTGCTCTCAAACCTCAGCTCACCTCTGTGTGGTGGCACCTGTCCCCATATCTCTTTCCTCCAGGAAACACCTGACAGTTTTGTCATGGAGGCAAATGTTTCTCTTTGGATAAGAGCAACATCTGCATGCCGCCTAGGCTTAGGAAGTCCAGGTACCACACTTCTACCTCACACAGTTTGTCAACATCTTAGGCCACTGCAAATTCAGAAGGACATATTCATTTTGTCTTTAATGGCATAGGAAATGAGGACTTAGATTTCATGTTAAAATGGGAAAAGGTTTTCACCCTACATCAGGAACAATATGTTTATTCTTACTACTTACCCCTATACGTAATCACATCAGGAGTTCTCTACATCTCATCAGAGTTCTCTACCATGAAAGAGAGGTAAAGAAATAAAAGCTATATGAATGGAAAACCTAAGAAAGCTTTTCTATTTTCAGATATTGTCATTTGCAATTCAGCACATATCAGAGAGTCTACAAAAAGGAAAAGCTATTATCATCAATAAATGAGGTTAGCAAGGTCACACGTTTTAAAATAGCAACCAGAACTTGAAAGAATTAAAAATAGTTCTGATAACAGTGGTATGAAGTATAAAATGTTTGGAATAAATCAAAACAAATAAGATTGAGTGGCTTGGTCAAAATTACAAAAATAGTAATAAATAGGTCAAATCAGATATATACACATACATATATATGTGTATTTCTATATATGTATACAGAGAACAACTCTTTTGTATTCCATGACTTAATATTGTTCAGAGATTAACTTTACTCAGAGTTTTATACGGATTCAGCATGGTATTTTTGCAAAACTAAAACCACATTTTTTTTTGCAAAAATGCCAATAGATATTGAATAATGTTATTGTTTGATATAAACAGATTTTAAAGTATAGCAAAGGAAATAAGCAGTTGAAATATTGTTGAGAAGGATAAAAGTCATGGGGGCTGGAGTGATAGTACAGTCGGGAGGGCATTTGCCTTGCATGCTGCAGACCCAGCTTTGATCCCCGGCATCCCATATGGTCCCCTGAGCACCATCAAGAGTAATTCCTGAGTGCAGAGCCAGAAGTAACCCCTGAGCATCGCCAGGTGTGACCCAAAAATCAGAAAAAAAGGAAAAAAAAAGAAAAACGTTATGGTTATGGTAGTGATGTTATTTAACTTAAAACTTGAAAAAAAATCAGGAATTACTTTTTTTTTAATCATTTTTGGTTTGGGGGCCATACCCAGTTGTGCTCAGAGCTTACTCCTGGTTCTGTGCTCAGGAATCACTCCTGGTGGTGTTCAGGAGATCACATGAGGTGCCGGAGATTGACATCAGGTTAGTCACGTGCAAGGCAAGCACCCTACCCACTGTACTATCTCTGTGACCCCTGGAATCATTTTTAATTATATGAAAATATCAGCCAATTATTATGTTAATAACCATGTAAATAACTTCTAAAATTGACTATGCGGCTTATTTTGACTGAGTGTTTGATATACAAATCAATTGCATAAAATATCAGAATTAGAACCACATCTAGGATATATTGGCAAAAATGAATCTTGATGCATGCTTCTCACCTTATCCAAAAATTTACTTTAAAAATTAGTGTCATGATGATAAATGCAAATCCTGTAACTTTAAAACTTCTAAAACAAGTCTGACTCTAAAATCATTGTGAAGTTGGGTTAGACTGAGACACCAGAGGAAGGAGCTATTAAAATAGTAAAAGTAACTGGCATACTGGATTCACTCAACTTAAACATTTAACTCAGTGAGAGACATTTTTTTGTGTGTGTGTGAGCTATTAGCACAAGGGCAATTCCTTACTGAGCTTTAGACCCTGGTCAGGGGACCACATGTGGTGTCAGGGATTTGAACAAGAGTAGGCTCATACAAGACAAATGCTTTACCATCCCTCCCTGCCTTACTGTCTATTCTCTGGTCCTGAAAGAAAGACACTTCCAAGAGGATGGAAACAAAGGCTGTAGTATAGAATAACATATCTGTGAACAAGCAAAGCACATTTCCTACAAATAATTAGACCAGATTGTATAAAGAATTGTCAAAAGTCAAGCCTAAGAAACAGCTCAATAAAAAATCCAGCCAGCAATTTGATTTGTTCACCCAGCAAGTATGTGTGGATGAGAAATCAGACATCATCAGACTCTTAGAACCATTAGGAAAATACCAACAAAATCAGACTAAGGCACTACTACATACCTGTTAAAACGGCCGAAATAAAAGTCCTAATCATGCCAAGCACTGGCAAAGATGCAAAAAAGGGGAGCTCCTATACTTTTAGAAATATTAGATGGTCCAGTGAAGAATATATACATATTTGTGAGAGAAGCCCCTTGCTGGCTTAGAAAGAACTATGATTCTGGCATGGGCTGTATTCCATACAGTTGCAGACTTCCCTGAACTTTAAAGAGCCACAAGAGATTATTTCTGAACTCAAAGTTATCCGCGGAAATTGCCAAATTGGAATACACTTAAATTCATATTGGGGCCATGTCTCTCATTGCCAGTGTATTTTCAGAGAATTTTTCTCCTACCATTTACTATCAGTGCAGAACACTCTCTGAGCTGTATTTAACACCATAACCGGTCATATTTTGTGAAAAGAATAGAACATGTGTTACATATCCTTGGGCTACCATGTAAGCGTACACCTCATCACATTGTCTGGTTTAGGAAAATGAACTTACATTTGACTTGCATCCTTTGTATTTTTCAGCAATTACGTTAAACAGAATGAAGAGATTTCCACCAAATTTTAAGGGTGTATGTGAAGTCATCTCTTGAGCTATTGGCAAAATAAGACATAAGAAATTCTTGTTCAGAGTGACTACAAATAGGTGAATCTGGAGTAGAATAAAAGCCTTGGATAGCTGCCAGTTCAGGCATCAGTTAAAATACCCAAAAAGGGGGGGAGGGGGAGGCTTTAAGTATGAAGTCAAATCAATTGTGAGAACTACACATCATTCCAAGACCTATTTCAACCACCATTTCCTTCTTATAGCCTTTGCTGATCTTATAAACCAGAATTTTTATTTCCCTCCTTCCAAACCCTGCAGCACTTTATACTGTATGTGCCATAAATCATAATCTTTCTTATTGAAGTGTCTTATTTCCCGATTAAGCTGTGATTTATTGGAGGTGGTAACTATGTCGTATTTATTTCTGTATTGCTCACAATGTCTATAATGGCACTTCAAGCAAGGTACATACTTAATAACCAGGTTCTTGGGTTCTGTCTATGCCTCCAACATTGTTTCCTTTGGTTTGGTGGTGGAGGTTAGCTGTGAGATACAAAGAAGAAAGTACAAAAATAATAAGAGCACAGTTTTGTGAATATTAATATGCTGCCTGCAGCCATGTGGTCATCACTTAGTGACGATGCTGAGCATCACCGTCAGTTCGGTAGAGCCAAGCACCCCCTGTCCAGTCACATATCTGCCTACTCAGAGAGACACCAGTATTTTGGCCTAATAGCCTAGATTTATCTTACTCAATTTTGACCTCGATAGAAATTAAATGGAAGCTAGTTGACTCTTAACGTGTCTGGCTTTTTTCACTTAAGGAACTTGTGGCGTTCCTTCATGCTGTGTTACATCCATTCACATTGTCTTTTACTCATGCTGCCCAAAGGGTGGTTCTTGAATCAACATCCTCCATGGGAGTTAGGATCATGTTAAAAATGCCATGTTTCAAGTCCTCTTGCAGACCAGCTGACTCAGAAGCTCTTGGAGCAGGCCCAGGGATCTCTGCTGAATTCAACAATCCATTGTACCTGGAATCACTGAGAATAATGGCTGGGTAGTATACCTGTAAATATAGTGCTGATTTATTAATATCATCATGTGTTCATCCAGGACCAGCATCAGTAATCAATATTTGTTTCCTATGCACATGAACGGTTAGAAATAGATAAATTGAATTACTTGGTTTTTCCCTCCAAAATATCTCATACTGTCTTATGCCTCAGAGCTTTTGTCCTTATAAAGTTGACTGCTGTGGCAGCTAGAGTGATAGTATAGTGGGTTGTAGTTTGTCCTGCATGCAGCTGACCCGGGTTCGATCCTCGGCATCCCATATGTTCCCCTGAGCACCAATAGGAGTAATTCCTGAGTGAGCAGGGAGTAACCCTTAACATTGCCATGTGTGACTCAAAAAGCCAAAAATTAAAATAAAAAATAAAAAAATAAAGTCTGGGCCTGGAGCTAATGAATTTTATCAAAATATAAAGGAGCTCCATTTTAAGCTTGTTTTAATATTTTTAAATTTGACTGTTGTGCACTTAATTCTATTCCTTATACAAATGGTCTTTTCTCATTCAAGATAAACTTATTTTTTTTCTTTATAATACAATATATCCATGTGTATGCCACATCTCTTCCATATGTAGTGATCATTCAGCCACCATGTGCTGGCCCCATGCAGTCTGATGTTTCTGGGTTTGGAGAAACAATCTTTCCCTGAGCTCAATGCTAACAGAAGACACAGTCAAACTACCAAAGGGTCTTCTTGGATATTCAGTGAGCCTGGGAAAGGCTCTTCTTTATTTGAACTGCTCTTTCAGAGACTGTGTCCACTTGCCTCATGTGCCCAGAAACCACCTCAGAATCTGCTGGAGTTATTCTTCAAATGATGTAGTCCTCAACTCTTCACCACATACCCTGCCCCAGTAAAGACTCTGGCACAAGTGCTCCTCACTCCAGCCTCCTGGCCCAAACCCGTTCTGTGTTTTAGAGGTGGATCCTTGCCTCTTGTTTCCAGGGAATCTTTGAATGACAAAATTCTCAAGGCATTTTTGACTCTTCCTGTCATAACTGAATCAGGTTTATAACTGAATTCCTGGGACCAGGACATCCCATGTATTTCACATCTGCCCCACTAGACTGTGAAATATTTCAAGATTGAACCTTTTCTGTTTTCCTCAACACAAAAACAGGGTCTGACAAAAGGTGAAAATACCTCATAGAAGGATCTCAAGTCCTAATAGAATAAACATACTCTT
This sequence comes from Sorex fumeus, assembly GCF_029834395.1. Classification (NCBI taxonomy): domain Eukaryota; kingdom Metazoa; phylum Chordata; class Mammalia; order Eulipotyphla; family Soricidae; genus Sorex; species Sorex fumeus. The sequence goes on along the minus strand of NW_026606083.1, from coordinate 9,233,963 downwards.
TACACAATAAAATAAAAAAGAACATCTCCAAATTCTGGAAAATTACGGAAGGAAGGAAGGAAGGAAGGAAGGAAGGAAGGAGGGGAGGGGAGGGGAAGGAAGTGAGGGAGGGAGAGGGGGAGGGAAAAGGGGAGGGAGGAAGGAAATTGAAGAGGGAAGGAGAGGAGAGGAAATTGGTGAAGGGGAAGAAGAATGAGGATAAATGCAGATTTACTAGGAGAAGTTTGCTTAGTATGTCCATGAGCCAAGCTAATATGTGTAGGGTCACAATATCCAATATACAACATATGATAAAATATATAGTAGAGTATCCATATACAAGAAAGAATCATTATCTGAAACATCTCTCTCATATTCTGGTATAGAGATATATTATCCTGTTATGTTGTATCAAGTACTCTTACAGATATTTGGAGTAGTAACAATAGAAATTTTCTCAGCATTGTGGCAGTGCATAATTGCAATATGGAAAGGAGCTCTCTCAGATAGGAAATCAATGACAATGAGGGGGTGTCAGAAGGGACCTTCAGGAGTAAGTCTGGCAAAGAGGACAATGACACTGTTGCTGATTAGCTGACTTGCTTACTATTTAGGTTTACCTATCAGTGCCCCTCCCTCCATCTACATCAGAATTGGAGACATATTGACAGGAATCCACATGAAGATTATCTACAGCCAACTAGACCTGAACCAGACACCTTAGGAGAGAGTGTGGGAACAATAAAGCATTCTCTAGACCTGTGGCAAAATGTTTTGCAATATTTAAGGCATTTAAAAGATGTGGAAACCAATAGAAACCTCCCCCTGTTTTCCTAAAAAAATAATAGAATGCCTCTAAGTTCCAGTTGTTTGTTTCTGTCCAATACCATACATGTGTTCATTACTGAGACAATTGGGTAAAGTTTGCCCGTAGGGATACTATTGGCACAATGTGTGAGGGAATCATATGAAAAAGACACCAACTTTAGATAAGCAAATTTCCAAACACCTCTCAAATCAAAAAATGCTCTTAGAACTGTTCTATGTATTTCTGGAAATGTGTGCATTGAATGGGACTTGGGTGCTGTGTTCACTTACTGAACAGGCTTAGGCAGTATTAGGCCAAAGATGCTGCGCTGTTTCCAAGTAACAGAGACTGTACTAGTCACTAAAGGGAAAGAAATGTTCTGTGGTGCTTGGAGCATTACTTATTTATGCCAGCAGTTCACAGTTAATGTTAGCTGTTGAAAGATACCTTCCACATACAAAGTTTTAAAAACAAGGAAAGTACAATGTATTCTTTCTCTTTCATCATCAAGGACATAAGTATACCCCTACACACACACACACACACACACACACACACACACACACACACACACACACACACACCAGGGGAGCTAAATAAACTTGTGCATAATTTTAAGCACCCATCTAAACTCTCTAATCCTGTTCTCTGTAGCTCTTCTTCACTGAGAAACCTAGAACATTCCATTTATTTCCAGGGCAAACCACTTGCGTGTGCTCTGCAACAACCACTTTACTCCTTGTTTCGGTTTTCACCCATCTACCAGCCCTTGGTTGTTTCCTCTCAAACTCTTACCTTGCCTGCCCCTCCTCTTCTCACTCAGGGGAGCTCAGCCAAACCTGCTGAACCCACCCACCCAGAGAAGCTTGCATTCCAGGCTTCCTCTGTTTTCCTTCTCAGCCTCTGACTTTCTTTTTTACTCTTTTACCCAGTCTCTTGCTTGTATAACCTTGCATCCAGCTTGAATAACAATGGATCAGAAAGGCTTCCCTCTGATAACACATCCTAACTGAATGGCCAACAGGCTAATTTTCTGGCACTCCAAATATTTTTAACTGGTGTTGGTGGGGGTCCACTTATGTGAAGTGGAGAGGGGATATGGGGCAGCCTTGGGAAGGGAATCTGCCATTTTCTCTCTATCCACCTCTGACACCTGGGGAACTGCTGGGGAAACTGAGGACTAATAGTCTACTATGAGCCCTGCTTTGTGCAGGAAAGGAGTCAGTCATACACTGTACCCAGACCTTTTGGGACCCTGCCTTTCCCTCAGAGAAAACTTTCAGGAGAAGACAAGCAGTGAAGTAGAACAGACTTTATTTGGAAGTTTTGAGGAAGATGAAAGAGAGAGAGAGAGAGAGAGAGAGAGAGAGAGAGAGAAGGAGAGAGAGAGAAAAATGCACTCAAGAAAGAACGCAGCTTCTCCAGCATGGAAGGGAGCCCCAGCACACATCCCAGGATTAAATATGAAAGGATAACAGTCCACATCTCAAAGTGGACATGTGGGTGGCACATATGCTTGGGCACCAAATGCGCTCAGTAGCATTTGTGTGCACTCCCTTTGATCAAGTTGGTTTTTGTAGAGTTTCTCCCAACCTGTCCCCTGTGGGCTTTCGATGTAGCTAAGAGTCTGTTGCTAGGGTGATTACAAAGAGGGATAGAACTGGGAGTAGTTAATGGTCTTCTTGTGTTTCCCTCAGAGGGGGCTCATCCATCTCTGGGACTGTGCTGGTGCCAGGTGAAAAGTCTGACTGGGCCTTAGTTTCTGTGACCACAAGTTGGGTTTTTGCCACCTTGGGGCTATTGGTTTTATTATTTCCCAAGAATTCATTGCCTTCTCTGCATCTATTGATATGATTATATGGTTTTTATTAATTTTTTTATTGATACAATGAATTATGTTGATTGACTTGAGGATGTTAAACTATCCTTACATCCCTGGGATGAATCCTACTTGGTCATGGTGTATGATCTTTTTGATGAGTCGTTGGATTCTATTTGCTAATATTTTGTTGAGGATCTTTGTGTCTGTGTTCATCAGGGATATTGGCCTGTAATTCTCTTTCTTTGTGGTATCTCTGTCTGCTTTTGGTATCAAGGTGATATTTGCTTCATAGAAACTGTTCAAAAGTGTTTCTGATACTCCAATTTCCTGAAAAAGCTTAAAGAGAATTGGGAGTAAGTCCTCTTTAAAGATTTGGAAGAATTCACTAGTGAAGCCATCTGGGCCAAGACTTTTGTGCTTGGGAAGACTTTTTATTACCGTTTTAATTTCCTTGATCGTGATAGGTTTGGTCAGGTCTTCCAGGTCTTCTTGATTCAGCCTTGGAAGGCTATAGAAATCTAGGAATTTATCCATTTCCTTAAGGTTTTCTTGTTTTGGTGGCATAAAGCTTCTCAAAGTAACCTCTGAGGATCCTTTGAATTTCTGTAGTTTCTATTGTAATGTTCCCCCTTTTCATTTCTAATTCGCTTTATTAGGGTTTTCTCTCTCCCTTTCTTTGAGCCTTGCTAGAGGTTTATAGATCTTGTTTATTTTATCAAAGAGCCAGGTTTTGCTCTCATTGACATTTCAGATTGTTTTTTGGGTTTCCATCTCGTTTATTTCTGCTCTCAGTTTTATTATTTCCTTCATCCTGCCCAGGTTGGGCTCCTTTTGTTGGTCCTTCTCCAAGCTGTAAGGTTACAGGAGGATTGCCCCATAGCTGGAAGCCTGCCTCATGAGCAGAGGGGAGAAGGCAGATGGAATAGAGAAGGGATCACTAAGAAAATGATGGCTTGAAGGAATCATTCATGATGGGAGATGTGTGCCTAAAGTAGATAATGGTCCAAACATGATGAGTTTTCACTGTCTGTATTGCAAACCATAATGTCCAGAAGTAGAGAGAGAGTAGGGGGAAATATTGTCTGCCATGGAGGCAAAGGGAGGGTGGAGAAGAGGGGAGTATCCTGGAGAGATTGCTGGTGGAGAATGTGGGGGACATATGCACTAGTGGAGGGATGGGTGTTTGATCATTTTGTGATTGTAACCCAAAAATGAAAGCTTCAAACTTGTAACTACCTCATGTTGATTCAACAAAATTTAAAAAAAAGAATTCATTGTCATAGGGGTGGCCTTGCCTAGCTCCCTGCCTGCCTGCTTCGTTTGTTGGTGCTAAGCCAGGAAATTAGGACAAGCCTCTGGACACTGCTTTGCAAGCAGGAAGCAGAACCGAGGCCCTACTTTTACATTAAGTGGGCAAGCAAAAACTTCTGAGTCCAATTATCTGGAGAAGTACAGCATACTCTCATATGCTTGCCTGGTCATACATTATCTTGGTAGTATAAAGCATCAGTTTCCCCCTCTCTTACACATCTTTAATCTGGTTTGATCTTCAAGTATCTGTATGAGCCTTCTCTTTGCCTTATGTGTAACCAACCACAAGAATGTGGGGGACATAATCTGTAGAGCCTACGTGTTCAGCTCCATATCATCCTCTGACTTTTTAATCATTGCAACATAGCCTTAACAACATAACCTTGACAAGACATTATATACCCTGATGTTCTTTTGACAAATACTCATCCTATAACTGTTTGTACTCTCGCTAGTGAGTCTTTCACTGTGATGAAGTCATTAGGATATAACTGATAAAAAATAGAATAAAAGGAGGTCTCTGGCAGTTGGTCTTTGCCTCAAGCCAAATTGATGCCTTGGCCCTCAATGCTTTCTACATTCCTCTCGCGTGTCTTGTCTCTGTCTCTCTGACTAAAAGAATATTCATGCAGCACAACATTATTCAGAATTTGTCGTTTCAGTCTGTCCTCCCTACTCAGCCTGTTTGCTCTCTGAGAAGGGGCCCATGTCCACTCCTTCCTTGGCATCTGCAGCGTGGGATCGCAGAGTTGAATCCATGCTTGAAAACAGAATGAGAAATCAATATTCAATATTTGGTAGTAGGCCAGAAAATTCAGAATGTTATGGGTCGCAAGTTACAAACATCTATTTTTTGGAATTTCAAAGGAATTTCTTCATTTAAACTCACTACAGGCAGACATTCTTCAAAGTTCTTGACAAATCTAAACTCATTTCCTCCCTATAATTATTGCCCCCATTTTGCAGCTGACATTAACTTATTTTTGGTTAAAGAGATTGTTCATTTGCGGCCTCACTGAGCTTATGTTCCAGTGGGGGAAGGCAGGCCCAAAGTAATAGATGCCATAATGGTTATAACATGTTTAAAGGTGCTCAGAGTTACAGAAGGAAAATTGGGCTGATTGGGGGTAGTGAATGTTGCAGTCCTCCATTAGGGGGCAATGGATCCAGTTAGTAGCCAGTGGTGTTAGTGTAGATTTTCTTAGTTTCTATTGAAAATTTTCCAACTGCCCCCCACAAAGGGAAATCTGGACCCTCAGTGTTTCACCCAGAAACTACATCCCCTGCCAGACATCTGACTTCTCAAACTGGAGTGTGGTGCGCTCCTCCCCACTCCTCAGCCTGAAATCTATGACTGGACCCTCAGCATTTCACCCCTGGAACTACCTCCTCTTGGCATCCCTTTAAAATCTCTGACCCCCAAAATTTACTTCATCTATATCCTGTATTAGAGGTACCAGTGAACTTAGACCTCACATTTCTTCACTTCTCCATAACTCTTGGAAACACACAAAGACACAACTGCAGGATCCTAAACATACAAAAACACACAAGAAACAACTCCAAACCGCTAAGGTCATGTTGGTAAAACAATGCAAAAGCTCAGCAGCTTCATGAGGGAAGTCACTAGCCCAGATGAACCAAACAGTAATAAATATGACCTCTAAGAGAAAGAATTTAGAGCTGTTTAGGATGTATAGGGCTGGAGTGATAGCACAGTGGTAGGGCATCTGCCTTACCTCGACCAACCCGACTGACCCGGGTTCAATTCCTCCGCCCCTCTCGGAGAGCCTGGCAAGCTACCGAGAATATCTCACCCGCACGGCAAAGCCTGGCAAGCTACCCGTGATGTATTCGATATGCCAAACACAGTAACAAGTCTCACAAAGGAAATATTACTGGGCCAGCTCTGGCAAATCGATGAACAAAAGGAGGACAGTGACAGTGACGGTGACAGGATGCATAAAGAGCTCCTAGAAGCAATGGAATGCACTGCCAACAAAATACAAGGGATATGAGAGCAGAAATGAGGAAAATGGGGGAAAAATACAAGCAGTAATGACAGACCAGACAAACTTGGTAGATGAAATGAAAAACTCACCACTGAAAGGCCTCAGCAGCGCAGGGACAGCTGCTGAGGACAGAATCAGTGAGCTCCAAAGTGAGGTGCAGAGAAACTCCAGACAACAGCAGAAGATGGAATAGAGCCTCAAAATAAACCAACAGAAAGTATCCCAGCTGTTTCCTTGCGTGTTTTCTTCCTTATGGGGCTTACTCTCCTATTTCTGTCCTCACAGCCCTTGCCTTTCCCAGCTGGTGGCTCCCAACTTCTGGGATATCCGTGCTCCCCATCACCGTGAACCCTAATTTCACACCTCTATTTTCCACGATGCACTGACGTCTTTCAAGGCTGAAACCAATTATAGGTGCTTTTTGGAAGCCTCGCAGTGCTTGAAATAAAACAAATTTGTGTAATCTCTAAGACCCTAAAATGACTTATTTTTAACATTGGTGTGAACTAATTACATTCTGCGTCTATGAGATCCATTTCTAATTTTCTCTGTCTTTCCCACTAGTTTGTACACTCATGGAGGGCAAAAATATCTTTATTCTTTGTGTCTTTCAAAGTTTTAAATACAGCAGACCAGCTATAACAAGTGACAAATGAGAGTTGTGAGGTATAAATAAATGAAAAATATTTGATCATTTCATATTTTTAGCCAGACCATTTAAACTATATTGATTCCTGTGACCACCAGTTTAAAACTGAGTATATATATATATGCTACTAAAACATATATATATATGTTTTATATACACAGTAGAACATAGAGAATCTCTCATATCTTTCTGTATGGAGTCTTAGCATGTTTCAAATACTAATTTAAGAATTTTAGTCCTGATCATGGATATGCAGAATATTTTATTACAATATATTTTAGTGCATATAATGGCTGACATAAAATACTTGTTATTGAAACCATATTGTCAGTTAATTTAAAAGTTTGGCTTAAAAGTTTTAATTTAAATTAAATTAAAATTTAAATTAAAAGTTTAGCTATGGTTTATTTATCTTTTGAACTATACTATTTATAGGTTATGAACTATACTATTTATGGTTACTACAATAATGTTTTGATGTGCTGTTACTTTTGTGCAAACTTAATTTATATATATATATCACCTAATAATGACTGTTTAGATCATTATAAGTAAACAAAACATGCTAAGGTTTGGATTATCAAATTATGAACCATGATATCTATCATCTCAGAAATATTCAACAAGTCTTTCCTTTTTATAAGTGCATGAATTGCTAGGCTTAAATTGGCATGAGTTAACAGAATTATACTAACAAGGGAATGGATGTTTTATAAGCCCATTGCCATAGAAATGCCTGCCACACAGCATGAACACGATCCAAAAGATTAAGACTGAATATGTCCAGAAAGATTTGGAGATCAGCTTTACTAGTGGAAAATGAAAGACAGACACATTTAGCTTATGTGTCCTAATTCTAAAATTATTCCAAACTTTAAATAGCTAGTGTATTTCCTATGCAGAATTCCTGACACAGAATTCTCCTAGTCACCAAAATGGCTTGAAACTCCAAAATTTTACATAGGAAACTGACAGCATGTTTACTTGATTTAACTGCTCACTGAGAAAATGTAGACATAGAAAAGGTATTCATTCTAAATATCTTATGTAGAGGCATCGTCAAGTATTTCATTCTCTTGATAGACTCTTCAGAAAGGTCAATTCTAATGCATTTTGTGTCTGTGGACATTGATTCAGATGTATAAACTTCCTTCTTTTTTATTTGGTAGTTCATTCATTCTCTCCCTATAAAAAAGATTACTCAAAACTCAGGAGTAAAGGAACCATTTCCAGGCCACTGGCAATCCCGTATGGAAAATCTGGTCCAGTTACTTTCATCTCTTGAGATCCCTATTCCTTATAATTATAACACATTCCTCTAAATGATGAATTTATAAAACTACATATTGTTTAGGTTGTCCTTAAACCATGGAGGGAATCACATAATTCAGAAAGGTGCACCAAGAGATTACATACTTTTGTTTAATATGATACTTTTGCTATCTTAATCTTAAACTAAGTCAAGGCATTGAAGACATTGGGCCCAAATGTTAAGACATGCATTTATTTTTGTCACTAGTTTTGTGATACTTTCTGCAGCTAACTGTCCTCCATTACTAAAACGAACCTGGAAATGGACGTCTTCAAAGCTATTAACTGATATTGCAGAACAGCAAGAGAGGAGAGAGAATGGAGGTGCATACAGGGGAAAGGAGGCAAGAGAAACCTAAATAGATATAGATATATATTTTTTTCTAATTTAACTTTGTAAAGGTTATTTGTGAATTTTATTTTTCTCTACATTGCTAGATCTAATATATGAAATGGAAAAGTCATTCTCAAAAACATAAATGGGCAAGGGAATCAAATTTGCCATCATCTCATAGACAAATTTGCAGTCACCAACTTTCCTGAATTATTCTTTCTTGCAAATAAGTCAGAGAATGGAAAAAATAACACTCTCTTAGTGGGTACTTCCCTGAAGACATTTCTAGGCTTTTGAAATTCCTTCACACCTATAAATTATTCTGTCACCAATATTATAAAATACATCCCAAGAATTTTTTTTCTTAATTTAAAACACCTACAGGTTTTATATGTGGTTTTAGTTTGAATCTTCTCTTTCAGTAGTTATTGGAAAGCACTTGCACCTATGTGAGATACGTTTGATATGATTATGCTAATATTAAGAAATTTTCCACCAACAATTCATTGCTCTGAATGGTGGATCACGAATAGAATGGGCACTCACCTGAGCGTATAGAGTTCTTTCAGGTTTTATGCTAGTATATGTATAGTAGTGATGTACAATTTATGTTGGTAAAATTTATAAATATGAGTGTCTCCATACATCACAGATATATATATGTGTGAGTCATATTATTGTAATAGCAATATATGCACATGTAAATATTACATGGACAACATGTAGATCAGACAAGGGTTGGAACTGAGGCTACATTTGGAGAAGACACACTCACATTAGCCCAGGGCAAAGTCACCGTCCTGGGCTGAAAGATGGAGGTGGCATCACAGTGTCAGGTGACTTCAGAGGCAAGAATTTGGATCATGTGCCTGTGACCAGGAATCTCAAGTTTCTGTAAAAGATTTTATAACCAAATATAAACCATTAACTTCTGCTGGCTTTCAGCAGTGCAAGGAATTTAAATTCACAATCTGCCTTTTACTAATATAGTCATTCAAGATGATGGTTGATTTAGCACTGCTTTTGGAAGAAGTTAAATTAAATTAAATGTCTCAGAAACCCAACATTTCTGGCAAAGAGAATTAAGCATGGAAAGGTATTCAGAACACTCAATAGATATTTTTCAAAAAATAATAAACCAAAATACAAAGTCACTGGGGACCATGGACATAATTTGAGTGTGATGGTCCATGTGTGACCCTGGTTTGATCCCTGGCACCTTATGTCAATTATCTCACTGAGAATGGCCATAGGGGCCCCAGAGTACTGCAGAAACAACCTTCTGGGCCCTGCCCCACAGAAAATGAGCAGCTCAGCACATCCCCGGGCCCCAGCTTTGATACATCTATATCTGGATTAAGTGACACTTGGAAGGGCCAGTTCCCCCTGAGTCCCACTTGGGAAGGCCTATCCCACAAATACTCATTAGAGTTTAGATTAACTTGTACTTTTCTTTAAATATGATATCCAGCTAGAGGTTATCTGCAGAAGTCTGATGGTAATCTGATGAAGAAATGACTTCCCCAAAGTCCTCTTAGAGAAACATTGAGAAAAGGTGAATGAAAAGAGCTAATCTCAAATTCCACAATTATAAATCAAAGCTGAGGTAAATTTTTTCCAAAACTATATTTTTACAGACGCATATATATATAAATTAATATGAGTAATCTGTGCTATTATATTTTAAGATTTATATGAAAGAGATAAGTCCCACAAATGTAAGATTTGGTGAGTCAAAAGAGTTAGGAAATATATGAGAGAATCTGACTAGGTCTCTAAGAAGTAAAAAAAGTATGATTTTTACTAAGAAAAGGACCATGGACTTAATGCTGGAAAATATTATATAATATGGCTGGAGTAATACCACAGCAGCACAGCGGGTAGGGTGTTTGCCTTGCACATGGCCGACCTGCGTTTGATTCCTCTGTCCCTCTCAGAGAGCCTGGCAAGCTACAGAGAGTATCTTGCCTGCACGGCAAAACCTGGCAAGCTACCCGTGATGTATTCAATCACAATCACAATCACAATCATCCTGTTGTTTGTCGATTTCCTCGAACAGGTACCAGTAACGTCTCCTTCTTCCTAGCCTTGAGATTTTAAAAGAGCCATTTCAATGTTCTTTCAGGATTAGGAGAATGAGACCCATCATTGTTACTGGTATTTGGTATATTGAGTATGACATGGGAAGTTTGCCAGACTCTGCTGTGCGGGCAGGATACTTTTTGTATCAATATGCAAAAAAAAAAAAACAACTCTCACAATGGAGAAGTTACTGTTGCCCGCTCCAGCAAATCAATGAACAACGGGACACAGTGCTACAATGCTACTGCTTAAGTGCCTGTATTAATAAGTAAAAGATTTAATAAAGACATCTATAATATTTAAAAAGCCAACCTCATCAGATACATAAGACTTTATATAAATGAAATGGTAATTTATTATTGTGAATGTATCGATCCCTTAGAAGGATGAGTGAACATACCTTTCTTAATCTAGTAAAGAGCACCCATATGCACCATGAATGAATGTCATATTCAATGCCAAGTGCTGAGGAGGATTTTTTGTCTTTTAAAGAAGCTCCTTTAATGCTTCTTGCAAAACTAGTTTTTAAGGCTATGAATTCTCTACACCCTAGCCTCTTCCTGAAGCTCTGCATCACTCCTTCAGATCTGAGTGACAATAGACCTGGACAAAGTATCCTTAGTAAGATGTTCAGGTCATTGAGTTTTTTTCCATATTTCTCCATCTCCTCTGGCCCATAGCATCTCATTTGAAAGATCTGCTGTGAGTCTTAGGGCCTTTCCTTTGTACATAGACTTGCATTTTGATCTTGCTGCTTTAAATATTCTGTCTCAACCTTTGGCTTTTGCCAATCTGAGTAATCCCTGAGCAAGTGTCTTGAAACTTCCTATTTGAGTCTATTTTCACTGGCACCCTTTTGGTCTCTTGGATCTCAGTGCCTGTAATCCTCAACTCTGGGAAATTCTCATCTGTGATTTAACTATTATTTCCTTATCAAATTTGCCTTCCTGCTCTTCAGGGACTCTGATGATTCTTATATTGTTCCTCTTGAATGAATGAATGAATGAATGAATGTGACCTATAGTTCTCTGATGTGCTGTTCATTTCTTTTCAAACCTTTTTCACCCTGGTATTTTCTAGAAGTTTCTTCCATCTTATCATAGAGTGCCTTGATTTTCTCCCATGATGCTGTAATGTAATACTGCTGCTCAGAGCATCTATTAAATGTTTGATATAAAGGACTGCACTCGTTTTCTCATGTTGGCTCTCACATCTCCTTGTGCTCTGCTGACTTTTTGTGCCATTGTCTCTTTGAGCTCAATAAGCATCCTTACCATAGTGTCATTCACGTTGTTTTCTGAAGATTTACCGAGCAGGTTGATGCCATTGAGCCTTCTGTGTTATTGTTGCCCATTGAATTCCAGGGCATTTACCTGTTTTCCCCAGTGGGTTTACAGTGATCCTGCTGTGCTCTCAGTGAATCTTTGTACTTATAACCCGCCTTGGGATTTTCTGAGGAATTAGGCTGGTTGTTCTTTTGCTTCCTGCCTGTCTTCACCCAGTGTTAGGAAGTAAAGTCGTGAGCAGTGTGAAATTTGGATCAGAGCTGTCGCATGCCAGCAAGATCATCAATGCGCTCAGGAGCTGTGGATGTGGACCTGTTGAAATGACAGGGCCAACTATGAAGACTGGAGATGAATCTCACCTTCTAGGGTGATAAACTTACCTTTCTGATGTATTCATTTTGTCTTTTGTTAGGAAATTCAAGAAAGACAGGGCCATGCAAAATGACTAGTACATAGGTTCTTATTAGCAGTTAATAATGGTAGTATACATTTTGGTTAGAAATAATGGGATCTGTTCTTTATTATGCTTTTTATTCTCAACAAATGGTCTTTTTCCCCCTGAAAAATAAACCAACACAGCAGGTTTAGGAGGGTTGGATCCCATATTGTATGCATTCGAGAGGAGATAGCACTGTTCTTTAGAATAAAAAGATAGCCACGCTGAGGGAGGGAGGGATGTTGGAACATTGTACGACTGAAACCCAATCATGAACAGCTTTGTGATGCTTTGTGAATTGCATGGCGATTCAATAAGTAAATAAATAAATAATAGCCAGCTAGACTCAGTTCCAACTGAAATGCAATAAAATTAAATTATATTTACCATTAGATGCTTTAGAGAAACAAAGTAATGGATTCTGGCACTGGAGATACAGCACAGCAGGTAAAGTACTTGCCTTCCTGTGTTTGATCATTGGCACTGCAAATGGTCCCCATAAATCAGCCAGGAGTAATTCCTGAGGAAAAAAAAAACAGGAGTAAGTCCAACCACTGCTGGGTGTGGCCCCAAAACAAAACCAAAACAAAATAAAAGTATTTATTTATGAATGAGGTTATGAAGAGTGACCCAATGATGAACAACATTACCCAGTAAAATACTGTTTTGTTTTGTTGTATTTGTGGGTCACATCTCTCTGTGCTCAGTGAGTACTCCTTACTCTGAGCTGAGGAATTACTCCTGGTACACTTTGAGGGCCAGAGGGGATGACAGGGATCAAACCTGGGTTAGAGATGTGCCAGGTAATTGCCCCACCTGCTGGACCATTGCTCCTGCACTGTCTTGTCTTTTTATACATTGTTTTTCTCCAATTAAAAATTATGCTCAAGAGAAAGTTCTCAAAATTAAATTTGTACAACAAGCAATTATACCTCTTCTGTCTCTTAATCCTCAAATGCAATATTTTGCTTCATAAGAGAACAAGGATTTTTTCATCGAGGGCTAAGACAGGAATCAGCAGCTGCATTTGCATTCCTAAATTATTTATGTATTGTGAGACATAGCTCATCCCGAAAATAAATTTCAGACATCAAAGAAGGGCTAGCAGCTGAGATCTCTTGCTAAATGACCCTGTTACTCGAGAATGCAGGCCCTTGCACAAAGCACTGCTTTAGGGTCATCTCTGTGGGAGAGATCATGGAAAACACACATGCTGACAGTCTTTGCAATGCTGACCTGGATGAGATGCTCTTTGAATCGTCTTGAAAATGTATGGTATTTTTCACATATAACTTAGTAAGGCAGTAAAAAATATATATATTTTAGGGATAAATTTGACATGCCTTTCAAAAACGGGCATGAGTTTATGTCTTTAGCCCTGAAAGAAATTATAAGACTATAAGAAATATAGTCTAGGAGCTACACCCAACATTTTGGAAATTATGGGAATTTACAAAGGCAGGCAATTATATTATTTTAGATAGTCTCTGAGCTGCAGAATAACAATTGATTGGATGTGATTTTAGCTCGCCAGCTGGTGCTGTCACTAGCATGCTGACAGATACCTGTTTTGAATGAATTGACAGATTGCTAAAATGTTGTTTTTGGGGTTGTTATCTGTTAAATTCACTTTAAAACGGATGTAAAATTCAGTGATAAAGAGTACTTTTAAAAGACTGAGAAGAAAGCTTCTCTGCTGACTAAACAGATGTATGATAATTAACCCTTTTCTTTTCATAACCTGTTTTGAGATAGTTTTATTAACTTCTAAAAGGTAAAGTTCGTTTCCCGTTCATCTTTGCCTCCTAAAAGGGTCACTGTAGAACACACTGGTGTTTAATGCCTTTAAATCAAATGGTGCCTCCTATAGCCACAGCTCTTGGGAATGTCTCAGAGCCTCGGGAGACGCACTCATTTTCGAGAAATCCAACGGCCCTAGTTTCTCTAATGCCAGATGAAAATCTGTCTTCAGTAGAGATCTTCATCATTTTCTTAGTCTGCTGTTGTTTGGAAATCAATACCTATTTCTAATACTTAGTAGTAAGTTGTACTTCTGCTCCTCTTTAAGACACTCTCCTCTGGAAAAGAATTGAGACTCACTAAAGCCTAAAATTCTTCTCTTTAACTTAAAAACTAGAACACTGTCAACAGTACCAGCATCAAGGAGTTTGCCAGCCGGGAGTTTGCCAGCCTGGTGGGGCCACTGCATGAAACTGTCTCTGGGCAGAGTGAGTTAGTATTGCAGCCCAAGTCCTAACACACCTTCATGTGCAGCTAAAGACAGGAGTCCAAGGACCAGTCCAAGGGAGCAGCGAAGTTAGACAACACTGGGCTTTTCCTTTGACCTGGTTCTTGGGTCTAGTAAAGTTCACAGGTTTCCCCCAAATAAACAATTACATTGCACCCCCTGCCCCCGTGTTTCCACTGAGGCAAGCAGATATCACCAGTATCACAAATCACACACAAAGGCCCAAGTCCTTCTGATCGCCAGTATAAATGGCATAAATTTGCAACTGTCCATTTATGGGTTTCTCTTCTTTTCCACTAGATTTTAAGAGTTTTGAGGATCGAGTTTTTATTATCCATTTTTTTCAGAGTCACCATTGTCTAGCCAAGTTCTTCTCACAACAGTTTGATGAGTGAATGTCAAGTGACCCCAGGTCTTTTGATAGCTGCCCATGAATAGACCTGCCAGTACTTGAACAAACTCATTTAGAAAAATAATGGAGCTTCTATCTTAAATTTCACATGTTCTGTCAAAACTCAAGAGGAACATTAAAATGTTGGCAATGTTTCTGTAAAATTTGGCATACATCCTTTCGAGTTTCTTTGATACTTCTAAAAGAAAAATAAAATATTAACACTGGGAAAGGAATTTTTAGATAATGAGAATATTTTAGATAATAGGAATTTAGATAATAGGAATTTTTTATGGATCCCAGGGACTTTCATTCCCTAATATGTTAAGAGTTTATTCAGGTACATGTATATACTAACACAAGTATTACAACATTTTTCTTAAAGGGCCCATTTTAGTTCTAGCATTTCTCTTAAAAGACATCTTGGTTGGATATAAAGTACATACTGCAACATTCATTCTATAAAGGTTAGTTATACAGTCATTTCTCAGATATATTTACCATCCCTCAAGAACATTCATTCATAACCACCCGTCGTCACATCCTGCTTTAACTCAAACCACTAATCTGCGTCCATATCCAATTCATGATTTGTCTTGCCATTTTATATGAATTGAAAAATAAATGATGTGCCTTTTGGTGCAGGTTTCTTTATTTTCCATAATCTTTTCAAAGTTTATTCTTGCTGCTATAACCACAAAGTTTTGCTCCACTGCCATGGGTCACCGGGCACCTGGTACTGATCTCGGAAGTTCCCAAGAAGCAGTGCTTCTTCTGGACACTGACCAATGAGAAGCACTCTTCCAGGAAGGGTCAGTTGCAGACTGGTGGGCATCAGAGTGACCGGGAAACACCCCCTAAATTGGTACCCCGTGATATGCTGCATGGCAAACATGAGCCACAAGTATAGAAAGCAGGTTTCATCTATCCTGATCCAAGTTTTGTGAGAGAAGGATGACTCTTCCTTCCCAGAACTTCTATTTTTTTATTTTCAATTTGGATTAAGAACTGAAATTAATAACTGAATTTCATTTGGGCTGGTTTCATTTTAGCATGTATCAGTCATTTATTCCTTTCTGGAGTCAACTAATATTCAGCTATACCAAATGAATATATATTTATATGCATAAATATGTTATGTATATACACACACATTTTCCCTCTTCTTGACCTCTTGACCATTTTCCCTCTGCTTCTTGTTTTGTTTGGAGGCCAAAAGTGATACTCAGGGGTTGGTTATTCCCGAATCTATACTCGGGACTCATTCCTAATGGTGCTCAGGGGACCATATGGGATGTTGTGGATTGAACCCAGCAAGGCAAGAGCCTTATCCACTGTACTATCTCTCCAGCCCTTTTCCCTCTATTCTTAATTGGGTAGATTTTGGGGCTGCTTCTGTTGTTCTGTTTAACCTGAATAGCTTGGCTGTGAGTGCTCATTTTCAAGTTTGTGTATGGTAGATGTTTCTCAATTTCTTGAATAAGAGTCTACAAGTAGAACAATTAGATTTGCTAGGTCGTGTAGTAATTCACTGGAGGGGAGCGGGTGGGGGATTGACAAACTGTTTTTCAAAACAATTGTACCATTTCTGAACTCAGCAGTATTGAGTAAAAAAGTCCTGTTCCTCACACCCTTGCCAATACTTGTTACTATTTTTTAAAAAAATAAATGTCAGGCATGTTAATAAATAATGCAGCAGTATTTCATGATGGATATCCCTTGTACTTCCCAAGCAACTAGCAAAGTTCAGCAAGTTTTCCTGTGCTTATTAGTCATTTTAATATCCTGTTTCAGAGAACAGATATTTGATTACATATTTCAAAAGGTCTTTTTTTATTGTTGAGTTGTAAGAATTTCTTCTTCCATTTCCCTCCCAGAAACCTCTTCTCAGACATGCAATCGGCCGACAGTTTCTGGCCTTCTCTGAGTTTCTATTTCATTTTCATCAGGGTCTCTCCAGAAGTGAGTGGTAAGTGTGGGATCACTCCTAGTTTTGATGGCCTACATGATGACAGGCCAAGCCCTTCGACCAGGGACTCAGGCCCACCTCTCAAGTGCTATTCAAGGTCTCGCAGTGTTCAGGGCTATCAGGGCTATATTTGGAAGTGCCATGGAGAGCTGGGGGTTGACTTCAGAACTTTGCTCATGTGAGGCCTTTTCTCTCCCACTTGAGCTCTCTCTTCTGAGTCTATCAATATCTATTTCGTGAAGTATTTCATCCACTTGCACTTAATAGAGGTACTAGTCAGCTAAGATTTCCTTCCTACAGCTGTTTTAAAAGATTTTTTTATCAGCACAATCACTGTCACTGTCACTGTCCTCCTGTTGTTCATCAATTTGCTCGAGCGGGCCCAGTAACATTGTGAGACTTGTTTTTACTGTGTTTGACATATCAAATACGTCACAGGTAGCTTGCCAGGCTTTGCCGTGCAGACAAGATACTCTCGGTAACTTGCCAGGCTTCCGGAGAGGGGCAGAGGAATCAAATTTGGGTCGGCCCGGTCGGCCATGTGCAAGGCAAACACCCAATAACAATTTTATTGAAGAGAGGTGGTGGTGGCAGCATTGTCCAGTTGGAACAGGCTCCTAAGAATTTGAAAGGAAAAGGAAAATAAGCTTTATTTTTTGGAGGGGAGGTGGGAGTGGGGTCTAAGCCACACCCAGTGGAGCTCAAGGCTCACTGCTGGAGGTCTCAGTCGACCATAAGAGATGTGGAGGATCAAACCCGGGTTGACCTAATATAAGGCAAACGCCCTACCTGCTGTCCTATCGCTCTAGCCCCAGAAAGAGAACATCAACGTTAACTTTCTATCACCATCTAATCTAATTTCTGTCCATTTTTTCAGCTCATAATTTGCCACATCAACATATCCTCGCCGGAAGGAAAAGGACCGTTCTTGGTAGAGCTGGGGAGGACGCTGGGTGGACACAGTGATGAAGTGCAGGGCGTTCCAGAACCAAGTGGAGAGCTTCCCTTAGCATGGGGTTGCCAAGGGCAAGGGAGGCCCTTCCTACTCGAGGGTTCTGGAATGGGAGGCTTTTGCAGTGTAGAACTGTTCCTATACAGGAGACCTCAGGACATTACTGCTGAGGCTAGGATGTGGCCTATGCAGGAGTGCTACTGGGTCAAGGGATCTTAGAATTAGAACCTTGAAGAAAACTGAAAGGGTGCGGGGGCGGAAGCTTTTTGATGTAGTGTACAGGAAGTGCTGCGGTGCGAGCCAGGAAGACAAGCAGATCAGGGACGAGATGGAGAGATGGAGCTCGTGTGTGGAGAGCCCACTAGGCAGTGATCAGAGGGAAAGACCCCTGCAGCCGGGTAAGGCTCAGGAGGTGGGCCTCGGAAAGAGGGCAAAGGCGCCAACCGTGAACGGCTCATACCCAGGGTTCGAGCACGAGGGAGTGGGCATTAGTGGGGCTTCTGGGACACCCGACCTCCCACGAACTCACCTGCTTTGCTATTTTTTGATGCCTTATGTAATTTTTTCCCATCTTTTCCTTCAGATATGTATATACACACATGTATGTATACATAAAATAGTTATTTTAAATAGTTATTTTTTCCAGTTAACCACTTCAATTCTCTCATGATGAACTCTCTTCTTGCTATATTTTAGTTATCTTCTAAGTAATGCATTGGGCTTTGAAATAATATTGACTTATATGTGCTTTATTACCTAGTAAACAAAAATGGTTCTTAAATATAGCCCCATTTCTTTCCCTTCTTTTTTCCTCTGGTTCCTAAACTAATTGCATATTTATATATTGTAAACTATCCGCAGAATTTGGTATTCATGGATACATGCAGGGGACGTACAAATCAGAATAAAGACATTACAAACCCAAGCATATTTATATGAAGGTCTATATTGACTTCTACTGATGCTTTTTATGTTTCAAGTGTGCCTATGTTACTGTCCATAACCCTTCCCTTCAGCTCAGCAAGTCCTATTTAATGTTTCTTAGAGAGAAATTCTGTTTATGGGAGGTTTTCTCAGTTTATGTTTATCTTGGAATGTCTTAATGTCATTTGACTTTGGACCATGGATTTGAATAAAATTTTTGACATTCCTTCTTTTTCAGAGACTTTGAATTTTCCGTTCTGAGGTAGCTGGTCAGAGAGGGGGCACTTGGCCATAGATTTTAGGAAGTTGTAAAGCCAACAAGCATTTGGTGAGGGACAAGATGTAGTCTGAGCAGGAATTGTCTGCTGGCAACCAGAAGCAGAGGTTGGACTCTGTCCAGAGATAGCTCACAGACAGAAACAAATGTCCTGATGAGGCAGAGAATGAAGAGGCCACGGAAGCTGAGTCTTCTCTCTGGCAACTCCCTAGCAAGAGAGAAGCTGGAAGACCTACCCAGAATAGCCTGGGGCAACCACCCTAAAGATGCCCTCACCCCTTTCCTTGGGGGCGGGGGGGGGGGGTGAGTGGGGAGACTCACTTCCTTTAATGAGAGTGTTTTTTTTGTTTGTTTCTTTTTGTTCTCTTTTTCTTTATGACTTTCCTGGTTTTTCCTTCTATTCCTTTTTTTTTTTGAGTGGGGAGAGGTTGGGAACACACCTGGCTGTGCTCAGGGATCACCCTTGACCATGCTAAGGACCACATGTGGTGCCAAGATTGAACCTAGGTCATCCAGGTGCAAAGCAAGTGTCTTACCCGCTACCCTAACTCTCCAGCCCCTCTTTCTCACTTCTGAAGAAAGAAACACTATATATACCTCACACTCAGCTTAGATATTTAGGGCTCAAATCACAGGTTCTATTTGTTACTTCAACAAACTCAGGCTATTGAATCCTAGTTCCCAATCCTAGACCCTAATCCCCAATCCCCAATTTCCAAGGTTCTTCTCTGTTCCATTAGTAATGCATAAACCTGGAATTGGTAAGGGTATGCACCACCAAGAATGAACTTTAGGATGATATCCAGAATTTGGATTTTGTTATTGACCTGTCTAGATAGATCCCGATAATATAAGAGCTGTGTCTCAGGCAACCCCTGATATAAAGGAATGCTGGAGTTCACCGCCATTCCCAGAAGTCCCGAGTCAAGTATGCTGTGAAGACAGGTATTTTAGATATAGCTCAAGTGGAAAAGCCCAAAATCACATTCACACACAAAATTCCAGATAAATATCCACCAGGATATGTTCAAATGTGTTGGTGAATATTCTCTCTAGCCCCTCTATAGCACTGTGCTGTAGCACTGTCCTCCCATTGTTCATCGATTTGCTCGAGCGGGCACCAGTAACGTCTCACAACAAATTGTCAGACTTGTTGTTACTGTTTTTGGCATATCGAATACGTCACGGGGAGCTTGCCAAGCTCTGCCGTAAGGGCAAGATACTCTCGGTAGCTTGCCAGGCTCTCTGAGAGGGGCGGAGGAATCGAACTCGGTCAGCCATGTTGGCTGCATGCAAGGCAAACACCCTATCTGCTGTGCTATCACTCCAGCCCCAAGAAAGGGTAACAGAGGGTAAGGCGTTTGCCCTGCACGCAGATAATCTGGGTTTGATCCCGGGCACCTAGCACAGAGTCATAAGTAAGCCTTTAGTGCCACCAATGCCACCAGGTGAAACACCTCTCCCACACTACCCACCCCCCAAAATAAATAAAAACTCCATAAAAATAAAAAATAAAGGACCAGAGCCCTGGAAGGAGACTGTCCCAGTTTCGGCCACAAATCTCTATCCACTATCCCATCCCCACCCCATGAAGAACCAGGGCGCTGGGTGGGCCCTTCTATGTCCCTGTAGAAGATCAGGACGAACACATTGAGTCCCCGGTCCAGCCCCATGAGTCCCAGGCAGATGAGCATGACAAGTTGCAGAACTGGGCTTCCCCGGGGGCCACAGGTAACTGCTCAGTAGGCCGAGCTTCCAGCCAAGCTCTCGCCAGGTGGACGCCCTGTCTGTGGAGGGAGCCTAGCCCCTCTATAATGTACATAAAAATTTACTCAGTAAAATGCACATATTAACAAATAATGTGTAATAAATGAACAAAACTCAAAACCTATAACCTAACCAGTATAGCTACATAATAAATTTAACTCCATAGACATACAAAAATTCAAAAATAGAATTAAGAAAAGATTTAAAGGTGAAGATTTCAAAGATTTAAAAAGAGATTTTTTTTAATTAAGGTGAAAATATGTTCAGTAGTTTTGTACCAGTTTATTGGACACTCCATGCAAATAACTTGCATGATCACCAAAGCTCAGTGCTCTTGGAATGACTTGAGAAAATTTAAGATCAGCTTTTAAAGTACTTACCCTCTTCCTGTCTCGAGGATTTCTCTGAAATGAACAGAACCAGTGACAAGACACATCATTTGTGATGGTCTCTGTTCCCTTGCTCAATGCTTTAAATGGGGGGTTGTCAAAACTCTGTGCATAGTATTACAATGTTTAGTCACTAAAGGAGAAACCCGGGGTTAGTCCCATGTAATCACATCTTAGAAGCTCCCCAGAGAAGAGAATTCCCAACATAAATCGTGAAGAATTATGCAAGGCTACATGCTTTCCTTTCTCTTTTTATATTAGGGATCAAATCAATTTAGGGCATGCAAATACCCCTTTCATAACTCAATGTGCCACAATAAATTGGAGAACAATTTTGGGGGAAAGGAGGTGGCTTATATTGAACAGATTTTGTGCATTTCTGTGCTAATTTGGGTTGACAGTTCAATGATTGTTCTGTACACAAAGTTAAAACAGCAGAAACAAAAACAGCCGAGCAGCAGTGGAGAGTCTCTGCCTCCCTCTGCTGGAGTTTTCTGGACAGCCTTGAAGTCTGTTAGCCTTTACCCAAATAGGGAAGCTGTTACAGGGCAAAGGCTTGCTTTTCTGTGTGACAATGCATCTGTGTGTTCTAGCTGAGCGGAGGTTATCAGGAACATCAGTGAGGCAAAACGCAAAACAGTTTTAAATGTGAACTCGTCTTTTAAGATTGGTGAATTGCTAAGGAATTCGCGATAAGAAGTGTTTCATTTTGAACTTAATGTTTTAGAGTGCTTTAGTCTCTATGCCTTTTCTTTCCTTTCTTTAAAAAATGATTTCATTATTTCTGTATAACATTCAAAAGTAAGATGTTCATTGACTCAGTACTCCGTGTGACTATTCTTCTTTAAACTACTTAGATACTTGTAACTAATTATCCTCTAGAGATTTGTGGGCATTCCTAAGAGGAGAAAGAGAAACAAGATGAATGGCAGCATTTAGCTAGAGATTGATAAAAGACAAAAATAAACTGAAGTCAGCTAGCACTTAAAGGATTACATTTTGCAAGAGAATTTTTTATAAAAGCTGCAGTAGAAATTTAAAATATACATTGGATAGTTAAGGAGAGAAACTCTCAATCATCTCTATCCTCTCTGTTTCTTCTTTTTCTTCTCCCATTTCTAACAAGAAATGAGAATGGAACTGTCAACCTCGAGAAAGTTAAGGGATATTATAACATATGTGTTCGTTTGAATTCTGTAATTCTTATTTGATGCTTGAAATAGCTTATCCTAAAGTGAAAGAAATTTTCAAGGCACGAATTTTGGGGAAAGTCAAGGTAAGGAAGACTTGTTGCAGAGGCCTTAGATGAGAACTAGCAGCCTGTGGATGTTATTCTGAGTAGGATGTCGGGGAAAAGATGATGTCATGAGAAAAACAAGTTAAGGGCTGGATTCAAAGATGGAAGCATAAGTGTGGGTGGAACTAGTCACTCTGCTTAGCAGGAAGGAGGGAAATCAGAGTGGAGGGTGAAGCCTCCCAGCTGTCACTTATCGTCATGGTTCTTACCTCCTCAGAGCTGTTGTGAAAAGAAAAAGGATAAATGTTAGCCCTGTTCTATCTGCAGAGACATCGCCTATCAATCAGGATCAGCCAGGCAAAAAGAAACGACCCTTAGTATTTCAATAAAGAAAGAATTTGATGGAGAGAATTAAAGTCGTGTGAAGCTCTGAGAAGAACCGAGCAGCACAGACCACTGAAGCCAGAGCCAGAATTTAGGAATCAAAAATGAAAACTGGAATTCTGGGCACTGCCCCTGCAATGTTTTCTGGCTGCAGGGCAGAGGGGTCCTTGGGGTCACACACTCTCTTGTGACACGCAGCACGCCCTTCTCCCCAGTGGCGTTGGGCTTCACAAATATTTCTCCAGGTAAAGTTTTGTATTGGGGTATGGGCTTCCTCACTGTCGGTCTGGGGTCACCAGACCCACACCAGGCAGTATTCAGTTTATTCCTAGGGGTATTATGTTTTCAGATAGAAATTTTTCATTTGGTTTTTGGGCCGTACCCAGGGGTGCTAGAGTTTATTCCTGGCTCCCTGCTCAGGGATCGCTCTTAGTGGGCTCAGGGGAACATATGGGGTACTGGGTACAAACCTGGGTGTGATTTTGCAGTCCAGAGCCTTAAGGACACATTGTACTATTGCCCCACCCTTGCCATATTGGAAAATTATTGCCAGAAAATAAATGGTCCTCTGAGTCTTGCAGAGGTGAGCCCTGAGTTCAGGGCCAGTGTAAAGTCTGAACACTGCTGGATGTGGCCTCCCAAACAAAACTAATGAATGAATGAATTAAATGTAAATTTGCATTCCAGCCATTATTGCTGAAGGCGGGAGGCATGAGTGGGGAAGAAGAGCATTATCCTTTGCTCTGAATTCTCACTGCATTGATCATTATTATTTTTAAATGGAATCTTAATTTTATATATGTGGTAACTAGGGCTTTAATTGGATTTTATAATATTCTGCTACCATTCACCTATTTTCATTTAAAGTTATATTTTTGTCCATTTTCCTTTGGGCTGTTGATTCTTTTTTATTCAAGATTATTAATTCCTCGATTAGCAAAGCTTTTCCAGTTTTCTCCAGTTTGATTTGAAATCTTGTCCTTCACTTTCGTAAATTATCAAATCTAGAAATAAGTGTTTTGTTTCCTGCTTTAGTTTTCTCTTATTGGAACACAACAATCATCTACTTTTCCTAGATACTTTACATGTTTGATTTTCCCTTTACATAAAGCATTGGGAGTGGGGTAATATATCTTAAATTTGATTCGCTCCAAACAGTCTGGCAGAGGTGTCCTCTCAAGTGGGGACATACTGTGGAAAGAATACTCCCAGAGGAAGCTGTGGTGCAGATAGTTCTCCAGGATTCTCTGTGTGTCCACACCTTACAGTGGCTGGAATCCAGTACTAAGTGTTCCATGGACTTCAAGGCAAATGTGCACCTTTTTTTAACCCCACCACCTCCAGCCAGGTCTTGGGGTCTCGGTACTTCTGGGTGGAAAACTGGCTCTAATCAGCAAATGAGAAGTTTTCAGAGGGCAGCCCCGCCACCAGGACCAGTGAGTGTGTGCTACCATGTCAGTAGAATGTATCCAGTGACAAAAGCTCAACCTCCCTCCCAAAACCATGGGACCAGCTGAGCAGAAAACACAGGCATTGTTGACAAGCAAACGATTTCTCATTTAGAAAGCTGGTCTGATGTTACAGTGAGTGCATTTAGGGTGGCCCAACGAACTGTTTCTCTTCAGAAGCATTTCCAGGTAATGGCTGGCATCCCAGGAGATGGGCGGTGGACACGTGAAGGTGAGGACTGTGCAGCCCACGTGCATGGCAAAGTTGTCCTCTCCTTGTGTCTAGAAAATGGTGGGAAGTTTAGTTCAAGATGTGTATTGAGTCAGGTAATGAAGAAAGAGGTGACTGTTGGCAAAACTTGGCACATTTTTGGCACTTTTTTAAATTCAGAATGTTAATTTTATTTTATTATTTTATTATTTTCCCCCTTTTTATTGATTCACCATGAGATATAGTTACAAAGCTTTCATGTTTGGACTTCAGTCATACAATCATCAAACACCCATCCCTTCACCAGTGCACATTTCCCACCACCAACATCCCCAGTCTTCCCCACTCCCACCTTTGTTTCAATCCTTCCCCTGCCTGTGTGGCAGACAATTTCCCCCCATACTCTCTACTTTGGTTATCTTTGATATTTTGACACCAGTCCCACCACCACTCAAGCCTGCCGAAAAGGCAATGCTAGACAATTTGTTTTGTATTGCTTGTTATGGATAGACTATAATGTCCAGGAAATTCTGTGTAATTCTCTTCTGGGAACTTTAGTTTATAGTCTCTGGGTCGTGACCATTGCTGACATTATGTGGTGCCAGGGGCAGTTTATGGGTGTGACTGCAAGGCTACTGGAAACCTGGGGACCTGTGGGAGGAGGCCCAGTCTCAATCCAAGTGGGCTTGGAGATCTCAATCACGGGTTTCCAGACACCTGGGTTTTCCTGCTGGTCTGCTCTTAGGTGAAGTTCATCCCATCTTGGGTGAGGCTCATCCCCTCTTGGGTGAGGCTCGTTCGAGCATTTGGAGAGTGGCTTTGGGCATGGCAGCAGTTGGGTTCTAGAGGTTTTTTGGCCGCCGGGGTTCTGCTTGGGGCACGGAGGGAGACTCAACTCGCTCCCCTCAGAGGTGACCCGGTGAAGACAGCCTCCCATGGGGTTAGGACATTCTGCAGTGCTCTCTTCTGGGAGCTTTAGTTTATAGTCCCTAGGTCTTGGCCCTTGATGATATTACATGGCACCAGGGACAGTTTGTGGGTGTGACTGCCAAGCTAAACGGGGACCTGGGGGGAGACCCAGTCCCGACCCAAGTGGGGGGTTGAGGTCCAGCCAGGGGCAAGGTTATTATTGGAGTTATTGTGGGCTTCTGTCTGTGTCCAACGAAAGTCAAAAGAATGTGACCACCGGAAGTAATGGTCCCATCATCCAAACTGCAGACCTCAGTCAGGTTCCTTTTAGCTTTCAACATCTCAGTGTTTCCTATTTGGAGAGGAAGAAAGAGGGACCAAAAATTTTAACCACTTGAATACACAGCTTATTAAGACATTTAAATAGTCTCAGGGCTGCATACATTCGTCTGGATTCAGCTCATGCAGCTTTTTCTCACTCTATCATTATATTATTAATGTTGTTGTATTATTACCACCATCATTCTTGTTAGGCAGTAATCCTGCTTGACTATTCAGTTTAAGCTTATCTAATTAAAGATAATTAAATGATTTTTAATCACAGGTAATATGCTTTATTTTCATTCTCTGCTCAGACACTTGCCTGGTTTCTTCAGCAAGTTCCCTCCCAATGCTGCCCTATGTTTATTACATACCCAAATGCCTCCTACACCCAACCTCAATTCCAGTCCAGTGACTTTCCTAATCCCAGAAAAAAAAAGTAGACTCAATCTTACTTTCTTTTGATAGGTGGATAAATGTCCTTTTCTCTTAGGAGCAGACATTTTACCTTCAAGTAATCAAATGAGTACAAATGGAAAACCCACCTAATTGTATATTACATGTCAGCCCCCTTTTCCTGCTTTATTTTTCTTGTATACTTAACTGTATTTGGGGAGCATTTTATTGCCAGAGAAAGGGTTTTCACAGGTCTACCATGTCATGCATGGTAGCACTGAGAAATAAGACCCAGATTTCTAAACAGCAAAGCTCAGAAACACAAATTATTTCTTGAAAAATAAAATGGAAACAGGCTATAAATTGCATGGAAGGAGAGACTGCCTCTTCACTACGCTTAACAAAAGAAAATATTTTTGGATAGAGGTTTTTGTCTAAATTTTAATTATCCTTCTGGGTGACAAGAACAACACCCAGCATGTCACTTCCCATCACCTGGGATCTTTTTATTTCACCGGAATTATTTCAGGAATGGCCTTTCTATTGTGTTAGTTGCCAAACCAGAAGAAATCGTTACTTGGCTCCATTTCCTCATGGCTGCATCTCAAAATGATTACGTTTTATCTCTGAATCTCACTCTATGTATTTCAAGAACTTCCTCTCTTCTGCATCCTCTCTCTTAATTATTCTTAGTCCTTGATATTGGTTTCCATGAGCTATCCAATTTTTGACAAGCCTTGTCCTTTGCCCTTTATGCTGCACCATTGCCATAGTTCTTTTTGGGTGTGTGCTTAGTCTGTGTTCTCCAGGAACTGTTCAAACATGAACACAGGTGTCCATGGGATTTTGTTTAAATGTGATTAACATCACAACCTGTTTGATTTCAGTAAAATGAATAGAATGAATTTGTTAATCGGAGTGGATTCAATTTAATCTGAGTGGATTAAATTTAAATTTAACAAATTTCAATAAGGGAAGATTTCATCTGTGGACAGAAGCTTCATCTCCAAGAGTTCCTAGTTCTTCCACAGTCAGCTCTGTGCACTTTGGATTAATCAATCACCATGATCATGTGAAACAGTTTCTTTTTTAATCTCTATCTTTCTTTATATACCCATCCATCCAACCAACCATCCATCCATTCACCCATCCAACCATTCGTTCATCCATCCATCCATCCATCCATCCATCCATCCATCCATCCATGCAGCCAACCATCCATCCATTCACCCATACAACTATCCGTTCATCCATCCATCCATCCACCCATTCAACCAATCATCCATCTATCCATCCAAACATCCATCCATCCACCCATCCAACCAACCATCCAGCAATCTACCCATCCACCCATCTATTCATATACTTATCCATCTATCAATCCATTTATTAATCTTTCCACCCACATTTCCATGCATGCATGGATGCATGCATCCATCTTTCTATCCATCCATTCATACTTACATCCTTCCATGCATCCAACCATCCATCATTCCATCCATTCATGCATCCATTCATGCATCCATGCATCCATCCATCCACCCGTACATACATACATACATGCATACGTCTATCTTTCCATTCTTATGAGTCTTTTTTTCTTGTAAAGCCTTAACATATAGAACCACATTGAATCCTGAGACAAAGTTCTTATAGAATACTTACATATCTGTGTGCCCTGGCTTTTCCTCAGGTAACCTTCACATTTACCACACTTCTCTATCTGACCTGACAGTGAGAGGTTTGCTTCTTTGCACTACAGCTATGAATATATCTTACCCTCTGAATTCTTACCCAAGTAAGCCCTGTCAGCAGACCAGATGGCAAAAGAATGAAGTTGTGCTCATGGTTTCCTAGCTCCTGTACTGCTGACCTGTGTTTTGGTATTCCTCCATCCAAACCAAAGCTCCTATAAGAGTGTCACCTTTCATGCCTACTGTTTCCTACACTTGAACCTCCTTGCTTGGGGATCATTATGCCTCTCTGATGTAACTAACATTAGCATCTGGATAATACATGATCACAAGTGGATTTCCTTAAAATCTTTTGTCCTTTTAAATAGACTCTCTCGGTGGTCTTTTTGGTTATCCAGTTTGAGCAATCTCATTGTTTTCTGCCTGACTTCAGACTAGCACATTAAATAGAAAGCAGTCTTGTCTATTATTCGTGGTCAGCCCACCTACACTAATACTATTCATAGGTGAAGCATTAGGACACATGAGCTGGAGATGACCTCAGAGCATGAACTAAACTGCAAATCAAGAGAACGTGCAAGGCACCCAGCACCAGGCATATAGAACTGCTGTGCTACTAATGGGAAAGAAGGTAGCAAGTGATAGAATTAAGTTTATTTGCCATTCTGCCTGTCCTCAGAGAACTAAGGGGGAAAATCCATAAGACCGAGCTATAGATAATCTTCTAAGTGAAAGGATCATTGCTGAAATAAACATATCATAGAGTTTTGCAGATGTGAAACAGCCAACATTTATAACTTAAGAATTATCATCCAAGATTTTCAAAGTGATTTTTCAATGTCAGTGACAAGAGCGTCAGACAAATCTGGATTCTCCTCAACATACTCCTTATGTAACTACAGAGACTGCCTTGTGTTTTAAAGGAATTCAGAAATCCTTCTTCCAGTGTTTATTATGTTAAATATCTCTGTTGTCAGCTCAGTTCATAATCATTAGTCTTTCTTAATACCGCAAATAAAAATGATCAAGTTTCCCAATTCCTTATTAAAATTGCATCTAGTTTATCCTGCATTCTTGCCAACAACCAAAGTAAGGAAAAGCAGTTAATATATCATAGGGCATCCAGAGTGCTCTATTTCTAAATCAGCTGGCAATATTTTAAGAGCTCAGTTTATTACAAAGATTTCTCAATGGAAAGATATAATAATATACAGTGATTTAAGTTATTATACTAACAGCATTTAGAGTTACTGGAGCACTGCTTGGGATGCTTATAATGATCCACTATAAGCCAAATGGAAAGGGTCAAATAAGCAAATCACCATTGTGGAACACAGACTCTTTCCTTTAAATATTTAAAAACACCCGATCTCATTTAACAGTGCTGACACTAAGCACCTGAGAATTTCAGGACTGCTCTTTGTTTTGTTTTGGTTTTGGGGGCCACACCCGGGAGTGCTCAATGCTTCCTCCTGGCTCTGTGCTCAGGAGTCTCTCCTGGAGATGCTCTAGGGATAATGTAATATGGGGGTGGGGTGCAGATACACCCCTGGTAGGCCATGTGCCGGGTCAGCACCCTACCAACTATACTATCACTCCGACTTCAGGGCTACTGATTTTTTTTAAATAAGACCTTCTGCATCACAGTATATGGCATTGTACACACTCATGGGCCCAATTCCAGAGTATGGACATTGCCAGTCCCCGTGATATATTTTATGGGCTCACAGAGAGCATCCATGAGAGCATGAGTTCAGAAAAGCTCATTCTCGAGCTATTCTTGAATGCCTATACGTGCCAGCATTGCTACACTCAGAAGGACTTGGGTGTGAAAATACACAACAGAGCACAGAGTTCCAGCTTAAGTCAGTGACCGCTGAGAACATGCAGTAATGCACCTGGACCCCAGGCACTCCTGCACACCTGAGCTTTCCCAGGGGAGACTGAAAAAGACTTTCAGGAAGGGAACGCAGGAGCATGCCTTACAGGATGACCAGGAGTTCTCAAGAGAGAAGAGCGGGGAAAAGGGTGCAAATAGACTTTATCCATCCGTCACTTGAACTGTGAGCACAGGATTCTAAACGGAGTCGGCTAACCAACCTCACTCTTTCCAAAAGAGAAAAAGGACAAGACACATTACTCCTCAGCCTGTCCTCCAAATCTTTCATCTTTAAACAAACAGAAAGTGACCCCCACTTGCCCTGAGACTCCACCAGCCCATGCCCTGGTTCACCGTGGTGCCCTGCAAAGGAGACAGTGTGGCCCAGTTGAACAGCACCGGTCTGTGAGCTGACCTCTCTGAACAGTCTGTTTCTAGCTCGTGTAACTTCTGCTTAGTACCTGTACATCAGCTTGCTAATAGGATCTCCGCATTCCACAGTACCCAGAGTATCTCACATTCCCCCTGTCCAGTCACCTCTCTGTGCCCCGAGGGTCCTGCCCTGAGCCCTCTAGCCGCAGAAGCAGTTGCTTCTGTCCCAGAGGAGCAAATGCCCGGCTGTTGGCATTGCATTCCCATTTCCGTTCCTGTCCTCCGCCGAGTGAGTCACAGCTTTGAGTTGATCCCACTTGTGCTGTTTCTCCCAAGTTTGCTCATCATTTGTTTTGGATTCAGTCTTCAGTTTCTTCCCTGAAATATGAGAGCAATATCTTACTTGGCCATTGAGCCTCCATTGGGCTCTCTCAGTGCTAGTGTCCAAATCACCACTGAGGCTGTCTTTTTGAAAAATAACTCTGCATGACATTCTCCCCTGTTTGAAGTCTTTAAATGGGTTCTCTTTGTTTCTGAGATCTTAGCCTAAACAGCCTGGCAGGACCTGGAATTCCCCCATCTTTCTAGACTCATCTCTGTCTTCCCTTCCAAACAGTCCACTCCCAATGCCCTCAGAAACCAAACCTAACCTCAGTGAACTCGAAACCTTTTTCCCTCCTTAAACTTGCTATTTGCTCTTCATTGTTTCTTTCAGGTTATTTTCAGCTTTTCATGAGGACTTTCCAATCCATATCCCGCAATTCATGCTCTCCCTCTCACTTCCCTACACCCCCTCTGTTCTTGAAAGGTAACTTAGGGTTGTCACTTTGCATCTAACTGTTCAGATTCTCATCTCTTCCCCTCCTTCGACTTTGACCTGAAAGGTACATCTTTAATGTTTCGGGAGTAAATATGCCGGCTAAGGGCTGGTAATAGTCTGATTCTCTGTCTCCATCTCTCTGTCTCTCTGTCTCTCTATCTCTCTCTCCTTCTCTTCAATATAACTTTTTCACTTGAAGAAATTGCTTTGTTTTCTCAAGGAATTTAAACATGAAATAACTTTTGAAATGTTCCATTCAAAGCAGACATGAATTTTTCCCCATTGATTTCCTAGATATTTCTTAGCAAGACTCTATAAGAAATAAAAATTGGATTTACTGCAGTAGTCCTCAAAACCTAATGTTTACCAACCCAAATACTGTACACACTCTAAAAATATGTATTAGCTTTCTATTATACTTCAGCTAACATACCAGGAGCAAAGTGACAAATTAATAAAAGTGACACATGCTAAACTGCACAAATACCTAAGGTTCTGTTCTTGTGTTTTAAGGGCTTGGAGACAACCAGGTGAGTTGGCGAATACTCTGCTTCCAAGATTTGTCCACCTGACACCCAGTTTTATCATCACCCAGGTTAAAGAGTAGGAATATGAATAATGAGTTTAGAGTTCTAGAGTAATTTCTCAGGGGTTAATAGAACTTGCAGAACTCATTCAGATTATTTATATCTTTCCAATTAACCTCCTTAAGTTGACACCATACTACAGACTTGGACTCTACAACTGGTACAGCAGGGAGGGTATTTGTCCTTTCCCTGGCCAACCCCAGTTCAATCCCTGATATCCCATATAGTCTCCGGAGCACCTCCAGGAGTAATTCCTGAATATCAGGTGTAATATCTGAATATCAGGTGTGGCCAAAAAAATAAAGGTACCATTCTATTAAAACTTGCCTCCATATTTGAAACATATTAACATACAAGGCTATTAAAGAACCTCCATGTACAGACAATATTCTCTCTATAATAATAATGAGGATTTGTGTTGCTCTTGGAGAACAGTTTGCAGTGAAATCTACTTTTCTTGCACAAGACATTGTTAATGCGAACCCAGAACCCAGCCTGTGATGAACATCTAGTAGAACATGTAGTCATTTGTTCCAGACAGAACCAGCACCCTGACATCTGGGTTATAGGTACACTGCGTGAGTGAAAAGTGGAGTGCAAGTGGGAACAGACCACACTAATCAGCATCACTCTGTGCAGTGTTGGTTTCTCAGAGAAGAAACTCCAGTTCCAAACATTCTTGTTATGAGCCACTCAGCTGTGGAGAATAGGAGAGACTGTGTGAAGAAAGCAAGGCCACAAGTGGTTGGGGCTGGGGTGGAGACAGGTAGTTGCTGATGATGATTGGGAAGGACTGGGACAAGGGAGGAAAATATTGTAAGGTTAGATTACGGCGATGACTGCATAACTCTGCAAATGAGCTAAAGACCATTAAATGTGTAGGGGCAAGAAAGATAGAACTTAGGTTTAAGAAATGACCTTGCATGCAGCAAAACTCGATTTGATCCCTCACACTGCATTATGGTCCTTCCACCTTGACTAAGTCCTGAGCACAGAACCAGGAGTCAGCCCTGAGCATAGTGTGGTGTGGTCTACCCCATCACCATCATCACTCTCTGACAAAAAAACAACAGATAAAGCAACAACAACAACAAAAAAAACATTATATGGGTGAAAGTTATGATATGTAAACCAAGGCCAGTGCATTCAAGCAGGAAGGACAGCAGGAAAAATTTAAACACCCAACAAACATGCTTTTCCTTTTCTATATTTGGAAGCAACATCTAAAAGTGCTTAGGGTTTCCTCGTGACTCTGGGCTCAGGAACCCTCCTGGCAGATCTCTAGAGACCCTGTGAGGTGCTGTGGGTCCAATCCGAGTGGGCTGAGTGCCAAGCACCGTAACCCTGTTCACACTCGCCAGACCCCACAATTGCTTTTGAAGGAGAAAATGGATGATTCAGAGAAATGATTAAAGCTGAGAAATAAATAGTATGACATCTTAGAGGGATGGGTGGGCCTCTCTGTCTTACATTTATCCTTCTGGCTCACTCAAGGCCACAATGAAAAAACTCCAGGGTCTATGTTCAGTTAACAGCTTACTTTGATAAGATTATTAGACTTGGCTCCCACCTACTGGTAGAAAAGTTAACTGCTCTAATTTAAGCATACATTGTATAATTCAGTGCAATGCTTCGTAGATTTCAAACTTCCTTCCTACTGTTTACCTGACTCATCTTTATAAAAAAAAATGTTGTGAGATGCATACTGTTATTAGTGCCTCTGATGTAAAAGATAATGTATAATCATATAATATCTATCTTATGGGCTGGAGCGATAGCACAGCGTGTAGGGCGTTTGCCTTGCAAGCTGCCAACATGGCCGACCCGAGTTCGATTCCTCCACCCCTCTCCGAGAGCCCGACTAGCTACCGAGAGTATCTTGGCCGCACGGTAAAGCTTGACAAGCTACTCATGACGTATTCGATATGCCAAACACAATAACAATTGTCACAATGGAGATGTTATTGGGCCCGCTCGAGTAAATCGATGAACAAAGGGAGGACAGTGACAGTGATCTATCTTATATCGATATTCTGCCCACTCCCTGAAGAGTCAGATAGCACAGAATGGTGACTTTTGGCCCAAAGTAGTCAGCTCAGAATTCACAAATGGTCTCATCGTTTTGTCATAGATAATTGGCAGAAACATAGCACTGGGACCGGGCATGACTCAAGCTGAGCTCATCTCCTGGGGGTGTTCAGATTCAAGCCTTTAAAGGTGGCCCTTTCCTTAGCATTAACCCTAAGCCTGTCGAGAAAGAGCTGGGGTGATCCTCTGTCCATCTGTAGGGAAAGCAGACAGAAAGACACCACCACCCATCTGAGGGAATTGGGGCAAACATGCATGGAATCCAGTTTACAGGCCAGGAACCCCATCTCACCCGCAGATAAGCACAACCTTCCTGTAATGACCTGACTTAATGGACTTTTCCCCTGGAGGTTCAATAAATTGAATATCTGTGGCCTATAATCAAACAATTCCTAACTAATGACTTGTCTATTTTGACACATTATGAAGAAAGAGGTTAGGTTTCATGCCTAAGAAAGCAGTTCTCTGTGCACTGAACTCATGCATTTCCACCAGACAACACTTTATTAAGTACGTATTCCAACATCCTCATTATTCACAGGTCTCTTGCTAGTTCTGCCATATGACACTTTACTAAACACACGTTAACAATCCCTATTACTACTGCCACTACTATTATTACTACTATGATTCCTACAGTGAATTCCAGGGATTCCTTTTATTAAGGACTATTGACTATAAAACTTTATTTTTATCTTGTTGTCAATATTTCCATCAACAGATATTCATGTGATCATAAATGCAACTTGAAAGCTATATATCTTATATGCCCATGAATCTATTTCTTCTGACTCCAAACAGGTAAGGTAGGTAACCTTCCAAATACTCTACCCGTTCAACTTGATTTCAAAGACAGTGCTTCCAGACTGGAGAGAATGCATTAGAGATAATACACTCACCTTGCACGTGGCTGACTTCGATTCAAATCCCCAGAACCAATTATGGTTCCCCAACCACTGTCAGGAATTGCCCTGAGTAAAAAACCAGGAACATCCCTTCAGCACTGCTTGGATGTGGCCCCCAAACTTACACACACACACACACACACATGCCCCACAGAACACACAAACACACACCACACACACTTACCCTACACACACACCACATATACACATGCCAAGCACACACACCACACACACACCACACGTACACATGCCACACACACCACACATACACACGCCACACACACCACACATATACACGCCACACACCACACACACACCATACCATGTATCACACACATACCACACACACATCACATATACACACAGCACACATACACATGCCACACACACCGCACCACACACACACCATACCACATATCACACACACCACACACATCACATATACACACCACACAGACACACCACACATACCACATACACACACACCAAACGTACCACACACAAACCACACACACCACACACATCACACATACACACACACACATACATTTCCATTTTAGCTCTGAACCCCCATTTCCAGACACCTAGACAAATATAACAGTCATTCTGGATGAATATACCATTAGTCTATTCTGGTAATTTTGACTGTGACCTGTTTGAGGACCTTCAAGTTTTCCCATTAACAGGTACTTTAGACTAGCCTGTGTTTTATCATTTCCTAAATGGAACTTTCAGCGGACTCTTTCTCTGCCTCCTACAAAGAAATCAGTATTGTTATTGTAAATGAAGATATAGTCATTTCTAGCCTCCAATGTGGATTTTGAAGTCAGATTCGGTGCAGCTTTGTTACTTACACTGTTATTTAAAAAATCATGTTACACTGTCCAAATATTTAAATGTTACCTTTCATGGCTAAGTCCCATTAAAATAATTTAGTGCCATCACCTTCAATTTGTAAGCTATTTTGGAATTATTTATCACCTTGACAATGTGGTGAGCACCCAGCTTACCAACAGAAAAAAAAGAGCTTTCCCATAAGCTCATATTCATATTTTACATATGAATGCTGGTTGGCTAAATTTGAACATGTTATTTAAGTTTTTTATTAATGATGTCCAAGTTTTTTGTTTTTAGTTTCTGTGAAGCAACATCAATTTTATTAAACAAAATTTACCTACAGAGACATGAAGGGGGAGAAAGTGAGGAACATTTGTTTGAGCAAGAACACAGGACTCTCCAGAGTGGATAAAGCCAGCAAGCCAAGAAGCAAGTAAAGAAACATAGAGATACATGTTCAAGGGAGAATGTAGGCTTGAAAGAGCAGACAAGTAAGATCCATGTTTGGGAGTGAATCCAGCTTGGGGTGTAAGCCCAGTTTCTGGTCATTCCAATCATATATAAATGACAATATTGATCATCCATTCGTACCTTGGTCATGTCAAGATCACAATGTTGATTGTGGCAGCTCGGCAGTATGTATTGAAATTTGAAAATTTAAGTCTTCCACACTGCTTTTCCTTTCTGAAATTGTTCGGCTACTTGGGGTCTTTAACTCTTAACTATGATTTTTTTACCAGCTTCTTAAATTCTACATTGAAATGGAGAACAAGGAGCCAATGTATAACAAATCTGACTTTGTGATTGGCCAAGAGGGACATTAACCAACTGTAACATGGAACAAATCTTCAGATTCAAGTAGCACTTGTAATAGCAATAAAGAAACACACACACACACACACACACACACACACACACACACACACACACATAGCCCCTCACTGAATAAATACACTATACACTATAGCTTCTGAACTTAAGAGCAGGAGGAAAACAGAATAGTTTGTCTGTTCTGAAACAGAACAGAATGTCTCTTTTAACTGAAAATCCGCTGACAAAATGTTATTCTTTATATTCTGAGGAAAAAGTTATTTGGAGTGAAACTTTTTCTCTCTTAAAGTTATCACTGAAATAATAATGCTCCAAAGTAGAAAGAGAGTAAGAAGAAAAGCGGGATGGGGTTGGGATAGGGGTGGTGGGAGGGAAACTCCAGACTTTGGTGGTGGGAAATGTACACTAGTGGAGGGATGGGTGTTGCAACATTGTATGACTGAAACCTGTTCATGAAAGCTTTTTAATTGTGTATCTCATGATGGCCCAATTTAAAAAAATGTTTTAATGTTATCTGAAGTGTAAGGGCAGAAATATCAGAGAACATGTACAGATTCAAAAATGTTGTCAGCAACAGAGAAAACTAAAAGCAAAAGAAACTGCAGTAAAATGAAACTTGAAAAAAAAAGTTTGAAACTTGAGAAAAACAAAAAAAATAAGAATAAGAGCAAGAGTCAATAAATAGTTGAAGCAATTGGTTCATGTGAAAGTAGATTTGAAGCCAAACTGAGAAATCCTGAAACTATCCAGAAATAATTGCTTCATGGTGTAAACATTAATTGTGCAAGTGTGTTCAAAAGTTCATTCTACAACAAGAATTTCATATATTTAATCAACGATAAGGGGAAACTGAGATGATACATTATTCAAATATCCTGTATTTTTGAGAAAGAATGTAGTTAGTCACAGTTTTATTCTGATACTTGGAAATATGTTAAAATACATTTGTTTAAGCTTTAATGATGACCGTTATAAAATTAAGACTGAAGAAAATAAAGGGAACAAAATGCTTTTCAAGCCTCACCTGGCAGTTTTATACATAAAATGTATCT
The DNA here is from genome assembly GCF_029834395.1 of Sorex fumeus. NCBI lineage: Eukaryota > Metazoa > Chordata > Mammalia > Eulipotyphla > Soricidae > Sorex > Sorex fumeus. The sequence continues at coordinate 9,197,045 of NW_026606083.1, read as the reverse complement.
CAAGTGCTGTTCATAATAGACATAACATCCCCATGAAGTATTTGTACTACTCCCTTATTTTATAGACAATGGTCTCTAAATAATAAATAAAAACATGTATTTACTGAAAATGAATAAGTACAAATGTGTGAATACTCAAAAAACAGCATTTTCCAATTATGTTAGCTTTTCTGTTTAAAAATACTCTGAGTCAAATAAATTCTGCTCTATTCTCTCTTTGATAAAACATTTCAGTGCTGACACTGGAATATTTAAAATGAAGATGGGAAGATTATTTAGTGAGAGACCAATATCCTCAGCTTGGTTATATCCTCCAAAGGCAAAATCTATGCAGGCAGCTTTGACTTTTGAGAACATTCTTACATCCCTGAACGTCTTTGAACTGTTCTGGCAACAAGTGCCCATAAACAGCTCCTCGCCACGACCTTGCGGGCTATTGGCTGAATGCTGGGTCCTGTGTTGCTGTAGCTGAGAAGGACTCTTCTGCGTCTATTATTGGGAGCCAGGCACTTGGAACCTGGGCTCGGATAATACATAAAAGGGACCGTCTCCTCTAGGACTGTCTCTGTGAAGACGGGTGCTCGCCAAGCAAAAGCTCCAAACGGTGTGGGTCTAAGCAGAAAGAGTGTTCAGTGTGGTTGCTTGAAAAGGCCAGTGGTATTTTTCCTTTGCTCTTTTATTTTGTTCTGTAGGCAACCTAAATCATATATTCGCCAGCGTACAAAAGGATATTATTGACAAAAATCTATAAGTTATCAAATGCTTTCCCCCTAAGGATCCTAAAACTGTGTCATCAGCCACATTTGAAAAGAAAGATGAGGAGGGGGAGGAAAAGGAGAAGAGGAAGGAAATGGAGGGGGGGAGGAAGGAAGGACGGAAGGAAGGATGGAAGGAAGGAAGGAAGGAAGGAAGGAAGGAAGGATGGAGAGAGGGAGGGAGGGAGGGAGGGAGGGAGGGAGGGAGGGAGGGAGGGAGAAGGAAGGAAAGAGGGAAGGAAGGAAGGAAGGAAGGAAGGAAGGAAGGAAGGAAGGAAGGAAGGGAGGGAGAGAGAGAGAGGGAGGGATTGAGGAAGGGAGGAAGGGAGGAAGGAAAGGAGGGAAGGAGGGAGGGAGGAAGGAAGGAAGGAGGGAGGGAGGGAGGGAGGGAGGGAGGGAGGGAGGGAGGGAGGAAGGGAGGAAGGAGGGAGGGAGGGAGGGAGGAGGGAGGGAGGGAGGGAGGGAGGGAGGGAGGGAGGGAGGGAGGGAAGGAGGAATAAAAATCTTGTTCCTGGAAAGCTTTTTCCATAATGGAAAAATTGCTGCTCTTTTGAAGAAAGAGTGTTATAGTATATAGGTGCGCGCACACGCACACACACACACACACACACACACACACACACACACACACCTCCAGAGTGGTTTTCTATACTTGACTCTGACTTGCTCACACATGTCAAGCAACCTCTTAGTAGCTGCACCCCTGACTTACATTGTAACCCCAGGTCCTTCTCAGTATCTCTCAGTTGCTGGCCTGAAAAGAGTTCTTGACATTTTTTCCCTGAATCTGGGAGATGACCAAGGTTGTGATCCTTCAGAACGTTCACACCTGTCTCAAAGAGCTATAGGTAAAATGTGCAGGTCAGTGTGGATGCACTGTCTGCACTCCAGCCTCTGTGATCTCCCTGCCACAGTGTCATCCAGCATCCCTCAAGCATCTTCCCACTCCAAAGAATGCAGCATCACTTTCTCCGCACAGAACACCACTGTACCTGAACTTGGGAGTCGGGGAATTTGGGAAGCAGGTAGACTCTGTAAGTTCACAGACAGACTTTTCAATAATTCAAAAGGCCTGTCAGCTAGTGATGGTTTGGGGTACATCAGGAAATCACCTCTTAGATAATGGAAAACTTATACACCTCCTGTCTCTAGGAAACATAGATGGCTTTGAGATGGAATGGACCACACAGTGAATACAGTTCTGACCCATTCTTTCGTAGCAGAAGGCTATCAGGTGGATGGGGACTGGATAAGAGAGAGCTCTATATAATTTCCAGCTTTGCTTATTTCATTCTTACTATTGAAGGAATACACGAGTTTAAAAAGCCAAAACTCTGCTTCTAATTGAAAAGATCAATAACACCAGACAAATGCAGATCTGGAGACCGGTATATCTATACTGGTTGGTGAATTCAGCCCAGAGAGAATGACCTGCTGAGAGATTATACATAATGTGCTCTACATAGTTAATTAATAGATTAAAAAGCAGAACATACTAAACCACCAGATATTATAACGTAACAGTGGACAATGGGCATCCCTGTATGTAGCACTGTAGCACTGTCCTCCCGTTGTTCATCGATTTGCTCGAATGGGCACCAGTAACATCTCCATTGTGAGACTTGTTGTTACTGTTTTTGGCATATCGAAACATGGGGAGTTTGCCAGACTCTGCTGTGTGGGCAGGATGCTCTCGGTAGCTTGCCAGGCTCTCTGAGAGGGACGGAGGAATCAAACCCGGGTCAGCTGCATGCAAGGCAAACACCCTACCCGTTGTGCTGTTGCTCCAGCCCATTCATGTATGAGCAAGAAAAATTTTGCTTATATTTAAATGTCTCCAAATATTTTTCATGAGAGAAGACTACCATGCTCTGTAAAAAACTACGCATGCCCCGCTTTCGGTGCTCTAGAGCTGCTGTGTGTGGACTGGATCAGGATGGCTGTTGGTCAAGGGCAGACAAAGGAAAGAACGAGAGCCAGGCTGGTTGGTTGCAATAGCCATTTATTCCAATCTCATCCCCGTTCACTCCTGTCTCTCCTTCTCCTTCTCTCTCACTGCCCCATCTTGAAAGGACAGATTCTCTTTCAGAGGGACAACCCACCCAAGGGTGGAATCCCATGGGTGTGTTTCTCCTCTCCTTGTCCAACAGACATATAAACATTCATAATATTAATAATTTTGTATGGACACAGTAAGAGATGCATTAAGCTTATAGAATTGCTCTCCTAGGATCATCTCTATCTCAGACAACAGTACTCAGGCCAGAATAGGGTCTTTCCTATGCCTAGCAGGGTCCTAGTCTTTTGGATCATGACAGCATTTGTCCATGATCAAGCTCTTAACTTATAGTTAAGAATTGTGGCACTTTGGCCTGGCCAAGTTTGATGCCAGGGTAACTCATAGCTTGCCCTGGGTCCCTGCGGTCCCTCGTCGACACCCTGCTTTTAGGGTGCTAGAAACTGAGGGCAACTGAGGCTTAAATTGAGAAAGCAGATGCCCGGGAATGAATAATATTCAAAGTCAATTAAATCCCAAGTTACAAAGCATAATATTAATTGTCTTCTTGTGTCAATACAAAAGGACATTGCTTTAAAGCAAACTATTCAAAAGATATAAGGAGAGGAGAAAGAAAAAATTAATTTACAATACAAGTTCAGTGTCCTAGAAAGATCTGACCTTACATATTAATAGAAACTGATTTGGGGGAAAAAGCTGATTTATTGGTTGGGGAAGAGAGCATAGAGAAGTGGTTACAGATAAACAAAAGAATGGGAGTGACTCGGGAGCACCTTGATAGGTGTGACCCGATAAACCTAAGCTCCTTGTGGCAAGGGAGAAAGGACAAAGCAGTGTTATCCTACAGTGCTCTATATTTTGTGGCGTGAAATATATACATTGGCTTTTTATTTATTTTATTTTTTAATTGAATCACAGTGAGCTACACAGTTACAAAGTTGGGTTTCCTTCATATAATGTTTCAATACCCTTTAAAACTAAATCACACACATTAAGCATATAGATTTGCCATGGCCCAGAATAGAAAGAAGTGTTTATTCTCAGCAAAGAAATATTGTGACCAATTCATATAAATGTAAAGAGAAAATCCAAAACTCCTTTCTTTTGATAAGGCATAATTTAGATTTTAACAAAGAAAATTGGAAGCACTGGAAGGGAGCAGGGATTCTTCCCAGTCATTTCTTTCGCTTCCTCCTGACCTCAGCTGTACCTAATAAATGAGAGGCACAGATTCACAGCCATAGTAAGAAAGGAGATAAGAAAGAGTGATTATTAAGTTTGAGTCGAAAGAAGATCTTTTCAATGGTGAATGGTTGCTTGAGAAATATTTCATTGATTTCCCTGGAATGTGATTTTGATAACTTTCTTTATTCCATAGAAGTCAAGGAAAGATATAGTTATAAAAGAGTCTTCTGCAGGATTGCATTAGAGTCTCTGGACGATTCACATGCAAATTGTCTTAGTTCAACTCAAAAAGCAGCCAGGGACATTTTCAATAAGGAATGTGCTCTTAGTTACAGAAGATAGACTCTTCCAATGTGCCTGCAAGAATATGAGGAGGATAAAAAATTGACCTAAGAGAGTTTTTGGTTTTTAAGTTTCAAATGCAAACTTTGCCCTGTCATCAAAATTAAATGAAATTTTGAGCTGATAAGTTTAGGCTTGGGGTTTTCTTTTCACTCATTATCTAAAACTATATTCTATACTTTTATCTATTCTAGTCACAATGAATCTATTCTACTTTATTCACAGTGAGTATATTATACTTAATTTTATACTGTGTTATACTTTAAACAGATTTGACGTAGGGTGGTTTTTTGTTTTTTGCTGTTGTTTTTGTTTTTAAGTTTCAAATGCAAACTTAGCCTTGTCAGCAAAATTAAACAAAATTTTGAGCTGATAAATTTAAGTCTGGGGTTTTCTTTTTATTTATTATCCAAACCTATATCCTATAGTTTTATCTCTTCTATCCACAATGGATATATTTATTCTCCTTCATTTTGCAGATTTTGTGTTTTCAAGGTAAACTTCATTAACATGCTTGTCTTCCTGGAGAACTTGTCTAAAATCTAGATAAAAGCTGTGAAGCAAGACGGCACCCCCTTATGGTAACACCAAATAAACCACAATGGCCCTCACTCCTGAGAATATCATCTTGAATTCTGAAACATTTCTCAGCACTCTTTGAATATTCAGAGGCCTACAGAAATTGGCCTGGTTTCAAATGAGAAAGATTTTTATGTTTTCTCAGGTACAGAATACTTTATCAAGTATAGCAGGGGATGGGGCCACACTTGGCAGTGCTCAGGGGTCTCTCCACAGAATTGCTGAGAGGACGGGGCAGTATGGAGGACAGATGCTGGGACTCCTGACTGCAAAAGGGGTTACTCCTGGCTCTGCACTCAGGAATCACTGCTGGTGATGCTCGGGGGACCATATAGGATGCTGGGAATCGAACCCGGGTTGGCCACATGCAAGGCAAATGCCCTACACACTATGCTATTTCTCCAGTCCCTAAACAGGAAGACTTCTTATACCCAGTTTCTTTTCTTCCCTTATGTTTACTCTAAGGGAACGAGAAGGTAAAGCAGGATGATCTTGGGGTAAGGGTGGGGGTTAGCTTCTCCGTGGAAGCTTCAGCTGCTTCTCCCCTTCCCCCCATTTATGTTGGATTTTATTACCCAATGATGAATGCCACAATTGATCCAGATGAAAGGAAACCAGAAAGTTTGAGTTCCTGTGGCTCACACAATTAGTCCGGTTGGGATCCAATAATTGCTCTCCTCCTCAAGATGCCCAGAAGACCCTCATCCCCTTATCCCTGAGGGGATCTGCACAGAGAGCCAGCTCAGGGCTTCTTTAGAGGTGTCAGCACTACATGCATGGGTGCTGCTTGGGGTCCAGCTAGTGCTAGGGTTGAACGCTGGGCCTTGCACCTAGAAGGTGCATACTCTTCCCTTATCCCTTTAAATGATTTAAATAAACAAAATTTAAATATATATGTGTGTATGTTTACATTATATAATATAATATAATTATATATTAAAATATAATTGTCACTCTCACTGTCTTCCCATTGTTCATTGATTTTGCTCGAGTGGGCCCAGTAACAATGTGAGACTTGTTGCTGTGTTTGGCATATCGAATACGTCACAGGTAGCTTGCCAGGCTTTACAGTGTGGGCGAGATACTCTTGGTAGCTTGCCGGGCTCTTCAAGAGGCGTGGAGGAATCGAACTTGGGTCAGCCCTGTCAGCTGCATGCAAGGCAAATGCGCTACCCGCTATGCTATTGCTCCAGTCCCAATATTATATAATTATTATATATGTATTCTCTGGCTTCAAGAAAGATGAAGGTATGAATGGGTGAGTAATCCAGTGCCTTCTAATGTTAGAGTCATTAGCCAGTTTAAATCCTTCAGATTAATATCATGCTAAATTAAGATAGTAATCCATGTTGAAAAGACATTGGATAAATATTTGGCACTACTGTACAAAGTATGATGCCAAACATTGCATCAACTCTAACCCTTAAAAAGTGCCAATACCATAGTTTTGGTTAAAATTTTTATTATCTGAATCAAACTAACAGACACATGTAGTTTATGGCTTAAGAAAAGTTACATTCTAGTACTGAAGTGATAATACAGTGGGTAGGGAACTTGCATTCCATGTGGCCCACCTGACTTAATCCCTGGAATCCCTTGTAGTTCCCTAAACCAGCCAGGAGTGACCTTGAGCACAGAGACAGGAGTGAGCCCTAAACACCCCTGCATGTGGTTCCCAAGCCCTAAATAAATAAATAAATAAATAAACAAATGTTACATTCCTAGCTTCAATAATCGCACATGAGAATCAGAAACAGAATGGCTATAGCATACTGTTGAAAACAAACAATATAGTTTCCTTGTGCTATGCTAGGGGAAAAGGCAGCTTGGATAGAGAAGTGAGCACCAAATAAAGGGGGTTGGGAGGATCCTCCCAGGATGGGAGAAGCATGCTGAAAGTAGACTATAGACGGAACATGATTGCCACTCAATACCTCTTTTGCAAACCACAGCACCCAAATGGAGAGAGAAAACAAAAGGGAATGCCCTGCCACAGGGGTGGGATGGAATGGGGGGGATGGGAGGGTGGGAGGGATGTTGGGAGCACTGGAGGTAGAGAATGGGCATTGGTGGAGGGATGGGTACTCAATCATTGTATAACTGAAATCCAAGCACAAAAAATTGTAAGTCTACAACTATACCTCATGGTGTTTCACAAAAAAAAAGTTTCCTTGTGATTATTTTTCTGAAATAATTTATTTCTTCAGATCCTGAACACCCACCTTGATATAATTGGCCCATTAATGTACTAATATAGATAAATTTTGGCCAATGTGCATTGTTTCCTTGGACATTTGACTTTGACGGGGCAGGTGCTGAATGCTATGGAGTTACAATATTACGATCAAATTATATTCAAAAATATAAGTAATAGCATTGTCAGTATTTTTTGGCTTGTACTTCATGACAAATTCATCCTCAGAATAAAGCATCCACCTGTTTTCTTTTCTTTTCTTTTAGTCCTAGGACTGTTAACCTGAAGTTAAGTAAATAGTAACTATCTCAAATTATACTTAATCTAGGCTTAATCTAGGCTAATGCCACTACAAGGGCAAAGTTTAAAGGATAATTTAATTTCAACTTTGATGACATAGCAAATGGACCATTGAACAATATTTCCTTGATAATTTTATCTGGGGAATAGCCAGAATGGAAAATAAAATATTACCCTTATGCCTTTGTTTACCCCTAAGTCTAAGAATATGATCCCACTTTTTTTATGTCCAATAGGCAGAGGTCTCTTAGGAAATAAGATCAGCCTTTCATTGACTAGTGGCTGTACACGCATGTGTGGCCCATCTGTATGAGCAATATTTCAACATTAATTCCAGTTTTCTATTTTAAATGTCATTTACAAGAGGTTTACTTTCAAATGTCATACAATTTAGAGTATAGACACAGAGTGCCAGGTAGAACTGCATAATAAGTAGTAATACCTAAAGGCCTATCAATTTTAATCCATTCTACCAGGATCAACTTTGATTTCCAGTACTTGTTTGGCAGTAGCCCAGGTTCTAGTGTTTCCTTTGAGGCTACCTTCTCCCTCTTGTATCCACATCTGGAAACCAAGCTTTGGTCTGCAGTCCCTTGGCTAAGAGGCCAGAGTACTTGCCGGCTGCGTTCTGGTCCAGCCTTTGATGAACAAATGACAAATGTCTGCTGGAAGATGCCACATTTCTGTTATGGCTACAGTATTTATATTCCTTGACATTTCTCTTCTGCTGGCTTTGCAATCTACTTCTCTCATCATATCATCTCATTAGCTATTGGATGGTTAGAACGTCCACAGTGCTTTAGTCTTTTCTTCCTCAAAGCAGTGTCGGATTCTTAGGAGGGCAAAGATTTCATTTCTAATAGTGGCACTTCATCTCGATTTATAAATCCTTTAAACTGAGTTTCAGTTTATTGAAGGGACAGTGTATTGAAGGGAAATGGATCTCTGGATGCTGTGTCCAGCTAGAGCTGCAGTTTGACCTGCCTTCCAGGACCAGACTATTGCCAGCTCTTTGACAGGTGCTGACATGCACCCGCTCCTGAGTTCATCGATTTCCTTTCTCATCAATTTGCTTGTCATACCAACCCTAAACTGATTCAGGGTTCGCACATTAAGGTCTTCATGATACTCCTTTCTTCCCGTTTTCCCAAAGCCTTGCTACTGATGAGCATGTTGCAGACACTGGTTTTTCAATCCGAAAATGTCCCATATGTCATCAGTAAGCCAGGCGACTCTCTCTCCGCCAGATTGCGAGATTTCAGCAGTCAATGTCTTCATATTAGAGAACATGGACATCTTCGAATAATCCTTTGAGCTTCCCTTGCAGGTTATAGCTCAACTGCCAGGACTGAGACAGCATGAAGAACAGGAGCCGCTGGTTGCAGCTGCCCGGCTCTAGCCCGTGATGACTTGTCTGCAAGCAGAAAGATGAAAGTTACTCTCCTGAGGCTTCGAGCACAACGCTGGCCCAAATCCTCCCTGATAAGCATCAAACGGAGACAACTGGCTACAAGAAATTCCTCCAGTAGCAGAAAAAATATCGGCATGCCAAGAAATAATCTACTGATGGGAATAGAGGCTTGAAAATCATCCTGTAAGTAGTCAATCCCAAGTTCAGCTGCAAATCCTCATCTTGACATAGCCAGAAAGATGTCAAAGCAAGTATATTTTTGGTCAATATAAAAACAATTATCCCCACTTTTTACCTCCCCGTGGCAGTCCCGGCCTTCCATTTATCCCAACATAGCGTGTGTTCTTTTGCTCTGGTTCTGGAGTGGGTTTAACGGGGAGTCCTGGGGCAGCTGTTCACAGCCAAACCAGCCGTGCCTGTGACTTGCTTCTTCCCATCCCATCCTCCCCAGGCACTGGGTCATGGTGGCCATGGACCTCTCTGGGGGAGGAGACCCCAGGATTCTGGAGTGAATGAAGCTTCTGGTGCTCATGTAGAATCACACTAACTCCAGCCTTGTTGGCGGCAGCCCGGCTCTGACACTCGTTCCCAGCATGGACATGGCCATGACCCACCCTACAGCTGGCCATGGCCATTCCTGGCACAGGAGCAGCTTCATAAGAGTGGCCCTTCTCAGAATGTCACATCATTCCTGACTTGATAGTCACAAATAGGTCGTATGTTTCTAGGAGGCCACACCAAGGGAAACACATCCAGTTTTGGGTGGGGATGCTCAAGACAACCCAGATCTTTCAAATTCCTCCCAGTCTGCATCAGAGCACTCTGCTCTCCTTGTTTTGTTTTGCTTTTCCTTATAGGGTCAATTTTTGGGTGAACCACACCTGGTGGTACTCAGGGCTTATGCCTGATTCCGTGTCTAGAGATCACTTCTGGAGTGCTTGGGCACCATGTGGGAGACAGAGATTGAACCCATGATGGCCACATGCAAGGCCAGCACCTTCCCTCCTGTACTGTCTCCCCGCCCCTTCCTTGTGGTTTTGATGTGCCCCCCTCACCCACTTCCCCACGGTGCTTTGTTCTGCACCACATCATATGTCCTCACTTGCTCCATTTGCATTCAATTGGATGTCAAATATGTCAAAGAAGTCAAAGATGATCCAGGGTTATGTTAAACTTTTCTTCATTTCCTTCAATTCTGAAAATATCACAGCTATGTCTCCAGTAATTGCTAAATTAATCAAGTAACTCAGCAGCCAGAAATAAACCTTGTTCCTAGATGTTTAATTTATCTATGCATACTCACCTCTGTGCACTGATAATATTCTTTGTCGGTGGTTCAAATGTCCTTGCCTAGGAAAGGAAAAACTGGGAAAACATTCCTAATATTCCAGGAGTAAATCCTCTCTCTCTGATGACACTTTGCACTTCTGGAACTCTTTCACCCTTTTCGCACTATCCTCATGGCCAATCACCTAGCTTTTGCCCATGCTATATGGGAACTCTCTGTTTAACTGTATTCAACCATTTTTTTGGCTTTTTGGACTATACCCAGCAATAATCAGGGGTGACTCCTCGCTCTGCACTCAAGGATCACTCCTGGTGGTGCTTGGAGAACCCTATGGGATGCCAGGGATCAAACCCAGGTCTGCTGTGTGCAGGGCAAACACCCTATCTGCTATACTATTGCTCTGGCCCCTGTATTTAGCTCTTATTCCCCTTTCAAGCTTGGCTGCAAATTTTTGCTTCTTCATGCTAGCACTCTGAATGAAATCTCCTTTCCCCATGAGACACATGTAAATCTAGTCTTGCAGTGCTGTGGCCTTGGTCTCCCTCTATACGTTTGACTACAGGTTTGTTTTGGAAGCTCCTTTGAACCTTTGTGGGAAATTCACCTGAATAACCAGCAGAGGTCTCTGCCGCTCTATGTAAATGTTCCAGAAACCCTAAATAAAAAGAAACAAAAAATGTTCACCAACCCAAAGTGTAGATGATATCCAGAGTGAGGAAGGAGGGAAGAATCAAAATACACCAGGAGTTCATGCAAGAGTTTAGGGGTGAGGACTAGAGTCTGGTAATGAACGCAGCCCTCCTGCAGACGGGAAATAGGGGCCAATCCCATCGCCTTTCCTGTGAGGACTTGAAGTTAGGTTGGCAAGGCAAGGAAGTCCAGTGGGGAGCCTGCAGGGCCATGGAAATCCTGGTGGGAACCAATCTTTCACCAATAGATCTGGGAGTCAGGGTGGGAAAGGCTGGCAGTCTTTGGTGGTGGCTCTGTGGAGCGATAGCACAGCGGGTAGGGCGTTCGCCTTGCAAGCGGCCAACATGGCCGACCCGAGTTCGATTCCTCCGCCCCTCTCGGAGAGCCCGGCAAGCTACCGAGAGTATTCGATATGCCAGACACAGTAACAACAAAGTCTCCAATGGAGACGTTACTGGGCCCGCTCGAGCAAATTGACGATCAACGGGAGGGCCTTTACCTTTACCTTTACCTGTGGAATCCCAGAGACTAGGTGGTTCCAGAGACCAGAGGAACAGCAGTGGCAAACGTGTTGGGATAACAAGGCAGGAATCAGCCCTATTGGATCACAGCAGGGCCTCGGCAATCCTGGCAGAAGGAGAAACAGAAAGGGGTGAGGGGAGCAGAGTGTCAGGGCGCTTTGTAGAGCAGCTGGCTCCCCGGCAGGGCTTGGCATGTTTCTGAAGTTCCCTGTGGAGGAGGATGAGCAGGGATTGAGAGCTTGTGCAAGTACTAACCAGCCACAGAGGAGTGAAGATCCAGGTGTGGGGGGATTAGCGCCCTGGGGCCACTCTGCCTTCAGGGACACTTGGAAACCCCAACTGAATGGTCCCATCATGATCTTCCCCTAGTCCTTGGAAGGAATCCACCCAGGACTGATTAGGGATTAAATCCTTCCAGGGAGCTGGTGGAGACAGCAGTTTGGCAAGGAGAGAAGCTGAACCAAGACTCAGTGGGCTTGACTAGGAAGGGGCCCATGGCACTGTCCCCCACAGGCATGAGGGCTACACTTCTGTCCCCTCCTGCTCCTGTTCACTCACCATCTGCAGTAAGGACACGCCTCTGGGAAACTGAAAGCCCACCTGGAAGGGGCATCATTTTTTAGGAGGGGCTACCGCACTGACTGCAACTCAGATAGGGCTTTGAGGCTGGATGGGAGCGATCGTTCCACAAGGATGGAGTTGGCTCAGGCCAAACAGATTGTGCCAAGGGGAGGGTGACTTGGGGATAGAGTTGGCTGTCAGCCTTAGGACAATCCATCACCACTTGTCAGTGCGGGGGTGGGTGTTTTTTGAATTTCGGCACACCCCAGCCAATGACATATCAGTATCCATTTAGAACAAAATCTCCTTATGTCCCAGTGGAGCCACCCTAAGCCAATAGCCAATGCCTCCATTGCTTTGGTGCTTTGTTCTTTTTTGGTTGTTTTTATCCATGGAGTGGTGAAAGTGAGCTTTGTTGGTGAACCTGTGGTGGAACAGAAAGATTGGGATGACTTCTCACCAGAAGGAGCCTAAAACACAAACTCTTCACTAAAGAAGAATGCAGGAGACTTCCATCTTCCCTCTGCCATCCCCTAGCATCCCTCAAGCCGTCTCTAATAAAAAACATCAAGGTCCATTAGCAATGGGATTTTCTTCCACTCAACTTTAGTACAGATATAAGAGTCTGTGGGCTCTCAGGATGCAGGGCCAGCACTGGCTGGAGGCATTCTCTACCTTCTGCTGTGAAATATTGAGTTTCTTTGGCCAGAGCTAAAAGATTCATTCTCCCCCAAGATATACCAACAATCCATCGACAGTGGGACGTCACAGGGAGAAGATTTGTTCCAGCCTGAAGCCATCTTTCTGCCACTATAACCGTTGGAACTCAGCTCATATCATGGGGCCTGAGTTTTCTTGTCAGTCAGGGTTCGGTTTGAATCTGGGAGACGCTATTCTATCATTAAGGGTTTTTTTTGGGGTTGGGGGTTACACCTGTCGATGCACCAGGGTTACTCCTGGCTCTGCACTCAGGAATTACCCTTGGTGGCACTCAGGGGACCATGTGGGATGCTGGGAATCGAACCCCGGTTTGCCGCGTGCAAGGCAAATGCCCTATACGCTGTGCTATTGCTCCAGACCCTCATCAAGGTTTTTAAAAGCAAGTTACATATTATAATCCAGTAGCAAGAGACCATGTTGAGTTGCCTAGAACCAAACCCCTACGTACATTTTTATGCACATACGCTTTCAGAAAACCAAATAACCAATTTAAAAGTCATCATGACTAACCTAAAACATTTGTGAAGTAGAGTTTTCTTGAATAACGCTTCTTAGAAAATCCAAATTAATCCTAATTGATCTTTTCCTCCACAAGATGTCACTGTCTGCCGCAGTTTAGGCCAGAATTTGCCACTTCACCGTCTTTCACCCTTGGGCTTTAGCAAACAGCACTCTGTAAGAGTGACCCTTTGGTGATAATGCTTATGTTTAGTGAAATCTCTGGTAGAATGAGACGCTCTTCATGGGAAATAGGTGTTGTCCATGACACTCAGTGTCGTTAAAAAAAAAAAAACAACTTTTAGATCTCATCCACTGATCTAATGTAATGTGCAACTGATATCTAATTTTATGAAAGAGTAATAAAAAAGGACTCACTGTCACTGTCCTCCCGTTGTTTGTCGATTTGCTCAAGTGGGCCCAGTAACATTATGAGAGTTGTTACTGTGTTTTGCATATCGAATACATAACAGGTAGCTTGCCAGGCTTTGTCGTGAGGGTGAGATACTCTCGGTAGCTTGCGGGGCTCTCCAAGAGGGGCGGAGGAATCGAACTCGGCTCGGCCGTGTTGGCCACGTGCAAGACAAATGCCCTACCTGCTGTGCTATTGCTCCAGCCCTGCTATCACTCTAGTCCAAGAAAAGACTCAAAGAAGAATATGCAAGAGGCTGAACATAATGCTTGATGGAAGTGAGAATCTGATCTTCAGGGAGAATAAATCTCCCAGATTCTCCTTGTGCCATCCCACTGTCGACAGATGGTTGGTACATCTTGGGGGAGAATGAATCTTTTAGCTTTGACCAAAGAGATGTTTGCTGAATCTTGCAAGTCAAAACTTGGGGGCTGAATGTTCAGTGTTCCTGGCCATGGGTTTGCTGTTCTGAGGGGGGAGAAGGGCACTTGGCAAGTCTTTGTATTTATAGAAGAACCAGCAGAACCGCAGAAGGCTCCATAGCTTCTCTCTGAAGCTCCACCTGTGCCTTTATTGCGAGGCCCCCACCTCAGCATTTCTGCCTCATCAGCAACAGTAACAACGAATCGTGCCATATCTGACAGGTGGGAGACTGGATGGCAGTAGCAGGCCGTTGTTGGAATCTTTCAGATCTCAGAGCAACTCTGAGAACAGACATGGAGTCCAGTGTCACCAAGTATTTCATTGGGTGACAGTCGTATCCATAAGTCATTTCCTTGGCACAAGCTCTGAAGATACTCATGTCTAGAACTCTAGAGCAAGGATAAACTCTACTTGCCTTAGTAATTTCAGATCATAACTATCATCATAATCTGACCTTTAGTATGCAGGTTCAATGCGTTAATCTCTGCAATTGCTAACGACTGTAGTTGAATTCTAGGAAATGTTCCCTAATCATATGTGGCGAAACAGCAACCCAGGCATAGCCATCAAGTTAAAAATCTACTTTACAATAACAAGTAATGTTGGTGGGAAGCCCATAAGCTACCATGCTTCCCTCTGCAACAGTAGAGTAGATTTAGAGTCTGATCCCTTTGGCCCCCATCTCCCTGGATTTGGACTGTAATTCTCTTACCTTTCTTAAAGATTATTACTATTATCTAAGTGTAATTCTATTTCTCACCAAATACATCATGAATTGCAAAAGAACATGGATTTGGTTTCCCTGTTGTGTAGGTACGCAACCTTTCTTACTTCCTTCTGGTGACTTAAAAATAATATAACATGGGCCAGAGAGATTGTGCAGTGGGTAACATGCTTGCCTTGCTTTTGGCCTGCCTGGATTTGACCCACCGTATCCCAAATGGTCCCCAGAGCACTCCCAGGAGTTATTCTTGAGGCTGAGCCAGGAGTAAGCCCTGAGCATTTCCAGGTGTGGTCCCCAAGCAAACAAGCAAAAGTATTACAGTTTCTATATTAAGGAAAAAAATAAAAAATGATCTCCATCCCCAAACCCACCCCTCTTACATGTGAAATTTGTTCTTTGTCTCATTCAAGACCAACTCCGCAAAGGGAACTGCCCGTTTCAAGTTCTCAGCATTATGAAATTTGTCTCCTGTCACCCTCACTATTCTGTGCCCAGTGGTTTGTCTTGGCTGACTACCAAGAAAGATGAAAGGAAGGGACAGGAGTGACTCTTGACCAAACAGGGAGAGGACACAGGTTCGAATCCCCACCCTGCCACATCCTGACCTAGTGAGTCCTGGTGGGCTGGGTGCTCTCTCTTACCTTCAAATCAGACACAGTTCAAACCACCACACCCCAATTTCTCAAGCACAGTCTCAGGGCTTTCCGTTCCTGCTTGCAGAATTGTGCTAGGATTTGAAGGAGGGTGATTGCCTTCCGTCATCTGATTTGCCCCCAAATCCAGCCTGAGAAGCTTTACCCACTGACCGTGACCTTTACCAACAGGATGGGGTTTTTTGCTACTCTTTGCTACTCGATAGGAACAGAGATGACATTGCATGAAAAGCTGCAAGCAATCCATTTGCTAGGCTCGGCTCACTCAAGCAGAGAGGAAGTTGGGCATTAGCACAGTCCCCTGGAGCGTGAACTGGCACAGAGTCTGTTGCCCCTGATCATTTCCCAACCTGTTCCGGCACAGACTGGCTCCACGGTTATGTTGCTCTACTCACCCCACCCACCCACCCACGCCCAGGACCCTTTGGGTCAAGGTGCTCTAAGCTATGAGGAGGTACATGGGCTTTGCTCCTGGCTACTCCTCATGTCTATTCTGGTGCCGCAGAGAGATCGTTAGAGCAGTTGGATGCATGCTGGGACTCGCCTGACCATCTGCATTCTTCAGCCAGCAGCTCGGGTCAGTGGGGAAAGAGTCTCATCCCTGAGAGGGCAGACCCAGTAAGCTGTCAAGTAACAATCAGCTATCCGGAGCTTACTTGTTGATTGTGGAAACAGATAAGAGTCATTGTTCTGACTTAGACAAACCAAATGGTCTTGGCTTGAAGTACTTTAGACCCCTTTTCATGATAAATCTAACTTATCTCTAAGGAATATGTTCTTCTTAACCTCTGAATCCTAGTCCTCTTGGGGTTCATCCAGAAATGAGGAGACTGAGACGATTGACGGATTTACAAAGTGCATAGAGTTTCTATTTTATTTTTGTTTTTATTTTTATTTTATTTTTGGTCTGGGGTTGGAGGTAAGCGGCTAAAACCACACTATCATTTCAAATGTGGGAAGAGAGGGAGATGTGTTTGGCACATAAGAACATGAGAAAGCATACTTGTTTAGTTATTTTAATATCAATTGATGAACCTCATGCTGAGAATAACTCCATTGGTATTATAACTACTATAGTTCGTTTTAGCCAGACATCTGATTGGAGAGATGTATTTGGCTTATTAAAGGTTGCACGGACAGGTCCGGTGGGATAGTACAGGGGTTGAAGCACTTGTCCTTCATTGCAGCCACCCTGGTCCAAATCCAACATCTCCTATGGTGCCGGGGCAGCTGCTAGGGGTGTTCCCTGGGCCAGGAATGGCCTTTGAGCATAGTAACTCCCTCCTGTTGCCCCACCCCCAGAGAAGAATTGTTAAGGAGGAAGGGGAGCAAAATTTCCCTCTAAATTGGACGCTATGATGTTAACAAGTACTTTGAGCCAGACTGGAATTTGTTTATTGATCTGAACTTGCCAATGCCAGTTTCATTCATCACAGCCCCTTCTCTATTTGATAGGCAAATTATACATTTGAACAAGCGATACAGAATTATAGGGGAATATCATGAGTGGTGGAACCAAGCCTTAGGGGAGGAGCCTCCCTCCTGGTCCCAGTTTCCTGGATGCCTTTTGGGCCCTGTGGGCTTGCAGGGCAATACTGGGCTCATTGTTCTGTACACCCGGGTTGGTTCTGCAGCCCCGCAGTCAGAACCTGTTCTTAGCTATGAGTTGGACAAAAACTGGTCAGTTGATGTTCTTAGATAAAAGGAAGCACGACAGGAAGCTATTACTTGTCATTTAAAACTCAAACCAAAACCTCTGTTTTCTAAATAAAATGTGACAGACTGTTATGAAGAGAAAGACTAGCTTTTAAAAATGTTGATATTGAAAGTGTCCATATAATGCTACAGAGACACACAGATGACTTTTGTATTATCTGACATGCACCATTTAAACAGAAATTAACCTTCTTTGATTCCACAATCTCCCATCTTCTAGTGGGTGTTTTAATAGCAGTTAGTCACCTGTTCCTTTATCTCTAGTGACCAACTCAGCGTAGTTTTCTCCATGTGACAGAGAACAGTGATCAACCCTCTGCACACGCATTTCCATTTTTATTTTCTCCTTTTGGCTTGGTATGGAGTTGACTTGCTTAAGGATTGCAGGAGTTAACCTTTTAACAGTTGAGGATAGAATGGGGATAAACTTTGCCCAACCAACAGTCAATGGTGACGGAAGGCACCAGGTTAGAATTAAATTCATGGGCGTGTAGAATAGTAGCCTCATTGAGGATCAAAGTCAGCCTTTTTTACTCAGTGCTTCTTTGTGACAAACACATTATGTCAGCGCCACTAGCTCATTTGTCTGCCGCAGATCCACTTTATCAGGCTGGAGTAAAAAGAATTGATGTGTCTGCATAGATAAAGTAAATGGAAACTCAGGACGCATTCCAATATGCTGTACTTTGATATATTTTGCAAACCCGAGAGCAGCTGGTGTAACACTAGTTACTGTTTGTATTTAAATATTGTACATTAGAAGACCTTTGAAAGGGTGTTTTATAATGTTCTCTCTCTCTTTTTTCTTTTTAGCACCTATTGGCTTTCAGATTGTTCTTTTTTTTTTTTTACTTCACATCTCCATTGTGTTCACAAATATTTTCAGCATCTGCTCTTTCAAAACTTTGTCTCAATGCCAATTCAGATAAAACAAGTTTCTGTGGAGAGTGGAAATAGAATTTTAAATTGCAAGGGCAACTTACCTTTCCCAGTGTTCCCATCCTCTACAGGGTTAGATAGTGATCTAATAGATTAGATTTATCTTCCAAAATTTCCTGTTTTGAAGTCTCAGTCCCGGGGTTTGAATTTTAGAGTACTAGCAAATTTTGTGTGAATAATCTATCTTTAATATTAGATCACTTTCAACCTATATTTTGACACATAAGAAAACGCAAATTTAAAATCATTTCTCATTAAATGCAAAAAAAATAAAATAATGTCTGTGTTTTCGCATGTAGATTAATGAAAGAAAACTATTTTATGACATTTCAAAGAATAAAATCAAGACTTACGATCAGGTTCAAATTTGTAGATGAAAACCGAGGGTGGCAATGTGGCTGTTGGTGGTGCTTTGTCAGTGTGACTGTGGTCAAGTTCAACACATAGTTTACTGTGGAGAATCATTTTGCTAATGAATGAATTCCTGAAAATCAGTTATTCCCACATTCTGTGTGTTCTTTCCTTCAAAAATTGTTATACCATCAAACTAAAATGAACTATTAAGAAGCTGATGTTCCCAATGAACCCACAGATGCTCAGGGTTCATCATTTGGTCATGGTTTACGTCAGTATTTTCTTCTGTTTTCCCCAATAAACGTTTCACCCTTTCATTCTCTTCTATGCTAGACACCCGTAAAAATTTGAGTTAGAATTCTTCATTTGAGGGCTGCTCCACGAGGGTGGACTCCTCTGCCTCAGGAGTCTTAAGCATCTTTACCAAGAGCTGGAGAAAGCATTCAGTGCTAGAATCCTGGCTAAAATGACCCAGGATCTTTCTTTTACCCACACATTTAGGGGGAACAAAATGAGCTGCTGATAACTCCACTGATCGTGGGCTCCCTCCATGAAGAACAGGAAGCCAAGATGAGCACCCTGATCCCTGAAGGGGAACCTGATCCTCATGGAAACATCCTAATGGAAAGCTCAGCCCGGGGAGGAGAGTCGGCATGGAGAGGCAGCTTGGCCATACTGCCAGTCATTCAATATCGTCTGCACACTCACTAACCTGGAACTTTCAGAAAGATTTATGGATATGGAAAAATAGGCTGTGATAGAGAATAGCTACCCCAGTGCCCACGATCTGTTGAGTCCTCCATCGTGTGTATTTGTTTCTGAGGTACTAGGAAGCTTTTGAAAGAGTAAAGGAGAAAGGAAGGGCCTACTTATTGCTGTACTCACCAGTATGCATGAGGATATGTTTGATTTTTGATGAGAGCTCCAAGGACCAGGACATTTTATTCCAAAAAAAAAAAAAAAGAACCTGATGTGAAAGAAGACAGAACAAACAAATTTATACACAACTCTCCATGCAAAAGGAAATATATTTTAAGGGCATATATTAAGGCATTTCAAGTAAAGTGGGTGCTCAGTTTGTAAGTCTAACTAGTTTGACTTTTGTCAATAATAGTACCCATAGGTATTAAACCTTTAAAAATGTTTATTTCTTAAAACTCTGACTTACCGAGTTGGCCCCCGGTCCACATTAGATGGACCAGTGACAGCAGAAAAGTCACGTGTGGCAAGTCCACAACTCACATTGGACACTCAAACAGGAGGTGGATATCTACCCTAGACACCCCAAAACTTGTCCCCCCCTTTTCCCCTTTTGATAGCCTAGGTAAAGAACATCTCAACTCCTAAGAGATTATATATAATAATATATATAAATTATTATAAAATAATATATATTATATATATACACTCAATCATGAAAGCTTTGTAACTATCTCATGGTGATTCAATAAATATATATGCATATATTTATATTTATATATATATGCACTGTAGCACTGTCCTTCCATTGTTCATCGACTTGCTCGAGTAGGCCCAGTAACGTCTCCATTGTGAGACTTGTTACTGTGTCTGGCATACCGAATATGTCACAGGGAGCTTGCCAGACTTTGCCGTGCAGGCGAGATACTCTCAGCAGTTTGCCGGGCTCTCTGAGAGGGGTGAAGGAATCAAACCTGGGTCGGCCACATCCGCCGTGTGCAAGGCAAACGCCTTACCGCTGTGCTATCACTCCAATACACACACACACACACACACACACACACACACACATATATATATATATATATATATATATATATATATATATTTCAAATTCTCTGAAGCCCACAAGGATTCTCTGCTCCCAGGGCCCAACAAAGCTGAAGTCAGGAAGGAGCTGGATGCAGCACATGGGGACAGAAGACAGACTGGCAGTGTGGCTGGAGGGGGTAGGGTGGCAGAGATGGGGGATCTTTAAGCAAACATTGGCGCAGGCACCACGCCACTCAGCTTTCAACCGCTCCAAATGTCACGCCATTGTTCCCTGTGTTCCAAATGCCGCCCAGTCCACTGGTTTCCGCCGTGACATTTGCTAAGTGCGCTCTGCAGACAAGAGCAGTGGAGAGTGGGGCAGAGTGAAGACCTGGGTACAAGCACTGAGGGAGAACCCATGTCATATTGTGGGTGCAAGCCCGCACCCGCTTCAGCATAGCTGAGTGTGGCCCCTGGGGGTGCCCTGGGCCATTGTCCCTTCAGGGGAGAGCTCAGTGCTCCTGATGACTGTGGTGTGTATGCCCGAGCTAAGCCTACCGTGCCTGAGCAAGAGGCCCACACGGGCAGGGTGGCATGGGCTGGGTGCCACGGCATGAACGGGCTGCTCTGGGAGCTGAGAGCACGGAGACCTGGTCTGAACCCTCCCTGGGAGCCGCGGAGGGACGCTGGGCGGGTCATTCAATCGCCAAGAGTCTCAGTTTCTTTACCTGTAAGGGGAGAACAAACTGGCTGATCTTTGACAGTGGGTTTGAGTTCTAAAGTTCTGTGAGACCCGAGCAAGAGGTGCCGGATTGTCCCTGGCATGGAACTTGATTTCTAGCAAAAGGATCCTGAAAAATTTCCAAATCTGCCCCTGGTGGGTGATGAGAACTAGTAACATGGGCTTTATCTGTCTTTGGGGCTATAATTCTTCTTCATAGTCCCTAAATGAAAATTCTTGCCAGTGTGAAAGCTAATGTTGCTGTCCTTTCTCTGTGGCAAAAACTTTAGAGATGTTGCCTTCAGTTTTTTTCCTACCTGTTCCTGAAGGGGACAACAGTTGGTTCCATTTTACAGATGAGAACTCAGACACATGGGACACAGCCCTGTTAAAGAACTTGCCTAGTTATCCGGGTCCATGCTCATGGCTGTGGGCTACATTACAGGGTTTTATGAAGTGACAGCAGCCAAGAGCTCTGCTGAGCATGAGGAGAGAGGGTAGAATAAGTTGCGTTTGTGGCACCATGTGCCAGAAACTATGCCTCACCATTATTTATTCCTTATTCCGAATGAGAAACACCTGATTCTCCCCAGGACAGAGGGGGTTCAAAAGAGAAAGGCTAGAGAAGGTAGTTGGATAAGGATAGGTGATGGATAGGGAAGGGACCACTAAGTTATTGATGGTTGGAGGGATCGTTCGGGCTGGGAGATGTGTGCTGAACTTGACGGGCTCTCAGTATCTGTATTGCAAACCATAATGCCCAAAAGGAGAGAAAGAGGTGGGAGGTGGTGGTGGAGGGATGCTGGGAATATTGTGGTAGAAAATGTGTACTGGTGGAGGGTTGGGTGTTCAAATATTGTATAACCAAAACTCAATCATGGAAACTTTATAACTATCTTATGGTGATTCGATAAAAAAAAATAATTAAAAGATAGAGAGATGTTTAGTACAGCCTAAAGACCCAGGCTGGCCCACAATTCTGTTAATAAAGTTTTATTAGTGCATCATTGTGCTCTTTGATTCACATATTTCCTGTTTTTAAGCTATAGATAATCGTTGAGCTAGGTAACTGTAAGATGCACGGCCTGGTCTACAAACCTGTCCTTTCCTTCCCTCTGGCTCTGTTTATTTAAACTTAGGGAGATGCTTTCCTCCTCCCAGGAGGAGCTGGAGGTTTATCTGTCTACAAGGCTTGTGGGGGCTTTTACATCCCTAGTTACCAAAGCAAGTTCAAGAACTGCCAGCATCTTGTGCCATCGCGACAGTGGTGCCTCTTACATTTGAGCCCCTGACCATTACCTTACATTGCTGGTTGAGGTGATTCTTCCTGCTTTGGAGAAGGTGAGAGGGCAGACAGTCACTGAGGACTGGAGGCATCAGAGCCTCCTGTATTTTGATTTCTAGTTCCTCGTACCCAGTAATGCTTTATTTCTGCAACTTCTTTAGTGCACCAAACTGGCCTGGAGGCAGAAGGTGAATAGAACAAGTAGGTTTATTATTCTGTAGTCAACAGAGGGGTAAGGTGACCCAACCTGGTCTGGTCCTAGAAATTCACAGATAGAGAACAGAAATGCAAGCCTCCTGTTTTTCCAAAGCAGCTCCTATTCTGCAAAGTCACGACTTCTTTCTAGGACATACTGAAGCATACGCCTGATGAAACGCTCATGTTTAAAAGCTGTCAATCTTACTTGGGGGATTAATTTATTCTGTTGGATGATAACTGGGGAAAAGAGCCAAATCACAAGAGCAGATCTTCCATCAGCTTATTTTGGGAAGTGTTGAGATTGAGGAGTACAAAAAGGTTTGGGCCAAAGAGATTTGGGATCTGTAGAACAAAGCAGAGAAGTACATTATGACCTGAACTTCCTTATGCAGATGAGGAAGCAGAATACTACTACTTCAGCTTTACTGCTGCACTTACAGAATTCATGGAATCATCAAATTAGCATCCTAAAAGGGGACTGACATTCTTTCACTGTAGACAGCAAGAGCAGTAATGAGCTGGAGGAGAAAACAAAGTTCCCTAAGTTATTAAAGTATGTTGGCAGTGAGTAGGAACTGATGCCTGCAGAGACTGGGACTTATCAAGACTTCATCAGTGACTTGCTATCAGGTTTGCATGCCATTGAGATGGAAGCGATGTCATCATTACGTCTTAACATTGAAATATAAGGACAACTGGTGAGCTGGAGGAAAGGAAGAAGGAATCTCATTATTTTCTGCCTCAAACTCTCTTTTTTCAATACTGCATCATTTTGTCCAATCCTCCAGAGCAAAATCACAATATTATTTGTCCTAAATCCATTTGGATGAAGAATATAGCTAGTACAGCTTTCCTATTGGTCAAAAGTGCAGGATAGAGAATACGCTGCTATGGGCTTTTTTTTTTTTAAATCCTGGTGTTTGAAAATGTTGTTTAACCAGAAGTTTGGCTTATCACACCAAAGCTGAGTGTCCTGAATAATTGCTCTTGAGAATGATCAGTGCAATGTGGATGGTACTATATGACCTTTCAAAAAGAAATTTCTGATTTGGGGACAGTCATGGCAGAGTTGCTTGAGTATGAAAGAAGCTGCTAGTGACAGACCTACAGAAGCCATTGTGAAGAATATCAGTTACATTGTGTTCTCCATTTTCACGATGTGGTCAGAAAGAGTTCTTGAACAAGTGACTGACCTCATGGCCCACAACACTAGTTAGTTTCACAGCTCTTTAGAGGAAAAACAATCCTCCCCTCCAATTGCCACCAATTACTAGGCCAAATTAGACATTTAAAAAAACTGTTTTTTATTTTCAAAATAAGAATTATGCTGTAACTCAATATATACATTCATATAAAATTGTTCACAAAACCAGTCTTTAATGTTTCTCAAGGGAGTAAGTCCTGATTTTTGTATTTTATTTTATTTCATTGTATGTAATATGTTGTCTTTCATTAGAAAAAAAATCTGTATTTCACATACAAAATGTACTTACTGGTGAAATGATGATTTCTTAAAGATTAATTATTTTACCTGTTGGTTTACAATACTTTAATAATGGTTTTTCACAGACATACTTCTAACACCACCCCTGTAATGACATATGTTCATTGCTATACTTAGTACACTAATCAAGATACAGAATACTATGCAGCACTATGAAAGAATAAAATCATGCAATTTTTATCAACAGGGATGGAACTAGAGTATATCATGCTGAGTTAAGTCAGAATGAAATGTATTGTTACATAATGACCTCTCTCAAATTTTGGACTTAAAAAAATACATAGTAAGGTAGCAACAAGAATCCAAAGGCAATAAAATTACGATTCACTTGATCACTTGACATCCTGTTAATCATAGATTTGCTCAAGCAGGCACCAGTAGCGTCTCCATTTGTCCCTGTCACTTGCTAGTGTAGGCCAATGGTGTCTGTTCATACTAGGAACACGAAGAGCCTCAAACTGATCATTCAGGGTCTTGCCGAAGAAGTCTGACCATTTGTAGGTGGGCGGCCACGTGGTCTTTTGACGTCCCATGGAATCCAGTCGGTGATAGCTCTAGTCCAGCGGTCATCTCCAAATCTCATTACGTGTCCAGCCAATCTGGTTTTCAAGGCCTTGGCAAACGAGACAGCGTCCCTGATTCTTGACCATTGATGGAGGTCAGAACTCCAGATTCTTTCTCTCATTTGAGTGAAACGTGATACTCCAAGCATAGCTCTTTCTATTCCTCTTTGGGAGACCCGAATAGCATTCTCATCCTGTATTCATAGGGCCCAGGTCTCTGAGACGTATGTTAATGCAGGAAGAACAGTGGAATTGGAGAGATATGCTCAGAGACAAAGGTTCTTTGTGCTCTTATCTATTTCCTCCATACTCTTGAAAGTGTTCCAAGTCTGTCTCTTCCTCCTACGGACTTCAGGTGCCAGGCCCTTCATCGTGTTGACTTCTCGACCTAGGTACACATAACTGTTGCGTTCGGAGATAGTCGTTCTGTTGAGAGTGAATGGAATGTCAGGAACAAGACTGTTTCTCATAAACATTGTCTTTGTGAGATTCATCTGAAGCCTTCTCCAAAACGTTGTCGAATATTTTATCTATTCTTTTACTTCAAGGTCAAAATTATGTCTCTTGGTACTTACATTTTAGTAAATATAGAATGATTCAACTATCGAACTATTTAAATGAAGACAATATCCCATTCTTCCATAATGTTTGCTCCTGCTTTTCTTAGAAACATTTATAGGTAATGTCTTCAGTTTTGTTCTAGTATTGACAAAGAAATACAATATGTATGGGATTTTTTCCCTCCTGATAAAAATCTAGCTTGGGTGTTAATATCAATTCCATTTCAAAGGAAAAATATATTGGTTCAGTGATTTTTTTGAAGGTCAAATGAAGCGAAACTTTCTATTTTCACCAGAATGCACTCTCCCTTTCTCTTAGAGAAGACGGGCTTCTTCTAGATGTCTGTCTTCTCCTGCAGATACGTATGTCTCTGTGGTTGAGAATTTGCCAATGATGATGAGTAAAAGATATGTCCCATTTTCAGTGCTGGACTTTAAGAGTGGAAAAGCTTCTTCCACCATCTGGAGTTGATTAAAACCAAAGAAGACAAAGCAGGCCACCACCGTGCAGCCCTGAATGAAGGAGCAAAAATGTGCCACATCACTCAAGTTCGAGGAAGACTGTCCATTGCTTGGCAAGTACTGTTCTTGACATTTCTAATTCATCAACAAAATAAAACAGATGGACATCTTTCCTCTGCATTGATTTTATTCCAGTATGGGGATACATACCGTGAGGTAGCACCAGAAATAGGAGGTAGAAGAAAGGAAGGCAGAGCAAAGGATCACGGTCAATGCTAGTGGGCTTGGGGTGTCCATCTAGAGAGAGAGAATGTATGCAGATACAGAAAAAGATCATCACTGCTGCATACATGCACAAGTTCCAGCCTTTCTTGAGGGCCCTATGGATTCGTTTTTATGCTTTAAACATGAATTAGTGATTTAGGGGGATTCAGTCATCATGGGAACTGAAATGTTCTAAAGTTCTAAAACTTTTGCCAAGTATATTTATAGTGTAGTTAAGGTCCCATAATCATTTGTGACTGCCAAAGAAAACACAAATAAGCCCTTATATTTGAGTTGCTCTGTCATTAGACTTACAAAACTGTAGGAGCTTCACGGATAATTTTCTTTGGGGTACCATAAACTCTTGAAGGAGATATCCACTCTTCCTTGTCAAAATCTGTGTCAATAGACAGTGATTTAAGGAAGCTGAAACTTCCTCTCTGCTATGAACATTCCATATAGCTCACTCTCTTAGGATAAAGATAAGCCGTTCTTACCAAGAGGCCCCACAGAAACCAGGGTCAAACATTGGCATCTGCTCTGAGGTCATGTGTCCAAACCAAACTACTAGACTCCTCGCCATGACTCAGAAACCCTGACTTTTGCTACCATACTCTGCACTTAAGTGTGTACCTACTGCCACAAAGATCGCCTTGGAGCTAGTGCTCAGGGTGAGGGTCTTTTTCTACATAGTTTATGCCTGTTATGTAGTGATTTCTAGGTATTGTGGATTTAATTCTGACATGTAAATACCTGCACAGTATGGCCCTGTTCAACAAACATGCATGGTCTGAGTCAACCTCTCTGATCTGGGCTCCATGCCTCTTCTTCCTCTCCTAGCTCTCTACCTCCCTTGTGGCATAGAGTTTCCTTGGGCTTATGGACCTACTGCATTCCATCTTATGTTTTGACACTGTTCCCAGATCATTGCATATTGAACTACCACTTCTGGCAAGTGGTCCTTGGTTTCATAGCCCCTCCTCCCAACTAAGTTGATTTATTTTCTTTCCTCCCAACTTAGTTGATTCCTTCCTTCCTTCCTTCCTTCCTTCCTTCCTTCCTCCCTCCCTCCCTCCCTCTTTCTTTCTTTCTTTCTTTCTTTCTTTCTTTCTTTCTTTCTTTCTTTCAATTAATAATTGTGAGATACACAGTTACAAAGCTGACCATGGTCTCCTACTCACAATAGCCAGAATCTGGAAACAACTCGAGTGCCGGAGAACAGATGACTAGTGAAAGAAATATGGACCATCTACAGAATGGAATACTATGCAGTGTACAGCTGTTAGGAAAAATGAAGCTATGAAATTTGCTTAGAAATGGATGGACATGGACAGTATCATGCTGAGTGAAATGAGTCAGAGGGAAAGAGATAGACAAAATATGATTGGAATCACCTGTGGGATATAAAAAATATAATATGAGACTAATACCCTAAGACAGTTTAAAAAAACATAATATGAGACTAAGTTTATTTCTTTTTTCTGCTAGATGGAGTTCTCTATGATGTTCCTGGCTCTGGGGTTGATTTCCTTTTTCTCTGTGAGGTAGGCAGCTTCATAAGGGCAGGAGAAATTTGCATCTTATTCACCACTCCAGTGTTTTATCCCTCAATGTTGAAGACACCACATAGGATGGGTTCAACAAGTATCTGTTGGATAGATGGACAAACAACAGTGCCCAGTTGTCAGGGAGGAATTATTCTCACAATATTTATGAGAATCTGATTTCCAAAATAGTGGGTCTTATCTTGGTTTCTTCAAAACCAACAGAATTTACATCATCTGGATCAAAAATGAAGAGAAAATTACAAAGTGAGTTTGAAATAATCCATTTCTTACAGAAACAGCCACTTATGCATCTGGCAGTTTTGTGGCTCGTGGACATGATTAATTTGGATGCAAATACACTAGAAAATACATACCACAAAAACTCACACTAGTTGACACCTAGTGAATTTTAAAAGCATGTTATACTGTTTTGGGTTTTCTTAGCCTAGTTTTAAAGAGCCAGTATATTTAGGTCAAACTACAGTGACTTGAATTTATTTTTCCCTTTTTGGTTTGGTTTTCAGGTGTCTTGTCTTTTTCACAGAAATTGAAAAAGGTTTATTTTTAATTCTTCCAGAGAAATATAGGTGATGGGAAAGGAGGCAGCTTACTGTGGTAGAATAAGCACCATGCCAAAAATTAACGGTCTGCTGGGAAAATCTTTCCTTCTTTGACATGATTTTCCACATCTGAGCAATAATCAAATGAGACCAGGTGATCTTTCAGATCTCAGTAAACCTTGTTTCCCAAAACTCCACGCTCACAGTGAGCCTCCGGTGGTTGTTCTTGTAGTGGGTTCAAGTTTTTTGATCTAAAACCCAGTTATGCACTGGAGAAGGCGGCCCATCCCATTTGAACTAATTGTCAAGCGCAGGCAGTAATATATCCAGTGAGAATCAGAATATTTCTGTCTCTACCAGAAAGAATCTAGACGAAATAAGACTTTCATTTGAAATTGTTTGGTCACCCCTTGCTCCACTCTTTTTAAATATGGATATGTATCATTGTACATTTCATAAGTTACCGTGTCAACAATTTCCTATATATATGTACTTGTGTATATATAGGTATATCGACCTATATGTATATATTTATGTATACATATTTACATATATATAGGTTTGGAGCTATCTCCTACTGTGCTCAGGGCTTACTTCCAGCTCTGCATGCAGAGATCACCTCTGGTTTGCTCAGAGAACCACATAGGGTGCCAGGAATTGAACCCTTGCACTATCAATAAAATGAAAGGTAAAGCTCCCTTCCTCCTGTCTTATCTCTTAGCCCAAGCCTCATCATCTATGAGAACCATATCAGTGATGCAAAAGGTGCCATTCCCAAATTTCAGCAGGAACCTGTATTCAAGTCTGCTGCTCTAAACTGGGTTTTCCTATTTATTACTTAAAATACACTTGAGCCACTTCACTCTGAAGCAGAAAGAAAACCATGACCCAATCACAGTCATGTGTGGTGGTGGATTATAAAGTTGTGTCTTGGCTACCTGTTCTCTGAGCTTCCCAGCTTGTGGGAGGTGGGGACAGTATTTTGTCTCACTGGGTTTCATCTTGCATCTGTTTTTCAGTCTATGGCTCCGGTGATAAATTTTAATTGATATTTATTTTTTATTTCCAGGGTATTTATTCTATTTGTACCCAGTGACTCATAGGCCAGGACGGTGATTGCTATACAGTAGTTTACTTTTAAAAGAAATAGGACTGTTGGAGGAGCTAATACGGGAAGATGTATCACCAGGCTGAATAATTGTGACAACCATAGACCGTATCAGTGTCTGTTTGTTTGCACAATACCCTCCTGCATTAAGAAAGCCGTCCCAGCTGTCTTGGGCTCCGGGGTCGTCCATTTCATCACTTGACACTGCAGCAGATGTTATGGATTGATAACAGACTTCACTTCATTCACTCCACATCTAAGATTACCTCTGGAAAAAAAAATCTAATACATTATAACCCTCCCAGCCATTTGTTAAAGAGAAAAAAAAAGACCAGCAATTTATTCTCCTTCTTAGCATTAAATTCTCCCCTTCCCCCACCAAATGTACAGACTATTTAAAAAAGGGCCATTTAACACATTCATTGCATTGGTTCTCTATGGGCAGGAAAATCAGAGAAAGACAAGAATGTAATGATTTAATTGAATTAGGGCAGAATCAGATTGAGTGCTGGTGACTCAGACCTCATCTCTGGAGGAGATGCTGTTGCCTTTAATGACAGAGCCCAGAGTCCCAGTCCCAGGGGTGTGAGGCACTGAAGTTCACAGCTTCTGCAAAGCTAGAGCATGGTCTGGTGTTTTACAGGAGACCTGACATAGGCATTAATTTGAACAGGGTTCTCCCCTAGACCACATCCTTTCTCTGCCCCAGGAAATGTCAGGACGCTTATCCCACGGAATACAAACAGGGATAAAGATGTGCCTTCAAGTCCACTCAAGGCAGTGGGCAAGACGGTCCTCTCCCACATGCAGATTGGATGGGAAGGTGGATAAAACAGGTACTCAAGACCATTTTCTGGAGGTGATGGGTCTCTCTGCAGGAGCTGTGTGACTGCACTGTGGCACTGTCAAAGAACCTGGACCTTAGCATGGCACAGTGCTTCTGAGCCGAGTGTGGCGGGAGGGTCTTTGGGTGACACCCTCCAACACAACGGCACGTGCAGCTCTCATGGCCTCCTTGCATCTGCTTCTCACTTCAAGGAGCTTCTGAGGGGTATTGGATAGTATTGAAGCCTGGCCTACATCCACTGCCACCTCCTGGCAGTAGAGGCTAGACAATCCCACAGTGGGCAGCGGGTGGCTGGATTAGGACCCCAGGCAGAAAGTGTCCATTATTCCAAGGGCGGCACCATTTTTCACTTTGCTCATTCCTCAAATGGGGAAAACCAGAGCTCCTAGTGCAAAATCATGGGCCCCTTCCTGGAGAGTTTTTCTACTCACTTTTAGAGGGAGAAATGCTTCCCAGTGGTGCTTAGGGTGGAAGCTCGGGAACTCCTTTGACAATGCCAATTCTTGGATACCCAAGCTAGGTGGTCTATGCAAGACTCAAGGACATGGAACCATTGGTGTGTCCAGGTCATTGGGTGTCAAGGAACATGCAGGCTATCCTGGCTAAACATCTGTGGCCCAATACCACACCCAGAGGTGCTCAGAGGGCCATAATGTGCCAGGGATGGAACTCTTGTCATATGCATACAAGTCCATATGGCGGCATCTTTGAAATAAATCACTGAGAATCAGAGATTTCTCACATGACTGGTAAAGATGCTATTTCTAAGGAAGACCACAGATGTGTTTATTTGCAATAGAAAATATCTCAAATCAGATATTTTTTATTGCGAATAGAAATTCTTAATAAAATTGATAGGGGCCCACTAGAAATAGACCACAACCAACCCTCACAGATTCCGATGGGATAGACCTATCCACTCACAAAGAATCCAGGATCTCTCCCATAAAAATAGCTTGAAAACAAAGACTCAAGCAAACTGAGGTTTAATTTAGATCAAATCTAAAGGGAAAATGATGCTTTTCTGCTGAAAGAATAATACACAGCTTAGTATTTTGAATGCTGATAGATTGTCTCTAAATCTATAATTTGCACCTCTAAGATTACTGGAATTGAAGGGCCAATTTGTTTTAATTTTGAGTAATGACAGCATTGAAATTGTGTAAACCAGATATATAGACCAGACTCTAGAGCCCAAGTGAGACGCTGTTGTAAGGAGTTTTGGGGTCCACGGGATGAGGTGGGAAGCATCTCAGGTGTTTGTGAGGGGGGCATGGGGTACTCAGGAGGCAGCTTAGACCCAGCCTGTATGAATCTTCCCTTAACACTGCACCTTGTATTTCATCCCTAATCTTGTTTAGATGGCATTTTCTACTTTACAAAATTACGTGTGTTCTTGAAAAGTCCTGTGCTGCATGGATGCCATTTAAAAAGAGTCCATGATTTAATAAGCCCTGGGCAGACGTCTTTGTAAAGAGAGAGGAGGTTCTCTGTTTATCTGACCTATAAATTTAGGTTGTCAGGTTGATAGACGCCTACACTTAAACTGGTAATGATGATGATGATATAAAACCACTAATTAGCTCTAGCTCTAGGATCAGTCTTGTGTATAATATAGTCTAAGATGAAATGCATGACTTTAAGGAGTTTGTATTGTAAGACAGATATAAATTATAAAGGAAGCACTGCTTTTTTATGACAGCAGACCTGGGATGTGCAAGAGAGGGAGGTAGAGTGAACTTTGAATTGATATAAGAAGACAGAATATTTTCCATGTGTGTCATTTCAATCCTGTTGTTGAACCCACCCACCTAAGTTCTAAGATTTCCCTAGTGTTCTTAGGCACACTGTCATATTTTCTCTTGGTCCCTCTCCCAGCAAGAGACCAGAGGCAACAAGGGGATATCCATCTCTGGTAACTCCCAAAAGGAAGAGGCAGGGGGTGCTTCTCACCTCGTTATTTTTTTTTTTTTGTACCTTGTTAGTTATGTCTGTACTGACTGGGACACTGAATATCCAGATTATAGTATACAGAAGTAGGGGATTCAGCTGGTGGACATAATTAGCCTCATTTTCCCTTTGAGAGATAACAGGCTGTCCTTCAGGAGAAATTGAGAGCTAAGATCCTCTTTTGCACAAAAGAGCAAAAGAACTGCCAGTCAAGATCTCATCATTCTACAAAGATCAAAATGGTTTACCCCCAGATGTCATTCCACTGCTGGAGATAAGTTAATGGCATGATGACTTTTCTGTTTGGGGAGATTGGGAGCAATGAAGAAGCCAAGGAAAACTGCAAACAGGAGACCCAGTAACCTCAGACAACTGGTAGACCCAACAGAAGCAGCATGAATCAAGGAGTCACACAAAAACTTGGAAAAAAAAAAGAGAAGTACCCAGTATAACTCTTTAGATCACATTCAACCTCTTTGAAAAATAAAGGTTATTGTTAAATTCTCATTCTACAACATGAAGTAAATGAAATCTTCAAGAGTACAGGAGATGCGTATCTAGATAAAAACAGTGATGATTGGAGAGAGGGTAATACCAATAGCTTGGAAGAAAACCCCAATAAACACAGTATAGAGCTTTGTTCCATGAGCCCAGGAAAATGAAGTAGATGTTGCAAAAATTATACATATCAGATAATATTAGAAATTTTGTTTTCTGAACTGATAACTGGAGTTAGAAGGCCAAATTAGGACAATTCTAGCCATTGAATAGGAAATGAGACTTTCTTTATGGATGCAAATGGAAACATCATTTGGGGAGATTATACACATAGGTACAGCAGAGAGACACCAGAAACACAACTTGCATGTGTGGCCCAAGCAGCTGGAAGAGCAGGGTGATGACCACAATCTCTGGAAAGCAGAAACTGGGCAAAGCCTCACATCTATGGAGAGAGCTCGGTGAAAACCTCAGAGCTCAGCTGTATCTAGAGGCAGAAACACATTTTCACTTAGGCAAGGTACATTGATCTCATACAAACTATTTTCTGAAAAAAAAAAAGGAAAAGGAAACAAAAACCAAACAAGTGAGGTTTGGAGTCCTGTAGGAAAATAAAATCAGGGTTCTTGGGTGAAATATTGAGGTGAGGTTTGGGGCTTCTCTCATGTCTTGGTAACAAGAGTGGGGATATGAGGTTGAGGACTGTTGACTGTCTAACTGAGGGCAGGTCTGTTCCCTGTGTCTCTCTGTCCAGGTCAGAGGAGGAAGTTCAGAATATGCGACAGCAGGGATATGGGTTGGAATTAATACATTTCAGGCAAATGTAGATTTAGACTTTGGGTCTCCCTCTTCTATTGAGAGGACTGGAAAGACATCGACTGGTCAGTGCTCTCAAATAGATGGTGTCCAACATTAGTTCTGCACCCTTCTATATTTAAAACTCAACACTAGATTCACAAAATACTTAATGTCAATTCTGGTGTTTAAAGCATTGAGAGAACAATA
Source organism: Sorex fumeus (assembly GCF_029834395.1). Lineage (NCBI taxonomy): Eukaryota > Metazoa > Chordata > Mammalia > Eulipotyphla > Soricidae > Sorex > Sorex fumeus. The sequence continues at coordinate 9,163,960 of NW_026606083.1, read as the reverse complement.
GAGGTATATACTCTGTGTAATTTGACTTGAGGAAACATTAAACCTAAAACATTAACCATAGAAACAATTATTTGGGACCTGCTTAACTAGTAAATATTATAATTGTTCATCATTAAAAAATGTTATAAAGAAATGGGAACACGAGTTTAAAGAGAGAGAAAGATGTGTGCGATACATAATACCAACCAGGAAATACATTGTATTAAGAATATCTAGAGAATATTTACAATGGAACAGTAAGCAGAATACAAACAACTCAGAACAATGAATGGGAAGAGGTGAATTGATATCTACAGGAGATGAGAATGCACTCTGACAATAAATGTGGGGAAAAGCTATTTAAATTAAAAGTAATCAGATAGGCTAATAAAAATCAGCATGCAATTTTGTTCTAATCCCAGATGTTCAAAAATAACAGACAAACATAAACACAAAATTTTATAATATCTAGGTTTGAGAAAGTGGATCACAGATGTGAAGATTTGTAGATGTCCTTCAAAAATGATTATCAGGGTATTTTAATCTTTATTATCTAATACTTAATATTGTATCTAATCTTTAAATATTTCATTATGAGCCATAAATTCCATATGTATAAATGACTGTATATATGTCTACATATGTATATATGTACATATATATGCATATATATCTAAATATATAAATATAAAATCAAGGTAAACTCTATGTATTTTATAAGTAAAAAATGTAAAGGCCCTCCCGTTGATCATCGATTTGCTCGAGCGGGCCCAGTAACGTCTCCATTGGAGACTTTGTTGTTACTGTGTTTGGCATATTGAATACGTCACGGGGAGCTTGTCAGGCTCTGCCGTGCGGGCGAGATATTCTCCGTAGCTTGTTGGGCTCTCTGAGAGGGGCAGAGGAATCGAACTCGGGTCAGCCATGTTGGCTGCGTGCAAGGCAAATGCCCTACCACTGTGCTATCGCTCCAGCCCATGTATTTTATAAAATGCATTACTATTGCCCACAGCAGAAAATAAGAAAATAGCACAAACACCCATTATAGCATAGTGGTGAGTAAACTGTGGGGAGGCAAATTATTTTATATAAATTTTATATAATTATTTTATATAAATTTAGGTCTCATTCCCCTTATCCTGAAAGAGCCTCCAATCGTTTGGAAAGACGAATAAGGAGAGGTTGCTAAAATCTCAGGGCTGGGACAAATAGAGACATACTGGCACCTGCTTGAATAAATCGACAAACAACACATAAATTTTAGTAATTTTATATTTTTGTATTGATTCAAATGTGCACTGACGTAGCAATGGTATAGGAAAAAGGGAAGCAAGGAACGACATATGCAGATTTAGGGTTATGATACCCTGTGTGGGGAGAAGCAGGAAGAATGATCTGATTAGATGCACATTTTTGCCAAGGAAGAAGGAACTTCTATTTTGCCTGGTAGTTTTGCAGGTACTTGTTGATCTACTGATTTAAACAACAACAAAAGAAGGTAAGGTCAGTATGTAATGATCCAAGGGCAATAATTAATTTTCTGCAACATTTCATTTTCACACAAAAAATTTCAAGTGGGGATTGGAATAGCTATAAGAAAATGCAAACAAAAAAGATATACAGGGTCTGGAGAGATAATACAGCAGTCTGGTACTTGCCTTGCATTGCCTGACTCGAGTTTGAGCTATAGCATCCCATATGGTTCCTGAGCCCACCAGGAGTCATCCCTGAGTGCAGAGTGAGAAGTACACCCCGAGCACCACCAGGTGTGCCTGCGCCCAAAAAGCAAAAATTAAAAGACATGCAAAGTGACTGAGTATTAAGAGTATGGAAGTAAAATAGATGGCCCAAAGCATCCAATGGGACTAAGAAGACCATCATGTATGATGAGACTCATCAGTTACCACAATAAAAAATGCAATGCAAACTTCTGTGCACAAAAACAAAAGCAAAATACGCCTGCAGCTATGATTTTAGAGGAAAATGCAATGGTTTTCTTGTGAATGAGCAGACCTAAAAACAATAAATGCCCAAGAATTAAATAATATAGCCATAAAATTCAACATGATAAATATTACATAGAAATATTTGTTCTAAGCAAATACATTCTTTTCTTAGACCCAGGGAAGATTTGCCAAAATCGCTCATGTGGCAAGCCTTCAGGAATAATGAAATTCCATGAAATAGTATGTTTCAGCCCCACATGGTCTTGGACTAATCTCAGATATCAGAAATAAGCAGTAAAAATAACGTGAATTGTCTTGACTGCCTGGGTTCGAAATAACTCTCACAAAGAATCCCTGGACAACTCGTAGAACACACGGGCGCACACTATTTCTCAGGCAAAGATCATGGAATGGAGATCGCTTCCTACCAACATTGGCAATGCACCAAAGTATGCACAGGAGCTGGAATCTACCAGACACCAGGGATAATAAGAAAATATCAGTGAGAAGAACCCCATGGGCCTGGTTCAAGGGCTAGTTGGGGATGTAGTTGCCACTTTGCCAGCTTGGGAAAGGTGTTTGCATGGTGAAAAAACATAATAATAAGGTTCTACTTTTTAAGCTATGTTCAAACGTTTCAAACATTTCAGCGCAGAAGAAGAAACGTGAGAATCCAGGAGAGCCTAGAGGACTCGAGGCCACCTTGGAAATGGGGGCAAGATGACAGGCTGTCATAAATCACTCCATCCCAGGATTCGAAGTCCCAACAACAAAGGGTTCAAGTGCAGTGAGTGCTTTATCTGCAGGCATCTGCTGACGGCCACTGTTCTCAAAGCCAGGGGCATGACCACAAAAGGGCAAGAGTGTCTTCTTCTTTTTCCTGCCTTTTTTAAAATGAAGTTGATGGGGTAGGAGGAGGTGGCTAGTGACCACTTCAAAATCCAGAAGAGAGCAGCAACTCCCTGCCAGGTTCTGTTCCCTTGTCCAGCGGGCCTTGGCTTCCTTTGCTGAAAGCAGCTCTTTGGAGACTCAGAAAAGAAATTCCCCATTCGACTCTTCCAAGCTGCAGCCATTTCTTTTCTGATACAGCGGCTGTGAAGGTGTATTGTTGTGTCTGATAAAAGGTTGTTATTGGAACAAAAAAAATGTGTTTTTTCCTTCCCGTGTAATATGTAATAAAACTGCTCTATGAAGTCTCAATGAACTCTCTCAATTGAGAAAAATACAGACAATTTTCATTATAAGTGAATGCCTCCCATTCACCCCTTTTCTATGGAAGGAAGACATGCAACAGTAAGTAACTGTAGGCCACATTTCACGAGATAGCATCTATTCCATTATTCCTGTGTATGTTTCATGCGAAAATGTTATGAAGTTTTCTCCCCTCACAAAAATACATATTCCCTTATCTCATTAAGTCCCTATCTTCTACAACACCCATTCCCCTGCTGTTCCCCTGCCACCAGCACCACCCCCCCAGTCTCCCCAGATGGCATTGCTATTTAAAAAGTATAAAAGAAAAGCATGCATTTCCTTCCCACAGTCGATCCATTATTCAATTTAAAAATCTCAGGCAAATGTAGATGAGATTCTGAGAATGAAATGAAGCTGGTTTGCCTCGGCTGTGCCTATCTTCCCAACATTGTAACTTTTTTAAAATGCAGGTTATTTTTCTTTCCTTAGATGGTAGTCTTTCAGTCTAGATAACCTTGCACTGGGCAGAGCTGCCCATATTTCTCCTCCTATTCCTAAAGTTATAAATGCTCACTCACATTAGGTAAAACCAATCAGAGCGTATTAAAACCCTGAAAATTCCATTTTCTCTAAGGCAGTTTTCACATGCATGGAATTTTATTTCTTTAATCATAAAATTGGTGAAAGCACTAGCCAGAATTTTATACGAAGGCACTCAAAGACATAGAGGTCATTTTCATGTGCAGAAGATAATTGTTACTGACCCTAAGCTAAACCCTATCTGCAAATCAGGGAATTTGCCTTACATAAAGTGACTAGGTTTGATCCACAGAACGCCACATGGTCCCCTGGCCCACACCAGGGTGATTTGTGAGCCCAGAGCCAGGAGTAAGCCCTGAACACTTCCAGTTACAAAAACACTTCCAGTTACAAAAAAAGCGGAAAAAAGCCTTTCCCCTCCATGTAATGTCAATATATCAGAACCTGAGGTATTCTATGTTTATGCAAGAAAATATAAAATGTTAGCATTGAAGTTAACTTGTGGTTCAAAAATTTTTTAATAGCTCCTTACCTTCTTGCACGTGTTTTTACAATATTTAGGTTCTGTGCTCAAGAGCAGAATATTCTTCTGAGAAATCAAAGTAACCTTACCAGCCACCTTACTCTCATAGAAGGTTGAAATGAAAACCAGCAAGCTTAGGAGACCATGTTGACATAAACCTGGAAACTGAGTCCCTGACAGATGTTGTTCATCCTCATCACTGAAAATTAAGGCATTGTGAGGCAGTGTGACAGCTGACCACTCCACAGGGTGTTTAGTATTTGAGATCAACACAAACCTATTTTCTTACCAGCTTCCAAGAGAATCTCTATCATTAACCCATGATGAGAAGACCCTTCAATAAATCTGTACATGACAATTACAGCAAACATCTTCGTAGGCAAAACAGAAGAGGATAATGAGGGACAGAGAGGCTTACTAAACTTTCCAAGGCCACACAGCATGTAAGATCCTGGATTGAAGAGGCTGCTTTCTACACTGGTATTCAGAGCACTAGCTGTATAATTTCTCTTTGAGGACATTACAGGTAGAATCAATTCGCTCGTGCAAATTTTTTAGAGGCAATATATAGACAGCTGGATTAGAAACACAATGGAGCTGTTTTCCAAAAAAAATAATTCCAGCTAATGCTGAATGACTTCTTTTAAAAAATTTCTCATTAATTGCCTAATTTGGATAAGGCTTAAAAAAAGATAAATTTGTAAATTGTTTACAGAAAAATAAAAACTTTCATTTTTTTAATTTTATAGACATTTTATCAAAGACTGTATCCAAAACAGAAGAATTTAGAAACTTCAAAAGTTCATGTTTTAGTTTATGCAGAAGATAATTATCACGAAGAGAGAGAAATTATAACACAAAATCGGATAGCAGCGACTCATATTCTCAGAAATGAGGTCCTCTTAGCCAGTTCAGACGATCTAGCTCTGAAGGCTTATCTATCTTCATTCCCTAATGTACCTGGCAGATCCCCTGATTAGGCTCAAGATGTTCAAGAGTGTTTTGAGAATTAAGGTTGCTCATATCTTTATCACTTATCTGGAGAAGCCTCTGTAGAGAATATTGTATTGTGATCCATCAAAGATTGATTTCGAACCGTCAAATAGGTGCTCTGCAAATCAGGTAAACAGGACTCTAATCCATTTGCAGAAGAAGAGTGGAGACCCCATCTGGATAGGCATTTGGGAAGCAGCCAGTCTCAGGGGTATGGTCTCCGCTGAGGCACCAGTGACAACTGGGATATAAGAACTGGAGTCAAAAAGATGATTCTGAGTTGCCAAGGGCTTATAATTTATATGAAGAGACAAATCCTCCTGTGTAAGAAGCTAGAGAAGAAGAATAAAATGGCATGAGCTATATTCTTAGTGTAAATATAGACCTAAGCTAGAACAGTGGAAACTATGTAGAAATGATGGGTGGGCCCTGCACCTTATACTTCAGGTGATTGGAAACTCCTGTGAAATACTTTGGTAAAGTAAGAAAATAAATCTCTAGCTTGCACTCTGTCATGCCAAATTAATGAAAGGCACATCTCTCTAAGCACCCAATATAGGAGTCTTGAAGCCCTTTCCTCCCAGTGATGTGCTATGATTATTGGACTTCTCACGATCTCTTCCTCTTGTAGAAATGAGGAGTGAAAAGTCCGTCCCCAGAGATGAGGCCTGCCGAGTGGTCAGAGACTCTAGATTGCTTCTCAACTGTTCCTATCACTCTGGCACTTTGCTTGTCAATTGAGATTTCATGGTTCCCATCTACACACCACTAGTTCCTTCAAGATAGTCTATAACTCTTACTCTTTTCTCTTCTTATTTTAGCCAAAGAAAAATCGCCTTCACATATTCATCAACCCTAGAAAACAGATTCAAGATCAAAATCAACTAAAATTATCCATCCCTGTCTCTTTTCTTCTGGCCTTGCCCTTCTTTTTCCCTGAGCTTTATAATTAACCTTATTATTTCCCTCGATCAGTGATATTTGATTTCAATTTTTCTAGCTCCTGGTCTCCTATATATAACCAATCACTAGAACACTGATGTTTTTTTGGTTTCTCTTTAATCTCTACTGAAGGTGCTTTCTTTGCCAACATAGGTTATATCTTGAATGTTGTTGGCGTTCTTGCATTCCTCTTCTATAATTAAAAATATCTTTTCTCATACATCCAGGAGGTTCCACCAATGGGAAAGCTCACCTGATATGCCAGAGTTTTTAGAGGCCCATTTATTGGTGAGCGTGCTTTGCAGCAGAGATACTTGCAGGACCTGAATGGTTAGAGAGAAATTTGAGTATACACAGATATGGAAAGAGGATTAATAGCTTCATGTACTTCTTCATGAAGAACGTAGTTCAGATTTTGAGTTATTTCATTGCTTAGCCGACCTCACCTGGCTGGGTTAGTCCATTTTCTTGTACTTCTCATGGGTAGAGTTTACAGTTACTGGTGATTCGTGTTCCAATCTACCTCGTTACTCTTCCCGTTTGGCATAGAGGAGTTATTTCCCCTAATCTAGCTGCACTCCACAGGAGCTGGGAACTCACCCTGCAAATACCAGAGTCTGATGTTCCATTTGAGACATAAAGTAAATGCAGTAAATTCATGCACATGGAATTGCATGACATCTCATTATTCTACTAAATATAAACATTATGAATAATGCATCCTGTAACGATCTAAATATGTGCAACAATTCTTTGTTTTCCCATGTCAAATAAATCTGGCTATTCAGTATTTCAGGTGTGGAACTGAAGAACCATTCTGCCCTATTGATAAATGATATAGATTATTTCATAAGTTTGCCTAATAGATTTTAATTTGACATTATGTAAGTCCACACAGAGTAAGGTTCTGTGCATGATGCCCAAATTTATACAGTTGGTCTCACTCTCTTGACAGAATTAAATCTCATATATGCCATCCAGGGCTTGTTATCCTCTTTCTCTCTTCATATGTAAGTAAAACATAATTTTCTTTTAAATATAAATATTAAAAAGAAGTCACCTGATTTAATCAAGGATAACTAGTTTTATTAGCCTAAGGACACGAGGAACATATTTTGAATATTATTCCTCATTGAAATCAACAATCTTTTATTTATTTATTTATTGCTTTTTGGGTCACACCAGGTGATGCACAGGGGTTACTCCTGACTCTGCACTCAGGAAATTACTCCTGGTGGTGCTCAGGGGACCACATGGAATGCTGGGAGTCGAACCTGGGTTGGCCTCATGCAAGGCAAATGCCCTAAATGCCCTAAATGCTATCGCTCCAGTCCCAGAAATAAATAATCTTTTAAATAGGGGCCACACTATTCATGGTGTTGGGCCACTCCCAACAGGCCTCAGGGTCCTGGAAAGCCAGTGACTGAGCCCATGGGCTCACAGCTGCAGGATATATATATATATATATATATATATATATCCTAAACTGAATTATATATATATATATATATATATATATATATATATATATATCACCTAAACTGAATCTCTGGTCCCATAAGTAGTGAAACTTAAAGCCTGATACTGATTCAGTCTGTAAAGATATATTCTCAAACTGTAATAAATCACATTTATTTTAGATTTCTGGAGTGCCAATATTTATTTACAAAGGAGTTGGTTATGGCATAAATGAAGAGTCACTGTAAATCCAGTTCTTGTGTTTTCACATGTATCTTAACTTAGACCCAGAAACACATTCATTTAAGGCATTGAATGATATTAATTAAAAACTTCGACTGATCTGAGAAAAATACTCAGTAATCTTAAATGGTGTATACTTTCACAGGCTTTGACATATGAAGTAATCTGGTTGCCTCTAAGTACATATAATTCCTACAAAATTGTCAACTCTCAGCTTAATTTTTCTGCTTCATAGAAATAGATTTTCATTTAATACATGTAGATATTGTAATATTGCCCTTGCATCGGTTTATAGGTTTGAAATTATCTTAAATTTTGAGATTAATATATAAAACAATCTTCTGGAAAATAAGAATATCATTTGCTTTTGGCATGGCTTCTATAATAAAGCATTTGTTTAGTTTGTGATAGTATAAGATAAAACAGGCTTAGTAGTATTTATCTCCACTTCAGAATTTGAAAATATACCAACCGTTAAACGTAACTAGCATTTCTTTTGTACCCCCTCAAACGTTGAAAAGAGATTTGCATTTTCTATCTCTAAAAAAATGGAACTTAAGGGGCTGAAGCAATAGCAGAGCGGGTAGGGCGTTTGCCTTGCACGCGGCCAACCCAGGTTCGATTCCCAGCGTCCCATATGGTCCCCTGAGCACCGCCAGGAGTAATTCCTGAGTGCATAGCCAGAAGTAACCCCTGTGCATCACCAGGTGTGACCCAAAAAGGAAAAAAAATGGAATTTAATATTGCTAAATTTTCTTGTTCACTCTTGTTAATCTCACTTTTTTCAAATATTAATATTCTTTAGTGTTTGGGCACAAAGCATGGCTTTAAAACTACTATAGGACTATTTTACATTGATAATTTTTGTTTCCAAAACCAAATTTGTGTCATTTTCCATCCAGATATATTCAGCAGAATAAAGAAAGTGAAATATTTCAAAGTTCATGGCCCCATACTGGAGAAATATGGTGGATTGCAAAGAATGTCATTTTCAGCAGGAACAAGGAACCGGGAGCAGTTATAAAAAGAAGAGTGAAATTCTGCAAAAAAATCAGTGTAAAAATTTAATCTTCCATTCAGGTTAGTCTTTTGTGTAACTAAATTCATTGATAATCTCATATCTGTTTAATTAAATTTTATATGTTTGCATAAACTGATAGTGGTGATTATGATATGTAAATATTAGAAATAATGTGTGTCTCTTTCAAAAGTTAAGGGAAAGTTTCTCCTTTAGAAGCCTTTCTGGACATTTCTATTTATTCCCAGGTGGATGGAGTAAAGTTCTTTTCTGATTTTTTTTATCTTCATTTTTATCATATAATTTATATGGCTTTTCATCCGCAGATTGCAATAATGATTTTCTGTACATTGTTGGCTTTAGTTTTTGTGTTATTTTGCAGTTTCAAGAGGTGTGATATTCTAATATTCATCTTTAATTTCTCTTTATCCATTTTTTCATGAATATTTCTAGAAACTTATATTTCAAATACATGATAATAATTATTACGTGTTATCACTTGATCACTTGATCACTTGATATCCTGTTACTCATCAATTTGCTAGAGCGGGCGCCAATAATGCCTCCATTTGTCCCTGTTGCATGCTAGTGTAGCCCAATGGTGTCTGATCTCTACAGGAACACGAAGAGCCTCAAACCACTTGTTCAGGGTCTCCACGAAAAAGTCTGACAATCTTGTAGGTGGGCGGCCAAGCGATCTTTTGATGTCGCGTGGAATCCAGTCCGTAACAGCTCTAGTCCAGCGGCCGTCTTCAAATCGCATTACGCATCTAGTCCGTCTGATTTTTGATGCCTTGGAAAACGAAACAGTTTCCCTGACTCTCAATTGTCGATGGAGGTCGACGTGTTATATGTATAATAATTTTATAATATCTTCCTGCATCAGCAGCGTCAATAGAAACGCCTGTTTTAGGAGTTGCTTTTATAGATCTGTCTGGAAGCCTCCTGGGAGTCATTATGCTAGTTCTGAGCTGACTCCAAGACTGCTTCTTTTTTTTTTCTTTTTTTGGGGGTCACACCAGTCGATGCACAGGGGTTACTCCTGGCTCTGCATTCAGGAATCACCCCTAGCGGTGCTCAGGGAACCATATGGGAAGCTGGGGATCGAACCCGGGTCAGCCGCGTGCAAGGCAAACGCCCTATCTGCTATGCAATCATTCCAGCCCTGAGATTGCTTTTTAGTAAGGAAGAGATGCTTGGGATTCGGTATGCAGCAATGTATTGGAGATTATGTTCAAGCTAACAGGGAGGAAAAGGTGAAATATTATGGATATTCAGAAGGAAAAAAATCTCCTTTACATGGAGGTAAGTAGAAAAAAGACAGGCTGAAAATTTGCATTTCCAAAATAAATAAATAAATAAATAAATAAATAAATAAAAAGGATTTGGCCAGACTTAAAACATAATCTAAAACCCAGAACAGAAGGAGCATAGGATTTGGGGTTTTATCAGAATAACAAACAACTTGCCCCAAGAGTTTGCTTTGAGTGAAGTGGCAATTTTGGTGCAATGTGCTCATTAAAGGGGAGTGAAATTGTTTCAGGAGAAGAAAGGTAAGTAATACAAACGTTACTTGCCAATCAGCAGAGGGGCCCAATGTTGACTGTGTGTTCTGTTGTTTTTGTTTTTAAAGTAACTGCTTTTGGGGACCAGAGAGATAGCTCAGCAGGTGGGCCCTTGCCTTGCACCTGGCTGACCTTTCTCGGTCCCCAGCATCCCATACAGTGGTCTCCTGAGCACTGCCAGGAATGATTTCTGAGAGCAGAGCAGTAACTGATTTTTGGAGATACTGCTTTGATTTTATACTTTCAATAAGATTTGCACATGCATGCATGCACTTAGGAGTCCTAAACCGGAACATGCCTAGTGAAAAATGTCTTAAAAATTCCAAGGCTAAGATTAGCACATATGCTAGAATATAAATCGGGCTGACCACCTAACTGTTGGTATGCCTGCCAACAATCTATCTAAATACATCTAGAAACTTTGCCCTACAAGTTAGGTCAGAAATCTTGATAGAGCAGGTTTTCCTGAAGTTTGCTATTTCCTCCCTCTCTAATTTGGACAAAGCAGAATTTACTCTGAGAATAGCCTTTCCCCCAGTATTTTGTTGTATTAGCTTCTGAAACCACCAGATTATTAACATTGAAAAGGTTGTGGGTTTTTTCCCCTTAAATGACAATAAGACAACATTTAAAAATCAACATTCAAAAAAGTTTTAATTGGTCATGCTCAATATGTCTCAGTTTATCTGTTCATTTATTCAAAGTTAATTAAGCACCTATTACCTTCCTACCATTATGTAAAATGATATTAAGTAACAAAAATAATTTACTTTTGGCCTCCCGGAGTCCCAGTCTTACAGAGTATATACAATGAAACAAGTTAACCAAAACAAAATAAGGTTGTTGTTGTTTTTTTTTAAACTTGCCAGCGAGGGTGACGGTGAGGAGTGGGCCACATCCTGTGTTTACAGGGCTTACTCCTGGTTCTGTGCCCAGGGATTTTTCCTGGCAGTGCTGGTAATAAAAATCTACGGCCCCTATATAATGCAAGTGTCTCGCTCTGCCCACTATGTGTCTCTCTGGCCCCACAAACAGATACAAAGTACTTGCTGAAAGCACCAAGGAAGTAGCTGCTAAGTCTAATAGCATAAATAAGATCTCATTCTCGAAGGCCAGTGTGATACTTTTGGAAATAATAGTATTACTAATACAGATCTTTATTGAACACAGAAATTCCAGACATCTCTGTGATACTAAACCAGTGACAATATAGTTGATAACATTCCATGTTCAAAGCCCCTTTAGTTAAATTATAGGGCCAAGAAGAGATTAGAGGTGAAACCATGTTTTCTCTCCCCAGCCCCCAACCCTTCCTCCAGGTCACTGAGCTCTCACACGCTGTGTGGTCTGCTGCTTTGGAGAACTAAATTAGGATGGACATATGCCTTGAAGGAGTCTGGCCTTGGTTTATTAACATCCCACATCATGAATTCAGGCCACCAGCCCCTACTCTATTGGAGAGAGTCAGTTGATGTATGGCTACGCCTTTGCTACAGATTTTACATAATGTATTATTTTAATGTCCGAGTCCTTATATGGTCTCATTTGGAAACAATAGTCTCCAGAGCAGTGAGAACTTAAGCCTGTTGGCAGTAGGTCAAAAAGTAAGGTCTTTTTTGAAAGCAGAACTCAAAACCTTTCTTTGTAAATCTTCCACTTGAAAAATGAACTAAAATGAAAATTTTATTGTATATCCCCACCTCGCCTTCCATGAGGTGTTTTAATTTTTTTTTTAATTCAACTATAGGGAGACTTTTTGATTAGGACTTGGATCTTTTGCTTAGTCCATCTGGGTGATCCTGAGGGCTGGGACATTCCTACCGGGGCACTATTATGCTCAGGGACTGTTTGTGTGGGTCTCACACACCTTTCCACAGTCAGAGAGATAAGAGAACCATAGAAGCTGACACACACTCTTGGAACGATGCTTATCTCTCTCATGGTAATATGATTCTACACAGCGACCAAGACTCCGGGAACCTTAGCTCGAACCCACATATCAACAAGATACTGGATCTTGAATAACAAATGAGGGGAATGAGAGTGAAAAGCAGAGAAAGCATTCTCTTCAATAATAGAAAATCACTCCTCTAGAGGACCCTGTCCATGGGGAACCCAAGGCCCTCCCCACCCACCCCCAGCCCAACAATCCCTTTGAATTTTGAGAAAAGTCTCAGTTAACGATTACTTGCCTCTCTGTTTGGGGAGCAGTAAACTCACAAGCTCATGTTCCCCTGCCTGCAATTTCTGCCTTGTCATTCTAGCCACGGCAAGTAGGGTAATTAATTTCTAAACAGCATTTGTGCTGCTCTGGAGAGGGGTGGGACCTCCCCAGCCCTTCCTTTTGCTTCGTCTCATTTAAGTCTATCCATGTTCTCTGCTCTGTCTTCCATAACAGGCTGTCCCTTTCACCATCCTTGGCTTTCCGATGCTGAGATGTCCCCGTTTCAGACCATGGAAAGAGAGAAACAGAACTCTGCACACATAAAGTTGTACATTACGTCATTGAGATTATCCAGACTGACCAATTCCAAATATGCCAAACACAGTAAAAAGAAGTCTCACGAATGAGACATACTGGGCCCGCTAGAGCAAATTGATGAACAATGGGAGGACAGTGACAGTGACAGTGACCAATTCCAAAAGAGCCAGGAATTCATGAATGAATCCTTGTGCCTGAGTCCAGCCAATCGACCCCTCGGCAGTGGATTTTACAAAAAAATAGTCCTTAAAGGGGCTAGCACAGAACTCAAACAGTTATGCTGCTTTGTATGCACATGGTCTGAGTTTGATGCCCAGCATCATATGGTCCCTGTGGGCACTAAGCCAGGAGTAGCCCCTCAGCACTGCTGAGTGTGGTCTCCACAACAACAAAATAACAAATACCCGTCCTTAAGAAATTAAAATTAAAGGATATAATAGTCCAGGTTTCTATATAAAAAATTGAGCAGTAGCAATAGTACTAGCAGGAAAGGCATTTGCCTTGCATCCTCCCAACCTGGGTTCAATGCCTAGCACCCTATATGGTCCCCTGAGCACTGTCAGGAGTGATCCCTGACAAGGAGTAAACTTTGAGCACTAGTAGCTGTGTCCCTGAGCCCCCCAAATATTTGACCCTTTGGTATAACAATGGTATTAATAAGTTCTTTGAAGAAAGTGGTCCAGATCAAAGCATTAAAGATTTGGGACTTTTCCCATTTGACTGCATCACGACTTTACAAATGAATATGATCTTTTTCAGGCCAATCTTGCAATTTATTGTCCATTTTACTGAAACATGTATGTCCTGACCCATACTCAGTTTACTCAGTATATCAGATAACTGGGTCTAATGCTGTCAATCAAATTAAAACAAAATTAACCCTAGACATAAACATATGGGACTGGGACTTGGGGAACAGTTTCTATTAGTGCATCATAACTCAGTTAATGGTGTTCCATAGTCTAAAGTTCTTATGAAAACTGTCTCTTTGACATTATATTAACTGTTGTCTGAATCAGCAAAGTCATTCACAGTGTAATATAGTGTAAAATAAAAGATACACTAAATATTTATTTTTCTTGCGATCTCAGGAACCAAATGTGCCACACCAAAGTGTAAAGCTATTCCTTGGGAATATTTATATGCAATCACACTTTTAACTTTTGATGTATGACATATTTGGAGCCATTACCAAGTCTTTTAATCCTATTAAAGAACTCCATCAAAACGCAGAGCACCCTTCAACTTAGAAGCACCTTTCTCACTAAAAGCCCTTTAAAATGCATGACTATTTCCAAATACCTTAAAAGAACTCCTGGAAAAGCATCACCTGATTGGAAATAGTTAGGGAAGGAAGACACAGTGATGGCTAGTAAAATAAAATTCATTTCCTTGAGACTTTTCACTGTACTTTCTCCCTATCTCTAATGACGATGAATGCTTCACAGCTTCTGCTAATTTTCTGTGGAAACATAGATGGTAGAAGATAAAGTTTCAACAAACACTTTTTTGAAAAAGGGAAAGTCCTGGAAATCTAGGCAAATCAGTCAAAGGAGGGATCAGTAAGCAAATTCAAGATAAACACCTAAAAGACATTTTGAGTAGGGAGTTGTAAAGAGGGCTGAAAAGGGAACTTCCTACCTGCTGATATGGTTATAAGTACCATTAGATCTGCAAAATGTCAGTGTCAAACTTGTAATGGAAATGAATTGCTAAAAAGCCATTTTTATTTTTCATAATTTTTAATGGGGCAGTGATCAGAGATAGAAAAGACATAAAACAGGAAATAGTGGGCATTTCAGAATCCTTATTTCAGACTTGTCACTTCCAATGAATTAAAATAAACATAAAACATGTAGCTCAAATTAAGGGGGTATAGAAAAACAAAGTTGATCTCTTAGAGCCAAAGTATTCCCAGAATGTGCTTGGTCAATTCTAGAAAATTCATAACTTTTAAAGTTTTGGGCATCCTCAGGGATAATGGGGATAGACTGCTCAGGTCATTGACTAGACGGCTATGTGCCATCTTGGAACCAGGCCATGTTCAAAGGGGCTCTTCAGATGTGTCAAAGGATGCCTGACCTGCAGAGCCACACATACCTGAGTGTGATACCAGAAGCCCTGTTACTTGGGATCCCCAGTACCACAGGAAACTGGGTGCAAGCATTACTATGTAAGTGCGACTCCTAGTTTCAGAAACAAGGAAACGAGGAAGAGGGAGGACCAGGAGAGGGAAGTTCTCTATTCATTTATTCATCTGTTCAAGAATGTCTTTGGAATATGCAACAGCATCCAAGAATATTTCCTTGAGTCTATCTGGTTAAATAACTCTCCTTATGACTGGGTCAAGCACATTTAATAATTCATTGTTTTTGGAAAAGTTTGTTCATACTTTGCATAGTACTTTTCTCTTGGGTAGACTGTGTTCAATTTATGTTTCCAAAATGAATTGGATGCAAATCCTACTTCTGGAAATTAATGAAAATGACTGGAAAAGTTAAAAGATATATATCTAAAGTAATTAGAATAAGAAATGCTTCTGTAGTCCAGTTTTGTTTGTCTGCTTTCTGATGTAGCTGGACGCAAAGTCAAATGGTCCATCCTCATTCCATCTTGCTCAGAGGAAAACATTCACCAAGGAGACCATTGCGATGTTTAGGTCCAACTCAACAGACTTGCAGCTAGTGAACCTACAACACCCAGAGAGAGTTTCAATTGTTCTTGAGAAGAATGAGAAAAAGTTAAGGAATCCTCTTAGAACTATTAAGCCTTCTGGGCTTAACAGAAGAAATTGGACTTATCTTGAGGGTGTCTTCAGGCCCATGATACAGCTGTTCTATAGTGGTTTCCTTTTGCTTTTTCTTGGGTTTTCTTATTTCTTACTATTCTCTGCAGAGAAATCAGATAGCATGTGACTTGGTTTCATCTTTGGAGCACTGACTCTTTTCAAGAAACAATGTCTTTCCATTGGTTCCTGGCTGAGTGGCACCCTTCAAGATATTGTGCCTCACTTTCTCTTGGTGGTCTGTCTCAATGTCTGCTGTCTTTAGCGTGACCTACTGCCCTGAATTCTGTTCCCAGGAGTTTGTTAAACTAAATATTCTTCCTCTTAGACCATCTAGGAGCTAACACTCCAAATCCTGCCCCATAATAAATGATGAGCCCTTTCCTAGTGAAGATGAGAGCCATCAGAAAGGAAGCCCTTCTAATATCTCTCCTCACACACACAGGATTGCTACTTGTGTTTATCCTTAAATCTTGGCTTATCTCAATGGAAGGCGTATTCTTATTTATCTGCAAAGCTAATCTCTCTAGTCAAATCTCCGCATCATTGTGTTTTTCCATACAGCCTACTCACCTCATTACGCTGGCTTCTCCCAAGCAAAACATGTAAATTGATGTCTCTCACCTTATGTCAAACTCTCTTAAGCCTGTCTCCCGCTTTGCCGTGTATTCATGGCAAAATGAAACAAAACAAAACAAAACAAAAAAGTTCTTCAACTTTTCCTGCTTGGTTCTTGGATCTCTATCGCCAAGTTGAGATTTCTCTTCCGGAAATGCTATCACATTGCCCTACCAGCTAATCTCTGGAAACAGTGTCCTCCACCCACCCAAAGATGTAGAACAACCTTATTTCATGATCAGTTTATATATCTGATTCTCTGAGAGACCAAGAAGGATCAAAGAATGGGAATTATCTTAGGGGTTATTGTGCCTTCAATCTTTTTTTTCTGTCCATGGCTACACACCAAAAAATTAAGAGCCTACTGAATTGAACCACAAAATTCTACTGGGTGAGTTTAAAAGATTTTCAGATGCCTAAAGTATTATAAATCGCATTGGTTCTATTTTCTACATTATGTCAAAATCCAGAATTGGCCTACTAGGAAGAAAAAAAATTAAGGTTTGACTTAAAAGTTCCATGTTGAAAGTGAGTTATTTCTGTGTGTTGTACATCTTCTGGAGTTAAGCCATTTCTATCTGTCTATAGGACTTAGATGGACTTTGTAGAGCTTCCCCCAATGTCAGAAAAGCCAATTTAATAGACAAGACATCTAAACATAATAGACTGCTCCTGAATTCTGTTGCTCCTGAGATTTCTTCCCTGTTCCTTTCACTTCACTCAGCCCCTTGACATGAATATGTATATATAAGCTTCTGGGAATAAAGGTAGAAATTGGACTTGTCTAGAGGGTGTTATCAGGCCCAATGTATAGCTGTTCTGTAGGGGGGGTTGACCCCATTTTAACCTCTTGGTTCCATCTTTTACTTTTTCTTGTGTTTTCCTATTTCCTACTATTCTCTGCATCTGTGTGTATGTTTATAAATTTTATATATATTTATATATATGTATGTTTGTATATTTATATATATTTATTCATATTTACTTTTATATGTTTATATATTTTATATATATTTAACATATTATATATTATATATTTCATATGTTATATCTATTACCCCACAATACCAGCCACTTTTGAACTGCCCTTTTGCCATCTACATCCTTTGTCGTCTCTCTCAGTAATTTTTTATTCTATTGCTTTTTATTTCTTTTCATTAAAAAAAGGTCCAAATATAAGCACAGTTGGCCCTACACACCCAGTTTGCAGATGAACTCAGTGGGAAGACAAGAAATGCTCCAGTTTCATTATGTTCCTTGTCTCCAAGTGTGCAGATTCTTTGACTCCAAATACTTGCTGAACCAGTTCTCATACTTTTTTGTGATATTTCGTGGGATGGCAGCCCTGAAAACAAGATGGAAGGTTTTTTCCAAACTATTCTGGAAAATTGCCAAGTGGGGGAGAGGACAATAGTCCATTAAGATAATCCAGGGCTTTGCAGCAGCAGTGATGATGCTGCAGAGAGATCTAACAGAGGGTGAGGATGGATAAATTGGGTAACAATCAAAGTTATACTTAGGAATGGGATATTTACAAATGCTCATGCTGTTGTTTTTACTCCTCCAAGTAGCATGTGGGATTAGTCATACAAATGATCATGACTAAGAGGAGAACAATCACAAATATTTAGAGGTTTCTTAGATGTGTTTTCATTTATCTCTTTCAAGAAATTACCAACCCCCACCTGCCACTGTTGTAGAATAATACAGTACACAGGGACTGGTAAATGTGAAATAATCAGTATCAAACATCTGACCTAGCAAATGGGCCAGGGAGGCTGCCCAGCTAATGCTTATTGAGATCACACGTGACAGGCTATCTGCAGCATTAACACAACAGGAGACTCACTCATATGAAACAAAATCCCAGTCTGTATTTATGACAGGGGAAAGCGGCAGGAAATGTTATGCTGTGTGCATCCCGTATTCTCTTAAAGAATAAATAATTAAAAGAGAGATTCTGGCAACAGCGACTTTTCGCTAACTTTATAAATGTTTTAAAATATAAAAATATTATCACATCACTTCTACACCTAACATCTGATCAGGGGATGATTAGAAAATGTCCTTTCTTTGAACTTTCTCTCTCTCATTCTTTCTCTCTTCCTTTCCCTCTCTTTCTTTTTCTTTTCTCTTGCTTTTCCTTTCTTTCATTAAAAAACTAAGTCCTTGTCTTGAGATCCTGGTAATCCTTGTACTTTGATGATTTTCTCAAAGACAACTGAATTTTAACACTTTGATTTTTCTTGAAATAAATTTTATTCCACAGTAAGAAAAATTGAAAAGTATCTCTGAATTGAAATCCTTATAGGAAGTGTTGTATTTTATTTTTTAATCTTCACTCTTTACTCAGCAAAATTCTGTCATCAATCTGTGTAGCACTGTTAAATCTTTAGGCCTAGGCTGATGGTTTTACCTAATCATTCATGAAATGAAGTTGTCCAATCTGTAGAAAATAGGATATATTATCATTAGCTACACACAGATTTCCTGCCCTATAATACCCGCTGCTAAGCTAGCAGTGTATTTTGATACATTTATTCAAGATATTTATTCATGTTTACAATTGATGACAAAATGCACAGTTACATTTTACTCTGTGCCTAAAAAGAATTTATAGTAAGAGTAATATTAATTTTCTGTCCAAAGATTACTAATTTGAAAATAATTTTACTTCTTTACAGAGTTTGAATGTGTTGTGGACACTAAATTTCTGAAATTCCTCAGCAAAAGTCAATGCAAAACATTGAACAACTGGTTTTCAAAGTAGGAAAAAAAAGGCAATAAATCTATAAATTAAGATAATAATATTTTTCTGAGGCCTGGAGAGATATTACAGCCAATAAGGTGTCTTTCTTGCAAACAGCCAATCGGGGTTCGATACCAGGTGCCACTTTTGGTTCTCTAAGCACTGTCAGGGATGATTCCTGAAGGCCCAGCCCAGAGAACACTGATGAATGTGGCCCCCCAAGAATACAACATGTAAACAAAACTGCTTCTCTGAGTCTGAACCCTATTCTAAAAGTTTTCCATCAGTGTCTCTAGATAATATGCCTCAAGAGAAATGCGTATCTCTTTCCTAAGCTTTTAATTTCGAAAGACTAGTACCAGAATGCTTAACACATGTAACAAAGTCTGTGTGTGGGGGTGGGGGGGAGCGGGGAACAGAGTGGGGAGTGAGGAAGAATATTATTTTGATGTAGACCCAATTCCAACTCCAGGTAAATATATAAAAATTTGGAATAATTCTATTTGGACCAAAGTCTAACATGCTACCTAAACTAGATAAATGTAAATACTGACTTTTTAAATGTATATATCAGGTGGTATATATATATATAGATAGATAGATAGATAGATAGATAGATAGATGTTTGTGTGTGCATATATATGTATATATTTAAAATGTTTAGAGTAGTATCAAATTCTAATTTTTCCAAACACTACTTTAGTATTTTAAAAATGTTTGTCAATTAAAAGAACAAAACTTAAATGTAATCTGTTTTTCTTATGGTGATTCAATAAAAATGGGAGGGGGTATATTACAACAAGAATATCAACAACTGTAACAAAAGAACTTTAATGCAGTGGGTGGATATCTGTCTCCATCTTTCTTTGTTAAGGTTCCAAATGATACTATAATGGAAGTATTCATTTGCCAAACGGGACTATTTTGCCAAAGGGGATATATTTGTCTTTCTTGAAAAAAAGAATCATAAGGCATGGAAGTAACTTTATGGGTAAATGAGGACAAAATATCAATTGTGTGTGTATTTGTATGTATGTACGTACCCATATTTTTCAATGAAAAAATTCAGTAGCAATCACTTTTCAGTAAAGTTTGATTATCTTTGATCCCAAGAATGTTGTTTCTGCAGTCTTTCCCACAAGGACATATTTTTAAAATCTGGAATTGCTCAGGGATTTACTTGAAGTCTCATTATTTTATTGAACTCTTTCAATTGCCACACATTCATTAGGCCTACGTTGTTAGATCGGATCTGATAAGCTTTGCCAATACTCTTCATTAATAATTAAGCTGCAATGAAATGGAATATGGACGCAAGCAAGACTTACAAAATCAGTCTATTAGATTTTAAAGCTCACTGGGTATTGCAAACATTAAATACATAGGTGATGTCTTCATTTAGGCAACAAATTCTCATTTAAAATATGTTCTGAACATTCTATAAATGAAATCCCATCATAAGCAACTTATAACTATTTTACTGTGATTCAATAAAATTTTTAAAAAATAAATATGTCCCGGGATTTGTAATCTTGTATGGTCACAATTTCACATTTGTCAAAGCATAAGCAACTATGAATTGTAGAAAAAGTGGTGTTGGGGTGGGGGGTGGAGGTGAAGGGGGATATAGGGTGAGTGAGGGAGTTTGTCACCTAAATTATTGCTGCACACTAAATAAGAAATGTAAGGCTTACATAATACACTTACGCTAAATGGAATTTTGAAGGTGCTCTCCCAAGCAGTGCTCCCAAGAGGTCCCAGGGCTTCTTGTGACTATACTCCAGTGACTAGGATTGGTATTTTAGTGCCCAAGCATGAGGATTTGCTACTGCTTAGTGACCACTAGGCCCACAGAAATCCAGTTAGTGCTGGGAATCTAATCTGGGTCTATCTAACCCCTCAATGCATTTTCTATATTCCCAAATCATGATTATTTTGGTACCTTTGGTTTGCCATAATTTTAATGCAATCATGAACAGAAGTGTTGATGTACTACATTATTTTGATGTTACCGTTCAGTGAACAAACTGACCCAATTATTATACAATTTTTTTTCAGAAGATACTTAACTGGTTTCCTGGCCAATAGCCCATAATTCTTTGGCAGACACAAAATGTTTTAAGGCACACAATTAGAAAGAATTTGAAATATAGAGAAAGGTAACAGAGAGGAAAGTGTTTGAAGGAGGAATTTGATTCTGTTTGGGAGATCAGGGATTTGAAGTGATTTTGAGATACAGAAGTAGTAAAGAACTAAGATTTATAATCCTTGATCAGCACACATGTTCTTCATGAAGTTATAGTCCAGTTCGAAAAATACTGATTTTATTCCAGAGCTTTTAAAGAATGCTTTGTGACACACTTGACCTTTATAACTTTTGAAATACCTACTTGCCTCACTTTGGATCATTTTCTACCTCCTTATTTAAGAACCATCTCATGATCAATAATCATCACTATGATCACACTAAACTCCCCATGACTAATCTTATGCACTGTCCTGCAGGTCCATAGGCTGGTCTTTTCTATTATGTCACAAGGAACTAGTCTTTAACAAATTTGACTGTACCAATTGTCTACTGATTGAGATTTTGAAAATTTATAATTGAGGCTCCAAAGTAGTGCTCAGAGAATCTGAAGTGTCACTCCCAGTGATGGTCAGAAAATCTAAAAAATACTCAGGAACATTCTAGAAATGGAATTGATTAGAATATTTTTATGAGTCTTCCATGCTTCAAATTAGATATGCCCGGTGCTCCCTCTGTCTTCTTCAACCCGTGTAATATAGCTAAGTGCATCTTGTTGATCACACCTACTTCTGTTTCTATCAATTTCTCATTTTGCATCATGATTACCTGCTTCTCTGAATACCCACTTAGTTTGTCCCTGTGCCAGAAGTTGTGGATTTTACCCCATTTGATGCTGTATATTCTTACAAAGTTAATTATCTTGTACAAGGAAATAAGTCAGCTTCTTGAAGAACAGTTTGACTCTTTGAAGGCTCACCTTTATAACCTTTGAACATTTCTATCAGAGAATCATTATTTTAAAGCAGAATCTCTCCCATTACTCAGGCAAGACCCTACAGAGGACTCTAGCCAATGTACTTTGAATTTACAAAGTGTTTCTTTTCCTCTGTGTGATTAGGAGGAAAATTATATTCAGTCCTTTTAGTGGTTCTTGGCACAGCCTTGGGCAGACTGCACTCATCAGTGTTTGCAGTAGTCAGCTGAAAAGAGAGACTCACTGTAGATCCCTGGGCTTTCCTCAGCTCTCAGACTCTGTAATTCCCCTTCCTGGCTTCTGGGTTCCAACCATCTCTCACCTCAGTGAGACCAGCCTCTGCTCACAGGGAGCCCTCCTGCTTGACCTGGAAACCAAAGGGGCGATCCTGGGGCTCATTCGTTGCTCCTCAGGAAAGTGCTATTCAAAAGTTCATGTCTGAAAAACCATTTTGCACTTGCTTTGTCTCCTTTCAGATGTTTGTTCTTTCAGACTTTTGGGTCCACCCACTCTGATTCCCTCTAGCACAAGAAAGAATTTTTCTGCCTTTTTCTTGCGATATAACAGGGCTCGCTGGTGGTGAACATCTTTGCATATCACATCCAGAGGACCAGTTGCTGAATGGAGTAGCTCAAAAATCTCATAAGGACTTGCAGCACACCAGCCTGAGTCCCTCAGCACTGAGCATCTGCCCCTAATACATGGACACACAACTGGACTGGCTTGTCTTTGTTTAAGAAGTGTCTTCTCTGCTCCCGCAGAGTGAGTGCTCCAGGAGGACAGGGCTTGTGCTGCCCCCATATGGTTGTTCCGCTGGTTGGAGTACCACAGCCCTGTCCCTTTCCTATAGGTAATCTGTGGCTTAGCAAGTGATGTGGTCTAGTCAAATCACCAGCGCAGTTAGGAGAACGGGGTCGGAAAGAGGAAGTGATGGGGGTCACAAATAAGCAGCTCCTGACAGCCCTTGGCTGCCACCTGGTCATAAATCAGACTGCAATGGTGGGAAAATGCAGCCTCGCTCTCGTCCTGCTTCTCCATTGGTTTCTACCACATCTGCCTGAAAGTAGATAAAGGGTTTCATAACATGAGTGGCATTCAATCATGGCTAGCTGGGGCCTCGGGCCTTATTCTTGCATGTGTGCACTTTTCATAGAAGTTTAAGATGAATACATTGAGAAAGGGTCAGAATAAGACCCCTCATGGCCTAGCTAATTCTGCCATCTGCATAAGCAACCAATGCCCTGGAAAAGAAAGAAGCGTTGATGGATTGAAGGCAAGCCTGGTGATAGGCACGAGGGAGGGATTTGGAAGAAGCTATTCATGCCTCTCAAAAACAGGAGGGAATCTCCAATGTGAATAGGAGAATTGTACCATCAGGATTTCTTCAAAGCCCATGAATTGGGAGTTTCCATTTTGCAAGAGTAAGTTCTAGAATTTCTTGACACAGAGGTCATGATACCTGCAGTTCACAATAATGTGCCAGCTCTTAAACAGAGGTGAAGTAGATCAATCTTTCTGTCATACACACATATACATGTAAAGTTTTCAAGGTGATACATTTGACCAGTAGCTGGATTATGGAGATGGTTTCATAGATGTAAGCTTATAAAATTAGATAGATCCCCAAATACAAGTTTTTCTCATATCTAAATGTATTCAACATATTTTCAAATATAGGAAAAGCTTTATGTGGGGTCGGAGAGATAGTATAGTAGATAGGGCACTTGCCTTGCATGCTGCCAAACTTGGTTCAATTCCTGGCACCACATATGCTCCCCCAAGTTTCCAAGTCCCAAGGGGGACTTAAGTGCAGAGCCAGGAGTAAACTCTGAGCACTACCAGATGTTGTCCTCCAAAAACAGTTAAAAGCTTTGTGTGTGTAGTATGAATATATTAATTTAATAACACAATGTAAATATATACATATGGTATATAATGTCCATATACGATGTATAATATTAGTAATCTTAATTTTAGAGAGTCTGAGTGGAATGTTTTTCTACCAACTATAGCCTAAAATAATAGTAATGATAATTGAAGTGATTCCAGAATTTTGAGTCTGTCTGGAGATTAATTAAATATATGTGTATATATATTTCTTGTATATAATAAAACAATGTCTTTGAGCGCAAATAAAAATAGAAATTCATAGATTCAAAGGGTAACATGAACCTTCTTGCTATTGCTTTGGTCTTTAAATCCAAGGGGATGCTCAGACCATCTCTCTGCATCTTTTCCAGATTAGAATATGGCAGGCAGGGACCCATACACAATTCTGCTTTGAAGACGACCTCCTTCTGCTGGAGCCAAGTAGCAGGGAATGAAGGTCTTTCTACCACTGAGGATTAGCAGTCGAGTTGCAACTGATTTCTGGTCTTCTTATATATCTAATGGATCAAAAATATTTCATGATTAAAAACTAATTCTGATACCAAAGAACTGAGCAACTATGTTCACCATTGATCAGTAATAACATTACAAGCAACATTGATGATTTCAGAGTGTGCAGTTCTAACTTGGTCTTATGTTTTAGATTATACAAAACCTCCTAATATTTTCTCACTGCTTTTTCAGTAACAGAAAAATATTTAGAATTTTTTATGAAAAACACAGTAATCAAAAGCCCGTAAGATAGACCTACCTCTTCTATATGTAGTCAAAATAATTAAATGAATATGCCACTCTATTCAAGGTGATCAAGATTTTCTGCCATCTTTGTAAATACTAACACAATTTCTTTGCCATTAAAATTTGCTATAATCTGATAGCTTCAGACCAAGTGAGTATAAGCTATAAATTTGAATATTAAAGTTTGAAAACATGTGTTTGAGTGTGCATTGTCAGCCTTAACATCCCTTTTGCTTCTTATACATAAAGAATTGTGATCAAATCCTACTTCTTGTCCAACACTTGGGGAAGAAGGCTTATGATCATTTGTGCTTTATATACACTACCTAGGAAAGTAGAAAGAAATGCACTCTACAATGTAGTGATATACACAATTTTTGCTGTATCTACTTAGACCTGATTTATGATCTGTGATAAATTGCAAGCACCCAGCCATTGTCTCCAATAGTAGAGAATCAGTAGAGACATTCAGTTGCCACTCTTGCTCAGACCCAAGGCAGTCTGTCACATGGATTAGTTGACTTCTAGCCCTTGCTCCAGCTGATGTCCAAACAATCACAACACAAGCTATGGAAGATTTCCTGCCCTGAAGCATTAGTGCTCAATAACAAACAAATCAACATATCAACATGTTGTCCAAAGTGTCCTTGGTCCCTGTGATGCATAGAGGCTCCTAAATCTTCTCAGTCTGCCTACCAGAGGGTTTTTGTTTGTTTGTTTGTTTTTGTTTTTGTTTAGGGGGACACACCCAATGATGCTCAGGGCTTAGACCTGGCTCTGTGCTCAGGGATCACTCCTTGGGGATAATATGAGATGCTGGGGATCGAACCTGAGTCTGCCACAGGCAAGGCAAATTACTGCATTACTACTGCATTACTGCTTCAGCCATCATCACTTTTCTTAATTTGTGCTCACATTTGTGCTTAAAATATGTTTGTACACAGGCATCAAATTCACAGGCCTGGCTGCCCCAGCATGATAAACAGTATATTGCATAAACTCTTTGGTCCAGCTCTTTCTGGCTTTAAATGCTATCATTACCAGACAATAACATTTATGCTGTATCAGACAAACATTTATTTGACCTTTAATTTTATAAGGTGATACTGTGATTCTTTTAGTTGCATTTATAAGGCAACATACTATGGTGGCAGTAATGAAAAACAATGAACATATAAGTAATAATTCAAAAACAGCGTTGAGAACATTCAGGAAACTGTACCTTGTATATAGCCAATTACCTGAGATTAGCAAATCAAACTCGTTTTTCAAGCTCTTGGTGTGACTTTCAAATATTGGATGTTTAAAGAGGTTTCTTCTTAGAGATGTCAGACCAGGCACACTTCCATATCTTGACTCCCTCCCAAGATCACAGTATAACAATGGTAAAAGAAGGAAGTCATTTTGAAATAACTAAAAAGACATCTTCAGGAGAATTCTCAGAGCAACCTAAGACATCAGCCTTGCATGCATGGATATGTGCGCATAGCTACCCTGCAGAGAAAGAGTGGACAAAAGAGAAAGGGCTGCTGTGAAATAGGAGCTCCTCGAAATTAAAAGTCAACCAACAAATGCATCCTTCACACATAGGTCTGGAAGGTAAATGCAGGAAAATGAGAAGGCGAGGCATAGTGTGGAGATCAGAGATGAACAGTGGGAATGCAGATGAAGTCGCCACAATAGCCAATGTTGCATGAATAGGGATACAAGGAAGCGAGAAAAGGAGGGAGCCCTCCACATAGAACAACTGTGACGCAGAAAAGCAAAGAAGTCAGAGCTTCTGAGCTGCAAAGGCCCTAAACTGGACAAATTGAAGAGCTCTTCGCCATCATGTGACTTTGAGTGAATGTTTCACCAGTGGTCAATGGTCTGCTTTTTGCTATATTAGAAGAAAAGATTAAAAGTAATGTTTTTCCAAAAAATATATCTATAATAGACCTAGAACAGCGAAAAACTGGTAAACTGTAATATACACAATACCTCAAAATGGTAATTTTAAGTATCTGTGGTCATTTTACTATCTTTGAAAATATCTCTGTTCATCTCACATAGTGCTTAAGAATTCATATACAATGCTAAATATGTAGACATAACCACAAAAATCAACTTTTGTCATCATTTATCATTTCAAAGCACTCATGTTTTCATGTGCACACATTTTATGAAAAGCAACAGAGACTTCTTTAAATATGTACAGAAGTGTGATTTCAATTTTATATTTTGTAGAGAGGAAAGCTTCGTTTTTGTGGTTGCTTTTAAAGTGTATTCAGACACTATTTTGGGTTTCTTTGGTTTTGTTTTTAGCTTTTGGGCTATAGCTTTTGGGCACTTGGTGCTCAGGGCTTCCTCCTGACTCTGGGCTCAAGGATCATTCCTGGTGGGCTCAGGAGTTGCAGGGGACCCTCCCAGTGATTCTTGGCCAAGTGGGCCACTGGTTCACTTCAAGGACTCGAAAGTCCCGTGTTCCTTGGACCCTATGGTGCTGAGGATTATCTGGACCACCTGACGGTGATTGTGAACATGAATTGGGGTGCCAGGAATTAAACTGGGTTGGCTGCACACAAGGTCTGCACTTTGGCCACTGGCCTAGTTTTTAAAAACCATGAAAATACTTTTCTCAACTTGACAGGCTATGGTAGAAGTGAAAAGTAAAATTTCTAAATGCATAGGCCCATGGTAATAGCACACAATAAGACTAGTCGGGTATAGAAAGTAAGACAGGGATAACATAGAGCTTGGGGTGTCTTTTTTTCTGTTTGGTTTGATTTGGTTTTGCCTTTGGGGTCACACTCAGGGGTGCTCAGGGACTATCCATTGCTTGCTGCTTGGGGATCACACCTGGGCCTCTTGCATGTTTTTATCTTTTAACTCACATTCTTTTGTACTAACAATATTTTTGTTTTTATTTTTACATTTTCATAGATAGTAGAATTCCTTCCTAGAAAATTGCGTCCACATAGATGCATATGTTTCTTCTGTATCTCCTCAATCAGGTGCTGCATAGATGTTTGTTGGAGTCAATGATGAGAGGTTTGGACCTTGTGGTGCTGAGGATTATCTGGACCACCTGATGGTGTTTGTAATCCCCAACAGATTCTCGGGAGTCAGTGATGAGAATCTAACATCCAGATTCTCCAAGAATCAGTGACGAGGAGCTAACTTACAGATTCTTCATGGGCCTGCCCAAGTCACCCCAGGCCTGACTTCATGAACCTCCCCTTCGGCAAAACTTAATTATTTCCCACTTTCCTTCAATAAGCTAAATGCTGGCTAGAGGTAGGGCAACTTTATGAGTGCATTTCAGCCAACCTGCTCTGTTGCTCTGTCAAAGAACTGAGATTGCCCACCATTTTCCTATTGCTCTTAGGAATCTACCCAAGGAGAAATGCATCCAAAGATTAGGAATCTGTTCATTATCTTTAGATTCTTTCAAATTCTGCTACTTGCTTCCTGGCTGTTGGCACACACCAGCATTTGCACCTGATTTAGGCTCAAAGTCTTCACTCCACTTGATGACCTACCTGAAGGAATATAGTGAAATACTCTAATGGGTTTTTGAAAAAGAAGAACTAAATGCACCAGGAACTGTCAAGAACACATCACTGGCAACATTATATCCCCTAGTTGAAGAAATTATGACAGTTTTACTCTGCATAGAAAATAAATAGTAGCAAAATCTGAAATAAATTCATAAATAATCATGTGGTAACAAATGTAGACCTTCCCTTTTGTCACCTAATCTGTAGTTACGAATAACAGAAAATATTGGGGAAACTTAAATTTTAAAGTTTTTATAAAGCTGACTAAAAATTATGCTTTATATTTTGGGTATTCTTAATTATTATGCTGGATGAGACTATAGGTTATATTCAAAGAGAAAATATTTGGGAGAATATATTAAGCACAGAAGAAGAGCATGTTGACTCACGATCATTGCTACTTGTTATAAAGAAAACTTAGAAAAAAATGACTTATGAAGAATACTGCATCTTCTATTGTACCAGAGCACTTTAGTGAAAAGCATCTTTTAAAATTTCACTTTTGGGCAACTCTCTAGGTATAAAATAATCTGATTGTGGCGATACCCTTAATTAGAATGTACTCTATGGGATTTGCCTTGAAGAATGGTTTTTGAAGACTGAAACTGCTTGCAAAGAAAAAAATCAGTTTTCTACCTGAGTTTCTACCAAAAAAAAAAAAAGAAAAGAAAAGAAGAAGAAGGAAAAATGCATTACTATATTTAACCTATATCTTAGATTAGGTTCCTGAATGATACTGTGAATGCTACAGCCACATCTGTCAAATCAAACTTTAACTCTTTACCGTTTCTTTTCCCCTTGAAATTGAAATAACAACTCCTTTTTCCTGGGGGTAGGAGAGGTTAGGCTCTAAAAGCTATCTCAAAATGAGCATTTTATTTATGCTGTTTTTATTGAACCTAGAAAAGGTTGCAAGTGTTGAAAACTATTCAGGACCTTCTGCCATCTGCCCTTATTTCATATGTTCCCTCATATGAGTTGGAACAAAGGAGTGGGCTGGATGGAATTAAAGAATGTATATATAAAAAAAAAGAAAGTAGTGATCAAACGCTGCTGATAAGGAAAGCCAGTGTGCTCCTGGGTGATGTGTGTATTCAACTCCAGGCTGACTCCTCTTATGCTAATACAGCCAATTTCCTCTTTTATTTCATTTCTGGAGCCTGAATCTGTGATCTCTGATAAGGTTCCCAAGGATACCGCCTTCACTCTGTGGCGGGGAGGTGGCAGGGGGAGTGGGTGATGGAGATGTGTAACTCGGAGAGAGCACTGGTGGATGAATAATTTAAAGCTCCGCCCGGAGATTTGAGGCAAAATGCAGAGATAAGACACACCACAGGGTCTTCTCTGTTTATTCAGAGCTTCATCTTCCAATGACAGCTGACCTCCAAGGTCAAGGGTATGGTGGGAAATGGAACCAACAGGGGGGATGAGTACCGCACATCCCAGAAGAAAGTAATGATTTACTTTGTGTCGAAGGAAAAATTGATCTTTTTATTTAACTACTTTTTGGAGGCTGCTTGTCAATGGTGAGGCTGTGATTGAAGGGACTTTGCATAAACTCTAGCATATTCCCAGGAGAGGGAGAAACTCCCTCAGTCATTTCTCAGCTACTTCAAGTGGATTGGCGTTAAGGCTGTGCTTCTTCAGGAAAATGGGAAGGTCAGAATTAACTTGGCTGGAATACCAAAAGCTGATCTGACTCAAGACCCCATAAGTGACCAACACATACCTGGATTCAGAAGTGGTTTGATCCTTCCTTACTCTTAGACAAATGGTATGGTTTTGAGCAACTTCCCTTTTTAACTTTGTACCCAAAAAAATAAATAAATAAATAAATAAATAAGAAGCGTGTAATGTTTGACCTGATTCCTTTCTTCTGGAGCCATATATCATCTCGCAACCTTCCATCCAGGACCCTAATCCAATCTCGGTGTTTTCACTCGTTGGCTGCTAACCCCCTGAATCTAATAACTCTTTGCAGTTTGGAAAATTCGAAGTCATTTGTCCTGGCTGGAACTAGGATGTTAGATTGAGGATCTTACAAATTCTGACAGTGAGCCGTGCACCTCGGCCTGGGTCTGGGCCCCCTGATCAAAACCGTCTGCTCCCTCACGCCTATTTGTTTCAATCTAAAACGACCATGACCTTGCCCCAGAGCCCAGCAATGTCAAACGTTTCTCAGGGCTGGTTCACATTTCCCTCATCGTCTTCAACTGCTGGTTCTGCTTTCCTCGGTTTGAACGTTCCCCGTGTTTTCATTCCTGAGCAATCATACCTTTTATCTTTTTTAGATAAACATGAAAACATACGGAGGTCAGCACTGGGTGAGAGGTAAGATGTGCGTGACTGCCACCCAGCCTTGCCGGGGCTCTTTCTCTCCCTCCCTTCCTTGACAAACAGGCCTTGGAGGCTGCAGTGGAGTGAGACAGGACAGCTCAGGACTGGCAAGCTGGCCACAGAGAGTCCCCATACAGGTTGTCCTTCCAAAGGTCCATTAGTTTGGCGCCAGCCTGCTTGGTTTTTAGCACGCACTTTGCCCATGCCTGCCCCCCTGACCAACATTCGCTTTATACTTAGAATCTATTAAGGCAACGGCATGACATTTTATGGCTTCCTGGGTGCATTTGAAACTTTTTATTTTTGCTAAAGTTTAAAGGAAAATCGTCCCATTATTCTTGGCTCATGACTTTTTTTCTTCTGGGTCTTAGGAGAAAGATCATGGGAGACAGCAGAGACTTTGAAGTACAAGTGGGCAGGAACACAAACTCCCCAAGGACCCCGGGATCCTGAGGGCCACTAGAGAGATTGCTAGTGTGGGAGTTTCTGGGAATGGGAACAGAGGGACAGCCAAGGGCTCCGAGGCCAGTTCTCCAAGCACTGACTAAGATATCCCACATGCAGTTTGACTTCAGTCTTCAGGATCATTTCCCAGATCAGGTAGGGCTTCTAAAACACCTTACACAAGACAAACTGGTACTGGGGACATTGGTGGTGGAGAATGGGCACTGGTGGAGAGATGGGTATCCGATCATTGTATGACTGAAACGTAATCATAAAAGTTTGTAAGTCTGTAAAAAAGTAAAATACTACTACTACTACTACTAATAACAACAACAACAACAACAACAACAAAAAGATAAGCTGGCTTGATCCGTAGGGTTTCTTTCTTTCAGAGAGACTGAGGCCTTCTCGCTGCTGGATAAGGCATTATTGTTCTAAAACATACAGCTCCTATCACAATAGGCCAACGACCAATCACATTCCCAGGATGTACAACCTTCATTTTACTAGAAAAAGTGATTTGTGGATGTGTGTTAAATTGATTAGCTCCCGAGGAATGTTTCTGTGCTTTTCCGCCCAAACTAACATTTTATGATATTTTAAAATTTTATATTTAAAATGGGCTGGAGCAATAGCACAGTGGTAGGGCATTTGTCTTGCACATAGCCAGCCCGGCTGAGCCGAGTTCGATTCCTCTGCCCCTCTCAGAGAGCCTGGCAAACTACCAAGAGTATTCAATATGCCAAACACAGTAACAAGAAGTCTCACAATGGAGACGTTATTGGGCCCACTCGAGCAAATCGATGAACAACGGGAGGACAGTTTTGTTTATATTTAAAATGGGCTGGAATGATAGCACAGCGGGTAGGGCATTTGCCTTGCACGTGGCATATCCGGGTTTGATTTCTCCATCCCTCTCGGATAGCCTGGCAAGCTACTGAGAATATCCTGCCCACACGGCAGAGCCTGGCAAGCTCCCTGTGGTGTATTCGATATGCCAAAAACAGTAACAAGTCCCACAATGGAGACATTACTGGTGCCCACTTGAGCAAATCAATGAACAATGGGAGGACAGTGCTATATTTAAAATAGCTAGTGTTCAAGATAGAAAAATCGCATTTCTTTTCTGCTAAAAGTGAGATATAAAGCAGTTGAAAATTAGAAACAGGTTTTAGAATAGGAAATAGACTAACTTATAATAGAATCTCAAGCTAATAGATCCTTCGACTCAAGACAGTTTGGGAAGAGTAGATGGCCTGCCCAATCAAATAATTAGGGTATATTTGCATAAATGGATATATTGAAAAATCACATTAGACTTGGGCAAATATTAAAGTACTGAATGAACTTTTTAAGAGAAATAAGTAGCAAAAACAATACTAAAACCTCCACAAGGTCCTAGTCCACATCCCACCATGCCCCATTCCATATTCTCAAAGATGTTTTGATTGATACAATTAAGTAAAATACTTCCATCACATCACAGACTTCAAAAGTGTCAGAATTTGCTATTCTACGAGTCTTCCTCAGTCTCTGTTTTCTCTTTTTCAGACAATAAATAAGCTGAACTCTTCAAACTCACCTTCATGAGGCCAAATAATTCACTACATGGGTATGGATATTTAAAATGCAGAAACATTAAGCCTTCAACTCATTTAACTTTGGTAGTCCCAAAAGAATGTATTTAAACCACACTAAAAGTTGTTGCTGCTGTCTATGTTTAAGTTCCTGTGTGAACAGGCAGAGGAAAGCAAAAAAAGGGAGAGCATCTTCTACAACTTAGGAGAAAATGTGCTTACTGATAGGTGCTTTTAGCTGAAAATCATTCCAAAAATAGAGTGAGGCTAAATGACATTAGAACACTGACAGACATCTTCTCTCTATAAGAGGCATTAAAATTACTCTAGTGTGGATGATGTAAATTTTTTTAAAAATGAACTTTAGACATTTCTAAAATATTTCACTTTATTCTTTCATTTTAAATGTGAAGTCTGGGAGTCTCTGGATAATTCAATTATCTGTCTATAACTGCAGGGTTAGTCTGGAGCAGGATTGGAAATAAATTGAACTCATGTCTCCTCACCTCTCTGGACAGGTCTGGAGAAGTGGGAAGTTGACAGGGCAAAAGATTCCACGTAGATCTTTCTTTATATTTTGGGAGTCTTTAAAAATAGAAATGGATACTTTACCCAGGATTTCTTTTGAGCAAAGGTTTTTTTTTTCCACAATGGCTCTTTAGCATTCATTCATTCCTATAATCTATATCTTATCAGCATTGTTGTGTTTGATCCCCAAATCAATGACCTAAAGTAGGAAATATTTATGATGCAATAACTTAGATTTATTTTCCAATAACTTAGTATTGCCAAGACTCTGAATTCATTTGTGAACATATCTATTTTTAATTTAATATTAAATTAGGATGGATCCTAGTTTTTTAAAAATTCACCAATCAGAATAAAGCAAACAGACAAACATTGAGCTTATCGCCTCCAGGAAATAATTTGTTTATTCTTCAGTATCACTCTGTACCCCTGATTTGTCATTGGTTAGTGTATTTTACCAAATTTGGATTAAACTTGCTATGTCGAAGTACTTATTTACTTATGTAGAAGTACTTCATTCTGTAGAAATCTTCTACTGTGTAGAAAATATTTGGCCTCTGGGACACACTGCTGTTCTTCTGACTGAACAAGTTTTCCTCTATGATTGTGCAAAAACAGTTTGCTCCACCTATGGGAATGTTGGCAGTAGGGTGTCTAGTCGTTAAATCAAGGCGATCCTCATTTATCTGGGCTCTTTCCCGTGGATGGGAATCTGACTGTGCTGTGCCCTGTTTTCCTTCCCTGAGGTGAATTAATCTTTACATAAAACCAAACCTGAGAGAGAGGGTTTCCCTCTTATCTCTACTACTTGGATCTTGATTCAGATTTGGGAAATTGGTTTGATCTAAGAATTTGACTTTAAACGTCATTTTATTTCTCTGCAGCTCTCAACATTCACCACAACCAGCAGTTTGTTTAAAAACCTATTGTACATTAACAATACCATGCTAACATATTTTGATCACTGGTTCTAAAGAAATGTTGGGGAATGCTATGTGAATGAAGTTTTGTGAAATATTATTCTTCAAACAGTTTAGGATTGGATTTATGTCCCACTTTTTTTCTTGCAAACAAAAGCATATAATTTTGTCCTTTGTAAACTTTAGGGTTTTTTTTCTCCCCTTTTACTTAATGCTATATGTGTGGTATGTGCTGCTTAAAATCTTCATTTGAGAGAGCAGTAAATGGAAAAATGTAATTCATGTAAAGTTCTATTATTCTCCCCCATATGTTCTCTCACTTGAACTTTTCCAGGGGTGACCATGTCTCCTAGAGAGAAAAATTCATATTGTCACTTAGAATAAACATTTTCCAGTCAGATTTGATTAATTTCCTTCTTTAACTAGTACCTTTGTGATATCTGCTTATAAAGAAGAGAGATGCTTTCTAATTTTATTCCCTAAAATCCTGAAAACAATTGTTCTTCTTAAAACAAAATGCATGGCAGAGCTTTCAGAATTAAATGTTTTGTTACTGAAACAAAGTAATTAACCAAAGTGTAGTTCAGACCTCCATGAATAGCCATTTCTAATCTTAATTATTTTGTGTTTGTAAGTTTTTTTTAAATACTAGAACTTTAAAGAAATGATTATAATCAACTTGAAAAGCAAATATATTTTAGCCAACAAGTGTGAAAATTTTCTCTCCTCTCTAGTTATAGCTGTGTCTAAAATCTATATCCTCAGAACTATAAATTATTACCGTATTAGAATTTGATTCTCTTCCTTATAATACTTCTATTTGTTCACTGTGTTACTCTGTTCTTACAGCAAAAACTACACTAGTGCTGGTCAAGATTTGTTTATGAGAGGTTATGTCAATTCCTATTAGAGAAATATCAGCCCTTGTATCTGATCTGGGAAAAGGATTCATGTTTTATATTCTTCCACTCCACTCTAAATTTCTTCTGATTTTCACACTCACATTTGGAGTCCGTGAGTTTTACACAGCAAACATTTGCCAAAGTAAAGTTATGAAATCATGCCTGGTGGAATTTCGAATGTCTTATAAAATGTTAATGTGCTAATTAGTTATGAAAAACACATGAAAGGTTTATAAAATGAATTTTAATTTAATATCTAGCACCTATTGAGTCTAAATTACATAGCATTGGTTTTTAGAATATTTTAAAGCAACTCTGAAAATAACTATGAGCATTTGTTGAGTCTAAACACTGTCTTTTAAAAATATTTTAATACATTAGCAAAAGTCCACATAATTATGAGATATTTTATAAGGTGATATCTTGGTTAGGAACTTACAACTATTATGATGTTGCTAAACTTAATACCTGTGTTTTTTCAAGAGAGAAAACATAGAAAGTATTATTTCTGAAACAGTAAGTTCAATGCTGGAGATGATATTTATAAAATCCCAGTGTTTTATCTTTTAATATTCTGTATGATTTTATATAAAAACTGTTTAACAAAATTAAACTATTTTTGATAAGATCTTTCTAAAGTGATC
Source organism: Sorex fumeus (assembly GCF_029834395.1). Taxonomy (NCBI): domain Eukaryota; kingdom Metazoa; phylum Chordata; class Mammalia; order Eulipotyphla; family Soricidae; genus Sorex; species Sorex fumeus. Next base: position 9,128,404 of record NW_026606083.1, on the reverse strand, counting down.
TACATAATTTTTCATTTGTATCTGTTATCTTAAATATATAACTATATTTGGAACATAAAACGTGAAAATTCCTAGTGAAATACTTATGAATAAAGAAATTAAGATAAAAATAATACAGCAGACAATTAGAAACCATTTCCTTTTCATTCTACAAGAATTTTGACAGCAATTGTTTTGATGAAACACTTTTAGAAATCATTCTTTTTTATTTTTTAATTTTTTAATGTAGGAGTATTGCTATTTATTCAGCCATTGATTAGGCTGATTGTCATTCTTCTTTTTTACAAACAGCCATTAATGATAAATACAGTAAGAAACCATGCACAATACTGAATTTTGCAGGCTAATGTAGAGACCAGCTTGTCCTGTGCTTGCAACTTAATATGCTTTTAATGGGAAAAGTCTTACATGTCAAGCTTTTCATGCAATTCATCCGATTAAAAACAGATTAAAAAAAAGAAGTAGGTAAATCAGAGAGCAAATGTTTTAAAATACATAACATAGATGCCTAATTCAGGGTTTGTGAAAATATTCTTTGCCAATATGAAGTGAGAAAAAGTGCATGATATTAAAGGAACACTAATAATAAGAAAATGCCGGCCAATATTACTTTCATCCTTTCTCTCTGAACCAGTGATTTTTTTTTACACACCCCACTGCCTTATTGAGTCAGTGTCATATCCTGTGGAACAGCATGATACATTTTTTTTTATTTGGTTCTGTGGGATGCAAGACTGACATTCTGATTTCACAGGGAAGATATGGATTCATAACAAAGGACCTTAAAATTAGGGTGCACCCCCATCAGAACTACAATTACAGATGACACTCGGTTTTCAGAAGAAAATGATATGCAGTTTAATTTGATTCTGTTACATGTTTAGAGGTTGAAATTTAAGTTTATGGAGAAAGCAATGTCTTATGGAAGGAACTTTGGAGATGGAGAGAGAGATAGGATGCCCGGGACACTAAGACTGAGAGGCTGGGCCGATGACATGGACCTAGATTAATTGCTGAAATGGACAAGGAGCACCTTCAAAACCCTTCTAGGGTCCTATACTTCCTTCACCCAACATAAGACAGGCACATTCTTCTGCGTTTGTGTGGTATATTTTTCCTTTGCTCAGGGCACATGTTCTTGCTGCCTTTTGCAATAGTGGTGGAACACCTTTCCCACCACCATTGATGAGAGAGTTAGAGGAAGATCACCTGGCTTTGAATGACTGCATCATCCCATCTGAATTGCAGAACCAATTGCTGACCTTCTGAGGGGACAAGGGAGAGCCAAAGGAGCAATTGACTTGGGCCTCTGAACTTCCTGAGATTTTGAGAAATTCCTTGACCCTCCATCATTGAAGGGCTGGGGGAGATGTGGACAAGAGAACATGGGGAGGCAAGGAGGAAACATTCTTCCAACAAACCGCCATCCCAGCATCTGTGCTGGCTTTTCTCTCCAGAGTCCAGCCATTCAGACTTCAGAGGTTGTCAAGTTTCTTTTGCCTCCACCAAGATGCTAAATTCTAGTGTGAGGAAAAGTTCTCCAAACCACATTCAGTCTCTACCTAGGGATTTGACAGGTTTGGGTGTGTTTTCCTGCATTGGAAACTCACTCCAATTTTGGGCCACATTGTGGCTCTAGACTCATTATTACTAGGTCACAGCATCTTGGAAACCATCAAAAATCGATCCCATTTAAGCCATAGAGATATAGAAAATTTGTTTTCACTTTTTCAACTATAGTCCAGAGCCTTTACCTCATGTCTATTCTGTTTTTCTCAAAACTAGCTTGCCTCGGTTCTGTTCTTGGACAGTTCTGTTCTTACGTCCTCCAAGCTTAGGTCTATCTCTCAAGGTTACTGATGTGATGGTCAAAACAAAATTTATATTTTCCTCTGTGCTTAGCAGACCTGTGTATTCTATAGCTCTGCTTGATAGGCATCATGAAATAAACGTGGTCCCTAAGAGGTTTAGGTGGAAATGCCCACGAAATAGGATTTGTAACAGTATAAGTGATCACATTTATTATACAGTCATGAAGAGAGAGAGAAAGAGAGAGAGAGAGGGAGAGAGAGGGGGGGAGGATGTGTGTTTTTCCCCAAAAGAGAAAGCTGTCTTTCAAAGAATGAACCATGGTTATGAAATAGTTTTATTTTTTATTTTGCTTACTTATTTTTGTAATTTTTCTTGGTGTTTGCACCACACCTGGAGCTGTTCAGGACCTTCTCCCAGCTTCACACTCAGGGACCCTTCTGGCAGTGCCCGGGGACAATATTGGGTGCCAAGGATTGAACTCAGGTGTGCTACATGAAAGGCAAGTGCCCTTCCTACTGTACTATCTCTCTGGACCCAGATTTTAAAAATAATTAAAGTTAGATGTGGGTCAGAGAGATAGCACAGATTTTCAAGTGCTTTCTTGGCATGCAGCTGATCCCAACTTCATCCCAGCATTCCAGGACTCCTCAGAATGGAGCAGAAGTAGCCTTGAGTACCACGATGTGTGAGGCAAACCGACCCAGACTGTTACAAAATAAAAAGTGATGTCTCCAGACTGCAGACATCATTTTTTTCCCTTAGGAAATAACATCTATTTCCAAATATATTTGGCAGTAGAGAAAGAAAATATGAACCTTTAGGTTTTATTAAAAAGCAACTCATAACTCACCAGGTAGAGATGTAATCACCACAGGCCTTCTTGACTGCCTTACTAAAGTTGAACAACATGTATTTTAACCAATTCCCCCTTTCCCAGGTTTTCCACCTCCCAGTTTTTGTTTTGTCTTCAGTAATTTTTCACTGAGATCAAGGCTAAGACTCACTTATGTCCCTGGTAACCTCTCCTTTCTTAGAAGCAAATATTTTCTCACATCGCATTCCCATAGCATGAATGCATATTATTTATATAATCATATGTGATGCTTGCTTAATCTTGCCTTGATGTACAGAAAATTAAATATATATCGTCCTTCTGCTCCAATACACTATGCCTCTCTAGAGAGTCTAATCACTGATTTTTATCCCTGAGCATTTGGATGAATACGATGACAAGAGCCAAAGGATCCCAAAGGCTTTGTGGTTGAATGCATCCAAAAGAGGGATCAACCAGTCAGGAAAAACTAGACTGAAGACATTTGCATGAAGGAGGAGAAACAAAAAGTCAAGAACTAAGTGGGAGCAATGAGTGTTGTTAATTATCTCAGCCCTGACTGGATTGCATTAAGATGAGGAGGCTGGTGTGTGTTAGGATCTGGGAAATGATGGTTTCCTAATTCAATATACGCATCAGCAAACAAGGAAGGAGACTCTGCTTAATTTGTATGATGAAGTATTGAAAGGGACATTACTGACTGTCTAAAAGAGAGGGAACCCCTTGTTCCATGAACTCACAAGGTCTTTGGTTTTCTAAAAATGATTAGTTCAGAGAACGATATGAGGAAGGAACAAGCCAGTCCCAAACATGTACAAGTTAAATAGACAAACAAAATAATTTCCAGTCGAACAAAGGCATTTGATACACTCTCTTTTCATACATTCATGTGAAGTTGAAGGTTACTTGGAAATTAATTTTGTTCTGGCTCCCCAACACTAATCATTGAGAATTTCTGTTGATAGAGTATAAAGTGAGTGAAATTAGAAGGAGAAGGACAGACACATAATGGTGACTCTCATACGTGGGATATAAATAAAAATAGTAAGGGGATAACAAGCACCCGAAGGCAAAAGACTAATATTTGGTCTTTAGTAGGAAGCTCATAGAGAGAGATAATAGGAGGCGAGTACACAGGAAAAGTCTGATGAGGGGCACTGGGACAATGGCAGAGGGATGTATACACTCTTGTGGAGGGGTGCTGCTTGAGTGTTCAATGTAGGAAAGCCTGCCAATAAAAGTATTGTAAACCCTACAAAATTAAAAAGAAAATACAAAATTAAAAAGAAAAACCCTATGTGAGGGTAAAATGTGAAATGACAATAGAGAATGTGACGTGTCTGAATCCCATTGTATTTGCCATGAGAAAGGAAGTTAAGTTACTCTCAGTCCGTTTCAATAGCATCATTAAGAATTCATTTGTTAGTGCTCTGGTGACAGGTCCTGCACATTACTGTGAATTATGACGTCCTGAGCTTATTACTGTAGGTTTGTCATTAAAACATAACATGAAAAAGTGCGTGGAAAATTTGCAGAGTCAAATGGTGCACAGAGGCACAGGCTAAAGTCGCCGAGTGGCCCAGTCTGGTTTCAGGAATGATGATTGATGCCAGAGGAGCAGAATGGATGCTTTTAGTTGGGAGAGGTCAAGTGGATACTGCTACCTTTCTCCCTGGGAGTCAAGGAAAGTTTTATTTGTGGTTTGACACCTACTCCTGCCAGATGTCTAAGGAACTCCAGATGAAGCCGGAAGTCATCTCCAGGCAAAGGAACACGGAGATTTCAGTGGTGGCTAATGGTCACAGCAGACATTGGTGCAAAGGCCAAAGCAGGGATTCTCCAAGATCTCAGTAGTAGGAGCTTTCTTTGCCCTGGAGGCATCTGAAAACTCCAAGATTGTTAATAGGTAACACTACGTGCAGTGCGGAAATCTGTGATATTTTGCAACTTCTCTAAAAGGCAATTTCTTTTTAGTATGTAGTTTCACCCTTTCATTTCAGGGAAACCTAACTTCATCTGTCTTTACACTCTGGGTCATTGTATCCTTGGCCTGGCCCCACAGTCTCTGCTGTGGAAAGGCAGCTAAAGTCCCAATTATTCAGAACCTATACACAGGGCTGGTGGGCAAGTCTCACCATCCAATATATGACAGTCAAAGTCACATTGTCTTTTGGGGAACAAACATGCTGATAGTGCAAGTTAGCTTTATTAGTGGAGTCCAATTTTCTTTCAGTGCAGCAAATTACTGCAGCATTGGTTAAATAGATGAAAGATAATTTAGTTTTTCATGAAAAGGAGACAAAGTTATGAGAAAGTCCACTGTGAGCTATTAGTCAAGAAAAATCAAAGTGCAAAAACACTGCCCTGGCCCAGTCTATGAAAGAATTATCATTTTCAAAGACACATCAATTCCATGTTTTTCCTCACCCACAGCATCCTCTTACTTTGGTCCAGATTTTAAGGAAATTAAAGTGCCAAACTGGGAATAGTCCATATCAGGAGAAAGTGATGCAATGAGTGTATCCAGATAAAAATAAAGATATTAAATAGATGAAAATAGATCAAAAATTTAAAATAAAAAGGATAAAGAAAAACAATATTCCCAAGGACAAACATTGTGGGAATGAGTCATAAAAAGCCAGGAGGGACCAAACTGGGTATTTCATGATAAAAGAAATTGACATTGCCAAATCTCAAACGAATTTGTGACAAAGCATTCCAAATAAGTTAGAAATCTGAACATGCTGCTTATTTCTCATATTTTCAGGATATCTTAGATTTTCTCTCTTGCTCTATCCCCTCTCTCTCATAAACAGTATTTTAAAGACAACAGTATGATACTTCTTAAATCTTATACAGAAAGTTAGTGGAGAAAATGAAATTAGAACTCACTATATTACAGATACCAATAAATCACTAAATTAAAATATGATTAATTGTTAGTGATGAGTCATAGAATAGATTTTATTATTAGCTTCACAGTCACAGAAAATTATCTTTTTAGGCCATTTGGCAACTACTTGACACCTATAAAGACGAGTTGATGTTTGGTCATCGCTCTTACTTTCTACATGATGTTCTCAGATACTATAAATAGCTCAGGAGTTATTGCTATTATTATTATTATTATTATTATTATTATTATTTGTGAGGAGTTTGATGCTGGGTAATGACTTTATTACATGTACCAGTGACTGCTGTCCATGTTGAGTGTGTGAAAAGGGACAGTGCAAGAATCAAGAGTGACCCCTTAGGTTTGGTCTGTTCCAATCTCCTCCAAGTTTTTCTACTATCATCAGTAGCACTAACTAGCATGATGTCTTTATATTCCCATGTAATGTTGTTGAATTATGCATTATGAACTGCATTTTCCATCCGAGGTTTCTGGGATTCCTCTAATATCACAAAACAAAATATAATAGTCATCCAAGAGCTGAAATTAGAATCCAGGTGAGTTTCAGAAAGATTACATGGAATGTAATTATGCATATATGACACATTTGATATGTCAAACACAGTAACTGGGCCCGCTTGAGCAAATTGATGAACAACAGGAGGACAGTGACAGTGACAGTGACAGATTACATGTCATTATTTAGAAACTGTATTTAAAAATTAGGAACCATTTTCGGAATTTTGTTGGACCACTTGGGTTACTAGACCCTAAACTTCACGTGAATTCCAATAAAAATCTCAGTCTCAGTGATCATGCTTGTACACTGGGACCAAGCCATTATTTCATTCTTGAGAGTTGAGTCTTTCTCAAGATTATATTCATATCTAGAATTATCTAGCAATACTAACCCTGTCAGGTAAGTGAAAAAATTCTTTGAAGATTCTTAGCACATATTATAACCCTATACCATTTTTCTGGCTTGCCTTTTACCTTTATTTGTGTAATATATCTTGGGTCTTCCTATTGGATTTCTCCAGCCACAGAGTCAGGTAATTATACCCCTGTATCTATACTTCCTACAAAAACAGGATGAGAACACTATTCGGGTCTCCCAAAAAGGAATAGAAAGAGTTATGCTTGGAGTATCATGCTTCACTCAAGTGAGACAATGAATCCAGAGTTCTCACCTCCGTCGACGATCGAGAATCAGGGATACTGTCTCAATTGCCAAGGCGTTGAAAATCAGATGGGCTGAACACAATGTGATTTAGAGACCACCACTGTACTAGAGCCATTACAAACTGGATTCCAGGGGACGTCAAAAGATCGCGTGGTTGCCCACCTACGAAATGGTCAGACTTCTTCGTCAAGACCCTGAATGAACGGTTTGAGGATCTTTGTGTTCCTGGAGCAAGCAGACGTCACTGGGCTATACTAGCACAAGACAGGGATGAATAGAGACGTTACTGGCGCCCGCTCTAGCAACTCAATGAGTAACAGGATGTCAAGTGATCAAGTTATCAGGTGATCTATATCGCCTAACACAGACTTGGTACATATCTTTTCAGTGACTATAATTGAATGAACCATGGGGTGGGGGAGTGAACACTCACAGGAATGACCATTGACATTGAAGTGTCTGTTGAACTGAATTGGAATCATTGTTGTTTAATTTGTTAATGTTAATCTTATTTAATCTACTTCACAGGGAGACTCATAATGTGAAAGGTAGCCTATACAAATGGATCATTAGCCTATATTAATATAATGATTCTATTTTTATGTACACTAATATGAGATCTGCGCTATGGTAGACAGATGCAACAATTAGAAATGCAGAAAAAGAATCTGCAGTTCTAATACTATAAATCTCTTACTGTGTCTGTGGTTTTGCATCAATAACTTTCATTTCTATGGAGAAACTTTTAGACTCTCAAGATAACCAAATCTTGATCAGAAATGAAAGGAAAAACATAAACGCTACTCTTATCAGAAAAAAGGGAGAAGGACAGCTACAAACAGCGCACCATCAGATTAGCAGCATTTTCTAGGAAACAAATGAAATGCCTGTAAAACAGTGGAAACAGGCCATCACTCCACTGCCCACTCTCATTTCCCACCCCTGTGAGCCAATCCAACTCCTCTCTCCCCCAAAGCATCCACACCCTGACTCTTATCAGGCCAAATTCTTCACAAATGGAAGAAGCAATTTGCGCATGGCACCTGAAGGCTCCTCGTAACACCTGGCCCCTATTAGCCAGCATTATAAGAGATAGAGTTGGTTCACAGTAAATCTACCTGCAGTCGAACCTGCTGTGGACAGGTCATCCACAGTCTGTTCAACTTCCTGCTGGGTTTGCTATCCCCAGATTTCTTCCTCTGATCCAATTTCCTTTCTGCCTTCTCATTGTTGAAATGTTTGCCTCTGATCCTGAAGTGTCTCTAGTCTGTCTTCATCAAATCTTACTCTTCCTGTCATGGGGAATTTGATTTCCTAGACCTTCATTCCACATGCATTCAGTGGCACACACCTCATATTAATGCTCTCCAGTCCCTCTGCACTTCGGTGCTAGATGCTTTCCATTCCCCCTTAACAAATGAGAGCACATTCACCATCTAGTCACAGCACACACCAGCCACCGGCAGATTCAGTGTACCAGGGGCGCAGGCATGTTGAAGGTATAGGTGGGCTGTAATCTCACTTTAGCCTCACTTGGTGACTGGGGGTTCCTTGAAGGGGCAGAATTCAAGGTCTCAGTCCTGGAGACAATCTCTCTAGCATCAGTCCATAGCTAAGCTGCTTCCTCAACACAGAGGAATGGTTTCTCTACGTAGGAAGACCTACAATCTCTCTCTAAAAGGTATTCCCCAAGTGTTGTCCTGCTTTAGGTAATCTCCTTTTCAGGTCTTACAGTTTCCAAGTGGAGACCTTAATTCCAGTTGCAAACCCCTTTATTTGTGTCATACAGTGAGACCTAAATTGCAAAGAGACACACACCAGATTTATAATGCCCCTCCACATTCACCCCATGGGCACCCCTGAGAGTGAAGAATAAGGGCACACTTATCAGGGGTAGGGGCTCATTTTAGAGGTCTCCTACAGCAGCTAGTTTCTGTCTCTTCAACTGAAAGTCGCCCTCCCCTTCAGCCCGAGTCTCCTTTTAAGCCAGAGTTCAGGCTTCTGGACTTAGACTATTGAAGACAGCAACTCCCTCCACCTACCCTTGATACTGGAGACAAGACGACTTCCCTGGGCTTCACTATTATTCACAATTCAGTGTATAATTCAAGGGGATAAAAAAAATTAAGTTTATCTCAACCCCAGAATTTTGAAGCATATTCGTCAAACTCCAAGTTTACATTTCTTTATTTTTCAATTATTTATGGAACTCACGGGCTGAAGCGGTAGCACAGCAGTAGGGAGTTTTCCTTGCACGCAGCTAACCTGGCCGAGCTGGGTTTTGATTCCTCCGCCCCTCTCGGAGAGCCCGGCAAGCTACGTTGAGTATCTCGCCTGCACGGCAAAACCTGGCAAGCTACCCGTGACGTATTCGATATGCCAAACACAGTAACAACAAGTCTCAAAATGGAGACATTACTGGGCCCGCTCGAGCAAATCGATGAACAATGGGAGGACAGTGTTTGTTTGTTTGACAGTGTTTGTTGGAACTCATGTGGCATTCCATGGGTTTGCTACTAACAGGACCCTGGCATCTTCTCTAAGATAATGAAGTTTGGGACTTGGAAAGTATCTTTGACGTAGAGTCAGGTTAGCACCAGCTTCCAGCTGACCAACCAGGGAATGTTTAAACGGGTCCATTAGACAGAGGAAGGAAACAAAGGCTTAGGATTCAGCATCTCAGCAGCAGGTGATGATTCCCCGGGGCAGGCAGGTGTGTCTTCCAGTCAGCACAGAAAAGAGTTGGCATACTTGGCACACTAATCATTCAATGATGGGTGAGGTTCTGCGGTCAGAATTGTAGGTCATTGGAAGATGGAGTCAGGACCTTATGTGAAATTTACCTGTCATCATTTGGGGACAGAGCGGTTCTTTCCATCCTCACCCTCCAACAGAGCATTATTTTTAAATTGAAGTTTACTCTGTATTGATTTGTATTCTTTTTTCTTTTATTTTCCCATCCAAAAATTTTATTTTATTTTTTATTGAATCACCATGAGATACAGTTACAAAGTTTTCATGATTGATTTCAGTCATACAATGATTGAACACCCATCACTCCACCAGTGTACATTCTCTGCTATCAATGTCCCCAGTATCCCTCCCACCACCCCCACCCCCTGCCTCTATGGCAGACAGTTTCCTTCTTACTCTCAGTCTCTCTACTTTGGGGCATTATGATGGGTATGATCATTTTTGATGCTATTATTATTGTTTTCTTAGCTGGAGGTCAGTTAGTTGGGAAGGCCTTTGCTATCTGTGGATGTCTACAAGTTCTCCACCCCAAGGAGAAATCTGTGCTATGTTCAGAGATGTTGAAATAGTGTGAATCAGTGCATGGACTTGTTGCTTCAGAGCTTTGCCTGAAAATGCCTGATCAGTCTCCACTGCTGAGGGGGGCGAGGGCCCCATTAACAGGATTTTCTTGCAGGCGCAAAAGCCTGCAAGATTCTACCTGCTGGCCCAGGCAGGAGAGAAAGACGATCCTGCAGTTAACTGACTCGACCAAAGGACCTCTAACACACTCTTCTCTTTGTGTTCACAGCACACAAGCATACATGTCCCATATCCACGCAAAAAGAAAAATATGGGGATTAAGCATCCTCCTAAATGTCCTCTTGGCTTGTCACAGGTAAACCCAAAGCACAGCCAGGTAACCATTAAAAATATGAATAAGAAATCAACTACAGAGTTGAAGAAATGAGTCGCTTTCCCCCCATCCTACCACCACCAATTGACAGCTGATCAGTAAGTTTTTGTCTTTTCCGATGTTTTCTTTTCTTTATTTTATAACCCTGGGAGTGTCTCTGGGTGATGAAAATATGAATTTTATAATCCATAAAAGAAGGTAAATTGTAATAAGTCGGCCCAGCGGTGCAATGTGGGGAGATGCAACTAGCTGTATTCTTCTCCCTGCCTGCTGGTCTCTATCCCCTTGTACTTCCCCATGCCACATTGTATTTAAGTTTTTGTATCAGGGGCTCCTAATAGAATTTGTTTTCAAATGTGTATTTAAGGAAGGCAACTTGGACACAAGAAAAGTCCAGTCAATGAAAAGTAGGAGGACATTTTCATGTAAATCACATTTTATAAATATTTAAATCCTTTCTTTTGGAGACTAGAAGTGTATGAATACATATTACATTTAAGCTGCAAATTGTGCTGAAGGAGTTTTACCTTGTAGAGTTATTGTTCACAGCAATGTATGTTAAATTTTTTTCTGTTCTTACATAATTTCTCTAGACATTTTTTCTTTTCTGGTTGAGGTCTTGAGAAAGCCAGAGAATCCATTGGAACTCTTCACATGCTACAACTAACCCATCATTTATCAACATTTTAAAATTTGATATAGAGTGAATATCCAAGGCACAGTTTATCTGAAAGAATATTCCCTGTAAAATAAATGGCTTTAAATATGTAATCTAATATTACTTATTCCGATTCTTTCCATTTTTACTTTTGAATAATCATAAGGTGGTAAAGTGAGAATTAGAGGGGAAAATAGGGCTTAAATAGAAGAATTTCAAGGGAGGCAAGTCTGAACACTTTAACCCAAGAAAAGAGATGGCAGTGAATTAAAGCTCTCACTTCTTACATGTTTATTATGTGTATGAGGAATTGTGGTAGAGACAGCATGTTATTTCCAATATTGGTTAAATAGTTATAGTCTAAGTGATGTTATCCGTATTTTCATGATGAAATTATAACCTTTAGAGGTTGATTGATTTTTCAATTGTTAATTGAATGAAACAGGCAATTAATCCACACCCAGATCTTTCTGACTAAAAACATGTGCTTTGAATTAAACATGATTTTCACATGCTTTTCAGTTTATATATACTGAATCTCATATAGAAAAGGATGTGTTGCTAGCAGTTTCTGATGTGATGTGCCTCTATTTTGAGTGATCATCTTTCATGACCTAAATTTGCATTTCCATTTTGTAGGGAAATAGGTAATGTACTTTGGAATAATAAACTTGAAAAAGTTTAATCACTCTAATTTCCCCACCTTGTGGCTTACTAGTGACTTATTACTATAATGGAAATGCACCTTAAAATATAATTTATGGAGAAGGATGTTTTAAAAATAATCTTTTCCTGCTCTAACATCTTAAACATATTCTGCCTCATTATCTGCATCAAATTTGGGGAAATAAACAGTAAAAGAGAATTTTTGAGCATGTGTTATCATCACTTTATTACTTCTAAAGCTCATATGCTAATTTATATTAAGTAAGAAGATGCATAAATATCTTTAAAGATCATATTATGGTCTTAGATGCAAGTATCTTCCTAACAGTAAATTTTTTTTACTGTTTTTTCTAGTCATGCATTTAAAGACAGGCATTAGAATCAGTCAGTAGTTTTAAAATACAATATGATGAATGGAATACTCAGTAATAATAATGGAATAATGACCAACAGTCATTATTAGGTTTCAAGTATTGTGAAAGTCATTTTGCAGAATCAACTCACAGTCATGGTTGTAAAATTTAGTAAGAGAACCCTTGTTTTTTCACTTTTGCTAAGTATTTGTGGATTTTGCATTTGTATAGTAATTTTCCAGTAGAACTTTAAAATAGTTGATCCTGGTCCCTGGTGGGGATATTTAACATCTCACTTTTCTAATCAAAGACAGTAGGATAATGAGATAAAGGAGAAGTGAAGCGATATGATGACAAAAACCTATAATAATAGCCTTTTAAAGCAGACAGTTCCTTTATTTTTCTTTCACCTACAAGTTGAGTAGTTGAGACCACTCTGTTCTGTAAGTCCTTAAGAACCCACGTGCCTTCTCTTTCAAAACAGCCTGGCTGGTTCACGGAACTCTCTCCTGTTTGTCCCACAAATGACTCCTCTCCAGGTCTACTTTTCTGCCATTGAAGAAAGGGAGATAGGGAAGGAAATGCCATTACACTTTCTGCAGTCCTCGATTTGTCCCTCATACTATTGCCCAGGATTGAGCCACATGGAGCTGCTTCCCCGCAGAGGGATCTGGGAAACTCAGCCTTTTACAGCTTTGGGCCCTAAACGTTCTAAGACAGATCTCTGTGCTGTGGATACATGCACTAACACATCTCCGGGAGGGGGAACCAAAGGCAGAAAACGCTTTTAAAATGAACCCATACTATAATTTGCCATGTGCGATGTAAAGATATCACAGTGGCAGACTCATATCAGAATTAGATACATTTTTGGAACCGGGTTTAATTTTAGGTTTGTAGAAATTATGAGCGATTCTGCTGTCTCCCAAGTACACTTCTCGTTCTCCTGGCACCCCCTGATCCATCTGTCCCAACCCACAGACTGAGAGTGTGTGCCCCGGTGCCAACCCCGGCTGCTATGCAGAAGACTGTGCTCCTGTAGGTCCATCACTTGGAGCACATGTGCCACTCCGCATAGGAAGCTGAAAATGATGTTCAAAAATAAACCAAGGCAGATGGGATACATTGGTGCTGCATCTTCATGTCTCCTGTGTCCCCTTCTGGTGGCCAGGGTGGGAGGTTCTGCTAGCCAGCACGCTGGAGTGGGCGGGAAGGATGCTCTGGCTCCTGATTCTGCCCTGGGCACTCTCTCCAGCTCCTGCTGGGTGGCAGCCAGGCGTGCCACAGCCCTTGGCGCAGCCCCCTCACCTCGGTCCCCAGGGGGCCAGTTTCCCAGCGTCCCGTTTCCACTAACAGACTCCAGATGAGTTCCCGAGCCTCCTTTCCCCCTGGCTGGCTTCCCTCCGGCCCAAAAGGAAGCTTTGCCGTCGTCCCAGCGGCGAGCGGCACCTCTGTGAACCCCACCAAGGAGACAACTCTCTCCAGTGGGGCCTGCGGGGCGCATGGCCCCCTTCCAGAGTCATTCCTGGCTCCGATGCCCTGTTGCTTAGCCTTCCAGCTGTTGGTCAAATACTCTGAACCGTTATCTTTTCCTACTGAAGTGTCCAACGCCCTCTTGCTCTAATACGTGGAGGGGTTAATCCATTTATGGGACAGATTCCCTGGAATGTCGTGGCTACTTTCTGTCTCCTGATGGAAACTTGTCTGATACAATTAGGGAAGCTGGTAATAGTAAGACAATCAAAAGACTTTTAGCAGTTTCTTTGTGAAATGTAAGAGGCCATGGGGGAAAATTGAGGGCATTTAAGGCACCCTCCTGGGTCGCTTTGAGGTCTGTGATTAATGTTAATGCTTAGGAGTCCTGAGGATTGGGCAAGAGTAAATGTTATACAAATCAAACAAGGCAGAAATGAATTGTTTATGTATTCAAACTTTGCTTGTCTGAAAGTATTGAAATTTCGTGGGAACAGAATTAGTGTGGGTGTTTAAAAAAATCTAATAGTTGTTAATGCTGTGATATTTTTCACTCTTTATCAACATCAGATAAAAAGGGCTTTAGAGTTCCTCCGACGCTTGCTGCTTCTCCTACGCTGAGCCCGTTATGCTCTGAGAAAAGAAAAGTCACATTACATATAAGAAGAATGTTTCATTTTGATGGGAAATTAGTGTTTTCTGCATGACCTAATAGTGACATATTATTTTAGATAAGCTTATTAGCTGAACTGACTCTCCAGTCCAGATGGGATCTTCAAAAGTTGATATTTGGAATTTAAGTTACATATAAAACAGGGCTTTGTTGACTAGATTTTCAAGTGGAAGGTAATATTGTAAGAAACATGTTGTCAATAATTATTCCAAACTGGCATTTGGCTTAAGAAAATTGAAAACATGCAGTTCAAGTTCCTTAAGTCAGATATGAGTTAGGAAAAGTTTATTCTCCTAAGTTTCTATTATTCCTCTTTTAAACATGTTTGATAAGTTATAGGAAGTCATGATGGATTTCATATCATTTCACATTTATTTAAAATATTTTATTTTTAAACCAAAATATATTTCTTTTAACTGTATTTACTTTTAATATATTTTTGACTCATTTGTTGTTACATATGTAATGTAAGCCATTTTTTATTTGCTTGTTTCAGTTACTGTTAAAACCTCTTTTACTTCAGTTGGGTTCTTTGTCTTTCTAAAACTCATTTAATGTGACTTTGAAACTCTGACCAGCACTCTGCAGTAACTACTGAAAAGAGAGACTAGCAATTGTCTCACTTAACCCCTGTTTTCATGGGTCTCTTGTTTTGTTTTGCTTGTTTGGAAGTCACACCTGGCTGTGTTCAGGGGTTTCTTCTGCTCTACACTCAGGGATTAATCTTGGCAGGGCTCAGGGGACTGTACTGGGTTCTGAGGATTGAACCTGGGTTGGCTGTCTGTAAGACAAAAACCCTACACACTGCTCCATCTCTCCAGCCCCTCCATGGGTCTTTTACATAATAAATCATGTCTATTCATTTTTTAAAATTATACTGTTTAGTATAATATATAAGCATTATATATTATACTAAATAGTTTTTAGTATTATATATGTGTTATATTAAACTATTTATATATATTATACTATATAATAAATTATACTAAACTACACATTACACTACATATTATACTTTATATATTTATAAAATATAGTATATTATGTATTATACTAAACTGTATATTATACTAAAGTATGTTATTATAATATATAGTATACTAAACAGTTCAAGTACCTTTAAGACAGTCTACTTATAAAGGGTAAAGGATTTCTTTTTTAAAGGCTTATCTCAACATTTACAATTTAAGTCAACTTTATTGCAAGACCCTGACCCATAGTTAGAAATGAGGACAAGTGCTGGCAAAAATCCACCAGATGCACTTGTTTATCCCTGTCCTGAAAATTCTCCTTTTCTCTCCCCCCATTCTGGTATCCTGTCTTTCCATTTGCCAGACCAACACAACTCCAGAGCTGTACAGACAACACTGGGTCTAGAAGACTTCCTCCCCTGGACCCCACTGGTTCTATGGTTCTATGCTGCAGATCCAAATATTCCAAAACCAGCAAATGACCAAAGTAAGCAGAAAAGAGGAATAGTATACATGCATTTTTAATGAGTGCAGTAATAAAATGGTTACTTAAGCCAACTAGATTGATTGCAACACAATTTCAGCTCAGTGTGCAGATCCAGGTATAACAGCAGGAGATAAGAACACACAAGCCAGGGAAAAAGTGTGCATTGACTAGTTTTTCTAAAAGTGCTTTTTTATATGCAGAGTTTTTGCCCCCGTGGTTGTAATCTCTCCTAATAGAAAGCATCTGCTTACATATTAAACAAACACATAACAAAAAGAACAACAACAAAGCCTCAGAAAATCAACTTTTTTTTTCTTGTAGAGGAAAACGCTTTAACTGTTTTCACTAGTGAATATACACGAAGATGTTCCATTCATCTACATGTGTGATTCTGCTTTATAAGAGTTCCTTTAAATAAGGGAGTCGCTGTGAGACAAGTTATAAATATATGCAAACATATCCCCCATAAGGGTTTTTAAATCAAGTGTGGAGGCTTGTTGGCAGATTGTGGTTTGTTGAAATCAGCTGACGCCACTGCATCCAAAGTAAATGAAAAGTTGTGTGTCTGCCAAAGGACCCCTATGGCCTGATTAGCAGAAATACCGAGAAAACAAATTTCAGATTAACTCATTTTTTAAAAATGTTTTAAGCTTTGTGGATTATCTTCATATACTGAAAAGCAGTATTCACAGAGGACAACATAAGTATATGTCTTGTACTATAGTAAAGAATTTCTCTCTCTTAGGAATAATAACTCCACTCAGAAGAGAAAATGCAGAATGCATCCCTTTTTTTTTTATAAGATCTTACTTCCCTTTCTAAACTGGGTAGAAACAAATAGCACTGTAACATTGAAAAACATTATTTCTAATATGCCTATGGAGTGTTCAGCATTGAAGATAAAAGTTCATTATACAAAATACTTGAGTAGAAGGGGTAAGAGAGGAGTAGCCCATCCTTCTGCCTCATTTCTTCTATAGAAAAAACAAACTAGTGTGCACAGGTGACGGAGACATCCGGGCTCTTGTTTTGTTTTGTTTGGGGGCTATACATGGAGGTGCTCAGGGATCACACCTGGCAGCCTTGGGGGGACCATAGTGGGTGCCGGGATGGAACACAGGCAGGCTGCGTGGGTGGCAAGTCCCCATCCCCTGTACTATTGTTTCGGCCTGAGCCGCTCCTGCTCTTTGAGAGTACTGGAAAAAGTGACGATTTTAGCAAAAAACAAAGCACAATTGTACAGTTCTGAGTTGCTAACCTGTAAGTCCACTAAATTCGTTAATAAACTCAAAACTAAAGATCTCAGTGGGCCTTCCGTTGAAAGTTACCTTGGAGATGGAATTGTTCCTTAAGTGCATACACACACATTACACATATTATACACATGTAATACTGAGCTCAGCAAACTAATTGTCCCTCTTGGAGGGAATTGGAACAGGGAGGAAAATGGCTACCTTGTCCAAGGCTTACTGTCTGGAGTAGATGCTTAGTTAATAAATACACTCACACACGTCAACTGTCCCTATATGTTTATCTGGATCTTTTGCATCTTTGTAATCATTGCCTTTTTGCAAATTAGTATCAATTTGTCATTATGTCAGTAATGATGCTGGGGGAAAAGGGGGTGAATCTTTGACCTTTGTAGTTAGTGAAAATACTCTATGTTACAAAGATATATTCATTGGGGGAACATCTAAGTATGTTAATTCAAAAGTCTTAGTAATCATATCCTTCCTATATTAAACACACAAAGCCCCAAAGTACCCTCTTCTTCCTACTTACCCTTCTGTAATTCTAAAACCAAAAGTGTACAACAGAGTTAAAACGAAAGACCATCTAAAAGCAATTTTAGATTGCACATCGAGTATCTTAAGTTGTTAAAGCATATGATACACAGTCGTCGATGGTTATTTTGTTTGCTTGTTTTTAATTCTGTCTAAGAGAAGGACAGGTTGTCAAATTCCGTTTCATTCCCTGGGAAATGTTTGCGGCTTCACGGACGCTGCAATGCCTTGTCTAGCCAGTGGGTGGCAGTGAGAGCTTTGGTCTCTGCAGAGCCGGAGGGATCCCCAGCAGGAGGGTGACAAAATCCAATACCATAAGCTCAGAACATCGCGGTGACTGCAACAGCTAACACGGCTGCCTTTGGGGTCTTTCGCCCCTGACCCACCCGCTCCTACCGTAGCCAATAAAGTTTCCTCATTTGCAACCACTTTCCAGGAACTTGATGATTTTAAATTAGAATGCCACGTGTGTAAATAAGGTAAAATTTTTAAAAGGAAAAAAAGAATGATACAAAGCAGATCAGGTTCCCTCTGGCTCCAGGAGGGAGCTAAACTCACAGAGACGGTCAATTTCACGAATAATTTAGTTCTAGATTTATTTTCTGCCATCCGGTTAAAGCACACTTCCCAGTCTTCCACCTCGCGGGTGCAAATTGATTGCCACTCGCGTGCCACGCACAAACTCCAGCATGGATGCATGTTTAAACGAGTGTTTGCAGCCCGGAAGAGGAACGAACCCACGGTGTTTTATTTTCCAGAGTGCATGCTTTTAAGACCGATCACAAGGAAAAATATAAAGGAAGCAATAAGCCTCAGCTATAGAGAGATTGATAAAATATTTAGAAAAGACAGTATGTAGAGTCAAAATTGGTAACACCATCAGTTCTGAGATTAATACGAATTGCAAAGGTGTTAGATATTATCATAACTTGTAGTAGTGAGTTAATTTGTTTTGTGTGGGGGGGAGGGGAAGGATTTAAATATATTCACAAAAGTAAGAACCTTTGATTTAAAGAAACTTGCTAGGCTAGATGGAGAGGAAAGACCTAGATTGTTTTGATGAATGTAGAAAAAATATTGTATCAGCAACTTAGAATCAAGAGAAATCAATTTTTAATATATTGATTATATCAGTAAAGATAAATTTACTTACCTTTAGTTCAGGGAATATACCTATTAATTCCTATGTATTCCTATTTTAACTTTTAATAATCTGTGCATACACTGTCCTGGTTTCTTAGTAACTAAAACTGAACAATCAAGCTGTACAATTAGTCAACACTATAGAAAATAATAGTTTATACTACAGGTTTTGTATTTTGTATTTAAAACTCCTGTTATGCCTCCTGAGTGAAAATTCTGGAGCATGTTGTAGAACTGTTTAAATTTAGCAAACACCACAAAATAATTTTGTTCAAGTATAAGAAAATAGTTTCTGATGATAGTCATAATAGGGATATAGAAAGAACAATTTTTCTTTGAGAAAGTACTTTCACTTTAGCATGACTATGTTTTTATCATTGAGTAGATGTTTTGTCTGTATAGCAAAATGAAATATTTGTGAATATGAAAAAATAAAAATAGCCACGATAAAAATGTTTCCTTTATGACTATTACTATTGTTTGTTTCCACAAACAAACAGGCCGAAGATATAGCTACTAAGCCAATCAAGTACATTTGGGAAAAGAAATTCTTAAGAACCATTAGAGAGCATAGTTCATTTTTCAGAGTTCTGTAAGAGTCTCTCGGAATACTCCAAAGTTCTATAGCATTTAAAACATTTTAATTCTATAGCAATTAAAATGTCTGAACACATTTACATTATTCTCTCTGATTTTGTGAAATGTCTGATGTTGCAAGCTTCTTTCCCCTTTCTGACATGACAAAAATAAGTGGATTTGAGTTACTTAAAATGTGTTTAAATCCATCATTGATTTTTACATAGTTGTACTGACTAAACTTAGTTTGCATAAAATAAAATACATTTTATATTGTAATACTGCAATTCACATTCATTCATTCATATATATACATATAAAGTATATATTTTATATACAAACAAATAATTTAATATAAATTCATTTTTGGTACCAGAATTAACTTTTTACTGTATAGATTAAGTTGTTGATAAAAATGTTGACAAAGATCAAGTATTTAATTATTTTGTACTTTTCTTCCTGGAGTGTTAAACTTAGACATCAGTTTTTAAGGGGAAACTTAGCCAAAGTCTTGTATCATAATTGCCAAGGAATAATAAATGTAAATTGAGTTTATCCAAATTATATACTTGAATCTATTTGTCTGAAATCTGACGAGTGACTTCAAATTTTACTAGATAAAAATTATATTTCTAGGCTCCATAGAAACAAAAATTCATGTCTTAAAATCTTAAGTTTCTTCCAAATTTTGAAATATATGATAATGCTCTAAATAAGAGAGAAATGTAACTTTTTTTTTGTACATAAAGGTAGCCTTTATGTACATGTAAAATACGAGTGACTACTGAAATGAGTGAATTCAAAGCAAATTGCCTGCCTTACCAGCTAGATGTTGGAAATGGGAAGATGAAGGCCATCTAAGACTTTTCTAAATTTACAAGATATCATTGTTCTGTGTGTCATAACCACTGATAATCAGCTTCACTTCACTACAGGTATAAAGTATTAAAAATTCGCAACTGACTAGGGGGCTTGTCCACACACACTTGGGTCACGCCCCCATCTTATATTCTTAAAGTTCTTAAATAAAAGTAAGAAGTTATATCATTGCTCACTTCAATGATATAACGTACCATTGGAATGAAGCAGGCAAGCATGGATTCTGAACAAAGATGACATATAGATGAAGTGGCTCAGAGTTTTAAACAGGAAGCAACCTTAAGAGAGGTCAAAATCTATCATTACTTACCATGGTTTTAAGGCAGAACCCCCTCAAAACCAATCATCTCTGAGTAAATGCTTTTCCACCAAATGTGCACAGTGTAAATAAATATACATATAAACTTTAGAATGGAATTAGTTATGGGATCATTAACTTCAGTTTAGGATTTCCAGGTAAGTGGATGAGTGAATGAAGCGATAGGTATCCATCTAACACAATATTTTAGTCATAAGAATTTGATAATGGTATGATGTCACAGTTGACTCCAAGTATTATAATTATCCTAAAATATTCCAAACATCTACATGTCAGATGGAACCATATTTTATTTTCTGGCTATGCATTAAAGAGGAGAAAGGGACAGAAGGCTGATACACATTATAATCTGCCCTGTACCTGGCCTCTAGACTATATTTCTTTGCCTGTACAGAGTTTTCTAAGATATTGAATTAAAAATTATTCTCATTTTTGCAGTATCTCTAAATCATTGTTAGAATGATGGGCGTTAATTAATAGCCAATTTCTGTGACTGTAGATGTCATAAAATAAAAATGTATGTTTTTAACTAAAATAGAGAATGATGCCAACT